>NC_138168.1:19968240-22551490 GCF_964165515.1 Mesoplodon bidens
ATGTTAATCCTAAACTTCAGAAGTCTTAGAATGGTCTAATTACAAGAAAGTTAAATTCTTCATGTTGAATATGACTAACATTTTCTTCTGCGTTATCACATCTCCATGTTTAGAGGTAGAAGAACCTGCAAATTGTTCTTTATGTGTTAAGAATTGAGGATAGATAACATTTGGGGATTGGACCTGAGGTAAGAAAACAGTTCTATGTATAATATCAATGATTCCTCAGGGGTTTTTTTTATATTCTTAGCTACTATCTAGTGGATGCTTTAGCCCTTTGACTGCTGTTCTGCTTAACTCACAAATCTGTCTTACATTCTCAATATTCAACAAGTTCAAGAGCCAGTTCATTAGGTACTTAAAGGGAGAAAAAGGGCCTGTTATCACCTGCTCTCACCTTCAACTCAGTATAACTAAAAGCAGATTTTTATATTCTCCTATTAAACTATATTCTTCTCCGAATGTCCCTATTCCCAATAATGGCACCATATTCTTTCAGTCATTTAATCCTGAAACCCTAAAGACTTCCATGAGATTAAGAGACAAAGAGTGGCCATTGTGGTGGACTCCCTCTCCCATCACCAGCCATGTAATTGGCTGGTGATCTGATCTGATCCTCAAGTCTCTGCCCCGTAATATGAGGATGAGGACAGGAGTCCTCTAGGAGGGCTGTCGGGAGGACTGAATGAGCCAACATACTTGACGTGCTTAGCAGGGTGCCTGGCACAGGTGAGCTCCGGAAACGTTTTCTGTTGCTAGAATCTTTCGTCTAGGTACCAACACACCTACCAAGTGCTTCTCACACCCCCGTCAACCTTTCCATCCTCAAAGCCATTTCCCTGTCCAGGCGACTCTGCATCCAGCTATCTCCCTAAACCAGTCATGACTCAGTCATTCACTTATTTATTCCCAGGATGTTCAATGAAAAATTCCAATATACCAGGAACTACTTTAGGTCCTGGGCCTGCAACAGAGAGCAAAGAGCCCTGACCTCTACTCCCATGGAATTACTGATCTAGACTAGGGTCAGCACGCCGTGGCCTACAGGTCAAATCTTGTCCAGCACCCATTTTTGTGAATAAAATCGGGATACGGCCACATCCATTCATTTGTGGATTGTCTGCAGCGGCTTTCAACAGTTGGAAGAACTGAGTTATTGTTCCAGAGTCTGACAGCCCACAAAGCAAGCTACAGTGTCAAAGCTCAGTAAGATCCACCAAGAGTAAACCTACATCACTAGAGCATTTATGGGGTCATCCTATACATACCAGGTCAATATTCTTCAATATAGCTCATCATTCAGGTCACTCCCTGCACACCTCTGTGTCACTTACAGGTTTATCCCCTTCAGCCCGCTATCCACAGTTTCCTTCTCCAGCCTACGCTTCTCCTGCTCCTTCCCCTCAATGCTCTCATTCTTGTTGGCAAATCTCACTTCAGCAGCCTTCCCTGAACTCATTAAGGTTGCTTAGGTGTCCTTCCAGTGGCTCCAAGAGTATTCATTTTATCACTTGTCACATTGTATTAAAATTGTCTGCTTACCAATGTGATCCCCTCTCAAACAGCAAGCCCATGAGGTCAAGAATGGGGGCTTATGTGTTGTGGAAGCCTCGTTGCTCAGCACAGTGTCAGACACATAGCATGCAAAAAATGATAATAGGAAATATTCTTTAATGAATGAATATCAACCTCTCTTTGTTTTTTTCTGCTTTTCCCACTATGTGGACACCTCACACACATACCTCTCCAAAACCAATCTTCCTCAGGGAAGAGTAGTAAACCTGTGATTAAAGGAAGAAATGTTAATGAATTAATTTCAAGGTTTAGAAAAGATTATTTTCAAGTAAGTTTATAGCATCAGTATTATATTATATCTAATGTGAGTTAAGATCTACTTAATAGTAAAATAAATATTTTACCATTGCCATGTCTGTCTCTAAGGCAGAGACTAATTTTTTTCTTAATTTTCTTTTTTCAAGTAAATAAAAAATGAACCACTAGATGGTACAATCATCAAGTTCTAAGGTAATGACATTAGAGAGGTTTCTTTTATGAAATTGGTAAGACAATCTACTTTCATATAAAAGACCTTTACATATTTTATGCTATTTGTGATCTTTAAACAATAATCAAAATCATTATGTAATTATATAACAGGTTAATTCTGTATTTTGGTTTTCTCCATTTTGGAGAACCTCATGCAACTTTTTCAAAAAAAGTTGCACAACTATTAACTCAAATGCAATAAGCATATAAATTTTATTTCATCATGACCCATCTAAGCAAATTATTTAATGAAATGGCAACATCCCTCAGAGACTTCTGTTTATTTTTTACCTTTTTATGTATGTGCCTTATGCCTCTACCTCTAAGTTCCAAACTGTTGAGAATTTTTGTTTTAAATTCCTCCTAAAACCAAAGTCAAACAGTGTGTTGGTGCTGTGTTGTTAATTATGTTCTCTTCCCACGAGCTCTTCCCCATGCTGGTCTCAGGGTCCCAGGAGCACCTCTCTGTGCCGTTCACTTGGTCCCTCAGTGTAGGTGGCCCAGCAGTGCTTTCCCTGAGCATTGCCCTCACCTGGCACAGCTGCCATCCGTATGACCTGGCAGAGTGCTATGCGCATAGTAGATACTAAATAGATATGTATGTATGTGTATATATAGAGAGAGAGAAATAAATTTTGGTGAAACAAATTTGATTAGACTGCCAAATAATAAAGGAAATTATAGGAATTTGTAATGAATATGTTCTTTTTTCTTTAATTTATTTTATTGATGTATACTTGATTTACAATATTGTTTTAGTTTCTGGTGTACAGCAAAGTGATTCAGTTATATACATATATGTATATATTCTTTTTCATATTCTTTTCCATTATGGTTTATTACAGGATACTGAATATAGTTCCCTGTGCTATACAGTAGGACCTTGTTGTTTATCCATTCTATGTATAATAGTTTGCATCTTTGAATCCCAAACTCCCAATCCATCCTTTCCCCACACACCCTACCCCTTGACAACTACAAGTCTGTTCTCTATGCCTGTGAGTCTGTTTCTGTTTTGTAGATAAGTTCATTTATGACATATTTTAGATTCCACATATAAATATCATATGGTATTTATCTTTCTCTTTCTGATTTACTTCAGTTAGTAAGATAATCTCTAGGTCTATCCGTGTTGCTGCAAATGGCATTATTTCACTCTTTTTTATGGCTGAGCGATATTCCATTGTGTATATATACCACTTCTTCTTTATCCATTCATCTGTTGGTGGACATTTAGGTTGTTTCCCTGTCTTGGCTATTGTAAATAGCACTGCTATGAACACAGGGGTGCATGTATCTTTTCAAATTATAGTTTCATCTGAGTATATGCCCAGGAGTGGGATTGCTGGATCACATGATAGCTCTATTTTTTTGTTTTTTTGAGGAACCTCCATACACTTTTCTATAGTTGTATCAATTTACATTCCCACCAACAGTATAGGAGGGTTCCCTTTTCTCCACACCCTCTCCAGCATTTATTGTTTGTGGACTTTTTAATGATGGCCATTCTGGCTGGTGTGAGGTGATACCACATTGTAGTTTTGATTTGCATTTCTCTGATAATTAGTGACGTTGAGCATCTTTTCATGTGCCTATTGGCCATCTGTATGTTTTCTTTGGAGAAATGTCTATTAAGGTCTTTTGCCCAAAATGAATATGTTCTTGATAAATATGTGAAAATTTGTGAAATTTATTTAAAAATAAATAAAAATTAGGCACACTAAAACATTTTTATTTTAATAAAATAATGATTATTGGGTCAGTAAAAAAACAATAAGCCTGTAAAAGTGTTCCATATTTTCAATTACATACAAACCTGTTATTTCAGGGGCATCCTCATAAGCTGATGATGGAAATGTAAATTGATAAAATTATTATGGAGGGCAGGTTGGAATATGTATCCAAAGCCTAGAAGTCATGATAATATTTGAATTTATCTTGAGAAAATTATCATAGATATGCAGAAAGATTTAGTTACAAGAGTTTTATCACAGTGTTTTTTGTAGAAAGTGAAAACTTAAAAACATAATATCTAAACTAATATCTAAAACTAATATCTCACAAGTGACTGTGAGAATAAAGTATATTTCATCAATTCAATGAAATAATATTAAACCATTAAATATGAAGTTGTAGAAGTTAATAAATATAGAAAGATGTTTCTAAATATTGTTTTATTTCTTTTTTAAAACGTTTATTGATAAGGAGTTCTGTTTGTGAAAGTATGGGAGATTATATATACTGAATGATATTTCCAAATGAAAATATTCAAATCTGAATAAAATATAAAATGTATATTTTCAGAACACTCTTACCTGAAGTAAAAACAATATGAAATGAAAGCAGGAGTCTAGAAAATAGGTGTCAAAGTTAACTTTTGCTACGAGTTCCTGTCAAAATCTTGGGGCTGTGTGAATTTACCTTTGAGGGCTGCACAGGTTACAGTGGACCAGCCCTAAAAGCGAAGGACTGCCACAAGTGGGGAATTTTAAGGAGACTGCTCACAGGCCTGGGGCCCCTAAGAGGTACACCCTCAATGTAAAAAGAAAAGAAAAGAAAAATAAACCCCGTTTGACAACAAGAAGAAAGCAAGAATATTTGCCTATCTTGGACTTGGGACTAGTTGATGGGAAAATATGTGAAAGAGCAAAGTGCTAAGAATAGCCAAAACAACCCTGAACAAGGGTAACAGAACTTGCCATCCTAGATATCAAGATATCAAGTGGGAGAAATTAAGACACAAGATTAGACCAACAGACTAATGGAACAGGATGGAGAGGCACAGGACCTTGCATAAATGGACAGGGCTCATCAGTGAAAAAGGATGAACAAGTCAATAAAGTGTTAGGACTATTGGTTATCCATGTGGAAAACTGTAATTGAATCTTTAACCCATATCAAACACAAAAAAATAATTTCAGAAGTATTAAGACTTAAATGTAAAAGGAAAAATCTATGGTTCATCTGTTGATGGGCACTTGGGTTGCTTCCATACCTTGGCTGTTGTAAATGGCGCTGCTATAAACATTGGGGTGCATGTAACTTTTCAAATTAGTCTTTTTGTTTTTTCCAGATATATATATTCAGCAGTGGAATTGCTGGATCATATAATAGTTCTATTTTTAGTTTTTTGAGGAACCTCCATACTGTTTTCAATAGGGGCTGCACTATTTACATTATCACCAACAGTGCACAAGGGCTCCCTTTTCTCCACATCCTCGCCAACACTTGTTATTTGTTGTCTTTTTGCTAATAGCTATTCTGACAGGTGTGACGTAATAACTCATTGTGGTTTTGATTTGCATTTCTCTAATAATTAATGATGTTGAGCATATTTTCATATGCCTGTTAACCATTTGTATGTCTTCTTTGAAAAAATGTCTATTTAGGTCTTCTGCCATTTTTTGATTGGGTTGGGGTTTTTTTTTATATTGAGTTGTATGAGCTATTTATATATTTTGAATATTAACCCCTTATTGGTAATAACATTTGCAAATATTTTGTCCCATTCCATAGGTTGTCTTTTCATTTTTGTCTATTGTTTCCTTTGCTATGCAAAAGCTTTTATGCTTAATTAGGTCCCATTTGTTTATTTTTGCTCATTTATTTCACCTTAGGAGATATAGCCAAAAAATATATTGCTATGATTTATGTCAAATAGTGTTATGCTTACATTCTCTTCTATGAGTTTTATGGCTTCAGGTCTTACATTTAGGTCTTTGATCCATTTTAAGTTTTTTTGTTGTTGTTATTTTGTTTTTGTTTTTGTTTTTTTTTGTGGTATGTGGGACTCTCACTGTTGTGGCCTCTCCCACTGCAGAGTGCAGGTTCTGGATGCTCAGGCTCAGCGGCCATGGCTCACGGGCCTAGCCACTCCGCAGCATGTGGGATCTTCCCGGATAGGGGCACGAACCCGTGTCCCCTGCATCGGCAGGCAGACTCTCAAACACTGCGCCACCAGGGAAGCCCTAAGTTTATTTTTTTACGTGGTCTGAGGAAATGTTCTAATTTCATTCTTTTACATGTACCTGTCCAGTTTTCCCAGCATCACTTGTTGGAGAGACTGTCTTTTCTCCATTATATATTCTCGCCTCATTTGTCATAGATTAATTGACCACAGGTGCATGGGTTTATTTCTGGGCTCTCTATTCTCTTCCATTGAGCTATGTGTCTGTTGTTGTGCCAGCACCACGCTGTTTTGATTACTGTAGCTTTGTAGTATAGTCTGAAGTCTGGGAGATGATACCTCCAGTTTTGTTCTTTTTTCTCAAGATTGCTTTGGCAACTTGGAGTCTTTTGTTTTCCCATAAGAATTTTAGGAATATTTGCTTTAGTTCTGTGAAAAATGTCATGAGTATTTTGATACACTAAAAATGAACTATCAGAAAGAGAAAGTAAAAATACAATCCCATTTAAAATTGCATCAAAATGAATAAAATACCTAGGAATAAACTTAACGAAGGAGGTGAAAGACCCATACTCTGAAAACTCTGAAATTCAAGAATGAGGCTCCGTCTTTAAGCTTCCGCCTCTGTACCTTCCACTTGACTAAGTAAGACCTTTGGGAATATCACAAGGCAGATACATCAGTTCCAGTGCAAAGGAAGAGAAATTTGAGGGGTGAAACAGCCCCATGTCCAGTAAAACACTGAAAAAAGAAATTGAAGATGATACAAAGAAATGGAAAGATATCCATGCTCTTGGATTAGAAGAATTAATATTGTTAAAATGGCCATACCACCCAAAGCAACTTACAAATTTAATGCAATCTTTATCAAAATATCCATGCCATATTTCATAGAGTCAACCTTTTCTTGGTCCTGTATTAAAACATGGAGAGGTCCATTGAACTTTCTGTTTCTCTTGACTAATAACCTCTTTAATTTAAAAATACACTCTCAATCATTAATTCAAATGGTCCACTTCAAAATACTAATAACACTTTACTCTTCAAGGCTATTACCCTAAACCCAGCTAGGACTCATCACATGAATGAAAGGTCTCAGAAGGAGGTGTGATCTCCTGCTGCTGTCTTTCCTGGGCCAGTGGTTTCTGACTCTGCACCCACACCGTCCTCGGATGGCCCCCTTGACTCACACTGTTTACCTGATGGTTTAGTGTTCTCTGTGCCGGACAGGGATTTCAAGCTAACCCTTTCCCTCATGTGCCCTAACTGTAACGTTGCCAGATTTAGGGAGAAAAGTACAGGACACCCAGATAAATCTGAATTCCAGATAAAAAACAAGTAATTTTTCTGTTTAAGTATATCTCAAATATTGCTTAGCTGAAATTCAAATATTGAATGGAACATATTTATACTAAAAATTATTTATTGTTTATCTGACATTTACATTTAAGTAGGTGCCCTGCATTTCATCTGTCAACTCTACCTTTGCTGAGTCCATCAGATATTCCCCTACCAGGCTCCTCACAATACCACTCTCTAAACCAAGACAAAGTCTCTCTTCAGAAGGGTTACTGCCCTTTACCACTCAGATTCTGCTCCAGCCATAAACTGACTGCCTCTTACTGACACGGTTCCTTCAGATACCAGGATACCCTCTGGGCAAGGTCCCTTTTATATGACCCCAAGATGATCCTAACTCAGAGTGCCACAGCCCCCCGCCTGGTCCACTACCATTGGCCTCACCACTGGAAGGGTTTGAGGCTCCTTCTGCAGCTCCTGGAGTAGGCTTGTGCATCCCCCAGTATCAGGGAACATATAGAAGCTGAACTTCTTTTTTCTAGGCTTAGGTTAGGAGGCCACTCCATCCATAGCCTTCCCCCTCTGTGGTGGGGTGGGGTTGGGGAGAAGGACTTATAACACTGTTTTGTCCAAAGAAATGATTCTCATAAAATTTTCTTTCAATTTCCATGGAACCTTTCAATTTTCTGAACCTTTTAAAATCCTTAATATGGAGTCCAGTAATCCCATAACAAGTTATTAGCTCTTTCCTTTGACAATGTGAATCTTGGTAGTTTAAATCACAATTGGCTTTCGTATACAACATCTTTTCTGTCTTGGAACCTCAGGCAAAACTGCCATGTTAACCTCAGGAGGATACACGAGTGTATACCCATCAGGTGCTCAAATCATGCTGCCTTCTTTCTTATCCTACAGCTGTAACTGTCCTCGTGGATGGAAAGGAGCCTTCTGCACAGAGACAGTTTCCACCTGCGACCCTGAGCATGACCCTCCACACCACTGCAGCAAAGGAGCAACTTGTGTTTCATTGCCTCATGGATACACCTGTCACTGTCCACTAGGAACCACTGGAGTCTACTGTGAACAAGGTGAGGCTCAGCTCATGCTGTCTACAGATTTAACTGAGTCAGTTTCCTTTTGGGAAAGTGAAATGAAATCTGTGTAATAATGAAAGAGTCCACTGTCTTCTTTCCCCCTCTATATTTGACATTATATTTCACAAATAGGATAGTACTAAAATTTAGTACTACAAAAATACAGCTTTATGTTTAGAATTGCTTTAATTTACGAATTCAAATTCCCCTGTCTGTTTAGTCTAGATGTTCTAGATATCTTGTGCTAAATGCAATCTAATCAAGTGAATTTAGATTCATAATTCAAGAATGAGGCTCCATCTTTAAGCTTCTCTCTCTGTACCTTCCACTTGACTAAGACCTTTGGGAATATCACAAGGCAGATACATCAGCTCCAGTGCAAAACAAGAGGAATTTGAGGGATGAAACGGCCCCATGTCCAGTGGAGCAATAAGGAGCCCTCAGTTTTCTAGGTTTCATCAGCTTACATACCTCCCCGTACCTTATGACTGATGATACCCTTACCACTGGGTAAATCATGCAACGGCCTTGAGGGAGCCCGCAGTCTCCCGAGTGCTCCCCACATGGACTGCGGCTGGTGTAAGGGTGCTTCTAGGTCTGCCCGCTCCCCCATTTAGTCCCCAGCTTGCCTCAGACCTTCTGGATTCCCTCCACATCACACACACTGCAGGGTGGGAGGGCGTGGATGGAGCATGGCAGTCCTGTTGTCTCCTTCCCAAGTAGAGCTGGACCAAAGTCATTCCTCCACTGTCCTCCTTGCAGCCAATAGCACAAACTCATCTTCATGGACCGCAGAAGGAATGTGGCTCTGTACTGCGCATCATCCCCAAGCAAGAAGCCCCAGCGGCACTGCACGATTTACCTCCTCCTGTAACTTCCCTGACAGCCTCTCTTTATAGGCAAGGTTGGTGGGCGGCTTAGTGGAATGCAGCTACCTTTAAATCTCCCCCATCACACCTGCATCCTCTGCTAAAGCTCTGAGAACCCCTAGGGCAAGAGCGAAAACGCCCACAGACACAAGGACGAAGTAGGGCCCTGGAAAAGGAGGCTTTGGGGAAAATCAGGAAAGCATGTGCTGCTTAATGCCTCAAGTTATGCATCTTACATAAATCAACATTTAGGCTTCACTTTGTCCTATCTGGTGTAGTTCTAAATATCACAGCAAAATGGGTGTGAAAGAAGACCTCCCTAACGCCATGCTCATAGCCTTAAAAATTCAGTTGTGTAGCAGATGCAGTTGTGTTGCTGTGAGGCTAATGGGATAGCCTGGCTGAAGCTGGCCAACCTGGCATTAAGGCTCCAGCCACGGATCCACACAGTCCTGCTTCAGTTTGCACCTATCCCCCTACCTCCCCATCCCCACTCCCACACTCCCACCCCCCCATCTCGGGGCTGGCTGGGACTCCAGGACAGTGTGGCATGGAGTTCAGGAAACTTGCAGTTAAAGAATCTGGAAAATTGAGCCAGAAAAACACGAGGGCGTGGGTAACCCTCTGCCGGCTCCTGGAATCCAGAGACTGGATCATCTACTATTTCTCTATCTCACCTCACACCCCACCCAGGGGAGAAAGCTTTAGCCTCTGCACCCATGTTTAGCAGCAGGGGCTGAGGTAGAAGAAGTTCAGGAGCCCATCACCAATGGTGTTATGTACACCTTGGCATAATCTGGGGGCTTTATTGTAATATCACATCATACATGTTGTAATTTAATCTTCCTCTGATCATTTTATCAAATATATTCATGCAAACGTTTTTAATCCTATATTCTCTGAGATTCTATGTGTGCTTAACTTTCCTCCAAAAGTCAAAGGTGTTGATAAATGGAAGACATTTGAGGGTTAGAATACTAGTGATTTAGCGAAAGAAACGTTTAATTGTGTCAGAAGTTGTGAGTATGAGATAATGTCTGGCTATGGGAATCTGTCTCTTTCATGATGACATTAGAAGCAGATCCTGCTCTTCAAAAATGGCCCTTCTTGGCTCCTGGAATAGGCTACACTCTTTCCTGGAATAAGAAGTTTACACACACTCTTCCCTCTGCCTGAAATGTTCTCATCTTCTCCTCAGCATCCAGCTAACACACCTTCATCCTTCAAATTTTGACTCAGACCTTCCTTTTTTAGGGACAACTTCCCTGACCCTCTTTCACAGAACTGAGGGCGGTGACCACGCCTGTTCATGTCCATTGGTGTAGAATCTCTAACACTTGTCATACAGTGCTGAGTGAATGTGTCTGCTATACATTTTACTTAGCAGTTCTCAAATGATAAAAACAAACTGTGATCATTTTCAAGAAGCAGTTCTTGACTTTAGTGAACAGCAAAGTACGTTACCAAGATGGTGCACTTGTATTACTCCCAAAGAAATAACTATTAGAAACTGAAGGAAATAATAGGACAAGTTAACATAAGGGCTAGTGACTATTTACAGTCGCCAGGTCATGGAAGCAACCTAAGTGTCCATCAAAAGACAAATGGATAAAGAAGATGTGGTACATATATACAATGGAATATTACTCAGCCATAAAAAGGAACGAAATTGGGTTATTTGTAGAGACATGGTTGGACCTAGAGACTGTCATACAGAGTAAAGTTAAGTCAGAAAGAGAAAATCAAATATTCCATATATGTGGAATCTAGAAAAATAGTACAGATGAACTAGTTTGCAAGGTAGAAATAGAGACCCAGATATAGAGAACAAGCATATGGACACTAAGGGGGGGAAAAGTAGGGGAGGTGGGGGCTGGGATGAATTGGGAGATTGGGATTGACATGTATACACTAATATGTATAAAATAGAAAACTAATAAAAATCTAGTGATAGTGTTATTTCAAGTGCAATAATTTAAAGAAAGGAAAGTTTTCAGCTAATAAACATTACAATAGGCAAAAAAAAAAAGAAGGGCTAGTGATTGTAACAATAGGGCAAGCCAGATTTCTGCATCTTAACATCTCAAATGATGAAAGCCCACGGGATTAACCTAAAGTTTGTTTGGGTGTGTGTATATATACAAATATATATTAGTATGTATATAAATAGATTATACAGAGAGATAGCAGAGATACAGTAATGAAATTATTTTATAAGAAGAAAGTCTAGAAAGTTTGATAAAAGGTGCCAGAAAAGTTGTGTCACTCTCCTAGTATTCTCAACAAAAACTGACCAAAGATATACTCTGCTATGCTATAAAATAAGAGCTTAATTCCTTTATTAAAAAAGTTATAGAAAATCATATCATAAAAACAGTTGTTTTGATTGGGAAATAAGTATTGATATTATGTGGGGGAGGTGACTATAGAGTTTTAGATTCTCAATTGAAAGTTATTTTTCTAGAGTAATTTTTATAGTAAAGTTGATTTTAAGAACTATAAACTATATTTGTTGTGAAGTCAAAATAATGAAGAAAGCTTAATCAGAAATGACAGAATTAAACTTTGTCTCAAAAGATCCGTTTCCTTTATCTCCATTGACCCATTGACTTTGCAGTTTTCCAACATAGTAGCTACAGTACTAAAATTTAATTTAAAAAACAAAAACAGAGAACAGATATCAAGCAGGCCCTGAAACCAGGCAGCAGTGTGCTCCTGTGTCTTGTCAATAGCTGCATTTTCCTTATTCCCAGAGAGCTTGTTCTTTATTGCACCATAACCAGCAGCTGTCTGTGACATGCAGTCATAATTTCTACTCAGTTGAGCAAATTAGGGTCACCTAGAATGCAGGAGAAATGCCTGGGGTTCAATTCACTTTTATTGTAGTTATAAACTGGTGTGTAAATTACCAAGAAATCCAATGCCAACATCCTTAAACTTACAAACCCCTAACTTCTATGTCTTCTTTTCCCCTTCTGCCTGTTCTCCTTCCCCATTCCAAGAAATCTGTCTTAGCAAATTAGTTTGGCTGCACACGGAACCCGACTTACAGCTGTCATACCTGCCTAGTTTCATCTTTATGATCGTCTTTATTGTAAATGAGCCCCACCCCCAAGAAGCATCCAAACTCATGCTTATAAGCTCTGAATGATGAGAAACTAAACTGCAGTGGATTGACAAGCCCGATGAAGCCGTGGCGCAGGGATGCTGAAGGCCATCTGCCTCACATTAGCGTTCTCTGTTCTTGTCTCCTCCCTTGGCAGTAACGCTTGGCACAAGTTCATTAAGATTGTTTACCAGTTCCAGAACACGTGCTGGGAAGACTGCCTGAACAAGACAGACAGGTGCCTTGTCTCCATGGAGGTGGCATGCTAGTAGGAGGCGGCATGCCCACCAGTCAATAAGCAAAAGCACAGAATGAGTGAATGCCATGAAGGAAAGTAAGAGGGCGAGGGGACGGACAGTCACTGGGAGAGTACACTCAAGCGGGGATGGTCAGGAAAAGCCTCTCTGAGCAGTGACGTCTGAGCTGTCAGCCAGTGAGACTCACCCACGTGTCACAGAGAGAGGGGCAGGCCCTCTGGGCAGTGGTTAAACCTGGAAACAGGAAAATGATGTTACATGTTTGAGGGAGAGAAAGGCAGTCAGTATTCCTAGAATAGGAGTTGGTATTATAAGATGAGTTTGGAAAGACAAGCAGAAGCTAGATCATGCCGAGCCTTGAAAAATATCATAAAGAATTGTAATTCCACGGTGAGAAAATAGGAGCCTGTGAAGATCGTAAGCGTGAATCAGAAAACTTGAATTTAAGTCCTGTGGCTCTTAGTAACTATCAATTCAGTTTCTGCTGCATCAGTGAAGTCTCTGAGCCTCGATTCCATTATGTGTAAAACAGCAACATCGAGTATGCCAGCTGTTTTCCATCTGCCCACCTTCCCCACACCCACACTCCCTGCCCCGTACTCTAACACCTTCTCCAGTGGATTGCAGTGGAGTTTGGCCAACAGAAGTCACCAGCAGGTGAGGAGGGGGAAGGAGGAGAGCAAGGCAGAATACTTACTCTCTAGGTAAGAAGAGGATGGCCAGGGGAAGTTTTCTGTCCCAGCGTTATAATTTAAGCAGTGAGATCTGATTTAATCTATCCCTTGCTCTTAGATGTCTAATGGGGAAAAAGTTATCTTTCAAGTCCCCTAAAACATTCAGCTCTAGCTGACAGAAAGAAAAATCCATTTAAAGACAAGAGAAGGATAATTCCTGGTTGGGTAACTTCTTTTCACTGAGGCCCCACCCCAAACTCCGTTGGAATTCCACTGAGGAATTCCCCTGTGGTTAAGTCAAGTATCAACAAACCCCTTGAATCCAATGGCTTGTAGGGTCACAGCCACCAAAAGTGATTCAAAATATCTGAGCCTAGCTCCAGAAGTGCAGGAATCCACAATGTTCACATTAGAACTAGATCGATGTGTGCTTTTAAACGCCCAAGGGCCCTAAACCATCTTTAAAATTAAACTGAAGATGCAGGAGGATTGTCAGCAAACAGCATCTAGGTGTATATTTCACAGGGACTATTGACCTTAATTTAAAAAGAAATCATAACAGGTGAAACTAGGGTACAGTATTTTGCAATCCAGAATAGTCATTAAAATATTCTATTCTAGAAGAATTCTGGTTTACAATTATTTTGTGAGATGGACAATTTGTCCAGTTTCTTTTCTCTTACACTCAAATCTTATTTATTTGCTCTTCTCTTCCATTATACTTGTCTTTCCTGTTAGAATTTATGATTTACAACTACACATGTAACCTTTCCTGAATCATAAAATCTCTCCTGCCCATTTATTTTTCCCCACATTATTGGTAAATTACTTTTTTTCTTGAAATAGTTTTACACTAACTAAATTCTGGCTATTGTGTATCGTTGACATTTAGCCAAGTGAGATTCCATAATATGTGTGTTTTTAACTTTTAGCTGAGGAAATACTTAAAATGCTTCCATTTTCCCTACATTCTTTCCATCCGTAGTGCAATTTTCCTTCCACTCATTCCTCTAAGATAAAGAAACCACGCACTTGCTGGCATTTTGAGTGAAGCAGGCAGATGTTCAAGCTACTTAGTCTCTTGATGCCCTACTTTACGGTCCACCTATCCCTGGTTTTATTGAAATTAATTCAAGCTAATGACGAAGTTCAATTCTCCAAGTATTTCCGACACGTGGGATGCCTTCCTGCCGAGTCGTGGTTTTCCTAATAGTAGAGAAATGGGTCCATAGCACTGTAGAGGGCAATTTCAGGGATCATTACTGTTTGCCTTTTTCAGATGCTCATTTTCAGGTGCATTTAGCCAGGCAGGTAATGTGCAAGCTTTCTTCATAGAAAAATAAAATAAACTTAAGTCTTTATTTCCCCACTTTCAATCCCATCATGATAATTAATAAGGATGTAGTTACATCTGTACTAGATCCTCTACAATTTTATGATATTATAAAGGGTAAAAAATAAATAAGCACTAGCTATGATTTTCAGGAACACACGTTTTAATTCTTTAGTCTTCTGTTTGTGCTCTTCCATACAACCTGATAAATCGTAAGTGAAACAGTGCATGGGTTATATATAACAATTCTAAGGTTTATATGAATGTTAAGCTTTTTGAGTACCTAAAGGAATTGACTCTACTAAAATCTTAGTAGAAAGATACACACACAACTGTCATTTCCTAACCTTGGACTTTGAGGAAGGAACTTACCTTTCCTGAACATCAGGCCTCTCATGTGTGAAAAGAGTATGTTTTTAAGTCTCTGTTTTAGAGGAATTTTGGGCCGAAGTCCAGGGAGAGTCCATTCTCCTTGTCAAGCCCTAAGTTAATAATTAATACTGTTTATAAAGTAGTGAGTGAAAGGTTAAAAACTCTAAGAGACAGATTGAGAGGTTTTTCTTCAACAAAGTCCTTTTTATTTTCTATTCAAGATAACATTAAGTAACAAACAAAAGCCCTCAACACAGTGGATTTTCAGCTCTCTACTGCTAAAGATTTCTCCCTTGAAATGTTTTACATATTGAGCCATGTTCCCCATCTTAGGAAGGCAGACCAAAAAAAAATGGTTTCCTTACAATCAATTTCTACGGACAGGACTTTGTGGCTTCTTCCCCTGAGGCAGGTCTGCCCAAACCCTCTTTTTATCTGAGGTGATTGACAGTGATGGAATCCAACCACAAACTTTACTTTCTAATTTGAGGAACTGAGAGACAGGCTCCGTCTAGTTTCTAATAGAAGCAAACTAAAATCCTCACGACCATAGTGGAAGATATAAATATTGCAAGATATTTCATTATTTCATTCCTTCTTTTGTTAAAATATCTATATAATTTATCCTAAGAAAAATAGGAAAGCAAACCTTCCTGTACCATCCTAACCAAGGAATATCACAAGGCAAATGGTCAAGAAAGCCCTGTGGTCTCAATGACAGAACTGTCTAAGATTCCAAGCCACCCTTATAAAGGTCATGATGAGGGGTCAGTGACACAAAGAGGCCAGCACAGAACCTGGCACATAACAAGTACTCCTTAAATATGAACCCCTCTTACAGAGGAAAGAAAAGTATTAGATTAGACTTGTGCTAAATGCAGGTTATGTACACATAGGTATTTTTATCATCTTTTTTGTAAAATATGGATTTGTTTTAAACAGATTCTTAAGCTAAAATATTTTAAACCTCCTATTTTAAAAAGACAATAGTTTTTATTATATAAAGATGTAAAAAATATTTCAAGCTATCATGATCAATGTAGTAGACATAAACTTTTCCAAATGACCAAATAAGACTTTTTTTGAAAAAAATACACATTATCTATAGAAGTATAGCAGATTATTAAGTTTTTTAAAAAGTATTTATTGAGAAACCACTCAGGCAATATGGACAGATCCAAAACATGATAAGGTAGGGTCCCTCCTTTCAAAGAACTAATAATTTAGATAGAGACCAGGCAAAAGTCTGTGAAATTTAAAGTATATAATTTAAATAACAGTTCAGGGAAAAGAGTAAAAAACATCCCATGGTACTGAATTCTTTAACGGCTCAACAAATGACAGTACCTGTGTAACTTCTGGCTAGTGGGGCCTGAAAAGGCCTTAGAAAGCAACGGAATTAATAGCATTGCTGCAGGTTACACATGAGAGCTGTTAAGAGAGTAACTCCTAAGAGTTCTCATCACAAGGAAAAAATATTTTTTCCTTGTATTTTGTATCTGTATGAGATGATGCATGCTCACTAAACTTACTGTGGTCATCATCTCATGATGTATGTAAGTCAAATCAACATGCTGTACACCTTAAAGTTATATACTGCTGTATGTCTAGTATATCTCAATAAAACTGGAAGAAAAAAATCTCAAAAAGAAAAAAACAGTGGAATTAGATTAGGTAAAAAATAGGTAAGCTTTGGATAGACTCATACAGGATGGTGAGGTGCCGTCCTAAGAGTGAAAACCACTTCAGCAAAGCATGGGGGAGATGGAAAGGTGCACTTGGAAATGTGAGTAAACCTCTTTATCTGAAAAGGAAATGTATGCCAGGTAAGGTGTAAATTATTAAAATACCTCTGAGAATAGAAGAGACCAATGTAAGGCACACTAAATTAAAAACTCATCAGGACTTGCTTACTGGTCTGGGTGTGCCTTTCACATAGATGGTGTTCAGTTAACACTTGTGAAGTGAGTGATGATTATTCAAGGTTTAAAACCTGAATGACACATGCATGTAATCAATGTTGTCTTCCAGACCTGCTGTAAATGAGTCTTTGAGACTCCTGAAACAGCCATAAATTTTCCCACACAATTTACCTGACTCAGTGGCTGAATTTATTATTTAAGATACTTCCAAACAACTTAAGAGAGAGCTCACAGTAAAATGTACATGTATTTGAAAAGTAGCCAAGATAGTGATAGAAAGATAAACTTATGCCCTCTTGCCAAGGAAAGAAGAGAAGGGAAGGACAAGGAAGACAAAACAAGGTGAGTCTAAATCATTTCACAACACACAACTGAATGTAAAATTAGCTTTGGGTTTCTTGGAAGTTGAAGTGAAACATAAAATACAACTGACTGCTACTTAATATTGCCTAATTAAAGAAAGCATACCAGTCATCACATCAAGAACAGAGAACTGTGCCCTGGCACTGAACTGTAATAAAAATGTATTGAGCATGATCCATTTTTTAGAAAAATAAAATTAAGTAGCATAATAAATGTTGTGTTTGATGACAATTTTCTAGAAAATGAAGAGGCGTTTTGTATACGGTCATTTTTTATATTGACACAATAAAGGCTATGGGCATAATATTAGGTCATAGTTCTGTAAAGATAATTATGTCAAATTATCTTTGAAAAGTAGATTTCTATTGATCTGACATGTTACTGGGACAATAGTCAGTTGTCTTGAGAGATAATTATTTGACATTTTCATTAGACCATTACTCTTGGATATCAGTTGTGTCGGTCAAGTTTCTGATGGTCAAAGCATAGCAAAATATGAAAATTAAGACGTCTGTAGAAGTCCAGGTATCCTGGCTATTAATTGAAAGGATCATTACATGCTTTGTTTTCCAGATTTATAAGTGACAAAATTGATGTTTTACCATGAAAATTAAAAAGTTTAACTTAGCATCTGTTACCTTATATGTGTGTGCTGTTTACTGCCAGAACTCTCACTAATATAATAAGTATCATTTTGCCTACCTGACAGAATTCATATGAGGTAAGTCCTCAAAGGAAATTACCAGGGACTTCCCTGGTGGTCCAGTGGTGAAGACTCCATGCTTCCATTATAACGGGCATGCATCTGATCCCTGGTCAGGGAACTAAGATCCTGCATGCTACCTGGCATGGACAAAAATTAAAAAAAAAAAAAAAAGATAAAGATAAAATAATTTTTAAAATAGTGTTATCAGTAAATTAACATAATCTACAAAAAAAAAGGAATCACCAAATTTCTTTATCATAAAACAATCATGTGATTTTATAGAACACAATTTTTTTGACAATGATGGCAGATACACTTTATTTTCATTTCAATAAAAAATTATGTTTAAGAATCAATGTATCGTTGTGGTTTTGAACCAATCTCAAACCTCTGACCCAATAACAAACAAGAAAAACTTCTGGAGGCAGACTTAACCATTTTTTCACTCTGAGTTAAGAACTGGCTAATGTTGACAGGGCAGGTCATGGAAAGAGCCTATTTGGTGATAGGAATCTCAGTGGGAGCTGCAGCTCAAAACAACTTATACTGATTCCCAAGAAAATAATACAGGGTTCACTGTAGTTCACTCAGTCTGTAGTTCTCCCCACAAGTTTACATTGACTTCCTATTTTTCCTCCCCAGCTAACTCACTCTCCCAAAGATTAGGCTGCTACGCTGTCCAATCATCTTCTATCATCTCTACACTGAATTTACTATGTCACTGTTTTAGATGATGACTTCCCCATTTGGGGGCTAGCATTTATGGGGAACTTAATTGGAAGAACACTTAATTTTTTTTTTTTTAGTAGACTTCCATGTGTTTTTTTTTTATTAGTTTCTGCTTTATAACAAAGTGAATCAGTCATACATATACATCTGTTCCCACATCCCTTCCCTCATGCATCTCCCTCCCTCCCACCCTCCCTATCCCACCCCTCCAGGCGGTCACAAAGCACCGAGCTGATCTCCCTGTGCTCTGCGGCTGCTTCCCACTATCTATCTACCTTACGTTTGGTAGTGTATATATGTCCATGCCTCTCTTTCGCTTTGTCACAGCTTACCCTTCCCCCTCCCCATATCCTCAAGTCCATTCTCAAGTAGGTCTGTGTCTTTATTCCCGCTTTACCCCTAGGTTCTTCATGACATTTCTTTTTAATTCCATATATATGTGTTAGCATACAGTATTTGTCTTTCTCTTTCTGACTTACTTCACTCTGTATGACAGATTCTAGGTCTATCCACCTCATTACAAATACCTCAGTTTCGTTTCTTTTTATAGCTGAGTAATATTCCATTGTATATATGTGCCACATCTTCTTTATCCATTCATCTGATGATGGACACTTAGGTTGTTTCCAGCTCCGGGCTATTGTGAATAGAGCTGCAATGAACATTTTGGTACATGTCTCTTTTTGAATTATGGTTTTCTCAGGGTATATGCCTAGTAGTGGGATTGCTGGGTCATATGGTAGTTCTATTTGTAGTTTTTTAAGGAACCTCCATACTGTTCTCCATAGTGGCTGTACCAATTCACATTCCCACCAGCAGTGCAAGAGTGTTTCCTTTTTTCCACACCCTCTCCAGCATTTATTGTTTCTAGATTTCTTGATGATGGCCATTCTGACTGGTGTGAGATGATATCTCATTGTAGTTTTGATTTGCATTTCTCTAATGATTAATGATGTTGAGCATTCTTTCATGTGTTTGTTGGCAGTCTGTATATCTTCTTTGGAGAAATGCCTATTTAAGTCTTCTGCCCATTTTTGGATTGGGTTGTTTGTTTTTTTGCTATTGAGCTGCAAGAGCTGCTTATAAATTTTGGAGATTAATCCTTTGTCTGTTGCTTCATTTGCAAATATTTTCTCCCATTCTGAGGGTTGTCTTTTGGTCTTCTTTATGGTTTCCTTTGCTGTGCAAAAGCTTTGAAGTTTCATTAGGTCTTATTTGTTTATCTTTGTTTTTATTTCCATTTCTCTAGGAGGTGGGTCCAAAAGGATCTTGCTGTGATTTATGTCATAGAGTGTTCTGCCTATGTTTTCCTCTAAGAGTTTGATAGTTTCTGTCCTTACATTTAGGTCTTTAATCCATTTTGAGCTTATTTTTGTGTATGGTGTTAGGGAGTGATCTAATCTCATACTTTTACATGTCCCTATCCAGTTTTCCCAGCACCACTTATTGAAGAGGCTGTCCTTTCTCCACTGTACATTCCTGCCTCCTTTATCAAAGATAAGTTGACCATATGTGCGTGGGTTTATCTCTGGGCTTTCTATCCTGTTCCATTGATCTATCTTTCTGTTTTTATGCCAGTACTACACTGTCTTGATTACTGTAGCTTTGTAGTATAGTCTGAAGTCAGGGAGCCTGATTCCTCCAGCTCCGTTTTTCGTTCTCAAGATTGCTTTGGCTACTCGGGGTCTTTTGTTTTTCCAAACAAATTTTGAAATTTTTTGTTCTAGTTCTGTGAAAAATGCCAGTGGTAGTTTGATAGGGATTGCATTGAATCTGTAGATTGCTTTGGGTAGTAGAGTCATTTTCACAATATTGATTCTTCCAATCCAGGAGCATGGTATATCTCTCCATCTATTTGTATCATCTTTAATTTCTTTCATCAGTGTCTTATAATTTTCTGCATACAGGTCTTTTGTCTCCTTAGGTAGGTTTATTCCTAGATATTTTATTCTTTTTGTTGCAATGGTAAATGGGAGTGTTTTCTCGATTTCATTTTCAGATTTTTCATCATTAATGTACAGGAATGCCAGAGATTTCTGTGCATTAATTTTGTATCCTGCTACTTTACCAAATTCATTGATTAGCTCTAGTAGTTTTCTGGTAGCATCTTTAGGGTTCTCTATGTATAGCATCATGTCATCTGCAAACAGTGACAGCTTTACTTCTTCTTTTCCAATTTGGATTCCTTTTATTTCCTTTTCTTCTCTGATTGCTGTGGCTAAAACTTCCAAAACTATGTTGAATAAGAGTGGTGAGAGTGGGCAGCCTTGTCTTGTTCCTGATCTTAGTGGAAATGGTTTCAGTTTTTCACCATTGAGGACAATGTTGGCTGTGGGTTTGTCATATATGGCCTTTATTATGTTGAGGAAAGTTCCCTCTATGCCTACTTTCTGCAGGGTTTTTATCATAAATGGGAGAACACTTAATTTTTAAGCAACACTCTATCTTGATGGGTTTTCAAAGACCATTTGAACAAAATAGCCATCCAAATAATTAAATGAGTTAAGTAATTAGAGTTTTTCAGCATTATCCATCTGGGTGCTAAAGCAAGTCTGCCTAAAGGAATGACTTTATAGTTTCAGTAATTGATACTTAGCCATCTCTTCTGTTATCAACTAGCCAACAGATTCAATTGCTGGATCCCACCATCCCCCAGTAGACTATGATAATAAACCAGCAAAGGGCAAGGATGTTTAGCTTCATTTTTGCTGCAATAACAATGTATGTACTTAGTTAATCTAAAATGTGTCCAACTGTTTAACTTGGAATGGAGAGGTAATCACAGAGTTAAGGATGGGGAAGAAAAGTTACTTCTATCCGTTAGATTCTCATTAATCATTTACAAGCTAAGGAGCTACAGTGAAATTATGTGCATTATCCATAGACCTAAATGCAAACAACAGATTAATAAATGCCACAAAAAGCCTCAAATTATTCTCATCTCTTTTTCTTGACTGACTGACTAGAACATAACTCTGGTACAGTTGGAGAGCTGTGGCTAAAGTCAAGATTATTGCGTTAAAGTCATGAAATCGAGAGCTTAGTTGGAGAGCCCTAAACTCAGCACATTTGCTGAGAACAAAGCAGACGTGTATCCGTGAGGGCAACAATTTAACCTCATAGGCTATAACATGTGGAGATAGAGAACTATTTATTTATTGAATAGACTATGCTTTGAGTCCATCATGAGAAACAACGCTCTGGAAATTAGTAATCTATTTTAGAAAGCTTGAGTTCTACCACTGAGAACAGAAACATTTGGTAGCAAACCACTTTCAATGGGACTTGCTCAACTTAATGTGATTTAAGAAGTGTGCTGAAATAAGCAGTTACTGCATCCAGGGTAGAGAGGTGATGAAATTTTTAATGTTTGAGGGGAATCTTGCAGAGCTTTAGATTTTAAAAAAATCTGTGCTTTAAAAGCAGAGATGTGGGTCAGGAAGATGGCAAACTAGGAAGCTACAGGCTGTCCTTCCCCTACAGAGACACCAAGTTAACAACACATGGACCATGAAACCTCTGTGAGAACTCCGGAGAGCATTTGAGAAGCTACTGCACCCAGGTCATAATTGTGGAGGGAATTTTGCATCCAAATAAAGACTGATTCAGGCTAGAATAATGAAAGAATGTTAAATCTAGGGATAGTTTTGATGAATGTAGATATACATGGCTTAAAGTATCTCCCATGAACTGTATATGAATTGCAAGGGGAAAAAATGCCATATTTATACAGCAGAATAGCATACAGTGGAAGAAAATAAGTCAACACTTTGACAAAGGTGAGCAAAATTGATTTCACCAGTGAGGGGCAGATAGATACATGTGCCTCCATGTGTGATGCCCTGAGAAGAACACATTGCCTGTGAAACACCTCAGCCAAGAATGCATACCTAAATCTGCTTAGAACGAAATATCAGTCAAACCCAAAATGATGAACATACCTTTCAAAAAAAAGAGGGAAGAAAAGATCCTTCAAAAACGTCAGTGTCATGAAAGACAATGAAGACTGTGGAAATGTTCTAGGTTAAAAGACATTAAAGAAATATGACAACTCAATGCAACATCTCAGTCATATGAGATTTCATACTCTAGGGTAAAATATTATTGGATCAACAGAAAAATTTGAAATATTAATATTAGGTAAGATGAAAGGATGGTATTAATATTAAATTTATTAAAGGTGATAACTGTACTGTGGTTATATATATGAGAATATCTCTAAGTTGTTAGGTGCAAAGAGCCATGATGTATGGAACAAATTATTGAGAAAAAATATCATGTAGACAGATAGCTAGACAGCACTAGATAAAGGGGAAGAAAATTAACAAAAGATGAATCTGGATAAAACATGCTTTGTACTTATTTTATTTTTTAAATTTTCTATGCCTTTTAAATTATTTCCAAATAAAAGGGTAAAATTAAATAATTTTTAAAAGATTGTATGCAATAATTTGATGACTGGTAATTCTATTCTCCTAGATTGGTTTAATACCTTGCCTATAAATACATTTAGGACCCCAGATTCTCTGCAAATAATCATTTAAAATGTTTAGAATATTTTCTCCCAGAGGAAGAAAAGAATGTACAAAATTAAAGATCCTTCATCATAGCTGATGCTACCATATATCATGGGTTTCTTGTTTTTAATGGTTTTATCTATTTATAGTAAATAAGAATAAGGTACTGTTTGTCTTCAGAATATTGACACTAAATGCATTAGACTTTTTCTTCTTGCTGTTTTTTACTTTAGCAGAGACTATTTCATTTAATTATAACATGACAGTTTGTACTTTTGAATATGAAATGTTTCTTATTAACACTCTTATTAACTTAGCCTTGCAAAAAAATCATTTTTTAATTCACTAGGCCCCAGGTTGAGCTTTGACATAACTAACCCATAGGCATTAACCTGATTTAAAAACACCATGACCCTTTCTCTTACTACTAGGTTCTATCTATCTGAGAGAGGCCACCCCAACCATAGTAGAGAACCCTCTCAGAGTGAAAGAATTCCAAGTCCAACCAATGGCTAGCTTATTTCAAAATACCTTTACTGTATGGAACTTCTATGTATCACTGTACAATTAGGGAAATTGATGGTGTCCCTGTTATCACTGATCAATTAACAGATTAGAACTACTACTCTAGAAAAACAGTCCTAGAGATATATTTTGTAAACACAACTTTGCCTGAACATGAACAATTGTGATTAAAACAAAAAGACTACATGTACTGATATTACATAAAACTTAAGACTATTCTTTTTTTCTGCTGATCTTTGTAAACCCCCTGTATCAATCATGTTAGGCTAGGTTATGATGCAATAACAAACCATCCCAAAATCTCAGTGGCTTAACAAACAAAAATCTATTTCTTCCTCATGGAATGTGTCAACAAGGTGGCTTTTCTCAGACTAGTTACTCAGGGACCCAGGTGGATAGAAGCTCCTTCTTGACTGATGCTTCTACTACAACCACTGAGTCTAAGAAAAGGTAATACAGCGACTCATGCCCTGGTTCTGACAGAAGTGATACACATCACTTCTGTTCACATTTGATTGGCCTGAGCAAATTACAAGGTCACTTCTAACCTCAAAAAGGGCAGGAAAATGCAATCTTACAATGTGATGAAAAGGAGAGGAAAACTGAAATGTTAGATAATCAGGCTTAATGATAATGCCACTCTCCTATCCCAATAATAAAGACCAGGAGATTATCAGACAAGAATATCTTACAAAAGAAATAAGGAAGAGGTATTTTTAGTCCTTTAAGTACCTTTCAAACTTCTTAACCATGATGGTTAAAAAAGTAAATAAAAACCATGTATCCTGAAATGTGTAAAGATTTCTTCATAGAAACTGTCTTGAATTTCCTAAGTTTCAACTATGAGGTCCTGAACATAAGTATTTGTTGATCATGAGCATTATGGAGAGTGACTCAGAGGTTGTTGATGCCAAACTGCACAGAGAAACACTTAAAGAGACACTGGAAACAAAGTAAAATTGGAACAGAAGCACAGGCCTCCCGAGGACCACACACTCAAACACCACATACAATTAGTGGATTATGTCCTGGATTAGGTTTCCATTCGCTACATCTATGTCTTTATTCCTGTCCTGCCCCTAAGTTCATCAGAACCATTTTTGTTACATTCCATATATATGTGTCAGCATAGGGTATTTGTTTTTCTCTTTCTGACTTACTTCACTCTATATGACAGACTCTAGGTCCATCTACCTCACTACAAATAACTCAATTTCGTTTCTTTTAATGGCTGAGTAATATTCCATCGTGTATACATGCAAAATCTTCTTTATCCATTCACGTGTTGATGGACACTTAGGTTGCTTCCATGTCCTGGCTATTGTAAACAGAGCTGCAATGAACATTGTGGTACATGACTCTTTTTGAATTATGGTTTTCTCAGGGTATAAGCTGAGGAGTGGTATTTCTGGGTCATATGGTAGTTCTATTTTTAGATTCTAAGTAACCTCCATACTGTTCTCCATAGTGACTGTACCAATTTACATTCCCACCAACAGTGCAAGAGAGTTCCCTTTTCTCCACAATCTCCAGGATTTATTATTTGTAGGTTGTTGTTGGGGTTTTTTTGTTTGTTTGTTTGTTTTGGTTACATTGGGTCCTCGTTGCTGCACACAGGCCTTCTCTAGTTGCAGCAGGTGGGGCTACTCTTCATTGTGGTGTGTGAGCTTCTCATTGCAGTGGCTTCTCTTGTTGTGGAGCACAGGCTCTAGGTGTGTGGGCTTCAGTAGTTGTGGCATGTGGACTCAGTAGTTGTGGCTTGTGGGCTCTAGAGCACAAACTCCATAGTTGTGGCACACTAGCTTTGTTGCTTTGCAGCACGTGGGATCTTCCCGGACCAGGGCTCGAACCCATGTCCCTTGCATTGGAAGGCAGGTTCTTAATCACTGAGCCACCAGTGAAGCCCTATAGCTTTTTTGATGATGGCCATTCTGACCGGTGTGAAGTGACCTCGTTATAGTTTTGATTTGCATTTCTCTAATGATAGTGATGTTGAGCATCCTTCCTGTGTTTGATGGCAATCTGTATATCTTCTTCAGAGAAATGTCTTTTCAGGTCTTCTGCCTATTTTTGGATAGGGTTGTTTGTTTTTTTGATACTGACCTGCATGAGCTGGTTATATATTTGGGAGATTAATCCTTTGTCAGTTGTTCATTTGCAAATATTTTCTCCCATTCTGAGGGTTGTCTTTCAGTCTTGTTTATGGTTTCCTTTGCTGTTCAAAAGATTTTAAGTTTCATTACGTCACATTTGTTTATTTTTGTTTTAACTTCCATTTTTCTAGGAGGTGGGTCAAAAAGGATCTTGCTGTGATTGATGGCATAAAGTATTCTGCCTATATTTTCATCTAAGGGTTTTATAGTCTCTGACCTTAGACTTAGGACTTTAATCCATTTTCAGTTTATTTTTGCGTGTGGTGTTAGGAAGTGTTCTAATTTCACTCTTTTACATATAGCTGTCCAGTTTTCCCAGCACCACTTATTGAAGAGACTGTCTTTCCTCCATTGTATATTTTTGCCTCCTTTATCAAAGATAAGGTGACCATATGTGCGTGGGTTTATATCTGGGGTTTCTATCCTGTTCCATTGATCTATATTTCTCTTTTTGTGCCAGTACCATACAGTGTGGATTACTGTAGCTTTGTAGTATAGTCTGAACTCAGGGAGCCTGATTCCTCCAGCTCCATTTTTTCTTTATCAGGATTGCTTTGGCTATTCTGGGTATTTTGTGTTTTCATACAAATTGTGAAATTTTTTTTCTACTTCTGTGAAAAATGCCATTGGTAATTTGATAGGGATTGCATTGAATCCCTATAGATTGCTTTGGATAGTATAGTCATTTTCACAATATTGATTCTTCCAATCCAAGAACATGGTATATCTCTCCATCTGTTTGTATCATCTTCAATTTTTTCACCAGTGTCTTATAGATTTCTGCATACATGTCTTTTGTCTCCTTCATTAGGTTTATTCCTAGGTACTTTATTCTTTTTGTTGCAATGGTAAATAGGGAGTGTTTCCATAATTTCTCTTTCAGATATTTCATCATTTGTGTATAGGAATGCGTGAGATTTCTGTGAATTAATTTTGTATCCTGCTACTTTACTAAATTCATTGATTAGCTCTAGTAGTTTTCAGGTAGCATCTTTAGGATTCTCTATGTATAGTATCATGTCATCTGCAAAAAGTGACAGTTTTACTTCTTCTTTTCCTATTTGGATTCCTTTTATTCCTTTTTCTTCTCTCATTATTGTGGCTAAAACTTACAAAGCTATGTTGAATAATGGTGAGAATGGACAACCTTATCTTGTTCCTGATCTTAGAGGAAATTTTTCAGTTTTTCACCATTGAGAACGATATTGGCTGTGGGTTTGTCATATATGGCCTTTATTATCTTGAGTTAAGTTCCATCTATGCCTACTTTCTGGAGGGTTTTTATCCTAAATGGGTGTTGAATTTTGTCAAAAGCTTTTTCTGCATCTATGGAGATTATCATATGGTTTTTATCCTTCAATTTGTTAATATGGTGTATCACATTGATTGATTTGCATATATTGAAGAATCCTTGCATTCTTGGGATAAAACTCACTTGATCATGGTGTATGATCCTTTTAATGTGCTCTTGGATTCAGTTTACTAGTATTTCATTGAGGATTTTTGCATCTATGTTCATCAGTGATACTGGCCTGTAGTTTTCCCTTTTTGTGGCATCTCTGTCTGGTTTTGGTATCAGGGTGATAGTGGTATAGTAGAATGAGTTTTGGACTGTTGCTCTCTCTGCTATATTTTGGAAGAGTTTGAGAAGGATAGGTGTTAGCACTTCTTTAAATCTTTGATAGAATTCACCTGTGAAGCCATTTAGTCCTGGGCTTTTGTTTGTTGGAAGATTTTTCATCACAGTTTCCATTTCAGTGCTTGTGATTGGTCTGTTTATATTTCCTATTTCTTCCTGGTTCAGGCTTGGAATGTTGGGCTTTTCTAAGAATTTGTCCATTTCTTCCAGGTTGTCCATTTTATTGGCATAGAGTTGCTTGTAGTAATCTCTCATGATCCATTGTATTTCTGCAGTGTCAGTTGTTACTTCTCCTCTTTCATTTATAATTCTATTGATTTGAGTCTTCTCCCTTTTTTTCTTGATGAGTCTGGCTGATGGTTTATCAATATTGTTTAACTTCTCAAAGAACCAGCTTTTATTTTTATTGATCTTTGTTATTGTTTTCTTCATTTCATTTTCATTTATTTCTGATCTGATCTTTATGATTTCTTTCCTTCTGCTAACTTTGTGGGGTTTTTGTTCTTATTTGTCTAATTGATTTAGGTTTAAGGTTAGGATGTTTATTTGAGATTTTTCTTGTTTCTTGAGGTAGGATGGTATTGCTATAAACTTCCCTCTTAGAACTGCTTTTGCTGCATCTCATAGGTTTTAGGTCGTCATGTTTTCATTGTCATTTGTTTCTACGCATTTCTTTTTTTTTTTTTTTTTTTTTTTTTTTTTGCGGTACGCGGGCCTCTCACTGTTGTGGCCTCTCCCATTGCGGAGCACAGGCTCCGGACGCGCAGGCTCAGCGGCCATGGCTCACGGGCCCAGCCGCTCCGCGGCATGTGGGATCTTCCCGGACCGGGGCACGAACCCCTGTCCCCTGCATCAGCAGGCGGACTCTCAACCACTGCGCCACCAGGGAAGCCCGTTTCTACGCATTTCTTGATTTCTTCTTTAATTTCTTCAGTGATCTCTTGGTTATTTAGTAGCATACTGTTTAGCCTCCAAGTGTTTCTATTTTTTACATATTTTTCCTATAATTGATATATAGTCTCATATTGTTGTGGTCAGAAAAGATACTTGATAAAATTTCAATTTTCTTAAATTTTCTGAGCCTTGATTTGTGACCCAATATATCATCTATCCTGGAGAATATTCCACGAGCACTTGAGAATAAAGTGTATTCTGTTGTTTTTGGATGGAATGTCCTTTAAATATCAGTTAAGTCCATCACATCTAATGTGTCATTTAAAGCTTGTGTTTCCTTATTTACTTTCGTTTTGGATAGTCTGTCCATTGGTGAAAGTGCAGTGTTAAAATCCCTTACTATGATTGTGTTACTGTCGATTTCCCCTTTTATGGCTGTTAGCATTTGCCTTATGTACTGAGGTTCTCCTATGTTGGGTGTAAATAAATATTTACAATTGTTATACCTTCTTCTTGGATTGATCCCTTGATCATTATGTAGTGTCCTTCTTTGTCTCTTGTAATAGTCTTTATTTTAAAATCTATTTTGTCTGATATGAGAATTGCTACTCCAGCTTTCTTTTGATTTCCATTTGCATGGAATATCTTCTTCCATCCCCTCACTTTCAGTCTGTATGTGTCCCTAGGTCTGAAGTGAGTCTCTTGTAGACAGCATACATATGGGTCTTGTTTTTGTATCCATTCAGCCAGTCTATGTCTTTTGGTTAGAGCATTTATTCCAGTTACATTTCAGGTAATTATTGATATGTATGTTCCTATTCCCATTTTCTTAATTGTTTTGGGTTTGTTATTGTAGGTCCTTTCCTTCTCTTGTGTTTTTTGCCTAGAGAAGTTCCTTTAGCACTTGTTGTGAAGCTGGTTTGGTGGTGCTGAACTCTCTCAGCTTTTGCTTCTCTGTAAACATTTTAATTTATTTATCAAATCTGAATGAGATCCTTGCTGGGTAGAGTAATCTTGGTTGTAGGTTTTTCTCCTTCATCACTTTAAATATGTCCTGCCAGTCCCTTCTGGCTTGCAGAGTTTCTGCTGAAAGATCAGCTGTTAACCTATGGGGATTCCCTTGTGTGTTATTTGTTGTTTTTCCCTTGCTGCTTTTAAGATGTTTTCTTTGTATTTAATTTTTGACAGTTTGATTACTATGTGTCTTGGCATGTTTCTCCTTGGATTTATCCTGTATGGGACTCTCTGTTCTTCCTGGACTTGATTTACTATTTCCTTTCCCATGTTAAGGAAGTTTTCAACTATAATCTTTTCAAATATTTTCTCAGACCCTTTCTTTCTCTCTTCTTCTTCTGGAACCCCTATAATTCAAATTTTAGTGCATTAAATGTTGTCCCAGAAGTCTCTGTGACTGTGCTCAATTCTTTTCATTATTTTTTTCTTTATTCTGCTCTGTGGTAGTTATTTCCAATATTTTATCTTACAGGTCACTTATTTCTTCTTCTGCCTCGATTATTCTGCTATTGATTCCTTCTCAAGAAGTTTTAATTTCATTTATTGTGTTTTTCATCATAGTTTGTTTGCTCTTTCATTCTTCTAGGTCCTTGTTAAACGTTTCTTTTATTTTCTCCATTCTATTTCCAAGATTTTGGATCATCTTTACTATCATTATTCTGAATTGTTTTTCAGGTAGACTGCCTATTTCCTCTTCATTTGTTTGATCTGTTTGTTTTTTACCTTGTTCCTTCATCTGCTGCATATTTCTCTTTCTTCTCATTTTGTTTAACTTACTGTGTTTGGGGTCTCCTTTTCACAGGCTGCAGGTTCGTAGTTCCCATTGTTTTTTGTGTCTGCCCCCTGTGGGTGATGTTGGTTCAGTGGCTTGTGTAGGCTTCTTGGTGGGGCGGATTGGAGCCTCTGTTCTGGTGGGTGGAGCTGGATCTTGCTTTTCTGGTCGGCATGGCCACACCCAGTGGTGTGTTTTGGGGTGTCTGTGAACTTAGTATGATATTAGGCAGCCTCTGTGCTAATGGGCTGGGTTGTGTTCCTGTCTTGCTAGTTGTTTGGCATGGGGCATACAGCACTGGAGCTTGTTATCTGTTGAGTGTAGCCGGGTTTTTCTGTTGAGACAGATCTCTGGGAGAGCTCTTACCAATTGATATTACATGAAGTTGGGAGGTCTCTGGTGGTCCGACATCTTGGACTCAGCTCTCCCACTTCGGAGGCTCAGGGCCAGCATCCGGGCAGAACACCAAGACCCTCTCAGCCACACAGCTCAGAAGAAAAGGTAGAAAAAAAGAAAGAAAGTAAATAAATAAATGATTTTTTTAAATTATTAAAATAAATAAAAAAGAAGAGAACAACCAAACCAATAAACAAATCCACCATCAATAACTAGTGATTAAAACTAAACTAAGATAGACATAAAAATCAGAAACAAATCAGTCACAGACAGCAAATCCCAAGTCTACAGTTGCTCCCAAAGTCCACCCCCTCAGTTTTGGGACAATTCGTTGTGTATTCAGGATGATGCAGGGTACATCAGTTGATTGTTGGTATTTAATCCGCTGCTCCTGATGCTGCTGGGAGAAATTTCCCTTTCTCTTCTTTGTTCGCACAGCTCTTGGGCTTCAGCTATTGCTTTAGCCCCAGCTCTGCTTGTAGGTCGCCCTCAGGCATCTGTTCTCCACCCAGACAGGATGGGGTTAAAGGAGCAGCTGATTAGGGGGCTCTGGCTCACTCAGGCCAGGGGGAGTGAGGGGTACGGTAGTCATATTTGGAATGGGGGTGAGCCTGTGGCAGCAGAGGCTTGCGTGATGCTGCAACAGCCTGAGGTGCACCATGTGTTCTCCCAGGGAACTTGTCCCTGGATCCCGGGACCCCAGCAGTGGTGGGCTGCACAGGCTCCCTGAGGGGTGTGGATAGTGACCTGTGTTCGCACACAGGCTTCTTGGTGGCGGCAGCAGCAGTACTGTTAGCAGCTCATGCCCGTCTCTGGGGTCCGAGCTGACAGCCGTGGTTCACTCCCATTTCTGGAGTTTATTTAGGCGGTGCTCTGGCTTCTGTGGGCACACCAGGGAGGAATCCCCTCTCCTCGCACACCCTGAAACAATGGTCTCTTGCCTCTTTGGCAGGTCCAGACCTTTTACCTGGACTCCCTCCCGGCCAGCCATGGCGCACTAACCCCTTCAGGCTGTGTTCACACCGCCAACCCCAGTCCTCTCCCTGCGCTCCGACTGAAGCCCGAGACCCAGCTCCCAGCCCACACCCGCCCCGGCAGGTGAGCAGACAAGCCTCTTGGGCTGGTGAGTGCCGGTCGGCCCCGATCCTCTGTGCAGGAATCTCTCCGCTTTGCCCTCTGCACCCCTGTGGCTGTGCTCTCCTCTGTGGCTCTGAAGCTTCCCCCCTCCGCCACCCGCAGTCTCCGCCCACGAAGGGGCTCCTAGTGTGTGGAAACCTTTCCTCCTTCACGGCTCCCTCCCACTGGTGCAGGTCCCGTCCCTATCCTTTTGTCTCTGTTTATTCTTTTTTCTTTTTGTCCTACCCAGGTATGTGGGAAATTTCTTGCCTTTTGGGGGGGTCTGAGGTCTTCTGCCAGCGTTCAGTAGGTGTTCTGTAGGAGTTGTTCCACGTGTAGATGAATTTCTGGTGTATCTGTGGGGAGGAAGGTGATCTCCACGTCTTACTCCTCTGCTGTCTTGAAGGTCCCCCCCACATATTATTTCTTTCTTGCCTTATGGTAGTGACTAATGTCATGTTTAATCCTGAAGAGAAGTGATAACTGTTGGCACACGTCTTGTTCTTCATCTTAAAGAGGATGCTTTTAACATTTCAGGATTAATTATGGTAACTGTTTGATATAGGTATTTGGTAGATCCCCTTTACTAGGAAACAAAATGCTAGTCCTAATTTGTTGAGTTTTCATCATTAATTGGATGTTGAATTTTATCAAATATTCTTGGATCAAATGACATAACCATATGATTTTTCACCTTTAATATGGTCAATTATGTTGGTTGATTTCCTAATGATAACTTAAACTTGCAACCCTGAGATAAACTCAATTTGGTTATGACATATCTTTTTTACACAGGGAGTTGGATTCTGTTTGATAGAATTCTATGGCTATGTGTATAAGTGAGATCGCTCTATAATTTTATTTTCTCATACTGACCTTCACAGGGTTTTATATCAAGCTTATTCTATACTCAAAATATGAATCATAGAGTATTATCTCCTTCTATATATGTGGAAGAGTTTGTGTAAGATGGTAATTATTTTTCTTAAAATAATTTGTAGAACTTGCTAATATAATCATTTTGGCCTGGTGTGTCCTTGTGGGAAAATTTTGATAACTGATACAATTGCTTTTATTCTTATAGGCATATCCATGTATTTTTAAAAATTTCTCCTTAATTCCATCTTTATAAGCTGTAATTCTTTAGGAATTCATTGATTTCTCTTAAATCTTCAAATTTATTGCTACTAAGTTGCCCATTAGAACCTCTGATTATCTTTTTAATGTCTGTAGCATTTAAGTTATAGTATAATTTATGTTTTCCTTGAAGAGTTGAATGCTGAAGCTTGGGTTTGGGAAGTTTGACAAATACCCTCAAAGCAAAATCTGGCTTTATCATCATATCTATTTAGCTTCTATTTCCCTTTTTTCACTTTGTTTTTTTTTGTTTGTTTGGTTTTGGTTTGGTTTGGTTTGTTTTGCCTCTGAGTGTTCTTTCTTTCCACATCATCAATTTATTTAGAAAGATATTTTAAAATAATTTCTCCAAAATTTCTAGTTATTGACTAAAGTCAACAATTAGATTTATTTTAAAGAAACCTTCTGACAGGTATGAGCATAAAGCATTAAAAACTATAGAAGAGAGTTAAGAGTGCTGTGATAGGACACTGCAAATGGGAACACAACTATTTGGGTCCCCCGATTTGAGAAGACAACACTGCTGGAACATGATCAGAGGTTTTGATGGTGGGGAAGGAACACTGATAAAGGAAAAGGTCTGTCTGCAGCAGTAGCAGTGCACCAACCTGTAACCCACCCACCCTCACTCCCATTAGAGTTTAGGAAATGTCCATGTTTTCCAGTAACTCATACAAACTCGTTCTGACAATGAATCATTTTTAAGAGACTTTACTAATCAATGTAGGTTAATTAAGAGGAAAACACCAACACCCCTCTTTTTGAATAAAGAATTGAGGTTCTCAAAAAAAAAGGACTTCCCTGGTGGTCCAGTGGTTAAGGCTCTGTGCTTCAAATGCAGGGGGCAGGGGTTCGATCACTGATTGGGGAACTAATATCCCATGTGCCTGATCCCAGGTGCCGTGTGGTGTGCCCCTCCCCCCCCAAAAAAAAGAATTGAGGTTCCGGCCGACAGCCTCAGGGCTGGTCAGTGGGAGGGGCAGTTTCAGAAGGGATAGTTTTCTGAGATAAATAATAGCTAAAAATTCAGATGACTTCCAAATTACACAAGCTTCACTCTTGACCATCGCTTTTATGGCCTTATTTATTATAAATAGGACCCCCAAAGAAACGATTAATATTTATATTTACCACTGTTTAACAAACTTGGCATTGACTGGCACCAAGCCAGTGGAATCTTGTGAAAAAGAAAGCAGAATGGGCTGATTAGTGAGGTGGAAACACTTGGATTGTAGTGATGCACTATCTGATTTAGGGAATCCATAGATTTCTAAAACAAGCAATATTTTAGTTTTATAAGAAACTGCAAAGCTATTTTCTAGAGTGTCTGTACCATTTTACCTTCTCACCAGCATGTGTGAGAGATCACATTTCTCCACATTCTCACCAGCATTTTGTGTTGTCTTTTTTTTTTTTTTAACTTTAGTTTTTCCGGTAGGTGTATAGTGACATTTTATTGTCCATAAACTCTTTTTAGACTTGTGGGTATACATGACACCCATTGTTTTCAGTTTTGAGGCCTCAGCTGAAACTCTTAGACAACAGGAAACGTAACACTGAGAAGTTTCCTGGATTACTTATCTCAAAGAAAGTCAGGCAGACAAGTTTACCTACTAATCAAGCCTCCGAGTTGTCAGATGGAAGGTCAGGGCAGAATCTGTGGGCCGGGTGATATTTTCTAATTGTGCCTATTTGTCTCCCAAGTTATATATCCCCAAATTCAGCATGGGAAAGTGGAGGAGGCTGCAATTAAAAATACTAGAAGAGGGCTTCCCTGGTGGCGCAGTGGTTGAGAGTCCGCCTGCCGATGCAGGGGACACGGGTTCGTGCCCCTATCCCGGAAGATCCCACATGCCGCGCAGCGGCTGGGCCCGCGAGCCATGGCCGCGGAGCCTGTGTGTCCGGAGCCTGTGCTCCGCAACGGGAGAAGCCACAGCAGTGAGAGGCCCGCGTACAGCAAAAAAAAAAAAAAAAAATACTAGAAGAATCATTTTTACTAAAGATTTTGGAAGACATTGAGGTTTGAAGAAGTACTGATTGGATACTCTTGAAACAAGCATAGAATAAAAAGGAAGAGACATCTCCACACTTCTGCAGAAAAGCCAGCAGTTGAGCTCCAGCCATGATGGGGGAGGTCCCCAGCAGGAAGGTTTTCTGGAGCAGCTGGAAGCCACTGGCTGCAGGCTGAGGCAGCTCTCGTGGGCAGGGTGTGGGGGGGCGGTATGAACAGATCTGCATCAAACTTTGTCAACACGTCATCATTATCTTACTTCAGATTTTGAAACTGGTAAAATGCTCTCAAATAGCACACATCAAAGAGGGAAATATGAAAATACCTGAATTACAAATACAGTATATTTCAGCAGCTGCTTTTTTCTTTTTCATTATATTTATTTTCCTTATATCCATACTCTGTATCTTGCTTAGGTTCAAGCATACTTTAATTTTAACTCATCAGTTGAGTTGTCTTTGAATTACCATGGACCTGGGCACATATTATCATTTTTTAATATCAAGTTCAGTTTTAAAGGGAAAAAAAGAACCCCATTTCTTTCCTTGTCTTGCTGTTCTAATGAGAGTGAACATATTACCCATTGAATCAGAACACTTTGAAGTCCTATTTATGGCTTCTACCTGTCTCCATGGGCAGACCCACTCACATCTAAAAGGCATCAAAACTTTTAGTACTCTACTTGAGCTGTAAAAATTTAATGTACAAAATCATCGTAATTCAGCACTAAAAGGTATCAACTATTCATGGTTTCAAAAAAGCACAGTCATTTAAAAATAGATCTTCATATGTCTTATCTATTTAAATAGATCCATCCCTTATCTAAGAACACAGGACATGAAAATTCTTGAACACACAGATTTGAGTTACCAGAATTTCAAGCCATTGAGAAATGGGAGGTGCAAGCCTATGTGCAGCACCTCAAGCAAGGTATTTTGAAAACAAAAAAGGCAAGGCCTCATATTAACATCCAGAACATAGAATTTTAACCTAATTAGGATTATGCTTTATTATAAACACTTATCTTTTTTGGAATTTTTGTGGTTCTGAAAGTGCTGAAAATTTTCCTATAATCTTCAGGACCAATAATCAGTGGGTTAAGAAATTTACTTCCTAATTCTTAAAGTAAACATAGTACCATAAAAAGCCAATGTTAAATCCTCTTGAAGTGGATGTTATGGTGCAAAATGCAGATTTCCATTCCCCTTTCAAAATGAAGGTACTCACTACCTCAACTGCTGGGAAAATTGCCTGCAGGTAGCTTAAAGCTGAGTCCCTCCCCAGGACTGAAGGGAACTGCCTTGTCCACCCCCAGTGACAGCCTGAATCCAATGACTATCTGATGTGTAGGCAATGGGGAGAGGGGTGCCTCAAAGGCCTGGCCACCATGCCTCAATGTGAAGTAACTCTGAAGGGTCATCCCAGCTCCAGAGATCTCATGAAATCAGCTGCCAACTTCTCTCTCCTGCTGCCTTCACCCTCTCACAGGTGTTGTTTCCAAGAGCATTATCCAATAAAACTCCTGTACACAAATCTCCACCTCAGACTCTGTTTCCTAGGAAACCTTCAATCGAAAATGATGCAGGAACCAGCTTGAAGGGGCTCCAACTGGTCAAATGAGTAAGAGTTTGAGAAACAAATTAATTATAATTAATTAATTATATTAATTATAATATTAATGGATTACAACCCACTGAATAAAAATAATGAAACTATACTAATATAAAGGAAGGAAGGAAGGAGGGGAGGAAGGGAGGAAGGGAGGGGGGAAGGAAAGAGAGAAGGAAAGAGGAGAGATCTTCCTTAGGTTTATTTATTAGTAGAATTTCAATTGATCTGTAAAAGGAATGTTACAAATAGAGAATCAACATGTGACAACAATCTCTGGAATGCTGATTCCAGCTGGAGTAGTCAGTGAAGGTGGTAGTTGGCTGAGGAACAGAATATTGATAAAATCTTGGAATACCTTCCCACAAAATACAAATTAATTGCAAATGGAAATTGAGAATTTAAAGTGAAGAAACCTGCCAAAGACAAATATGTGCAGGCAATCAAAATTAGCATTACCAGTAAAAAGATGGGTCTACATTGTGTACCTCTTCATGTGCACAGCATCATTTTTTGGTATTTCCGCAAAGATTACATGATCTGAATCTGGTCATGTAGAAACATCAGATGAATCTAAGTGGACAGTTATCCTAAGAATGTAAGACCTAGAAAACAGATAAGAACAGAGAAACTGTTCCAGATTGAAGGACTCTGAAGAGACATGACAACCAAGTGCAACACATATTCCTGGAGGGCATCCTGAATCAGCATGGAAATAGCCACTGTTGGGGCAACTGATGACATTTGAATTGAGTCTGTAAGTTGGATGGTAGTATTGTACCAATGTTGATTTCCTGATTTTGAGGTTTGTGTGCTAATTATATGAGAGAATATCCTTGTTTGGGGAAAATAATCACTGGAATATTTAGAAAGGATGGGGCATCACATCTTTAGATTGCTCTTAAAAGTTTCAGAAAAAAGACTAATAATGATAAATGGTGTGTGTGCATGTGTGTGTGTAACAGAGAAGAAAAAAATTCAATAAAATAGAAACAACTGCAGAATATAGGTGAAGGAGATATAGGGGTTCTTTTTATTATGGCCACTTTTCTATAAGTTTACAATTATTTCAAAATAAATTATTAAAAGTTGTTTTCCTTTTTGTTTTCATTATATAACTGGGTTTTAAAAAAATTTTTTTAGCACTTTCAGCACTTTAAGTGTCTTTGTTTCTATTGGACAAAATGATTTTTTAAACACCTCAAAAATAAGCTCAGACACAACAAATGTGTTATACACTAAAAAAAAAAAAAAGCCTCAGAAGTGAAGATTAAACTGATCATCATAAGGCCTAGTGCTACCTGCTACTGATAGGGTTAGCTTGTTTTTCCTCTGAATCATAGCTTTGTACAAATCTATACTTGTGGATGTAATAACATTCCTTGGATATTTATTGAGACTTGTCTTATGGCCCAGTATATAATAAATAGTTGTAAGCGTTTCACATGTTTTTTTTGACAAGAATGTGTATTGGGAAGTGCTGTGTTCTTCACATTCATTATATCAAACTAGTTGATTGTGCTGTTTAAATCTTCTATATTTCTTACTGATTTCTGTCACTTGACATTAACTACTGTTAAATACTGAATTCCAGATCATAATCTCAGCCTAGTCGACTACCGCCTTGAAAGTTTAAAAGGCATCTCAGCTGTCCTGAGCTCCACATCTTCTCCAAAAGATTTGCTCCTCCCACAGTCCCCATCATTTTGGTTAACGGCAACATCATCCTTCCAGTTTCTCAGGGTAAAAAGCTTGCAGTTATCATTGATTCCTCTTCTTCTTCCTTCCCACATGTAATCTTTCAGTAAATCTTGTCAACTTTAACCTTAAAATAGATTTGAAATCTAAACACTTCTTACTACTTCCACTCTATTCTCTGATCCAAGCCACCATCATCTCATACCAGTATTATTGTAATCACTTCTTTGACAGGGAGACCCCTATTTTCACCCTTGCTTTTGTCACTTTCAGTGCAGCAACCAAAGTGATACGGTTAAACTTAAGTCAGATCATGGCACTCCTCTGTTCAAACCTTGCCAGTGATTTCCAATTTCATTCTGTCTAAGCCAAAGTCTTTATGATGGACTTTTGGGCCATCCATGTGTAGACAATTTCCTATGGGTCTCTCAGGTTTCTGCACAATTTTTGAGCACAGGCACTGCTGCTTTTGTTTTGGATTATCTTTTCTAGTATGTTTATGTAAAAAACATCCTTGGAAGATAGACATAGTGACTTTCTTCAGAGCACCACAACATGCTCACTGACCATTATAAAAAATTTGTGTCTCTGACCTCAGATTTCCTCTCTAAGTAAACAAAATTTCTGACACTCTGGTTATTGCTAATACTGTAAGCAATAAATTGTCCTTTGTTTCTGACCCAGGAGTTTCGTGTTTTCTGCTATCATCCATGAAAATTTGGCACACTAACTTATTAGCCTGCCAGCAGATAAAATCTCAGATACTTCACGGTTCTTTACAATGTGATCTGGTCCCCATAACCCCTCTGACCTTGTCCCTTAAAACTCTCCTCTTCTTTATTGCCCTTCAGTCACACCAACGCCTTCCTGTACCTTGATCGTGGCAAGAACCCTCCACGGGGCCTTGCCCTTTTTATTCCCTCCCTCCCCAGTGATCCTCATAGGCCTCTCCTTGAAGCTTTTATTCTAATATCACTTTCCTTGAGCCTACATACACATTCCCTAATTTTTCTTTCTAGGGTGTATCAACATCTAGCATATTACATGTTTATTTAGTTTGCTCAATATCTCTACCCAAAAAGGTGAAAGCACCAGGAATTTTTGTTTGTTTGTTTTACTGTTATACCTCTGACAGTCAGCCAAAATCCTTTAAGTCTACTTCTGGGAACCTAGTGGAAGTCTTAGAACAAACATTTGCCTATGGTGGGATAAGGAGGGTTGTCAGTGGTTAGCAAGTCTAGAAGATGGAAATCAGGAAGTATTACGTTTATGGTTCAAAATACATGTGGAATACCTTCACCATAAACTGATGATTTTCAGGAGTTAGTAGGCATACAAGAAATAATTGGAAATTACTCAATGACTCAGCAGCTGGTATGGCCCTGTCAATTTTCCCCTTCACTCTTTTTTAATCTGTAAAAGAAACAGTTGAGTCATATAGAACTTAGGTATTTTTTCCTGTTCTACTGCCTCCTTGAAGCCTGGTAAATAAAAATGTACCTCTTTTTAAATATCTCACACCAATATTTTGAATGTGTGCCATTATTAGAAAATTTACTTCTCCCAGTACTTTCTAAATATGATTGAATGCTTAATTAAATAATAGGCTATTAGAGTCAAGAAAGTCTTCCTCATTATATAAAAAAAGAAATAAGTCTGTATTAAGTACCTTTTCAAGACATACAATGCCAGAGCTACTAATAAAATCTATTTCTTTTGATTTTTAGTTCAGTGACCTTTACATATTGTTTCTTACCCGTCACTTTTTTGGAGAAGCACTGGTGGGGCAGTCAGTTGTCTTATCATGAGCTCACATGTGCATAGAGAATTCCTGGTTCTGGCGCTGACCCAGTATCAACAACAGGATGTTTCAGGAGAAACCTCCTAAGACACAATTCCTGTCCTTGCTGTTTGGAAAGAGGGTGGTCCTCTGATCATGCTGCTCTTGACTGATCTCTCCCATTCCTGAGACCTCCCAGGTGCTCAGTCCAGCCAAGGAAAAGTAGTAAAGCCAGATAGGTACCATCACAAAACCTAGCCTGATAGGTGTTTTCTATATATGTTCTTTATTTGGATCAATATTTTCCACAAACTCTTTCTCAAAAAGGAGACAGCAGAGAAAAGGTTATGCAAGATATTAATTTGAAGGTGATGAAAACATATGAAGACCTGGTGCCAATCATGGATCAAAAGGATGAACTATTCATTAGTTTAAAAAAAATTAGTTATCTGCTTATAAAATAAAGCCTTATCCCTGCTACAAACCATTCATAATAATAAGATCCTGCTAAGGAAATTATCCTACCTCCATTCTATAAAATATCATGCCCACACAAATACAGTCAATTAATCTTTGACAAAAGAGCAACAGCAATACAATGGAAAAAAAGATAGTCTTTCAAACAAGTGGTGTTGAAAAACCTAGATATGCATATGCAAAAAAAAAGTCTAGACACAGACATTATCCTCTTCTCAAAAATTAACTCAAAATGGATCATATACCTAAATGTAAAATACAAAACTATAAAACTAGAAGATAGGAGAAAAATCTAAATAACCTTGAAGTTTGGTGATGACTTTAGATGAAACACCATAGGCAGGACCCAAGAGAGAAAGAATTAAGTTGGACTTCATTAAAATTAACAACTTCTGCTTTGCAAAGGACTTTCAAAATAATGAGAAGACAAGCCACAGACTGGGAGAAAATATTTGCAAAAACACGTCTGAGAGAGGACTGTTATCCAAATATGCAAAGAACTTGTAAAACTCACCAACAAGAAAATGAAAAACCCAATTTAAAAATGGGTAAAGGATCCGAACATACACCTCACTAAAGAAGATATACAGATGGAAAATAAGCATAAGCAAAATGATTCGCATCATATGTCATTAAGGAACTGCAAATTAAAACAACTGTGAGATACCACACCTACTAAAACAGCAAAAATCCAAAACACTGACAACACCAAATGCTAGAAGGGGTGTAGAGCAACAGGGATGCTCATGCACTGCTGGCAGGAATTCAACATGATTCAGCTACTTTGGAAGACAGTGGGCAATTTTTACAAAACTAAACATACTCTTACCAATGATCCAGCAATGACACTCCTTGGTATTTAACCAAATGAGTTAAAAACTTATCTCCACACAAAAAACCTGTGCACGGTTGTTTATAGCAGCTTTGTTCATAATTGCTGAAACTTGGAAGCAATCAGGATGTCCTTAAGTCGGTGAATGGATAAATAAGCTGTTGTTCTTACAGACAGTGGTATATTATTCATCGCTGAAAAGAAATGAGCTATCAAGCCATGAAGACATGGAGGAACCTTAAATACCTATTACTAATTGAAAAAAAGACAATCTGAAAAGGCTACAGACTGTATGATTCCAACTCTATGGCATGCTGGAAAAAGCAAAACTATGAGGACAATAAAAATATCAGTGGTTACCAGGGGGAGGGGAGAAGGGAAGGGTACATAAATGAAGCACAGTAGATTTTTAGGACAGTAAAACTATTCTTTATGATACTATAATGGTAGATACATGTCACTATACATTTGTCAAAATCCACAGAATGTATACTAAGAATGAACACTAAGTAAACCATGGACTATTTTTAACCAAGTCTATTTTTAAAAAATACTGTGCAAGTATTTAAAAGAACCAATAGGCAAAACACGCTAAGGTCAAAGTTTCGTGAAGACAGATTATTGAGTAAAAAAGGCAAGTATATTACGTACAGTTTATATATAATATTGTTTCATTTATGTGAAATAAATCAGATACTAGGTATACACACACACTAATTGTATGTGCACTGAAAAACAAGGCCTGGCTATATAATATTCAATAAACTGTTAATAGTGGTTCCTGGGAATTAAGAGAAGAGAAAGAACAATGGAATTTCATCTTTTCACTTTACATTCTTCCGTATTATTTAAATGACTTATAATAAATAGGTATTGCTTTAGTAATACTTAAAAAATAATTTCAAAAGGACACACTTTTTAAACCTCCTCTGTATTCTTAATATAAACTTTAATTCAGTGTTTATGAAAATATGGTTCAAGTGACATCTAAGTCAGAAACACCTGGATGTTTATTAAAATATACTTCCTAGACCACATCTCAGTTTTAATAATTCAGATGCTCTAGCAATGAGGTAAAGGACTTTGCATCCTTAGCAACTACCCCGGGTGATTCTAACCTCTGCCATTCTGAATTGCAATAAGTCAAAATGAATGATGTAGTTGCTTAAAAATCAGCAAATGCTTCTGGGGTAAACACTTACAAGATACCTATCAGCCTAAAAGGGAAAGACAACAGTTAGTACAGGCCTGACCCAGAGGGAGAAAAGACAAAATAACTAGATTAATGGCTCAAGGTAAGTGGTGAACCAGCACACACACTAAGAAGCACTGTCACATTATAAAATGAGAAAGAAAGAAGGAATATAGACTCCGTAAAGAGATAAAAACTGCCAAGTGTTCAGAACTTTCCTTCTTCATCTCATAATTCCCATCTGGTCAGTTATACACAGAAGCAAAAGTAATATCTCAGGGACTATAAATCTGTATAAATGATTCTACTTCAATTCATATTGAAATGAATTTTCTCATGCTTAACCTGAAGTAAAACCCAAGAGTTAGCACTTTCTGCAGAGGTATGGTCCTAAATTAATGCCAAGTAAACTGACATTTATTTCCATTTATATAATCACTTAGGGACTTCCCTGGTGGTCCAGTGGTAAAGAATCCACCTTCCAATTCAGGAAACTCGGGTTTGATCCCTGGTCAGGGAACTAAGATCTCTCATGCTGCAGGGCAACTAAGCCCACTCGCCACAACTATTGAGCTTGCGTACTTCAACGAGAGCTCACGTGCCGCAAACTACAGAGCCCATGCACTCTGGACCCCACACGCCCTGGAGTCCGTGCGCCACAACTAGAGAAGCCCACAGGCCTCAACAAAGACCCTGCATGCTGCAACTAAGACCAGACGCAGCCCCCCAAAAATAATAATAAAGAAAAAATAAAAATTAAAAAAATATATATAATAACTTAAAATATCTCTTGACTTGATTACATTTATATTTTAATCAGATATATAGAAACTGAAGAATAATTCAGATAGTGATGCCTTCTATCTTCCCCTATTTGAATCTATTTTAACGTAAGCATTTTTAATGAAAGACATTCCCTAGAATCTCACATTTTTGAGATACGAAAAAGATATTCTCAGAATCTATGCATCTGAAGCCTTTCTATAATGCAACCTGGAGCAGAGGATTTGTGTCACACAGTAAGAAACAAAAGGAGCACAGAAGGTTTTCTTAATTGGCCTCTAGTTAGTGGAATTAGAACAGTTACCAAGGTTCAATGTGTTCAGTTGGAAGCAACTCTTGGAAGGTAAGTTCTTAAATGACAAAACGATGTGAATGTATTGTATTTATGAGAAATACACTTTTGAAATTCAGGTCTTTGTTTTGTTTTGTTTTTTAAGCTTTGTCTATAAGTGATCCATCTTTCAAAAGCCACGAATTATCCTGGATGTCTTTTGCTTCCTTTCCTGTTCGAAAAAAGACACATATTCAATTGCAGTTCCAGCCTCTTACTGCAGATGGCATCCTATTCTATGTTGCCCAACACTTAAAAGCAGAGTCAGGTAAAGTTGGCAAGATCTTTGCTGGGGAAAAAAAAAATATTCTAATGAATTCCTAATAGGCTCTTAAGTGATGTGTCATAGAGTATTATTTATTTATTTGGCTGCATTGGGTCTTCGTTGTGGTGTGCGGGCTTCTCATTGTGGTGGCTTCTCTTGTTGAGGAGCACGTGCTCTAGGCGCACGGGCTTTAGTAGTTGTGGCACGTGGGCTCAGTAGTTGTGGCTCCGCAGCATGTGGGATCTTACCGGACCACGGCTCGAACCCGCGTCCCCTGCACTGGTAGGCGGATTCTTAACCACTGCACCACCAGGGAAGTCCACTATTGCTAACTCTTGATTTCCATCTTCATAATATCTTTCTCCAGAACTTTGACAAAGACATTTGCCTATATAGTTACATTTCTACTGCCAAATATTTTTAAATGTTTACATTTGGCTTTTCTTTCAACTTGTTTCTCAGAAAATGAAATTTTGGTAATGGTAAATAAATCAGTTTATTTTGTTTCAACAGTGAACAAAAATGATGCTCTGATTTTCACAGTCTAGTATAAGGAGTTCCTTTAAAGGTGTCTCAATATGCTGCTAAATAATGAGACTCTCAGGGGATTAGACAAAAATGGTTCCATCTCAAGGCACTGGTAAAATACTTTCAAAATAGTTTCAAGGAGAAAAGATGATAATTTCAAAGGAAAAAGATAAATCTCTTAGAAGAGTTTTGTTCTCCCGAGATTTGATATTTGGTTTTAAATGTATGATTGATTTAAATATCCCCGTGAAAATGCCAAATGGGAGAATCATGTACAAACAGAAAATTTCTATTTTTAAATCAAGAGACATTAAAAGACAATCATATTAAGTTGTATTGCTCATAAAAGCTCAAGGTTAACCTTTGTATGATAAGGGCAGAAAATCAAGAGATATTCAGGACTGTGACTGGCCAAGAATGTTGTGCTATCGTTTTATAATCAGTACACTGGATAGTTATATTTATGTATATAAAATAAAAAGTTCATTTACATTAACACACATAGGAGAGAGGGAACACACTTTCTTACATCTAAATAGCTGTGTATTTCAGTTCATAACAGCCAAGATTTTCCTTTTTTATGCCCTTAGGCACTATTAACAGAGATGAAAATAGATTAGTTTCATGTCATAACTGGTGCTGCATTTGACACTTATTTAAAGAACTCATGAAAACTTTAAAATATTAAATCTATACTCTACATTCTCAGACTTGGATTAACCTGAAGGTAATTATCAGATGAAAGGCATAAACTTATTTATTAATAACCAGGTGGTAAAGTATGTTTCATTCATTTAAGGTTGCATAAAATACAGGTGACTGCCCCGTACTTTGAACTTCTCTAAGAGCTATGTCTGATATAAACATTAACCAAGTCTTCTAGCTGATCCTCTGCTAAGAGGAGCTATTAGTAAAAATGCCCAAATACTTAATACACAACGTCAAAACCCACAAATTTAGATATCAGCAGCCAGTTAGGTTTTCATATGTAGAAAAACAAATTCTCAATTAACAAGGTTTCTGTTTCTCTTTAGAGCTTAATAATTTGAATAATTTCAAATAGTGCAAAATTTAAAACAAAATAACCTAAAAATTATCTTAGTTGACTTTAGATCTCTGATTTTGGAAAGAAATTTTAAAGAGATAAACATCGGCACTTGTTTATCTGTTTCTGCTAAATATTTAATACCTTAAAATAGCTTTTTGATACAAAATCAATTTTATGTTAAGCACCAATTAATCACAGATAGCCTGAATTCATCTTGATGTGGTTACAATCCTCACAGATAAATGTGTATTGAAAAAGCCTCGTCACCCACAATGTAAAGTTAAAGAATATTCCAACAACTGAACAATAAAAGAGAAATAAGACAAGGGCATACAAGCAAAGTCGCGTTAAGATTAGCCTTCCTTGGCTGAAGCTATTCTCCTTGACCTTTCTTCTGGTTGTCAACTTGGCCAGTAATATTACAGATCACAGCTTCAGCTTTCCTAATCAGTTTTTAGATATTTTTTATTCCAACGTAGCTCTTTATTGAGGATTATTTACTATAGAACATGCTACAAGTAGCAAGAGAAACTTCTTCCATGATCCTGTAAAAGAGGTTTGTGCCCACTTGCAGGCCATAAAGTATATTCGGAGTGTTATAAATTTTAAAACTTAATATCAATTATATTTCATTGTTCTAGGTTCTGTGGTATAAAAATTTAGATGATTCAATCTGTATTTAATTTTTTCATATATAACCTAAAATCTCATAATGCAGCTTCTCTCTTTCTTTAGGCTTAAAATGGTGTTTATGTTAGAAAATCCATGAATAAACTGAATTTCTTCCTTTTGTCGGGAAAATTTTTAAACTTATATATATTACAGGGAAAAGATGTTTTTGTTTTTGTTTTTTGCTTTCAGCCTAAAACTAGCTGTTGAGAAATACTGAGTCATCTCACCCCACAAGTATACAAAAGGAATTTCTTAATTGAACAATTACTTATGAGCATCTTCTGTGCCAGACACTGTGCACGGTGCAGGGGATAAAGTGTTAAGCCAAAGAGGCACACATCCTATTCTCAGGAAACTTACAAGTTGGTGGATAAGGCAGCTGTCAGTCAAATAATCACGGATGTAATGATGTAGATTATATTCACTAGAAATTCTCTATGAGGAAAATGATTAAAAACAAGACAACCATATTTTGCATGGGCTCATACAGGTGGAAACGAGGTGCGTGACTTTAGAGCTGCTAGGTCTCCCAAACATCCTTGAATAGTCTGGTGTGGACCACAAAGGGGAGGAAAAAGAACAGACATTGGGTGCTGGAAGGAGGTGAGACAGTGTGGACCATGCATGTAGGAGGAGAGTATCACTTGTCAAGAAATCTCCCTGGACGAGACAAGGGAACATTTTATTGGTTGTGAAATGTTAGGGGGAAGGGAAAATACAGTCTCAAGGAAGATTTCTACATGGTTTGCTATGTTAAACACTTTGCTGCCCTCTGTAAGTAATCTTACCTTGCAGGGCTACATTCTTTTCCCAGGCATGGAGAGTTGCATTTGCTTTTCCTCTGAATGCCTCACTGCAACTTCATACACATGCTGGATCCTATGTGTTCAGATTTGTTCAGACATGACTATAGAGTTATAAAATGAGAGAAATATTGTGAAGGAGAGAAAACTAGTGCTGTTAAAGCAATAGTGGAATCCAGGAAGACTTCTCTGAGGAAGTGGCATTTGATCCGAGACCTGAAAGATGGGCAGGAGTCACCTAGAGTAGGTGGAGCGGGATGGGGGAGTGTTCCAAGTAAACAACGCACACAAAGGTTCTGTAAGAAAAGGGTAAACCCTAACAAGGTCAGTGGTGCTGGAGGAGAGGGGGGAGTACACTCCCGGTAAGGCTGCTGGAGAGGGAGTCTCTATACCTTAAAGAATCTAGGTTCTTATCCCAACAGGGAATGCCATTAAAGGATAGCATAATGATCAGACTTTCATTTGCAAAGATCACTTGAGCTTCAGTGTAGATTAGAAAATCAACTGGAAAGCAAGAAGAGTGGAGCGGCTCTCCCAATAGATCAAGCTGGAGAGGACAGTAAATTTAACTAAGGTGGCAGGAAAGAAGTGGGCAGAATGAAGGTGTTTACAACGAACCAAAATGCTAGTAAAACCTGTTTGATTAGAGACCCAGGATCACACTTAAATATTTTATCTGATCACTGGATGGATGGAGTGACTTAACTGAGTTTGGAAAGGCTGAAGGAGACCAGGTGTATGGAAGGAAGTTCACAAACAGAGAAACTTTGGAGCTTGAGGTGCCTTTAAAACACCCAAGCAGGGAGCTCATAGAGATTTGCGTACTTGTAGATAGAGCTTGCTGCCAAGAGCACGGCTGAAACTTTGGAAAGCACACGATATGAGATAATCATAGCACCACCGCTAATCGCTCTTACTTCTGTGAAGGAGAAATGCTGCTGCTCTATCAGTAAACAAAGGATGTTGCAGCCATCAAGCCACCACATTGCAGCCTCCCCAGGTGAGCCCTGGGGGAACGCAGGATGGAAACAGGATGCCCCACATCAAGCAGTCAGCTGCTGCAGCCACCCCCGACGGTGCATCCTGAGGAGACTCAGGATGAAAAAGCACAGGACACTGGCCCCAGGTAGCTGCAGTGCCATGTCAAAGGAATGATTTCAGTGAGTCCAGACTCCTGCATCTTCCCATACATAGACAAGCACTAAATTCCTTACCTTGAGATGTCTGGTTTTCTTTAATTAACAGTAATCTTTTGATGTTCTGACCACCTGGTCTTTGTTGATTATATCCTGTTGTCATCCGTCTCCCCGCACCCCGGCCCCGCCCCGCCTCTTCAGGGCAGTCCCTCAGAGTGATTTGAGAGTCCTGTCCCCCAGGGCTTGAAGTCCTCAGAAAGTCCGCCAAATAAAACATAATTCTCGACTTGTAGGTTGTGCATTTTTTCCAGTCAACGCTTCTCTTATCTTCCCCCCACCACCAATGTCTGTCAAAAACAGCATCAGTGGCTCAGAGTAAAACATCCAACTTAATTTTTACACATTTATCCTTAACTTTAAGCCATTAAAGGAAAACCTCACTTTAACTTGGTACCACAATACATTCATTCAGTGTGAAATATTTACAACCAGGGAAAACATATGTGGCCAACTCCAGAACAAAAGAATACAGGATATAGGTATGAATGTATACAGATATATTTTGATCTGTAAATGGACACAAAACTAACTTAACTGTGATCAAGATTTGTAATCTTTTTTCCTCCAAAAAGGGGCAAGAGTTTTTAATGAAGTGACATTTTACTGTTGCTTTTCTTTCTCCACAGGTGATTTTTTATGTATCTCTTTAGTAAACGGTTCCGTTCAACTCCGCTACAACCTTGGTGACAGAACTATTGTTCTAGAAACTCTCCAAAAAGTAACTATTAATAGAAGTACTTGGCATGTGATTAAAGCAGGAAGAGATGGTGCAGAAAGCTACCTGGTTTTGGATGGGATAAATGTAACAGAAAAGGCCAACGCTAAAATGAGCTCCCTGGACACAAATACCGACTTCTATATTGGAGGAGTGTCATCCTTACATCTTGTAAATCCCATGGCAACAGGGAAAGAACCTGTAGGTTTTCAAGGTTGTGTCCGAGAAGTTATTATAAATAATCAAGAATTACAATTAACCGAATTAGGAGCAAAAGGTGGTTCAAATGTAGGTGACTGTGATGGGACAGCCTGTGGCTACAATGTGTGCAAAAACAGGGGTGAATGTATAGTACATGGCGCAACTTTTTCTTGCAGCTGCTCACCACACTGGGCAGGAAATACATGTGACCAGTCTGTGTACTGTTTGAATAATCTTTGCCTCCACCAATCTCTATGTATACCTGACCAATCATTTTCTTACAGTTGTTTGTGTACTTTGGGTTGGGTGGGAAGGTACTGTGAAAACAACACTTCATTTTCAACTGCAAAATTTATGGGTAATTCTTACATTAAATACACTGATCCAGATTACAGAACGAGAAATCTTCAGTTCACTACTATATCCTTAAATTTCAGTACTACTGAAACAGAAGGTTTAATTGTATGGGTAGGAAGAGCTCAAAATGAAGAAAATGATTTTCTGGCAATTGGTCTCCATAATCAGACCCTGAAAATAGCAGTTAACTTAGGAGAAAGCATCTCTGTACCTATGATTTACAGCAATGGTACATTCTGTTGCAATAAATGGCACCATTTAATTATAATTCAAAATCAGACTCTTATTAAGGCCTACCTAGATAACAATCTAATTCTCTCTGAGGATACTGATCCACACAAAAAGTTTGTTGCTCTAAACTATGATGGTATTTGTTATCTAGGGGGCTTTGAATATGGCCGAAAGGTAAATATTGTTACTCAAGAGATTTTTAAAAGAAGTTTTGTTGGCAAAATTAAAGATGTATTTTTTCAGGATTCAAAAAAAATTGACTTAATTAAATCAGAAGGATACGATGTTTATAATGGTGATGAACAAGATTAGGTTAACAAACTAGCAATTTAAATATATAAAATATATATGTAAATATAGTTGATAGTTATTTCTTTGGCATACTGTTTACTGGACATCAACTGTTTACTATTACCTGAAATAGTCTAAATGTTAACACTTTTTTTATAAGCTTATAAAATATAGCTGAAGAAAATATTTTGGTCATTTTTCCTACATCCAATTTCTCTGAGTCCTGAGTTTTCACTCCATTAGTTCATTTAGTGTTTATTCATCTGTGAACTGTTTCTTAAATAGAATTTAGGTGAAAATGAATTAGTGATACATACAAAGAAAAGGAAGAAAAAGGCAAAAGTACTAACCAAAGGAAAAATTAAAATTATTAACAAAGGAAATATCATAGTCTATTACATGGCTCAGCTATGAATAGTTATATGATTGAAATAATGTGAAATCTGAACACAGACTTAAACCAAAAATCACTGAATGAATGTGGGGAGGCAGAGATGGGGGAAAGGAGAGTTAGTTGGTGAAAGTTAAATCCTTGTCTTCCACAGTAAGTTATCAATGGATATTATAGTTTTTTTTTTAACTTAAAAAGATAGCATACACATGTCATTCACAAATATCCTAAGAAATGTCTAAAAGAATTGGATGCGGTTATCTCCGGAGAGCAGTGCAGACACTGTTGGGTTTTGTTTATAAATGTTGTAGAATTCCTTGACTTTTTAAACCATGTACTTATATAACTGATCAAATTTTAAAATTAAACTGCATTTATAGTTAACCATTCAAGTCTACAGGTCTCCAAATTGCACATACAACAGGTTCTGAATAATGTTATTGAAAATTATTGTCCTGATAATATCTGTGCCATTAAAAGCATAACTTGAGAAAGTACATTTTGCCCAAACACCAGTTACTGGTGTAACTGTGAAGAGCATTTTCACCCTCCCACCGTTCAGACTGGGAGACAGTCATTGCTGCTGTTGTTACTTAACATTTTCAGAGTTTGGTATTTATGACAATTTTGCCACCAGGAAAGCAACTGACAACACATGACCGACATAAAGCTCTCACAGGTAGAACAGGACCGTGTGGAGGAAAAAATCTTGGTAATAGGAGCATGTGAAATTGAAAAGGAAAAATCTATAATTACCTATTAAATGGAGAAAAGACTTTACACATAGGATTGATGCACAGTTTAACTTGCCAATGCTATTAATAATCAAAATCTGCCTGTACAGATTCTGGTCTATACAAAGCAGCTAGATGAACAGTTTATCATTGCAGAACTTTACAGTTTTTTTTTTGTTTTTGTTTTTTTTTTTCTTTTTGCGGTATGCGGGCCTCTCACTGTTGTGGCCTCTCCCGTTGCGGAGCACAGGCTCCGGACGCGCAGGCCCAGAGGCCATGGCTCACGGGCCCAGCCGCTCCGCGGCATATGGGATCCTCCCAGACCGGGGCACGAACCCGTATCCCCTGCATCGGCAGGCGGACTCTCAACCACTGCGCCACCAGGGAGGCCCTGTTTTTTTTTTTTTACTTGTTATTTTTGCCACTCCATTGCAATCAGAAAGCTACAGTCTTGCAAAGCCCCCAAACCAAAGTTAAGCACTTCGGCATTATTCGATGGGACACAAAGTGTCCCCATACTATTCCTGTCAACATTAGAAAGTGTGTGAGCAAAATATAATGTAAGGTAGAACTGCAGAATGTCTATGCATCAATTCAAAGGTTTTGTTTTTTAATAGAAACTACACAAGACAACTCCATCCAACCTATGCTGAAAAACTGTGACCTAAATTTGCTTTGGTCCATACCATTCCATTTAACTTTGGAGTTGAGATCACAGTGTTCTAAAAAAATTCCTTTTGATAGCTGACTTTTAAAGATACACATTTTATGCAAAAAGGCAAGAAAGCTGTTTTAGGAAGGCTACAAAAGCCTCAAGGAAACTTTACCTATTACCACACACCCATCACATTTGGCCACATCTTCTCATAATACAGTGTGCCTTTCTTTAAAGCAGCACTTTCCAAAGTAGAGTCGAAGGACCCGAGGGCCCCTAGATATTTTCAGGGGATCCAGACAGATTCTTCCTTTCCCAAGGACAAATCTGTGTGAAGCCAGATCTTCATGTATTTCAAACAAAATGACATATTGCCAAACATTAAATGCAGAAGCAGATAAGAGAATCCAGCTGTTTCTTAAGTCAGACACACTGGAGACGTACAAACACGAAAAAGACCTCTCTCTTAACTAAATTGACTTAGCTTGGAAGTTATGTTACATAAAATGTTATTAACATATAATGGGATTACTGTCAAACAACTGTTTTTACAATTTAAAAAATTGTAATTTCTAACACGCTAAATAAGGATAGACACAATCCAAAAAAACAAAAGCTCTTTAGAGGTCTCATTAACTGTTAACAGTGTAAAGGGGTCTTGAAACCAGTAAGTTTGAGAATTGTTGCTTTAAAGCTGCTTCTCACAGCTGTAGTCTTACATTCAGATGTGACCACTGGCCTTTCTACACCACACTGCAAGCTCCAAGAGGTTGGAGGGTTAGGGTTTGCTCACCACTGAATTCTAAAAACGTAGCTAACGCCTGAAAAATAGGCACAAAAGAAGAACTGAACACTGCTACCTAGAGATTCTCCTGTAAGAATGACTTGGTTAAAATATTTTTTCACCTTAAAATCCAAAATTTCATGTGGTAAGTTATCAATATTTGTTTTTGGTTATCCTAGTGATGATGGTGTTGAAGATTTCCTATGTGATATGCTTTTCCATCATAAAATAAAAATAATTGCTAAGGACCTTTCAGATCATTTTACTATACTGTCATGATGCTTCTGAAACAAAGTGTTGAATGTAAACATGAGAACATTTTTTAAAGTAAGCTGAAATACCTTAGCCAAGAGATAGAAATATTTACCTATAAAACAGTGAACTCATTTTTTAGGACACTTCTAGCTATTGACCTAATATGTGTGTTTCAACTCACCCATTCATGTACCCTCTTGCTCTATACATGAATTAAAATGCTTTATGAAACAGAAGCCAAAGGATCAGGGTGGTTGGCACCTTCATAAGAGCAGTAACCAATTTTATTCATGATTTGCCTGGGGAGACAGAAGTCAAGTGCTGACTATGTGAACTGCCTTTTGTGGTCATTACTAAGTGACAACCTGACCATTGTTTTAGAGGGATCTGAGGAGATGGGAATAATGCAACCAGCATGTTCGAACATTTAAATTAAACTATTTGCTTTAATAAGATCCTGTTCACCAGCAAGCTCTCACAATGCGCTTAAACTTGATTTATACACAGCCGCTATTAAAAACACTGAGAACAGCTGTATGCAAATTCACCAGCTGACAAGTAGTTTTATGTTATCGCACATACATAAACACGTTAATAATATCCAAGTGGTTTGTCACTCCACTTTCCTATCGTTGGTATTATTTTTCTTAACTTTTAAACATTTACTATGGCCTTAGATGTTTCATAACTCCAAATAACTTGTAACTAGGATTTGGTTCACCTAAAATTTAAGCTACAATTAGCAAGTTAAGAGCTATGGTAAATAATGACCCTCAAAGTTGTACATCTCAATCCCTGGAAACTGTAAATACGCTAGGTTACACAGGAAAAGGGGAATTAAGGTCACAGATGGAATTTAGGTTGCTAATCAGTGGACCTTAAAATAAGATTATCCTGGATTATCTCTGTGGGTCCACTGTGCTCACAGGGTCCTTGGAAGTGGAAGAGGAAATCAGAAGGGAGGGTCAGAGACGGCAGAAAGACTGAGCCCCATGTTGCTGACTCCGAAGATGAAGGAAGGGGCCCTGAGGCATGGAAGGTGGGTGGCCTCCAGAAGATGGAAAACGCACAGAAATGGGCTCTTCCCAGAGCCTCCAGAAAAGGAGCACACCCCCTGACAACACTGAGATCCCCATCAGACTTCGATCCACAGAAGCGTAAGACAAATCTGTGTGATTTCAAGCCACTAAATTTGTAATAATTTGTTACAGCAGCAATAGAAAACTAATAAAAGAGAACTGGAGAATTAGGATTTGAAATGAATATAAACTTTGCAAATCTGTACAGGAGAACCCAGACTTTGGGTTATGTCTTTTTGCTCACTCTGAGGAACGGGTGGCCCTGTGGCGTTTCAGACAGGTTGGTGTGATGGTGAGAAAAAGGGCTGTGAAAGGCGTGTGTCATCATCAGGCTTCTGTCCCTCTCCCATTCTCCATTCTCAGAGCGCAACCACCACACATTCAGACTTTGGAGAAAAGTAGAACTGAGCTAGGATTCCAGCTCTAACAACAGCAGTCTAACCTTGGATGAGTTTCCAACTTTTCTAAGTCCCAGATGCCTCAGCTCTAAGGTAAGTCGTCACCTTGCAGGCTGACCGAGGTTCCCATAAAGCACTCAGCGTGAGGCCTGACGTACGGGGTGTTCATGGAGGCTTTCTTACCGACACGAGGCTTCCGAAGGGTGGACTTGAGAAGTACTGAGACATTCCGGTACATTTTACTTAACTGGTGTGTATAAACTGTCTTAAGATGGTTCTAAATTTTTGAAAACATCCAACTGTTTTTAAAGAGCAAGCTTTTCTTAAAACAGGAGAAACTAGAAGATGAACTTCATATAAGGATGTGTAAGGATGCTTGGTAGGTGAAACTGAAAGAATGAGAATGGCTTTGGAGCTACTACTACTCATTTGAGAACTTTTCTCTTTTTCTTTCTTTCCTCACAAGTTAAAAGCCTCAAAATACTCAACACGTCCATACTTACTCTCCACAATGTTTCAGTCCCAGCGGTTAGGAGAGCTGGTTCCAGCATTTAGCAGCCCTGTAATACCAGATGGTCATTACCAACAGAGGGCTGTACAGGATCTACCGTGATTCTACGAGATATGAAGGAAGAATTTTCAATTTCCCAACAACATGTATAAAAAACTATTGGCCAAGAGGTAATCAAAACCTGACTTAAAGGCTTTCTTCAATTGGTTAATCCATTCTTCTTGTACCTTGCAAAAGAAATCTGGTGTCTCATGAACCCTCAACCAGATAGAGCAGTGAAAGCAGATTTACTGACACACATACAGTTGACCCTCCGTATCTGTGGGTTCTACATCCTTGAATTCAACCACCAGATAGGAAAAAAGAATTTCAGAAAGTTCCAAAAAGCAAAACTTGAATTTACTGTGCACCCGCCACTATTTACATAGCATTTGCATCACATTTACAACTATTTACATAGCATTTACATTGTATTAGGTTTATAAAATTGCAAGTAATCTTTAGACATGATTTAAAGTATACAAGAGGATGTGCGTAGGCTATATGCAAATACTATGCCCTTTTATATAAGGGACTTGAGCATCCGCGGATTTTGGTACAGGTGGGGGATTCCTGGAACCAGTCCCCCAAAGGATACCAAGGGATCAGTGTATTTGAAAATAAAAAAGCTAATTTTTATTTTGGTTTGGGGGTTTTTGGTAAAACCTTGAGAACAATTTCTTCATAATGGTGCAAAAGCTGACTGACTTTAGTTTTTTTTGTTGGCAGGCTGACTTGTTTTCTAACAAGTCAGCTTGCAAAAGAAAAGTGGAGCCAATTAAAAAAAAACTTTATTTGAATACAAGTCCTCTGTTTTAGAACATATATGATGATAAATTTCAGAGGATATGGATGACAAAAAAAAGGGGGAGTCTCAAGTTGCTGCAAATTAGACAAAATGGTTTGGTTTTGAATTTCCATTCATTTTCTCTCCAGTAAAAACAGCAAGGCTGAATCAGTTTCAAAACCCATTTTTAACTCTAATCTGTAGACTTTTTAGGAAAACAAACCATCTTCTTAATTTTGTGAAGTCATGTATATCTTTCTTCATTAATACAGGTAAGTTAAAATACTGGCCTTTCTTTCCCTCCTTTTGGTCTCAAGTGTTGGTATCATTTGGTAGCCACTGCTTTAAATTATAGCAATCAATACAGTATATGTAGTTAAGGGTGTAAATAAATTTAGGTTTGGATTAGCAATAGCCTCCCTGTGCTTTCAAGAAAAACGAGCATATGACACTGTAGTTATTTACCCCCCAAACAAATTAGAGTTAATTACACGTTTTACAGAAAGATTCACAATACGTTTCTCTTAAATAAAATTTCTGTGGTCTTACAATGATTAGTCAGTGTACCAAATTTTGACGGTGTACCAGTTTTCAGAAACATACCTACAAAGTGGGTTATAGCTGCACAGTTTTTCAGTGGCAGTTTTAAATTCTAGCCTCTTCAGAACTACACGATTTATCTTAATAGCCTATAAACTAAGATAAAGAAATCGTTTTTCTCCTCATCCTAGCCTATATGCTCTTGGCTGAGTAAAAGAACAATGTCTAAAGGTATTTAAAGTCTCAAAGAAATTATTTTACTACTGAATTTCAAATCACACACACAAAATAGGTGAGAAATTCTTTTATCATATTTAGAATCAAAATATCCCTTAAAATATTTACATTGTACAGTAAAAAGGATAGCAAAACACAAGATCATGTACAAGCTTAAGTATTCAAGTTTCTGAAGAGCCAAAAAGGAAAAGGAAAACAATGGACTACCACAAAGCTGTAGTACGGTAACAAACGCCTTCAATGAGTGCAGACTAAAGCGATAAATGTACTCCTTGGGTTTCTGATTCTTGGTCAAAAACTGCTCGACTGAATGATTAATATAATCCAATTACCAAGTTGCTTGGCTTTATGTTGCTCCTCTACAGTTTCTTTAAAAACAGTGCAATTTAAAACAAACTTACAGAGTACACGTTACTCTCAAATTAGTCATTATATAAAGGACATTCACTAGAGGCAGTAAATAGATTCCGTAATTAACCATTTACCGACTAAGGAATAAAACTAAAATTTCTAAGCCTTTATTGCATATTAATAAAACAAATCTTTGAATATACAGCAATGTAAAACTTTTAAAAATATTAAATTCCTATAACTAGGGCAGTTGGTATGAAGAAGGGATGATGAGCACTGGCCCAGAGCACTCCGCACCGACACACAGAATGTACTGCTCTGCAAACCACCAATATTAAAAATGTAAAAGACGGCACGATCCTAGCAGGCAATCATACGAAGTTTTAAAGAGATGACGTTTAACAGCTATTTCAGTGGACCCCTGCGGCAGCCTGCCGGCTTCACCTTTTGCCTTTAGCTCTGTCGGTGTGGTCCCTGTCTCTGTGGTGCCTGTCTCGCTCCTTCTCGCCTTCTCTATGCTTACCCTTCTCCCGCTCTCTGTCCTTCTCCTGGTCTTCACCCTTAGGCGCGTCTGCCTTCCTGTCTACAGCCCTGCTGTCTCTGCTCGCTCTTCCGTCCACTCCTCGCTCCCCGTGCGGCAGCCGTGCCCGCTCCTGACCCTTGTGCCCTTCCTCCCTGCTCTTCCTGTCTCTGTCCTTGTCCTGGGCTCTGTCTCTGCGCCTGTGCCTTTCGGACTCCTGCTCCCACCCCTTCTCGTGGCGCTCTCTTTTCAGGTGGTGTGAATCACTGTAAAACCTCTGACGATCCCCCTTACCCCTGTTAAACGGTCTATCCAGTTGCTGTTGGTCTTGCCTACCCCAAGGGTCACTATGGCGCCTTTCTGGCCTCCGAACGTCTTTAATCTGGTAAAAATTTTGCGGGCCTAGATACCTTGACGCTTGTGAAAGGGGACCCATCATACGTTGCGGTTGGCCTGTCAGATGAACAACAGGTGGCCAGGGAACCATGGGATTCTGAGCAAAGCCAAAGCCTGGAGGGGGAAGCAACGGGGGTGGCAAATGTGGCGGAAATCCAAACATGCTTTGTGGGGGGAAATTTGGAGGTCCTGGAAATGGAAATCCAGGCGGGCTACACTTGAGATGCTGAAGGTTGGGCTGCTGTGGCCTTATGGGTGAAAAGTTTGCACTTGTTCTGGGGCTGGTGCTTCTGGAAGTGAAGCTGATGCTTTTCGCAGGAAATTCAGAGGGACATGTGTTTCCAACCTCAAAATGAGATGTTGCTGCTACTGATCCTCTTCGAAATGGGTGCACAGTTTCAATATTTTGCATTAAAATCTCCTCCTGTAAGGGTTTTGCTTGTTCTGTTTGAGAACTGTGTACGTTTTCTACTGATGGCGAGTTCTGTACAACCCCGGAATCATCACTCTGCTGAATACATGAGTTCTTCTCTACAGAAGGCAACTTTTCCTCAACACTGCTTTGTTCGGTTAAGTGCTCCTTGTGCGACAGGCCAGGCAGGGGCTGCTTCTCTCCATTCCGGCAGCTATCTCCGTCCCTGCTTTCTGGAGCAGACGCCTGCTGACTTCGCCCTGCTGCTTGCCTAGGGTCCCTTTTCAGGTTGATAAACTGAGGGGCCCGTGTCGTGTTAGCAGCAAGGTTTTCACTGCAACTCCCATTACCATCTATGTTTCCTTTTCCTGCATTAGACCTGCAGGGAGAACTAGTGTTTGCAGTCCAATTATCTTGCAAGTTACTCTCTTGATCTGGTAGCTGCTGTCTTTTTAACGCTCTCTCTTTACTCTCCACCGTCTCCTCTTGTTTTGACTGCATCGATAAATTTGTTAGGAATGCTTCTGTAGAAACATCTGGTGGTTTACCTCTGAGACTAAGACTTGTCAAAGGCCCGGCAGAAACAGAAGAGGCCCCCATTCCGGACGCCTCTTCTCCTACTGAACTACCTGCCGACTCTGAAGGCTTATCTCCTTTAACCTTCACTTCCTTGGCTTCCCCATCAGTTGCTTCCACTGTATCTACCTTCTCTGCTTTCAGGTCGCCTTGCTCATTTATAAATGGAATTTCTTTAAGAGTGCTTTGTTCTGTCCCTGACTGAGCCTGTTCATATGCTTGACCAGTAGTGCCCAAAAGGCTCTGAAGGATATCATCCACAGGAAGAGGTTTATTTGCCAATTCCAGAGTAGAAGGTTGACTTTCCCAGCCAATCAAGACCCCAGGAAGGAATCTTAAAGGTTTTGGTGGCTCCTGTTTGGTGACTTCCACTAAAGGTTCAATGACCGTTGGAAGGTCTTCCTGAAGAGTTTGCTGAGGCTTATTTCTTTGCTTGTGCAACACAGTTGTGAAAGAATTAAAAAAGTCATTTTCTTCTTCTGCTGCTTCCTCTGTGGAAACTTCTACCTTACTTTTTTTATCAGGCGGCAATGTTACTGGTACACTTTCAGCCATCTCAGCTGTGTGACCAGCACCAGCACTGGCACTGTGCTGCCGTTTCAGTTTTTGACGAATAATTAAGCCCAACAATAGATTAGGTCTGTGCAGTTCAAGGCCTGTACAAAATCAAAAACATCAATTAATAGTCATTTTCAATCATTACAATAAAGAGTAAAACTTTGCATCTAGCTTATTACAGGCTCCTCAATGGGTGCCTGTCCCTCTCACGGCAGATCTAACGGGCTGGGCCCCAAGAAGGAAGGCAGAGTCAGCTCTCCTGCTCCAGCCCTGCCTCTCACCTCACTTCACTCATATTCTATTATTAAACGAATACCTACCAGGTCCATCAAAGGGCACAAGAGGGTGTGGGATTTTATCCGTGGCCCCCAGAGGGATTAGGTACATGTCTTTAACCTGCTTCATGTTGTTAGCGGCCACTCCGTAGCGCTTCCTGCTACTGAAGTATGCAAACAGCAAAGTGTAAGAAATTTGATCTTCTTCAGTCACAGGTGTGAAGCGAACCACACAAATTTCCTATTCAAGCAAATAACAAATGGTTGTTTAAAACAATAACCTAAACAACAGCCTGGTTTTAAATACCATTCTCAATGAGTAATAATCTGTTGAATTTTATGACTGTTACCAAGTAACGTGGCTTACAACTTAAATGCAGATATGAATACTAAAAGGAAACAACTCTTAGGAAAAGATCCTGGCTGATCCACTGGTGATTTATCTGAAACTGTCCCATAGAAACTGAGTCCCACGGTAATTAACCTGTGCAAGGTGACACAGCTGTCAGTGGCAGAGAAGACATTTAAGGCCACGTCTCCCGATGTCTATACTGTGTCCTCACTTCCAATGGAGTCACTTCTGCAGAGGGCTGCCTATATGCTCAGCACACTGCAAATTAACAGCAGCCACCACCAGCGCCCCACCACGTACACACACACACAAACGCACACACAGAAACGCACAAATCCACGGATAATCCCAGTTAGAGGGACTGAATCTAGGAATAAAGGGGGCTGGCTGAAAGACCTCAAATACACACAGCCATAAATTCTGTAAAATCATTCGGCTTACTGAGGAACTTATTTGCTTGCCTCTGGGTTCTTGGCTTTGTTTCAGATAGAAAAGACAGTCCCAATTTGGTGTTAATTTGGTAGTGTGAAAAATGGACGCTTCTTCATGAAACATGAAACGGGGAGAGCCAGATCTACTGCAAAGCCTAAACTGATGCAAGATCCTAGAGAAGACACATGAATGAGCTGAACTACGGCTCCGCCTCTTCTAAGAGGTCTCTCATCCAGAGTGTCCTCCTTTGGGGCCACCAAGCCCAGATGGAAGCACACTGTGCAGTACCAGAGGGGCAGATCAAGAGCATTCCCAAAACATCCAAGAGTAACACCTCCCAATACTTTCCTACGACTTTTGCTATCGTGAGAAAGTGAAAGTAAATGTAGTAAATTTTTTTTATACTGCTTCTAAGTTCTATTTGTATTCTAATACAGTATCAGTTTAAATTCTAAAACCTATATTGGAAAAAATATTATTTTCAGCTGAAGATTATCCATTATGGAACACTACTAATCTTACTAAAGACTTCTGATCATAAAAGATAAAAAAGTTAATGTTCATTTATTCAAGATTTATTTTTTGAATGTCTATAATATGCTGAGTACTATCATCCTTGGAGGGAAAAATGACTTCTTCTAATGATTAAATATTCCTGTGTAGTTACGTTCTTTGAGTTAAAGAAATGATAGAAGATATAGAGAGAGAAAAGAAAAAGAGAGACATTGCTATAGAGGCTACTAATTACCTCCCAGTATCCATCCTCCTCATTTCCTCCTATTACAAACAGAACCCTTAACTTTTAGCTGGGCACAGGGCCATCCAATAGAGATCACACTTCCCAGCCTCCTTAGTAGCCATATGAGGTTTATGAGTAAGCTCTTGCCAATGGAAGCTAGAGGAAGTGAAAAGATAACTGCAAGTTCTAGGTCTTGCTTCTAAAACAACTGGACATTCTTTTTTTCCCACTTGGTGCTGCTAAGTCAGCTCTGACCCTGCTTGAATGATAAGGACAACAGTCTTGCAAACAGCAAAATGACAAGACAGAGGAGCCTCATCCCTGCTGAATCGAACGGCCTAAAGCCCTGAACTACTGACCCACCTAACATAGCAGGAAAATAAACAACTTTAGGGTCTCTTTATCCCAACAGCTTAGCCTATGCCCCAACTAAAACACATGTCTACAATCAAAGCAAGGCAAAATTCCAGGATGAAATCTCAATACTTACTCTAAAACATTTCTTTCAAAACAATGACAGAAATCACTGAGAGAGCATACCACGAAAGGAATGCTGGGCTTTGAGCTCTAGCAAATGGCTACAGTTCAGCTTTGTGAGGCATACTATGTAGATTTAGTACTTGTACTGGCTCCCTCCCCAAGGGACCTTGCACAAGAACTCTCAGTGGTTTACTTTTCAAATACTCTCTAATATGGGTAGAGTGAAAAAAGTTCTCCTCACCTTGGTTCCTGAGGCTTTAATTTTTTCCACATAATCCCAAACTGTCTGAGGTGATATTCTACCACCGACTTGAATACTATCTGGTAGATCCTGTGGTAACGACATGAAGGTGATCAATGTATACAGATTGTATTTATTATAATGTCTATACTTCATACAAACTTAGCTCTAAGACTAATATGAAACAGTGATTAAAAAACAAGTAAGATTATAAAATGCATCAGAGAACATAAGAAAGTACAGGAAGAGCAATTAGGCTTTACCTCAAATGTCAACTCCAAGTGACTGAGGTGGATGCCCAAAACACAGTTAGGAAAGAATCTGAGGTCAAGACAAAGCAGCAGTGCCAGCATCCCACTCTGACAATCCAGGGAGAGTACAACAGATTCCAGAATATTAGGGGCCATTGTTTTTCCCCTTCCACCTCCCCTTCCTTTTTTTGGTGGTAGTGAGCTGGGGTATGCCTTTATCACTAACAGTTGGATTTCAGAAGTTATCAAGCTTAATTATAGAGTATATTTTTGCACAGAAGAGAATAACATTGTAATAATGCAAGGTTCTTTTTTTTTTTAAAGGCATAATCTTTCTGAGAACAGATGACTATACATAAAATCAATCAAGAGCTGTACAATTAAGAATATTTGAAACTTTAATCAGTATATTTGTTTTTTTATGAAGAGAGAAAAATCATAAAAAACAATCAATATAAATTCAATTAAATTTAAATGATTAATTGCTTTATTTTATTTGGGATTTTAGTCCAAATCAAACTAAAAATAAGTAGAAAGCAGAGGTGGAGTTCTGGAAAGCAATCACACAGAAACTGGCTCAGAAAAGAGAATAATAGTTTTGTTCAAAATCAAAAGGGTCCTGTAGTTTAGGACTTAGTTATCCATTTAAAAGAAGAGTTATCTTCACCATGGACTAATCAAAGACTAAATTTCTAAACAGATTTGTTCAAAAAGAAAAGCACTGAATTTTTTTCTTATTAAATCAGTGTATCTAAAATATTACTTGCCAACCAAACTATATGTAAAATAATTAAGTCGTTTATTAATCAAAAACACAACTAACAAATAAGCTGATGGAGATTAGATAAGTAACACTACATTGAGTCAAACTAATTTCATCCTAATACAAAGAAAAGTTTATATTAGTCTTAAAAAAGAACAGGCATATATATGATTTACGTTTTACAAAATGCTGAAAACCATTTTTTAAAAAACTTTTGCCTTTATGGTCAGCAGACTGAGAATGAATGAAAAAATGTTAGATATGAACATAATAGCAAAATATAATCTCAACAAAAATACAGTACACATATACTGATTTATTTTCCTTCTGCATAAACACAGAGAAAATACAAACTTTATTCAAAAAAGTTCAGAAAACATTGTACTTTCTCACTTATCATAATACTATAATACTACAGCTGCTTGTTTCCCATAAATACTGCACAGCAGTCCCTTCCTATTCCCTCAGGTATAAAACCAACCAAGGGCACCACTGCAGCAACCAAGGTCATTCCTCTCAGGACTGTCAACTAACTGGCGAGTCTCAACTAGACAGCTGACCCCTGAACAACATGGGGGTTAATTAAGGGTGCCCACCCTCTGTGCAGTTGATAATCCGAGTATAACCTACAGTTGCCCCTCCGTATACACAGTTCCACACCTTAGGATTCAACCAACTGCGGGTCATGTGGTACTGTGGTTTTCACTACTGAAGAAATCCGTGTGCAGTTCAAAACTGTGTTGCTCAAGGGTCAACTAGGTGTATATCTATATTCACAGAAATGGGCAGGTAAGAACCACAGTCATGAAGTTGGGGAAATTTAAGCAGTAGGGGAATTACAAGACTTGATAACAATGAAAAACTCTCCATGACAAGCTAACACTGAAGGCCATAAATATGTCCATCTTTTACGTAAGTCTGTACTTAAAGAAAAACTTAGATATCCACGCAGACTCTCATTAATCTTTAATTCTGACAGAGAATACATCTTGGAAAGAGTCCAGGACATGTGGATTTAATACTTCAGGGCACAATTTTCTACAGTTCTAAAACTCCATTTGTGGACTCATAATTCCATTAATTGAATGGTTTAAGGATCACTGTCAATAAATATTTTTATCATGAATGAGAATTAAATATTTTTATTTTATTATGTTGTTTCTTTACCTTTTGGCTTCAGAAACATATGTCAACCCAGGCATAGAAGGGTAGAAAAGTTCACAGTACCTCTGTCAAGTACTCAGGGGAACCAGACACTGGGTAGGCTTTGGTAACAAATTTTGCTACAGATGGCATGTTGATAAAACCTTTCCAGATGAAGTTCAATCGAGCCAGGAAGGTAGACTCAACTTCAACAGTTCCAGGCATCTCTGGACTAAAAAATGACATTAAGAAGTTTTCAGCCTAAAGATCTGCTCATGAATAAATGCATTTTCTATTTACTCATCAATCATTTCTATTTTAGCATGTCAAGAAAACCAAAATATGTAAAGGCTATGATTAAAGAGTTTATATTTTCACTTTAATGTACTTATATTTACATAGCCATGTTTTTACAAAGTCTTTCTTCTAGGCTGTCCTGTGGACTAATATGGTCCAGAGAAATGCAAGCAATTTTTCTTTAATGACTTATCTCCTGCCTCTTGGAGCTAATGCAATTAAAGAGAGTTTTAAAGTCAAGTCCCCACACACTCAAATCTCTAAATTAACTTTTAGAGTCTTTTTAAAAATCTCAATTAGGGTACAGGAAGGTACAGTTACTGTCTCAAAAGAAAGGTTTCTTTCTTAAGAAACATGTCACTTTTCTAAAGTTTTTGAAGACTTCCAAGTATAATATGGCAAAGAGCTATAAAGAATAGAAATTATAACTAACAGAAAATTACCGTGGAGCAGAAGACAATGCTGACTTCGGAGACTCTTGCTTCTCCTCTTCAAAGAATTCAGAGGCCAATATATTTGAGGTTGAAGACAAAGCATCTGCTATACTTTCTGCTTCATTGTCTGAATGTTTACGAGATACTCCAACAACAACTTTCACTTTTTTTGGAGAAAGATCATCTACAGGTGGTGCCATTCGACCTGAAGCCAGAAAACACCAAAATATACCACTTCTGTAAACTGAAATTTCTGTAACTTCATCCATTTTCACTTCTAAAGTTATTCAGTTCCCCTGACTGCACTGTTGCACAACCATACATTTCCTGGGGTAATTTGTAACTATCATTATTTCTCACAATGAGTTCTAGAACAACCTCCCTTACTGATGTGAAAAATTAAAAAAAGAGAATGTTAAACAACTCAGACAAGCTTTTGAAAAGGCAACATTACAACCAGAACCTAAAAATGGTTTCCTGATTCCCTATCAAGCATTTTTTAAACTAAACTACAACAAATCCCCACAGTCTTGAGAGGTAACATGAGGAACTAAGTAAAACAAATCTGTATCCCTACTTCGTGTTACATATAGCAGCAGTCCATGACATGTGCATACTACAATGCTACTTAGTTACTAAGCATGAAAAAACACTAGTAAAGTTTAGAAAATGACATTGATTTTCTCTATAGAATCAAGAAGAAAAACTCAAACTTTCTGAAAATAGGTCAAGTCCAGTAGTATTTAACAAATATTTTGTGTGCTACCATTAAATTTATTGAAATATGAGTATACTAAAAATACTAGTAAACCATGGATAGCTTTCTTCAGGGATAACAATGTCTAAAAACACCCTGCCCTTTAAGTCTTTAGCATTGTACTAACTGTGAACACACAATTTTGAGAAGATACGTCATTTTTATTATAAGAAAGCTGCCTAGTCTCTAAAACAATGATGGAGGGCAGCATGTTAACTAACCTAAAAAATTTTTCATCTTACTGAACAAAGTATGTATCAGTCCTTTAGCATACCACAGTAAAAAAATAAAAATTGAGAGCTACATCTCTAGAGTTTTAAAAAACTCTCGTCCTCCACCTTTACCAATAAACTGAATATAAACTTAAACTCTTGCTCAACACATCCCCATTTCTTATGCCCTAAACCCAGCCTCTAACATCTGTCAATATTACCTGAGTATCTCAAAGCCTCCCTTTAATTAAAAGCACCTGCATCTCCCTCTTGCACTAGTGCACAAACGCCTGCCACCTAGCCTCACGCCTTCTTCTCTTGGCTTCTTTCATCATCATCTCTACTCAAAGTCAGAGAAATCTTCATAAAATTCCAAGCTGATCATATCATTCTCCTGCTAAAATCCCTTCAATCACTATCCACTGCTCTTAGATAGAAGACGAAAATCTTTCATATGGCCTACCCAAGCAGGTTTTCAGCGATTTTTATCATGATCTGTAAAGTAACATTTTATATCATGATCCATTACTTACATACACACACACTCCACATACCCGTGTCTGTGCACGTGTGTGTATACATGTACGTATGCATGTGGGTTTTTTTTGTTATACACAAATAATTGGAACTAAAGTCTCTCAAAATCATACTTATCTTTATCAGTGCAATTCACCATGATATTTTCTATTCTGTTTTCGAAACGCTAGTGAACTACTTACTAAGTTGATTTCACTACTACTACTAAGTCACAATCTGACTCTGCACCGGTACTGGGAAAACAAAAACCTACTTAAATTACAATTTACATGTATTCCCCTTTCAAAATGGAAGCAACATTTAGGAAGAAATACTTCAAATTACCTATGCAAATTTTGCAGTTAAGATCAAAAAGATGTTGTCTGTGTTGACTAGTGGTATCTTTAGACAAGGAGTCAATCTCTTCTTTCAGTTTCTCAGATCCTTCTGTCTTCTCCACTGACTTATTAGTTGTAGGTTCCTAACAACAGTGAGAGTGAAAATAGGTTAACAGAAAAACTTTGGCCTCAATTATTTAAACCATCTGATATTTCATACTGATATTTTTCCAAAATGAAACTGCTCCATTCATAGGTTGTTTTTCAAGCTTTAAAAAATAAATGCTAGATGTTAATTATGGCATAAAACAGAGCAAAAACTCAAACATTTCTCATTCTTCAAGGCCTCTAACAATATCTATTATTTTCTCATTGATATTTGAAAGTAAGAAAAGCCGCACCTGCTCTCAAACTAGTCTGTCTAAGAAGCACCTACAGATTTCGAGGCCTGTGATGCAGGTGGTCTGCACACTACGTACAGAAAAACAATGCTTTAAACACTCTCAAAACAACATTAAACCAATAATATAGACAACTCTAATAAATACACACTTTAAAAAATTCTTTTTTCTACTTTAAGAACAAGAGAAGCAGTGGCTTCTCTTGTTGCAGAGCACGGGCTCTAGGCGTGTGGGCTTCAGTAGTTGTGGCTCGCGGGCTCTAGAGCACAGGCTCAGCACTTGTGGCTCACAGGCTACAAAGCGCAGGCTCAGTAGTTGTGGCACATGGGCTTAGCTGCTCTGCGGCATGTGGGATCTTCCAGGACCAGGGCTCAAACCCATGTCCCCTGCAATGGCAGGCAGATTCTCAACCACTGCGCCACCAGGGAAGTCTGCCCCCCTTTATTTTTATATTCCAAGTGAATCATTTAATGTGAGTGAGGCTCAGTTTGATATTACCGTAAGTATTAACAGAAGAAAATGGTTAAGTATAAACATTTTCCCTTCTATCAAAAACGGGCAAATAAATCTTTTCTGAATCTTCATGTTTTGAGCACTATAAAATATGCTATTTTTATTATCATAATTTACCTGAATTTCCATGGCTGCTTCCTGTTCTTTCATTGGAGCATCACTCTCAATTTCTATCTCACCTTTATGAGTTATCTTTGTGATTGGTCTTCTTTCCACTTCTCTCTGTTCTTTCTCAATCATCTCTATGGTCTAATAGGACATATTTTAAAGAAAACTTCACAGTTAAAATCACAGATAATTTTTAACCTTTAGGTAGTCTCTCAAGCAACAAACATATACTGAGTACTTGCAAATGTCAGTTTTGAGTGCTGGGGTTTTAAGAATTAGAGCTCATACGTCAGCCTGGAGAATTTTACATGTACAGTAACTGGAGGCAGCTGAAGTGTAATCTAATTTGCAAAGTGATGAAACATGATATTTACATTTAAAATCTGCTTTCTGATCTAGTATTTCAGCAGGTGCCACAGAGAAATAACAATCAAGTTCCTCTTAGATTCCTAACTTGATGTTCTAACATCTGCCACAGCAGCAGAAATTTAGTCAGACAACAGAAATGGGCAAATCCCCCATCAGAAGGCTCCTGACGGAACATACTTTGTGACAGTGAACAAGCTCAGCAACAAAGCATAATAAAAACGCAAGAGCAGACAGGATTAGTAAAAGGTAGCTGAGAGGGGAGTGGGTTAAGGAAGGTAAAGACGGATCCGGTCATTTGTCTTGTCACTGTTAAGTGCAAATCTTCCTTTAAAGAAAGAAATCACATACACAGTCCAAAGAAAGAAACAGCAGGTCTCCCATGCAGATGACACCTGCAGCCACAGTTTCTAAGAAGAGAGGCACGTGCACATTTGGGATACGGAGGGAAAAAAGAGATCGTGATAATATTTGCAAAATACGAGAAACTATACAAGGGGAAAGTAAAGAAATATGTGACTTAGTGTAATGTATCAAATTAAGGCCTCTTGCACATCAAACTAAATTTGGTAGAAGATCAACATGGAGGATTAATGCTTAAGATCAGGTAAATCGTGTAGACTTAATATATAAGAAACCACTATTTTCTAAAATAAAGAGCTAATACTCTAAGGCCATTATAATAAAAGCAGTGGATAATGTGGCTATCTTGCGGTCACAATAATTTGAAGTCACGTATTCCCTTCACCTTCAAAGATATTTCAAGTTCACAAACCCCCAATAAAACTCTCAGCATTGGTAACTTTCAGAATTTTTTAGTTTTAAAAATGCAATACATAGAGAGAGGGGGGGAAGATGGCGGAAGAGTAAGACGCGGAGATCACCTTCCTCCCCACAGATACATCAGAAATACATCTACACGTGGAACAACTCCTACAGAACACCCACTGAACGCTGGCAGAAGACCTCAGACCTCCCGAAAGGCAAGAAACTCCCCACATACGTGGGGAGGGCAAAAGAAAACAACAGAGACAAAGAATAGGGACGGGACCTGCACCAGTGGGAGGGAGCGTGAAGGAGGAAAGGTTTCCACACACTAGGAGCCCCTTCGCGGGCGGAGACGGCGGGTGGCGGAGGGGGAAAGCTTCAGAGCCACGGAGGAGAGCGCAGCCACAGGGGTGCGGAGGGCAAAGCGGAGAGATCCGGCACAGAGGATCGGGGCCAACCGGCACTCACCAGCCCGAGAGGCTTCTGTGCTCGGCCGCCGGGGCGGAGGGAGGGTACTGGGGTTGGCGTGAACACAGCCTGAAGGGGTTAGTGCACCACTGCTGGCCGGTAGGGAGTCCAGGAAAAGTCTGGACCTGCCGAAGAGGCAAGAAACGTTTTCTTCCCTCTTTGTTTCCTGGTGCGTGAGGAGAGGGGATTAAGAGCGCTGCTTAAAGGAGCTCCAGAGACGGGCGCAAGCCACGGCTAACAGCGCGGACCCCAGAGACGGGCATGAGACGCTAAGGCTGCTGCCGCCACCAAGAAGCCTGTGTGTAAGCACAGGTCACTCTCCACACCTCCCCTCCCTGGGAGCCTGTGCAGCCCGCCACTGCCAGGGCCCCAGGATCCAGGGACAACTTCCCCAGGAGAAGGCACGGCGCGCCTCACGCTGGCCTCTGCCGCCGCAGGCTCCCCCCGCACTCCGCACCCCTCCCTGCCCCCGGGCTGAGTGAGCCAGAGCCCCCGAAGCAGCTGCTCCTTTAACCCTGTCCTGTGTGGGCGAAGCACAGTCGCCCTCAGGCGACCTACACGCAGAGGCGGGGCCAAATCTAAAGCTGAGCCCCAGGAGTTGTGCGAACAAAGAAGAGAAAGGGGAATCTCTCCCAGCAGCCTCACGAGCAGCGGATTAAATCTCCACAATCAACTTGATGTACCTGCACCTGTGGAATACCTGTATAGAAAACGAGTCATCCCAAATTGAGGAGATGGACTTTGGGAGCAAGACTTATTATTTTTTCCCTTTTCCTCTTTTTGTGAGTGTGTATGTGTATGCTTCTGTGTGAGATTTTGTCTGTATAGCTTTGCTTTCACCATTTGTCCTAGGGTTCAATCCATAATTTTTTTTTCTTTAAAAAAGTATTTTTTCTTAATAATTTCTTTTTATTTTAATAACTTTATTTTATCTTACTTTATTTTATTTTATCCTCTTTCTTTCTTCCTTTCTTTTTATTTTTTCTCCCTCTTAATTCTGAGCCGTGTGGATGAAAGGCTCTTGGGGCTGCAGCCAGGAGTCAGTGCTGTGCCTCTGAGGTGGGAGAGCCAACTTCAAGACACTGGTCCACAAGAGACCTCCCGGCACCACATAATATAAAACAGGGAAAATCTCCCACAGATCTCCATCTCAACACCAGCACCCAGCTTCACTCAACGACCAGCAAGCTAGAGTGCTGGACACCCTACGTCAAACAACTAGCAAGACAGGAACACATCCCCACCCATTAGCAGAGAGGCTGCCTAAAATCATAATAAGGCCACAGACCCCAAAACACACCACCAGACGTGGTCCTGCCCACCAGAAAGACAAGATCCAGCCTCATCCACCAAAACACAGGCACTAGTCCCCTCCACCAGGAAGCCTACACAACCCACTGAACCAACTTTAGCCACTGGGGACAGACATCAAAAACAACGGGAACTACGAACCAGCAGCCTGCAATAAGGAGAACCCAAACACAGTAAGATAAGCAAAATGAGAAGACAGAAAAACACACAGCAGATGAAGGAGCAAGATAAAAACCCACCAGACCTAACAAATGAAGAGGAAATCGGCAGTCTACCTGAAAAAGAATTCAGAATAATGATAGTAAAGATGATCCATAATCTTGGAAATAGACAAAATGCAAGAAACATTTAACAAGGACCTAGAAGAACTAAAGATGAAACAAGCAACGATGAACAACACAATAAATGAAATTAAAAATTCTCTAGAAGGGATCAATAGCAGAATAACAGGCAGAAGAACGGATAAGTGACCTGGAAGATAAAATAGTGGAAATAACTACTGCAGAGCAGAATAAAGAAAAAAGAATGAAAAGAACTGAGGACACTCTCAGAGACCTCTGGGACAACATTAAATGCACCAACATTCGAATTATAGGGGTTCCAAAAGAAGAAGAGAAAAAGAAAGGGACTGAGAAAATATTTGAAGAGATTATAGTTGAAAACTTCCCTAATATGGAAAAGGAAAAAGTTAATCAAGTCCAGGAAGCACAGACAGTCCCATAGAGAATAAATCCAGGGAGAAACACGCCAAGACACATATTAATCAAACTGTCAAGAATTAAATACAAAGAAAACATTAAAAACAGAAAGGGAAAAACAACAAATAACACACAAGGGAATCCCCATAAGGTTAACAGCTGATCTTTCAGCAGAAACTCTGCAAGCCAGAAGGGACTGGCAGGACATATTTAAAGTGATGAAGGAGAAAAACCTACAACCAAGATTACTCTACCCAGCAAGGATCTCATTCAGATTTGATGGAGAAATTAAAACCTTTACAGACAAGCAAAAGCTGAGAGAATTCTGCACCACCAAACCAGCTTTACAACAAATGCTAAAGGAACTTCTCTAGGCAAGAAACACAAGAGAAGGAAAAGACCTACAATATCAAACCAAAAACAATTGAGAAAATGGGAACAGGAACATACATATCAATAATTACCTTAAATGTAAATGGATTAAATGCTCCCACCAAAAGACACAGACTGGTTGAATGGACACAAAAACAAAACCCATATATATGCTGTCTACAAGAGACCCACTTCAGACCTAGAGACACATACAGACTGAAAGTAAGGGGATGGAAAAAGATATTCCATGCAAATGGAAACCAAAAGAAAGCTGGAGTAGCAATTCTCATAGCTGACAAAATAGACTTTAAAATAAAGACTATTACAAGAGACAAAGAAGGATACTACATAATAAGGAAGAGATCAATCCAAGAAGAAGATATAACAATTATAAATATTTATGCACCCAACATAGGAGTACCTCAATACATAAGGCAAATACTACCAGCCATAAAAGGAGAAATCGACAGTAACACAATCATAGTAGGGGATTTTAACACCCCACATTCACCAATGGACAGATCATCCAAAATGAAAATAAATAAGGAAACAAAAGCTTTAAATAATACATTAAACAAGATGGACTTAATTGATATTTATAGGACATTCCATCCAAGAAAACCAGAATACATATTTTTCTCAAGTGCTCATGGAACGTTCTCCAGGATAGATCATATCTTGGTTCACAAATCAAGCCTTGGTAAATTTAAGAAAACTGAAATGGTATCAAGTATCTTTTCCAACCACAATGCTATGAGACTAGATATCAATTACAGGAAAAGATCTGTAAAAAATACAAACACATGGAGGCTAAACAATACACTACTTAACAACGAAGGGATCACTGAAGAAATCAAAGAGGAAATTAAAAAATACCTAGAAACAAATGACAACAGAGACACGATGACCGAAAACCTATGGGATGCAGCAAAAGCAGTTCTAAGAGGGAAGTTTATAGCAATACAATCCTACCTTAAGAAACAGGAAACGTCTCCCATAAACAACCTAACCTTGCACCTAAAGCAATTAGAGAAAGAAAAACAAAAAAAACTCCAAAGTTAGCAGAAGGGAAGAAATCATAAAGATCAGGTCAGAAATAAATGAAAAAGAAATGAAGGAAATGATAGCAAAGATCAATAAAAGTAAAAGCTGGTTCTTTGAGAAGATAAACAAAATTGATAAACCATTAGCCAGACTCATCAAGAAAAAAAGGGAGAAGACTCAAAACAATAGAATTAGAAATGAAAAAGAAGAAGTAACAACTGACACTGCAGAAATATGAAAGAGCATGAGAGATTACTACAATCAACTCTATGCCAATAAAATGGACAACCTGGAAGAAATGGAAAATTTATTAGAAATGCACAACCTGCCAAGACTGAATCAGGAAGAAATAGAAAATATGAACAGACCAATCACAAGCACTGAAATCGAAACTGTGATTAAAAATCTTCCAACAGGGCTTCCCTGGTGGTGCAGTGGTTGGGAGTCCTCCTGCCGATGCAGGGGACGCGGGTTCGTGCCCCAGTTTGGGAGGATCCCACATGCCGCGGAGCGGCTGGGTCCGTGCGCCATGGCCGCTGAGCCTGCGCGTCCGGAGCCTGTGCTCCGCAACGGGAGGGGCCACAGCAGTGAGAAGCCCGCATACCACAAAAAAAAAAAAAATCTTCCAACAAACAAAAGCCCAGGACCAGATGGCTTCACAGGCGAATTCTATCAAACATTTAGAGAAGAGCTAATACCTATGCTTCTCAAACTCTTCCAAAATCTAGCAGAGGGAGGAACACTCCAAAACTCATTCTACGAGGCCACCATCACCTTGATACCAAAACCAGACAAAGATGTGACAAAAAAAGAAAACTACAGACCAATATCACTGATGAACACAGATGGAAAAATCCTCAACAAAATACTAGCAAACAGAATCCAGCAGCACATTAAAAAGATCAGACACCATGATCAAATGGGGTTTATCGCAAGAATGCAAATATTCTTCAATATACGCAAATCAATCAATGTGATACACCATATTAACAAACTTCAGGAGAAAAACCATATGATTATCTCAATAGATGCAGAGAAAGCTTTTGACAAAATTCAACACCCATTTATGATTAAAACCCTCTAGAAAGTAGGCATAGAGGGAACTTAGCTCAACATAATAAAGGCCATATATGACTAACCCACAGCCAACATCGTTCTCAATGGTGAAAAACGGAAACCATTTCCACTAAGATCAGAAACAAGACAAGGTTGCTCACTCTCACCACTATCAGTCAACATAACTTTGGAAGTTTTAGCCACACCAATCAGAGAAGAAAAGGAAATAAAAGGAATCCAAATTGGAAAAGAATATGTAAAACTGTCACTGTTTGCAGATGGCATGATACTATACATAGACAATCCCAAAGATGCTACCAGAAAACTACTAGAGCTAATCAACGAATCTGGTAAAGTAGCAGGATACAAAATTAAGGCACAGAAATCCCTTGCATTCCTATACACTAATGATGAAAAATCTGAAAGAGAAATTAAGGAAACATTCCCATTTACCACTGCAACATAAGGAATAAAATACCTAGGAACAAACCTACCTATGGAGACAAAAGACCTGTATGCAGAAAACTATAAGACACTGATGAAAGAAATTAAAGATGATACCAACAGATGGAGAGATATACCATGTTCTTGGATTGGAAGAATCAACACTGTGAAAATGACTATACTACCAAAGCAATCTACAGATTCAATGCAGTCTCTATCAAACTACCAATGGCAGTTTTCACAGAACTAAAACCAAAAATTTCACAACTTGTATGGAAACACAGAAGACCCCGAATAGCCAAAGCAATCTTGAAAAAAAAAAAAATGGAGCTGGAGGAATCAGGCTTCCGGACTTCAGACTATACTACAAAGTAATCAAGACAAAATGGTACTGGCACAAAAACAGAAAGATAGATCAATGGAACAGAATAGAAAGCCCAGAGATAAACCCATGCACATATGGTCACCTTATCTTTGATAAAGGAGGCAAGAATATACAACAGAGAAAAGACAGCCTCTTCAGTAAGTGGTGCTGGGAAAACCAGACAGCTATATGTAAAAGAGTAAAATTAGAACACTTCCTAACACCATACACAAAAATAAACCGAAAATGGATTAAAGACCTAAATGTAAGGCCAGACACCATCAAACTCTTAGAGGAAAACATAGGCAGAACACTCCATGACATAAATCACAGCAAAATCCTTTGTGACCCACCTCCTAGAGAAATGGAAATAAAAACAAAAATAAACAAATGGGACCTAATGAAACTTCAAAGCTTTTGCACAGCAAAGGAAACCATAAACAAGACCAAAAGACAACCCACAGAATGGGACAAAATATTTGCAAATGAAGCAACGGACAAAGGATTAATCTTCAAAATTTACAAGCAGCTCATGCAGGTCAATATCAAAAAAAAAAAAAAAAAAAACCCAAAAAACCCAATCCAAAAATGGGCAGAAGACCTAAACAGACATTTCTCCAAAGAAGATATACAGAATGCGAACAGGCACATGAAAGAATGCTCAACATCACTAATCATTAGAGAAATGCAAATCAAAACTACAATGAGGTATCACCCCACACCGGTCAGAATGGCCATCATCAAAAAATCTATAAACAGTAAATGCTGGAGAGGGTATGGAGAAAAGGAACCCTGTTGCACTGGTGGTGGGAATGTAAATTGATAGCCACTATGGAGAACAGTATGGAGGTTCCTTAAAAAACTAAAAATAGAACTACCATACGACCCAGCAATCCCACTACTGGGAATATACCCTGAGAAAAACGTAATTTAAAAAGAGTCACATACCACAATGTTTACTGCAGCTCTATTTACAATAGCCAGGACATGGAAGCAACCTAAGTGTCCAATGACAGATGAATGGATAAAGAAGATGTGGCACATATATACAATGAAATATTACTCAGCCATAAAAAGAAACGAAATTGAGTTATCTGTAGTAAGGTGGATGGACCTAGAGTCTGTCATACAGAGTGAAGTAAGTCAGAAAGAGAAAAACAAATACCATACGCTAACACATATATATGGAATCTAAAAAAAGAAAAAAAATGGTTCTGAAGAACCTAGCAGCACGACAGGAATAAAGACGCAGATGTAGAGAATGGACTTGAGGACACGGGGAAGGGGAAGGGGAAGCTGGGACGAAGTGAGAGAGCGTCATGGACATATATACACTAGCAAATGTAAAACAGATAGCTAGTGGGAAGCAGCTGCATCGCACAAGGAGATCAGCTTGGTGCTCTGTGACCACCTAGATGGGTGGGATAGCAAGGGTGGGAGGGAGACGCAAGAGGGAGGAGATATGGGGATATATGTATACGTATAGCTGATTCACTTTGTTATACAGCAGAAACTAACACACCATTGTAAAGCAATTATACTCCAATAAAGATGTTAAAAAAAATGCAGTACAGTGCACGTACTACATATGTTATATAACACATCAGTTAGGTCTGGGACAGCACTAGTTAACTATACACAAGGTATTCTGTGAATATAAACATTCATACATGATACTTCAGGGTCACATTTTATCAATAAATTGTTAACGAAAAAAAAACCTTATTCTTGAAATCTTTTGGCATTTGAAAATGAATATTAAAGGACTATAAACCTATAAAATTTTCATTCTGACTTAACCTGGCTCCACAAATTACCAATATTCATAAAACCTTCAAACTATGCTTTTGAAACATGCAAATGTAAGAAAAGATACACTTATTTTCCCATCCTTCTGATTTACAAAATATAAGGTAGTTATGTAAGTTGATAACTGGAGGAAATGAGAAAAAAGCAGAAGAGATCAGGAAAAATCAACAACAAAAAATTTAAGAATAGGCTAATGGAGGATCAGTAACAAAAAAATACAGAAGAACAAGTCTGCTGCTGTGAACTATGAGGTGAATTACTACCTCTGTGTATATCGTTTTTCTCTGTGGCTGAAAAAATATGTTTTGATATAGACAAACACATATTTGTAGATATTTTGATAGAGACAAACACATATTTACAGATAATCTTACATGTCTATTTTCTCTTCGTCTCCAAGCAGCTAACTCTTTAGAAGCTAGTTCTTCTGGACTCATTCTTATAAGGTGATCAGGGGTTACTTCTCCTTTTAGCACTTTTTTAAATAATATCTGGAGATATTTAAAAATGGGAAGGAAAGGAGAGAAAAACATTTTTAAAAGAATGAGGAGCTGCTGTATAGAAACTTGTAATAAATGAAGATGAAATTTTGAAACCTAATTTACAAATGTTTAATGATTCATGTACTACCTCCTGCAAAGAGAATAAATGACAGCTTGTTCTAGAAACTTACCATCTAAGGTAGCTAAATATACATTTTGTATAAAAACCAAGACATAATGGAGAAGCATGTATGGTGAAGTCATTATAACACCTTTGCAAAGTTGTATTAAGTCTTCCCAGGGACAGACACTGTCACAATAGCCAACCCATGACTGCATAAAAGATACTGCATAAAAGAACTTTACTGAATGTGATGTCTTTCATATTTTTAAGATTTCATATGTTTAAATCCTAACAGGCTTACAGTGGACTCCAGAGCAAAGAACCAACTGTAAGAATAAGCCTGAAGGAAATAAATATTTACTTGAAGAAAAGCTTTCATATTACGTAATTCAAAAAGTAACTGATCCCCTGCACCATGATGGCAGATTGTACAATGTAGATTTTTCTTACGTAGCTGTTCGCATACTTCAGAAAATACCTCATATCACACACTACGGCAAATACCATTACACAAACTGACAAACTGGTATCACTCGTGTGAAAACGTCGTAAAACTTAAACAAACATGTGAGGAGTTTGCATCTATACCCACAGCTTTCAGATTTCCTCTAAGTCCCAGGAAAAGATTAAGGAGTCAATTAAAGTTTACTCCACTGCTGAAAGATTCTTAGAACTAGTCATATTTAAATTAATAACAATATTCTAAAACAGCTTTCTTTTTTATCAAAATGTAAGTTATTTTCTTAAGCAGTGTAACTCTATTTTCAAATTTACATCAGAAGTATTAAATACATAGTGCTACAAATTTTGGTTTAACAGTGTTTTTGAAGAGTACATATGAATGAATTTTTTAATAAACTGGATTAAACGAGGGACATAAAGGAAAGAAAATTCACATCAATCGGGTTAAGATAGATTTAGTATTTTATATTTTAACAGACATTGCATAACACTAGTCACCACTGTTCAGAATTCATAACTCAGTTTAATAGCAAAAGACTATTAAAATTACTGGTCTCACTTCAAGAAATAAATTATAGATCTATTGTATGAAAATTATAAATCCCTATGTATTAGGAAAGTTGGAAGCATAAAGATCCAGACATGAACAAAACATACTTACATTGTTTTTAGGATCTTTCAGATTGAACATCAAACTTCTATATTTGTTCTTATATTTAGCATCTGTGTCCCGAAAAAAAGAGAAAAGCTCTTTTTCAATTTTTGTGGCAACTTTTGCTGCCTTTTCCTCTGGTACCTTCAAATTTGAGTCTGTAAGTCTTAAAATTAGAATAATTCAATTATTTTCCAAATACATGAAGCGTATATTATTCAATCTTCTACAATAGCAATGCGTGTTACCTTTTCATAAGAATATCTTTGAGAGAATGCCGGACGCTCTGTCGGATCTGGTCTGTGGAAGGCTTGGAGGCAGGAACCGCTGGAGGATGTGCACCAGGGGGGCCCTTTTCAGTTTTCTTCTTCTTTGTCTCTTGCTTCTCATAAGCACCTAATTTAAATAAATATCAAAACTCGCTAAATTGCTTTTAAAAAGATATTTTCCTTTTTAATGCACAATGTAAGTTGACTGATTAAAAATCACTATTTTTAAATCATAAGATCAGACTCCATATTCCACACTGAAATATTCCTGACATTGAAATTCTAATCTATGTATGATGACAGATGATAACTAAAGTTATTGTAGTGGGTCACTGTGCAATATATACATATATCAAATCATTACATTGTACAACTGAAACTAATGTTATATGTCAATTATACCTCAATAAGAAAAAAAGTTCTAAATGAATTTTAATTAGAAATTAAGTGAGTAAAAAGTGGCCCTAATGCTATAAAATGTACATACCCCTTTCCCATATTAGATAATGGTTTTTAGAGCTACTTTTCATATATATATATATATATATATATATATATATATATATATATGAAACACATATACCTGTAAAAAACTATTTAGAAAAATTGATCTCAACTTTTTAGGTGTGCAGATAATGTAATGTCCTTACTAATACCACAAAATTGATGAATCTCCTCTGGTTTTAGAACATTTGTGTTAATCTGAATGTTAAGCTTTTCAAATGATTTTTTCATTCCATCATTACTAATTTATGCACATCTTCAGAATCTCAATGTCCTACAAACTCCTCATTCCAACAATTCTTAAATTGATCATTTTTTTGCCATTCGTGTCCTCACTTTCCCACACAACCAACTTTGGCCAGGTAGCCCAACACCTACCATCCCGTTGCAGCCTGAACATCTTAATTCTCTCTCCTTTAAACATCAGCATTGGCAAAAACCACAACCTGGTGAAAGCTAACTTTTATCCTTCACCCAAATAGCCTACAAACAGCTGAAGGTACCTGGAGAAAGTAAGCACTGGTGCTGACAGATCTCACTTTAAATTTACAACCACAAATCTCAAGTAGAGAGCTCAATCTGCCACCCTAACCCTATTAAACTGTCCTAGTAAATTTGCTCTCCCACTTTCCAAAAATGTATTTTATGCTTTTTCTCCTTTCTTCTCAAACCAATGATACCTCCAACTTCGACCTCATTTGATTTTCTCACTTCATATTTCACTGAGGAAGCCAAGCAGTGTCAGCTACTTTCCCATCACCAAACCTACTAACGTACCTCATGTGTCCCCGGTGCTTCCACATGCAGCTTTCCCTACTGTTACAATGCATCAGCTGTCCTTTCCTATGACCAACCCCTCCAGGAGAATCCTATTCCCCTCTGATCTCTTCATGGATTTTGAACCTCAACAATAGCCTCTCTCTCTCACCCACATCATCAAATTCTCTCGCTACTGGATCATTCCCATTAGTCTTACAAATATGCTATATCTCCTTAAAGAGAAATCCTGACCTCATATCCACCTCTAGCCACTACACCATTTCTGTTCCCTTTAACAGCAAAATGCCTTCAGAGAGTTATTCATAATCACTACTCCAGTTCCTCACCCTCCATACTTCCACACGCCACTGTAATTGGCTTCTGTCCCCACTGCTCCACCAAAACAGCTGTCTAGACAGCATCGGACACAACTGATCATTACCTCCTTCCTGGAACTTCACCTGGCTTCCAGGCCACCACGGTCTCTTAGTTCTCTTACCTCAACGGCCATCTCTTCGTCTCCTTTGCTGGATCCCTCTTCCTCCCACGTTCTAAATGCTGACGCACCCCAAGGCCTCTGCTTCTGCCCCTGCATTATGAAACTCTCTCTGTAGCTCTTTATACCTAAGTGCGTGATTTAAAATAACACCTATGCACTGATAGATCCCGAATTTATATACCATTGCCCAAAGTCCAGACTCAGCAGCCAAAAATTTACTCAAAACATCTCCACTTGGATCTCTAATACCCATCTCAAAGTCAAAATACCCATAACATATTTTTCAATTTTCCTCCCCAATCTCTTTCTCAGCTCTGCAGACAGCACCAACACTGATCTAATCATCTCCTAAGACTCCTCTTCCCTTCACCTACCTACACCTAATCCAACAGCAAGTTCTGCCAAGTCTACTATAAAATATATATGAATCTGACCACTTCCCTCACTGTACCTCTGTTCCAAGCTACCACTCTTTCTTTCCTAGGATATGGCTAAAGACTCCTAACCAGTCTACTCTCCTTCTCTCCTATCCTCCTACAGTCCAGTCTCCACAGAAAACCACAGCGAGCCATCACTCTCTTGCACAAATTCCTCTAAAGGTTCACCATTATACTGAGAACAAAAAAAATAAACTCCTGTCAAGGTCTCAGAGTTCCTACATAATTTTGTCTAAACTCACCTTCCACTAGCCACCATTCTATCCCTCGTGTATTACATTCTAATCATTCCACAGGGATTTTCTTGCTCCTCAAATGCAGAGACTATCTCCACCTCAAAGCCTTCAGCTTGGCTGTGCCCCCTTTGGATTCCTTCCTCCCAAACAACTCTGCATCCCTTTGGATCCCAGAGCACATTACCGCCTCCATTCTCTCTGAAACAAACCCCCCCCACTCTCCTTGACCTTGACTTTCTATCCCATGACTCAACTTTTTCTTTATAGTGCCTAAATTCTCTAAAAATACCACACCATTTTATCTGTCTACCTGTTATCTGCCATTTCCCATTGGTATTTAAGTGCCATGAGGGCAGGGGCCTTATCTTACTAAGTTCATTAGTACTTCCCCAGAATTTGGACCAATAATTATTTCAAGTAGGGTCAATCAGCTAAACTATTTTTCTTGCCTTTAAAATGTAAAAGTTTTTAAATTTCCCTAAATATACTAACTGAAAGTGTATGAAATAAAATATAATTAGTATATAATAATTTATATTATTCTTACTACCTGGTTTTGAAGCTTTTTCTCCTGTGCAAGTAACAGTTGTAGACTCTTTTGTTATTTTTTCACTTTTTTCTTCTGAGGATCTCCGAGGTAAAACTGGTTGTCCCATCTTTCGAAGAGGAGCTAGCTGCCATTTTTTTATTTCACTATCCCTACAGTCTGATGAGTTTTTGCCTTCACCAGACTCCTAGGAAAAATAGTATTTAATTAATTAGAATGAAAACTACTAAACTATCTTTAAATACAAAGCAAGCCTCCTGAGCATGTGGATTAAAAAAATTAGTATGACAACCTATTAAGATATCAAACATATTCCACTCTTTAGCCCAATAACTAATCAGCTGACAACCTGTTAAGATATCAAACACATTCCACTCTTTAGCCCAATAACTGTTTTTTGAAGATATATAAAACTCAATTAACTGCAAAAAAGACCTTCACCATTTCATCCAAAATCCATTTGTTAAGCACCTATTTTCTGCAGAACACATAATAGTCTGTAATGGGGAACTAAAAAACATTGAGAAATAATGGCATTAGAAACAAAATTAGGTATAAGATAGTAAGAGTTCTCTTCGTCGGCTGCAGATATGAAAAAAAGGGGGGATTGTGGAGAAATCAATTATCTGTATTTCTTACTACTTTCTAGAACAAATGAAGTCACATTTACCTATAAATGTATCAAATTCTCAGTGTACCTATCGGCAATTTTAACTCCTATAAGGTAGAACAAACCTATTTTTGTCCTAATTATAACCCACAAAGAACTACAAATGAAACCAGAATTCTGAGACCCTTGGGAGTTAATTAATCACATCATACCAGACTTCCCTAGTGGGGAAGTGGTTAAAAATCCGCCTGCCAATATGCAGGGGACACGGGTTTGAGCTCTGGTCCGGGAAGATGCCACATGGCGCAGAGAAACTAAGCCCGTGCGCCACAACTACTGGAGCACGTGAGCCTAGAGCCTGTGCTCCACAACAAGAGAAGCCACCGCAATGAGAAGCCCACGCACCGCAATGAAGAGTAGCTCCCGCTCACTGCAACTAGAGAAAAGCCCGCGCACAGCAACGAAGACCCAACTCAGTCAAAAAAATAAATAAATAAATTTATAAAAAAAAAAAATCACATCATACCAGTGAGAAGAATACTTGTGTATATATATATATAATCATAGTTTTTAAGAAGATAAGAGTATATACAAAAAATCAATTTTCTCTAGACTGTGAATCCTATACTTTTTTATTTACTTGTTTGTTTTCTACCTCTCCAACTAGACTTACTTGAGAGCAGGAACATTTTTCAATCAGTCATACATACTCAAATCTGGTACCATGCTTGGCACACAATAGGAACTCAATAAATGGTTCAACATAAAATCTAGGGATAAGAAGTGATATTTAAAAAGCAGATTCCATCAACTAAAATCAGACTAGTCAAATAAGATTCAACAGTTCAGTATCAAAAAGAAAAGAAAAGCAGTAATCACTTGGCTCATGTATTTATTTACAGTATCAGACTAACCTTGGTTCCTTTTCTGATACAGAGACTGGATAGAGGAGTTTCTCAAAACATTCCCAATGTTAATGTTTTATAATGTCTTTTTAGACAAGATGGAGATAACTCAACTGAATGACTAAACAATGAGCTGCATTTCTGAATGGCCAAGAAATTGTACCCAAGAAATGATGATTAAAAGTTAACAGAACCTTTCCAAAGGCTTGCTATAAACTGTTTTCAATGACGCTCAGTTCTATATTATCAATTACTTTGGTGCCATCAAATCAACAGGAAAAGTAATAGTAAATATCAGAAGGACATAATCTGATTCTCACAAAGTCTTGGCAGACAGGAAACATTGGATGGCACAAGGATTTGGCAAACTGGAACTTAATCCAGATTTATCACATAAGGAGTGTCCCAAGAACTGAGTTTGTAAATAATGGAAACGGTTTTAGAGAAAACATGCTTATGTTCTTCAATCTGAATGGTCGAATTAAAATATTTCCAAGGTTCCTAATTTATGTCCGTTGTGTTCTGGAATATTACACTTGACCATCCATATATATTTGTTGCCAGTGTTTCCTCCCTAGTACTACCTACAAGAATAACAAATCAATGATTAGAAAAATCATAGGAAATAAAAAAGTAGACAATGAAAATAAAATTTAATCAGATAAAGTGCTGTGTCCTTTGTACATTTCTCCTGTAATTGACTAATAATATCTTGAAATTTCTATTTAGAAAATAGTTTAAAAAGGTAGTTGAAAATGTAAGATGAGGGAAAACTGACTTTTTAAAAGGCCACATTTTAAGAGAAACATTATGAGATACGGGTTCCAAGCAAATACTGGAACAAAAATCAAAAGAACTAAGATTACTTTTCCTTACAGAGAGAACTCTTTCACTTGAAAATAATGCCAAATGTGGTTTTATGGACTCATAGATATTTACGGACTGAAAAGCTTTTTAGAAAATCTTCTCAGCAAGCACAATTTATACCTACCACCACAAAATCTCACACACATTCTACCACAGAAAATGCAAGCACCAAACTACAGACTAGAAATAGCACAAAAGACTGTAAGAAATAAGATCTGAATATTTTGAAGATGTCACTACCTGGTTTCACCAAGCCTGACAAAACATTTTAAGTAAAAACCCATTTTTACGGAAAAATAAATGTGAGAACGTACACAACAGTGAAATCTAAAGAGAAATTTCAAATTCGCAGTCAGCCCGAAGTTCTTAAATAAAAATAATGCATTAATGAGAGGCTCACCCGTTTCAAAATTTTGACCTTGTGCTTCACTGTATCATCTATATATTTGGTTTTGTCATTTGTTGTAGTGTGCTTTGATAACCCAAGCTTTTCATATTCCATTGCTTTATCTTCACTATGGACTTCAACTTTAGCCTGGTTTCCCAAAATATCTGGATCTACTATTTCAGTCTTTTTATCTTCTTCGGCACAACATTTCACACACACATATTCTTTGTCTTCCTCTCCCATTTGCTGTGCTTGAGAAAGACTTAACCCAACACAATCACCATGAAACCAGTCATCACATCTCCCACAGCCAACCATAAACCTGGAAAGAAAAAAAAAAAAAGAACACTTTGATTCGATACATTTTCTTAAAAACCAATGCTGAGTGAGCCTAAATTGAATTTTTAATATTTTTCCAGTATTTTGCATGTTTTCTGTCTTTACCCATTCTATCAGTTCAACATGGAGAGTTTTCAAAGAATATTCTATGAAAATGGAACTTTTAAGAAGTCAAACATTTCCCCTCTGAGTGAGAAAATACTGGGCGGGGGGGACACATAAGGATAAAAATAAAGGGCAACTGACCTTTGTCAGCATACTGTATAGAGTAACAATGTATAGAATAACAGTATTTCTCCACTGAGAAGGGTGATAAACTGTGATAATCTGATCACAGACAACCCATCAAAGTTACAACTACATTTACCACATAGACCTGAAATCATACGTAAAATTGGAGTCACTTATCCAACTAATCATTTTAAATAACAAAGAGAAAAACCAGATGCAACAAAAATGCAACTCAAAACTAACAAAGTGGAGCCTCACAAATTGTTCCTTATTAACCACCTTAACTATATATATATATATATATAACTATTCTTTGAGCTCAAAATATTCTGGTTCATAGTGTCACAATGATTTAGCTGAAGGATCTTTTTATGTACTTCTGAGCATGGGCTTCCTTACTACTTGACCTTGTACTTTAGATAATAAACTTGTTTTCCCAAATAATGACCAAATTATATCAACATGAAGATATTACTATTCAGTGTGAATTTTTTAATTTCCAAACAATCTCCTTATATTTTCCCTTTACTGTATTTTATCTAAGAAATAATTTCACTAACCAATGAAAAAGTCCAAGGACAGATTTATGACTCTAAAAAGTTTGTTTTTCTAACTTAGAAATATCTGGAATTATTTTAGAATAAAATAGCGAAACAGATATATAAGCAGCAATTTGAGGGTGAAATTACCTTTTTCACATACTTTTCAACCCATTATTAAGAAAATGACAAAGCTCACTTAATCACGTTTAACATTTTCCTTTTTTCTTCTTCAGGTTAGTAATTCATGGTATGTTTGAAAGATTTAAGAGAATTTAAGTATATTCTTTAATGATTTAAAGACTTTGTGCTGATTTCGATAAGAACAGTGGCACCAGCAACAGTGACCAAAGTCCTTTTAAAAACCTATCGTCCAACAGGAAGATGTTAAAGGTAATATACTGGGTGATATGGCCAACCCTCTCTAAATATACCAGTGGTCCTGTTTTAATGTAGAAATTTTAAGAATCAGAACGCTGAGTTTCAAACCTTACAGGATGTCTTGAAAAAGACACGCCAAATACCCCACCCCCCAATTGCAGACCACTCTATTCTTCCTCTCTCATGTGCCTTTCCACTGTGGATCAACCACTGCCATGCACCAAGGAAACTTGAATTCTTCATGTCTACAATTCACCATTCTTTACCCTAACTGGCGATGCCTGTGCTATCTTTTTCAGGTAAGTGGTCATTTCCTCAATGGTTCATTTTAAAAGTTAAAACAAATCCATTAAAAAAAAAAAAAAACCACCTCATGCCTTAAGTAAAAATAAATAAAAATACAGAATATTTTGGATTCATAGCCCTAGTGAGAAAACTTTCCAACAATGTGGTATTTGTCTGCAAGACAGAAATTATTTCTCTAGGTTTGGGAGACTTTAGATGGGTCCATGCATGTTTCAGTGATACAGATCATAAAGCCAACAGAAAAATACGAAGTTTGAAAAATACAGATATTTAAAAGTTCTTCTATTTCAGATTGCAAAGTTGTAAGAACTCCTATTTCTTGAAAGCAACTATCTAAGCTGAATTCTTTTGAATTATTGAAGGAAAGCTAATGTGATTTCTCATCTCAGCTATATTAATAATTCCTTCAAAGCAAGCCTGGAATAGTTTCAATAGGACACATACTATGACCATGGCTCTGCTTTTGCCCCAAATCCAAATCTAACAAACCTATTAAGAAACTTCAAATCTTTATTCAACCAGGATAGAGTCATTTTATGATGTGGAATGTATTCATTATATCACCATGCCCCAAGTTTATTTATGGAAATGTCTCCTCAAACTTGAGAAGCTCTGAAAAACAAATCTCAAAACTACAGTGCCATCCAGACGTTATCTTAATAATAATAATATTTTAGATTTTATATAAAAAATAATGCAGTTAAAATTTTGAGAAATCAAAACAAAAAATGACATTGATAAAAATAATTACACGTCCTAGGGGAAAATGTAATTGATTCACTTGAAAGTGAAACTGGAAAATTTCAAAAAAGGAAATATTACCAGTACTATGAACTTTATTAAGTGGCCTATCACAAAAAGAGAAGATACACTGTCTTCCCTTTTCATATTACCCCTCATGGCTTAAAAAGGGAGAGGGAGTATGGATCAAATAGCTAACATAATTACCCTCCCATTTTCTGCTCTGTCCTTGGAAGTTCTCATTACCAAAAGGCAAAATCACTCAAAGATAAGACTATAACCCGGGTGTTAAATATTTCACTAAAAAAAATTAATGTGTGGTAAAAGATTAACTCTGAATTAACTGGACCAAGTCAGCATGAAATCAGTTAAACAGAAAAGTTCAGAAATATTTATATTTTGTTCTCCTACTGTTATACATTCAGACACAAAATTTTAAATCCTACTATAATTTAAACCTAATTTAAAATGTAATCTTAATTCTAATCTTTTTGGCACAAACCAAAATATATTCTTAGAAAATTTTCAAGCTTCTTCAAAGTAAACCACAAAAGCAACACTGAGAATTCCTGTTCTTAAAAAGTCATGTCACAAATTCACCAACAATGGAGCTGTTACAAGATGAGCCGTTAAGTTCTGATAAGTGGTTCTTTTAAGTAACAACTAAGACTGTATTACTGTGAATGTATATGGAGTCACTCTTTTCTAGGGTAAAATGATTTTATTCCGCATAAACATTAAAACATTGTTTTTGTCACTAACAATCTAATCTGCAGAGAAAAGTACTTTTCTATCAAACTCTTAAACTCCTGAGAAAAACCAGAATCACTTTCTCTAAGAGAAAATTTCCTTCTCAGAAAAAGGTTTCTTGTTTGAGTATAAAGCTATAACTCCATTAAGCTAAGGATATTTTTTTGTTTCTAAATTTCATCCAATGAACTAATCTAGAACTGGGCAAGAAAGTGTAATACAAACTGAAGATACAAATGTCATCTGGAGAGGCAGGGAAATACTAGAAACTACAAGGTAGGTATTATGAAAAGACTAAGACTTCTTGCTTCCAAAATGCCAACTGGCTTATGTTTAAAAGACGTTCAGGGGCTTCCCTGGTGGCGCAGTGGTTGAGAATCCGCCTGCCGATGCAGGGGACACGGGTTCGTGCCCCGGTCCGGGAAGATCCCACATGCCGCGGAGTGGCTGGGCCCGTGAGCCATGGCTGCTGAGCCTGCGCGTCCCGAGCCTGTGCTCCGCAACGGGAGAGGCCACAACAGTGAGAGGCCCGCATAACTCAAAAAAAAAAAAAAAAAAAAGACATTCAAAGGTAAGTTTTTTAAAAAGTATTAAATAGTCTGGCTTTTAAAGTAATGACTATGCCTTAGCTACAAGGTTGAATCAGGAAAATAAATGGAAGCCAAAACAACAGCATGAAGTGTAAACTGTGAGGCAGTCAATGACTACTGTCTTTAGGATACATACAGAAGTTTATGGTCGAATATTACGTTTGGCCATGTCATGAATGAATCCGTATTTAAAAATATAATTTCCAACTGGAAGCACATACAGGAAGCTAACCTCAGTTGCAACACGTAAAATGCTGAAGAGTTATAAAATAATCTTTACAGAAGTAAATTTGTCACAAGTGCTAAAAAAATGTCGTATTAACAAATAGCTTTCAATGAATGTAGCTGGCGCATGAGATCAAAGATATGGATGAAAGTTTTTTCCACGTATGTCCTTCCTAATAAATTCATATTCTTACACATGGATTAAACTAGGAAAATTACATGCTGCATGACAGGTGCATTTTTTGAGTAACCTCTATATATACAAGTAGAGTGCATCAAAGAAGTAGTGAAGGCTAGTTAATATGTAAAGAAAAAAACAATCAGTTACTTAGGCTTCTTTATTCACAAAATTGAATGTGAAATGCTGCTTCCAAAATTGATAGTTTCCAGTATTATTACATATTATTCATGTCGATTACATAGGGTAAACTCAAAATCCCTACACATCTAATATTCTAAGTCATTTTCCAGACTGGGGCAAAGAAACTCTAGGTTTTATAGGTTAGATCCAAAAGGCAGCCTTAGGTAAAAAACAATGGGACTTATCAATCTTCATTTTAGGAAAATAACTGATATTGGTGAAGTGACAGTCATCATTCAAAAGCCTGGGCAAACTCCTGAGGACCACGCCATCATAACAGAAGTTTATCTCCAAAAAAGTTACATTATAACATGTCTTCCAACTCCAGGCCACAGTTTCATTTCAGAAACTCATTCAGTTTAAGGCTCCTATTTCATACTCTGACAACATGTCAGTATGATGGTTTTTTAGAAGATGCTGGCAAAGAAAAAAGGGCTAACTTAAAAGAGCACTTACAAGGACCATCCAGCCCTTAATTCCCTTAGGCCCACTTGAGAATATTTGAATAAGGTGTTTTAAACAAAAAAGCATAAACAGCACAAAAGTGAGGGCAAATGTAGCACTATATTCAAACAAGTCACAAGTTTTAAAAACTGGAATATGCTGTTATAAAGTAACCACTGACACTAAAAATAGGCCATGGGCTGAATCACAAATGAAAAAACCCCTTGACCTAAAAGTTATTTTTTACAGAATAGCCTCAAGAACTCCCAACCACACCCTCCATACCAAAATAATGTGTTACACCACACTGCACTAAACTGTCCCTCCCTAAAGAGTTTCATTTTCATGTAATCTAATTGTGCTGGGAAATCGTTCTAACATTTACTTTCATGAGTAAAGATAATATTACAATGTGCAAGTTACAATGTTCGTTTATCATATCAATGTTGATAGAAGTTCCAACAGCAATCTCAACACTTGAACAGGATAATCTTGTAGCTGGAAACTCCACTTCACCTCTTGTTCTCTTTCTCTCAAAAGCTAGCAAATAAAACATACATGGGCGGGGAGGGTGGCAGTGTCATAAAACTACAGAACACTGAATCCTAAGGAAGAATGACAACAGCAGTACTATAAAATCACTTCCTGAAAGATGAGAATTCACAAGAAACCCAAATCACCAGAACATTCAAAAACAAAATACATGTTTCACTCCATTCCATGTTACATACGAAACTCCCCTGTGTCATTTAACAGTTGTTTTAGCTATCAAATTTCACTCTGAGGTCAAGTTTGATAGTTACGAAGTAGTGGTATTAAGTCAGAGTAAGTGTGCTTCATCTGAAAGTATATATACAGAATTGCCATTATGCCCTTCACAATGTATTACTAGTTCTTCTCAAGCCAAACAAAATAATATATAACTTACACACCCAAAGCACTATAACAATTTTCTCATTTTTTTTTAAGATGCAATGACTAAATTACACTAACTGGTTACAATGATAAAACATTTCCATATATACCAGCTTTTGGTCAGACTGTGCGTTTTAAAGTTTCTAGGATGGCATATTTGTAAATTCAGTGGCTCCATCTTACTATCATATATCCGGGATTGATGAGGGGTTTCTGTTTGTGCAAAAGTCTTTGTATGTTAAATAATCTTCTATAAAAAGTTCTCCCACTAATCCCACCCTAAAAAAAAGCAATTTCTCTTTAATGTACATATCACATATACACACACACACACACACACCTGTTGCCATGTGGTTTTTTGCAAAACCCACACTGCTTGCTGGGAGTCCAGATATATTTGCTTTCAAATGAAGAGCTATGGTCTGAGCCTTCCCGTTTTACAGTCGCTATATTATCTGGAATGAACAATGGTGGCTCATCCAAAGAAAAACTTTTGCTGCTTCTTCTTTGACGGGGTTGTAGGTTCTTCTCAGGTTTTTTTAATTTCAATTTATCCTCTTCCTTAAAATGTTCCACACCACCTGTGTGCTCAAGCTCTTCCTTCACATGACTATTGGTTCTCACTGCTGGAGCCGGCTGCTGGGGCTTATGGCACTGTTTCTGGCTGGAATGCAACAAATGTCCAGTTTGTGCAGGATGATGAGGTTCTTTTGAGCAACCAGGGTGACCGTGAGGCTTTTCACTCAAAGAATGAGTTAAGGGTTTGGAAATCTGGACTAAATTTTGATCTTGTGATATCTTTCTGAATACAGAATGAGCCTGATTTTTCACAGATTTAACCCCAGAATTGCAACTCTGAATCTTTGAATCCTTATCAACTTGTTTCTTTCTCACTTTGACTGGCCTATGAAAATTTTGCTTAGATTCTGATTCATCAGCATTTCGCTTCACACTTTTGACATTAACTTTAGTTACGTTATGCATTAATTCATGCTTTGCTCCAACAACTTTTTTCCGAGTATCTGTGGCCATGGTTTGCTTAGAATGAATTACAGGTTTCGTATGTTTGGGTTTTATGTTTTTTGACTCTAAGCAAGAAACACTATTTGACTGGCTGTCTCTGTCATCCTGAAGGTTTGCTGTTTCATGAGACTCCATTTTCATACTTTCAACAATATTCAACTGTTTTGAATTTTGGTCAGGTGCATCACAAATAGCATTTTCTAAAATATTACTTTCTGGTTCAAAAGCACTAGTATTAACCACCTCTAAGTTTGACTTATTAAATCTGGTGCCCTCCAACTGCTTATCATTAGACTCTGGGTCTTTACAATAAGCCATTTCCATTTCAATTCTCTGAAGGGAGTTCTCAGCTTTATCAGCAACTTCCACGCTATCTTTCAATTCCAAACTACATTCATTTACTTCATCCACAGAACCAGACAAACTGACAAGGTTCCTTTCTTTCTCATTCGGGTTTGTACAAGCAGCACTGCCAGAGAAAGCGACGGAAGATGTAGGTTCCTCACTGACACTGTCATTTTCGTGGGCTAATTTTATTGTCTCCTTCGATTCTTGTTCAACTTCTCCTTCTACCTTCATTTCTTCAACAACAGTCCCATCCATTTTACTTGAAATGGAATCGTTCCGTTCATGTTCTTCTTTACCTGAAAACTTAAACAATGGGCTAACAGTCTTGGCTTTACACTCCATCAGAGTTTCATTTTTCTTTTCTTCGATACTAACGCAAGTCTCTGAAAGGAGTGGACAGTTTAACTCATGAGATGGCACATTTGCTTCTCCCTGATTATTACATTTCTGCTCAGAGTCTAACCCAGCTTCACCCTTCGTTTCAAGACACGATGGAACTGCTTCTTCGATCTGTCCACCGTGTCGGCTGCCCCTCCTGCTCTCTTTCTGGTGCTCGGGTTTCGGGGACGTACCAATTTCTTCTTTCATCTGACACCTTTCTTGTTGTTTCACCCCTGCTTTAGGGGCAGACACAGTCTTCCCTGATGCCTTTTTTGTGCTATTTAAAGGTGCTGCATTTGTACGCTTGGCAATAGTGCTTTGTCGCAAACTTCTTATTTGTTCTATCATAAGGGAAAAAAATAAATAAATAAAAACTTAGTTATTTTGCCATGTGTTTTTATTTCAATGCAATTTAGAATACATCACTTCTTTATTCTGAGCTATAAAATTTATTTTCCCATTTCAAAGAAAATGTACTGACATCTACTCATGATGATGGTTACATTTTTTATACACTTATCAAAGTTCTATAATTCTGGGGTAGAAAATAACCTGTATAAAATTCAGACTGATATTATACTTTACAATAAGAAATATTTTCATCAAGCTTCTTTTCTATGAAAGTAAGCTGGGGGTAAAATCAATGAGGTTCCTTGATATCACTACCCATCTTAAAGCAAGGCTGTCATACAGTTGTAAACATTAAATACCTTTAAGTATATAAAACCAAACAAATTCAGGTGCCAATAAAATCTGAACTAAACCACCTATCACAAACAGGATCTGTGTGAGTTTCAAAGCACAGCCTCAAAAGAACTCTAATGTCTTTATGAATGTGCTTCCCTTATATCTCCATTTTAGCATTCAAGCTATTCCTTGAATAGCTTGAATATTTTAAGAAATGAAATATACACTAGAGTACTAGACACAGATCCACAAAAAAAGAAGTTATAATTAAAGAGATTTAAACCAAGAAAATGTATCATAAGGGAAAATGCAGAAAGTATGAAAATAATTTAATAAAGCTTCCCACTTGTAACAATGCTCCTAACAAAGAATCCATTAACAGAGACTTTCCTCCTTTCCCTATCTGGATACATCCTCCAAGGGAAAAAGAAACACAAAGTGAAAAGAAATTGGAAAGAAAGCTAAATAATTCACTAAGAAAAAATAATAATAATTCACTAAGTAAAAAAACAACCCACAAACTGAAATACAAAATAAGAAGCTATATCCAAGCCTATGCATATCTAATACCTCTGAATCAACTCTGTATGAAAATTGAACATCACTAATTTTTAAAAAGCCTCCTTCCTTTTTAATGCAAAATGCTACTATGCACCAGTATTTAGAACATTTCCCTAATTTGTCACATATCACTGAACCTGTGAAACTCTCACAGAAGGTGTCACAGGTCCTCCTCGTTTGTCTCTAACACTCCTAGTTGATGTTTGTAGTCGTGACACTCAAAAGTGTCCCCATTTGGACAATAAATTATACGGTCATCCTATCTTAGAGACCCTTTCTAATTCCCCAGGACTCAGCACAATATCTAGTCATCAGGTAAGTACCCAACAACTTCAAAAATTTACTTAGTGGGGGCTTCCCTGGTGGCGCAGGGGTTAAAAATCTGTCTGCCAATGCAGGGGACACAGGTTCAAGCCCTGGTCCAGGAAGATCCCACATGCCGCAGAGCAACTAAGCCCGTGTGCCACAACTACCGAGCCTGTACTCTAGAGCCCACGAGCCACAACTACTGAGCTGGCATGCTGCAACTACTGAAGCCCGCGCTCCTAGAGCCCGTGTTCTGCAACAATACACTGTGATGAGAAGCCCTCACACTGCAATGAAGAGTAGCCCCTGCTCGCCACAACTAGAGAAAGCTCATATGCAGCAACAAAGACCCATGCAGCCAAAAATCAAAAATAAATTATATATAAAAAGGGGGGGCTTCCCTGGTGGTACAGTGGTTGAGAGTCCATCCGCCTGCCGATGCGGCGGACACGGGTTCACACCCCAGTCTGGGAAGATCCCACATGCCGCGGAGCAGCTGGGCCAGTGAGCCATGGCCGCTGAGCCTGCGCATCTGGAGCCTGTGCTCCGCAACAGGAGAGGCCACAACAGTGAGAGGCCCGCGTACCAAAAAAAAAAAAAAAAAAAAAACTTACTTAGTGGATTGTGAACCACTCATGCTCAGATATATAACATTTTAAAATAACTAAAATTTTAATGGTTTGTTATTAATATTTAGATAATTTTTAAAGCTCTGAAGACAGCCTGTAATAATTTATAGCTCAACTATATTTATATGCCCTGAAATAAAATAAATGAAGAATTTTTAACACCCATTATGTAAGTGGTTGATAAATGCACAGCACATTCAACTGTGAAGGTATTCAGATAAAAAATTGTTTTCCAATAGTAACTGATTAACTGACAAAGGATAAAGTAACTCTTTCTCCTCTAACTATAAACTGCCTTAGTTTGAAGCCAGGCGGTATAGGCCAAACATTACCATTATTTGTCTATAATGTTCATTCTGCTCTTTTTGTTTCTCAAAGTCACAAATATATATCAAATAACCGATTTTCTAAAAAACTGAGAAAAAGATGATGAAGTAAAGATATGCATCTGAGCTAATAATCCACTTCTCAAAACCGCACATTAAAGCTATACAAAAGCTATGAATCTAAAAGTAAAGAAAGGACCAATGCCCTAAGAATTTAACAAACCATGCCTGTATAGTGAAGGCACCATTAAAATCCAAAAGAAGGGGTTTCAGAGAGCTTCTGAATGGTGAAATAGAACGCTTCCACATGCCACATTGCTTGCTGGACTGAAGTTTCTTTGTTCTTGACCTCACCCTATGAATCTCTTCATCTGGCTGTTGGTTCCTGTGTTTTAATATCCTCGTAATAAACCACTCATATGAAAGTTTTGGGGACATTGGTTTCTACTGTGACAGTTATTTTCCCTCAGCACGTGACAAATGAGAGTCAACTGTTTTCCAGCTTCCATTCTTGCTATTAATAAGGCACCTTTCAGTGTAACTGCCGTTCATTTTTTTGCCGTGTGGCTGACAGGGTCTTGGTGCTCCGGCCGGGTGTCAGGCCTGTGCCTCTAAGGTGGGAGAGCCAAGTTCAGAACACTGGTCCACCAGAGACCTCCAGGCTCCATGTAATATCAAATGGTGAAAGCTCTCCCAGAGACCTCCATTACAATGCTAAAACCCAGCTCCACTCATCGACCAGCAAGCTACAGTGCTGGACACCCTGTGCCAAACAACTAGCAAGACAGGAACACAACCCCACCCATTAGCAGAGAGGCTGCCTAAAATCATATGAAGTTCACAGACACCCCAAAACACGCCACCAGATGCAGTCCTGCCCAACAGAAAGACAAGATCTAGCCTCATCCACCAGAACACAGGCACGAGTACCCTCCACCAGGAAGCCTACACAACCCACTGAACCAACCTTAGCCACTGGGGGCAGACACCAAAAACAACGGAAACTACGAACCTGCAGCCAGTAAAAACGAGACCCCCAAACACAGTAAGTTAGTCAAAATGAGAAGAGAGAGAAACCCATGGCAGATGAAGGAACAAAGTAAAAACCCACCAGACCAAACAAATGAAGAGGAAATAGGCAGTCTACCTGAAAAAGAATTCAGAGTAATGATAGTAAAGATGATCCAAAATCTTGGAAATAGAATGGAGAAAATACAAGAAAAGTTTGACAAGGAACTAGAAGAACTAAAGAGCAAACAAACAATGATGAACAACACAATAAATGAAATTTAAAATTCTCTAGAAGGAATCAACAGCAGAATAACTGAAGCTGAAGAACGGATAAGTGACCTGGAAGATAAAATAGCGGAAATAACTACTGCAGAGCAAAATAAAGAAAAAAGAATGAAAAGAATTGATGACATTCTCAGAGACCTCTGGGACAACATTAAACGCACCAACATTCAAATTATAGGGGTCCCACAATGAAAAAGAGAAAAAGAAAGGGACTAAGAAAATATTTCAAGCGATTATACTTGAAAACTTCCCTAATGTGGGGAAAGGAAAGAGTCAATCAAGTCCAGGAAGCACAGAGAGTCCCATACAGGATAAACAAGGAGAAACACGCCAAGACACATATTAATGAAATTATCAAAAATTAAACACAAAGAAAAAATATATTAAAAGCAGCAAGGGAAAAACAACAAATAACATACAAGGGACTCCCCATAAGTTTAACACCTGATCTTTCAACCCAAATTCTGAAGGGAGTGGCAGGACATATTTAAAGTGATGAAAGGGAAAAATCTACAACCAAGATTACTCTACCCAGCAAGGATCTCATTCAGATTCGGCGGAGAAATTAAAACCTTTACAGACAAGCAAAACCTAAGAGAATTCAGCACCACCAAACCAGCTATACAACAAATGCTAAGGGAACTTCTCTAGGCAGGAAACACAAGAGAAGGAAAAGACCTACAATAACAAACCCAAAACAATTAAGAAAATGGGAATAGGAACATACATACCGATAATTACCTTAAATGTAAATGGATTAAATGCTCCAACCAAAAGACACAGACTGGCTGAAAGGATACAAAAACAAGACCCAGATAATGCCATCTAAAAGAGACCTACTTCAGACCTAGGGACACATACAGACTGAAAGTGAGGGGATGGAAAAACATATTCCATGCAAATGGAAACCAAGAGAAAGCTGGAGTAGCAATTCTCACGTAACACAAAATAGACTTTAAGATAAAGACTATTACAAGAGATAAAGAAGGACACTACATAATGATCAAGGGATCAATCCAAGAAGAAGACATAACAATTGTAAATATTTATGCACCCAACATAGGAGCACCTCAATACATAAGGCAAATGCTAACAGCCATAAAAGGGGAAATTGACAGTAACACAATCATAGTAGGGGACTTTAACACCCCATTTTCACCAGTGGACAGATCATCCAAAATGAAAATAAATAAGGAAACACAAGCTTTAAATGATACATTAAACAAGGTGGACTTAATTGATGTTTAGAGGACATTCCATCCCAAAATAAAAGAATACACTTTCTTCTCAAGTGCTCATGGAATATTCTCCAGGACAGATCATTTCTTGGTTCACAAATCAAGCATTGGTAAATTTAAGAAAATTGAAATCGTATCAAGTATCTTCTCTGAACACAACACTATGAGACTAGATATCAATTACAGGAATAAATCTGTAAAAAATACAAACACATGGAGGCTAAACAATATACTACTTAATAACCAAGAGATAACTGAAGAAATCAAAGAGGAAATAAAAAATGCCTAGAAACAAATGACAATGAAAACAGGATGACCCAAAACCTATGGGATGCAGCAAAAGCAGTTCTACGAGGGAAGTTAAAAGCAATACAATCCTAGCTCAAGAAACAAGAAACATCTCAAATAAACAACCTAAACCTTACACCTAAAGCAATTAGAGAAAGAAGAACAAAAAAACCACAGAGTTAGGAGAAGGAAAAATATCATAAAGATCAGCAGATCAGAAGAAATGAAGGAAACAATAGCAAAGATCAATAAAACTAAAAGCTGCTTCTTTGAGAAGATAAACAAAATTGATAAACCATTAGCCAGACTCATCAAGAAAAAAAGGGAGAAGACTCAAATCAATAGAATTAGAAATGAAAAAGGAGAGGTAACAACTGACACTGCAGAAATACAAGGATCATGAGAGATTACTACAAGCAGCTATATGCCAATAAAATGGACAACCTGGAGGAAATGGACAAATTCTGAGAAAAGCACAACCATCTGACACTGAACCAGGAAGAAATAGAAAACAGAAACAGACCAATCACAAGCACCGAAATTGAGACTGTGATTAAAAATCTTCCAACAAACAAAAGCCCAGGACCAGATGGTTTCACAGGGGAAGTCTATCAAACATTTAGAGAAGAGCTAACACCTAACCTTCTCAAACTCTTCCAAAATCTAGCAGAGGGAGGAACACTCCCAAACTCATTATGCAAGGCCACCGTCACCCTGATACCAAAACCAGACAAGGATGTCACAGAAAAAAACTACAGACCAATATCACTGATGAACATAGATGAAAAATCCTCAACAAAATACCAGCAAACACAATCCAGCAGCACATTAAAAGGAACAGACACCAGGATCAAGTGGGGTTTATCCCAGGAATGCAAGGATTCTTCAATATACATAAATCAATAATGTGTTACACCATATTAACAAACTGAAGAATAAAAAACATATGATCATCTTAATAGATGCAGAAAGAGCGTTCAACAAAATTCAACACCTATTTATGATTAACACCCTCCAGAATGTAGGCATAGAGGGAACTTACCTCAACATAATAAAGGCCGTATATGACAAACCCACAGCCAACATCGTCCTCAATGGTGAAAAACTGAAACCATTTCCACTAAGATCAGGAACAAGACAAGGTTGCTCACTCTCACCACAATCATTCAACATAGTTTTGGAAGTTTTAGCCACAGCAATCAGAGAAGAAAAAGAAATAAAAGGAATTCAAATGGGAAAAGAAGAAGTAAAGCTGTCACTGTTTGCAGATGACATGATACTATACATAGAGAATCCTAAAGATGCTACCAGAAAACTACTAGAGCTAATCAATGAGTTTGGTAAAGTAGCAGGATTCAAAATTAATGCACAGAAATCTCTTGCATTCCTATACACTAATGATGAAAAATCTGAAAGAGAAATTAAGGAAACACTCCCATTTACCATTGTAACAAAAATAATACAATACCTAGGAATAAAGCTACCTAAAGAGACAAAAGACCTGTATGCAGAAAACTATAAGGCACTGATGAAAGAAATTAAAGATGATAACAAATAGATGGAGAGATATACCATGTTCTTGGAGTGAAGAATCAACATTGTGAAAATGACTCTACTACCCAAAGCAATCTACAGATTCAATGCAATCCCTATCAAACTACCAATGGCATTTTTCACAGAACTAGAACAAAAAATTTCACAGTCTGTATGGAAACACAAAAGACCCCGAATAGCCAAAGCAATCTTGAGAAAGAAAAACAGAGCTGGAGGAATCAGCCTCCCTGACTTCAGACTATACTAAAAAAGCACAGTAATCAAGACAGAATGGTACTGGCACAAAAACAGAAATATAGATCAATGGAATAGGACAGAAAGCCCAGAGATAAACCCCCACACATATGGTCACCTTATCTTTGATAAAGGAAGCAAGAATATACAACAGAGAAAAGACAGCCTCTTCAATAAGTGGTGCTGGGAAAACTGGACAACCACATGTAAAACAATGAAAGTAGAACACTTCCTAACACCACAGACAAAAATAAACTTAAAATGGATTAAAGACCTAAATGTAAGGCCAGAAACTATAAAACTCTTAGAAGAAAACATAGGCAAAACACTATGACATAAATCACAGCAAAATCTTTTTTGACCCACCTCCTAGAGAAATGGAAATAAAAACAAAAATAAACACATGGGACCTAATGAAACTTCAAAGCTTTTGCACAGCAAAGGAAACCATAATAAACAAGATCAAAAGACAACCCTCAGAATGGGAGAAAATATTGGCAAATGAAGAAACTGACAAAGGATTAATCTCCAAAATTCACAAGCAGCTCATGCAGCTCAATACCAAAAAAAAAAAAAAAAAAAACCCAATCCAAAAACGGGCAGAAGACCTAAACAGACATTTCTCCAAAGAAGACATAAAGATTGCCAACAAACACATGAAAGGATGCTCAACATCACTAATCATTAGAGAAATGCAAATCAAAACTTCAATGAGGTATCACCTCACACCAGTCAGAATGGCCATCATCAAAACATCTACAATAAATGCTGGAGAGGGTGTGGAGAAAAGGGAACCCTCTTGCACTGTTGGTGGGAATGTAAATTGGTACAGCCACTATGGAGAACAGTATGCAGGTTCCTTAAAAAACTAAAAATAGAACTATCATACGACCCAGCAATCCCACTACTAAGCATATACCCTGAGAAAACCATAATTCAAAAAGAGCCACGTACCACAATGTTCACTGCAGCACTATTTCCAATAGCCAGGACATGGAAGCAACCTAAGTGTCCATCGACAGATGAACAGATAAAGAAGCTGGAATGTTACTCAGCCATGAAAAGAAACGAAATTGAGTTATCTGTAGTGAGGTGGATGGATCTAGAATTTGTCATACAGACTGAAGTAAGTCAAAAAGAGAAAAACAAATACTGTATGCTAACACATATATATGGAATCTAAAAAGAAAAAAAAAGGAAGAACCTAGATTCAGGACAGGAATAAAGACGCAGATGTAGAGAACGGACTTGAGGATGTGGGGCTGCGTAAGGGTAAGCTGGGAGGAACTGAGAGAGTGGCATGCACATCTATACACTACCAAATGCAACACAGATAGCTAGTGGGAAGCAGCCGCATAGCACAGGGAGATCAGCTTGGTGCTTTGTGACCACCTGGAGGGGTGGGATAGGGAGGGAGGGAGGGAGACGCAAGAGGGAGGAGGTATGGGGACATATGTATATGTATAGCTGATTCACTTTGTTATACAGCAGAAACTAACACACCATTGTAAAGCAATTATATTCCAATAAAGATGTGAAAAATATTTGTTTTAATTTAAAAAGTAAAATAAAGGAAAGAAAGGGCAGGAGAAGAGAAAACACTGATGATTTTGGAAGCCAAACAAAAGATGACCAAGAAGTAACTGATGCAGGACATCCAAAAGAAGATAAACAGTAATCTGGCACTGCTGGCCGAACCAATACGATTTACACCTCAAAAGGCTTAGGAACTGGTGATCCCAGATAACTCTAAAGTAGGCAGGAAGGCAGGCAGTTAAAATGAGGATGAGTGGAAAGCTGTTTAAAAAGCAGTTGGACCCGGAGCTCCCTCTCCCCTACTCCATCCGCTGGGCAAGTGCCCTTCCCAGGTCCTAATCAAAGACTGAGGCTTACTCTTCGGGGAGTGTAAAAACAGAGTTTCTAGACTAAGAAACATCCAGCGTAGATAAGAGCAGCAGCAAAGTACACTGAAATCTCTAAGACTATGTGTATTTGTATATACTGAAAGATGAGATGCCCCCATCAGCTTCCCTCAAGGGCTCCCATGATATGCTAACAATCTAACAAGCCTAAAGTCTAACAACAGGAATTCCTCCAAAAAGTAACACAGCCAGATTACCATACAGTGATGCTCATAGCTGACAAAACGTTAAACATTGAGCAAGCTATCAATGATCAGACATTTAGCAAAGTCTCTTAATGTGAAAGATAGAACCAAAAAAAAAACCAAAAAAAACTAAAAAACCTTTAAAACACCGTAAGCATCTTATGAAAGACAACATAAGATACTGCATGCATGAAACAAGACCAGAATGCTACAAAAAGGACTATTCCCAGAACAAAAAAAGAACATTCAGAATTTGATGAAAAAGTCGAAGGATAAACATGAGAAAATTTCAGCACGTAGAGGAAGAATACAGAGGTGGAAAGATGAAGAAAATGGAAGAGCCAGTCCCCGCCATCTAATACTTGAATAACAGGAGTTCCAGGAAGCAAGAGTTGACAAAATAAAGCGGAAAATAATCAATGAAATAATTCAAGAGATTTTCCCAGAACTGAAAATGGAACATCACTTTCAAATTTCTAAGGAAAAACAATTTCCAACCTTGAATTCTATGTTCAATCAGACCATGATTTCAATGTGAGAACATATTAAATACATTTGCAAACATACAAGGTTTCAAAAATATATATCCATATTCCTTTTTCTCACAAAGTACCAGAAGAGGTATGTCACCAAAATGAAGGAGCTACTTCAAAGCAAAGTAAACAGGAACTGCAACACAGAACACAATCCTCAGAAGAATAGTAAAGAGAGCTCTCTGGACAACAGCCATGCATCTGACTTATATAGAACTAACACAACAGTGCACACGGAAGCAGATCAGAAGGCCCCCAAAGACACTTCCTCAATAAGATGAAAATGACAGAACACCTGATATGGACAAATATCTTTAAGAAAGATTCAGACAACTGGCAGAGTAGTTGGGGTGGAATTACTGATACGTACACTGAAAACTGTGTGTGCGAATGCATAAAACTATAAGCAAATGAACAACAAAATCAATTATTAAATCAGAAAGACAAAAAGTTGTATAGGAAAAGCGACTATAGTTTACTAAGTGGATCATCACTAACAGCACATTGAGTCACAATAACGTAAGTAATTACTACTGATCTTACAAAATTATGTATCAGAAAGATGAGAAAACGTTCTTTTGTGTGATGGGGGAGCAAGAGGAGGAAAGAATGCTACATTCACCCTCCAGAATGGGAAATCAATGAACACGTACATCAGAATAATCAAGTAGTAGCAATATACATGTGTTACTTAAGAGACATGGAAGTAAATACCAAAAAATTAACAAAACCAGATGAAAGCGGTAATAGTAGTTTCCTCTGGGGAAAGGGAAATAAGTAGTAGGACAGCAAGTATTGGAAACTCATAGAACTAGTCAACTCTTTAAATCATGTGAATGTGTAATTTCAATAAAACTTTTAAAAAATCATACCAACAAATTGATACAATCTCAAAACTGATTATCAAAATGCTCAGATTAGCAAACACCAAGAAACTACTATCACTGCTCAGCAACTTTACAACCTATCACATCTGTCCCTACACTTGATTTTCTAGCTAGTCCTCTCTGGAAGGATTACCTTGTGCCATTAAACGAGGTGATTTTCTTGGTGATCTCACTGAATTTTCTTCTACTTTGTCCCTCAAATTCCTGTTAGGTAAAATCAGCTCTTCTTCATCAATGGTATCATTGCCACTTTCTTTTACAACTCCTTCATCCATAATATCGTCAAGACCAACAACTAGAAAGAAAAACAAAAAAACAAAAATTTTTGAAAATATTGGTGATGTTAAGTATTTAAAGGCAGTACAGAAAACACTGTGAAACAGTTTAATGTAATACCAAGTAGTCCTGAAAATCTAGGTCTATTCCTAAAATGTGATAATGCCACTACCAAGCTCCCAGTTCGGTTTTACAAACTTCTACCGTATGAGGCAGCTAGTCAAAGAGGAGATTAGTTGTAATTCTTCTTGATTTGACCTCCACTATCACTCACTGTCACTTATCATTCTCTGTACCTTTGTGAACATCATAAGCAGCTATACCTGGATACTTAATTATCCCAACTGGTTACAGTAGTACAAAAAAGAGTAAATACCCTGAAAAGCTTGTGATTCTAGGTTCATGCTAGAACCAAAAGATTCTAGTTCTAACTGTAATCTATTCCTTGAAGACTTTATGCTACATGTGTGAGAGTAATGGAGATATACTCTTAAGTTGTAGCAAGCACACACACACACACACACACACAGAAATGAAAAACAGAATGTAATTTCCCCTCCCCCAAATGCTAGGGAAAATAGGTGTTTAAATAGAACTATACAATTAAATTACCTTCCCCTAGTCAAAAGAGAGAGTCATTCATTTAACAGCAGGGGAGGGGGCATGGAAAAGGACTGGGGAACACTATTTATATTATCAACAGGCTTATTTCTGTATCTAACAAATGTCACTTAACTAGCTGACATACAGCAATTCTAAATGTGCAGTTGTATGAAATCTTGTAAAAAGAATGTGATTATTTAGATCATACGTCCTGGTTTCAAGTCTCTGCTAAAACATTTAAATAAAACCTGACTAAGTCCCTTAACCTCTCTAGTTTATCTCTTAAATGAGAATAACAATACCTGTCCTACCTACCTCACAGGGCTGTTGTGAGGATCAAGTGAGATGATGTATGAGAACTCACTTTGTAAACTTTAGAGCACTACACAAATGTTAGTTATTATCTTCATCCTAGGGGTTAGAAGGAACCTCAAGAAGTTATCTAGTCCTCATCTTTGTATCCAAGTAGAACTTCATTTAAGAGTTCAACAAGATAGTGGTCTATCCTAAAATTTAAAGAGAACAAAATTCTTTATAAATATACTTTCAAATGGTACAATCTTTTCGAAGAGCAATTTGACAACAAACAGAATCACGGAACTGCTTATATACTTTGACCAATATATTATAAAGTATAGACGAGAGAATAAATTACGAAAAAAAAATTCTGGCTAGAAAACATAGTGTGATCCTTGTTAGTAACAGACAAATGAAATGTTGTATAGGTACATTTAGACAAAAATGATTAGCAGGAAATAGATGAAAATTATAATAGCTATTCTATAAAAGATCTATAAAAGATAAGTATTCTTTTTTCCTATCTTGCACACTTCCTGCTATATGCATGGAATTACTCTCAAAAACAGAGTCCATGCTTTTAATCACTACGCTATAGGCACTAAAAGCTTAGAGAAGAAGAACGTATCTTAGGAAAATTTGTCAGGACTCATTTAAGATATAATTAGGGGAAACAGGTGGGGAGTTCAGTTAGACGGCTACTCCACCATGATGGAATACTTAATGCTGCCACACATTCACACACATTCTCAAAGAATTTTTAACATTAGATTAATAGTTCCACCATGTTCATTTTAAAAAGTGAAAGTTATGCATTATATGCATTACAAGTATGCAGAGATAGAAATGGATGGGGGAAGGCACCACAGTGTTATCAATGACCACCTAGTGGTTAGGTGGGGTAAGGAACTGGGGGTTTTTTAATCACTGTTATACTGTCTCTGTGTTTTCTACAATAAACATGAGTTTTGTATTGTAATCAGGAGAGAAAGTAATAATTCAAAAAACAGTCCAGGAGAAAGGTAATTAAAATCTGATTAACAGTGTTCGCTGGCAGGGAGTAAAAAGGTGTGTTATGAATTTTAGGGCTATATTGCAAAGCAGGATCAACAGGATTTAGCAAAGCCAAATCCAAAGGTCAATTATTAGATTCTGTCTTATTCCACTTGCTGGCAGCAGCTGACACAGCTGACCCCTTGCCCCTTCCTGCATCCCTTCTCCTCACTTCACCTCTGAACATCCCACGCCCCTCCCTCACGAGCTACTTCTGCTCAACACCCTCTACAGAGCTCTTCTTGCAGCTACCACACAGGACAGGACCTGAGGGCTCAGTACTCCCACCTACCCTTTATACGCACTCCGCCCTCCCTAAATGATCTCACCCAGTCAATCTACACTCACGTGACCCCCCGAAGTTACCTTCCCCAGCCCCAAGCTCACGCTGGACCTCTGGAAGAGTGTAATTTGGCCTGTCCACTAGGTTGTCCACCAGGTATCGCAAGGTTAGCAAATAGAAAATAAACACTGACTCCACCCATTCCGCCTCCCCTCAGTAAAACTGTCCTCCTAAGACAGTCCCGGTAATGGAAACTCCATCCACCCAGCTGCTCAATCCTGAAGTCCAGAACTATCCCCAGCTCCTCTCTCCTCATACCCCACATCCAAGCGGTCAGCTCAACCTGCCAGTTCTATCTACAGAACACAGCACCCACCTGATCACCACTGATCACCTCCACAGCTCACATTCTACTCCACGTCACCATCTTCTCCCATCAAAACTACTTTGTCTCCTAGTGTCCCACGTTCCTCTATGGCCACCTCCTACACACACACATGCACACACACACACACACACACACACACACAGTTTATTCTCCACACAGTCATAACTATATTTTAGAGTCTTCTAAAACATACAGTTGTATCCCGTTACCATTCTTCTGACAAGACCCTCCAAACCCTAACGAACACACTTAGATGTATGTTAAAACCCTAGCCAGGGTCTCCAGGGTCCTAAGAAGGGCTTCCCCCACCAAACTCCCTGACTTCTCTCCTACCACTGACTCACTGTGCTCCAGTCACACTGGTCTCCCCGGAACACAGGGAAGCGAAAGGCCATCTCAGGGTTATTTCACTTGACCGTCCTCTCCTGGAGCGCCCTCCTCCCAGACAGCCACACGGCTCACTCTCCCGCTTCCTTCAGGTTTCACTCAAAATCGACCTTCTCACAGAAACCTTTCCTGAGGATCTGATCCAAAACAGCATTCTCTCACCACTGCCTCCTGACCCTTAGCATATTCTATCCTTTAAAATGTGTTCCACTATCCAATGAAACATGTAATTTTCCACTAGAATGTAATCTCTACAATCCAGGGACTTTGTCTCTTATTCACCACTGAAATTCCAGAACCCAGAGTCATAACCTGGTATACAGTGGCTACTCCAGAAACACTTGCTGAATAAAAGAATTAGGGGAAACAAGGGACCTGGAAAATTTAAACTTTGATGATCGAGAGAGAAATGTTTCAATTAACTGAAAGAGAGAAGTTACAAAGAATAAATTTGAAAGTAAGGTAATGACTTAACTTTTTGAATGTTAGTGACATGAAAAAAAAGAGCAGGCAAAAGAAGTATCAAAGTTAACGCACCATCACAAAAGAAGGGTAAGGAGAATTTCAGGGATCGGGAAGGTTAACTGCTAGAGAGAGAACAAAGGAAGGAGAAAAATCCACTAATGTGAAACACAGAAGCAGAGGACCAGATGACAAGAGGTTAAAAAGTGAGGAAGTGGAGAATGACAACGGCAGTTTCTCTTTCATTTAGTTTCGAGAAATTTAAGGGTAAAAGAAAATGAGGACAGTGGCCTGAAGGAAGTTAAAGGGATGAAAGATGATTTTTCTGTGTAAGTAAAAGAAATGGGGGGGGGGGCGGGGAGGGGAGGTGGTAGAGTCCCCTCCACACAAAAGAGGGAGTGAGGGAAGGAGAAGGGAGAGAGAATGGGCAAAGAGGGAAGAGGAGAGTGGGGACGGGGGAGAGAAGAAGCAAGAGACCTGAGCATCTTCCACTGCTGCAAAGAACTCTGGGAGCTGAGGGATGCCTGAGGCCCCGGTATCTTAAAACCTCTTAAGTCAACAACCTACAATTAGAATACTTAAGACTGCACGTGAGATGCTTCTCAGAAGTGAGGTTTCCAAGAATGTCACCTTTTTTCTACTCCTGCAGCTCCTGGCAATATGTTTCCTTCATCTCAAAAAGTCACCCTGACATTAAATCAAGCTCTAACACTGTCTCCAACATTTCCGGAGCTCTCAAGCAGAAGTAGGCCCCCAACAACCAAAGCAACTACTTAACCTAGCTGTGCCTCAAATTCTTCTATAAAATGGAGATCTTGCTAGCAGTCAGAGGGGCGCTGTGATGACTAAATCTGTGTGTGTGAAGGGCTTGGAACACAACCTGGCGCTTAGAAAATGCTGGCTTCTGCTCACAGTCTCCCCCATCATGGACCCCACCATCAACATTTATGTATTCTTTTTCCCTTACTTTCTTCTCTCAACTCCCCCCAGAACAAATCAACCATTAAAAAAAGTACCTGAAATTTCTTTCTTCTAATCCATTTATCTGATGAAAGTAATTCAGAGTACAGAATGAATTATCTCTGGCAAAACCCTCCCAATTAGGTATTTACGTTTTAAATCGTTCAACTTCCACTTAACTTTCCTGGCTTCCACTAAGAAAATGAACAGAAGGAACTGAAGGAGAATCTGTGTTCTTTTCAAAACACTGCTTATTCTCAGGGACCTCCCACATCTGCCCCTCCCACTGCTACAGGCAAACTAAGATTCAGTATTTGACTTCCAGTTTTTAAAAAGTGGCCAGTCCTACTCAACACATCCACTAAAAAGGGAATTTGGGGTTATCAAAAAAAAAAAAAAAAAAAAAGCAACGGCCTGAATTATGCAGGAGGCAAGCGTGATAATGTGGGAAAACACTACGTTTTTCCTCCCTCCCACAAGTCAGAATTAGGTGTCATCCCCATTTTGAAATTCTGCACAAAATCTGTAATCATACTCAAAATCTCCTTGAGCCTGAATTTAGATCACATTAAAATTCCTCCCATCCTCACCTACATATGGCCCTCCTTAAATCTGCTGAGTCAGGCCTACGTGAACTCCTCCTGACACAAATACTACTTTATTCAAATCCAGACTATTTAATTCACATCTATCTTCTTGAAGAGGAGGTAAATGAGATAAAAAGAATAAAACTGAACTACTTAAAGCTAAATTTATTGAATTTCTCAAAACTGGGATTAGTTTACATCACCTTATACCATACAAAAGGGAGAACCATAGTACAGCAGGGACTCTTCACATTTGACATGCCTTAACTCACGCTGGCAGTGCAGAGGCCAAACTCAACCGCTTCTAGGACACTTATCTCCTCTATTATGAAACTTGGCACTAAATGTCAGACTTGAGAAAAAACTAAAGAGCATGATCTCTCTCCAGTGTCACGACAATAAAGGTTAGGTGTGTACTTTACAGGGCCTGGAAGGAGAGTAAGAAGTCAAACAGACACATCCCTGCAACAGAGTCCCCACAGCTTCCGCCTCGAACACCGCAGGAGACCACCACCCAGCCCATCCTCGGCCTCCCTTCAGTGAGCGTTCTTTCCTTTATGGACGATTCATACATCCTTCCAAAAAGAGGCCACGTCAGATACACACCATCAAGTTGTGTTACATACAATTAGTCATTTGTGGTGTTACACAAATGACAAACACAAACACATTTGTATGTGTTACAACTAGTCAAGTTGTGTAAACATACAATTAGTCAAATTAATTTATCATTTTAGATATTATGTTTCTAAGTTGAACAACACAAATAATGTTATCTTTTTTCCCTCTTAAATTTCTTCTTTACAATAAACTTTAAAACACAGGTTTACTGAGTCAAAGAAGGCAAATTTATAGATTTTACCATTTTTAATCTCATCACATGGCTTTCGATAAAGAGTATAAACAATTTACAGTGCAAAATTTTTCACATTAAGTCTCAATTAAGAACTTACTAGCACTTTCAGATTTTTAAAAGAAACACAGTGACGAGAAAAGCCTGACATACATTACACTGCCTTTCTGTATTTCTTTAGCTTTGCCTACTCGCCTACTCGCCTACTCAGGTCTTAAGAAATGTGTTTCTCTCTCAGTAATTTATATGAACTCTTCATGTAATATCTGTGTTACCTACTTGATGCAAGTATTTTCCCTCGCTTACCTTATTTTAGTATTATCTGGTGTCAAGTTTTTTCTTCAGAATGCTGCCTTCAGTTACTTCAACACTATTAAATTATCCATCCTTTCTGCTGAAATATAACACATTCTAAAGTCTTATATTTAAACATGCACAAACATTCCAACTTTTGTCAAACTCAATTCATACTTTGGGAAAAAACTGGTTAGTATTTCACAGAAAGGGGTTTTCTATCAAACAAATCTAAAAGAAAGACACTGGGTGAAACGAAGTTAAAACAGTTTCTTCACTGCAGATCTACAGAGCCTTCAATATGCTAAATAAAGGCATTTTATGAGGGAAAAAAACTGCACATGATGAAACTGTTTCCCAAGTCTTATATTCTCACACACACACCAATAAAACATATACCAAAATGCTAATGATGGTTATTTCAGAAAGGATTTTTCCCTTCTTCTTATTCACACTTCCTAAATCATCTCACATTAAAAATATTTTGTCAAAAAGAATTTTCCCCCAAAATGTGTAATACATGCGTGAATCCCTAGAAAAAGAAGCTGGAAAGGTTTTCCATGCAGAGGGAAGTAGTATCATTGGTGCCACTTTTTAAAGCTTTCCTTTTAAAGTTATACATGCACATTGTTTTAAAGAGCTGTGTCTGGTTCTCAAAAAGACAACCCTCAGAATGGGAGAAAATATTGGCAAATGAAGCAACTGACAAAGGATTAATCTCCAAAATTTACAAGCAGCTCATGCAGCTCAATACCAAAAAAAACAAACAACCCAATCCAAAAATAGGCAGAAGACCTAAACAGACATTTCTCCAAAGAAGACATACAGATTGCCAACAAACACGTGAAAGAACGCTCAACATCACTAATCATTAGAGAAATGCAAATCAAAATTACAGTGAGGTATCACCTCACACCAGACAGAATGGCCATCATCAAAACACCTACAAACAATAAATCCTGGAGAGGGTGTGGAGAAAAGGGAAGCCTCTTGCACTGTTGGTGGGAATGTAAATTGACACAGCCACTATGGAAAACAGTATGGAGGTTCCTTAGAAAACTAAAAATAGAACTACCACACGACCCAGCAATCCCACTACTGGGCATATACCCTGAGAAAAACGTAATTTAAAAAGAGTCACATACCACAATGTTTACTGCAGCTCTATTTACAATAGCCAGGACATGGAAGCAACCTAAGTGTCCATCGACAGATGAATAGATAAAGAAGATGTGGCACATATATACAATGGAATATTATTCAGCCATAAAAAGTAACGAAATTGAGTTATTTATAGTGAGGTGGATGGACCTAGAGTCTGTCATACAGAGTGAAGTAAGTCAGAAAGAGAAAAACAAATACCGTATGCTAACACATATATATATGGAATCTAAAAAAAAAAAAAAATGAAGAACCTAGGGACAGGACAGGAATAAAGACACAGACATAGGGAATGGACTTGAGGACACAGGGAGGGTGAAGGGTAAGCTGGGACAAAGTGAGAGAGTGGCATGGACATATATACACTACCAAATGTAAAATAGCTAGCTAGTGGGAAGCAGCCACACAGCACAGGGAGATCAGCTCCGTGCTTTGTGACCACCTAGAGGGGGATATGGAGGGTGGGAGGGAGACGCAAGAGGGAGGAGATATGGGGATATATGTATACGTATAGCTGATTCACTTTGTTATACAGCAGAAACACAACATTGTAAAGCAATTATACTCCAATAAGGATGTTTAAAAAAAAAGGTAGGTTTCCCTGGTGGCGCAGTGGTTGAGAGTCCGCCTGCCGATGCAGGGGACACGGGTTCGTGCCCTGGTCCAGGAAGACCCCACATGCCGCAGAGCGGCTGGGCCCGTGAGCCATGGCCGCTGAGCCTGCGCGTCCGGAGTCTGTGCTCCACAACGGGAGAGGCCCGCATACCGCCAAAAAAAAAAAAACCGTTTTGTCTGGTTCTATAAAGTTTATTAAGAAAAACATTAATGCTCAGCACACACATCCCCCTCCACTTCCGCCACTGAACCCCAATTACTTCACTGGGAAAATGTAGACATTACCACCCTCGCTGAAAGGTTTCTGTGAAAACTGAATAAACTACTGTAGTTTCCTACACAGTGCATGACATGCAAACCATAAGACTGTAGCCATTATTATATCCTGGCAGATTTTTTTCAAACAATTTTCTATAGCCCTAAGTGCCCTTCATTTGACCCCTTCCCAACTGTCAAAATAATTTTGCTTATTGCCAACATGACTCTATCAGGCTACTGTAAGAGTGAGATGGTAATCATTCCCTAAATTTTTAACATTTTCATTCCATTCTAAAATACCATAAGTTATGTACCTTTAAGGTAATTCCTTAAAAAATATTTGAGCACCTACTATGTGTCACACACTGGCCTAGATTATTCCATATACCAGTGATACAGAATTTGAAGACAAATGACCTGGTTTCATGTATGTGTGTGTATATATATATATATATATATATATATATATATATATATATATATATATAGTAAGGGGTGGCATTTACATAGGCTGAAATATAGTAAAGTTACACAGCAACCAAATGAACAGACTGACCTATTTCAATTCCAATTCAAACTGTAGAAAGAAAACAATGAGTGGCAACTGGGTAAATAACTGAACGCTGGCTGCATATCTAGAAATAATAAAAACTATCCTTAATTGTTTTAGGCAGGATAATATTAGTGTTATTTTTTTTTAAATAAAGACTTCTTATACTTTAGAGATACATGCTGAAATAGTTACAGATAAATGATATGATTCCTGGGCTATGGTTGAAAATAATCTTGGTTGGGGGGAGGTAAGGAGAAGTGGGTGGGGTATAAATGAAAAAAGACCAACTATTAACTGTATGAGTAACAGGTAGATGAGGGTCATTATTCAAGTCTCGCTGCTTTGTTTGATGTTTTCCATAAAACAGAAAAGTTTTTAAAAACTGTTCCCATGAAGCTTCATTTTAACGAGGGTGAGACAAACACATAAGATACGTGGCATGTTAGCTGATAAGCCATATGAACAAAAGGCAAGAGTAACAGGGAGTACAAGGAAGGGAACAGTGTGGTCTGTAATTTTAAACCAAATGGCCAGGGAAAGCCAGGAGTACTGGTTCCAGCTGTCTCCTGAACAAGAGCTTCCAGGCCAAAAGAAAGGAGCTCGCTGTGCAGGCTGGAAGGAGTCTGGGGATGACAACGCTGAGGTGACTTCTCAGCCAAAGCTCAACAAGTTGAGGGAGTAGCCTTCTAGCTAGAAGGCACATCAAGTACCTAGACTCTGAGGCAGGAGTATGCCTAGGATGATGAAAGAACAGAATGGAGTCAGGTCTGTGAGGCCAGATTAGGGAAAAGGGGGAGAAGGGAGATAAAAATAGAGGTAAGGCAGCAAGCTCAAGTCATTCTTGCAGGCCATGAGGACTTCAACTTTTTCCTTTGCGTGAAATGGAAAGTTACCAGAGTGCTGTGAACACAAGGGTGATAGGATCTAACTTTTAACAAGATTACTCTTGGTGCTCTTTTTAGAATAGATGGGAGAGACTCCTCAGGGGTGGAAGCAGCGAAGCCACTTTCAAACTAATGCAATAATCCAGATGAGAAATGGTAACCACCAAAACCACAGTGGCAGTGAAGAAAGTGAGATGTACAAGTTGCCAGATTCTGGATGTATTCTGAAAATAATACCAACAGGATCTACTGATCAACTGAATACAGAACTTGAAAGACAGTATGTAAAGAATGACTTCAAGTTTTCTGCTGAGCAGCTCGAAAGAAGTTGCCATTTCTAGAGATGAGGGAGACTGTAGGCATAAGTGGTACAAGGGGGGCTAGGAGGTGGGGAAGCAGGTACCAAGAATTCAGTGTTACATCTACAAGCCCAGGACACCTGAGGTCACGAGAAGCTAGGAGAGAGGCCTGGAGCACACTGTCCGCCATAGCTTTCAGAAGGAACCAACCCTGCCGACACTGTGAACTTGGACTCTGGCCTCCGGACTGTGAGACAACACATTTCTGTTGTTAAGCTGGGGTGATGTGTTAGGGTGGAACCAGGTCACTGACACAGCACTGGTGTCCCTTTTATTATTTTTTTTAATTTTATTGAAGTATAGTTGATTTACAAAAAAAATAAAAATAAAAATTCAGTGTTAGACCTTAAGCTTAAGATGCCCAAGAGACATCCAAAGAAGTAAACGCAGGGGTCTGGAGTATATATATTTGGGATCTGAATTATAAAGCATTTTTTAAGTCATAAAATTGTATAATATCACCATAAAAGTGAGTAGAAATAGAGAAGATGCCTAAAATCTGAACCCTGAGATACTCCGGTACCTAGAGGTCAGGAAGATGAAGAGGAGAATCAGAAGAAACTGAGAGGAAGAAGACAGCAAGGTGAGAGAATAACTGCCAAGTGGCAAACCGAAGATTGAACCTGGCAGAGTGACACTGCCTGCAACCCAGTGCATCTGGTGAGAGCAAAATCAGAATTTGGAGGAGAGATACTGGGGATAGAGAGCATTAAAATTTCTTCCAGGAGTTTTCTGTAAACAGAGCAAAAAGAACAGGGCAAGACAAATACACTGATGAATAAATATAAAAGGTGATGTGTGGTTAACACTGAAATTCAATTGTAAGGACTTTGATAGAGACTCTTTCAGACTTCTTTTCAATTCTATCAAGCACAGAGAAAAAGTAGAGTAGATATCACATCATGGTAACTACAAACCATATCCATGAAAAACAGAGAATAGAAACCTAATCAGAAAACATGAAAATCTAATTTCATAAATATCTAAATATCTGATTTCATAAATATCTCAATATGTACCTAAATATAAGATATAAGGGCAAAAAATGTACCTAAGTTTTTTTTTAATTACCAGGCAATATTTATTATGAAATTAAGGAAAATATCAAAATGTACATAACAAATTTTCAGTTGAATTAGCTCCGCTCCGTATTTCTAAAAACAAGCAGAGAGAGGAGGCACTTGGCCATCCACCAGCCAATTCTGGAAAACCTACAGTGACCAGGTAAACACCATTAATAAAAACTTGAGTGTTCAGGGGGTACTGTGGATTATTTAGTTGCTTAAGGATTTGCTTCTTGGTTGTTTAAATCCTTTTTTTTATCTCTTAGGGTTTCTTCTCTTCTGGTGGGATAGTATATGGGGAAATTGTTGTCTTACAGTTCATTTACACAGTCCACCAACTACAGACTCAACTTGGGTGAAAAACTAAACGTGAATGTATTCCTATAAATACAACCCGAGGTGATACTACAGTTGACCCTTGAATAACATGCGTTTGAACTGTGGGGGTCCACTTATACACAGATTTTTTTCCATAGTAGATACTCAGCATCACATGATCCATTGTTGGCTGAATCTGTGGACGTGAAACGGCAGATATGGTGGAACTGTGGACAGGAAGGAACCTCTGATATGGAAGGCAGACTGTAAGTTATACTCAGATTTTTGACTGCACTGAGGGCCAGCGTCCCTAACGCCACACTGTTCAAGGGTCAACTGCAGAACTATTTATTAACACTGGATTACTTTAATCTGACCAAAAAACTGACTAATCAACACTTAAATTAATGTATACTTTTCATTTGCTATTTCTCTACTGGGAGTGTACTTCCCTTACCCAGGAACCCACGATCTTCAAAAGGCTGGCCACTACACGGGTCTAAACATGTTGCTACTCTTGTGTCACCTCCACACATAGACTTGCCCTGACCAGCCCAACTCAAATAGACGGTCTTGGCCACCAAACAACCAACCACATAGTCTTTATCACCTTACATTCTACTTGGAAGCTCTAGGAGGACAGGGACTTTTTCTCAAACACAACTGTATCCTCCAGCACTGGCATATGATGGGTACGCAACAAATGTTTGTTAAATGAGCAAACACTACCAACCACTTTTCACCAAAGCAAATCATTATACCTCACAACTGTGGAATCATGCGGTAAGCTGCTGATGCCTGCAATGCTATTTAAAGAGAATGTTACCATAAAACAGGAATTGGTTGAGAAAAATGTGACTAACCCTCTTACAATATGGATCTTACCATTATTTACTGAGTTTCACATTGCAATGAACCAGATCCCAACTAGGCACTTTGTTTCATAACATTTTGTTTGCTTTTACCCAAACAAGGCCAAGCAAAAAGTTCTTAGAGGATTACATATTTTTCAGTAGGTAAGACTGAAACAATTAACAATCTTAATCTTAAGCCCAGGACAAGACTTTTAATGGTATTATACACAACATTAAATAGAATATAAACTCCACGAGGGCAGGAATTTGTCATTGCTTTCTGATATATCTGTAACTTCTATAACAGCAGCTGGAACATACAGTGAGTGTTCAGTCCTAAACACAGCTTGGATGAAAAATGCGTGAATGTATACAAAAATTCAAGGTTCCCAAATTTTTATCTCAAGAGATTAGAACCACACTGTTAAATTGGACTCCAATCAGGAAGTTAGCATTAGTAAACAAAAGAAACAGAATAACAAACCTCTACTCCATATCACAGTAGTGTTGACTGACCCCTTGCAGAACTCAGAGTAAGAATGCTAACAGTTTTTAAAAACCACAGATTAGAAGGAAATATCCGAACATGAAACAACCAAACAGAAAAGCTACCCGCTCAGAAAGATACAATTAGTAATGCATCAGAACTAAAGCCTCTTTACAACAGATAAAAGTCTCTACCTAAATGGAACTTTGATCAAGTACATTAAATAGAGATTGAAAACACAACCTTAATTGCATCAAAAAGAATAAAATACCTAGCAATAAATTTAACAAAGGAGGTGAATGATCTGTACAATGAAAACTTTAAGACACTGATGAAAGAAACTGAAGACACAAATAAGTGGAAAGATATTCCATGTTCATGGATTAGAAGAATTAATGTTGTTAAAATATCTAACAGGGCTTCCCTGGTGGCGCAGTGGTTGAGAGTCCGCCTGCCGATGCAGGGGACACGGGTTCGTGCCCCGGTCTGGGAAGATCCCACATGCCGCGGAGCGGTTGGGCCCGTGAGCCATGGCCGTTGGGCCTGCGCGTCCGGAGCCTGTGCTCCGCAACGGGAGAGGCCACAACAGTGAGAGGCCCGCATACAGCAAAAAAAAAAAAAAAAAAAAAAAAAATATCTAACATACCCAAAGCAACCTGTAGATTCAATGCAGTCCCTAACAAAATTCCAACAAATTTTTCACAGAAATAGAACAAGCAATCCTGAAATTTGTATGGAACCGCAAAAGACCCTGAATAGCCAAAGCAATCTTAAGAAAGAAGAACAAAGCTGGAGGCATCACACTCCCTGATTTCAAACTATACTACAAAGCTATAACCATCAGACACACTGATCAAAGGAACAGAATAGAGAGCCCAGAGACAAATCCACGCATATATGGTCATTAATTTATGACAACAGAGCCAAGAATATACAATCAGGGTAGTCTCTTCAATAAATGGTGTTGGGAAAACTGGATAGCTACATGTAAAAGAATGAAACTAGGGCTTCCTTGGTGGCGCAGTGTTTGAGAGTCCACCTGCCAATTCAGGGGACACAGGTTTGAGCCCTGGTCTGAGAAGATCCCACATGCCCGGAGCAACTGGGCCCATGTGCCACAACTGCTGAGCCTGCGCTCTGGAGCCCACACGCCACAACTGCTGAGCCCACGTGGCATGACTGCTGAGACCCGCACGCCTAGAGCCCGTGCTCCACAGTGGGAGAGAACACTGCAATGAGAGGCCCGCACACTGCAGCAAGGAGTGGCCCCTGCTCACCGCAACTGGAGAGAGCCCACACACAGCAATGAAGACCCAACACAGCCAAAACTTAATTAATTAATTAATTAAAAGAAAAAAAAATGAAACTAGACAACCATCTTACACCATACACAAAAATCAACACAAAATGAATTAAAGACATGAACATAAGACATGACACCATAAAACTCCTAGAAGAAAACAGAGAGTAAGCTCCTTGATACTGGTTTTGGCAATAATTTTTTGGATTTGACATCAAAAGCAAAGGCAACAAAAGCAAAAATAAACAAGTGTGACTACCTCAAACTAAAAAGCTTCTGCACAACAAAGGAAACCATCAACAAAATGAAAAGGCAACCTACAGAACTGGAGGAAATATCTGCATATCATGTAGCTGATATGAGGTTAATATAGAAAATATATAAAAACTCACACAACTCAACAGCAAGAAAACAAACAGTTCAATTAAAAAATGGGCAAGGAACTGAACAGACATTTTTCCAAAGAAGACATACAAATAAATGGCCAACGAGTATATGAAAAGGTGCTCAACAATCCCTAATCATCCGGAAATGCAAATCAAAACCACAATGAAGTATCACCTCATGCCTGCCAGAATGGTTATCTTCAAAAAAACAAGAGAAACAAGTGCTGGCAAGGATGTGGAGAAAGAGAGCCCTTGCACACTGCTGGAAGGAATGTAAATTGCTGCAATTGCTATGGAAAACAGTATGGAAGTTCCTCAAAATATTAAAAATAGAACTACCATACGATCCAGCAATTTCACTCCTGGGTGTATATCCAAAAGAGATGAAAAGGATACTGGAAAGATATCTGCACTCCCATGTTCACTGCAGCATTAGTTACAACAGTCAAGATATGGAAACAAGCTAGTCCATCACTGGCTGACTAGATAAAGATGTGGTATATATAAATGGAATACTACTGACGTGAGAAGGAAAAAATCTTGCCATTTGGGATTACATGGATGGACCCTGAGGGCATTACGGTAAGTGAAATAATCCAGACAAAGAAAAAAACAAATACTACATGGCTACCACTTATATGTGGAATCTAAAAAAATGTCAAACTTAGAGAAAAAGAGAGTAAAAAGGTAGTTTCCAGGGGGAAATAAGGAGAGGCTAAGGTTGGTAAAAGCTTACAAACTTGCAGCTATAAAATGAATAAGGTCTGAGGAGCTAATGTAAAAACATGGTGACTATATTTGATACCACTGTACTGTATGACTGAAATTTGCAACAAGAATAGAACTTAAATGTTCTTACTACACACATACACAAAGATAAACATATGAGATGAAGAATGTATTAATTAACTAGATGGGGGGAATCCATCCACACTGTATATCAAATCACCATGATATATACTTTAAATATCGTATAACTTTATATGTCACTTATAACGCAAGACTGAAAATTTTAAAAGATTGATAGAAAAAGCATCAACTCTGCAATAAATTTAGAACACATAAGAGAATTGTAAGAACTTGGAGAATACAAGAAGAGAATTCTAATAAACAAACATACTGGATAAACTTTGAATATACCTAGGTAAGAGCCTTAATGAGTAAAAAATGAATATTTTATGTATTTAGCCTTTATCAACTATATATAGCAAAATATATCTTGTTCCATTCCACAATGTAGGCTCAGAAGTCAGTAAATACTTTCTGTTATCTTTAATAGTCTCTCTGGGTCCCTATGAGCAGTAATGGACCAGGTGATCCCTTACCAAGTTCATTTTGGTTAACATTTTAATTCTAGAGCCCTTCCTAATGAAAATCAAGTAAATAGCAGCCCTCAGAGAAAAACTAATTTAATAAAATTTATTTCCGCCATGTGTTACACATGCACACACCATAATTCAAAAGCATGTACAACGTTAATTTTATTTCACATTTTTCTAATTATCTCAGTTTCCTGACCTCTCAATTAGATGGATGGAATTATATCAGATGTTTGAGAAAGATACACTATTAGGTCTAAAGATATTATTATTAAAAGAAGAGAAAGAAACCATTTAAAATTTTTTTTCCAAGTGTATTTGTCTCAGGTCCAATTAATGTAGGGATCAAAAGCCCTAGTACTAAAACAGTACCTAAGGATATCACTAATAATGAGTAATAATTTATTTCCTAAGATAATTCAATCAACAGTTAAAAGTTAAATTATGTCCATTACATTGTTTTTAAAAAGGAAGAGCTTTCTAATTAATGTATTTTAGAAAATGACCCATCCAAAATGTTTAAAAAATGGTTTTAAAATTATGTGTTCCTTGGGAAATTTTTTTATATGAAATAACTATTTTCCTAAAATATCACATGAATATTTCCATATTAAAGACAACACTGCTTGTCCATTACTCAAGGTCATTAGTTTGACAATTTTCCTGTGACCAGTGCGTTATCAAACTTGATTTAAAGCACTTCTATCAATGTTAAACCTTAAACCCAGAAAAAATTTTCTACCAAACCAATCAACAGATCAGCTACCAAACTGACATCAGATGTACTTTTTGTGAAGTTGCATATCAGGAAATCTTTCATAGAGAAACTGTACAGGTGACCCTTGAACAACTCGGGGGATAGGGGTGGCGGCCTTCCATGCAGTCGAAAATCCATGCATAACTTATGGTCAGCCACCCACCATTCTGCATGAGCAAGTCGTGTAGCACTACAGTATTTACTATGGAAAAAAAATCCATGTGTAAGTGGACCCTCATACTTCAAACCCGTGTTGTTCAAGAGTTAACTGTAATTATACACATAAAACAGGAAATTATGGTTCTGAAGCCAAAATTAAAATATTTAATCTAAGAATGAGGAAAAAAATCAATATGTACTTTAAGAAGCACTCTGCCTCTGCAACAATGGCAGTGTACATAATTCTCCCTATCAGAACTTACACAGTTGGACATCAACACACATTCATTGTATCTGGGATGAAAAATAAAAAGGAGTGTAACAAAACATATTTTTAAAATCCAAGAACTCATTATGACAACCTAAAAAGAAAAAAATAATTTGCCACTTCAGGCAATTAATGTGATCATTTTACCAACTCTTACTCTGGAAATTCATAACCAAATGTTAATCCCTTCCCTTTAATCTGCCTCTTCAGTAGGAACTATAGTTTAGAGCAGGGGTCCCCAACCCCCTGTTAGGAACCGGTCCGCACAGCAAGAGCTGAGCAGCGAGCAAGTGAAGCTCCACCTGTATTTACAGCCGCTCCCCATCGCTCACATTACCGCCTGAGCTCCGCCTCCTGTCAGATCAGCAGTGGCACTAGACTCTCATAGGAGCGTGAACCCTACCATGAACTGCACATGCGAGGGATCTAGGCTGGGCGCTTCTTATGAAAATCTAATGCCTGATGATCTGAGGTGGAGCTGAGGCGGTGATGCTGGCGCTGCGGAGCGGCTGCAGATACAGATTATCATTAGCAGAGAGGTTTGACTGCACAGAGACAGTAAATCAACTGCTTGCTGACTCATATCAAAACTCTATTAAGCTGCATCTTACAGAGTAGACTGGACATGCGCAACACACTTTGGGCATCACTCTCTCCCATCAGCCCCAGATGGGACCATCTAGTTGCTACAACTGATTCCACCAAGTATCATCAAGGGATGCACAAAACCATTAAAGGCTAATGAGGAACAAAACAGTCCCATGTTGCAGTTACACCCCTACAGATGACCTGCTAATAACTCAAGTATTTAGGAAGGACAGCTTTGGCTGCTGCCACCGTAATCCAGCAATCAAATCTAACATCAAAACCAGTGTAAGACTTCTAACATGATATAACTACACAGCTTCACCCATGAAGGAGTCTTGCCAAAATATGTTTAACTCGAATCTAATCAAGCTTATTTTAAACCTAACTTCCAATTTACAGGAAATTAAAGAAATAGAGGAATAAGCCAATGGACACCAAACACACAAAAAAATTAAAATCCAAAACTTGGGACAATCCTAAGAGACATTTGGCTTTATCTCTTCAAAAAGTCAGTATCATTGGGAAAGGGTGTGGGAGGCCTGAGAAATATAACTAAAGACAATACAAGGTCCTTGACTGCATCTTGATTTGAAAAAAATCAAGTGAAAATAATATTTTGGGGACAAATGGCAAATTTGAATATGGACAGGTATTATTAGATTTTAGGAAACTATTTGTTAGGTGTGATTATGGCATTGCTATGTAGAAATCCTTTCTTTGGAGATGTATGATGAAATTAAACTAATTGGGTGGAAGAACTGGCAAATTGATAAATGGATGCAGCAAATACAGCAAAACATTAACTGGTGAATCTTGGTGATGGGTAAATGTGTGTATACTCTACCCTTCTTTGTTCCAGTATGTTTTAAGTTTTCAAAATACAAAATTAAACTTTTAGCAGAAAAAAAAAAAGGCCAAGATAGAAGTATATCCTTAATCAGGTATCTAAACAGCATATAATATAAATGATTTACAATCCGTTTTATTCCAAAACAGATTTAAAGTGGCCTTTAAAAAGATATACAGGGCTTCCCTGGTGGCACAGTGGCTGAGAATCTGCCTGCCAATGCAGGGGACATGGGTTCGAGCCCTGGTCTGGGAAGATCCCACATGCCACGGAGCAACTAGACCCGTGAGCCACAACTACTGAGCCTGCACGTCTGGAGCCTGTGCTCCGCAACAACAGAGGCCACGATAGTGAGAGGCCCCCGCTTGCTGCAACTAGAGAAAGCCCTCGCACAGAAACAAAGACCCAACACAGCCAAAAATAAATAAATATATTAATTAATTAATTAATTTAAAAAAGATATACAGATTGGTTCAAGATGGTGCAGAAGGACGTGCTCTCACTCCCTCTTGTGAGAGCACCGGTATCACAACTAACTGCTGAAAATCATCAACGGGAAGACACTGGAACTCACCAAAAAAAAATACCCCACATCCAAAGACAAAGGAGAAGCCACAATGAGACGGTAGGAGGGGCGCAATCACAATAAAATCAAATCCCATAACTGCTGGGTGGGTGACTCGCAAACTGGAGAACACTTATACCAAAGAAGTCCACCCACTGGAGTGAAGGTTCTGAGCCCCACGTCAGGCTTCCCAACCTGGGGGTCTGGCAACGGGAGGAGGCATTCCTAGAGAATCAGACTTTGAAGCCTAATGGGATTTGATTGCAGGACTTCGACAGGACTGGGGGAAACAGAGAGTCCACTCTTGGAGGGCACACACAAAGCAGTGTGTGCATCGGGACCCAGGGGAAGGAGCAGTGACCCCACAGAAGACTGAACCAGACCTACCTGCTAGTGTTGGAGGGTCTCCTGCAGAAGCAGGAGGTGGCTGTGGCTCACCATGGGGACACGGACACTGGCAGCAGAAGTTCTGGGTAGTACTCCTTGGCGTGAGCCCTCCCAGAGTCTGCCATTAGCACCACCAAAGAGCCCAGGTAGGCTCCAGGGTTGGGTTGCCTCAGGCCAAACAAGCAACAGGGAGGGAACCCAGTCCCACCTGTCAGCAGTCAAGTGGATTAAAGTTTTACTGAGCTCTGCCCACCAGAGCAACACCCAGCTCTACCCACCACCAGTACCTCCCATCAGGAAACTTGCACAAGCCTCTTAGATAGCCTCATCCACCAGAGGGCAGACAGCAGAAGCAAGAACTACAATCCTGCAGCCTGTGGAACAAAAACCACATTCAAAGAAAGAGAGACAAAATGAAAATAGGCAAGATAGACCATATATATGCTGTCTACAAGAGACCCACTTCAGACCTAGGGACACATACAGACTGAAAATGAGGGAATGGAAAAACATATTCCATGCTAATGGAAATCAAAACAAAGGTGGAGTAGCAATACTCATATCAGACAAAATAGACTTTAAAATAAAGAATGTTACAAGAGACAAGGAAGGACACTACATATGATCAAGGGATCAATCCAAGAAGATATAACAATTATAAATATATATGCACCCAACATAGGAGAACCTCAATACATAAGGCAACTGCTAACAGCTATAAAAGAGGAAATCAACAGGAACACAATAATAGTGGGGTACTTTAACACCCCCCTTGCACCAATGGACAGATCATCCAAACAGAAAATTAATAAGAAAACACAAGCTTTAAATGACACAATGGACCAGATAGATTTAATCGATACTTATAGGACATTCCATCCAAAAACAACAGATTACACTTTCTTCTCAAGTGCGTACGGAACATTCTCCAGGAGAGATCACAGCTTGGGTCACAAATCAAGCCTCAGTAAATTTAAGAAAATTGATATCATACCAAGCATCTTTTCTAACCACAACGTTATGAGGTTAGAAATCAATTACAGGGAAAAAAAAACATAAGAAACACAAACACATGGAGGCTAAACAATACGTTACTAAATAACCAAGAGATCACTGAAGAAATCAAAAAATACCTAGAAACAAATGACAATGAAAACACAACGATCCAAAACCTATGGGACGCAGCAAAAGCAGTTCTAAGAGGGAAGTTTATAGCAATACAAGCCTACCTCAAGAAACAAGAAAAATCTCAAATAAACAATCTAGCCTTACACCTTAAGAAACTAGAGAAAGAAGAACAAACAAAACCCAAAGTTAGCAGAGGGAAAGAAATCATAAAGATCAGAGCAGAAATAAATGAAATAGAAACAAAGAAAACAATAGCAAAGATCAATAAAACTAAAAGCTGGTTCTTTGAGAAGATAAACAAAATTAATAAACCATTAGCCACACTCATCAAGAAAAAGAGGGAGGACTCAAATCAGTAAAATGATAAAGGAAAAGTTACAACAGACACCACAGAAATACAGAGCATCCTAAGAGACTACTACAAGCAACTCTATGCCAATAAAATGGACAACCTGAAAGAAATGGACAAATTCTTAGAAAGGTATAGCCTTCCAAGACTGAACCAGGAAGAAATAGAAAATATGAACAGACCAATCACAAGTAATGAAATTGAAACTGTGATGAAAAATCTTCCAACAAACAAAAGCCCAGGACCAGATGGCTTCACAGGTAAATTATATCAAACATTTAGAGAAGAGCTAACATCCATCCTTCTCAAACTCTTCCAAAAAACTGCAGAGGAAGGAACACTCTCAAACTCAGGCCACCATCACCCTGATACCAAAACCAGACAAAGATACTACAAAAAAAGAAAACTACAAACCAATATCACTGATGAATATAGATGCAAAAATCTTCAACAAAATACTAGCAAACAGAATCCAACAACACAATAAAAGGATCATACACCATGATCAAGTGGGGTTTATCCCAGGAATGGAAGGAATCTTCAATGTACGCAAATCAATCAACGTGATACACCATATTAACAAATTGAAGGAGAAAAACCATATGATCATCTCAATAGATGCAGAAAAAGCTTTCGACAAAATTCAACACCGATTTATAATTAAAACCCTCCAGAAAGTAGGCATAGAGGGAACTTACCTCAACATAATAAAGGCCATATATGACAAACCCATAGCCAACATCGCTCTCAATGGTGAAAAACTGAAACCATTTCCACTAAGATCAGGAACAAGACAAAGTTGCCCAGTCTCACCACTATATCATTCAACATCGTTTTGGAAGTTTTAGCCACAGCAATCAGAGAAAAAAATCAAATGAAAGGAATCCAAATCAGAAAACAAGTAAAGCTGTCACTGTTGGCAGATGGCACGATACTATAGAGAATCTTAAAGATGCCACCAGAAAACTACTACAGCTAATCAATGAATTTGGTAAAGCTGCAGGATACAAAATTAACGCACAGAAATCTCGCTTTCCTATACACAAATGATGAAAAATCTGAAAGAGAAATTAGGGAAACACTCCCATTTACCACTGCAACAAAAAGAACAAAATACCTAGGAATAAACCTACCTAGGGAGACTAAAGACCTGTATGCAGAAAACTATAACACACTAATGAAAGAAATTAAAGATGATACAAACAGATAGAGAGATACACCGTGTTCTTGGATTGGAAGAATCAATATTGTGAAGGGCTTCCCTGGTGGCGCAGTGGTTGAGAGTCTGCCTGCCGATGCAGGGGACATGGGTTCGTGCCCCGGTCCGGGAAGATCCCACATGCCGCTGAGCTGCTAGGTGCGTGAGACATGGCCACTGAGCCTGCGCATCTGGAGCCTGTGCTCCGCAAGGGGAGAGGCCACAACAGTGAGAGGCCCACATACCACACACACACACAAAAAATCAATATTGTGTAAATGACTGTACTACCCAAAGCAATCTACAGATTCAATGCAATCCCTGTTAAATTACCAATGGCATTCTTTACAGAACTAGAACAAAAAAATCTTAAAATTTGTATGGAGACACAAAAGACCCCAAATAGCCAAAGCAGTCTTGAGGGAAAAAAACAAGCGGAATCAGACCCCCTGACTTCAGACTATACTACAAAGCTACAGTAATCAAGACAATATGGTACTGGCACAAAAACAAATTAGATCAATGGAACAGGACAGAAAGCCCAGAGATAAACCCACGCACCTATGGTCAACTAATCTAGGACAAAGGAGGCAAGGATATACAATGGAGAAAAGACAGTCTCTTCAATAAGTGGTGCTGGGAAAACTGGACAGCTACATGTAAAAGAATGAAATTAGAACACTCCCTAACACCATACACAAGAATAAACAAAAGAATAAACAAAAATAAACTAAAAATGGATTAGAGACCTAAATCTAAGACCAGACACTATAAAACTCTTAGAGGAAAACAAAGGAAGAACACTCTTTGACATAAATCACAGAAAGGTCTTTTTTGATCCACCTCCTAGAGTAATGGAAATAAAAGCAAAAATAAACAGATGGGACCTAATGAAACTTAAAACCAAGCAAAGGAAACTACAGAGACGAAAAGACAACCCCCTTAATGGGAGAAAATATTTGCAAATGAATCAAAGGACAAAGGATTAATCTCCAAAATATATAAACAGCTCATGCAGCTCAGTATTAAAAAAACAAACAACCCAATCCAAAAATGGGCAGAAGACCTGAATAGACATTTCTCCAAAGAAGACATACAGATGGCCAAGAAGCACATAAAAAGCTGCTCAAGATCACTAATTATTAGAGAAATGCAAATCAAAACTACAATGAGGTATATCCCCTCACACCAGTTAGAATGGGCATCATCAGAAAATCTACAAACAAATGCTGCAGAGGGTGTGGAGAAAAGGGAACCCTCTTGCACTGTTGGTGGGAATGTAAATTGACACAGCCACTATGGAGAGCAGTATGGATGTTCCTTAAAAAACTAAAAATAGAACTACCATAGGACCCAGCAATCCCACTACTGGGCATATACCCTGAGAAAACCGTAATTCAAAAAGACACATGTACCCCAATGTTCATTGCAGCACTATTTACAACAGCCAGGTCATGGAAGCAACCTAAATGTCCATCAACAGACGAATGGGTAAAGAAGATGTGGTACATATATACAATGGAATATTGCTCAGCCATAAAAGGGAATGAAATTGGGTCATTTGTAGATACATGGATGGATCTAGAGACTATCATACAGAGTGAAGTGAGTCAGAAAGAGAAAAACAAGTATCATATATTAACACATACATGTGGAACCTAGAAAAATCGTACAGATGAACCAGTTTGCAGGGCAGAAATAGAGAGACAGATGTAGAGAACAAACGTATGGACACCAAAGGGGGGAAGGCAGCGGGGGGGTGGGGGGGGGTGGGATGAACTGGTAGACTGGGATTGATATATATACACTAATATGTATAAAATGGGTAACTAATAAGAAACTGCTGTATAAAAAAATAAATTAAATTTAAACAATAATAATAATACATAACTACCACAGGAACGTTAATAGCAAAATGGTTAATGAGAACTGTCAATTGGAAGAGCATTTAAGATGGGTCACTATTACAGTAACTGAGAATTACAGGAAACTTGAAAGGCCTGGAATCTTGTAACTCATATAAAAAAAACTAGATAGAGGTTTTCCTAGATTTGATAACAATCTTAAAAATTTATATCATGTTTCAACAGTGAACTGTACAGCTGTAAGAAGCTTTCCGAACCAACAACAAAAATCCAGATTTTAATACTGCCATGTTCCTGTAACTCTTAACATATTGTTAGTGATAAAAAAAATCCTCTCTCACAAAGTCTTCTGTTGGTCTAAGTTCAAAGCCATGGCTACCTTTACTATTGAGATTTTATAACACAAAAGTTGTATAAAGGTTAAATTAGTCCATTTTTAATTACTCATCCTTTAATGAGCATTATATTCCACATGGGAGTTATGTTTGATAAACTCCCAGTTATACAGTTACCCTCAGACACACACTGATGCAGCCACACGTCTTTTTGAGAGTAGGTTCATCATAATGGTTCAGAATAACTTCAGTTTGCTTCAAACACAGATGTGTCTTTAACCTCTGTGATAACATATACCCTGCATTTAAACAGTACCTCTTCAATAAGCAGTGACACATAGCACAGTGACTGTAAAACTGAAGAAACAACTCGAATTACTTACTTCAATGCTGTTATTCTTAGTGCAAATCAATCTCTCATCTTTGCAGAGTTTACTTACTGGAACCAATGTTTCATGTGTTTTTCCCACATGTTAAAGAATACAGTAATGTTACTAAAAATATTAATCCATTACTTTTGTCCTTTTTGTACTGTAATGTATATTGTGGTTTTTAATATTTTTTTGTCATGAGTATATGAAGTCTAATAAAAGAAAATTTCAGTGAAAAAAAAAACAAATGTCAATTTACCATGCTAAAGACAAGACTAAATATTCTCTCTCTTCTCTGTATAGAAAAATGATTATACAAAATGTAATATGAAGAGGTAATCAAGAGGATGCACCCTCCTCCCCCCAAAAAAAGCACTATAGAGATGTGTCAGGCAATTAACAAAAATAATTTTATCATTTTTCTGGATTTTGTAATGGTTGTGGTATTTGAAAGCTTCTTAAAATCTGCATTTTATTTTTTTCATTCTAAATAAATATTTACTTTCAAACCAAAAACTAAAATAAAATAAAAAGATATACAACATAAGATAATATTTTAAAAGAAAAAAAGGAAGAAAAAGCAAAAGAAAAATACAGGTAAGAAACTAAGGTGAAGTCAAGTCAGTACCCAGAATGAGTTACAAATATTTACATTTTACTAAGAGTTCCCTGATTCTAATGAAGCTTAAAAGTCAAAGTTTGTCAGGCAGTTAGCAAAACACTTCAGGGGAAAAAATAGTCATTATATATTTAAAAAGTACTGCCTCTAAATAAAATACTTTACCATTTCAACAGACACCCACATAGCAGCTTTCATTAGACTTCAAGTATACATTAAGCCAGTGGTCTCCTAAGGATGTGAATATACCTAAAGGGATGCATACACAATCAATCTGTGTCCAGGAAGAAAATATTACTATGTATATTAAATGTTACCTAAAAACTAAAAAGAAATTAAACTTTACCAACAGTTAATCAAACTGACACTAGTAATCTTTGCTGTATTCATGTTAGTCACAATTATCTAAAGAGAAAGAGCTGAGAAAAGAGTGAGAATTTCATAAAATGGAGGCGTTGACACCTTTAATGGTATGTTTGCCTTCAACCTTTTACAGTGTTTCAGGATGTCATCAATGTAGCTTATTTATATTTTTTAAAAAACTTCATAAACAGTAGATTGCTTACAGTAATTTTAATGAAATGGGAAATGACTATAAAATCTTTACATCACACAGGTTCTCCATTAACTCACAGCAAAGTCCTGAAAAACTGTTTTACCTAAGATTGAGTTATACATCTTTCTTTCACACAAAATGAGACAAATACTTTACAAATGAGACAAGTGCTACAAATACACTGCCTTTTTTATTATAAAGCAGCTGTAAATGATAAGTCATATGAAAAAATAAGCACCTCAGTCTGTCCCTTCTAGATAAAAGTGACATTTTAGTAATGAGTAAGAAAAATTGCTTTTCTAAAAGAAACTCTGGCTAAGCAAATGCCTGTTTAAAAATGTTTCCATCATTATATAATTTGTGACTAAAAATGAAATGTGGCACCTATGAAAACTTTTATCTGGACACTTTAATAAACTCAACTTAGAATCCGATGTATAAAAGATTTTATCAGAATGACAAAGTGAAATTCTCAAAAATATATTCAATCATACTGCACTCCAAAAAAGTTCTTGTACAACTGAAAATTCTAATAATTTTAAAGTAGAAATATCATTTATGATATCTATAGCTCATTTAAAATATCTATTGTATGTGTTATATAATGGACATTAATATATTAGTAAAGTAGGACAAGTATATAAACACATATGCAAGTATGAATGAGTACTCGAAAATGTCTTACTGATAAACACGTACAGTCAAAAGGTTTGGACACCATTTCCTCGATGAAATGAAGCCTCTGATATACAAATAGTAATTCTGACACCCACCCCCTCTTTGGGATGAAACAACACAAGAATTCATTCTCCCTCTAAAATTTTTGATATGAGCAGATGATCATGATCTATGAACAAAGACCTAAATTTTACAAACTAAGATCTAAGTTCCATTTGTTAGGAGTGAAAAATACTCAGCCTAGAAAAATCTTTGACAAGTGAAGCAGGCTCACCTCTGAAAACAGGCCAAATATTCAAACCCAGGTTGACCTGTGAGCTGGGACAGGCCTACCAAGAAAAAGGTCCTGATCTCAGCATCCCCACAGAGTGAACTAAAAAACTGTGCCTGAGCCAGCTGGCTAGCAGCTGCCCAATGTCCGTTCAGCCATCCTTCCTCATTCACCAGAATTCCTGTTATTGCACGTCATCATCCAAATTAAGACTACACTTTTCAATCTACCTTACTGCCAGATGTGGTCAATGTCTAAGTAACCATCACCAGAATTAAAGGACGAATGGTACGTGCAACTCTCAGAAGATGAGCATAAAGAAAGGGGACATACCTTCCCCTTCCCTTTTCTCTTGTACTGGCTAGACTCCAACCTGATAGCTAGAAAAGCCATCTGAAACTATGAGGTGAATATGGAGATAGGGATCATACTTGGTAGTGCAATGAAGAGGGAACTTAGGTCCCTGACATTGTGGAGCCCCACACCAGCTCTCAGTCACTTTCTTCTGAGCTATTATGTGATAAATTTCTTTTTTTTTTCCTCAAACTTCAGAAGATGTATTTATCTTACCAAACACATGTGGGGTGCTTAACTCTATGCCAGTACGCCAGATGGAGGCGGGATCAGAATGCATGCAGATTTATTAGAGTGCTCTTGGGAGGGAGGGAGGGGGCAGATTGGAGTGAGGGAAAGGCTGGGATGTGGTGCAGAGGCAACAGAGGCCTCAACTCAGCAAACCCTTCGGGAGCTCGGAAGCTGGGGTGAATCTTCAGAGTCATCTTGAGTTGTGCTGATGGTACCAGGCTTTTGTACCCACATGGCAACCAGTCATTGGATGCAGGTTGCCCTGGGAAGAGGGTGTGATTTTGGGTGAGGCAACGCTACCACCAAGGCAATTATGAAGGGAGTTCTCAGCTGGCAGCATTTCTTTCTTTACACCACTGTTATTTGGAGTTTTCCATCACTCCCAGTTGAACCTAATCCTAGGCCAAAAGGCCAAAACTTTTTCATTAAGATCACCCAGTGAGTCACAATCCATGAGAACCAAATCCATGACAGCAACAGACTAAGAAAAGAACAGGAAGCCTTAAATAGGTAAAGGATTTCTGGTATCAGCCAGGAGACTGAGGATGCCTAGGTCCATGATTTGGGAAAATCCAGGTAACCAGACTTTCCTAATTCTCTAATAACAGGGATCTTCCAATGCCAAGGAATTATGAAATTCAACTCCTCTGGCTGCCAGGTACACCCATCTCTAGGATAGGGAGGGTGGGCCAAGGATAGGGCCCTAAAACAAGCTAATCTCTCTCTTTGGCCACTAAGTCAAACAGGCTCATCGAGATCTCATAAGAAGATTGCAGATGCAGCTCCTTTATCAGAATTCCTTTTTGGTCAATATCCTCAAAAGATGTCAAAGTACAGAGTTTAGAGATTTTATTATTCATTTTTCTCCCTGATGGGGAAAAAAATGGTAAGAATAAAAATTATGGAGATTAATTAGACAAAGGAATAGAAAATCAAGATCAAGAAAGCAAGGATCCTTAGTTTTCTTTATATCAAAATTATTTTCAAATTACAAAGTAGAATTCACTAAAGATTAAAAAGCTGTTCATAAACCATTCATAAATACCAACTGTTCAACAAACTTTTGCACATCTAGTATGTAACAATATTCTATGATTATGAGAAATAAGTATATTTGATCAGTTGGTACCACATTAAACAATTATGAAATTAAGAACCCTAGTCTTTCAAATTGCAAAATCATAGACTATTAGCCTTTCTGCCTGAAGAATACTACCTACTATCCACACATGGTACCATAAAACTTTTTTACTCCACTATGTTAAACTGTACAAACCTCAAATAATTGCAAGATCACTTGCATTAGAAAACATTTAATAATGCAAATAGTTATGGAACTGTTAGAGAGTTAACAATCATGTTTAAATTAGCTATATACTAATGTGATAAGCCTACTTGCTTAAATTTGAGCTAAGATCACAGACAAGGTATAAAAATTAATTTTCATTATAGACAGAGTAAGCAGTTAATTCTGGAGGGAAAAAAACATTTTAAACATTTTGCAGATAAAGAATGAGGTGGAAAGGAATTCAGCTGAAAAGAAAGGAAGGGGTAGATAGGTGAGCAAATTCAGAAAATAAAAGATGGTCAACAACAAGCATAATACATGTTTTCAAAATGGTGTAGGACAAGGAGTTTAAAAACACTTCTCTTTCATACCTCTGCACAAAACCAGGACTCACAGATCAGGCTCATTGTATTATTATTCTAAATCAACAAAGTTATGGGTTTAAAAAGCTTGTGAAAAGCTAATCTGAAAATATGCCCATTCATAACCTTCTTAAAGAGAAAAGTAAATTCAAATTTATACATCTTCAGAACTGACTCATATCTGTTATGTTCTTCTTGTATTTTAAATTGTACTTTAATACAATTTAAGATATCTTTAAAATCTCACATGTATTCTCTTCAAAATATTATACCAGCCATATTTTATGAATTCTACATTTTTAAATAACAAAAAAGAATATTTCCAGACAGTGACAAAAGCAATAAAATTATCAGATTATACTTTGTGCTGACAAGAGAAATAAATACCTTGCCTTTCTGACTCAAAACACAGGTGATAGTTTTCTCTTTTCTTGCAATTAAAGTACACCACCACCAGGAGGCAGCAGTCCAATAATCACAGACAGAAATCAAGTTTTAGACTAGAGTTCCAAACCAGTGGTCTTACAGTGAGATTTGTCAGATGTGCTATTTCTCCTATTTAAGAAAACTTAAAACTATTTAAATTACCACAATGTAATCAAATAATTATCAGACATCATTTTAAATTAAAATATCTAAAAATAGGGGCTTCCCTGGTGGTGCAGTGGTTAAGAATCTGCCTGCCAATGCAGGGGACACAGGTTCGAGCCCTAGTCAAGGAAGATCCCACATGCTGCAGAGCAACTAAGCCAGTGCGTCACAACTACTGAGCCTGCGCTCTAGAGCCCACAAGTCACAACTACTGAGCCCGCGTGCTGCAACTACTTAAGCCCGCGTGACTGGAGCCCATGCTCCACAAGAGAAGACACCAGAATGAGAAGCCCACGCACCGCAACAAAGAGTAGCTCCCACTCGCTGCAACTAGAGAAAGTCCACACACAGCAACGAAGACCCAACACAGCCAAATAAATAAACTTATTTTTTAATGTAAAATATCTAAAAATAAATTAATGTTCATTCCTTTAAACTATCCTAGGCTGCTATCCACTCAAGGGGGCATGATTCACACTGTATTCTCTGATTGGTACTCACTGGAGTTGTACAAACCAAGCAGTAAAATGCTCTCATCCTAATCTTAAACTGGTTATGGGAAAATATCTTTACCAGACAAAAGGCATAAAATCAATTGTGTTTAGAACAATGTCATCATTTTGGATTCCTGTTTTAGTAAACTTCTAATTAATCATCCCATGACAATTTACCTCTTTGCTATGTAATTACACATTGAGTAACTGATTTATCACTCAAGATGGACTTAGAGACATAATCAAAAGTCTATGATTAAAGATCAAAATTAGAGAAAGAAGGTATTTTAGGGAAGAAGAGACCACAGAGGGCAGTACCAACAACAGTAGCTCCAGTTCAGAAATCTTTTCAGAACATTCTCAACTAAAGCAAACAAAATAAATATGGAAGAGAGAAAAGTACAAGGGGTAGAAGTACAAAGTACAGGCCTAAAGAGTTCTAGAAGAATCTAGGCAATGATTATGGTGAAAATGGCAACAAGGGATGCTGCAGTCCTGCCATGACGGGAAGAAAACTGCAAGAATCATCAGTTGGAACTAAAGGGGATAGAAATCCATGAATTTTATTCAACAAGTTGCCACTTTAACCACGGCTATAAAACAAAAGTCACCTATGCCAGAATGATCTTCATTTGTGTCTGCAGTTAGGTTTCTCCTGCCTATTTATGCATTACAGAGGGTCCCAAAATCATCTTCTGAGAAAAATCTTGGCTCTACCCGGGGAGGGCAGAGCAGCCTCCTATTCACACAGATGCCCCCATCAGTGCCTTTAAATTTTCATATCCCATCACAGCCCTGTTTGTTTATAAAGCTTGTCTATGCACTTAGCTGGCACACACACAAAAAAAGGTGGTGGGGGGGGGGGGATAATTGCATTCCCAACAGTTCTCAGACAGAACATTGTATTTCTCAATATATTTAGAAATCTGGTGTTAAAAAATGATATCCAAGGCGAGTTGTTTGAAAAATAACCTAAAATCTAATAGGGGACTGGGTCAGACCATTCATTATATTAGTCCCTGTAATACTTCTTATACTGGGATACATAATGAGGGATATCATAAGAAAAAGCCCTATGTTCATTGAAAGTATGTTGTTAAGGATTATCTTTTATTATATCATATCTCAATAAAACTGTGGATAAAATGTCTTCCTAGTTTTAGTATCAGAAATAGTCTTCCTTTTCCTGGGCACCAGATTTGTTTTTACCTGTTTTCCTCTTCCACAACTGCTAAAAATCTGAGAGCCAAAGTTGTACCCCACCTGCAGACAGCACTTTATTTACTATCTTAACCTCTGGTCCCACTACCCTACTTCTTTCTGTTCCTTGTATTCTTTTCCTTTTACTTTTTTTTTTCAGTTAAAAAATTTACTAAATACCTACTATCTCCTTTGTTCTTTTAAAAGAACTTAAAAAAAAAGAAAGAAAACTTATCCCAATTTTTCTAGAGCCTTGATCTTAAGAGCACTCATGTATGTGAAGGCAAAATTTAAACTTCCTATTTCCTCCCATTTTAAACAACAAGCAACCAAAAATAATCATTTGGGGAAAGGTTGCAACACTATGGGAAACATCAAAATAAACAAATAGGAAAATGAATTCAGACTATAAAGAAACTCTTACATATATTTATGACACAGAACACTACTTTAAAATGGTATGAATAAAGAGAACAGAAGACTTCTTAGAAATAGTGACTGTCAAAATTAAATATTCAAAGAGATGGAAAATATGGCAGTGAATCTCTAAAAAGACATTGAGCAAAATGATGGTAAAGATGCAAGAAAGAGACATGAAACATGGGCAATTAATCCAGAAGGGCCAACATCTCCTAGGAGTTTGCAGAGAAAACACAGAAAATTTCCCAGAACCGATCACTCTCCAAATTGAAAAGGCCCACCAAGTGCCAGCAAAAATAAGTCAAAGACTAAACACCAAAAGATAAGAAGATCCTAAAATGGGGGTGCAGAAAAGGCCACCTGACAAAGCAACAAGCCTTATACAAACCCAGGCAACCAACCCATCAGCAACATCAGACACAAAATCTTAAGAAAAGGTGATAATCAATTGTTTTCTCTATAAAGGCAAATTATTAGTCACGTGTAATAATATTCGTAAGGCACTAAGAATGGCATTAAGAGGGCAAAGATAGAGAGAGGAGATGAAATCCAGGACAACAGCTCCACTCAAGGAGGGCAGCAACGACACTAGGGACGACAGACGTGCGACAGGCCTGGAGAACGGCAAACCCAGATAGGGACAGGACAGCGACAGAGGGCGCTGGGAGGCAGGAGGACTGAGTAACTCCAGAAGCATGCCCAAGACCGTGGATAAAGAGGCCTGCTATACAACAGCACAGAAATGCAAGCTAAAAAATAGTAATACAGAGTGAACTGTAAATAACAGGTGAAAGGAAGAAACGGAAAGATATTAGGGGCATAGTGATGAAGACATGATTAATTTTATTCCACATTTTTAATTTAAAAGACAGAAAATTAAATGCTCAGTCAATGCAAAGTAAAATTAAAATACGTTCTGCTTTATACTATATCAAGCTAAGGAAAGCAAAAGTCAACTGAATCAAATAGAGGTAAAACAAAGAAAGGCCACAAAATATACAAACTAAAACCATAAACTGGAAAACTCTAGCCTTGTGCCAAAAATTCCCTCTCTCTGCATTTTCTGAATTTAGAAAGTGATATTTTAGTGTTGGTATTAAAGGGCTTATTTGTTTTATCTCTGAGTTCAATTCTGTTATTTTGGTAGTAAGGATCACTTGTAGCAGTGATTAATGAAAACTACCTGTTTGAGAAGAACTGACTATTTTTTTTTTTTTTCTTTTTGTGGTATGCGGGCCTCTCACTGTTGTGGCCTCTCCCGCACAGGCCCAGCGGCCATGGCTCACGGGCCCAGCCGCTCCGCGGCATATGGGATCCTCCCAGACCGGGGCACGAACCCGTATCCCCTGCATCGGCAGGCGGACTCTCAACCACTGCGCCACCAGGGAGGCCCAGAACTGACTATTTAAAATGTCTAAACTGAACATAGAGCAGAAGAAATAAGATGGAAAGAAACAGAGTGAATTAAGAGCAATGAAAGTTGCTTACATAAATATAGTTATTACTATGCTTTTAAAGTTGTATTAAGCAATGAAATACATTAAGCCTACAAATGAGATTTAGAATTAAAGCAAACAATCTAATTTCTAATAAAGAAAACAGAGACACTTTATGTTAGAACACACAATGACAGAGGACTCTAGGAGGACACTGACCATAAAAAGTCACCTAACAAAAACTATATGAGGGGCTTCCCTGGTGGCGCAGTGGTTGAGAGTCCGCCTGCGGATGCAGGGGACATGGGTTCGGGCCCCGGTCCGGGAAGATCCCACATGCCGCGGAGCAGCTGGGCCCGTGAGCCATGGCTGCTGAGCCTGCGCGTCCAGAGCCCGTGCTCTGCAACGGGAGAGGCCACAACAGTGAGAGGCCCGCATACCGAAAAAAAAAAAAAAAACTATATGAGACATGAATCCCCAATGAAATACAATACGCTGGTCAAGGTGGTCATACCCAGCAAAAGTGTAAATCCCATGTCCCCTGGGAACCTATTACTCTATGTGAGGGAACCCCAAGTCCTTCCTTTTAGCCAATCAAACTCTGTCTCCCTCTAACTGCAACCTACTGGATCTAGCTCTTTCCCACTTTCCGTAAAGAAGTCAAGTCTCTTACCAATGGGACAAACTTCCAAGGATCTATGGCTGCTGTCATGTCCTACTCCTTCAACTTTCCAGCAGTTTCTCTTCTCCACTAATTCTACAAGGTGTTTTTGCCTCTCTTTTCTGGTTGCTCTCTTCTATACACACCCACTTGCACCAAAACCCCTCTAAGTATAACTCAAAATATATAATATTAATGATCAATCTTATAGAAATAAAGTTCTATTCTTAAAGACTATGAATGTTCTTACAAGGCTAATCAGTTACACGCCACTAACATCCAAACTGAAGAGCATATGCTTTATCTTAACCAATATATGTTCATCTCATTTGCATGACTACTTTACATGTACTAAATTTGTATCTTCTTGTTCAAATGCAACTCTCAAAAATAAGATCAATGGCAAAAAGATGTTCATTAGGCACATAAGTTTAAAAAAATCCATAAACACTACTACTCAGAGTAATAAAAACAGTGAAAAAAAGACCCCAGTGCAAATACGTAATGAATGTATATGTGTACCTGGATCGACAGGTGTAATAAATTTGCACAAAGAGTTTGCTGCCCCCACAAATAAAGTACAAATAAGGAAAACAATAATTAATATCTGACAACTGAATTTTATTGGACCAGGGGTCCACCGTGTTTAGCTCAACGTACTGACTTGAAATGTTGTCCAAGAGAAGCACGAAGCCATGAAAACTTATAAATACCTTTTAAAACAAATCTCAATGATGCAAAAGGACAACAATCATCTTTTCAGAACAAGTACCATAATTTGTAAAATATTACACAGATGAATTCTGCCTCTAATGATGAAGAAGCCCCAAACTACAGAGCTATGATTAAATTAAAAATCTGTGTGCTAAAAAAAGGATCAAATCACACTACTGCTAAAAAACTTGTAAAACCAGTCTTAACATGCATTAACAATACTTTGCTCGGAAGAAAGGCAGCACAAGCTAAACTTCTTATTAAACAATGCTACTTGATGTTATATATTATCAATGGCATTCCTGATAGGAAACAACTATCACATATGCATGCTAGGAGAAATTTACAATTGAAAAAACTAAACAATATGAATTTCTATACAACTGAAAAAACACTTAAATACACAATATGAATCAACTCTTAACAAATATGTAAGATACTGAATTCAATGACTGTTTGTTGTTTTTAATCTCCAAAAATCATGCTACAGGAGGGATTTTTTATTTTTTTTTTATTTTTTATTTTTAGTGAATAATGGTTTTGTAAGCCATGATATAGCCTGGAAAGGACATCTTGGTTTCACTGAAGGATGCAGTAGCTACAAGCACTACGTAAATGACAGGCTGCTCTGAATATCCGTATTATCTACAGTGCGCCCATCTTCCTGGTCTTAAAGAACTAAATCAAATTACAGCCACTGAACATTTCTATTCAATATACCATGTAAAGAAATGGTTCATAAATACAAGATTTGTTTCACACTTATTAATCATAGCTGTCTACATAAAAGGGGCATACATTTGTTTGTAAAGTAAGAAAAAATTAACATTTCTTTAGGACACTGATAATGCCAGTTTTTCAAACACCATTTCAATGATTTTTAATACATTCCTCACATAGTATATAACCAATATAGTCAGTATCTTGAACCTATGACTTGGGAAAATATTAGTTTTATTTTAAGGATAACAGGAATTTTTAAGAATACAAATAATTGGTTTGTTCATCAAGATCAAACACTTCCCAAACACTTAATGAATTTCCTCACTTACTGGAATTTTTTTTTAATGTATTACTGGGTAACATGTATGACAAAAACTCTCCAGAAAGTGGGCACAGAGACAACATACCTCAACATACTAAAGGTCATATGTGACAAACCCACAGCCTCATTCTCAATGGTGAAAAACTGAAAGCATTTCCTCTAAGATCAGGAACAAGACAAGGGTGCCCACTCTCACCACTATTATTCAACATAGTTTTGGAAGCTTTAGCCACGGCAATAAGAAAAGAAAAATAAAAGGAATCCAAATTAGAAAAGAAGTAGAACTGTCACTGTTTGCAGATGACATGATACTATACATAGAAAATCCTAAAGATGCCACCAGAAAACTGCTAGAGCTAATCAATGAATTTGGTAAAGTAGCAGGATACTAAATTAATGCACAGAAATCTCTTGCATTCCTATACACTAATGATGAAAAATCTGAAAGAGAAATTAAGGAAACACTCCCATTTACTATTGCAACAAAAAGGATAAAATACCTAGGAATAAACCTACCTAAGGAGACAAAACACCTGTATGCAGAAAACTATAAGGCACTGATGAAAGAAATTAAAGATGATACAAACAGATGGCGAGATTTACCATGTTTTTGGACTGGAAGACTCAACATTGTGAAAATGACTATACTACCCAAAGCAACCTACAGATTCAATGCAATCCCTATCAAATTACCAATGGCATTTTTCACAGAACTAGAGAAAACTATTTTACAATTTGTATGGAAAAACAAAACACCCTGAATAGCTAAAGAAATCTTGAGAAAGGAAAACGGAGCTGGAGGAATCAGGCTGCCTGACTTCAGACTATACTACAGTAATCAAGACAGTATGGTAGTGGCACAAAAACAGAAATACAGATCAATGGAACAGGATAGAAAGCCCAGAGATAAACCCACGCACATATGGTCACCTTATCTTTGATAAAAGAGGCAAGAATACACAGTGGAGAAAAGACAGCCTCTTCAATAAGTGGTGCTGGGGAAACTGGACAGCTATATGTAAAAGAGTGAAATTACAACACTTCCTAACACCATACACAAAAATAAACTCAAAATGGATTAAAGACTTAAATGTAAGGCCAGACACCATAAAACTCATAGAGGAAAACATAGGCAAAACACTCTATGACATAAATAACAGCAAGATCCTTTTTGACCCACCTCCTAGAGTAATGGAAATAAAATCAAAAATAAACAAATGGGACATAATGAAACTTACAAGCTTTTGCACAGCAAAGGAAACCATAAACAAGACAAAAAGACAACCCTCAGAATGGGTGAAAATATTGGCAAATGAAGCAACTGACAAAGGATTAATCTCCAAAATACACAAGCAGCTCATGCAGCTCAATATCAAAAAAACAAACAACTCAATCCAAAAATGGGCAGAAGACCTAAACAGACATTTCTCCAAAGAAGATATACAGACTGCCATCAAATACATGAAAAGATGTTCAACATCACTAATTATTACAGAAATGCAAATCAAAACCACAATCAGGTATCACCTCACACTGGTCAGAATGGCCATCATCAAAAAACCTACAAACAATAAATGCTGGAGAGGATGTGGAGAAAAGGGAACCCTCTTGCACTGTTGGTGGGAATGTAAATTGATACAGCCACTATGGAGAACAGTACAGAGATTCCTTAAAAAACTAAAAATAGTACTACCATACGACCCAGCAATCCCACTATTGGGCATATACCCTGACAAAATCATAATTCAAAAAGAGACATGTACCACAGTGTTTACTGCAGCACTATTTACAATAGCCAGGACATGGAAGTGACCTAAATGTCCATCGATAGATGAATGGATAAAGAAGATGTGGCACATATATACAATGGAATATTACTCAGCCATAAAAAGGAACAAAACTGAGTTATTTGTAATGAGGTGGATGGATCCAGAGTCTGTCATACAGAGTGAAATAAGTCAGAAAGAGAAAAACAAATACCATATGCTAATACATATATATGGAATCTAAAAAAAAAAACGGTACTGATGAACCTAGTGGCAGGGCAGGAATAAAGACGGAGACGTAGAGAACGGACTTGAGGACACGGTGGGGGAAGGGGAAGCTGGGACGAAGTGAGAGAGTAGCATTGACATATACACTACGAAATGTAAAATGGATGGCCAGTGGGAAGCTGTTGCATAGCACACGGAGATCAGCTCTGTGCTTCATGACGACCTAGAGGGGTGGGATAGGGAGCATGCGAGGGAGACTCAAGACGGAGGGGATATTGGGATACACGTATACATAAAGCTGATTCACTTTGTTGTTCAGCAGAAACTAACACAACATTGTAAAGCAATTATATTCCAATAAGGATATTTTAAAAAATAAATAAATAAATAAAATGTATTGCTGGGTAAATCTAAAAACCATATGCAAACACTGCATTTACATAAAGAAATCCTTTATGGAGTCAAAAGCATTCAAAAAGAGGATCAGCAATCTATTTATTGTCTCTCAAAATGAAACAATAAGCATCTTAACGTTTGTGCACCTGCAGAGCACTGAAAGGGATCTACCATTGTCTTTCCTATTTTTGTAATTGTTAAAGCTTCCCTATGATTTCTGGAGACAGCTGAAATATAATGCAAGACATTCAACAACTGGTCTTTAACAACTACAGCAAACCAACCTACATCAGAAGAGTAAAGAACAAGACAGCAGTTATTGTTTGCTACCTTTCGCACTGTTAAGACCAAGGTTACAATATAACCATAATCTATAGCTTTCAATGGCCTGAGGAATACCGACACAGCCATTTCCCTGCTATGCATCAGTCAAGACAAGTAGTAAAAACGTATAGGGCCAAGTACAAACATCTGGGTAAGAACTATGTCATTTTTATTTTATAGCAAAAAGATGAAGCCGTTTGTGAATAGCGGAAACTTACAAAAGGTGTCCATGTATGGTTTTCACTAAATAGTTTACAACAGAATTTCTATTTCAAAACATTTTTTTTTTAATTTTAATGTTTTCCAGTTTGCTATCATTAGAAAATATGCTGGCCTTTTACCAAACCAAATATCCCAAAGGGCAAAAGGAACTTTGAAACAATCAAAATAAATCCCCTGCCTGATGGCACAATGAAATCTAAGCAATCCTATAAAGAGCTTTACAATTTTAAGTTTCCCCCACATATTCCCTTACATATCTTAAAAGCGTATAGATATATATCATATATATTAACACAAATAGTTGTTTTAAAAGCAAGATAAATAATTGTAGCAAACAAATTTAAAATACGAGAATTGAGAAAATATTTCTACTTATAGATTCTTAAATAAAAAAGTTAGTTTACAATGAAATCGTACACAAATATTAATCAGGCCTCAAAAATATTTAAGTACTTCAATAAAGATGTTCTAAGTCTTCTATTAGCAAAAGAAATGTTCAACCAAAGAGACTTTTCATATGAAAAACTTTTCACATCGACAGAAATTAAAAAAAAAAAAGACTGCAAGTAAGAATACCAGTATTTCTAAGGGGTTGTAATTCTATAAGAAAGTCTAAAAGGATGATACATTTGCCAGTTCCAGGCCCAATATAACATCCCTGAAACGGTTACTGTATTTCTAGTAATAAGCACATATGTATTCAATAAACGTTCTTCCTGAATTTAGACTAAACTGTGAAACTTTGTGCATATAACCAGTGTCAAAAGTGCTTCACAATAATTAGATATATTGTACTGACACAGGAACAGTGCATACATAAAACAAAATTTTAAAAGCTTTAAAACATTTAAGAATACAACAACAAAAACAATGTAAACCTATGCGATAACACAACACAATGTATATAATTCAGAGATATACCATTATTAACAAACAATTCAAAAGACTTCAGTATTAAGGAGTCGTTAAAATGAAAAAATTCCTAGAAGCCAAAGTGTTGAGTCTTCAGGCAGAGAAATTTGACAAATCTGATGAATAGCAGGCCACCTAAACCAGACTTTAAGTATTATTATATCAAAATATTACGTAGAAAATATTAAAAGGAAATGAAAAATACTGGAAAACTGTAGTGCAGAAAAAGTCTAGAGTTATTGAAAAACTGAACATCACCACGTAAACCTGAACTACTCTAGGGAACGGAGAGGAGAAAAAAGCCTAACTTCTCCATGTGAAGCTGATTTTCCTTTGTCTAATTTTAGCTTACAGAATAGCTAATTGCTCCAAAGTTTGTTGTAATATCTTCTTTGCTTTATAAAGGAACACCTACATATTTTTTCCACATAGTAATGTATCTCTGAAGTAATCTCTTATTAAGAATTTGATTAGACCTACAGAAAGTTGTTATCCTCTGAAAGTTACTATCTTTCAGTTACTTCAACTATAGATCCTAAAGCAGTGCTGTCCAATGGAAATATAATGCAAGCCACATAAGTAATTTTAAATGTTCAAGGAGCCACTTAAAAAAAAAAGGTAAAAACAGGTGAAATTAATTTTAATACAATATTTTATTTCACCAAAAATATCACCTCAACGTGAATCTACATTTTTAAAACTTGATGAAATATTTTACAATCTTTTTTTCACAGTGAAATCAAATGTGCATTTTACAGCACATCTCCAATTAGGGCCAGACTCATTTCATCTCCAATTAGGCCAACAGTTATAAGTGGCTAGTGGTTGCTATGTTGGACAGCAAAGGTCTACAGTTCTTTCTCTGGTTTTGAGATACAAGTAAATACTAAAAGATCTGAAATGGGAGCACACAATGTATTACATTTGAAGGGCAGGGAGGGACACTGAAAAAGGTCAATTCAGCCATTCCCCTTGACTCCAATAGGCCTGGGATGACATCACGTCCCCATTGGCAAGGCAATCCCTATTTGATAGAGAGAGTCCCAATCGTGACCTGTTGTCATGATGTAATTATTAACAGCACCCCCTATGCTTCTCAAAAAAGCATCCCATTCTGGACAACAAATTATACGGTAACCCTATCTATAGCCACAATATCCTTGAAGATAATTCCACATTCCTTAGAAGAAAATTTAAATTTTAAATTCTGATTGTGATGCCTAGAAAAGGAGCTCTAAATTCAAAGAAAAGAACCCTAAATGCACTACCCTCATCTAAAAAAAAAATCTTTACTTTAAATTGCAGACTAAAAAAAAAAAAAAAAAAAAAAAAAAAAGTAAGAATTACCTGTTGAACAAGGCATCTGGAAATTGGGATCATTGCTATCCAAAACAGGCAAACAGAACTGGTTACTTGCAGATCCTAGCATAGGATCCTTATCGCTGAGCATGTTCTTCAGCGAGTCCTCTAAGACATTTTGACTTGTACTAAAATCCTCACAGACTTCATTCTCCAGGTTGGATCCTAGAAATAGGGCATCATCTAAGTGTTCAGTAGGAATTAAATGATTAAATGTATCAACTATATCCATGAAGACTTCTGTGTGTCTTTCAGCCCTATAGAAAGACAAAAAAAATACCATAAGAAATAAAGCTATCAATTGATAATCACCTAAAACCAAATTATTTTAATAGTTTTGAGTCTAGAACACAGTTTGGTATTTCTGAATGGTTTAAAAAAAGATCCTCACTGCTTTTAGAATATACATTTGGACATGTAGAATGAATCTTTGCTACACAATGTTTCTTCATCATGCATGTAAAATTTCATTTTACCAGAGATCCTATTAAATGTTTACTTAATTCACTTTTTTAGGGAAAAAAAAACTATATATATAATCCATTAATTTGACATATTTGAAAGAATTACATGGCTTAAACCATAAAAACCATATGTTTTTAACCATAATCTTTTCATAAATTAAGACTCAGACACTGATTAATAAAAATCCATATAAAAGAGCTAAAACCAAATCATTTAAATTATTGTCCCATACCTATTAAAACTGTAAAATAGCCTTGTCTTATTTACAATGCATTTAAATTATTTAAAGAAAGACAAAAAGGGTTTTTTGTAGGAGTAAGGAGAAAAAACGTAAAGAAACTATTAACTAAATCCAACAAATCAAAACTCAAAAAACTACATACACGCAGGCACAGACGTGCACATACACACATTGTGGGGGGGGGGCACCACTTTTAAGATAAAATGAGATAAATGACAAACCAATATATCAGAGACTTACATTTATTTTAGTGAGTTATGTACTGTCTATAAAGATATGGAGCTGATCTCCTATTTGAACTATACCTACACTCCAGGCATTGCTCAGCAAAGGTCACTTCATGCTCCGGAAGAGCCTCAATTATCAAAAGTTGGTTTCAGAGACACTGAACCAATGTATTTTGGGTGGTGGGCAAGTCAACTAAATAAAATCTAGTGATATTCAGTTAGCTAGAAAATTCCACTAATTAACCCAGAAATTCTTGGATTCCAAAATTCTTAGCTCCAAATCTACCAAAATTTCCTCAAACTGTCCTTGAATTCTTTCCCCTATAAAAATGAGAGAATATGAAGTTCAAAAATATTATACAATTTACCAGGTATATATTATATGCTGCTGAACATTTCACCTACATTTTTAATTCATTTATGCCCAGTGATAATAAACAATACACTCTATTACTATCCTTGTTTTGTAGACAAAATGCATTTAAATAGTTTAAACGTCTTCCCCAAAGTCACAAAAAAGAGCCAAAGATTCAAACCCAGGTTTCAAGGCTACATAGCCCAAGTTGGTAACTCTACCCTTTCACACTGAGCTACAAAGCTAGAAATTGACAAGATTTGACTCATTAAAGGTTCTTCTTTAAAAACATTTTCCAACTAATCAGTAGCTGCCTGGGGCCTTGGATAAGAGAGGGAACTGACTGCAAAGGAACAGGAATATATGGAAGACGATGAAAATGTCCCAAATCTGGATTGTGGTAGTGGTTTATGAGTGTATATACCCACCAAAATTCACCAATCCGTTCATTTTAAATGGATGCAGTTCACTGTAACTCAATTTAAAATTTAAAGAAAAGGAAAGAAAATTTCCTCATTCTCACAAAAGTTAATCCTCTGCTAAATATAGGATTTCAGTATCTCTTCTCAAATTTTGCAACTTATTTACATTGAAATATTAATAAAGCACTGAAATAAAATGTGAACTGTTTGATTAGCTGATTATCTTACATGCATTCTTTATAACATTTAGAGAAAACTGTGAGCTACAATGGTGATGAAAAGTCAGGAAAAGTTTTAATTCCCTGAAACTATCTGATCTCAGTACCTAAGAAAGGCTCAATTATCATATATCACCAATACTTCCACTAATACGTTTTTAGGTTCCAAAGAAATTTTAGTATAATAAATTTCTGGTAATTAAAAATAACTTACAAAAACATTACTAAATATCTACAAAATTAATCAGCTAGAACTATCAACAAATTTGTTTATCTGAATATGCTGGAATCCAAAGTTTACCACAACCCGAAACAACCTCATCTTCAGAGTTGCATCCCAGATGAAACAAAGAAAAAAGGCAATTCCAGCTCTAGAAACAAATGGTTGACTTTCCTCATAAGAACAATATGCTGAATCTACTGACAACACACTCATTCCCATAGCAACACAAGTCTGGGAAATTTTACAAACTTCACCTGAGGTTAGTCTTTCTGTTGCACCAACTTCTGCCTGTGTACGTTTAAGTGGTGGGGACATTCACAACATTCAGAAGGTACAGTTACACGGCTCGAAATCACCTAGCTATACCGAAAACCAGCCCATTCTAAAGAGTGATCTAAATGAGCAATATATTGTTTTTTCAATGATACTATTAGTGAATCATCCCAAACTCTTTTACTAAAACGTGCCTTCAGAGCTTGTGGCATACTTTTTAATCTCAATAGCAGACAGACAATATTTAGTCTTTAAAGATCAATTTAAAAAAAAAAAAAAAAGTAATGCATACTGTAAATAAGATGGGTGAACCTCATTTTCCAGTATGGGTGGTTTTTTTTTTCGGCCAAAACTAGTATGATTTATATAAAGTGTGTTGCCCTGGATTAAATAAACAGATTAGCATAAAAGTGTCAAATGTCGAGAAAGACTGGTATAACAAAGTTACGTTTCTTTAATACCTTTAATTTATTCAAAAAGTGTTCACTAACCAGCTACCACTGTGCAAGACACCTTTAATATGCCAATGCAACTGGGGATCTTACAAGACAAAATATGGTATAAAGCACCCCAAACTTATGGGTCCAAAGAAAACAATTTCTACAGAACTGTTTTGTGAAATTGTTATAAATTGGTAAGACTGAATTTTCTTAAGTCGTTCCAACAGGCTCTGGAGCCAATTCCAAAGGAAGAATGCCCAAAATCACAGTATACAGCCATATCGCAAGATTACCTTAGAAGTGACAATGAATGGAAATATAAAAGTCATTTATTTTAAAAAATCAGTTTTAGATATCAAGTGCTCAATGTATCAAAAATAAAATTAAAACTCTCCATGCTGAATTGTAAGACAAACGTTAGCCAACTGCAGAAATATGAACCTTGCTTCACACGAACACACTAATCTACTAAACGCAATGTGGTATCCTGACTTGGGTCATGGAACAGAAAAAGGACGGTAGTGGAAGAACAAAACTGGTGAAATCAGAATAAAGTCTGGAGTTCAGTTAACACTAATGTTAACCTCTAGTTCTGATAAAGACATTAGCATTATGTCAGATGGAACAATCAAGAAACCTAGATAAAGGGTATATGGGAATTCGACAGTTTGCAATTTTTCTATATATCTAAAACTACTCCAAAATAAGGTCTTAAAAAAAAAAATGAACACTAACCTAAAATACAATGTCTTGAAATACCTAGCCATGTAGATAGACAAAGATAATCGTTCTAATTGAGAAATTTAAGAGATGATTCAGTGTGTCTGTTAAACAAATTGCTTGATTTAAACAAATTCCTGGAGGTCCAGTGGTTAAGACTCTGCACTTTCACTGCTGAGGGCCCGGTTTCAATTCCTGGTTGGGGTACTAAGATCCCAGAGGCCGCGCAAAAGAGCCAAAAAATAAGTAAATAAATAAACTAACAAATTCCTGTTTCTTACACTGAAATTTTACTTAAATATTTCCTTACATTTCGCATTACAAATTTAATAATTAAAACATAATAGAACATAACAAACCTATCTAGGAAGTATTTCGAGAGGCTAATGATATGCATGTATGCAACTGAATTGATGCTATTAACTTGGGAATACATACATGCTAAAATCAGAAATTACTTATGGGTTCACAGTCACACCTCAAGTTTGCAGACAATAGGATGTATCCAGCTAAGTCAAATTGGATAATTTGCTTAATTCAAAATTACTCATTTATTCATGTATTTATCAAGTATCTACTATGAAGTACTATCAAAAAAAAAAAAAAGTACCATCATAAGTATACCAGTGAAACAAACCCCAGTCTCAAATTCAAGGAACTCATAATCCAAAATCAAGTATGGACATATAAACAAATACAACATATAAACATCACAACAAAATATGAAAGTGTCATACTGAAGGGCTCTCAGTACCACAGAGAAAGGTAAAATCCATGAGGCCAAGAAAGGCTAAGCAGGTGACATGTGAGATTGGTCCTAAAGGTCCAGAGGCTACTCCAGGCAAAAGAACAGCAGGTGCTAATTATGAATGCCAGAGTTTGGTCCTAATGGACCATTTAGAAAGACTCAGAATACAACTAAAAATAATTATCAGTACTAACACCCTGAATAAAATTTAATCTGAGTCCAGAGATACTTCCCACTTGCTTCATCTGTCACTCAGAGAACTATACTGCAGCCAAATTTCATTTACACTGATAAAACCAGTGTATATTGTTTTCTAAGTGTTTCGTGTATGAATAGAATGCAAAAAGATTTAGAAAACACCAACAGGGGAAAAAAATTACGCTTCTACCAAAATCCCCTTTAAATTAAGAGCAAACTAAAATTGACTACCACAACTTCTCAAAAACATCCTGAAAGTAAAACTATGCATTTTATCATATCTTCCTTAAAAACTGCACAGAATAAGCCTACCAATAAGTCACTAAAGCTATAGAAGGCACGTGCACACGCGCGCGCGTGTATGAGTATGTTGGTGGGGGAACAAATATATATCAGGAGATTATAAAATCTATGAAGAATAATTAAACACTGTAATAGTGATGGGAGAAGGAGAGCATTCTATGTAAGACAGTAAATGAAGGCCTTGCTAATAAGGGCAACAGGTGAGCCAAAACCTGAAATGAGGGAGTGATCCACGCATAAATGGGGAACAGCAATTCAGGCAAAGACCTAAATGCAAAGGCACTGAGAATGGAACTGCTTGTTGCCTTCCGACCCCTACACCACAGATTGAATGAAGCTGTCAATTCATCAGGCATGCTCACTATTAGCAAATTTCTAACAGGCAATAGTAGGAGCAGTAGGAAAAAAAAAGGTACCACTACTAAAACAATGATAATATATAAGACTTAATGTGCTCTAACTTCAGGCCAGGCAACGGTCGACATGCTTTACATTAGTTCTCCATCAGAGCATCAGAGGTGATTAAGCCTCTCCAGAGGACATGTGGCTTAATTCGAAAATGGAGACATTTTTGGTCATCAAAACTGGAGAGCATGCTACTGGCATCTAGTAAACATACTACAACGCACTAGGAAAGCCCCACCACAAAGAATTAGCCAGCCAAAAAACAGTGCTGAGGTTAAGAAACTCTGCTCTACATTTATTAATTTATTTCTCACAACAATGCTATATTATAATCTTGATTATACAAAAATAAATAAAACTGGAATCAGAGAGGTTAAATTACTTGCTATAGTAAGTGGTGGAGCTGAAATCTGAACGCAAAAATTTTCATTCAAAAGTCAATGCAGGACTTCCCTGGCGGCGCAGTGGTTGAGAGTCTGCCTGCCGATGCAGGGGACGCGGGTTCGTGCCCCGGTCCGGGAAGATCCCACATGCCGCGGAGCGGCTGGGCCTGTGAGCCGTGGCCGCTGAGCCTGCATGTCCAGCCTGTGCTCTGCAACGGGAGAGGCCACAACAGTGAGAGGCCCGCGTACCGCAAAAAAAAAAAAAAAAAGTCAATGCACTTACCACTGCCCTGCATTATCTCTTCACACAGTTAAATTCACTATTTATTATGTGCCAGGCACCGTGCTAACTTAAATGTATAATGTCATTAAACTTCACAGCCACACAATTAAGCAGCTATTATTATTATTTTCAATTTATAAGAGAAAAGCTAAAGCTTAGCAAAGTTACACCCAATATTACAGAATAAATAAATGACAAAGCAAGAACTCAAATCCGCTGACACAAAGGTCAGTTCTTCACCACCATGATATAACAATGTTAAAGATGAGTAAGTTATCCTTCCAAGACAAAGTCAAGGAAAATCACTAAATGGTTAAGACGTGTGGTATAACACATTTCTAAAAAGTACAATTCTAGAAGCAATGCAACCCCATCACCTGCTCTACACACCCATTTCAAATTCTGGTCCAGTTTCATTGGTTAGAATCTACTGGCAAGACTACATAAGAAAAAAACAAGGATCGTTAACTGTGTTCCTGAATTTATCAGGTAAAAAGAATATATAAGAATCCAAGATGACTGCCATACTAAGACCAAAGCAGACCTAAAAACCTAGAAAAAGAGCTATCGAGTACAAGTTGAGACTGGCGAAAGCAGAATTACTTAGCTATTAGTATGAAAATTACCTTCAAAGTTTACAACCATTCCCTATTGTCATTATGAGAGGCTCTAGCAGTTTGGATTAACCACAGAAACAGTACAAGTCATCAACACTATGGCCTAAGTAATAACAGACCAAGCTAACATGTACTGAGCATGTACTATGTGCCAGGCCCTGTGCTAACTATACTGTGTGCGAATCTCATCAGTTTCTCACAACAACCCTGTGAGGTAGGTGCAATTATTACTTCTATTTTGCAGAGGAGCAAACTGAGGCCCAGACCATTGTGTAGGTCACACACCCAGGACAGATGTACCTCAAAGATACCGCAGTGTCGGTTCCAGACCACCACAATAGTGAATATTGCATGCAATAAAGCAAGTCACACCAATCTTTTGGTTTCCCAGCGCATATAAAAGCTATGTTTCCAATATACTGTAGTCTATTAAGTATGCAATAGCATTATGTCTAAAAAAACAATGTACAAAACTTAGTTAAAAATACTTTATTGCTAAAAAATGCTAACCATCATGTGAGCCTTCGGCAAGCTGTAATCGTCTTGCTGGTGGAGGGTCCTGCCTCGATGCTGGTGGCGCTGACGGATCAGGGTGGTGGCTGCTCAAGGCTGGCACAGCTGTGGCAATTTCTTGAAACCAGAAGACAATGAAGTCTGCTGCAATGACTGACTCTTCCTTCCACAATGTCTCTACAGCACGACACACTGTTTGACAGCATGCTACCCACTGCAGTACTTCTTTCAAAATTGGAGTCAGTCTTCTCAAACCCTGTAGCTGCTTTATCAATTAAGTTTATGCAATATCTAAATCCTTTGCTGTCATTTCAACAGTCTTCACAGCATCTTCACCAGGAGTAGATTTCTTCTCAAGAAACCACTGTCTTTGCTCATCCGTAAGAAGCAACACCTCACCCATTCAAATTTTATCATGAGACTGCAGTAGTTCAGTCACGTCTTCAGGCTCCACTCCTAATTCTGGTCCTCTTGCTACTGCCACAACTACAATTACTTCTCCCACTGAAGCTCTGAAACCTTCAAAGTTATCCATGAGGACTGGAATCAACTTCTTCCAAACTCCTGTGTATCCTGATATTTTGACCTCTTCCCATGAATCACGATGTTCTTAATGGCATCTAGAATGGTGAATCCTTTCCAGAAGGTTTTCAACTAACTCTGCCCAGATCCCTCAGAGGAATCAGTATCTATGGCAGCTATAGCCTTACAAAATGTATTTCTTAAAAAATAAGACTTGAAAGTTGAAGTGACTCCTTGATCCATGGGCTGCAGAATGGATGTTGTGTGAGCAGGCATGAAAACCATTCATCCCACTGTCCATCTCCATCAGAGCTCTTGGGTGACCAGGTGCATTGTCAGTCAGCAGTAATATATATATATATATATATATATATATATATATATATATATATATATATATATATTTTTTTTTTTTTTTTTTTTTTTTTTTTTTGCGGGCCTCTCACTGTTGTGGCCTCTCCCGTTGCGGATCACAGGCTCCGGACGCACAGGCTCAGCGGCCATGGCTCACGGGCACAGCCGCTCCGTGGCATGTGGGATCTTCCCGGACCGGGGCACGAACCCGTGTCCTCTGCATCGGCAGGCAGACTCTCAACCACTGCGCCACCAGGGAAGCCCACCAGTGATATTTTGAAAGGAATCTTTTCTTCTGAGAGTAGGTCAACAGTGAGCTTAGAATATTCAGTAAACCATGTTGTAAAGAGATGTGCTGTCATGCAGGCTTTCTTGTTCCATTTACAGAGCACAGGCAGAGTAGATTTAGCATAATTTTTAAGGGCCCTAGCATTTTCAGAATGGTGAATGAGCACAGGCTTCAACTTGAAGTCACCAGCTGCAACAGCCCCTAACTGGAGAGCCAGCCTGTCCTTTGAAACGAGGCACTGACTTCTCCTCTCTAGCTATGAACATCCTAGATGGCATCTTCTTCCAATAGAAGGCTGTTTTCACTAAATTGAAAACCTGTTGTTTAAGGTAGCCACCCTCATGAATTATCTTAGCTAGATCTTCTGGATAACTTGCTGCAGCTTCTATATCAGCACTTGCTGCTTCACCTTGCATTTCTATGTCACAGAAATGACTTCTTTCCTTAAACCTCATGAACCAACCTCTGCTAACTTCAAGCTTTCCTTCTGTATCTTCCCACCTCTCTCAACCTTCACAAGATTGAAGAGAGTTAATAAGGCCTTGCTCTGGATTAGACTTTGGGTTAAGAGAATGTTGTGGCTGCTTTGATCGTCTTTCCAGACTACTAAAACTTTCTCCGTAACAGCAGTAAGGCTGTTTCACTTTCTTCATTCATGTGTTCACTGCAATAGCATGTTTAATTTCCTTCAAGAACTTTTCATTTGCATCGACAACTTGGCTATCTGTTTGCCACAAGCGGCCGAGCTTTTGGCCTGTCTCGGCTTCCAACATGCCTTCCTCACTAAGCTTCATCATTTCTAACTTTTGATTTAAAGTGAGAGACACCGACTCTTCCTTTCACTTGGACACTTACTGGCCATTGTAGAGTTATTAATTGAGTTATTAATTGGCCTAATTTCAATATTGTTGCACCTCAAGGAACAGGGAGGCGCAAGGAGAGGGAGAGAGACAGGGAAAAGCTAGTCGGTGGAGCAGTCAGAACACACACAACATTTACAATTAAGTTCACCATCTTCAGAGCTGTGATTTGTGGTGCCCCAAAATAATGACAATAGCAACATCAACACCGATCACAAAACACCATAACAAATATAGTAATAATGCAAAAGTTTGAAATATAGTGAGAATAACCAAAATGTGACAGAGAAGACTCAAAGTGAGCAAATGCTGTTTAAAAAATGGGCGGCGGCAATAGATTTGCTCCATGCTTGATTGCCACAAACCTTCAATTTGTAAAAAACGCAGTATCTGCCAAGCACAATACAAGAGGTATGCCTGTATACCCAAACTGGAATCCAGGCAGTGAGATTCCTGAGCCTGCACTTCTAAACTACTATACTTTATGCAGTCTACATTCATAACACATATCAAAATACTGGAAACAAAGTGACATGCCCACTTCCAAAATAAATTGGGAAATATGCACTTAGCCACTCTCCACATTTAAAAATAAAATGGCTGTCCTCAGTGTGTATAGAAAAAAACATCAGTTTGGAAGTGATCAACCACAAACTTCACAATTTATTTTCAAAAACTACAGTTTTAGAATGGTTTCATGTGGCCATCTCACACAAATTATGAGTGAAATAAAACTTTAGTTTTTCTGTACAATCTACTATGCCATTCAAAATTTTCCTAATAAAGTTAGACTGTGCCAGAAGATAAAACTTCAGGATACTATTTTGAAGTTTTTGCTTAACTATTTCTCTCCATCCTCTCTCCATTATACAAACGATCATAAAAATTTTAATCCCGACCATTAAAAAATGATCTATATTAAATACACGATGCATGGCCATAATTGTCCAGTCTATACATTTGGCACTTCCTCACACAATGTGTTTTGTAACTCTTGAAATATCTTCCTCTTTTAAATCTAATACAGTGATTTAACATCTCATGTCTGAATCTGGTTTCTCAACCTAGATTATGTTCCTTGAGCATACAAACAGCACCTGGGTCTCAAATATTTTGAATCAAATCAATACTGTCAATATCATTCGCTGTGTAATCAAAGGGCAACATTAAAAGAGAAGCTTTTTACTGTTCTTAAAAATGCAACAGCATCAGAAATGTGTTAACAATTTGCCAAGTCATTTTTTTGTAGTTAAAAAATAAATTGTCTATGCTTCTGAAAAGATACTCCAGGATTCTCAGAGGGTGCTCAAAGAAGAAATGAAAGAAATAGAGCCCAAAATGTACTGTTGCAGAAAAGAAATCCAGCAACCACGTGTCCAAAAGAATTGATGAGATGTAGATGAACAAAAATATTTAGAAGTCAGAAGTCCAAGAACCTTGCACTCCCTGACACTGTGTGGTGGTAATCCACAAACCTGAAATGCTAATCAATAAACCTCATTTCTTCATTAAATATAATAAAGATCTTACCTCCAGACAAAAATTAAGTAAAAAAGGTTTTGTGAGAAATCTGTGTAAAGAAAAAAATAATAAAAAATAACACATTTAAGAAAGCAAAATGTATCAAAAAGGCAAGCACCAAGTTACCATGTCAAGGAAGATAACCATTATCTATATTTTAGTACCCCCAAACTAACTTTTATCAAAAAGTTTTATTAACATGCTATTATATGTCAAAAATTATCAACCTTCCCTGATTTCAATACTCAATACAATCCAAATTTTAATATTATGGTCTTAAATGATTAATATAAAGACAACTTTCTTTCCATTTTTCTATCCTGAAAGTTGCTTCGGACCAAAGTTATTTTTCACCTACATTTACACAAACCACTTCTCATAGATTTGACTTATCTGAACATGCAACAGATGAGTATATCACAGGATCAGCTAGACAGTTATCTGAGGTCTATCCCAACAGCAGAGAATGCATAACTAATTCAGTGTGATCGATAAGGAAGTTCACTATCCTCCCAAAGGATGCAAAAGCAGTATAATAAATTATATTTTCAAGCTCTTCAGTAAATGGACCTACAAAACATGCACGGAACAGGGGGAAACTTGTCCCATCACTAACTCATGTGTTATCCTTCTCACAAGTCTCCCATACAGCTACCAAACAAAGCTTTAACTCTAAGGCTGTAGTTCTGCATACTTAACAACTGGCTCACTTCAGTTGAGTGGATGTCTTTCTGCTGCTAAGGAACTGACTGAACTGTGTGTGGCTTCATCAGCGCAATGATAGCTATTAAAAGTACTTCCTTAAATTCTGTTACTGTCATGGGGAAATGGAGTATATATTTTAAAGTAGTGATGATGCAGATGCTGATGGAGAGAAAATTCATTATCATAATATATGGCCAGTAAAGAGAACTGGGGAGAAATAATAATAAATTAAGAAACGTCTAAGTGGTAATGACGGTTAAGTAATCACTATCTGAAACAATAATCTTCACAAGACAACACCTTTTATGCTCTGGAATGAAGAGACAAATTCAAAAACAAGAATGCTGCAAAGATTTCCTGGTTCTTTGACTAGTGTCTCTACCACAGAAACACATCTACCAACATTTTCACAATCCCAAACACTTCATTCAAGAATCAAAAAATGGTAGGTAATGAGTAAGTAATGGAGACACAGTTTTGGAAGATCTCAAACAACCAGTTTAGAAAAGCGAAGACGAGTTAAAACCCAAAACAGTAACTAACTATAACAATGTACTATTTAAGCACTCCCTAAGTAGCTAACTGTATCTCCACCCCCCATCCCAAAATAACGTGGTAAAGTTCGTATTTGCTAAGGCTCAGCTACCGATGTTTCATTTTAAATTAAGCATCTCTACATGTGATGAAGATCAAAATGAGGAAGCTATTAAGTCGTTGTTGTCACTTAAATTAATGACTATTCACGACCATGTTCTGCAAACGATTCCTGAGCAGCACCAATAATCACACACTCAAATTACTTCGAATCACGGTCTTCGAGAAACAGCATTTAAAAACTCAAAGATAGGGAAAAAGTCATCGGACCCGGCAATACACAGGTGGGGAAAAGAAGGGGCACTGGACTGTGCGCGGTACCAACATTCCCTCCCTTTCTCCCTCCTCCCCGCCCCCCGGGTCAGGTGATCAGTTATTTAGCACCATGAACACCCACGTATCGACAAGTGGCTCATTAAATTACACGTATTATCGAAGGCCAGATTCCTGGCTTCTCATTTCAAACTATGCAAAAGGAGTCGACAGTTTGGGTCCCGAGCACAAAAGCGCGCGGTCGCAGGAGGGTGGATGGAGTGCCGACTCCTCGTCCCCACCAGCGGGCACCCGGCTCGGCTTCGCGGCCAAGGCCAGCGCCGGCTGACGGGCCGGGGCCCAAAGCTCGATGCTGAAGGGCCGGGTCGGGGCCTGCGGGCTGGGCCTCCCCGGCAGCGCCCGCCGTGCCGCCCGGCCTGCGCGCCCGCGCGGCGGCGCACTCACCCCGAGGCCCGGGCGCGGAGCCGGCGGGGAGGCCGCGGCCCCGGCCCTCCGCCCGGCGGCCCCGCCACAGCGGCCCAAACGGTCCCGGGCGGCAGAGGTGGCGCAGGCGGGCCGAGGGCGGCGCGCGAGAAGCCGAGGGGCGCCTTCCCGCTGCTTCCCGCTGCGCGGGAGGAAGGCGCGGAGTGCGGCCGCGGGAGGGCGGGAGGCCGCGGAGGCGCGGGGCTGGGGTTGGGGGAGGGGAGGGCCGCCCGTCGCCCGGCCGCGGCCGCGCCGCAACTCACCAGCTCCGCCGACGAGCGCTACCACTGGCAGCGAGAGGAAGATGGTGGCCGCGCCGCCGCGGAGGAGGGGGCCGGCTGCGCCGAGAGGGGGTACGCGCAGGACGCAGGCGTCGCTGCCACAACCTCTGCTTCCTCCCAGCCCGGGCGGCCACTGCGGACCACGCCGTCCCGTCTTCCGCGCCGCCCTCCCTATCCTCGTTGCAGCCGCCGCCGCCCAGGGCCCGAGGGTCGCTCGCCTCGTGGGGACCGTGCGGTGGCGCGAGACCCCGCAGCCATCGGCGTGCGGCGACGGCGCGGGGGCTGGAGCGGGGTCGCGTCACGTGACCGCACTGTTTACCGTTCCGGGGCCGCGCCGCGCCTGCGCGCTGCGAGCCTCCCGGGCTTCCGAGGGCGCGGCACCGCCCGCGGGCCAGGGCTGAGGCTACACACAGTTGCTTTTTCTCGGTTGTAGTAACAGCTAAAGCTTCCTGCTTAATGTGAAATTGATGGGCAGATCTGCTCCCCCTTCGGTGCTTTTTACGAATTGGGTGTGTGTTCCAGAATGGCGGGCGATGGTGGCGCGGACTGAGCCCCTTGCCCAGGAATCCCTGCGGGCTTTGCACCGCAGTCCCGTCGTGAATCGCCTCGCCCTCGTCGTTCCCCTGTTAGCAAGCCGGTCTGCGTTCAGGACTCAAGCTGCCTCCTCCAAGAAATGTTCCCGATCTAAGTCAGCAGTTCTCAAATGTGGCCAGAGGATCTCCGGAGGGGCCCCCAAGCCCTTTCAGAGGGTCTCCAGTTCTTTTGCAATTGCATGTGTATAAGGCCCAATTTTCTTCATCTCCCTCAACCGAAACAACGTGTAGCAACCGATTTAAGGCAGAAGCAGAAAGGAGAATCCAGCCATCCTCCGTGAAGCCCGACAAATGCAGATATTTGCAAAAATTTTTAAACAATGCCACTCTTTCATTAAATTTTGTTGGTAAATGTATTTTTCATAATAAATATTTATGGTAACAATGAATTTCGGGGTTTTTTATTGTTCTTAGGTTTAATTTCTAAGACGGTAAATATCAATACATATCACTAACCCATATAAACAAAAACTCTTGGAAGTCCCTCAGTAATTTTTAAGAGCGAAGAGGGGTTCTGAGACCAAAAAGTTTGAAAACCACTGGTTTAGGTTATGTGCCTCCACAGCAGCTTGGGCAGACCTCTATCTCAGCCCTTAACAAGCACTGCCGGGTAATTGTTGCTAGTCATTCCCCAGAACAAGATGAGCCCCTTAAGGACCAGGAATGTCTCCTAACTGCAGGGACCATGACAGTACCCACTAAAAAATGATAGCCAGCCAACACCTGCCGTGCTCTTCTAAAACCTTTACTTGTTGATTTAAGCCTCAAGCCAGCAGCAGGCCGCATTGTAGGATGCAGTGCCAAGTAGAATAATAGCTCACAGGCATGTGGTGAAGATCTGTTCTTTACTCTCTCTGGTCTTGTGGCATTTCAAGCACTCTCCAAAACAAATGCTCTTCCACATAGGAGGTTTAGATTTTCCTAATTCTGGAATCCTAGAATTCAATCCCCTGTCTTGATTCATCAATCCCTCAGAACCTTGCTTTACAATCTCTCTTTTTTAAAGTGTTTTTCTGAGAAAGGAGAATAGAAATGAATAGTCAAGGGTTTTTTTCACTTGCAATGTCTAGGATGAATTGCAAAACTAAATCTATCTTTATCTTTACTCTTCTCCTGGACCTCAATGTAAAATTTGCAAAAGTCATTAGAAAAGAATAAGATTATTGTCAGAAACAAAATTCCACCCTAAAGGAATTCAATACAGTAGAGCTTGAATGGAAAATCATTAGACGGAAAATCCCCTTAGAGGAGCTGGGGGAATACCTATCTTGTTAGAGAAATTTTCATAAATTTATGAAAAAACAAAATGGAAGTAAAAAATATAGGAACCATAAGCCTGTCACATTTACAAAAAAAAATTATATCCTTAAAAAGCCAACCAGCTTGCCACAGAGCATGATGTTTTAACTCTGTTATTTTGAACCAGCCAAGAACCCAGGTTCACATTTGTCTTGCTTTTTGCATCCAGATGTAAACACAAACTATGTCTCTTTTACCCAATCCATAGAAAGGTTACTAGAAGAAAGGGCCAGCATAATAATACTGGGAACAGCTCTAACTTAATGCAGGATGCTGTTTTAGTTAAAAGACGTTTTGAAAAATCAGATTGTATTGGTAATATTGAAAACTACAAATTAATTTAGGAAAATTAAATATGATAGAAAACAAGACAACTAACAATAGCAAAAACTGACAGTACATTTATAATTGACTATAAAGAAATGAAAGAATGAAAACTGACAAAATTTGGGTCTTGCAAAATTGAGCCTGGCAGAAAGTGCGGCCATGGAAGACAGCTCACGATGCAGATATGAAGGTTAATTTTGGCATAAAAAATGCTTGTCATCACTAAAACACTGATCCCTACAGTATCATCAGAGTAAAGATGGGGAAAAATTGAAAGAGTTAACTGCAATGAACAGAAAATCAGTAAAAATATTAAATTTATTTAATGGGGTTTTCTCTGGAAAATACTTTCTATACACCAGACACACTTTCAAGTTAGTTTAAGAGAGGTGTAAATGTTTTCATTCCTAAACATGGGATCAAAACAGTGGGGTTAAAATATCCTGAACTCATTTTACTGAGATCATAATGGAATTTAGAGGCTTCGTCCAGAACACCGTGCACCTCATGATTGACGGGCTTGCTCCCTTCCCACACTTTCTCTGCCTGCTTTATTCAGAAAGATGGCTCCCAGCCACTCAGGCTTTCAGCAGCAAACAATGGGTGAAGAGGAATTGCATGCCTCATCCCAGGGTGAATAATTTGCACAGCATACCAGAGTTCAGGGAGATCTAGAGAGCGTGGGTCAAACAATACCATAAAGCTTTTCCATGCACCAGTACTGCACAGGGTATAAAAGAAGCTTTGCACACTTCAGTAACTCTAAGGTACAAGGAAGGAGCAAAGAGAGACGTGAGACACCAGTTTTCTAACCAGTTGTGTCCTTAACGATCCATATGACTTACCTCTCCCAACCCCTCTACAATACTCTCCCTGCCAACCCACAGCTATTACATTTATTTGGTCCTTTTTTTAATCCATTCCATTATGCACCCCCAGTGGGTTTCAGAAATAAAAAGCTTTCTTCCTGGCCTCAAGGAACTCAGAAGAGTGAGAAAGATGGGCCAGCGGACAATTACACTGCAATCTGGTAAATGTTTTGACAGCAGGTGGCACATGAGACATGTATTCGTGCTCTACCTGGCCCGGAGTGGGCAGGGGGCATTTCTGACAGAGGGGATGCCTTCCAGGGCAAGAAAGTACCAGAGAATCTGCTGCGTTTCAGGAGCTGCAAATGATTCATTACCTGGTTGGACATATTGTAGCCATGAAAATAATTAAAATTCTTTTAACAAAGAAGGTGTGATAATGTCCCTCAGTGACAATGTCACCTCCCTACTTGAAATCTTTCCATGGTTCTCCGAAATAAAAAGAATAAAATTCAATATGGCCATCAAGATCCTGTAGGATTGGTCCTTCTCCAGCTCCTCAGCCTCCTCTCTCCCTATTCTCTGCTTTTATCATTTATGATACAGCAACATATAATTTCTTGCTGTTTCCTACATACACCCATACTGTCCCTCAACCTGAAGTCTTTGCTCCTGCTGTTACCTCTGACAAGAATGCCCTCCTCCCAACTGACCCCAAACATCCCCACAATTCCTCCCACCACTTTATCTAGATCGCTTCTTCATCCTTTTAAGATGCAGTTCAATGATAATTGTCTGAATCCATCACACTTAATGGTGAAACATTAGAAGCATCCTCACTCAAGCCAGGGATGAGCAAGGCTCCTACTATGACCACTGTTATTCAATATTAGCCAATACAAAAATGCCAGAAAAGAAAGAATACATAGATATAGGAAAAGAAAAGACACAATGACAGGTATTTGCATATGACATAACTGCCTACCAAAGAGAATCAATTAAATGACTACTAGCAAAAAGGAGTTGCCTGAGTACTAGGCCAGTTATTAAAAAATCAGTAAAAAATATTAATAGCTTTCCCATTAACAGCAAATGCCAATTATAATACAATTGGGAAAATAAATTCCAACAAAAATATATAACACTTAACCTAAGGAGAAAAAAATGTGCATTTTTTTCATGTATGCAGAAAAAGAAAAACTATACTTAAAAGGAAACCTGACCCAGAGTAGCCAAAACTATATTGAAAAAAGAAGAAGAAAGTGGGAAGACACACACTTCCCAACTTTAAAACTTACTATGAAGCAACAGTAATCAAGATAGTGTGATACTGACATAGGATATACATATTAATCAACAGTATAGAACTGAGAGTCCAGAAATAAACCCATGGGTAATGGTCAAGTGATGTTGAACAAAGATCTCAATATCATTCAATGGGAAAGAATAGTCTTTTCAATAAATAGTACTGGAATAACTAGATAGACATGTGCAAAAAAATGGAGTTGCACCCTTACCTCACACCATACACAAAAAGAAACTCAAAATGGATCAAAGACCTAAGTGAAGGGCAAAAATTATAAAACTCCTAGAAGAAATCATGATGGTAAATCTTCAAGACCTCATATTTGGTAATAGTTTCCTAGATATGACACCAAAGCACAAGCAACAACAACAACAGAAATAGATAAATTGGATTTCATCAAAATTAAAAACTTCTGTGCTCCAAAGGACACTATCAAGAAAGTGAAAAGACAACTCATAATGTGAGAAAATATTTGCAAATCATAAATCTGAAGAGATACTTGTAACCAAAATATATAAAGAACCCTTACAACTGAACAATAAAAGACAAATAACCCAATTTAAAATGGACAAAGTATCTATATATGCATTTCTCAAGAAGATATACAATAGCTAATAAACATAAGAAAAAATGCTCAGCATTAGTCTTTAGGGAACTGTAAATCAAAACCACAGTGAGGATGGACCTAGAGAATATTATGCTTAGTGAAATAAGTATACTGTATGATATCACTTATATGTGGAATCTAAAAAATAATACAAATAAATGTATGCAAAACATAAACAGACTCACAGATATAGAAAACAAACCAATGATTACCAAAGGGAAGAGGGAAAGGGAAGGAACAAAGTAGGGATAGGGAATTAAGAGATACGAACTACTATGCAAAAAATAGATGAGCAACAAGGATATATTGTACATCACAGGGGAATACAGCCATTATCTTGTAATAACGTTAAATGGAGTATAATCTGTAAAATTCCTGAATCACTATGCTGTACACCTGAAACTAATATAATATTGTAAATCAACTCTCCTTCAATTAAAAAAAAAAGCAGTGAGATACTACTTCACACACCCAAGGATTTCTATAACCAAAAAGATAGATAAGGGCTTCCCTGGTGGCGCAGTGGTTGAGAGTCCGCCTGCCAATGCAGGGGACACGGGTTCGTGCCCCGGTCCAGGAAGATCCCACATGCCACAGAGCGGCTGGGCCCATGAGCCATGGCGGCTGAGCCTGCACGTCCAGAGCCTGTGCTCCGCAACAGGAGAGGCCACAACAGTGAGAGGCCCGCGTACTGCAAAAAAAAAAAAAAGATAGATAATAACAATTATTGGTGAGGATGTGGAAAATCAGAACACTTCTACACTGCTGGTAGGGATGTAAAATGGTGCAGCTGCTTTGGAAAACAGTCTGCAGTTCTTAAACTTAAACATAGAGTTACCATATGACCCAGTAATTCCATTCCTAGGTTTATACACAAGAGATATGAAAACATATGTCCACGCCAAACCTTGTACATGAATGTTCATAGCAGCATTATTCATAATATCAAAAGGTGGAAACAAGGTAAATGTATGAATAAACAAAATGTGGCATCCATACAATGGAATATGATATGGTAATTTTAAAAAGTACCAATGTGTGCTACAACATGGATGAACCTTGAAAACATTATGCTAAATGAAAGAAGCCAGTCACAAAATACAAAATTTATTTTATGAAAAGGTCAGAATAGGTAAATCTATAGAGTCAGAAAGTAGATTAATGGTTGCTTAGAACTAAGAGGGGAACGGGTGAGAGAGGGGTGATGGCTGAATGTTTAGAGTTTCATTTCAAGATGATGAAAATGTTCCAAAATTGACTGTCATAATGGTCACACCTGTCTGTGCATCTCCTAAAAACAATTGAATTATACACTTTAAATGGGTGATGTATGGTATGTAAATTTTATCTCAATAAAACTGTTACTTTTTAAAAAAGGAAACTTGAATAAATGAAAACATATACTATGTCATAGGTAGAGAAAAACAATATAATAAAGATGCCAATTCTCCCCAAAATCACCCATGAAAGTATTACCATTCCTTTCTTAATTTGGCAAGAGAATTCTTTTTTTTTTTTTTTTTTTTTGCGCTATGTGGGCCTCTCACTGTTGTGGCCTGTCCCGTTGCGGAGCACAGCCTCCGGACGTGCAGGCTCAGCGGCCATGGCTCACAGGCCCAGCTGCTCCACAGCATGTGGGATCTTCCCGGACCTGGGCACGAACCCGTGTCCCCTGCATCGGCAGGCGGGCTCTCAACCATTGCGCCACCAGGGAAGCCCGGCAAGAGAATTTTGAAGTTAATCTAGGAGAATGGAAGAGCTAATATAACTATCACAGTCAAAAAAAAAAAAAAAGGCATGAGACTGTCTGGGGAACAGAGAGATGGTCAATTAACAGAATAAGCACAGGAATGGGAGACTGGGGATTTGCTACTTAATGGTTACATGTCTGAGCTTTCTATTCTATTCCATTGATCTAGGATTATGGTTTTGTGCCAGCACCATACTGTTTTAATTACTATAGCTTTGTAGAAGCAGGGAGCATGATATCTCCAGCTTTGTTCTTTTTTTTTTTTCTCGAGATTGCTTTGGAAATTTGGGATTTTTTGTGGTTTCATACAAATTTTTTTTTTTTTTTTTTTTTTTTGCGGTATGCGGGCCTCTCACTGTTGTGGCCTCTCCCGTTGCGGAGCACAGGCTCCGGATGCGCAGGCCCAGCGGCCATGGCTCACAGGCCCAGCCGCTCCGCGGCATATGGGATCTTCCCAGACCGGGGCACGAACCCGTATCCCCTGCATCGGCAGGCGGACTCTCAACCACTGCGCCACCAGGGAGGCCCTCATACAAATTTTAAGATTGTTTGTTCTAGTTCTGCAAAACATGTCATGGGTATTTTGATAGAGATTGCATTAAATCTGTAGATTGCTTTCAGTAGTATGGACATTTTAACAATATTAATTCTTCTAATCTCAAACACGGGATATCTTTCCATTTAATGTATCAATGAAAGGATTTTTATTGTGTGTCATCATCAACCTTTACTCTGTCCTTACCCACTGATGCCCCAATCAACCCACCCCAGCACCCCCCCAGGCACCAGGCATCAAAGGGAGTGGAGACTGAACAGCCAGTCTCATGAGACTGAACACCTCCCATGAGCCAGGTCCAGTATAGTTTTGTCCCAATGCTTCTGTAGACAGAAACCAAGAGAGCTGTGTTCCATAAAGGAATCTGAGAGATGTGAAGGTACAAAACTCAGCTCCATTGGTACCAGAAGACCAAGTGTGGTGTACAAGGGTTGGAGTCATTTCATCCATTTCTGGAGCAGAACACAGATGGCTTTAGCACCTACCAGACTTCAGGGGATGTGGTGCTTTCTTGGTAACTTAAGGGTCCACAGTTTTGGAGGCTCTGAGAGACGTGACCTTAGTCCAGCCATCACCATTGTTGCAATGCCTCCCTCTCCCCAAATACAATAGTAGTGACCTAGTAGGTAATGAACGTGAGGAAAGTGGAGGCAAGATAATAGCAGAAGATTGAGCTCACGTGCAGATTGAGTCAAATACGTTTAAACTAAAAACCTTAGCCATTGACATTTGTTATGGAATAGCGTGACTCTTGCCTCCCCAGCCTCTTCCCACTAAAGGTGGCAGGAGGGATATTTGGCTCAAATATGTTATCACTGCCTAGAGGATGAGGATGTCAAATACCTGTACATTAAAGATGGGCTGGAGCACCCCAGCTCCAGCTTCTGCTGGGGTAGGAGGAAGTGGGCATCACTGTCATGCTATAATGAAGTCTTTAGACATGCACAGATTAACATTTTAGGCAAACAACAAATGGCTGAATGGTAAAGTTAATATTCAGCAAAACTGGATGCCAAACCAAATGATACCATAAAAGAATAAACTTCTACAAAACAGTAATTAATCTGAAATTTAAAAACTTTTCATTGTTATTAAGTTTATTATTAGTTCAATTTTAACACTTTGATATTACAGTGCAGGAAAAATCATGACTCAACCACATCCACAATGTTGCTCTTATGGTCACTCTATGTGCATTTGTGAGACAACGTATCAAACGGGGGTTTTGTGATAATTTACTTCCACCTGAGATCATTAGAGGAGCTACATATGTTTATGGCCAGGTCTGTCAGAGTAGGTACTGCTGACTCTGCTGCTGCTGCTGGTGGGATTGTGCTTTCCTCCCTCTCCAGTAGTAAATGACTAAAGAAAAGATTTGTTTTACTTCTGGGCTTGAAGATTTGGTTGATGCTTTCAATATGTGTATATTTTTAAGACCATCCTATGATATAAAGCTTTGTGAACTATCTCAAAAAGATGTTTCTGATTATTTTCAGAAGCAGTCTGAACATTGTTGTTCCCTTCACTACAAAGATACAATAGGCAAATCAAAAATGTGGAAAATTCTACAAGTCAAATTACAGAGTTTCTTCAACAAATTAATAACATTTTTTCAAAAAAACTAAAAATGGTGCAAATGAACTGGTTTGCAGGGCAGAAATTGAGACACAGATGTAGAGAACAAACGTATGGACACCAAAGGGGGAAAGTGGCAGGCGTGGTGGTGGTGGTGGGATGAATTGGGAGATTGGGATTGACATGTATACACTAATATGTATAAAATAGATAACTGATTAGGACCTGCTGTATAAAAAATAAATAAAATTAAATTAAAAAATTTTTAAAAAAGAACTAAAAAGGATGAAATATTATTGATTAAAAGAAATTTTAAAAACACACAAAACAAATACAAGGTGTGGGGCTTCCCTGTTGGCGCGGTGGTTGAGAGTCCGCCTGCCAATGCAGGGGACTCGGGTTCGTGCCCCGGTCCGGGAGGATCCCACGTGCCGTGGAGTGGCTGGGCTCGTGAGCCATGGCCCCTGAGCCTGCGCATCTGGAGCCTGTGCTCCGCAACGGGAGAGGCCACAACAGTGAGAGGCCCACGTACCCCCCAAAATAAACAAAACAAAACAAAAAAACCAAATACAAGGTGTGAATCTTCTTTGGATTCTTATTTGAACAAACTAATAATCAATTGAATAAACTAATACCTGGACAAACATAACTAAACTATAAAAACGCTTTTAAAGTAATCAGGGAAAATTGAACATAGACTAGGTATTTAAGGCATTTTAAAAATTTGTTCATGATAATGGTATTTTTTTCTTGTTTTAACATTTTTATTTTATCTTGGAGTATAGTTGATTTACAATGTTGTGTTACTTTCAGGTGTACAGCAAAGTGATTCTGTTATACATATAACTATCCTTTTTCAGATTATTTTCCCGTATAGGTTATTATAGAATATTGAGTAGAGTTCCCTGTTCTATACAATAGGTCCATGTTGATTATTTTTTATATAGTAGTGTGTATATGTTAATTCCAAATTCCTAATTTACCCCTTCCTCCCATCTTTGCCTTTTGGTAACCATAAGTTTGATTTCAAAGTCTGTTGATTCTGTTTCTGTTTTGTAATAAGTTCATTTGTATCATTATTTTAGATTCCACATATAGGTGATATCATATGATATTTGTCTTTCTCTGTCAGAGTTACTTCACTTAGTATGATAATCCACAAATGGCATTATTTCATTCTTTTTTATGACTAATATTCCATCATATATATATGAACCATATTTTCCCTATCTATTCATCTGTTGATGGACAATTAGGTTGCTTCCACATCTTGGCTATTGTAAATAGTACTGCAATGAACATTGGGGTTCATGTACTTTTTCAAAGTATGGTTTGCTCCAGATACATGCTTAGGAATGGGATTGTTGGATCATATGGTAGCTCTACTTTTAATTAATTATTTTTTTATTTCTTAAATTTTTGGCTGTGTTGGGTCTTCGTTACTGTGTGCAGGCTTTCTTTAGTTGCAGCAAGCAGGGGCTACTCTTCGTTGTGGTGCGTGGGCTTCTCCGTGTGGTGGCTTCTCTTGTTCTGGAGCACGGGCTCAAGATGCATGGGCTTCAGTAGTTGTGGCACGTGGGCTCAGTAGTTGTGGCTCATGGGCTCCAGAGCACAGGCTCAGTAGTTGTGGCACACGGGCTTAGTTGCTCTGCAGCATGTGGGATCTTCCTGGACCAGGGCTCAAACCCATGTCCCCTGCCTTGGCAGGTGGATTCTCAACCACTGCGCCACCGGGGAAGCCCACTATTTTTAGATTTCTAAGGAAACTCCATACTGTTCTCCATAGTGGTTGTACCAATTTATATTCCCACCAAAAGTGTAGGAGACTTCCCTTTTCTCCACATCCTCTCCAGCATTTATTTTTTGGAGACTTTTTGATGATAGCCATTCTGACTGATGTGAGGTGATACTTCATTGGAGTTTTGATTTGCATTTCTCTAATAATTAGCTATGTTGAGCATTTTTTATGTGCTTTTTGGCCATCTTTTTATGTCTTCTTTGGAGAAATGTCTATTTTGATCTTCTGCCCATTTTTTTGATTGGGTTGTTTGTTTTTTTGATATTGAGTGGCATGAGCTGTTTGTATAACTTGGAAATTAATCCCTTGTGGGTCACTTTGTTTGCAAATATTTTCTCCCATTCTGTGGGTTGTCTTTTTGTTTTGTTTATAGTTTCCATTGTTGTGCAGAAGCTTTTAAGTTTAATTAGGTCCCATTTGTTTGTTTTTTTTATTTTCATTACCCTAGGAGGTGGCTCCAAAAAGATATTGCTGCAATTTTTGTCAAAGGGTGTTCTGCCTATGTTTTCCTCTAAAAGTGTTATAGTATCTGGTCTTATATTAAGAACTTTAAAGCATTTTGAGTTTATTTTTGTGTCTGGTGTTAGAGAATGTTCTAATTTTATTTTTTTACTTATGGCTGTCCAGTTTTCCCAGCACCAGTTATAGAAGAGACGGTCTTTTCTCCATAATATATTCTTGCCTCCTTTGTCATAGATTAATTTACCATAGGTGCGTGGGTTTATTTCTGGGCATTCCATTCTTTTCCATTGATCTGTAAGTCTGTCTTTGTGCCACTACCATACTGTTTTGATTACTATAGCTTTATATTATAGTCTGAGGTCAGGGAACTTGATTCCTCCTGCCCCATTTTTCTTTCTGAAGATTGCTTTGGCTATTCAGGGTCTTTTATGTTTTCATACAAATTTTAAGATTTTTTGTTCTAGATCTGCGAAAAATGCCATTGGTAATTTGATAGGGATTGTATTGAATCTGTAGATTACCTTGGGTGGATAGTCATTTTGACAATATTGATTCTTACAATCCAAGAACATGGTATATCTTTCCATCGGTTTGTGTCATTTTTGATTGCTTTCATCAGCATCTTATAGTTTTCAGAGTACAGGTCTTTTGCCTCCTTAGGTAGGTTTATTCCTGGGTGTTTTATTCTTTTTGATGTGATGGTAAAAGGGACTGTTTACTTAATATCTCTTTCTGATCTTTCATTGTTATTGTACAGAAATGCAACAGATTTCTCTGTATTAATTTTGTATCATGCAACTTTACCAAATTCATTGCTTAGCTCTAGTAGTTTTCTGGTAGCATCTTTAGGATATTCTATGTATAGTATCATGTCATCTGCAAACAGTGATAGTTTTACTTCTTACTTTCCAATTTGGATTCCTTTTATTTCTTCTTCTCCTCTGATTGCCATAACTAGGACTTCCAAAATTATGTTGACTCAAAGTGGCAAGAGTGGACATACTTGTCTTGTTCCTGATTGTAGGGGAAATGCTTCAAGTTTTCAGCATTGAGTATGAGGTTGGCAGTAGGCTTGTCATATATGGCCTTTAGTATGTTGAGGTATGTTCCCTCTATGCCCACTTTCTGGAGAGATTTTATCATAAATTGGTGTTGAATTTTGTCAAAAGCTTTTTCTGCATCTACTGAGATGATCATAGGGTTTTTATTCTCCAATTTGTTAATGTGGTGTATCACATTGATTGATTTGTGGATATTGAAGAATCCTTGCATTCCTGGGATAAATCCCACTTGATCCTTTTAATGTATTGTTGGATTCAGTTTGCTAGTATTTTGTTGAGGATTTTTGTGTCTATGTTATCAGTGATATTGGCCTGTAATTTTCTTTCTTTGTGTATCTTTCTCTGGTTTTGGTATCAGGGTAATGGTGGCCTTATAGAATGAATCTGGGAGTGTGTCTTCCTCTGCAACTTTTTGGAAGAGTTTCAGAAGGATAGGTGTTAACTCTTTTCTAAATATTTGATAGAATTCACCTGTGAAGTCTTCTTGTCCTGGACTTTTGTTTGTTGGAAGTTTTTTTAATCACAGTTTCAATTTCAGTACTTGTGATTGGTCTGTTCATATTTTCTGTTTCTTCCTGGTACAGTCATGGAGGGTTGTACCTTTCTAAGAATTTGTCCATTTCTTCTAGGTTGTCCATTTTATAGGCATATAGTTGCTTGTAGTAGTCTCTTATGATCCTTCGTATTTCTGTGGTGTCCATTGTAACTTCTCCTTTTTCTTTTCTAATTTTATTGATTCAAGTCCTCTCTTTTTTTTCTTGATGAGTCTGGCTAAAGGTTTATCATTTTGTTTATCAGTTTCATTGGTCTTTGCTACTGTTTCCTTCATCTCTGTTTCATTAATTTCTGCTCTGATCTTTATGATTTCTTTCCTTCTACTAACTTTGGGGTTTTTTTGTTCTTCTTTCTCTAGTTGCTTAGGTGTAAGGTTAGCTTGTTTCTTTTATATTTTTCTTGTTTCCTGATGTAAGATTGTATTGCTATAAACTTCCCCTTAGAACTGCTTTTTTTGATCATTGTGATTTCCTTGTCATTTGTCTCTAGGTATTTTTCTGAGTTCCTTTTTGATTTCTTCAGTGATCCATAGGTTATTTAGTAACATATTGTTTAGTCTCCATGTATTTATGTTTTTTACATCTTTTTTTTTCCTGTAATTGATTTCTAGTCTCATAGCACTGTGGTTGGAAAAGATGCTTGATATGATTTCAATTTTCTTAAATTTACTGAGGCTTGATTTGTGACCCAAAATGTGATCTATCCTGGAGAATGTTCCATATGCACTTGAGAAGAATGTGTATTCTGCTGCTTTTGGATGGAATACTCTATAAATATCAATTAAGTCCATCTGGTCTAATGTGTCATTTAAAGTCTGTGTTTCTTTATTGGTTTTCTGTCTGGATGATCTGTCCATTGATGAAAGTGGAGTGTTAAAATCTCCCATTATTTTTGTGTTAATGTCAATTTCCCCTTTTATGGCTGTTAGCATTTGCCTTATATATTAGGGTGCTCATTTGCTGGGTGCATATATATTTACAGTGATTAAATCTTCTTCTTGGATTGATCCCTTCTTTTTGGATTGATCATTATGTATTGTCCTTCTTTGTCTCTTGTAACAGTTTTTATTTTAAAGTCTATTTTGTCTGATATGAGTATTGCTACTCCAGCTGTCTTTTGGTTTCCATTTGTATGGACTCCCTTTTTCCATCCCCTCCCTTTTAGTCTGTATGTGTGCCTAGATCTGAAGTGGGTCTCTTTTAGACAGCATATAGATGGGTCTTGTTTTTTTATCCATTCAGCCAGTCTATGTCTTTTGGTTGGAGCATTTAATCCACTTACATTGAAGGTAATTATAGATATGTATGTTCTTATTGCCATTTTTTTAATTGTTTTGGATTTGTTTTTTTAGGTCTTTTTTCTTCTGTTCTCATGTGATTGATGACTCTCTTTAGTGCTGTGTTTGGATTCCTTTTTCTTCTTTGTGTGTATATTCATTTGTACTTACCATGAGGTTTTGCTACAGCAGTCTACACACACACACACACACACACACACACACACACACACGGAGAAGATTGTTTCAAGTTGCCGATCTCTTAATTTTAAATGCATTTCCAGTATTCTGTATTTGTACTCTCCTCTTCTCATGATTGCTAGTTTTCATATCATATTTGTGTGTGGATTATTTCCTACCTATACTGTTTATTTGATTTGGTGAGCTTTCTCATTCGTGATTTTCTTGTTTCTAGTTGTGGCATTTTCTTTTCCTCCTAGATAAGTTCCTTTAGCATTTGTTGTAAAGCTGATACGGTGGTGCTGAATTCTCTTAGCGTTTACTTGTCTGTAAAGCTTTTGATTTCTCCACTGGATCTGAATGAGAGCCTTGCTGGGTAGAGTATTCTTGGTTGTAGGTTTTTTTGCTTTCATCACTTTAAATATATAATGCCACTCCCTTGTGGCCTGCAGTTTCTGCTGAAAAATCAGATGATAACCTTATGGGGATTCCCTTGTATAGTATTTGTTGCTTTTCCCTTGTTGCTTTTAATATTTTCTCTTTGTTTTAATTCTTATCATTTTGATTACAGTGTGTCATGGTGTATTCCTCTGTGGGTTAATCCTGTATGGCACTCTCCACACTTCCTGGACTTGTGTGACTGTTTCCTTTCCCATGTTAGGGAAGTGTCCAGCTATTATCTCTTCAAATATTTTTGCAGGCCTTTTCTCTGTCCCTTCTCCTTCTGAGAATCCTATAATGCGAATGTTGGTGCATTTAATGTTGTTCCAAAGTCTCATTTTCTTTAACTATCTGTGTTTGCAGTTTCTGTTGTGCAGGCTGCAGGATAGTAGTACTTCTTGCTTCTGGGGTCTGCCCCCTGGTGGGTGACATCCATGGTCTAATAGGCTTGTGCAGGTTTCCTGATGGGTAGAGCTGGGTCTTGTCCTTCTGGTGGACAGGGGTCTGTCACGGCGTGTGTTTAGAGGCAGCTGTGGGCTCAGGAAGGCTTTAGGCAGCCTGTCTGCTGATGGGTGGGGCTATGTTCCTGCCCTTTTGGTTGTTTGTCTTGAGGCATCCCAGCACTGAAGCCAACAGGCTGTTGGGTGGTGCCAGCTCTTGGTGTCAAAATTGTGGCCTCCAGGAGAGCTCATGCCAATTAATGTTCTCCAGTACCTCTGCCACCAGTGTTCTGGTCCCCATAGTGAGCCACAGCCACCCCCTGCCTCACCAGGTGATGCTCCAAGACCTACAGGTAGGTCTGGCCAGGATCCTATGAAGTCAGTGTTTTTTCCCTGGGTCCCAGTACACACAAGAGCTTGTGTGCATCCTCTAAGAGTGGAGTTTCTGTTTCCCCCAGCCCTATGGAGTTCCTGTGATCAAGCCCTGGTGGCCTTCAAAGTCAAGTGCTCTGGGGCTCCGCCTCCTGATGCCAGACCCCCTGACGGGGGAGCCTGATGTGGGGCTCAGAACTCTCACTTCTGTGGGAGAATCTCTGCAATATAATTATTTTCCAGTTTGTGGGTTCCCCACATGGTGGGTATGGGATTTGATTGTATTGCAAATGTGCCTCTCCTAAAATCCCGTTGTGGCTTCTTCTTTGTCTTTGCATGTAGAATATATTTTTTGGTAGGTTCCAGCCTTTTTTGTCAGTGCTTGTTCAGCAGTTAGGGTTTTTTTTTTTTTTTTGGTGTTTTTATGAGAGGAGGTGAGCTCAAGTCTTTCTACCCCACCATCTTGTCTCTCAGTTCCTCTGTTAGGCATTTTTAAAAACCAGTGTTAAAGTGGAAATTTAGAAGGAATCATATATTGTACATGTGAGTGGTTAAGAGATCAAACTTGGAAACGAGGAAGCCTAAGTCCAATCCTGGATCTGGCTTTTGGTAGCTATGGAACCATGAGCTGATTAAAACTAATTATGTTATTTTTACAGAATCCTTATCTTTTAGATAATACATATGGAAATTCATATGGGTGAACTATACCTGGAATTTAAGTTAAAGAGACTCCAGAAAATACAAATAAAATTTAAAAGTAATGAATTGAGACCAGATAATAGAACGCTGATAATTGTAGGTGCTAGGTGTTGGGTACAAGAGGATCTCTTGCACATATTTGAAAACTTTCACAGTAGAAAGTGAACTTTTAAAATTCTTGCTTTTAATAAACACATTTATTTTAATATATTTTCATGAACTACTTCCTTTACACAAACATTCTCTTCCTTAAGCTTTAGATCTAAAAATGTGACAATGGAACATGGATTTGGCTTTAAGGAAAATAAAATCACCACTGAATTCCCATCGTCTTCTCAGTTTTCATTACATGCATACCAATTGCAAAATCTTCCTTGGAGGTGAGTGACAGGAAGGACTTTATGTTAGGTGTCATGTGAAAAATACTTGCCTTCTCCAGGCACATCGATTTACTTCTTTAGCAGCAAATGAACTTCTTTTGCAGGCAAACATTGGTTATTAGTAAATCCTATTATGCTAGTTTTGTAATCTTCAAAGTATAATAAAAAGGCTTTTATTATACTTTGTTCTATGTTTATTATCTTTTGTTCTATCAGCCTTTGGTATATGTAATAACAGATATCCTATCTCACTTGAACAATTTGTATAAGAATGTGAGCAAGAAACTCAAAAATCTGAGTTGAAGAAATTAATATTCTATTTATAATTCCTCCTCATAGAAGTAAAAAAATCCTGAAAGGAATTTTTTTCTTCAAAGACTTTAAAATATAATTGAAATTAAATAGCTAACAATGAAATATACCTCTGAAAGATTATTTTGTTTGTTGCTATGAATTCTAGTACACCAAACAGTTCTATGAAAGTTTTACAAAAATTGCAACTATGATGATGATAAAATCTAATCTGTTATTATTTTATTATTATTTAAATTTTTATAAACATCTGTTGGCTCAAGATGGATATAATGTTCTTCTTAAAGTTATCTAGCAAATATTTCTCTTAACATTAATATTAATTATAAAATATACTGCCTTATGTATTTAATCATTTGAAAGTTCTCAGAAATTGTTTCAATACATAAAATTAACAGCTTTTACAATGCATTGTTTATTCTTGTAATAATAAAAATGTATATTTACACTTCAAGTAATTGATAAACTTCAAAATATAAAGCACATTAAGACATGCTTACTCTACTTCTAGGAAGCTTACCTATATTTTAAGGTGCATATTCAGATATCAGTAATACATCCAAATGACATGCTTAGTTTTTTTAGTAGGTTGTCAGACTTATTGCTTATGATAATAATCTGTGTGCTTATAGAATCACTGATCATATACAAAGTTCAGGGATGCCCAGAATGATGCTGAAAAAGGTATTCAGCTCTTCTAGTTTCCAAAGAAAAGGCTAAAACCAAAGTAAAACTGAATATATGAGCTCGTAACCAGGGCAGAGGCTGCACTACAAAGGGGAATGGAGGACAGTGTAGCCTGTGGAACTTATACTGAGAGAGAAGAGATGAATCTACATTAAAGTAGGTAGTTGAGAATACCTCTTCTCACTATAAAATATGAATTTTCTTAACTGGTGTGGTTAGAGTGACCCAACAAATTCCAATGCCGGGGCATCAGTAAATCCAGTTATGTTCTGAAGTATTTGTGAGATCAGTATGTGCAACTCAGCCAGACCCACACAATTAGATGAAGGCTAGGTGTCTGAACTTTGGAGCATGGCCACAGATTCTTTAGTCAATTTGCATGATGACAAAAAGGCAATAAGGGCAGAAATTTGGAATTCTGGCAACAAGTATTAGGAAGTATGATCATGGATGAAATGGCACATACTCCAGCCACAGTAGGACCAAGGATCTAAGCGGGAAGCAGTCACTGGAAGGGCAGGTGAGTGGGCTGGAACCTGGTCCTGGGGAGGGGTGGTGTATGGGATAGCCCACCAACGACTTGGAATGGAAGTTTAGACAGACTCATGCACTGGGGCCTGGAGCCAAGGTCAGAGCTGAAGCAACAGCAGGACTGGCCATGTTGGGCTGTGAAATAACAGCTCTGGAATTCAACTCCTACAAATGTTCTGTCCAGGCAGCCAGGAAGAGAGATAATAGAGAAAACAAGTAGCATTTGCTGAGAATGATTGCCAAACACTGTCCACACTCTGTCACGTTTAATTGCCTCAACAGCCCCACACGACAGTTAGCTTCATTTGGAAGAGACGAAAAGTTAGGCGACTGGCCCTGCGTTCCAGCCAGGAAGTCATGAGCGAGGGTTTGGACCTCCGTCTTTTGCCTCCTAGGCTATGCTCTTTCCTTAAAACTTTCTCCTTTGGTCAAACTTGCTTCAAACTGTGTTCAGACATATCTTCTCCATTCAACCTTCTCTTTTTCCTTCTTGTCTCAACATAGCAGAGGCTCTTTCCCCTGCCCAGTGCTAATATTTCCATGTGTGTTTGCACACCCTCCTCCCCAGGTGCACAGAGACCTTGCTTCACCAGTTGTTCCTTTCCTCTCCGGCTTGTTTCCCTGCTAACGTCTTCTGACCCTTTCTCTTCAGAAAGTAATCATGCTCATATTTCCCCTCTCCTTCCGTCCACAGACAAACTTTAAAAAAGGACCAATAATTTTCTTATAAAAGTAACATATGTCCATTGATTTTTAAAAATCCAATAGCAATTATAAAGTAAAAATTCTTCAATCCCCTAATACACACCATCACCACCAAATTTCACTCCGTGTAATGTGTACCCTTTTCATTATTTCTATACACATATATAGACATTTATCATTGGGATCCACTTGCTTTCCCGAACCCAGCCACCACGCACTACTCTAACTTCTGTCCCAATCAAGCAGCAACTAGAATGCAAGCTGTTTGAGGGGAGGGTTTTTTTTTTTTCCTCATAAAACTATGCTGGATACTATGAAAAGTAAACAGTCAGAAGACACAAAGAGGTTCAGGAAACAAAAAAGTCATTGTTAAAAAAAAATCAATAGGACTGCAAGGAAGTCTCCCAGAATGGAGAGGAAAAAGATAGAGATGGGCAGATAGTATGTAGTGGCTCAATCCTGGAATGCCAACACTTGAATAACAATGTATTTTAGGAAAAGAGAATTGAAGAACTAGAGGAGAGGAAATTATTAGAGAAAAGAAATTTGGGGGGACTGAGAAAACATAACGTTTTTAAACCAAAAATACCTATGAAGAATCAAGTAAGCTATATAAAAAATATAATAAAATATTACATGTATACATGTCCTCATTATATTTCAAATTGCCAAGGATAAAGATAAAATCCTAAAAGCTTCCATAAAGAAAATCTACTTTCACTTTCACAGTAATGAGAATCCAGCTGGCATCTGTCTTCTAATTAGCAACACTGGATATGAGCAAATAATGAAACATGTTTATAAACTTCTAAGGGAAAAGATTTTCAACTCAGTAGTTTACATTCAGTTAAATTATCAGGCAATTATAAGAAATCAGAAGGGAAAGAAATACATTTTTAGGCATGCAAGAATTCAGAAAGTTTGCCTCCCAATCATCTTTTCTGAGAACATTATTTGAATATATAGTTTAGCAAAACAAGGAATAAAATGGAAAATGAGGATCAAGTATGAAAACAAGGAAGCTGAGCCAGAGGAAAGTCAGGACCAAGTTTGTCCAGATGGAAGCAGGAAACCAGGGGAATCTGCAGTAGCACTGCAGCAGAGACCAATAGGTACAAGACAGGTAACCTTCAGCATATTTTAAAGGGCTATGCTTCTTTTACCAGCAAGGCAAAAGAAAAGCAATTAGAAATACCAGTGAAAAATAAAAGCTTTATAAGAAACAGTGATTTAAATATAGCAAACTAAAATATGGAATGATTTGAATAGTTGACTGAATGTGAGAAAAGCTTTTATCAATGTTTGAAACATTAGTTTTTGATGTTAGACATATAATGAAGAATAATCATATCATCTACTTCACTGTATAGCAAATAATATTTACATTGTCATAATGTAAATGCTATCTTTTTGGTGGGGAGTTTTAATTTTCAAGACTATTCTATTTAAAACACAGAAACGTTTTTTTAATTATAGCTGAGTTACAATGTTGTGTTAGTTTCAGGTGTGCAGCAAAGTTAGATTCAGTTATATATGTATAACTGAATCTTTTTCAGATTCTTTTCCCTTATAGGTTATTACAAAATATTGAGTATAGTTCCCTGTAGGTTATACAGTAGGTCCTCGTTGCAGAAACTTTAATTTTGGTTACAAAACTGAATTAATTATTGAATTAAATTAATAAATTAAATTAAATTATTATTTAATTTCCATAAATGGGAAGGACAGGTGAAGGAAAATGCAAGCATAGCTTACAGAGAAGGGAGCCAATATATATGTTCTAAGTTGATGGAAGGAGAAATTAAATTTAAGAATATAATGTTAATTTTTAAATGTAAATTTGAAGAAAACAACAACAATAATAATAGTCATTACTTAGATAATATTTACTATGTGCTGGGCACAGTTCCTTAATTATATTAACTCATTTAACCTTCACGACAATCCTATGAAGTACTCAGATTTTCTCCACTTGAGAGACAGAAAAACCGAATCACAGAGGGTTAAGTAAGTCGCCCAAGTTCGCATACCTAGTAATGGTGGATCACAAATGGAAATAAAAAACAACTATTTAATTGGAAGAACGTGTGGATGAAAAATTAGGCAGTATTAAAAACAATTTGTATTATGGGTCAATATGTAGTATATAGTCAATAAAATTGATGAATCTAGAAATATAAGTTATTTAGAACTCCAGAGCTCTGAAGGCAATTACTAGAAGGACTGAAGGCAGAGCAGCAGAGTACTTCTCATTTTACTTTCCATTTTAAACCATGCTTTATAGTAATTTATTTAATACGTGCATAATATTTTTTAAATTTTAAACTTATCATTTTCTCCCAAACTTCCCACTCAGTCACACTTAATAAAAGTTCTCTTAACTGAAAGATAGCTTCCTTTCAATTTTAGATATTAGTATGTTCATACTTAGGAAGATTGCAGAGAATAGCCCCCAAATGGAGAAAGTGGTCTGAGCTCATTCTGGTTGAAAGTGCCTCATCTGTCATGCAGCTGCATAGAGTTCATCTCATACTCATAAAAGATGACATTTGAAAACACATTACAAATCTATTAAAATATGTCATCATATCACAACACCTATAAAAGTAGTGTGGAGAGGCAATATCTAATGGCCTGAGAAAGTAATTGTGATGGAAACATTTTAGTGAGAGCTATGTAGTAAAACTAGCAAAGAGTTAAAGATGCCAAACAAAAGCAGAGCCATCACAGACTTGCAGAAGAGAATAGTTATTTATACTCTTATTCAACCCATATGTATTGAGCAGCTATATGTCCTGAATATGTATCAGGTGTTAAGTGTTAAGCTTATAAAAAATTGTATATGCAACTTATTCTTAGATAGTTTACAGTCTAGCAGAGAATATAATGGATGCAAATATAAATAATTTTTGTATATGGTAGAATTTGGTAAGTACCATCACATGATAATAGTTTGGTACAGAACAAAAGTAAGGGATGTAATAAAAATAGAGCAATTTAGCAATTGTTAGTATGGTGTGCTTCATGACAAGCAGGAAGCAAGCTAAGATGTAGGCTCATCACTGGGGTTGCCATATAGGGCTCAGGAGATAAGGAAATATTACGTGATGCTGCTAGTGAACCAAAAATATGTAAAACTAAACATGTATTCTTGTTGAGACCCCACTTCCCCCCAATCCTATTCTGGGACTGGACAGTTACCCACAACTCTGCTGGGGATGTAGCTCACCCAACTCAGGATAAAGAAGGAGATGTAGAAAAATATATAATACTCTTCAGCAAAATTACATTCAATATTAAAATAAAGATTTGTTGTCCTGGTGGTTTTGACCTTGAGACTGAATCGGGTAATCAGTTTCCTCTCTTCTCCTCCCTTATGTGTAAACCTGAGAGCCTGCAGTCCTCCCCCTAACCTCCTGTCCCCACTTCCTCTCTCATCCTCTAGCTCAGGCAGTTAGTCAGATTCAGAAGCTCAGAGTGAGGAAAAGGAAGTATGTGGGGAAGATGGGAGGGGAGAGGTGGAAAGGGATGAAGAGGCATACTGGGATCTTAAGGGAGGAGAAGAGAGAGGGAGACAAAGGACCTGTCTGCAGAAAACTCGGAGTGGTCCGGTGGTAAGAAACCTGCTCTCTGTGGGTTTTGATCATTCATCTGTAAGATTTTCTTTCTGTTAAGGCTCAATTTTCTCTATCTTCCAAATGTGGTTAAAGTTTTCATATTTTATGGTGTAATTAGTGGCAGTTCAATATTTCAGGGGATTTTGGAAATTGTAACAGTGGACTCTGAGCAGGGTAGTGTCTGCTCTGACAGCGTGGATTCCTTAATTCACACCCTGCTATGCTTGGGGTGACGGCAGCTCTTGAGCACACCCTTCACATTCTGCACGTGATAGGAAGGCAGAATTGAACATGATCAGTGCATGTTAAGAAATTATTGCCCAATGAATATACTGAGGTTAATCAAGCAGCTACCTTATGGTATAGAAAGTTGGCTTTGAAAGGATAAAAGGAGGTATTGTCGTGTGAAGGCCAAAGAGCAGATCCGGATAAGGCAATTCTGCAGAGCAGCATGGATTAGTGAGTAGTCCTGTGGGTCTTGAGGTTAAACACAGCACAGTCAGTCAGTTACTCATTGTATTTACTCCTCTCTCTAAATTACAACTTGAATAGTTGAAGACAGTTAAAAATAATAGGCAAATTCAATTATTATGGATGTGTTTACTTTTGTATTGTCAATTCTGGATACTTACCTGTTTCAATGCCCAAGTCCTCTTCTTTATTTCTATTAATCTCTCTCAGACATGTATCTCTACATTTCCTACTAGGGACTCAGGCTATCTCCTGGTTTTATAAAATACAGTAATTTCACTTTAGTTAACACATTATTGTCCTCTAATTTATCTTAATTTTGAAATAAAATGATGACAAAAAACAACTTAATAAACATACTAATTAGATTGTTTGTTGGCATATTTCTCATTTATTAAACACTGACAGTGTTAGGCATTAGACTAAATTCTAGGAGTTGTCACATTTACTAATTTATCCCAAAAAGCTCAAAAAGCACTTTTCATTCTATATTCAGTACCAATGTCACTGATGAGGTAGGTAGGAGTTGAGGCAATTCTCCATGGGCCCTGAACACCCCTGCATATTCTTGCTAGGTACGTCAAAGATGCAAAGCTCTTACTGCTCCTTACCTGGGACATTTCTCAGGGTTGTGTTTGCAATGAACAACCTTGAGGTATGAGGTAACGAGTAGGTTTGCTTCATTCCCAAAGCTCAGTATTCTTGTCTCCAGGCCGGTCCCTGTGTACATACCAGCCACCTGAAGCTCATGCTGCTTATTGTGCTGTGAGTAATAAAGTCCTTTGTCTCTGCCCATCAGTGGTGTGTGTTTGGCCAGTATTCACAAAACAGTAGCATACTAACTTGTTAGTTTGTAGGAAGGATAAAATAAAATTCCAGACCCTAACTTTAAGTAGGTAACACAAGGATTATAATTTCTGTTTTACTAATCACTTTCCAGGTTCTCAAGCCACAAACAACATTGCTTTGACTACTTAATTATGGATGTGCCTTAAGGAAAGGACCATGAAGTTGTAGTAATTTATTCAGTGCTTTCTATAACTCAGGTCCTAGAATAAGCACAAGTAGTTACTACTATTCCTATTTTACAGATGAGAACACTAAGATTCACAGTGGTTAATAATCTTCTAGGTCAAACAGCTTGTTAGTGATAGAGCAAGGTTCTAAATGCAAGCCCTTGTGAGTCTAAAATCAGGTACATGCCATATATTTAGAAGAGAAATTCTGCAAAAGATAGTGCAAATTAACTGCATCAATGTCCTGTTTGAGATTTGATAAGTTATAATCACAGAAAGTATTTTGCAATGTCAGCTTGGGATAATTACACCAAAAGAGAGAACAATTAAAGAATCTTTGACTTAAAAAAAACTTGTCACAATTAACAACCAATACCACAGAAATACAAAAAAATCATAAGACAATACAAAGAACAGTTATACCAAAAAATCGGACAACCTAGAAGAAATAGACAAGTTTCTAGAAACATACAGCTTGCCAAGACTGAGTCAAGAAGAAACAGATAATTTGAACAGACCCATCACTAGAAGTGAAACAGAATCTGTAATTTAAAAATCTCCCTACCAACAAAAGTCCAGGACCAGATGATTTCAAGGGGAATTCTACCAAACACATAAAGAAGAACTAACATCTATCCTTCTCAAATTCTTCCAAAAATTGAAGAGGAGAGAACACTACCAAATTTATTCTGAGGCCACTATCACCCTGATACCAAAACTAGACACCACAAAGAAAGAAAGACACTACAAAAAAAGAAAATTAAGGCCAATACCTTTGATGAATATAGAGGCAAAAATCCTCAAAAAAATATTAACAAACAGAATTCAACAATACATAAAAAAATCATACACCATGATGAAGTTGGATTCATTCCAGGGTCACAAGGATGGTTCAACATATGCAAGTCAATCCATGTGATACACCGCATTAATGAAAGGTAAAACAAAAACCACATGTTCATCTCAATAGATGCAGAAAAAGCATTTGACAAAATTCAACATCCATTCATGATAAAAATGATAAAAATTCTCACCAAGGTGAAAATAGAGGGAACTTATCTCAATATAATAAAGGCCATTTATGACGAACTCACAGCCAACATAATACTCAATGGTGAAAAGGTGAAAGCCCTTCTGCTAAATTCAGGAAAAAGACAGGGATGCCCATTCTCACCATTTCTATTCAACATAATACTGGAAGTACTAACCACAGCAATCAGACAAGGAAAACAAATAAAAAGTATTCAGATTGGAAGGGAAGAGATAAAACTGTCACTATTTGCAGATGGCATGATACTCTACATAGAGAACCCTAAAGTCTCTACCCAAAAACTATTAGAACTAATAAATGAATTGAGCACAGTAGCAGGATACAAGATTAATATACAGAAATATGTTGCATTTCTTTATACTAATAATGAAATAGCATAAAGAGAAAGTTTTTTTGAAATCCTGTTTAAAATCACATCAAAAAAATAAAATCCTAGGAATAAACTTAACTAAGGAGGTGAGAGATTTATACACTGAAAACTATAAAACATTGATAAAGGAAATTGAAGATGACTCAAAGAAATGAAAGCTATCCCAAGCTTTTGGATCAGAAAAATTAATATTGCTAAAATGGTCATACTACCCAAAGCAGTCTACAGATTTAATGCAATCCTTATCAAAATACCCAGGACATCTTTCAGAAAACTAGAAAAAAATAATCCTAAAATTTATATGAAACCAATAAAGACTCAGAATTGCCAAAGCAACCCTGAGAAAAAAGAACAAAGGTGGAGGTATTAATATATCTCTTCCAGACTTCAGACTATACTACAAAACTACAATAATCAAGACAGCATGGTACTGGCACAAAACCAGACACATAGATCAATGGAACAGGACAGAGAGCACAGAAATAAACCCACATACCTACAGCCAATTAATCTATGACAAAGAAGACAAGAATATACAATGGAGAAAAGATAGTCTAATCAACAAGTTGTGTTGGGAAAGCTGGACAGCTACATGTAAGTCAATGAAACTAGAACATTCCCTCACATCATATTCAAAAATAGCCTCAAAATGGTTTAAAGACCTAAATATAAGACATGATACCATAAAACACCTAGAAGAGAACATAGGAAAAGATTCTTTTCATAAATTGTAGCAATATTTTTTAGATCAGTCTCCCAAAGCAAAATAAATAAAGACAAAAGTAAATAAATGGGACCTAATCAAACTTACAAGCTTTTGCACAGCAAAGGAAACCATAATCAAAATGAAAAGACAACCTATGGAATGGGAGAAAATATTTGCAAATGATGTGACTGACAAGGGGTTAATATCCAAAATATACAAACAGCTCATACAACTCAATATCAAAGAAACAAACAACCCAAATAAAAAATGGGCAGATGACTTAAATTTATATTTTTCCAAAGATGACATACAGGTGGACAATGGCACATAAAAAGATGCTCAACATTATTGATTATTAGAGAAATGCAAACCAAAACTACAAAGAGGTATCACCGCACACTGTTAAGAATAGCTATCATCAAACAAATCTAGAAATAATAAGTTCTGGAGAGGGTGTGGAGAAAAGGAAACCCTTTACACTGTTGGTGGGAATGTAAATCAGTACAACCACTGTGGAAAACAGTATGGAAGTTCCTTAAAAAACTAAAAATAGAGTTACCATATTATCCAGCAATTCCACTCCTGGTATATATCCTGAAAAAAATTAAAACACTAATTCAATAAGATACATGAACCCCAGTGTTAATAGCAGCACAATTTATAATAGCCAAGACATGGAAACAACCCAATTGCCCATCAACAGATAACTGGCTTAAGAAAATACGATGTATATATAAACAGTGGAATATTAGTCATAAAAAAGAATGAAATAATGCCATTTGTACCAACATGGATGGACCTACCTAGAGACTACTATGCTTGGTCAGACAAAGACAAATCCTACATGATATCATTTATATGTGGAATCTAAAATATAATACAAATGAATCTGTATACAAAAGAGAAACAGACTCATGGGCATAGAAACCAAATTTATGGTTACCAAAGGGGAAAGAGGTGGGGAGGGACAAATTAAGAGTTTGAGATTAACAGATACAAACTACTATACATAAAATAGATAAGCAACAAGGATTTACTGTATTGCACAGGGAACTATACTCAGTATCTGTAATATTGTATAATGGAATATAATCTGCAGAACAAACAAACAAAAACTAATCACTATGCTATACAACTGGAAGTAACACAGTATTGTGAACCAAGTATACTACAATAAAAAAAAGAAACTTGTCTTTGTTAATTATCTTAATACACACTTAAATATTGACTACATTCAGATCTACTACCTGTTTTAGTGAACATGAGAAGATTTTAGAAAGTGTGCATGCAATTGAAAAATACTGAGTGGAACCTAAATGTTCAAAAGCATTATATCTTAGAAATTGAGAACATTGCTGAGACTTATCAAAGTGTTTCCCCCTGCTCACCTGGAATAAAGATTCCAAAATTTGGAGGTCAGAAGTTAAGGGTGTTCTCCTGAATTTTCTCTGGAGGTTGGGCTCCAAATCTATGGTTACCATGACAGCGGAAAACACATTCATCACTTTTTATTGTGAAGATTTAGCTCACACCCTTAGTAGATGAGTTCCAAAGGTGTTAGATTCAGGTTTTACTCATTTTTCTAATATTATTACTTTGTGCCATATCAGGTTTCTTTTATTTTCCCTTTTCTTCCTACTTTCTTTTTTTTATTTTAAGAATGTAACAAAATGTTTTCCAGATGCCAAAAAGTACAATGGAAAGAATCCCTTAATTAAATACTTTCATTTTGTATTTATTACATCATTGTTTTCATTCTCTGTGATGTCAGTTGAAGTTTAAGTGGAAGGCTATATAAGAGAAAAGTTTTATAAATTACTGTAGGATAACTAATAAATGCTGTAATATGGTACAGCAGCTAATAGCTGCTCAAATTCCTACAAGGAAAATCCTCTTACCTAATTCCCCTTACATTTATCACTCTAGAATTTCAGTTTGGTGATAGTACAGGGAAATATTTACAAATTTTAAAAGTAATGAACTACATATGCAGTAAGACTAAACTTAATAAATATTAAGTCAAAGTCATTTTATGCTTCATGCACTTAAACACCAATATTTTGGGCAAATAACTTCCATGGGTTCAAAATAAATAAGCATCCTTACCAGCTTTAGAAAATCATATTTGAAAATATATATATATATATATATATATATTTACACAGAGGCACGTATTGGAAACATTTGCACCTTAGAAAATGCTTTGCTTTGATCTTTATTCAAATTTTATTCAATTTTCAAATTCTATGGCAGGCTTCCAATAATTCCTTAACACACGAGCAAATACTAGCTTTATTTAATCAAGTTTATTTCTTCAGAATGTTCACATAGTTGTTATTGATTGCTTCCTATGTTAGCAAGAAACTAGGAGAGAATTTGTGGGTGATACTGAAACCCAGTGAACAAGAAGCAGCAGGAAACGTGACTGAACACTTTTTATAGAAAAAAAAAGACATTCAGAACTCATAATGTGTTCTAGAGTAATTAACTTCTGCTTAACAGTCATGACATTACAGTAAACCAAATGTCAGGTTTTACATGAGTAAATGTGTAAATGAATTGTTGTTCTACCTGGTGTCATGATCTCAACAATCTAAATACATTTGGCACTATCTTAGTACAAAAGAGATCACTTCTAGGGTTGGGAAGTACATTTTCTCCTTATAATGCCTATATTTTATATGATTAAGTTAAATCAAGTCTAAAGTGATGACAAAGTTATAGCGTATTTCTATTACAAATTCATCAGTTTTTAATACAAACTTATATTGCAGTATAAAAGTTAACTTACTACGTAAGGAGAACTTAGTACATTATGGCTATTAAGATTAAAACAAAAATGTCTAATGAATTGAAGTTGAGCTTATCATTCAGATTCTTTTAGATATTCCTGGGATAACTGTGGGCATTGGCCTTAAGATTACATCCAATCTACCTTACTTCAATTATCCTTTTCTTTACTTTTTGAATTATTGTCATCTCAGCTTTTCTTCACATCTAATTAGAGTTAGAAGTTTTCCTATGACCTTTTTCTACCAACACCATAACAAATAAATAAGTGCATTTTAAACGGTTGCTAATTCTTGGCAGCACAAATAATAACTCAGCTAACGGATGGATATTTGGAAAATTTACTTTATCCTTGAGCCACAACTCAAAAAAAACATTGAGCTCATTTTCAGGTATTCCCAGAAAAAGGTTGAAATCTCAAGTTTCTAATAATTTTTCTAACCTCTAAACATGAAGATACAACTGCCTTTATTGTATCAACATTACTCGAAGGTATATTCCAGACACAAAAGGACCAAGCAGAGACCTCCTTACTACCTCTGAAGACAGATTTTCCAAGGCTGGGTCTAAAATTTGGACCCAGGAAAGAAGAGAAGCTAAATACTTGTTGCAATTGTCCCTGCAGCCAAGTAGGATGCTCCATTCTCCTTGCTTCTTGTGCCACCAGCTCCAAGGTCAGAGTCAGGAAAGATACATCTAAAAGTGGAGCCCAGGCCCCACTTACATGGTGCCTGGGGAGGAAGGTTTGGGCCTCTTCCAACTTTCTAGAGGAATACGGGCTCTAACCTCCACCAAGACCCGGAAAGTGGGAAATTTCTCAAAGTTAGGCAGTGGGTTAAGATTCTGAAGTGCTGATAGAATAACACGTCCCCTGTTTACAGCTTGTAAAGAGCTCCTCTAAGTAGCACACGTGCCACAGTTAGTCAGCCAGTTAGTGCACATGCTCGTTTACGTGGCAGCAAGATAAAGGCTTTTCCTAACCTCACTACCATCTGAGAAACTGTGTCTATCTGGTTCCAGGAACACGATCCTTGGGGTTTTAGAGTACCTCTCAGTGAAGCTCCCTGTCATTCTGAGGGACCAGTAGAAAAAGATTCTCAAATTAATTCAACACACATTTCTGTGAGTCTACTGTGTTTTAAGGCTCTGAATATCACTAAAGATAATAAGATGAATAAAACAAAGATGCTTCTTTCAAGGCGCTTATCATTTACTGAGTTTTCCACATTTCCAGTATAAAAAAATATTCACTAATTATTGAGCTATAATATTATTATAAGGAAAAAGAAGCCTCTGGTAGAATCTGCTCAAGCCATGATTTAAATTTGGAAATAAGCTTAGTTTAGTTTATAAAAAGACAGAGTGTGATTATGGATAAACAGCCACTAAGGCACTAACCCATCTAATTTTCTTCTTAGATATGGTCAGAATGGAAAATATCTTTCCTTCATGAGCAAGAAGTCATGGTATGGTGTAATACCAAAAGGAAATGAAAGCCACAAAGCAAAACTTTCCAGAGGACCACTGGAACCAGAGATCTTTTGGCAGACATTATGATGAATTCTTTGGCCTGGTTGAGGAGTCACTGTCTTTGGGAGAAGTTTTCTGAGCTCCCAGGTCATGAATTGTTCAGGACAGAGTAGGAACTGAGCAAGAGGAGTTGTGGGGATTCTGTTACTGAGCCAAACTTGGATCCAGTTGCCTGCACACGGTAAAGCCAATCTACTGACCCTGGGTTGTGGTGAAGGAAAGTGCAGAGTTTACTGCAGATGCCAAGCAAGGAGTCCAGGCAGCTAGTGCTGAAAAGACCTGAAAACTCCGACGGCTTTCAGCAAAAGGTTTTTAAAGACAGGGTGAGGGAGGGGTGTGTGTGGTGTGTGATCAGCTCGTGGACCTTCTTCTGATTCATTGGTCGTGGGGTAATGGGGAGTCAACATCATCAATCTTCTGGTTCCAAATGGTCTGGAGTCTACATGCTTGTGGGCAGCATGGAGTTAACTTCTTCCACCTGCTGGGGGTTTCAGTATCTGCAAAACAGTTAAAAGGACGTGGCTTAGAATATTATCTACAGCCCTCGAGGAGGAACTAAAAGTCCTTGACTTTGTTTAATGGCTATACTATTATTATTTTGTCTTGTTTGCCTGTTTTCCTTTCTTTCTGCATTTTCTCACTTCTCTGATTAAATTTACTCTTTGGAACTCGGGGAAGGCCTAGGAGGCTAAGGTTTTTCTACAGACAAGAGGCAGGCAGAGGACAAGGGGAGTAGGATTCTGTTCTGGGAAGGCCCCATAAAGTCCTGCTCGGTTACAATTCTGCAGGAGCTGGTACAAAGGATTTCGGTGACTCTGAACGGTGGAGCACTTGTCGTTCTGGGCAATATTGCTTGGTGTTTGGTGGCAACATATGTGTGTGAAATGAGTGGCCTGATTAGGGAAACAGAAGCCGTGTGTCTGGCAAGTCTTGGCTTCTAAAAGTCATGGTGGAAGATGTTAATTTCTGAGAAATGTATTATGCATGCTACTACTATAGGTGTATTTTTCTTGACAGTAAAGCAACCAGTCAACCACGAACACCAACAGCTCATGGTGATGGGTTTATGTAGAGTAACTGGGGCCTGCGACATTTTGAAACTCACTGTTCTTTCAGAACATTGGTTCATTCAGTGGCTTGGCAGAATAAACCAGGGAAGTTTGGGTCCCAAGTCAAGGTAGATTAAGAGGTTGGGAAAATCCTGGAAACTGAACATGGAAGGAATGTCAGGCATTTCTTTCCATGGCACTATGGAACCATACCATAATTATCTGTTTACTTCTCTCTCTCCACCATTAGACTATAAATTATTTGAGGGCAGAAAACTTATGTCTTTGTATTTATAGTGTCTAACACAATATTTGGGACAGAATTAATATTTTCCAGTGAATGAATTCAGCAGCTAAGGACTAAATTGGAGGGTAAATCTAAAGCTGGGTTGTTAGTCTATTAGAAGAGAAGAATAATTAGACCCAAATTATAATTGTAGCTACCACTATTAAGCTCTTCTCATTTGCCAACAGCTGTGATAAGCACTTTACACATATCATATAATCCTTACAGTAACCCTTTCAGCAAAGCACTGTCATACATACTATCATAACTCCTATGATACAGATAAGGAAAATAAGTAAAAGAAAAAGAAAAAGAAATAGAAAAACAAAACAAAACAAAAAATGTTGTCCAAAGTCCCACAACTACTAAGGGTTGAACATCATAGCTTAAGGGTTCCTTTTTTTCCCTTAAATCATAGATTTTATCTTTTTCAGAAGTTTTAGGTTTACAGAAAATTGAGCAGATAATACAGATAATTCCCACTTACCTCCTCATGGCCTGGATCACAGTTTCTGCTTTTATTAACTCTTGGCCTTAGGGTGGTATGTTTGTTATAAATGATGAACAAATATTGATACATTATTATTAACTGAAGTCCATAGTTTACATTAGGGTCCATGTTTTGTTCTGTACGGTTCTATGGACTTTGGCAAATGTGTAGCTTAAGTTCTTAACCCCATGTCATGATAAAAAGGTGCACTAGAGTCATTAGAAAGATGTTCAAACCAATACCAAGATCTTCTTATCACAGAGATGACAATTCTTCCAAATCAATCTGTGAAGGTATTGCAATTCTTACTGTACTCCCAACAGAGTTTTCATGGAATCTGAAAAACGCATTCTAAAACTCAAATGGAAAGTGCCAAGAAGAGCCAGGGATTTTGAAGAAGGAGGATTATTCTTACCAGTTATCAAGTCTTACAATAAATCTATGATAATAAAAACATGTGCTTATTACAATCAAATAGTCCACTTAAAAGAAATGTGACTCTAGAAGCAGACCCACGCATACATGGATTTTGATTTATGACAGAGGTGGTATTACAAATCAGTGGGGAAAGGGTAGACTATTCGATAAATGATGCTGGAACAACTGACTCTCCATATGGGGGCCAAAAATTTTTCTTAACCCCCCCAAATTCAGATGGAATAGATAATGAACACAGAAAATGAAATTATAAAACTTTCAAAAGTAAGCAGAGTAAAATAGCTTCATTACATCTTGGCAATGAAGGATTTCTTAAATAAGGCACAAACAGCACAATCCATAAAGGAAAACTGATAAACTGGGCTACAATAGACTTTGAAACTTAGTATGACAAAAAGTACAGTAAACAAAGTGAGAAGACATGCACAAACTAGAAGAATTTTACAATTCATATCGCCAAAATAGGTATAACAAGTAAATAGAATTTATATCCAGATCAATAAGGAGAAGCTAGAGGGGGCAGATAGAGCAATTGATTTAAACAGAAGAGGAAAAGTGGATGGCGATTATCTTAGATCAAAGAAATGCAAATCAAAAGCACTTGCTAGGCTACTACATACCCGTTATGTTAAGAAAATGGAAAAGTTTGACAATATCACATATTAGTAACGTGTGAATGAATAGAAATTCTTGTATATTCCTGGAGGGAAAAATGGAGGAGGCATGGACTGCTAAGTCTTTAGCAGATCTGTTCTCCTCTTCCCGGACACACAGCCAGACCAGCTCCTCGGGTTCTCTTGCGGTTAGATGTGGCTCTGTAACTGTTACCGATGGGAAGGGATTGAATGCACACTCCCTTCTGGCCACCTAGGAATTAAATAGATGCTCAGGGAAACGTGGAAGCCACAGGTTAAAAATGGCAGAATCCCTGACAGCATCATTACCTGAGTAGCTGCGTGGGGCAGTCTCACTCACCCAACTCTGCAAGTTACCTAGTGTTTGTTCAGGTAACTGTGAAGGTGTGAGCACATGCTGTTCTGGGCTTTTAGGTGAATGAAAAGTAAACTGCTATAGAGTTGAAGTGCTATATTTTGGGGTCTGTTTGTTACTGCAGCCCAGTCTACCCTAGACATGCATTTGGCGATATATAATATTCACATCCCCTATTTGCCAGCAACTCTGTTTCTAGGTATATTTAATCCCTAAAGAAACTCATGGTTATGTGAACAGTGATAACTGTTCAAGAATGTTCACTGTAGCAATGATGTTAACAGAGAGAACGATGGGGAAAAATTAACTCTCATAGAAGAATGGATAAAGTGTGGTTTATTTTTTTAAAAAAAGGAATACTATAGAGCAGGAATAATTAATTATTTAGATGCACATTTATTAACATGGATAGGGTAAGTAAAAAAAGCAAACTACAAAATAATTATATTACAATAGCATCTATGTAAAAATGTAAAGATCAGTATATGAGGAACATTTATATATAATCCTTATTTGTAGTGAAAATGTAAAAATGAGAATCACAATGAAAACCACTAATTTCAGTACAGTAATTCTGGGGCTGGCACGGATAATTGTGTTCTGTTTTGCACGACCCTCTGGGGCACCGTTTATGTAAACTACGATGTTTACACAATCTGTGCAGTATCATATGGCAGACCTGGGAAGGGAGGGAAGAAATATGGGGATGATTTTTAAATTGCACCCATAATTTATTTTGAGAGAAAGAGAGGAGGGAGGGGCGCTGATGTGGTCAGATGTTAACTTAACAAATGACTTTTTATTTGTATACTTTTGATACATATGAAGTGTTTTATAATTTAAAATAAAAAATTAAAAGGAAACTAAAAAAGGTCCCAAGAGCTATTCTCATTATTTCATCATGTAGTATTTCTGAAAAATGTAAGAATATTTGGAAGCAAATGAAAAAATGAAATTTCTAATTTATACTTGTTTGTTAAATGTAAAGTTCTATGCATATATTGTGATTTGCCTATAGTATGTGTGCCATGAAGTAGGAATATTGTATACATAGGCTGCAAAATGACTGCTAGGGTTTGTAAGGATCTCTTTCAAAATAAAACTCATTACTCTCAGCTGTTTTCAAATAGGACTAGAGAGGGGTGTGTGTCAGACAGGCTGGGACCTGGGACCCGGGACGCTTTGCTGCAGTGCTTGCACCTGGACAAACATCTCCTGGAGCAACAAAATACAAAGAAACTATAAGGGACTAAAGATAACTGTGTGCACCCACAGGGACTTACTGTATAACACAGGGAACTCTATGCAATATTCTGTGACAACCTATGTGAGAGAAGAATCTAAAAAAAAAAAGAATATATGCATATGGATAACTGAATCTCTTTGCTGTACACCTGAAACTAACACAACATTGTAAATCAACTACACTCCAATAAAATTAAAATATTAAAAATAAATAAAACCGCGTGCATGTGAGTTGGGGTAAATTATGGACAAGATTCAAAAAGACCCCCCAAAAAACCCCAACTACCACTTCTGAAAAGCCAGGAGCAAATACAGGGTGTCGGGAGCAAAAGCAGGGAGGGTACTGCTCATGCCCCCTGCACACTACACCACCTAAGGGGTGGGCAGACCACCTAAGCCACACCTCTAGCCCGACCCCTGGACCCACCCCCATACTCACCCCATATAGGGAAGCAGCTCACACCCCCTCAGGGACCCAGCAAAGGAACCTGTTGCTTGTTCTCCCTCCCCTCTGCTGCAGCAGGGGCCCCAATAAAGCCTGGCCTGAATTTCTTGTCTGGCCTCTGATCAACTTCTATTGATTGGGGAAGGCCAAGATCCTGGTATCAGGCAGAGTGTACAGACACGCTGCTACAGGCATGGCTCTCGTTGGTGGGGTATGGTGCCTGAGACAAAGCACATCATATCTCTCCTTTGCCTAATACTTGCCCATGCGTAGTTATGCGTGAAGATGAAATCTGGTTTAAACAGTATCAAGGACAATCCAGAAGCACAAAAAACGAAGTACACATTAAAGGGCAGTTTCCGTGTGGCAGCTTATATTTTGCAAACATGGCCACAGCAATATGTGCTTTTTTCCTTTTCTGGTTCCTGTAACCTACAGCATTAACAGTAATAAGAGGCTTAAGGGTATTTTAAATGAATATTTATTTGTAAAGCAATATTCTTTGTTCAATCCATTCATCCAGGAGATAAAACATCCTACACGTAGTTTTGTGAAACGGCAGCTTCATTCGACCGCAGACGGAAAGGTACCTGCAACCCAGTGGGTACCTCCGAAGTGACTGCTGTGTTGGGGATGGGAGTGTTGGGAGAGGGAAGCAGGTAATCAGTAGGACAAAGCCTGCGACGGAGTCTGTCCTACAGAGTGAAGTAAGTCAGAAAGAGAAAGACAAATACCGTATGCTAACACATATATGGAATCTAAGAAAAAAAAATGTCATGAAGAATCTAGGGGTAAGACGGGAATAAAGACACAGACCTACTAGAGAATGGACTTGAGGATATGGGGAGGGGGAAGGGTAAGCTGTGACAAAGTGAGAGAGTGGCTTGGACATATATACACTACCAAACGTAAAATAGATAGCTAGTGGGAAGCAGCCGCATAGGGCAGGGAGATCAGCTCGGTGCTTTATGACAACCTAGACGGGTGGGATAGGGAGGGTGGGAGGGAGGGAGACGCAAGAGGGAAGAGATATGGGAACATCTGTATATGTATAACTGATTCACTTTGTTATAAAGCAGAAACTAACACACCATTGTAAAGCAATTATACTCCAATAAAGTTGTAAAAAGGAAAGCCTGCGACGGTCTATGGTGAGTGACACAAAGAGGTGTGGGCAGACAGGCGTTTGTCCTCATGGTAGAAGCGGAATAGTCACTGACCCAGGTGAATGAATCCAAATCTTGGCAGGGGACCACCCTAAGAAGGAATAAAAGTGCCAGAGAGATGGCCAGGAATGCCTGGGACTGGGACCCCGGAATAAAGTGGTCAGACATCCACAGCAGCAGAGAAGTGTCAGAGAGTACTTGATTTTTTTTTTCAAAATATACATTTTTTATTTTAAAATTTTGGAATAGATAATACACATACTTTGTAAAAAATACATTTAAAAGTATACAAGTTATTCGTTGAGAACTCTCTCCCACCCCAATCACTCCCCAGATGTAATCTCTAGTTTCTAGTGCCTCCTTCCAGAAGTACTTGATCTTAATTCATAGAAATTAGAGCTAGCAAAGCTTAAATATAGTGACTGGTCATCCTGGGAAACAAGGAAGGACTGAATCTGAAGCTGTGTGGAGAAAATAGAAAACAGAAACCAGTGCAGCCCTACAACCTAGTGCGGAGGCAGCATGCAGAAGCAGGTTTGAAAAACGATGGGGGGAACCAATGACTCTCCCGTTCTCCTCCCTTCCACCTTCAAATGTCACTGTTTACAATATGGAAATGTCACGTGTGCTGAAATGAAAGGGGGACAAATAATAACTCTATTTAAAAAAAATTACTGGAGTACAGTGGATTTGCAATGTTGTGTTAATTTCAGGTGTACAGCAAAGTGATTCAGCTATACATACACGTATATTCATTCTTTTTAAGATTCTTTTCTCATATAGGTTATCACAGAATATTGAGTAGAGTTCCCTGTGCTATACAGTAGGACCTTGCTGGTTATCTGTCTTATATATAGTATTGTGTGTTTGTTCATCTCAAGCTCCTGATTTATCCCCTCCCCCATGTTTCCCATTATTTACAAAACAGAAACAGACTTACAGATATCGAAAATAACTCCATTTTGAGGGGCTATTTTCTTTAGGCTAATTTTCTCTCCTATCTCAAACTCCATTTTGCAAAGATTATATCTTCAATATTTTGACCAATTTTGGACAGAAAATATCAAACTAAATAACACTATTGTCAGGTTTCTGTTTATTACTTTTTTTGGTTTTGATTCAGGATCTAGCAGAGTGCCTTGCAGAGCCGGATAAAATGTGGAGCATACTACTAATTTCAATGATCAAAGCTGAATTGAACTAAGTTCTACCAATCATTGACTATGTAATCCAGAAAAAAATTATTTCATGTCACATGGTTCCATATCTGTAAAACAGGACTGATGATAAATATCAGATGGTTTGTTATAAAGATTAAATAAGATGGTGTATTAATAGCATTTGATATAGGGTTTATCTTACAGTAGACAAAGTGAATGCTGGCTACAAATAAATACCTATGGAATCGAATATGTTTCATTTGTCCTTGTTCTCCTTTTTCTTTGGAGACAGTAAATTTTAATACCTGTTGATTAACATGTTGCATTTATTAAATCCTTGGCAACTTGCAAACTGCAACAATATTTCCACTTCAAGGAAATTTAAAAAAAAAAAGGTGATCATAGAAGTTCTGCTTCAGGTACTACAGTACACTAGATCATTTTGGTCCATCCTTCCCACCATGAACAATTTTAAAAGCTGAGATTGAGGTGGATATAAAAATAACACTTTGAAGGCATTGGAGAGAAACTAAAGAAGTTAAATTTGTGGACCAAGATCCAGGAGAAGAAGGAAGCCAGGAGCGATGAACCTGGCATTTGAAATTGCTTTCTTCCTTAAAGTGGTGGATAATTTCAGAATCGGAAGCTGAGAACCTGAAAAGTTTTGTTTTTAGATTATTTTTGAATTGGTAATATATTCACAAGGTACAACATTTACAATGTATATGGCAAGGAGAATAATGAAAGTTTCCTTCATCCCTTTTCTCCAAGATACTATTTTCCCTTTCTAGGAGGCTACCAGTGTTACCACTTTCTCGTGCAACCTTGTATATCTGAAAATGAGATTCCTCGCAGTGCACTGTGAGATATGCTCCATATATTTCCAGGAAGGGGCATGGCAGATCCACCAGAGCCTGCTGGAAGCCAGTTTACCACTCAAATAAAGCGATTACTTTATTTGTTTATCCCCCTTTAACCAATATTCTTAAATATTTGCTTAAAATATATTGAGGAGAAACTAATTTTTAAATAAATATTATATGTAGGTAACAACCCACTTACTTCCATTAGCTAGTCAGTGTTCAAAAAAATTTGTAAAATAACTTCTAAAAGTTTTGTAGTTTTTGTCTCTCTCCAGTTTTCTTTTGCGAGTTTTCCAGACGAGACAAATTTGTAGGGGGTCTTGCAAAAATACTCACTGAAAATATGTTGGCAGAATGAGGACTTCTTAAAACCTCTACTACAACTGTTGTTTACATTGGTTACAGTGGGGACAATTTAAGTTTTTCTCAGTGTTAGTTGACGCTGTGACCTAATTATTATTTATTATAATGATGACTTAATCCTGCTCAAATTACCCTCACACTGCTTTAATTGACATCCTTGTCCAAATATATGCTGGTTTTTGTTCTTCTTTTATATCCTTTTATTTTACCATCCAGCCTTAAAAGTAGAAGCCTCCTGTTTTTATTTCCTACCTCATTCTATTTTTCCTATCTATTGAGTCTTTTTAATTCCTACTAATCTTTATTTTCACATCAATCTTCTCTACATTTTTTCAATGTTAATTTTTTTTATTGCTGTTTACTCTATTTATGCTTTTAATTTTTGGCCTCACCGCGCGGCATGTGGGATCCTAGTTCCCCAACCAGGGATCGAACCCACGCCCCCTGCATCGGAAGGGGGACTCTTAACCACTGGACCACCGGGGAAGTCCCTTCTTCTCTACATTTTAATTCATTCCATTTAAAAATTTCTTCTTAGCCATTGATTTTTTGTCCCTGTTCCTTTATTGTTTATCGTGTGTGTTTATTATCGATTTATCTGTATAAGAGATAAGTACCAGAACTCAGTCAAAAAGAGGCATGGACACATTTACAGAAATTGATTTTCACTTTTAATAATGGGAAAGGCAAGGTTTTGAGGGATAATCGACAGCTATCATCTCCAAATTTGTCTTTATTACTGATTTTAGCCACCAAATTTAGACTTTCCAGAAGGATTACAGCTTGTTTGTTCTCATTTCTTGGCTAAGGTTGGGAACTAAATTTCCCAGAATCCCTTTTCCTATATGGTTCCAGGTTAGAAATGGACAAATTTGTATGAGAATTTGTATGAGATTTGGAGAGTGACAGCAATTGAAGCCACTATGCTCAGAAGGTCATTGCTGTCAGACTGGGTGACGGTAGGGGCAGAGATGCCCGGTGAGTCCCACGTTTTCCTTTCTTCTCTCCAGGACATGTCTTGACTCTCTTGCCACCTGCTGGTCCTACTGGCCACTGGCAGCCCCTGACCACCCACAGGGCACTTAGCTGAAGACTCAGGGGTGATGGCCACAGGAAGACAACTATTTCCCCAGAGGTGACGCTTGAAGAGATCTCTCCATCAGTACTCCTTCCACAGTCCCACTTTGGCAAGCAGCTGTGCTTGTTTTCTTGAATTCCTCTGCCACCTCCAGTTTGTCCACTCACAGCAATGTTTCAGGTGGAAAGTTTAGTGCCTGTTTCTCTGATCCTGTCTCCCTTTGCAGACCTTCACTTTTGCAACTCCACTTCTACTTGTGTAAGGTCTAATTGTTATGATAAATCCCTTATTCTCTTTCTGTTTAGAGTGGCTCTCTTTTCCTACTGATATACTTGGGATCTTTCTGTTCTGCCATCTTTATTGCTTCAACAGTGTCTTTCCTCATGGCTGCAAAATGGCCACCATGACCAAGCATGATACCTTCACAGGACATTGCCAAAGCATAAAGCAGGAGTACTGGTGCTAAAAATCTATCTCCTTGCATTCTTCTCCAGTTTCAGGGAGGAAAAATTTTACCTCTGCAGAATTTCCCCTCAGTCTCATCAGTCAGAACAGAGTGACGTACCTTCCTCTGGTCACTGACAAAGGGGCTGCAGGCCATGATTGGCTTGGACCTGTGGTCTTGTTCCCCAGCTGCATATCACGATAACCTAGGAGGCTTTCAAAACATATTTTCACCTGTACCTAGCTTGCAAAGATTCTGATTTCATTGCTCTGGGGTGGTGCCCTGGCATCAATATTTGGAAAATTCTCTCACAGGGATTTAATGTGCAGCCATGGCTGAGAGCCACTGCTTGGATCATACATGATTCATTCTCTGGAGTTGTTGCACAACGAACTAAATCAGAGTTCTGTACAAGGAAAAAGGTGTAAAAGGCTGTGGGATAGGCCATCAAGAGCGTCTTAGGATATGTTTTTATCTATTTAGATCAGCAGTCCCCAACCTTTTTGGCCCCAGGGACCTGTTTCGTGGAAGACAACTTTTCCACAGAAGGGGCTTGTGGGGTGGGAGCTATAGTTCATGCAGTAATTCCAGTGGCGATGGGGAGCAATGGGGAGCGGTGGGGAGCGACGGGGAGCGACGGGGAGCGATGGGGAGTGGTGGGGAGCGGCAGATGAAGCTTCTCTGGCTCATCCACTGCTCACCTCCTGCTGTGTGGCCCGGTTCCTAAGTGGCCAAGCACCACTATCTGTCTACGGCTTGGGGGTTGGGGACCCCTGATCTAGATTATCTCATCTAAGGACGATCTATAAGATAGCAAGAAATATGACTAAAATTCCCACCTGGTTTGCATGATATCACTAAGCACTACCAGATTCTACGTAACTTATTTAATGCATATGTTCCACTTTGATCAACTCTAGGGATACAGTAGGACAGCTCTTCTCCCATCCTTTAGCTACTTGAGGTAAAGCTATCTGAACCCACTACCAAACCACGTGACACAGGGCTCAAGAAATAACTATTCCTTGGTGGGCACATACAATTTTGAAAAGCTAAATAAATGTACAAATCACTTATCAAGAGGAATCTTAAGTGGTTTCCAGAAATTTCCTAGTTATGTTAAGGATTTGACTATTGATATTCCAGTTAGATAAACTATAAAATGCTAAAGGTTTGGACACTGATCAGAATATCCCAGTCCAGCTATATCTTTGTTAAAAATGCGTTTGCTAAGAGCTGCAGGTGGGGGAAAAGAACTTTGAATGTAGGAAAATGTGTTTTCCAATATGCAGGTTACTTTTGCAATCTAATCAGTATTAAAAATATTAGTCCCTGTAGGTTTCCCTGGTGGCGCAGTGGTTGAGAGTCCGCCTGCCGATGCAGGGGACACGGGTCCGTGCCCCGGTCCGGGAAGATCCCACATCCCGCGGAGCGGCTGGGCCCGTGAGCCATGGCCGCTGAGCCTGCACGTCCGGAGCCTGTGCTCCACAATGGGAGAGGCCACAACAGTGAGAGGCCCGCGTACCGCAAAAAACAACAACAAGAACAACAAATATTAGTCACTGTGACGCACACTCCAGGGATCTACCAAATCTAAAGTATTGATTTATAGACCTGGGCACTCATTTGCATCATAGTTTTCAACACATAAGTTCTTCAAGGATTGGCAAGCCAAGTTCACCATTTTGTTTTGTTTTATTTTTTAAGGAAATCATGCTTAATCAGTACCTGAAAGTAGGAGAAGCTGCAGGCTATTCTTCACTACAGCACAAGTTTGCTCAGAAAGAATATTGGTTTTAAAATTTTATGTTTATTTATTTAAATTAAAAAAAACTGAGGTATAGGTGATTTACAATATTATATTAATTTCAGGTGTACAACATAGTGATTCACAATTTTTATAGATTACACTCCATTCAAATTTATTATAAAAGGCTGGCTTTATTCCCTATGCTGTACAACATATCCTTGTAGCTTATTTACTTTATAGTAAGTAAGGTAATTTGTACCTCTTAACCCCTAACCCTACCTTGCCCCTCTCCTCAATCCTCTCCCCACTGGTAACTACTATTTTGTTCTGCTTCTGTTTTCATATGTTCATTCGTTTTATTTTTTAGATTCCACATATAAGTGATAACATACAGTATTTGTTTTTCTCTGCCTGACTTATTTCACTAAGCATAAAACCCTCCAGGTCCATCCATGTTGTTGCAATGGCAAAATTTCATTTTAATTGAGAAAAAACCTATAAGTTAAAAAACATGCTAACCAATTGCAATGTAGGGAATTCATGTGAATCCTAGGTTGCACAATGTTAAAATAAATTCATGAGATGGTCAGGGAAGATTATTTTACTTTTTATTGGTTTAGAACATTATAAACCAATGTATATAATATTTTATTTCATGTATACAATATTATATTTCATCTTTTGTATACACTACAGTGTACTCACCACCAAAAGTTTAGTTTCCATCTGTCACCATAGAGTTGATCCCCTTTATCCATTTCACCCTGCCCCCAGCCCGTTTCGCCTCTGGTAACCACTTCTCTGTTCCATGTATCTAAGTGTTTTTGTTTGGTTTGTTCACTTATCTTGCTTTTGTTTTGTTTTGAATATTCCACATATGAGTGAAATTATATGGTATTTCTCTGTCTGACTTATTTCACTTAGTATTATATCCTCAAGATCTATCCATGTTGTCACAAATGGCAAGATTTCATATTTTTTCTGGCTGAGTAGTATTCCATTGCATACCACATCTTCTTTATCCATTCGTCCATAGATGGGCACTTAGGTTGTTTCTGCATCTTGGGTATTATAAATAATGCTGCTATGAACATTGGGGTGCATGTATGTTTTTGAATTAGTGTTTTCATTTTTTCTGGATATATATACCAGGAGTGGAATTGCTGGATCATATGGTAACTCTGTGTTTAGTTTTCTAAGGAACCTCCATACGGTTCTCAATAGTGGCTGTACCAATTTACATTCCCACCAATAGTGTATTAAAATTCTGTTTTCTCCATATCCTCACCAACACTTGTCATTTCTTGCCTTTTTGATAATAGGACAATCAGGGAAATTTGTGCAGTGATTTGAGTTTTTTTTTTTTTTTTTTTTTTTGCGGTATGCGGGCCTCTCACTGTTGTGGCCTCTCCCGTTGCGGGACACGCAGGCTCAGTGGCCATGGCTCACGGGCCCAGCTGCTCCACGCCATGTGGGATCTTCCCGGACCGGGGCACGAACCCATGTCCCCTGCATCGGCAGGTGGACTCTCAACCACTGTGTCACCAGGGAAGCCCTTGTACAGTGACTGGATTCTTGATCTCATTGGATGTTTGATGATCTTAAGCAATTATTAATTTTTAGGTGTGATAATGATATTGTGATATGTTTAGAAAAGATAAATTATTTTTTGGCAATGCACACCAAAATATATTCAGATGAAATGATGTTATATCCAGCAATTGCTTCAAATAACCCAGTTTGGCAGGGTATTGTATTAAGTACCTACTGCTGCATAACAAATTACTCCCCAAATTTATCAGCTTAAAGCAACAAACACTTATCTCATAGTTTCTGTGGGTCAGGAGTTCAGAAGTAGCTTAGAGGCATGGCTCTGGCTGAGCATCTTCACAGTCATCTGCAGGCTAGAGGATCCGCTCCCGTGTTTACTCAGTAATTGCAGGCTGACCTCAGTTCCTCACTGGCTGTAGCTGGAGGCCTCATTTTCTTTCCTTCCCAAAGACTGCTTGGGTGTCCTGAAGATGTGGCTGCTGGTTTGCCCCAGAGCACAGCCCAAGATGAAAGCTGTGGCCTCTTATAACCTAATCTCAGGAGCGATATACCATCACTTCTGCCACACTCCATTGTTCATGCAGGCCAACCCTGGCACAACACAGAAGGCATCACTGATAGGTACAAATACAGAGAGGTAAGGGTCATTATGGGCTGTCTTAGAAACTGGCCACTACGTTGACTCAGTGCTTTATGGGCTTAGGTCAGGCCTCCTCCTGTCCTCTTACCTCCATAAACAAAACCCTTACTGGTGGTCCATCGAGGTATTTCTGGTCTCTGATTTTGGCGTTGGTTCAGAGTGATGGGTATTTTCCTTTCCTCAGGGTAGAGGCAACCATTAAACAGACTCTAGGCAAGGTCTGAGGGAAGATTCACTGAAAACAGGGGTGGAAGAGTGCAGGGTACTTTCTTAAAGAGACCAGGTCCCTCAGGACTCTGAGCTGGCTTAGATTGGGGAATTGAGTAAAAGATCAAAACGTCCCATTACAATGACTTATGTTTTTTGACATGAAGACCTATAATTTTCCATCTATGTATGTCAAGTAGCACCTTAGTAAGCTGCCCATCTATTTCATTTCTAGGGATTCGATGATGAATTAGCCAGTACCACAGATCCTGGGGACAAAACCCTCTAATTACCATTTCATCACTGTCTTAGTGATGTAATTTCCCCTATCTTATCTCTGACAGTCCACGGCTGTCATCTGACCTCTAACACTCCAAGATTTCATTATTTCCCTGGAGTTGGGCAATCCAACTGCTTTCCTGTGATATTATTTCTTAACACTATTATTACAAAGTCCTCTGCACAGACTGTGGTTCAGGTTGTAGATAACAGACCCACGGCAACACGCCCAATTTCTTTAGCATTTGGACACCTTTCTCTAAAGCACTGGTTCTGAAAGGGTTCTCCTAGGACTAGCAGCAGCACCCTAGAACTCGCTAGAAATTCATACCCTCAAGCCCTCTCCAGACCTATTAAATCAGAAATTCTGGGGGTAGGGCTTAGCAATCTGTTTTAATGTGCCCTCCAGTGATTCTGATGCAGGCATAAATTTGAGAATCACCGTCTTTGTGAATAAGGGTAAGGTAGAAGTTGACTACTCTCAACACGTCTTAAAATTTTCCCTATCATTGCTTACTTTCAAAAATTAACATGTCATAATTCAGAAAGAGGAATCACACTTATTTTGGGCAAACTTAAAACATAAGAAAACTGTGGAAAGAGGTTGAAGAGGTGAATTTTTTTAACATCTTTATTGAAGTATAATTGCTTTACAATGGTGTGTTAGTTTCTGCTGTATAACAAAGTGAATCAGATATGCATATACATATATCCCCATATCTCCTCCCTCTTGCGTCTCCCGCCCACCCCTCTAGATGGACACAAAGTAAAGAGCTGATCTCCCTATGCTATGTGGCTGCTTCCCACTAGCTATCTATTTTACAGGTGGCAGTGTACATAAGTCCATGCCACTCTCTCACTTCATCCTAGCTTAACCTTACCCCTCCCTGTGTTCTCAAGTCCATTCTCTATGTCTGCCTCTTTATTCCTGTCCAGCTCCTAGGTTCTTCAGAAACACTGTGGTTTTTTTTTTTTTTTAGATTCCATATATGTGTTAGCATACAGTATTTGTTTTTCTTTTTCTGACTTACTTCACTTTATAAGACAGTCTCCAGGTCCATCCACCTCACTACAAATAACTCAATTTCGTTTCTTTTTATGGCTGAGTAATATTCCATTGTATATATGTGCCACATCTTCTTTATCCATTCATCTGTCGATGGACACTTAGGTTGCTTCCATGTCCTGGCTATTGTAAATACTGCTGCAATGAACATTGTGGTACATGACTCTTTTTCAGTTATGGTTTTCTCAGGGTATATGCCCAGTAGTGGGATTGCTGGGTTGTATGGTAGTTCTATTTTTATTTTTTGAAGGAACCTCCATACTGTTCTATGTAGTGGCTGTATCAATTTACATTCCCACCAACAGTGCAAGAGGGCTCCCTTTTCTCCACACTCTCTCCAGCATTTATTGTTTGTAGATTTTTTGATGATGGCCATTCTGACTGGTATGAGATGATACCTCTTTGTAGTTTGGATTTTCATTTCTCTAATGATTAATAATGTCGAACATTCATTCATGTGTTTGTAGGCAATCTGTATATCTTCTTTGGAGAAATGTCTATTTAGGTCTTCAGCCCATTTCGGATTCAGTTGTTTGTTTTTTTAATATTGAGCTGCATGAGCTGCTTGTAAAGTTTGGAGTTTAATCCTTTGTCAGTTGCTTAATTTGCAAATATTTTCTCCCATTCTGAGGGTTGTCTTTTCATCTTGTTTATGGATTCCTTTGCTGTGCAAAAGCTTTTAAGTTTCCTTAGGTCCCATTTGTTTATTTTTGTTTTTATTTCCATTTCTCTAGGAGGTGGGTCAAAAAGGATCTTGCTGTGATTTATGTCATAGAGTGTTCTGCCTATGTTTTCCTCTAAGAGTTTTAGAATGTCTGGCCTTACATTTAGGTCTTTAATCCATTATGAGTTTATTTTTGTGTATGGTGTTAGGGAGTGTTCTAATTTCATTCTTTTACATGTAGCTGTCCAGTTTTTTCTAGAACCACTTATGGAAGAGGCTGTCTTTTCTCTATTATATATTCTTGCCTCCTTTATAAAAGATAAGATGACAGTATGGGCATGGCTTTATCTCTGGGCTTTCTATTCTGTTCCATTGATCTATATTTCTTTTTTGTGCCACTACCATACTGTCTTGATGACTGTAGCTTTGTAGTACAGTCTGAAGTTAGAAAGCCTGATTCCTCCAGCTCCATTTTTCTTTCTCAAGATTGTTTTGGCTGTTTGGGGTCTTTGGTGTTTCCATATAAATTGTGAGAATTTTTGTTCTAATTCTGTGAAAAATGCCACTGGTAGTTTGATAAGGATCGCATTGAATCTGTAGATTGCTTTGGGTAGTATAGTCATTTTCACAATGTTGATTCTTCCAATCAAAGAACATGGTATTTCTCTCCATCTGTTTATATCATCTTTAATTTCTTTCATCAGTGTCTTATAGTTTTCTGCATACAAGTCTTTTGTCTCTTTAGGTAGGTTTATTCCTAGGTATTTTATTCTTTTTGTTGCAGTGGTAAATGGGAGTGTTTTTTTAATTTCATTTTCAGATTTTTCATCATTAGTGTACAGGAATGCCAGAGATTTCTGTGCATTAATTTTGTATCCTGATACTTTCTTTACCAAATTCATTGAGTAGCTCTAGTAGTTTTCTGGTAGCATCTTTAGGATTCTCTATGTATTGATAGCATCATGTCATCTGCAAACAGTGAGAGTTTTAATTCTTCTTTTCCCATTTGGATTCTTCTTATTTCTTTTTTCTTCTCTGATTGTTGTGGCTAAAACTTCCAAAACTATGTTGAATAATAGTGGTGAGAATGGGCAACCTTGTCTTGTTCCTGATCTTAGTGGAAATGGTTTCAGATTTTTACCATTGAAAATGATGTTGGCTGTGGGTTTGTCACATATGGACTTTATTATGTTGAGATAAGTTCCTTCTATGCCTACTTTCTGGAGGGTTTCTATTATAAATGGGTGTTGAATATTGTCAAAAGCTTTTTCTGCATCTATTGAGATGATCATATGGATTTTCCTCTTCAGTTTGTTAATATGTTTTATCACATTGATTGCTTTGCATATATTGAAGAATCCTTGCATTCCTGGGATAAACCCCACTTGATCATGGTATATGATCCTTTTAACCTGCTGTTGGATTCTGTTTGCTAGTATGTTGTTGAGGATTTTTGCATCTATGTTCTTCCATGATATTGGTCTGTAGTTTTCTTTCTTTGTGACATCCTTGTCTGGTTTTGGTATCAAGGTGATGGTGGCCTTGCAGAATGAGTTTGGGAGTGTTCCTCCCTCTGCTATATTTTGGAAGAGTTTGAGAAGGTTAGGTGTTAGCTCTTCTCTAAATGTCTGATAGACTTCCCCTGCGAAACCATCTGGTCCTGGGCTTTTGTTTGTTGGAAGATTTTTAATCACAGTTTCAATTTCAGTGCTTGTGATTGGTCTACTCATATTTTCTATTTCTTTCTGATTCAGCCTTGGCAGGTTGTGCATTTCTAAGAATTTGTCCATTTCTTCCAGGTTGTCCATTTTATTCGCATAGAGTTGCTTGTAGTAATCTCTCATGATCCTTGTATTTCTGCAGTGTCAGTTGTTCCTTCTCCTTTTTCATTTCTACTTCTATTGATTTGAGTCTTCTCCCTTTTTTTCTTGATGAGTCTGGCTAATGGTTTATCAATTATTTTTATCGTCTCAAAGAAACAGCTTTTAGTTTTATTGGTCTTTGCTATTGTTTCCTTCACTTCTTTTTCATTCATTTCTGGCCTGATCTTTATGATTTCTTTCCTTCTGCTAACTTTGGGTTTTTTTGTTCTTTCTTTAATTGCTTTAGGTGTAAGGTTAGATTGTTTATTTAAGACGTTTCTTGTTTCTTTTTTTAATTTTTTTTCTTTTTTGCTTTATAACAAATTTAATCAGTTATACATATACATATGTTTCCATATCCCCTCCCTTTTGCGTCTCCCTCCCATCCTCCCTATCCCACCACTCCAGGCGGTCACAAAGCACCGAGCGGATCTCCCTGTGCTATGCGGCTGCTTCCCACTAGCTATCTACCTTACGTTTGGTAGGGTATATATGTCCATGCCGCTCTTTCACTTTGTCACAGCTTACCCTTCCCCCTCCCCATATCCTCAAGTCCATTCTCTAGTAGGTCTGTGTCTTTATTCCTGTCTTACCCCTATGTTCTTCATGACATTTTTTTCTTAAATTCCATATATATGTGTTAGCATACAGTATTTGTCTTTCTCTTTCTGACTTACTTCACTCTGTATGACAGACTCTAGGTCCATCCACCTCATTACAAATAGCTCAAATTCATTTCTTTTTATGGCTGAGTAATATTCCATTGTATATATGTGCCACATCTTCTTTAGCCATTCATCCGATGATGGAAACTTAGGTTGTTTCCATCTCCGGGCTATTGTAAATAGGGCTGCTATGAACATTTTGGTACATGTCTCTTTTTGAATTATGGTTTTCTCAGGGTATATGCTTAGAAGTGGGATTGCTGGGTCATATGGTAGTTCTATTTGTAGTTTTTTAAGGAACTTCCATACCGTTCTCCATAGCGGCTGTACCAATTCACATTCCCACCAGGAGTGCCAGAGGGTTCCCTTTTCTCCACACCCTCTCCAGCATTTATTGTTTCTAGATTTTTTGATGATGGCCATTCTGACTGGTGTGAGATGATATCTCATTGTAGTTTTGATTTGCATTTCTCTAATGAGTAAAGATGTTGAGCATCCTTTCATGTGTTTGTTGGCAGTCTGTATATCTTCTATGGAGAAATGCCTATTTAGGTCTTCTGCCCATTTTTGGATTGGGTTGTTTGTTTTTTTGTTATTGAGCTGCATGAGCTGCTTATAAATTTTGGAGATTAATCCTTTGTCAGTTGCTTCATTTGCAAATATTTTCTCCCATTCTGAGGGTTGTCTTTTGGTCTTGTTTATGGTTTCCTTGGCTGTGCAAAAGCTTTTAAGTTTCATTAGGTCCCATGTGTTTATTTTTGTCTTTATTTCCATTTCTCTAGGAGGTGGGTCAAAAAGGATCTTGCTGTGATTTATGTCATAGAGTGTTCTGCCTATGTTTTCCTCTAAGAGTTTGACATTTAGGTCTTTAATCCATTTTGAGCTTATTTTTGTGTATGGTGTTAGGGAGTGATCTAATCTCATACTTTTACATGTCCCTATCCAGTTTTCCCAGCACCACTTATTGAAGAGACTGTCCTTTCTCCACTGTACATTCCTGCCTCCTTTATCAAAGATAAGGTGACCATATGTCCGTGCGTTTAACTCTGGGATTTCTATCCTGTTCCATTGATCTATCTTTCTGTTTTTGTGCCAGTACCATACTGTCTTGATTACTGTAGCTTTGTAGTATAGTCTGAAGTCAGGGAGCCTGATTCCTCCAGCTCCGTTTTTCGTTCTCAAGATTGCTTTGGCTATTCGGGGTCTTTTGTGTTTCCATACAAATTGTGAATTTTTTTGTTCTAGTTCTGTGAAAAATGCCAGTGGTAGTTTGATAGGGATTGCATTGAATCTGTAGATTTCTTTGGGTAGTAGAGTCATTTTCACAATGTTGATTCTTCCAATCCAAGAACATGGTACATCTCTCCATCTATTTGTATCATCTTTAATTTCTTTCATCAGTGTCTTATAATTTTCTGCATACAGGTCTTCGTTTCCTTCATTTCTTTTTCATTTATTTCTGATCTGATTTTTATGATTTCTTTCCTTCTGCTAACTTTGGGGGTTTTTGTTCTTCTTTCTCTAATTGCTTTAGGTGCAAGTTTAGGTTGTTTATTCGAGATGTTTCCTGTTTCTTAAGGTGGGATTGTATTGCTATAAACTTCCCTCTTAGAACTGCTTTTGCTGCATCCCATAGGTTTTGGGTCGTCGTGTCTCCATTGTCATTTGTTTGTAGGTATTTTTAAATTTCCTCTTTGATTTCTTCAGTGATCACTTCATTATTAAGTAGTGTATTGTTTAGCCTCCATGTGTTTGTATTTTTTACAGCTCTTTTCCTGTAATTGATGTCTAGTCTCATAGCATTGTGGTCGGAAAAGATACTTGATACAATTTCAATTTTCTTAAATTTACCAAGGCTTGATTTGTGACCCAAGATATGATCTATCCTGGAGAATGTTCCATGAGCACTTGAGAAAAATGTGTATTCTGTTGTTTTTGGAAGGACTGTCCTATAAATATCAATTAAGTCCATCTTGTTTAATGTATCATTTAAAGCTTGTGTTTCCTTATTTATTTTCATTTTGGATGATCTGTCCATTGGTGAAAGCGGGGTGTTAAAGTCCCCTACTATGATTGTGTTACTGTCGATTTCTCCTTTTATGGCTGTTAGTATTTGCCTTATGTATTGAGGTGCTCCTATGTTTGGTGCATAAATATTTATGATTGTTATATCTTCTTCTTGGATTGATCCCTTGATCATTAGGTAGTGTCCTTCTTTGTCTCTTCTAGTAGTCTTTATTTTAAAGTCTATTTTGTCTGATATAAGAATTGCTACTCCAGCTTTCTTTTGGTTTCCATTTGCATGGAATATCTTTTTCCATCCCCTTACTTTCAGTCTGTATGTGTCTCTAGGTCTGAAGTGGGTCTCTTGCAGACAGCATATATATGGGTCTTGTTTTTGTATCCATTCAGCCAATCTGTATCTTTTGGTGGGAGCATTTAGTCCATTTACATTTAAGGTAATTATCGATATGTATGTTCCTATTCCCATTTTCTTAATTGTTTTGGGTTCGTTATTGTAGGTCTTTTACTTCTGTTGTGTTTCTTGCCTAGAGAAGTTCCTTTAGCATTTGTTGTAAAGCTGGTTTGGTGGTGCTGAACTCTCTCAGCTTTTGCTTGTCTGTAAACGTTTTAATTTCTCCATCAAATCTGAACGAGATCCTTGCTGGGTAGAGTAATCTTGGTTGCAGGTTTTTCTCCTTCATCACTTTAATTATGTCCTGCCACTCCCTTCTGGCTTGTAGAGTTTCTGCTGAGAGATCAGCTGTTATCCTGATGGGGATTCCCTTGTGTGTTATTTGTTGTTTTTGCCTTGCTGCTTTTAATATGATTTCTTTGTGTTTAATTTTTGACAGTTTGATTAATATGTGTCTTGGCATATTTCTCCTTGGATTTATTCTCTATGGGACTCTCTGTGCCTCCTGGACTTGATTAACTATTTCCTTTCCCATATTAGGGAAGTTTTCAACTATAATCTCTTCAAATATTTTCTCAGTCCCTTTCTTTTTCTCTTCTTCTTCTGGAACCCCTATAATTTGAATGTTGGTGCGTTTAATGTTGTCCCAGAGGTCTCTGAGACTGTCCTCTGTTCTTTTCATTCTTTTTTCTTTATTTTGCTCTGCAGCAGTTATTTCCACTATTTTATCTTCCACCTCACTTATCCGTTCTTCTGCCTCAGTTATTCTGCTATTGATCCCATCTAGAGTATTTTTTATTTTTTATTTTTTATTTTATGTTTCTTGTTTCTTAACATAGCATTGTATTGCTATACACTTCCCTCTTTGAACTGCTTTTTCTTCATCCCATAGGTTTTGGGTCGTTATGTTTTCATTGTCATTTGTTTCTAAGTGTTTTTGATTTTCTCTTTGATTTCCTCAGTGGTCTCTTGGTTATTAAGTAGTGTATTGTTTAGCCTCCATGTGTTTGTATTTTTTTTACAGATTTTTTCCTATAATTGATATCTAGTCTCATAGTATTGTGGTCGGAGAAGACACTTGATATAATTTCAATTTTCTTAAATTTACCAAGGCTTGAGTTCTGCCCCAAGATATGAGCTATCCTGGAGAATGTTCCATGAGCACTTGAGAAGAAAGTGTCTTCTGTTGCTTTTGGATGGAATGTCCTATAAATATGAACTAAGTCCATCTTGTTTAATGTATCATTTAAAGCTTGGGTTTCCTTATTTATTTTCATTTTGGATGATCTGTCCAGTGGTGAAATTTGGGCGTTAAAGTACCCTGCAATGATTGTGTTACTGTTGATTTCCCCTTTTATGGCTGTTAGTATTTGCCTTATGTATTGAGGTGCTCCTATGTTGGGTGCATAAATATTTACAATTGTTATATATTCTTCTTGGATTGATCCTTTGATCATTATGTAGTGTTCTTCTTTGTCTCTTGTAACAGTCTTGTTTTTAAAGTATATTTTGTCTGACGTGAGAATTGCTACTCCAGCTTTCCTTTGATTTCCATTTGCATGGAATATCTTTTTTTATCCCCTCACTTTCAGTCTGTATGTGTCCCTACATCTGAAGTGTGTCTCTTGCAGACAGCATACATAAGGGTCTTGTTTTTGTTTCCATTCAGCAAGTCTATGTCTTTTGGTTGGAGCATTTAATCCATTTACATTTAATGTAATTATCAGTATGTATGTTCCAATTACCATTTTCTTAATTGTTTTGGGTTTGTTATTGTAGGTCTTTTCCTCCTCTTGTGTTTCTTGCTAGAGAAGTTCTTTTACATTTTTTGTAAAGCTAGTTTGGTGGTACTGAATTCTCTTAGCCTTTTCTTGTCTGTAAAGGTTTTAATTACTCTGTCGAATCTGAATGAGATTCTTGCTGGGTAGAGTAATCTTGGTTGTAGGTTTTTCCCTATATATCCTGCCACTGCCTTCTGGCTTGCAGAGTTTCTGCTGAAAGATCAGCTGTTAACCTTATGGGGATTCCCTTATATATTATGTGTTGTTTTTCTCTTGCTGCTTTTAATAGTTTTTGTTTTTAACAGTTCAATAAATATGTGCCTTGGTGTGTTTATCCTTGGATTTTTCCTGTAGGTGACTCTCTGTGCTTCCTGGACTTGATTGACTATTTCCTCTCCCATATTCCGGAAGTTTTCGACTATAATATCTTCAAATATTTTCTCAGTCCCTTTATTTTTCTCTTCCTCTTCTGGGACCCCTATAATTCGAATGTTGGTGCGTTTAATATTGTCCCAGAAGTCTCTGAGACTGTCCTCAATTCTTTTCATTTTTTTTCTTTATTCTGCTCTGCAGTAGTTATTTCCACTATTTTATCTTCCAGGTTACTTATTTCTTCTTCTGCCTCAGTTATTCTGCTATTGATTCTTTCTCGAGAAGTTTTAATTTCATTTATTGTGTTTTTCATCATTGTTTGTTTGCTCTTTAGTTCTTCTAGGTCCTTGTTAAAAGTTTCTTGTATTTTCTCCATTCTATTTCCAAGATTTTGGATCATCTTTACTATCATTACTCTTAATTTGTTTTCAGGTAGACTGCCTATTTCCTGCTCTGGTGGGTTTTTACCTTGCTCCTTCATCTGTTGTGTGGTTCTCTGTCTTCTCGTTTTGATTAATTTACTGTGTTTGGGGTCTCCTTTTCACAGGCTGCAGGTTCATAGTTCCTGATGTTTTTGGTGTCTGCCCCCAGTGGCTAAGGTTGCTTCAGTGGGTTGTGTAGGCTTCCTGATGGAGGGGACTGGTGCCTGTGTTCTGGTGGATGAGGCTGGTACTTTTCTTTCTGGTGGGCAGGACCTCGTCTGGTGGTGTGTTTTGGGGTGTGTGTGACCTTATTATGATTTTAGGCAGCCTCTCTGCTAACGGGTGGGGTTGTGTTCCTGTCTTGCTAGCTGTTTGGCATAGGGTGTCTAGCACTGTAGCTTGCTAGTCGTTGAGTGGAGCTGGGTCTTAGCGTTGAGATGGAGCACTCTGGGAGAAATTTTGCCGTTTGATATTATGTGGAGCTGGGTGGTCTTTTGTGGACCAAGTTCCTGAACTCAGCTCTCCCACTTCAGAGGCACAGCCTGACACCCAGCTGGAGCACCAAGACCCTGTCAGCCACACAGCCACGTACATGGGGAGTTTCTTTCCTTTTGGGAGGTCTGAGGTCTTCTGCCAGCATTCAGTAAGTGTTCTGTAGGAGTTGTTCCACATGTGGATGTATTTGTGATGCATTTGTGGGGAGGAGGGTGATCTCTACATCTTTCTCTCTCACCATCTTGGAGCTCTCCACCAGTAGTGAGATGTTGGAAGAGGAAAAAAATAATTTTACTTTCTATTGGGTTTGGGAATTTATTTTTGTATATTTCAAGTAGGATAAGAGCACCTTTTGAAGGTCTGATTTCAAAGGAACAGGGAACTATTTAGTTTTGTGAACTAGATCTGTGTTAACTGTTCCTGTGCCTTCCATACCATGGAGGAAATGATTAGTTCTCTCAAGCAAGTGCAAAGCAGTAAGTGAAGCAAGTTGCCTCTCTTTAACTTTCCAAAATCTGAAAAGTACTGAGAAGCAAGCTGTGTCAAAAATGAGAACAGTGCGAAGGACTTAACAAAGTAAGTTACCAAGATAACCTTTTTTTTAAAAAAAAATCTTTTGATGACTTTGTAAGCAATATTTGTAACCAATACATCTCTTGCAAACTGCTTGCACTTAAGGACACCATATGTTGTCGTCAAATGAAAAGTTACTAGTACTAGTTTTGACTATGTTTTATGGTTACAAAAAAATAAAATTTTCAAAGAAAGAAAAAATAAGTGAGAGAAGCAGCCTACACTGTCAGGGTTGTTGGAACTAAGTCATGGTAGCCTTTTTTCATCCATCAGGAGGTAGAATTAGTGGGCAGAAAATTTTTTCAAGTAGAAATTGTTGGTAATTTTAGATCCTCCGCAGGAACGACTTATTCCATATGTGTAACCAAATAACTCAATGCCAAGATTTGGAAGTTCACCTTGTCAAGTTTTTGGTGTTTGAGCTGCACTTCGTGATGGTTTAGTTTGATGCACCAGTGAGCCCTATCAAACCTGGCAGTATTAATTTTCATGCACAGCATATGTATCAGTCTTAACTACAACTATCATTTAATTAACGTCTAAATATTTGCTTTCTTTGAATCTGTATGCTAATGGCATTTACCTGATAGCTACCCATGAAAATTATTTGAATATACTTTTGCAGCAGGGGTGTTTTAACATACTTCTTTTGCAAGCCAGAACCTTTAGGTAGAGGTTGTTGGATTAGATACACTGGCTTTTATTATGCTATACCCAGCAGTTTAAGTTTATATTTGATGCACTAGTCTAAATTCCATGAAGGCAGGGACCAAGTTTGTCCTAATCACTTTGTCTTCAGTGCCAAATACATGGCATATAATGTTCACTCAATGAACACCTGTGGAACTACTGCACAATTTCCTGATTCTAGTCAACTGAAAATTCAATAGCTCTTTCAGCGCTAGAATTTTGCTTCTTCTTTTGCCCCAGCCCTGCCAACAAACCACAGACTGTTACTTTCAGAAAGAAAAAGTGCTTCTTTCCTCGAATGATATGTATGTATTGGATTTACAAAAAGCATCTGATAATTAAATTTGGCATTTAATACTTGAGTAAATCCTAGCAAACATAAGTCGTATATATGTAACACTAACTAGTAAACCAAATTACCACAGCTACCTTAGTTTTCTTTAAAGATTAAACAGGCTTAAGTAAGCACCTATGATTCCCTAATAAGCACACACTTCAATAAGTACTAAACTTCTTGACCTATATTTTGGTTGTTTGGAAACCTTATCCCCTATGTTTAATATTTCAGTTCTGTGGGATGTTGCTGTAGATATACTCTTTAAATATAAATCCACTCTATAAGTGATGTGGTAGTGATTAACGCTGTGTATTTCTGGCTTTTCAGTACACGATAGATTTCATTTCCTGTGCTGAGTGGCCAGTTCTGTCCAATGAGTTGAATAAAAGTGATTAAGCATGATTTCTTAGTCAAGAAATTTGTGACGCTCCAAAGCCTTTTTTGCCTTCTGTCACAAGCACTGTCCCAGAGTAGATGCTCCAACAGCTTGGCTCCCTCTGATAGATATGACACATAAGTGACAAATAAATCCATTACTCTCAGGGTTGGTCGTTTCTGCAGCCTATCCTGTCTTAGCCTATCCTGACTTAATTCAAAAGGGATTTTCTACAGAAATAAAAAGGGTTTTAATCTAAATGAAGAAATTTACAAAATCAGTGTTGTGGAACACTTTGTCCTTAAACAAAATGGGTTCCATAGGCAGGAGTTTGAAAACTCATTATAAGAGCTTTAACAACTGGTAACATAAAAAAATGGCCAGGCATATATAGTCACAGCTGTGTGGTAGAATGGACAGTCACACAGGTTTGAGTCCCTGAGTTTTTACCACTTATGAGCTCATCTCCTAACTAGAGGCTCATATCCCTTATATGTAAATGTGGGATAACTAATATAGGATAAGGTAATTGAATTATGAAAATTACCTGATAATAAGATCTTTAATATGTAAGTAGCTATGATAGCTACATTAATCAACTGATTAGTCTGGCAATATATGTCAAATTATAGAATTACTAATTCTTCCATTCACTACTTAATGCATACAACTGGCCTAAGTTTCAAGAATGGAGTATATTAAATGCTAAACTGGTATGAAAAAATGGAAGCAAGTTCTTTAAAACATAAGGTGGTGTATCGTTTTTTTACTCAAATTTTGAGGCTTTTACTCAGTTGTAGCTATTTTTTTAAAAAAAGGGTTATCAGACAAGGACATCTCTCCCTTTTAGATTAACACGAGCTATGCAAAAGTACTTCAGATTACTGAAGGAAACGTAACACCTCATATGCCAAAGATTTATGCCTGAATTAATTTCAAAACCTATAAAGGTATGTACTTATTGATATGCTAATGAGAAAACTGATGCTAAGAAGTTAAGTTGCCCAAAACCACTTAGTTGGTGGAACTGAGCTTCAAATCATGGCCTTCCTCCACGACAGTTTCTCCTCAGTACATAAGAGTACATTGGTTCATGATTATCTAAACCTTTAAAAAAGTTTATAATGGAAAGCATTTTTTTTTTCCGGTACCGGACCTCTCACTGTTGTGGCCTCTCCCATCGCAGAGCACAGGCTCCGGAAGTGCAGGCTCAGCGGCCATGGCTCATGGGCCCAGCCTCTCCGAGGCATGTGGATCTTCCCGTACCGGGAAACGAACCCGTCTCCCCTGAATCGACAGGCGGACTCTCAACTACTGCGCCACCAGGGAAGCCCAGAAAGCACTTTTAATATTAAATAGTTCCCTGCCTAATTATAAGGAGCTTATCACAACGCCAACTTCATTTAATCCTTCATTTGCTAAAAAAAAATCCACGCTTCAAATGGCAGCAAGTGCAATTCTTTCATGTCATTTTCTACAAAATAGGTTAACTTTAAGCAAAACAACTTCAATGACGATAAATGCGTTTCATCATTTATTTAATGTTTAAGCTCTCGCACTAGATTTTTACAAGCTGGTGAACACTGACAAATTATTTCTCCCACAGAACTATAACCACATGTTCCCGGACAGTATAAATATATGGTTGAGCTGACATTAATACACATCACCATTTTATCAATCACATAATAAAACAAATTGTCAAGTATCCAAATATTAAGTTACACAGCTCAAAAGGCATATAAAATATTAAATGTCTGCTCAATTCATTAGCAGAAACCCACTTTGTTTTTTGTTTTTTTTTGCAAGAAAGGTTGGGAATAACACTTAAAAAAAAATAAGTTGGTAAACAACTTCAGATAAGTTTGAAAAAAAATTACAAGAATTTCAGAAACTTTATGATTAAGAATTGTTTTAGCTACAATAACAAAGTATTTCTACCTTTTAAAAAAATATTTACTAAATTAAAGCGCATATTCTACATGTTCTGCACAAGACAAAGGCAACATTTTACTAAAAATACTTAATAGCCCCCTCCCATTCCTTTTTCAGGCCCTCCCTGTAAGTTGCACCCCAAAGTGCAAACATTAAAATTAACTGTAAGGCTTTTTTGTCTGGAGACATTAAAGACATGTGCTTCTGTACAATGTAGATTTTCAAAACGGAGGTCTTCCATGACAGCACAAAATGAGATTTATAGAAAGACATTAAATAATCACTGGTAAGACTTGGTTAATTAAAAAAAAGCAAACGAGCAAATCGGATGTATACTGGTATGACTGTGGAAGATGTAAACATACTGTGAGCAAATAACCTTATAGGCCCTACTTTCTATGTTTGAAATGATGGGAAGAATAAAACACATAAGGTCCAGAGTTTTCATAGTTCCTGGGATTTTAGTTCGACATACTAAAAACAACAAGAATTGTGCTGGGTATTTTGGCACCTAGTCTTTCTAAATTTCTTATATACTGATAAGAATCTGGCATGGAAACAGATTTAAAGACATGAATGACTCCATACTGCATGATTTCAGGAAAAGTCAATTGGTACAAACGATAAGCACATTTTAAATGCTGAACAGCAAGAATCCTTTGCTAAGTGTCCAAGTAGGTTAATCTTAACCCAAACATAGAGGGTGCAATTCTGCCAGCCTTGTGGCCTGGTAAAACTGCATTTCAACACTCCTATGGAAGTTTCATCAGACTTCACCAAGCCAACATGCTGGCTAACATGTACGACAAATCCTGTCCTGTCTAGGTTCCACTTCCAAGCAATGGCATCAGGCACCCCAGTTTTATTGAATGCAACAGTTGTTTCTATGACCATTAGAGTCTTTGAAGCGCAGCCGCATTTTAGGACGATACTTCTCCAAATACAAAAGTTGCTTGCTGTTAAAAGCTCCTCGCCGCTTTCTAGAACGAAGAAAACAAAAGACAAATTAAAGCAAAGTCCCTCTATAATTAACATTTACTGTCCTATAGGAGGCAATCATCACCTTTCTTATAGCAATTTATTTTTTGATTATTACATTGTGACTTAATGTAGAAATATGGATCAGCATCCATGTGTAAATGGGAAAAGGGCCGTAAAAAGTTAATTTTCTAAATCTTTTTGAGAGGTAGTTATAAAATAGTCCAAACTTAGAAATTCATTTATATAAAGTCCAAGAAAAGGCAAAACTAACTTATTGTAATATGAGTCAAAAAGAGATTGCCCCTGGTGGCTGGCAAGATGACTACAAACAGCATGAGGGCACTTCCTGAAATGATCAAAATATTCTGTGTATTGCACTGAGTGGTTATCTTATTTGGCTGTTACCATCCATTCATCTACCTTTGATATCTGTGCATTTTAACTAACTATACTTCAATAAAAGGACAGATAAACAAGCAACATATTCAATCAAGAATTTTAAGTAAAACAATAATTTACAGAATTATTACTGGATTAGAATCTTTGTAATGAATATCTACATGGAATGCAAACAAGTAAGATATTCCCTGGTGGCAATACTATCTTAAAAATGAACAAAATGGTCAGATCGGCTCTTGGAAAGAAATTGCTTTCCTAGTAATATATTTAAATTCGTTACCATTCAACGAGGAAATAAAAAGTGCAAATGGAAAGAACATATTAAATACATACTGTCTGATGAACTGTACTGCATCTTCGTATTTCATTCCACCTTCAATTAATGCTAGGGCGACAAGCACTGGAGCTCTGGTAAGGTAAGAATTATAGTAAATTATTTTTCAAAGTCAAATCCTGGAAAATTCAATACTCCCCAATTCAACATTCCCCAATCCGAAAGCACTATTATTTACTGCACTTCCTATGTTAATACCCATGGAAAATGTTGGACTTTATGTTAAAAATTAAATTAATAAAGTACCAGTATTTTCATATCAAACCCAGGTTTTTAATCTATAACCAAAAAGACAACTATGTCCTTAACTAATACAAATAAGCCTAGAAATTAAGACCTGTATCACTGGAGAGCAGTCTTGAAAAAATTTAAGGGAGAGGGTAAATTGTGACACATGTGGACAATATTTTCTAAATTCCAAGCAGTGAAAAATACTTTCCACTTAAAGATCTTCTGGAAAAAACTGCTTTCTTTGTTTTATTATCAATGAGATTGTGACATAAGTTTCACGCCAGCCTCCCCAGGGCCATGGCCTGAGCAGTGGGGGACGAGGGTGGTGGTAGCAATTTACAACTACGGACACGTATATTTTGGCACTGCTGTGTAATGACTTCCTACTGAATCAGGATTCTCCAGGACCAAGAACCCTGCCACAAACTCACCATATGCAGTGCAAAAACACCTTAGAGACAATTCATGATCCTTTTTCCAATGAGCTTGGACAGTGATTCCCAATACTACGGATACAACCTAGAACACACAATTAAGTATTCCGCCCACATAGGCAAGTATAAATTTCAGCGATAGCATCTGTCAGTTCCAAATGTACTGGAACACATTACTGCTACACTCACCTACTTTTAAATTTAACTCAGTAAGTAACCTAACAAAGCAAATTGATTCACAAACTGACAACCGCGTCTTTACGGGAGTCAAAACCAAGCTTTAACTAGAATGAAGACCAGTATCATTAAATGGGTTTAAGAAATTCTCTTACCTCCCAAGACCTGCAACACAATGAACGGCAATACAACAACCAGGGTCTTCACGAAACTTAATTTTCACAAGACTTAACCAATCATCAACAATCTGGTTAGATGGTGGTGCGCCATCATCAAAAGGCCAATCCTAAGTCAAAAGAATACACGTTTTAGACTTTTAATGTAATTGGTATAATAATTCTAAAACTCTAACACCCAAATGTTACCAGAAGCATTTTCTTTTAACGTTTAAACAAGTGTTTTATGAAACCCCACTGTCAATGAAATGCAAATACATGCTGAGTCTTTATAAAGATCTTTTATTGCTTCAAACCTCTGCTCAACTTTTACCTTTATTTGGACCTTAAGACAGTGTATACTTTTGCAACAACTGAAACAATTCAGCTTTCTGAAGCCAGTGGTTTATCTGAATAAACTTCGGCAGCACAGCACTGTGAACACATGGGAACCATTAAACACTTACGAGAACATGGATGCCTTCTTTCTCCACAAGACTAGTGTCGTACGTTGCTTCACATACTCTTACTACTGTGGTAACTCCATACTTCTTAAGTTCCTGGATAAAACACATGTAAAAAAGCATATGAAGTCTTCATAACCACGTCACTCTTGCTCACCATTTGTCATTTTGATCACCTCTCTAACAGGTTAACAGAAAATCATGTATGTTTAACACGGTCTTGTTAAGTCTTATTGTCACAAGTCTTGTTTTAAGTGACAATACTAAAATAGCATTAAAAGGAAAGGGAATTGTTAAACATCACATATTTTTAATCAATTTTATGTTAAAAAAAATCCCATGGCCCTTCACATACTGAAGTTGTTTATAGTCAAGGTAACCTTGGTTAGATGAAGCGCTAAAAAAAGATGAGAAGCAACTGAGGAACAAAGGAATCACTCATGACGATAAGTAATCTGACTTGACTTATATTAACTCTTTAAACTTTTGCTCATTTGCAGTGCACAGTGTATAGTGTATAGAGCCTTAAAAGTATGTTCAGAGAGTAAAATCTCAAAAATGCAGTGTAAACACCACACCATTTAAGACTAGAGGCTTTAAGACTCATAATGCATTATTATTAATTATAATTCTTCTGGCATTTAAAACATATATAGACGACAATCAAAGATAAAAGTATTTCTATGATCTGGAAGGCCTATTTGTTGTTTCTGATTATATAGATATTTATAAAATAAAATGTGTATGCATCCAAATAAATTATTCAGCATTACAATCCTTCCAGAAATAGAATTAGTAGATCAGTAGCTGATAATTGCATTCTAAGCATCAAAAGGGGGCCAAGACATAAACTAATCCTGGTTTATAGTATCAGGCATTATGCTAATAAGCAAATATGTGAAAAACCCGCAAGCGGAGCCTCCCTCCAACAAACTTCTAGTAAGATAAGAGCCATACTGTTATACTGTCCACATATACATTTAAATCAAGCAAACTGTGAGGCATGAAGAACTAGATATTAACTGATAAATCTAAACTAACCCAAGTACATGTTCTCCTCAAAATGTATAAAATAATTCACCTCTAACGTAAAGACACTGGTATTTCTGAGAGCTGGAACTGTAGTCATAGCACCTCACAATTTCCAAAATATTTTATTTTGTTACATAAAAGGCTCCACTATTGAACTACAATCAGTTTAAGACATTAAAAAGCATCAAAACTCACCTCTATAAATTTGTTTAAGGTCGCATTAGTTGGATTGTGTGTAATAAGAAATCTCATGTTCTTGTAAGTGATTTCCACAGGAGCTGGGCGGTTCATTCGAGCCATGTTAATTTAGTTAAAAAACACTCAGTAGGGTTATGAAAGAATTTAAAAGACTGAATACAGAAATCACGCAAAGAAACTGAGTCTACTTCAATATACTCCACTTGAAATTCTCAGTGCTTTTGAGTATGAAGTTGGGAGTAATGGGAAATGAAATGAACCTCCTGACAAGAAGCAGCAATTCTTCAATCCAGTAATACTGAGGCAAGAGAAAGGAAGTGCACTGAGGTTTACCCCATCCAGGTCAGAACTCTTGTAAAGAATGCTCTGTGGATTTCAATTCAACACTTCTGTGTCCAGGTTCACCACTCTTATGGGGGCTTCTTGGTGGAGTAGTAATGAATTTCTACAGTTCACTTGTCTGCATAGAGGTCGTGCTGTGCCTGGCAGTAATCTCCACTGCCCTTCAGAAACTCCATAAATGTGTGACCAAGAACACCACAGAACTGCTGTTTAAAAGAAAGAGAGAAAAAAAGTTGTTTTCAATTCAAAAGGAACATGTTATGCTTTGATGGTGTTTAAGTGCACAACGATCTTTCCAAATCTGGGCCAAAGCCACCTTTTAAACTTTTACTTGAACCACAAAAATACAAGGGTGATTACAGATTAAATCAATAAGCAAGGATTACTTTAATACCCCTCGCATCATTGTTACATTTGGTGAATATCCCTTACATACATTCTTCTATTAATTACTCCTTTTAAAACCTGGCTACTTGCTTTACATTCTTCTAAATTATTATGTACAACTTTCTACACTGATTTTTCCAACTACCAAAATGTTTTTATGTATTACAAAACTTCAATATATTAGTCAATATATTCTTAAAAAAAAACGAAACTGGTTTTCAAGATGCTCCCATATATACTATTTCATTTGATTCTTAACAACCTATTAAATTTTCATTCCCCTTTAACAGATATATCTCATCTGAGTCTCTGGGAGTTAATCAATTTGAAATCAAGTTTTCAACTGACGTGAAACATAAGTTCGCGTGTGCACGCGCGCGCGCACACACACACACACACTTACACATATACACAGAACTCCTATTTATAACTATAAAAAAGACGTTCATAATTGTAATAGTCTTGTATTTTAAAACCGAAATTTCAGTTATCCTGTCTTAAACTGAAATCTAATTGAAAGAAAAAGTAGAGAGAGGTGGTGGTGGGATGGTGTAAATTACCTTACATTTCTTTTACGGGTCTCAAAAGCAAGGTAACTGCTACCACCAATTACTTTCCCCAAGTTCCCCTTAAAGATCTAAATCAATTTTATGTTAGTATCAAATACATGAATATTCACAGGATATTTTCATAATATATACACGGAAAACATTGATGTTGATGTTAGTCTTCTTCCAAGTAGTTTACAAAGAGCTTGTGTGGTTGGGAGCAAACAGAGGACTAAAAAAAGAAAAAAGAAAAAATTAACAGCAGGTCAACAAGAGCACTGAGAGCCAGCCACTGCCCCAAACTCTTCACAGGTATTCTCATGGATAAGTTACCAAATAAAATCTTTTGTAATCAAAAGATTCTCTTAGTTTACTATGCTTAAGTTTAAATTTAAGCATTAAAAAAGGCTTAAAACTACATTCAAACTATCTCATCTCATTTTCACTGAGTCCCACACTAGTTATAGTTTCTAAAAGAACGCTGCTAAGTTTTGAACAATAATTCATATGAAGATCTAGCCAATCACAGAAAACATTAAGTCAAAAACCCAGTTCATTTTTCCGTGAAAAATAAAGGAACTAGCCTTACGAATCATGTCTTAATAGGTGTCCCATAAGGAAGGTAACTTTCATTAATCCAAATTTGTTCAAACCCACCCTCAGATGTTACTTCATTAGTGATTAATTTTAGTAATTAATTAGTAATTAATTTTTAAATTAGTGATTAAATTGCCACTGAGGACTTTGTTCTGTTAACAGTGTGACGGCAGTACCTGGAAATAATTTCAATTCTACTTTCCCTTCAAATCTTACACACTAATTCCTTAGAATAAAAAGTGTATTCTGGCACCTTTCCAATGACAATGAATGAAAGTGATCTGCAAAGCTGTTAAGGTCAAGGGCTTTTATCTCAGTATTCTGATTTCCGGTACTACCTTTTTTCAACTGAAAGTCGATTTCTGAAGAGACAGCATTGCACACCACCGACTTCCATACTGAACAGCTGAAATTCCTGTTATAGCTGACTTTGGCCATATCCACCCCTTTCAAACAAGCGGTTTCATGAGAAAGCACAGAAAGCAATACAGAAATAAGCCCTTTGGTGACCTGGTTGTTTTTACTGAGTGGAGGCACCCAGTGGCTGGCGGGGTGGGGGTGGGGGACGGGGACGGGACGACGACGGACAGACGAACGGTGGATTTCCACAAGCGCAGAAATGACCACTAATACCTAACATCTTTCTCTTCTGCCCGAGACACTCCCCTATTCCCCATTTCTCTGCCCCAGGAAAAACTATCCATGATAGGAAGTCTGGAAATACCAAGGAATTGTTCCCCTCCCACTGCATATAACCGCAATAATACACACGGGGCATGGGAGACCAATTTCTGTGCAGAAGCCTAAGCCGATCTGTCCTACTGCAGAGTCCGAGCAACAAATCTCTGTTGTGTCCAACGGTTCGTTGGCGAGTCTGTTCCACATCTACTTGTGCTTTAGATAACACACCCGGAATAAAGCATGTGTAAAAAAACATACTGCTCACTCCTGGGGATGATCTGGTTTCCTGGTCTCCAACTTTTCTACTGCCATCAAACAAAATTTATACGAAAAGAGTAACAAGATGGGACTTCCCTGGCCGTCCGGGGTTAGAACTCCTCGCTCCCAGTGCCCAAAGCCCAGGTTCGATGCCTGCTCAGGGAACTAAGATCCCACAAAAGTGGCTCGGTGAGGCCAAAAATAAGAAAGAAAAAGAGAGAGAGAGAGTGTACCAGGAAGCACTGGCTCACAATCTGGATCCCAAGCCAGCCCACGGTGCCAGAAACAGCGCAACAACCTCACACACTGGGAACGGTAGCGGGTTCCACGGGCACAAGCTCAGACTCACAGCCGTGGGTGTGGCTCGCCACGGCGCCACAAGCCAACAGAAGGCAAGCACACGACGCGCCAGGGGACACTCAGGCACAGCCCAAGAGCCCGCGATCGCAAGACGCCGCCGGCCCAGCCCGCCCCGGCGCAGGACAAGCCTGGACTCGCCCCCGCGGCCCGGGGCGGGGCGCGCCCCCCGCGGCGGCCGGCTTACCTGGCGAGGCCGCGCCGGCCCGGGTCACGGGTTCGCGCCGCGCCTTCAGTGCGGCGCCGAGGCCATTTTGTCCGAGCGCCGGTCCCGGCCGCGGAGCGCACGGTAGCCCACAGGCCCAGTCCCGCCGGCTCCGCGCCGGAGAACCCTGCCCAGCCCGCGCGCAGCCGCCTCTCCCGCCCGCCCGCCCGCCCGCCGGGGCTGGGGGCGCGCCCGCCGCAGTGACGCGCAGCCCGCGCCCCACCCGGGCCACGTCCCCGATCCCAGGGCCCCGCGGCAAACAAAGGGGCCTCGGGGCGCCGGCCGGGCCCGCAATACGCCCAGAGGAAGAAGCGGCCACAAAGCGGCTTCTGGGCCACCGCGCCTCCGGGCGCCTCGCCCAGCGCCCCGGGCTCGGCCCCCGGTACCCGCCCGCCGCCAGGACCACCGGGACTCGGGCCGGGACGCGGGCGGGCGCCGGGCTCCGAACAAAGACGGCGGCGCGGGGCGCGGGTACTCACAGGAATATGTCTACTCATTGAAGATTGTGGCCTAATCATACAGCCGGTCCCGAGGCGGCGGCGGCAGGGCAGGGGCGGCGGCGGTCGTCGCGGGGCGGAGGCGGCGGAGGCGGCTTCGCGGGCTGCGGCGACGGTGACGGCGGCGGGGGAACCGGACTCGGTCTGTAGCGAGCGGCTCCGAGAAGGGCGCGCAGCCTCACCGGCCCGCAGTCCAGGGGGCCAATACGCGCGCCGAGGCGCCCTTGCGTCACAAGCCCTCCCATTTATAGCGCGCCTGACGTGCGTGCCCCCCGGCCACCAATCGCAGCCGGGCCCCAGGTCGCGCGCCGACGAGCGGTGGCGGAGGCCCGCCCCGCGGACGTCACGGAGCGACGGCGGCTGCCGGTGTGAACCGGTTGATGAATGGCGCCGCGCTGCAGTCGGAGCGCCACCCGGCGGGGGCGGGAAGTGGCGGAGGAGGGACAGGGAGGGGAGGGGGAAGGCCGGGCGAGGGAGGAGGTGCCGCCCTTCCTCCTTAAAACCCCCCGACGAGTGCGTGCGCTCTCGTCACCAAGAGAGGCCTGCCGTTGATCTCGCCTGAAAACGCAGTCCCCTCGGGGCCGGAACCGGGTCTCAGTCCCGGCCCTGCTTCCTTCTGCCGTAGGTCAGACCGCAGTCGGCTTTGCCTGCGGTTTCCCGTGGCACCTGCGACTTGCAATCCCCGTCGTCAAATGTTTCTGTGGCCCTACGGCTGCCGGGCGACGACCCCTGGGGTGCCTGGGCCCCCGGGCCCGGACCGCGTGCGGGCACGTTCGAGCGGGGAGGTCGTATTTCGGCGACCATCCAGCGGAAGGCGGGAGCGCTCTGCCGCCCGCGGGCTCTCAGGCACGCCTTCGTGCTCCGCACGCGGGCAGCTGCGGCAGGCTTAAGCGTGGCATTGCCGACTCCCACGCATCCTCTGTGCTGCGGCTCCCTGGATGCGTTGCCACGGGTGAGGGAAGGTTAGGCAGCGTTTTAAACATTGTAAGAGCCTTCGACTTGGTCAAGGACCGATGGAACTCTTTGCGTCCAAGCTGGAGCTTTTCCTTTTTGTTCCTTTTCGGAACCGTCCCACTGTCTTTTGTAATTTAGGCCCTTAACAAGTAAAGCTTATCACGGTTGTTCTGTGTTACACAAGGGCAACTCTGTCATTTCTAGTCGGAAAACTCTTTCTCTTCTCTCTGGAAGGAGTAAACAGGAGTTTTACCTGCTCTGAAGAACTCTGCTTTCTACTAACACTGAGGCCTTTTGTTTGCTGTTTTCACTGAGCATAGGTTGGGGAGGGCTTTAGGGATCCCATTGTTTCCTTGTTCAGTGTACTGCAGCATCTTAGGATTTATTAGAACTTCTGCTTAGAGACTGTGCTTGCATAGTTATTCAACTTCTTTATAAACGTCATACTCTGTAAACAAAGTGAGCGCTTTCAAAAAAAGAGTTGGGTCAGGCAGGCTTTTATGGGAATAAAAGTCAAATCACCTTCATCTTAAGGAAATTGCCTTGGAAACTCTTGAATCCATCTAAGTCAAGGAAAACTAAAGAGCTTGAGAAATATACGATGCCCCTTCATTACATAAAAGTTTAAAACTTTGATATGGCAAAAGGCTGTTGACAAAATGAAAATATTTAACGGCCCATTGGGAGGACATTTTGGCGACGTATCATGGGAACAGTTAACACCATAATAAATAAAATGCTTGACCCACATCTACAATAGTGTAGTTAAAAAAAACCCGTGTTCAGTCAGCTGCTCTCATGCCAAAAGTTTGTCAGCACAGAGATGCTAGTTGGAAGAGTGAAAGCTTTTCAAAAAATGAGTTTGGTGGGACGAGATATAAGTTCAGCTAAGCAGAGCCAAATCAGTATTAGCCAGTGTTCTTGTAGAACTTGAGATACAAGTTGTGAGTCTTGTGAGCCAGATCCCGTAATGGTCACAGGCAGTGCTGACATGAAATATCCGGTGAGCTGTTGCTCATCAAGCTCTGAAAGCTGGGCTCAAACTCCCAAGTGGACCAATCAGCTTGGGGGGGGGGGGGAAGAGGGAGGGGGCGGGTCTTAGCCTCTCAGATGGGGTACCACCTTGCTCTACTTGGAAAAGACAGTCAAGGATGAAAAACTAGATAGAACTTTTGCTATTGTCATGGGCCTGCGACTCCGGCAGCTGCCGTGTTTATATGTGTGTCATGTGGTATTGTGGTTCACTGCTGAGCGTGTGTGCCCTGTGGAGCCCAATAGTTTTAAGCTTTAAGTTTTAAGTTTTAAGAAAACAGTGGTCCATCCCTTCACTAGTTAGGAGGCTCCTGGGGTCAGAGGACTCACTAACCTCTATAGATCTGCACTTGGAGCATCAGCGCCCGAACTTGTTGAAGCAGAGGGTTCAGACTGAGCCAACAAGCTTGCAAATAGTGGTCCAGACATCCAGAAGTAAGGAAACACTTCTGAAAAGGCAATGCTCCAGAAAGAAGCCCTAAGATGGAAGACTTCTTTTCCAGCTAAACAAAATGCCCAGATAGCAGTTAACTTTTCTCAGCAAAACACGTGTCCTTGAGTTCATCATGGTAGGCAGGACTTTTAATTAGCATATTCAAAATTCAAAAGCCAACAGTTGGGAGGTAAAGGAGACTGTAAGAGCATTATGAGGAAAATCCTTACGGAAGATGAAGCACTGCAGGAGACTACAAGTCAGCAAAAACTGATGATGAAGAGCAGAGAACTCTTTATAGGATGGCAGATCTAGTATACATTGAATGATTCCACTTATACCAGACACGTAAGAGGAATGGAGGATTTCAACCCTTTCTATCTTCTCAGACTTATTAGGGCCATGAAGGGTAGGTTGAGACCATGAGGAAGTCTGATAAAAACAATTTTAATAAAGCAAGAGTATTACCATTGCAGTGATAGAAAGATCAAATGTGACAATAACAACCCAGAAAAGAAATACTAGATTGCAAGGTATAATGATGTGCCAGGTGTACTAAATAGAGGCAAATATCCCAGTGGCTGTCTGGATACTAGTGGGGAGGGTGATCTTAAGGGCAGTATAGCCCCAAACGTAAGAAGTGTCCTGAAAACTCAGGGATACAACCATGGCTACTATCAACATTGTAACAGTCTATTTTCCTTTTGCTGTTATATAGCAGCCTATTTTATATCTAAAACGAACCTTCTTGTGTGATTTGTTTAAAAAAAGTTTAAAATGGAGGGCTTCCCTGGTGGCACAGTGGTTGAGAATCCGCCTGCCAATGCAGGGGACACGGGTCCAAGCCCTGGTCCGGGAAGATCCCACATGCCGCGGAGCAACTAAGCCCATGTGCCACAACTACTGAGACTGCGTGCCACAGCTACTGAGCCCACGTGCCACAACTACTGAAGCCCCCTCGCCTAGAGCCCGCACACTGCAATGAAGAGTAGCCCCTGCTCGCTGCAACTAGAGAAAGCCCGCACGCAGCAACAAAGACCCAATGCAGCCAAAAATAAAATAAATTTTTAAAAAATGTTTAAAATAGAGAGTATACTTAAATTTCTGTGAACATATAATTTTCAAGTGCGTGAATGTTGTTTAAAACTAAAGCATGCTCTATGTTAAAAAATGGCTTAGTTTTCTTTCCCTAAGTTACTGATTTAAAGTTTTATCGTATTTTTTTAATAGCCACATATTTTTGTATATTTATTACTTTTTAACTGCGGTATATAATTGACATATTACATTATATTAGCTTCAGGTGTCTGACATAATGATTCGACATTTGTGTGTTTCACAAATGATCACCACAGTAAGTCTCGTAACATCTGTTCCCATAGGTTAAGTACAATTATTTTTTCTTGGGATAAGGATAGCAATTCATCCTTTTGATGAATAATAAAAATCAAACAACGGTGCTACATCTCCATTTCTATGTGAATTTTAGATACAGAAATCTCCAACAAGCAATTAAGCTTGTCACAAGCCAGTCAAAGTCCGTAGGCCAATCAGTACCTGTACTTGGGCTATTGTGTTTTGACTCAGTCAGACATAGAAACTGTCAGTCACCTACCCGGTGGGTGCTAAAGATGTAAATATCTTTGGATAAAAGAATCCTGTTGGATCAGAAATAAACATTAAGTCATTCAAACCCAATCATTAGAGGTAATCTTTCTCTGTAAAACTGACTTAAGGCAGTTTTCGAAAAACCTTTTAAAAACTATTTTAAGAATTAATGCTCTTTAGTAAATCTCTGTTATGTCCATTTTCTGTCCGTTTACTTTTCATGTCTAAGTTTAATCAACTTGAATACAAACCCAAAAATTGCTTGGGTAAGTCTTCAAGTCACATGAAACTGTGTTTTCACATTAGAAACCCTGACACTGAATATAGTTGAGTATTTACTTCTGTGGAGGTTCAGCGTGCGTATTATGATGTGACAGACAGATTCGTCAAAAGAATATTTCTATTTGCATACTGGTAGGAACTGTTTCCTTGGGAGGCTGAGTAAAGGACTTATTATAAACCTCTAATACTTCATAGCATTTTCATAGCATGCCTTTTTTTTTTTTTTTTTTTTTTTTTGCGTTACGCGGGCCTCTCACTGTTGTGGCCTCTCCCGTTGCGGAGCACAGGCTCCGGATGTGCAGGCTCAGCGGCCACGGCTCACAGGCCCAGCCGCTCCGCGGCATGTGGGATCTTCCCGGACCGGGGCACGAACCCGCGTCCCCCGCATCGGCATAGCATGCCATTTTGATGACTGATTCATGTACAGGTACCCGGAGGAATCTAGTTTCAGAAAATTCTTATTTTTAGTGAACTAGGAAAAATTTCTTTTGCTGTTCTAAAGTCTGAATAAAAAGCATTTGGGAATTGGAAATCAGGAGGGCCACAGTCTCCATGAAATTGTTAGGAACATGTTGAATTATGCCGCAGTCTGAAGCGAGGCAAAAATAGCTTAGGAAAGAACTTAATCTGGTCAGAGAAAGGGAATGGAGTATCAATAAATGTCAAAGGTTTGTTATGCATGCTATGGCCAAGCTGTCACTTGACAGGTTTAATTTACAGAGTTGGCATTTAGGCTGCAGAATCCAGACAGACACTGACCCAAGCAGCCTTACTAGGGTCAGCCTTACATAAGGAGGAGTGCTCTTGAACAGGTTCTGCCAAGCATAATATTTATTTAACAGAAAGCTTCAGTAGTCATGTCTCTTCCCTACTGTATCACAACTTTGTTTTTTAACAGGACATGTTCAGTAAAGATTGCTATCTTAGTGTATTTCTATCGCTTATTTCATCACCAGAAGATACTGAATAAGAAAAAAGTGAAGAAGCATTTCAGAATTTCTTCTACTTAAGGTAGTTCTCATACCATGTATTTCTGGAGTCCTTTGACATGTTAATATAGTAGATAATCAATATTTGTCTGGATATGACCAGGTTACTGTTCCTCCAGAAATCCTTTTAGGCATCCTCTTCCCAGTCTTCCTAAGATTTGCAGGCTCCTCTTAGTTTTTTCTCAATCCCTTTAACAATGGTGTTCACTGGGGTTTTGTTTGTTATAGGGCTGCCTGGCCCTGCTCTGCATCCCAGGAAACCCAGACCTAAAGGACAAGAATTTATCACAGAAAGAGGAGGAGGAGAGGAGAGAGGCTCTTGGTGGAGGAAATGACAGTACAAATACCCAAGGTGGGAAGAGTTTGGCTGTGCTCAAGGAGATGAAAGACTCGAGGGGCTGCAGCAAAATAAGAAAAGGGAACAGAGGCAGGAGTCAGCCTGCACATCTGGCAGGGGCTGGATAATTCAGCGACCTCGTAGGCCATGGTAAGTATTTGGATTTTATGTTAAGGGCAATGAGCAACAGCTGCCTAACAGGAAATAGATGTTTTAAGAAATTCATTTTTCCTTTTCTGTGGAGAATGGATTGGAGGGAGCCACAGAGTGGAGTTGGCATGATGCGGTGAAAGACTTGAGGTTTCCTGCCTTGCTAAATGGTGGACAGTGACAGTGCTGACTGTGATGAGACAGTGGAAATGGAGAGAAGCGAGTAGATCAGAGACGTAGAAATAGAATTGAGAAGACGTGGATCACAACATGGCCTACAGCTTCCCAGAATTGTTGTCCGTGTCCAGACAAAGATAGAAGGCCATTATTATAAGCCTATTTTATGCTATGGTGCTGAATATTATAAGCAAACTGACATGAAGTTTCATAATTCACATGACCATTTTCATCAGCAATATGTTTGTAAGCGGCAAACCAGAAGCATAAAAGAAACAAAGGTCCTCAAATTATGCTTGGAGAAAGGCAGTATTTCTGAGGATTTCAAGAATATAGAGCAATGGGAATGCCTAACAGTTGTATATTTTAAGTTTTCATAGAACAGCCAAAATCCTGGTAACTATATTAGTATGAAAAGCTAAAATTTATTATGCTCTTGTTGTCTTCCAATCTGTGCTAAACACATTTGCATTTTTTTCTTGAACTTAGAAATAAATGTAAATGTCAACAGTGTTATAAGCGACATTTAAGTGCTTTGTGGGTGTCATTGGGTGATGTGATGAATGATTTTTTTCTTTACAAATTCCTATATTTTCTAGTTTCTTTCCAAAACTGCTACCCTTGTTATTGGGAATACCAAATGAGCACTTGGAGGATTTAAGTCATATCCCATATTCCTAATATTTTCAGAATTTCAGGTAATATTTTCAGAAAATGAATGTCTGGAATGTTATTTACATGGAAGATATTTGAAACATTTAATTGTATGATGACTGTTTAGAAGTAGAGGGAGGGGTATTTGTGTGGCAGATTTAAGTTGGGAGTTAGAATTTGTCCCAGAAGAGGTTGTTCTGATAGGTCTGTGGCCTTCTTATAATCTCTGCAAAAGAGATGGTGGCGCCAGGTTACCCTAACCTCACTCCAGCTGTCAGAACACCACAACCATCCTGTTCTGAGTCCATGTTTCCAGAGGATTAATCCCATTATAATTTACTTTTAAGGTGGATCTATTTGCCATCACATGTAGGAATGTAATGCCCAGAGTTCTCAAGATCCCTGAGAACTTGAAATGAAAGGAAATCTCCTTTTTCCATTTTCTTTTTTGCTCTAAAAATTTGTCTTCAGAGAATTAAGCCAGAAACTCTGCCACAATGAGGGTGTTTACATACCATATCTGTGGTTATAAATCAAAAGATTGCCTAAAAATGTGTGACTAACATTTGGAAACATCTAAAACTTGAGTCAAGGTAACTTTGGTATCACCTAAGAGAAGGTGAACTGGAATGTGATTGTAAGTGGAAATTAAATCAATTTTATTATAGCTGTGTGGAGGAAGATTATGAGAACTGAAGGAAGATGATGAGAGGTACATAGAACAGTAAAGCCTAAAGATCTGAGGGTTGTCGGTGTTTGTCCAGCACTGCCTAGGGAAGAGGCACTGAATCTGTGTACAGTGAACATGCTGGTTGTTCTCGCATTATGGCCTATATGTCATCTTCTATGAGTTTAGTAAAAGTGAATTACAAAATATGATTATGTAGTAAATTACTGAAACTCCATCCTCCCTTCTCATTCTCATGAATATTTCAAGAGAATTTGTTCTCTAGGCCAGTGGTACTCAGATTTAGGCTGTGAGCTAGTACAAACCAACCTACAAACTGTTGCTGGTCTGAGAAGAGATAAGTATAGAGATTGAGAGCAGGACTTTCAGAACTTTTATAGCAATTTGATAGGGTAACTTTATGTTTATTGAATTAAATTTATAAATTAGGCTTATATTTTTACGTTTTGAAAAATTTCATTTTCACGTAATTCATTTTTATTAAGAAATACTGCTGAAAACTATGGAAATCGATCAGTTACATTATGAAAAGAATTGCTACAGGTACCTTCCTTTAGTCTTTCATGCATGAGGCTACTCCATGATCTTTTACAATATTAATTATTCCTAGTCTGTCCATCCTGGGTTGCTGTCATCAGGAGGAAAGAAACAATTCATACGGTTTCTCAGCTTCCTTTGATAACTTTAAATAAGAACTATGATTGTGGTTTTACAAATATATGAACATGCTTTTGTTGATATATTGGTGTGCGCCCGTCAGGACAATTTAGAGTTACTGTAGCACACTTCCACAGAGTTAAAAAGGAAACTGAAAATGTTGTTTATAGCATCAGATGACAGCCAGGAAAAGTGGGTTGACAACAAACTTATAGACTGTTTTATAGCCTTTGGGAAATCCAATTTTAAATCCAAATTGCTTTTTACTGCTATTTAAGCCCTTCTCCTTATATGTAGTGTTCATTGTGTAAAGTAAATTCACTGTTTTTACAAGTAATGGTGGAAATGGAACTATGTCGAATAGTCTTATGCACTACAGCTTCCCCAAATGACTCCATATAAGTCCCTGCTGTCTACAAGTGTCATCATGATCCTTTTAATTGATTTTAAATGGCTTTAAAAATTTCCAACAGGAGTATTTATAGTTACAGAATATTTTTCTTCATGAGCATGTTATTTATAAAGATGAATTGGTTTTGATGAAATTGAACTAGTTAATTCCCCACTAATGGATATCATGAATATCAATGATCAACGACTCCTCCCTCCAGTGTTCTTTCCAATGAGAAAGGGAAGAGAGTGGAGCAAAATCATCTATCCTCCATACTGCCATAGAGTCTTACTGCCTTGGATATGTCCTATCCAAAGCCATCATCCTGCTCCATGGGCAGGCTTTGTGATAAACGCTTTATGAGCATTATCTGACAACCTACTTGGCAGACGAGGAAACTCGTTCTTTATTTCCTTCTTGAAACTCTTGCTTCGTCTACCCCTCTGGGAGCTCCTGGCTTGTCTCCCTCTGTCTTCCTGTCCTCCAGTTGTTGGTATTTTTAAGGATATTTCTTATTTCTTCTCTGTTATACTCTTACACTCTACAGTCTCAGAGTCGTTTAGAAGATTTCTTTGGTTTCAACTTCCTAACATTCCCTGTGCTTCCAGTAAAGACTTCTCGCCTGAGTTCCAGAAATATATATTTCCATGGTATAAACTCCAAGTACCTCATACCACATGGTCAAAGCTGAGCCGATAATCTCCTCCCTTCCCCATGAGACCAGTTCATCTTTTTGTTGTCCTGATACCAGTGACTCCCATCTCTGGCCCTCAGATGCCCCAGCCAGAAACCTGGCAGCCGTACTAGCATACTCCCTTCTCTTCTCTTCTGTCTGATTGGCTGCCAATTTCTGTTGAGTCTATCTATTAAAAATCTCAGGAAGTGTCCCTCTGCCTCCACTTTTTACTGTCAGTCTTCCTTCCTTCCTTCATCTGTTCCCCCTTCTTTCATTCCTTCATTCATCCCTTTAACAATATTTACTAAGTTGTACTGAAATAGCTTGATTCAATGACTTCTAGTCTTGTCTCCATCTAATCCATCCTGTATTGTTAAAAAATTCAGTGTCTTTAAAAAAAATGCAAATCTGATCTTGTCATTCTCCTACTTAAAATCCTCCAGTGGCCCTCTATTAACTTTTAGAAAGCCCAAATTACCAAGACATTTAAGACCCTCCAAATTATGCCTTTGCTGTCCCAGCCCTACTTCCTGCACTACTGTTACTCTTCTAGTCTTTGAAACCACTTGTGGTTTCCAAAATATTTGCCATGTTTTCTCAGACCTCTATTGTCTGTAATTCCTTTTACCTAGAAAGTTCTCTTTCTACTTCCCCTAAAACTCTACAATTAATTCTCTTATGAAGCTTTCCTGGCCACTACATCAATTAGGTACTCCATTCCCCATGCTTCCATGGTTTCTTGTGCATACCTCTAATGAAGCATTCATTGCATTATGATAACCATTTTTGTAAACTCATCTGTATCCCTCATAACCCATGAAGCTTTCCAAGGCAGAGGCCAGGTCCTATTAATTTCCCTGTGCCTAACACAGTACTTGGCACATAGTAGGTATTTAATGAGCAACTAGCATATTTTGTGGTATTATTTCATGCTTTATTTAAGGATGTTTAGAGGACAGTGCTGGTGTTTGGTAGGACACAGAACCAAGAAATGGGATCTAGCAGCAGACAAAGATTAGAAGGTGAAATCAAGAAAGTCATGATAACAGGCTGGCTTATCTTGGATAGTATCAAAGACAGATTGTTTACTATCTTTTTTTGGTTGTTGTTGCTGTATTTGAGCATTTCTCCTAAAAGAGTATTAATAACTCACTTTTACATTACTATTAGGAATAATCTTACTTTTTATTCCTTGAAATGAATAACAAGACAAAAGAACTCACAACTAGTATCAGTGACTCAGAAATAAATTATTGATCTAGAACAGATTCACCTAAAGTGATAGTGACATGCTGATCTCTTTGGCAGAGCCTTTGCACAGAGAATTCTAGACTTCCCCTCTGGTGTCACCCTCCCTTCTGTGTACTATAAGGCAGACAGAAGCCATGCTCTGAGAAAATACTTAACATGGCACACCTAAAGTAAGTTTATTATAATATTTTTAAGGTGTTGTATTAGTGTGATTAAACTTTTAGATTTGCAAAAATGTGTACTTGAAGACTGGATTAACTTTTTGAAAATTTAAGGAAAATTTTTCCTTTCTTTGTTTTGTATATTGTACCAAAGAAATGCTAATTAATATTAAATTTTAATTGAGAAGAGTATGGCATGTGTTCTGTTGGCTCCATATACACTGAAGGTGCTGACTGATCAATGATAATTATTTAAGAACAGATTTTACAATCTTTGTAATAGTTCTCCTTCAATTAAATCCTTTTTGAGAGGGGAAAATCCTGGCAGGTGGCTACTGTACATATAGGGCTTAATTCAGGATGGCAAACATCTTGTGGTAGTTGCATCCTATTTAGGGTTTTATCTTGCATCTATGCACACAATTTATGATTATGGAATCATTAAATATGGCCCTTCAAGGTTCTTAGTTATTGTTCTATTCTTGGATCCCTTGATTCCACATAACAATCTTTCATTTTTAAGGGGATTTTTATCTTTTTAAAGCACTCTATCTACACGGCCCAACCTCTCTGTCTGCCATGGTTATTGTATAAGGATATTGTAAAGTGTCTATGTCTGTGTGCCTTTTTGAGTAGCTGAGATTCAGAAGCTGTTAGAATGATGTGAGGCAGCAAATACAGTAAGGTGTTGGAGGATGGAGTTTTTCCAACTATAAGAAGATGAGAGAATTTTAGAGCCATGTAAAGATGGAACTGGAAAGGCCTGAAAGATCATCCAATTATACCTCAGGGAGCAGAGCCCTGGAGAGGATAAGTGACTCATCAAGTGCTCACAGAATGTGGCAAAGTCATCTCAGAGCCAAGGGGAAGTCCTCCTAACGGGAACATAACTTGCATTTCCATGTAATTTAAGTCCCAAATGATTTCCCTTGTATTATCTGATTGCATCTCTTACCGACTCTTAACAAGGCTTTGGGAGGAGAGTTGGCTACCCCATCTTCCATAAGGAGAGGTTGAAACACACTTAGTAATTAAGCTAGTCAAAATTGTAAACTGCTCCCAGACTCATTCTTCTCATAAAATCAGGATCCACAGGTTAAATAAATGCTCCAACCTCCTCTGAGGCTGTGGCTCCCAAACTTTAGAGGCACCTCGGGTGATTCTGATTCACAGGTTGGGGTCTGTGAATGCTAAAAGCTCCCATGAGCTGCTGCTGTAAGGTAGCTCATCATTAGCTAGGCAGAGTGAAAGCATGCCTTTTGTAGTATGTCACACAAGAAGGCAAAATCATCTATTTCTAGTGCAGTGGGGCACACAAAACTCTTCGTGGGTCCAAGAATTGTGATTACAGTAGCAGCTATAGCAGCAGTAATAATATTTCTGGTAACTGAGGCCCCATGCCACTTACAGAAATAGGTATCTGAAGAGATAGGAGAGAGGGGGACACAGCTTCAAGGATTTTACTTCCTATAGGTCTAAACATATTTTAATGACATGACAAAAAGATCGAATTCTTAAATTCTCTGATTTCCAGTGAACTCTTCCAAGGTCCTTGTCTTACTGTGACATCTGACTCAGTGCTCTAATGCTGGAGACGGTTGCCATGGTGAGTCACACCTGTACTTCCACCTGTCTCAGGGCAGCCTCGGAGAGCTTCTACGCTCTATGGAGCCCACTTTCTTTGCTGAGCCAACTGTGTTCTCCTTTGAAGAAGGGAGGGTCAGTTAGCACTAATCTTCTATTACTAGAAATGAACAGCAATTGTTCTGGGAGTGGAAAGATGACAAGAAATGGAGGTTTGAGGTTTCTACGAATACCTGGAACAATTGCTGCTCTGCTTGGCTCCGTTCTGACGTCAGCCACAGATAAATATGTGCAGAAACCATACCATATGTCTCAGAACTGTACATGTTGCCTCTAAGACTAGTCTTCTCCTTGGATGGAGAAATTTCTGTGAGCATTCACTATGCACTGGCACTGGTCTAAGAGATGGGGGTGTGGGTGGTATACAATTGTGAAAAAGATGCTGTCCTCAAAAGTGATCCCTGTGTAAACAGTTACAGTACAGCAAGATAAAATGTATAACAGATGTTTTCCGCTGGGTGCTATGGGAACCCTGAGAAGTGATGCCTAATTCTGCCTGGGTTGGAATGTGGGAGTGAAAGTAGAGTCTTCCTAAGGAGGGACTAGAGTTAGGAAGAAAGAGAATAAGAATTTCTGGTCCCATGTTTTGAAACCAAATACTCCCAGTATTATGATAATTGGATGAAAAGAACATGAATGCTTTTCATATTGGTTGAAGTTTTCCAGAGGGATCAGAAACTTGACAAGAATAGAGAAAAATTCTACTATAATGAAATGTGCTTGAAAAACAAACAAACAAAAAAAGACTGCAAGACTGAATTGTAACTAAATACACTTCTGGTGAGAAGAATTGTAAAGTCTTTTTTTATTGTCTCTGCTGAGAGGAGTCTACCATCTGTTAATCTGAATATTTGTGCTTCCAATATTTTGCTTTTTTAAAAATTTAAATCACTTAATTACCAAAAAAACAAAAAAAGTATAGTCTATGTTTATGAACATTCCTAGACTGATAACTGGGATTTTTCAGTTGTGCTTATAAGTTTCTTAAATAATACCAACTGATATGACATCACTAACTTTGATGCCCTATTATTCTTATTTTCTGCTTTAAACAACTGTAACCATTACCTTTTAAATAACCTGAGTCAAGTAACTTAATTGCGCCCCATTACAATTACACTCTCAAACTGGGCAAAAGTTTTGTTTAGCTGTTCATACCATCATTTCCTCTCTTTCCCCTTCCCTACAACCCCTGTGTGAATTCTTGCTCTTATGCACAAAGACACGGGAATTCCTATCCCCTGATCTAATCAGAGATAATGTAGTCAATCAATCACCAGTTAACTACACATTCCTTAGCTGAGATGCTTTTGTTGGGGGCTTGAAGATAGAAATATGTGCTAATGGCCAGAGAAGATCTAGCTACACTGTAGCACTAAAGTAGCTACACCACTACAGGATTACAAGCCGAATCTCATTAACCTGTCTTAGCCAATAAGAATTCTCTCTTTAGGCCACCCATGGAATTGGTTATTCATAAAAGAGGAAGTACATTGACCTTTGGCTTTCACTATGGAGCATGGGGACCAAAACTCTGGGTTTTCACATACCACATTCACACACATTCTATTACCAGATTTTATTCAAACCTGAGTAACCAAGAAGTGCCTTTTACAGTAAAGCTTTGATATCTTCAAAAGGCTCCATTCAGCCTTATAACACCATTAGTGGGGACTTACTTGATTAAGCAAAATATGTGGAGTTGACCCTTGAACAACGCAGGTTTGAACTGTGCGGGTCCACTTATTTGTGGATTTTTTAAATAGTAAATACTATAGTACCATATGATCTAAGGTTGTTTGAAACTGGATTTGGAACTGCGGATATAGAGGGACTGTGGGGACATAGGGCTGACTACAAGTTATGGGTGGATTTTCGGCTGTGAGGAGGGTCAGCACCCCTAACCCCTGCATTGTTCAAGGGTCTATTGTAGTTTGAAGTTCAATAGTATCCCTGAAGAAAAAGAATGGTTTTTGAATTTACTCAGTATACTCAGATATACCTTTTCCTTACTACATTGAACTTTGGGGACCAGTTAAATACAATCTGGTAAATTTGTATGAAGAATTCTATGCAACTATTTATATCATATTTCCCAAGAATATTCACTGAAAAGAGGTCATGGTCATGAAGGAATGTTAGGATAATGAACTTTATATGACATAATCCTCATTTTGAAACAATATTTGTGGTACATACAAAGAAAATGTCTGGAAAGGAATACATTAAGATGCATATGGTGGCTATTTCTGAAGTAGTATAGGTTTTGGACATTTTATTTTATACTTTTCTGTATCTTCCAAATTATCCACAATGGCTTGTATTGCTTTCATATATGAGAAAAACCCTATCAACATTCTTAAAAAAGACCCAGATTGGGAATTCCCTGGTGGCCCAGTGGTTAGGACTCTGTGCTGGTTGGGGAAAGATTCCGCAAACCTCAAGGGCACAGACAAAAAAAAAAAAAAAAAAAAAAAAGACCCAGTTAATCATGATCAAGTATGTATAACTAGATTCCCAGAGCAAAAATGATTTCAGGTTATTAAGAAGATAAATTATGGTTCACCTTTCGATTACCAGATTGATTTTTTTCAATTATGAAAAATACTGATTTTTAAACTTGCCAGTGACCAGACTTTACATTATTACATAACATAGCTCTTATTGGACGTAGTTTCACACTTAGATAATCCTTTGATAATCAGAATATAAATTTTGTGACCATAGTTCCCCCAATTATCTGGGATAGGTCTGATGTCAAAGACCTATTTGTTCTCCTGATATTTGGGCTATAAAAAACATTATCACGTGTAATCTGGAGATGAAGGATCCAGATTACTAAATAATCTGAAACTTTTGTTGTTGTTGATTTTTGGCCATGCTGCCCAGCATGTGGGATCTTAGTTCCCCCACCAGGGATGGAACCTGCACCCACTGCAGTGGAAGCCCGGGGTCTTACCACTGGACCACTAGGGAAGTCGCACAAACTGAAACTTTTTTAATAGGAAAAGAAATCACACACATAGTTCTAAAAATCAAACACTATAGATATGTTTTAAAGCGAACTCCCTATCCACATCTATACTCCAAATCTCATCCTTGGAGAGAACCACTGTTAACACTTTCTAAGGCCTGGGGAACCCGACTTTCCCCCCTTTCACACATGGGTCTACTCACCCTCTCTCCAGCCTGTTCTCTTGGTGTAGGTTTGGTTATCCCAACAAAGGTCCACTCTTGTAGCTTCACTCTCAGGGCACCGAATGCATCACTCACGCCTCTCTCAACTCCTTTTATACTCCCGAAGGAGTGGGTAAACCTTTCATCCCGATTGGATTATCTTGTTCACACACCTCTTTTAATAGCATTCTAGGGAGGGGCCCACAAAGACCTTTGTTTGGAACCATTCAACGTATTCAGAAAGCAATCACTGTACGTTATCTCTGTGTGATTCCTATTTTTTAAAATAATTAAATGAAATAAAAATACCTCAATAGGTATAAATAAAATTGTGTATATTTAAGGTGTACAACTTGATGTTTTTTTTTAATTTTTAAATTTTTAAAAATTGAAATATAGTTGATTTACAATATTATATGAGTTTCAGGTGAACAACTTTGTTGTTCAAGATTCAAAATTTTTATAGATTATATTTCATTTAAAGTTATTATAAAATAATAGCTATATTTCCCTGAGCTGTACAATATAGCCTTGTAGCTCATTTATTTTATACATAGTAGCTTGTACCTCTTAATCCCTACCCTTATCCTGCTCCTCCCCCCTTCCGTCTCTCCTCTGCTTATTGAGTTTGAGCATGTCTTCATATATTTGCTGACCTTTTGGGTTTCTTCTGAAAATTGGCTATTCATCTACTTTTTTTTTTTTTAAGATTTCCCATTTCTTGTTGATTTGCAGTAGTTCTCCGCAAACCATAAAGAATAAAAATTAAACATGAAAAATATTGATTACCCCTAGGTTTGAAGTTGGAAGAGGAATGGAATCTGGAAAGGTTTATAGGTAATTTCAACTGTATTGTAATGTTTAATTTCTTAGGTTAGGTGGTAGGTCAAGTACTTTATTTACTTATTCTTTACCTCTTTGTAAATCTTATATGGTAAGATTTTAAACAAATTCTATTTAAATTTGTTAAATTTAAACAAATTCTACATGCTGGAATCTACTAATATTCTAAATCAGTGCTTCTCAAAGTGTGGTGCCCAGAGCAACAGCATTAGCATCACCAGAGAACTTGTTAGAAATGCAAAATCAGCCTGCATGCCAGACTTCTGGACTCAGAAACTCTAGGAGTAGGGCCCAGCAATCTGTGTCGCAGGTGACTCTGGGGCAGATGAAGTTTTTGAACTATTGTTGTAGGGAAAAAACTAAAGCACATTTTGATGCTATCTTCAAAATATGAGATTATACTGTTGAGACCACCAAATATTCTTTTTCATTTTCATTTTTTATACTAATTCTTTATATCTGCAGTATTTTATATGTCTGAACCACATTTCAAAATCTTATTAATTATTTGATACAATGCTACAGCATAAATACTGGGATATATAACTACCTCACTAAGTGTCTTCGACTGAAAGTTAAACTAATCTAATTTCTGTCTAATTTCTTTTAAATCAGGATATTCGACGTTCATCTTTAATAATTCAATTACTAAATTAGTCCCAATTTTTGCATGTTTATCTTTCTTATGAAAAATGGAAATCCCTTTAACAATGTTTGCTACACTTTCAGTACAATTTCTTGAAATCTTGGTGAAGAGAAAATAATAGCAGAACAGTCCTGGATTTCTGTCTCTTTCTCTTGATGCCAGCTCCCCAGGGAAAGAACCCGCGAAACAGTGTCTCTTGAACAACCTTCTGGTAAACAAACACCCCATCTCACATTCCAAAGAACCTTTAATGGGGATGATTGGGTGCCATCTGCTGAGATAAGTGCCTGGAAATTTGCATGTACATTTAACGTCAGCAAATTTTTAAAAGTTTCCCCACGATTTTGCAGAATAATTTCGGAGATAACTAATCTTTATGTCTGACTAATCTCTATTTGGCTGTACCAAGGTAGCCTCAGGTAAACTCTGATTGGTGCAGGTGAGATCTGCCTGTGACACCATACTGGCTTTTTGTTGTTGTAAACCCTTGTCCGGGCCTGTCTGTATTCTGATTGTAGGACTCTCCTAACTTCCCCTTCACTGGAGCCCTGGCCCTTTCTTCATAGTCTCGGCTGTTGAGGTATCCTTACTGTGCCCCATGGGTCAGGATGGTCATCCCCCCTCCTCCTTTCTGCACATGCAAACATTAAGCCTAAGGTCCCTATTCCTTTAGAGATTGGATCTACTGACAAAGGTGTTAAAAGATTTAAATAGAACTAATCAGTCCTGACTGTACCCAGCCTGTGGTTTCACACTTCTTTTAAGAAAATCTTTCATTGACAAAGAAGTAAAACAAACTGGTTCAAGATTTAATTAATCCTGTTGTAGGAGGGTTAAATGTGGAGCTCAGCCAGTTGGCTCCTTTCTCTCAGTTGTGGGGGACTCTCTAAGGAAATGATTCTCTATCTGACATCGGAAGACCTGAGGAGTGTTGTGAACCATATTGATGCCAAGATCCCATCCTCAGAGATTCTGATTTAATTGTTCTGGGACCGGCCTGGGCATTGGTAGTTCTTAAAGCTCCCGTGTTACTAATTTGGTTCTCCACCTCTTTCAAGCATTAGAATCACCTGTAGGACTTTGTTATCATTTGATTACTGGGCCCCACCCACAGTTCCTGGTTCAGTATGTCTGGGATTGGGCCTGATAATTTGCATTTCTAACAAGTTCCCAGGGGATGCTGAGACTGCTGGTCCAGGGACCACACTTTGAGAACCACTGCATTGCTCTAATGAGAACTTGAAAACCACTGTTAGGTGAATTTTGTCCCATCCAGAAAATACTGCCATCCTCCCTTTAAAAAATACTTTAAAATTTTTAGAATGATTAAGAAAATTATTCTCCTTAATTCATTCCATTTTATTACCATCATTAGTCCATGAAAACTCTCATTTTAGTTTTTTTTTAACTTTTTACCTTACTTCTCAACGCTACTCCCATTGACTCCTCCCCCACCCTCCCCTTCTAACTCATTTGATTTGTGGTCTTTTATAATTATACAATAAAAACTCCCATCTGAAGTAGTGACACTAATCTGAGAGTTACAGTCACAGAGAGTTTGCTCAGAGGAGAATTTTAAATCTGGAGTGCTTTAGGGGAAATTTCAAGTTACAAAAAGGCCCTGTACTGCTAAGACTTTACACCCCTAAACTTTAAATTTATTATTATTATTTTTTTAAGAAGATGTTGGGGGTAGGAGTTAATTAATTAATTTATTTTTGCTGTGTTGGGTCTTCGTTTCTGTGTGAGGGCTTTCTCTAGTTGTGGCAAGTGGGGGTCACTATTCATTGTGGTGCGCGGGCCTCTCACTATGGCGGCCTCTCTTGTTGTGGAGCACGGGCTCCAGACGCACAAGCTCAGTAGTTGTGGCTCACGGGCCTAGTTGCTCCGCGGCATGTGGGATCCTCCCAGACCAGGGCTCCAACCCATGTCCCCTGCATTAGCAGGCAGATTCTCAACCACTGTGCTACCGTGGAAGCCCCTATTATTATGTTTTTTAAGAAATAATATATCGAAACTTTGCCTAATAAATAATAATTAAGGTTTATTTCCTTGTAGTGATACTTATTTTCTATAGGGTGAGAAATTTCTTTAGAGTATTTATTATCCTTGATAAAATACTGCTAACACTTATGGGAAACATTATAAATCATTTCTAGATTATCTTTAAAATTGCACAAAGTCATGTGGATAAAATATAAATGGTAATTTGTTTTCCCTGGAGTTCCTGGGTTCAGATATTTTCTAATTCTATTGTTTTAATCTAATTCTTTAATATATTTCCCTCTTTCAGCAAAGTTACTGAGATATCCTTAAACCTTTATGATTGGCTTTCAAATACCAGCAAAGCCATAAAATAAAATGACCTGTGCCAAAAATAAGCATATGTATTGATTTTTAAAGTTTTATTTATTTATTTATTTATTTATTTATTAACATCTTTATTGGATGTATTGGTTTTTAACTAGTCATGATGTTCTGGAAGGCGGTCAGGATTCTGATCCTTTGATATACGTGGGGCACAGTTCTTCTGACTAACTCATCAAAGCTACTCTAAGTGTGTTTATGATGTTGCTCTAGGTATCACACTTATTTTTATAAATAGTTCTATATTTGTATTAACATTCAAATTATCTCATAATATTACCTTTAGAGAAATCATAATGACACATATAATTGACAAATGCCACTAATTTCAGTTATGGAATAAGTGAAATTTGTTAACTATTCAATTAAGGAAGAAAATGCATATTATTGTTGTGTTTTTAATCCTTCCAAACCCTCTTTTATGCACAGCTATATAAGATATGTATCTAATTGTCTATAGTGCTTGGTGCAATGTTATATATAAATGTTTTATAAGTACTGGTTGAAATGACTTCGATAGACCCCAGTTTTAGGCCCCCGGTGTCACTGCTCTGATTCCTTCCACTCAGAAAAAAATCTGATAGAAATCTATAAGATACATTAACTCTGTAGTTAAATACCCTCAAAAAACCATTTTCTCAGGACTTCCTTGGCAGTCCAGTGGTTAAGACTCCATGCTTGAGAGACCTTCAAGATGGCGGAAGAGTAAGACGTGGAGATCACCTTCCTCCCCACAGATACAACAGAAATACATCTACACGTGGAACAACCCCTACAGAACACCTACTGAACGCTGGCAGAAGGCCTCAGACCTCCCAAAAGGCAAGAAACTCCCCACGTACCTGGGTAGGGCAAAAGAAAAAAGAAAAAACAGAGACAAAAGGATAGGGATGGGCCCTGCCCCAGTGGGAGGGAGCCGTGAAGGACGAAAGGTTTCCACACACTAGGAGCCCCTTCGCGGGCGGAGACTGTGGGTGGAGGAGGGGGGAGCTTTGGAGTAACGGAGGAGAGCACAGCCACAGGGGTGCGGGGGGCAAAGTGGAGAGATTCCCGCACAGGATTGGTGCCGACCGCCACTCACCAGCCTGAGAGGCTTGTCTGCTCACCCGCCGGGGTGGGCGGGGCTGAGAGCTGAGGCTCGGGCTTTGGTCGGAGCGCAGGGAGAGGACTGGGGTTGGCGGCGTGAACACAGCCTGAAGGGGTTAGTGCGCCACGGCTGGCCGGGAGGGAGTCCGGGGAGCTCCAGAGACGGGCGTGAGCCGCGGCTGAAAGCGCGGACCCCAGAGACGGGCATGAGATGCTAAGGCTGCTGCTGCCGCCACCAAAAAGCCTGTGTGCAAGCACAGGTCACTCTCCACACCTCCGTTCCCGGGAGCCTGTGCAGCCTGGCACTGCCGGGGTCCCATGATCCAGGGACAACTTCCCCGGGAGAACGCACGGCGCGCCTCATGCTGATGCAACGTCACGCCGGCTTCTGCCACCGCACGCTTGCCCCGCCTCCGTGCCCCTCCCTCCCCCCGGCCTGAATGAGCTGGAGCCCCTGAATCAGCGGCTCCTTTAACCCCATCCTGTCTGAGCGAAGAACAGACGCCCTCCGGCCACCTACACGCAGAGGCGGGGCCAAATCCAAAGCTGAACCCCGGGAGCTGTGCGAGCAAAGAGGAGAAAGGGACATCTCTCCCAGCAGCCTCAGGAGCAGCGGATTTAATCTCCACAATCAACTTGATGTACCTGCATCTGTGTAATACCTGAATAGACAATGAACCACCCCAGATTGAGGAGGTGGACTTTGGGAGCAACAACATAGATATATTCTTTTCTTTTCCCTCTTTTTGTGAGTCTGTATGTGTATGCTTCTGTGTGTGATTTTGTCTGTATAGCTTTGATTTACCATTTGTTCTGGGTTTTGTCTGTCCGTTTTTTATTTTTTTTTTTGGTTTTGGTTTTTTGTTTTTATTATAGTTTTTAGCACTTGTTATCATTAGTATATTTGTTTTTTGATTTGGTTGCTCTCTTCTTTCTTTCTTTTCTTGTTTAATTACTTTTTAATTTTTAATAATTCTTTTTTATTTTAATAACTTTCTTTTCTTCCTTTTTCTTTCTGTTTCTTGCTTGCTTGCTTGCTTGCTTGTATGCTTTTTCTCTCCCTTTTCTTCTGAGCCGTGTGGCTGACATACATATGTGGCTGACATACATATGTGGCTGACATACATATGTGGCTGACATACGGAGGGTCTTGGTGCTCCGGCCGGGTGTCAGGCTTGTGCCTCTGAGGTGGGAGAGCCAAGTTCAGGAAACTGGTCCACCGCAGACCTCCCGGCTCCACGGAATATCAAATGGCAAAACTCTCCCAGAGATCTCCATCTCAACACCAGCACCAAACTTCACTCAACGACCAGCAGCCTACAGTGTGGGACACCCTATGCCAAACAACTAGCAAGACAGGAACACAATGCTTCTCATTAGCAGAGAGGCTGCCTAAAATCATAATAAGGTCACACACCCCCAAAAGCACAGCACCGAACACAGTCCTGCCCACCAGAAAGACAAGATCCAGCCTCATCCACCAGAACACAGGCACCAGTCCCATCCACCAGGAAGCCTACAAAACCCACTGAACCAACTTTAGCCACTGGGGACAGACACCAAAAATAACGGGAACTACAAACTTGCAGCCTGCGAAAAGGAGACCCCAAACACAGTAAGTTAAGCAAAATGAGAAGACAGAGAAGCACACAGCAGAGGAAGTACCAAGGCAAAAACCCATCAGACCAAACAAATGAAGAGGAAATAGGCAGTCTACCTGAAAAAAAATTCAGAGTAATGATAGTAAAGATGTTCCAAAATCTTGGAAATAGAATGGAGAAAATGCAAGAAACATTTTACAAGGACCTAGAAGAACTAAAGTGCAAGCAAACAATGATGAACAACACAATAAATGAAATTAAGAATTCTCTAGAAAGAATCAATGGCAGAATAACTGAGACAGACGGATAAGTGACCTGGAAGACAAAAGAGTGGAAATAACTACCACAGAGCAGAATAAAGAGAAAAGGATGAAAATAATTGAGGACAGTCTCAGAGACTACTGGGACAATATTAAATGCAACAACATTCGAATTATAGGGTTACCAGAAGAAGAAGAGCAAAAGAAAGGGACTGAGAAAACATTTGAAGAGATTATACATGAAAACTTCCCTAATATGGGAAAGGAAATAGTTAATCCAGTTCAGGAAGTGCAGAGAGTCCAATACAGGATAAATCCAAGGAGAAACACGCCAAGACACATATTAATGAAACTATCAAAAATTAAATACAAAGAAAAATATTAAAAGCAGCAAGGGAAAATCAACAAATAACATACAAGGGAATCCCCATAAGGTTAACAGCTGATCTTTCAGGAGAAACTCCCCAAGACAGAAGGGAGTGGCAAGACATATTTAAAGAGATGAAAGAGAAAAACTTACAAACAAGAATACTCTACCCAGCAAGGATCTCAATCAGGTTCAAAGGAGAAATTAAAACAGACAAGCAAAAGCTAAGAGAATTCAGTACCACTAAACTAGCTTTAAAACAAATGCTAAAGGAACTTCTCTAGCGAGGAAACACAAGAGAAAGAAAAGACCTACAGTAACAAACCAAAAACAATTAAGAAAATGGTAATAGGAACATACATATTGATAATTACCTTAAGTGTAAATGGGTTAAGTGATCCAATTAAAAGACTTAGACTGGCTGAATGGATACAAAAACAAGACGGGTATATATGCTGTCTACAAGAGACCCACTTCAGACCTAGGGACACATACAGATTGAGAGTGAGGAGGTGGAAAAAGATATTCCATGCAAATGGAAATCAAAGGAAAGCTCGTGTTGCAATATTCATATCAGACAAAAGAGACATTACAATAAAGACTATTACAAGGGACAAAGAAGGACACAACATAATGATCAAAAGATCAATACAGTAAGATATAACAATTGTAAATATTTATGCACCCAACATAGGAACACCTCAATACATAAGGCAAATACGAACAGCCATAAAAGGGGAAATCGACAGTAACACACTCATAGTAGGGGACTTTAACACCCCACTTTCACCAGTGGACAGATCATCCAAAATGCAAATAAATAAGGAAACACAAGCTTTAAATGATACATTAAACAAGATGGACTTAATTGATATTTATAGGACAGTCCATCCAAAAACAAGAGAATACACATTTTTCTCATGTGCTCATGGAACATTCTCCAGGATAGATCATATCTTGGGTCACAAATCAAGCCTTGGTAAATTTAAGAAAATTGAAATCATATCCAGTATCTTTTCCGACCACAATGCTATGAGACTAGACATCAATTACAGGAAAAGTTCATTAAAAAACACAAAAACATGGAGGCTAAACAATACACTACTCAATAACGAAGTGATCACTGAAGAAATCAAAGAGGAAATAAAAAAATACCTAGAAACAAATGACAATGGAGACACGACGACCCAAAACCTATGGGATGCAGCAAAAGCAGTTCTAAGGGGGAAGTTTATAACAGTACAATCCCACCTTAAGAAACAGGAAATATCTCGAGTAAACAACCTGACCCTGCACCTAAAGCAATTAGAGAAAGAAGAACAAAAAACCCCCAAAGCTAGCAGAAGGAAAGAAATCATAAAGATCAGATCAGAAATAAATGAAAGAGAAATGAAGGAAACAATAGTAAAGATCAATAAAACTAAAAGGTGGTTCTTTGAGAAGATAAACAAAATTGATAAACCATTAGCAAGACTCATTAAGAAAAAAAAGGGAGAAGACTCAAATCAATAGAATTAGAAATGAAAAAGGAGAAGGAACAACTGACACTGCAGAAATACAAAAGATCATGGGAGATTACTACAAGCAACTCTATGCCAATAAAATGGACAACCTGGAAGAAATGGACAAATTCTTAGAAATGCACAACCTGCCAAGACTGAATCAGGAAGAAATAGAAAAAATATGAATAGACCAATCACAAGCACTGAAATTGAAACTGATTAAAAATCTTCCAACAAACAAAAGCCCAGGACCAGATGGCTTCACAGGCGAATTCTATCAAATATTTAGAGAAGAGCCAACACCTATCCTTCTCAAACTCTTCCAAAATATAGCAGAGGGAGGAGCACTCCCAAACTCATTCTACGAGGCCACCATCACCTTGATACCAAAGCCAGGCAAGGATGTCACAAAGAAAGAAAACTACAGGCCAATCTCACTGATGAACATAGATGCAAAAATCCTCAACAAAATACTAGCAAACAGAATCCAACAACACATTAAAAGGATCATACACCATGATCAAGTGGGGTTTATTCCAGGAATGCAAGGATTCTTCAATATATGCAAATCAATCAATGTGATACACCATGTTAACAAATTGAAGGAGAAAAACCATATGATCATCTCAATAGATGCAGAGAAAGCTTTCAACAAAATTCAACACCAATTTATGATTAAAACCCTCTAGAAAGTAGGCATAGAGGGAACTTTCCTCAACATAATAAAGGCCATATATGACAAACCCACAGCCAACATCATCCTCAATGGTGAAAAACTGAAACCATTCCCACTAAGATCAGGAACAAGACAAGGCTGCCCACTCTCACCACTCTTATTTAACTTAGTTTTGGAAGTTTTAGCCACAGCAATCAGAGAAGAAAAGGAAATAAAAGGAATCCAAATTGGAAAAGAAGAAGTAAAGCTGTCACTGTTTGCAGATGACATGATCCTATACATAGAGAATCCTAAAGATGCTACCAGAAAACTACTAGAGCTACTCAATGAATTTGGTAAAGTAGCAGGATACAAAATTAATGCACAGAAATCTCTGGCATTCCTATACACTAATGCTGAAAAATCTGAAAGTGAAATCAAGAAAACACTCCCATTTACCATTGCAACAAAAAGAATAAAATATCTAGGAATAAACCTACCTAAGGAGACAAAAGACCTGTATGCAGAAAATTATAAGACACTGATGAAAGAAATTAAAGATGATACAAATAGATGGAGAGATATACCATGCTCCTGGATTTGAAGAATCAATATTGTGAAAATGACTCTACTATCCAAAGCAATCTACAGATTCAATGCAATCCCTATCAAATTACCACTGGCATTTTTCACAGAACTAGAACAAAAAATTTCAAAATTTGTTTGGAAAAACAAAAGACCCCGAATAGCCAAAGCAATCTTGAGAACGAAAAACTTAGCTGGAGGAATCAGGCTCCCTGACTTCAGACTATACTACAAAGCTACAGTAATCAAGACAGTATGGTACTGGCACAAAAACAGAAAGATAGATCAATGGAACAGGATAGAAAGCCCAGAGATAAACCCACACACATATGGTCAACTTATCTTTGATAAAGGAGGCAGGAATGTACAGTGGAGAAAGGACAGCCTCTTCAATAAGTGGTGCTGGGAAAACTGGATAGGGACATGTAAAAGTATGAGATTAGATCATTCCCTAACACCATACACAAAAATAAGCTGAAAATGGATTAAAGACCTAAACGTAAGGCCAGAAACTATCAAACTCTTAGAGGAAAACATAGGCAGAACACTCTATGACATAAATCACAGCAAGATCCTTTTGGACCCACCTCCTAGAGAAATGGAAATAAAAACAAAGATAAACAAATGGGACCTAATGAAACTTCAAAGCTTTTGCACAGCAAAGGAAACCATAAACAAGACCAGAAGACAGCCCTCAGAATGGGAGAAAATATTTGCAAATGAAGCAACTGACAAAGGATTAATCTCCAAAATTTATAAGCAGCTCATGTAGCTCAATAGCATAAAAACAAACAACCCAATCCAAAAATGGGCAGAAGACTTAATTTGACATTTCTCCAAAGAAGATATACAGACTGCCAACAAACACATGAAAGAATGCTCAACATCATTAATCATTAGAGAAATGCAAATCAAAACTACAATGAGATATCGTCTCACACCAGTCAGATTGGCCATCATCAAGAAATCTAGAAACAATAAATGCTGGAGAGGGTGTGGAGAAAAGGGAACACTCTTGCACTGCAGGTGGGAATGTGAATTGGTACAGCCGCTATGGAGAACAGTATGGAGGTTCCTTAAAAAACTAAAAATAGAACTACCATATTACCCAGCAATCCCACTACTAGGCATATACCCTGAGAAAACCATAATTCAAAAAGAGACATGTACCAAAATGTTCATGGCAGCTCTATTCACAATAGCCCGGAGATGGAAACAACCTAAGTGTCCATCATCGGATGAATGGATAAAGATGTGGCACATATATACAATGGAATATTACACAGCCATAAAAAGAAATGAAACTGAGCTATTTGTAATGAGGTGGATGGACCTAGAGTCTGTCATACAGAGTGAAGTAAGTCAGAAAGAGAAAGACAAATACCGTATGCTAACACATATATATGGAATTTAAGAAAGAAAATGTCATGAAGAACTTAGGGGTAAAACAGGAGTAGAGACACAGACCTACTGGGGGTGGGCTTGGGGATATGGGGTGGGTGGGCTCTGACGGGGCGGGGGAGAGGCATGGACGTGTATACACTGCCGGGCGTGGGGTGGATGGATGGTGGGGGGTGGCCGCATGGCGTGGGGGGATCGGCTCGGTGCTTTGTGGCCACCTGGAGCGGTGGGATGGGGAGGGTGGGAGGGAGGGAGATGCAGGAGGGAGGGGATATGGGAACAGATGTATATGTATGACTGATTCACTTTGTTGTAAAGCAGAGACTAATAATAATAAAAAAAATTGTATGGAAACACAAAAGACCCTGAACAGCTAAAACAATGTTGAGAAAGAAAAACGGAGCTGGAGGTATCAGGCTCCCTGACTACAGATTATACTACAGAGCTACAGTCATCAAGACAGTATGGTAGTGGCAGAAAAACAGAAATATAGTTCATTGGAACAGGTTAGAAAGCCCAGAGATAAACCCATGCATATATGGTTACCTTATATTTTTTAACATCGTTATTGGAGTACAATTACTTTACAATGGTGTATTAGTTTCTTCTTTATAACAAAGTGAATCAGTTATACATATACATATATCCCCATATCTCTTCCCTCTTGCATCGGTCACCTTATTTGTGATAAAGGAGGCAAGAATATACAATGGAGAAAAGATAGCTTCTTCAATAAGTGGCGCTAGGAAAACTGGACAGCTACATGTAAAAGAATGAACTTAGAACACTCCCTAACACCATACACAAAAGTAAACTCAAAATGAATTAAAAACCTAAATGTAAGGCCAGACACTCTAAAACTCTTAGAGGAAAACATAGGCAGAACATTCTGTGACATAAGTCACAGCAAGATCCTTTTTGACTCATGTCCTAGAGAAATGGAAATAAAAACAAAAGTAAACAAATGGGACCTAATGAAACTTAAAAGCTTTTGCACAGCAAAAGAAACCATAAATAAGATAAAGACAGCACTCAGAATGGGAGAAAATATTGGCAAATGAAGCAACTGACAAAGGATTAATCTCCAAACTTTACAAGCAGCTCATGCAACTCAATATCAGAAAAACAAACAACCGAATCCAAAAATGGGCAGAAGACCTAAATAGACATTTCTCCAAAGAAGATACACAGATTGCCAAAAAACACGTGAAAGAACGCTCAACATCACTAATCATTAGAGAAATGCAAATCAAAACTACAGTGAAGTATCATCTTACACTGGTCAGAATGGCCATCATCAAAAAATCTACAAACAATAAATGTTAGAGAGGGTGTGGAGAAAAGGGAATCCTCTTGCACTGTTGGTGGGAATGTAAATTGTTACAGCCACTATGGAGAACAATATGGAGGTTCCTTAAAAAACTAAAAATAGAACTAGCATACGACCCAGCAATCCCACTACTGGGCATATACCCTGAGAAAACCATAATTCAAAAAGATACATGTACCACAATGTTCATTGCAGCAGTATTTACAATAGCCAGGACATGGAAGCAACCTAAGTGTCCACTGATAGATGAATGGATAAAGATGTGGCACATATATACAATAGAATATTACTCAGCTATAGAGAAGAAATGAAATTGAGGTATTTGTAGTGATGTGGATGGACTTAGAGTCTGTCATATAGAGTGAAGTAAGTCAGAAAGAGAAAAGCAAATACCGTATGTTAACACATATATATGGAATCTAAAAAAATTAAAAAAAAAGGGTTCTGACGAACCTAGGGGTAGGACAGGATTAAAGGCCAGACATAGAGAATGGACTTGAGGACACGGGAGGGGGAGGTGTAAGCTGGGACGATGTGAGAGAGAGGCATGGACATATATACATTACAAAATGCAAAGTCGATAGCTAGTGCGAAGCAGCTGCATAGCACAACGAGATCAGCTCAGTGTTCTGTGACCACCTAGAAGGGTGGGATAGGGAGGGTGGGAGGGAGACGCAAGAGGGAAGAGATATGGGAACATATGTATATGTATAGCTGATTCACTATGTTATAAAGCAGAAACTAACACACCATTGTGAAGCAATTATACTCCAATAAAGATGTTAAAAAAAAAAGAAAAAAGACCACGCTTCCATTGCAGGGGGCACGGGTTCCATCCCTGGTCGTGGAACTATCATCTTGCGTGCCACTCTGTGCAGCCAAAAAAAAAAAAAAAAAAACAACACTTTTTTTTTTTCTTCAGAATTAGAGTATACCTTGATCCAAGAGAGATTGCATGGTACCAGATGTAGTGGGAAAACATTATTTTTTGTTTCCTTTCAATTAGAGTGTTGTTAAACTACTTCCAAAATGAAGCATTAAAAAAAATTAATTGCTATACTTGCTGAAGTGTATTCAATTTGTGAAGGAATGTGATTTCTGCATTTAAAAAATGTTAAAGAATTTGCTACATTTTGTTTGTGTAGATAAAAAATTCCTAATTGTACTTTCCTGCACATTTCTCAATACAGTTGCTTATCAATCTTTTTATGACTCCTTTTCCAGCTTTGCAAGGTCATTTAGAATTCTAATCTTATCCAAAGTAACAACCACTTATTCTAATTCGCTGTCATCTGTAAATTTAATCATTATGTGCTCCATTCTGTCAACCACACCTGATGAAAATGCTAAACAGCCTTGTATTCAAGACGAAACAAAGAACGCCGTAGTTTGTTGGGCACTGTTCCTTGCACAATGTCAGTATGATTCTCCAACCAAACTATTTTTCAAATAGCTACACACTAGCGTTTATTTTCTCATGTGATTAATGTGTATTATATGAAATTAAGTTGTTATTAATGCCAAGATATATTTATTTCATTGTTTTCTTTTACTCTATCAAGTATTTTAAAGGAGAAAATGAATGCCTATAGATTTTGATGCCCCTATCATGTCAGTAATTCAACAAAGGCAGGGCTTGGTGCTACATTTCTGTGTCTACCCCTCATCCCTCATGTCGTGGGAAATAGACTCGCATCAGGAATGTAATACATGAACCAATTACTAACTAATTAACTAATAAGTAGATATAATTTGATCATCATAACAAAAGAAATCGATTGTGCACTATCTTATCTTTTCCCATAGTCTGTTGCCAAATATATAGAACGCAATCTTATGGGATCTGAATACTGATTTAACATGGTCCTAATGTTTTTGTAAAATTTGTAACCATGAGACATTTTAACTCTGGTCAGTTAGGACCGATTTTTGCTTCATTGTCTAACACCTCCACCACACTTGCCCTCCAGTTGGGTGATGTGCCTGGATACAATTTGAGATCTAATTAAGGGGATGGTGTATAGGGTATATTTTTGTTTGGGGTTAATGGCATATATTTACACTGTTTGCAATTACTCTCATGTACAGTTAGCTGTCCTCGTGTAGAAATGGCTTCCAGACATAATCCCAATATCCATTATGCTGTGCCAACCCCAGCATAGGATGTATGAAGCCATGAGCAAGTCCTGTAGTGCCTGTTGCTGGCAGTATTTGGATAATCGAGGAGATTTTACCTCTGAGAGGTGCAGATCCAGTAGCTAGACTTTGGAAAATTGTTCTAAATTTTATGGCCATATGTGAAAAAAATAACTTGATAGAGTTCTACCTAAATTTGATAACATTCCTGAAAATTTGTATGACATCACTGATAACAAATTGTGATGCTAAAAATTTTTTTGAAATTATCAATAATGCTGACAATTTCTAATAATATATGCTAGAGGAAAGACAATTATATTTCTTTATGTTTTCTTTATTAACCATTGCACAATTGTCACATGAAGAGGCAATCCAAGAGAATGTGGACAAAAAATTGTGGGAAAAGTTATAAAGGGATGTGTCAGGAAGTAAATTAATAAAAATGTCACGCTCTCTTTTCTGAATTTTGTGATGTCTATGGCATTTGGCATTTAAAAACATTTATATTGTGTTCTTTTCATTCTAAATAAATGTTCACTTTCTTAATAAATTTGTATTTTTAAAACTGTATCACTTAAAGAGAACCCCCAGATTGTGTTAAATTCCAGGCTTAAGAAGGAGCCTGTCCTTGCCCTTTTCCCAGTGTGCAGCAGCCATAGGTAGTGATCCCTGGTCCAGGGTCATTCCTGATTCATCTCCTGCCTGTGATTGGTTTAGGGGTGGACAGTCCCTCTTGCCATTGGCCATGGACCAGGAATCACATGGTTCCAGTTCCTGCTGGCAGGTATGAGGTCTAGACAGATGCCAGCCCAAAAGGTTGGCAGCACAGAGAGAACCTCAGAGCAGAGGGCACTGCACTTGAAACCTGGTATACCTCTGGATGTGCAGTATACAAGTTTCCTGCATTTATAAGAGAGTCAGGGCTTTCAAAAGCAAAGCCAATCCTTATATTTTATTGAATAGTTTAAAATGCAAAACCAGTTTAAAATGCAAACACATGTAGAAAAATAGTGCCCAATTCTCTACAGGATTTTCCATCTGTATGAAAACCATTCTAATTATTACATCTTTGACATTTTGTAACATTAAAGCTACAAATAGTATTAATTTGGATGTTTTCAGCTACTAATTTATTAAATGCTGTTAATTTATTTTAAAACTGCTAATTTATCCTATGTGAAAATACAGAAAACTAGGAATAAGGAAAAGCGAATTCAGGCATTCTTCCAGAAATTTTATAATTTCCTCCTGGTCATTTTTCTATGTTTTATTTGGAAAAAAAAATCAATATCATACTTTATATTTAAACTTATATCCTGCTTTCTTCTCTATTCTATACGACCCTGGAGGTTTACCCTGAGGGGTATCCACGTCTCACAAAATCAGGGTCCCCTTTCACATAGTAGTCTGTGTGAATGGTGCCTCGGAGTTGGGCAGTAAACCATCTGTTTGGCTGTACAAGGCACCATTTGTGTCTGGGTGGCTGAGTCTTCAAGGCAATCTGGAGCATCTTCTTGGACCATCCACTTAAACTATAGCCTTAGGAATAAAAGGCAGGGCAAGCTATACCTGGCTGCCAACACCATATACATTTAGGATTTAGACTTTGTGCCATTTTCTTAGACTAGATTTCTCTGCAGCTGTGTCCCACCACTCTCCTCTTGCAGGGTTATACGGGTATCTTTTTCCTACCTTGAGATGATCTGCTGACTCCAGTGAATGAAAAAGTGTATGAAGTAAATGAACCTCATGGCTCTTTTAACAGTTGTATTTCATCGTTACATCATTTTGTGTGGTTCCAGTTTGACTTCCTTCTGCCAGTTTGTTTGCATTGATTTTTTGTCTGTTCATTTTCAGGAATCTATACTGTTATTATCCTTGCCCTATCTCCAGCAACTGTTAATCTTCATGGTTCTACTTTTCTTTTTTCAGAACATGAAATATTGCTCATCATCCTACAAAAACACCTAAATAATGGTGAAAAGCCAAATTACATAATTATTTATAATGGCAAAACGTCATATTTCTCTAATAGTGAAAATACAAATTTACCAGTAACTGTAGACATATTTTTACACTTAATTTATAATTTTTAGCCCTCTGATAGTTCCTGCCAACCTCCTATTAAGCACATACTTTACCAATATATATAAGATGTGGGTGAATGATGGATAAGTCAGAAAAACTGGACTTCATTCTCTGTTGACTGCATGCATTCAGGGACCATGGACTGTGCAATAAAATTCATAATTCTCCCCGCCACCCTTACTCCATGAAACTTTTTGTTTTCTAACTTTTATTTTATGCAAACAGGATTGGCTCCTTAGACCAGGCTTTAGGGAAAGTGCAGCAAATAAAGCAATTTCTTAAAAGGTTAAGGCCCTACTCCACAAAAGGAAAAGAAATGAGAAGAATTAGAAGGGAGAGAGGTAGAAAGGGAAGACCAGATGGTTAGCAAAAGGCAGGCGAGGCCAGAGGGGTTAAAGAGGGGCAAGGGTGAGAATGTGACACAATGCTGGCCATGTTTTTGCTTAAAAGTTTGAGACATTATCTACTTGAATTGATGTAGGAAATTAAGTTTTACCAGGTTTGATCTTTGTTCCAATCTAATGTTTGTCTTCCAATATGACCATCTTATGTGTCAAATATCATACAGTGGAAAAGTAGATATTAATTACAATATTTTTGAGACCAGAGAACCCTGTTGAAATTATCTAAATGCTCCATAAAGTTATTAACATTTTTTTTTTTTTTTTTTTTTTTTTGTCCATGCGGCCTGCAGGATCTTAGCTCCCTGACCAGGGATGGAACCCATGACCCCTGCAGTGGAAGCACGGAGCACTAACCACTGGACCACCAGGGAATTCACTAACAAATATCTTTATAAAGCCATGTTCTTCACTACACATCTCTGTGGAGGGTGCCACCAAAGGCATATATGAATCCTATTTTTCAGAGAGCTCAACAGGAACAGAACATTCATTCAGTGCATTCAAACCACCTGCACTATGCCGCTCTATGTGGCCGGCGTGTTTGAAATTTGTGGGCCAGTTAGAATGTCAATGGCTCGCTAGACTTTATGAACAAATACAAAGGACTGGGTCAGCCAGCGACTACTCAGCTTTAAGATGAGAAGGAGGGAACATGGGGAAGCCACACTTACCTCTCTGCTGCCTGCTTTCCTCCTCCCAGAGCCATGCTCCTGGCTGGGGTCGGGGGGTAGATGGGGATCCTCCAAGAACCCATAGATGCTTGTCTAACTTCAGCAGAAATCTGGCTCCATGGCCTGACCAGAGTCCTACCACACGGTCTGGCACTGCTGCTGGGAATCCTCAGTCACTGCTCTCAGGTGGTGCCTGGTGTCAAAGTGAGTCTCTGCAGAGGAAGAAGGGCAATCTGTCAGGTGAGCTCAGCACCAGCATCATCACTGTCTGCTACTGACTTCCCCAGAGACAGTGTGATGTGTGTGAAAGGAGCCCTTGTCAAATTCCAGGAATAGCACTGTCTCATTATGTGACCTTGGATAAGGTCACTTAAATTCTCAGAGCCTTAGTTTCCTTAGTTAAAATGGAAAGTGGTTCCACAGATTTGGCACCAAAATTTAAACAGTTAAGGTATGGAAAATATTATGCAAATCTAGACAAATGGAAAAATTATTTTATAGCACTGTGGAAATAATATAAGGCATATGGATATTATTTCTACCCTCTACATTTGCAAAAAAATTTTGAGATATCTACAGGATAGTAGAGGAGAAAGGAATGACTCAGAAAAAAGTAGGTGATCATTCTCAGGTCATTTATTCACTCAACAAACATGCGTTGGTCACTATTCTATGCAAGGTCCGTGAGGCACTGTGGGGCTTGATTTTAAAGCATGGATAATCTAGGAGGGAAGATTGGATATATAAAAGCAATTAACAAGGTAACATTTGCTGTGTATACAAACTAACTGCTATGGAAGTTCAAACCAGAATAATCCTAAGGAAGGCTTAATGTAGAAGGATGCAATGACAACCAGTTCCAGCATGTGTTGAGTTCCCATTATGTGCATGCTCTAGGTCTCTGTGTATTCCATGAGGACTCCCAGGCAGAGAAAACTGCCCAAGCCAAGGGAGGGAGGCAAGAATCCATACATAAAGTGTGTCAGAAAACAGCTAGCTCAGGAGGAAGCAGCACCCTAATAAAGGCCATTGAAATGAGTTTGAAGAGTTGTGTAGGGGTAACATGACGGATGGCTTCAAATACAAGGTCAAGGTTGTCTTTGTCTTGCAGATAATGCAAGTAATGCTTCCTGTGGAAGCCCTTAAGAAGAATAAAAATCTTTTTTGAGAAAAAGTTTTGTTCTACTCACAGGCTCACTAGTGAGCCAGTGCTATATAGAACTGGATTACCTCTGAATGTGGGAAAGATTATGTAAGCAATTTTCATGGTGATGACAGAATTTCAATGTTGTTACATGCTCATCCTGAAATTTCTTAAGGCAATACAAGGTAGTAGTTGAGGCACTTGATATCAGTGTTTTATTTACTGGCACCAAAAGAGGAATTTAAACTATTGTGAATGATCCCCTGGCTAGGGGATTAGTTGTCACCTTAGTCCTCGAAGACACTAGAACTCAAACATTTGTATCAGCCAGGGTCCTAGTCAGGAAAAAAGAAGCCACAGCAACTATTTTAAGAGATCATTTATATAGGGAATTGGACATATAGGTACTGCAGGACTGAAGAGGAACAAATCCAGCACAGAGAGTGTAATTGCAGGAAGCAGTTACCACCACTGGGCCTGGGGGAGCAAGGGGTCAAAGTTGAGTCATTAGAACCTAGAACCTGGAGGAGGAATCCAGACCTCTGACATGAGGAGCTGCCCAGGGGGTGCTGGGGCCTCAGGGACTCAGAGGAGAGCCTGGGCAGTGGGGCCTAGACTTCAGCAGATGCTGGTGCTCTGAGGGAGCATCATGGGGCTGGTTGGATGAGACTGGAAACAAAGTAGAAACTGGAACCACCTGCTACTGGAATCAACCACACTTCTGGGATGAAGAGCCGTGGGATGAAGCTGACAGGAACAGCAAACCTACTGGCCTCCTTCCTCCATTTCTGTTCTCTCTAGTGCCCCCTATGGGCAGAACCTAACAGGGAGCCAGGTGGCAAAAAAGAAATGTGGTCACAGAAACACAGCCTCAGCCTCACAAGTCCGAGTATAGAGGGGTGGGTTTGATCCTGAAAGGTTACTGATAACCAGCACCTCATGTATATAATTCACCAGGATAGCTTACTTACAATGGAGATTCCTGAGATCCACACCTGAAATTCTGAGTTAGGAGTTTTAGAGTGTGGTCCAGAAATCCTCATCTTTGAAAAGGAACCTTGAACAATCTGATTCAGGGGATCTTCAAAGTACACTATCAGAAATGCTGCTCTAGTTTTCCTAAGCTAAATCCCTGAATCAAATTAGAACAAGAGATTGTGAAATGCTCCACTCCACTCATTTAGTTTTCCGAGACAGTTATGCTCATTTTGCTTCCTCAATTTTACTTCCTTAATATTTTTTCCATTTTAAGAAAATGCTAATATGAAGAATGCCTCTGTAGTATCTGCAGAAACAACAATTGAAAGCTCTGTCATTGTAATAAGGAAGAACAAATCTGATTCCATGTTGGATCTGTTTCTTTTACCTTAACCCTGTGCTCTGTTGCCTGTGCTTAGTCATGCTGGCTCCACACCTTTTGTAAAAGAATGTTGCTTACAGCCTGAAATATACAGGATAGCCCTTTCTCAAGGCTCTGACCTTTAAAGGTATACACTTTTCCATTCATATAGAGATAAAAATTTGTAGAACAGAGAATAACATTTGTCTTGGAGGTTTACAGGCACATCATGAGCTGCTCTCCATGGACAGATACAAGAGCAAAGGATTCTGACACCAAGAAGTCTGCAACAACCAGCCACACCCCCTCCCCTTTTAGTATAAAAGAAGCCTGAATTCTAACTCGGGGAAGATGGTTCTTTCGGACACGAGTCCCCCATCTTCTTGGTATGCTGGCTTTCCAAATAAAGTCACTATTCCTTGTCCCAGCACCCTGTGTCCTGATTTAGTGGCCTGTCATACAGTGAGCGGAACGAGTTTGAATTTGGTAACATTATGATATCAACATCTGTTTTGGGGGTTCATATATAATTTCTTCTATGATTTAATACCAGGAAAAGAAAAAATCTATCTTTTTACATGAATTTGTATATTTTTTCTTATCAGACAAAAGGAAAGAAAGAAAATAACACCTTGAATTTCTCTTTTGCTTTGACTGACTGGAAGCTCAGAGTCATTATTGCAATCTCTCTCAAGGCTTCTGGTTTAATCATTTTGTTTTTATATTTTTTAAAGTTATGAGTTATCTCACATCTCTTTTTCTTGAAACAGGTTGGACATAAAAAATACATACATAATTAAAAGTATGTCTGTTACATTTTTAAAAATACTTTGATACAGTACCTTAAAGTTTCTCACTGATTAACTCAAGGTGTGGTGAAGGCCAAAGTTGATGTACTTTTAGAGGAAATGCGTCTGCTGTGGTAGTTTTGAGAAGATACTGGGCCTGAATATGGAATAGTTTTTTTTTTCTTTTTTTTTTGCGGTATGCGGGCCTCTCACTGTTGTGGCCTCTCCCGTTGTGTAGCACAGGCTCCGGACGCACAGGCTCAGCGGCCATGGCTCATGGGCCCAGCCGCTCTGCGGTATGTGGGATCTTCCCGGACCGGGGCATGAACCCGTGTCCCCTGCATCGGCAGGCAGACTCTCAACCACTGAGCCACCAGGGAAGCCCTGGAATAGATTTTTATATTAATGTACATTGCTAATACGTGCACTTTATAAACCAAGTTAAAAGCCTATGGGTAAAATTCTACCTTTTCTATATCTGATTTATTTCTACTGTTTTTATGCTTATATCTTGGAAAGTTGGGAATGACAACAAAGCATTATTATGCCAGGAGTAGGTGATCAGCTCAAAGTTCAGACCAGAATGCTCTAGGAGGGTAAGATATTTTGGCCCTGTTTTGAAGGGATTTTTGCAGATTGATATGGGATTTCATTTATAAGCATCATATTATGTACAATACCTGAGAAAGCACATATGAACAGTGCAATATAGTAAACACCCTGGATCCTTACTTTATGGTTGTTTTCTGATGATTTTTAATCTTGTAAAGGAGATCGTATAACTACCTCTTTGTCTGAACATAGTACTTGATCAGATGCACTGAATTTTCCACTGTAGCAGACAACATTATGGTATTGCCCCTACTGCCCAAAGAATAGCAAATCTGAGTAAATATATGAGCAAATATTTGTTTTCTGGCTATTACACTATTTTACACTATACTGTTATTGTGTTCTTTTGACTAATATGAACAATATAATTGGCGGGAGCACTCAGCTTATAGTAGCACCTTTTCTATTTCAAAGAGGAAGTGCTTCCCACTGCTCTCTTTGCTTATGGAAAGAGTCTTGGTGAGAGTGACAAAGAACTCTGACCGTTGACAACACCACAGCCAGAGTCTCCTAATGAGAATGATCTGCTACAAGGACTATTTATTTGTTGTTTATCATCTTTTTCTCTCACTAAAATTTTTCAACAGACAGGTGGTGATCTCACATCATGGATATGGTTTCTTATCCTCATAACTATGAAAATTATTCAGCCACATTCAAATCAAAGCAGAAAAAGTAGTTTGCAGTGTAGCTCTTGAAATGCTTTGGAGAAAATGTAATGTAAAATCCTGTAAAATCAGAAAAGCATAAATGTGGGGTTGGGATAAGAAATTCAAGAGCCCGATATGGAAGACAAAGGACTTAGGCACCTACTTAACAAAATGTTCTCACTGTGTGATGTGATCCAATACATAAAACATCATCCCAGGGAGTTTGTGGGAAAGAGCATGAGAGAGGAAGTCAGATAGCTTGATTCTAGACTGGGCTGTGCCACTAAGTGAGTGTGTGCCCCTGAACAAATCAGTGCTCTTCGGCCATCAATTATCCCATAGAAATAATCAGAGAATTAGATGAATAATTTTATAGTAAGATTCACATTAGTCTAACAGTCTTTCTCTAAGTGATCCATAAAATAGCCATGTAGGTAAATTTTAGAGTTAGCTATATGTTGAAAACTAGCTTGAAGTTTATTTGGAATCCACTCTGCATATGATACTGGAAAAGGCGAAAAAAGGCTCGTTACAGCCAGAAAGTGGGTGGGCAAAACTTAAACTGTTAGTGAGTTACAGCAGGGTGGCAGTGAGGGGGAGGCACATCTGCTTATTTTGCAGTTTATACAGGTCAAGGGGCAGTTTCTAAAATATATGCTATTTGTTTCTTTAGGAAGGAAATAATTTTGGTGCTTTATGTTAAAACTTGTAAAACTTAGTTATGGCATTTAGCCATCTGTCATTTGCTCTTTTTTACAGGTGTTGTTTATATCTTTTCAGTTTTTTAGGTGATTAGATGCTTTTTTGCATTTCTACACAGAAGGGTGGTTGCCTCTTCCTGATGCTTCTTCTTCTGAAAGAATTAGATTGAGAAAAAAACTAAATGGAGAGCTGATAAAAAGTAATGTTGATTTATTGTATGTTAAGAGATGACAAGCCGGATATTATTTTCTGTGCGTTAATTGAAAAATTATGTGCTATTTGTTTCCTTTTCCTACTCAGTTTTAAAACTGATTATCCATTAGCGCATGCCCTATGGCATATGGTCTAATTAAGTGGTGTCTTTACCCCCTGTTTATAAGAGAAAAACTAAAAAAGAATAGTAACCACTCTCACCTTGACTATGATGCCATAAACACATGTCTGAAGTTTATTAAGGGGAACAATTCTTGTGCCAAAATCTTTATCAGATGCCTACTTTCGTTTTCTGTGTTTTACTATTTTTCCTAGTTCTTAGCAATATTAATTGATAAATCTGAAGACCAAGACCAACGTATTTCAATATTTGAAAGTGAGAATTGCATAAACATCTAATGGGATGTAGAATCAAGGAAGACTGAAGAAACAATGAGATGCACACAGAAGAGGAGAAAAAATATCAATGAATGTTAGAGTATAATGATGTAAGAGGTCCAGTGGTTAATTTTTATTTGATAACTATATGCTTACTTGCAAGTTTGTCTATAGTTCTAAAATATGTTGCATCCAGATATAGAGGCTCCTCAACAGATGACAGATGATGACACATTAAATCACCCCACAGTTTCATCTAGTTGCAGGGTAGAAATGATTGTCTGCTGAATTTTAATGTGTTGAGTGTTTATTTCAAGTCCACTTTTCAAAGTAAAGTACGGTAACAAATGTCTTTAATCTGAACAGGATGAACCTTAATGGTATACTGATGATTGAGTTTCAGGGACTAATAATCTATTTATAGTAACTTCTAATTTTCTTAATTGTTTATTTGCAAGTTAAGTGTAAACGTTGGAAGTTAACTATAGTTCTAACATTGAACTGGAACTGTCACATGTGAATTACTTAATAGCTTACCTGGGTTTTACTAGACTGACCTGTATTTCATTTTCATGGCCTACTTTTTAATTCAACTGAATCACATAATGAATTGTAATTGAGTCACAAAACAGGAAACAAGCTTGTGCCAAGTATGTGGAACACGATTGGCCTATACAGTGTCTTCTCTCTGTTAGTAGAAAGCCAGTTCTGGTAACTCAGTCAGTGTATCATTAGTATTTCCCTCACCTGGTAAGACAGGACACAGTACAGTTCTACGTCCCTTACCTGCAATTATGAAATCCAAAAAGCTATGAAAAGAGGAAGTATTTTAGAAATTCAAAACCTGACCTGACCTGAACTCATTTAGCAATGAAAACTACTGAGCTGATGAGAGGCTTTTATAATCTTTATCTATCCCTCTTACTGTGGATATTCATATACTTCATTATAGAAATATTAATGTGTTTGGCAATGGGTGCTATCCAGATCCTGCAGGAAGTGTGTCATAATATATATATGTACCCTATTTTTTATCTAAAATTGAAAGATACTGAATTCCCAAACTTATCAGTCCTCAAGAGTATGTTTTCTTTGAGCTGAAATATCTTAGTGAGAATTTCTCAATGTTGAGTCCCTTTTTTATCTTTTCTGCCACTTCCCAGGTACATTCATGACTATTATGTTACTCTTGCAAGTATGCAAGTATTAAAGGCAAAGTCCTGCTTTCACACTCTCTGCTGTCAGTACATGCTGGAGTCTGGATGGCTTGCTGGAAAGAGCCCTCGCCACAGAGTTAGATCTGGAATCAAATCCTAGTTCAACTGCTCACAAACTGTGTGACCTTGGTCAAGTTATTTAATACCTCTGAGCATTACATTTGTTTACATGTGAAATTCTAATGTTGATACCTACATCCTTTTATTTTTTGTTCTCAGTCTCAAAAATGTATCCTGGTGAAGTGAATATGGTCTTTATCTTTTACCACTGTTAGATTCCATTGCTAGTTCTTTCTTTGCAATAAGGATGCCTAAAATGCTAATTTTATACTTAGCAATTATAAAATTTATTCCTGTCTTTTCTGCCAGGGCCTCAAGATACCTGGGCTGTGAGTTTAGGTACAAGTAACTATAAAGGTAAATAAAACTAACAAAATTGGTATTGCTCTTATTAGGGAAAGTGAAATAGCAATCTAAGATGAGCTCCGGCTTCAGCAGAGTTATGGAAAAGAGGCGAAAATCATGTCAATGGATTCTTTAAAAAACTATTGGGTTGCATTAATAGAAATCTTTTTATGACATTATTTTGGACATAGTCTATGATACAATTGGATAATTTCAAATGATTCTTGATAATTTCTAATGTAGAAATCATACATATGTATAATTTTATTTATTTTCTATCTGTCTATATTTTTTCCAGTAATAGTCATTGTTTTGAGCTTTTAGAGTTTATTTCCCTTTCCAAAATTGTTTCTTTTGTGCATAGTGCAATTTTTGTCAATTAAGATTATCATCAGGAGATCCATCACTCAGAGGGTTTTGCTTTATGGGATACCACACGTACATACCTTTATTTTCCACTTAAAATATTTCATTGAAATTCAGTGTCCTTCAGACTGAGAACATTAGGAAATACTTGATGTAAGAAAATATGCAGTTACCATGGGGATTAGGAGCTGTTTGATTTCTTTTCTTTATTGCAAGTAATTTATTCTAATAACACAAAAAGTTGCATCTCAGGAGAGTTTATCCTTTGATAAATGTATTTTTAATTCCTTAATACCATTGGTTTGAAAGGTAAGCTTTTCTATATATATTTTATTTTGCTGAATATTTAGCTCATAATATTGTCTGAATAATAATAATAACAGGCATCATTTGTTGTGCACTTACTATACAGCTGGCACACTATCTCATTTAATTCTCAAAAGCTTTCTCTTTGGTAGTATTATCAATTAGGATTAAGATTGCCAGAGAGAAGAATTAAATACTTTTAAACAATGGCTTCAGTCAGATGTCTTATTTCTCTTTCCTGTTCAAGTAGAGGCATACCTCGTTTTATAGTGCTTGTTCACTTTATTGTGCTTCGCTAATACTGTGTTCTTACAAACTGAAGGTTTGGGGCAACCCTGTGTTGAGCAAGTCTGTCAGTGTCATTTTTCCAACAGCATTTGTTCACTTCATGTCTCTGTGTCATATTTTGGTAATTCTTGCAATATTTCAAACTTTTTCACCATTATTACATTTGTTATGGTGATCTGTGATCAGAGATCCGTGATGTTAATACTCTGACTCTCTGAAGGCTCAGATGATGGCTAGCATTTTTTTAATCAATAAAGTATGTTTTAAATAAGGTATGTATATTGTTTATTTAGACATAAGCTATTGCACACTTAACAGACTACAGTATAGTGTAAATGTAACTTTTATAGGCATTGGGAAAGAAACAATTCATGTGACTTGCTTTATTGTGATATTTTCTTTATTGTGGTGTTCTGCAAATGAACCTGAGATGTTTCTGAGGTATGTCTGTAGTTCAGAAGTAGTCAGTCCGCGGTTGATATGACAATGGTGGCAGGGACTCAATCTCTTCCTGTCTCATACTTCTGGCAGCTTCCATTCCCAAGGTTACCTCATGGACAAAGGAGGCTGTTAGAGCTCTTTCCATCACGTCCATATTCCAGCTGTAGGAAGAAGGAAGGGTGAAGAGGTCACAACCCCTTTCTTTAAAGACACTTCCCAGAAAGAACACATATCAGTTCCACATGTATCCCAAAACTTAGGCAGATGACCACACCTAGTTGTAAAAGAGATTATTTTTCAGTCACTTTTATGCCCAGCCTAGAATTAAGAATTAATGCCTAGAATTAAGATTCTATTGCCAAGGAAGAAGGAGAGAATGGGTATTGGGAGAGAGCCAGCAGACTCTGCTGTGCTTGAGCTATTATTATCATCAATCTTACAAATGGAGAAATTGAGTCATAGAGAAATTAACTTGACTTACTAAGGTCTCACAACTCGTAGAGCCAAGATTCAAATCCAGATCTATCAAATTTCAGAGCCCTTAAGTTCTACTTTGAAGTGTTTCTACTTTAAAACAGTTATTTGACTTTATTCTGTCTCTTCAACTAAATTAGTATAAAGAAAACCTTTCTGACTAAGTTGCTAGGTCAATCTATTGAAACAATGGAATTCTTTATTTTACCAGGCATTCTTGGCAAAGAACATAGTACTGGTATCAACTTGTGTAATGAAGCCTTTACTTCTGCTGACCTTTTGGATAGGAGTATTCACAGAATTCAGTGCCAGGTTTAAAAAATTGCCTGGCTGACAGATTAAAGTCTTATTTTCAGTCTTCTACTTGTTTGGGGTTACAACAAGTTTAAACTTCATTAAAATATGCTTTGCTATATTCTTGACAGTTTAGATTTCAAACAAGGTAAAAAATAATAAGGTTTTCAATAGGGCCAATACAAAACGATTTACTATAGGAAAAAAATTAACAGTATTATGATGATTCTTTCTTCAAAGATATATTTTCAAGTTAATGACAGCACATCTTAGAATAAATCAGACAATACTATTTCTAAGTTATTTGAAAATTATTACATTTGGATGATTATCCTGTGATTCTCTAATATCCACTTGAGTAAAAACCTAAATCATACAACATATTATGAACTAAGGCTTCTTTCCTTCTTTCCTTCCATTCTATAAAGCATAATTTGTTATTCTTTTTTTTTAAGCTTCAGTTTTATTCAGGTTCTTGTCTCTGCCTAGCTTGTGAGGGTTTTAAATCTCTCTTATGCCTGTCTAGTTCTTTGCTTTCCTAGCACCAAGGGAGAACATGTGAATGTGAATGAATAACTCAACAAACAAATAACTGCCAAGTTTTATAAATGTCACAACTTAATGTTGCTATGTGGCTTCAAACTTTCAACATCTTAAGGAACCTCTGAATGTATCAGTGCTTTTCAGAAATGCTATTAAAATTGATCATACATATCAGTTACTCAACAGAAGTCCTTCACTTAAGTAGACACAGCTACATCAGGAACACAGTGGCCAATGACAAGCTTTAATGTTTCAATAATTTGCCTAGACAGAAAGAGACATTTTCACTGCAGTGAAAACTTGCAGAAAAGGCACTTTAAAATGAAGAAACATACACTAAGAAGTCAGAGGGAACAGTGTTCACAGAAGATATGACGAGTCAGAGCCCAGTAGAGATTTCTACTTATTTGTTGTTAACTTTGGTCTGGTTCTTTGCAAGTTTTAAGCAAGAATAGGGTCAGGGACCAGATGATGTGGACAGAAGAGCACACATAAAGTATATTGAATACATTTTCCATTAATATTTTTATTTGCTATTAACTTGTATTTAAACAAGTAACACATTAATGCATATTCCTTATTAAAAATTGGGAAGCCCCATTTGAATTAGGACAAAATCCTCTTTTCCAATGATTCTTTACCTGAAGTAGCTTTATTATGTGGCAAGGAATCTCGAGAGAGTTTGGCTCTTGGATTGGCCCAACAGTGTCAATAATGACCCAGGTTCCCATTCTTGGTGTGGTGGCTTAGTCCTCATGCCTCATCCTTCATTTTGCAAGACGGCTGCTGCAGAGCCTGTCCTCACACGAAAACCTGAGGAGAGGATCATTTCCTTCCAAGCACCATATTTCTTTAGTGATGAATACCTTTTCCCCAAGTTCCCAGAAGAATTAGCCCCATTGGCCACAACTGCCTTGCATGCCAGTCATAAAAACACTAACTCACTGCACAAAGTGTATGAGACTACCATGATTGGCTTGGACCAGCAAGATAGATTTTCCTGGGACTGGAGAAGGGTCTATTCTCCCTCAAATCTGAGATTTTGTTAGCAAGGAAAAAGCAGTGCAAGGCAAACAAAATTTTCATTGAATATTTTGTTTTTGGAGAAATTATGCTCAAAATAAAAATTCAATATAAAATAAATAAAATATCTTTACCACCCACAAGTTTAGGTATCTTAGTATCTGATCTAAAAATCTATTCATTTATAATACTTTCAAGAAATATTTTTTGCCCACTTACTCCATGTCAGCCACTGTTCTCAGTACTGAGGCTGGAGAGATGAACAGGACAGATGTTTATCTGCATTAGGAACACATTCAGCAGCAAGTAACAGAATAAGCGTTTACAAATGGCTTAAAATATAGGGACATTTAATGTTTACCTAACAGAAATTAGGACAGGCAGTCACTCTAAAATGTTTCCAAGGATACAAATTCTGTCTTTTCTTGTCCTTCACATGCTGGATTTTGTCTTTATTCTTGTCACCTCATTGTTCCATGGCTGCCATAGCTCCAAACATCTCATCTGCTTTCAGTTCAGAAAGAAGTGGCAAAAGAAGCTCTCTTCTTAGTTTTCTCCTTTTCACAAACATTGAAAAACTCTCAGAGGCCTCTTAGCAGATTTCCATGAAGCCTCACGGGCAGGACTGTGTCATACTGGTATCCTCAATAGGAAAGGAATCTGGGAAGGTACTTATCTCACAAAGTATTATGAGCAGTACACATTGCTGCCCCCAATAAAACTGAGATTCTGTTTACAAGGGAATGGTTAGCCAATTACAATGTCTTCCATAGTCTCCTTCATGGAATTAATTCTCTGACCACTTCATGGAAAAATAAAGATAAACCAGGGTTTTTTTTTTGTTGTTGTTTTACTCTAGTCTTTGAAATTATGTCTGAGGAATTTGTATAGTAAATGATCCTTAGTGTTTGTTTCTGAACATTCAGATAGAAAAGCTATTTGCTTATATAAGTCTGACATGAATTGGGGATTCAGATCTGTAGGGATTCAACTGGGTTCATCTTGTGGACCTAAGATGTTGTGGAGAGGGATGGAAGTGTAGACCAGACATGTGTTAAATATTAGCTGATAGCACTCTTGGGTAAAAAGTGCCATGAACAGAACATCCACTGATTTCCTTATGGCACCAACCACATCTTATTGCCATCAGCAGCTTATTTGTCGAGCTGCTCCATTAAATAGTTAGCTTCTTTAGGGCAGAAACTATGTTTAACTTATTTCTGTATCCCAAGCCTGAGGATGGCATCTGCAACATAGTAGGTACTCAGTGAAGGTTTGAGGTTGGAGATTATCTTTCAAGGAGTTAAATGTGGGGAAGAGAGTTCCAATATTACATATTAAAGAGTTAAAACTTGAAGGGTTCAGAAAACTAATTTTTAAAAAGTGGTCAAACAATAGAAACAGGCTAGGTGGCAATTAGAACTTAGGGGGAGTAATATGTCTATTATTTTTAATTTTTTTCCTTCCCTCTGAGAGGTACAGTTGAGGTCACATGGGGTTTGTCTAAGTTGCTTGGGTCTACATGGCACAGAAGTGAGGCTAAAGTACAAATGAGTTGGAACTCAGAAACAGCCTGTCAAAACAAGCTTGATTTAAAGCAGTCGCCACATAGGTTTTGTCATTTTTAAAACATTAAAAGCAACAGTGATGGACTTTATTGCAGTCACAAGCTATGTTTACTATATTAGGTGGGTGAATTCAAGCAGGTCTTATAGAAGTTCAAGGTGTTTTGTTGCTGTTTCTTTCTTCCTTTAAAAAATTCAAAAATAAAATTTCTCCAATATTAATTTTTGACATTTGCTTTGTTGTTATTATTGCACTACAAATTTACATTTCATTCGTGATATCGCTTAATTCTAATGCTCACATACTCATGTTTTGAAAAGGTGGTGAAATGTTCTTTAGAGAGCAAGGCTTTGTGTCCTCCCTCCGTCCAGAGTAAGGGGGACAGATCCCTCTCCTAAGTTTTTGCCTAACTAATCCTGGATCCTGGCCAAGGCAGTTAACCTATCCACTGCTTGGTTTCTAAATCTGCAAAATAGAGGTGTCTGATAAGATGGTCTCATGATTTTTTTCTAGATCTAAAATTTTATGATTATATCATGTGAAATGCCTATGTTTATAGGAACTGAAGAGGATTAATGGTTAATATTTGCCCTACAAAGTAGGGTTATCACCTCGTCGTTTGTAATAAAACTTTCATCTTACAAATTATTATATTGTACATTAAAGAAAATATGGCAACTACATAAAATAACAAAAAAACTGAAAAGTACAATTAACATTTGTATATTTATCTTAATGTCTATTTCTACAAATACCCAACATGCATATCCATAACTGGAATCATACTGCGTAGAGAACTGTGTATCTTTCTTTTTCCCATTGAATTTTATATTGTGAGCATTTTCCCATACCATTAAGAAAATCCTTAAAAAACAATATTTTTCTTTTTTTTAAAATTTTGTATATTAAATATAACACAAATACAGAAAACTTCAAAATGAAATATTATAAGATGAACACTCTTGCGGCTACTACCTCTCTCAGCCACCCTAGAAACACCTGTCCAACACAAGCCTCTCTCTCCCTGCTAAAATGTATTGCCCTAATGACTTTATGGTAAATGTTTCCTTATTTGTCTTTGCATTTTTACCACACAGTGTGCATCCCTGAACATTATTATTTAGAGTTGCCTAAACATATGATTTTTAATGGATGTTTATTATTCCATCCAATAAAGATACATCAGTACATGCAAGTACTTATTGGATTATTTACCCTCCTTCTTGACAGCTTATTTGTTTTATTTTACTTTTTAAATAGATGTCTGTTCACATAATGCAAAATCTTAAGGGAAAGCAGTGAAAATTCTCCCTTTCACTTCTGTCCTCCAGCCACTTGGCTATCTCTATGACCAATTTCTAGGAAGTTGTTTTTGAGGAAAAAGCAGCCTAAGAATGGTATTGATATTTTTCCACTTCAATGTTCTAAACTAACCTAAGAAGATACAAAAAATATAATATAATCCTTATTAAGGTATGCATAAGTCTCTGTAGTTTATTTTTCTTTTATATAAAGTTGGCATAATTTCTGGAGTGAGATATATAATTTTCTCTTAGGTTATTTAGATGCATAACATTGAAAAGTTGTGTGATTGGATGTGAAATAACCTCAGAAGGATGTCTAGGATCAGATTAGATGTAAATAGTGTTGTGGTGTTTTACTTTGCTTTACTGTAGAGCTGAAAGACCCAAGCTACTTTCTTTGTAACTTGGGCACAATGGAAAACCCAGTTTCTTATGTTTTGCTCCAGCAGGTCAATAAAATAATGTCATGGTGATAACCTATGTTATTCAAAAATACATAATTCACTTTGTAGGAATGGAAGAAAGGGAATTTGTTGGATGGGTTCAGGTACTCATTGGCAGAAAGGCTGAAGAACCAGGCGTGGAATTGGACAGAGCCAACACAAATTAGGAGGTCCAGGAAGTGGGGATGAAAAGAATGGTCTCATATCAAAATTGTCTCTGGATATTTTATCAGATTTGAGTAGTAACTGTGTGTCTGATCATGGAACAGCAGGTGCCTTCACAACTAGAGCTGCCCACCATGGTATTATCAGATACAATGAGCCATAAGTTTGGGCGGTTGTGTCAGTAGACTTATGATAGAAATGAAACATTGGGCCCTAGCTTGAACATGTCCAGAAGCCATAAATAAATTACATGTACATGTATCTTAAACTCTCATGTCGCCTGTCACTGTTTCACCACTGCCTTTCCATCAACTCACACCTAGGGCCTCATGGGGGAGGGAGGCAGAGACTGAGTGGTCCCCTGTGACCAAGGGATGGAAAAAGAGAAAACTTAGGCCCAGTTTACACATTAATTCTCACAATATATAAATGTTAAGGAAAGTGGGTTGCCACCATATTATAGCCTCACCCAGGGATGGAAGGACAGTCTTGAACAAATTCTCCCTGTAGGCAGTGTTATAAGTAGTACAAGCGGTCACTGACCTAGTATGGAAAGGGAAAAATGTGCCGAGGTGTGGATATTCGGGGGCTCTGAGCAGGCAGGAATGGCCTGGCTGCTTTGTCCTGGGCCTGAAAGAAGCAAAACGGGAAGATTGTCTTGGTAAGTTATCTATCTACTGGCTCTCTCATCTTCCTTTCCTCATTCTTCTGTTCCCTTGATCACAGGGATATTAATAAGGTAGTAGGATATGAACTTCTGACTCAGCTTTGAGGATAACCAACTTCTTTGAAAAGTTCAGTGAAATATTTGTGGGCCATTCAGACTCCAAGACCACATTATACATTGCTCTGTCCAAGCAATGATACATGTCTACTGATGGCTCTTATGACATTTTCCATTATTTGAGAAAGAAAATGAAGAGAAGCTTGTCCAAATTACTTCTGATAACTTTCAAGTATACTCCTTCTCTGAAAGTATCTCTAACTTAACCATCTGTACAATAACTGGGCTAGCAATCAGGGATGCAAACCTATCTGTGAACAGACAGGATAAGAAAGTTGTCTCAGCAAGGGGACAAGAAACTACCTCATTTCCCTTACCCTGAGAAAAACCAGTATGTAATCAAAATTTTTATCTTTTTCTTAAAACTGCCCAACAGGCTATATTTGACTATTTCTCAATACTACTGTTAACTCTGTCAAAACCTAAGTGAAGAATATAAGTGCTTCTTAAAGTATTTCTCCCACTTTGCTCCTTGATGAGTTTGAGCTGTTAAATAGCTGTTAACTGTCCTCCTTAGTTTAGCACTTGGCACCTCTCCTATCTAAGGACTTCTGAGACACCCTGTGCCCAGTAAAAATAAAGAACTGGAGGATTTCCTTGCTAAAGAGAAAGGGAAAAGCATAGTAACATCATTCCTTGGCCTCACTATATAATGTTTCATGGTGGGGTGTGCTGGGCGTAAGATATTCACAAGGTAAAAAAAGCAAGTCACCAACAGGAACAAGGAAGCAACAGGGAGAGTCAACATGTGGGATGAACTGGGCATTCTGGGGAATACAGGAGAGAGGAAGAGAAGGAAACCATGTCTTCGGAGGGGACTGTCCAGCTGGTGTGGAAGAGAGTGAAGCACAGCTGATCTCATCATTTTAGGTGACGCCATCCATACCACTCCCTATGACTCAAAGTAATGTGTGACAAGTCACTTTCTCATCAAATCAGCAGATTGTATCACCACTCAGAAATGGGGCAAAAACCCTGAACTCCACCACTCTGAACTCCAGCTTGAATAAAATCCACTTAGCCCTTTCTGTAGTTCAGTGACTGAGGTTATCAAGCAGATGACAAAGAGCTTCCTGCATTTTTAGAATGGCTGTAAAGAATTATTTTCATTTAACCATGAATTGAAAATAGGTAAGGCAATTAACAAAAAATGGTTAGGGGCGGTGTATTGGGCATCAGCAATTTGTGACTGACCAGAATTCATTACCCCTTCTTGACAACACATTTCTTTTAGAGGAATAATAATTGTATTATTATTATTGTTATTCATTGTTTTTTGATTCAGCCTGGTGGGCTTGTACTCCAGGGTCCCTTACACTTTCTTAACTGAAGTTTGAGTGTGTGATTGAAACTAAGTCTTGGGTCAAAGATTAAAGACAGAGAAAATGGTAAGAATTCATCTAATCCAGGGGTGGCATTTGGATCTTTGCCACCATGACACTATGCCCATCTCCCCAGGTCTGGGACCACCAGGGATACCTTGTCTTTGCACATTTCCAAGTCTGGTTCTCTAGACTTACTGCCAGATAATGAGGTCTCATATCTTTCAGTAAGTTTCCTTTGTATAAATTAACCACAGCCTATTTCTGTTGTTCACACTTATAGAACTCTAACTCATTCAGAAGTTGTACCTTACCAATAAGGCAGGTTAAAAGAAGTTGACTTTATTACTATAAGACAAGTGGTATGACCATATCAGAAGTAATACCTTACTTAATTATTTTTAAAAAAATTTAAAAGCCTGCAGAAAACATTTATTAATGATAGATACAACAATTTTATTGGGGAAAAAAAAGACTGGAAAAATATGTAATATTGAACCAAAAAACACAAAATATATTTTTCATAATTATTTCATGACAAAAATATGAAATAGATGATAGTAGATTTTTGAAAGTATATGACATAGATTGATTAATTCATTGATTGCCATTGACAGTTTGGAGCATAGGTCTTATTCTAGCTGGTATGATTTCCTCATTACTACTTGTTCCTCACTATTTAAATCCTATGGGAATTTTCTGGCTAGGTCTGTATTAAGTAGAGAGGCATAAAATTTCAGGGCTGTGGAACTTGATTTGACTCAAATCCTCCCAGAAGTGAACATTCTGTAGTGAGTTTCATCAGATGGGATTTAATTGGATCCAAAGTTCAGGATTTATTTATTTTTTCATTTGAAGTTTCAGCAACATTGATGACTTTTGTGTGGGAAGAAGGTCTTGATATATTAAAAAAAAAATGTGAAGCCCTGATTGCTTGTCACATTCCACCTGTATCATTATCCTAAAGGACCTCATCCTATTTATCAGGAGACAATATTATTACCTTTCTTTTTTTTCAAGTAATTTTTTTTTTTGGCCGTGGAAATGAAGGCTTATTTGTATCCCACATCTGAGTTGCATTCTCATAGAAATTATGCAAAACAGCAAAGAATGAGTCATAGAATATGAAATATCATAAACTTTACTACAGAAGGACTTTGAGAATTATTTCCCTAACAGTAACAAGCTGGCATAAAAAAAAGACGGAATGAAGTCTGATGTGACAATTACACTGATTTAACTCTGCTTTTTCTCAGAAGAGCCAGCACTTATCCAGCAGATAATCTCCATCTAAGGAGAGAGGTTTCTGAAGTCTTTCCTCTCATTCTACGGTGATGTCTTCCTTTGCATCTGATAAGTCCGTGTGATTACAAATTTGTGACCTAAATTGTACTCACCACAGAAAATTTACAGTAATGTTTAGTTAGTGATCCAATTTTCCATATAGCACCGGAATCTTCTTAAAAGATCCCCAAACAGAGGATTCCCCTTAAGAATGATCTTCTTAAAAATATGATTATGCCACTATTTTGCTGTAATAGGAAAGTTTTCAGGTGCAAATAATGGAAAAAATCTAACAGTTACTAAAACAAATAGCATTTTATTTATCTCACATTAGGTGAAGTCTGGCAGCAGATTTCAAGGCTGTCCAATGACACAATAAGTTCATCAAGGATGCATCCTTTTGTATTTTTCTATTCAGCCATACATGACCATACATAGCATGTTTATCGCATCACAGTCTCAAAATCTGCTTATGTTCTTCCCTGCCAGAATATAGCCTCACACCTACCTCAAAACCAATCACTGGTGAACGGGGCCAGCATTGCCATGACTGGCTAACATCAACTGTTGCTCATCTCTTGGGTTGTGGGAGAGAGGTTCCAGAGGAATTGACATTCCCTGCATAAAAGTATCTGTGCTGATCCCCAAACACAGTTAGAACAAACAAAGGGAGAATGTTGTTCTGCATGGAGTGGTAGTCTTTCCACCCTTTGCCCAGCTGGTTGCTTCTCATTCTTGAGGTCTCTCTTTAAAGGCCACATCTTCAAAGAGGGCTTTCCTGACCACATAAACTGATGTGGCCCCCCTGATTATTTTTGATCACAGAGAACTGCCCATAGTATTCTTCTTAATTAGGAATTATGCATTTTTTGCTGCATTCATTTTGTTTATAATTTTAAATATATTTAATATAAAATATAACATACAATATATTAAATATTAATGTATATCAATTAAAATTAATTTAACATATTAATTAAAACAATATTTAACATAAATATATTATAAACAATTATAAATATATTTATAATTTTATGTTATATATTTATTTTATTGTCTGTCTCCTCTTTGCCTCTATCACCTCAAGGATGATACCCCTCTGAGGAGAAAGCACTTTAATGGAACTTGTGGTTTACAGAGCAAAATAAAAACACTATTCCATTATTGGGGGGATACAATTATTAAGAAACTTAACTGAGCTACATAATAATGAAGTTGTCTTTCTTTTGGATAGATGGCAGATGAATTTACCAAAGGGAAAGAATGATTTTTCACCAATTTCCGAATCCCAGAAAAATTGGGATTTAGACGTGGGGGATGGACAAGTAATGAGAATGATATTGTAGGAGGTGGGTTAATCCCTCAAGTGTGATGGCCGACTGAGCACTAAAGAGACACAGGCAGAAATGACAATGACAACAACAATAATAAGAGCACACGGTTACTGGGTGCTCACAAGGCATCACACAGAAGTCTAAGTAACACTTACGGTGACTCATTTATTCAGGGTATTTTTGTGGGGGTGGCTGCCCTCTGAAACACCAAGATTTTTTTTCACATCTTTATTGGAGTATAACTGCTTTATAATGGTGTGTTACTTTCTGCTGTATAACAAAGTGAATCAGTTTTATATATATATATATATATATATATATATACATATGTTCCCATATCTCTTCCCTCTTGCGTCTCCCTCCCTCCCACCCTCCCTATCCCACCCGTCTAGGTGGTCACAAAGCACCGAGCTGATCTCCCTGTGTATGCGGCTGCTTCCCACTAGCTATGTATTTTACGTTTAGTAGTGTATATATGTCCATGCCACTCTCTCACTTTGTCACAGCTTACCCTTCCCCCTCCCCATATCCTCAAGCCATTCTCTAGTAAGTCTGTGTCTTTATTCCCATCTTACCCCTAGGTTCTTCATGACATTATTTTTTCTTAAATTCCATACATATGTGTTAGCATACGGTATTTGTCTTTCTCTTTCTGACTTACTTCACTCTGTATGACAGACTCTAGGTCCATCCACCTCACTACAAATAACTCAGTTTCGTTTCTTTTTAGGGCTGAGTAATATTCCATTGTATATATGTGCCACATTTTCTTTATCCATTCATCCGTTGATGGACACTTAGGTTTCTTCCATGTCCTGGCTATTGTAAATAGAGCTGCAATGAACATTTTGGTACATGACTCTTTTTGAATTATGGTTTTCTCAGGGTATATGACCAGTAGTGGGATTGCTGGGCAATATGGTAGTTCTATTTGTAGTTTTTTAAGGAACCTCCATACTGTTCTCCATAGTGGCTGTACCAATTCACATTCCCACCTGCAGTGCAAGAGTGTTCCCTTTTCTCCACACCCTCTCCAGCATTTATTGTTTCTAGGTGAAACACCAAGATTTTAAATAACCTGTCAAGGTCACTCTTTCACCCACGCTGTCCATTTCTCAAGCCCATGCCCTTGACCACTATCTCCTTTGGATCAGAGATGGTTACTGTGTAGGATTACATTCTCCTTTTCTTATTCTACTTCCCTCTCCACATCCCCAAGTCTTCAGTAAGTTTTGTTAAATGCTATACCTTGGTTAGCTTGGTTTTAGCTTTGCTTTCTGTGTCTAGGGAGGGACCTCTGTTAGCACATACCAGGAAACTTTGGGTGGGCAATGCTGGCTGATTCAAGTGACCTGCAGTGACCTGGAGCAGGGGATGAGTGACAACCAGCACAGTGGTGTGGATTGAGAAACGTGCCAAGACAAATGGAGATAAACAGCCAAGGACTTGGAGAAGGGCACCCTCACAAAAGTATGGAATTGTAGTTATATGGAAGCTTAAATTATCTTATCTGGATTTGTAAATAAGAACCTCAGAAGGCAGAGAACTTGTCTATCTTGATGCATGAGTCTCTGGCATCCAGTTTCCATCCCTAGGACTTAATGTAAATTGGGCATAACAAAATCCCACCTTGCTGCTAATTCCGAATCCAGCCCCCCATCTTATCCTGTCCATGTCTTGGACACTGTGAAGAGGGGGTTAGATTGGTCAGGTTGCACAGACCCTAAAGGTGTCCTTGCAGGGGAGGCCTTTGAACAACACAAAAGCCGTGACCAGATGTCTCAAAGGTGGTGCACAGAGAGAAACTCATACCTGGAGTGCTGAACTGGAAATTTCAGCAGCAATTATGAAGATTTTTGATGCACCTGAAGCAGAAGAGAAATATGTTTTGCTCAAATGCCATGAAAAGAGAGGGTTGTATCTCTATAACCCCTAAATCCACTGGAGGGAACAGGAGGGATTGAAAGGCCCTTAAAGCCCCATGCATAGAAGCTGCACAGCTTTTCAGGAATCTAACGCTATATGAAAAGATAGCTAAATGTTGAGTTATTATTATTTGCCAGACATGTTTATTTAATTCTCACAACTCTGTAAATCAGGGGTTCTTCTCCCCATTTTACAGACTCCAGCACCACGTTTCTTGTCTGCGGTACTACAACTGGTCAGTGGTGGACCTGGGAGAACTCTACTTTTTCTTGCACTCTGTTCAGCTTTTACAGAAATTCTCAAGGTTCTCTTCCAACAGGAGACCACACAAGCCCATAGATCGATGTGAAAGTTGTTATGACTCAGATGTTTAAATGAAAATTCTGTGCATGATGGGTCATATACAGGTTGCGGACAGATTGCTAACTAATCAAGTAAACTAATAGAACTGATTTACCTTTTGATGTGGCAGGAAAGATCCCAGAAACAATGTGCGGACAAAGCAATGCACTTGACTTTTTCACTTTAAAAAGAAACTTCTTAAAAGAATATGGGATGTGGGAAAGAAACTCTAAAGATGCTATATTTAATGTGAATTTTTTGTTAAAGCATGTATTTTCAGTAGGGACTGACAATAAATTAATACATTTATCACTGTAAACTCAGTGTAAACTCGGGTAAGTACAAAATGACCATTTGTTATACTGCTGCTATACGGTTTGCTTTCTACATCTGGCTGCCCTACGATCTTACCAGTGTAACAACCAATTTTCTCTGTCGGGAAGAGTTTACTATAAAGTTCCCTGATTAATTCCTGTTTTCTTTCATTTGCTGCCCCGTTAACTCTTGTAAACGAGCAGTTATCTCATAGTCAGAACAGTGGGAGTGGGGGGAACCACAAGGATACATAGCTCCACAGTCCTGTGCTTTTTCAACCAACATTCCACTGTTATTGATGGAATGGGGATTTGGGTTTTGCTCATTTCTGCAACAAACCTCGATTGAGAGCGTACTGCTTGCCAGGTATTGTGTGTGTAAAGATCAGAGAACAAGACTGACCCCAGGCCCTGCTTTCATAGAGCTTTTATTCCAGAGAGAGCAAATAGAAAATAAACAAAATGTAGAGACAAGCCATAGGGGTGGGTGCTCTGTTGACACAGACAATAGAGAATGAGATAAAGAGCAATTGAGTAGGGGGGAGCTTTAGCTTGTGCTGCCAGGTCGGGAAGGCTGCTCTGACTGGGTTTCCTTTATTTTTATGTTTACTTTTTTACAAAATGCATATTATTACTCCCGTTTTATTTTTAATTTTTAATTTTTTTAAAACATCTTTATTGGAGCATAATTGCTTTACAATGGTGCGTTAACTTCTGCTTTAGAACAAAGTGACTCAGCTATACATATACTTATATCCCCATATCCCCTCCCTCTTGCGTCTCCCTCCCACCCTCTCAATCCCACCCATCTAGGTGGTCACAAAGCACCCAGCTGATCTCCCTGTGCTATGCAGCTGCTTCCCACTAGCTATCTATTTTACATTTGGTAGTGTATATATATAGTCACAAAGCACCCAGCTGATCTCCCTGTGCTATGCAGCTGCTTCCCACTAGCTATCTATTTTACATTTGGTAGTGTATATACGTCCATGCCACTCTCTCACTTTGTCCCAGCTTACCCTTCCCCCTCCCTGTGTCCTCAAGTCCATTCTCCACATCTGTGTCTTTATTCCTGTCCTGCCCCTAGATTCTTCAGAACTTTTTTTTTTTAAGATTCCATATACATGTGTTAGCATACAGTATTTGTTTTTCTCTTTCTGACCTACCTCACCCTGTATGACAGACTCTAGGTCCATCCACCTCACTACAAATAACTCAGTTTCATTTCTTTTTATGCCTGAGTAATATTCCATTGTATATATGTGTCACAGATTCAACACACTCCCTATCAAACTACCAATGGCATTTTTCACAGAACTAGAACAAAAAATTTCACAATTTGTATGGAAACACAAAAGACCCCTAATAGCCAAAGCAATCTTTTTTTTTTTTTTTTTTTTTTTTGCGGTACGCAGGCCTCTCACTGTTGTGGGCTCTCGCGTTGCAGAGCACAGGCTCTGGGCGTGCAGGCTCAGCAGCCATGGCTCACAAGCCCAGCCACTCCGCAGTATGTGGGATCTTCCCAGACCGGGACACGAACCCATGTCCCCTGCATTGGCAGGTGGACTCTCAACCACTGCACCAACAGGGAAGCCCCAAAGCAATATTGAGAAACAAAAATGGAGCTCTAGGAATCAGGCTCCTTGACTTCAGACTATACTACAAAGCTACATTTATCAAGACAGTATGGTACTGGCACAAAAACTGAAATATAGATCAATGGAACAGTATAGAAAGCCCAGAGATAAACCCACACACATATGGTCACCTTATTTTTGATAAAGGGGGCAAGAATATACAATGGAGAAAAGACAGCCTCTTCCATAAGTGGTCCTGGGAAAACTGGACAGCTACATGTAAAAGAATGAAATTAGAATACTCCCTAACACCATGCACAAAAATAAACTCAAAATGGATTAAAGATCTAAATGTAAGGCCAGACACTATAAAACTCTTAGAGGAAAACATAGGCAGAACACTCTATGACATAAATCACAGCAAGATCATTTTTGACCCACGTCCTAGAGAAACGGAAATAAAAACAAAAGTAAACAAATGGGACCTAATGAAACTTAAAAGCTTTTGCAAAGCAAAGGAAACCGCAAACAAGACGAAAAGACAACCCTCAGAATGGGAGAAAATATTTGCAAATGAAGCAACTGACAAAGGATTAATCTCCAAAATTTATAAGCAGCTCATGCAGCTCAATATCAAAAAAAAAAAAAAAAAAACAAACAACCCAATCCAAAAATGGGCTGAAGACCTAAACAGACATTTCTCCAAAGAAGATATACAGATTGCCAACAAACACATGAAAGAATGCTCAACATCACTAATTATTAGAGAAATTGAAATCAAAAGTAAAACTACAATGAGGTATCACGTCACACCAGTCAGAAGGGCCATCATCAAAAAAATCTACAAAAAATAAATGCTGGAGAGGGTGTGGAGTAAAGGGAACCCTCTTGCATTGTTGGTGAGAATGTAAATTGTTACAGCCACTATGGAGAGCAGTATGGAGGTTCCTTAAAAAACTAAAAATAGAACTAGTATACGACCCAGCAATCCCACTACTGGGCAAATACCCTGAGAAAACCATAACTCAAAAAGAGTCATGTACCACAATGTTCATTGCAGCTCTATTTACAATAGCCAGCACATGGAAGCAACCGAAGTGTTTATCGACAGATGAATGGGTTTCCTTTAAATTGTACTCTCCTTGATAAGAAGGAGCCAAGTCAGGCTCTGACCCTCTTGAACCTCTAATCAGAGGAGAGACCAACGACACGTCCCTAAAACTCTGAGTCTTAGTGTTTTTCTCTCCAAACCTAGAAACATAACAACTTTATAGAACTGTGAAGAACAAGAAAATAATTTGTCAAGTAACTTTGTACATGGGAATAGAAGAACCATATTCAGCCAGTGAATTTAGAATGCATGTTAATTATCTCACTAAACACAAAATATAAAAGGTTATACAAAGGTCAGTTGTTGTATGTCTTTCTTTTTATTATTATTAAACTCCCTTCCCCACACCCCTGTAGTCCCCAGGTCAGCCTTCTGTACTCCCCCTTTCCTAAGATGACCTCCTGGGAATGTTCTGAAGCCCACTTAAGCTGAACGTGGAGAAAAGAGCACGCCTGCTTCTTTTGCCCCTGTGCTCTCCCATTTCAGCTTTCTCTCAGTGCTGGCGGTGATATAACTTTCTGACGTTCCAAGCAAGGACTTTTGTTACATCCTTTGATTGTTCTCCTTTACTCTTAGCAGGCACTTGGATGCTCAAAGCACACTTGGACCCTCTCTGTGGGCAAGAGCAGAACCAAACTGCACGAGTTCTTGACACGGCGACTTCCCGCCTGGCTAATGTTAAATTATTTATCTCTCTATGTTTCATCTCTGAAGTGGGGATAATAATAGTACTACCTCATAGGATTGTTGTGACGAGTGGTTCACTGCCGGTAAAGCCCTTCAAATAGTAAGTACTCCATAAATGTTGCTTCTTTTATAGCGCATTTCCTTGTTCTATCCTTTCTTTCTCATTTATCTTATCCGCCCCTTTGCCCTCTCATCTAAGCTATTGACATTCCCTTCAGTAGAGCCACTCCACACAGCCATATACAAAATTGTCTTAATTGCCTGTAATTCCTTCATTTATTCACTCCATAAGTATTTATAAATCATTTACTATGTATGTGTCATTGCACTAGTAGCTATGGCAGATTCCTAAAATAGAAAACACAATCTGCAGTTGGTAAGGTCAGGATCCAGTCGAGGAAAGGATTCATATATGTGCAAAATGCTAAACAACAGTATGGATTAAATAACCATATAAACTAATGCAAGAGGAGTCACAAATTATTACCTGGGAGTTTTCCACTTAGCAAACATGCATGCAATTCTTTACTGCTTTAAAATTTTACATGCATGTTTTCAGGCTTAGGTGGTATTTATTTGATTTTCCCTTTGATCCTTAATTTCATCCTCTCATTAGATTGAAGTACCTTTGAGAAGGGGGGAGCAGATCTGAGGTGGAGCTGTTAGTACCTAGGCTCTGTGGACAGAAGCATCTCTGCTCTGCTACTTGCTAAACATGAGATGCTGGGAAAGTTGCTCAGCTTCTTTGAGGCTCATTTCCTCTCTATAAAATGGGGATATAATAGCACTTTTTTTGGGTAAATGTGAAGGCTGAATGATATAATCCATGTAAATGCTTAATGCAAAGCCTGGCACTTGTAAGTGATCAATAAACATAAGCTATAAGCATAATTGCTTTTTATAGAGCTTGTGTTAAGTGAAAAATCTGTATAATTCTCAAAGTGTCTAGTACAGTGCTTTGTAAATAGTAGAAAATGAATTCATTTTATTTATTTATTTTTGAATTAATTTTATTATGTAAGTTATAGATAATGAAAACTCCATGCTCTCCCTCAAAAGCTTACAATGTATGATACTTTAGTATTTACTAACACAAGACTTGAAAACTTACAAAAAAAGAATTATTCATATTGAAAGCAGTAGCCAATGTTCTCCCAGTAAATATCTTGCTTCAGAAAATTCTTGTACTGATATTATCTAATTTATTGGAATGTTAAATATTTATTACCAGACTCTAAATGAATAAACAAACTTATCAGAATTTGTAAAGAGAACAGAGCAAGGTAAAAGTTTTTGCCTCTAATGCATTTTCTTTTGAAGGAGAGCAGAATGATTTAAACATTTTCAAATGCTATTTCTCTTTAGAAATTGGTTGATGGGCTTTTCAATGATTGGAGGCATGCCAATTCTCAAGTAACTTCAAATGTGGATCTATAATTAAAATCAGAAATTTGAACCACAGAAACATATGTTCTCGACATGTTCCACTATTTTTCTCATTTCTTTGAATATTTTACTTCTTGATTGCATCTATCTATCTATCTATCTATCTATCTATCATCTATCTGTCTATCTTCATGGACTGGATGCCAGAAGTCTGCAGAAACGCCCACGCCTGCAGAGAGCCTGACGGCCTGGGTGGCAGCCACGTGGCAGGCTCAGGAAGGCAGGCTGACCTCCCTTGTCAGCTGGGATCCTTCTCTTCTCTTCACAAGCTCAGGATCATGTGTCCTGCCTGGGGGCCCGTCCTCAGCGGCATGCGCCGGTGCCAGGCCGTGGACTTCCAACACTGCCGAGTGGGCTTCCCTGACCTGGTGGTGTGGAGCCCCCAAAGTCATCGCGTCAAGCTGCTGGAAGTGAAAGACCCCGGCGACAGCCTTTCGCAGAAGAAGGTGACCCGGATGGACCAGCTGCGCCGGCAGGTCTGCCACTTGGCTGCAGTCAGAGCCGAGAGCAGGGGCCCCGACTGAGAGCTGTGGGCTTGGGGGTACCCTGCTAAGATTTTCAAAAGCGTTGTGTCACTTATTTAATTTTGATTTTGTCATTGTCATAATAAACTTGCTAGTTTAAGGGAAAAATCTATATATAATACATATATATTCTGCTTACTGTACATATTTGACACTGAGACTTAGTGAATATATAAGACTTGTAATGATAATCTGCTATAGGCTGCTGCTTTGGGGTGAATATAGAAATCCAAGGACGGTAGAGATGATTCTTCTCTTTCCCTGCTGCAAGGGAGGCTAAGATGTAATGACTCACCTTTTCCATTGTTGGAAATTAAATCTGCCTCTGAAAGCAATTTTGGTTTTATAAAGCCAAAGTTTACAGAACTTCTGAAATCATTCGCAGGAGCCACTTGAAAACGAATCGTCACAGAACTGATACCTGAATGAGAAGGAGTGATCCTTCCTGGGCTCAGGCAAGTCAGGCCAGTGGCTCCTCATTTTGCTTCACAAGACACAGAGGACAGGAGGGATGGCTGAGGGGCCCTTGTCATTGTGCAGGCCAGGCTGAAGCAGCCTTGGCCTCGACCTGATGTCCTCTGCACACAGAGCCTCAGGGTCGCGGGCGATGGCCTGAATGCTTCCACACCTGGATCAAATGCCAGAAACTAAGTTATTAAACTAGAAACCTGGAGAGTCCTATAGAGGTGGCAACCCCAAACCACCAGGGTTGAAATCTAAGGAACATTTCTCCCATCTAACCTGAAGAGTTGGGAGGAAAAGGGGGGAAAAGGGGGTCTTTATAATCTATAATCTGAGTCCGGCTGCTGATTGCATTTTATTAAATGTGGGTATGAAATCTGTGCTTTGTGAAATGACTGCTTTCTACACCTCTGCATTTTCTTTACTTCCCCATTCGTGGCCTCACTCTCCTAAGAGTGATTTCTGTTGAAGTAACTAATCAAAACAGTATATTCAGGGAAAATAATGGTATATTTGGTATAGTTTCTCATCAAAACTGGAGGGGCTAACGAAGCATTTTGGGGAGGAAAGAGGAGACCATTAATTAGACAATGGAGGAATGTTAATTAAAAGCACCAAGGCGTTCACTGCTGTAAACATAACCCAGAGCAGAATATTCTGTAAAACGTGATGTTCAAAGCCAAGTCAACCCTTCGGGCAAAAACGACTCTTCTTTCTTGTCTTTAAGAGTCAGAATCCTGAAAGCCACATACCTTCCAACATCTTGAAAAGTGTAATCATTTCTCAGAAGTACTCAGGCTGAAGTGTGATTTTAAAGTTCTGTTTAGACATAAGACTCAAGCCATTACACCTGTGTGTTTACTGAACTTTTTATAGATGTGTATGTACTGGGCAAACACTGATATTGTCTTCCTTGAGTACATGGTGTTCTGTGCCCCAAAAAGGTTTGCTGCCTCTGTGTGCTGGTCTTAAATGTCAAGGCTGCTGGGGCAGTAGCCCTCCTACCCCAGCGAGCTTTGTGCAAACCCACTAGAATTAAACAAGAAGCAAAGTTCATGGGAACAGAGTAAGGATACTAAGGTGTCCTTTTATGCACAAACCCTGTCTGCCTCCATGCTGACCTCACATACAGCTTAAAACACCAAACACCATTTAATCACATGATTGTCGAGAGGCAAAGTCACTGTATAACTACTGATGTGTTCAAAGGAATTAACATGTAGTTACTATAAACAACATGTTCTATTTTGTGGAACCTATGCAATTAACTTGTCCTAGGCTAATAAATTAAATATAGCATACGCTCATATTACAGCTGCGAAATCACTAGCCTCTATACTCAGTGCAGAAGTAGGTGTCTCCTGCTTTGAGCAAGTTATGCACATGATCCCATTTACTAAATAGATATTTTAGGAAGTTTAAACATATTTGGTTATGGGAGAGAAGCTGAGGCAGAAGGAGGAAAAAGAGTGAAATGATGCTAAATCATTAGACACTAATTTGGAGTTGAAATAGAATGGCAGTAAAACATACAAATCTGTATGCATCTATAGTGAATAGTCCACACGTGCACATGACACTTGCAGAAATTCAGATTAGAGGCAATTCATTGGGAACATGACTGTCACAATTAGGAAGGCATCCCTGTGCCATGCCCAGGAAGTTCTTGCTATTTTAGGATGTGTTAAAAAGAGAAGACCTAGGACTTCCCTGGTGGCGCAGTGGTTGAGAGTCCGCCTGCCGATGCAGGGGACACGGGTTCGTGCCCCGGTCCAGGAGGATCCCACATGCCACGGAGCAACTAAGCCCGTGAGCCACAACTTCTGAGCCTGCGCATCTGGAGCCTGTGCCCCGCAACAAGAGAGGCCACGACAGTGAAAGGCCGGCGCACCGTGACGAAGAGTGGCCCCCGCTTGCCGCAACTAGAGAAAGCCCTCGCACAGAAACGAAGACCCAACACAGCCAAAAATAAAAATAAATAAATAAAAATTAAAAAAAAAAAGAGAAGACCTAGTGCCTCTCAGCTTAGGTGAGAACTGCTAGCAGTGCCAGCCCTGAAGTGGATCCAGCAGGCCCATGGTCTTGGAGGACTCTTAGCTCCCAGCCAGGGACACTTCTTTAGCGGTTCCTGTAAGAGAAAGGGACGGTGCCCTCTGTCATGTGACAGTTACTCATTCTGGTTGGGGGGTGGTTAAATGTTAAGCTCAATGACTGGAAGGAAGGATTTTCTTTCCCTGTATCTTCAGCTTGACTGATAAGTTGTCCACCTTATCTCAACATCTGCCAGCAACCTAGGAAATGGTCCATTTGCTTACAGAGGTAGGAATCGTACATTCTTATTTAGAGCTGCCCCTGTAATTGCTCACCCACTCTCAACCTTACATAGGTTACCAGTGAAAGCAGGTGGGAAGGGGGTATGATTGCTGTCTACCTGGAAGCAAGACGGAGGCAGACACTCTTCAGGCATTAGTGAACTGGTGTCCCCAGGCAGCTGTGTAAAGACTTTAAACCAAATATTTTACATTTGGTGGAATCTTTTGCACATGTGCTGGAGTATTTGCTTTTCCTATGTAACAGTACATTCAATAAGGCGTCAGTTCATGGTTTTTCACTGAAGTAAAACCCAGTGGCTAGTCTAATAACAAAAGGAACTGTAGGACAGATAGCATTTTCTTGATTATTTTTATATTTTAAAAGTAAAATATAGACTTAATTTAGTTTTTGAATTAAAGAGAAGTCTTATTCCTGGCTATTTAGACATAGCAGAACCTTAAATTGTATAAATTGTATAAATGGCAAATAAAGCTCTTATATCTTCAACACAATGTAATTAGTGAATACATTATATGAAAAATTTTGTAGAGCAAGAGTATTCATTTAGGTTAAACTAGTCTATGAATTGATTTTATAAACCTATTTCTATTCCCGAGTTTGTTATATTTTAAAAATGTTGTCATTGTAAAAATTTAGTTTTTACTGATGTAATGCTTGCTTCTATTTATCCCTCCTTTTAGTGGCATCATGTCTTATTCACTTTTGTACACTAACACTATGTCTGGTATTTAGTAAGTTATCAATATCGATAGGATATTCCTGCTGAAAAAAATAAAGCACGAATAAGTAAGTAAAAGGGTACAGAGATGACCACTATCCTTTACGGAAGCTAGACAAAGCCTGTCCACTTGCCAAATGATTGAAAGCACTCCTGTAAGCCTCTCTATTTATATGCCCTCAATTACTTTCACATCTGGGCAACCTTCTGGAATTTTCTGTGTGAGCTGATGCTTATTATTTTAGGGTGATCTTATGGTACATAAATTAATTTTAACATCCATTTGGCTAACCTTGAAACCTAGTCTGTTGTGTGTTACAGGCTGAATGGTGCACCAACCCCCCTGCCAAATTCATATTTTGAATTTTGAAGCCCTACCTCTAGTACCTCAGAATATGACTGCATTTGGAGATAAAGTCTTAAAAGAGGTAATTAAGTTAAAATGAGGTCATTAGTGTGGACCCTCATCCAGTATGACTGGTGTCCTTATAAGAAGAGGAAATTTGGACACAGATAGATCAGAAGAGCATGTGAGGTCAGGGAGAAGACGACCGTATACACACCCAGGAGAGATGCCAGGAGAAACCAACCCTGCTGACACCCTGATCTCAGTGTCTCGGGGCTAGGAATGGGAGTAGTTTAAAGGACGGTCAGAAGGGCTTCTCTGAGGAGTCAACCTTTATGAAGAGTCTGCATGAAGTGAGGGATGCAGACGTGTGCCACACAGGTACCCCGTCAAGGAAGGAATTTCTGCCCCAGGTGCTGGAGAGCTGTCAAAAGACAACCTTCAGCCTCGGAATGTTCAGGGGGGTCTCTCTCAAGGCCGTGTCCTTCCTGAAGGTGGCCCATGTCCAATGATTCATCAAGGTGGGGATAGAAAAGCCCAAACAGGACCTACCTGGTGGGAGATTTCTGTTTTGGAGTCTCCCTCCTAGGGCTAGCTGAGGCTGCTAACACTACCTCCCTTCCTTTCCCTTCTTTTCACAGCTGATTCCAAGAATACTCCCAATAAATATTCATATCTAATGGTCAGAAGCTTGTTTCAGAGTGGGCTTCCTAGGGAACCCAACCTGTGACAGGGAGGGAGCCCTGTGCACATCAAGGAAGAGCATTTCCTTGCAGAAGAAACAGTAAGTACAAAGGCCATCAAACCTCTACCCATATGGTAATGACATAGCTATACAAAGGAGGGACAGAGCAAAGGTGCTTGGCTTTGTATGGCCATCCCAATGGGACCAGCTAAGGGTGGTACAGAGCTGGCTAAGGAAGGTATTAGATAGGGATTTCCTAATAGGGTGTAGTCAGAAACTTCCTCGAGAGGGAGAAGTCAAAAAAGGAGACACACATGGAGGTGGTTTTGATTTTGAATAAAAGTGTAAATCCAACAGGCTTCTTTGATACTTCTAGGACTCTGAGCCCTATGCATTCTCCCACTGATGTATTGTATTGTTAGAGTGCTCCTCAATCTCAAGGATGTGCTTGACCAGTTTTCAAGTCTAGATCCCATATCTCCTCTCCAACTCTCTACAAGCTGCCACCTCCTCCTCTTCCTCTTCTTCTCCTCCTCCTCCTCCTTTCTTTGACTGTAATCTTCTCACATATTTTCATTTTTCCATTCAAGGCTCCCAGAAGGGAAGGAAATAGCTTTGTCCAGCCTAGGGCACTAATTGATATATTAGGACTTCAAAAATTCTGTTAGTTATAAAGAAATTATGGAAGTTAATCACGGAAAACAAGCAATATCCCCTCAACCTCATCTCCCTAAATAACAAAATAAAGCACAATGCCTTGAAACAAGCTCAAAGAGAAGATGGTTATAGAAGCCAATTTTCTTCACAAAGGGAAATAATTTCAAAATTAAGTCTTCACTTTATTTACATAGGAAGTAGGGGAGAAGGTGTGCATGAAAATTAGACATGGCTTGAATTTTATGACTAAAAATATCCCATAGTGCATGTTCTGATTTTCAAACCATTACTACTATTCTTTCTACTTATGTCTGTATTAGGATGTCTGGTTCATAAATTAATAAACACCTTAATTGTTTACTCAAGACTGTGTTGGATTTTTGCAATTCCCTTTGAGGGAATAAGTTTAAATTTGTGAATCTTTACAGATTCAAGATGAACTATGATCATCTGTGTGACTAGAATGAACCATATGTGGGGGTGGTGAGGCAGCCATTTCAGCTCAGGATTATTTTTGGCTTTTTATTCCTCAGAACAATTCTTTCCTGCTTACCTCTCACAACCCCACAAGGATGGTGTAACATAACCTATTTAGGATTGATGATGGAAGTTTAGGATTTCTTCAGAGTAAGAACAGGTTCTAGGGCCCTAGGAGTATTAGGAAAAACAAGAGTTGAACTTTATTACCAGAACATTTTCATCACCTCCAAAAGAAATCTGTACCCATAAGGCATTCCCCATTGCCCCTCCCCTACTCCCTGACAACCACTAATCTACTTTCTGTCACTATGGATTTGCCTATTACCTAATACATATTTTAAATCCCTTTTAGCTTAATACTTTACTAACCTTTAAAAATCCTCCCTCTTTGCTATAAATAGCCTTTTTAGTTTAATTTAAATGGCTCTCTACTAAGCTGAAAGACTTCTAATTTAGGGAGGTTCAATGAAGAACCATGCATTTGATTCCATAAATTCTTACACTGGAAGATATACAAAGATTCATGCTTAGCTTTTCCTCTTTTATTTTGATTTTTCCCTCAATATAAATCCAATTCAAGGATACAGAATACTAAAGAAAGGGAAAAAGAATATAAGAAGCATGTAGAGCAGAAGGAGAAGGAGAAGGAGGAAGAGGAGGAGGGGAGGGGGAGGGGAGGAGGAGGAGGCGGGGACGGAAGTGGAGGAGGAGAGGGAGGGGAGGGGAGGGGGAGGGGGACTATGACAGTATCATAAAGGAAAGAAACTTATATTATAGAAACTAAAGAAGAAACAACCACTGATTGATTCTTAAAAAAAAAAAAATATGCCATGCCCCCATTCTGCAAACAAAAAGGGATGAAAAACTAGAACCAGATCTTACATGATGAAACATTTTTTAAGTTTCACAGTCTAGGACAAGACCTCCAAGTCATATTTCAAAGAAACCCTGTATTTCCCTTTTAAGCTCTAATTCCTTTTAATAAGGCATCTGATTTGGGGTGTGAACTTTAAATGCTTTCTTAGTCATGAAGAAAGAAGATACAGCAATTTCATCATTTTGGGGAAAATAAGAATATCCTTTTACTCTTTATAAAGTTTCAGAGATAGCTAACACATATATATGGAATTTAAGAAAAAGAATGTCATGAAGAACCTAGGGGTAAAACAGGAATAAAGACACAGACCTACTGAGAATGGACTTGAGGATATGGGGAGGGGGAAGGGTAAGCTGTGACAAAGAGAAAGAGAGGCATGGACATATATACACTACCAAATGTAAGGTAGATAGATAGTGGGAAGCAGCCGCATAGCACAGGGAGATCAGCTCGGTGCTTTGTGACCGCCTAGAGAGGTGGGATAGGGAGGGTGGGAGGGAGGAAGACGCAAGAGGGAAGGGATGTGGGAACAGATGTATATGTATGACTGATTCACTTTGTTATAAATCAGAAACTAATAAAAATAAAAAATAAAAATTAAAAAAATATATAATTGCTCCAAACTAGAACAACCCAAATGTTCAAAATAAAATAATCAATGGTCAAAAATAAAATAAAATAAAATAAAGTTTCAGAGATAAGAAACATCATTTTACAGAAGAACAAAAGAAAAAATTTGATTAAAAGTAAGATTATGAGTTTTTAATTGTATAAAGGTAATTTGAGCTTAACTAGGAACAGACTACATAACACCAACTATACTAGAACAGCATGTAACAAAGAGAAGTCTATTGCCTGTCTTTCCTGATTTCCAACTTAAGAAACTTTGTTTTGAATTATTTCTTCAAGGAAGATTAACTGAAATTCTATATATTAAATTTTAACTCAAAAAATATCACAAACTATGGATGAGAAATGTTGCTTCTAAAAGTTTTGGTAGGGGCTTCCCTGGTGGTGCAGTGGTTAAGAATCCTCCTGCCAATGCAGGGGACAAGGGTTCAAGCTCTGGTCCGGGAAGATCCCACATGCCACGGTGCAACTCAGTCCGAGCGCCACAGCTACTGAGCCTGAGCTCTAGAGCCCACAAGCCACAACTATTGAAGCCTGTGTGCCTGGAGCCCGTGCTCTGCGAAAACAGAAGCCACCGCAATGAGAAGCCCTCGCACCTCAATGAAGAGTAGCCCCCGCTCGCTGCAACTAGAGAAAGCCCCCACGCAGTAACGAAGACCCAACACAGCCAAAAATAAACTTAAAAAAAAATAAAATAAATAAATAAAAGTTTTGGTATTGCAAAACAGTAGATTGAATGTTAGAAACAAACAAACATAGAGAAGTTATTTTCTATACCTCTAGGCTTGACTACCAGGAAGAGTTTCGATGAAAACCTATAACTTCAGAGTAAAGGATGTCAATTTCCAAATTTAGATGATACCCCTTTCATAGAACAATGGGATCCATTGATTCTGGGTTGGTCTTAGTGATTTCATTGATGAATAAAGTTCAGCGCCAGTGTCACTGAGTGACTTCCAACATTAGGTCAAGAGAAGTCTTGCAACTTCTTCCTCGGTCTCTTGGAACATTTGCTCTCTGTGCTCTTGAGACTCTCCCTCTGAAGATAATGGCTCTTAGAATCCAGCGGCTCTGCAGGGAGAAGACCCAGCTGCACTGAGAGACAGGATGCAGATGCGGGGCTAACAGCCCCAGCTGAGCTCTCAGCCGACATCCCATCCAGCTGAGCCTTCAAATAATTACAGTCCAGCCAATCTCTGGACTGCAACTGTGTGAGGGGCTCCAAGAACTGCCCAAGTGAGGACTTCTTGAATTACTGACACTTCACATTGTAAACAAATAAAATGGTTGTTTTATGCTGTTAAATTTCGGGGTAATTTGTTATGTCACAGAGTTAATCGGAACAGTCTGGTTTTGTCAGACTGCTCTAGCAACTTCTGCTACATCAAGGCTTTCTCCGATGAGGCTGTTGGATTTGCAAGGATAGGATAACCCAGTTTGGAAAACTTGCAACAAAAAGTCATATAATTATGAGGTAATTCTGTAACACCAGAGTGAACTTTAAGTGATTTTGTTGCTTGGTGAAGAATCTCCTTAAGTCTCTATCTTTTATGTTTTTATTACATCTAATGGTCAAAAAAAAAAAAAAAAGAAAAACATTCTACATAGTAAGGTCCTTTACCTTCACTCTGTTCTTGATCTGAGTGATGTTAGACTGAAGGGATCAGTACGCTACGTGCTTCAACTTTGCTCCAGACCCCCTACCCTCCTCCTCCTCCTGGGAATGGCTGCCTTGATTATAGCACTCCCGGATCTTGTCAGGACTTGGGCAACCCCTGCTCAGAGTTCATTTCTGGGAAGGCTGTCCTGATGCTGTCTTGCTGACATCACAACCCACGTGTGACTAAATGCTGATCTGCTCAAAATATTTTCGGACTTTAGCCTAGGCCACCTACGCTGCCTCTTCTCCCTCCTTCTTGTGTAATCAGAGCTTGGGGGATTTATTTAACTACCATTAGCTCAAATGTTAGAAGTGTGTTCCTGCCATATCAATCAGCCCCTGTTTCCTGTCTGGAATCCTCTATATCCAGTTGAAGTATATTTTGGTTCTTATTTCTGTATAGCTCTTCACTAGTCTATGACAGGAGAAAATATTCAGCACCAACTTGTTTGGAATACCCAGTTGTATAAATGCCTCATTTTCTGTTTCACCATTAAGTCACTAGTTTTATCTCTTACCTGAAAGTATACACATATCACATCTCCATGATTTGTAGTCACCGTTAACCAGAAATATACCATGTTGTTACAGTATTTTTGGATGACAGGTATGTTGGGTCCATGTGGGTAGTGATAGGGGGAATTGGGCGTCATTTCTTTTTGTAGATTTACTCTTTTAGAGCAAAAGTTGTAAACTCAAAAGCCAGTGGGGTGGGAGGGGAAAAATGTGGAAGGTTCTGGTGTAGGGGGCTGTGATGATGTACATGTGTGCAGACAGTCAGCTTTGTAAATGTATTTCACAGCAGCATTACCACATCCCAAAACAGACCCTGACACCTCAATTTTAAAAATTATTATTTATTGCATCACACTTGTTTTTCCCTTGTAGAGGTCATAGTTCTTAGAGCAATTTGTTTTGTAATTATGTCTTAAGTTGAATGCTTTCAACTTAAAACAAACTTTGCATATTAAACTTGTAAGAAAAATTTGTTATTGCCACCAAAATATATAGTCCTATCTAGTTTTTCACAAAATCTGTGAGGAAGTCTAGCTTTCCTTTTCCCACTTTTGATATAGGCATGGGTGCAAATAAATACTTCTGTAGTCTAAGAAAATCAGCAGTTCACACTTGGTTTCTGTGTACGAGAGAAAACAGAAAGTGGTGATTATTGGGTTAAAATGGAGAGAGCAGGCAGTTTCTGAAGGAGGTGCTGCCGCTTGGCCCCAGAGGTGTCAAATAGGAGTGTCAGAATAAGGGCCAAGCATTGCCAGTTCTTCTGATTTTCCATGAAAAGTCAAACATTTGGATTAAAATCTTTCAATTTCCAAATATTGGTGACCAAGTCAAATTATAAACAAATGTGTGGGTCTAACAAAGCACATTGCAGGCAGCACATGGCTTGAGTGCTGCCTATTTGGGAACCTTGCCTTTAGAGGATGTATCTGTTTCTGAATCTGGGGGGTTATGAGATAGAATTCTAGGCCCTGGCTTTTCCACATAATAGCAGTGCATATTGTTATTTACAGCTAACACTGAGCAAGTATAACCAAGGACAATTTTCTAGAGAGAGAATGAGTCTCAAACAGGGAAGTGACATCCCAAGGACTTGCATGAAATGAATCCCATGTGGCAGGTACAGATGGAAATATTGGGTGGGTCAAAAAATTTCATTTGGTTTTAAGTAAAAATAAAAGACATACTTTTCATTTTCACCAAGAACTTTACTGAAAAAAAATATTCATTAACCAAACAAACTTTTTGGCCAAGCCAATGAATGAGGACGAGCTGGACTCCAGTCTGGAAGACAGCAGAGACTCTTCTTGACCACACTGGCCAAGGGTTATTTTACCTGTTTCATAGTAATGAGTAAATAAAGAATGATGTAAAAGCTGTTGTGATCTATTTCTCCCAGACACTTTGTGTGTATGGGGTATGTGGTAGGGTCAGGAGAGCAGGGCTGGTTACAACTCAGAAGTTGGTCTAGCTGAACCTAAGCATGGGCTGGAGTCGGAGTGGATCAGTAAGATACTTTCTATGGAGACAACCTCATGTGGCCTTCCTTGAATTGAGTTCAGGATAGTGTGTCAAACTTCTTTTCCTGAAGCACAACCAATTGGTGAACTTACCCCTTGCTGAAGTGAGAGATACCATTGTTTACCACATCCTGATTGGTAGAAGTACCAACAATTATAAAGGATAACCTGGAATTGAGCACAATTTTCAGGGAAGGAGTTGCCTTTTTTGCCCTCACCTGTTGGTGGAATAAGTGGCTTCTCCAAAAACAGTGTGTCATATATATATATATACACACACAATCTTGCACTAGTATCAGAAAGCCCAGGTATTCCATGGATTGATACTTGAATCTCTCTGGGGAACTCACAGAGGTAGGAGATTCTGCTGATACATGAGGGTGGCACTTCTGAGTGCCTCTATTAGGCACCAAATGTCAAAGTACTTCAAGCATCACTAAAATCCAATCCATTTTGTATTGAGGAATTTTGGGATCATTTTTTTTTTTGACTGTGTCACACAGCTTATAGGATCTTAGTTCCCTGACCAGGGATTGAACATGGGCCAGGCTGAGAAAGTGCCAAGTCTTAACCTGCACTGCCAGGGAATTCCCGAATTTTGGAATCTTCATAACATTTTCCTACCTGCTCCCCACTCCCCATTTCTATTTTTGAATAAACTCTCAACCAAGATGGGGCCAAGCCAGATTGAGTCAAGTGTGGACTAAAGGGCTGTAAATTGGGATGGCGGTTCTTTGGACCGGGAACTAGAATAAGAGTTGTCATTGGACACAAAAATTGATAAGATTGTGCACCATCAAAAACCATAAAGGGGGACTTTCCTGGTGGCACAGTGGTTAAGAATCCACCTGCCAATGCAGGGAACATGGGTTTGTGCCCTGGTCTGGGAAGATCCCACATGCCACTGAGCAACTAAGCCCGTGCACCACAACTAGTGAGCCTGCGCTCTAGAGCCCATAAGACACAGCTACTGAGCCTGCATGTTGCAACTACCATGTGCCTTAAGTCCGTGCTCTGCAACAAGAGAAGCCACTGTAATGAGAAGTCCGTGCACCACAATGAAGAGTAGCCCCTGCTCGCCACAACTAGAGAAAGCCTGTGAGCAGCAACGAAGACCCAATGCAGCCAGAAATAAATAAATTAATTTAAAAATCATAAAGGAATACAAAGATAAAAAATACAGGGAGGTGAATCAGAAGGATTGTTAAATCTGTGGCTGCATGGGAAAGAAATAGAGTTAGAATTTGAGGATTAGAGAGATGGAGAAACAGAAACAATCCTGGATCAAACTGGGGTGGGATTAGGTGAAAGAATAAGAGTCATTCCTCAGAACAGTGAGACAAAATCTCTTAGTGGCACAGCAGGAAAATCTGCAGAAAAAAAAAAAAAAACTCCCTGGAACACTTCCCCGGAATGTCAGTTGTGTTTAATGATAGTTTACATTACATTACTTTCTACATTACAGAGTCAAATGCAAATTTTGCATGAATTTTTAAGATAAAACCTAAGACTTCAAAGAAAATTTACCCTTGCCAGTGGTTGCTTTGGGCTATGCTACAGCCATCCAGGGTTGCATACATATTCTCTCTCCTTTGCTATTATAAAGATTATAAAGGATACTTTGGTAGGAAAATCTAAAAAGCAATGGGAGAAACATCAGAGAGTGCTCTGGGCTTGCTTTAATGGGCAGCAGGTGCATGGTCCCATGGGAGGATCAGCTGACTTAAAGGGCAGGGTATGGAACTCCTTGTACATCATTTCTAGTCATTACATTGTTGCCTTCCTCTATGCATCATCATCAAAATTGCTCTTTCTTAAACTGAGTTAAAATGGTCTAACAGGTCAAATCAATTTAGTGGGGTTGTTACTTATGTTAAAAAAAAAGAAAGAAGTGGAAAAAAGTTACATTTTTGGTGTTATTTTGTGAAGATTTGGTTATATTGGGGTGAGTGTAATGGGTTATAATATAAAATGTTGGTTGTGCTAAAAAATTGTCACTATTCTAAAAATTTTTAGTTCATCAAGATATTAATAGGTATCATTAAAAAAAGTGTTTCTTGGTCAAGTAAATTTGACATTTTAAACAAAGTTAAAGGCCTTTTAACATTTTAACTAAAGTATATTTCAGAACAAGAAATATGCTAATGGAAGTTGTGAAGTTATATTAGATACGAAGTCTGTAGGATTTTCCCAATTTCCTTGACGTGAAAACTTTTTCTGCACAGAGCATTTCATGAAACTAGTGTTATCTGGACCATTAGGTAGTTAATAAAATGAATGTAAATCCTCATTTCATCATTGTGGTTTAGTGATCCTCAATTAACTGTTGTGTTATCTTCAACAAGTTCCTAGGTAAAGATGCCCGCCTGTTACTCATGTTGCTGTCTTTATGGAAAGGGATGACTCAACTACATTCCATATTTCAGTATTCAGAGTCAATAACACCAGGTACCACCTTTCTCATAGAATTCTCTCTTCATGTACTTATTTCTACCCGGGCATGCTACCATCTACTTCATCCCTCAGGAATGTTCTTTGGCATTCTTCTTCTTGTGCTCCTACTAAGCATGACCTCAAAGTGGGCATAGTCTACAGCAATATTTCTATTCCTCCCCCCTCCCCAAAATAAACAAGCCCTTTTCCATGTTAAAGGTTTACAGATTATCAGAGCAAGCTAACAGGTGAAGATAAAAATGTCCTAGTAAACCATGAGAAGTCACAAGTCTCTAGAATCTTTATATATTTATTTTTTTAGGTTAAAGTAAAAATAAGTACTTATACATCTCCTAGAGAATATAAAGAAGTAATGTTTTCAATAAGTAATTTTCTTAAGTTTTGTGACTCCCCATCATATCTTGAATATTGGTGGTCCTGGTCCACAGAATTTTTTCAGTGTTTGACTTTTATCTTTATTTCTAATAGTGATGCATACAGCATTGCCTTCCAACATCTGACTTGGATTTTAGTAAGGATTATGTAGAATTTTTCCTGCCTGATTACCTACTCCTGTTCTTTCTTTTTTTTATGGAGTATTTTTTAAACATCTTTATTGGAGTACAATTGCTTTACAATGGTGTGTTAGTTTCTGCTTTATAACAAAGTGAATCAGTCATACATATACATATGTTCCCATATCTCTTCCCTCTTGCATCTCCCTCCCTCCCACCCTCCCTATCCCACCCCTCTAGGTGGTCACAAAGCATGGAGCTAGAGCTGATCTCCCTGTGCTATGCGGCTGCTTCCCACTAGCTATCTATTTTACATTTGCTATACTCCTCTTCTCACCATCAAAATCTAAAGATGCAATCAAAGCAGAATAAGAGCAGCACATTTCTTAGAGAGACATTTGCATTTCTGAAGCTGGCACCCTTGGTCATGCTCAGCTCCCAGCCTCCTCTACTCAGCTCGGGGACATTCTCTTTGGACACTTTCTCACATGTACCTTTAATAAAATCATTAAAAGTAATATTTGAGCAAACCAAGTATCCTATAATAGTATTGACTTAAAGAGGACTAACATAACAATTATAGCGTACAGTCTACTTGAGTATATCTCTTAGCATTTTGTTAGTAAAAATAGTGTCATTGATTGTTGTAGACTAAATTGTGTCTCCCTCAAAATTGAATTCTTAACCTCCAATGTGAATATATTTGGAGATAGAGCCTTTAAAGAGTTATTAAGGCTAAATGAGGTCATAAGTATGGGATCCTAATCCAATAAGAATGCTGTCCTTTTAAAAAGAGGAAGAGACCCTAGGGGTGCACAGAGGAAAGGCCATGTGAAGACACAGGGAGAAGGTGGCCGTCTGCAATCCAAGAGGCGAGGCCTCAGGAAAAACCAAACCTGCTGACACCTTCATCTTGGACTTCCAGCCTCTAGAACTATGAGAAAATACATTTCTGTTGTTTAACCCACTCAGTTTGTGATATTTTCTTATGGCAGCCCTAGAAAACTAATACACTGATTGTGTTTCCTTTTTTTTTTTTTTTGTGGTATGCGGGTCTCTCACTGTTGTGGCCTCTCCCGCTGCAGAGCACAGGCTCCGGACGCACAGGCTCAGTGGCCACGGCTTATGGGTCCAGCTGCTCCGTGGCATGTGGGATCTTCCCGGACCGGGACATGAACCCGTGTCCCCTGCATCAGCAGGCGGACTCTCAACCACTGTGCCACCAGGGCAGCCCTGTGTTTCCTTTTTGCTTCAAGATCTAGGAAACTCAGAACCAAACGTGAAGTTCACAGTAACTATACTGTTGTTTCTCACAGTTCACATATTTTTAGTCTTTCTGTTGACACAGACTTTTTCTATTTTATTAGCTTATTATTTGTTTTCATTGTTTGCTATCTCAAAGGCTTTGTAGGAAAGAACCAGGGTACAAAGAAATAAACAACAATGGTTTTACAGGCTCACCTTCTCAGCCTTCTGTGCTGGTTCCTTTTCATTTCTTAGACCCTTTGATGTTGGAGCACTGCATGGCTCAACACCCAGACCTTAATCCTTAACCTCTTACCTTTTTAAACTGTCTCCCTGCATGATCTCAATCAGCCTCATGGCTTTAAACACAGGCTAAATATGCATTTAGCCTAAACTTTTCCCCTGAACTCCTCACACAAATATCCAACCACCTATGTAATATCTTCATCTGGATGTCTAATAGGCATCCATTTAATGTGTCCAAAGCCAAGCCAAACTCCCACTTCTTCCCTCCCCTTCTTATAGTCTTGATAAACACCATCCTTGTCCTCTCCCTCCTGGTAAACACCAACTCACCCTCAGGTTGCCTAGGCCCAAATCGTAAGTCGTTCTGGACTTTCCTTTCTCTCATCTCCAATTTCCAATCTTTCAGCAAGTCCTGTTGACTCTCCCATTAAAATATATCTAAAAGGTGACCATTTTATTATTTTTTTGAATTTTATTTTATTTATTTTTTTATGCAGCAGGTTCTTATTAGTTATCCATATTATACATATTAGTGTATAGATGTCAATCCCAATCTCCCAATTCATCACACCACCACCACCTCCCCCCACCACTTTCCCCCCTTGGTGTCCATACGTTTGTTCTTTACATCTGTGTCTCTGTTTCTGCTCTGCAAACCAGCTCATCTGTACCATTTTTCTAGGTTCCACATATATGCATTAATACATGACATTTGTTTTTCTCTTTCTGACTTACCTCACTCTGTATGACAGTCTCTAGGTCCATCCACGTCTGTACAAATGACCCAATTTCGTTCTAAAAGGTGACTTTTTTTTTTTTTTTTTTTGCGGTACACGGGCCTCTCACTGCTGTGACCTCTCCAGTTGCGGAGCACAGGCTCCGGATGCGCAGGCTCAGCGGCCATGGCTCACGGGCCCAGCCACTTCGCGGCATGTGGTATCCTCCTGGACCGGGGCATGAAACCGTGTCCCCTGCATCGGCAGGCGGACCCTCAACCATTGCGCCACCAGGGAAGCCCCTAAAAGGTGACCATTTTAAACATCTCCCTACCACCAAGGTGAAAGCCAACATCACCTCTTCCTTGGACTATCGTATCCTACCTGATCTTTCTGCTTCTGTGTTTCCCTCTGGCGTTTTACCCTCCACAGCAGCTACAGTAGCCTATTAAAATGTAAGTCACATCAGGTTACGTCTCTGCTCAGAACTCTCCAGGGTTTTTCTGTCTCTCCCAGATTAAAAGGTGGTCTTTATAACGATCCATAAGGTGCCACAAGCGCTGGCTTTTTTTCCGCTCTGATCTCACGCATTTCTCCTTGGCTCCCTTGCTTATAGCCACACTGGCCTGCACTTGCTGCTTCCTCTGCTGTGATCCCTCTTCCCGAGGACATCTGCAAGGCTCACTCTCATCTCCAAGTCTCCTTGTCACTTTAATAGAGAGGTTTACCTGTGGTGTGCTGGTAAATGCTTAAGAACTGGCTCTCTGAAGAAAAATGTGTGATATTTATAACACAATTTTAAGTTTCATCTGTATTGTTGACAATTTTATTCATCATTTGCTGAAGTTTAGGGTGACCATCACCAAACAATATACCAAACCCTGATTTGTTGCATTTGCCACATTTCCCAGTGTAACTACTTCCACCCTGGGCAATTTCAAGCTTCTATAATGGAGTCAGTGTAGGTGGAGTTGGGAACAGACGGGCAGCAGTGGGCACTGTCACACAGCAATTCTCCCACACAGACACAGATGCAGACATGGACAACCCATGACAAGAATGACAGTGAAATGCAGGAAAGCAGTTAGGAAGTGATGAGTTTTAAATATTTATTACCTTTGTTTTTATAAAATTTATTTAATTTTAAATTGATATAATTTAATTTTTAGTGATGATTGCGTTTTACAACTGGCCTACAAAACTTCTGAAACTTAGTTGGTTCTCCTGAGCTGGTGAGAGCAGAGTCTGGCACAACACCACCCATCTCCTGAGCATCCCAGCTCAAATAGCTGTCCCCTTCCCAGCACTCTTTATCCCCCTTATCCTGCTATATTTTCTCCATTAGCATTTAAGACATTCTATGCATATGTCTTTTTTTCTTTTTCTTTTTTCTTCCCACTAGAATTCAAGCTAAGGAAGGCAAGTAATCTGCTTATTCTATTCACCTCTGTATCCCCAGCATTGAGAACATTCTTTGCCCATCATTTAGGTGTTTATTTATTGAAAGAATGAATGAGTTTATTAATATTTTGTTCAAAGTGAATGTTAGCTTGTTATGAAAAAAGCAAACAACGAGGAATCAGAATAAAAGTGTATGAAGAGCTGCCTGCAGCTCATTTAATTCTCACAGCTTCCCTATGAGGGGAGCACTGCTATTATCATCATTTTACAGATGAGGAAACTGGGCACAGACTCACCCAATGGCAGCTGGCAGATCAAGAACACAGCCAGGATTATACTGATACTTTGGAAAATCAGAAACACATTTTTTAACTTAATGTTTTTCAAATTATGGAAAAATTATAAAAAGGAACAAAAGTAGATGGAATAGGATAATGAGCCCCAAATATCTGTCATCTGACTCCAACATTTGTGAGCTCCTGGCCAATTTCTTTTCAGCTATACTCCCTTCCCCAGTTGGATTATTTTGAAGAAAATCCAAATAATCATTTTATTAATATTTCAATGTTTCTCCCTAAAGATAACTATTAAGCCACATTCTGGTTGGATATTTGGTACTGTCCATTTTTGGCCTTGTGTTTTTGGTCAGTTACATACTTTTTCTGAAACAAAGTTTCATCATCTGCAAAATGGATTTACTAATTTTACTCAGACTTTTTTGAGTATCGAATGAGACAATATATTCAAAACACGTCGTTAAACTACAAACCACTATATAAAGGTTGGATTTTCAACTCATATGTTATTATCCAAGTTGTACTAGGGACATAGTTAAAGGCTCTACATCAAAGCCTTGTTTGGTGGGGTACACACAAGTATGACCTGCTTTCCCTCGGCAACATGGCTTCCCGATAACGTCATGCCTAGTACATAAGCCAGAGTTCCTACAGAGAGTCAGCAGGCATAGGGCACGTGTAAGCCCTTATAGAAAGAAAACTAATAAAGTACTACTTTTATGTTATAGTAAAGAGGAGCTTTTGAACATCATAAGTATTTACAAGAATCTATCACAACTTGCTTCTCAAAAAGAAGTATGAGAATTTCTAGATGTTGTGACATGTAGATGTGAGAGAGATGGAACAAGGTGAGGTGACAGATCCTTGCCGTATCTTAGTGGAGCCTGTTTTCCTCTACCATACATAATGTGAAACATTTAAAACATAATAATAATATCAATATGTGTCAGGAACTGTTCTAAATGCTTAACATATATTAACTCATTTAATCCTCACAACAGCTCTATGAGGTAAGTACAAATATTACCTCCATCTGGAAGGTGGGAAAACAGAGGCACAAAGATGGTAGGAAACTTGTCAATATCACACAACCACTAGTGGGGGAGCCATGATTTAAACTCAGGGGTCTGGCTTTAGAGTCTGTGCTTCTACTACCATGATATCTCTCTTATCGAAAGAAAAAGGAACCAATATAGCAATGTTTTCCAAACATTTAGCTATTCAAGTCCTCCTTTTATAATTCTTATTTATGAAATAACATCCATGAAACAACAGTTTGATCAGCTGATCATATTTTCTCCTAAGTTGCACCTGAAAATAAATTCATATTTATGAAAATAGAAAAGAAATATATTTATCTGTATTGCATTCCAGATGATCTCATCTGTTACAATCTTGGGCACATTGGACTATTGAGTAGCCTGCAGCAAGATGGAAACAAATGATAATCAAGATGTCAGAATTTCAATTCACGGCACATACATTGTGTAGAGTTAGGCCTCTTGACCCTCTGGACACATCTTTCTGCTCTCAGAGACATGTAGGTGAGAAGTGTGAAATAAATTGCTTAGGGTATAAGGTTTAGAAAACATAAAACAAAATCTAGTTTATATATCTGTAAAGAGCTAGTAATAGTTATGGAGTTTTCCAGGAGTTCCTGTTATTTCTGGACACTAGGGCTACACCCTAACTAAGACACAGTCCTTGTTCTCAACTACCTCAGAGCCTACTGAGCAAGACAGACCTACAGATATTCTGAAGCAAAGTGATGTGGAGGCTGAGAAAAGTCTGTAGAAGGTGATAAGTTTACAGGGTAAGGAGAGTTCATGCTCTACTTCAGAGACTCCGAGAAGGCTTATATGTGACTTTTAGAAAAGACCTAGAAGTGAGAGAGAGGACTTTGAAGCTTGCAGAAGAGAAGAAAGAGAGAAGCCTGATAGCACCAGGCCCTTTTCAACCCTGGAAAATGTTCTTAGCCAATTGCATAGAGGAGAAAATCTCAGGGTCCAGGGTCTATACAAATACCTGCAAAGCATGCATCCACGCCTAGGTCTTCACATCTGTGGAGTGCAAGCTCCCTTGACCACATGATAACACTTTTACACATAAGAAATGGAGTTGGGTCCAGAATCATGTTAGCTTTAGGATTCTAGTATGTCCAGGCACGTCTTGTGAAGAAGTGTCACGCGGCCTCCAGGATTCCCTGACATTAAGTCTGTATATTATGAGGTTTAGGAAGCAGCATATCTGAAACACAACTCACTAGAAAGTGGAAAAATCTGTGTGTTATACTTCAGGGTTTGGGGCTGGAGACCAGGTTTAGTTCTGCGTTCTGTCTCTTGTCAGCTGTGTTATGTAGGGTAATTAATTTAATTTCTTGATGCCTTGTTTTTTCATCTGTAAAATTGGTGGCACCACCTTTTCCAGGGGTGATCATAAGGATGACATTTGATCAGGTATATGTAGAACACACTGTGGCAACAAAGAACTTATGGGGAACAACTTGTCATGTGGGAAGAGAGAGTTCAGTGTTGATAGCCTAGGTTGGGCTTGAGAATGGTCAGCCAGTGTTTGAGAGATGAAATCTCCCCTAGTTTAGGCTCCTTGGATTCAGGACTAAATCCCAAGATAAGGAGTATAAATGGAGAACAAGTGAAAATCAAAAGAGCAGAGGTCTTTAGGGTTTGTGGTGGCAATGACAGTAGTGCCGAGAGCTACAGAAGATAGACACTCCCCTGGGGACCAACACCAGGGGTCCAGTGAAGACCTCAGTGGGCTGCAGCCATGGGCACGCTCTGGTATGTGGCCGTGGTCACTGTCTTCCTGGCTACTGCTTTGGATATCAAGGGCAACAGGAGGTATCACTTCAGCGCTCTTAAAAAGAAGACAGCAGCCAATAGAATATTCAGAGGAACACATTCTTGAATTTTTTGGAGGCTCAGTTTTCCCCAGAGCATGCTGGAGGTGTAACCAGAAAAATCCTGGTGCCTGATGGCCATTGTGATTATTCTTTTCCTCTTAGGCTGGTGTGTTCTGGGAAACGCATTTTCCACTTAAGTAATAATGGAAGGAAAGGAACTAAGAAAACTTCTCCTAATAATAGAAATGAACAAGAAAGTGTCAAGTGATATTCAGCCTGGGCAAACATCATGGTTGACATCCTGTAATGAATAACAGAAAACATGATTTCAAGGTAAAAGATGTCAATTTGAATGTAAGGGTAGAATTTTTCATTTAATTACTCAATGTGTTGTTTTAATACAAGATAAATGAAATACTGGATATTATTAGGAAACATTATAATGATGAAAGAAAGCATAGTTTTCTTTTACTCAAAAGCCATGATGTGTTTTTGGACAACACACTCAAGGAAGAAAATAGAGCTAAAAATACATAAATAAAGGTCAGTAAAAGAAGAGTAATAAAAATTAAGGAATGGAAAACTTTCATCTGGAAGGAGATTTGAAAGACTAGGATTCTGATGTGGAAAAGGCCCAGAAGGAGATAAGATCAAAGTCTCTTGCACAATGAAGGGTGTGGATGGGAGGAATGTGGACTTGGTTATCAAATCCTAAATTCCAGTATGATTAGGTAATCACTGAAGCCTCAGAAAGTTTGCTTCAGGACAAATAAAGGGAAAAAAATTTATTTTAAATAGGTAATATACATGTGGAATTCATGCTGAAAGAATGAACAGGTTGAAAATTTAAATGGAAAATTGAAAACTTTAGAAAAGCATGAAAATCAATTTGTAATAAACTTAGTAAACATTTAGGCATTATTTTATTATTTTAGAAAATTAATTTAGGAAAGTTTAGAAAGTTAACTTAGAAAACAGTGGGTGTTTTTCAAAGCTTTCTATATTAATGCATGGAGAACAGTTAACATGGTCTCTACCTGTCCACAGTGATTGGGGTAATTGGTTGAATGGCATTTTTTCCATCTTTTGAGAGAATTGAAATGGCTTGACATTTTATTGTCTCAAAAATTAGTAGCTGAGTTAAAAATATAAAGCCTGACTTCTAACTTACATTTTAGGACAACAAGGAACAGTGCCTATATTTAATGAGAACATCATTGATATTTTGAATTATAACTGTTAATATTAACAACAACAATAGATTTGGTCTTTTAGTACTTTTAGAAAAGTATTGTGAGGCAAATCACAAGCCTCTTAGTCTGAGAGCAACTTGCTAAATAATTCTTAATGTGATATTTTAGTCTATGAATAAACAGAGCATTTCACATATCATTATTGCTTTAGTGGGAACTTTACATAGTAGAAACAAAAAACTCAGCCTAATTAGTCTCTTCCAGTAAAAATATCTGAGAAATGTTCCATTGCCTAATACTTTCCCAAAATGGAAAATACACTGCATGGGAGGTATTTGTAAATACTTGATTCGTGTTTAACTGATTTCAGTGTCACAACCTATCAATCATTAACACTTCAAAAAACATATACCTGGTTAGTTGTTTCCAAAGTACATTCTTTCTCTGAAGGATTTTTAGATGTTTAGAATTAAAGAGGTTCCTAGTGAGCATCTAGTCTAATTTTTTAATGTCTTAGGTGGTAAAACTGAGACCAAGAATGTTTGAATGACTTTCACAGTCTTCCATCCAACCTTAGCTGGCTCTTAGGGCAAAGATCTTCAAAGCTTCCAATTCAGTGCTCTTCTTAAGATATTATAAGATACAATATTAAGGAGAATTACTGTTCACACTTTGTTCTGAAGGAAGGTATATAGAAATAAAGTAACGTTGTCATAGTTGTAGAAATAAAAGTGAAGAAATTTAGAAAATTGTAGGCACAGACATTTGTTTCCAATGTTATTATAAGTGGTCACTTCAAAAAATTAAATGGTAGCCTGTATAGAAAGAATTGTGAGTATATTAGCTTGAGGTTCTACTATTTATGACACAAAATAAATAAAGGTTCCCAACCTAGTGCCTGGCATATGATCAGCATGTAAAGGTGTTAGTTCATCGGATTGGGATTAGTAAAATATCTAGATTATTCAATTGCCAGCATATATCTATTTAGAAAGAAAAAGTAGAAACTTCCCTGGTGGCACAGTGGTTAAGAACCTGCCTGCCAATACAGGGGATGCAGGTTCGAGCCCTGGTCCAGGAAGGCCCCACATGCTGCAGAGCAACTAATCCCATGTTCCACAACTACTGAGCCTGCACTCTAGAGCCCATGAGCCACAACGAATGAACCCAAGTGCCACAACTACTGAAGCCCTCTCACCTAGAGTCTGTGCTCCAAAGAGAAGCCACCACAATGAGAAGACCAAGCACCACAACAAAGAGTAGCCCCAACTCGCTGCAACTAGAGAAAGCCCATGTACAGCAACGAAGACCCAACGCAGCCAAAAATAAATAAATAAATTTTGAAAAAAGAAAGAAAAAGTGCATCTGTAAGATGACAAAGAAATTAACTTAATATAAAAAAAATCATTCAAACCAGGAATTTGGTGTGGTGTGGACTAAGCCACTACCTTCCAGGCATTTACGGTGTCAGTGGTCTCTGGTGGGTGGAGGTGATAGTGAGGGGAGGGCCAAGGTCTGAGCAAGGTCTGATTGAGTTAGGCATTTTGACTCTTGAATAAAAACACTAAGGTTGTTTTCCACACTTAACTGGAGAAGCAGTACGATTGGGTAGAGGTTAAGGGACTCTAAACTCTAAACTCTTCTGTTGGAAATTTATGTTCAGAGTGAAGCCTACAGAACTTGTCAACTCATTCAGAGAAGCCAGCAACAAAGATCTGGAGGCCTGGCCTAGTGGCAAAATAACCATTTCTTCCCTTCTCTGCTTTGATGAAAGGGATTCTATAGAACAGATTCTAAACCCCTGTTCTTTGGCTAGTGCCAAAGCTGACAGCTTGTCATGGTGTTTGGGAACAGAGACAATGTAGGGTGATGGACTAGAGCCCAAGCTCCAAGGAGCTGCTGCAAGATGAGGGGGTTCAACTGAATTTGGGGCGCTGTGTGGTATTTCCAGGAAGCACTACTCAAAGTCTTACTCTCTTCTGAGACATAAACTAATTACTGAGATCCAGAAGATGCTGTTAGTGGGGTTGCTGTCACCTATTTTCTTAAATAAAATGTAAAAACTTTTAGTATAGATTTTGACCCTAAACCTGGTATCTGTTAATAAAATAAATTATTGTTAACTTAAACAGAAATAAGTTGACAGGCAACAGAAAGAAAAGTGGAGTTCAATACAGGTATTCACAGACAAGTGGTAAAGAATCTTACCACTCTTTTCTTTTGGCCCCAGAATCAATTCAGGGAAATAAAAAATACTTTAATCCACATTTTAATTTTCCTCATGCAAAATGCTAATAGCCTTATGACATCCCATGGAGGTAATGGGGAAAATACATTATTTGAATATTTTATTTATATTGGAATATAAATGGAAAAAATTGGCACTGAAAATATTATGATCTGGACATATTTGAGAAGTAGCATCAGGAGAAGACTAAGAGCTCTGGAATCAGGTTGGATGAAGAGGAAGTACAGGGTAGTGTCAAGTACTCTATTTCAGTTTTCTCAAGTGTAAATTAGAGGATGATAATAGTACCTAGTTCATAGGGTTGTTTTAGAGATTAAATATAATGACATGTTGGTTAAAAGTAAAAGAACAGAAAACAATATACTATGCAAACGCTAACAATACAAAGTAAAAAGGCTGGGGTGATTATATTAATTTCAGGTAGAGTAGATGTTATGATAAGGAATATTGCCAGGGACAAAAAAAGACATTACATAATGATAAAGTGGTCAATTCATTAAGAAGACTTAAAAATCCTAAATGTATATGCACCTAAAAACAGAGTTTCAAAAAACCTGAGGCAAAACACATATAGAACTGAAAGGAAAATATATGAATCTGCAATTCTAGTTGGAGATTTCAACCCCCCTGTCTTAGTAATTAGTAAAACAAATAGACAGAAAATCAGTAAGGATATAGAAGACTTGAGAGACACAGTCAACCAACTTGGCTTATTTAGTCTACTATTTAGGGAAATTTTCATACAACAGAGCAGAATATATATTCTTTTCTAGTGCATATGTAACGTTAATATTCACCAAGACAAACTGTTCTAAGCCACACACAAATCTCATTAAATTCAACTGGATTGAAATAAAATAATACAAAGTACATTCTCTGGTCACAATGAAATTAAAATAGAAACCAATAAGAGAAAGATATTAAAAATCTATGTGTGTTTGAAAATTTAAAAAATATACCCTAAATAAAACATGGGTCAAAGAAGATATGGCATTTAAGATTATTAAATATTTTGGACTGAATGAAATGAAATGAAAACATAACACTTCAAGATTTGTGGGTATAACCCAAACAGTAATTCATGGAAAAATTATAGCAGTAGATGTCTGTATTAGAAAAGAAAAAATATCTCAAATCAAAGATCCAAGCTTCAGTGTTAAGAAACTAGATAAAAGGAACAAATTAAGCCCAAAGTAAGCATAAGGAAGGAGAAATAAGAGAGGGAATTAGTGAAATAGAAAGGAGAAAAAAATAAAGAAAAATCAGTAGAATATCAATAAAACTGATAAATCTGTAGCCAGACTAACAAGAAAAACAAACAAACAAACAAACAAAAACAATAAAAAGAGAAAAGATTACTTACCAACATTAGGAGTGAAATAAGATACATTGATATAGTTCCTGCAGAACTATAAAATAATAAAGGAATATCATGAATAATTGTGTGCCAATAAATTTGAAAAGTTAGATGAATTAGGCAAATTCTCTTGAAGTAACAAAGAACCAAAGTTCACACAAGAGGAAATAGAAGATCCAAATAGTTTTATATCTATTAAAAACCATAGAACTTGTAGTGAAAAACTGTTCTACACAAGAGACCCTTGGCCCAGATGGCTTTACTGGCGAATCCTACCAACTATTTGATTTAAGGATGAAATAATACTAATTCTACACGAGATCTTCCAGAAAATAGAGGAGAGACTGTCTCAAATCATTTACTCTGATAAAGACATAAAAGAAAACTAAGCTCTAATAGCCCTCATGGACATAGGTGCAATGCAAAAATCCTTAACAAAGTATTAGAAAACTGAATTTAGCAATATTGAAAACATCATACATCATGACCAAATGAGTTTATTCTGGTATGGTACAGGCATAAAAACAGAAATATATAGATCAAAGGAACAGGATAGAAAGCCCAGAAATAAACCCACGCACCTATGGTCAATTAATCTACAACAAAGGAGACAAGAATATACAATGGAGAAAAGAGAGTCTCTTCAATAAATCGTGCTAGTAAACTGGACAGCAACATGTAAAAGAATGAAATTAGAACATTCTCTAATTCCATACACAAAAATACACCCAAAATGGATTAAAGTCCTAAATGTAAGACTGGATACTATAAAACTCCTAGAAGAAAGCATAGGCAGAACACTCTTTGACATAAATTGCAGCAGCATCTTTTTGGATCCACCTCCTAGAGTAATGGAAATAAAAACAAAAATAAACAAATGGGACCTAATTAAATTTAAAAGCTTTTGCACAGTAAAGGAAACCATAAACAAAATGAAAAGACAACCCACAGAATAGGAGAAAATATTTGCAAATGAAGTGACCAACAAGGGATTAATCTCCAAAATATACAAACAGCTCATGTAACTCAATATCAAAAAACCAAAAAACCCGATCAAAAAATGGGCAGAAGATCTAAATAAACATTTCTCCAAAGAAGACATACAGATGACCAAAAGGCACATGAAAAGATGCTCAACATGACTAATTATTAGAGAAATTCAAATCAAAACTACAATGACCACCTCACACTGGTCAGAATGGCCATCATAAAAAAGTCTACAAACAATAAGTGCTGTAGAGGGTATGGAGAAAAGGGAACCCTCTTGCACTGTTGGTGGGAATGTAAATTGGTACAACCACTATGGGAGACAGTACGAAGCTTCCTTAAAAAACTAAAAATAGAGTTACCATATGATCCTGCAATCCCATTCCTGGGCATATATATGGAGAAAACCATAATTCAAAAAGATACATGCACCGCAATATTCATAGCGGCACTATTTACAATAGCCAACACATGGAAGCAACCTAAATGTCCATTGACAGAGGAATGGATAAAGAAGATGTGGCACATATATACAATGGCATATTACTCAGTCATAAAAAAGAATGAAATAATGCCATCTGCAGCAACGTGGATGGACCTAGAGATTATCATACTAAATGAAATAAGTCAGACAGAGAAAGAGAAATATTGTATGATATCGCTTATATGCGGAAACTAAAAAGATGACACAAATGAACTTATTTACAAAACAGAAACAGACTCACAGACTCCAAGACAAACTTATGGTTACTAAAGGTGGGGTGTGGGGAGGGATAAATTAGGAGTTTGGGATTAAGATATACACACTACTGTATATGAAATAGATAATCAACAACAACTCATATTGTTGTATAGCACAGGGAACTATATTCAATGTTCTGTAATAACCTATATGGGAAAAGAATGTGAAAAATAATGGATATATGTATATGTCTAACTAAATTACTTTGCTGTACACCTGAAACTAGCACAACATTGTAAATTAACTCTACACCAATATAAAATAAAAATTAAATTAAAAACAACAAAAAGAAAATCAATCAATATAATACACCGTATCAACAGACTGAAAATCATATGATCATCTCAATAGATGCATAAAAAATATGCATATGTAATTCTCTGCATGTTGCTTTTTTCACTTAGGTTTTTAATTAATTTTAAATTTATGGGTTTCTTTGTTTTTGGCTGCGTTGGGTCTTCATTGCTGTGTGCAGGCTTTTTCTCTAGTTGCGGTAGTGGGAACTACTCTTCATTGCAGTGTGTGGACTTCTCATTGTGGTGGCTTCTCTTGTTGCAGAGCACAGGCTCTAGGTGTGCAGGCTTCAGTAGTTGCAGCACACAGGCTCAGTAGTCGCAGCATGTGGGCTTAGTTGCTCTGAGGCATGTGGGATCTTCCTGGACCAGGGCTTGAACCCGTGTCCCCTGCATTGGCAGATGGATTCTTAACCACTGCACCACCAGGGAAGTCCCAATTTTAAATTTATCTTAATTAATAAATACATTTCTAATGGTATTACAGATTTATATAAAAAGGTAGATCCCTGCCCCTCTTGATTTTTTTTCACTTTGATTATCGTCTCCCTGAAACAACCACTTTCAATTCTTTTAGCTGTTTCTTTTGTTATTTACTTTAGTATTTGTAGGTAACATGCTTCTTAAGGTTTTTATTTTTTAGTTTTAGACATAACCTATTGCTTTTCTACTAAGGAAGATGATTTTGCTCTCTTCCTCTCTCTCTCTCTGTCTCTCTCTCTCTCACACACACACACACACACGTATTCAGATAAATACTTCTCCATGTCTCACACCTCCTAAAAAGTTTATTATTACATTTTTGAGTTCAATTAATGATCTGTGTTTATATTATTATGTAATATTATTTACAGTTAATCAACATAGTGTACTATGTTTACACTTCTTGTATTTACTGAGTTGGTATTGTTTAGAGTTTTGTTTCTGTTTTTTTCCATTATTCAATCACCAATCTATCCCTAAATTTTACCTACAAACTGAAAAAAAATCTGAATAGTTCACACATCAGATATTTACTTTTTTCTCCCCAGCTGATACCTTCTCTTTTCTTTTCTTTTCTTCCTCTAACTGAATAAAATTGTCATGTGATATCATCTTTTGTTTTCTTGATCCAACTTGAATTGGTTGCTTCTTATAAATTTTGAACAACTGCCATTTTGGGATGTTTATTCACCATTATTCTAGATATTTGTCTCAGTTCTCTCCTTCTCTTTTTATTTTCTTTTGATATTTTCCCCCTTCTCTCTTATGTTGCATCTCCTGTTCTCTGCTGTCCCTATGGGTTTAACTATTTAAAATTTATAGGTGTTTGAGGTAGAAGTAAACATAAAAATCTAGGTTCAATACATCATGTGACTGGACCAAATTTGTTAACTTTCCATAGATTTGGTTTTAAATACCCTAGAAAGTTGTTCCTTTGACTCATGCTTAAAGATACATATGGTCCCCGATTTACAATGTTTCATATTAAGGTTTTTCAGCTTTACAATAATGCAAAAGCAATATGCATTTGGTAGAAACTGTACTTCAAAGTTTGAATTTTGATCTTTTCCCAGGCTAGTGATGTACAGTACAATATCTTTCATGATCCTGTGCAGAGAGCCACAGCTCCCAGTCAGCTAAGTGATCAGAGGGTAAACAACTGATACACTTATTCTGTACCCAGACATTCTGTACCCAGACAACCATTCTGTTTTTCACTTTCAGTACAGTAGTCAATAAATTACATGAGATATTTAACACCTTATTATAAAATAGGCTTTGTTTTAGATGATTATGCCCAACTAAAGGTTAATGTAAGTATTCTGAGCATGTTTAAGCTATGCTAGGCTAAGCTATGATATTTGTTAGGAGGTATATTAAATGTATTTTTGACTTAAGATATTTTAAATTTACATAGGCTTATGGGGATGTAATCCCATTGTAAGTTGAGCAAGATCTATACTTAATCCTCCCTAGAACATTCAGTAAATGAGGATGAATTTATTGAAATTTAGGTATAAGCTAATTTTCAATTTTTTGAACAAATCTGAATTGCTAATTCCTGGTATAGGAATTAAAGATGTCCAGTTCCCCTCTTTGTACTTGGTGAGTATGCTAAGTTCTGTATTTCTTCCTAGTACAACAAAAAAGTATTATATTTAGAACATTGTGAAATAACATAATGATCGTAATGTCCAATGTTTGCACAGTGTCTTTTATTCTGAAGGTTTGCTAAGTACTTTATACCTTGAAGAAGAAATTATTATTTTTTTCATAATTTAAACGTGCCTCATTCTGAGATGAAATATTATGAGATACAGTTATACAAAGTAATATTTTAATGAATCAGAGGTCTACTTCTGACAAGAATTTTCAATGATCAGAACTCACTAGGCTCTTTCAGCTTCTTGTAGGATGACATCTAAATTCTACTAGGCAAATTATTTGGATTTCCTACCTTGAGTTGGAATAAGTGCCATCAATTAATTATCAATAATATGCCTTATAGTATTCTTATACCTGAAATCAGCATCTACAGACTACCTCAAATAGGGAGTTTCATGAAGACTACCCAAAGGTTAGAGGCATAAATAAATATGAGATTTTGCCATGAAAAAGTTTATAATGTTTATAGTTTCCAAGCTTATAGAAACCCTTAGATTGTAACAAAAATATTCATATACTCTCAAATTCTTTTAATCCTAAATGAATCCTAAAAACATAGAGTCAAGTAAGGTAGCAAAACCAGATATTCTATTTTTGTAAACTACCATTTACATTCTAAATATAGTGACACTGCTTATTCAGTAGTCAGCCTTCTGGCAATCTCAATCCAAATCTGTAGCTGTGAACCTGAACCTAAACAAAAAATCCTCAGTGATCACAATAGATATCAAAAAAGCTAGCACTTTATTTGTGGTAGAGACATGCCAACCCTCACATTTTGCAGATATTCCATTCCATCAAAATAGAAAATGCTGCTATTGGTAGGCACACTGACAGCAGATTCTACACTATTTTAGAAAGATTTCCAAACATGAACAAACAAGTCAGCTTTGCTAGCTACTATTAGATAGAAAAGTGTACTTCTAGAAGAATAGAAGTTGAATAGATAGAGAAGTTGAACTTCACTTTCTCCAACTATACTGAATTTTTCTTGGGTCAAATAAAATCCCCAACCCACACAGATTTAAAGTTCAGCACTAACCAAAAAGCTCAAGATCATAATGGAAATGTATCAAAGCTCTTAGGTATAGAAAATAGGATGGATTACACCTTACATAATTAGTGGCAATTTCTTTCATTCATTCATTCAACAAACATTTTGTTGGGTGCATATTCAACAAAAGTGCTAGGTACTGTTTTAGTGAAGAAGATATTTTAGTATACAAAGAAGACAAAATTTCTGACCTTGTGGAACTTATATTCTACCAGAAACAGGCAAATAATAAATATAATAAATTAAAGAATGATAAAGTGTGTCAGAAACCATTAAGTATTACAGGGAAAAATAGAACAGGGTAAAGGGAGATGGGAGGCTGGAGGTGTGGGGGATGATTGCAGTTTCACATAAAGTGGCCAGGGTAGGACTTACCGAAATGGTGTGATTTGCACAAAGACAGGAAGAGTGAGGGCTACTTGGAATATTATTGCATTCCAGGCAGAATAAACCAGGGCAGAGCCTCTGGGGTGGGAGTGTGCTTGGTATGTGTGAGAAACAGTTTGCTGGACAGAATGAAGCGGGGGATCTGCAGGCAGTAAAATGAGAAGGAGAATGTTGACTACCCAATGGTCATTTTTAGGCCATCATCCGGGCTCTTGTCTTTACTTGAAGAGAGGTAAGGAGGCCATGGCAGGTTTTGAGATAATCTGACACACTTTAGAGGGATCAACATGGCTTCTGTGTGGAGAATAGATAATGTGGAGTTTAGGGTGGGGAGAGGAACATGGTGGGCAGGCAACTGCAATAATTCAGGTGAGAATTTATAAAGCTTCCACATATAGTATTTTACTAAACATATAATTCTCTACATCCCTCTTTATATTAGAGATAACCACCACATGTTCTTGATTCTTATATGCAACATGGCTGTGAGTATCTGCCACACACAAAGCACTATTTTAGGGAAGCTACCTGAGCCTAGGCCTTGCTTTAGCATAAGTATTTTGAAGGAAGTGACCCTGTCCTCTCCCTCCCTCCAGCCTGCCCTTGGTTGACTGAGAGGGAACTGAGCTCAGGGGTAGATCCACAGCAGGTGGGTCCTCCAGGACTGGCCTGGGACAAAAGGAGAGCTCTACATCATTTTGAGCTGATGCAACAAGATTCTTCTCAGGAATTTAACTGAGGAGAATGAAAAGAATAGTTGATAACGGAAAGAGAAGGGGACACACAGGAGCAGACAGGTTAATAGTGGAACACTAGAGTAAAGAACATTTATGAAGTTCTTGTTCTCAGGTCCATAGGGAAACTTAGGGATCAGAATGACCTTCTAGTTTCTGGTCCTATGAGTCTGATTCCAAGCGCTTCCTGCCTTTCCAGGGTTTCCGTGTGTTGACTGAAAAAACTGCACAACCTAAAAGTTGAGAGTTATGTTTTATTTGGTGGATTTTCTGAGGACTTCAAGCCCAGGAGGCAGCCTCTCAGATCACTCTGAGGGACTGCTCCCAAAAGGTAACGGGGGAGCCAGGATATATAGGAATTTTGCAACAAAAACCACGTAGTTGGAATATCAAAAATTACTGTTAATTTAAGAAAACCAGACAACTCAAGTTAATGAATTTAGCACTTTTCTATGTATGGGAAAATGCAAGAGTCTGGGCTTATTGAAATCATTCCTTTGACATGCACCTCAGCTATCTGGGGCCAGTATCCTGTGTTTTCACATCCCGAGTCTCCTCAGGGTGCACCGTTGAGGGTGGCTGCAGCAGCTGACTGCTTGATGCCGGGCATCCTGTTTCCATCCTGAGTTCCATCAGGGCTCACCATTGGGGAGGCTGCAATGTGATGGCTGCAACATCCTTTGTTTACTGATATGGCAGCAACATTTTTCATTCACATGTGTATGTGTGAACTTATATTACCATCCCACCTCATCTTATATTCTTTCAGGTAAATTGGGTATATATCTATTTCTTACAAATAAAAGAGCTTAAGAGAAGTGAAAACCACTAGTGTAACAGTCTTCTTGCATTCATAATCATCTGTAAGTCATTTTAGTCTATCAAATTTGGAAAAGAATTTTATTTTCTACGCCCTTAAGACGTAGTGGATAAGAGCACAGGCTTAGGAGGCAGGCTCTTTGAGTTCAAATGTCAGCTCCATCTTTTACCAGCTATGTGATTTGGAGCAAGTGATTTTTCTCAGATTCCACATCTATAAAAAAAAGAGATAACAATACTTCTTAGAGTTGTTGAGACAATTAAATGGATGAATACACAAAGCCCTCCAATGATGCCTGGTAAATAGTAAAGACTCCATAGGCATCACCATTTCATGATGAAACAAACCATTATTTCTAGTGATAAAAAAAATACTCCAGGTGACTTCTATCATGGGTGGGTTAACTGCTATTTGTTAGGGCAGCAGTATTTTCTATTGAATAATTTAGATTCCTTCAAAATAGTTAGACAATCTCTACACTCTATCGGCATGTTTCAGTTAAGAAAACTTTTCATTAATTGCAGAGAAACAGTTATTCATGGGAAAGGGAGAACAGGCAGGTGTACCTTTTGAATACCTACTCCATGCAAGAAGGACCTGGTGTCGGTGCTGGGGAAAATGATAGTGACACTCAAGGAATTAAAAACTTAACTCATGACTTGAATGTAAGCTTCAGGAGGACTTAGAGGATTTTATTTTTTTTTCTAGTTACCTAGCACCTAGAATATAGCAGGCACTGAAGACGTATTTTTGAATGAATCAATAAATGTTGAATAAATGAAAAGTAGCCACAATGAACAAAAAGGCAATCAGAGGATTTCAAAGCTAGAGGAGAAATCCCTTTTTTTATTAAAAAAAAAAGGCTATGGAAACACAGAGGGAGAGGTGATAAATTCTGACCAGGGTGTTGAACCAGGTGTATGGGGATGAAACCTTCCACATCTGAATTGGACCTTGAAGACAAGAGTTTTGACTAGTGGTCCAATGGGTGGAGCTCAAAGGAAGAACCTTTCTAGCAGAGGAAATTCCAAAGGATTAGAGATGTAGAAGTTCATAATTAATCTGGAGAAGAGAGTCTGCATTGATTAGAATTGAGAGAACCTGGGGGAAGACAAGAGGGGTCCAAGGGGTATGACAAGAGATGAGACTGAAAATGTTTGGAATCAGAATGTAAAATGATCTCCTGTACTATGCTTTGGATTTTACCCTATAGGCATGAAATTAAAACAAAAATAGTTTCTACTGAATTATATACACATATGTTCATTATATTTAAAGAATATCAAATATTTGTTAGTATGACATAGACTTAAAGACCTCTGAGATTTTAAAAGGTCATTCTCATGGTACAGCGGGCAGAGATTAGAGTAGAGAGAGACTAGATCTGGGGGACCAGTCGGACAAACACGTTTAGGATTTCTGGAATTCCAACAAGTAATATTAATTCCATCAATCATCTGCAAACTCTTCCACAAGCTCCTTTTCTTCATTAGAGGCAATTAAAGAACGACTTGTTAGTCACACTGAGAGAAGCAGAAGATGGCGGAAGAGGAAGATGTGGAGATCACCTTCCTCCTCACAGATACACCAGAAATACATCTACACATGGAACAACACCTACAGAACACCCACTGAACACTGGCAGAAGACCTCAGACCCCCCAAAACGCAAGAAACTCCCCACGTACCTGGGTCGGGCAAAAGAAAAAAGAATAAACAGAGACAAAAGGATAGGGACAGGACCTGCACCAGTGGGAGGGAGCCGTGAAGGAGGAAAGGTTTCCACACACTAGGAGCCCCTTCGCGGGCGGAGACTGCGGGTGGCGGAGGAGGGAAGCTTCGGGGCCGCAGAGGAAAGCGCAGCCACAGGGGTGCGGAGGGCAAAGTGGAGAGATTCCCGCACAGAGGATCGGGGCCGACCGGCACTCACCAGCCCGAGAGGCTTGTCTGCTCGGCCGCCGGGGAGGGCGGGGCTGGGAGCTGAGGCTCGTGCTTCAGTCAGAGTGCTGGCGGCGTGAACACAGCCTGAAGGGGTTAGTGCGCCACGGCTGGCCGGGAGGGAGTCTGGGGAAAAGTCTGGAGCTGCCGAAGAGGCAAGAGACTTTTTCTTCCCTCTTTGTTTCCTGGTGCGCGAGGAGAGGGGATTAAGAGCGCCGCTTAAAGGAGCTCCAGAGACGGGCGCGAGCCGTGGCTATCAGCGCAGACCACAGAGACGGGCATGAGACGCTAAGGCTGCTGCTGCCGCCACCAAGAAGCCTGTGTGTGAGCGCAGGTCACTCTCCACACCCCCTTCTGGGGAGCCTGTGCAGCCCAGTACTGCCAGGGTCCTGGGATCCAGAGACAGCTTCCCCAGGAGAACACACGGTGCGCCTCGTGCTGGTGCAACGTCACGCCAGCCTCTGCTGCCACAGGCTCGCCCCGCATCTGTACCCCTCCCTTCCCCCGAACTGAGTGAGCCAGAGCCCCTGAATCAGCGGCCCCTTTAACCCCGTCCTGTCTGAGCGAAGAACAGACGCCCTCCAGCGACCTACACGCAGAGACGGGGCCAAATCCAAAGCTGAGCCCCGGGAGCTGTGAGAACAAAGAAGAGAAAGGGAAATCTCTCCCAGCAGCCTCAGAAGCAGTGGATTAAAGCTCCGCAATCAACTTCATGGACCTGCATCTGTGGAATACCTGAATAGACAACGAGTCATCACAAATTGAGGAGGTGGACTTTGAGAGCAAGATTTATGATTTTTTCCCCTTTTCCTCTTTTTATGAGTGTGTATATGTATGCTTCTGTGTGAGATTTTGTCTCTATAGCTTTGCTTCCACCATTTGTCCTAGGGTTCTATCTGTCCTTTTTTTTTAATAATTATTTTTTATTTTAATAACTTTATTTTATTTTACTTTATCTTCTTTCTTCCTTTCTTTTTTTCCTTCCTTCCTTCCTCCCTCCCTTCTTTCTCCTTTCTTTCTTTCTTTCTTTCTTTCTTTCTTTCTTTCTTTCTTCCTTTCTTTCTTTCTTTCTTTCTTTCTTTCTTTCTTTCTTTCTTTCTTTCTTCTTCTACTAATTCTTGCTTTCTACTTTTTCTAGCTTTCATTCTGAGCCGTGTGAATGAAAGGCTCTTGGTGCTGCAGCCAAGAGTCAGTGCTGTGCCTCTGAGGTAGGAGAGCCAACTTCAGGACACTGGTCCACAAGAGACCTCCCAGACCCACGTAATATCCAACGGCGAAAATCTCCCAGAGATCTCCGTATCAGCATCAACACTCAGCTTCACTCAACGACCAGAAAGCTATAGTAATGGAACCCTGTGCCAAACAACTAGCAAGACAGGAACACAACCCCACGAATTAGCAGAGAGGCGGCCTAAAATCATAATAAGTCCACAGACACCCCAAAACACACCACTAGACGTGGAACTGCCACCAGAAAGACAAGATCCAGACTCATCCACCAGAACACAGGCACTAGTCCCCTCCACCAGAAAGCCTACACAACCTACTGAACCAACTTTAGCCACTGGGGACAGACACCAAAATTGACGGGAACTACGAATCTGCAGCCTGCAAAAAGGAGACCCCAAACACAGTAAGATAAGCAAAATGAGAAGACAGAAAAAAACAGAGCAGATGAAGGAGCAACATGAAAACCCACCAGACCTAACAAATGAAGAGGAAATAGGCAGTCTACCTGAAAAAGATTTCAAAATACTGATAGTAAAGATGATCCAAAATCTTGGAAAGAGAACAGAGAAAATGCAAGAAACATTTAACAAGGACCTAGAAGAACTAAAGCTGAAACAAGCAATGATGAACAACACAATAAATGCAATTAAAAATACTCTAGACAGGATCAAGAGTAGAGTAACTGAGGCAGAAGAACGGATAAGTGACCTGGAAGATAAAATAGTGGAAATAATTACTGCAGAGCAGAATAAAGAAAAAAGAATGAAAAGAACTGAGGACTGTCTCAGAGACCTCTGGGACAACATTAAATGCACCAACATTCGAATTCTAGGGGTTCCAGAAGAAGAAGAGAAAAAGAAAAGGACTGAGAAAATATTTGAAGAGATAATAGTTGAAAACTTCCCTAATGTGGGAAAGGAAATAGTTAATCAACTCCAGAAAGCACAGAGAGTCCCATACAGGATAAATCCAAGGAGAAATACACCAAGACAAATATTAATCAAACTGTCAACCATTAAATACAAAGAAAATATACTAAAAGCAGCAAGGAAAAAACAACAAATAACACACAAGGGAATACCCATATGTTAACAGTTGATCTTTCAGCAGAAAGTCTGCAAGCCATAAGGGACTGACAGGACATATTTAAAGTGATGAAACAGAAGAACCTGCAACCAAGATTACTCTACCCAGCAAGGACCTCAATCAGATTTGATGGAGAAATTAAAACATTTACAGACAAGGAAAAGCTGATAGAGTTCGGCACCAGCAAAACAGCTTTACAACAAACGATAAAGGAATTTCTCTAGGCAACAAATATGAGAGAAGGAAAACACCTACAATAATGAACCCAAAACAATTAAGAAAATGGGAATTGGAACATACATATCAATAATTACCTTAAATGTAAATGGAGTAATGCTCCCACCAAAAGATACAGATTGGTTGAATGGATACAAAAACAAGACCCATATATATGCTGTCTCCAAGAGACTCACTTCAGACCTAGACACACATACAGACTGAAAGTAAGGGGATGGAAAAAGATATTCCATGCAAATGGAAACCAAAAGAATGCTGGAGTAGCAATTCTCATATCAGACAAAATAGACTTTAAGATAAAGACTATTAGAAGAGACAAAGAAGGACACTACATAATGATCAAGGGATTGATCCAAGAAGAAGATATAACAATTGTAAATATTTATGCACCCAAAGTAGAAACACCTCAATACATAAGGCAAATACTAACAGCCATAAAAGGGGAAATCAACAGTAACATATTCATAGTAGGGGACTTTAACACCCCACTTTCACCAATGGACAGATCATCCAAAATGAAAATAAATAAGGAAACACAAGCTTTAAATGATACATTAAACAAGATGGACTTAATTGATATTTATAGGACATTTCATCCAACAACAACAGAATACAAATTTTTCTCAAGTGCTCATGGAACATTCTCCAGGATAGATCATATCCTGGGTCACAAATCAAGCCTTGGTAAGTTTAAGAAAATTGCAATTGTATCAAGTACCTTTTCTGACCACAACACTATGAGATTAGATATCAATTACAGGAAAAGATCTGTAAAAAATACAAACACATGGAGGCTAAACAATACACTACTTAATTACAAAGTGATCACTGAAGAAATAAAAGAGGAAATCAAAAAATACCTAGAAAGAAATGACAATGGAGACACGATGACACAAAACCTATGGGATGGAGCAAAAGCAGTTCTAAGAGGGAAGTTTATAGCAATGTAATCCTATCTTAAGAAACAGGAAACATCTCGAATAAACAACCTAACCTTGCACCTAAAGCAATTAGAGAAAGAAGAACAAAAAACCCCCAAAGTTAGCAGAAGGAAAGAAATCATAAAAATCAGATTAGAAATAAATGAAAAAGAAATGAAGGAAACGATAGCAAAGATCAATAAAACTAAAAGCTGGTTCTTTGAGAAGATAAAAAAATTGATGAACCATTAGCCAGACTCATCAAGAAAAAAAGGGAGAAGACTCAAATCAATAGAATTAGAAATGAAAAAGGAGAAGGAACAACTGACACTGCAGAAATACAAAAGATCATGAGAGATTACTACAAGCAACTCTATGCCAATAAAATGGACAACCTGGAAGAAATGGACAAATTCTTAGAAATGCACAACCTGCCAAGTCTGAATCAGGAAGAAATAGAAAGTATGAACAGAACAATCACAAGCACTTACATCGAAACTGTGATTAAAAATCTTCCAACAAACAAAATCCCAGGACCAGACGGCTTCACAGGCAAATTCTATCAAACATTTAGAGAAGAGCTAACACCTATACTTCTCAAACTCTTCCAAAATATAGCACAGGGAGGAACACTCCCAAACTCATACTATGAGGCCACCATCACCTTGATACCAAAAGCAAGCAAGGATGTCACAAAGAAAGAAAACTACAGGTCAATATCACTGATGGACATAGATGAAAAAATCCTCAACAAAATACTAGCAAACAGAATCCAACAGCACACTAAAAGGATCATACACCATGATCAAGTGGGGTTTATTCCAGGTATGCAAGGATTCTTCAATATATGCAAATCAATCAATGTGATACACCATGTTAACAAATTGAAGGAGAAAAACCATATGATCATCTCAATAGATGCAGAGAAAGCTTTCGACAAAATTCAACACCTATTTATGATAAAGACCCTGCAGAAAGTAGGCATAGAGGGAAATTTCCTCAACATAATAAAGGCCATATATGACAAACCCACAGCCATCATTGTCCTCAATGGTGAAAAACTGAAAGCATTTCCACTAAGATCAGGAACAAGACTAGGTTGCCCACTCTTACCACTCTTATTCAACATAGTTTTGGAAGTTTTAGCCACAGCAATCAGAGAAGAAAAGGAAATAAGAGGAATTCAAATCAGAAAACAAGAAGTAAAGCTGTCACTGTTTGCAGATGACATGATACTATACATAGAGAATCCTAAAGATGCTACCAGAAAACTACTAGAGCTAATCAATGAATTTGGTAAAGTAGCAGGATACAAAATTAATGCACAGAAATCTCTGGCATTCCTATACACTAATGATGAAAAATCTGAAAGTGAAATCAAGGAAACACTCCCATTTACCATTGCAACAAAAAGAATAAAATATCTAGGAATAAACCTACCTAAGGAGACAAAAGAACTGTATGCAGTAAATTTTAAGACACTGATGAAAGAAATTAAACATGATACAAATAGATGGAGAGATATACTATGTTCTTGGATTGGAAGAATCAACATTGTGAAAATGACTCTACTACCCAAAGCAATCTACAGATTCAATGCAATGTCTATCAAACTAGCACTGGCATTTTTCACAGAACTAGAACAAAAAAATTCACAATTTGTATGGAAACACAAAAGACCCCGAATAGCCAAAGCAATCTTGAGAACAAAAAACGGAGCTGGAGGAATCAGGCTCCCTGATTTCAGACTATACTACAAAGCTACAGTAATCAAGACAGTATGGTACTGGCACAAAAACAGAAATATAGATCAATGGAAGTGGATAGACAGCCCAGGGAGAAACCCACACACATACTGTCACCTTATCTTTGATAAAGGAGGCAGGAATGTACAGTGGAGTAAGAACAGTCTCTTTAATAAGTGGTGCTGGGAACACTGGACAGGTACATATAAAAGTATGAGATTAGACCAGTCCCTTACAACATACACAAAAATAAGCTCAAAATGGATTAAGGACCTAAATTTAAGGCCAGAAACTATCAAACTCTTAGAGGAAAACATAGGCAGAACCCTCTATGACATACATCACAGCAAGATCCTTTTTGGCCCACCTCCTAGAGAAATGGAAATAAAAACAAATATAAACATATGGGACCTAATGAAACTTCAAAACTTTTGCACAGCAAAGAAAACCATAAACAAGACCAAAAGACAACCCTCAGAATGGGAGAAAATATTTGCAAATGAAGCAACTGACAAAGGAGTAATCTCCAAAATTTATAAGCAGCTCATGCAGCTCAATAACAAAAAAAGAAACAACCCAATCCAAAAATGCGCAGAAGACCTAAACAGACATTTCTCCAAAGAAGATATACAGACTGCCAACAAGCACATGAAAGAATGCTCAACATCATTATTCATTAGAGAAATGCAAATCAAAACTACAATGAGATATCATTTCACACCAGTCAGAATGGCCATCATCAAAAAATCTAGAAACAATAAATGCTGGAGAGGGTGTGGAGAAAAGGGAACACTCTGGCACTCCTGGTGGGAATGTGAATTGGTACAGCCACTATGGAGAACAGTATGGAGGTTCCTTAAAAACTTCAAATAGAACTACCATATGACCCAGCAATCCCACTACTGGGCATATACCCTGAGAAAACCATAATTCAAAAAGAGTCATGTACCAAAATATTCATTGCAGCTCTATTTACAATAGCCCGGAGATGGAAACAACCTAAGTGCCCATCATTGGATGAATGGATAAAGAAGATGTGGCACATATATACAATGGAATATTACTCAGCCATAAAAAGAAACGAAATTGAGCTATTTGTAATGAGGTGGATAGACCTAGAGTCTGTCATACAAAGTGAAGTTAGTCAGAAAGAGAAAGACAAATACCGTATGCTAACACATATATGTGAAATTTAAGAAAAAAATATGTCATGAAGAACCTAGGGGTAAGACAGGAATAAAGATACAGACCTACTAGAGAATGGACTTGAAGATATGGGGAGTGGGAAGGGTAAGCTGTGCCAAAGCGAGAGAGAGGCCTGGACATATATACACTACCAAACGTAAAATAGATAGCTAGTGGGAAGCAGCCGCATAACACAGGGAGATCAGCTCAGTGCTTTGTGACCACCTAGAGGGGTGGGATAGGGAGGGTGGGAGGGAGGGAGACGCACGAAGGAAGAGATATGGGAACATATGTATATGTATCACTGATTCGCTTTGTTATAAAGCAGAAACTAACACACCATTGTAAACAATTATACTCTAATAAAAAAATAGTGTTACACTTATGTATCAAGACCCAATTGAATAAAACACTATGTACTGTCTCATCTTTCAAAAAAATAAAACTACTTGTTGAGGTCTTGTTATACACTTTGCACTCTGGAGTGGGCGGGGGCAGGGCAAGGTGGGACAATAGGCTCCCCATTTAGGGAGACTAAGGAAGTGTGAGGTATTAAATGTTTAGATCTTTGACAATGTTATTGGTTTAAAAAAATAGGATTTCAGTGCATTTTTTTTGTTTTTTTTTTGGTACGCGGGCCTCTCACTGTTGTGGACTCTCTGCTTGCAGAACACAGGCTCCGGACGTGCAGGCTCAGTGGCCATGGCTTACGGACCCATCCGCTCCGCGGCATGTGGGATCTTCCCCGACCGGGGCACAAACCCACGTCTCCTGCATCAGCAGGCGGACTGTCAACCACTGCGCCACCAGGGAAGCTCTTCAGTGCAGTTTTAACTTCTTTTCTCTTTTTAAGAAGGTCGGTGTCATTTCCTACTTCTAAGAGCTGTTTTATGAATCTCTGTTCTAGGCTTTTTACATTTTTCTATTGGATTATTTATCTTTTCTTATTTGTTATATATTAAGGGAAGTAGTTGATCATGTTATAAATTACAATATTTTTCCCAGTTTGTCATTTGTCTTTATTTACAGTTTTCTTAGTATTTCTAAATATCATCAAAGGTATCATTTTTTTCTTCTATTACTTCTGAGTTCGGTGTCACATTTGGAAAGGTGCTCAATACTTCAAATATAAAAAAATCCTTCTAAGTTTTCGTATTTATATGATTTAATTAATGCCTTTGAAGTTTATGTTGGCTTTACTTTTATTTTTTTCCCAATGTTTAACCAGTTGTCTCACTGTTAATCAAATAATCCATCCACCCTGTACTGATCTGAAATTTCAACTTTGTTTTAATTATATTACCATATAATTCTAATATTTATTTATCTATTTAAATGTTATACTATTTGTAGTATAAGTTTTAGTGAAAGTTATACTTCATTTTGAACTAATTAATAAATCAATATATTATGTAGTTTTGTTCTGTTTAATGCCTTATAAATCATTATTAATATTTCTTTATAATTTAAAATTATGCCTGCCGATTATTAATAACATTTGATTTTTTTACGTTAATTCGTTTTTTTTAACTTTTTATTTTATATCGGAGTATAGCTGATTAACAATGTTGTGAAAGTTTCAGGTGCACAGCAAAACAACTCAGCCATACATATACATGTATCCATTCTCCCCCAAACTCCCCTCCCATCCAGGCTGCCACATAACACTGAGCAGATTTCCCTGTGCTCTACATTAGGTCCTTGTTGGTTATCCATTTTAAATATAGCATTGTGTGCATGTCGATCCCATATGCCCTAACTATCCCTTCCTCCCATCATTTCCACCCCCCCTCTTGTAACCATAAGTTCATCCTCTAAGTAATTACTGTTGATTTTTGACCCACTTGTCATTTACTGTGATCACAGATGTTTGGTCTTATTTCTGTCAGCTTCTTTTGAGCTCTCTGTCTTTTCTCTTTCTAGATGAATAGAGATTTATTTTGGCATTATTTTTTCTAATTATTTGGAAATTACACATTCTCTTTTTTTATTCTGTTAGCTTATCTGTAAATGTTCAGAAATCAGTTACTTTTCTTTCTTCCTCAAAATCAAGAATAACACCACATATGCTGACATTTCCTGATATAGGATGAACAATTTCCTTCTTACTTCCTATATAATCTTCTGTTCTTTCCCAGTTTTTTTATGAGTATCCATTGGCATTTTTACCTTGATGGTTATTAATTTTTTTACATCATAGAACCTCTCTTTTACAAATGATTTCAGCATTTACATTGTTTCACAACGACATTAACAACACATATTTATGTGTGTATATTTGATCTGGGGCCTGCTGTCCCTCTGGCCTTGTTTCCTTCAACTCTCCCCCGTGCTAACCAGGCTGTAGCTATCTTGGTCTTTTTCTCCAACACTTAAGATTGTTCCTACTTCAGAGCATTTGCATTTGCTGTTTCTGTTGCCAGGACGTTTCTTCTTCAGACCTTTGCATGGTGGCCGCTTGTCATCACTCACCAGAGCTGTCACTACTCAGAGGCCTTCCATGGTCCCCTCCACCTCACCTAACCCAAGCCCAGGTGCTCATTCACTCTCTCCCTCCTTACTTCAGATTACTTCCTGCACTTGCTTATCACTCTCTAACAGGATTCTATTTGGTTATTGGCTTACTGTTTGGTTTCCTATTTATTTTCCTTTCCCTCCCACTAGAACATAATCTCCATGAAGGTGGACACCTGGTTTATCTTGCTCATCATTTTACCCCAGTGCTTAGAACTATAAGTGGTATGTGTTAGACTGCTGATATTTGGCAAATAAATATTTGTTGAATGAATGAATGAATAAGTCCTTGCTTTTTTAAAAAATGTGAATAATATTTTATTTAGTCATTTTTGTTTATGACTGAAACTCTGGGAATTCAAAATTAACATCCTTGCCCGTGAGCTTCTTATAGACGCCAGAAAATGTTTCAACCTTGTGTTCCACATTTTCTGCTGTACTTTATCCAAATGAACCTTTATGAGTCAGCTGCCATCCAGCTTCATGCAGATTCTCTTGACCACAATCTCAGTTGGGAAAACCAGGTCCTCCAGGATGGCGTCATGCACGACTGTCAGAGTGTGGCTCCTGGGACTCTTTTGCTTATTTTTTGTATGGCTTTTTCGAGTTGACTTAGGCAGAATTCTCCTCTGAGTGATCAAGACAATTGCTTCCCACTGAACTTCTTCTCCAACTCACACACAGCTGGACCTGTATTTTCCGGAAAGATTTCAGTTGAGGAAAGGGAACAAAGATTATGATAGCTTTCCGACCACCACCACCTTCAATTTTCTTGGTGGCCGTGATGTTCAACTCCTGCAGCTGGGCCTTGAGGTCCCAGTTCATCTCTAGCTCTAGGAGGGCCTGGGAGATGCCCGACTTGAACTCATCAGGCTTCTTGTCATTGGGCTTCACGATCTCCATGATGGCACTGAACATTGCCTGGACCTTGCCAATGCGGCCAATATTTGCCGCCGCTGCTGACACTAGTACGCTTAGGAAGAGAAGCCCTTGATTTTTCTAAGGGTGCCTTCTTATTCTTCAAAACCCTGTGGAGTTGCTGGGCCTCCAATCAGTGGGCTCTGGGTCAATCCTCCATCTGCCTTTCTGTATTAATCCTCAGCCTTACTATCTGGAGAATGGTGGTCATTGCCTCCTTCCTTTGAAGGACAGGTGGGATCCCCAGGAGACCAATCTGTGGTGAAGGGGCAGCAAAAGCTGGGGGTAGAGGGTCTTTGGTCACAAGGGCCAGCGCACTTGCAAATGGAATGGACTAATTCATTTATTTTGAAAACAACTGATTTTGATGTAATGTCTTATTAATAATCAATGCTATATGGTTGTTTTAAGAAATAAACGTTTTTTTCTCTTTTAAGACTTAAAATACTGCATATACTATGAAATTAATTGTTTTCTGGTTGCTGAATTATTAAAATTGCCACATAGGCAATCAGAGTAATTAATGGGATTTCTGGAGGAAAAATGTTTGGAATAAGGTTGGATTTGTGGATAAGGCAGGCTGAAATGAGAGTCTGATAAAATTTAAGAGATGAGGGTTGGTGCTAAGGATCTGAGTTAGCTGGGGGCTCTTGCTGACCACAGTGAAACCTTTAGCTGGTGTAGCCTTCAAAGCCAGATTCTAGGGTCTGTAGACAATCCTGTTTCTTGGCATCCCTTTAAAGCCTTCAATCTAGGCAGGGCAAAGCAGATAATCACACAAATACTCCTCACTCTTCTCCCCACTGCCACCTGGCTGAAGCCTTACCTCTCCTGATGTTGCAGTAGGTAGAGTCCTACAGGTGACAGTGAGGGAGGTGTGTGTATGTATGTGTGTTTGGGGTGTACAGCAGGGGGACGTGACAGGCAAGGTGGATTTTCCAGAAGGAAACTGGGTCATCTCTTAGCTCCAGAGTCCTCTTAGCATATTATTTCCTCAAAGCCATCCTATTACATCATCCCTCTCCCCATCCATCCATTCATCATCAACAAATTGTTGAACCCCCATTGTTCTAGGCATGGGGATACAGTAGTGAATACGGTAAAGTCCCTGTTCTCATGAAGCTTACATTTCAGTAAAGCAAGTGATGAAACAAACAAACAAGTAAATACATGATATCTCATTTGATAATAAAGGCCTTGGAGAAAAATAAAGTAGGGTAGGAAAAAAGAGAGTGAAAATGTTGATGGGGCTACTTTCTATGGGGTAGTCAGAAAAGTTCTCTCTGGGTATGTGACTTCTGCATTTGAAGAAAATAAGGGGGGGGCTTCCCTGGTGGCACAGTGGTTGAGAGTCTGCCTGCCGATGCAGGAGACATGGGTTCATGCCCCGGTCTTGGAAGATCCCACATGTCGTGGAGTGGCTGGGCACGTGAGCCATGACCACTGAGCCTGCGCGTCCAGAGCCTGTGCTCCACAACGGGAGAGGCCACAGCAGTGAGAGGCCCAAGTACTGCAAAAAAAAAAAAAAAAAATAAGAAAAAAAGAAAATAAGGGGAGACCTCACTTGTGGATTTCTGGGGAACCTTATTTCATGATCCATAAATGAGCATGATGCATGGTTTGGAAAATTCTGGTAGGGCTTTGTTGACTTGGTAAGGTCTGAATTATATTGTAAATAAAATGGGGAAACACTAGAGAATTTTAAGCAGAAAAGTAACACGATCTGACTTATATAGCAAAAGAATCACTTGTGCTGTTGTATGGATAATAAATAGACTTTGTGTGTGTGTGGCGGGTGGAGGTGATGTGGGAATGCGGAAGCTGGGAGACCCGTCCATTTAGTCCTTGCTGTAAGTTTATTTCCTTATCACCATTAGTATTCACCAAACTTTCTTTATCAGACATGCTATTAAAATAGGAAAACCACAGCCAGCTTTTAAACAGAACTTTCATAGTTCACGTCTTCAAATGAAATAACACATAACAGAATTTGTGCTTAGTAAACTTTAATTTTCTATATCTTTCAGCCTTAATCTTAATCTTCACCTTGGCTGAATAAGGTTTACCTGGGACAGAATTTAGTTTCTCCATAAATCTCATTTGGTTGCTCCATCTTGGTGGCCTCGGGCTGTGCTCCTGTGATCCTACTTATCTTCCTGGATCTCCACCTGCACAGCATGTCCTCTGACACAGCCTGCATCTCCAGGGCTTCCTGTCCTTGGCACAAGGCTCAAGGTACATGATAGCTTTGTTGTGACTGCTGATTGCAGAGAAGGCCGTAATTGTGTACATCTTGCCCTTTAACACATGTAACTAATGAATGAGGAACTGCTTTTTTAAGGAGAAATTTCCTTTGCAAAGAACAGATAGGGAAGAGTTCACATGAGTCTCTTTTATCCCAGAATGTGCTTGATATTTCGTTTCTCATGATTGGTTTTCCCTCCTTCTTCACTGTGTTTTTTGTCCTAGGAGGCTGACTTTTATGAACTATACCAAAGGCTCCCTCCCCATCTGGTTTCAGCTTGGTTCTGGCTAACAGGAGGCACCAGTGGAGCTATGATAACGAGAGGAGAATGGGTTTGGGGTATTTATCCCTCCAGCTTTCTTTTTGCTGGGTTGCCATTTATTGGTTTTGTTCCTCTCCTATAGGTCACAACTCCGAGGGCAACCCTGTGTGACAACTACAGCCTCTCCCTCAGGGTTCTGGTAACCCTCTCATTTTTTAAAATTTATTTAATTTTATTTATTTATTTTCTTAATTTTATTTTTTATTTTTTTGGCGGTACATGGGCCTCTCACTGTTGTGGCCTCTCCCGTTGCGGAGCACAGGCTCCGGACGCACAGGCTGAGTGGCCATGGCTCACGGGCCCAGCCGCTCCGCGGCATGTGGGATCTTCCCGGACCGGGGCACGAACCCACGTCCCCTGCATCGGCAGGTGAACTCTCAACCACTGCACCCCCAGGGAAGCCCTCCTCTCTTGCCCTTCAGTCCAAGGGGTGGCAATAACTCTTAATTCTTCCTGGCACTAGGTTACTGCACCAGCCTTTGTGAGTTTCTCCCAATACTACCTAATTCTTTGTAAGTAAATGCTTTATTAAGCTCTCTTCAATTATCCTGTTCCCTGCTAGTCCCATGACAAGATACACAGAGGTTTCTCCAGGAGGAGCTGAGGAAGAAAGTAAAAAAAAACATTTGTTCAGGAAACACTGAAAGCTAATCAGATATGAGACAATTTTATCTTAATCAATGTGATAGAAATGGGGACTATCAAATGAAATCATCAGTTTAGCCTGTGGCCATCAACACATGAATACTTATGGCATATATGTAGCCCATTCAAAATTGGCAGAATTATCTTGAGGAGAGAGTGTTTTATTTTAAGCATTAAACAGCTACATGTATACTTTCAGGATCCACAAAGACTAGGCAGAAAGACAATTTCTTTATACAGATCTTACTCAACTTACAAAGGGACCATGTCCTGATAAACCCATTGTAAGGTGAAAATATTGTAAGTTGAAAGTGCATTTAATACATCTCACCTACTGTACATCTTAGTTTAGCCCAGCCTACTTTAAACGTGCTCAGAATACTTATATTACCCAATAGTTGGGCAAAATCATCTAGCACAAACCCTTTTAGAATGAAGTGTTGAATACCTCATGTAATTTATTGAATACTGTACTGAAACTGAAAAACAGAATGGTTGTCTGGGTACAGAATGGTTGTGAGTTGTCACCCTGGTGATCACATGGCTGACTGGGAGCTGTGGCTCACTGCCATAGCCCAGCATCACAAGAGAGGAGTGTACTGCATGTCGCCAGCCTGGGAAAAGATCAAAATTCAAAATGCGAACTATAGTTTGTACTGAATGCATATTGCTTTCACACCATCGTAAAGTTGAAAAATCTTAATGTGAACTATCATAAGCTGGAGACCATCTGTAAAATTATTTTCAACTGTGAAAGGAAGTCCTTGGGTATGACTGAATAAGAGATGTCTAGACACAGTGAATACTGTGGTTTAGTGTGAATCATAAATAGTCAATGAGAAAGATTATTGGTTAGAGGAAGTGTGGCACGATATTTAGAGCACAGTTTCTAGAGCTAGACTCTTCGGGTTGACATCCTGCCTCTGCTATTTTCTCGTTAGGAGCCTTTGGGCAAGTTACTTGTTATCTCTGTGTCTCAGTGTTCCATCTTAACATAGGAAAAATAGGAGTACCTAACTCATAGTATTGTAAAGAGGAATAAATGAGTTAATTCACATAAAGCACTTAAGATAGTGTCTGGTGATACATGTTTAATATCTCTATTTATTGTATTATACTGAAAGTAATTACTGGGACAGGGACAGATTATTGTTACTTACAGAAATTACCTTATTTGTTCTTTCCCCCCAAAATTTTCCCCGTTCAGGGATGATGCAGAAAGAGGCAGTGGACAGGCCTACACATAGTAGGGGGTGGTTGTCATTCTGTAGGAAAGGAACACACAAAATATGAATCTGGAGCTTATCTAGAAGATGAATGGCTGTCCCCTCATCTTTCAAGGAAACAAGAGTTACCTTCACTCCCTACAATAAACAAATTCTCCTTGGAAAGAGAAGGGGAAGGGCCCTGGGTTTTTACCCTTTAAGATGTAAATAAATATCTCCTGGGAAAGATAAAACAAGTGTTTCTAGCTTTACGAATCCTGGAATATATCTATGGCTTTGGGTCTCATCTGCCCCTAGAAGTGTAAATACACATCTGGGGAGTCAAATCTTCAATAATCTTTTAGATTTCAAGGCTACTATGTCGAATAGAAGTGGTGAGAGTGGGCATCCTTTTCTTGTTCCTGGATTTAGAGGAAAGACTTTCACTGTTGAGTATGATGTTAGCTGTGTGTTTGTCATATATGGTCTTTATTATGTTTAGATATATTCCCTTGATAACAACATTGATGACAGTTTTTGTCATGAATGTATGTTGAATTTTGTCACATGTTTTTTTCTGCATCTATTGAGATGATCATGTGATTTTTATCCTTCCTTTTGTTAATGTGGTGTATCACATTGATTGATTTGCAAATGTTGAACCATCCTTGTGACTCTGGAATAAATCCAACTTGATCATGGTGTATGATCCTTTTTATATATTGTTGGATTTGGTTTGCTAATACTTTCTTGAGGATTATTGCATCTATATTCATCAAGATATTGGCTTGTAATTTTCTTTTTTGTAGTGTTTTTTTCCTGGATTTTGTATCAGGGTAATGATGACCTCGTAGGATGAATTTGGGAGTATTCTATCTTCTTCAATTTTTTGAAATAGTTTCAGAAGAATAGGTGTTTTAGTTCTTCTAACACCTATATTTTGTAAAATTATATTTTGTAGAATTCCTCTGTGAAACCATTTGATCCTGGACTTTTTTTTGTTGGGAGATTTTTTATTACAAATTCAATTTCACTATTAGTTTTTGGTCTGTTCAGACTGTCTATTTCTTCCTGATTCAAGCTTGGCGGGTTGTATATTTCTAGAAATGTGTCCATTTCTGGTAGGTTTTTCAATTTGTTGGCATATAACTTTGTAGTATTCTCTTATGTTTTTTTATATCTCTATGGTACCAGTTGTTAATTCTCCTCTTTCATTTCTTACTTTGCTTATTTGGGTCCTCTCTTTTCTTCTTGGTAAGCCTGGCTAAAGGTTTATCAATTTTGTTTATCTTTAAAAAAAACCAGCTCTTGTTTTTTAAAAAAATATTTTCTATTGTTTTATGATCTCTATTTCCTCTCTGATCTTTATTCTTCATTTCTTTCCTTCTGCTGACTTTGGGTTTTCTTGTTCTTCTTTTTCTAATTCCTTTAGCTGTTAGGTTAGATTGTTTATTTGGGAATTTTCTTGTTTCTGAGGAAAGCCTGTATTGCTATAAACTTTCCTCTTAGAACTGCTTTTGCTGTATCTCATAGATTTTGGAGTGTTGTTTTTCCATTTTCATTTGTCTCGAGGTATTTTTTAATTTTCTCTTTGACCCCTTGGATTTTTTTTTTTTTTTTTTTGCAGTGCAGGGGCCTCTCACTGTTGTGGCCTCTCCCATTGTGGAGCACAGGCTCCAGACACGCAGGCTCAGTGGCCATGGCTCATGGGCCTAGCCGCTCCATGGCATGTGGGACCTTCCCGGACTGGGGCACGAACCCCTGTCACCTGCATCGGCAGGCAAACTCTTAACCACTGTGCCACCAGGGAAGCCCGACCCCTTGGATTTTTAATAGCATGTTTTTTAGTCTCCATGTGTTTGTGCTTTTACCATTTTTCTTCCTGTAATTGATTTCTAGTTTCATACCGTCGTGGTTGGAAAAAATGCTTGATATAATTTCTATCTTCTTAAATTTGTTAGACTAGTTTCACGGTTAGTATGTGATCTATCCTGGAGAATGTTGTATGTACACTTGAAAGGAATATGTATTCTGCTGTTTTGAGATGTAATGTGCTGTAGATATCTATTAAGTCCAACTAGCCTGATGTGTCATTTGAGACCACTGTTGCCTTGTTGATTTTCTGTCTGAATGATCTGTCCACTGATGTCAGTGTGGTGCTAAAGTCCCCTGCTATTTTGTATTCTCCATTTCTCCCTTCATGTCTGTCAGTATTTGCTTTATATATTTAGGTGCTCCTATATTGGGTACCTATATGTTAACAAGTATAATCATCTTCTTGTGTTGATCCCTTTGTCATTATATAATGCCCTTCTTTGTCTTTTGTTATAGCTTTTATTTTAAGGTCTATTTTATCTGCTATAAGTATTTCTACCCTTACTTTCTTCTTATTTGCATGAAATATCTTTTTCCATACCCTCACTTTCAACCTATGTGTGTCTTAAGCTCTGAATTGAATCTCTTGTAGGAAGCATATAGTAGAGTCTTACTTTTTTTTTTGTCCAATAAACCACCCTATGTCTTTTGATTGGAACATTTAGTCCATTGACATTTAAAATAATTATTGATAGGTATGTACTTATTGCCATTTTAGTCCTTGTTTTCCAGTTGTTTTTGTAGTTCTTCTTGATTCATTTCTTCTTCTGTTTGTTTCTCCCATTGTGGTTTGATGATTTCCTTTAGTAGTATGTTTGTGTTCCTTTCTTTTTAGTTTTTGTGTATCTATGGTAAGTCCCCTACATATGAACAAATTCTGTTCCAAGAGCATGTAAGTCCAATTTGTTCGTAAGTCCAACAGAGTTAGACTAGGTACCCAACTAACACAACCTGCTTTATAGTACTGTACTGAAAATAGGTTTATAATACTTTTCACACAACTAGTATATAAAAAAAACACAAAAAGTAAAGAAAACATTTTTAATCTTACAGTACAGTACCTTGAAAAGTACAGTAGTACAGTACAAGAGCTGGCATACAGGGGCTGGTGTCTAGTGAACAGGCAAGAAGAGTTACTGACTGGAGGAGGGAGAGGAGGTGGGAGATGCTAGAGCTGAAGGATCATCAGCAATAGGAGATGGAGGACAAGCTGCAATTTTACTCATGCTTAACATTGATGACACAGGTTCTGGTTCCTTCTGGATTCAATTCTATCCACCCTCTTGAAAAAACAATCCAGTGATGTCTGGGTAGTAGCTCCTGTTTTTCTTATCAGAGATGACATGGTAATGCTGCATTGCATTCCGAAAGGCTGCTGCAACCTTGTTGTACAGTTTTACATTTGGGTCCTGTGACTCAAAAACTAACAGTCTCCTTAGATAAAGAAAATTCCCTTGCCATTTCCTGTGTCATGACTCTCTTCGGTTCTTCAGTTACTACTTCTTCTTCTTGTCTCTATTTGTCCTTTATCTGAACCTCCAATTCCATCAGGTCTTCATTAATAAGCTCCTCATGTTGCACAGCAAGTAGTTCAATGAAGTCATCCTCTTGCAGATCTAGCTTAAAAAAAGATACTGTACTACTGTACTCTATACAGTACTGTACAGTAAAGTACACAAAAGCACAACCACTTGTAGAGGATGCACGCACATGACAATGTAAACAGGAATGTGAACTAACATGTGATTGGACATGTGAACGCACCTTTGCATCTTTGGAAGTTCACAGCTTGAAGGTTTGTATGTTGGGAACTTACTGTATTGTGAGGTTTTTATTTGTGTTTGCCATGGTGTTCATATATGTTGATATATCTACTTGTTTAAAACTGGTAGTCATTTAAGTTCAAACACATTCTAAAAATGTACATTTTTTACTCCCCTCTTCCACATTTTGTGTTTTTGCTGTCATATTTTACATTTTCATATTTATCTTTTAACTGTTATTTTGTGGTTATAGATGTTTTTTGCAGTTTTTTTGATTTTACAGTTTTTTTGTCTTTAATCTTTGTACTGGCTTATTTAAGTGATTGATTTTCAGTCCTTACTATATATTTTCTTTTCCTATTGGGATTTTCCCTTTAATAGATTCTTATTCCTTTTCCAATTACAGAAGACCCTTTAACATTTCTTTTAGGATAGGTTTAGTATGATGAACATTTTTAATTTTGCTTATCTGAGAAGTTCTTTATCTCTCCTTCTATTCTAAATGATAATCTTGCTGTGTAGTGTATTCTAGGTTGCAGTACTTTGAATATATCATGCCACTCCCTCTGGTCTACAAAGTTTCTGCAAAGAAATCAGCTGATGGCCTTATGGGAGTTTCCTTGTATATAATTTTTGTTTTTCTCTTGCTGCCTTTAGAATCTTCTCTTTTACTTTTGTCATTTTAATTATGATGTCTTGGTGTGGGTATGTTTGGGTTCATCTTGTTTGGGACACTTTGTGCTTCCTGTACCTGGATATCTGTTTCTTCAAGTTTGGGGAGTTTTAAGTTGTAATTTCCTCAAATACATTCTTGATCACCTTCTCTTTCTCTTCTTCTGGGACTCCTATAATGTGAATGTTGGAACACAATGTTATCTTGGAGATCTCTTATATTGCTTACATTTAAAAAAATTCATTTTTCTTTTTTCTGTTCTAATTGTGTGATTTCCATTATTTTATCTTCCAGATCACTTATCACTTATGCATTCTGATCCACTTTTCTGCTATTCATTCCTTCTAATGTGTGTGTGTGTGTGTGTGTGTCTGTGTGTGTCTGTGTGTTTTAATTTCAGCTATTGAATTCTTCATTTCTGATTGGATCTTTTTAATATTTTCTAGTTCCTTGTCAAAATGTTACATGTTTAGATCAATTCTTTTCCCTGATTCAGTTAACATTTTTACTATCAATGCTTTGAATTCTTTATCTTTTAAGTTGTTTATTCTGTTTCATTATTTACTCTTTCAGGGGTTTTCTCCTGCTCTTTCAATTGGGAGCAGTTCCTCTGTCTTCTCATTTTACTTAACTTTCTCTGCCTCTATGAATTTAGGTGAAACATTTATCTACTGAAGTCTTGAAGGGGTGTTCTTATGTGGGAGCATCCTTATGCAGACTATGTGGGTCATTGGACCCATGTCTTTGGTGGGAGAGCTGGATTTGCAAGTCATGTCTTCCCTTAGGGTGTGCTGGCAGCTATCACGTTGGTAGGGGCTGTGGCTGGAGATGGAGGAGCTAGAGCTGGATCCAGGACTCCAGCTGGGGCAGGACTTGCCCTCTGCTCAGCAGCTATCATCACCCTGTCAGGGACAGGGTCTGATCCCAAGTTACCGGAGCAGAAGCCCTGACGGTCAATTCTAGCAGGTTCTATTCCCTTTAAGTGTGTGTTTTCCCCTCTTCCTGCACCAGGACCCTTGCCCCAGAGGAGGAGAGTGCTGGAGTAAGATGGGTTTGGTGTGTAGACCGAGGTGTGATGTGCTGCCTGTGCAGGTGTCCACGGCTCCGCTTAGATGCAGACTCAGGTGCAAGCCCCCTTTGTCCCTCACAGCAGATTACTGCCCACAGCCTCTGCTCCCCACACCCTTTTATGGAACTGCTCGGCAGGGCAGGTGGGGCCATGTGGACTCTTGGCATGTGTGGGGAAATGAGCTGTGGCCATTGGTTGCCATCAGAATTTTTGGCTGCTTCTGGAGCACCTCTTGAGCAAGCACCAACCATGGCTGCCACAACCCCACCCAACCTCCACCCCAGAACTGGGTCTGCTCTGCTTCCCACAGTCGAGTCATTTCCCTGGTTGTGGCTGCTCCAGGTCCAGTGCTGTGCTGTGGTGCAGACTGAGCAGGGACAGAGCATCTGTCCGGCTCAGGCTGGGATGCACAGTGAGGTGGTCAGGGGAAATCCCGCAGCAGCCAGTGCAGACCTGTCTCCATCCTGCCTTGGGTGCTAACCAGCATAAGTGCTTCATGAGCAGAATCCAGGCTACCCACAGCACTATGTTTATCCCACTGGTCCTCCACTATGCCAAGGGGGCTTCTGTTCTACACCCCCACCCCCATACTTAGGACCCATCTCAGGGGCACAGGTCCAGGCCTGATCACTTTTCTTCCCTTCCCATGTGATTGCATGTGTGTCCTTTTGCAGCCTCGGTTGTACAAGAGTGATTCCCCCAGTCTCCGGTTAGTCTTCAGTGAGAATTGTTCCACATGTAGAAGTATTTTTGATGTGTTTGTGGGAGAAGGTGACCTCCATTTCCTCTTACTCCATCTTGATCCCCTTGAGACACTAAATTGTGAAGGTAGGTGAGGAATAGCCTATTTTTCACCCTACAATTTGCCTCTGCTTATATTTTTAGGTTTCCAAACTTGAGGTAAGAAAATAATGTAAATTTGCAGCAGAACAATGGCCATGGTATTTAGTTTCTTGGAAAAGAAAGGAAAAGAAGTAACTATGGAGAAAAAGAAATGTCTATAAATTCCCAGTTGTCAGACTTTTTTTTTACATCTTTATTAGAGTATAATTGCTTTACTATGGTGTGTTAGTTTATGCTTTATAACAAAGTGAATCAGTTATACATATACATATGTTCCCATATCTCTCCCTCCCACCCACCCTCCCTATCCCAGCCCTCCAGGTGGTCACAAAACATCGAGCTGATTTCCCTGTGCTATGCGGCTGCTTCCCACTAGCTATCTACCTTATATTTGGTAGTGTATATATGTCCATGCCTCTCTCTCGCTTTGTCACAGCTTACCCTTCCCCCTCCCCATATCCTCAAGTCCATTCTCTAGTAGGTCTGTGTCTTTATTTCTGTCTTACCCCTAGGTTCTTCATGACATTTTTTCCCTTAAATTCCATATATATGTGTTAGCATACAGTATTTGTCTTTCTTTTTCTGACTTACTTCACTCTGTATGACAGATTCTAGGTCTCTCCATCTCATGACAAATAGCTCAGTTTCGTTTCTTTTTATGGCTGAGTAATATTCCATTGTATATACGTGCCATATCTTCTTTATCCATTCATCCGATGATGGACACTTAGGTTGTTTCCACCTCCTGGCTATTGTAAATAGAGCTACAATGGACATTTTGGTATATGACTCTTTTTGAATTATGGTTTTCTCAGGGTATATGCCCAGTAGTGGGATTGCTGGGTTGTATGGTAGTTCTATTTGTAGTTTTTTAAGGAAGCTCCATACTGTTCTGCATAGTGGCTGTACCAATTCATATTCCCAACAGCAGTGCAAGAGGGTTCCCTTTTCCCCACACCCTCTCCAGCATTTATTGTTTCTAGATTTTTTATTGATGGTCATTCTGACTGGTGTGAGATGATATCTCATTGTAGTTTTGACTTGATTTTCTCTCATGATTAATGATGTTGAGCATTGTTTCATGTGTTTGTTGGCAATCTGTATGTCCTCCTTGGATAAATGTCTATTTATGTCTTCAGCCCATTTTTGGATTGGGTTGTTTGTTTTTTTGTTATTGAGCTGAATGAGCTGATTATAAATTTTGGAGATTAATCCTTTGTCAGTTGCTTCATTTGCAAATATTTTCTTCCATTCTGAGGGTTGTCTTTTGGTCTTATTTATTTCCTTTGCTGTGCAAGAGCATTTAAGTTTCATTAGGTCACATTTGTTTATTTTTGTTTTTATTTCCATTTCTCTAGGAGGTGGGTCAAAAAGGATCTTGCTGTGATTTATGTCATAGAGTGTTCTGCCTATGTTTTCCTCTAAGAGTTTCATACTGTCCGGCTTTACATTTAGGTCTTTAATCCATTTTGAGCTTATTTTTGTGTTTGTTCTTAGGGAGTGATCTAATCTCATACTTTTATATGTACCTGTCCAGTGTTCCAAGCACCACTTATTGAAAAGGCTGTCCTTTCTCCACTGTACATTCCTGCCTCCTTTATCAAAGATAAAGTGACCATATGTGCTTGGGTTTATCTCTGGGATTTCTATCCTGTTCCATTGATCTATATTTCTGTTTTTGTGGCAGCACCATACTGTCTTGATTACTGTAGCTTTGTAGTATAGTCTGAAGTCAGGCAGCCTGACTCCTCCAGCTCCGTTTTTCGTTCTCAAGATTGTTTTGGCTATTCGGGTTCTATTGTGTTTCCACACAAATTGTGAAATTTTTGGTTCTAGTTCTGTGAAAAATGTCAGTGGTAATTTGATAGGGATTGCACTGAATCTGTAGATTGCTTTGGGTAGTAGCGTCATTTTCACAATGTTGATTCTTCCAATCCAAGAACATGTTATATCTCTCCATCTATTTGTATCATCTTTAATTTCTTTCATCAATGTCTTATAATTTTCTGCATACAGGTCTTTTGTCTCCTTAGGTAGGTTTATTCCTAGATATTTTATTCTTTTTGTTGCAATGGTAAATGGGAGTGTTTTCTTGATTTCACTTTCAGATTTTTCATCATTAGTGTATAGGAATGCCAGAGATTTCTGTGCATTAATTTTGTATCCTGCTACTTTACCAAATTCATTGATTAGCTCTAGTAGTTTTCTGGTAGCATCTTTAGGATTCTCTATGTATAGTATCATGTCATCTGCAAACAGTGACAGCTTTACTTCTTCTTTTATGATTTGGATTCATTTTATTTCCTTTTCTTCTCTGATTGCTGTGGCTAAAACTTCCAAAACTAGGTTGAATAAGAGTGGTGAGAATGGGCAACCTTGTCTTGTTCCTGATCTTAGTGGAAATGGATTCAGTTTTTCACCATTGAGGACGATAATGGCTGTGGGTTTGTCATATATGGCCTTTATTATGTTGAGGAAAGTTCCCTCTATGCCTACTTTCTGCAGGGTTTCTATCATAAATGGGTGTTGAATTTTGTTGAAAGCTTTCTCTGCATAGATTGAGATGATCATGTGGTTTTCTCCTTCAATTTGTTAATATGGTGCATCACATTGATTGATTTGCATACATTGAAGAATCCTTGCATACCTGCAATAAACCCCACTTGATCATGGTATATGATCCTTTCAATGTGCTGTTGGATTCTGTTTGCTAGTATTTTGTTGAGGATTTTTGCATCTATGTTCATCAGTGATATTCGCTTGTAGTTTTCTTTCTTCGTGACCTCCTTGTCTGGTTTTGGTATGAGGGTAATGGTGGCCTCGTAGAATGAGTTTGGGCATGTTCCACCCTCTGCTATATTTTGGAAGAGTTTGAGAAGGATAGGTGTTAGCTCTTCTCTAAATGTTTGATAGAATTTGCCTCTGAAATCATCTGGTCCTGGGCTTTTGTTTGTTGGAAGAGTTTTAACCACAGTTTCAATTTCAGTGCTTGTGATTGGTCTGTTTATATTTTCTATTTCTTTCTGATTCAGACTTGGCAGGTTGTGCATTTCTAAGAATTTGTCCATATCTTCCAGGCTGTCCATTTTATTGGCATAGAGTTGCTTGTAGTAATTTCTCATGATCTTTTGTATTTCTGCAGTGTCAGTTGTTACTTCTCCTTTTTCATTTCTAATTCTATTGATTTGAGTCTTCTCCCTTTTTTCCTTGATGAGTCTGGCTAATGGTTTATCAATTTTGTTTATCTTCTCAAAGAACCAGCTTTTAGTTTTATTGATCTTTGCTATTGTTTCCTTCATTTCTTTTACATTTATTTCTGATCTGATTTTTATGATTCCTTTCCTTCTGCTAACTTTGGGGTTTTTTTGTTCTTCTTTCTCTAATTGCTTTAGGTGCAAGGTTAGGTTGTTTATTCGAGATGTTTCCTGTTTCTTAAGGTAGGATTGTATTGCTATAAACTTCACTCTTTGCTGTATCCCATATGTTTTGGGTCATCGTGTCTCCATTGTCATTTGTTTCTAGGTATTTTTTCTATTTCCTCTTTGATTTCTTCAGGGATCACTGCTTTATTAAATAGTGTATTGTTTAGCATCCATGTGTTTGTATTTTTTATGGATCTTTTCCTGTAATTGATATCTAGTCTCATAGCATTGTGGTCAGAAAAGATACTTGATACAATTTCAATTATCCTAAATTTACCAAGTCTTGAGTTGTGACCCAAGATATGATCTATCCTGGAGAATGTTCCATGAGCACTTGAGAAAAATGTGTATTCTCTTGTTTTTGATGGAGTGTCCTATAAATATCAATTAAGTCCATCTTGTTTAATGTATCATTTAAAGCTTGTGTTCCCTTATTTATTTTAATTTTTGATGATCTGTCCATTGGTGAAAGTGGGGTGTTAAAGTCCCCTACAATGAATGTGTTGCTGTTGATTACCCCTTTTATGGCTGTTAGTATTTGCCTTATGTATTTAGGTGCTCCTACGTTGGGTGCATAAATATTTACAATTGTTTAACCTTCTCCTTGGATTGATCCCTTGATCATTATGTAGTGTCCTTCTTTGTCTCTTCTAGTAGTCTTTATTTTAAAGTCTATTTTGTCTGATATGTGAATTGCTACTCCAGCTTTCTTTTGGTTTCCATTTGCATGGAATATCTTTTTCCATCCCCTTACTTTCAGTCTGTATGTGTCTCTAGGTCTGAGTTGGGTCTGTTGTAGACAGCATATATGTGGGTGCTGTTTTTGTATCCAGTCAGCCAAACTGTGTCTTTTGGTGGGAGCATTTAATCTATTTACATTTAAGGTAATTATCAATATGTATGTTCCTATTCCCATTTTCTTAATTGTTTTGGGTTCATTATTGTAGTTCTTTTCTTTCTCTTGTGTTTTTTTGCCTAGAGAAGTTCCTTTAGCATTTGTTATAAAGCTGGTTTGGTGGTGCTGAACTATCTCAGCTTTTGCTTGTCTGTAAAGGTTTTAATTTCTCCATCAAATCTGAATGAGATCCTTGCTGGGTAGAGTAATCTTGGTTGCAGGTTTTTCTCCTTCACCACTTTAAATATGTCCTGTCAGTCCCTTCTGGCTTGCAGACGTTCTGCTGAAAGATCAGCTGTTAACCTTATGGAGATTCCCTTGTATGTTATTTGTTGTTTCCCCCTTGCTGCTTTTAATATGTTTTCTTTGTATTTAATTTTTGACAGTTTGATTAATATGTGTCTTGGCATATTTCTCCTTGGATTTAGCCTGTATGGGACTCTCTGTGCTTCCTGGAGTTGATTAACTATTTCCTTTCCCATATTAGGAAAGTTTTCAACTATAATCTCTTCAAATATTTTCTCAGTCCCTTTCTTTTTCTCTTCTTCTTCTGGAACCCCTATAATTCGAATGTTGGTGCGTTTAATGTTGTCCCAGTGGTCTCTGAGACTGTCCTCAGTTCTTTTCATTCTTTTTTCTTTATTCTGCTCTGCAGCAGTTATTTCCACTATTTTATCTTCCAGGTCACTTATCCGTTCTTCTGCCTCAGTTATTCTGCTATTGATCCCATCTAGAGTATTTTTAATTTCATTTATTGTGTTGTTCATCATTGCTTGTTTCATCTTTAGTTCTTCTAGGTCCTTGTTAAATGTTTCTTGCATTTTGTCTATTGTATTTCCAAGATTTTGGATCATCTTTATTATCATTATTCTGAATTCTGTTTCAGGTAGATTGCCTATTTCCTCTTCATTTATTAGGTCTGGTGGGTTTTTATATTGTCCCTTAATCTGATGTGTGTTTTTCTCTCTTCTCATTTTGCTTATCTTACTGTGTTTGGGGTCTCCTTATTGCAGGCTGCAGTTTCGTAGTTCCCGTTGTTTTTGGTGTCTGTCTGCAGTGGCTAAGGTTGGTTCAGTGGGTTGTGTAGGCTTCCTTGTGGAGGGCACTAGTGCCTATGTTCTGCTGAATGAGCCTGGATCTTGCCTTTCTGGCATGCAGGTCCACGTCTGGCGGTGTATTTTGAGGTGTCTGTGGACTTATTATGATTTTAGGCAGCCTCTCTGCTAATGGGTGGGGATGTGTTCCTGTCTTTCTAGTTGTTTGGCATAGGGTGTCCAGCACTGTAGCTTGCTGGTCGTTGAGTGAAGCTGGGTGCTGGTGTTGAGATGGAGATCTCTGGGATATTTTATCCATTTGATATTATGTGGAGGTGGGAGGTCTCTTGTGGACCAGTTTCCTGAACTTGGCTCTCCTACATCTGAGGCACATCACTGACTCCTCGTGGGAGCACCAAGAGCGTTTCATCCACACAGCTCAGAATAAAAGGGAGAAAAAGTAGAAAAAAAGAATTGGTAGAAGTAGAAAGAGAGAAAGAAAGAAAGGAAGAAAAAAGAAAGAAAGGATGAGAGAAAGAAAGGAGGGAAGGAGGAGGGAGGGAGGGAGGAAGGAGGGAAGGAAGAAAGAAAGAAAGAAGGTAAAGTAAAATAAGATAAAGTAAGATAAAATAAAATAAAGTTATTAAAATAAAAAATAATTATTAAGAAAAAAAATTAAAAACAAACAAACAAACAAAAGCAGACAGATAGAACCCTAGGACAAATGGTGGAAGCAAAGCTATACAGACAAAATCTCACACAGTAGCATACACATACACACTCACAAAAAGAGGAAAAGGGGAAAAAATCATAAATCTTGCTCTCAAAGTCCACCTTCTCAATTTGGGATGATTTGTTGTCTAAAGGAGGGAAGGAAGGAAAGAAAGAAAGAAGATAAATTAAATAAAATAAAGCAAGATAAAATAAAATAATTATTAAAATAAAAAAAATTATTAAGAAAAAACAAACAAACAAAACATACGGATAGAACCCTATGACAAATGGTGGAAGCAAAGCTATAGAGACAAAATCTCACACAGAAGCATACACATACACACTCACAAAAGAGGAAAAGGGGAAAAAATCATAAATCTTGCTTTCAAAGTCTACCTCCTCGATTTGCGATGATTGGTTGCCTATTCAGGTATTCCACAGATGCAGGTACATCAAGTTGATTGTGGGGATTTAATCCGCTGCTCCTGAGGCTGCTGGGAGAGATTTCCCTTTCTCTTCTTTGTTCGCACAGCTCCCGGGGCTCAGCTTTGGATTTGGCCCCGTCTCTGCATGTAGGTCGCCTGAGGGCGTCTGTTCTTCTCTCAGACAGGACGGGGTTAAAGGAGCCGCTGATTCAGGGGCTCTGGCTCACTCAGGCCGGGGCGGGGGGAGGGAGGGGCGTGGAGGCGGGGCGAGCGTGCGGCTGCAGACGCTGGCGTGACGTTGCACCAGCACGAGGCGTGCCCGTGCGTTCTCCCAGGGAAGTTGTCCCTGGATCCCGGGACCCTGGCAGTGGCGGGCTTCACAGGCTCCTGGGAGGGGAGGTGTGGACAGTGAGTTGCGCTCGCACACAGGCCTCTTGCTGGTGGCAGCAGCAGCCCCAGCGTCCCACGCCCGTCTCCGGGGTCCGCGCTTTTAGCCGCAGCTCGCGCCCGTCTCTGGAGCTCCTTTAAGCGGTGCTCTTAATCCCCTCTCCTCGCGCACCAGGAAACAAAGAGGGAAGAAAAAGTCTCTTACCTCTTCGGCAGGTCCAGCCTTTTCCCCGGACTCCCTCCCGGCCAGCCGTGGCGCACTAACCCCTTCAGGCTGTGTTCACGCCGCCAGCGCTCTGACTGAAGCCCGAGCCTCAGCTCCCAGCCCCGCCCGCCCAGGCAGGTGAGCAGACAAGCCTCTCAGGCTGGTGAGTGCCAGTCGGCACCGATCCTCTGTGCAGGAATCTCTGTGCTTTGCCCTCCGCACCCCTGTGGCTGCGCTCTCCTCTGCGGCTCCGAAGCTTCCCCCCTCCGCCACCCTCAGTCTCCGCCCACGAAGGGGCTCCTAGTGTGTGGAAACCTTTCCTCCTTCACGGCTCCCTCACACTGGTGCAGGTCCCGACCCTATCCTTTTGTCTCTGTTTTTTCTTTTTTCTTTTGCCCGACCCAGGTACGTGGGGAGTTTCTTGCCTTTTGGGAGGTCTGAGGTCTTCTGCCAGCGTTCAGTAGGTGTTCTGTAGGAATTGTTCCACGTGTAGATGTATTTCTGGTGTATCTGCGGGGAGGAAGGTGATCTCCACGTCTTACTCTTCCGCCATCTTCCCCTCCGGCTCAGGACTGTGTTTTTGGAACAGAGGCAGCAAGGGTGAAAGAAGCTCCTGTGGACGGTGGGGTTGGGGGGATTGTGAACTTCTGTTGCTGATGGTATTGCCAAACATGTTAGTGCCATCTGAAGGAGAGTCTATAAAGTGTTCCGCATCCAATGAATACTTGGAACAGATAAAGTTTATGGGTCCTCATGAGAGCTCATGATTCTTGATAGCTGCAAAGACACACTTTACTCTTACTGGGCAGGTGTCTTCCATTTCCAAACCAGTGGGGGAGAAACAGTGAAAAGTCAAATTCAGTTCCCCCTTATTGAAATATAAACTCCATGAAGGCAAAGAGTTTTACATTTTTTTATTCCCTTTTCCCCCAGGAGCTACAAGTGTGCAAAATGAATATTTGCTACAAAATGAATATTTGTTTAGAGCATCATCATTTAAGCTTACAATCAATCAGTATCCCCTCTCTTCTTGCTAAGGATGAGTTAAAGGAAAATGAATCAATTTGTTTAGAGTTAAAAAGAATGATTTGGTGTTGTGATGTTAATACGTCTTTCTTTATAATCATGAAACTATTTTAAAGAGTGAAGACAATTGGTCGTATTACAATCTTGGCACTTAAAAGTCATGTATTTTCAGGAGCAGATATCTCTTCTCTCAGTTATCTGCATGTCCCAATTCCTCAGATTTTACTTTCTCTATTCAAGTGTCATTTTCCTTGACCACCTTATCTCCGTGTGCCTTCCCTCCCCTTGCCTGTTACTATTTCCTTTACTCTGCTTCAGTTTTTCATAATATGGGTTATGAGTTAAATTTTGCCCCCCCTTCTAAAATATATGTTGAAGCTCTAACCTTCAGTACTTCAGACTGTGACCTTATTTGTAAATAGGTTCTTTGCAGACGTAGCTAAGTTAAGATGAGTTTATTGGGGTGGGTCCTAGTCCAGTATGACTGGTGTCCTTGTAAAAAGGAGAAATTTGGACACAAACATAGACATATATAAAGGAGTCTGTGAAGAGACACAGGGAGAATGCCATGTGTGGCATGTGAAGATGGAGGATTGGAGTGACACATCTATCAATACAAGCCAAGCATTCCTGGCAAACTCCCAGAAGCTAAGAAAAGGCAAGGAAGATTTCCCTGCAGGTTTCAGAGGGATCATGGCCCTGCAGATACCTCAATTTTGGATTTCTAGCCTCCACAACTATGAGACAATGAATTTCTGTTTTGTTTTGTTTTTGTTTTTTTCGGTATGCAGGCCTCTCACTGTTGTGGACTCTCCCGTTGTGGAGCACAGGCTCCGGATGCGCAGGCCCAGCGGCCATGGCTCACGGGCACAGCCGCTCCGCGGCATGTGGGATCTTCCCGGACCGGGGCACGAACCCGTGTCCCCTGCATTGGTAGGCGGACTCTCAACCACCGCGCCACCAGGGAAGCCCAAATTTCTGTTGTTTTATGCCACACAGTTTGTGGCACTTTGTTGCGGCAGCTCTAGAAAACAAATACACCACTTGACGTGTGATATACCATTTCTTTGTTCAGTTTCTGCCTGCTCCTACCAGGCTCTTTAAGTTCCATGAGGAAAAGGATGTAATGTATTTTGTTTACCTTTGTACCCGAGTACTTAGAACAGTGCCTGACACTCAAAAAAATTTTTGCTGAAAGAATGTAGAGCTAAACTATTTTATTTTTCCCATTCTTTTGTTGTTGTTGGGGGAGGGTGGCTGTTATTTGTTCTTTCTAAAGATTGATCCACATCCAGTATTGGAGAGGTAGGAAAAATTTCAATAATTGTAAAAGCATATAGTGGAAATTTTCACTCTATAATTTATTATGGTTCCCTAAAAATATACTCTTTGGTAGGAAATAATTCTCTGTGTGGAGGGTCTTAAACATCTCTGAGCATGTCCAGGAAAGCACTGTGACCAGGATAGAGCCATTGCTTGTCCAGGAGATCCTATTGGGCACTTAGGATTAGGTTATCCTTCGTGTGTGTCAACCTCTTGCCTGCTGATTGTCAAAGAAAGTGGGAGCAGGTTCTGGCTGGACGGCTCCATCTCCTTCCCTTTTGCTTTTAGTGACCTCTGCTGTTGTAAAGCAACACTGCTGCTCGCCAGCAGAGCTGCTCTCTGATTTCTGACCAGGAAACCCGTCAATAATAAATCTCATCATTCTGGAAAATAAAAATACCCCCAGGCATCAAAGTCCACAGTGACTTCCTTGCTTTTCTTAGGTTTGAAAGTGGTTTGTGAGAATGTCTTCAGACTCCAGTGTTACTGATAGAGGCAGGTGGGGGCTGTATGAGCTCAAAAGAGAAAAGAAAACTTGATATACGCATCTTGCACCTTCCCTTGACCACCAGATGTGCCTCCTGCCGCAGTTTGCTGCAACTCCAATTATTGAGGTCACGTCAGAGATTTATTTATTTGTTAGTTTTCATTAAAGAAAGTATCCGTGCTTCCATTAATCCTCATCCTTATCTGATTCAACCACCTCATCTGGCCAACTCATATGAGGAAAAACAATACTGTCCCTTTGTTTAGGTAGGCAATCTAATGTGACTCACAAAACATTTTTTAGGTTAATGATCTTAGTGAAGTCCTTCTAATAAGGTAGAAGCACGATATTGTAAAATAGGAAGCATAAAAACAAAATATGTATGTGCATAAATATCCTTTCTAATACATGAGTTTTGGAAAGTCCCAAATTTCATGAATCATTAGCCTGATTTATATTGATGTTATATAATCCTTTCAAAAACAAGACTGTGTAGATGTTGCCATCTACTGTTTGCCTAGATACATACTAGTACATATAATTCACTTTATATAACAATATTCTTCCCTCTAACTGCATTTCTTTTTCTGCAAAGATCATTTTAACCTCAATGCCTTCTTCTTTTGAAGTGATTTATTTACTTACTTACTTTTAAGTACTCTACCCAAAGGGTCATTACAAGAAATTCTTCCACTGATATATTGGAAAAATCCTGTGAAAGTGACCTAATATTCCTTAAATCTTCTCCAATATGTTGACATCATTTTGAAGTTGGAAAAGAGATGCAGTATCTATAATTGAAATCCCACTTTAATAATGCTTTAGTCTCTAATCTAATTTAAAGAGGTTAAGATTACTGGATTGCTGTTAGTTTTATTTTCAGATTCAAATTCAAGACGTATAAAATAAATATCTGTTTTTTTTCTGTAAATACATTTAGTTGTCAGTGATTGTGTCAGATTCTTTTTATTAGGATAAAATACCAATTAGTTTACTTAACAATTGGATTTTTGAATTGTTTACTTTGTAGTTTTTTGATGTGTATGTAGCACTTTTTAAGTATGCTGTTGATTCAATCTGGAAATAAAGTAAAATTTTAAAAATCTGTGCACTTACAGTTCAGACTAATTTTAGTGCTCTGAGATAACCTGTGGTCTTCAAACATATAACTATGACTAGACCCAGTAACAATCATAAGTAAAATCTGTGACCTGTTTTTTTTTTTTTTTTTTTTTTTTTTTTTATAAATTTATTTTATTTATTTATTTTTGGCTGCGTTGGTTCTTCATTGCTGTGCGCGGCTTTCTGTAGTTGCAGTGAGTGGGGGCTACTTTCGTTGTGGTGCGGTGGCTCCTCCTGTTGTGGAGCACGGGCTCGAGGCGCGCAGGCTTCAGTAGTTGTGGCTCGTGGGCTCCAGAGCACAGGCTCAGTAGTTGTGGCGCACGGGCTTAGTTGCTCCGCGGCATGTGGGATCTTCCCGGACCAGGGCCCGAACCTGTGTCCCCTGCATTGGCAGGCGGATTCCCAACCACTGCGCCACCAGGGAAGCCCTGTTTTACAGTTTATAAATTTCTTCAAATATTTTAGTTAATTTGGTGCTAATAATAATACTGTGAAGTAATTAGTACAGTAGTTGGTTTTTTATAGGTATATTCAGCTTTATGAAGAAAACATATTGAAATATTAGGGGGAAACAGAAATTTTTTTCTGTCTCCATTAAATACTATAAAAACCATTACTCCTTTTACAGAAAATAATGCTTTTTCTGAAAACAGAAATAATTTTTCTGACTCCATTAAATACTGTAAAATCTGTTGATACTTTTACAGAAACTAATCCTTTTTTTCAGGAGAATATCCAAAGAAAGAAACCATTATCATTTTTTCAATGAGCTAATGACTGGGAAAGAAAAGCCGTGAACACATGTAAGCTAGTATTTAGATGCTGAATTTGCACAAGGACCCTAAGAGGGAATAGAAGCATTGTGTTTAATGCAGGCCAATAATCTTTTATATAGAATTGTTCCATGATACTCATTTTTTTTTTTTTTTTTTGCGGTACACGGGCCTCTCACTGTTGTGGCCTCTCCCATTGCGGAGCACAGGCTCCGGATGTGCAGGCTCAGCGGCCATGGCTCACAGGCCCAGCCGCTCAGCGGCATGTGGGATCTTCCCGGACCGGGGCATGAACCCATATCCCCTGCATTGGCAGGAGGACTCTCAACCACTGCGCCACCAGGGAAGCCCCATGATACTCTTTTTTATTATTATTATTTTTTTTAGGTTCAGATGTACAGTGTAGTGATTCAATAGTTTTATAAATTATACTCTAAAGTTATATTAAAATATTGACTATGTTTCCCTGTGTTTCTTCTCTATTTTATACATAATAGTTTGTATCTATTAATCTCATACCCTTATCTCACTCCTCACACCTTACCTCTCCCCATTGGTAACCACTTCTTTGTTCCCTCTGTCTGTGACTTTGTTTCCATTTTGTTACATACAATCTTTTGCTTCAGTTTTTTAGATTCTTCGTATAACTGATAACATACAGTATTGTCTTTCTGTCTGACTTATTTCACTAAGCATAATACTCTCTAGGTCCAATCACATTGCTGCAAATGGCAGAATTTCATTCTTTTTTGTGTGGCTGAGTAATATATATATATCTATATATCTATATATATATATATATCACATCTTCTTTATCCATTTATCTGTTTATGGACACTTGGGTTGCTTCCATATATTGGTTATGGTAAATAAGCTGCTGTGAAAATTGGGGTGTTTGTCTCTTTTTGAATTAGTGTTTTCATTTTCTTTGGATATATACCAGAAGTGGAACTGGTATCATATGGTACATCTATTTTTAGTTTTGAGGAATTTCCGTACTGCTTTTCATAGTAGCTGCAACAATCCCACCTACAGTGTACAAGGGTTCCCTTTTCTTCACATCCTCACCAACATTTGTTATTTATGGACTTTTTGATGACAGCCATTTTGACAGGTGTGAGGTGATATCTCATTATGGTATTGACTTGCTGTCTCTGATGATTAGCAATGTTGAGCACTTTTTCATGTGTCTGTTGGCCATCTGTGTATCTCCCTTGGGAAAATGTCTATGCATGTCTTCTGTCCATTTATTGGTTGGGTTGTTGGTTTTTGTGATTTTGGATTGTATGAACAGTTTATATATTTGGATATTAATCCCTTATCAGACATATCATTTGCAAAGCCTTGGCTGTACAGGAGTCTTTCTGCTAGTCTCCAGTTCATTTTCAGGGAGAGTATTCCATGTGTAGATGTATCTTTGATGTGTTCTTTGGAAAAGGTGAGTTCTGCGTCTTCCTACTCTGCCATCTTGATCCAAGTTCATTACTATAGTAATTTTTCTCCATATTACAGTAATACTGAAAGAAATCAAGGTATTTGTTGACTATTACATGGCCAAAAGAACTATAAATCTAGTTTTCTTAACTCCAAAGCTTATTCACATTTATTGTTCCTTATGAGTTAGTTTAATTAATTTACATATAGGTAATTAACTTTTTTCAACTTTTGCTTATTGAGTGAATAATTTTAAAATGTTTAAAAATATTCAAGACAGAAAGTGGCCAATATGGCAGAGTAGAAAGACCCTGAGCTCACCTTCTTTCACATGCACACCAAAATCACAGCTATCTGCAGAAAAACCATCAATGAAAAAGACTGAGACCTACGAATAAAGATCTTCTACAGCTAAAGATATAAAAAAGGAACCACAACGAGATGGGTAGGAGGAGTAGACTCACAATATGGTCAATCCCATACCCCTGGGCGGGCAACCTACAAATTGGGGAATAATTACATTACAGAGGTTCTTTTAAAGGAGTGAGAGGCCTGAGCCCCATGTTGGGCTCCCAGCCCGGGGCTCTTGCAATGGGAAGATGAGCTTCCAGAGTATTTGATTTTGAAGGAGAGTGGAGCTTACGTTTAGGAATCCCAGAGGGCTGGGGAAAATAGAGATTTTACTCTTAAAGGGTGCACACAAAATATCACACACTCCAGGACTCAGGGCAGAAGCAGTAATTTGAGAGGAGCCTGTGTCAAACCTATTTGCTGAACTTAGCAAGGCAGAAAGCAACTGCAGCTCACCCTGGGGACATAGACACTGGTAACAGCCATTTTTGGGAGCTCCTTTTACCGCGTGGACACTAGAGTTGGCAAGTGCCATTGCGGCATCCTCCCTCTAGCTCATTAGGCCAAGACCTGGCCCCATCCAACAGCTTGTAGGCACCAGTGCTAAGACTCTTCAGGCCAAGCAACTAACTTGGTAGGGACACATCACCCATCAACAGACAGGCTGCCTTAACACCCCCTGAGCCTCCTCTGGACATGACCCTGCCCACCAGAGGGCCCAGGATGCAGCTGTACACTACATTGGGCAGACACGAGTTCCAGAATTCCCTGGTCCCTGGTCCTGACCTCCAGGGAGCCTCCTCTAGCCTCTGGACAAGCCTCACCCACCAGGGGGCTGACACCAGACTCAAGAAAACCACAGTCCCACAGCCTGCAGATCCAGCCTACCCATCAGCAGGACAGACCCTTCGCTGGGATCACCTGGGCCCTGGTACTGCCCACTAGAAGGCCAACACAAGTTTTGGGACACCCTGGGCCCATACCCAACTGTGTCAGAAACCACCCCTTCCCCCAATTGATCTGACACCAACTCTGAGAACCCTGGGTCCTACAAGCAGACTCCAGGACCCAGCTCTGTCTGTCAGTAGTGCAGCACTTAGCTTCACCTACCAGTGGGTAGGCAATAGCACTGGAGTCTTCTTGACCCCAACTCAACCCACTAGTGAACTAACATAAGCCCTGGAGACCCCGGGAGTTCTGCAGTCAGCCGTTCAAGATGCAGTGCCACCAGCAGCAGCCTCTACACAAGGCATGACCTGGAAACCAGCCAGACTGGGAGCAACAAAGTCAATGAGACCACCCACATAATCAGTCCCCCACAACAGAAAGACCCATGCAGCCCTCATAGCAGGAACCCCTAGAGCAAATAGCTTGGGAGACGAGAGGGGGGTACACTGCTGGGATGCATGGGACATCTACTACAAAACTTCACTTCTCCAAGATTGGGAAACATAACCAATCTAATAGATACATAAAAATAAAAACAGCAACTTAGGCAAAATGAAGCAATAGAAGAACATGTTCCAGACAAAGGAACAAGATAAAACCCCAGAAGATGAACTAAGTGAAGTGTAGATAAGCAATTTACTCAAGAAGAAATTCAGGGTAGTGATTGTAAAGATGATCAAAGGACTCTGGCGAAGAATGGGTACACAGAACTAGAAGTTACATGTTTTTAACAAAGAGTTAAAATTGTAAAGAAGAACCAGAGATGAATACAGTAACTGAAATGAAAAATACACTAGAAGGAATCAACGGTAGATTAAATAATACATAAGAATGGCTCAGAGAGCTAGAAGACAGAGTAGTGGAAATCACTACTGCTGAACAGAAAAAAAAAATGAAAAAAAATGAGGACATTTTAAGAGACCTCTGGGACACTATCAAGTGCACTAATATTCATAATACAATGGATCCTGAAAGGAGAGAGAGAGAGAAAGTTGTTGAGAGCATATTTGAAGATATAATAGCTGAAAACTTTCCTAACCTGGGAAAGGAAACAGATATCCAAGAAGTCCAAGAAGTACAGAGAGTCCCATACAGGACTAACCCAAAGATGAACACATCAAGACACATTGTAATTAAAATGGCAAAAATTTAAAGATAAAGGGAGAATATTAAAAGCAACAAGGGAAAACCAACGGATTATATACAAGAGAACTGTCATAAGTCTATCAGCTGAACCTTCAGCAGAAATTCGGCAGGCAAGAAGGGAGTGGCATGATATATTTAAAGTAATAAAAGGGAAAAACCTACAACCAAGATTACTCTACCCAGCATGGTTCTACTTCAGATTTGATGGAGAGATCAAAAGGTTAGCAGACAAGCAAAACCAAAAAAGTACCACAAAACTGGCTTAACAAGAAATGTTAAAGGAACTTCTTTAAGCAAAAAAGAAAAGGTCACAACTAGAAAGATGAAAATTATAAAATGAAAAAGCTCATTGGTAAAGGCAAACATATAATAAAGGTAGGAAATCATCCACACACAAAGCTACTAGGAAGGTTAAAAGACAAAGTAGTAAAATCATCTATATCCACAACAAGCAGTTAAGGGATATATAAAATAATTAGATGTAAAATATGATATCAAAAACAGTACTTGTGAGGGGAAGAGAGTACAAATGCAGTATGGTTAAAATGCATTTGAAACTAATATCAGTAACTTAAAACAATCATGTATACATATAGATTACTATGTAAAAACCTCATGGTACCCACAAAACAAAAGTCTATAATAGATGAACACACATAAAAGAAAAAGGAATCTGAACATAACACCAAAGATGGTCATCAAATCACAAAAGAAGAGAACAAAAGAAGATGAAAGGAATAAAAAATACTTATGAAAACACCCCAAAACAATTGACACAAGATGGTAATAAGAACCTAAATATCAATAAATATATCCATAAATGTAAATGGGGTAAATGCTCCAATCAAAAGACATAGAGTGGTTGAATAGATATAAAACAAGACCTGTATATGTGCTGCCTACAAGAGACTCACTTCAGATCTAAAAACACATAGACGGGATTCCCTGGTGGTGCAGTGGCTAAGAATCCACCTGCCAATGCAGGGACACAGGTTTGAGCCCTGGTCTGGGAAGATCCCACATGCCACAGAGCAACAAAGCCTGTGCACCACAACTACTGAGCCTGCACTTTAGAGCCCATGAGCCACAACTACTGAGCCCCTGAGCCACAACTACTGGAGCCTGCATGCCTAGAGCCCATGCTCTGCAATAAGAGAAACCACTACAATGAGAAGCCCGTGTACCACAACAAAGAGTAGCCCCCACTTGCTGCAACTAGAGAAAGCCTGTGTGCAGCAACAAAGACCCAATGTAGTCAAAAATTAAATATATAAATTCTTAAAAAAATAAAGCACACAGACTGAAAGGAAGGGATGGAAAAAGGTATTCTATGCAAATGGAAATCAAAAGAAAGCCAGGGTAACAACACTTAGACAAAATAGACTTTAAAGTCTGTTATAAGAGACAAAGAAGGATATTATATAATGAACAAGGGCTCAATTCAAGAAGATACAACATCCAATGTAGGTACAACTAAATTCCTAAAGCAAATATTAACAAGCATAATGGGAGATATTAACAGTAACACAATAATAGTAGGGGACTTCAACACTCCACTTACATCAATGGACAGATCATCCAGACAGAAAAATCAATAAGGCCGTAAATGACACTTTAGAGCAGATAGACTTAATAGATATATGTATAGAATATTCCATCTGGAAGCAGCAGAATACAGAGTCTTTTCAAGTGAACATGGAACATTCTCCAAGATATATCACATACTAGGCCACAAAATAAGCCTTGGTAAATTTAAGAAAATTGAAATCATATCAATCATCTTTTCCAAAACACACTGCTATGAGACTAGAAAACAACTATGAAACAAACACTTGGAGGCTAAACAATATGCTACTAAAGAATCAATGGATCACTGAAGAAATCAAAGAGGAAATAAAAAAATACCTGGAGACAAATGAAAACAAAAACACAGCAATCCAAAATCTATGGGATGCAGCAAAAGCAGTTCTAAGAGGGAAGTTTATAGCAACACAAGTTTACCTCAGGAAACATGAAAAACTCAAATAAACAACCCAAACTTAGACCTAAAGGAACTAGAAAAAGAAGAATAAGCAAATCCTAAAATTAATAGAAGGAAAGAAATCATAAAGATCAGAGCAGAAGGAGAGACTAAGAAAACAGTAGAAAAGATCAATGAAACTAAGAGCTGGTTCTTTGAAAAGACAAACAAAATTGATAAACCTTTACCCAGACTCATCAAGAAAAAAAAAAAAGAGAGGACCCAAATCAATAAAATCAGAAATGAAAAAGGAGAAGTTATGACTGACACCACAGAAATACAAAAGATCATAAGAGACTACTGCAAACAACTATATGCCAATAAAATGGACAACCTAGAATAAATAGACAAATTATGTATTATGTCCCAAGACTGAAGCAGGAAGAAATAAAAAAATATGAACTGACCAATTACCAGTAATAAAAATTGAATCAGTAATTTAAAAACTGCCCCCCCCCAAAAAAAAACCGTTCAGGCCCAGATAACTTCACAGTGAATTCCATTAAACATTTAGAGAAGATTTAACAACTGTCCATCTCAAACTGTTCCAAAAAATTGCAGAAGAAGGAATGTCTCTGAACTTATTCTATGAGTCCAGCCTCACCCTGATACCAAAACTAGACTAAGATATCACACAGACACAAAAAAATTATAGGCCAATATCACTGATGAACATAGATGCAAAAATCCTCAACATTATATTAGCAAACTTAAACCAACAATACATTAAAAGGATCATACACCATGATCTAGTGGGATTTATCCCAAGGATGTAAGTACTTTTCAATATCTGCAAGTCAGTCAATCACCACATTAACAAACTGAAGAATAAAAACCCTATGATCATCTCAGTAGATGCAGAAAAAGCTTTTGACAAAATTCAACACTCATTTATGATAAAAAAAACTCTTCAGAAAGTGGGTATAGAGGAAACATACTTCCACATAATAAAGGTCCACAGCTAACAATCATACTCATTATACTTATCAAGCAGAAAACTTTTTTCTAAGATCAGGAACAAGACAAGGATAGCCATACTCACCACATTTATTCAACACAGTATTGGAACTCCTAGCCACATTAATCAGACAAGAAAAAGGAATAAAAAGAATCCAAATTGGAAAAGAAGAAGTAAAACCATCACTGTTTGCATATGATGTGAACTATACATAGAAAATCCTAAAGACACTACCAGAAAACTACTAGAGTTCAGCAATGAATTTGGTAAAGTTTCAGGTTATAAAATTAACATACAGAAATCTGTTGCATTTCTATGCACTAACAATAAACTATCAGAAAGAGAAATTAAGGAGACAATCCCATTTACCACTGCATCAAAAAGAATAAAATACTTATGTATAAACCTACCTAAGGAGGTAAAAATATGTACTCAGAAAACTGTAAAACACTGATGAATGAAACAGAAGATGACACAAACAGATGGAAAGATATACCGTGTTCATAAATTGGAAGATTTACTGTTGTTAAAATGACCAAGGTACCCAAGACAATCTACAGATTCAATCCAATTCCTATCAAAATAACAATGACATTTGTCACAGGACTAAAACAAATAGTTTTAAAATTTGTATGGAAACACAAAAGACCCTGAATAGCCAAAACAATCTCGAGATAAAGGATCAAAGCTGGAGGTATCCTGCTCCCTGATTTAAACAACCACAAAGCTACAATAATCAAAACAGTATGGTACTGGCACAAAAAATAGACACATAGACCAATGGAACAGAATGATCAATTAATATATGACAAAGGAGGCAAGAATATACAATGGAGAAAAGGCAGTCTCTTCAATAAGTGGTGCTGGGAAAACTGGACAGCCACATGTAAAAGAATGACATCAAAACATTTGTCACATCATATACAAAAATAAATTTAAAATGGATTAAAAGACCTAAATGTAAGACCAGAAACCATAAAACTCCTAGAAGAAAACACAGAACACTTTTTCACATAAATGGTAGCAATATTTTTTTTAGATCTGATTCCTAAAGAAAAGGAGATAAAAACAAAAATAAATACATGTGACCTAATTAGACAAAAAAGCTTTTGTACAGCACAGAAAACAATGGACAAAATGAAAAGACAAGCTACTGAATGGGAGAAAATATTTGCAAATGATATGACTGAAAAGTGGTTAATACCCCAAATATATAAATAGTTCATGCAACTCAACATCAAAAACACAAACAACCCAATTAAAAAATGGGCAGAGGACCTGAATATACATTTTTCCACAGAATACATACAGTTGGCCAACAAGCACATGAAAAGATGCTAAACGTCAGTAATCATCAGAGAAATGTAAATTAAAACCAGAATGAGATTTCACCTCACGCCTGTTAACATGACTATCGTCAAAAAGACCACAAATAAAACTGTTGGTGAGGATGTGGAGAAATGGGAACAGTCATACACTGTTTCTGGGGATATAAATTGGTGTAGCCACTGTAGAAAATGGTATGGCGGTTTCTTAAAAAACTAAAACTAGAACTACTGTATGACCCAGCAATTCCAATCCTGGGTGTATATTTGAAAAAAATGGAAACACTAATTTCAAAAGATACATACACTCCAATGTTCACAGCAGCATTCTTTATAATTTCCCAGATAAGAAGCAACCTAAGTGTCCATCAACAGATGAATGGATAAGGAAGATGTGGTATATATATACAATGGAATATTACTCAGCCAAAAAAGAATGAAAGTTTGCCATTTGAGACAACATGAATAGACTTGGAGGGTATTAGGTTAAGTGAAATAAGTCTGTCAAAGACAGACAAATACTGTATGATATCACTTAAATGTGGAAACTAAAAAGTTAAATAAACTAGTGAATATAACAAAACAGAAACAGACTCACAGACAACAAACTAGTGGTTACCAGTGGGGAGAGGGAAAGGGGGTGGGGCAAGATAGGGGTAGTGGATAAGAGATACAAACTATTATATATAAAATAAATAAGCTACAAGGATATATTGTACAACACAGGGAACATAGCCAATATTTTATAATACTATAAATGGAGTATAACCTTTAAAATTTGTGAATCACTATGTTGTACACCTGTAACATATATTTTTTTACATCAACTATACCTCAATAAAAAAAGAATATAATCCATCTTAAGAAAAAAAAAGCAACCAGATTACCATGCATAGAAAGATAGTTAAATGAATTTGATTTTTCCCATTATGGAGTATTATGTTGCTTATATGATCAAATTTTTATAAAATTTACAGGAGCAATAACAAAACCCCAGGTTTATTCTTCAGATTCACACGTGCTTGCTAAGTATCTTTTAAACATTTCCTTTTAAGCAGTCTTTTCCTTTCAAGGTATTTTCTTTCTCTCTGAAAAATTGAGAAGAAAATCAAATTGGCAATTTCTGAAAAAGAAGAGACAAAAGTATATGAAATACATTTTGGTTTCAGATTCTCTATAAATGCCATTCTGAAATTTTTCCTATCCTTAAACTTTCAGCTATCACTCACTTTCTACAAATGGAAGAATTATATTTCTTCCTATGTAGACTTCCAACTGAAGATTTTACTATTTAGAAATGCTAAATATGATATCAAACATCACTCCTAAAAACTCTAAAACACCTGTGCCCTCATAAAATCGATTGACAATTTGATTTTTGCTGTAAGTGGTCAAATAAATTTCCCACTCAGATGGGATAATTTTAGAGACAAAGAAATGATACAAATAGAGCTTCTTTAATCTGAATGGCTCCTGACAGTCTCACTAATGAAAAGAGAAAAAGGTTACTGAAGCTTCCTCACCTTATATTTATGCATCTATTTATGCTTTCTTAGGTGCTGAATTTTTTAAAAGTCTGGATTCCTTCCCATCTTGCCTTTGTGGTTGAGGGTGTGGACTCTGGGCACAGGCTATTGGAGTTCATATCCTGGTTGTGCCACTTACTAGCTGTGTGAGGCTTCCACAAGACCCTTAAGATTTTGGTGCCTCAGTTGCCCCCTCTGTAAAATGGTGGTAGTAATGGTGTTACCTCATTGGTTTTGGTAATTAAATGAGTTACTATCTGTAAAGCACTTAGAAGTTCACTCTAAGAACTATGTAAGTCTATCTTATTTTATTCATTACAATAACATAGCAGTGCTAAATATTTGTTAAATCCTTAAAGCTTTTGTTGTAATTACAAACTTTTACAACTGGAGTGGAGGAAGCAGTCTGGATACTCCAGCTTCATCTAGGTCACTGTTCCAAAGTAAAGAGACTGATATACACTGTGCTGTGTAGGCACATGGGCTTTCATTGAAGAAGCTCGGTTAATGAGCAGAGGAAAGACGTCTTTAAAATTTTTTATTTCTTTTCCTAAAATATATTTGCTTAATTAAAGACATATTTCTTTAAAATTTATGATGCCATCAGAAATTTATTTATTGTGTTGTAACATAAAATACACCAATGGACAGGTGATATATACCATTTAGATTATTATCTATCATCCTTTATATTAGCCAGTATACAATGGAAACTAAAGTTTTCAAATGATCTTGGGCCCTATTATTTGAGAATCTAACATCATTTAAAAAAAATATTTGTATATAGATTACAATTATAGCTGTTTTGCAGACAAAATTATTCATAAGTCATCTAGACTCAAGTAGAAGGTACAACTTACCTTTAATTCTGTCTACTATCTAGGAGGCAGTGTGGTACGAATATCAAGTTAATTTTGTGAATCTTAAATGACTCCCCTAGAATGATTCTTAACAAACCCGAAACAGGAGTAGATAATACAGATTACATTCTAAATCAGGAATGTGGTTAAAGAACACTAAATTGTTTGGTGTGTAAATTGTGTGAAGGGGTCTAACTTTATCAGAAAAAAATTATGAATATAAATAGTTACTTACGGGTGAAGATGTCTGACAGTAGATGTTTTCAGTCTTTTATCTAATAGAAAGAAGGCACTGTGGCTATGGTGATTGACAGGAGTATAGAGGATAACACCAGAAACTAGGTCATCATAAAAATTTGATTTGGTACAGCATAAGAGAGTATTTGTTCTTTGGCAATATATACTTAATTCTCATAATAGAAATGTAACATTTTTTCCTAGATAATAAATTCCATTTTTCTCATATATCATTCATTCATTCAACAAATGTATACTGATCTCTTATTATGAAATAGGCAGTGTTCCAGGTGCTCAAGTTACAAAATAGAATCCAACTTCTAGGATGCGAACCCTCTGCTATGTGAAACTCTAGGAATTCACAGCTTAGGTGGGAGATATAAAAACAGGTAAAATACAGTAAAACTTGATGAGCACTATATAGTTATATGAAAGCCAGAGGATAGAGTGACTAACTGTACATAAATTAAATAAGATCTCATCAAAAAAAGAAAAATCAAATAAATACAATGGAAAGAACTGCTTTATGAAGAAAGAATGTCAACATTTTATTCAATTCTCTATGCCCTCATTTTCATATTTTTAATTTTATGTTGGAGTATAGTTGATTTACAACGTTGTGCTAGTTTCAGGTGCACAGCAGAGTGATTCAGTTATACATATACCTACATTCATTCTTTCCCCATGTAGATTATCACAGAATATTGAGTAGCATTCCCTGTGCTCTATAGTAGGTCTTTGTTGATTTTCCATTTTATAGATAGTAGTGTGTCGATGTCAATCCCCAACTCCTAATTTATCTCTCCTCCACGTGGGAGACAGGGTGGGGTGTGGACGCTGCTGAATGGAAGAGAGCACAGCCCGGCCATCAGACCTACTTCCTCGTCTTGCTGATTATCTATTTTTATGGGTTTACAACTTTTCTAAGAACTTTTGTATACAAAGGAACTTTTTTTAAAAGTAATTTCCCCTTTATATTTAATCCAAAGAAGAAGGATCTCAGACAATTTGGAGTTTTTGGTTTTGGCCTCTTTTCTAAGACTTTTTTCCTCTTTGTTGACTTTGGTGTTCGGGCACACCCACTGCTTCGGACTCCTGAGGACCTTCTGGGCACCCACATTAATGAGGCAGCCACCTGGAGAGTCTGACTTGGCTGTCAGCAACGCACTGCTCCCATCCTTCTCCACTGTTGCATCCGGCCCCCAGGGAAGGGGGAAGACACTGCGTCCAGCAGGTGTCCTGAATAACTGCGGGTGGGGGAGCTCTCCCACGTGAAGTGACTTCCCCCCAGGGCTTCTCGGCTGCCCCTATGACCTGGCAGCGGCGACCGTGGCCACTGACCTGCAGAGTGGCAGAGTCAGCGTGTCTTGCGACAGAGCAACCCGGCTCTCCTACCCTGGAGGGAGACGGAGGAGTTCAGTGATCTCCTGGGCCTGGACTTTATCCTCTCCAACTTGCTGTCCCATCAGGAGCCAGTGGTCTCCACCGTGTCGTCGGCATCAGCCTCGTCCTCCCCTTTGAGCAGCGGTCCTGCCTGTGTGCCCTCCACCTGCAGCTTCAGCTGTCCAGGACAGGCTGGGGGCGACCCAGGCTTGGCTCCAGGCAGCAGGGGCGGTGGCCTGCTCTATGGCTGGGAATCTGCATTGCCTGTGACAGCTCCCTTCAACCTTGCAGACATCAACCACGTGAGCCCCTCTGGCTGCTGTGTGGCTGAGCTACTGTGGCCGGAATTGGACCCAGTGTACACTCCGCGGCAGCAGCCGCAGCCGCCAGGTGGCTTGATGGGCAAGTTTATGTTGAAGGCGTTGCTGAGGGCCCCTGATCATTGGTGTTAGCAAAGGCAGCCTGGTCAGCAGCCAGTTGGTGGTGGCAGCGCCTTACAGTGGCGGGCTGCCCTGCTTGTGCCCCAAGATCAAACGGGAAGGTGTCTCCTCATGCATCCTGTCGGTCGGCCCCTAGAGGCCCACTTGGTCACTGGACCCCCTCTCAGCAATGACCACAGCTGTCAGCGCACAACTTTCCCCTGGGGCAGCAGCTCCCCAGCAGGACTACCCCGACCCTGGGTGCCGAGGAACTTCTGAGCAGCAGTCATCCTGCCCTGCCGCTCCCCCAGGCTTCCATCCCCACCCAACTACCCTCCCTTCCTTCCCTGCCAGGTGCAGCCCCAGGTCCCACTGCTCCATTACCAAGAGCCTATGCCATGCAGTTCCTGCATGTGGGAGGAACCTGAGCCAAAGAGGGAAGAACATCATAGCCCCGGAAAAGGCTGGCCACTCACACCTGGGATTATGCAGGCTGCGGCAAAACCTACAGGAAGAGTTCTCACCTCAAGGCACACACACCTGTGAGCCCACCCAGGTGAGAAACCTTAGCACAGTGACTGGGACGGCCATGGGTAGAAATCTGCCCTCTCAGATGAACTGACCAGGCACTACTGCCAACGCACCGAGCACCACCCCTTCCAGTGCCAGAAGTGCAACCAAGCATTTGCGAGTTTGGACCACTTCAACTTACACATGAAGAGGCACTTTTAAATCCCAAAACAGTGGGTATGACCCACCTTGCCAGAAGAGAATTCAGTATTTTTTACCTTTCACACTGTCTTCCCAGTGAGGGAAGGAACCCAGCTGGAAAGCACTGCAATCATGGTCAAGTTCCCAACCAGTGAACTTGTGAATGGATAATCAGGAGACCTGAGGAAACCAAATGACAAAGGACAGTTGGGGTCTGTGACTGGATCTTCTATCATTCCAATTCTAAATCCAATTTGAATATATATTCCTGGACTTCAAAAACACCAAGGGGGTGACAGGAAGTGGTGGGTATCAGGGTACAAATTAGATCAGTGAGTGTGGGGGAGGGAAAACCAGAAAGCCTTGAATTGTTTCAATGCAATATAAGCATAAAGATCACCTTGTATTCTCTTCTAAAAGCCATTGTTACAATCTTAGAAGAAGAAGAAGAAAGTCAGATATAGAAAATGTGTTTTAATAGCCTAAACAGTGGTGCTTGGTGAGTCTTGGTTCTAAAGGTGCCAAAGGAGGCCAAATTTCTCAAACTGCTGCATACTTTGACAAAAAAATCTATTTTTGTCTTCCAGTCTACATTTATGACCTAAGTCAGGTAAATACACCTGGTTTACTTTAACCTTTTTATGCAGAGAGTCTGTTATGCACTGTGGTTTCCGTTGGGCAATAATTTGTACAATGGCTCATTCCCAAATATGCCTTAAGCAGAAAATTTTTTTCTATATAGTTCCTTGCCTTAATAAACATGTAATATAAATTTTTAAAAAATGATCTCACTGCAATTTATGTCAAAGTGTTCTGCCTATATTTTCCTCTAAGAGTTTTATAATATCTGGTCTCACATTTAGGTCTTTAATCTATTTTGAGTTTATTTATGTGTATGGAGTTAGAGAATACTCTAATTTCATTCTTTTACATGTAGCTGTCCAGTTTTCCCAGCACCACTTATTGAAGAGACTGTCTTTTCTCCATTGTATATTCTTTTCTCCTTTGTCGTAGATTAATTGACCATAGGTGAGTGGGTTCATTTCTGGGCTTTCTATCCCCATCCGTTAATCGATATTTCTGTCCCTGTGCCAGTACCATACTGTTTTGATTACTGTAGCTTTATAGTAGTGTGTGAAGTCAGGGAGCCTGATTCTTCCAGTTCCATTTTTCTTTCTCAGGATTGCTTTGTCTATTCGGGGTCTTTTTGTTTCCATACAAATTGTAAAATTTTTTGTTCTAGTTCTGTGAAAAATACTATTGGTAATTTGATAGGGATTGCATTGAATCTGTAGATTGCCTTGGGTAGTATAGTCATTTTGATTATATTGATTCTTCCAATCCAAGAACATGGTATATCTTTCCATTTGTTTGTGTCATCTTTGATTTTTTTCATCAGCGTCTTATAGTTTTCAGAGTACAGGTCTTTTGCCTCCTTAGGTGGGTTTATTCATAGGTATTTTATTCTTTTTGATGCAGTGGTAAATGGTATTTGTTTCCTTAATTTCTCTTTCTGGTCTTTCATTGTTAATGTATAGAAATGCAAGAGATTTCTGTGTGTTAATTTTGTATCCTGCAACTTTACTGAATTCATTGATGAGCTCTAGTAGTTTTCTGGTAGCATCTTTAGGATTCTCTATGTATCATGTCATCTGTAAACAGTGACAGTTTTACTTCTTTTCCAGCTTGGAATCCTTTTATTTCTTTCTCTTCTCTGATTGACATGGTTAGGACTTCCCAAACTATGTTGAATAAAATGGTAAGTGTGGACATCCTTGTCTTTTTCCTGATCTTAGAGGAAAGCTTTCAGCTTTTCACCATTGAGTATGATGTTAACTGTGGGTTTGTCATATATGGCTTTTATTATGTTGAGGTAGGAAACTTACATATGCCCACTTTCTGGAGAGTTTTTATCAAATGCATGTTGAATTTTGTCAAAAGCTTTTTCTGAATCTATTGGGATGATCATATGGTTTTTATTCTTCAATTTGTTAATGTGATTGATTTGTGGATATTGAAAAATCCTTGCATCCCTGGGATAAATCCTACTTGATCATGGTGTATGCTCCTTTTACTATATTGTTGGATTGGTTTGCTAGTATTTTGTTGAGGATTTTTGCATCTCTGTTCATCAGTGATATTGCCCTGTAAATTTCTTTCTTTTTTTTTTTTGGTATTTTTGTCTGGTTTTGGTATCAGGGTGATGGTGGCCTCATAGAAAGAGTTTGAAAACGTTCCTTTTTCTGCAATTTTTTGAAATAGTTTCAGAAGGATAGGTGTTAATTCTTCTCTAAATGTTTGATAGAATTCACCTGTGAAGCCATCTGGTCCTGGACTTTTGTTTGTTGGGCGTTTTAAAATCACAGTTTCAATCTCAGTACTTGTGATTGGTCTGTTCATATTTTCTATTTCTTCCTGATTCAGTCTCGGAAGATTGTACCTTTGTAAGTATTTGTCCATTTCTTCTAGGTTGTCCATTTTATTGGCATATAGTTGCTTGTAGTAGTCTCTTATGACCCTTTATATTTCTGGGGTGTCTTGTAACTTCTCCTTTTTCATTTCTAATTTTATTGATTTGAGCACTCTTCCTTTTTTTTTGATGAGGCTGGCTAAAGGTTTATCAATTTGTGTATCTTTTCAAAGAACCAGGTTTTAGTTTCATTGATCTTTTCTATTGTTGTCTTAGTCTCTATTTCATTTATTTCTGTTCTCATCATTATGATTTCTTTCCTCTACTAACTTTGGGTTTTGTTTGTTCTTCTTTCTCTAGTTGCTTTACGTGTATGGCTAGGTTGTTTATTTGAGATTTTTCTTGTTTCTTGAGGTAAGAGTGTATTGCTATAAACTTCCCTCTTAGAACTGCTTTTGCTTTGTCCTAAAGGTTTTGGATCATCGTGGTTTATTATCATTTGTTTCTAGGTATTTTTTATTTCCTCTTTGATTGCTTCAGTGATCTATTGGTTGTTTAGTAACATGTTGTTTAGCCTACACGTGTTTGTGTTTTATACAGGTTTTTTCTTGTATGAGATTTCTAATCTCATAGCATTGTGGTCAGGAAAGATGGTTGATATGACTTCAATTTTCTTAAATTTACTGAAGCTAGCTTTGTGGCCCAGGATTTGGTCTATCCTGGAGAAGGTTCCATATTCACTTGAAAAGAATGTATATTCTGCTGCTTTCAGATGGAATGCTCTATAAATATCAATTAATTCCAACTGATCTAAAGTGTCATTTAAGGCCTGTGTTTCCTTATTGATTTTCTGTCTTGATGATCTGTCCATTGATGAAAGTGGGGTGGTAAACTCTCCTACTATTTTTGTGTTACTGTCAGTTTCCCCTTTTATGGCTGTTAGCATTTGCCTTATATCTTGAGGTCTTCTTATGTTGGGTGCATATATATTTACAATTGTTATATCTTCTTCTTGGATTGATCCCTTGATCTTTATGTGGTGTCCTTCTTTGCCTCTTATAACAGTCTTTATGTTAAAGTTTACTTTTTTTCTGATATGAGTGTTGCTACTCCAGCTTTCTTTTGATTTCCATTTGCCTAAAATACCTTTTTCCATCCCCTCACTTTCAGTCTGTATGTGTCCCTAGAGCTGAAGTTGTTCTCTTCTAGACAGCGTATAGATCGGTCTTATTTTTGTATCCATTCAGCCTGTCTATGTCTTTTGGTTGGAGCATTTAATCCATTTACATTTAAGGTAATATGTATGTTCTTGTTACCATTTTGTTAATTGTTTTGGATTTGTTTTTGTAGGTTTTCCCCCTTTCTCTTTTAGTCTGTTGTCTTGTGATTTGATGGCTATCTTTAGTGTTGTGTTTGTGTTGCTTTTTCATTTTTGTGTGTGTATCTATTGTAGATTTTTGGTTTAAAGTTACCATGAAGTTTTGATAGAGCAGTCTATGTACATACAACATTGTTTTAAGTTTCTGGTCTCTTAATTTCAAGTGCATTTCCAATATCCTTCATTTGCACGCTCCTCTTCTCACAATTGCTGGTTTTGATATCGTATTTATGTGTGGATGATTTCTTACCTTTACTGTATGTTTGCCTTTACTGGTGAGCTTTACCATTTATAATTTTCTTGTTTCTAGTTGTGGGCTTTTCTTTTCTGTCTAGAGAAGTTCCTTTAGCATTTGCTGTAAAGCTGCTTTGGTGGTGCTGAATTTGCTTAGCTTTTGCTTGTCTGTAAAACTTTTGATATCTCTCTCAAATCTGAATGAGAGCCTTGCTGTGGAGTACTCTTGGTTGTAGGTTTTTCCCTTTCATCACTTTAAATATATTGTGCCACTCTCTGTGGCCTGCAGAGTTTCTGCTGAAAAATCAGCTGATAGCCTTATGGGGAATCCCTTGTATGTTATTTGTTGCTTTTCTCGTGCTGCTTTTAGTATTTTCTGTTTTTTGTCAATTTGATTAATATGTGTCTTGGCGTGTTCCTCCTTGGGTTTGTCCTGTATGGGACTCTCTGTGATTCCTGGACTTGAGTGAGTGTTTACTTTACCATGTTATGGAAATTTTCATTTATTATCTCTTCAGATATTTTCTCAGGTCCTTTCTCTCTCCCTTTTCCTTGTGGGACCCCTATACTGTGAATGTTGGTGTGTTTAATGTTGTCCTAGAAGTCTCTTAGACTGTCTTCATTTCTTTTTTCTTTATTCTGTTCCACAGCAGTGATTTCCACCAATCTGTCTTCCAGCTCACTTATTCATTGTTCTGCCTCAGTTATTCTGCTATTGATTCCTTCTAACATATTTTTCATTTCAGTTATTGTATTGTTCATCTCTGTTTGTTTGTTCTTTAAATCTACTAGCTCTTTGTTAAACATTTCTTATATCTTCTCCATCTGTGCCTCCATTCTTTTTCTGAGATCTTGGATCATCTTTACTATCATTATTCTGAATTCTTTTTCAGGCAGATTGCTTATTTCCACTTCACATAGGTGTTCTGGTTTTTCTTTCTTTTTTTTTTTTTTTTTTTTGCAGTACGCAGGCCTCTCACTGTTGTGGCCTCTCCCATTGTGAAGCACAGGCTCCAGACGCACAGGCTCAGCAGCCATGGATCATGGGCCCAGCCGCTCCATGGCATGTGGGATCCTCCCAGACCAGGGCACGAACCCATGTCCCCTGCATCAGCAGGCAGACTCTCAACCACTGCGCCACCAGGGAAGCCCCATGGGGTTTTATCTTGTTCCTTCATCTGGAACATATTTCTCTGCTATCTCATTTTGTCTAGTTTTCTGTGTCATGGTCTCTATTCTCCAGGCTGCTGAGTTGTAGTTCTTCTTGCTTCTGGTGTCTGCCCCTTCATGGGTGAAGTTGGTCCAAGGGCTTGTGCAGGCTTCCTGGTAGGAGGGACTGGTTCTCACTGGTGAGTGGAGCTGGGTCTTATCCCTCTGGTGGGCAGGGCTGTGTCAAGGGGTGTGTCTAGAGGTGTCTGTGGGCTCAGGAGGACTTTATGCAGCCTGCCTGATGGGTGGGGCTGTGTTCCCACCATGTTGCTTGTTTGGCCTGAGGTGTCCCAACCCTGGAACTTGCAGGCTGTTGAGTGGGACCAGGTCTTGGTGCCAAACTTGTGACCTACGGAAGTGATCATGCCTAGGAATATTCCCTAGGGGCTTCCACAACCAGTGCCCTTGCCTCCCACAGTGGGCCATAGCTGACTGCCTCCTCCCCGGTGACACTCCAAAACCTGCAGTTAGGTCTGGCCCAAGGTCCTATGGAGTCCCTGCTTTTCCCTGGGTCCCAGTCCATGTGAAAACTTGTGTGCACACTCCAACAGTGGAGTCTCTGTTTCCCCCTGTCCTGTGGAGCTCCTGAACTGCAACCCTGCTGGCCTTCAATGTCAAATGCTCTGGGGCTCCTCCTCCTGATGCCAGACCCCAGGCTTGGGAGCCTGATGTGGGGCTCAGAACTCTCACTCCTGTGGGAGAACCTTTGCAATATAATTATTTTCCAGTTTGTGGGTCACCCACCTGGCGGGCATGGGATTTGATTATATTGCAAAAGTGCCCCTCCCTACTGTCTCATTGTGGCTTCTTCTTTTTCTTTGGATGTAGAATATCTTTTTTGGTAGGCTCCAGTCTTTTTTCGTTGGTGGCTGTTCAGCAGTTTGTTGTGATTTTGGTGTTTTCATGAGACAAGGCGAGCTCAATTTCTTCTACTCTGCCAACTTGTCTCCAATCATTAAAGTTATAAATGCCCATGGTTTAAAGAGTTAAACAGTTCTTTGTTCCACCTCTTTTTCTCCTTCAAAGACATCCATTCTCAATTTCTTTAGCTAGATCTTTTGTTTGTACTCAATATGTCTAAAAATTGTACTTAAATTACTATTTATTCATCTGTAATTGTTTGGCATTAACTACTGACTTCTCACATTGGATAAATGAGGATTTAGCTCTTTTCCTCCCTCCTCCCTGAATGCACATGCACACTTTCAATTTTCCTAATCATCCTAATAAAGTATTGTGATTTTAGTAGAACAAATATTTAGTCTTTACATTGTAAGTGTAATTCACAATTGTAAAGCTATCCACAGTTGAGCCATGTAGTATTATTATATGATAATTTTTCCTTGCCCATATAACTTTTTCTTTTCCATAGAGTTGATAGGCATAGAGTAGTATAATTAAATAGCTTAGAAATCTTACTAGAAGATTAAAGGAAGAAGGGGAATTTTAAGGGAATTTGGAAGACTGTTGCAAGCCAGTGACCACTTAAGAAAAGAATCCAGTAACCTAGCAACATTTTTACCTTGAAGGAAGGCCAGGTGCATTTAAGCACCAGGCACACTCAAGCCACAAACCCTGATAATTAAAACACATGACAATAGATATGGGGTCTGAATCTTGTTACATGAAGTCAGGGGTTAATGGTCCTCGAAGAGTAGAATCTCTGCATGTAACCAAGACAGGAATACAGGTGAAAGGGGAAAGAAACTAGGTGAAAGGAGACATTATACCAAAACCTGGGATGAATCACCATATTTTAGTATACGTTACCACCATTTTGTTAATATACCTATGATTTAAATAGCACCATGACAGTCCCTGTTATATGATATAGAGTCAAAGGAGGAACTAATGACATAAGCCTTGATGTCTACCCAAAAATGAGGAAGAAGGGAGTCTTCTCCCCTCCCACTTTTTCTTTGATTTTGAAAATGTAACGCTCTTTGTTCTTAGGGCTACACTCCCTTGCCTACCTGCTTGTATCTCTCACAAGCATCCCTCGCTAATAAACTCATTTTTTGCCTGTCACTTTTCCTCTTGCTGAATCCTCTCTGTGCCGAGACAAAAGAACCTGAGCTTCAGTAAGTCCTGAGAACAGGTGTGCAGTTTCAATTAAAGGACTGTGGGTTTGAGTTCCCTTCTATGTCAGAGACTGTGGGTTCAAGTCCCAATCTGAAGTGCAGCTAGCTTCAAGTCCTATCCAAGGTGTGTGGTTTCAGAGTTAATAATTGTCTTTTTTTCCTAGTTGCTTAATATCCCATATATATATTAGAAGTTCAATCTCAATTATTTCCCAACATTCATGTACAAGAGGTATTTTATTAACTTATTCTTCTTGTAAATTATTTCTTGGGCTTTTGTCCTGAACATACCTGATAGTACTTTACTGTTTATAAAAGTAAAGTACTATCATATGTGTCATTCAGCTGTCATTCTGAGATTTCACCTTATCAGTTTCCTGGGGATTCCATTTACTCTCCACCATTTGGATCTCCTGTTACTTGGTTTTATGGTTTTCCTCTGTATTGGTTTCCTATTTCAGAGAAACATATCTTTCATCAGTTTTTTGAGAAAAGTATACGAGTGGTATGTGAAACATGTCTTCATTTTTCTCTTCACTTGATTGTTAGTTTTGACTCAGTATAGAATTATGGGTTAGACAATTTCCCACATGATTCTGAAATTCTGTCTCCATTGTTTCCTAAGTTCCAGTGTTGCTATAAAGAAGTCTGAGTTCATTCTGATTCCTCATCCATGGTATGTGCTAGCATTCTGAAATTTTATGACAGTGAGTCTTGTATCAATTGTAATCTACTTAGCTAGGTTTTCAGTGTACCATTTCATTCTGGAAACTCTTGCCCTTCAATTCTGGGAAATAAATATTTTTGAAGATTTATTTCCCTCTATTTTCTCTCATCTTTTTCTGAACCTTTTATTATTCATATGTTGAACCTCCTGGATTGGTCATCTTTTTCTTTTTTAATCCCTTCTCTCTTATTTTCCATTTCTTTGTTTTATTTCTCTTATTTTTGGAAAGTTCTATGTGGTACACTGCATTGTTTCCTGGTTTTCCTCACTAATTATGTGGGAATAGCTTTCTGAGTTTTGTTAAATATTTGGTACAATTTGTCTTACTGCTTTATTCCACCCAAATCTTTTTTCTTTTGTCCCCATTTCCATTTTCTTTTCTCTCTTTTTGCTTACGGTTTTTTGTTAACTTTTTTTTTGAAAGAGGCAAAAGTAAGTAAGTGCATGTATTAAGTGTGACATTTCTCCCCAAAAGACCTCATCAACATTTTTAAGAAAAGTTCATAAAGGTAAAAGATGTATTTTATCCTAAACAATCAGGTAAGAAAATTGGTTGGTTAATCAAGAAAGTCAGCAGAAATAAGGAATCATAAAAAAGAGTAAATATTTTATGTCATGAAGAACCTAGGGGTAAAACAGGAATAAAGACACAGACCTACTTGAGAATGGACTTGAGGATACTGGGAGGGGAAAGGGTAAGCTGTGACAAAGCAAAAGAGAGGCATGGACATATATACAGTACCAAACGTAAGGTAGATAGATAGTGGGAAGCAGCCGCAGAGCACAGGGAGATCAGCTCGGTGCTTTGTGACCACCTGGAGGGGTGGGATGGGGAGGGTGGGAGGGAGGGAGACGCAGGAGGGAAGGGATGTGGGAACAGATGTATATGTATGACTGATTCACTTTGTTATAAAGCAGAAACTAATAAAAAAAGAAAAAAAGAGTAAATATTTTAAACATATTATTTTAAATTGAGTTGTATAATTATACATTTGTTAACCAACATATTGAATTTAGAACAATGCCTTTTTTTGAGTATACATCCATTGGTTTGAATCTCATATTGTCTTTCTTGCAAAAAAACATCATCATAGTGCATCATATAAGAATAATATAAGATTTTTTGGGTTTGTTTGTTTGTTTGTTTTTTGGATGCTAGATCTTAAAACCCATTGTAAGACAATCTGAAAGAGAATTCCAATTTAACAAATTGTCTTAATTTTTTTTTACATTTGTATTACCCAAACGGAATTCAACAATTTGTATTTGACATATACTGCTATGAACTGATCTCTCATATATTGGATTAGTGCCCTTATGAAAAAGACTCCAGAGAGCTCCCTTACCCTTTCTGCAAAGTTAGGACACAGTGAGAAGACAGCCGTCTATGAATCAGGAAGCTGCCTTCCCCAGACGTTGAATCTGTTCTTGGTCTTGAACTTTCCAGGCTCCAGAACTGTGAGAAATAAATTTCTATTGTTTATAAGCTACCCATTTTATGGTATTTTTGTTATAGAAGCCCAAACTAAGACATGTTATTTTCAAGTCTTTCTAAAACATTCAGCTTAGATTTGAAGAAATGTTAAATATCTTTCTTCATATTAGTTTGCATAATATTTAATTAAATTGCATGGATGCAATAACCAGCACAACTATGATGAACAATTGTGAACATAACCACAGTCAATATACAACTAGACTGGTGGGAGGAGAAGCTGGGTGGGGGGGACTGTTAAAACAGTTAATCTTGAGGTTTAGTGCAGGAAGAATCAAATTATAATGAGGAGGGGCTAAAGATAATTTGATTAGTAGGTTAGATGATGGTGTACAGGCCCAATGAGTAAAACAGTGTTGGAAGGATGCTCAGTGAGTAGGTTGTCACTAGAAATGAGAATCTCTGAATTAAGATCTCTCTGACTTAATAATGTGCAGTTTATGCCTCTATTGGGCAGATAAGACAGCTCTTCATGACATGAAAAATCTTATAAATGAAGGATAACTAAGTTCTAACAACTTAGTAAGATCTAATGGTTTATCTGATTTATTTGTCAGAAATGTACCAACTCCGTGTTTTATGACACAACAATTTTTCCATTTTATCTCAAATATTAAAATTAGGATTAGTTATTAATTTGGAGGGTTAGGAAGAAGTTGTGGATGTGGATGCAAACTGTATTTAGATTGTTGTGTTTTATGTAAATAATATTGATTATCTGGCAACTTCAGGTATAAGTTTTTACTTCATCTTGGTTCTACAAAATAAATAGATGCATTATTAAGTTTTATAAAGAGAATCAGCATTTAGATTGGATGAAAAACAACCAAGTGAACAGGTAAATAGGTTAATTGTAAGCTTTTTAAGTTTTAAAAGGGAAATGAAAACACTTTCAAATACTCATTTTTGTAATTAAGAACAGAGATAAAAATTTCTCAGCAATATAGCAACTGTTGTACACAGTATGTTTGAATTTTATATTGCAGTTTGATTAGAAAGAAACAAAGAGGGTAAACAGAGAAGATATTGACATTCATAAGGTAGGAAAGAGAGACAACTGGAACAATGATTAAAGAAATAAAGGAAAAGGTAGAGTTGATTACAACAAACATAAAATAATGACTATGCAATTGCAGAGACAGAACAAGAGAGTCAGGCTCAGCTGACCAGTTGGGGTTGGGCCTGGACTTTCTTGGGCCTAGACGCCCTGGAAAGGAGTGATCAGCTGTGAAGACTGTACATCACACAAGGAGGAGGGTACAGAAGGTTTGACTAGATTCAGAAAAAGCCTCCTACCATCCCCCATTAACTGGACTTGAAGTTGTGGTTGAAGGCAGCGAACTCCCTTTGAGAAACTATTTCCTATTTCCTCTGACTGAGTTAGGATTGTTTCTGAGACCATGTAGAGCAGCTTGTAGATGATTTCTGGGCTCATTGTGGACAGCTGGAATGGCTGGGGTTCTTCAGAGACTGACATTTGGAGAATTGAAAAGGCTAAAGAAAGATGACAGTAGTAATACAACACAGGACCAGAATTAATTTAGAGACTAGAAGTGATGCTAGAAAGGAAAATAAAAATAGAAATTACAAATAAGTAGATCTTTGCCATCAGTAAAAATCTGGGTCACTTACAGGTGTGTTTTTCCAATTGTGTTTTTGTCTGTGGACTTCGGTAGCATAGTTGTCTAATAAATATTTCATTATCTCAGTTTAACAATAGATTTCATTCCAGAATACAATTGTTATATAACAAAACCAGTATGTTGCAGAAAATGTTGATCAACCCAGTTTTAAGCTTTGTATATCCTTTGTTTGGAGGGAGTCAGGCATAAATGAAAATTCGTTATTAGACTTTTCTAGTGCATTTCTAGTGTATTATGCCTTGGGCATGACACATCAGTCTGGTGCTTATCTTTTGTTACCTGTCAGACCCCTCTGGAAAGAGCCTCTATACAATTTATCATCTGCAGTGTTTGTTTTGGGTATACATATAAATACATGTTGAATGCATTTGTTGGGGATACTGTGGTTTCCACAGCCAACTTACATAAAAATGTGTGAGATGAATGATGAAGGGGACCTTCTGAAGGAGGTATGAAGTTAATAATTAACGTGTTATTTATCAAAATACTGATAGCAAAGTTTTTATTATTCTATGTCAACTGTTTGAGTGCCAGAATGAATAAGGACTATGTGATTACACTAGTTTTATGTCTACACTGGGGAAGTTTATGAAGAAACTCGCTACTACACATTGAGTTTATAAATGTAATAAAAACTAAATTCAGAATTAGCATTAGGAAAGCATATTTAGCTTGATGAATCATTTAAAATAACTTCATTAGGCACTGAGTTTGAAGCATAAGTATGATATAAAAATGTTTATACCAATTTTGGTTGTCATTGAGAGAACAATCTTTGTTTTCTCAAAGTTTTTGTTTCATTCAAACAAAAATGCTTTGAGTTTAAATGACTAAAGGTAAGAAGCCATTTTCAAATTATATTTGAAATGCACATCATTTTACATAGTGATAGCCACTCATCCGTTTTAGAATATATTTAAACAACTCAGTTGTCAACATATTGCATTTCTCATTACTTCTTAATGTGTATGTACCCAGCTGTGACTCCTGTTATTCTCACAGACCATTCTGAACGTCTAGAATGTAGACTGGGAGGTATGTTGTGGTCAAGTCTGGGAGTATGTGGGTTTTCATTGGTTGAAGTTAAGAAAATACAGTGTAAGAAGCATGCCTACTCTGTGTGAGGCACAGTGGTAGACCAATGCACTGTGTTTGAAATAGTGGCAAATAGAGAATAGACTCCTCCATCTGGTGGGGAAGACAGCTTAAAACCTAAGGAAGCAGGACTTGCCTGGTGGCGCAGTGGTTGAGACTCCGCCTGCCGATACGGGGGACATCGGTTCAAGCCCTGCTCCGGGAGGATCCCACATGACGTGGAGCAACTAGGCCTGTGTGCCACAACTACTGAGCCTGCGTGCCACAGCTACTGAGACCCGTGTGCCTGGAGCCCATGCTCCACAGCGAAAGAGGCCACCACAGTGAGAAGCCCCCGCACCACAGCGAAGAGTAGACCCCGCTCGCCGCAACTAGAGAAAGCCTGCACGCAGCAACGAAGACCCAACACAGCCAAAACTAAATAACTGAATAAATAAATTTATTTTGAAAAAGATAAAAACACCTGAGGAAAAATAGGGTAACTGCTGTGTATAATGAGCATAAGCAGTGTGCTTTGGGATGGAGACAAGTACTTTCCACAAGGGAACTGGTTTACACTGTGTGAAGAAGGGACCCACTGCGGAGTGGCTGTGGCTTATCAAGTAGTGTCCTGTCATTGTCAGAGGCATCAAATGATAGACGTGTAAGAGAACAAATTAGTCTGAAAGTAAACTTGTAGCTGCAAATGATGGCTTAGAGAAAGAAAGTGATTAGTATACACATAATAGCTTTTTGAAATTTTGATTTCTAACTATTTAATTTCTTCTTGGATTAGGTTTTACTACTCCTGAGCCCATGGCAGAACTGTGTTTTCTCCCCCACCTTCCACAATTTTAAGGATTCCAGGTGACCCAGATTTTGTGAAAATATATGAGTCACACTCTCCCCAAGACCAGTCTAGACCAAATGTTGATAGTTCACTCTTAGGAGAATACAAAAACCAACAATATGATTTTAAAGTACACAATTTTTACAACAAAAGATATATTCTGCCTTTTGGGAAAAAGTTCCTTTGTAACTGGGATGGACATTATATTTAATAGATGTGGTAGATGTAGTAAAGTTGAGTCTTGGTGTCCACTTGACCCAACTCTTCATTGAGTAACCTCCTCTGTGCTTTCCTGCCTAGGGTCATATTTCAGAGAGAGAATGAATATGGGAGGAGCGGGGGAGATGGTGTGTGATATCCTTTTCCTGTTAACTGATGTCTAGAAAAGGACAGTGATTGTGTGCTGTACCAGACACTCTGGTGAAGTAAGCAGCAGCAGCACGAGGTTAACAAAGGCCTGATGGATTCAGGAGGGTGGATTAGATGTATAAAGAAAATCCCCAGGATGATCATGTACCCAATCTGAACAAATTCTTTGTCAGAATCTTCAGTAAAAATGAACTGTTATTAACCTTAGATATGGTATGTCCCTAAAGAATGTTTTACTGACATTCCCTACTCCAATGTCATGAAGTCATGCATTCAGCCAAATTCTTATCAGTGGTGAAAAGAATATAGATCAAAAACACATTCTTATTCCTCAAAATACACCCTATGCGTGTATGACATTGTGAAATTGAGGAAAATAGCAGCACATCAAGTTATCAAAATTAAAATCTATCTATCAAAAACCTGAGTGCGGCACTGAGTTGCATGATATGCCAAGAGACCTGGGTAAGATCTACTCTCTGCCCTGTAGATGCTCATGGCTCAATAGAGAAAACATCCACCCAGGTGGACACAAAAGGCTGAGCCTTCCACATTGAAATGTGGAACAGAAATGGGTGCCAGCTGGGGTGAGACCAGAGGCTTCTCATCCTCTGCAGCCTCTGTATATGTCGGCAGCAAGTGTGGCACCAGGGGAAGCTGTAACTGACTGAGGCCGCACTCAAGGCTAGAGATTCACCTACCCCAACTTACCCTACTTTTCCTGCTCTATGCTACTGGGTGTGCAAGTTTATAAAGACTTCTTGATTCTATTTTTATATTTTAAATGTGTTTTGTCTTTTAGGATTCAAAGTCTTGTTTTCAGATTTCAAGGTTTTTATCTCATTTTATACTTATTTTCATTTGCCTCAAATGTACCTCCTTCCAGTTCATTAAGTGCCTTTCTCAATGTTAAAAATTAGGTTTGTGTTTCAAATGCAGTGGCTAAGAGTACATTCCCTGAAGCCAAAATGTCTCTGTTTTAATATCAGCTCTATTACTTACTATCGGTGTCACATGGGGCAAATTATTGGACTTCTCTGTGCTTCATTTGGGCATTAATATTACCAAATGGAAGAGGTATTGTGGAGGGATTAAATGTCTTAATACATGCAAAGTGCTTAGAATAGTGCTTACAACACAGTGAGCACTCATGAAACAGGAATTAGTTATCATACATGCTTTAGTATATTTTAGACTGATTAGTAATATCTTCCCTAAGTTTTCATTTTTACAGCCTTAAAGAGTTTTACACTTTTTCTTTACATGGTAGAACTTCATTTGCTTTTCTATGTCATAATGAAAAAAATATATGTGGTATAATTTTATATAAACAAACACCTATTCACTTCTATCCCATTAAGTCTTTCCTAAGGTATAGTGATGAGAACTATATTTAGTATTCTAGTTATAGGCACATCATATTTTTAAAAAGATAGAATGCCTTCTCCTGTCATGTTTAAAATATTTTTGATGAGACCCAGTATTTTTATCTACTGCAGCCTATCAGTTGATATTTTCACCAACAGTTCTATAATGTTCTTGGATCTTATTTCAACTGTATTACAAGAATCCATTATCATAAATATTATATGTATTATATTATATGCTAAATGTACATTAAAATTTTTCTACAAGTCTTTTCTTCCTATTGAAGTATATTTGTTGCTTTTCTGCCCATCCACAAAGCCTTCAAAAATTACTTTGATCCTATCTACACAGATAAATATATTTTTAGGTGAAAATCTTAATTTCTCTGGAAAACATGGAGATTTCTTTTTTGGTTCACTATGAAAAAGCAAAGTAAGACTGGTATACCAGCATCAAGCCCAGAGAATTGACCGAACGTTTTGCTTCCTTTATTATTTCAGCTTCCTTTGTTATTTAGTTTTCATGTTATGAAAATAACATGTTGTTAGACCTTTATAAGAGCATTTTTTCCCTTCTCTGAAACTATTGATTAGGCTTTTTTTTTCTTGTATAGAATGTACTGTTGCAGATTTTGCTTTGCCCCCAAGGTTGCGATTTGCTCTGGGCTTGGTGCTGATGTTGCTTATTTGCCATCTTGCTGGGAATGGAAGCAAGATCCCAACTCTTCACTTGAGAAGCAGCCATATCATTTACACTGTGACAATTGCTTCACACAGAGGCTTTTTATAATGACAGTTTCTCTATAATTCTTGGGCGGATGTGGATATATATTATGTTCCACCTAATCTGCCAACTAGTATTTAGATTATTTTATTGCAAAGGTGGTGAGTATCTATGGTGGTAGAACTGGAAATGATCTGGGTCATCTCTGACATTTGACTCTATAACCTCTCCACAAATGAGCTTGAGGACAAGAAACTTGACACTTTTCCAAATAGTCCATCCCATTTTAGCCCATTATATTAAGTAAAATTTGGATTCTCTGTAACTTCCAAAAAATTTATTTGTAGTTTTCATCGATGCATAATTTCACTTCAAAGGATGGAGATGGCACTCTTAGGTTGGAATGTGAAGTTTTAAAAAAAGACTGAAATTTCTTATTGCTTTTCATGTATTCAGATGAAGGCTCCTAAAATGCAACACAGTTTAAGGATGAAAATTCTTTAAAATGTAAAGATGAAGGTCTAGTTTTTAGAATAAGTAGATATGTGGATAGTGTCTTTGTAAGAATATCTTATTTTCTATAAGTTGGGTCCTTGTGCATAATGATCTCAGGGACTCTCTAATTTAGTGTAAGACTAAAGTGACTTTGCAGAAACAGCTTGGTGGAAGGAATGAATTACTCACTAGGCCATAAAAAGGTGTTGAAGTTTTTCTTTTTCTATTTAATTATTTATTGCCATGTGGGATCTTAGTTCCCCTACCAGGGGTCGAACCTGTGTCCCCTGCAGTGGAAGCTCAGATTCTTAACCACTGGACAGCCAGGAAAATCCCTGAGGTTTTAAAATAAACTCCAAATGATGTTTATTTATCTGGGGAGCCAGACAACTTAAAAGGATAATAAATTGACCAATGTTTTAAATAAGACATGGAACAGATCAGAGTATACAAACATAGTTAACTGCCAGGACTACAGAAAGTGAATATTTTGGTTCTCTTTAATGTTTCTGAGTTTTCTTTATTTTCTTTCATATACTTCTTTAATGTTTAGAACATTCTTTTGAAATATTAGCATGTTTCAGCTATGCTATAAGGAAGCATTGGAAATAAGATTCTATATTTTAAAGGGTGTAATCATAACCCTGGAGATAAGGTGCCGTTTGGGGGATAAATATGGTGAAAAAAACCCTGAAGGAAAGGTGAAATTAGTGAGGAGAGGGGACAGAGTTGTGGAGCAGCTTGTCACCAGCAGAATCTTCTCTTTCTCTAAGCCCTTCTCGAGAAAACTTTGAAGGATTCCACATAATATTTTATCTAGGAAAGCTGTTTTGATTATGTCAACCTATTGGATTACTATCAGGTCCTGTTGGACATTCAAAGAAATCTCATTTGGTATTATTTATGAAGGAGAGATATGAATCAAATGTCCCTTCTGGCCTTGTGTTTCAACATGGTAGACCTTGGTTGCCATTCATTCATTCATTTATTAGAAAATACTTAATCAATTTCCATTTTATTCTAGTCAATGTATTAAGCTCAAGGGTATATCTAAAATGGCCCCTTCTAGGACTCTCCAATCCCTTGACTAGGTTCTCTTTGTCAGTCTTTCCTGATTTCACTTCCTATGCCATCTGTCTTGGATTTCATGTCTCATTATTTTAGCCTCTTACTTGCCAATATCTTCAACTTATTTTTCTCATTGTCTTCCTGAGTTTGTATCATCACAAAACCTCAACCTTGTGTTTTTCACAACCCCAACAGAGGTTTTCTGGAGAAAAATAATTTACCTGTGAATATTGGTGCCACTAAAACTTTAAAGTCTTCAGTTCTTTTAGACACTAGACATTTTTGTTTCCTGAGTTGGCTTTTTCTCGTTCTCTGCTATGTCTATGTCAAACCACTTCCATTCTTCTTAAACCTTTAGTTTTCCATATACTTACTGTCTGAGCACACCCAGAATGGATAAGAAAGATCAAAGTTTAAAATTAGTTTTAAATTCAGATTCTGCCACTCATTAGGTGCAATTAATCTTACTGAGGTATAGTTATGTCATCTGAAAAGCACTCATTAAACTTTGAGGATTCCCTTCTTTCTCTCCTACTCCTAATTCTCCTCTTCCTCCAGATTTTTCCTCTTCTCCCCTCCTCTAAACTTCTATCTTCTTTCTTCTTTACTTCCTCTTATGGAAGGAGATATATTAAAGTTATTCCTTCATTTCAACTCTAGTTTCCATACTTTTTGCCCTTTCAGGGATCTCACTTTAGCCTTTTTCTCCTTTCTTCAATATCCCCTTCTTTATAGACTCCTTTCATTAATATTTAAATACAATTCATGTAAGTCTTTTCTTCTGAAAAGCAACTTAAACTTTTCTTGGACCCCTATGCACTCTTCCAGTGGCCATCCTCTCTGTCTTCTTCTCTTGTATTTTTGAGTTGTATGTCCTGCCTGTCCCCACTCGATGGTGGTGGACATCTCTGGTGCACTTATTGTGTGTGGACCCAGGACTGAACACTTCTCAGTCCTCCTCAGTTTACTGCAGCCTGGCTGCTGCTCACATTCTTCCACTGAAACTGCTCTTACCAAGGCCTCCAGTGACCTGGTTGCAAAAAACAATGGGCAAGTTTTAATACTAACTTTATTTATCATTTCAGTAACATGGCCTGTTGGTGCTCCCTTCTTTTAAATACAGCTTTTATCTTTTTATGTCAATGAAGTCATCCTGTCCCAGTTTTTTCTTTCACATTCTCATCCTTTGTTCTCTGACTACTGTCAGGGATTCAATTTCTATGTTTAATCATTAAATATTGTTGTTCTCATTTTTATCTTAGTCCTTATTTTTTTCAGTCTCTGCTCTTTTTTTCCTTAATAATTCCAACCACTGTCAGGCCTTTGCCTTTTTCCTTTTGTTTCATCTTTTGGTTCTGACCCATATGGCTAATATTTGCTGCATACCTCCAGATGACACACTTATCTTAGATTCTTTATACCCAAAATAGAACCCAGAAACTCTCCTCTCAGGTCTCCTCCTCATTTGGGTTTCCTGGTCAGAAACCTTACTGCTATCTTAAATCCTTCTGTCTACTTTATTTCCTATATCCAGTCAATCACCAACCTTCCAAACCTACCTCCCAAATATATCTGTAGTATGCTCATTTTTTGCCTCATTTCCACAGCCATTATCCTAGTTCAGATCACTGTAATCTCTACCCTAGATTGCCCAAGTGGATATTGGGAGGTCTAAGTAGTTCCTTGGTTTATGGCTGCAGAAGTTCTTAATCCTAGAAGGGGCACCTAAGTATATACTTGGCATTTAAGGAATCATGATACTTGGGCTAAACTAATCATTGCCTTAGGGTTTGGAGAGATTGGTAAGGCTGGGTTATGCAGGGCCTCAGAGAATACTAATTTGATTTTTTCCTGAAGGAGAAGGTAAACTGTGGAAGTATCCTATGCAGAGAAATAACAAGACCAAAATTGTGATTTAGAGAAGTGATATGGGCAGAAGTCTGGAGGATGGATAGGAGAACGGTAACACTGAAGGTAAAGAGAAAGTTGGTAATGACTGTGGTAATCTAAGAAAAATGTGGGAAATAGAAGCACATACTTTTAAATGGGGAATTATTGAACAGAATTACCACACTGTATTTAACTCTTCCTACTTTATGCTGCTTTCAAGTTTTCACTATTATAACAAAGATGGCACTGGACATGCATATAACTTTACATATTTTGAATTATTTTCTTAGACCAAGTTGCTGGAAGTAGGAAAAGGGTTTAATAGGTATGGATATTTTTAGATAAGCTGATGTAAGTTTAATGTGTTCTTTGAAATGTCTTTTCTACAAATATTTTGAACACATTTCTTCCCCTTTTCTTTGAAGAATACATTTTAAGGAAACTGAAATTTTTTTCTCTTTGATATATTCTTTTAAATTTGATAATCACTGATCCTTTTTAACATTATTTCTAACACAGGTTAAAACTTGTTCTGACTTTTTTTCCCCTGTGCTGTACAGTAGGTCCTTGTTGATTATACATTTTAAATATAACAGTGTGTACATGTCAACCCCAAACTCTGATTTTATTAATGAGGGTATGTACATGAAAAATCAAGCAAGCAAATACAAAAACAAAAACAAAAATAAAATAAGAAACAAAAAAAACCAAAACAACTTGATGTAGGGATGTGGGATTTATTTATTTATTTTTCTTGCTGGCTGTTTCATGCATCTCCCCTCATCAACAAAATCAGAGTGTATGGTAAATGCGTTAATAACTATACCACAGACTATAGCCAGTATACAGGGGTTAAAACAAGGATTTTTAAAGTATTGACATTGAAAAGGTAACAGAGAAAATTAAAAGTAAATGAACAGAATCAGTGATATCTAGAATCTAAATAACACTGGTTACTTTATTGGAAAGAAACTTATTAGGTAAAATTATGCCTAAATTTAATGCTTGGCAGTACCCCTTTAGGTTAAATCTTTTAGTTAACTTGATCAGCCACTGAGTGGAAATGCAAAATGACAAACACATTAAGCCATATAAACAATGTTCAAAGGAAATGCTGTGATGAGAAAAACATGAATTATGAAAATATCTTGTAATATGAAATATTCTTTAAAGGCCATTCCTGTGTATGAACTGAAGTCATCTGATAGAATGATAGTAGAAAAGTATCTGAAGTGTGAAAAGCTTCTCTGGTGGAAATGTCAAAAGAAATCAGAGTCAACCTGTTGTAGTAGAATTTTGAGACTGTCCAAATTAAGCATAAATTAGATTTGAATGTTCACACATATCTGTGTTTATGCTCATGGTTTTTCCAGCTTCGTTTATTGACTTCTTTCTATCTTTAGTTCAAGTGTCCCCTCTGCTGTTTAAGCTTGGCCTAGTTTCCCTGAAGACTCTCTGAAGACCCTATTTATAAAACAGTCTGCCTGTTTAATAGCAGTGCTGTAGATTACAAGCATGAGTATGTTGGCTTCCCACTGAGAACCCTCAGACTACTTGACATACCCTCACCTCTCTGAGAGTTTCCACTAGCTTACTATGTTCAGAGTCTAGAGATGCTTAGAAAAGGGAGGGATTAGAGCCTGACTGAATAGGAGTCATCTCTCATGAGTTCAGGGCCCATGAGGTAGCCTAGAAAGAGGTATCTTTGAAGCAAAGATCCTCAGTAATGCACAGTGCCTGGGTTAAGATAATCATGACTAACATCTATTTAGTACTTACTACGCATCAGGCACGGCTTGTCCGACTTAATGGTGTAACCAGGAAATTTGTCAGCTGTCCCTGTAATGTCAACTACTTGATAAACTTTTCTAAACTGGTTGGTAAACAGCTGCTGACAAGAGTCCCTTAAAGGTACCCCAACCCTCTGAACTTCTCTAGCTCTCCTACTGTTTCCCTGGGGCCCTTAGACCTCTCCATAATCCATCTACTAAAGAGTTAACACCTGGTCCTGCAGGGACCCTCTAGAATCCTGCTCTGGCTTCCCAGCACCCCAGCAATGATTCTGGGGCATTCTGACTGACTGTATTCATTAACAATGCATTAAGCACTTGTGCTCTGGAGCCAATTACCTGGGTTCGAGTCCTAGCTCTACCACTTACAAGATGTGTGGGCTAATTAGTCTTTCTTTGACTCAGTTTTACTCATCTCTAAAATGGAGATGACAATGTATCTATCTCAAGTGGTTGTTCTGAGACGAAACACAGAGCATTTAGAAGAGAGCTGACACATAGTAGGTAAAATAAAAGTATTTGTTATTTTTATTATCTGTACTAATGGTTAAATATCTTGACCATCTGCACTAGCCACCACTGCTGGGGAAAAATAGGTGGTCTCTCCTGTTATCATTGTGCCCAGGGCCTCTAGCACTGCTGAATATTTTGAACAACATTCCAGTCTTTTTGAGATCTGGCTATATGGGAATTGAATATCTTTCTTTTCTTCTTTACTTCCTACTTTATACTTTAAATTGATTGCCAACATTTAAAAAAAATCATAAAATTTCATATGAAAATCCAGATTTCTGGCATTCCTTGGAAATTTGGAAAACTGTCATCACTAGGGCCATATTTTGTTATGGCAACTATTGGCTAGATCCACACGTTGGCTCCTTCCTTGGATGGATGTCAGCTTTGGTGTTCAACATACAGCCCACTGCATCTCTATTACCAGCTCAGCATTGAGTTTGCTGCCTCTGAACTAGGGTAGCCTAACTATCTCTTTCTTTGTAACATGGGAGCCTTCAACTTCAATAACAACACTTTATTGCCTATACTAGATTGTAAGATTCTTTATGAAAGGGACCATGTTTTGTTTATTTTTATGTCTTTGATTTTGCCTTATCCATAGTCCTCATTGTTTGGACTGATGAAGTTTAAGCTGATAGTGACTTAAGATGGTTTTAACCCTTATTCAGGAAAGAGTTGTTAAAACACAATAAAATTGTAGAAGAATATGTAAATAAGGGAGTTGAGTGAACAAATTTTTAGAAGTCATACAGATAATCTTATAAAATAGAAGTGGAATTTCATGTAGTTCAGCTGTCTGCTATGGTAATTTGGGAAGCTCCCCAGATAATTCCCATTCTTCCTTGGCAGTCATATGACCTTGAACAAATCATTTAACCCTGGTGAACCTGTTTATGCCTTGGCAAAACTTAGGTGATAATAAATGTTCCCTAAAAGTTGTGAGTATTAAATAATATATAACATATTTTTTGGTTATAAAAATACTTGTAAAATGTTAATATACTTTTGGGAATTGTACTTATAGCAGTGTTTACAGATGAAAATACCAAGGCTCCCGAGGACTTGCTACTTAGTGGAAAAGTCAGAATTAGGACTCAAATCACATGAATCTTGACTAGTAGATTTTTTTTTTTACTGAAACATCATTCACATTGTAACTAAATGTAGTTAAGAGATTAAAGAGAATACAAATACTTATTGGAGGTGAGGTAAATCAGAGATCCACTAAATTTGTTTGAGCTATTATAGAAATGATCATTTTAGTATATAAAGGAAAATCAAAGGACTGAACTAAATGTATTCTTCATTTGAAAAAAAATTGAGCATCTATTTTGGAGTCAGAGGCACATACTATGACTTAGTTCTAGGGTTTTTATTGGTGAAATTCTCATTTTAGGAACTCGATAAATTGTCCTTGTTTTTCTCTTAATAAACTTCCCCTTTTGGTCTGGTTTATATAAAGGCAGGTGAAAATTACTAAAATAAACATTCTCTGTGTTTGAGTCTCTGAAATTTAGGAAGCAGAATGGCATTTTGGAAACCAGAGGACCTGTTTGCATCAATACTCTCTACTTTCCATTCACCTTTGTGACCTTGGGCAAGTTACTCAGGGTCTCACTTTTCTCATTTGTAAGATGGAGATTCTAACATCTTGAGGGTTATGCTGAAGAAAAATGTTCCTGACAGAGTGCTCAATTGTAGCACATTGTTATTTGGTTGCAGTTAGACTTTGAAGCTGGAAGAAATCTTAAAATTTGTTTCATTTGATTCCATCAATCTGTGTATGAGAGGATCCCTAATGAATCAAACTAACACAAATATTAGTCTGCTCAGTTTCCTTTGAAATTCGTGTAACTGGCCTAATACGTCATTTTCTAAAGAAGACTTCTTAAAAATAACTAGAGACATGAATATGCAAAAGCATTTACCCAAATTACAACTATATAATGTATATTTCTGGCAATGCAATCTTAGAAATTGTGAATATATACAATAAGGCTAGTATGTCACTGTCAGAATCCTATCCAAAGTGCATAGGGAAAAATTACACAAATATTTGAATAAAATTATAAACTATTAGAAAAAAATAAATGAGTATAACAATAAATATCACATGATCCAAATATAAGATTATCTGTAGTGAAAGACCACAATTTTCTAAAAAGTGAAATTTGAAATCACACAAGATGTTAAAAAAAGAAAAAAACAGTATGGCCAACTTAAAAATTGCTTCAAAATTTAAAAGGCTAGATCTCATGTTAAGTGTTCCTACCATAATAAAATTAAAAAAATTTAAAGTATAATGTTGGTATTTAGTATACATTAAGTGCTTAATAAATATTAGTTCCTTGAAAAAAAATCACACGAAGACTTTATCCTATGAAATATATCTTTTTAAAAAACATGGTAACAATAAGAACAATGTATCATAACTACACGTAGACACAAAACAGTTAAATTCATGTTTCTTCTTTTAGTCTTCAGAGATTGAATTGATTTAATTGACAAATGGTACAGTTGTTCCCCAGCAACCACTCTGGACATGTATTTATAACTTGTCTCCAGGGATGGAAACTTCAGAAATAGCTCTTCAAAAAGAAAATAGCTCGAAACATTTTAGAATATAGTTTTTGACCCTGACCCTCTGACCTCAAACCACAATGAGGAGTTTGTAAAAAAAAAAAAATTAAAAATACCAGTGTCAGCATAATTCCATCCAGGTTCATCCAAGTTGTTACAAATGGCAAAACTTCATTTTTTATGTCTGAATAATATTCCATTATATATATATATATATATATATATATATATATATATATATGCCATATTATCCTTAGTGAAATAAGTCAGACAGAGAAAGACAAGTACTGTATATTTTCACTTATATGTGGAATTTAAAAAAATGAACAAATATAACAAAAACAGACCTACAGATACAGAGAACAAACTACCAAATGTGAGAGGTGTGGGGAGGGATGGGCAAAACAAGAGTAGATGATTAAGAGATACAAACTACTAGGCAGATAATAAATAAGTTACAAAGATGTAATGTGCAGCACAAGGAATATAGTCAATATTTTATAATAACTTTGTATGGAGTATACTCTATAAAAATATTTAAGATTGTACACCTGAAACTAATATAATATTTTAAGTCAATTACACTTCATTAAAAAAATCAGAAAAGTTGACTTGGTAGAAGTAATGACACCTACACAAAACTTAGAATAGAATCTGTAGTCAGTACATTATGATGTGTATAAAGTATCAAGCCATTTGAGTAGAAAATAATTGATTCTTTTAAAAATTATTTCAGTGAATTAAAAATAAAAGTGGATAAATGAAAAAAATCAATGTCAGCTTTTTATTTTAAAGAATTCTTATTTATTTCAGTTGTGACTCAGGACTGCAGGGATGATTCTGTCCACTGATTGGGCAGAGACACCAGAGCCCTCCATCCCCAGCCCCTGCCTCACTGTCCAGCTCCCCACAGGGGAATTGCCCTTGGCAGCTCTGTCAAGGGATCCTGTCAAAGATTATAACTAGAGTGTTGAAGTTAGGTTATTTTGTTTTAATATGTTTTTCTTTAGGTTTTCCCAAGCTATAAAACAGTTTGAACATGACATTGTTTCACACACATAAAATACAGTCACAAAATAGAATTTTATGAAAGCATGTGCTTTTTTGAAGTAAATATTGATGCAATTAGGATGAGGGTAAGAAGAGGAAAATCTAATTCCTTAGGTATAATACTTATATCTCTGGTCAAAAACATTAGAGATCCTAAAAAAAGAGAGAGAAAAATTATAAAAGAGGGATTTTTGAAGCTAAAATGGGTTTGGTAAAATTACTTAAGAATAAATAATGCAAAATATCCCAGAGTAAAAGATATAGAAAATCTTGACTAGTTGGGCAAGATTTTAATTTATTTGGTGATATTTTTTGTACCACATATAAAAGGAGATACAGAAAATCCATCCTGTCAGCAGAATGTTGAGCCTCTTAATTTTGAATTATTCAAGTGGATGTGGAAACAAATTTACCTTGTTTTTAAAATCTCCTAGAGTCATTTTTATATCATCATTCTTTCTTGACCTCCAAATTTCATTGTATGCATGATCTGTTATTTGACTTTTTGTTTATTAATTATTACAGGACATCAGAGATGAAGGTAATGAGACTAAAGCCAGCAGGATGAGTAACTTAAGAAAGACAAGAAAGGAAGTCACTAAACTACATATGTTTTCAAATGAAATAGGAGAAGTGGATATAGCCAACTCAAAAGGTATCTTGCTACTATGATCCCCGAATAATATGTAGTCAAAGACAATCTATTTGGTCTCTTCTTCATAAAACATTTTTATTCTCTTCTATGGGAGAAGCAAAGAAAGAAAGAAAATTTATTCCTACATAGGCAACATAAAAAATGGAAAATATAGGCTTGCAGTATAAATATATAAAAATAATAAAAATATTTAGAATTTAAAGGGAGTAGAACTAGGAAAATAGTAGTGTGAACAAAAGAGAGTACAGAACAGAAGGAACATATGAGTAAGAAGAGAAGCATATTTCTGCTCTGAGAATGAGTACAAAGATCATTACTGAGAGAGGCCACAATAAAGATGTGGATCAAGTTTTCATAACACATGTTGGAATTCCAACTAGACTCCAGTGGATTTGAAACAGTGCTGAAACTAGGAGTTGATTTGGACAACAGTCTCAATTCTAGGAGGAGTGATGTTCCAAGGCAGGGGCAGTACAAATGGCCAGTGCATGGCAACAATAAAATGCAGTTAGACTTTTGTAAACTTTATTATTGTTTTAAAATTCTCTTCAGAAAATGCAACCCCATATGGCTGAAAACCAGGGTGAACTACTCCCACTTCCCTTTACTTGGTACGTCACTGCCTAGGAATAAATTATTTTCTCAAGTATTCCTCTTTACATCATATTGAAAGACAGTTGAAAACAGTGCCAATATTTTTAAACATTTTTCTTTCTTTTTTTAAATTGATGTATAGTTGATTTATAGTATTGTGTTAGTTTCAAGTGTAGAGCAAAGTGATTCAGTTATATACATTTTTTCAGATTAATTTCCATTATAGGTTATTACAAGATATTGAATATTGTTCCCTGTGTTATACAGTAAATCCTTGTTGTTTATGTATTTTATATATAGTGATGTGTATCTGTCAATCTCATACTCCTAATTTTTTCCCTCCCCACTCTCCCTTTCCCCTTTGGTGACCATATGTTTGTTTCTATGAAAACCGTTAAATCTACTACAGAAACCATAAGTCCGTTTCTGTTTTGTATATAGATTTGTCTTTTTTAGATTCCACATATAAGTGATTATCATATATTTCTCTTTCTCTGTCTGACTTACTTCACCCAGTATGATAATCTCTAGGTCCATCCATGTTGCTGCAAATAGCAATATTTCATTTTGGGGGCTGAGTAATATTCCATTGTGTATATGTATGTATATATATATATATATATATATATATATATATATATATATACACCTCACACCTTCTTAAACCAATCATCAGTTTATGGACACTTGGGTTGTTCCCATATCTTGGTTATTGTAAATAGTGCTGCTATGAACATTGGGGTACACGTATCTTTTTGAATTAGAGTTTTCATCTCTTCTGGATATATGCCCAGGAGTGGGATTACTGGAACATATGGTAGCTCTATTTTTAGTTTTTTAAGGAACCTCCACACTGCTTTTCATAGTGGCTACACCCATTTACATTTCCACTAATGGTGTAGGAGGGTTCCCTATTTAAATCTAGCATTTATTTGTAGACTTTATGGTGATAGCCATTCTGACTGGTGTGAGGTGATACTTCACTGTGGTTTTGATTTGCACTACTCTAATAATTAGTGATATTGAACATCCTTTCATGTGCCTGTTGGCCATCTGTATGTCTTCTTTGGAGAAATGTCTATTTCATTTTGATAAAATGGCCACACTACCCAAAGCAATCTGCAGATTTAATGTGATCTCTATCGAATTACCTATGACGTTTTTCACAAAACTAGAACAAATAACTCTAATATCTATATGGAACCACGAAAGACCCAGAATTGCCAAAGCAATACTGAGGAAAAAGAACAAAGCTGGAGGTATAACTGTCCCAGATTTCAGACAATACTACAAACCTACAGTAATCAAAACAGCATGGTATTGGCACAAAAGCATCATATAGATCAATGGAACAGAATAGAGGCCCAGAAATAAATCCACATACCTAAGGTCAATTAATATTTGACAAAGAAGGCAAGAAGGTACAATAGAGAAGAAACAGTCTCTTCAGCAAGTGGTGTTGGGAAAGTTGGACAGCTGCATGGAAATCAATGAAATTAAAACATTCTCTCACACCATATACAAATATAAACTCAAAATGGTTTAAAGACCAAAATATAAGACATGACGCCATGAAACTCCTAGAAGACATGAATTGTAGCAATATTTTCTTATATCGGTCAATATTTTCTTTAGGCCAAGGCAAAAGAAATAAAAGCAAAAATAAACAAATTGGTACCTAATCAAATTTAAAAGCTTTTGTACAGCAAAGGAAACCATCAACAAAACGAAAAGACAACATATGGAATGAGAGAAAATATTTGCAAACAATGAGACCAAGAAGACGTTAATATAAAAAATACACAAACAGTTCATAAAACCCCATATCAAGAAAACAAACAACCTAATCAGAAATGGGCAGAAGACCTTAACATTTTTCTTTATTTCTACAGAAAGGATTAGAAACCAAATGGTGTGTCACAAATTGGGAGATACCAACAAACCAGTCATGGGACCTGACTCTGCTGAATCTCATTTGCCAGAAGATGACAAGGACTCCAAAGATCAGACAATAGTGATAAAGCCATTGCCCCTCAAAATATCAGCTAGTGCTCCTGGTGGTGAATTTCACCCAAACTCCAGCTATACTGGTAAGGACTCTGGGACAAACTGGCATATGGGTCTAGTTGCTAATCCCAGATTTGTTTTTGAATTAGTGACATTGTGTTGTTGGTTGAAGATGCTAACCTGAAAGTCAGAACACTTAAAATAATTTATACACCTATCATTTATAAAATGCTTTACAGTTTTCTTTCCCCACTAGGCTGCTCATCTGGAAAATGGGAGGGTTGCAATACATGATCTCTCAAGACTTTTCTAAAAGTAAAATTGTTATTATTATTATTTTAGATTTTATTCCCCCATAGGTCATTACAGAGTGTTGACTATTCACTGTGTTATACAGAAGATTCTTATTAGTTATCTATTTTATATATATAGTGTGTATATGTTAATCCTAATTTATCTCTCCCCCCTTTCCCCCTTGGTAAATGTAAGTTTGTTTTCTACACCTGTAACTCAATTTTGTTAGTAGGTTCATTTGTACCTTTTTTTTTAAGATTCCACATATAAGATGATATTTGTCTTTCTCTGCCCTTCATACTTCCCTCAGTATGACAATCTCTAGGTCCATCCATGTTGCTACAAATGGCATTATTTTGTTCTTTTTAATGGCTGAGTAACATTCCATTGCACATATGTACCACATCTTCTTTAACCATTCCTCTCTTGATGGACATTTAGGTTGCTTCCTTGTCCTGGCTATTGTAAATAGTGCAGCAATGAACATTGGGGTGCATGTATCCTTTTGAATTATGGTCTTCTCTGGATATATGCTCAGTAGTGGGATTACTGGATCATATGGTAGCTCTATTTTTGTTTTATTTTATTTTTTATATCTTTATTGGAGTATAGTTGCTTTACAATGTTGTGTTAGTTTCTGTTGTACAACAAAGTGAATCAGCTACAAGTATACATATATCCCCATATCCCAGCCATCTTGAGCCTCCCTCCCACTCTCCCTATCCCAGCCCTCTAGGTGATCACAAAGCATCGAGCTGATCTCCCTGGGCTATGCAACAGTTTCCCACTAGCCATCGATTTTACATTTGGTAGTGTATATATGTCAGTGCTACTCTCTCACTTCATTCCAGCTTCCCCCTTCCCACCCCCATGTTCTCAAGTCCATTCTTTACGTCTGTGTCTTTATATCTGCCCTGCCATTGGGTACACCAGTACCATTTTTTAATATTCCATATATGTGCATTAGCATATGGTATTTGTTTTTCTCTTTCTGACTTACTTCACTCTGTATGACAGACTAGGTCCATCCACCTCATTAGAAATAACTCAATTTATTTCCTTTTTATGGCTGAGTAGTATTCCATTGTATATATGTGCAACATTTTCTTTATCCATTCATCTGTCGATGGACATTTAGGTTGCTTCCATGTCCTGGCAATTGTAAACAGTGCTGCAATGAACATTCTGGTACATGTCTCTTTTTGAATTATGGTTTTCTTAGGGTATATGCCCAGTAGTGGGATTGCTGGGTCGTATGGTGGTTTTAATTTTAGTATTTAAAGGGATCTCCATACTGTTCTCCATAGTGGCTGTATCAATTTACATTCCCAACAACAAAGGGTTCCCTTTTCTCCACACCCTCTCCAGCATTTATTGTTTGTAGACTTTTTTGACGATAGTCATTTTAACTGGTGTGAGGTGATACCTCATTGTAGTTTTGAGTTGTATTTCTCTAATAATTAGTGATGTTAAGCATCTTTTCATGTGCCTCTTGCCCATCTGTATTTCTTCTTTGGAGAAATGTTTATTTAGATCATCCACTCATTTTTGATTAGATTATTTGTTTTTTTGATATTGAGCTGCATGAGCTGTTTGTATATTTTGGAGATTAATCCCTTGTTGGTTGCTTCATTTGCAAATATTTTCTCCTAATCTGTGGTTTGTTTTTTCATTTTGCTTATGGTTTCCTTTGCTATTCAAAAACTTTTAAGTTTAATTAGGTCCTATTTGTTTATTTCTGTTTTTATTTTCATCACTCTCAGAGGTGGATCAAAAAGGATCTTGCTGCAATTTATGTCAGACAGTGTTCTGCCTATGTTTTCCTCTAAGAGTTTTTCATCATAGTTTTGGAAGTCTTAGCCATGGCAATCAGAGAAGAAAAAGAAGTAAAAGGAATCCAAATTGGAAATGAAGAAGTAAAATTGTCACTGTTTGCAGTTGACGTGATACTATATATAGAAAATCCTAAAGATGCTACCAAAAAACTACTACCACTCATCAATGAATTCAGTAAAGTTGCAGGATACAAAATTAATATGCCCAAATCTCTTTCATTCCTATACACTAACAATGAAAGATCAGGAGAAATTAAGGAAATAATCCCATTTACATCAAAAAGAATAAAATACTTAGGAGTAAACCTACCTAAGGAGGCAAAAGATCTGTACTCAGAAAACTATGATACTGATGAAAGAAATTGAAGATGACACAAACAGATGGAGAGATATACCATGTTCTTGGATTAGAAGAATAAACATTGTCAAAATGACTATAATACCCAAAGTAATCTATATATTCAAAGCAATCCCTGTCAAATTACCAGTAGTATTTTTCACAGAATTAGATGAAAAATTTTACGATTGTATAGAGATACAAAAGACCCTGAAAAGCCAAGGCTATCATGAGAAAGAAAAACGGAGCTGGAAGAATCAGGCTCCCTGACTTCAGACTACACTACAAAGCTACAGTAATCAAACAGTATGATATTGGCACAAAAACAGAAATATAGATCAATGCAAGAGGATAGAAACCCCAGAGATAAAACCATGCACCTATGGTCACCTAATCTATGACAAAGGAGGCAAGAATATACAATGGAGAAAAGACAGTCTCTTCAATAAGTGTTGCTGGGAAAACTGGATAGCTACATGGAAAAGACTGAAATTAGCACATTCTCCAACACCATACACAAAAATAAATTCAAAATGAATTAAAGACCTAAATGTAAGACCAGATACTAAAAATTCTGTTATTCTAAATTTATGGGTTATCAATAGTGATATAGCTATTTTGGCCTATGAGTGTATTGGTCAAAAATCTGTGGGATCCAAGTGATAGAAATTAATTTTAAAATTATTTATTCCACATAGGAATCCATGATGAAAAGTTTGAACAAACAAGGTTTGGAAAGGTAGAAATATAGCAGGGTGTAAGGTTAAAGATACACTGTCTACTGGGCTACTCTCACTTCTGAAACCAATTTCAAGACTGGGAGTTCCCTAAGACTAACCTTAGTTTTGATAATTAGCTATAAGAACTCACCGAAGGCTATTATCCTCAAGGTTATGGTTTATTACAATGAAAAAATACAGATTAAATTCAATTAAGGAAAGGTTTCATGATGAAGAGTCCAAAGAAGTTCTAAGCATGGAACTCCCACTTGTCCTCTGCCACTGAAGTCATGGACAAACACTATTTTCTTGGCAAAGGTGTGTGCCAATGTAAACGGAGTATTGCCAACCAGAGAAGCTCACCTTAGTCTTGGTGTGCAGGTCTTTATTGGAGCTCCACAGTCAACTGGCCACACGGCTGACCTCAGTCTCCAGCTCCACTGGGGTCAAGCTGATGCCACATGACTCAGTAATAAATGACATTGCTGGACTTTCTAGTGTGACCAGAGACACAAGGAAAACAAAGGCACTCTTGTCAGGCAGGACATTCTAAGGGCTTAGAGATTACCAGTAAGGGCCAAGGGTAAAGGCCAGAGCTCTCTTTGGGCAAGGTTAAATTCTTTACCACACACAGGGCTTAAGAAGGACACAGAGACTGAAAGTGAACACTGTCAGGCTCCTTATATATTAATTTTCTGTTGCCACCATAACAAATTTAGCATTTTAAAAGAACACAATTCATTATCTCACAGTTCTGTACATCGGAAGTCTAGGTTTGCACAGCTGATTTCTCTGCTCAAGTATGTCAAGGCCAAAATCAAGGTGCTGGCCATCTTAGTTCTTAGCTAGAGATTCTAGGAAATGATACACTTCCAAGATCATTCACACTGTTGGGAGAATCCATTTCCTTGCAGTCATAGGACTGAGGTTCCTGTTTCCTTGCTGGCTGCCAGCTGGGGTGGCCCTTAGCTCCTGGAAGCATTTGGTTCTATATCTCTGAGCCAGTAGTGCCTCAGATGTTTCTCATGTTTGGAATTTCTATGAATTCCTCGTCTTCCACACCTCTTTTCTGCCTACAGCTGGAGAAAGTTCTCTGCTTTTAAGGGCTCATGTGAATAATACAAGACAATGTCCCCGTTTTAAGGTCCATAACCTTAACTACATCTGCAAAGTCCTGTTTGCCCTGCAGCTTAACATATTCTACATGTTCCAGGGTTTAGGGTGTCAACATCCTCAGGGGAAATTCATACCATCTCTCATGTCTGCATTTCTCCATGGCTTCATGAATGTCTCTTTCTGTGTTTGGCTTCACGAATTTCTCCATGAAGTGAAGAACATGAGCACCAGCAGCCTCTAAGCATCAGGGACTATCAATACAAATGCCACAGGGGCCAGGCAGATAATGCCAATGAGTGAGGTGTGCTGGTGAGAAAGTAGTGAGTGCTACTCACTCAGAGACCACATGGCTTGCAAAGCTGTGAATATTTACTGTCCGGTCATTTACAGAAAACATTTGCCAACCCATGAATTAGAGGATGCATACATACCCCATTTGAAGTCCACCTCAGAGTTCCAGCCAATGGTTGCTGCAGAGAAATGTTCACGCAGTGTTGCCAAATCTTTCTCTTTTTTCAAGAGAAGGTTGAACTCAAGATTTTTATATGAAATTTTCTGATATTTAAGTGTCAACTAATTTTAAAAATTTCCAAACACTGGGAAGGCTAATGAGAAAATATCTGCTGATTATGCTGGCTCTTTCACAGTTTGTGACCTTTGTTTTATATAGTTTCAGGCATAAAGGAGAAATGGAATTTACCATTATTTAGTCTCAAGTCAAAATATCTGAGAAAAGAACTGTGTCATGAGCTCTCTTCTCACCAATCAAATATGACTAGGGGTGTGGGTATAACCATTGATTGATTCAACTTTATTAATTCACAGTCTTCTTCTTTGGCCCAGGGCTAGATTTTTTACAGGCCCCAAGTACCCGAAAGTATCCCACTCCAAACAAACAACCAATAAATAATTTCAAAATGAATATAAAAATAAATCTCCAAGATAAGATAAATCTCCAAGAATTTCAATGTGGTATTTTCTTCTCTGTATTAACTACTTTGAATTTATTAAAAATGTATTTTTTCAAAGAATAGCTCCCCCTACCCTCACTTTTTATTGTTTTTGTTTTTGTCCCGGCTTTTACACCAGGTTATTCTGCCACCTGTGTTTTCCAATACTGCTGGGCTAATGTGATGTGGCCAAAGGTGGGGTCACATCTGCATTAACAGTGTGGCTCTCAGAGTAGCCAGGTCGATGAAGGAAAGGAACATGGCAGCCGTCCCTAAGCTGAATGTATTACAGAGTGTACTCTCAAATGTACTTTTCCTCTTTTGAAATGAGTTTTCTGAAAGCCCAAACACCTATTTAATTTGCCTTTTATAAGTGACTATGGCTTGTTCTCTATAACTGAAACATGTCCTCATTGTCATGGAACATGGACATTTCTCCAACGCTTTCTAGCTGCTATAGAGCTTTGAGGTTTGCTTGGTTTTTCATGTTTTCTTATTTTTCCCCTTAAAAACTCACAGCCATAAAACTTCCTCTATAAAAGCACATTGATTTAATTTATTAACTCTCTGAGGAGATGGGAAAGGAGAGCACCTCTCAGGAGCCACAGTATAAGAAAAACAAATGAGCCCCTGAACTGGCAAATATCTGTCTGCTCTTCTGTCATACACATGTATTCTCTATCATACACATCTGGGAAGGGCTGACCAAAAGGTTTAATTGTAACTAAGAAGTACAATTTATTTGAAGAAAAGAAAGTCAGACAATTCAGATTAGTTGATGCCATGAAAATGAAATTTGATTGAATAGGGCTCTCATATTTGGTGAAATAATTAAACTTTTAAATGAAAATTTGATACTTAGGATACATATCAAAATGTGATGCCAATCTTTACTTTTTAATTAGACAAGGTCAAATCACACAATGTATTAATTGCTTAACTAAATAATTAAATCACATTAATTATTAAATTATTAAAGGAATAGCCAGTGAGTGCCTATGATATGTCTGTACTGCTAGGAGGTACTGGGGATACAATAGCAAGTAAGTAAATACATAATAAGTAAGCTCTCCTGGAGCTAACATGCAAGTGGTGAAAGACAGTAAACAAGTATTACACAACAACATGGCAGGTGGTGATTAGGACTCTGAAGAAAATGGAAACTGGTCAGTATATTATTATGGGTTGAATTGTGTCTCCCCAGAATTCATATGTTGAAGTTCTAACCCCTAGTACCTCACAATGTGACTGTATTTGAAGACAGAGTTTTAGAAGGGGTAATTAATGTTGAATGAGTTCTGTAGAATGGGGCCTAATCCAGTATGACTGGTGTCCCTATAAGAAGAGATTAGGAAACACACACACAGAGGAAGACCATGTGAAGAAGATGGCCATCTACAAGCCAAGGAGAGAGGTCTTCAGAAGAAAACAACCAATCCTGCTGACACCTTGGTCTTGGACTTCTACTCTCCAGAACTGTAAGGAAATAAATTTCTGTTTAAGCCTCCTGGTCTATGGTATTTGTATGGCAGCCCTAGCAAACTAATATATACACTCACTGTCCAGCCATAGTGCAACTTGGTGATATTAGAGAGAATCAGTGGTTGGACCTGTCCACATTGTGATCAAATCTCACAGAATTAATATTTCAGATGATTATGGGTTTTTTCCCCAGCACTTTCACCATGATAAATTATCCCACCTTTGCATTTGGTGGCATGTTTATTGTCTATAGTTTCCTCACTCAATAATATAAAGCTCTCTAAGGGTGCCCAGCCCTTTTCTGGTTGCCCCTATAATATATGTGCAGTATAAATAGTATGTGGTAACAAAAAATATCTATATTGAGTGGATAAACCTTTTTCTTATTTTAAAATAACACACATTTATTGTAGTAACTGTAGAAGATACAGATAAGGCAAAGAACTAATGATTACCTGTGATTGTATTATTGGTGAACCAGTAAAATGACTATTCCTTTAATAGGAGATGTCTTCTGATTTTTTTATGTTATTAATATATTTATGGTTTACATGTAATTGTTTATTACATTTAGAATACTGATTATATGAAATTTTCCATATTTTAAAATGCCTATAAATTTTATTTTCTTTAAGGAGAATTATTCATCTTGGACAGAACACCCAATACTTAAGAATAAGTTTGGGAACACAGCAACTGCTAATTTGGCATAAAACACCGTAACTGCTACAGCTTAATTGTTTCTGTCAAATGGAAGGTCGTTATAAAGCCCATGGAGCATCAGAGCAGCCAAATTTGTCAGTGACGGGACAGCATCCCTAATATATTTGCATAGGTAGAACCAGTCATTGCATAGGTAGAACCAATCAAATGACTACACATGCTTCATGTACTTAAAATCTACTTAATATGTGTTTTTAAACTGTCAATCTTTATGTTTTGAAAGCATAATTATATCTCAAAAAATGATACTCAAGCATCACTTTAAAATTACATCTGTTCAACATCAGTGATGCAACAGATTGATGGGTATTCAGATTCAGACATGATCATGGTACCATTTACCAGGGTTAGAGTAACTGTGCTCACTTGATGCATTTAAGAAACATTGATATGGTGCTTACTGTCTGCCAAGAACTGTTAAATAACTTGTTTAATCATCATAACAAGCCTATGAAATATGTAATATTGTGTCAGTGAGAAAGCTGAGGCACATAAGAAAGCTAAGATAAGGAAAGTTGCCAGGGCAAAGGCAGGATTTGTAGGGAGGCAGATGAGCTTCAGTGTTTGTGCTGAATGACTACAATCTGCTGCGTCTCCTAAAAGTCAGACAGTAGCCAAGATCTGTGATGCGCACTGTGTGCCTGATCCTCCCATACACTTTAGATACATTCAGTCACTTTATGGTATTGAGCCACCCACCGAGAATCAAAAGGTCTGGGTTCCAGTTTCAATTTTGGTGATGGACTGAGAGCGTGATTCAGGGAACCTGGTTGTACTTCTCTGGGACTTAAGCTACTGAGCTGGTTGAATTAGATGTTATCTCCAGTCTCTTCTAACTCTAGAGTTTTGGAATTTGTAGACTATCTTAAAAGTCTTGAAAAAACCTTTTTTTTAAGTTTTCTATTTTTTTAAAATGGAGTACTCAGTCTAGATTTTTTATCTCCTACACTCTCATTCTTGAAAAACACTTTTATATGCTCATTTATACAAATTTTAAATTTGACAGAGATGTAGATGTCTTAGATTCAGATGCCATTATAAAGATATAAAGCTCTTTTGGCAAAGAAAATGAAACAAAAAAGCAAACGCACAGAAAATAAAAACAAACAAATAATTTTACCTTTAATCATACAGGAACTTTTTATTTGGGTAAAACCAGTTAGTTCAAGAAGCTCAAATTCTTTTCGATGATACTCATCTATATACAGCCTTATATGGTGCCAAAGCAGTGATGTAAATATATTCTAATTTCCATAAGCAAAGACATTTTCAGTAAGTGCTTACATATAATATTGCTATTTACTTAAGCAAATAGAGTTAACCTTCACCTCGTCCCAGGTGATAATCTCCTAGACTGTTTAGGAACAATGTTCTCAGGAATAAGCCAAAGACATGGAAACATATGATGCTTTTGTTAATGATCATAATGAATAATTTACTATTCTCTAGCCTCATCTTACCTCGCAGTTCATCATGATCTAATGATTTAGACCATGTTTTATTTTACAGATAACACCAGGAACAGCAGTCCAATTCCTACTGCACCTCAACTCTCCTCTAGAATGAAACACATTAAACAAGAAATGGCCAAAAATCACCTTCAGTTTGTGCGATTTGAAGCAACAGACCTCCATGGTGTGTCCAGGTCTAAGAGTATCCCTGCACACTTTTTCCAAGTGAGTTTTGCAAGTAAAGTTATGATTGAATATAATTTCATTCAATTCATTTGCAAGCACATGGTCCTTATTGCTCTTTCTTATTTTATTGTAATCTGTACAGCAATTCTAGTTGAAAACCAATCATTCATTTTGCTTCTTCCCTTGCCACTCCCCAGACACATTATTGTTCCCCTAAGAGCTGAATGTATACTTTCAGCTACCAAACAGCAATTCATTTACCCAATATAAATATAAAACTAATTAAGACTGGTAATTTTCATCCTTCTGCCTTGAATAATTTCACTCCTTTTTTTCTCTTATTGCAATTATGAAGATTATAATTTGTTTGATATGAGAAAATTACAACAGAAGACCCAGGAGTAAATACAAAGAGAAAAAAAAGATTAAATAAAATTTGCTAGATAAAAAGCATATCCCTTTTAGCTTCTAATTCTGATAAGAATATATCCTGGGCTTCCCTGGTGGCGCGGTGGTTGAGAGTCTGCCTGCTGATGCCGTGGAACGGCTGGTCCCGTGAGCCATGGCCGCTGAGCCTGCACGTCCGGAGCCTGTGCTCCGCAACAGGAGAGGCCATAACAGTGAGAGGCCTGCGTACTGCAAAAAAAAAAAAAAAAAAAAAAAGACTATATCCTATTTTTGTTGGATGACAATAAATATTATTAAGTTCTCAAAAATAGTGATATCAAGAAATATATTTTTAGATATGTTTTGAGATTTTCTGAGTATTTTTCAGTTTATGTCATGTATTTACTTTAATAACTGACTTACTGTGTTACTGAAACATCATTTCTTAGGAAGGGACATCAGTATTATATACAAAAGTATAAAAATTAAGCATCCTCTAAGATTATTGTTTAAATATATCTTACTTATTACTTCAATATCAAATTGTAATTTTTCTCATTTGCTTTATATTGGGAAAAACTGGGCATCTTCAAAACACTTCTTAAAGAATTCCAAAAGATTCAAATCTGTTTCTTCAAAAATTCTTTAGATCTGCCTGCACACACACACACAGACACAAACACACACACACGAAGTTTATGTACATAGGTCCTTGAGTAGGTTGAAAATTAAGCAGGCACTGAATAAACTGCTTGACTTACTCAACTTTACTACTGGCAAAAGCAGATTTAGATCATCCAGATCAAATGGCACTTGGAAATGTGCAGAGATGGTGGAAAGTGAAGGAGGAAGTGGCTCACCAGCACCTGCAGAAGAGTCGCTTCTGCGAGCATCAGCCCCTCCTCGTTAGCCACCCTGTTTGAGATTTGGAAATAATATAACAAAGAGTTTGGCTTGCAGAATGTGAGTAGGTTTTGTTACCCTCACGGTGTTCACTGACATCATAGGAACCAAACTTTACAGTCAGCTTTTTCTCCACCCATTAATGGAAACGTCAACACATGAAACCTTATTGATATTCCTACTACACAATTTCTACATTTTTATGTGTCTGTTCAACATTATAACTTCATTATTTCCATGTTGTATGGCACATAGAAAAGTTAAATAAAAGCTAAATCCATTGCACCCAAGAGGTATTTGACTAGAAAGTGCCTTAGCAACCATCTACTCTAACACTTCTGTTTCACAGATACGGAGGCTGAGGCACATAACATATGAGGCACATAACATAGTTCTGTGACCTGCTTAACTTCACACAAGGAATTAATGACAGAGTTAGGACTGCTGACTTGAAGGCTGCGACATTTTGGAAACTATAACATAGGTCCACATTCACGGGCAAGGTTTCTGGAACTCTGCACCTGTGAGGTAGTTTGTTCATTAGTGGGTTGTAAAGGTGAGTGAAGAGAGGAGTGCAGCTGTCAGCAGTCCCGGCTCTTCTGTCCTGTGTGTCCCGGGTGTGACAACAGTCAGCTCTCTGAGAAAGACTGAGGATTCTTTACTGTAGACTTTGGGGAGTCAGTTACCTGTGGGGGTTACAATAGAATAAGCCCTATCTGAAGTATTAGCCACTATGCCACACGATAAAAAGTGCTTTAAAAAACATTTTTGGTTATGATCAGTTCAAATAATTCTGTTAGGTTTTACCTTTGTCATTTGCTATAGACATTTTCTTTATCATTATAGCTTTTCTTTATGAGTGCTGTTTTCATGAACATGAGCATATAAAGTCTCCAAGGCTAAAGCTATTAAGCCTTGTTTATAAATTACCTTTGGGGGGTCTATTTTAAACTATTTAAAATTTGTCTGATACTAAGCTAGCTTTAACCAACAGATGTTAAATATTTTTTTTCGTTCTCCCACCCCCCAAGTGTTTGTTTGTTTTCAAGTTTCAAAACTTGATTGCTCTATCCTTTAATTCTTCAGGAAAAAGTGATCCATGGTGTTTACATGCCCCGAGGTTATCTTGAATTGATACCAAATCCTAAGGACAATGAAGTGGATCACATAAGAGCAACATGTTTTAATAGTGACATAGTCCTGATGCCAGAGCTCTCGACCTTCAGAGTTTTGCCATGGGTCGAGAGGACTGCAAGGGTGATCTGTGACACGTTCACTGTGACTGGCGAGCCTCTGATGACTTCCCCAAGGCACATCGCAAAGAGGCAGCTGAGCCGGCTGCAGGACTCTGGCTTCTCCCTGTTCTCTGCCTTCATCTATGATTTTTGCATTTTTGGTATACCTGAAATTATCAATTCAAAGACCATATCTCTCCCTGCTTCAGCATTGCTAAATGATCACGACCAGCCTTTCATCCAGGACCTCGTGGATGGGTTGTATCACACTGGGGCCAATGTTGAGAGCTTTTCCTCCTCTACCAGGCCTGGCCAGATGGAAATCTGCTTTCTGCCTGAATTTGGCATCAGTTCAGCTGATAACGCATTTACCTTTAGAACAGCTGTCAAAGAAGTGGCAAGGAAATATAATTACATCACCAGCTTTTTCATCGAGACTGGATTCTGCAATTCAGGAATTTTGTCTCATAGTCTCTGGGATGTCGATGGAGAGAAAAACATGTTCTGTAGCAGTTCTGGAATGGAGCAGCTCACGACCACTGGGAAAAAATGGTTGGCAGGTCTCTTGAAGCACTCCGTGGCTCTCAGCTGCTTGATGGCTCCTGCTGAGAGCTGCCGGAAGCGCTATTCCAAGGAGAGTAAAGACCTGAAGGAGAGTGTGCCGACAACGTGGGCATACAACGATAACAGCTGTGCTTTTAATATCAAGTGCCATGGTGAGAAAGGCACCAGAATAGAAAATAAACTGGGCTCAGCCACGGCAAACCCTTACCTGGTGCTGGCCGCCACTGTGGCTTCAGGCTTGGATGGACTTCAAAGAAACGATGGTGTTTTGGCTGCTCCAGAGGACAGCACAGACCTTCATCAGCCCAAACTTTCTGAGATCCCTTTGAAACTAGAAGATGCCCTCATGGCACTGGAGGAAGATCAATGTCTGAGACAGGCTCTAGGGGAAACTTTTATTCGATATTTTGTTGCCATGAAGAAATATGAGTTGGAAAGTGAAAAAACAGATGCTGAGAGAAATAAATTCTTAGAGTATTTTATTTAGTGTGAAACACTTAACTATTCCTTTAGCGATGTGAGTTTGACTTAAGTAGTTGATCTGCCAGAAAGAAAAGATTGGATTTTTGCAACAACAACAAGACTACAAATGCTTTCTCTTTTTTTTGTCCCCATGGAGTATTTGACAGATGAAGTGGGGTTGCTGAGAGGATTCTGATTCAGAAACAAACAATAAAGCTGTGGTGCAGCTGTGACGTGAAAACCAGCAAACCTTGTCACTCAGTGGTCATTGCCTCCGCGTATGTTGACCTAGATAGGAATATTCAATTTTGTGGGAGCAACAAATATATTCACACAATTAAAAAGACTTAAGAATTAGAATGCAAAATTTAAATGACTAAAAAAAAACAAAATAATTTCAATCATACACATAGGTTGTGACTGCCAGCAAAACAAAGATATCCGCTAATATAATCTCACTCATCAACGCATTCTGAGGGTCTATTTTGCAAGCATCATTGTGATGCTTCTAAATGAGTTAATTAAGTTTTACAAAAATATGTCATGATGACAAGTTAGCAGAAGTGTTCACATATGTCCCTTCTCTTTCTACCCTTCATCACCAGCTCCTAAAAGGCCAAGGAATTTCAAGGCTGTAATGTCCACAAGAAACAAATCCACAAGAAATAGATTTTGAGCTGGGAACAATGAGGTCAAATATTTAAAAGTAGTGAAAATGTTTCTTTAAACAGTATCTCATATAGAAGCCGAATTCATAAAATACGGATGGAATGGGGATGGGCTGTGGTGGGTGGGCTCTGCCTCGTTTGTACCACTCTGAAACTGGAGATTTCAAAGATACCTCTGGTGCTTTGTGGAGCATGAAAACAACTGCCTTGTTAACCAGGGCAATGTTTTCAGCTAAAATTGTCTTTAAATTACCGAGTCCCCTGCCCGCAGAAGTTGGTATCTCCCCAGAGAATCTTAAATGTTCTAGACCTTTGTGTGAATGAGATACTATTGTAACTATCAGCAAAGTTTAGCTTCTTTGGGGAGGAAATTCAAAATCCACTTACTAGCAAATAAAAACCCTATTCCACTGCTTAGAATCAAATAGGAGATTTTATGTTCAATTAAAACCAACTGTGGTCTTAGCTGAGAGAGCAAACACGCAGGCACAGGATTAGAATATGGCTCAGATCCTCCTAACTCAAATCCATGGTACTCAGTAGCTTTAATACTGAAAGTCAGCCTATCTTCTTCTAATTGTTCACCCTCTTTCCTTTGAGCAGGAGAAGTATGTATGGATACATAAGAATAATATTTTTTGAGTGGATTAAGGGGTAGAGAGAATGGTAGTGTAGGGTGTGTGGAGAAGGAAAGGAACATGCAAGAACACTCCAGAGAATGAAACCCCACACATTCTACGGGGGAAGAGCTTACTGGTTGTCTCCCTGTCTCTATTCTCCCCTCCGTTCTCAATAGTGACATATGAACGTGTCTGGGGTTTCATTGTGGCAGAGTGTGGTCATGTTATTAGGTTCACACCAAAGAAATGCAAGTTGAAGTGTTGTATGGAAGCTCTAGGAAACTTCCTTCAAGGCTAGAGTCTCCGTTCCCCATCCTTTCCCCATCCTTCTGCCCTCACCTTCCTGCCGACTAACCTGGAGGTGATGTGGCTAGAGTGATGCACTGAGGAATGGAGCTGTAAAGGGTGCTAACGGGGTGGAAGCTTTGTCCTGATTTTTTTCTAGCAGATTTTTACTTCTATCTCTTTTAAGGCACCGTGAGATTGTGTCTTTGTTACTTGGACAAAAATCACCTTTCTTGCTTGTGTGTGAGTGTGATTGTATGTGTGTGTGTGTGCATGTGTGTGTGTGTGTGTGTGTCTGAGTGTGTGGGGAAAAGGTGAGGGATTTGGGGATGAAAAAATAAAGATAAAAGAACCAGTGAAAGATCAGTTCCTCAACCTTTCTATTCTAGGAGAGTCTGAATTAGAGGGATTTACACATGCAAAAAAGTTACACTGTCCCCCACCCTAACAGAGCTGTATAGACCTGTACAGCAAAGAGTGTTGCCCACCCTTCAGTTCTACAAGGATCAAGTCTTTAGCCACTGCAGTCCCTGACCAACAGTGTAGCCCAGAAGGAATTCAGGACGAAAAACAGTATGAAATGTGCTTTGGAAAAACAGGCCTTTAGACAGTTAGATGCATATCTGAGGAAGAATTTTAATGAAACTAGATTCTTGTATTTTCCCATGCATAGAAAAGCACAAAATCATTACCTGAACTACCTGTTCATTGTGACTAGAGGTAATCTTTTACTGAGATGTATGCTTGGTTGACTACACTTATTCCATAGCCCAAAGTCATGTATATCCTGACTCCTTCCCTACTTCTTTGGAGCAGTTCCTCAGAGCTGTCTGACAGGCTGTCTCCCAGGCTATAGTCCACAGTAAGACGCTAAATAAAACTTCAACTCACAGATCTTACATTGTGCCTTTTTCTTTCAGACCCCTTATGTAGCTCATGGGCTTTCATGAAACATGTCTAGTGCTTTGGCTTAGTTTTACCACAACGTGTAAAAGATGGCATAAAAACTCTGTTAATCAAGGTGTTTGTAGCCTTTTTTTTCTCCTAGAATGTGATATTAGCAAAATAACTTAAAAAACCCACAATATTCAGGATGGTAGTGTGAGGGAATTATGTAACTGGGAACATCATGCTCGGTGTTCAGTACACAGTTGTGAGTTGACAGAAAATATTCAGCCATGTGTTACCCATTGGTTTATAATATAAACTGGTGTGGCAATCTTCACAGAGATTTCCTTTAGGGTGTGCTGATATATATATATATATATATATATTCTTATTTTTTAAGGCAAACCAAAAATAAACATTGGCCAAGAAGGTTCAGAGCTAAAGAAAAATTGGAGTAGACATACAAGTTCTGTTATGTTTCTTTCCTATTTATCCGTTCACAGGCTTTTTATTTTTGAAGAGACTTTCTCTGATGCTTCTACTGTCTTAGTCTAGGTTAAGAGGGCTGGGCAGTCATTCAACAGCATTTATTGAACATCTGTTGTGTGCTAAGCCTTCTGCTGGGACTCACAGCTCTAGGGGAGACCAAGACAAATATGGACAAACAGGGAAAGGGTTTGGGGTTGGTGGGATTTTTTTTTGTTTTTGTCTTGTTTTGTTTTTTGCAGTACACCAGCCTCTCACTCTTTTGGCCTCTCCTGTTGCAGAGCACAGGCTCCGGATGCACAGGCTCAGCGGCCATGGCTCACGGGCCCAGCCGCTCCATGGCATGTGGAATCTTCCCGGACTGGGGCACGAACCTGTGTCCCCTGCATCGGCAGGCAGACTCTCAAACACTGCGCTACCAGGGAAGCCCTTATTTGTAGTTTTTTAAGGAACCTCCATACTGTTCTCCATAGTGGCTGTACCAATTCACATTCCCACCAGCAGTGCAAGAGTGTTCCCTTTTTTCCACACCCTCTCCAGCATTTATTGTTTCTAGATTTTTTGATGATGGCCATTCTGACTGGTGTGAGATGATATCTCATTGTAGTTTTGATTTGTATTTCTCTAATGATTAAAGATGTTGAGCATTCTTTCATGTGTTTGTTGGCAATCTGTATATCTTCTGTGGAGAAATGTGTATTTAGGTCTTCTGCCCATTTTTGGATTGGGTTTTTTTGTTGTTGTTGTTATTGAGCTTCATGAGCTACTTATAAATTTTGGAGATTACTCCTTTGTCAGTTGCTTCATTTGCAAATATTTTCTCCCATTCTGAGGGTTGTCTTTTGGTCTTGTTTATGGTTTCCTTTGCTGTGCAAAAGCTTTTGAGTTTCATTAGGTCCCATGTGTTTATTTTTGTCTTTATTTCCATTTCTCTAGGAGGTGGGTCCAAAAGGATCTTGCTGTGATTGATGTCATAGAGTGTTCCGCCTATGTTTTCCTCTAAGAGTTTGATAGTTTCTGGCCTTACATTTAGGTCTTTAATCCATTTTGAGCTTATTTTTGTGTATGGTGTTAGGGAGTGATCTAATCTCATACTCTTACATGTCCCTGTCCAGTTTTCCCAGCACCACTTATTGAAGAGGCTGTCCTTTCTCCACTGTACATTCCTGCCTCCTTTATCAAAGATAAGGTGACCATATGTGCGTGGGTTTATCTCTGGGCTTTCTATTCTGTTCCATTGATCTATCTTTCTGTTTTTGTGCCAGTACCATACTGTCTTGATTACTGTAGCTTTGTAGTATAGTCTGAAGTCAGGGAGCCTGATTCCTCCAGCTCCATTTTTCATTCTCAAGAATGCTTTGGCTATTCGGGTTCTTTTGAGTTTCCATACAAATTGTGAAATTTTATGAATCTCTTCACGAAATTACTCCTTTATTTTCAATTACTATAATTGTTCTAATCAAAGATTAGGGGAAAATGTGATTACTGAATTTAAGGCTGGTTGTTAAGTGAGTACACATAAGAAGTATAAACTAAAGACTCTAATAAGGCAAGAAAAGAAATATCAGTATCATAGTAGGAAGCTTCTGTTTTCAAGGACATTTTATGATCTAAAATTTCATTTTACAGTGATTGTCTGAATAACAATAAAGCTTGAAACAGTTATTTGAAGGCAATGAGAGATTTAAAGACTTTAATATGAATAAAAATTGAAAGCACACAGTAAAGTCTGAACTTATCAGTGACACATAACAGTCTACTGACATATCTTCAGTCAACTGTTTGACAAAATAGGTTACCAATATATTTGTAATATGGGTATTATGGGACAATACCTTTAGTCTTGAGTTTCCTATTACAGGTGTTAAAACTTGTATCTCTAGGGCTTCCCTGGTGGCACAGTGGTTGAGAGTCCACCTGCCGATGCAGGGGACATGGGTTCGTGCCCCAGTCCAGGAGGATCCCACAGGCTGTGGAGCAGCTAGGCCTTTGAGCCATGGCCACTGAGCCTGCGCTCCACAACGGGAGAGAACACAACAGTGAGAGGCCCGCGTACGGCAAAAAACAAACAAACAAACAAAACCTTGTATCTCTAAACGTTACATATGTGCACTGTGCCTTGAATCTTCCGTTAAAGCTCTTCTCATGTTGCCTATAATTAGTAGTTTACATGATAGATTTTCTAATTAGAATGTGAGTTCCAAGAAGGAAAGGCACAGATCTTGTTCATAATTATATTTTTTATTCCTTGCACATACTCTGAAATTCAATAACTGTTTAACCAATTGATTGATCAAGCAGCTTATATGCTATAGGAATAATACAGTTCTATAGTATTGTATAATACTCTCACACACATGCACGAACCCAGAGAGAGTGAGAAATAAAGATGGGGACAACTGAAAGAATCACTGATTGGTTTGTTATTGGCGCTAAAATTTCTGCAATTAAGTGAACTTCTTTAGCTTCCTCTGTTTTCAGAAACTCATGTGTAAACACTATTTGATCAGCTTGATGGGGATCATAAAAAACAGAGATCAGGGTGGAATAGTCACGCTTATTTGCCGAGCAGAACCCTTCAATGGCTTTCTTTTTTTTTTCTTTTTTAACACCTTTATTGGAGTATAATTGCTTTACAATGGTGTGTTAGTTTCTGCTTTATAACAAAGTGAGTCAGTTATACATACACATATGTTCCCATATCTCTTCCCTCTTGTATCTCCCTCCCTCCCACCCTCCCTATCCCACCCCTCTAGGTGGTCACAAAGCACCCAGCTGATCTCCCTGTGCTATGCGGCTGCTTCCCACTAGCTATCTACCTTACATTTGGTAGTGTATATATGTCCATGCCACTCTCTCACTTTGTCACAGCTTACCCTTCCCCCTCCCCATATCCTCAAGTCCATTCTCTAGTAAGTCTGTGTCTTTATTCCCCTCTTACCCCTAGGTTCTTCATGACTTTTTTTTCTTAGATTCCATATATATGTGTTAGCGTACGGTATTTGTTTTTCTCTTTCTGACTTACTTCACTCTGTATGACAGACTCTAGGTCCATCCACCTCACTACAAATAACTCAATTTCGTTTCTTTTTATGTTTGTGGAATTTCCCTCCTTTTGTCTCCTGTCTTGCAAGGTAGAAGTCAGAACCTCATCTTTCCAGTTTCTCTCACAGCTATGGTGCAAAGACTGTCAATCAGATGCAATCATTCAAACTTTGTGGGCTCCATTCTGGGTAAGCCTGAGGGAGGCCACAGTCGCAAGAGTCCTAGGGGCAGCATCCTTGGACTCTTGTCACTCTGGCCTCCCTCAGGCTTACCCAGGGGTAATGTTTCCATAATGTTACAGAAACATTAACTGCATTATGTGATGTGTGAAACTAATCCAGTTTTTTTTAACATCTTTATTGGAGTATAATTGCTTTACAATGCTGTGTTAGTTTCTGCTTTATAACAAAGTGAATCAGCTATACATATACATATATCCCCATATCTCCTCCCTCTTGCCTCTCCCTCCCGCCCTCCCTATCCCACCCCTCTAGGTGGTCCCAAAGCACCACAGTGGTGGTCACTTAGGGCCTCTCGGAGCAGTCAGACTTATCTTCCAAACCTGATTTTCTGACCTTCCCAGATTCTGTGAATTATCTAATATCTGTTAATACATTCCTTGTCTGCTTAAGCTAGCTAGAATTTGCCTAAAGAATCCTGACTGAAAACAGTTTATAAAAGGACACAGAAAGAGCAAGACACTTTGATCAGGGGGAAGGGGGAAAGCAGGCAGTGCTCTTTAATCAGAAAAGTAGAACAAGTTAATGTCTATATTAGATGTAGATTTGTACCAGTTTATTAAGCTACATCACACTGGTGCTTTCTCATTAGCTGCCTTATTTGATGCTTCCTACAATTTCATGAGAATAGTATGCTCATTATTTTAATAGGAAGACAGGTAAGACTCAGAGAAGTTAAGTGTGGAGACAATTGGCAGGTGAATCCAGGCCCCACCCCTTGAGTCTCACGGTCTCCGTGCTACATACTGAAACACCATTCACTGTAGAGTTTCAGCAGAGTCACTAAAAATAATGTTATGTTTCAATTTCAATTTTAGGGCTTCTGGGCACCAACAGGTAGGTGCTTTTTCTAGATAACTAAATAATCAGACCTTTTCTTTTTTGTTAATATGTACTTCAATTTAAAGTAGTTTCACTAAGTTTTATTCAATATGTTTGAATACAAACAAATCTCAGCAAACCAGATGTGGGATTTTTCAGGTAATAGCTATCTGCCAGCTACTCCACACAGGCCAGAAAATCTCATCAAAAAGGAAGATCATGCTATAACAGCATTTATATTACATTCAGAACTTTTCTCAGAGAAGAATAGTAATTTAAGCCATAAAAGTTTTTTTTACCATTTTTTGGAATATTAAAATACCTGATTGAAATCCCTAAGTCCCTGGGATTTAAACTGAAATTATTTTGTTCCATCTTCAGAAATCTTCTTTGACAAGAAGCCTGCATTCACTGAGAGCATAAAGAATTTGATATTTCTCTATGTCTGCTTAAGGAATAACACATAAGAACGTACATTGATGTTTCTTTAAAAAACAGGCAGCTTACCTGAAGGGAAAAGGTATAAATTAAAGTGAAAAGAGAATTGAGTAGAACCTAGCACACAATGAGAATTTTTTTCTTTTCTTTCCTTTTTAGAGTTTTTCCTTTTAAGGTAAATATGATCACTTGATTCATCACCAATCATCAGAAGAATGAATAGCAAAACCACAATAAGATATCACTTCACACCTGTCATAATGGCTATTATCAAAAACGCAACAAGTGTTGGCAAGGATATGGAGAAAAGGAAATCCTCATGCATTGCTGGTGGGAATGTAAATCAGTGCAGCTACTGTGCAAAACAATATGGAGATTCCTCAATAAATTAATAATAGAATTACCTTATGATCCAGCAATTCCACTCTTGGGTATTTTTCCAAAGAAAATGAAAACATGAATTTGGAAAGATATATGCACCCCTATGTTCATTGCAGCATTATTTGTAAATAGCTTGGCTATTTGTAAATAGCCAACATATGGAAGCCACCTAAGTGCTCATGAATACATGAATAGATATAGAATATGTGGTATATATATACAATGGGATGTTACTCAGCCATAAAAAAGAATGAAATCTTGCCATTTGTGACAACATGGATGGACCTAGAGGGTATAATTCTAAGTGAAATAAATCAGACAAAGACAAATCCTGTATGATTTAACTTATATGTGAAATTAAAAAACACAAAACAAATGAACAAACATAACTAAACAGAATCAGAGTTATAGATACAGAGAACAAACAGACAGTTGCCAAAAGGGAGAAGTGGGGGCTTGAGAGAAATAGGTGATGGAGATTAAGAGGTACAAACTTCTAGTTGCAAAATAAATAATTCATGAGTATGAAGTGTACAGTGTAGGAGATATAGTCAGTAACTATGTAATATCTTAGTATGGTGACATATCATAACTAGAGTTATGATGATCATTTTGAAATGTACAGAAATATCAAATCACTATGCTGTGTACCAGAAACTAATGTCATGCTGTAGGTCAATTATACTTGAAAAATAAACAATGTATTAAAATACTAATAACATATGCATTTACAATCACATAGCTTACATGTGAATATATTTAAGTCAACAGATATTAAGTATAGGCTCAATATCAGTGGGGAGAGGAGAAAGGAGCATTGAAAATATATAATATTACTGACATCTATGGGTATATTCAAGAGCCATTAGAAATATGAAACTGTGGAAACATTACATGCATTATGGGATGCCTGAAATTAATCCAGGTTTTAAAATTTCTGGATTACTCTGCAATGTATTTGGAATAAATAGTCTGAAAAGGACTAAAAAAGAAATATTTACTATTTAAGAAACCATGAAATGATAAAAAAATCTAACTATAATTTGTTACTTATTTGGAGGTTGATGTAAATGAATCAGATGATAAAAACCTCTAAAACATCTATAAATTAAATAAATTCTACAAAGTGCTAAATTTCTTTCTTTTTAAAACATCTTTATTGGAGTATAATTGCTTTACAATGGTATGTTAGTTTCTGCTTTATAAAAAAGTGAATCACTTATACATATACATCTGTCCCCATATCTCTTCCCTCTTGCTTCTCCTTCCCTCCCACCCTCCCTATCTCACCCTTCTAGGTGGTCACAAGCACCCAGCTGATCTCCCTGTGCTATGCGGCTGCTTCCCACTAGCTATCTATTTTACGTTTGGTAGTATATATATGTCCATGCCACTCTCTCACTTTGTCCCAGCTCAGCCTTCCCCTTCACCATATCCTCAAGTCCATTCTCTAGTAGGTCTGCGTCTTTATTCTCATCTTGCCCCTAGGTTCTTCATGACCTTTTTCTTTCTTTTTTTTTTTATAGATTCCGTGTATAAGTGCTAGCATACAGTATTTGCTTTTCTCTTTCTGACTTACTTCACTCTATATGACAGACTCAGGTCCATGCACCTCAATACAAATAACTCAATTTCATTTCATTTTATGGCTGAGTAATATTCCATTGTATATATGTGCCACATCTTCTTTATCTATTCATTTGTCAATGAACACTTAGGTTGCTTCTATGTCCTGGCTATTGTAAATAGAGATGCAATGAACATTTTAGTACATGACTCTTTTTGAATTATGGTTTTCTCAGGGTATATGCCCAGTAGAGGGATTACTGGGTCATATACTAGTTCTATTTTTAGTTTTTTAAGGAACCTCCATACTGTTCTCCATAGTGGCTGTACCAATTTATATTCCCAACAACAGTGAAAAAGGGTTCCCTTTTCTCCAAACCCTCTCCAGCTTTTATTGTTTGTAGATTTTCTGATGATGGCCATTCTGACTGGTGTGAGATGATACCGCATTGTAGTTTTGATTTGCATTTATCTAATGATTAAAGATGTTGAGCATTCTTTCATGTGTTTGTTGGCAGTCTGTATATCTTCTTTGGAGAAATGTCTATTTAGGTCTTCTGCCCATTTTTGGATTGGGTTGTTTGTTTTTTTGATATTGAGCTGCATGATCTGCTTATAAATTTTGGAGATTAATCCTTTGTCAGTTGCTTCATTTGCAAATATTTCCTCCCATTCTGAGGGTTGTCTTTTCATCTGGTTTATGGTTTCCTTTGCTGTGCAAAAGCTTTTAAGTTTCATTAGGTCCCATTTGTTTATTTTTGTCTTTATTTCCATTTCTCTAGGAGGTGGGTCAAAAAGGATCTTGTTGTGATTGATGTCATAGAGTGTTCTGCCTATGTTTTACTCTAAGAGTTTGATAGTTTCTGGCCTTACATTTAGGTCTTTAATCCATTTTGAGTTTATTTTTGTGTATGGTGTTAGGGAGTGCTCTACTTTCATACTTTTACTTGTACCTGTCCAGTTTTCCCAGCACCACTTATTGAAGAGGTTGTCTTTTCTCTACTGTATATCCTTGCCTCCTTTATCAAAGATAAGGTGACCATATGTGCCAGGGGTTATCTCTGGGCTTTCTGTCCTATTCCATTGATCTATATTTCTCCTTTTGTGCCAGTACAATACTCTCTTGATTACTGTAGCTTTGTAGTATAATCTGAAGTCAGGGCACCTGATTCCTGCAGCTCCATTTTTCTTTCTCAAGATTTCTTTGGCTATTCGGTGTCTTTTGTGTTTCCATACAAATAGTGAAATTTGTTGTTCTAGTTCTGTGAAAAATGCCAGTCATAGTTTGACAGGGACTGCACTGAATCTGTAGATTGCTTTGAGTAGTAGAGTTATTTTCACAATATTGATTCTTCCAATCCAAGAACATCATATATCTCTCAATCTATTTGTATCATCTTTAATTTGTTTCATCAGTGTCATAATTTTCTGCATACAGGACTTTTGTCTCCTTAGGTAGTTTATTTCTAGATATTTTATTCTTTTTGTTGCAATGGTAAATGGGAGTGTTTTCTTGATTTCCCTTTCAGATTTTTCATCATTAGCGTATAGGAATGCTAGAGATTTCTGTGCATTAATTTTGTATCCTGCTACTTTACCAAATTCATTGATTAGCTCTAGTAGTTTTCTGGAAGCATCTTTAGGATTCTCTATGTATGTCATGTCATATGCAATTCTTATGTCATCTGCAAACAGTGACAGCTTTACTTCTTCTTTTCTGATTTGGATTCCTTTTATTTCTTTTTCTTCTCTGATTGCTGTGGCTAAAACTTCCAAAACTATGTTGAATAATAGTGGTGAGAGTGGGCAAACTTGTCTTGTTCCTGATCTTAGTGGAAATGGATTCAGTTTTTCACCATTGAGGACGATGTTGGCTGTGGGTTTGTCATATATAGCCTTTATTATGTTGAGGAAAGTTCCCTCTATGCCTACTTTCTGCAGGGTTTTTATCATAAATGGTGTTGAATTTTGTTGGAAGCTGTCTCTGCATCGATTGAGATGATCATATTGTTTTTCTCCTTCAATTTGCTAATATGGTGTATTACACTGATTGATTTGCATATATTGAAGAATACTTGCATTCCTGGTATAAAGCCCACTTGATCATGGTGTATGGTCCTTTTAATGTGCTGTTGCATTCTGTTTGCTAGTATTCTGTTGAGGATTTTTGCATCTATGTTCATCAGTGATATTGGCCTGTAGTTTTCTTTCTTTGTGACATCTTTGTCTGGTTTTGATATCAGGGTGATGGTGGCCTCGTAGAATGAGTTTGGGAGTGCTCCTCCCTCTGCTAGATTTTGGAAAAGTTTGAGAAGGATAGGTGTTAGCACTTCTCTAAATGTTTGATAGAATTCACATGTGAAGCCATATGGTCCTGGTCTTTTGGTTGTTGGGAGATTTTTAATCACAGTTTCAATTTCAGTGCTTGTGATTGGTCTGTTCATATTTTCTATTTCTTCCTCGTTCAGTCTCAGAAAGTTGTGCATTACTAAGAATTTGTCCATTTCTTCCAGGTTGTCCATTTTACTGGCATAGTGTTGCTTGTAGTAATCTCTCATGATCCTTTGTATTTCTGCAGTGTCAGTTGTTTCTTCTCCTTTTTCATTTCTAACTCTATTGATTTGAGTCTTCTCCATTTTTTTCTTGATGAGTCTGGCTAATGGTTTTTCAATTTTGTTTATCTTCTCAAAGAACCAGCTTTTAGTTTTATTCATCTTTGCTATCAATTCCCTCATTTCTTTTTTCATTTATTTCTGTTGTGAACTTTATGATTTCTTTCCTTCTGCTAATTTTGGGGTTTTTTGTTCTTCTTTCTCTAATTGCTATAGGTGTAAGGTTAGATTGTTTATTTTAGATGTTTCTTGTTTCTTAAGGTAGGATTGTATTGCTATAAACTTCCCTCTTAGAACTGCTTTTGCTGCATCCCATAGGTTTTGGGTCGTCGTGACTCCATTGTCATAATTATCAATATGTATGTTCCTATTCCCATTTTCTTAATTGATTTGGGTTTGTTATTGTAGGTCTTTTCCTTCTCTTGTGTTTCCTGACTAGAGAAGTTCCTTTAGCATTTGTTGTAAAGCTGGTTTCCTGGTGCTGAATTCTCTTAGCTTTTGCTTCTCTGTAAAGGTTTTAATATCTCCATCAAATCTGAATGAGATCTTTGCTGGGTAGAGTAATCTTATTTGTAGCTTTTTCTCCTTCATAACCTTAAATATGTCCTGCCACTGCCTTCTGGCTTGCAGAGTTCCTGCTGAAAGATCAGCTCTTAACCTTATGGGGATTCCTTTCTGTGTTATTTGCTGTTTTCCCCTTGCTGCTTTTAATATGTTTTCTTTGTATTTAATTTTTTTGTGTGTGGTACGTGGGCCTCTCACAGTTGTGGCTTCTCCCATTGCAGAGCACAGGCTGCGGACGTGCAGGCTCCAGACGTGCAGGCTCAGCGGCCATGGCTCACAGGCCCAGCCTCTCTGCGGCATGTGTGATCTTCCCGGACCAGGGCACGAACCCATGTCCCCTGCATTGGCAGGCAGACTCTAAACCACTGCGCCACCAGGGAAGCCCTGTATTTAATTTTTGATAATTGGATTAATATGTGTCTTGGCGTGTTTCTCCTTGGATTTATCCTGTATGGGACTCTCTGTGCTTCCTGGACTTGCTTAACTGTTTCCTTTCCCATGTTAGGGAAGTTTTCAATTATAATCTCTTCAAATATTTTCTCAGTCCCTTTCTTTTTGTCTTTTTCTTCTGGAACCCCTATAATTCGGATGTTGATGTGTTTAGTGTTGTCCCAGAAGTCTCTGAGACTGTCCTCAGTTCTTTACATTCTTTTTTCTTTATTCTGCTCTGCAGTAGTTACATCCACTATTTTATCTTCCAGGTCACCATCCGTTCTTCTGCCTCAGTTATTCTGCTATTGATCCCTTGTAGAGAATTTTTAATTTCATTTATTGTGTTGTTCATCATTGTTTGTTTGCTGTTTAGTTCTTCTAGGTCCTTGTTAAATGTTTCCTGTATTTTCTCCATTCTATTTCCAAGATTTTGGATCATCTTTACTATCATTATTCTGAATTCTTTTTCAGGTAGACTGCCTATTTCCTCTTCATTTGTTAGGTCTGGTGGGTTTTTACGTTTCTCCTTCATCTGCTGTGTGTTTTTCTGTCTTCTCATTTTGCTTAACTTACTGTGTTTGGGGTCTCCTTTTCGCAGGCTGCTGGTTCATAGTTCCCGTTGTTTTTGGTGTCTGCCTCCAGTGGCTAAGGTTGGTTCAGTGGGTTGTGTAGGCTTCCTGGTGGAGGGCACTAGTACCTGTTTTCTGGTGGATGAGGCTGGATCTTGTCTTTCTGGTGGGTAGTTCAACTTCTGGTGGTGTGTTTTGGGGTGTCTGTGGCCTTATGATTTTAGGCAGCCTCTCTGCTAATGGGTGGGGTTGTGTTCCAGTCTTCCTAGTTGTTTGGCATAGGGTGTCCAGCACTGTAGCTTGCTGGTCGTTGAGTGAAGCTGGGTGTTCATGTTGAGATGGGGATCTCTGGGAGACTTTCACCATTTGATATTACATGGAGCTGGCAGGTCTCTTGTGGACCAGTGTCCTGAATTTGGCTCTCCCACCTCAGAGGCACAGCACTGATGCGTCACCTGAGCACCAAGAGGGTTTCATTCACAGGTTCAGAATAAAAGGGAGAATAAATAGAAAGAAAGAAAGAAGATAAAATAAAATAAGAAATAAAGTAAAATAAAATAAAGTTATGAAAATAAAAAAAATTATCAAGAAAAATATATAAAAAAGTAAAAAAAGAAAAAAAAAAGGACGGACAGAACCCTAGGATAAATGGTGAAAACAAAGCTATACAGACAAAATAACACACAGCAGCATACACATACATACTCACAAAAGAGGAGAAGGGGAAAATATATATATCTTTGCTCCCGAAGTCCACCTCCTCAATTTGGGATGACTGGTTGTCTATTCAGGTATTCCACAGATGCCGGGTACATCAAGTCGATTATGGAGATTTAATCCACTGCTCCTGAGGCTGCTGGGAGAGATTTCCCTTTCTCTTCTTTGTTCGCACAGCTCCCAGGGCTCAGCTTTGGATTTGGCCCCTCCTCTGCATGTAGGTCGCCTGAGAGCACCTGTTCTTTGCTAAGACAGGAAAGTATTAAAGGAGCAGCTGATTCGGGGGCTCTGGCTCACTCAGGCCGGCGGGGAGGGAGGGGTACGGATACGGGGCGAGCCTGTGGTGGCAGAGGCTGGCGGATGTTGCACCAGCCTGAGGTGCACCGTGCATTCTCTCAGGGAAGATGTCCGTGGATCCATGGACCCTGGCAGTGGCGGGCTGCACAGGCTACTGGGAGGGGAGGTGTGGATAGTGACCTGTGCTTGCACACAGGCCTCTTGGCGGTGGCTGCAGCAGCCTTAGCATCTCATGCCCGTCTCTGGTTCCGTGCTGTTAGCCGTGGCTCTCACCCATCTCTGGAGCTCCTTTAGGCAGTGCTCTGAATCCCCTCTCCTCATGCACCAGGAAACAAAGAGGGAAGAAAAAGTCTCTCGCCTCTTTGGCAGCTCCAGACATTTTCCTGGACTCCCTCCTGGCCAGCTGTGGTGCACTAGCCCCTTCAGGCTGTGTTCACTCCACCAACCCCAGTCCTCTCCCTGCACTCCAACCGAAGCCCGAGCCTCAGGTCCCATCCCCGCCCACCCCGGCGGGTAAGCAGACAATCCTCTCGGGCTGGTGTGTGCCTGAGGGCACCGATCCTCTGTGCGGGAATCTCTCTGCTTTGCCCTCCGCACCCCTGTTGCTACGCTCTCCTCCGCTGCCCTGAACCTTCCCCCCTCCACCACCCATCGTCTCTGCCCACGAAGGGGCTCCTAGTGTGTGGAAACCTTTCCTCCTTCATGGCTCCCTCCCACTGGTGCAGGGCCCGTCCCTATCCTTTTGTCTCTGTTTATTCTTTTTTCTTTTGCCCCACCCAGGTACGTGGGGAGTTTCTTGCCTTTTGGGAGGTGTGAGGTCTTCTGCCAGTGTTCAGTGGGTGTTCTGTAGGGGTTGTTCCACGTGTAGATATATTTCTGATGTATCTGCGGGGAGGAAGGTGATCTTTGCGTCTTACTCTTCCACCATCTTCCCCCCTCTCATAATTGTGTTTTCTAAATGTGTGATTCTGTGTCTCTTTTGTCATTTAGTTCATGTGTCACAATTTTGATATCTCACCTATAACTGATATCTTATGAAAAGTCTCTTTTTCTGTCTAACTTAGGTCACTTAGAATGATCGTACCTAAGTCCACCTGATTTGCTGCAACTGGCCTTATTTCATTAATTTCATGGCTGAGTACTATTCTGTTGTACATAAGTACCATATCTTCTTTATCCATTTTTTCCTTCCAAGGATATTTATATTGTTTTCAAATCGGGGCTCCTGCAAAAGTGCTGCACTAATATTTGAAATGCCTGTGTCCTATCGATTTATGGTTATCCCAAGATATACACCCAGGAGTGGAACTGCCGTATGCTCTGTAGCTCTATTTTTTTAAATTAATTAATTAATCTTTTTTCCCTGTGTTGGGTCATTGTTATTGCGCGTGGGGTTTCTCTAGTTGCAGAAAGTTGGGGTTACTCTTCGTTGAAGTGCGTGGTCTTCTCATTGCAGTGTCTTGTCTTCTTTTGGAGCCTGGGCTCTAGGCGTCAGGCTTCAGTAGTTGTGGCACATGGGCTCCGTAGTTGTGGCTCACAGGCTGTAGAGCACAGGCTCAGTAGTTGTGGCACACAGACTCAGTTGCTCCACAGCATGTGTTATCTTTCTGGACCAGGGCTCGAACCCTTGTCCTCTGCCTTGGCAGTTGGATTCTTAACCTCTGCACCACCAGGAAGTCCCTGTAGCTCTAGTTTTTAGAATTTTTAGGAAACATCATACCCTCCTCCAGCGTGGCTGTTAGCAATCGACATTCCCGCCATCAGTGTAGCAGGGCTCCCTTTCCTCCACGTCCTCTCCTCCATTTCTTGTTTTTACACTTTGTGAGGGTGGCCATTCTGACTGGGGCAAAATGATACATCTTTGTAGTGTTGATTTGTATTTCCCGCATGTTTGGTTGGCACAAGGGCGTATGGATTTACACCTGTACGCCCTTTTTGGCCAACTGAATCATAGGCAATGTTGAGCAGCTTTCATATGCTTTAATGGCGAGTCCAATCTACCTCTTGCAATCCAGTTCCTGCAATCCTGCCTTGTTTTCAAGTCCTTTTCCGTTACTTACCCCAAGCCATTTTACCACGATAGTTGTCATTTACAACACTGCAAGCGTGGTGGATTGCAGTGCCCCTGAGCAACTGTCTTCAACTTGTTTCTGAAACCGGCCACAAGGTGGCAGGATTGCTTCAAGCCCCATTCTGGTTACAGGGGCGGCCTGAGCCTTTGGGAAATTCCTCTTCCTGATGGGAAATTAGAGTGGCATGTGCTGTCCAAGCACGCAGAGCTTGTTTTTCATTCTTTTCCCCCCTTCCCCTTCATCCTCCGGGACAAATTTCCAGTCGTGCACGACTGGCTGTTGAGTGTGCTGACTTCTCCAGGTGCGGAGACTGTAAGGAAAGAGGTGGGAGCAGGGAACCCCTCCCCCAGGATATGTGGAGATAAGGTGACTTTTCCAAACTATTCCTGCCCATCCGGCCCCCATCCTCTGGGGTTCTGTCCGGACACTGTGAGGTTTCCAACGGTGCAGGGCTCTGGCACCGACCTGTGGGGAGCAGCCCTGCTACCCGCGCCTACAGCGCCGCCTGCTGGTCTCTCCGTCCTCCCGTTGGGCACAGTCTTCACCTTCCCCACTGCCTCGGACTGTCCCTCTCTGCACTGTCCTGTGATCAGCCCCTCGTCCCCACCGCCATCACCCCCAGCTCCACACCCCTCGTCCAGCCTCAGGGATGACCCAGGACTGGGCTCCCCGCCTGCCCATCCTCAGTCTGTGTCCTCAGTCCACCTGTGCAGACAGGTGAGCATCCCCTCCAGAGGCTCCCAAACGCTTCACCCCTACATCCTCCCCGGGGTCGGCCCACGTCCTGTCGGGATGTTCCACCCTCACCAAGCCCCCAAGTACATGACAAGGGCAGGCATCAGGCCTGCTGCATGCACTGCTGTGCATCCTGCTGTATACACAGGCATGACCCTGCCCCAGGGTGCAGGAAAGGTAGCTCTACCTCGGGATGTGGGGAGAGGGGTTGACCACAGGGTGGACATCAGCTCTCGGCTCACCAGGCAAGGGCAGCCGGGTTCTCACTCCTTGGATGCTTTCTCACCCAGCCTGACCAGGACCTGGCTTTTTTCCCACCCCCGTCATCCCTCCATTGGCCTCGTTCTTGTGAGCAGAGCAGGACAGTGTGGTCTGTGGTCACAGGCTGAGAGACACAGACACTGGCTGACCTGCGTGCACCCACGCTGACCACATAGAATGGGCACTGCACCAGGGCCCTGGTGGTGTGGGTTCACCTGCCCACAGAGAGGCCGGGCCTCTGTCCTGGCTCTAGGATGTCACCTTGAGTCTGACGGGAGTGTCTGTGCTTCGTGGGCCTCGCTCCAGGCTGGTCTCTGCTGATGGCGTGATACATGGTGGGGCTTCCTGAGTCCCCTGGGGGCTGGAGGCCAAGGTCAGGCAACATGGTTGTCCCCACATTGACATGGCAGACCCCAGTAAACCCTGCACTTCAGGACTCAGGTGGGCTTCCCTGGGCTGCCACAGCCGAGGAGGCTGGACCCTGCTCGTGCCCCCTGTCCTCGCTGATTTTAAGTTGCATCCTTCACCATAATAAACTCTGGGTATAACAACTTCAGGGAATTCTGGGAGCCCTCCAAGAAAAAAGAAGCCGGGGAGGGGATCTCTGGGTCCCCAACTCTGCAGTTGGGGTCAGAAATCGGTGGGGAGGATCTTGGGGCCCTGGAATCTGAAGGGCTCCCCTACCAGGGGTGGGGTAGGAGACCCCAGGTGGTAGTTAAGCTGAGTCCAAGGCCCTCCTGTGTAGGAGGCTTCCTAGCTCCGGCGATCCTGAAGAGGCTGTCTCCCTCCTCCCCTCAGCCCCCAGGCCTGGTCCCTGCTCTTGAGAAATTCCCTAGGGTGGAGTCCTGGTGCTGGAGGTGCCCCGATGCTATGGCCTCCTGAGCCTCCAGTGAGGATAACAGGAGTGGGGGAAGACCTGTTAACAGAAAGGGAGCTTCTGCCAGAGCAGGGCCTGAGTCTGCTGCCCCCGACCCCAGGTGCACTGGGGCAGGAATGTGAGAGCGAGGCTCCCTCCCCTCCCAAGACACACAGGACACATGGGCGCTGGGCACTGGACTCCCACACGATATTAAAATCTCCCACGCAGGCCTGATGTATGAGAGATGCTATTTAAAGACTATTAATGGGGCCAGGGGGGCCCAGAGGGTGACGCTGGTGGTGGGGAGATTTGGAAAATCACCTAAGGATGCACTTTCCCTGCAGAGACCCCCCAGGTGAGCCCAGGTGGAGGTGGACCCATCAAGTCAGAGCCCACATCCTAGGTCTTTGGGGGACAAATAGTCAAGCACCCCCAGTCCTTGCCTTCACCTGCTGCAGTTAGGGCCTGCCTTGCCTTCTTCATGGCCAAGTTCTCACCCCTCCCAGAAGGCCTCTTGGGGGTTCATGGGATGGGGCTGTCCATGGCAGGACTGGAGGGCCTGTGGTGGGCTGGAGGCCACGTGGCAGGCAGGAGGGCTCGCATTGAGCCTGCCGGTCCACACCTCCTGGTCACAGGCCCACACAGAGTCCACCAGGCTGTGGACGTGGTAGAAGCTGCAGAGGTGTGGGGACCGGTCCAGCCATGCAGGTGTCTGACCACCGAGCGGTCAGTGTGGAGTATTCCCAGGGAGCCCTGGCCATGCTCGCACTCTCCCGGGAAGGACACGTCAGCATGGCCCCTGGAATGACCAGGAGGTCAGCCGGCAGCGCCCCCCACCCCACCTCACTGTTACCACAGGAAACAAGAGACAACTCCATGAGGAAACACAGAACATCACCAGCCTGATGCTGTCCTGAGGAAGGTCAGCTGGCATCTGGGAACTTGCTGCTATAGTGGGTTGAATGGGGGCCCCCAGAAGTTATGTCCACGTCATGCCCCCCAGAATCTGAGAATGTATTTGGAAGTACGGTCTCTGCAGGTATAATTAGTTGCGGATCTGGAGATGACATCATCCGGGATCCGGGTGGCCCTGAATCAGTGACAGTGTCCTTCTAAGAGACAAGCAGAGAGACACAGACACACAGGAGACACCATGTGAAGACGGAGGTAGAGACGGGAGGGATGCGGCCACAAGCCCAGGGATGCCTGGAGCCCACAGAAGCTGGAAGAGGCAGGCAGGACCCTCCCCTAGAGCCTCTGGAGGGAGCGCAGTCCTGGGACACCTTGACCTGAGACGTCTGGTCTCCAGGACTGAGAGAGGACAGGTTTCTGTTGCTTTGAGCCTCCGTTTGTGGTCGTTTGTCACAGCTGCCCTGGGAAGCTAATGCAGCTGGTGAGCAGCTCCCGGGCCTGATCTAAACCCTCCCTCCTCCCGTTAGGGGCAGCCCCCTGCACCTGTACTGTGTGCACAAACCATGTGGTTCATGCTGAACCCCGGCTCCCCTTCTGGGCACCGGCATTTTGGAGGGTGAGGGCAGAGAACACCACGCGACCAGCCCCCAGCCAGGTGCCAAGCCTCTAATGAGCTTCCCTGAGGGTATGGGGGTGCGGGTGACTGTCGTGGTTCTGCCCTTCGTCGCTGGGGGAAGAGACACCCTAGAGACCCTCGAGGGAAGGAGGGGGCATGGAGGGTCATGAGGTGACTGGAGCAGGGGCCCTCCTGCCCGGGCATCCCTACTGCGTGCTGTGACCCATCTCAGCTGTGAGGACACAAGTCATGAGCATGTGCCGAGTCCTGTGAGCCTCCAGCCAGTCCCTGAAAGTGAGGGCGGCCCTGCAGACCCCAGCCCTCTCCTCCATGTCTAGTAGGTGGAAGACCCACTTCTGCTTGCCATTCCAGAAGCGGTTCTGGAGCTGTTCTGGGAGGGCTTCCAGGGTTATGCAGGCTGAGCCCCTGTTGCTAAGTCCCCACTTCCCCACAAGGGCCTCCAGAGCAAGCAGTTTGCCCTGTTGCCTGAATGACCACCCAGAAGTTTTCTCAGGAAAGAATCAGGGGTTTCTGTAGCGGCGCCTGCAGGCATCTCTGCAACTGGGCCCACGTTCGCATCTTCTGTGTAAACACTGAGAACCTTCCCTGATGTGTGCCCCAGCTGACCACCTCTGCATGCCAACCACAGGCTCCAGTGCGGTCGTCAGACTGACCGCCCGTCTCAGCCTCCTCTTGTTGTCAGAGCTGCTCCAGGCCTTGCTCAAAGCCCGTGGACTCACCTTTCACAGGGCTGTCCTCCACCCCCCAACTTCAGCAGGAGTTCACCTAAGTATTTATGTTAAGGGGTCCAGAGATAAGAAAGGACGCTACAAACAAACAAACAGATGGAACCAGCTGGGACCAAGATGGCAACAAATCTGACCTCCAACAGACCCTGAGTCTCGTCACAGGTTGAATTTACTATATCAGCATATTAAGTGACACACCTACCGGTGGCCATGACTGGACATGAAGGACCAGAAACGGGTCAAAGGAGGTGGTGCCCCGCCCCCTTGGGAAAAGCCCCGCCCCTTCCCCGGAAGGCCTCTTCATCCCATCACTAGCCTCGCTCCTCCTCCCTTTGTCTTCACTCTTTAAAATTAAGCCGCTCTCTCCAGGAGGGCGAGAAGTTGATCCATGAACTTAGTTCCAGCTTCTCCATTCTCTGGCCACTGAACAGAGCCTGTGCTGTGGTGGTCTGGGCTTTGGTTTAGTTATTTGCCTACTTGAACCCACGTGGAAAAAGGAAACCTCCCCCGCTGAGGCAGAGAGCCTCGCCAGGCTGGGGCCGGAGCAGGGTCCACGTGATGTCACTTGGGAACAGTCTGTAAGGGGGCGGTGGTCTCTGCCCATGGGGTGGGGGCAGGGAACACCTACAGCCACAGCGCCGGCTCTGTGGATGGCACGGCCCCTCGTGGGCCTGGACCGTGTGCTCTCGTCCCCCCACGCCTGACACCCCCGGACAGTCGTGACGCGGTGACCCTGGCTGCTGGGCGTCCAGTCAGGAGGGACCAGAGGCAGCACCTGGTGCCAGGTGAGACGTGACTTTTCACAGGCAGTGGACGTAGGAGATATTAGGACTTTGTGTCTAGAAAACAAACCAAGCGGCTAGAAGGTGATCTGAGCTGTGGACCTGAAACCCACGTGCGAGGTGAGAGCTCCCACTGGACACTGGCTCGGAAGCTTCTGCACAGGCGAGACCACACCAGTGCTTCCCGCCCGACCCCTCCAGGCCTCCCTGTGGGCACAGCTGGACCTGCACTCCTGAGGGTCCCCGACCCAGAGCCTGAAGGGCTGATGCTTCCAGGGCCTGGGGACGCGAGGGGTCCCTCCACCAACGCTGCTCAGCCCCTCCTCCCCAGTGACCAGGGGAGGGAAGCCCCGTGGAGTCTGAGGCCCGGCACAGGCAAAGCTCGCCTCCCCCCGCGGGACCCCCGGCCCAGCCCTGCTTCCTCAGGCCCACCGTCTGCCCCTCCTGGTGCCCGCGTCCCACCGACCCATGTTCCCAGTGTGGACGTCCATGTGCACAAGCTGCTCCGTGTCCTCTTCCCACATGGGACACCCCCATTCCTGCTTCACCCTAATGAGGGCCTGGACCCCAAATGTTCTGGGCAGGAAGAGGGCCGAGGAGGAGGCCGGCCTGTCCCGTTTGCCTCCCGGGGGCCCAGACACAGGGCTTGGGGTTGCTGGGCCTTGAGGTCTGGATGCTCCCAGGTGTGGGATGAAGCTGCTATTGCCCGCTGGAGCTGCTCCTTCTGAGACTCAGGACACAGGGGGGCCACCAAACGGAGCCTGTCCCCAGGCTCTGCAGCGAGTCTGCTCCGATCTGCTCTCCCGATCCTGAAGGCAGACCTGTGGGAAACAGGACCTGTGATTCCCATACTGACGGTGTTCCATGGAATTTCCATTAGACCCCTTCCTACCCTGTTCTGAGCAAATTGCTAGTCAATCCATGCCACCATCACCCCACGAGCAGACCAGGAAGCTGAGGCTCTGAGAAGCCAAGTAATGCAGCCAGAAGCACAGATGTGGGACCACAGAGTGGGGTCTGCACCCACCGCCTGCCCAGGGGAACTGCCCACTCCCCGCAGGTTCCACGCCTGTTCCCTTCACCCCCCTCCCAGGACCAGCTCACAGAGCCTCCTCTTGGGGGGATTCACTTACCTTCTTCTAACAGGATCCGTCTCACTATCCTGTTTTGTGATCATACAGAAGGCTTGTCACTCTGAAGCAGATGCAGCCTCACATCACCAGAGCAGATTTCCTGGATCACACTCACCACCTGCATGTCCACTCTCAGCTCAGACCCAGAAAGGCCCCCTCGGCCCTGAGCCCTATGGCTCTGCCTGGGCTCCCACCCACTCCTGCCTGGTCCATCCCTCTCATGTCTCCTGCAGGGTCACCAGGAGCTCCCACCTGACCCAGGCAGGCTGTCTGCTCTGTCCTGGAGAGGCCTCCATGGTGTCAGGTGGGAGACACAAGAGGTACCTGTGGGGCCTCTCTTATGCAGCACAGTGGCCAGCACCCACCTACTGACCTCATCACTCTAGATGGACAGGGGTTCAGGGGGTCTGTGGCATCTCCTGGTTCTCATTTCATCCCAGCACTGCCTACAGGAAAGTTGCTAAGCAACTCTGTGCCGGCTGCACAGAGAGGACGCTCATACATGCCCCCACTCCCAGCACACGGGGCTCTCATGGCCAGGCACCCTCCCAGGATATGGAGATCACCTGGGCCGGCACCCAGCAGCCCACGGGGCTCTCGTGGTCAGGCCCCTCCCAGGATATGGAGCTCACATGAGCAGGTACCCAGCAGCCCCTGGGGCTCTCATGGTCAGGCCCATCCCAGGATATGGAGCTCACCTGAGCAGGTACCTCACAGGGTTGAGGTCAATATAAACACCCCTCCAGGCAGCAAAAGCCCCTGCAGCTGTGCCTGACGCCATATTTTCTGCCCCGTCAGCAGTGTCGGGGCTGGGCTGGTGGGAGGGAGTGAGGGGCCATGGCTTTGTGGGTGGCCCGGTGTGAGTGGGGCTCTGCTGGACTTTCCGCAGGATTTGCCAAGCTGCCACCTGCTAAAGAAGAGGATGTGTCACCAGTATGTACCGTTGGAATTTCTCCCCGGGCAGAGGTGAGGAAGGAAAAAAGCAGTGGGGGCTGGGACAGGAGGGGTATCTCAGGCAGGGAAGTGGAAAGCTTCCAGAAGAGCGCTCGGGGCCAGGACCATCCTGGCTGGCCTGCAGGCACCAAGTCGGCCTGTGTGCTGTCGCTGGTGTGACTCCAAGCCCTTTCCTCTAGGCTTTCAAGTCCTTGTACATATTCAGGTGCTTTACCTGGGAAGGGTGGGAACAGTTCAGCAGCAGCTGGCCTGGGGCTCAGCTCACGATGACTCACAGATGCCTCGGCATGGTCCCCCAGCTTTGAAATGAGGACGCTCCTTGCAGTGTGGGGGTGGGGGGCTGCTGGCTGCATGGGAGATGATTCCCCACCTCTGACCAACTTCAGAATTGTTTACCACTGGAGCAAGTGCCCTGATAGGGTTTTCCTCTGTGTAACTAGGCGGTTCTTAATTAGCAACGTGAAGGGTGACATCAGAGGTCCTGAATCAGGATGGAAATCCTTATCCCCAACATGTACAGGTGTAAAAACCTGGGGAGGCCATGTGCAGCCGGCACCCTTGGGGATGGGCTTCCGACTGACCCCTCAACATTCTGGTGTCCAGCCACTGCTTTAGGATTTCTGGGGCTCAGTGCTGACTCTGAGGGTTCTGCAATCCAGCCTCTGTCGGCCTTTAGTGAGACCCGCACTTCCAGGATCCTACAGAGCAGGGTCTGTGTGACTGTTCTGTGGCTTCTGTAACAAATGACCACAAGCTGGGTGTTTTAAAACAACAGGAATTCATCCTCCCCTAGTCCTGGAGACCAGACATCTGAGATCAAGGTGCTTCAGGATGGAAGTCTCTCCAAAGGCTCTAGGATAGGGTTCTTCCTGCCTTTTCCAGCTTCTGGGGGCTCCAGGTGTCCCCAGGGTTACGGCTGCATCCCTCCCATCTCTGCCTCTGTCTTCACATGGCCTCTCTATGTCTGTGTCTCTCCTCTTTTGTTTCCCATAAGGCCACTCTCAATTGGATTGAGGGCCACCCAAACCCAAGATGACCTCACCTCGAGATCCTTAGCTACATATACAAAGGCTCTTTTCCCAGATATGGTCCTGATCATGTGTTCTGGGGGGGGCACATCTTTTGGGGCCAGCATTCAACGCATTACCTGTGTATAAAATAACCCTCATTTTAGGAGATTACCAAGGTCCCGTATAGACTGGCACAGAAAGCAGCCATGTGGGTGGGGTCTGGGGAGAATGAGAACCCTGGAATCACCTGGAAAGGATGAAGTCCTGGCTGCATTAGGTGAGCGCTCCCACCACGGGGCCCGTGGAAACAGCCACTCCACTCTGTCCGTGGAAAGGGACCCAGTGCCGAGTCCAGAAGTGGTTATATTGCAAAGCTGGCTCCTCTGGGATTTCATCATCAGTAGCATCATGTAACCAATAACTACGGGCTTGGAGGAGTCACTCTTTGGCACAGGATGACAGCACTGTCACTTTAGGCTCATCAAGCCTCGAATAGGAATGTTTGAAGGAGAAGAGTTTGGGAGGTTGAAAAGCTTGGTTGTCAAGGAAACTGAGCAGGTTTGTCAAGGTTGTCAAGGAAACTTCTCCCTTAAACTGAAGGCAGGGCTGGGAGAGCTGAACTCTAGGGATCTTTTAAAGGGGCTGCTCTGAAGCACCATCACCTGAGAGGTGGTCTCAGCGTCAGCTGGGGTTTGAGAAAAGGGTGATGAGATTAAGTCTGACTTTCTGTGACAGCTGGGGAAGGGTTCGTAAAGCACCTTGGCTTTTAAGGTTTGTAAAGCAGCTTGGCTTCTTTGTTGCTGGAACAAAGTGTCTCTCAAAACTGGGTTGAAGTTCAAGATGTCTCTGTCCCCTTCTTGTGAGAGTCCAGGGCAGGTGGGTGTCAGGCCCCAGGCTCTGTCCCCCTTGTTTCTCCTCCCTGCTTCCAGGTGAGGGCTCCAACCAGCAGGGTGGGGTGACCAGGTGGGCATCATGCCCTCCATCCTAGGATGCAGGCTGGCCAAGGCCCTCACCACCTCCAGCACTTCCCCTTGGTAACACGAGACACTGTGCCCCAGCTGTAAGGGGTGGGAAGGCTGGGAGGTGCAGGGTAGCCGTGAACAGGAAAAAGGGAAATGGGTTCTGATGGGCAGCTGTGCGGCTCTGCTGTGAGGGCCACCTGGATGGTAGTGCACAGACTCTGGGTCCTGTGAAGCTTCGATGCTTTGTGGTTCTGGAAATCCTATAGGAGATGGTCTACAGCAGGTGAAGCTAATGCCCTCAGTGGAGGTGCTGGAGCCAAAGATCTGCAGTTCAGACTGAAGGTGCCGATGTGGGTGTACATACAGGGCAAAACTATAGTGTGAATGGACTTCAGGCACATTTAACATGAATGCAGTCATGTTAATCCCTAACATCTTCTATCTTGTGCCTCCCCTCAGGGACCCCCTCCTCAGTTCCTGGGGCTCCTGTAACTCACGTACAGGGGGGTGGAGAGTGGGCTCTCTCCAGTCTGAGCCCTGAGTTACCCTGCATGTGAGTCTGCTGGGGGCTGCCGTAACAAAGAGCACAGACTGGACAGCTTGAATAACAGACCTATCTCCCAGTCCTGGATGCTGAGATCAAGGTGTCTGCACGCTGGCTCCTCCTGAGGCCTCTCTCCTTGGTGCTTAGACAGCCATATTCTCCCCAGGTCCTCACATGGTCTCCCCCTGTGCCTATCTGTGTCCTAGTCTCTTCTTGTCGGACATCAATCCTATTGGATTAGGATCCAGCCTAGTGACCTCATTTTTACCTTGATCACCTCTTTAAAAATCCCATCTCCAAATACAGCCACGTCCTGGGGTCCTGGGGGTTAGGGATTCAGCATGTGGATTTGGGGGGACGTGGCTGAGCCTATACCATCCTCCTTAGGAACCAAGGGTGCCTCAGTCCTTCTTTCCCTCAAGTCACACGAGGTGATGTAATGGCTCAGGGAGAGGCCACTCGTGCAGAGTTTGTGTCCCAGCCAGGGAACCCTTCTCTGCTCTCTTTGATCAGGCCGTGGCAGTGCCAGTCCCCTCTGGAGGTGAGCAGTTCTGGGATTTCCTGCCGTGTCTCCTGGCCTGCTGAGGTGCTCATTGTCAGGGAACCCAGGAGCCAGCAGCCTAGTGGGGATGCCAGGGACTTGCAGGGCCTTGGCAGATGTCTCTCCCAGCAGATACCCTAGCGGAAGTGGGGAAACATTTGGGGGATTACAGGTGGGAGAGGGTCACAGTCTCGTTTATGCTTCAGAAAGACCACGTTGGGGTGGGATGTGAGACGCACCATGGAAGCAGGGAGCTTTGTCAGGCTGGATAGAGGAACCAGGCACAAGATTGGGCTTGGGCCAGGGCTGTGGGCATAGAGGGGAATTAGTGTGGGAACTGGCCACAGACTGTTGTCGAAATATCGGCTTCCCTGTGCACTGAGGCTGAGCAGAAGTACAGAGACAGGGATTTTGGAGGAAGAGAGATGGCTTTATTTTTCTGCCAGGCAGCAGCTAAGACACAGCTGGCTAGCGCCTCAAGAGCTGGGCACCCCTCCTTGAGAATCAGGGAAGATTTTATATGTGGGGCTCTCGCAGTCCTGGGTATAGGATGAGGATCAAAGTAGTGAAGGTCTTGCATTCCTCCTTTCCTTTGCATTATTTCAAAACAGTCATAGTTGGCATCAGGCCGCCCGGTAATAGGGACCAGCAGTCTGGTAATTGCATATGTTTGTCTCTGGTTTATTGGCCGATGAACTTGTTTCTGAAATGAAAAACTAGGGGGTGATTTGTTATGAGGGGCATATAGAATATAAGTGCTGGGCATAATAAGGTTAGGGAGTGAGAGGCAGGGGATGTAACTCACACAGAGTCACAGGGAGATGGGGGTCAAATGTAAATTACATAGCGTCAGGGAGTGAGGTTAGCTTTGTAAAGTACAAACCTAGTTACTACAAATGAGTGACAAAGTAAAACAAGGAGTGATGAACTCTTTCAGGCCAGGTTGTGTTTCTTCTCTAGACTGTTCGCTGTTCCCTTTGTTTTCCTTGTTCTCAGGGGAAGGAAAACTTCATTTCTATTTTTGCTACAACAAGACTCTGGAGGAACAGATGACAGTCAGTGGGGCACAACGAGAGTGGGAGCCTTGGAGACCCCAGTGTTACCGAACAAAACGTGGATCCGCTTGCCCGAGTGCAGTAAAGCCAGTCTACTGACACCACGTGTGGTGAAGCAAAGTGCAGCTTTAATTGTACAAGTGCCAGTACAAGGAGGCCAGGTGGCTTGTGCTCTAAAACCCCGAACTCCCTGAAGGATTTCAGCAAAGAAATTTTAAAGGCCAAGTGAAGGAGGGGGGTCGCAGGGTATGTGATCAGCTGGTGCACAATTCTCTGGCTGATGGTGAGGTAACAGGCGGTTAACATTGTAAATTCTTAGGCCCCAGAAGCTCCTGAGCTACCTGTTCATGATCATCAAGTAGTTAATTCCTTCCACTTGGTGGTGGAGGAAGCATGCGTCAGACACTGTTATCCGGGTACTTCAGAGAGGACCTACAGCAGAGGACGTGGGGGAGGGCTCTGTCCTGGGAAGACCCTATAGGGTCCTGCTCGGTTACACCCAGTGCCTGGGCTCAGCAACCTGGGAAGGTGGGGCTGCTCCTGGGTGTGGGGAGCTGCGGGATCCCAGTGCTCTGAGGGGCCTGTTAGCCCCCAAGGTGAGATGGGGGTGCAGTGGCTGGACAGAGGCGTCTGGCCTGGGGGAGAGGTCCAGGCTGGAAATGTCACTGGAATCATTGCAGGGAGGGAAAGGAAAGGCCAATGGGGGCAGGTAGGTCACAGCAGACTACGTGCAGGTGACTGTGGTCCTGGTGGAAGCAACTCAGAGCCAGAAAGGAGTGGCCGTCAGGGGCTCAGCTCTGTTCTCTTGTTCCTTTGTAAAACTGCTGTGTCAGAGTTTGAGACACTGCCAGGAGATGTCTGGGCCCAGTGCTGCCAAGGCTTCATCAAAGGGCCCAGGGGGAACACAGAACCACTGCAGGCCCCGCCCATGTCCTCACTGGGAATGAATCCCATCAGGGCACTGGGGCTCACAGACTTCAGGGAACCTCTCTCCTCAGGACCAGTCTTCCTCCTTTCTCTCACCTGCTGGTCAGAGGCCCAGGAACCCCCAACCTGGCTCCACCACCAGGGCCTGGATTCAGAGGCCCAGGAACCCCCAACCTGGCTCCACCCCCAGGGCCTGGATTCAGAGGGCCAGGAACCCCCATCCTGGCTCCACCCCCAGGGCCTGGGTTCTGGGACAGCTTAGGGGTAAGCAAGACCCTCGTGTTCCTTTATCTGTCTGGGGGTGAGAATGTCTTAAATGCTGCAATTGACTGATTATGGAGGGCTGAGTGTTTCCAGCAGGTATGGGTGGAAAGATGGGTCGTGAAGTTCCTGTGTCTGCAGGGTCTTCCCAGCGTGAAGATCTGTCAACATTGCAGCCAGTCAGCATCCTCCCAGGAAGCCCAGATCCAGGATTACGAGGGCAGAGGCTCTCCCCTTGCTTACCTGTAACTTACCATGCCCACAGCAAGGAGTCTGGCTCCCACCATCTGCCATTTATCTGTGCATTGCTCCTTTCCAGGTTACATGTGCAGAGGTTTCAAAATTGTTAGCTACTACACCCTGGAAGGAACTTCGTAGAATAAAGCCCACTGTTTATGTACAGTCCATTTTGCCTTTAGTCTACAGATTCCATTCATTTCCAAAGGTAACTTAGGTCAGCAACTTTTACCCCATCCCCTACAGTGAGTTGTTTCCATATATTTCTAACACAGTTAGACTCTGTGACATTATGTATTCCATCCTGCAACACTCCTACATCCTAAATAACTAAATTTGAATAGATTATGATTGGCCCCTTCAGCTATGCACATCTGTGGGCTTAGACAACTGCATAGTGACAGGTATCCACCCTAGAGTATCACGTGGACTACTTCAAACCCCCACCCCATGATCTGCTTATCATCTATGTAGCTTTGCCTTTCCCAGAATGTCATCAATGGGGTCATACTGTGTGCAGCCTGCTCAGACTGGATTCTTTCACTTAGCAGTATATACTGAAGATTTATCCATGTCTTTCCATAGGTTGATGGTGCATTCCTTTCTGCTGAGTAGGATTCCACTGCATGTGTATGGGAGGAAAAACAATGTTCCCTCTACTTTTGTAGGTTCTTGGTTGAGGCCCCGCTGCCCCTGTAATAAAAGACAGATTACCAGAAGAAAAGCAGAAGTTTAATAACATGTATACTTCCTGCATACAGGGCAGATACCACGGAAACTGAGTCACTCCCTGAAATGACCAAAACCATCCCCTTAAATACTGTCTTCAGCTAAAAACAGAAGAAAGATGCTGCAGAAGGGGGAAGGCCAGTTATGGCAGGTTATCATGCAAAGCACAGTAAACAAGAGTATGATTGTTTGCACATTAAAGTCAGGACTTCTCCATTGAAAAGAGTTACTTAAGATTTAATTATCCATGTATGTTTGGTGCAAAGAGGGACATACCCTTATAAATGGAGATTTCTCTATTGTAAATGTCCTTCATAAAATGGCAATCTCAGTTTTCTGAGATTTTTAAAAATAAATTTATTATTTTATTTTTGGCTGTATTGGGTATTCGTTGCTGTGTGCAGGCTTTTCTCCAGTTGTGGCGAGCAGGGTCTACTCTTCATTGTGGTGCGCGGGCTTCTCATTGTGGTGGCTTTTCTTGTCATGGAGCACAGGCTCTAGGCATGCAGGCTTCAGTAGTTGTGGCACACGGGCTCAGTAGTTGTCGCTCGCGGGCTCTAGAGTGCAGGCTCAGTAGTTGTGGCGCACAGGCTTAGTTGCTCTGCAGCATGTAGGATGTTCCCAGACCAGGGCTCGAACCCGTGTTCCCTGCATTGGCAGGTGGACTCTTAACCACTGAGCAACGAGGGAAGCCTTTTTTTTTTTTTGAAGCAGACAAATAATCCTTATGCCAGGGAGACATATTTTGGGGTGACATATTCTACTCGTCTTGACATGGATATACCCCAATTTGCTTATGCATTCATCTTTTGAAGGATATCCTGATTTCTTCAAGTTTTTAGCCATTATGAAAGTGCTGCTGTGAATAATTGCATCCTTGTTTGCATTTGGACATAGATTTTCAAAGCAGTTGCCTAAATACTGGAAGCATGATTGTTGGATCCCAACGTGAGACTTGTTTAGCTTTGGAAAAAACTGCCAACTTGTCTTACAAAGTGGCTGCACATGCATCCCCCCAGCGATGAGGGAGAGTTCCTTTTGTTCCTCACCCTCCAGCAATTGGTATTGTCCTATTTTTGGAGCTTAGCAGTCCTAAGAGGTGTGCTGTGAGGTCTCATGATTTTCATTTGTAATTCCCTAATGGTGTATGATGTTGAGCTTGTTTCTGTATGACTTTCACTCTCTGTGTATCTTTCTCGGCGGGACGTCTGTTCAGATCATGCTGTTCATGTTCATGCTGAGAGGAGCCCCGTCTCCTCAGGACCCCCTGGGGCTTTGGCTTCTGGGACTCAGCGGGGCTGAGTCCACGCTGATGGCCGGGCTTTGGGACAAGCCGGGGTCGAGTCCACACTCACAGAAGCTGGGTCTCCTCAGGACCCGCTGGGGCTTCAGCTCTGGGACACTGTGGGGTCCAGTTCATGCTGACAGGAGCCTGGTATCCTCAGGACCTGCCAGGAGGTGATGCTGCTGAGGGAGAAGGTGAGGAAAAGTGGGCAGAAGGTACCTGTGCGTGGCTGACCGCTGAGGGTGTCTGTGTTCAGAGGACCCAGGAAAGGAAGGGCTTGATGTGCAAAACTGGGTTTTCGGCCCCTTTTGTGTGTGGTGTAGACTGAGTGCAGTGTTGTTCTTTGGCGAGTGGCGTCTGGTTTTCCCAGCACCGTTCATTGAGGGGACTGTCCTTTCCCTGGTGTATGTTCTTGGCTCCTTTCTTGTGAATTAACTGACCACATACCTGTAGGTTTATTTCTGGGCTCTCCGTGTGCCTGTTTTTGTGCCAATTCCACACTTTTTTGGGGACTGTAGCTTCGTAATGAAGTGTGGAGTCAGGGAGCGAGATGCCTCCAGCCTGTTCTCCTGCCTCAGGGTCGCTTTGGCTCTTCTGGGTCCTTTGTGGCTCCACACAGCTGTTAAGATTATTTGTTCTGTTTCTATGAAATGTCATTGAAATTTTGGTAGTGGTTGCATGTATGTGTACATTGCTTTGGGTAGCATGGATGTTTTCACAATATTTTCACCCATGGGCACGGGATATCTTTCCATTGATTTGTGTCTGTTCAATTTCTATCATAAATGTCTTAGTTTTCAGTGTGCAGGGCTTTCAAGCCCTTGGTTGAATTTATTCCTAGTTCTTTGGGAGATGAGATTCTAAATGTAATTGTTTTCTTAATTCCTCTTTCTGATAGTTCATTATTAGTGTATAGAATCACAAATGATCCTGCAGTTTTACTGAATTCATTTTTTTAGTTCTGACAGTTTTTTTGGTGGTTTTATGTAGAAACCTAGAATTCAGAAATCCCACTGTTTTCCACTCCATCCAGGTCATCCACAGCACCCAAGACCTAGTGGCTCCTAATATTATCTCCCACGGTGCCTCTCAATACCATGTGGACAAAGTGATTAGCATCACCACTTTGCTTGAATTTGGTCTGGATAAGTCTTGGCGTCTCTAGCCATGTTTCATGTCATCTCTGATTTTCTGGCATGTTACTGACATGGTTGTATTGAAAGGTATTTTCTAGTAAATTTCAAATGGTTAAACTTTAAATAACAGTACAAAATTTTCAACATTCACACCAAATACTGCAGTGTGTTTTAGCCAAAACAGGGTCAGTCTCCCAGGGAACCAGGACATAACCCCCAAATGAGGGATAATTATGGTGTCCACATTATAATCCTACCCACAGGACCGCTTCAGCTTTCACCAGCTGCCCCAACTTTGTGGAAATGTCTTTTTCCATTCTACTCCAGGTTTCTTTTTCTGGAACCATCACTGGGCTTTCCCTCATTTTAAAAACCTTCATGGATTTAAAGTGTACAAGATGAGTAGGATCTCGGTGGATTTTCCTGTATGGCTTCTTTCACTTAGGATGTTTTCAGTGTTTCTCCATATTGTAATATGTATCATTTTTTTTCATTGTGATTGAAAACACATAACATTTATCATGTAAGTCATTTTAAGTATACACTTCTCTAGCATTAAATACATTCACATTGTTGTAAAAACATCCTCACTACCCATCTCCAGAACTTTTTCATTTTCCCCAAGTGAAACTATAACCATTAAACACTTATTCCCCTCAACCCCTGTCAAGCTTATTCTACTTTTTGTCTTTGAATTTGACTTACCTGGATACCTCATACTAGTGGAATCATAGAATGTTTGTCCTTTTGTCTGGCTTGTTTCACTTAGCATAATGACTTCAAGGATCATCCACATCGCAACCTGTGTGAGAATTACCTTAGTTTTAAAGGTTGAATCATATTCCATTGTGTATATACTATACTGTACTTATGCATTCATCTGTTGAAAGACACTTGTGTTGCTTCCACCTTTTGACTATTGTGAATAATGTTGCTGTGAATATGGGGTACAGATATCTGTTCCAGTCCTTGCTTTCTAATATTTTGGGTGTATACCCTGGAGCAGAATTGAGGAATCATACGTTAATTCCATGTTTAAGTTTTTGAGGAGCCGCCACACTGTTTTCCACGCCATATTATTTCCCACTTTTTCCATTAAGCTGCACAATTTTACTTTATTCCTTCATATGACAGAATAATGCAGCTTATGGATCTACCTTATTTTGCTTATCCATTCACCCATTGGTGGACATTTTAATTGTTTCTACCTTGGGCTATTGTGAACAATGCTGCTATGAATACAGGTGTATAAGTTTTTATTTGAACACTGTTATCCGTTCTTTGGGTATATATCTAGGAGTGGAGTTGTTGAAACATATGATAATTACATTTTTATATTTTTGAGAAAATGCCAAAGTTTTGTACACATAAATTGCACCATTTTACATTTCCATAAGTAAAGTTTAAGGGTTCTAATTTCCCTACATTGTTGCCAACATTTGTTATTTTTATTTATTTTTAATATAACCACTCTAGTGTGTGTGAAGGGCTATTACATTGTAGTTTTAGTTTTCATTTCCATCATGACTCCTGATGTTTGACATCTTTTCATGTGCTTGTTGACCGTTTGTATGCCTTGTGTGGAGAACAGTCCATGCAAGTCCTTTGTGCATTTCAAAAATTGGGTTGCCCTTTTACTGCATGGTAAAAAGTTCTTGATATATTCTGGATAAAGACTCTTATTAGATATATAATGTGCCTATGTTTTCTTCCATTCTGTGGGCTGTCTTTTTACTTTCTGGATAGCCTCTTTTGATGTACCAAGGTTTGTAATTTTGACGAACTCCAGATTATCTGTTTTCTTCTTTCATTGCTTGTGTTTTAGTGTCAGATCTAAGAAACTATTGCTAAATGCAAGGTCATGAATCCCTTGGTTTATTCCAGAGTACCCTCATCCCTTGGTATCCACTGGGCTAGGGTTTAGGCCTGGGGTTTGAGTCAGGTCAGGGTTTAAGGGCCAGGGGTCAGGGTTTGAGAGTCAGGGTAAAGGGTCTAGGGGTCTGCGGTTAGGGTGTTAGGGTTAGAGGTTACGGTTCCTTAGGGTTACGGTTAAGTTTAAGCATAACTGGCCCCCATTGCCCTTCCTTTCTCTTCTCTGAGGTCTCCAGGATGGATAGGATTTGCCCAGGGTCACACATGAGTCAGGGAATTGAGCTGGACCACTGTCTTTCTACCCCCCAGTCCTGGGCTCTCAGAGACGAAGGAAATGTCTGTACTGTCTCTGAGTGTTTCACATTGAACTTGATGTCAGTCACGGGTTGTGGAGGGTGTCTGGAGTCATGCCTGGTTCCTTCCTGCCCTCCCATCTGGGAAAGGTGATGTTGGCCCTGCTCTGCCTGGGCAGCCCCAGTTCCAGCAGAGTGCCCAGACAGGAGGGCACTCAGTGGACATGTGTGGATTAATGCAGGACTGGGCGTAGCAACCTGCCAGCCCCCTGCCTACTTGAGGGCTGCTGGGGCCCTTCTGGGGCTGCAGGCATCCTTTGTCCCATCTGAGTGGGTAGCAATAGACAATCAAGTCTCAGGCAGGACAGTCCTTGACCTCTGACCATTCAGGCAGACATCTGTGGTCCTCTAGCTCAGTTCACCCTGGGCCCTGTCAAGACCCCATGGACAAATAGTGAGCTGACCATGCTACTGAGCAATGGAACAGCTACCTGGGCAGTGTAGACATTCCTTTGAGATGTTTCAACTACCAACATCCATGTGGTTGAGAAAAGGGCCTCCCCTTCACAGCCTTCACATCCTCATAGCCCGCCAAGAGAGGTAATAACCCTCTAAATATTTGAGTGTGTCCCTGACACAACAACCATACAGCACACCATGGCCCTTCAATCCTTTGTCCTTTTAGGTGTTAGAAATTTTTTTTAATTATAATGGAATTTTATTAAGAATTTATGTTCATCAAGACAATCATAATAGTGTCTAAAAGCAACCCATGGGCAGAAAAAAATATTTATAGTATATTTATATGACAAAGAACTTACACCCATGATATATTTTAAAAAACTCCTACAAATCAGTAATCTGTTGCAAATTACACAGCACATAAAAAAACTGTACAAAAAGAGTTGAACCCTTCTCACAAGAGAATGTCCAAATGCTTAATAAACATAAAAAGATGTTGAACTTCATGAGCCACAAAGGAAATGAAAATTAAGACACCCACAATGGAAGATGATATATTTGTAATATAGTTGCATGGCACAAAACTAGTACCCAGAATATAATAAAATATTTTTGAAAATCAAATCAGTAAGACAGACTACCCAATAGAAAAATTGGCAAAAGACTTGAACAGGCTTTCCACAGAGGAGAAAATCCAAAGAACCAATAAACCAATAAATGTGTTCAACTTCCCCCATCATCAGAGAAATACAAATTATAAACCACAATGAAATATTTTGACATAATGACTAGGTCAAGTAAAGTCTACCAATAACAAGTGTGGGTAATAATTTAGAACTAGTTGTTAGAAATTTTGACATTCATATTCATTAAGAATCAAAGTTATGGGAGAAACTGGGCCTCCCAATGGGAGGTTTACACTGACACTGCATTGTCTTGGAGAGCCATATGCATCCATGTGGCCTCTGGAAAGCCTGCCAATTACGGGTTCCATGGCATGGAATAATTCTTGAGCCTCCCATTACTTCATTGCACAAGAGTTTCCTTACCACCCTAGCATTTAGTTTCTTCCCTTAGAAAAGGAGAGAGAAGAAACTGGAAAAGGAGCAGTATTGTTTTTCAGGGATGGGTAAGTTAATATGGCCAGGGAGGTGGCATAACTCAAGGGTTCCCACCTCTCAGGGGCAGGAATGAGGTCTGTGTGTCTTCTGAGGGCACATGGGCTGTTCTGAGCCAGCCTCTGAGATGTGAGGGCCTGATGCCCAAGGCAGGAGACTTGAGTTTACCACCACCAATGATCCTGACTTTTCAGCAAGTGAAAGAACTTCTTGCAGTCTTGGGAGGACAGTAAGAGCACTGGGTGAGTAGCTGCAGCCCCTGACCCTAAGTGAACCCCTTTCTTCCTTTTGTGTCAGATTCTGTGCTGTGCAGTGAGCTGTCATGGACATAGAATCTTCTGCTTTCTCCCAGCCAGCATCTGTTCTCATGTCCAAGTGTAGTGCCTCTGTTTTCCTTTGGGAATTACATCTCACCTGCTTCCAGTCCAGATAGTTCCAGAAGGATGAGCCCATGTTCCACCCAGCTCAAAGGTGGGTTTACAGCCCACATCTAGCCAGTCCCATTTTCCATCTTCTGGTGATAGGTCAAGGATGAGAGTGAAACGCAAGCCAGACCAAAGGTATTCAGAACCATGACTTTTCTTAGAACCCAAGAAAAGGAGAAACTTTTTCTTGGAAAAAGAATGGTGAGTGGTTGTCAGCCTAGAATTGCTGTTGGCCCAAGGGCAGTGAGAGAGCCTGTGCCTGTGAATGGGGTCCCCCAAAGGCACTGAGCAGGACAAAGTTTTGGAAAGAAATAAGGTCACCCTGAGAGAGTGTGAACACTAGACCTGCCAGGTCCAAGCACATTCTTCAACTTGCCACTTGCAAGTATTAAATTATTTCTACCCTTACAATAAATACTAATTTATTTTACTTCAGTAAGTGTGTCCAGTCACTGAGAATAAAAAAGTCCTAGTTGAAACATCCGAATCAATAATCCCTGATCCATCCTCAGGTGTCCTGACTGGGTAGGCATGGCTGGGGGAGATGAAGACACTGGGTGGGGTCATATACTAGGGGAGCTTCCAGACATCTCTGTCCCTGTTCCTTCCCTGTCCTGGGAGAGGAAAACCCTGGAGAAGTGATAGGATAACCAGTAGGGGAAGAGGTTCCTCAGTGGTTAATTCATCTTTTTGTATTTTCCTTAATTTAGGGTCCATTTTGGTAATGTGTTTTTACAAAGAAATCACCCGTTTCCTCTAGATTTCCAGTTTGTTACAATAGGTTTCTCTTATTTGACTTTTAATTTTTCCAGTCTAATTTTCTACAGAGTCATCACAAATAATGAACAAATATTGATACTTTATTATTAACTGAAGTCTCTATTCTTGTTCCCTTTGTTGTACCTTTCCTCGTTCCAGGGTCTCATAGGACATGGGGTCATCATGTCTGTTTAGTCTCTTCTGGGCTTTGACAGTTGCTCAGACTCTTCTTGTTTCCATGACCTTGACAGTGTGGAGGAGGACTGGTCAGGTATTTTATAGACTGCCGGGCACTGGGATTTGCTTGGTGTTTTTATTGTAATTAGACTTGGCTTTGAAAAAGCAGATCACAGAGGTGAAGTGACTCCTCTTCACTATATATCGAGAGAACAGGCACTTAAGGGAACTTCTCCCTTATATTCTTAACTTTGGTCACCAGGCTGAGGTAGTGTTTGTGAAGTTTTCCCACAGTGAAGTTAAGTTTTTCCTATGTCCACCCTGTGTGTCTTATTTAGGAGGAAGTCATAATGCAGAAGCCACACTTGAGAGAGGGGTTAGCTTCACATCCTTTACGGACAGCTGAGTGTCTATATAAATTGTTTAGAAGCTTTCTGCATAGGAGATTTCTATTTAACATCATTCATCAAAAACTCTGTGACTTATTTTTACCAGCTTGGACACATGAATAATTATTATAAACTTTTGTTTATAATCCAGCACTACATTATTAGACTGCTTAGTTCATTCTTGCTTTGGCTGTTGAGAGATTTTTCCATTTGCTCCTGTTTTCATTTTACATAATTTTTCTTTTGTGGGTTTTTAAAATTTTGGGTACTTCTTTACTTTCTGATATTTTAAGATTACGCTGCTTCATATATTTACTGTCTCAGTCCTAGCATCAGCCCTTTCTTCAAAGAGCCCTTGTTCCTTTTATTAGAGAATGGTATTAAAGACTTACGTGTTGGAGCTAAATATGCTCAGCTGACAGTGCATGGAAATATATGCATATACCCCAGCCTATGCATATACACATAAGTATAAAGATTTCCATGTGGAACTATGTGTATCTCTGTTAGGCTAAAGATAGTTTATACTGATGTCTCCAACCTGATCTGTTATGACATGGATATTGTAACCTTCCTTTGTTTGTGACTTCTCACTCCAGTGGTTAAGAAATCTGGCTTCCACCATTTGTCATTAAATTCAGTGCTTGTTCCGTTCGATTACTGATATAGTAGTTTCAGTACTGTGAGCTGCTGCTCCCCATGGGAAGGAGCTTACAGAGTCCACTGTGTATGTCCGGCATATTTTGCCTTTGGCCTACAGAGTCCTTCCATTTCCACAGTTAACTTAGGTCAGCCCATTCTGTCCCATCACCAACAGTGAGTTTTTTTTCATACTTTTCTAAATCAGTTAGATTGTTTGTTACATTCTGTATGCCAGTCTTTGACACTCCTATATCTGGAGTAATTAAATTTGAATAGATTATAATTTACTTGTTGGGTTGTAAAAAAAAATCTGTGGGTGTAGACAAATGCATAGTGACAGGTATTCACTACTAAAGTATCATACGGACCTTTCAATCACATATTCCATAAACTGTTTACCCTGTCTGTTTTGCCTTTTCTAGAATGTCATATAAACGAGGTCATACAGTGTGTAGCACTTCAGACTGGATTCTTTTACTTAGCAATATAAGTGTTAGATTCATTTTTTTTGGCCCGGGTTGATGATTCATTCCTTTATATCTCTGAATATTATTGCATTGCATGTATAGGAGAGGAAAAATCATTTTCCCTCTACCCTTCTATGCTCTTCATTGAGATCCCCCTTGTAATGAAAGGGAGATGAACTGGAGAAAAACAATCAGAAGATTAATATATACCATGCATACCTCCTGTATACTTGAAAGATACCCAGGAAAACTTAGTCTGGCCCAAGCCATTACCTTAAAGGCTACCTTCAGCTAAGAAGAGAAGAAAGACGTTAAGGAATGGAGGAAGCCATTTAAGGGAGGTTTTAGGCAAAGCACAGTAAACAAGGGTATGGTTGTTATGCAGATTTACATCCAGACCTATTTCATTGACAAGCTTTTTTAAAAATATTTATTTATTTGGCTGCACCAGGGGTTAGTTGCGGCATGTGGGATCTAGCCCCCTGACGAGGGATCGAACCGAGGCCCCTGCATTGGGAGTGTGGAGTCTTAACCACTGGACCACCAGGTAAGTCCCAACAAGTCTTTCTTGATATTTAGTCATCATTCAATTCCTGGTCCAGAGAGGGACATACCCTTACAAATGGAGATATCCTTAATAAATGTAAATTTACCTCATAAAAGGGCATTTTCTACTTGGTTTTCAAAAATTCTCCTGGGTCTGCTCTTTTTTAAATTAATCAGTCCACAATAATCCTTTTGTCAAAGGGACATATATTGGGGTGGTGTATTCTGCTCCCCTTGACATGGATGTGCCCTAATTTGCTTATGAATTCATCTACAGAAGAACATCCTGATATCTTTAAGTTTTTAGCCATTATGAATAGAGCTGCTGTGCATTACTTGATCCTAGTTTTTGTTTGAACACAGGTTTTCCAAGCAGTTGTCTAAATACGCTTCTTGGATCCTAAGGTAAGACTATTTAGATTTGAAAAAAACTGCCAAACCGTCTTCCAAGCTTGGTTGTACATGCATTCCACCACCATCTTGTATATATTCTTGTATGCTTTTTTAGTATCTGTTTATCTTCTTTGGCCAGGTGTGTGTTTCAATCTTTACCAAATTTTAATGGCATTGTTTGGTATAATTTGAGTACAAACCTTTTATCAGATATGTGTTTTGGAAATAGTTTCTTCCAGTTTGTGGTTTGTCTTTTGGTTTTCTGAATAAGTTCTTTCACAGAATAGAAATTTTTAATTTTATAAAGTCCACATTATCAATTATTTTTCTTTTGTTGATTGACTTTTGGTGTTGTGTGTTTAAAATGCATCACCAGACCCAAGGTCATGTAGATTTTCTTTTTTAAAAAAATAGATTTATTTATTTGTTTATTTTTGGCTGCATTGGGTCTTCGTTGCTATACGTGGGCTTTCTCTAGTTGCGGCAAGTGGGGGCTACTCTTCGTTGCTGTGAGCGGGCTTCTCATTGCGGTGCCTTCTCTAATTGTGGAGCATGGGCTCTAGGTGTGCCGGCTTCAGTAGTTGTGGCACGTGGGCTCTAGAGCACAGACTCAGTAGTTGTGCTGCACGGGCTTAGTTGCTCTGTGGTGTGTGGGATCTTCCCGGACCAGGGCTCGAACCTGTGTCCCATGCATTGGCAGGCAGATTCTCAACCACTGCACCACCAGGGAAGTCCTAGATTTTCTTTTTTCTTTTCTTTATTATTTATTATTATTTTTAAAATCACTTATTTATTTATGGCTGCATTGGGTCTTTGTTACTGTGTGTGGGCTTTGTCTAGTTGCAGTGAGTGGGGAGCTACTTTTTGTTGCAGTGTGCAGGCTTCTCATTGTGGTGGCTTCTCTTGTGGAGCATGGGCTCTAGGCACACGGGCTTCAGTCTTTGTGGCTCTCGGGCTCTAGAGTGCAGACTCAGTAGTCGTGGCGCACAGGCCCAGCCTCTCTGCAGCATGTGGGATCCTCCCAGACCAGGGCTTGAACCCATGTCCCCTGTATTGGCACGTGGACTCCCAACCGCTGCGCCACCAGGGAAGTCCCAGATTTTCTTTTTTCTTCTAGAATTTTTATAGTTTGGTAATTTAAACTTGCATATGGGCACTTTTGAGTGGATTTTGGTTTACATTGTAAAGTTTGTGTCTACATTCATTTCATTACACACGGTTTCTAATTAATTGTTCCTTAACCATGTTCTGAGAAGATACAGTGAGATACTTGGCTCTATTTCAGTTTGGATTTCCAAACTTAGTACATACAGCAGAACAGCATTCGGGATGAGGCCTCTGGGTTTGTGGGTGTGGCCCTCCTGGCACTTCTCTGATATCCCACAGTGGGCAATGAACACACCTGTCTGACCCTGGGGGCACAGGTGCATCTGGCCCACAGACTTTGCTCTGTGACAAGCTGACGGGAGATTTGTCTCCTGTCAGGGCTTAGGTTTCTGGACCATGGGGCAGTGTCTATATTGACTGGAGCTGGCTTTTCTCAGGACCCACTGGTGAGGAGATGTCACAAGAGGAAAAAATGAGAAAGTGTGGAGAATCTTCCTGTGCAGCTGACTGCGGGGTAGGTGGGGTGCATCTTCAGGGGACTCAGGAGAGAAAGCGTTTAATGTGGAATACTGTGGGCTTTTAGTTAGTTTTATGTGCAGTGTAGATGGTGACAAGTGTCGTTCTTTGGAGTCTGGTGTCTAGTTTTCCTGGTTCTGTTTGTTGGTGTCTTTGGGTAGAATAAACATTTTACTAATAGTCATTTTTCTGATGCATGAGCATGGAATATTGTTTTCTATTGTGTCTTCAATTCCTTTATCAATGCTTTATAGTTTCCTGATTAGAGGTCTTTCATGTCCTTGGTTAAATTTATTCCTAAATAGTTTTTTTAAAAAAATTTTATTTATTTATTTATGGCTGTGTTGGGTCTTCGTTTCCTCGCGAGAGCTCTCTCCAGCTGCGGCAAGCGGGGTCCACTCCTCATCGCGGCACGCGGGCCCCTTAGTATCGCGGCCTCTCTTGTTGTGGAGCATAGGCTCCAGACGCGCAGGCTCAGCAATTGTGGCCCACGGGGCCAGTTGCTCCGCGGCATGTGGGATCCCCCCAGACCAGGGCTCGAACCCGTGTCCCCTGCACCGGCAGGCAGACTCTCAACCACTGCACCACCAGGGAAGCCCCTAGTTTGTTCTTTTTGATGGAGTTGTAAATGAGATTGTTTTCTTAATTTTTATTTCTGATGGTTTGTTAAGTGTATAGAAACAAAACTGATTTGTGTGTATCGATTCCATATTTTGCAACTTTACTGAATTTATTTTTTTTAACATTTTTTTTGAATGTGAAAATTTTTAATGCTAAAATCTCACTGTTTCTACTGCATCCCAGGTAATCTGCAGGACCCAAGACTTGGTAGCTACTAATATACTCCTCTCACAGTGCCTTTGTAAAAAAATATAATATTTATTTTATTTATTTTTGGCTGTGTTGTGTCTTTGTTGCTGTACACAGGCTTTCTCTAGTTGCAGAGAGCGGGGGCTACTCTTCGTTGCAGTATGCGGTCTTCTCATTACAGTGGCTTCTCTTGTTGTGATGCATGGGCTCTAGAGCGCAGGCTCAGTAGTTGTGGCCCATGGGCTTAGTTGCTCTGTGGCATGTGGGATCTTCCCAGACCAGGGGTTGAACCCATGTTCCCTGCATTGCAGGCAGATTCTTAACCACTGCACCACAAGGGAAGCCCCATCCACTGTGCCTCTTAATACTATGTGGACTCCTACAAAGGAAATAACAGTCACAATTTTGGTTGAACTTTGTCTGGGTAAGTCTTGACCTCTATAACAAAGTTTGTTGACTGCCTTATCTGATTTTCTGGCATAGTACTGACATGGTTGTTTTGAAAAGTAATTTACTTTCCAGTAATTTAAAAGGTACAGAAAAGTTTCAGTAATGGCAAAAGTACTCACATTTACCACTTCACACAAAATGCTCACAAAACCATGACTAGTTTTGGAGAAGTCATGGAATAGTGAGAGGGACACTCTCCTGAGGAATCAACACATAACCTCTAAATGAGGAAATCATGATGTCTACATTATAATTTAATACTCAGACCCACTTCAAATTTCGCCTGTTGTCCCAACTGTATGAATGTCTTTTTCCATCCCAATCCAGTTTTCTTTTTCTGGAACCATTACTGAGTTTTCCCCTCATTTGGACAAGCTTGATGTATTTAAAGCAGACAAGATGAGTATGGGATCTGGGTGGCCTTTTTTCTGTATGCTTTTTTTCACTAAGGATTTTTTTTTACATCTTTATTGGAGTATAATTGCTTTACAATGGTGTGTTAGTCTCTGCTTTATAACAAAGTGAATCAGTTATATGTATACATATGTTCCCATATCTCTTCCCTCTTGCATCTCCCTCCCTTCCACCCTCCCTATCCCACCCCTCTAGGTGCTCACAAAGTACCGAGCTGATCTCCCTGTGCTATGTGGCTGCTTCCCACTAGCTATCTATTTTACGTTTGGTAGTGTATATATGTCCATGCCTCTCTCTCACTTTGTCACAGCTTACCCTTCCCCCTCCCCATATCCTCAAGTCCATTCTCTAGTAGGTCTGTGTCTTTATTCCTGTCTTACCCCTAGGTTCTTCATAATGTTTTTTTTTCTTAAATTCCATATAGATGTGTTAGCATACGGTGTTTGTCTTTCTCTTTCTGACTTACTTCACTCTGTATGACAGACTCTAGGTCTATCCACCTCATTACAAATAGCTCAATTTAGTTTATTTTATGGCTGAGTAATATTAGATTGTATATATGTGCCACATCTTCTTTATCCATTCATCCGATGATGGACACTTAGGTTGTTTCCATCTCTGGCCTATTGTAAATAGAGCTGCAATGAACATTTTGGTACATGACTCCTTTTGAATTATGGTTTTCTCAGGGTATATGCCCAGTAGTGGGATTGCTGGGTCATATGGTAGTTCTATTTGTAGTTTTTTAAGGAACCTCCATACTGTTCTCCATAGTGGCTGTACCAATTCACATTCCCACCAGGAGTGCCAGAGTGTTCCCTTTTCTCCACACCCTCTCCAGCATTTATTGTTTCTAGGTTTTTTGATGATGGCCATTCTGACTGGTGTGAAATGATATCTCATTGTAGTTTTGATTTGCATTTCTCTAATGATTAATGATGTTGAGCATTCTTTCATGTGTTTATTGGCAGTCTGTGTATCTTCTTTGGAGAAATGTGTATTTAGGTCTTCTGCCCATTTTTGGATTGGGTTGTTTGTTTTTTTTTGTTATTGAGCTGCATACTAAGGATGCTTTTAATGTTCATTTATGTTGTAAGAAATATCAACACTAAACTTTTGTTTCATTGTCATTAAAATACAAAACATGACATTTACCATTTAATTCATTTTACATATACAGTTTTGTGGTATTAACTACGTTCATATAGTTGCACAAACAAGTTAACTAACATGTGTACCTCCTGTGTGCATGGGAGATACTCAGGAAATTGAGTAACACCCTGACATGGCCCAAGACATCACCTTAAATACCACCTTCATCTAAAAGGGAAAAAAAGGAAGGGTATAGTTCTTTCTGTTTACATTCATTTAATTGCATATGGTTTCCAGTTGATTGTCGTATGACTAGTTTTGGAGAAGTCGTGGTATCGTTGGCTTCATTTCAGTTTGAATTTCCAAATTTAGTGGATTCTGCAGGCTTGATACAAGGTTTACACACTTGCTATTGTATCAGGACATCCCATGGTGTAATTGGTATTAATGGTTTGTTCAACAATTAAAGTTCTGTGTGATATGAGTTCAAACTGGAGTAATCCTGGTTAGTTTCTATCGGTTATACAATTGACCCAGGATGAAAGGACGAGAAAAATAAGGCCTACTTTATAAAAGTGTCTTCACACTAATTGATGGTATAATCTCAACCTAGTTTTCTAAAAATTTATTTCATTGAAGTATAGTTGACTTACAATGTTGTGTTGATTTCTGCTGTACAGCAAAGTGATTCAGATATATATATATATATATATATATATGCACACACACGTACTGTTTATTACATATATACATATGGTTTATTACACGGTACTGAATATAGTTTCCTGTGCTGTACAGTAAGACCTTGTTGTTTATCCATCCTATATATAATAGTTTGCATCTGCTAATCCCAAGCTCCCAATCCATCCCTCCCCCATCTTCCCCTTGACCACCACAAGTCTGTTTTCTATCTCTGTGAGTCTGTTTCTGTTTTGTAGATTCATTTGTGTCTCATTTTAGATTTCACATATAAGTGATATCATATGTTCTTTGTCGTTCTCTGACTTCACTTAATATGATAATCTCTAGGTCCATCATGTAGATACAGATGACATTATTTCACTCTGTTTTATGGCTGAGCAATATCCCATTGTATATATTTATCACATCTTCTTTATCCATTCATCTGTTGATGACATAGAGGTTGCTTTCATGTCTTGGCTATTGTAAATATGGCTACAGTGCATGTTTACCTGGCTGTGTTTTTCCGATTCTGGTCTTCTTAGGTTATAGACCCATTAGTGGATCAGCCAAATCATGATAGCTCAACTTTTACCTTTTAAACGCAGCTTCATTCTGTTCTCATTATTAGCTGTTACCAGTTTATATCCAGCCAATAGCATATAGTGGGTATGCATTTCTACACAAATCCTTCAGCATTTCTTGCTTGTAGACATTTGCTGATGCCATTTTGAATGTTGGGTGGTGATACCTTTGGGTAGTTTGGATTTGCATGCGACCAATAATTCCTGATATTGAGCTTTTATCCATGTACTTTTATTTTTAAAAAAAGAGTGAGTAAAACTTACGTCTTCAAATAATTTTCTTGAAAAATTTTTGCTGCTTTGAATTTTTCTGGCCATTACCTATGCCAGGACATTTTTTGAGGGCAGGTGTCATTTACAAGCCATGCAATAAATATGAATATTAAGTGACCATTAGCACTGGGTTTAAAGCTGCTGTGGTGGGAAAAGGCCACAAGGCGGCAGCATTTCTCCATTCCCAAATCTGGTTACTAGGGCAGAAGAGCCTTCCTAGAAGTCGTGTTCCTAGGTGGTAAATTAGAAATGAACGTGCCAGGAAAAACGTCCATACGTTTATGTCTCATTACTTGTTGTCCGTTTTTCTAATATTTTTTTCTTTTTCTTTTTTTTGCGGTATGTGGGCCTCTCACTGTTGTGACCTCTCCTGTTGCAGAGCACAGACGTGCTCCAGACGTGCAGGCTTAGCAGCCATGGCTCACGGGCCCAGCCGCTCCGCGGCATGTGGAGTCTTCCTCAACCGGTGCACGAACCTGTGTCCCCTGCAGTGGCAGGCGGACTCTCAACCACTGCACCACCAGGGAAGCCCTAATTTAATTTTTTTAATTGGGGTAATGATTACAATATTGTTTGTTCTAGGTGTACACAATCTGGTTCATTTGAACATTATATATATCCATTCATGTACAGATCCTCTTCCCATGTACATTATTACAGTGTTCTGTAGACCTCCCTTGGTATATGGTCGGTCTTTTTCATAAATGTATTTAATATGTATTTGTATACATATGGTAAACCTAATCTTAATTGATCCATTCCTCCCACCTTTCCTTTTAGATAACCATAGTTTGTTTTCTAAGTCTGTGAGTGTCTTTCTCTGTGGAAATGTGTTCATTTGTGTCAGTTGTTGGATAACACCTATAAGTGATATCATAGGATATGTATCTTTTCCTTTCTGACATACCTCATGTTCTGTGATTATCTCTAGACTCATCTATGGTGCCTCAAAAAGCAGTGTTTCATTGTTTTCCATGGCTAATATTCCACTGTGTACATGGACCACTTCTTCTTTATCCATTCATCTGGTGATGGACATTTTAGTTGCTTCCATGTCTTGGCTATTGACAATATGGCTGCAGTGCAGCTGTTGCAGCCTGTGTCTTCTTGATCCTGGTCTTCTCAGGTGAGAGACCCAGCGGTGGGCCTGCTGGATCGAATGGTAGCTCAATATTTACAGTTAAATGCAACTCATTTCTGTTCTCATTATTGGCTCTTACCACTTTGCATCTCACCAGCAGCTAGAGAGGACACAGTTCTCAAAAATCAATTCAGCATTTAATGTTTATAGACGTTTTGCTGATGGTCATCCCAGTGTCATGAGTTGAAACCTTTTGTAGATTAGATTTACATGAGTCTAATAATTCCTGATGTTGAGCTTTTGTTCATTTTCCTTTTTTTTTTAAAGAGTGAGTAAAACTTACGCCTTCATAGGATCTTCTTGAAAAATTTGCTGTGTGTTGAGTTTTTTTGCTATTCCCTAGCTCAGGACATTTTTTGAGGGAAGGTGTCCTTTACAGCCCTGAGTCCTTGTGAATGTTAAGTGACCATTAGCTGTGGGTTTAAAGCCGCTCTTGCGGGAAACGGCCACAAGGCGGCAGCATTTCTACATTTCCAACTCTGGGTTTTTGGGCAACAGAGCCTTCCTAGAAATCATGTTAGTAGGCTACAAATTAGAGTGGAATGTGCCAGTGCAAACCCCCAAGAGCTTATATCTCCTTACTTGTTGTTTGTTTTTTAAATTTAATTTTTATTAGGTATCAGAGCAAATTTGATTAAAATGTTGTGTGTGTTCTAGGTGTACAGAATCTCGTTCATTATATCTATGTATTGATCAATTCATCTTTGGATCCTTTACCGTGTAGGGTTATTACAGAGTGTTTAGTAGACCTCTCTTGGTATTACATAGGTATTTTGTGATTATATATTTCATATGTATTAGTACGTGTCTGTTAACCCCCATATCCTAATTCATACATTCCTTACACCTTTCCATTTGGTTAAACATAATTTGGTTTTTTGAATCCATGTGTGTCCTTCACTTGGAAATAATTTCATGGGTATCAATTTTTAGGTAACACCTATAAGTGATATCATAGGATATCTGTCTTTTGGCTTCTTTCTTCCTTCAGGTTGGGTGATTATCTCTAGATCCTTCTATGGTGTTTCCAATGGCACTGTTTCATTCTTTTCCATGGCTAATATTCCATTGTGTACATGGACCACTTCTTCTTGGTGCATTTTTCTGTTGATGGACATTTTGTTTTTTTCCGAGTCTTAGCTATGGTACACGTGGCTGAAGTGCAGGATTGCCAGCCTGTGTCTTTTTGATTCTGGTCTACTCAGGTGATAGGCCCATCAGTGGGCCTACCAGATCACATGGTAGCTCAATTTTTACCTTTAAACGTACCTCCATTCTATTCTTACCACTGGCTGTTACCAGGTTACATCCCACTAGCAACTAGTGGGTATGCAGTCCTCTAAAACGCCTTCAGCATTTATTCTTTGTAGACTATTTTCTGATTATCATTCTGACGGCTGTGAGGTGAAAGTTTTTGTACATTGTATTCACATGTCTCTATTAATTCCTGATGTTGAGCATTTTGCCATGCCCTTTTTTTAAACAACAAAAAAAGAGACAAAATATGCGTAAAATATGCCTCGCGAAAATGTCTTTTGAAATGTTTATGTCTCTTGAATTTTTTGGTTGATTTACGACCCCAGAAATTTTTTTGAGGGCAGGTGTCATTTACAGGCTGGCAGTTATTTTGAATATTAAGTGACCATTAGCACTGTGTTTAAAGCTGCTGTTGTGTGAAAAGGCCACAAGGCGGCAGCATTTCTCCTTTACCAAAACTGGTTACTAGGGCAACAGAGCCTTAGTGGAACTCGTGTTCTAGGTTGTAAATTAGAATTGAATGTGCCAGGAAAAAGACCCTTAATTTTTATTTTTTATGACAGAAAATTTGATTACAGTGTTTTGTTTGTTCTAGGTGTGCAAGATGTGGTTCTTTTACACATATACATATATCTATTCTTCTTTGGATCCTTTTCCCATGTAGGTTATGACACTATGTTGAGTAGTCTTCTCTTGGTATTCCATAGGTCTTTGGTGATTATATATTTCACATTTTTTGTATATCTCTGTTAACCCCAATATCCTAATGTATCCAATACTCACACCTTTCCATTTGGTGAACTGTAACTTTGTTTAATGGATCTCTGATTGCCTTTCTCTGTGGAAATATTTTCATTGGTATCAATTTTTAGGTAACACATATAAATGATATCATAGGATATGTGTCTTTTGCTCTCTGACTTACTACCAGTTGCGTGATTACTTCTAGACTCATCTATGGTGCTGCAAATGGCATTGTTTCATTTTTTTCCTTGGTTAATATTCCATCTGTACATGTACCAGTTCTTCTTTGTCCACTCATCTGTTGATGGACTTTTTGGTTGCTTCCATGTCTTGGCTATTGTAATATGGCTGCAATGCTGATTTGCCTGCCTGTGTCTTGCCAACTCTGTCTTCTTAGGTTATAGGCCCAGGAGTGGGCCTGCTGGATCATATGGTAACTCAATGTTTACATTTTAAAGGCACCTCTATTTTGTTCTCATTAGTGTCTCTTACCAGATTATGTCTCACTTAAAGTTGAGGGTATGCATTTCTCCACAAGCGCTTCAGCATTTATTGTTCGTTAGTTTTTTGCTGATGGTGATTCTGACTGGTGTGAGCTGATGCCTCTTTGTGGTTGGATTTGCATGCGTCTAATAAGTCTTTGAAATTGAGCCTTAAGACATGTCCTTTTTTTTAACTGCATACATCTTACCTCTTTAAATTGTTTTCTTGAAGTATGTGCCACATTTTGAAATATTTTGGCCATTACCTACCTCAAGACATTTTGAGGGCAGGTTTCATTTACTGCCCTCCTGTACTTGTGCATATGAAGTGACCCTTAGCACAGGTTTTAAAGCTGCTGTTCCAGGTAACGGCCAGAGGGCGGCAACATTTCTGCATTCCCCACTCTGGTAACTAGGGAAATACACCTTCCTGCCAGTGGTTTTCCTCGGTTATAAATTAGAGTGGAATGTGCCCGGATATACTGCCAAAAGCTGATGTCTCCTTACTAATGTTTGTTTTTTAAATTGAATTTATAATTTTATTGAAGTAATATTCCATTGAGTACATGGACCACTTCTTCTTTGTGAATTCATCTGTTTATCGACATTTTCGTTGCTTCCAAATGTTGGCTATGGTAAATATTGCTGAAGTGCAGGATTGCCAGCCTGTGTCTTTTTGATTCTCATCCTCTCAGTTGATAGGCCCGGCAGTGGGTATGCTTGATTGAATGATAGCTCAATGTTTACCTTCTCAAGGCACCTCCATTGTGTTTTCATGACTGGCTCTTACCATGTCCCACTTAGAACCGATGGTACGCATTTCTCCACAACCCCTTCAGCATTTATTCTTTGCAGAATTTTTGCTGATGGCCATTCTGACTGGTGTGAGCCGATAGGTTTTTGTAATTTAGATTTGCATGTCTTTAATAATTCCTAATGTTCAGCATTTTCCCACGCCTTTTTCTTTTTTGTTAAAAATAATTGCGAGTAAAATATACCTCTTGAAATTGTCTTCTTGAAAGGTTGCCCTCTTTTGAATTTTTGGATCAATTTCGACCCCAGGATTTTTTTAGAGGGCGGGTGTCTTTTACAGGCCTGCAATGATTGTGAATATTTAGTGACCATTACCACTGTGTTTTAAAGCTGCTGTTGTGGGAAATGGCCACAAGGCGGCAGTATTTCTCCATTCCCGAATCTGATTACTAGGGTAACAGAGCCTTTCTGGAAGTCGTGTTCGTAGGTTGTATATTAGAATGGAATGTGCCAGGAAAAAACCCCATAAGTTTATGTCTCGTGAGTTCTTGTGCACTGTTGTAATTTTAAAAAATGGGGTAATGATTACAATATTGTTTGTTCTAGGTATACACAATCTGGTTCATTTGCACATTATATATCTATGTATTCATGTACAGATCCTCTTCCCATGTAAATTACTACAGAGTGTTTAGTAAACCACCCTTGCTAAATGGTCGGTCTTTGTGATATATGTATTTAATATGTATTTGTATAATATGGTAAATGTAATCTTAATTTATCCATCCCCTCCACCTTCCCTTTTAGATAACCATAGTATGTTTTCTAAGTCTGTGAGTGTCCTTCTGTTTGGAAATATGTTCACTGCAGCAGTACTACACTAGCTAAGGCATGGAAGCAACCAAAATGTCCATCAACAGATGAATGGATAAAGAAGAAGTGGTCCATGTACACAATGGAATATTAGCCATGGAAAACAATGCAACACTGCTCTTTGAGGCCCCATAGATGAGCCTAGAGATAATCACAGAACATGAGGTAAGTTGGAAAGCAAAAGACATATCCCATGATATCACTTATAGGAGTTATCTAACAACTGACACAAATGAACATATTTCCACAAAGAAAGACAATCACAGACTTAGAACACAAACTATGCTTATCTAAAAGGAAAGGTGAGGGGAATGGATAAATTAAGATTAGGATTACCATATGTGTACAAATATATATTAAAATCATATATCAAAAAGCCTGACCATATAGCAAGGGAGGTCTACGGAATACCCTGCAATAATTTATGTGGGAAGAGGATATGTACATGAATATATATAATGTACAAATGAACCAGATTGTGTACACCTAGGACAAACAATATTCTAATCATTACCCTGATTAAAAAAATTAAAACAACGAACAAGAAATAATGTGACATAAACTTATGGGGGTTTTTCCTGGCACATTCCATTCTAATTTACAACCTGGTAACACGACTTCCAGAAAGGCTCTGCTGCCCTAGTAACCAGATTTGGGAATGGAGAAATGCTGCCACCTTGTGGCCGGTTCCCACAACAGCAGCTTTAAACCCAGTGCTAATGGTCACTAAATATTCACACTCATTGCAGGCCTGTAAATGACACCTGCCCTCAAAAAATATCCTGGGGCCGAAAATCGACCAAAAAAATCCAAAAGAGGGCAACCTTCCAAGAAGACAATTTCAAGAGGCTCATTGTACTCACAGTTTTTTTTTCTTTTTTTTTTTTGTTTAACAGAAATTTAAAAAAGGTATGGAAAAATGCTGAACATTAGGACTTATTAAAGACATGCAAATCCAAATTACAAAAACCTATAATCTCACACCAATCAGAAAGGCCATCAGCAAAAATTTTGCAAACAATAAATGCTGAAGGGGTTGTGGAGAAATGCATACCTTGGGACGTGGTAAGAGCCACTAATGAAAACACAATGGAGGTGCCTTGAAAAGGTAAACATTGAGCTACTATTCAATCAAGCATACCCACTGCTGGGCCCATCGCCTGAGAGGATGAGAATCAAAAGTCGCAGGCTGGCAATCCTGCACTCCAGCAATATTTACCATAGCCAACACTGGAAAGCAATGAAAATGTCCATCAACAGAGGAATGCACAAAGAAGAAGTGGTCCATGTACACAATGGAATACGACTCCAATAAAAAATATAAATTCAATTTAAAAAACAAACATAAGTAAGGAGACATCAGCTTTTGGGGGTTTATCCGGGCACATTCCACTCTAATTTATAACCGAGGAGCACCACTGGCAGGAAGGTGTATTTCCCTAGTTACCAGAGTGGGGAATGCAGAAATGCTGCCGCCCTCTGGCCATTGCCTGCAACAGCAGCTTTAAAACTTGTGCTAATGGTCACTTCATATGTACAAGTACTGGAGGACTGTAAATGAAACCTGCCCTCAAAATGTCTTGAGAGAGGTAATGGCCAAAATATTTCAAAATGTGGCACATACTTCAGGAAAACAATTTGAAGAGGTAAGCTGTACTCACAGTTTGAGGAAGAAAAGGACATGCCTGAAAGCTCAGTTTCAAGGGATTATGAGACGCATGCAAATCCAACCACAAAGAGGTACCAGCTCAAACCAGTCAGAATAAACATCAGAATAAACTATTCAGAATAAACACCAGTCAGAATAAACTTAGTGTAGTTGAAGCCAAACATTCACTTATTAATTTACGTATTATTTCAATAAAATGTATTTATCTTTAATTCTCTCTATTGTAACTAGAGATGCATACACACATATACATAATTATACTTAAATTATATGTGTAGAGAGATTATCTTATCTCTGCATCTGATTTCAGAAAGTGAGGGGAGCGTTACAAAGTTCTTGATATAAAAGGTGTGAGGGTCTGATGGGCTGACAGAACACCCATGACATGGCATTTCATTCCTACTAAGGTGCTAGAATCCAAAAGACAGATGATCAAAAGGGAAGAAATTGGAACATTCAAACACCATTAGTGGGAATGTGAAATGGTGCCACCATTTTGGAAGACAGTCTGGCACTTCCTCAAAATGTCAAACATGGAGTCACTACAATACCCAGCAATCCCACTCCTATGTATAAACCCAAGAGAAAGGAAAACACACGTCCACACAAACACTTGTACATGCATGTTCACAGCAGCATGACTCACAACAGCCAACATGTGGAAACCACCCAAATGACCATCAACTGGTAAATAGAGAACAGATACACACAATGTGGTCCATCCACACAATAGACTATTACTCAGCCATGAAAAAGAGTGAAGCACTGACACTCATTACAATGTTGACAAACCTCGAGAACACAATGCTCAGTGAGAGAAGCCAGACACAGAAGGACACTGTCTTAGTCTGCTTGGGCTGCCATAAGAAACTACCAGCCTGGGGGCTTCAACAACAGAAATGTGTTTCCTACAGTTCTGGAGGACAGAAGTCAGAGATCAGGGTGCCACTACAGTCAGGTTCTGGTGAGGCTCTCTTCTTGGTTGTACTTGGCATCTTCTCCCTGTGTCCTCACACAGAGAAGATGTGAGGGAGCTCTGTGACATCTCTTTTATAAGGACACTAATCCCATGACAGGGGCTTCACCCTCATGACCTAATCACTTCCCAAAGTCACCACCTCCTAATACCATCACCTTGGGGGTAAGGATTTCAACATGTGAATTTTGGAGGGACACAAACATTCAGCCAAGAACAGCCACAAACTATATGATTCCATTTATATGAAATGTCCATTAGAGGCAAAGCCACAGAGACAGGAAGTGGGTTAGTGTTGCCAAGGGCTGGGGGGGAGGGGTCTCCTTTTTGGGGGATGAGAATGTTTTACAACCAGAGGGAGGTGGTGCTGGCTCCACACTGTGAATGTGATCAATACCACTGAGTTGTTCAAGTTAATGGTAAATGGTGAATTTTATTTTGCATATATTTTAATCACAGTTAAAAAAACAAAATTCATCACATCAACAACTTGACACCTCAGGGAATTTCCATTTATGCCAAGAGACCCTGTCTGCTTGCCCAGGTGATTCCTGGGACCCCGGGTGACCTCATGGGGGCCGTGGAGTGTAAATGAGGGCATGAACAACCCCACACAGGGACGGTCCAGAGGCAGACCCAGGGCTCGTCCCCAGCAGCACAGGACAGAATCCGTTTGGATTTGTCATCGTACTGTGAACAGCCCCATGGGGCCGGTGGCCGGGCACTGCCTGACTGCAGCCCTGGACACCAGGGCCGCGGCCCGATCTCCCTTGCCCCAAGGCTGGGACCTCCCAGGTGAAGCCAACAGCACTGCAGTCAGTCCTCGGGAGCTGCAGGAGCACAGGCCCAGCCATAGAGTAAGGCCGGAGCACTTCCAGCTACCTGAACACCCGCATGTTAGAGACAGGATTTAACCGTAATGCACGGGGGACCTGAAAGTGTGTTTTCTCAGGTAAACTGATAACACCGCCCCCTCATGTGTGGACGCCGCCCTTACGGTGGCAGAGTTGAACCCTCGCCCCTCCCCGACCAGAACTGACCTCCAAGGCCTCCTGGGGGTCCTCCCCAAACCCGGAGGATGTGTCCTGCCTGAGGCTCCTGACACAATATACTCCCACTCAGGATGGCCAGCAGAGGTCATGCAGAGGTCAGGCCCCATGCAGCAGGACGTGACCCTGGACACAGGCGTGTCCACCCTGCACAGAGGGGTCCCTACGAACAAGTGTCAGGTCACTTCTTAGGGCCACATCCCTGTCCCATTCAAGGTGCAAGACCCACCCCACTGCCTGGCCCACGTCCCTTTCTCTGGGGCACCTGTGGGACTCAAGCCCACACCTTCCCCAGGCCTGCCTCCCCACCATGTAAGGCTGTCAGCATAACTGATGCCATCCTGGTCTCGTCCTTCCGCTGACCTTACCCAGGACTGTACTGTATGGTCAATCACTTCTCTGTCCTCAAGGCTTTTCTAGTTAATAGAGGCTGTTTAGTAATTATCAGGACCAGGTGGCCTCTATGCTTTGTTAGTCCCCAAACAAGGAAGACCTTCGCTGACGTGTTCCCAGTGCCCACGAGGCCAGTTACCCATTCATGAACCTTGACTTAGGAATGTACGTCCTGTTTCCAAGCACACCCCACCCACAAGTTAACCATAAGTTGTCCCGGTGACCCCTTGGCCATGCAGAGCATGGTGGCACACGCTTCCGATCGCTGTCCACCACATCCCGGTCCCACCCTATGAGTAAACTACCCAATAATAAACAGATCCATTAATTACCTGGAGCTGCCTGCCTCGCTTTTCGGTCTCACGATGCCCTGTCAGTTCGGTGGGCACTTCTTGTTCCCTCCATCCGCTAACACCTCACTTACTACTGTGGGTTCAGTAGTGTCCCCCCGCCCCCAATTTATATCCATTCTGTCCCCAGAATCAGGCCTTATTTCTGAAACAGGGTCTCTGCAGACGTGGTTAAGATGAGGTCATGCTGGATTAGGGAGAGCCCTAAATCCAGCAGCTGGTGTCCTTATAAGAAGAGGGAAATCTGGACACAGACACAGAGGAGAAGCCACGTGACGATGGAGGCAGAGATGGGGGTGATGCAGCCCCAGGTACAGGGGCACCAAGGATTTCTGGAGACCAGAGAAGCCGGGAGAGGCCAGGGCAGATTCCCTGAAGTTCCAGAAGGAACCAAACACACCTTCATTGTGTATTTCCAGTGTCCAGAGCTGCGAGAGAGAAATCTCTGCTGTTGTGACCCCCCTGGCTTCCGGCATGTTGTCACGGTCGCCCCAGGACCCTCACACCTGCCAGATGATGAGACACAAGGCATCAGAGGAAAGAGCCCCTCGGTATCTGGACGAGCATCTCTACACACACGTCTGGCTGCTGAAGATGGAGGACACGCAGCCACCTCCCCGCCCGAGCTGGGCGTCCGGCTGCCTTGCTGTCCCGCTCATGCCTGTCGTATGTCAAGTGGGTGACCCGCCTCTGTTGATGCGGGCATCCCACCACTGTCCTGTGACCTCCCCATGCACTTCCCACCCACAGGCCGTGCTCCGGCCCTGGCCGCTCAGCAGCCTCAGCTTGGCTGCAGTGACGGGTCAGGGGACCCGCTGGCCCTGCCCAGCCCAGGGACGGTGCCTGAAGCAGGAGGCCCTGGGCAGCTGCCCTCCGTCACAGACCAGGTGAGGCCTGGAGCACGCACCTTGAGCTCCTCAGGGCCCTGATGCAGCCCCACGTGCCACCAGCCCACACACTCCCCGGCAGGCTGGAGGCTCTGTGTCCCCAGGCACAAGGCACTTCTCAAAGGCAGCCCTGGGGGGTGTCTTCAAACCGCTCCATGTCTGGCCCAACCTGGCTGGGAGCCCGCGGCTGGCCGCCTTCCTAGGAGCAGACAGAGGGCATCGCTGAGGCCCCCGTGCCCCTGCCCCTAAGTGATCCCACCCGTCGCAGCCCAGGCCGCCCGCCTCTGACCGCCGCGTCCCCCTGCCAGCTCCAGTCCAGCCCTCTAGAGACTCCCCACTCCCTGGAGGGCAGGGCTGACCGCCCCTCGGCCTCCCTGAGTCAGGACACCGCTTCCTCCATGAGGCTCCTGGATTCCGGCCTGGGGGACCCACATGCCCCAAGAGCTGTATCGACCACGAGGATTCTCACCTCAAGAGGCCCCGGAAGACGGACTCCTCAGGACCTCAGAATGGGGCTTTGTGTGCAGATGGGCCACCTCAGAGCTGCCTGGGGTGAGCCGAGGTCACTGACCTGTGTGCGGGCGTACTCATGGGGGGCATTTGGGCCCAGACACGCGGGGGAGAAGGCAATGTCATGGCAGAGATGGAGACGGGGCTGGGAGTGGCCTGGGACCGACTGACCCCAGATCCCACGGAGGATCAGGCCCCCAGCACCTTGACCTCGGGCTCCAGGCCTGAGAGGAAGCGTCCCCTGTCCCAACGCCGCACCCCGTCTGGTGTTCTGTGCCGGGACTGCAGGAATCACACACCCAGCCTGTGGGGCGGGGCACGGCGCTGTGCTTGCTGACACCCAGGACCGTCACTGGCTGCCCCCCTCTTGGCATGACCTCCACTCTTCCTCGGGGAGGGACCCAGGGCCCAGGACCCCCGTCCCACAAGTCCCAGTCCCAGGGACCTCACCCCTCTCCCAGCCACCCCTGGGGCATATCAGGCCCCAGAAAAGAGCCGTAGTGGCAGTGACCTTGGTGAGTGGCCATAGGCCAACACACCCACCCCGAGACCTGAGTGTGGCCATCTGAGAAGAGACCCACCAGCCCCCTGACCCAGGCGCCCCGTTTCACAGAGCAGGTCCTCTTGCCGAGTCCCTGGAGGGGGTGTCGAGCAGGGGTGACTGAGGCCTGTGAACATGTGGGCCGGAAAGGTCCTCCCCAGGAGCCCAGGTGCATTGAGCCCAGGACGTGTCCATCCCTCCCCTCCTGTACCCCATGGAGTGAGGATAAAGCCCCAGTGACCCCCAAGAAGAGACATGATACCCAGAGGACTAGACCATCCACAGACCGGGGACGGAGTGTGCACCTCATTTCCCCAGAGAGAACAATGTCTTCTCCGGGACCGCCAGACTGCCCCATGTCCCCCAAACCCCCAGCTTCAGTGAGCCAGCCAGGCAGAAAACCCCCTTCCAGGGTCCCCTGTGTTAATAGACCCAGCCTTCTGGGGAGGGGGGCCGGCCGATGGAGGATGGACGTCCTGCAACAATGGACACTCACTGGTCCTTGACACGCGCCTTGTCCTACGTGGTCTGAGGTCCCACGTGGCGGCCCTTTCACCCACCGTGTTGGGAGAAGATGAACCAGAATGTCCGGCCCTGTGTGTCTGACATGTCCCCACTGGGCCCCCTGGAAATGCGGCTCCTGGTGGGAGAAAGTGCAGCCCCTCAAGTCCTTCTCTTTGGTCTCAGGTGCAGAGACCAGTCCTCTGCGGCCCGGATGCCTTGGTACAAGCAGGCAGTGGCAGGGGTGCCCCAGCTGAAGCAGCAGAAGAAGAAGGTCACCGTCACCATGGAGGTGACCCTCTTCAAGAAGTACTTGCCCAGGGGAAGTACTCTGCGCAGGTGCAGCCACTACGTGACTGCGGACATGGGAGCTGCTGGGGCACATGGTGGGGGAGGGATGCTCCACACCAGGCAGGGTGGGTGGCTCGAGCCCGTGGCAGCACTGCAGCCCTGTGGTGCCCTGCCTGCTAAGATGCCACATGAACTTGGTCACGTGAGTGTGTACCACCCCTGATCTCAGGCATGTGTGCTCACTGCTGACCCATCACACGTGCCTGATGTCACAAACACATAGATGTGCTCACCTGCTCACTGCAGGCCCGTCCCATACACTTCATCACATGCCCACTCACTGCTGCCTTTTAGCCCCCAGCCCACGTGGGTCGAGTCCTCTAAGGAGCTCGGGGTTGCCCTGCTGGACCTCATCAGCTGGTCCAGTGCTGCTGCTGCGAAGAGGAGCCTCACACAGGTGCTTCCTGGTGTCCTTCACACTCGGGTCCTGAGCCGCACTCTCCTGCCCAGTCAGTTTCCGGGAGACCAGGAAGGCTCAGACCTCTTTGAGGGGCTGGCTTAGATAAGGGGCTTGCTTGTTTCCTGGGCAACATTACTGTTATCTCAGACTGAAGGGTGATTGTGTACCCCCCAGGGAAAGAGACATCCATGTCCTGACCCCAGGGTCTCAGGACATGACCTCATTTGGAAGTAAGGCCTGGTCGTGTAACTAGGTGAGACAGGGGCCCAGGGTGGTCCCAATCCTGTGTAACTGCGTGCTTATATGATGAGTGGAGACACAGACACAGAGGGGAAGCCACGTGAAGATGAAGGCAGAGAAGGAAGGGATGCAGCCAGAAGCCCAGGGATGCCTGGAGCCCCAAGAAGCTGGAAGAAGAAGGAAGGACCCTCCCCTGGAGCCTCGGCACTTTCCAACTAGACAGTTAGTATGAGTGGGTCTGAACTGGAGGCATCACCGTGGTCCCTGACCAGTGTGTCTTGGCTGCTTGGCATGGTGGGGAGCAGCTCTAATGAGATGCTGATGAGAGAGTTGGTTTCCCATGAGACCGTAGGACGCTGGTCCTGTAAACAGGCATGCCCAGTTCATCCTTCCTCCTGGGCTCTGGTCACACAGGGCCACTGTGCACCGTGTGGGGCTGGGCTTTCAGCCTCTGCACAGAACCCCTTGGTGTTGGTTCAAATTTCAGCTCATACCCCAAGAATGACGGGGAGTGAAATCCTCATCAGCTGTGTGCGGTGCAGGCACGGAGACACAGTTAATTATAGAGTTAAAAGCAGAGAGGGTAAGGGCGACTCAGCCATGGAAAAGGAGTGAAGCACTGACACAGGCTATGATGTGGACGAACCTCGAAAACATGATGCTCAGTGAGAGAGGCCAGACAGAAAAAGACACTTAGTGGATTCCACTTACATGAGACATCCAGAACAGGCAAGCCCACAGAGATGGAAAGTGGACTGGGGATGCCGGGGCTGTGGGAAATGAGGGGTGACCTCTAAAGAGTGGGGATCTGGGGAGATGATGGAAATGTTGTCAAATGCCTTGTGCTGGTGGCTGCACAACCCTGTGAATATGCAAAACACAACTGAGCTTAATACTTAAAATGGTGTGGTAAAGAAATTCAATGTCAACAAAGATGTTATCAAAAGCAAAAACCTGGAGACTTCCAGGCCCACCTCCAGATTGTAACCCCAGAGGTGCAGGTTCGGACAGGACCTGCGTGTCTGAAAGCCCCATGTGTCCAACCAGGTGGTCTGAGGGCATCTTGCTAAATCCTCCCTGTGGCATCAGAAGCGTGGGGTGCTAGTGTGTCCAGGCCTCAGGCAGAAAGTCTGGATTCTGTGGCCTTGCTGTCCTCTCTTAGGGAGTGTGGCATCGTCTCCATAGAAGGAGGTGGGTCAGCTTGAAGCCCGGTTCCCTCTTCTGCACGTTTCTTCTTTCTCTCCCAGCAATGGTGCCAGCCGAGCTGTGCCAGAGCAGCCAAGGCAAAAGGGTCGTGCACAGAATGACTGAGAACTTTGACCAGGTGCCGTGGGCTCCTCAGAGGCAGTGACCCAGGACTGAGTCCCCACAGCCTCCTTCTGAGTGTCGTGGCCTCGGTGCCCCTCTCACGGGAGTTGTTGTCAGGCTTGATGTTTGACGCAGCCATGGTATCGAGATTTCACTGATAGAAACTATTCCTTTTCTTCCCTGGGAAAAGCAGGTCTCCTTCTACTTTGTTGGGGAGACCCCGTTTTTAATAAAGAATAATGATAAGCTGTAAGTACATATTAAGGATTAGGTTATATACATGTAAAAAATAATCATAAATATCAAGAAACAGAACATGGGGCTTCCCTGGTGGCGCAGTGGTTGAGAGTCCACCTGCCGATGCAGGGGACACAGGTTCGTGGCCCGGTCCGGGAAGATCCCACATGCCACGGAGCGGCTGGGCCTGTGAGCCATGGCTGCTGAGCCTGCACGTCCGGAGCCTGTGCTCCGCAACGGGAGAGGCCACAGCAGTGAGAGGCCTGCATACTGTGAAAAAAAAAAAGAAAGAAACAGAACATGATGAGTGGACACCCAGGAGTGCCCTTCCCTCATCACAGCCTCCTCCCCACCATGTGGTAGCTGTTCTCCTGATTTTGTGTCAGTGACTTGTCCTCATAGTTTACACATAAGCACACATCCCTAAACAACGCAGCCCAGCTCTGCCTAGTTCCAAAGTCCATAAGTGGGTGTACCATGCTTGCTGCTTTATTGCTCTTGATGGCTTAGCATTTTGTCCATGAGATTATTTCATCTTGTGAATATAGTTTTTAAAAAAAATAATTTTTATAGTTTTACTACCTTTAAACAAAATGTACTCCATTGCTGTGGAATATTCCTTCCTAGGAGAGTGCATGGTTCATTTCTGCATCCGCTTGTGATGGCCTTCATGTTCTTTCAGGTTTGGCTCCTGTGGCTGCGGAGTCCTTGTCCGTGTGTCCTGGTGCAGGGCTGGGGGGGGGTTGTGTTCAGCTGGGAGGAGCACTGTGGGTCTGTGTGCACAGACTTCACTCTCTGAGGCCCGATTGCTTCAGAAGTGGTTGCACCCCCTGCTGCACACCAGGCTTTCCATTGTTCTACATCCTGCTGATATTTGATACTGTGTCTTCATGTCTGCCATTCTGGTAGGTGTGTGCACAGTAGTTTTCTTATGGTTTTAATCCCTCGGTTGCTAGTGAAGTTGTGTATCTTGTGGAATTCATGGACTATTTCCTGTTGATTTAAAAAACTCATTTGCCATTAACTTTTTTCTTAAACTTTTATTGTGAAAAACATCAAAGCTAAGAAAAGGGAAAAATACATGTCAGCTTCACTTGTGTTCAGGAATTAATGCTTTACGTATTCACTTTATTCCCTGTGTGTGTGCTATGCGTGTGCATGTGCCTGTTTGCATACATGTGCATAGGTATGTGCACTTGCACATGTTAGTGTGTGCAATGGCATATGCGTTCATGTGTGTTCATATGCTAGTGTGTGAATACATTTGTGCTGTGCACATGCATGTGTTTGTGTGTGTGCTGTGCCTGCCTGTGTGCACAACTGTGTGTTTGCTGGAACCACTTGCAGATATATCTACACGCAGCTGCTCTAACAATCCTGCGTAGCCCCATAAAGGTCACAGATCTCAGGGATTTAAATGGATGGAGCAGGATGTCCTGACACAGAGTCTGTCTTCCAATGACTGTCACTGTCTCAGTAACATCATTCACACCTTCTTTAAGCCCCATTCAGGGTCCAGTTTAGACCCCCATTGCATTCAGTCACCTGCCCCAGGTCCCCTAAAGCTACAATGTCACAGTTGGAGAGCCCGGCCAAGGCTGGGGGTGCCCCTCTTGTTGGCCTGGCCTCCAGGCCCTGTACTTGGCTCCTGTGTTCCCATCTCTCAGCCAGGCCCTGACTTGGATGGGGCCGCCACCTCTTTCTTCACAGGGTCCCATCGCCCAGTCAAGGGGGTTCATTCTCCCAAACTAAGCATCAGGAGTGGGGGCATGACAGTCCCCCTGGGTCTCCTTCATGTGAGACCCTGTGCTTTTGAAAGAGCAGGCAACCTGCCCTCGGGGGTGGGGGCTGGGAGGTGACATGCAGCCCACGATGGGCAGGTGGGTCACCAGGTGGGGCGAGCCAGTGTGCAAGGAGTTCTGCAGTGGGTTCTCCTCTCCAATGGCTTCTGTGCCCCTACCTCTCCCCGTGACTCCCCTCGAAGACAGCGCGGTGCCCGGGACGGGAGCCATGGGAGCCGTCAGCCACCACCCCCTCTACACACACAAACACACACATGGACACACACACACACGCACACACACATGCACACGCTGCAGGGAAGCAGGACTTGAGTGCAGGGCTCTCAGCGGCCCTGAGCCCCCCTCCCGGAATCGGCCAGTGGAATGGACAGACAGGATCTCCTGGTCCGGACCATGCAGGACTGTCCTGCCTGGGCTTCCAGTGTGGCCGCCTCCTTCTGGAAGCCTGGGAGGCTGGAATCAGGCCACTTCTTGTCTGTCCTGGCAGCAGACTGGGCTGCACTCTCAGAAGTTCGTGGCTCACCTGTGGATCCTGACCATCCGGTGGCCAGAGACATTGGTAACATTTCTGTTTTGCCTGTTGAAGTGTTTAATGACAAAGATTTTGTTCAGTTTCCTGATGTGGGTGTCCAAAGATGAGAGACCCATGTGTGCGATCTGTACCTCCTATGAGATCATCCCTAAGCTAGTTTAAACATGGTCAAGTTCTGTCTACACGGTAGATTTAGACCTCTGCATGTCCTGTCTACTGATTCTGTTTAGAGCTGACCATGTGTTGTCTATAATAAGAAGATTTAGACCTGACCATGTTCTGTGTACGCTAGGACTATGGGAACCTGGGTAGAAACCCGGCCTGGCCTCAGGACTGGGAAGCTCCGTGCCTGCATCTGAAGGTCAGTGCTTAGATGTCTGGGGTCTGGAGCTGAGGTGGGCTTGTCTAAGTAACAGCCTCTCTTCTGAGTGTGGTTACCTGGTCCTCCCAAGGGTCAGTGCTATGGTCAGGGCCTTAGTCTTAATCCCTGCAAGGTTCACCTTCCCTGGGGCTCGTGGAGAATCCACAGGAGGGCTACCTGGCAATAATTTCAATTCACCAGCACGTGCATGGTGCGTAGGGAGGCAGGTTTAGCTGGTTAATTGATTGCAGGGCACACAGATCAGGCAAAAGACTGATGGGTAACAGCTGAGGCTGCTGCTGAGCTCACCTTCCAGTCTACCATCCCTACTCAGAAGCATCCAGAGCTGCCCCTCGGCTTTCAGCCCTGCTGTCCTGTGAGTTTTCTCAACATATAAGTGAGATGAGAAAGGACTGAGCCTGCCAGAACCAAGGTCATGTGTTCAACTCTAGCACAAAAGCTTTAAAAACAGGTAAAATCACACAGAACCAAAGGGAAAAGAGGAGGACTTCTCTGGGACAAGTGTTGGGAGAGGAGACCCACTTGCCACTTTTTCCCATCCCAGGGACCCAGCTTGTTTCCACAGTAGGGGAGCCACCAGCAGAACCATGGTGTCCCGACCAAGGGGACGTGTGACCCCAGGTACAGGGTCTGGGGAGGTGAGGTCACCCTGGGACTGTGGACATGTGACCCAGGTGGAGGTGTCTGGGGAGGAGGGGTCATCTGTTGAGAGAGAAGGTGTGACTTTAGATGCAGGGTCTGGGGAGGTGGGTCACCCTGGGACTGTGGACATGTGAACCAGGTGGAGGTGTCTGGGGAGGAGGGGTCACCTCTTGAGAGAGAAGGTGTGACTTTAGATGCAGGGTCTGGGGAGGTGGGTCACCCTGGTGAGTGTGGATGTGTGACCCCAGGTAAAGGTTGCGGGGACTGTGTGGGTCTCACCACATCTGCGTGCGTCAGGATCTCATATACGGGGAGACCCCATATGTGCTCTTTGCCTGCAGTGTGTCCTGTCCGCTTTGAGATTTCCAACCTCTGCATTAAGGGTGTTGCCCCCATTAACCTGTGGTTCCTTTTCTTCTCTTAATCTTGTCACATTCATATGAGGTCAGGCATGTTTGAGTGGGTTGCTGCTCTGTGATCTGGTGAGTGACAATGCTTGGTGGTATCATATTAATATAATCGCATATCATATGTCTAATCTATGGGGCTCACCACTGCCTGGGTCCCCCTGGACAGAGGTCAGGTGAACACAGACTAGTCCCCTCCTAAGAATGGTCTCCCACATGCTCTGTGAGGGTACCGTGATGGCCCCTAAGGTAGGGGACTGTGTCTGGGCCTCCAACATCTGTGACGAGGGGGAGTCGAAATGGAATCTCAATGAACAAGACATTATTATTATTATTATTATTATTATTATTATTATTATTATTATTTTATTTATTTATTTATTTGCGGTACGTGGGCCTCTCACTGTTGTGGCCTCTCCCGTTGCAGAGCACAGGCTCCGGATGCGCAGGCCCAGCGGCCATGGCTCACGGGCCCAGCCACTCCGCAGCATGTGGGATCTTCCCGGACCGGGGCACGAACCCTTGTCCCCTGCATCGGTAGGCAGACTCTCAACCACTGTGCCACCAGGGAAGCCCAACAAGACATCAAGAATTTATTTTAAGTGAAATAAAACACACGTCACATACCCTTTACCATCATCACCATTTTAAGTGCATGTTTCTGAGGCATCAGATCTATTCACTTTCTTGTGGAGCCATCACCACCATTCCTAGAACTTTTCATCTTGCAAAACCAAAATTCCACAAGCACGAAAGTCTCACTCCCCATTCTCTCCCACTGCCCCTGGCACCGATATCCACTTCAGTCCCTGAGTTGTGGACTCCAGGACGCCCACTGGAGTGGAATCCTGCAGTGTTTGCTGAGGGGTCACTTTGGAAGAGCTGACTTTCAGTCTGAAGCTCTGCCTGTTTGCATCTGAAGAATCTACATTTAAGGAGAGGGTGTATGAGGAAGGGGCTGTATGAGGGACAAAGGTGTCTGGGGTACAGATAAGCCAGGACCTGACCAGCTGCCTTTTGGGTCCTCTGGATCCATCTCTTGGTCTGTGCCTCATCTGCATCAGCACTGTTCCTGCTGGCACCCCTGGGGTGTTGTTGTCTGAGTGAGATTCCCCTGGTGCCCCCGCTCTCCTCCCCTCTTCCTGCTGGTTGGGGAGGAAACTGCTTGCTGTGTGGTCTCTACTGCTGAGGCACGAAGGACCCTGCAGCGTGGACCTGCAGAACGTGTGTGTGGCCCCAAGAGCAGGGGACCCACATAGGACACAGCATCGGGGCGTGACAAGTGCTAGGGCTGCCTCATCACTGACAGGAATGTTGCCAAGATCCTGCTCGGGAGGGCGTGGTGGGTGTCCTGGGACCCCAGAGGCCCCATTCCTATCCTGGAGCTTGGAGGGTGCATCCCCATGGGTTCCAGATTCCCCCTACATCTCAGCCATATCCCTCTGTCCTGTCTTTGAACTCAGGAAAACGACCTCTACTGATCATTGTCCACAACATAGGCCTGGTCCTGTCGGTATTAAGATTCTTTAATTTAGGCGTCCTGGGATAGCAGCTCTTTTTAGGCCTGAGAAGGAACAGCTGAGGAGTGTACAGCAATTTCAGATTAAACTAACATTCAATGACTATCTCTATACTGTTAGGTTGTTGATGTCTATTAATCACTATTCTCCTGGTTTTAGCTCTGATGTGGGGATTACAGAGGAGTCAACATTTAAATCTTCATAATCTGTGTATTTGTAGTTTCAGTATCATTACTGACCCATAGTTTTTTATGGTTTGGGAAGAGTTATTGATTTCATGTATCATGTAAAGGATTCACAATGATGATAGAGCAGCTAAGATTATAATAATGGCTAGTAAGTTGTTCACATTTTCTCTACCTGTGCATCTATTGTATGTATATGAGTTAGTTTAGATGTCAATATTAGTGAAATAATATAGAGGACTAGAGAACTTATTTTAAAAATCACTATTAATGTGTGTGATGAAAATGTAAAAGTTCTTCCACAATTGGTGATGTTGTATCTTGAGAGCCTAGATGAAACTAATATACCTTAGTGATATACAGGATTTTAACCTATGATTTAACTTTGATAAAGCTACATCAATTTTTACCTTTATCTCATTTATTGAGAAAGACATAATTGTTATGGTGTTGGATTGAAACTGGTTGAAAAGGACTTGAGACCTTCCTTATTTTACATTTACATAGGTAGGATCTTCAAGTATAGGATATGGTGGAGGGCATCCGTGCAACCATTATAGGTTAGGAGTAGCAGTTTCCACTGCTGAGACTTCTTGTTTAGACACAAATGCTTTTCAAAGTATGAAGATTATTAGCATTACTGCTGCTACTGAGAAGACTGAACCTAAGGAGAAAACACTTCATGTTGTGTGTGCCTCAGGGTACTCAGACTAATGTAGTGACATCCCTGAGAGGCCAAGAAAGTGCTGCAGGAAGTCTTATTTACTAGTACAATATACCTGTGAAGTGAGTTTTGCTACTGCTGAGTTAACTGTGTAACCTGAGAATAGTGGGAATCAGTGTAGGAAGCCTCCTATAATAGTGAAGACTGCTCCCATGGACACTACGTCATGGAAGTGTGCTACTACATAGTATGTATCCTGGAGGACAATGTCTGGGAATGAGTTGGCTAAAATGATTCCTGTCAAACCACCTACTGTAAAAAGAAAAACTAAAGCCTAAAACTCATAATATAGTGGGAGGTCATATAATATTACCCCCGTGAACAGTTGCTAATCAGGAACTTCCCTGGTGGTGCAGTGGTTAAGAATTCGCCTGCCAATGCAGGGGACATGGGTTCGAGCCCTCGTGTGGGAAGATTGCACATGCTGTGGAGCAAAAAGCCTGTGTGCTGCAACTACTGAGCCTGCCCTCTAGAGCCCGCAACCCACAACTACTGAAGCCCACGTGCCTAGAGGACGTGCTCTGCAACAGTAGAAGCCACTGCAATGAAAAGGCCATGCACCGCAACGAAGAGTAGCTGACGCTTGCCGCAACCATAGAAAGCCCACGTGCAGCAACGAAGACCCAACGCAGCCAAAAGAAAAAAAAAGAAAAATTAAAGAAAGAGTTGCTGATCAGCTAGATACTTTTACTCCTGTAGGGATAGAAGTAATTATGGTAGCTGATGCAAAGTGTGCTCCTGAGTCGACAGCTATCCCTATGGTAAACATATGATGGGCCCACAAGAGAAATCCTGAAAAGCCAGTAGACATGACTCATACTATTCCCAAATCGCTGAAAGGCACTTTTTGTCCTAAATAGTATGTAATGATATGTGAGTTTATAACAAACCCTGGTAGGCCATGAATACAGACTTCAGGGTGACCAAAGAATCAAAATAGGTGTTGGTATAGGATTTCGTCTCCTTCTGCAGGGTCAAAGAAAGTAGTGTTGAGATTTCTATCTCTTAACAGTGTGGCAATTCTGGCTGCTCAGAGTGAGAGTGGTAATTATAGTAATATGGCTATAGTTGGGGAAGATTAAACAAATAATGGTGTTTGGTATTAGGATATGACTGCTGGTTTTGTATGAAAGACTATAGTGATAAAAGTAATAGCACCAAGAATGGAAGAGACACCTGCTAAATGTAAGGAGGAAATGATTAGGTCGACAGAGGCTCCTGCGTGGGCCAGATTGCAGGCTAGAGCTGAATATACGGTTCCACTGGCACCAGAACCAGCTTCTACTATTGGTGATATGAGTAGGAGTAAGAATGGTGGGGGATGTAGTCAAAAGTTTACATGATCTTTTTGGGAAATGCTACCTCAGGTGTCCGAGTTATTAGTGGCCCAAGTCTGTTTTCAAACCCTGCAATATAATGGGTACAACTATAAAGAAAATTATTACAAATGCAGGGACTGTTATGACTACCTTACAGATTTGGGCATCTCCAAGTAGCGCTCCAGGTTAGCATAGCTCAGCCTGGATTAATATACTTAAGGTGCTGTCTGCTACTCCAGCTCAAGCACCAAATACTAAATATAAAATGCTGATATCTTTGTGATTTGTTTAAAATAATCAGCAGTGTATGAACAGAGGTAAAATTACTGAGCTAGCATTTGACTGTAAATCTAGACAGAGATTGAGCCCTCTTTCTGGCAAACCCTGTGGTGAATCAACAAATTGAATTGTAACTTCAGAGTAGCAGCTTCAATTCTGCTAGTGATTTTCCTGCCTTTCTTTTCTTTCTCAAATGAAGGAGAAGTAGACTGAAACCAGTTGACTAGAGGATTTTCCTGTTAACTAAAGTTTCCTGGGGTTAAAACTCATCACTCTCCTAAAGATTTGGCTGAATTACAATGTTTGCTTTACATTCAACTGATGTAGGATGAAGTCTTGCAATCCTTATTTTTAGGAATTAAGTAAATTTTACTTGTTTAGGGTTATGAAAGCTCTTGGTCTGAACTGACCTAAATTCCTAGTCCAGCACCAATAGAATGGGTGTTATGTGTAGTAATCGTGTGGGTATTATGATTGGTAATGATAGGAAGGTTATTTCTTTGTATGTTCAAATTGTTTTATTTTTGTGCTGTTTAATGAAGGGAACATAGTGATGTGGAGTATGTTAGCTGCAAGTAGAAATATATGCTGAGGATGGCTATGATGGCTATCAGTGCTGGTAGAATGATGTTGTCATTTTTGTTATCTCTTGGATAATTATTCATTTGGGTAAAAACCCTGACAGTGATGGGTGATGTCCTAATACTATAATGGTGAGGAAAAGGATTGTGATGGGAGGTGTTTTATCTCACGTGTGTGATAATGATACTCTTGTAGTACATGATCTGGGCATAAATAAGAAGAAGAGAGTGTTGTTATGATATAACTTAGTATGTTTAGGATTGTTATAATCTGAATATACATTATAATAGCTGTTATTCATCCTATATGGGCAATTGATGAGAAGGGTGTAATTTTTTCCAGGTGAGTATGGCTAAGTCTGCCTCAGCCTCCAGCTATGATTTATAATATCACTATGATTAATAATATATTTAGCTTGATGGATGGTGACATGTGATATAAAACTGATAGGGGTGCACTTTTGTCAGGCTGATAGCATCAGGCCTGCTGTTCATGGGATGCCTTGTGTGACTTCAGACACTCAGAAGTGAAATGGGGAAAGTCCTACTTTTGCGACAAGGGCAATTGTCATGAGGGTGGATGCTGCTGGATTAAAGATTTTTGTTATTCATTGTGTGCTTTGACCAGAGTATATTAGATGAATGATAATAGCCATTATAAGTAGTATTGATGTGGTGGATTGTTTTAGGAAATATTTGTTGGATGCTTCTGTAGCTTATGGGTTCGTGTTTTTTATTAGAATGGGGATACCATTAACCAGTGTGAACTTGTTATACAATTATATTTCCTGAGAAAATGGTCAGTAGAATGATAATAAAAACAATGAGAGTTTATTGGTACAGGAAGCATATACGACAACATTTTGGGGGTATGGGCCTGGAGCTTATGTAGAGAACCTTACTATATAGCATGTGGTGTAATGTGGTAGCATGGAGAATGTAAAATTCTTAGGAAGAATTCAATTCCAGGAAGAAGAGCATTGAAGCCTCTATGATTTACTCGGTCAAAGTAACTCTTTTGTCAGACATATTTCTTAAGTTTGTGGTGGGTTGCTTGGTATGATGACAGGTAGTGAAAACTTTCATATACATAGGGCTAATGTTAGTAGTAAGAAAACCTTTTATAAGAGATGTGTATGTTGATCATATCAAACTTCTGGGTAGGATGCTCGAATTCATAGAAAGGAGATTGTTAGATGTGTTTTAATGATGACTTGGGCTGTATATAATTCTGGCACCTAGGGATTGTCGAATGCTCCTAAAAATAGATTGTTGTGGAAATGTTTATTATAAGGAAATTGACAAATTCTCTAGGAAGGATGGGGTGAGTGGGCCTGATACATTTTCTACATTGAAGACATATACAGGTTTTGATTCTACTTCTGTTAAATCAAGTGGGGCTTCATTGGATTTCTGCTACTGTGGAGATAATCAAATTCTGGGTAATGGTCAGGAGAAAATTAGTCATAGGTGTTCTCATGTAATAATTACTGTTGAAAGTGTAAATGATCCATTTATCAGTAAGACTGAGAATACAATAACTGCTACATTACTTCATATGAGATTGTCTGTGCTACTGTCCCTAGGGCTCCAGTGAGTGAGTATTTTGAATGTGAAGCTCATTCAGATCTGAGGATGGAATAAATGGCTAGGTGTGATATGGCTAATATAAATAATATGCCTACATTTATATTAATTAGTGGATAAGATATGGGAAGAGGAATCCATGTTGTGAGAGCCAGGGTTAAGGCTAGCATTGGGGCAATAATATATAAAGTGATGATGTTGATGGACATAGTGGTTCTTTAATAAGAAATTTAAATGCCTCAGCAATGGGTTGCAATAATCCATGGGGGCTGATGATTTTTGGTGCTTTCTGGATTTGTATATAGCCTAGGATTTTCCATTTAGTTAATATGAGGAATGCTATGGTGAATTAAATTGGGTAATTTGTGAAAGAATGTTGATTATAAACATATTCTTAGGAAGAGGACTTGAACCAGTGCAGATAAAGGTTTCAGCTTTACATAATTACCGGGCTCTGCCACCATAACAAACCCTGTTCTACAGTAGGGTATGTATAAATTAATTGAATGTAGATTATATCATCATTTAGTTTCCAGACATTTTGTAAAGTAATCCATATTGCTCTTGTCCTTTCAAACTGGGAGAAATCTGCAATAGAGAGAAAGCAACCAGAACCAGGATGACTCCAGTCTGAAATCAGATCACGTGAGACTTTAATCGTTGAACAAACAGACAATTAATAGCAGTTATACCATTGAATGTACTGATCCAGCATCAAGGTCATACACCATATTGCCGAAATGAACTCTAGAATACAATTACACTGTTATCCCTAGTAAAACTTGTTCCGTTGATCAGTGTTTTAGAAGAACATGTGATAAAGAATTTTGACTAGCTGGTCTAAATTTTAATCACTCAGAGGTGGTTTTATTCTCCAAAAAATAAATGGCGCACGGGCTCAAGGCGCACCGGCTTCAGTAGTTTTGGTGCACAGGCTCAGTAGTTGTGGCCCACTGGCTTAGTTGCTCCGTGGCACGTGGGATCTTCCCAGACTGGGGATCGAACCCGTGTCCCCTGCATTGGCAGGCAAATTCTTAACCACTGCATCCCCAGGGAAGTCCCAGAATCACAGTCTCCCTTTTAATATACCTTAAGCCCAAAGAATCCATGGAAAATTGTTACAGAAAATAAGACAATAAAATATTGTAAGGACTATAACAGAAGCATATAGTACACAGTTCATATAGACACATCCCAAGCAGTTACAAAGTATATTAAAAGGGAGGCTGCAATTTTATTTTTTAAATTATTTTTAACATCTTTATTGGAATATAATTGCTTTACAATGATGTGTTATTTTCTGCTTTATAACAAAGTGAGTCAGTTATACATAAGCATATGTTCCCATATTTCTTCCCTCTTGCATCTCCCTCCCTCCCACCCTCCCTATCCCACCCCTCTAGGTGGTCACAAAGCACCGAGCTGCTCTCCCTGTGCTATGCGGCTGAGGGAGGCTGCAATGTTAAAAGAATAAGATAAATTATACCCACAAACGTCCAATCTTTCCTGAAACGTTGCAATCTGGAACCCTATTGTAGGAAGCAGAAGATTCCAGGAGACATTCTACACATGAAGGACTCTAAACCCTGTGGTTGGATAAGGAATTCTGGAAGGAAGGTATCCTCACCCGAGGAGAGCAGGTTCCTATACTTGTCTAACATCACATACCTGGACAGTTCCCACTGATCTTAGTCCAGGCATTCTCACTCCTCTTGAGATAAATCTATGGCCATATCCTGGAATGTCAGCAGTCCCTGAAATTAAAAGTACACATGCCGTCTGGCCACGGGAAGAGTTCATAATGTGACCCAAGAAGAAAACATCAAGTTAAGAGAACTGGTTTTAATTTAGAAGAGTGTCTTCAATTACCCACTAATATATATATATTTTACAAAGTAAGTTTCTCTATCTTATTTCTAACTACAAGAAAAGAGTGTGGCATGTGATCCACAAAACCAGTACAGAGACTATACTTATCTGGAAAAGAAGTGATAAAATGATGGTTTCAACACAGGCATATGCATTTTTGAGTGTTTTATTTATATCAAATTGGATAAAGTGTGTGTATTTCTCAGACAGAAAAGACATGTCGAGGCAGAAATGTACCTTTCAACTATTCATGGGTACACAAGTACACTGGGGAGATTGTAAAATTGCAGATTGTGATTCAGTAGGTCTGGTGGGCCTGAGTTCTATTTTTTTTAACAAGCTCATTTTTAACTAGTGATGCCACAGTCTCTGATTCATTAACGACAATTGTGAATAGCGGAGACATAATTAGAAAGGTAAAAATTCATATTTAATTTTGAACTTAAAGTGTTTTATGGATTTTACACCTTTAATAGGATAGGAAGCACAGCAGCAACAATCATCTGTGAATATTTACTATAGACCGTGTATCTTTCTAACTTTTTTGTGTAGGATTCCAGGAAACAGGCCTGGGCTGCGGCCACAGTGGGTGGGGACCCCAGGCCGGGCCGCCCCTCCAGGACCCCCGACGGGGCCCTGCGCTCCTGGTGGCTCCCTCCCCCGGCGCCCCCCTACCTCCTGGAAGGCCTCGGGTCAGAGCCGTCCCACCCCCTGCGCCCAGAACGGAGCCCGCGTTTCCGCAGAGCTGGAGCTCCCGGCTCGGGGTCTCTTCCCTCCGCCTTCACGGAACTGCCCGGGAACCCGAGGGGAGGGCGGCCTCACTGAGACTGCTGTCTCTGGAGGGGCCCTGGCGGCTGAAGCTGCGACAGTCGTACGGACGGCGGGCCGGGTAAGTGGGCGCCGACCCTCCGCCTGGTCCGGTGCCTGGGCGGCAGCGCAAGACCAGCTTCTGAGGGGCAGGGGTTCGCTGCCACCCGCCGCTGCTGTGCGGAAAGAGCGGCCCCCAGCGTCTGGTCCCAGGAACTTTGGTCCCTCCTCTCGCCCCTGCCCTTGGCCTGGCTCACGGGGCCTGGGGGGCGTGGGGAGGGGGTCGGCCTGAGCGTCCAGAGGGGAAACGGGGCAAGGGAGGCACAGGGCCTGGCTGCAGCGTCAGCGCCCCTCCTCCAGACTGCGGGGAAAGCGGCCGAAAACTCCTCCCGAGGCTCGCAGGCCCCTTATTCAGCGGAGCCCCTCTGCGCTCCTTCCTCCCTGAGCTAAAGTACCGGGGGAGGGGTTAGGGCAGGGGACTGGCACAGGTAATGGGGACCATCAACAGCCGATTGTTAACTAAGGAAAACCAGCTCTCCCAACGTGAGGAATGTAGCGCTTTTCTTTGCGGAGATGCCAGAGTCTGGGGTCCCTGAATTCCTTCCTTTCATATGCACCTCAGCGCTCTGGGGCCTGCATTCTGTATTTGCATATCCTGAGTTCCTCAGGGTCCGCGGCTCACACTGGAGGGCTGCAAGGGCTGATGACTGTGATATCCTTTGTTTACTGAGATGGCAAGAAATATTCCATTTCTCACCGGCTTGAGGGGCACAGAGTGAAAAGGGTAGGAGAATCTCACTCGGCATGTACTTTGGTTTACATGTAGATAATATTTACACTTAACTGTGCTACTAGAGGTTCTCAAGTGTGATCAACTTGTACCACTGCCCTCTATGTATTAACTTCATGAATATCATAAGATACATGCCTATAGAATTGACTTAATCCATTTAAATAGGATAATGGTTTTTAAAGAAAACATAATAGAAATATAACAACAAATCCCTTACCACTAAAGGCTGGGTCTGGAGCAACCTAAATAAATGTTCCATTGTTAAAATATTGAAAGATGTATTCAATAGAAATATCAACAAAAATGACAAATAATGAGGGCAGCAGAATGTTGAAATGTTCTATCTTTATCATTAAAGTGGCAGAACATCATGTATTAGTAGGCACTGGGGGCAGAAGATGCCTGATTTTATACCTTTGTCATATTTGTACAGTTGTTTCAACAAGTAACTTAAAGACCAAATGGAAAAAAAGGAGGTTTGTGCCTGAGATCATGTTGATGTGAAATCAGAGATGGCCATCTTGTGCCAAGTGAGTTAAGTTTACCTGTCAAGTAGACCGCAGAGCTCCTGAGAAGCAAGGGTTAGAATTTTTCTGCTGGGTGCCCTTTAGGTTCTATGACTTGACTGATTCTGAGTCATGTTTCGGGAAAGACCTGATCACAGGAAAAGGGTGGGGAAGAGTGATTTGGGGAGCAGCTAACAACATTCATCACGGCTCATGGCCTGAATGAATTTTAAAGAAACAGGAAAACAAATGCTTCTCATGGAATCAGAGAACGTGAGGGCTGGACAATCCTAGAAAATGAGGAACACCTGTCCCATTTTCCAGATAAGAAAACAAGAGGCCCAGCAAGGTGAAATCCCTCACCCAAGTTGCACCTGTCTCTCCTCCCCACTACATGGTTCATGAAAGCAGGACTCTTCCTGTCATGATCACTGCTGAACCCCAAAAAGGGCCAGGCATCTAGCAGCTGCTCCAAAAATTTTGGTTGACTGTAGGAACAATGCTATTTCTTTCTTTCTCACTCTTATTCAGGATTGTGCCAAGAACTCCCCAGGCTGCAATGTAATTCGATAAATGTAAATATTAATTGAGTTTTGTTATGATGAGGACTTAGGCTTTGGAGGTAACAGACTTGGTTCAGATCTTGGTTCTGCCACTCAATAGCTGTTTGGCTTTGGGAAAATTACTAAACCTCTCTAAGCTTATTTCCTCCTTTGTAAAGTGGGGATAAATGTATCTGAGCCAGCAGAGCACCTGCATGAGAGATGTGCACTAAATATTGGTCTTTCTCACTCTCCCACGCCATCTCTCTGTTCTTCCCAGAGAAGTTGTACAGAAGGATATAGTACTTTTCTAAATAATTAATTAAAATTTGGCTGCATTGGGTCTTGGTTGCTATGCACGGGCTTTCTCTATTTGCGGTGAGCAGGGGCTACTCTTTGTTGCGGTGTGTGGGCTTCTCATTGCGGTGGATTCTCTTGCTGCGCTTGTTGTGGAGCACCGGCTCTAGGCGCAAGGGCTTCAGTAGTTGTGGCCTGCAGGCTCAGTAGTTGTGGCGCATGGGCATAGCTGCTCCACGACACGTGGGATCTTCCCGAACTGGGACACGAACCCGTGTCCCCTGCATCGGCAGGCGGACTCTCAACAACTGCGCCACCACGGAAGCCCTGGTAAGTGTTTTTATCATGAATGGATGTTGAAGGTTTTCTAATGTTTTTTGGCATCTATTGAGATGATCATTTGTTTTGTGTTTTCCTTTGTTGATGGGGTGTATCATGTTGATTGATTTGAATATGTTGAAACAACTTTGTGACACTGGGGTGAATCAGATTTGGTCATGGTGTATGATCCTCTTATGTGTTGTCGGATTCGGTTTTCTAATATTCAGTTGACAATTTTTGCATCTATATTTATCAAAGATATTGGCCTGCAGTTTTCTTTTTTGGTAGTGTCTTTCTGTGTGTGTGTGTTTTAAGTCTTTATTAAATTTGTTCCAATATTGCTTCTGTTTTATGTTTTGGTTTCTTGTTTGTGAGGCATGTGGGATCTTAGCTCCACCATCAGGGACTGAACCCGCTCCCCCTGCACTGGAAGGCGAAATCTTAACTGCTGGACCACAAGAAAAGTCCCCATCTGTTTTTCTTTGTTTTGTTTTGTTTTGGTTTTTTTAGTAAATTTATTTATTTTTGGATGCATTGGGTGTCCATTGCTGTGCACGGGCTCTCTCTAGTTGTGGCAAGCGGGGGCTACTCTTCATTGTGGTGTGCAGGCTGTTCATTGCAGTGACTTCTTTTGTTGCAGAGCATGGGCTCTAGGTGTGCAGGCTTCAGCAGTTGTGGCTATCAGGCTCAGTAGTTGTGGCTCCTGGGCTGTAGAGCACAGGCTCAGTAGTTGTGGCACACAGGCTTAGTTGCTCCGCGGCATATGGGATCTTCCCAGACCAGGGCTCGAACCTATGTCCCCTGCATTGGCAGATGGATTCTTAACCACTGTGCCACCAGGAAAGTACCCCCCATCTGTTTTTGATATCAGGGTGATGGTGGCTTCATAGAATGTCTTTGAAAGTATTCCTTACTCTTCAATCTTTTCGAAGAGTTTGAGAAGAATCAGTGTAAGTTTTGCTTTGTATATTTGGTGGAATTTGCCTGTGAAACCATCTGATCCTGGACTTTTGTTGGTAGGGAGTTCTTTTAAATTACAGGTTCTATTTTGCTTTTAGTGATCAGTATGCTCAAGTTATCTATTTCTTCTTGATTCAGTTTTGTTCTGCTGTAAAAAAACAACATATATTTTTAGGTTATGTTACACCTAGATACTTACCATGTATTAGACCACAAAAGAGTGAAGAAAAAAATACTAAAATATTTTTTCAAATAGAAAAAGTATTGAAATATTTTTAAGAATTTGGGATAATAATACTAATTACAATAATGACAAATTTTTCTGAACTTAAAGACTACTTTATCTAAGATGCTTATTATATGCTTATTATAAGCATGATATTATATGGTTATATATGCTTATATATTATATGATATATATGCTTATTATATCCTTATTATAAGCATGATATTATATGCTTATTGTTTTATTGTTTTTAAATACATGGAATGTTTTCACCTTTCTAATGTAATTCTTTTATTTTACCTGTATATTGTGAAAAAAATTTAGTTGCACATAATATAAAAAATTACACTTTAATAGGCGATATTAATCCAGTTACATTTACTATAGTACTGAAAATACTTAGGTTTAGAGTTACCATGTTATTGAGTGCTTTTATTTATTTATTTATTTTAAAAAAATATTTAATTTGGGGAGGCATAATTTATTTATTTATTTATTTATTTATTTATATCATCTTATTGGACTATAATTGCTTTACAATGGTGTGTTAGTTTCTGCTTTATAACACAGTGAACAAGCTATACATATACATATATCCCCATATCTCCTCCCTCTTGTGTCTCCCTCCCACCCTCCCTATCCCATCCCTCTAAGTAGTCACAAAACACTGAGCTGATCTCCCTGTGCTATGCAACTGTTTCTTACTAGCTATCTATTTTACATTTGGTAGTATATATAAGTCCATGCCACTCTCTCACTTCATCCCAGCTTACCCTTCCCCCTCCCCATGTCCTGAAGTCCATTCTCTATGTCTGCGTCTTTATTCCTGTCCTGCCCCTAGGTTCTTCTGAACCATTTTTTTTCTTTTTTTTTTAGATTCCATATATATGTGTTAGCATACAGTATTTGTTTTCTCTTTCTGACTTACTTCACTCTGTATGACAGACTCTAGGTCCATCCACCTCACTACAAATAACTCAATTTCATTTCTTTTTATGGCTGAGTAATATTCCATTTTATATTGAAGATGTGCAACATCTTCTTTATCCATTCATCAGTTGATGGACACTTAGGTTGCTTCCATGTCCTGGCTATTGCAAATAGAGCTGCAATGAACATTGTGGAACATGACTCTTTTTGAATTATGGTTTTCTCCAGGTATATGCCCAGTAGTGGGATTGCTGTGTCATATGGTAGTGGTAGTTTTATTTTTAGGTTTTTAAGGAACCTCCATACTGTTCTCAATAGTGGCTGTATCAATTTACACTCCCACCAACAGTGCAAGAGTGTTCCTTTTTCTCCACACCTCTGCAGCATTTATTGTTTGTAGATTTTTTTTATTGATGACCATTCTTACCTGTGTGTGGTGATACCTCATTGTAATTTGGACTTGCATTTCTCTAATGATCAGTGATGTTGAGCATTCTTTCATGTGTTTGTTGGCAATCTGTATATCTTCTTTGGAGAAATGTCTATTTAGATCTTCTGTCCATTTATGGATTGGGTTGTTCATTTTTTTGATATTGATCTGCACAGGCTGCTTGTAAAGTTTGGAGATTAATCCTTTGTCAGTTGCTTCATTGGTTAATATTTTCTCCCATTCTGAGGGGTTGTCTTTTCGTCTTGCTTAAGTTTTCCTTAGCTGTGCAAAAGCTTTTAAGTCTCATTAGGTCTAATTGGTTTATTTTTGTTTTTATTTCCATTTCTCTAGGGGGTGGGTCAAAAAGGATCTTGCTGTGATTTATGTCATAGAGTGTTCTGCATATGTATTCCTCTAAGATTTTGATAGTTTCTGACCGTACATTTAGGTCTTTAATCCATTTTGAGCTTATTTTTGTGTATGGTGTTAGGGAATGATCTAATCTCATATGTTTACATGTACCTGTCCAGTTTTCCCAGCACCACTTATTGACGAGGCTGTCCTTTCTCCACTGTACATTCCTGCCTCCTTTATCAAAGATAAGGTGACCATATGTGCGTGGGTTTATCTCTGGACTTTCTATCCTGTTCCACTGATCTATATTTATGTTTTTGTGCCAGTAACATACTGTCTTGATTACTGTAGCTTTGTAGTATAGTCCGATGTCAGGGAGCCTGATTCCTCCAGCTCCGTTTTTCGTTCTCAAGATTGCTTTGGCTATTTGGGGTCTTTTGTGTTTCCATACAAATTGTGAAATTTTTTGTTCTAGTTCTGTGTAAAATGACAGTGGTGGTTTGATAGACATTGCATTGAATCTGTAGATTGTTTTGAGTAGTAGAGTCATTTTCACAATGTTGATTCTTCCAATCCAAGAACATGGTATATCTCTCCATCTATTTGTATCATCTTTAATTTCTTTCATCAGTGTCTTATAATTTTCTGCATACAGGTCTTTTGTCTCCTTAGGTAGGTTTATTCCTAAGTATTTTATTCTTTTTGTTGCAGTGGAAAATGGGAGTGTTTTCTTGATTTCACTTTCAGATTTTTCATCATTAGTGTATAGGAATGCCAGAGATTTCTGTGCATTAATTTTGTATCCTGCTACTTTACCAAATTCATTGAGTAGCTCTAGTAGTTTTCTGGAAGCATCTTTAGGATTCTCTATGTATAGTATCATGTCATCTTCAAACAGTGACAACTTTACTTCTACTTTTCCAATTTGGATTCCTTTTATTTCCTTTTCTTCTCTGATTGCTGTGGCTAAAACTTCCAAAACTATGTTGAATAAGAGTGGTGAGAGTGGGCAACCTTGTCTTGTTCCTGATCTTAGTGGAAATGCTTCCAGTTTTTCACCATTGAGTACGATGTTGGCTGTGGGTTTGTCATATATGGCCTTTATTATGTTGAGGAAAGTTCCCTCTATGCCTACTTTCTGCAGGGTTTTTATCATAAATGAGTGTTGAATTTTGTCAAGCTTTCTCTGCATCTATTGAGATGATCATTTGTTTTTTCTCCTTCAATTTGTTAATATGGTGTATCACATTGATTGATTTGCATATATTGAAGATTCCTTGCATTCCTGGAATAAACCCCACTTGATCATGGTGTATGATCCTTTTAATGTGCTGTTGGATTCTATTTGCTAGTATTTTGTTGAGGATTTTTGCATCTGTGTTCATCAGTGATATTGACCTGTGGTTTTCTTTTTTTGTGACATCCTTGTCTGGTTTTGGTATCAGGGTGGTGGTGGCCTCGTAGAATGAGTTTGGGAGTGTTCCTCCCTCTGCTATATTTTGGAAGAGTTTGAGAAGGATAGGTGTTAGCTCTTCTCTAAATGTTTGATAGAATTCACCTGTGAAGCCATCTGGTCCTGGGCTTTTGTTTGTTGGAAGATTTTAAATCACAGTTTCAATTTCAGTGCTTGTGATTGGTCTGTTCACATTTTCTATTTGTTCCTGATTCAGTCTTAGCAGGTTGTCCATTTCTAAGAAGTTGTCCATTTCTTCCAGGTTGTCCATTTTATTGGCATAGAGTTGCTTGTAGTAATCTCTCATGATCTTTTGTATTTCTGCAGTGTCAGTTGTTCCTTCTCCTTTTTCATTTCTAATTCTATTGATTTGAGTCTTCTCCCTTTTTTTCTTGATGAGTCTGGCTAATGGTTTATCAATTTTGTTTATCTTCTCAAAGAACCAGTTTTTAGTTTTATTGATCTTTGCTATCGTTTCCTTCATTTCTTTTTCATTTATTTCTGATCTGATCTTTATGATTTCTTTCCTTTTGCTAACTTTGGGGTTTTTTTGTTCTTCTTTCTCTAATTGCTTTAGGCGCAAGGTTAGGTTGTTTATTCGAGATGTTTCCTGTTTCTTGAGGTAGGATTGTATTGCTATAACCTTCCCTCTTAGAACTGCTTTTGTTTTATCCCATAGGTTTTGTGTTGTCGTGTCTCTATTGTCATTTTTTTTCTAGGTATTTTTTTATTTCCTCTTTGATTTCTTCAGTGATCACTTCGTTATTAAGTAGTGTATTGTTTAGCCTCCATGTGTTTGTATTTTTTTAAAGATCTTTTCCTGTAATTGATATCTAGTCTCATAGCATTGTGGTCGGAAAAGATACTTGATCCAATTTCAATTTTCTTACATTTATCAAGGCTTTATTTGTGACCCAAGATATGATCTATCCTGGAGAATGTTCCCTGAGCACTTGAGAAAAATGTGTATTCTGTTGTTTTGGATGGAATGTCCTATAAATATCAATTAAGTCCATCTTGTTTAATGTATCATTTAAAGCTTGTGTTTCCTTATTTATTTTCATTTTGGATGATCTGTCCATTGGTGAAAGTGGGGTGTTAAAGTCCCCTACTATGAATGTGTTGCTGTCGATTTCCCCTTTTATGGCTGTTAGTATTTGCCTTATGTATTGAGATGCTCCTATGTTGGGTGCATAAATATTTACAATTGTTATATTTTCTTCTTGGATTGATCCCTTGATCATTATGTAGTGTCCTTCTTTGTCTCCTCCAATAATCTTTATTTTAAAGTCTATTTTGTCTGATATGAGAATTGCTATTCCAGCTTTCTTTTGGTTTCCATTTGCATGGAATGTCTTTTTCCGTCCCCTCACTTTCAGTCTGTATGTGTCTCTAGGTCTGAAGTGGGTCTCTTGTAGACAGCATATATATGGGTCTTGTTTTTGTATCCTTTCAGCCAGTCTGTGTCTTTTGGTGGGAGCATTTAATCCATTTACATTTAAGGTAATTATGAATATGTATGTTCCTATTCCCATTTTGTTAATTGTTTTGGTTTTGTTATTGTAGGTCTTTTCCTTCTCTTGTGTTTCCTGCTTAGAGAATTTCCTTAGCATTTGTTGTAAAGCTGGTTTGGTGTTGCTGAATTCTCTTAGCTTTTGCTTGTCTGTAAAAGTTTTAGTTTCTCTGTCAAATCTGAACGATATCCTTGCTGGGTCGAGTAAGCTTAATTGTAGCTTTTCCCCTTTCATCACTTTAAAAATGTCCTGCCAGTCCCTTCTGGCTTGCAGAGTTTCTGCTGAAGGATCAGCTGTTAACCTTATGGGGATTCCCTTGTATGCTATTTGTTGTTTTTCCCTTGCTGCTTTTCATATTTTTTCTTTGTATTTAACAATTGATAGTTTGATTAATATATGTTTTGGCATATTTCTTCTTGGGTGTATCTTGTATGGGACTCTCTGCACTTCCTGGACTTGATTAATGATTTCCTTTCCCATATTAGGGAAGTTTTCAACTATTATCTCTTCAAATATTTTCTCAGTCTCTTTCTTTTTGTTTTCTACTTCTGGGACCCCTACATTAGAATGTTGGTGTTTTTAATGTTGTCCCAGAGGTGTCTCAGATTGTCCTCTATTCTTTTCAGTCTTTTTTCTTTATTCTGCTCTGCAGTAGTTATTTACACTATTTTGTCTTCCAGGTCATTTATGCATTCTTCTGCCTCATTTATTCTGCTATTGTTTCCTTCTAGAGAATTTTCAATTCCATTTATTGTGTTGTTCATCATTGTTTGTTTGCTCTTTAGTTCTTCTAGGTCCTTGTTAAACGTTTCTTGTATATTCTCCATTCCAGTTCCAAGATTTGGGATCATCTTTACTATCATTACTCTGAAATCTTTTTCCGGTAGACTGCGTATTTCCTCTACATTTTTTGTTCTGGTGGGATTTTATCTTGCTCCTTCATCTGCTGTGTGTTTCTCTGTCTTCTCATTTGGCTTTGGGGACTGTGTTTGGGGTCTCCTTTTTGTAGGCTGGAGATTCGTAGTTCCCGTTGTTTTTGGTGTCTGCCCCCAGTGGCTAAGTTTTTTTTCAGTGGGTTTTGTAGGCTTTCTGGTGGAGGGGACTGGTGCCTGTGTTCTGGTGGGTGTGTCTGGATCTTGTCTTTCTGGTGGACAGGTCCACATCTGGTGGTGTGTTTTGGGGTGTCTGTGGCCTTGTTATGATTTTAGGCAGCCTCTCTGCTAATGGGTGGGCCTGCATTCCTGTCTTGCTAGCTGTTTGGAATGGGATGTCCAGCCCTGGAACTTGCTGGTCTCTGAGTGGAGCTGGGTCTTAGCGTTGAGACGGATATCTCTGGGAGGCTTTTGCCGTTTGATATTACATGGTGGTGGAGGTCTCTGGTAGACCAATGTCCTGAACTCGGCTCTCCCAACTCAGAGACACAGGCCTGACACCCAGCCGGAGCACCAAGACCCTGTCAGCCACACGGCTGGGGGTGAGAGCAAGAGGTAGCTTTGGTACATCTCAAAGACCACCAATGAGATTCACTGACCATTTTCTCTCCAGAAGTGAAGAAAACAAAATTCAGTCTTCGGCTAGTCAGCCACTTTGGTAGCCAGCCTCCAAGATGGCCCTAATTATACCCTATTTATCTCCCAGTCTTCATGTACCTGTGTGGCTCCTTGCAGTTGAAAAGGGCTGACTGTTTAACTAATAAGAAATTGCAGAAATGACAAAGTGCAGCTTCCAAAGTTATAAAAGGCATTGCACCTTCTGCTTTGGTTTCTGCTAGATCACGCATCCTGGGGTAAGCCAGCTGCCATGTCATGAGGAAACTCAAGCAGCCCTACGGAGAGATCCATGTGGCAAGGAACAGAGGCCTCTTACCTACAGCCACGTGAGTGAGTCATCTCAGAAGTCAAAAGATTTAATTTTATTTATTTTTGTTTGTGTTGGGTCTTCATTGCTGCACAAGGTTTCTCTAGTTGTGTCAAGCAGGGGTTACTCATTGTTGTGGTGCACGGGCTTCTCCTTGTGGTCGTTTCTCTTGTTGTGGAGTATGGGTTCTAGGTGCATGGGCTTCAGTAGTTGTGTCATGCAGGCTCAATAGTTGTTGCTTGCCGGCTCTAGAGTGCAGGCTCAGTAGTTGTGGCACACGGGCTTAGTTGCTCTGCGGCATGTGGGATCTTCCCAGACCAGGAATTGAACCTCTGACCCCTGCATTGGCAGGCAAATTCTTACCCACTGTGCCACCAGTGAAGTCCAGTGTGCTCTTTTTTAAACCTAGTCTGTTTTCATTATTTTCTATCTTAACGATTCTGTATTAAATAAAAAAAATAATACTCCTTTCTACCCCTCTTGTTTGAGGATTATATATGAAGAAGTATGTCTTATTTATTAATCTCAAATTTTCACCTTTTAAGAAGTAATCACAGTGTCAAGTATTTAATAGCTTTCACTTCCACCTTGAAAAGCATGGATATTAAAGTGCTAATATAATTACCTTCCCTAGTCTATCATTTTTACTTTTTGTTATGTATAAAAAACAACTAAAAACATGCATGGTTTGTAAGGAAATGACAAATTTCAGAAAATTCAGAATCTGAATACACTCTATACATAGCTTCTAGATAAAGAGACAGAAAATTGCCAGATACTTAGAGGCCCCCGGTCCTGTTCTAGTGACTCCCCTTAAGGTTTAATATTGTTCTTGTATCTAACAAAAAGATCATGTTACCTGTATTTTGTATTTTATATAAATGTTATGGCACAGTAAAATCACTTTTGGATTGGGCTTTTTTATTTTATGTTGCTTGTGAATATGCCTGTATGGTTGCCTGTTGTTGTGTTCATGCATTACCACTGTTGCATAGGATTCCATAGTGTAAATATTTAACTATTAATTAATTTATTCCAAAGTGTATTACAATATGAGTGATTTTCAGTTTGTGTCTATTGAGAATAGCACTGGTATATAAATTCTAGAACTTGAGCTTTGGTGGTGTGTGTATAAATTATTGTTCAGTATACATGTAGTAGTAAAATTTTCGAGTCATAGCTTTCATGTGTTTATCTTTTTAGGTATTTCTAAATATTTTCAAAACATTGGTATGGTTTTTCATCCTCAGCAGTAGTGAATGAGATTCAAGGATTATACACATTCTTGTCAAACTTGATAATACCTGTCATTTTCATTTGAACTTTCTGGTTGGTGAGTGATAATTCCAGGTATCACCTTTTTGCATTTAATTGACTACTAAGAAGCCAAGCATCTTTTGATATGTTTACTTAACATTCTGTGCTCTCTTTTTTGAAATATCTTTTGGTATATTTTCCCCATTTTTGCTCTTACATTATCTTCTTATTGAAGACTTTTTTTTTAACATCCGAAGAGTTCTTATTTAGGAGTTTTTAATATATGCTTGCTATGAGTTCTTCTCTCTTTCTGTCTGTCCTTCTCTTTCTTTAGATGAATGTCAGTTTTTAATGTTAATAATATCTAATTTGTTCTTTTCCTATTTATTTATTTATTTAGTCTTATTTCTATTTATTTATGTAGTCTTCTTATCTGTAGCAGAACACATTATTTATTCTAAAGCACAAATATGTTTTCGTTTCCTCAATAAATCTATTTATTAAGCTTTAAATTTAAGTTAACTTTCTAAACTAAATATGTTGTATCATAGTGAGTATTAATTTTTCTATGACAGCTGGAAGGTTACATTTATTCAGAAAATGTTGTATTCAGCTTTCTTTTAATTTGCTCCTACTTCTTGTTGATTCACAGAGGTAAACATCACTTCATCCATGGATCTGACTTTTCTCTGATTTCTCATGGTCATTCTCACTAATTCGTCTTGCCTCCTGAAATCTTTAGCAATCCCATTATTCCACAGAAGCAAAAACCTTCCTTGGGCCTTTTTCCTCAATTGATTATTCCCACATTTTAAATGGGAGATTGCAATAAGTTAGGAGAAAATGCCACAAGGGTCTCTCATTTTTTTTCACATCTTGTATCAGCCTCTGCTTGCACTCTGTGTTGAAAGATTTTTGCACAACACATTGATGGAAGATGCCAGTTGTTTCTCTCCTTGGGGCAAAAGACAGATTAATTACCTGACAAATAAAATAAAGATAGTGTCTTGCTCTGTTCAAATGTTGGACAGGATTGCTTGCATCCTAATTTTAAAGTTTCAGGTGAGTGAAGCTTAAGATTCCTAAGCTTTAATCGATACTTGCACCATGCACAGCACCCAACAGGACTGCTTTACATAACCCCATGAGACTTTTGTGTGCAAGTGGAACAGATAAAAATATAAAACTATTGCTGTCTTTTTGTGTCATAAAAATGATTTTTTGTCTCATTTAAAATATTTTTTTCTAAAATCCAAAACCATTTCAGGCTAAAATATTGGAATTTCAAATATGGTAAAATCTAAGACCCTTCAAATTTCTTTCAGGTTTTGTTGATGATGGGATGCTGTCAGAGATATGACATCATTAAACACAATAGGTAAGATTCCTTCATAGGCCTGATTGGGGAATCTGAAAATAATCCCCGGAAAAATCTGGATATTTTCTAGTTCTCAAGTATTGGTTAAGATGGTAGAAAGGGTCCTTCATTGTCCTTTATGTGAATGCAGATCAATTGAGAGAGGTGGCGATAAAACAAGCAGCCTAAATATCCTTTATGTTTGTTGTACTACTAGTAGAAAGAGGAAGGGTCAACATGTCACCATGGTTGATACAGGAAATAAGCTGCTTGAAACTACACACAAATGTACCTGCTTGTATTTTCTGTGCAGTTGCCCTCTCTTTTGTTGTGCCCTGATACCTCCCTCAACTTATGTACCAACTGCAGCAGCATTAAGCAGAAATCCAAAGAAATCTATTCTTTGGAATTATGAGGAAGGGAAGACTCGAAAATTTTAGAGCATGCTCTATAGAAGTCTACACATCACCATCCTTATCTATGTCATGCCATGCATGGAGGGTCAGTAGGTTTAGGGGATTCTGGAAGCACCAAGGTCTGTGGGGTTCATCACGGGGGCATTCATGGGCAGTAAAAGAGAAGGGCCTTATCTTGGTCACTTTCTCAATGTTAGTAGCTACAAAAAGAAGAGGGCAGCAGACATCTTCGGGAGAAGAGGCAACATGAAATGAAATGTCCTAATTACTCTAGGAAACCTCTCATGATAGCCTCCCATAGCTCCTCAAATCCCTACATACTTGCACAAGGGATAGTGTAATATTACTGGAGCGTGTGACTGCAGATTAACATCATTTTTGTTGAAAAAAATAAAAGTAGGTTCAAGTGATAGGGTATGAAAAGGGTTCACAGTGCAAGGGAAACTATTGTAACAATCTGGACAGAATCCTTTGGATGGATTCATCATGTTTTTGTTTTTGTTTTCTTGCTGCTTCAGAATCTGTAGTAGAGATTGGTGTGTTCCATGATGCAGTCCCACTTCTTATACGTTTAAATGGAATACCCCATTAGGAAGAAGTGCACGTAAGGAAGATTAGTGAGTCAAACTCCTCTGCCCTCTGTCAGAAGTTGGTGCAAAGGGATTTAGACCAAGTTCTTTCATCCTTTGATGTGCAAAGTTTTCACTATATGAATGCTGTTTTGTTTGTTTGCAGGCCAGGAGCCTTGGTCTCAATATCCCTGTTTAAGAAGTGTTATCACATGTCTACCAGAAAGAATTGCTGATGATACTGGAAAAAATTGAGATTTATCCTTAACAATTAAGGGTTTTGGAGCAACATGGATGGACCTAGAGATTGTTATACTGAATGAAGCAAGTCAGACACAGAAAGACAGGTATCATTTGATACTGCTTATATGAGGAATCTAAAAAAGAAAAAAAAGGTAAAAATGAACTAATTTACACTACAGAAATAGAGTCATGGATATAGAAAACAAACTTATGGTTACCAAGGGATAAGTGTGGAAGGGATAAATTGGGAGATTGGGACTGACCTATACACACTAGTATATATAAAATAGATAAGTATTGATAAGGACCTGCTTTATAGCACAGGGAATTCTACTCAGTGATGTGTACTGGCATATATGGGAAAAGAATCTTAAAAAAACAGCAAGGGTTTTGGGATTATAAAATAAATATAAATGTGCAAAACTTTAACATGAAAGGAAAATCAGTTAACTCTGTGGTCCCTGTTATGGTGTAAATATTTTGTACCTCTAATTTTAAAATTTTGAAATCCAACTCCCATGTTGATGGTATTAGGAGGTGGGGCTTTCGGGAGGTGATTAGATCATGAGGCCAGAGACCTGAAACATGGGATTAGTGACCTAATAAATGTAGCACACAGAAGATCTCATGCCCATCACATGATTTCATTGCCGAGTGAGAAGACCCACATTATGAACAGGATATTTTTCCCTCACCAGACGCCAAGTCAGCTGGCAAATTGTTCTTTCTTTAAAAAATTAACTAATTAATTAATTAGTTATTTTTTGGGCTGCGTTGGCTCTTTGTTGCAGTGTGCAGGCTTCTCATTGGGTGATTTCTCTTGTTGTGGAGCATGGGCTCTAGGCGTGTGGGTTTCAGTAGTTGTGGCACATGGGCTTAGTAGTTGTGGCCTGTGGGCTCTAGAGTACAGGCTCATTATTTGTGGTGCATGGGCTTAGTTGTTCCATGGCATGTGAGATCTTCCCGGACCAGGGCTCGAAACCATGTCCCCTTTATTGGTAGGCAGATTCTTAAGCACTGCACCACCAGGGAAGCCCCTGGTAACTTGTTCTTGAACTTTTCAGCCTCAGCAATTATGAGAAAACAAAAATATTCTGTTGTTTATAAAATACCAAGTCTCTCGTATTTTGTATTAGCAGTCAAAGAGCTGGCTGAGGAGAAATATTTGTGAGCTTGAAGACATATCAAGAGAAACCTTTAAATCTCAAAAGAAAAGAGAAAATGGGCAGGAAAGAAATCAACAGAACAGAGTAATCAATAATTGTGGAACAATGAAAGTGCTGTGACCTATACATAATGGGTATAGCAGGAGGAGAATAAAGATAACAAAAAACAGAAAATATTTTTTAAAAATGACTGAGAATGCCCCCAAATGAATGTCTGACACTAAATCCACAATATCCAAACTTAGAGGAACATACGAATAGTAAAGAAAACTGACCAATAGCTCTCAGGAATATCAATGCAAAAATCCTCAACAAAAAATTAACAAATCGAATCCAACAATATTTTGAGAGAATTTTATATCATGAATGAGAGGGAATAATCTCAAGTATGCAAGGCTGGTTCAACATTCTAGAATCAAATAATTATATCCATCATATCAACACCCTAAAGACAATCATTAGCATATCAATACATTCAGAAGACCTTTGAAAAAATCTAACAAACATTCTTCATAAAAACTCTCAGTTAAAGAAATAGACTGGAGCTTTCTCAAGTTGATAACAAAGATCTACAGGAGACTTTTATCTTACATCATGATTAATGGTCAAAAACATGAAGCTTTTCCACTAAGTTCAGGTAAAAGCAAGGACGTCCCCTTTCATGACTCCTTTTCCATATTTTACTCCAAGTCCTTGCTAATGAAATAAGGAACAAAAATAAATAAAACAAATACAGATTGGGTAGAAAAAAATGAAAGCAGCCTAAATAAAATGTGGACCAATATACTTTATGGACACCTCACCAAAGAAAATAGACACTATGCATATAAGTATACAGAAGAATAATCCAGATTACACGCTGCCATGAAAAAGCAAATTAACAATACAATTACATACCACTATGTAACACTTAGAATGGCTAAAATGTGAACAATCACAAGAAATTCTGTAGGGGATGTGGAACAATAGGAAATGTCATTTGTTTTGGTGGAAATGAAAAATAATACAGCTACTTTGGTAGTCTGACTGACACTTGCTATAATATTGAACATTCCATTACTGTACAATCCGGCAAGTGTTCTCATGGATATTTACTGAAAGTAGTTTAAAACATACTTCCAGATGAAAGCCTGCATATGGATATTTATAGCACCTAATTCAATATTGCCAAAATGTGAATGAAACTAAGGTGTCCTCCAATAGGTGAATGAAATGATTATTAATATTAATATATTCTGGGAATGGGATAATATTGAGCACTAAAAAAGTAAGCTATCAAGCCATAAAAATATATGGGAATTCTTTTTTCTTTTCAAATATAGGTGATTTTCTTTATTTTGTAATTTAAATTTTATTGGAGTATAGTTGGTTTACAATGTTGTGTTCATTTCAGCTGCACAGCAAGTGATTCAGTTACACATATGCATATATTCATTCTTTTTCAGATTCTTTTCTGATAAAGGTATTCCCAGAATATTATCCTGATTTATCCCTACCCCCCACCTTTCCCCTTTGGTAACCATAAGTTTGTTTTCCAAGTCTGTGAGTCTGCCTCTGTTTTGTAAGTTAATTCATTTGTATCAATTTTTAGCTTCCACCTAGAAGTGATATCATACAATATTTGTCTTACTGTGTCTGACTTACTTCACTTAGTACAATCATCTCTAGGTCCATCCATGTTACTGCAATTGGCATTATTTCTTCTATTTTATGGCTGAGTCATATTCCATAATATATATATGTATCACATATTCTTTATCTATATTCATATGTTGATGGACATTTTGTTTGCTTCCATGTCTTTGCTATTGTAAAGAGTGTTGCAGTGAACATTGGGGAAGATGTGTCTTTTCGATTTATGCTTTCCTCCAGATATGCACACAGGAGTGAACTTGCTGGATCATCTGGTAGCTCTATTTTATTTTATTTTATTTCATTTCAATTTCAATTTTTTTGGAGTATAGTTGATTTACAATGTTGTGTTACTTTCTGCTGCACAGCAGAGTGAAGCAGTTGTACATATATCCAATCCTTTTTGGATTCCTTTCCCATACAGGTCATTACAGAACATTGAGTAGAGTTCCCTTTGCTATACAGTAGGCCATTATTTGTTATCTCTTTTATATATAGTGGTATGTATATGTCAATCCCAATTTCCAGTTTATCCCTCCCACCTCCCCTTACTCTGGTAACCTCCATTCTGTGCTCCACAGTGGCTGTTACCAATTGGCATTGCCACCAGTAACGTAGTATTGGTGGCTCAGTGGTTAAGAATCTGCCTGCCAGTGCAGGGGACACAGGTTCGAGCCCTGGCACAGGAAGATCCCACACGCCGCAGAGCAACTAAGCCCATGCGCCACAATACTGAGTCTGCACTCTAGAGCCCACGAGCCACAACTACTGAGCTCACGTGCCACGACTACTGAAGCCTGTGCTCCACAACAAGAGAAGCCACCGCAAACAGAAGGCTTCGTACCACAGCGATGAATAGCCCCCACTTGCTGCAACTATAGAAAAGCCGCACACAGCAACGAAGACCCAATGCAGATTAAAAAAAACATAATAATAAGTAGTAGGTTTCTCTTTTTTCCACACCCTCTGAAGCATTTCTTGTTTCTAGACATTGTGAGGATGGCTATTCTGAGTGCTTCCAGGTGATACTTCTTTGTACATCTGGTTTGCATTTGTCTAACATAAAGCAATGGGGAGGATCTTCATATGTGCTTTTTTTTTGAACAGTGTGAGTAAAATTTACCCCTTGAAAAAGGGTTATTGAAAGGTTGCCTTGTTTTGAAGTCTATTTCGGTTACCTACCCCAAGACATTTTTTGAGGGCTGTTGTCATTTACAGCTCCCCAGGCATTGTGAATATGAAGTGCCTATAAGGTCCAGTTTTAGAATTGTTGTTATGGGAAACAGAAGGCAGCAGGATTTCTACCGTCCCTCTCTGGTTACTGACACAACCTTAGATGTAGGGAAAGTCCTGTTCCTGGGTTTTAAATTAGAGTGGAATGTGCCTGACCAAACATGTAAGGGCTTCTGTCCCATTCCCTCTTCCCCCTTACCCTTCATCGCCCAAACAAGTATAAACCCCTGCAAAATCACCTGTTGAGGGTGCTGTCTTGTAGAGTGGGATGACCCTAACAAAGGAGTCAGGAGGTTGGAACCCAAACACCAGGATATGCTGAGACCAGGTGAGTTTCCAAATGTCATCCAGCCCAGAGAGTCCATCATCCTTTGGGTGTCAGAGGGTTGGTTTAGTAGTATGAGGGCACACTTAGATCTGGAGATTGTGATCCCATGCAGAGGGGACCAGATACTACATGTTCAAGGGGTCGAATTAGCTGGCATATCCTCCCGAGGTCTTCAGGCCCGCAACTGTCCAGCCTTGGGACCAAATTGCGTCTGTGAACAGGGATATGACACTAGCACGTTCACCGCGACTAAACGAATTTAGTGATCATTTTTCTTTTCTGTAATTTAACTTTAAATTTATAATGGAGTATAGTTGTGTTCATTTTTGATATACACCCACATGATTCATTTATACAGAGAAGACTATATATTGTTTTTGGCATTATTTTCCCTTTGAGGTTACTAAAGGGTGTTGAGAAGAGTTCCAAGTGCTCCACAGCAGGTCCATGTTGATGACAAGTTTTCTCTCTGTAAATATGTATATACCAACTCCAACCTCATGATTTATGCCTCCAACACACCTTTCCAGTTTGGTAACCATAAGTTTGTGTTCTAAGTCTGGGACTCTGTTTCTGTGTTGTAAGATAGTACGTTTGCATCAATTGTTAGATTCCACCAATAAGTAATATCATATGATATTTATCATTGATTTATGACACTTAGTATGAATGTATCTATGTCCTTCTGAGTGGCTGAAAATGGCCTTATTCCATTCATTTCATGGCTGAGTAATATTCCATTGTACATTCCTACCATAATTTCTTTATCCAGTCTTCCTTCCAAGGACGTTTAGGTAGCTTCCAAGTAGAGGCTTTTGTAAACAGAGCTGCATAAACTTTGGAATGCCTGGGTCCTGTCAATTTACGTTTTTTTCCAAGATACAGGCCCAGGAGTGGAAGCGCCTTATGCTCTGAAGCTCTGTTTTTTAGATTTTTAAGGAATCACCACCCACCTCTCCACAGTGGCTGTTAGTGATTTACATTGCCACCATCAGCTTGTCAGGGTTCCCTTTTCTCCACGCCTTGTCCTGCATTTCAGGTTTTACACTTTGTGAGCTTGGCCATTCTGACTGGTGCGAAGTGATACCTCTTTGTAGTATTAATTTACATTGCCCGCCTGTTTTGTTGGCCAAAAATGGAGTAAGGGTTTTTCCTGAATATATTAAGGAATAACGCATACGGCCTTTTTGGCTGACTGCGTCATTGGTGATGTTCAGCAGCTTTGCATGTGCTTTAATGGCGAGTGCAAACTACCTCTTGAAATCCCTTTCCTGCAATCCTGCCTTGCTTACAAGGCCTTTACGAATACTTGGCTCAAGAAATGACTCCATTAGAGGTGGCAATTACAACCCTGCATGATTGTGAATTGCAGTGCCCCTGAGCACCAGTTTTCAACTTATTTAGGGAAGCAGCCACAAAGGGGCAGGATTTCTACAGACCCATTCCGGCTACTGGGGCACCTGAAGGATAGGGAAATTCTTCTTCCAGATTAGGAAACTAGAGTGGCATATGCCTGTCCAAACATCTAGGGCTTGTGTCTCAGTCCATCCCGCCATTCCCCTTCTTCACACGGAAAATTCCAAGCTGTGCAAAACCGGCTGTTGAGTGTGCTGCCTTCCCAAAGTGGGGAGACTCTAAGGAAAGGAGCTGGGGAACCCGAATACCAGGAGAAGTGGAGGTGAGGTGACTTTCAAACTCTTCCCGAACAGACGATGTACCATCCTCTGGATGTCCCATTCATGTTTTAGCTGTAGGAAGGGACCCCTGCACCTGGAGATATGGGACCCACGGAATGGGGGCCAGGCAGTAGTACTCTAAAAGTGCTGCATCTGCTGTCCCATCCTCACCAAGCCTCTCAGACCCATGAGTGTAGAGCCTTAGGTCCCATCCAGCTGTGTGTCTAGACGTGTTCAGTCCAGGTTGCATCACAGCCCTTGAACAAATTTTGTAAGAATTTCTCTCTCTCTCACTGTCTTTTGTTTTTGTTCTTGTTATTTAATTTTATAATGGGGTATAGCTGATTTTCAATACTGTCTATCTTCCTGCTCTACATCTATCCACTTGATTCACTTAAAGAGAGATATGAATAAATTCTTTCACAGATTCTTACCAGTCTTATATATCCTTTTCTGGTGACAAGTGTGCTGAGTCCAGCTCATTGAGCTATACAGTAGGTCCTGTCAGTTACCTATTTTGATTTTGGAACTGTATCTATGCTAATTCCAACCTCCTGGTTTGTGCATCACCCCACCCCACTATTCTACTTTAGGAGCCATAAGTGTGTTTTCTAAATGTGTGACTCAGTTTCTGTTTTGTAATCGAGTTCGTGTGTAGTCATTTTTAGATACCATCTATAAGTGGTACCTTTTGATAAGTCCCTTTCTATGTCTGAATTATGTCACTTAGAGTGATTGTACCTTAGTTTCTATGAGTTGCTGCAACTGGCCTTATTTCACTGATTAAATAGTGCAGTAATATTCCATTGTACATAAGTACCACATTTTCTTTATCTGTTTTTTACTTCCAAGGAGATGTAAGTTGAATCCAAGTTGAGGCATTTCTAAACAGAGCCACACAAAATGTAGGGGTGCCTGTGTCCTGTCGATTTTTGGTATTGCCAAGATATACGCCCAAGAGTGGAAGTGCCGTATGCTCTGTAGCTCTGCTTTTAAGATGTTTTAGGAAACACAATACACTTCTCCAGAGTGGCCATTGGCTATTTACATCCCTCCCATCAGCGTAACAAGGCTCCCTTTTCTCCATGTCCTGTGCGGCATTTCTGGTTTTACAGATTTCCAGGATGACCCCTTTGTCGAATGTGAGGAGAAACTTATTTGTAGTGCTGATTTGCATTTCACACTTGTTTGGATGGCCAAAAGGGCATATGCGTTTTTGCTGAATATATTTATCTTTATGTTGGGGATTAGCTGATTTCCACTGCTGTGTTTATGCTGCTTTAAACCCACATGATTCATATAAAGAGAGATATCAATTAATATATATTAAGATTCTAGGTACTCAGAAATATTATTCTGTGGTGAATAGTGGGTGTTGAGTCCATTTCACTGAGCCAGGAGTGGTCTTGTTTATGACATGTTTGGTTTATGGAACAGTACCCGTGCAAATACCCAACTCTGGTTTTATGCATCACCCCACCTCACCTTTCCCCTGAAGCAGGGATAAGAGTGTTTTTTAAATGTGAACTCTGTTCTGTTTCCTAATTCAGTTCATGTGTAACCATGTTCACATTCCCTTCCTAAGGGATAACTTCTGATAAGTTTCTTTTTCTGTGTGACTTCTTTCACTTAGAATCATCATACCTAAAGCCACTCATTATGCTGTTACTGGCGTTATGACCTGGACTTCATGGCTGAGGGATATTCTATCATAGAGAAGTACCGCAAATTCATTTCCCAAGTTTGTCTTTCCTGGGTTATTCAAGGTGTACCGAAGTCGAGGTTCTTGTAAACAGAGCAGCCCTAGGTTTTGGGGTGGCTGTGTCTTTTTGATTTTCAGTTTTCGCAAGGTATATGCCCATGACTGGAAGTGCCCTAGGCTCTGTAGCTCTGTTGTTTACTTCTTTTAGGGAACACAGTGCACTCCTCCTGAGTGGCTGTTGGCAATTTACATCCCGCCCATCAGCATAACAAGGCTCCCTATTCTCCAGGGCCTCTCCTACCTTTCTGGTTTTTACACATTTTTCGGAAGTCCCTTTTGACCGGTGGCAAGTGAGACTTCTTTGTAGTGCGGATTTGCATTGCCCGCTTGCTTGGTTGGCCAAAAAGGGCGTCTGCGGTTTTTTCTGTATATATTCATGTAAAAACGCATATGCCCTTTTTGGCCAAGTGCATCGTTGTGGAAGTTGTGCCGCTTTTCCTGTGCTTTCAAGGTGATTCCAATCTACCTCTTGAAATGTGTTTCCTGCAATTCTGCCTCCCTTTCAATTCCTCCTTGTTGCCTTCCCTCAACAGATATTTGGAAGATCGCTGTCCTTTAGAACTGTGCAGGTTTGTGGGTTGCTGTAACTCTGAGCTCCATTTTATAACTCGCTTTTTGTGAGTTGGCCGCAAAACCACAGGATTGCTTCAGGCCCTATTGTGCTGCCCGGCAGCAGGCTGAGCCTTTGTTTAATTCTTCATCCTGACGGGAAATTAGAGTGACATGTGCCCGTCCAAATGCCGACAGCTAGTCTCTCACTGCTTCCCCCTCTTCCCTTTCATCCTCTGCTCAAATTGCAAACTGTGAGAAACAGGAGGTTAAAGCTGCTGACTGTCCAAGTGGGGAGATTGATAGTAAAGCGGCTGGGATGGAGAACCCAAGCACCAGGAGAGGAAAAATGTGGAGCGTTTTAGAAACCCCTCCCGATCACACGATGTCCCATCCTCTGGGTTTCCCACGCAGGTTTTTGCTGTAGTATTATTCCCTTCAACCTGGAGAGTTGGGACCCAAGGAGTGGGTGGCACTCAGTTTTGCTTTAAAGGGTCTGCATTTGCTCACACAACCTCACCAATCCTCTGAGCCCCAAGTGTCCATCCATAGGTCTCATCCAGCTGTGGTTGTAGGTGGTGTCAATGCAGGTTGCATCAGAGCCCCTGAAGGAATCGTGTAAGAATTTCGCTGTTTCTGTGTTTTGTTTTTGAAATTCATTTTTATTGTTGAGTTGGGCTGATATACACTGCCGTGCTTATGCCGCTCTAGACACACTTGATTCCCAGTCGGAGACATATCAATTCATAGGTTTTACGATTCTTATTAGTCACGTATATTACTCTGCGGGGAATTGGGTGTGTTGAGTCCCATTCACTGAGCAAGGAGTAGGTCTTGTCTATTACATATTTGGTTTAGGGAACGGTACCTATGCTAATATCCAACTCTGGTTTTATGCATCACCCCACCTCACCTTTCCCCTGAAGCAGACATAAGAGTGTTTCCTAAATGTGAACTCAGTTCTGTTTCCTAATTCAGTTCATGTGTAGCTATGTTTACATTCCCTTCCTAAGTGATACCTTATGATAAGTTTCTTTTTCTGTGTGACTTCTTTCACTTAGAATCATCGTACCTAAATCCACTCATTATGCTGCTACTGGCATTTTGAACTTGACTTCATGGCTGAGGGACATTCCATCATTCAGAAGTACCGCAAATTCATTACCCATGTTTGCCTTTTCTGGGATATTGAAGGTGTACCGAAGTCGAGGTTCTTGTAAACAGAGCAGCCCAAGGTTTTGGGGTGGCTGTGTCTTTGTGATTTTCAATTTTCCCAAGGTATATGCTCATGACTGGAAGTGCCCTAGGCTCTGTAGCTCTGTTGTTTACTTATTTTAGGGAACACAGTGCAGTCCTCCTGAGGGACTGTTTGCAATTTACATCCCGCCCATCAGCATAACAAGTCTCCCTTTTCTCCAGGGCCTGTCCTGCCTTTCTGGATTTTACACATTTTTCGGATGTCCCTTTTGACCTCTGGCACGTGAGACTGCTTTGTAGTGCGGATTTGCATTGCCCACTTTCTTGGTTGGTCAAAAAGGGCGTCTGCGTGTTTTTCTGTATATATTCAGAAAAAAACGCATACGCTCTTTTTGGACAAGTGCATCATTGTGGATGTTGTGCCGCTTTTCCTGTGCTTTCAAGGTGATTCCAATCTACCTCTTGAAATGCGTTTCCTGCAATTCTGCCTCCCTTTCAATTCCTCCTCCTTGCCTTCCCTCAAGAGATTTTTGGACGATCACTGCCCTTTAGAATTCTGCAGGTGTGTGGGTTGCTGTGACTCTGAGCTCCATTTCATAACTCGCTTTTTTGTGAACTGGCCGCAAAACCACAGGATTGCTTCAGGCCCTATTCTGCTGCCAGGGCAGCAGGTTGAGTCTTTTGTTAATTCTTCTTACTCACGGGAAATTAGAGTGACGTGTGCCCATCCAAATGCAGACAGCTACTCTCTCATTGCTTCCCCCTTTTCCCTTTCATCCTCTGCACAAATTGCAAACTGTGCGAAACAGGAGGATAAAGGAGTTGACTGTCCAAGTGGGGAGATTGATAGTAAAGTGGCTGGAATGGAGAACCCGAGCACCAGGAGAGGAAAAATGAGGAGCGTTTTACTAACCTCTCTCGATCACACGATGTCCCATCCCCGGGGTTTCCCACGCAGGTTTTAGCTGTAGTATGATTCGCTTCAACCTGGAGATTTGGGACCCATGGAGTGGGTGGCACTCATTTTTGCTTTAAAGGGTCTGCATTTTCTCACCCAATCTCACCAATCCTCTGAGCCCCAAGTGTCCATCCTTAGGTCTCATTGAGCTGTGGTTGTAGGTGGTGTCAATGCAGGTTGCATCAGAGCCCCTGAAGGAATTGTGTAAGAATTTCTCTGTTTTTGTGTTTTGTTTTTGAAATTCCTTTTTATTCTTGTGTTGGGCTGATTTTCACTGCCGTGTTTATGCCGCTCTAGACGCACTTGATTCCTTTTCGAAGACATATCAATACATAGGTTTTAAGATTCTTACTAGTCCCATATATCCCTCGGTGGGGAATTGGGGGTGTTGAGTCCCGTTCACTGAGCAAGGAGTAGGTCTTGTCTATTACATATTTGGCTTAGGGAACGTTACCTGTGCTAATATCCAACTCTGGTTTTATGCATCACCCCACCTCACCTTTCCCCTGAAGCAGGCCTAAGAGTGTTTTCTAAATGTGGACTCTGTTCTGTTTCCTAATTAGTTCATGTGTAGCCATGTTTACATTCCCTTCCTAAGTGATATCTTCTGATAAGGTTCTTTTTGTGTGTGACTTTTTTCACTTAGAATCATCATACCTAAATCCACTCATTATGCTGCTACTGGCGTTATGACCTGGACTTCATGGCTGAGGGATATTCCATCATAGACAAGTACGTAAAATTCATTTCCCATGTTTGTCTTTCCTGGGATATTGAAGGTGTACTGAAGTCAAGGTTCTTGTAAACAGAGCAGCCCTAGGTTTTGTGGTGGCTGTGTCTTTTTGATTTTCAGTTTTCGCAAGGTATATGCCCATGTTTGGAAGTGCCCTAGGCTCTGTAGCTGTGTTGTTTACTTCTTTTAGCGAACACAGTGCACTGCTCCTGAGTGGCTGTTGGCAATTTACATCCCGCCCATCAGCATAACAAGGCTCCGTTTTCTCCAGGGCCTGTCCTGCCTTTCTGGTTTTTACACATTTTATGGATGTCCCTTTTGACCAGTGGCAAGTGAGACTTCTTTGTAGTGCGGATTTGCATTGCTCGCTTGCTTGGGTGGCCAAAAAGTGCGTCTGCGTTTTTCGGTGTATATATTCAGGAAAAAACGCATATGCCCTTTTTGGCCAAGTGCATCATTGTGGAAGTTGTGCCGCTTTTCCTGTGCTTTCAAGGCGATTCCAATCTACCTCTTGAAATGTGTTTCCTGCAATTCTGCCTCCATTTCAATTCCTCCTTGTTGACATCCCTCAACAGATATTTGGATGACCGCTGTCCTTTACAACTCTGCTGGTTTGTAACTCTGAGCTCCATTTTATACTCGCTTTTTGTGAGCTGGCCGCAAAACCTAAGGATTGCTTCAGACCCTATTCTGCTGCCTGGGCAGCAGGCTGAACCTTTTTTTAATTCTTCATCCTGACGGGAAATTTGAGTAAAATGTGCCCGTCCAAATGCCGACAGCTAGTCTCTCACTGCTTCCCCCTCTTCCCTTTCATCCTCTGCTCAAATTGCAAACTGTGAGAAACAGGAGGTTAAAGGTGCTGACTGTCCAAGTGGGGAGATTGATAGTAAAGCGGCTGGGATGGAGAACCCAAGCACCAGGAGAGGAAAAATGAGGAGCGTTTTAGGAACCTCTCCCGATCAAAACCATGTCTCATCCTCTGGGTTTTCCACGCAGGTTTTAGCTGTAGTATGATTCCTTTCAACCTGGAGTGTTGGGACCCATGGAGAGGGTGGCAGTCAGTTTTGCTTTAAAGGGTCTGCATTTGCTCAACCGACCTCACCAATCCTCTGAGCCCCAAGTGTCCATCCTTAGGTCTCATCCAGCTGTGGTTGTAGGTGGTGTCAATGCAGGTTGCATCAGAGCCCCTGAAGGAATTGGGTAAGAATTCCGCTGTTTTGTGTTTTTTTTTTGAAATTCATTTTTATTGTTGAGTTGGGCTGATTTTCACTGCTGTGCTTATCCCGCTCTAGACATACTTGATTCCCAGTCGGAGACATATCAATACATAGGTTTTAAGATTCTTACTAGTCACATATATTACACTGCGGGGAATTGGGAGTGTTGAGTCCCATTCACTGTGCAAAGAGTAGGTCTTGTCTATTACATATTTGGTTTAGGGAGCGGTACCTGTGTTAATATCCAACTCTGGTTTTATGCATCACCCCACCTCACCTTTCCCCTGAAGCAGGCATAAGAGTGTTTTCTAAATGTGAACTCTGTTCTGTTTCCTAATTCAGTTCATGTGTAGATATGTTTAGATTCCCTTCCAAAGTGATACATTATGATAAGTTTCTTTTTCTGTGTGACTTCTTTCACTTAGAATCATAGTACCTAAATCCACTCATTATGTTGCTACTGGCGTTATAACCTGGACTTCATGGCTGAGGGATATTCCATCATAGAGAAGTACCTAAAATTCATTTCCCATGTTTGTCTTTCCTGGGTTATTCAAGGTGTACCGAAGTCGAGGTTCTTGTAAACAGAGCAGCCCTAGGTTTTGGGGTGGCTGTGTCTTTTTGATTTTCAGTTTTCCCAAGGTATATGCCCATGACTGGAAGTGCCCTAGGCTCTGTAGCCCCTTTGTTTACTTCTTTTAGGGATCACAGTGCACTCCTCCTGAGTGGCTGTTGGCAATTTACATCCCGCCCATCAGCATAACAAGGCTCCGTGTTCTCCAGGGCCTGTCCTGCCTTTCTGGTTTTTACACATTTTTTGGATGTCCCTTTTGACCAGTGGCAAGTGAGACTTCTTTGTAGTGCGGATTTGCATTGCTCGCTTGCTTGGTTGGCCAAAAAGGGCGTCTGCGTTTTTTGCTGTATATATTCAGGAAAAAACGCATATGCCCTTTTTGGCCAAGTGCATCATTGTGGAAGTTGTGCCGCTTTTGCTGTGCTTTCAAGGTGATTCCAATCTACCTCTTGAAATGCGTTTCCTGCAATTCTGCCTCCCTTTCAATTCCTCCTCATTTCCTTCCCTCAACAGATTTTTGGTCGATCGCTGTCCTTTAGAACTGTGCAGGTTTGTGAGTTGCTGTGACTCTGAGCTCCATTTTATAACTCGCTTCTTTGTGAGCTGGCCGCAAAACCATTGGATTGCTTCAGGCCCTATTCTGCTGCTGGGGCAGCAGGCTGAGCCTTTGTTTAATTCTTCTTCCTGATGGGAAATTAGAGTGACATGTGCCCGTCCAAATGCCGACAGCTAGTCTCTCATTGCTTCCCCATCTTCCCTTTCATCCTCTGCACAAATTGCAAACTGTGCAGTACAGGAGTTGAAAGGCGCTGACTGGCCAAGTGGGGAGATTGATAGTAAAGCAGCAGGAATGGAGAACCCGAGTACCAGGAGAGGAAAAATGAGGAGCGTTTTAGAAACCTCTCCCGATCACACGATGTCCCATCCTCTGGGTTTCCCACGTAGGTTTTAGCTGTAGCATGATTCCCTTAAACCTGGAGAGTTGGGATCCATGGTGTGGGTGGCACTCACTTTTGCTTCAAAGGGTCTGCATTTGCTCACCCAACCTCACAAATCTTCTCAGCCCCAAGAATCCATCCTTAGGTCTCAGCCAGCCGTGGTTGTAGGTGGTGTCAATGCAGGTTGCATCATAGCCCCTGAAGGAATTGTGTAAGAAATTCGCTGTTTTAGTGATTTGTGTTTGAAATTCATTTTTATTATTGGGTTGGGCTGATTTTCACTGCCATGTTTATGCCGCTCTAGACGCACTTGATTCGCTCTCGGAGACATATCAATACATAGGTTTTAAGATTCTTACTAGTCATATATATTCCTCTGTGGGGAATTGGGGGTGTTGAGTCCCGTTCACTGAGCACGGAGTAGGTCTGGTCTATTACATATTTGGTTTAGGGAACGTTACCTGTGCTAATATCCAACTCTGGTTTTATGCATCACCCCACCTCACCTTTCCCGTGAAGCAGGCATAAGAGTGTTTTCTAAATGTGGACTCTGTTCGGTTTCCTAATTCAGTTCATGTGTAGCCATGTTTACATTCCCTTCTTAAGTGATATCTTCTGATAAGTTTCTTTTTCTGTGTGACTTCTTTCACTTAGAATCATCGTACCTAAATCCACTCATTATGCTGCTACTGGCGTTATGACATTGACTTCATGGGTGAGGGATATTCCATCATATGGAAGTACCGCAAATTCATTACCCATGGTTGTCCTTCCTGGGATATTGAAGTTGTACCGAAGTCGAGGTTCTTGTAAACAGAGCAGACCTAGGTTTTGGGGTGATTGTGTCTTTTTGATTTTCAGTTTTCCCAAGGTATATGCCCATGACTAGAAGTGCCCTAGGCTCTGTAGCCCATTTGTTTACTTCTTTTAGGGATCACAGGGCCCACCTCCTGAGTGGCTGTTGGCAACTTACATCTCGCCCGTAAGCATAACAAGGCTCCCTGTTCTGCAGGGCCTGTCCTGCCTTTCTGGTTTTTACAATTTTTCGGATGTCCCTTTTGACCGGTGGCAAGTGAGACTTCTTTGTAGTGTGGATTTGCATTGCCCGCTTGCTTGGTTGGCCAAAAAGGGCGTATGCATTTTTTCCTGAATATATTCAGGAAAAAACGCATACCCGCTTTTTGGCCAAGTGCATCATTGTGGAAGTTGTACCGCTTTTCCTGTGGTTTCAAGGCGATTCCAATCTACCTCTTGAAATGCGTTTCATGCAATTCTGCCCCCATTCAATTCCTCCTCATTGCCTTCCCTCAACAGATTGTTGGATGATCGCTGTCCTTTAGAATTCTTCAGGTGTGTGGGTTGCTGTGACTCTGAGCTCCATTTTATAACTCGCTTTTTTGTGAGCTGGCCGCAAAACCACAGGATTGCTTCAGGCCCTATTCTGCTGCTGGGACAGCAGGCTGAGCCTTTGTTTAATTCTTCTTCCTGACGGGAAATTAGAGTGACATGTGCCCGTCCAAATGCCAACAGCTAGTTTCTCATTGCTTCCCCCTCTTCCCTTTCATCTTCTGCACAAATTGCAAACTGTGCAAAACAGGAGTTGAAAGGCGCTGACTGGCCAAGTGGGGAGATTGATAGTAAAGCACCAGGAATGGCGAACCCGAGGACCAGGAGAGGAAAAATGAGGAGCGTTTTAGAAACCTCTCCAGATCACATGACATCCCATCCTCTGGGTTTCCCACGCAGGTTTTAGCTGTAGTATGATTCCCAAATCCTGGAGAGTTGGGATCCATGGAGTAGGTGGCACTCATTTTTGCTTCAAAGGGTCTGCATTTGCTCACCCAACCTCACCAATCCTCTCAGACCCAAATGTCCATCCTTAGGTCTCATTGAGCTGTGGTTGTAGGTGGTGTCAATGCAGGTTGCATCAGAGCCCCTGAAGGAATTGTGGAAGAATTTCGCTGTTTTTGTGTTTTGTTTTTGAAATTCATTTTTATTGTTGGGTTGGGCTGAACTTCACTGCCGTGTGTATGCCACTCTAGACGCACTTGATTCCCTTTCAGAGACATATCAATACATATGTTTTAAGATTCTTACTAATCACATATATTCCTCTGCAGGGAATCGGGGGTGTTGAGTCCCGTTCAGTGAGCAAGGAGTAGGTCTTGTCTATTACATATTTGGTTTAGGGAAAGTTACCTGTGCTAATATCCAACTCTGGTTTTATGCATCACGCCACCTCACCTTTCCCCTGAAGCAGGCCTAAGAGTGTTTTCTAAATGTGGACTCTGTTCTGTTTCCTATTTCAGCTCATGTGTAGCCATGTTTACATTCCCTTCCTAAGTGATATCTTCTGATAAGTTTCTTTTTCCGTGTGACTTCTTTCACTTAGAATCATCGTACCTAAATCCACTCATTATGCTGCTACTGGCTTTATGACCTGGACTTCATGGCTGAGGGATATTCCATCATACGTAAGTACCACAAATTCATTACCCATGTTTGTCTTTCCTGGGATATTGAAGGTAAACCGCAGTCGAGGTTCTTGTAAACAGAGCAGCCCTAGGTTTTTGGGTGGCGGTTTCTTTATGATTTTCAGTTTTCCCAAGGTATATGCCCATGACTGGAAGAGCCCTAGGCTCTGTAGCTCTGTTGTTAACTTCTTTTAGGGAACACAGTGCACTCCTCCTTAGTGGCTGTTGGCAATTTACATCCCGCCCATCAGCATAACAAGGCTCCCTGTTCTCCAGGGCCTGTCCTGATTTTCTGGTTTTTACACATTTTTCGGATGTCCCTTTTGACCTGTGGCAGTGAGACTTCTTTGTAGTGCGGATTTGCATTGCCCGCTTGCTTGGTTGGCCAAAAAGGGCGTATGCGTTTTTTCCTGAATATATTCAGGAAAAAACGCATACCTCCTTTTTGGCCAAGTGCATCATTGTGGAAGTTGTGCCGCTTTTGCTGTGCTTTCAAGGTGATTCCAATCTACCTCTTCAAATGCGTTTCCTGCAATTCTGCCTCCTTTTCAATTCCTCCTCGTTTCCTTCCCTCAACAGATTTTTGGTCGATCGCTGTCCTTTAGAACTCTGCAGGTTTGTGAGTTGCTGTGACTCTGAGCTCCATTTTATAACTCGCTTCTTTGTGAGCTGGCCGCAAAACCATTGGATTGCTTCAGGCCCTATTCTGCTGCTGGGGCAGCCGGCTGAGCCTTTGTTTAATTCTTCTTGCTGACGGGAAATTAGAGTGACATGTGCCCGTCCAAATGCCGACAGCTAGTCTCTCATTGCTTCCCCCTCTTCCCTTTCATCCTCTGCACAAATTGCAAACTGTGCGATACAGGAGTTGAAAGGCGCTGAGTGGCCAAGTGGGGAGATTGATAGTAAAGCACCAGGAATGGCGAACCCGAGCACCAGGAGAGGAAAAATGAGGAGCGTTTTAGAAACCTCTCCCGATCACACGATGTCCCATCCTCTGGGTTTCCCACGTAGGTTTTAGCTGTAGTATGATTCCCTTAAACCTGGAGAGTTGGGATCCATTGTGTGGGTGGCACTCACTTTTGCTTCAAAGGGTCTGCATTTGCTCACCCAACCTCACCAATCCTCCCAGCCCCAAGAATCCATCCTTAGGTCTCAGCCAGCCGTGGGTGTAGGTGGTGTCAATGCAGGTTGCATCATAGCCCCTGAAGGAACTGTGTAAGAAATTCGCTGTTTTAGTGATTTGTGTTTGAAATTCATTTTTATTATTGGGTTGGGCTGATTTTCACTGCCGTGTTTATGCCACTCTAGACGCACTTGATTCGCTCTCAGAGACATATCAATACATAGGTTTTAAGATTCTTACTAGTCATATATATTCCTCTGTGGGGAATTGGGGGTGTTGAGACCCGTTCACTGAGCAAGGAGTAGGTCTGGTCTATTACATATTTGGTTTAGGGAACGTTATCTGTGCTAATATCCAACTCCGGTTTTATGCATCACCCCACCTCACCTTTCCCGTGAAGCAGGCATAAAAGAGTTTTCTAAATGTGTACTCTGTTCGGTTTCCTATTTCAGTTCATGTGTAGCCATGTTTACATTCCCTTCCTAAGTGATATCTTCTGATAAGTTTCTTTTTCTGTGTGACTTCTTTCACTTAGAATCATCGTACCTAAATCCACTCATTATGCTGCTACTGGCGTTATGACCTTGACTTCATGGGTGAGGGATATTCCATCGTATGGAAGTACCGCAAATTCATTACCCATGTTTGTCCTTCCGGGGATATTGAAGTTGTACCGAAGTCGAAGTTCTTGTAAACAGAGCAGAGCTAGGTTTTGGGGTGACTGTGTCTTTTTGATTTTCAGTTTTCCCAAGGTATATGCCCATGACTGGAAGTGCCCTAGGCTCTGTAGCCCTTTTGTTTACTTCTTTTAGGGATCACAGGGCCCTCCTCCTGAGTGGCTGTTGGCAACTTACATCTCGCCCATAAGCATAACAAGGCTCCCTGTTCTCCAGGGCCTGTCCTGCCTTTCCGGTTTTTACAATTTTTCGGATGTCCCTTTTGACCCGTGGCAAGTGAGACTTCTTTGTAGTGTGGATTTGCATTGCCCGCTTGCTTGGTTGGCCAAAAAGGGCGTATGCATTTTTCCCTGAATATATTCAGGAAAAAACGCATACCCGCTTTTTGGCCAAGTGCATCATTGTGGAAGTTGTACTGCTTTTCCTGTGGTTTCAAGGCGATACCAATCTACCTCTTGAAATGCGTTTCCTGCAATTCTGTCTCCCATTCAATTCCTCCTCATTGCCTTCCCTCAACAGATTGTTGGATGATCGCTGTCCTTTAGAATTCTTCAGGTGTGTGGGTTGCTGTGACTCTGAGCTCCATTTTATAACTCGCTTTTTTGTGAGCTGGCCGCAAAACCACAGGATTGCTTCAGGCCCTATTCTGCTGCTGGGGCAGCAGGCTGAGCCATTGTTTAATTCTTCTTCCTGACGGGAAATTAGAGTGACATGTGCCCGTCCAAATGCCTACAGCTAGTCTCTCATTGCTTCCCCCTCTTCCCTTTCATCCTCTGCACAAATTGCAAACTGTGCAAAACAGGAGTTGAAAGGCGCTGACTGGCCAAGTGGGGAGATTGATAGTAAAGCACCAGGAATGGCGAACCCGAGGACCAGGAGAGGAAAAATGAGGAGCGTTTTAGAAACCTCTCCCGATCACACCATGTCCCATCCTCTGGGTTTCCCACGCAGGTTTTAGCTGTAGTATGATTCCCAAAACCTGGAGAGTTGGGATCCATGGATTAGGTGGCACTCATTTTTGCTTCAAAGGGTCTGCATTTGCTCACCCAACCTCACCAATCCTCTCAGCCCCAAATGTCCATCCTTAGGTCTCATTGAGCTGTGGTTGTAGGTGGTGTCAATGCAGGTTGCATCAGAGCCCCTGAAGGAATTGTGGAAGAATTTCGCTGTTTTTGTGTTTTGTTTTTGAAATTCATTTTTATTGTTGGGTTTGGCTGAACTTCACTGCCGTGTGTATGCCACTCTAGACGCACTTGATTCCCTTTCAGAGACATATCAATACATATGTTTTAAGATTCTTACTAATCACATATATTCCTCTGCAGGGAATCGGGGGTGTTGAGTCCCGTTCAGTGAGCAAGGAGTAGGTCTTGTCTATTACATATTTGGTTTAGGGAAAGTTACCTGTGCTAATATCCAACTCTGGTTTTATGCATCACGCCACCTCACCTTTCCCCTGAAGCAGGCCTAAGAGTGTTTTCTAAATGTGGACTCTGTTCTGTTTCCTAATTCAGCTCATGTGTAGCCATGTTTACATTCCCTTTCTAAGTGATATCTTCTGATAAGTTTCTTTTTCCGTGTGACTTCTTTCACTTAGAATCATCGTACCTAAATCCACTCATTATGCTGCTACTGGCTTTATGACCTGGACTTCATGGCTGAGGGATATTCCATCATACGTAAGTACCACAAATTCATTACCCATGTTTGTCTTTCCTGGGATATTGAAGGTGAACCGCAGTCGAGGTTCTTGTAAACAGAGCAGCCCTAGGTTTTGGGGTGGCGGTTTCTTTATGATTTTCAGTTTTCCCAAGGTATATGCCCATGACTGGAAGAGCCCTAGGCTCTGTAGCTCTGTTGTTAACTTCTTTTAGGGAACACAGTGCACTCCTCCTTAGTGGCTGTTGGCAATTTACATCCCGCCCATCAGCATAACAAGGCTCCCTGTTTTCCAGGGCCTGTCCTGACTTTCTGGTTTTTACACATTTTTCGGATGTCCCTTTTGACCGGTGGCAAGTGAGACTTCTTTGTAGTGCAGATTTGCATTGCCCGCTTGCTTGGTTGGCCAAAAAGGGCGTATGCGTTTTTTCCTGAATATATTCAGAAAAAAACGCATACCTCCTTTTTGGCCAAGTGCATCATTGTGGAAGTTGTGCCGCTTTTCCTGTGCTTTCAAGGTGATTCCAATCTACCTCTTGAAATGCGTTTCCTGCAATTCTGCCTCCTTTTCAATTCCTCCTCGTTTCCTTCCCTCAACAGATTTTTGGTCGATCGCTGTCCTTTAGAACTCTGCAGGTTTGTGAGTTGCTGTGACTCTGAGCTCCATTTTATAACTCGCTTCTTTGTGAGCTGGCCGCAAAACCATTGGATTGCTTCAGGCCCTATTCTGCTGCTGGGGCAGCAGGCTGAGCCTTTCTTTAATTCTTCTTCTTGACGGGAAATTAGAGTGACATGTGCCCGTCCAAATGCCGACAGCTAGTCTCTCATTGCTTCCCCCTCTTCCCTTTCATCCTCTGCACAAATTGCAAACTGTGCGATACACGAGTTGAAAGGCGCTGAGTGGCCAAGTGGGGATATGGATAGTAAAGCACCAGGAATGGCGAACCCGAGCACCAGGAGAGGAAAAATGAGGAGCGTTTTAGAAACCTCTCCCGATCCCACGATGTCCCATCCTCTGGGTTTCCCACGTAGGTTTTATCTGTAGTATGATTCCCTTAAACCTGGAGAGTTGGGATCCATGGTGTGGGTGGCACTCACTTTTGCTTCAAAGGGTCTGCATTTGCTCACCCAACCTCACCAATCCTCTCAGCCCCAAGAATCCATCCTTAGGTCTCAGCCAGCCGTGGTTGTAGTTGTTGTCAATGCAGGTTGCATCATAACCCCTGAAGGAATTGTGTAAGAAATTCGCTGTTTTAGTGATTTGTGTTTGAAATTCATTTTTATTATTGGGTTGGGCTGATTTTCACTGCCGTGTTTATGACGCTCTAGACGCACTTGATTCGCTCTCGGAGACATATCAATACATAGGTTTTAAGATTCTTACTAGTCATATATATTCCTCTGTGGGGAATTGGGGGTGTTGAGTCCCGTTCACTGAGCAAGGAGTAGGTCTGGTCTATTACATATTTGGTTTACGGAAAGTTACCAGTGCTAATATCCAACACTGGTTTTATGCATCACCCCACCTCACCTTTCCCCTGAAGCAGGCATAAGAGTGTTTTCTAAATGTGGACTCTGTTCGGTTTCCTATTTCAGTTCATGTGTAGCCATGTTTACATTCCCTTCCGAAGTGATATCTTCTGATAAGTTTCTTTTTCTGTGTGACTTCTTTCAGTTAGAATCATCGTACCTAAATCCACTCATTATGCTGCTACTGGCGTTATGACCTTGACTTCATGGGTGAGGGATATTCCATCATATGGAAATACCGCAAATTCATTACCCATGTTTGTCCTTCCTGGGATATTGAAGATGTACCGAAGTCGAGGTTCTTGTAAACAGAGCAGACCTAGGTTTTGGGGTGGCTGTGTCTTTTTGATTTTCAGTTTTCCCAAGGTATATGCCCATGACTGGAAGTGCCCTAGGCTCTGTAGCCCTTTTGTTTACTTCTTTTAGGGATCACAGGGCCCACCTCCTGAGTGGCTGTTGGCAACTTACATCTCGCCCATGAGCATAACCAGGCCCCCTGTTCTCCAGGGCCTGTCCTGCCTTTCTGGTTTTTACAACTTTTCGGATGTCCCTTTTGACCGGTGGCAAGTGAGACTTGTTTGTAGTGTGGATTTGCATTGCCCGCTTGCTTGGTTGGCCAAAAAGGGCGTATGCATTTTTCCCTGAATATATTCAGGAAAAAACGCATACCCGCTTTTTGGCCAAGTGCATCATTGTCGAAGTTGTACCGCTTTTCCTGTGGTTTCATGGCGATTCCAATCTACCTCTTGAAATGCGTTTCCTGCAATTCTGCCCCCCATTCAATTCCTCCTCATTGCCTTCCCTCAACAGATTGTTGGATGATCGCTGTCCTTTAGAATTCTTCAGGTGTGTGGGTTGCTGTGACTCTGAGCTCCATTTTATAACTCGCTTTTTTGTGAGCTGGCCGCAAAACCACAGGATTGCTTCAGGCCCTATTCTGCTGCTGGGGCAGCAGGCTGAGCCATTGTTTAATTCTTCTTCCTGACGGGAAATTAGAGTGACATGTGCCCGTCCAAATGCCTACAGCTAGTCTCTCATTGCTTCCCCCTCTTCCCTTTCATCCTCTGCACAAATTGCAAACTGTGCAAAACAGGAGTTGAAAGGCGCTGACTGGCCAAGTGGGGAGATTGATAGTAAAGCACCAGGAATGGCGAACCCGAGGACCAGGAGAGGAAAAATGAGGAGCGTTTTAGAAACCTCTCCCGATCACACCATGTCCCATCCTCTGGGTTTCCCACGCAGGTTTTAGCTGTAGTATGATTCCCAAAACCTGGAGAGTTGGGATCCATGGAGTAGGTGGCACTCATTTTTGCTTCAAAGGGTCTGCATTTGCTCACCCAACCTCACCAATCCTCTCAGCCCCAAATGTCCATCCTTAGGTCTCATTGAGCTGTGGTTGTAGGTGGTGTCAATGCAGGTTGCATCAGAGCCCCTGAAGGAATTGTGGAAGAATTTCGCTGTTTTTGTGTTTTGTTTTTGAAATTCATTTTTATTGTTGGGTTTGGCTGAACTTCACTGCCGTGTGTATGCCACTCTAGACGCACTTGATTCCCTTTCAGAGACATATCAATACATATGTTTTAAGATTCTTACTAATCACATATATTCCTCTGCAGGGAATCGGGGGTGCTGAGTCCCGTTCAGTGAGCAAGGAGTAGGTCTGGTCTATTACATATTTGGTTTAGGGAACGTTACCTGTGCTAATATCCAACACTGATTTTATGCATCACCCCACCTCACCTTTCCCCTGAAGCAGGCATAAGAGTGTTTTCTAAATGTGGACTCTGTTCGGTTTCCTATTTCAGTTCATGTGTAGCCATGTTTACATTCCCTTCCTAAGTGATATCTTCTGATAAGTTTCTTTTTCTGTGTAACTTCTTTCACTTAGAATCATCGTACCTAAATCCACTCATTATGCTGCTACTGGCGTTATGACATTGACTTCATGGGTGAGGGATATTCCATCATATGGAAGTACCGCAAATTCATTACCCATGTTTGTCCTTCCTGGGATATTGAAGATGTACCGAAGTCGAGGTTCTTGTAAACAGAGCAGACCTAAAAATTCATTTTTATTGAACTTCACTGCCGTGTGTATGCCACTCTAGACGCACTTGATTCCCTTTCAGAGACATATCAATACATATGTTTTAAGATTCTTACTAATCACATATATTCCTCTGCAGGGAATCGGGGGTGTTGAGTCTCGTTCAGTGAGCAAGGAGTAGGTCTTGTCTATTACATATTGGGTTTAGGGAACATTACCTGTGCTAATATCCAACTCTGGTTTTATGCATCACCCCACCTCACATTTCCCCTGAAGCAGGCTTAAGAGTGTTTTCTAAATGTGGACTCTGTTCTGTTTCCTATTTCAGCTCATGTGTAGCCATGTTTACATTCCCTTCCTAAGTGATATCTTCTGATAAGTTTCTTTTTCCGTGTGACTTCTTTCACTTAGAATCATCGTACCTAAATCCACTCATTATGCTGCTACTGGCTTTATGACCTGGACTTCATGGTTGAGGGATATTCCATCATACGTAAGTACCACAAATTCATTACCCATGTTTGTCTTTCCTGGGATATTGAAGGTGAACCGCAGTCGAGGTTCTTGTAAACAGAGCAGCCCTAGGTTTTGGGGTGGCGGTTTCCTTATGATTTTCAGTTTTCCCAAGGTATATGCCCATGACTGGAAGAGCCCTAGGCTCTGTAGCTCTGTTGTTAACTTCTTTTAGGGAACACAGTGCACTCCTCCTTAGTGGCTGTTGGCAATTTACATCCCGCCCATCAGCATAACAAGGCTCCCTGTTTTCCAGGGCCTGTCCTGACTTTCTGGTTTTTACACATTTTTCGGATGTCCCTTTTGACCGGTGGCAAGTGAGACTTCTTTGTAGTGCGGATTTGCATTGCCCGCTTGCTTGGTTGGCCAAAAAGGGCGTATGCGTTTTTTCCTGAATATATTCAGAAAAAAACGCATACCTCCTTTTTGGCCAAGTGCATCATTGTGGAAGTTGTGCCGCTTTTCCTGTGCTTTCAAGGTGATTCCAATCTACCTCTTGAAATGCGTTTCCTGCAATTCTGCCTCCTTTTCAATTCCTCCTCGTTTCCTTCCCTCAACAGATTTTTGGTCGATCGCTGTCCTTTAGAACTCTGCAGGTTTGTGAGTTGCTGTGACTCTGAGCTCCATTTTATAACTCGCTTCTTTGTGAGCTGGCCGCAAAACCATTGGATTGCTTCAGGCCCTATTCTGCTGCTGGGGCAGCAGGCTGAGCCTTTCTTTAATTCTTCTTCTTGACGGGAAATTAGAGTGACATGTGCCCGTCCAAATGCCGACAGCTAGTCTCTCATTGCTTCCCCCTCTTCCCTTTCATCCTCTGCACAAATTGCAAACTGTGCAATACAGGAGTTGAAAGGCGCTGAGTGGCCAAGTGGGGAGATTGATAGTAAAGCACCAGGAATGGCGAAACCGAGCACCAGGAGAGGAAAAATGAGGAGCGTTTTAGAAACCTCTCCCGATCACACGATGTCCCATCCTCTGGGTTTCCCACGTAGGTTTTAGCTGTAGTATGATTCCCTTAAACCTGGAGAGTTGGGATCCATTGTGTGGGTGGCACTCATTTTGCTTCAAAGGGTCTGCATTTGCTCACCCAACCTCACCAATCCTCTCAGCCCCAAGAATCCATCCTTAGGTCTCAGCCAGCCGTGGTTGTAGGTGGTTTCAATGCAGGTTGCATCATAGCCCCTGAAGGAATTGTGTAAGAAATTCGCTGTTTTAGTGATTTGTGTTTGAAATTCATTTTTATTATTGGGTTGGGCTGATTTTCACTGCCGTGTTTATTCCGCTCTAGACGCACTTGATTCGCTCTCGGAGACATATCAATACATAGGTTTTAAGATTCTTACTAGTCATATATATTCCTCTGTGGGGAATTGGGGGTGTTGAGTCCCGTTCACTGAGCAAGGAGTAGGTCTGGTCTATTACATATTTGGTTTAGGGAACGTTACCTGTGCTAATATCCAACTCTGGTTTTATGCATCACCCCACCTCACCTTTCCCCTGAAGCAGGCATAAGAGTGTTTTCTAAATGTGGACTCTGTTCGGTTTCCTAATTCAGTTCATGTGTAGCCATGTTTACATTCCCTTCCTAAGTGATATCTTCTGATAAGTTTCTTTTTCTGTGTGACTTCTTTCACTTAGAATCATCGTACCTAAATCCACTCATTATGCTGCTATTGGCGTTATGACCTTGACTTCATGGGTGAGGGATATTCCATCGTATGGAACTACCGCAAATTCATTACCCATGTTTGTCCTTCCTGGGATATTGAAGTTGTACCGAAGTCGAGGTTCTTGTAAACAGAGCAGACCTAGGTTTTGGGGTGGCTGTGTCTTTTTGATTTTCAGTTTTCCCAAGGTATATGCCCATGACTGGAAGTGCCCTAGGCTCTGTAGCCCTTTTGTTTACTTCTTTTAGGGATCACAGGGCCCACCTCCTGAGTGGCTGTTGGCAACTTACATCTCGCCCATAAGCATAACAAGGCTCCCTGTTCTCCAGGGCCTGTCCTGCCTTTCTGGTTTTTACAATTTTTCGGATGTCCCTTTTGACTGGTGGCAAGTGAGACTTCTTTGTAGTGTGGATTTGCATTGCCCACTTGCTTGGTTGGCCAAAAAGGGCGTATGCATTTTTTCCTGAATATATTCAGGAAAAAACGCATACCCGCTTTTTGGCCAAGTGCATCACTGTGGAAGTTGTACCGCTTTTCCTGTGGTTTCAAGGCGATTCCAATCTACCTCTTGAAATGTGTTTCCTGCAGTTCTGCCCCCATTCAATTCCTCCTCATTGCCTTCCCTCAACAGATTGTTGGATGATCGCTGTCCTTTAGAATTCTTCAGGTGTGTGGGTTTCTGTGACTCTGATCTCCATTTTATAACTCGCTTTTTTGTGAGCTGGCCGCAAAACCACAGGATTGCTTCAGGCCCTATTCTGCTGCTGGGGAAGCAGGCTGAGCCTTTGTTTAATTCTTCTTCCTGACGGGAAATTAGAGTGACATGTGCCCGTCCAAATGCCTACAGCTAGTTTCTCATTGCTTCCCCCTCTTCCCTTTCATCCTCTGCACAATTTGCAAACTGTGCGAAACAGGAGGTTAAAGTCGCTGACTGTCCAAGTGGGGAGATTGATAGTAAAGCGGCTGGAACGGCGAACCCGAGCACCAGATGAGGAAAAATGAGGAGCGTTTTAGAAACCTCTCCAAGTCACACCGTGTCCCATTCTCAGGGTATCCCACGCAGGTTTTAGCTGTAGTATGATTCCCTACAACCTGGAGAGTTGTGATCCATGGAGTGGGTGACACTCATTTTTGCTTTAAAGTGTCTGCATTTGCTCACCCAACCTTACCAATCCTCTGAGCCCCAAGTATCCATTCTTAGGTCTCATCCAGCTTTGTTTGTTGGTGGTGTTAATGCAGGTTGCATCAGAGCCCCTGAAGGAATTGTGAAAGAATTTCGCTGTTTTAATATTTTGTTTTTGAAATTCATTTTTATTGTTGAGTTCGGCTGATGTTCACTGCCGTTTGTATGCTTCTCTAGAAGCACTTGATTCCCTTTAGGAGACATATCAATACATAGGTTTTAAGATTCTTACTAGTCACATATATTCCTCTGTGGGGACTTTGGTTTGTTGAATCCCGTTCAGTGAGCAAAGAGTAGGTCTTGTCTATTACATATTTGGTTTAGGGAACGTTACCTGTGCTAATATCCAACTCTGGTTTTATGCATCACCCCACCTCACCTTTCCCCTGATGCAGGCATAAGAGTGTTTTCTAAATGTGAACTATGTTCTGTTTCCTATTTCAGTTCATGTGTAGCCATGTTTACATTCCCTTCCTAAGTGAAACCTTATGATAAGTTTCTTTTTCTGTGTGACTTCTTTCACTTAGAATCATGGTACCTAAATCCACTCATTATGCGGCTACTGGCGTTATGACCTTGACTTCATGGCTGAGGGATATTCCATCGTACGGAAGTACTGCATATTCATTACCCATGTTTGTCTTTCCTGGGATATTCAAGGTGTACCGAAGTCGAGGTTCTTGTAATCAGAGCAGCCCTAGGTTTTTGGGTGGCGGTTTCTTTTAGATTTTCAGTTTTCCCAAGGTATATGCCCATGACTGGAAGTGCCCTAGGCTCTGTAGCTCTGTTGTTTACTTCTTTTAGGGAACACAATTCACTCCTCTTTAGTGGCTGCTGGCAATTTACATCCTGCCCATCAGCATAACAAGGATACCTGTTCTCCAGGGCCTGTCCTCCCTTTCTGGGTTTTACAGGTTTTTCGGATGTCCCTTTTGACCGGTGGCAAGTGAGAATTCTTTGTAGTGCGGATTTGCATTGCCCGCTTGCTTGGTTGTCTAATAAGTGCGTATGAGTTTCAGGAAAAAACGCATACGCACTTTTTAGCCAAGTGCATCTGTGTGGAAGTTGTGCTGCTTTTCCTGTGCTTTCAAGGTGATTCTAATCTACCTCATGAAATTCATTTCCTGCAATTTTGCCTCCCTTTCAATTCCTCCTCCTTGCCTTCCCTCAACAGATTTTTTCAGGGTCGCTGTCCTTTAGAACTCTAAAGGTGTTTGGTGTGTTGTGACTCTGAGCTCCATTTTATAACTCGCTTTTTTGTGAGCTGGCCGCAAAACCACAGGATTGCTTCAGTCCCTATTCTGCTGCTGGGGCAGCAAGTTGAGCTTTTGTTTAATTCTTCTTCCTTACTGGAATTTAGAGTGACATGTGCCCGTTCAAATGCCAACAGCTAGTCTCTCATTGCTTCCCCCTCTTCCCTTTCATCCTCTGCACAAATTGCAAACTGTGCAAAACAGAAGTTTAAAGGCGCTGACTCTCCAAGTGGGGAGATTGATAGTAAAGTGGCTGGAATGGCGAACCTGAGCACCAGGAGAGGAAAAATGAGGGGCGTTTTAGAAACCAGTCCCGATCACATGATATCCCATTCTCTGGGTTTCCCACGCAGGTTTTAGCTGTAGTATGATTCCCTTCAACCTGGAGAGTTGGGACCCATGGAGTGAGTGGCACTCATTTTTGCTTTAAAGTGTCCGCATTTGCTCACCCAACCTCACCAATCCTCTCAGCCCCAAGTTTCCATCCTTACGTCTCATCCAGCTGTGGTTGTATGTGGTGTCAATGCAGGTTGCATCAGAGCCCCTGAAGGAATTGTGTAAGAATTTCTCTGTTTTTGAAATTCATTTTTATTATTGGGTTGGGCTGATTTTCACTGCCGTGTGTATGCCGCTCTAGACGCACTTGATTCTCTCTCGGAGACATATCAATACATAGGTTTTAAGATTCTTACTAGTCACGTATATCCCTCTGCGGGGAATTGGTGGTGTTGAGTCCCGTTCATTCAGGAAGGAGTATGTCTTGTCTATTACATATTTGGTTTGGGAATGTTACCTGTGCTAATATCCAACTCTGGTTTTATGCATCACCCCACCTCACCTTTCCCCTGAAGCAGGCATAAGAGTGTTTTCTAAATGTGGACTGTGTTCTGTTTCCTAATTCAGTTCATCTGTAGCTATTTGTACATTCCCTTTCTAAGTGATATCTTCTGATAAGTTTCTTTTTCTGTGTGACTTCTTTCACTTAGAATCATCGTACCTAAATCCACTCATTATGCTGCTACTGGCTTTATGACCTGGACTTCATGGCTGAGGGATATTCCATCATACGGAAGGAACACAAATTCATTACCCATATTTGTCTTTCCTGAGATATTGAAGGTGTACCGAAGTCGAGGTTCTTGTAAACAGAGCAGCCCTAGGTTTTGGGGTGGCTGTGTCTTTTTGATTTTCAGTTTTCCCAAGGTATATGCCCATGACTGGATGTGCCCTAGGCTCTGAAGCTCTGTTGTTAACTTCTTTTAGGGAACACAGAGCACTCCTCCTGAATGGCTGTTGGCAATTTACTGCCCACCCATCAGCATAACAAGGCTCCCTGTTCTCCAGGGCCTGTCCTGCCTCTCCTGTTTTTACACATTTTTCGGATGTCACTTTTCACCATTGGCAAGTGAGACTTTTTTGTAGTGCGGATTTGCATTGCCCGCTTGCTTGGTTGGCTACAAAGGGCGTCTGCGGTTTTTCCTGAATATATTCAGGAAAAAACGCATACGCACTTTTTGGCCAAGTGCATCATTGTGGAAGTTGTGCCGCTTTTCCTGTGCTTTCAAGGCGATTCCTATCTACCTCTTGAAATGAGTTTCCTGCAATTCTGCCTCCCATTCAATTCCTCATCCTTGCCTTCCCTCAACAGATTTTTGGATGATTGCTGTCCTTTAGAACTCTGCATGTTTGTGGGTTGCTGTGACTCTGAGCTCCAATTTATAACTCGCTTCTTTGTGAGCTGGCCTCAAAACCACAGGATTGCTTCAGCTCATGTTCTGCCGCTGGAGCAGCAGGGTGAGCCTGTGTTTAATTCTTCTTCCTGACGGGAAATTAGAGTGACCTGTGCTCATCCAAATGCCGACAGCTAGTCTCTCATTGCTTCCCCCACTTCCCTTTCATCCTTTGCACAAATTGCAAACTGTGCGAAACAGGAGGTTAAAGGCGCTGACTGTCCAAGTGGGGAGATTGATGGTAAAGTGGCTGGAATGGAGATCCCGAGCACCAGGAGAGGATAAAGGAGGAGCGTTTTAGAAACCTCTCCTGATCACACGATGTCCCATCCTCTGGGTTTCCCATGCAGGTTTTAGCTGTAGTATGATTCCTTTCAACCTGGAGAGTTGGGACCCATGGAGTGGGTGGCACTCAATTTTGCTTTAAAGTGTCTGCATTTGCTCACCTAACTTCACCTATCCTCTGAGCCCCAAGTGTCCATCCTTAATTCTAATCCAGCTGTGGTTGTAGGTGGTGTCAGTGCAGGTTGCATCAGAGCCCCTGAAGGAATTGTTGAAGAATTTCGCTGTTTTAGTGTTTTGTGTTTGAAATTGATTTTTATTATTAGTTTGGGCTTATTTTCACTGCCATGTTTATGCTGCTATAGACGCACTTGATTCCCTGTCAGAGACATATCAATACATAGCTTTTAAGATTCTTACTAGTCACATATATTCCACCGTGGGGAACTGGGGGTATTGTGTCCTGTTCACTGAGCAAGGAGTAGGTCTTGTCTATTACATATTTGGTTTAGGGAATGGTACCTGTGCTAATATCCAACTCTGGTTTTATGCATCACCCCACCTCACCTTTCACCTGAAGCAGGCATAAGATTGTTTTCTAAATGTGAACTCTCTTCTGTTTCTTAATTCAGGTGATGTGTAGCCATGTTTACATTCCCTTCCTAAGTGATATCTTCTGATAAGTTTCTTTTTCTGTGTGACTTCTTTCACTTAGAATCATCGTACCTAAATCCACTCATTATGCTGCTACTGGCTTTATGACCTGGACTTCATGGCTGAGGGATATTCCATCATACGGAAGTACCGAAAATTCATTACCCATGTTTGTGTTTCCTGGGATATTGAAGGTGTACCGAAGTCGAGGTTCTTGTAAACAGAGCAGCCCTAGGTTTTGGTGTGGCTGTGTCTTTTTTTTTTTTTTTCAATTTTCCCAAGGTATATGCCCATGACTTGAAGTGCCCTAGGCTCTGTATCTCTGTTGTTAACTTCTTTTAGGGAACACAGTGCACTCCTCCTGAATGGCTGTTGGCAATTTACTTCCCGCCCATCAGCATAACAAGGCTCCCTGTTCTCCAGGGCCTGTCCTGCCTTTCTGGATTTTACACATTTTTCGGATGTCCCTTTTGACCGGTGGCATGTGAGACTTCTTTGTAGTGCGGATTTGCATTGCCCACTTGTTTGGTTGGCCAAAAAGGGCGTATGGTTTTTTCCTGAATATATTCAGGAAAAAACGCATACACCATTTTTGGCCAAGTGCATCATTGTGGAAGTTGTGGTGCTTTTCCTGTGCTTTCAAGGCGATTCCAATTACCTCTTGAAATGCGTTTCCTGCAGTTCTGCCTCCCTTTCAATTCCTCCTCATTGCCTTCCCTCAACAGATATCTGAACGTTCACTGTCCTTTAGAACTCTGCAGGTGTGTAGGTTGTTGTGAATCTGAGCTCCATTTTATAACTCGCTTTTTTGTGAGCTGGCCGCAAAACCACAGGATTTCTTCAGGCCCTATTCTGCTGCCGGGGCAGCAGGCTGAGACTTTGTTTAATTCTTCTTCCTGACGGGAAATTAGAGTGACATGTGCTCGTGCAAATGCTGACAGCTAGTCTCTCATTGCTTCCCCCTCTTCCCTTTCTTCATCTGCACAAATTGCAAACTGTGCGAAACAGGAGTTTAAAGGCGCTGACTGTCCAAGTCGAGAGATTGAGAGTAAAGTGGCTGGAATGGAGAACTCGAGCAACAGTAGAGGAAAAATGAGGAGCGTTTTTGAAACCTGTCTCGATGACACGATGTCCCATCCTCTGGGATTCCAACGCAGGGTTTAGCTGTAGTATGATTCCCTTGAATCTGGGAGTAGGGACCCATGGAGTGGGTGGCACTCATTTTTGTTTAAAGGGTCTGCATTTGCTCACCCAACCTCACCAATCTTCTGAGCCCCAAGTGTCCATCCTTAGGTCTCATGCAGCTGTGGTTGTAGGTGGTGTCAATGCAGGTTGCATCATAGCCCCTGTAGGAACTGTGTAGGAAATTCGCTGTTTTTGTGTTTTGTTTTTGAAATTCGTTTTTATTATTGGGTTGCGCTGATTTTCACTGCCTTGTTTATGCCCCTCTAGACGCAGTTGATTCCCTCTCAGAGACATATCGATACATAGGTTTTAAGATTCTTACTAGTCACATATATTCCTCTGTGGGCAATTGGGGGTGTTGAGTCCCATTCACTGAGCAAGGAGTTCATCTTGTCTATTACATATTTTGTTTTGGGAACGTTACCAGTGCTAATATACAACTCTGGTTTTATGCATCACCCCACCTCACCTTTCCCCTGAAGCAGGCATAAGAGTGTTTTCTAAATGTGGACTCTGTTCGGTTTCCTAATTCAGTTCATGTGTAGCCATGTTTACATTCCCTTCCGAAGTGATATCTTCTGATAAGTTTCTTTTTCTGTGTGACTTCTTTCACTTAGAATCATCATACCTAATTCCACTCATTATGCTGCTACTGGCGTTATGACCTTAACTTCATGGGTGAGGGATATTCCATCGTATGGAAGTACCGCAAATTCATTACCCATGTTTGTCCTTCCTGGCATATTGAAGGTGTACTGAAGTCGAGGTTCTTGTAAACAGAGCAGACACAGGTTTTGGGGTGGTGTGTCTTTTTGATTATCAGTTTTCCCAAGGTATATGCCCTTGACTGGAAGTGCCCTAGGATCTGTAGAACTTTTGTTTACTTCTTTTAGGGATCACAGTGCACTCCTCCTGAGTGGCTGTTGGCAATTTACATCCCGCCCGTAAGCATAACAAGGCTCCCTGTTCTCCAGGGCCTGTGTTGCCTTTCTGGTTTTTACACATTTTTCGGATGTCCCTTTTGACCAGTGGCAAGTGAGACTTCTTTGTAGTGTGGATTTGCATTGCCTGCTTGCTTGGTTGGCCAAAAAGTGGGTATGCGTTTTTTCCTGAATATATTCAGGAAAAAACGCATACCCACTTTTTGGCCAAGTGAATCATTGTGGATGTTGTGCCGCTTTTCCTGTGCTTTCAAGGTGATTCCAATCTACCACTTGAAAGGCGTTTCCTGCAATTCTGCCTCCCATTCAATTCCTCCTCATTGCCTTCCCTCAACAGATTTTTGGATGATCGCTGTCCTTTAGAATTCTACAGGTGTGTGGGTTGCTGAGACTCTGAATTCCATTTTATAACTCGCTTTTTTGTGAGCTGGCCGCAAAACCACAGGATTGCTTCAGGCCCTATTCTGCTGCTGGGGCAACAGGCTGAGCCTTTGTTTAATTCTTCTTCCTGACGGGAAATTAGAGTGACATGTGCCCGTCCAAAGGCCTACAGCTTGTTTATCATTGCTTCCCCCTCTTCCCTTTCATCCTCTGCACAAATTGCAAACTGTGCGGAAGTTTAAAGTTGCTGACGGTCCAAATGTGGAGATTGATAGTAAAGCGGCTATAATGGAGAGCCCGAGCACCAGGAGAGGAAAAATGAGGAGCGTTTTAGAAACCTCTCCCGATCACACAATGTCCCATCCTCTCGGTTTCCCACGCAGGTTTTACCTGTAGTATGATTCCCTTCAACCTGGAGAGTTGGGAACCATGGAGTGGGTGGCACTCATTTTTGCTTTAAAGGGTCTGCATTTGCTCACCCAACCTCACCAATCCTCTGAGACCCAAGCGTCCATCCTTAGGTCTCATCCAGCTGTGGTTGTAGGTGGTGTCAAAGCAGGTTACATCAGAGCCCCTGAAGGAATTGTGTAAGTATTTCGCTGTTTTTGTGTTTTGTTTTTGAAATTCATTTTTATTGTTGAGTTGGGCTGATTTTCACTGCTGTGCATATGCTGCTCTAGACACACTTGATTCCCATTTGGAGACATATCAATACATAGGTTTTATGATTCTTACTACTCACATATATCCCTCTGTGTGGAATTGGGGGTGTTGAGTCCCATTCGCTGAGCAAGGAGTAGGTCTTGTCTATTACATATTTGGTTTAGGGAACGGTATCTGTGCTAATATCCAACTCTGGTTTTATGCATCATCCCACCTCACCTTTCCCCTGAAGCAGGCATAAGAGTGTTTTCTAAATGTGAACTCTGTTCTGTTTCCTAATTCAGATCATGTGTAGCTATGTTTACATTACCTTCCTAAGTGATACCTTATGATAAGTTTCTTTTTCTCTGTGACTTCTTTCACTTAGAATCATCGTACCTAAATCCACTCATTATGCTGCTACTGGCGTTATGAACTTGACTTCATGGCTGAGGGATATTCCATCGTACAGAAGTACCGTAAATTCATTACCCATGTTTGTCTTTCCTGGGATATTGAAGGTGTACCAAAGTCGAGGTTCTTGCAAACAGAGCAGCCCCAGGTTTTGGGGTGGCTGTGTCTTTTTGATTTTCAGTTTTCCCAAGGTATATGCCCATGACTGGAAGTGCCCTAGGCTCTGTAGCTCTGTTGTTATCTTCTTTTAAGGAATAGAGGTCACTCCTCCTGAGTGGCTGTTGGCAATTTACATCCCGCCCATCAGCATAACAAGGCTCCCTGTTCTCCAGGGCTTGTCCTCCATTTCAGGTTTTTACACATTTTTCGGATGTCCCTTTTAACTGGTGGCAAGTGAGACTTCTTTGTAGTGCGGATTTGCATTGCCCGCTTGCTTGGTTGGCCAAAAAGTGCACATCCGTTTTTTCCTGAATATATTTAGGAAAAAACGCATATGCCCTTTTTGGCCAAGTGCATCATTGTGGAAGTTGTGCCGCATTTCCTGTGCTTTCAAGGCGAATCCAATCTACCTCTTGAAGTGCGTTTCCTGCAATTCTGCCTCCGATTCAATTCCTCCTCATTGCCTTCCCTCAACAGATTGTTGGATGATCGCTGTCCTTTAGAATTCTTCAGGTGTGTGGGTTGCTGTGACTCTGAGCTCCATTTTATAACTCGCTTTTTTGTGAGCTGGCCGCAAAACCCCAGGATTGCTTCAGGCCCTATTCTGCTGCTGGGACAGCAGGCTGAGCCTTTGTTTAATTCTTCTTCCTGACGGGAAATTAGAGTGACATGTGCCCGTCCAAATGCCTACAGCTTGTCTCTCATTGCTTCCCCCTCTTCCCTTTCATCCTCTGCACAAATTGAAAACTGTGCAAAACAGGATTTGAAAGGCCCTGACTGGCCAAGTGGGGAGATTGATAGTAAAGCACCTGGAATGGCGAACCCGAGGACCAGGAGAGGAAAAATGAGGAGCGTTTTAGAAACCTCTCCCGATCACACCATGTCCCATCCTCTGGGTTTCCCACGCAGGTTTTAGCTGTAGTATGATTCCCAAAACCTGGAGAGTTGGGATCCATGGAGTGGGTGGCACTCATTTTTGCTTCAAACGTTCTGCATTTGCTCACCCAACCTCACCAATCCTCTCAGCCCCAAATGTCCATCCTTAGGTCTCATTGAGCTGTGGTTGTAGGTGGTGTCAATGCAGGTTGCATCAGAGCCCCTGAAGGAATTGTGTAAGAATTTCGCTGTTTTTGTGTTTTGTTTTTGAAATTCATTTTTATTGTTTGGGTTGGGCTGAACTTCACTGCCGTGTGTATGCCACTCTAGCGCACTTGATTCCCTTTCAGAGACATATCAATACATATGTTTTAAGATTCTTCCTAGTCACATATATTCCTGTGTAGGGAATCAGGGGTGTTGAGTCCCGTTCAGTGAACAAGGAGTAGGTCTTGTCTATTACATATTTGGTTTAGGGAACGTTACCTGTGCTAATATCCAACTCTGGTTTTATGCATCATCCCACCTCACCTTTCCCCTGAAGCAGGCCTAAGAGTGTTTTCTAAATGTGGACTCTGTTCTGTTTCCTAATTCAGCTCATGTGTAGCCATGTTTACATTCCCTTCCTAAGTGATATCTTCTGATAAGTTTCTTTTTCTGTGTGACTTCTTTCACTTAGAATCATCATACCTAATTCCACTCATTATGCTGCTACTGGCTTTATGACCTGCACTTCATGGTTGTGGGATATTCCATCATACGTAAGTACCATAAATTCATAACACATGTTTGTCTTTCCTGGGATATTGAAGGTGAACCACAGTCGAGGTTCTTGTAAACAGAGCAGCCTTAGGTTTTGGGGTAGCGGGTTCTTTATGATTTTCAGTTTTCCCAAGGTATATGCCCATGACTGCAAGAGCCCTAGGCTCTGTAGCTCTGTTGTTAACTTCTTTTAGGGAACACAGTGCACTCCTCCTTAGTGGCTGTTGGCAATTTACATCCCGCCCGTCAGCATAACAAGGCTCACTGTTCACCAGGGCCTGTCCTGCCGTTGTGGTTTTACACATTTTTCGGATGTCCCTTTTGACCGGTGGCAAGTGAGACTTCTTTGTAGTGTGGATTTGCATTTCCCGCTTGCTTGGTTGGCCAAAAAGCGGGTATGCATTTTTTCCTGAATATATTCAGGAAAAAACGCATACACGCTTTTTGGCCAAGTGCATCATTGTGGAAGTTGTGCCGCATTTCCTGTGGTTTCAAGGCGATTCCAATCTACCTCTTGAAATGCGTTTCCTGCAATTCTGCCTCTGATTCAATTCCTCCTCATTGCCTTCCCTCAACAGATTGTTGGATGATCGCTGTCCTTTAGAATTCTTCAGGTGTGTGGGTTGCTGTGACTCTGAGCTCCATTTTATAACTCGCTTTTTTGTGAGCTGGCCGCAAAACCACAGGATTGCTTCAGGCCCTATTCTGCTGCTGGGACAGCAGGCTGAGCCTTTGTTTAGTTCTTCTTCCTGACGGGAAATTAGAGTGACATGTGCCCGTCCAAATGCCTACAGCTTGTCTCTCATTGCTTCCCCCTCTTCCCTTTCATCCTCTGCACAAATTGAAAACTGTGCAAAACAGGATTTGAAAGGCCCTGACTGGCCATGTGGGGAGATTGGTAGTAAAGCACCAGGAATGGCGAACCCGAGGACCAGGAGAGGAAAAATGAGGAGCGTTTTAGAAACCTCTCCCGATCACACCATGTCCCATCCTCTGGGTTTCCCACGCAGGTTTTAGCTGTAGTATGATTCCCAAAACCTGGAGAGTTGGGATCCATGGAGTGGGTTGCACTCATTTTTGCTTCAAACGTTCTGCATTTGCTCACCCAACCTCACCAATCCTCTCAGCCCCAAATGTCCATCCTTAGGTCTCATTGAGCTGTGGTTGTAGGTGGTGTCAATGCAGGTTGCATCAGAGCCCCTGAAGGAATTGTGTAAGAATTTCGCTGTTTTCGTGTTTTGTTTTTGAAATTCATTTTTATTGTTGGGTTGGGCTGAACTTCACTGCCGTGTGTATGCCACTCTAGCGCACTTGATTCCCTTTCAGAGACATATCAATACATATGTTTTAAGATTCTTCCTAGTCACATATATTCCTGTGTAGGGAATCAGGGGTGTTGAGTCCCGTTCAGTGAACAAGGAGTAGGTCTTGTCTATTACATATTTGGTTTAGGGAACGTTACCTGTGCTAATATCCAACTCTGGTTTTATGCATCACCCCACCTCACCTTTCCCCTGAAGCAGGCCTAAGAGTGTTTTCTAAACAGAGTCCACTCTGTTCTGTTTCCTAATTCAGCTCATGTGTAGCCATGTTTACATTCCCTTCCTAAGTGATATCTTCTGATAAGTTTCTTTTTCTGTGTGACTTCTTTCACTTAGAATCATCGTACCTAAATCCACTCATTATGCTGCTACTGGCATTATGACCTTTTCTTCATGGCTGAGGGATATTCCATCGTACGGAAGTACCGCAAATTCATTACCCATGTTTGTCCTTCCTGGGATATTGAAGTTGTACCGAAGTCGAGGTTCTTGTAAACAGAGCAGACCTAGGTTTTGGGGTGGCTCTGTCTTTTTGATTTTCAGTTTTCCCAAGGTATATGCCCATGACTGGAAGTGCCCTAGGCTCTGTAGCCCTTTTGTTTACTTCTTTTAGGGATCACAGGTCACTCCTCCGGAGTGGCTGTTGGCAATTTACATCCCGCCCGTCAGCATAACAAGGCTCACTGTTCACCAGGGCCTGTCGTGCCCTTGTGGTTTTACACATTTTTCGGATGTCCCTTTTGACCGGTGGCAAGTGAGACTTCTTTGTAGTGTGGATTTGCATTTCCCGCTTGCTTGCTTGGCCAAAAAGGGCGTATGCATTTTTTCCTGAATATATTCAGGAAAAAACGCATACCCGCTTTTTGGCCAAGTGCATCATTGTGGAAGTTGTGCCGCATTTCCTGTGGTTTCAAGGCGATTCCAATCTACCTCTTGAAATGCGTTTCCTGCAATTCTGCCTCTGATTCAATTCCTCCTCATTGCCTTCCCTCAACAGATTGTTGGATGATCGCTGTCCTTTAGAATTCTTCAGGTGTGTGGGTTGCTGTGACTCTGAGCTCCATTTTATAACTCGCTTTTTTGTGAGCTGGCCGCAAAACCACAGGATTGCTTCAGGCCCTATTCTGCTGCTGGGACAGCAGGCTGAGCCTTTGTTTAATTCTTCTTCCTGACGGGAAATTAGAGTGACATGTGCCCGTCCAAATGCCTACAGCTTGTCTCTCATTGCTTCCCCCTCTTCCCTTTCATCCTCTGCACAAATTGAAAACTGTGCAAAACAGGATTTGAAAGGCCCTGACTGGCCATGTGGGGAGATTGGTAGTAAAGAACCAGGAATGGCGAACCCGAGGACCAGGAGAGGAAAAATGAGGAGCGTTTTAGAAACCTCTCCCGATCACACCATGTCCCATCCTCTGGGTTTCCCACGCAGGTTTTAGCTGTAGTATGATTCCCAAAACCTGGAGAGTTGGGATCCATGGAGTGGGTTGCACTCATTTTTGCTTCAAACGTTCTGCATTTGCTCACCCAACCTCACCAATCCTCTCAGCCCCAAATGTCCATCCTTAGGTCTCATTGAGCTGTGGTTGTAGGTGGTGTCAATGCAGGTTGCATCAGAGCCCCTGAAGGAATTGTGTAAGAATTTCGCTGTTTTCGTGTTTTGTTTTTGAAATTCATTTTTATTGTTGGGTTGGGCTGAACTTCACTGCCGTGTGTATGCCACTCTAGCGCACTTGATTCCCTTTCAGAGACATATCAATACATATGTTTTAAGATTCTTCCTAGTCACATATATTCCTGTGTAGGGAATCAGGGGTGTTGAGTCCCGTTCAGTGAACAAGGATTAGGTCTTGTCTATTACATATTTGGTTTAGGGAACGTTACCTGTGCTAATATCCAACTCTGGTTTTATGCATCACCCCACCTCACCTTTCCCCTGAAGCAGGCCTAAGAGTGTTTTCTAAATGTGGACTCTGTTCTGTTTCCTAATTCAGCTCATGTGTAGCCATGTTTACATTCCCTTCCTAAGTGATATCTTCTGATAAGTTTCTTTTTCTGTGTGACTTCTTTCACTTAGAATCATCGTACCTAAATCCACTCATTATGCTGCTACTGGCGTTATGACCTTGACTTCATGGGTGAGGGATATTCCATCGTATGGAAGTACCGCAAATTCATTACCCATGTTTGTCCTTCCTGGGATATTGAAGTTGTACCGAAGTCGAGGTTCTTGTAAACAGAGCAGACCTAGGTTTTGGGGTGGCTCTGTCTTTTTGATTTTCAGTTTTCCCAAGGTATATGCCCATGACTGGAAGTGCCCTAGGCTCTGTAGCCCTTTTGTTTACTTCTTTTAGGGATCACAGGTCACTCCTCCGGAGTGGCTGTTGGCAATCTACATCCCGCCCGTCAGCATAACAAGGCTCACTGTTCACCAGGGCCTGTCCTGCCGTTGTGGTTTTACACATTTTTCTGATGTCCCTTTTGACCGGTGGCAAGTGAGACTTCTTTGTAGTGTGGATTTGCATTTCCCGCTTGCTTGGTTGGCCAAAAAGGGCGTATGCATTTTTTCCTGAATATATTCAGGAAAAAACGCATACCCACTTTTTGGCCAAGTGCATCATTGTGGAAGTTGTGCCGCATTTCCTGTGGTTTCAAGGCGATTCCAATCTACCTCTTGAAATGTGTTTCCTGCAATTCTGCCTCCGATTCAATTCCTCCTCATTGCCTTCCCTCAACAAATTGTTGGATGATCGCTGTCCTTTAGAATTCTTCAGGTGTGTGGGTTGCTGTGACTCTGAGCTCCATTTTATAACTCGCTTTTTTGTGAGCTGGCCGCAAAACCACAGGATTGCTTCAGGCCCTATTCTGCTGCTGGGACAGCAGGCTGAGCCTTTGTTTAATTCTTCTTCCTGACGGGAAATTAGAGTGACATGTGCCCGTCCAAATGCCTACAGCTTGTCTCTCATTGCTTCCCCCTCTTCCCTTTCATCCTCTGCACAAATTGAAAACTGTGCAAAACAGGATTTGAAAGGCCCTGACTGGCCATGTGGGGTGATTGGTAGTAAAGCACCAGGAATGGCGAACCCGAGGACCAGGAGAGGAAAAATGAGGAGCGTTTTAGAAACCTCTCCCGATCACACCATGTCCCATCCTCTGGGTTTCCCACGCAGGTTTTAGCTGTAGTATGATTCCCAAAACCTGGAGAGTTGGGATCCATGGAGTGGGTTGCACTCATTTTTGCTTCAAATGGTCTGCATTTGCTCACCGAACCTCACCAATCCTTTCAGCCCCAAATGTCCATCCTTAGGTCTCATTGAGCTGTGGTTGTAGGTGGTGTCAATGCAGGTTGCATCAGAGCCCCTGAAGGAATTGTGTAAGAATTTCGCTGTTTTCGTGTTTTGTTTTTGAAATTCATTTTTATTGTTGGGTTGGGCTGAACTTCACTGCCGTGTGTATGCCACTCTAGCGCACTTGATTCCCTTTCAGAGACATATCAATACATATGTTTTAAGATTCTTCCTAGTCACATATATTCCTGTGTAGGGAATCAGGGGTGTTGAGTCCCGTTCAGTGAACAAGGAGTAGGTCTTGTCTATTACATATTTGGTTTAGGGAACGTTACCTGTGCTAATATCCAACTCTGGTTTTATGCATCACCCCACCTCACCTTTCCCCTGAAGCAGGCCTAAGAGTGTTTTCTAAATGTGGACTCTGTTCTGTTTCCTAATTCAGCTCATGTGTAGCCATGTTTACATTCCCTTTCTAAGTGATATCTTCTGATAAGTTTCTTTTTCCGTGTGACTTCTTTCACTTAGAATCATCGTACCTAAATCCACTCATTATGCTGCTACTGGCGTTATGACCTTGACTTCATGGGTGAGGGATATTCCATCGTATGGAAGTACCGCAAATTCATTACCCATGTTTGTCCTTCCTGGGATATTGAAGTTGTACCGAAGTCGAGGTTCTTGTAAACAGAGCAGACCTAGGTTTTGGGGTGGCTCTGTCTTTTTGATTTTCAGTTTTCCCAAGGTATATGCCCATGACTGGAAGTGCCCTAGGCTCTGTAGCCCTTTTGTTTACTTCTTTTAGGGATCACAGGTCACTCCTCCGGAGTGGCTGTTGGCAATCTACATCCCGCCCGTCAGCATAACAAGGCTCACTGTTCACCAGGGCCTGTCCTGCCGTTGTGGTTTTACACATTTTTCTGATGTCCCTTTTGACCGGTGGCAAGTGAGACTTCTTTGTAGTGTGGATTTGCATTTCCCGCTTGCTTGGTTGGCCAAAAAGGGCGTATGCATTTTTTCCTGAATATATTCAGGAAAAAACGCATACCCACTTTTTGGCCAAGTGCATCATTGTGGAAGTTGTGCCGCATTTCCTGTGGTTTCAAGGCGATTCCAATCTACCTCTTGAAATGTGTTTCCTGCAATTCTGCCTCCGATTCAATTCCTCCTCATTGCCTTCCCTCAACAGATTGTTGGATGATCGCTGTCCTTTAGAATTCTTCAGGTGTGTGGGTTGCTGTGACTCTGAGCTCCATTTTATAACTCGCTTTTTTGTGAGCTGGCCGCAAAACCACAGGATTGCTTTAGGCCCTATTCTGCTGCTGGGACAGCAGGCTGAGCCTTTCTTTAATTCTTCTTCCTGACGGGAAATTAGAGTGACATGTGCCCGTCCAAATGCCTACAGCTTGTCTCTCATTGCTTCCCCCTCTTCCCTTTCATCCTCTGCACAAATTGAAAACTGTGCAAAACAGGATTTGAAAGGCCCTGACTGGCCATGTGGGGTGATTGGTAGTAAAGCACCAGGAATGGCGAACCCGAGGACCAGGAGAGGAAAAATGAGGAGCGTTTTAGAAACCTCTCCCGATCACACCATGTCCCATCCTCTGGGTTTCCCACGCAGGTTTTAGCTGTAGTATGATTCCCAAAACCTGGAGAGTTGGGATCCATGGAGTGGGTTGCACTCATTTTTGCTTCAAATGGTCTGCATTTGCTCACCGAACCTCACCAATCCTTTCAGCCCCAAATGTCCATCCTTAGGTCTCATTGAGCTGTGGTTGTAGGTGGTGTCAATGCAGGTTGCATCAGAGCCCCTGAAGGAATTGTGTAAGAATTTCGCTGTTTTCGTGTTTTGTTTTTGAAATTCATTTTTATTGTTGGGTTGGGCTGAACTTCACTGCCGTGTGTATGCCACTCTAGCGCACTTGATTCCCTTTCAGAAACATATCAATACATATGTTTTAAGATTCTTCCTAGTCACATATATTCCTGTGTAGGGAATCAGGGGTGTTGAGTCCCGTTCAGTGAACAAGGAGTAGGTCTTGTCTATTACATATTTGGTTTAGGGAACGTTACCTGTGCTAATATCCAACTCTGGTTTTATGCATCACCCCACCTCACCTTTCCCCTGAAGCAGGCCTAAGAGTGTTTTCTAAACAGAGTCCACTCTGTTCTGTTTCCTAATTCAGCTCATGTGTAGCCATGTTTACATTCCCTTCCTAAGTGATATCTTCTGATAAGTTTCTTTTTCTGTGTGACTTCTTTCACTTAGAATCATCGTACCTAAATCCACTCATTATGCTGCTACTGGCATTATGACCTTTTCTTCATGGCTGAGGGATATTCCATCGTACGGAAGTACCGCAAATTCATTACCCATGTTTGTCCTTCCTGGGATATTGAAGTTGTACCGAAGTCGAGGTTCTTGTAAACAGAGCAGACCTAGGTTTTGGGGTGGCTCTGTCTTTTTGATTTTCAGTTTTCCCAAGGTATATGCCCATGACTGGAAGTGCCCTAGGCTCTGTAGCCCTTTTGTTTACTTCTTTTAGGGATCACAGGTCACTCCTCCGGAGTGGCTGTTGGCAATTTACATCCCGCCCGTCAGCATAACAAGGCTCACTGTTCACCAGGGCCTGTCGTGCCCTTGTGGTTTTACACATTTTTCGGATGTCCCTTTTGACCGGTGGCAAGTGAGACTTCTTTGTAGTGTGGATTTGCATTTCCCGCTTGCTTGGTTGGCCAAAAAGGGCGTATGCATTTTTTCCTGAATATATTCAGGAAAAAACGCATACCCGCTTTTTGGCCAAGTGCATCATTGTGGAAGTTGTGCCGCATTTCCTGTGGTTTCAAGGCGATTCCAATCTACCTCTTGAAATGCGTTTCCTGCAATTCTGCCTCTGATTCAATTCCTCCTCATTGCCTTCCCTCAACAGATTGTTGGATGATCGCTGTCCTTTAGAATTCTTCAGGTGTGTGGGTTGCTGTGACTCTGAGCTCCATTTTATAACTCGCTTTTTTGTGAGCTGGCCGCAAAACCACAGGATTGCTTCAGGCCCTATTCTGCTGCTGGGACAGCAGGCTGAGCCTTTGTTTAATTCTTCTTCCTGACGGGAAATTAGAGTGACCTGTGCCCGTCCAAATGCTGACAGCTAGTCTCTCAGTGCTTCCCCCTCTTCCCTTTCATCCTTTGCACAAATTGCAAACTGTGCGATACAGGAGGTTAAAGGCGCTCACTGTCCAATTGGGGAGATTGATAGTAAAGTGGCTGGAATGGAGATCCCGAGCACCAGGAGAGGATAAATGAAGAGCGTTTTAGAAACTCACCCGATCACACGATGTCCCATCCTCTGGGTTTCCCAAGTAGGTTTTAGCTGTAGTATGATTCCCTTCAACCTGGAGAGTTGGGACCCTTTGAGTGGTGGCACTCATTTTTGCTTTAAAGTATCTGAATTTGCTCACCCATGTTCACCTATCCTCTGAGCCCCAAGTGTCCATCCTTAGTTCTAATCCAGCTGTGGTTGTAGGTGGTGTCAATGCAGGTTGCATCAGAGCCCCTGAAGGAATTTTTAAGAATTTCGCTGTTTTAGTGTTTTGTGTTTGAAATTCATTTTTATTATTAGTTTGGGCTTATTTTCACTGCCGTGTTTATGCCGCTATAGATGCACTTGATTCCCTGTCAGAGACCTATGAATACATATATTTTAGGATTCTTACTAGTCACATATATTCCAACGTGAGGAATTGGGGGTGTTGAGTCCCATTTACTGAGCAAGGTGTAGGTCTGGTCTATTATATATTTGGTTTAGGGAATGGTACCTGTGCTAATATCCAACTCTGGTTTTATGCATCACCCCACCTCACCTTTCCCCTGAAGCAGGCATAAGAGTGTTTTCTAAATGTGAACTCTGTTCTGTTTCCTAATTCAGTTCATGTGTAGCCATGTTTACATTCCCTTCATAAGTATTATCTTATGATAAGTTCCTTTTTCTGTGTGACTTCTTTCACTTAGAATCATCGTACCTAAATCCACTCATTATGCTGTTAGTGACATTATGACCTTGATTTCATGGCTGAGGGATATTCCATCATACGGAAGTACCTCGAATTCATTACCCATTTTTGTCTCTCCTGGAATATTGAAGGTGTACCAAAGTCGAGGTTCATGTAAACTCACCATCCCTAAATTTTGGGGTGGCTGTGTCTGTTTGATTTTCAGTTTTCCCAAGGTATATGCCCATGACTGGAAGTGCCGTATGCTCTGGAGCTCTGTTGTTTACTTCTTTTAGGGAACACAGTGCACTCCTCCTGAGTGGCTGTTGGCAAGTTACATCCCACCCATCAGCATAACAAGGTTTCCTGTCTCCAGGGCCTGTCCTGCCTTCCTGCTTTTTACACATTTTTCGGATGTTCCCTTTGACAGGTGGATGTGAGACGCCTGTGCATTGCGGATTTGCATTGCCTGCTTTCTTGGTTGGCCAAAAAGTACGTATGCATTTTTTTCATAAATATATTCAGGAACAAACTCATACACGCTTTTTGCCCAAGTGCAGCATTGTCGAAGTTGTGCTGCTTCTCCTGTGCTTTAAAGGTGAATCCAATCTACCTCTTGAAATCTCTTTCTTCAACTGTGCCCCACTTTCAAGTCCACCTCGTTCCCTTCCCTCAACAGATTTTTGGACTATAGTTGTCCTTTAATACTCTGCAGTTTTGTGAATTGCTGTGGCTCTGAGCACCATTTTTCAACTCGCTTCTTTCTGAGCTGGCCACAAATTCGCTGGATTGCTTCAGTCCCTGTTCTGCTCCCTGGGTGTCAGGCTGAGCCTTTGGTTAATACTTCTTCCTGACGGGAAATTAGAGTGACATGTGCCCGTCCAAATGCCTACAGCAGGTCTCTCTTTCGTTCCCCCTCTTCCCTTTCATCCTCCGTGCAATTTGCAAAGTCTGTGAAACAGGAGTTTAAAGGCACTGACTTTCTGGGTGGGGAGATTGATAGTAAACTCGCTGGAATGTTGAACCCTAGCAGCAGGAAGGGAAAAATGAGGAGCGTCTTAGAAACGTTTACCGATCACACGATGTCCCATCCTCTGTGTTTCCCATGCAGGTTTTAGCTGTAGTAAGAGTCCCTTTAACTTTGAGAGTTGGATCCCATGGAATGTGTGGCATGCATTATTGCTTTAAAGGATCTGCATTTGCTCACCCAACCTCACCAATCCTCTAAGCCTCAAGTGTCCAGCCTTATGTCTCATCCAGGTTTCAGTGTAGATATGGTCAATTGAGGTTGTATCAGAACCCTTGAAATAATTGTGTAAGAATTACTCTGTTTTTGTGTTTTGCTTTTGAAATTAATTTTTATAATGGTGTTTATCTGATATTAACCACTGTGTTTATGCCGCAGTATACACACTTGATTCACCTACAGTGGCATATCAATACATAGGATTTAAGATTCTTACTAGTCAGATATATTCTTCTGTGGTTAATAGGGTGTGTTGTGTCCAGTTCACTGAGCAACGAGTCGGTCTTTTCTATTACATTTTTGGTTTATAGAACGGTATCTGTGCTAATTTCAAATTCTTGTTTTATGTGTCACTGCACCTCTCCTTTCCCCTTAAGGAGGCTAAGTGTGTTTTCTAAATGTGTGACTCTGTTCTGTTTGTAGTTCAGTTCATGTGTAGTGATGTCAGTGCCTCCCCGAACCCCAAACTGGGGAATTTTTAAACTATGGCTACACGTATGTCCATTAAGGGCCATGGGAAATAGGCAGAGTCTGAACTTTAGATGATTGACTTCTTCAGGATCAGAAGCACTCACCATCAGCCTCCCTTAGGTTACATGTTATCTGTCATTGATAGATGATGTAGATAATACATGTATTCTTTTTCAGATTATTTCTCCTTATAAGTTATTGCAAAATATTCAGAGTAGTTCCCTGTGCTATACAGTAGTTCCTTGTTGATGATCTGTTTTATACATAGCAGTGTGTATGTGTCAAGCCCAAACGGTTAATTTACCCCTCCTCCCACCTTTCCCCTTTGGTAATAATAAATTATAAGATTTTATACTTCTCAGAAATGGGGGAGCTGAAAGAGATGTATCATTTTCAATGGAAAAGCATTCAAAACAAGATTGAAGCTTCAGCCAAGAATATTAGATGTATACCTTGGAAAGAAATCACTTCATTTCTCTAATGTTGACCTGACAAATAAGACAAATGTGTTCACTGAACTTGCTTATAATAAAGACATGGAAATATCAAATGGAAATCTTAGAAACATCTTATTTTACCCGAGCCTTATACACTGCTCTATCTTATCTACAGTTTGGCTCACACATCTGTTCATTGAAGTTACAATGTTCTCAATTTTTGTTACTGATCCTCCAGAGTGGACCCCAACCGGGGTCCCCCTGTCCAGTGTCATTGGAGCCAACAGATCAAGACTGAGTTTGGTTCAGAAGCAAAGGAAACTTTATATTTTGAAAAGAGAATGGAGAAATCAGAGTGTGCTTTCCCCCATGGGCTGTGGGCTGGGCTGCTGTGTAGGGATCCTGGCAGCATCAGTGGGAGGGAGGGACGGAGCTCTCGAGGGCTGGTTTAGCCGCAGCTCAGGGTCTATGTCGCGGAGTCTGCATGGGGCCCTGCAACCTGAGGTGTCGGCCCAGCCATTCTGCACTAGGAAATCTGGTCTGAAGTGCCGGGTGTGGGACCTCTGCCTGTAGGGCCCTAGGAGCACATGAAATTATACAAAGCACAAAGGAAAAAAATGTTACACTTTATTTTATTCCCCAGATTCTATTTTTATCTCCCAGGAATTTTTAATGGGCTTTGCCAGAGATGAACACCTCCTCTGCTTTTTGTCCCATTCCTCATTCTTGGGGTGCTGAGGGTGCAGACCCCTCTTCTGTAACAGCTTCATGCTGAAATGGAGTCCTCATACAATGGGGGAGGGTCACAACTTCTCCCCAGCAGCCTCCAGGTGAGGTTGATTGTCCTCAGGCCTCCTGCCTCACTGCTCGTCTGCCTGAGCACCAGCATTGGAAGTGTTATAGATTCTAATGACCTTTAAGGGTCTAGGAAAGAGATGCACAAAGACGCTGGGGGTGCAGCTTTCACCCCGCCCCACATTTGTTTGGTGACCTTAGGCTGATGGTTTCTGCCAGCCTAGATGCTCTGACCAGTAGTCTGTGCTTTCTTCAATTAGATCCCTGAATTAACGTACAAACAGCACCAGGTTCAGAGCCCTGCCCGCTCAACTCCCAGACAGTCCAAGGACTGTGGTGATCCAGGACCATGACGGCCACTGAGTCAACAGCCTTTTGAAGTAGCAAGGAGTCCAGCCGGTCTTACTGGCCACCGTCACCGTGGTTTCTGTAGTCTTTTCTATGGTGAAAGAATGATATATGGTTCCCCCACCAAGCTGATTAGCTCCCTTCTGGGTGCAGTAAATCCTGCAAGCAGTAGTCTGCTATTTTGGGGCACACTCTTGTTGTTTTCTGAGAGAAACTCCAGGTCAAGTGATGGTCACATGAGTCGTCATGGCAGCCCGTTGCCCCCGTTTGTCTCTCTGGAGGTTGGAGTTGGAGGGCCTCCTCACTCGAGGTCAGTGTGTCCACGGAGAGACCCCTGCAACTTCAGTGCATGATGGGTGGTTAGGATCACCACGTGGGGTCCTTTTCCCTTAGGAAGGAGCTGGCCTTGGGGGCTGCTGATTTCCAGGTTTTAGATACACCCAGTATCCCGGTCTGATGGGGCAGTGGTCAAAGCCCTTGGTGCCCATAGTTTATCCTACCTGAAGGACATTCTTGCGTTGCTCCATTTCAAGTGGTCCCAGTTTTTGCACTAATGCTCCAAGGGCGATTCAACTTTGACCGGGAATGTAAAGGTCAAAGGGTTGAGCTAAATGAGGGAGTTCCAGGGCAAGGGTCTGAAGTGACTGCTCTTTCCATTCTTGAAAGGCTGCTTCTGGATTCTATTCAAAAGGATCATCATCTTTTCGCGTCAGAGTTTCATATAGAGCCCCAGCTATTAGGCTGTAGTTAGGGATCCAGATGCAGCAAACCTTGGCCTCCCCAGGAACCCCTAAGTAGTCTTCTAGTGTTACAAGAGGTAAGGCTGCAAATGGCTTCTTCCCTTTCCTGGGATACGCATCTCTGAACATCTGTGAGAATGCAGCCCAGGCAGGTCATCATAACCTGGGACATTTGAGTCTTTTTCTTGGACACCTTCTATCCTTTCTTGGTTAGGGAGTTCGAGTCGTGCTTAGTAGGGCTGGCGATCAGAATGTCATCTTCATATTGAAGGAGGGTTCCCGTTTACAGAGGTAGAACTTTCAGCTCTTTAGATAACGTTTCCCCAATGATGGTGTGGGAATTTTTTAACTGTTGGGGCAGGAAGGCCCAGCAGTATTGCTTTTTTTGCATGTTGTCCTGGCACTCACAAGCCAAAAATTCTTCTGACTCTGGGATGAATGGAACACAGAAGAAGGCATCATTGAAGTCTAATACAGAATGCCATGTCCTGGTGGATGGTAGAATGACCAGCAGGGTGTAGGAAATAGGAGCTACAGGATGTATATCCTCAGTGGCTTCACTGAGTGTCCTGACATCCTTTACCATGTCACCAGCAGCCCACGGGGCTCTCGTGGTCAGGGCAATCCCAGGTTATGGAGCTCACCTGGGCAGGCCCTCACCTGCCCACAGTCCATGGGGATCTCGTGGTCAGGCCCCTCCCAGGATACGGAGCTCCCCTGGGCAGGAACACCAGAAGGGCTGGGCACACAGGAACAGTGCACATAGCCCTCATTGCAGAGGACTGCAGATCATCTGTCACTCAGAGCTGACACAGAGCACCGCAGAGCAGGACTTGAACCAACAAACAGCAGCTCTGACAGGTCTGTGACCCTGGGCATCACTCTGTGCGGCCTCCCTCTGCCTGGTCTCCCAGAGACTTCCACTGCAGCCGGGGCACCAGGCCTCTGTCTCTACCCATCACCCCTCCTCTCCCTTACTCCTGGGTACCTCTCATTAAGAGAGGGTCTTCTTGAAGTTGTCTCCCACTCATGGGCCAGATAAAATGATTAGAAAACAAGCCGGAGCTGCAGTCCCTTGTTTATATTGACTCTCAGGAGCCCACACCTTTCCTTCACCTGGCAGGTACAGCGAGGTCCATTTTCTGCAATGTGAGCACCTGAGGGCTGAGGATTAGCTGACCTGGGCAGCCTGATCCTCCAGGCCAGCCCTCCCTAGGTGTGTCTGGGATGAAGTCAATATAAACAACACTCCAGGCAGCAAGAGACCCTGCAGCTGTGCCTGACACCATATTCTCTGCCCCGTCAGCAGTCTCTAGGCTGTGCTGGTGGGAGGCAGTGAGGGGAAACGGCTTTGTGGGTTGCCCGGTGGGAGTGGGTCTCTGCTGGGCTTTCTGCAGGAGTTGCCAGGCTGCCACCAGCTAAAGAAGAGGATGTGTCACCCATACCATCCGCTGGAATTTCTGCCTGGGCAGAGATGAGGAAGGAAAAAAGCAGTGGGGCCAGTACATGAGTGGTAACACAGGCAGGGAAATGGAAAGGTTCCAGAAGAGCGCCCGGGACCAGGAACTCCCTGCCTGGCCTGCAGGCACCAAGTCGGCCTGCGTACTGCCGCTGGTGTGACTCCCTGGCCCTTCCTCTAGGCTTTCAAGCCTTTGTACATATTCAGGTGTTTTACCTGGGAAGGGTGGGAACAGTTCAGCAGCAGCTGGCCTGGGGCTCAGGTCACGTTTACTCACAGATGACTTGGCATGGTCCCCTAGCTTTGCAATGAGGAAGCTCCTTGTGGCGGGGGGGTGCTGCTGGTGGAATGGGAGATGATTCCCCACCTCGGACCAACTTCAGAATTATTTACCACTGGAGCAAGTGCCCTGATAGAGTTTTCCTCTGTATAACTGGTGGGTTCTGTTTTTTTTTTTTCTTTTTTGGCTCAACTTAGATATTATTCTTCTTTTATGTATTTATAGATATAAGCATGGAAATAATTCATTCATATAAATACATCTGTGTGAAGGGAAGAACTTTTTTTTCTGTTTTATTTTTAAATTTTATTTAAAAAAATTTTGAAATTTAATTTTATTTATTTTTTATACAGCAGGTTATTATTAGTTATGTATTTTATGCATATACATGTATACAGGTCAATCCCAATCTCCCAACTCATCCCACCACCACCATCCCATGGCTTCCCCAACTTGGTGTCCATACATTTATTCTCTACCTCTGTGTCTCTATTTCTGCCCTGCAAACCGGTTCATCTGTACAATTTTTCTAGGTTCCACATATATGCCTTAATATACAATATTTGTTTTTCTCTTTCTGACTTACTTCACTCTGTATGACAGTCTCTAGATCCATCGACGTCTCTACAAATGACCCAGTTTCATTCCTTTTTATGGCTGAGTAATATTCCATTTTATATATGTACCACATCTTTATCCATTCGTCTGTCAGTGGGCATTTAGGTTGCTTTTATTATCTGGATATTATAAATAGTGCTGCAATGAACATTGTGGTGAATGTGTCTTTTTGATTGATGGTTTTCTCTGGGTATATGCCCGGAAGTGGGATTGCTGGATTATATGGTAATTATATTTTTAGTTTTTTAAGGAAGCTGCATACTGTTCTCCATAGTGACTGTATCTATTTACATTACAAACAATAGTGGAAGAGGGTTCCTTTTGTCCACACCCAACCCAACATTTGTTGTTTGTAGATTTTCTGATGATGCCCATTCTAACAGGTGTGTGGTGATACCTCATTGTAGTTTTGATTTGCATTTGTCTAATAATTAGTGATGTTGTGCAGCTTTTTATGTGCGTCGTGGCAATCTCTGTGTCTTCTTTGAAGAAACGTCTATTTATATCTTCTGCCCATTTTTGTATTGGGTTGTTTGTTTTTTTTAATATTAAGCTGCATGAGCTGTTTATATATATTGGAGATTAAACCTTTGTCCATTGATACGTTTGCAAATATTTTCTCCCATTCTGAGCGGTGCCTTTTTCCATTCACGTTTTTCTAACAAAAAAAAAGAAAGAAAAAGAAGCAGAACACTAATGTGCGTAAAATATGCCTCTTGAATCTGTCATTTGAAATATGGACGTCTTTTGTGTTTTTTGGTCGATATACGATCCGAGGATTTTTTTTCAGGGCAGGTGTCATTTACAGGCCTGCAATTATTTTAATATCAACTGACCATTAGCGCCGGGATTAAAGCTGCTGTTGTGTGAAACGGCCACAAGTTGGCAGCAGATCTCCCTTACCAAATCTGGTTACTAGGGCAACAGATCCTCAATGGAAGTCGTGTTCTAGGTTGTCATTTAGAATGGAATGTGCCAGGAGAAAGCTCCTCAAGTTTGTCTCACTACTTCTTGTTTATTCTTTTAATTTAATTTTTTATTTTTTATTACAGCAAGTTTGATTACAATGTTTGGCTTGTTGTAGGTGTGCAAGATGTGGTTCTTTTACACATGTACATATGTCTGTTCTTCCTGGGATCCTTTTCCCATGTACGTTATGACAGAATGTTGAGTAGTCTTCTCTTGGTATTCCGCAGGTCTTTGGTGATTATATATTTTACCTGTGTTTGTATATGTCTGTTAACCCCAGTATCCTAATATATCCAGTCCTCCCACCTTTTCATTGGTGAACCATAATTTTGTTTAATGAATCTGTGATTGCCCTTCTTTGTGGAAGTATTTCCACTGTTTTCAATATATAGGTAACTCCTATAAGTGATATCATAAGATATGTGTCTTTCTCTTTCTGACTTACTACAGGTCACGTGATTACCTCTAGACTCATCTACGGTGCTGCAAATGGCATTGTGTCCTTTGTTTCCTTGACTAATATTCTGTCTGTACATGTACCAGGTCTTCTTTGTCCACTCATCTGTTGATGGACTCTTTGGTTGCTTTCATATCTTGGCTATTGTAATGATGCGGCAATGCACATTTGCCGGCCTGTGTTTTTCCAATTTTGTCTTCTTAGTTTATAGACCCAAGATTGGGCCTTCTGGATCATATGGTAGCAAAATATTTACCTTGTAGAGGCCCCTGCATTCTCTAATCATTAGTGGCTCTCACCAGGTTACGTCCCACTTAAAGTTGAGGGTATGCACTTCTCCATAACACCTTCAGCATTATTGTTTGTAGTTTTTTTGCTGATCTTTATTCTGACTAGTGTGGTCTGATACCACTTTGTGGTTGGATTTGCATGTGTCTCATAATCCCTTGAAATTGAGCTTTCTGGCATATCCTTTTTGTCTTCAAACTGTGAGTACATCTTACCTCTTCAAATTGTTTTTGTGCAGTGTGTGTGACATTTAGGAAGATTTTGGCCATTGCCTCCCTCAAGACATTTTGAGGGAAGGTTTCATTTACAGTCCTCCAGTACTGGTACATATGAAGTGACCCTTAGCACAGGTTTTAAAGCTGCTGTTGCAGGTAACTGCCAGAGGGCGGCAACATTTCTGTTTTTCTCAATCTTGTAACTAGGTAAACAGACCATCCTGGCAGTGATGTTCCTCGGCTATATATTAGAGTGGAATGTGTCCCCAAAAGCTGATGTCTCTTTACTTATGTTTGTTCTTTAAATTGAATTTATATATTTTTATTGGAGTCATATTCTATTGTGTACATGGGCCACTTCTTCTTTGTGCATTCCTCTGTTGATGGAGATTTTCGTAGCTTCCAAGTGTTGGCTATGGTAAATATTGTTGGAGTGCAGGATTGCCAAACTTGTCTGTTTTTTTTGTTTTTGTGGGACGTGGGCCTCTCACTGCCATGGACCCTCCCATTGCAGAGCACAGGGTCCGGATGCGCAGGCCCAGCAGCCATAGTTCAGGGGAGAAGCTGCTCTGCAGCATGTCGGATATTGCCTACCCGAAGAATGAACCCGTGTCCCCTGTATTGGCAGGCAGACTCTCAACCACTGCGCCACCAGTGAAGCCCAGCCTGTGTCTTTTTGATTCTCATCCCCTCAGGTGATACGCCCAGCAGTGGGTATGTTTGATTGAATGGTAGCTCAGTATTTACCTTTACAAGGCACCTCATTTTAGTTTTCATTACTGGCTCTTACCATGTCCCACGTTGAACCAAGCGTAGGCATTTTTCCAAAACCCCTTCAGCATTTATTGTTTGCAGAATTTTTTCTCATGGCCATTCTGCCTGGAGTGAGCTGATAGGTTTTTAAGTTTTTATTTGCATATCTTTAACTATTCCTAACGTTCAGAATTTTTCCATGGTTTTTTACATTTCTGGTACAGAAAAACAGAAAAAAAAGAGAGTACAATTAACCTCTTGAAATTGTCTTCTTGGATGCTTGCCCTCTTTTGAATTTTTTGGTCAATTTTCGAGCCCAGGATTGTTTTTTAGGGCAGGTGTCATTTAAAGGCTGCAATGAGTGTGAATATTAAGTGACCATTAGCACTGGGTTTAAATCTGCTGTTGTGGAAACGACCAAATGGCGGCAGCATTTCTACATACTCAAATCTGGTTATTAGGGCAGCAGAGCATTTCTGGGACGAATGGAATACAGAAGAAGGCACCATTGAAGTCTAATACAGAATACCATGTACTGGTGGATGATAGAATGACCAGCAGGGTGTAGGAATTAGGAACTAGTGGATGTATATCCTCGGTGGCTTCACTGACTGTACTGACATCCTTTACCAGGACCCCAGCAGCCCACGGGGCTCTTGTGGCCAGGGCAATCTGAGGATATGAAGCTCACCTGGGCAGGCCCCCCCATTCCCCACAGACCATGGGGCTCTCATAGTCAGGCCACTGCCAGGAAACAGAGCTCCCCTAGACAGGTACCCAGGAAAGGCTGGGCACACAGGAACCGTGCACATAGCCCACATTGAAGAGCACCCCTGATCGCCTGTCACTCAGAGCTGACACAGAGCACCTCAGAACAGGACTTGAACTAACAAACAGCAGCTCAGACAGGTCTGTGACCCTGGGCATCACTCTGTGCGGCCTCCCACTGCCTGGTATTCCAGAGACTTCCACTGCAGCCGGGGCACCAGGCCTCTGTCTCCACTCATCACCCCTCCTCACACTGACACCTGGGTTCCTCTCATTAGGAGAGGGTCTTCTTGAAGTTGTCTCCCACTCATGGGCCAGATAAAATGTTTAGAAAAGAAGCTGGAGCTGCAACCCCTTGTATATCCTGACTCTCAGGAGCCCACACATTTTCCTTGGACCTGTCAGGTTCAGCGAGGACCATTTTCTGCAACGTGAGTCACTGAGGGGTGAGGATTAGCTGACCTGGGCAGCCTGATCCTGCTGGGCAGCCCTCCCTAGGTTTGGCTGGATTGAGATCAATATAAACAGTGCTCCAGGCAGGAGCTGTGCCTGACTCCTAAAGCTGTGCCTGACTCCATATTCTCTGCACCATCAGCAGTCTCGGGGCTGTGCTTGTGGGAGGGAGTGAGGGTCCACAGGTTTGTTGGTGGCCCAGTGTGAGTGGAGCTCCGCTGGACTTTCTGCAGGAGTTGCCAGGTTGCCAGCTGTGAAGAAGAGGATGTGTCACCCAAACTTTCCGCTGGAATTGCTCTCCGGACAGAGGTGAGGAAGGAAAAAAGCAGTGGGGGTCGGGACAGGAGGGGTATCACAGGCAGGGAAATGGAAAGCTTCCAGAAGAGTACCCAGGGCCAGGACGATCCTGGCTGGCCTGCAGGGACCACGTTGGCCGGCGTGCTGTCACTGGTGTGGCTACACAGCCCTTCTTCTAGGCTTTCAAGCCCTTGTACATATTCAGAAGTTTTACCTGGGAAGGGTGGGAACAGTTCAGCAGCAGCTGGCCTGGGGCTCAGCTCACGTTTACTCAAAGATGCCTCGGCACGGTCACCCAGCTTTGTAATGAGGACACTCCTTGTGTGTGGGGGCGCTGCTGGCTGTATGGGAGATGATTCCCCACCTCTGACCAATTTCAGAATTGTTTACCGCTGGAGCAAGTGCCCTGATAGGGTTTTCCACTGTATAACTGGTGGGTTTAGGGTTTTTTTTTTTCATATTTGGTTCAAGTTAGATTTTGTTCCTCTTTTATGTATTTATAGATATAAGCATGGAAATAATTCATTCATATAAATACATCTGTGTGAAGGGAAGAACTTTTTTCTGCTTTATATTTAAATTTTATTTTTTAAAATTTTGAAATTTAATATTATTTATTTTTTTATACAGCAGGTTATTATTAGTTATCTATTTTATGCATATATATGTATACAGGTCAATCCCAATCTCCCAACACATCCCACTACCACCACCCCATGGCTTCCCACACTTGGTGTCCATACGTTTGTTCTCTACCTCTGTGTCTCTATTTCTTCCCTGCAAACCAGTTCATCTGTACCATTTTTCTAGGTTCCAAATATATGCATTAATATACAATATTTGTTTTTCTTTTTCTGACTTACTTCCTTCTATATGACAGTTTCTAGATCCATCGACGACTCTACAATTGACCCAGTTTCATTCCTTCTTATGGCTGAGTAATATTCCATTTTATATATGTACCACATCTTTATCCATTCATCTATCTGTGGGCATGTAGGTTGCTTCCATTACCTGGCTATTGTAAATAGTGCTGCAATGAAAATTGTGGTGAATGTGCCTTTTAGATTTATGGTTTTCTCTAGGTATATGCCCAGAAGTGGGATTGCTGGATCATATGGTAATTCTATTTCTAGTTTTTTTAAGGAAACTCCATACTGTTCTCCATAGTGACTGTATCAATTTACATGCCCACCAATAGTGGAAGAGGGATCCTTTTGTCCACACCCTCCCCAGAATTTGAGGTTTGTAGATTTTCTGATGATGCCGATTCTAGCAGGTGTGAGGTGATACCTCACTGTAGTTTTGATTTGCATTTCTCTAATAATTAGTGATGTTGAGCAGCTTTTCATGTGTGTCTTGGCCATCTCTGTGTCTTCTATGAAGAAACGTCTCTTTAGATAATCTGCCCATTTTGTATTGGGTTGTTTGTTTTTTAATATGAAGATGCATGAGCTGTTTATATATATTGGAGATTAAACCTTTGTCCATTGATTCCTTTGCAACTATTTTTGCCCATTCTGAGGGATGCCTTTTTCCATTCCCGTTTTTTTTAACAAAAAATAGAAAGAAAGAAAAAGAAGCAGAACACTAATGTGCGTAAAATATGCCTTTTGAAACAGTCGTTTTGAAATATGGACGTCCTTTGAATTTTTTGGTCGCTATGTGACCCCAGGATTTGTTTTCAGGGCTGGTGTCATTTACAGGCCTGCAATGATTTTGAATATCAACTGACCATTAGCGCTGGGATTAAAGCTGCTGTTGTGTGAAACGGCCTCAAGGTGGCAGCAGTTCTCCCTTACCAAATCTGGTTACTAGGGCAACAGAGCCTCAATGGAAGTCGGGTTCTAGATTGGAATTTAGAATGGAATGTGCGAGGAGAAAGCCCCTCAAGTTTGTCTCACTACTTCTTGTTCGTGTTTTTAATTAATTAATTTATTTTTTTATCACAGCAAGTTTGATTACAATGTTTGGCTTGTTGTAGGTGTGCAAGATGTGGTTCCTTTACACATATAAATATGTCTGTTCTTCCTGGGATCCTTTTCCCATGTACGTTATGACATAATGCTGAGTAGTCTTCTCTTGGTATTCCGTAGGTCTTTGGTGATTATATATGTCACCTGTGTTTGTATATGTCTGTTAACCCCAATATCGTAATGAAACCAATCTTCACAACTTTCCATTGGTGAACCATAAGTTTGTTTAATGAATCTGTGATTGCCCTTCTCCGTGGAAATATCTGCCCTGGTATCCATTTTTAGGTAACACCTATAAGTGATATGATATGATATGTGTCTTTCACTTTCTGAATTACTACAAGTCACGTGATTACCTTTAGCCTCATCTACGGTGCTGCAAATGGCATTGTGTCCTTTATTTCCTTGGCTTCTATTCTGCCTTAGCGAGGTCCATTTTCAAAAATGTGATTCCCTGAGGGTTGAGGATTAGCTGACGGGGGTAGCCTGACAATGCCGGCAGGCCCTCCCCAGGTGTGCCTGGTTGAGGTCAATATAAACAGCGCTCAAGGCAGCAATAGCCCCTGAAGCTGTGCCTGACACCATATTCTCTGCTCCGTCAGCAGTCTCGGGGCTGTGCTGGTGGGAGGGAGTGAGGGGCCACGGCTTTGTGGGTGGCCCGGTGTGAGTGGGGCTCTGCTGGACTTTCTGCAGGAGTGGCCAAGCTGCCACCTGTAAAGAAGAGGATGTGTCGCCCATACCTTCTGCTGGAATTTCTCTCCGGACAGAGGTGAGGAAGGAAAAAAATCAGTGGGGGCCGGGACAGGAGGGGTATCTCAGGCAGGGCAATGGAAAGCTTCCAGAAGAGCGCCCGGGGCCAGGACCATCCTGGCTGGCCTGCAGGCACCAAGTTGGCCTGCGTGCTGCCGCTGGTGTGGCTCCACGGCCCTTCCTCTAGGCTTTCAAGCCCTTTTACATATTCAGGTGTTTTACCTGGGAAGGGTGGGAACAGTTCAGCAGCAGCTGGCCTGGGGCTCAGCTCACGTTTACTCACAGATGCCTCGGCACGGTCCCCCAGCTTTGCAATGAGGACGCTCCTTGCGTGGGGTTGGGTTGCTGGCTGTATGGGAGATGATTCCCCATCTCTGACCAATTTCAGAATTGTTTACCGCTGGAGCAAGTGCCCTGATAGGGTTTTCCTCTGTAAAACTGGTGGGTTCAGGTATTTTTTTTCTTTTATGGTTCGTTAGATTTTATTCCTCTTTTATGTATTTATAGTTATAAGCATGGAAATAATTCATTCATATAAATACATCTGTGTGAAGGGAAGAACTTTTTTCTGTTTTAGTTTTAAATTTTAGTTGTTAAAATTTTGAAATTTAATTTTATTTATTTTTTTATACAGCAGGTTATTATTAGTTATGTATTTTATGCCTATACATGTATACAGGTCAATCCCAATCTCCCAACTCATCCCACCACCACCACCCCATGGCTTCCCACACTTGGTGTCCATACGTTTGTTCTCTACCTCTGTGTCTCTATTTCTTCCCTGCAAACCAGTTCATCTCTACCATTTTTTCTAGGTACCACATATATGCCTTAATATACAATATTTGTTTTTCTCTTTCTGACTTACTTCATTCTGTATGACAGTCTCTAGATCCATCGACGTCTCTACAAATGACCCAGTTTCACGCCTTTATATGGCTGAGTAATATTCCATTTTATATATGTACCACATCTTCATCCATTTGTCTGTCTGTGGGCATTTATGTTGCTTCCATTACCTGGCTATTGTAAATAGTGTTGCAATGACCATTGTGGTGAATGTTCCTTGTTTTTTTTTTTTTTTTTTTTGTTGCTGTACGCGAGCCTCTCACTGCTGTGGCCTCTCCCGTTGCGGAGCACAGGCTCCGGACACACAGTCTCCGTGGACATGGCTTGGGGGCCCAGACGCTCTGCGGCATTTGCGATCTTCCGGGATCGGGGCACGAACTCGTGTGCCCTGCATCAGCAGGTGGACTCTCAACGACTGCGCCACCAGGGAAGCCCGAAATGTGCCTTTTTGATTTATGGTTTTCTCTGGGTATATGCCCAGAAGTGGGATTGCTGGATCATATGGTAATACTGTTCCTAGATTTTTAAGGAAACTCCATACTGTTCTCCATATTGACTGTATCAATTTACATGCCCACCAATAGTGACAGAGGGATCCTTTTGTCCACTCCCTCCCCAGAATTTGTTGTTTGTAGATTTTCTGATGATGCCGATTCTAGCAGGTGTGAGGTGATACCTCATTGTAGTTTTGATTTGCATTTCTCTAATAATTAGTGATGTTGAGCAGCTTTTCATGTGTGTCTTGGCCATCTCTGTGTCTTCTTTGAGGAAACGTCTCTTTAGATCTTCTGCCCATTTTGTATTGGGTTGTTTGTTTTTCAATATGAAGCTGCATGATCTGTTTATACATATTGGAGATTAAACCTTTGTGCATTGATACGTTTGCAAATATTTTCGCCCATTCTGAGGTATGCCTTTTTCCATACCCGTTTTTTTAACAAAAAATGGAAAGAAAAAGAAGCAGAACACTAATGTGCGTAAAATATGCCTTTTGAAACGGTCGTTTTGAAATATGGACGTCCTTTGAATTTTTTGGGCGCTATGTTACCCCAGGATTTGTTTTCAGGGCTGGTGTCATTTACAGGCCTGCAATGATTTTGAATATCAACTGATCATTAGCGCTGGGATAAAAGCTGCTGTTGTGTGAAACGGCCTCAAGGTGGCAGCAGTTCTCCCTTACCAAATCTGGTTACTAGGGCAACAGAGCCTCAATGGAAGTCGGGTTCTAGATTGGAATTTAGAATGGAATGTGCCAGGAGAAAGCCCCTCAAGTTTGTCTCACTACATCTTGTTCGTGTTTTTAATTTATTTTTTTATTTTTTTTATTACAGCAAGTTTGATTACAATGTTTTGCTTGCTGTCGGTGTGCAAGATGTGGTTCTTTTACACATCTACATATGTCTGTTCTTCCTGGGATCCTTTTCCCATGTACGTTACGACAGAATGTTGAGTAGTCTTCTCTTGGTATTCCGTAGGTCTTTGGTGATTATATATGTCACCTGTGTTTGTATATGTCTGTTAACCCCGATATCGTAATGAAACCAATCCTCACACCTTTCCATTGGTGAACCATAAGTTTGTTTAATGAATCTGTGATTGCCCTTCTCCGTGGAAATATCTGCCCTGGTATCCATTTTTAGGTAACAACTATAAGTGATATGATATTATATGTGTCTTTCACTTTCTCACTTACTACAAGTCATGTGATTACCTTTAGCCTCATCTACGGTGCTGCAAATGGCATTGTGTCCTTTATTTCCTTGGCTTCTATTCTGCCTTAGCGAGGTCCATTTTCAACAATGTGATTCACTGAGGGATAAGGATTAGCTGACCGGGGCAGCCTTACCCTGCCGGCCGGCCCTCCCCAGGTGTGCCTGGTTGAGGTCAATATAAACAGCGCTCCAGGGAGCAATAGCCCTTGAAGCTGTGCCTGACTCCATATTCTCTGCCCTGTCAGCAGTCTCGGGGCTGTGCTGGTGGGAGGGAGTCAGAGGCCACGGCTTTGTGTGTGGCCTGGTGTGAGTGGGGCTCTGCTCGACTTTCAGCCGGAGTTGCCAGGCTGCCACCTGTAAAGAAGAGGATGTATCGCCCATACCTTCCGCTGGAATTTCTCTCCGGAAAGAGGTGAGGAAGGAAAAAAAGCAGTGGGGGCCGGGACAGGAGGGGTATCTCAGGCACGGCAATGGAAAGCTTCCAGAAGAGCGCCCGGGGCCAGGACAAACCTGGCTGGCCTGCAGGCACCAAGTTGGCCTGCGTGCTGTCGCTGGTGTGGCTCCACGGCCCTTCCTCTAGGCTTTCAAGCCCTTGTACATATTCAGGTGTTTTACCTGGGAAGGGTGGGAACAGTTCAGCAGCAGCTGGCCTGGGGCTCAGCTCACGTTTACTCACAGATGCCTCGACACGGTCCCCCAGCTTTGCAATGAGGACGCTCCTTGCGTGGGGTTGGGTTGCTGGCTGTATGGGAGATGATTCCTCACCTCTGACCAATTTCAGAATTGTTTACCGCTGGAGCAAGTGCCCTGATAGTGTTTTCGTCTGTAAAACTGGTGGGTTCAGGTTTTTCTCTCTTTTATGGATCGTTAGATTATATTCCTCTTTTATGTATTTATAGATATAAGCATGGAAATAATTCATTCATATAAATACATCTGTGTGAAGGGAAGAACTTTTTTCTGTTTTATTTTCAAATTTTATTTTTTTAAATTTTGAAATTTAATTTTATTTATTTTTATACAGCAGGTTATTATAAGTTATGTATTTTATGCATATACATGTGTACAGGTCAATCCCAATCTCCCAACGCATCCCACCACCACCACCCCATGGCTTCCCACACTTGGTGTCCATACGTTTGTTCTCTACCTCTGTGTCTCTATTTCTTCCCTGCAAACCAGTTCATCTGTACCATTTTTTCTAGGTACCACATATATGCCTTAATATACAATACTTGTTTTTCTCTTTCTGACTTACTTCATTCTGTATGACAGTCTCCAGATCCATCGACGTCTCTACAAATGAACCTGTTTCATTCCTTTTTATGGCTGAGTAATATTCCATATTATATATGTACCACATCTTTATCCATTCGTCTGTCTGAGGGCATTGAGTTTGCTTCCATTACCTGGCTAATGTAAATAGTGCTGTAATGAACATTGTGGTGAATGTGCCTTTTTGATTTATGGGTTTCTCTGGGTATATGCCCAGAAGTGGGATTGCTGGATCATATGGTAATTCTATTTCTAGTTTTTTTAAGGAAACTCCATACTGTTCTCCATAGTGACTGTATCAATTTACATTCCCACCAATAGTGGAAGAGGGATCCTTTTGTCCACACCCTCCCCAGAATTTGTTGTTTGTAGATTTTCTGATGATGCCGATTCCAGCAGGTGTGAGGTGATACCTCATTGTAGTTTTGATTTGCATTTCTCTAATAATTAGTGATGTTGAGCTGCTTTTCATGTGCGTCTTGGCCATTTCTGTGTCTTCTTTGAGGAAACGTCTCTTTAGATCTTCTGCCCATTTTTGTATTGGGTTGTTTGTTTTTTTTAATATTAAGCTGCATTAGCTGTTTATATATATTGGAGATTAGTCCTTTGTCCATTGATTCGTTTGCAACTATTTTCGCCCATTCTGAGGGATGCCTTTTTCCATTCCCGTTTTTTTAACAAAAAATAGAAAGAAAGAAAAAGAAGCAGAACACTAATGTGCGTAAAATATGCCTTTTGTAACGGTAGTTTTGAAATATGGATGTCCTTTGAATTTTTGGTCGCTATGTGACCCCAGGATTTGTTTTCAGGCCAGGTGTCATTTACAGGCCTGCAATGATTTTGAATATCAACTGATCATTAGCGCTGGGATAAAAGCTACTGTAGTGTGAAAGGGCCTCAAGGTGGCAGCAGTTCTCCCTTACCAAATCTGTTTACTATGGCAACAGAGCCTCAATGGAAGTCGTGTTCTTGATTGGAATTTAGAATGGAATGTGCCAGGAGAAAGCCCCTCAAGTTTGTCTCACAACTTCTTGTTCGTGTTTTTTTTTTTTTTTTTTTTTTTGCGGTAGGCGGGCCTCTCACTGCTGTGGCCTCTCCCCCTGCAGAGCACAGGCTCCGGACGCGCAGGCTCAGCAGCCATGGCTCACGGGCCCAGCCGCTCTGCGGCATGTGGGATCCTCCCAGACCGGGGCACGAACCCGTGTCCCCTGCATCGGCAGGCGGACTCTCAACCACTGCGCCACCAGGGAAGCCCTTGTTCGTGTTTTTAATGTAATTTTTTATTTCTTTATTACAGCAAGTTTGATTACAATGTTTGGATTTTGTAGGAGTGCAAGATGTGGTTCCTTTACACATATACATATGTCTGTTCTTCCTGGGATCCTTTTCCAATGTACGTTATGACAGAATGTTGAGAAGTCTTCTTTTGGTATTCCATAAGTCTTTGGTGATTAAATATGTCACCGTGTTTGTATATGTCTGTTAACCCCAATATCGTAATGAAACCAATCCTCACACATTTCCATTGGTGAATCATAAGTTTGTTTAATGAATCTGTGATTGCCCTTCTCCGTGGAAATATCTGCCCTGGTATCCATTTTTAGGTAACACCTATATGTGATATGATACGATATGTGTCTTTCACTTTCTGACTTACTACAAGTCACATGATTACCTTTAGCCTCATCTACGCTGCTGCAAATGGCATTGTGTCCTTTTTTTCCTTGGCTTCTATTCTGCCTTAGCGAGGTCCATTTTCAAATATGTGATTCTCTGATGGTTGAGGATTAGCTGACCGTGGCAGGCTGACCCTGCCAGCCGGCCCTCCCCAGGTGTGCCTGGTTGAGGTCAATATAAACAGCGCTCCAGGCAGCAATAGCCACTGAAGCTGTGCCTGACTCCATATTCTGTACCCCATCAGCAGTCTCGGGGCTGTGCTCTTGGGAGGGAGTGAGGGGCCACGGCTTTGTGGGTGGCCTGGTGTGAGTGGTGCTCTGCTGGACTTTCTGCAGGAGTTGCCAGGCTGCCACCTGTAAAGAAGAGGATGTGTCGCCCATACCTTCCGCTGGAATTTCTCTCCAGACAGAGGTGAGGAAGGAAAAAAGCAGTGGGGGCCGGGACAGGAGGGTTATCTCAGGCAGGGCAATGGAAAGCTTCCAGTAGAGCGCCTGGGGCCAGGACCATCCTGGCTGGCCTGCAGGCACCAAGTTGTCCTGCGTGCTGTTGCTGGTGTGGCTCCACGGCCCTTCCTCTAGGCTTTCAAACACTTGTACATATTCAGGTGTTTTACCTGGGAAGGGTGGGAACAGTTCAGCAGCAGCTGGCCTGGGGCTCAGCTCACGTTTACTCACAGATGCCTTGACACGGTCCCCCAGCTTTGCAATGAGGACGCTCCTTGCGTGGGGTTGGGTTGCTGGCTGTATGGGAGATGATTCCTCACCTCTGACCAATTTCAGAATTGTTTACCGCTGGAGCAAGTGCACTTATAGGGTTTTCCTCTGTAAAACTGGTGGGTTCAGGTTTTTTTTTTTCTTTATGGTTCGTTAGATTTTATTCCTCTTTTATGTATTTATAGATATAAGCATGGAAATAATTCATTCATATAAATACATCTGTGTGAAGGGAAGAACTTTTTTCTGTTTTATTTTTAAATTTTATTTTTGAAAATTTTGAAATTTAATTTTATTTATTTTTTTATACAGCAGGTTATTATTTGTTATGTATTTTATGCATATACATTTATACAGGTCAATCCCAATCTCCCAACTCATCCCACCACCACCACCCCATGGCTTCCCACACTTGGTGTCCATACGTTTGTTCTCTACCTCTGTGTCTCTATTTCTTCCCTGCAAACCAGTTCATCTGTACCATGTTTTCTAGGTACCACATATATGCCTTAATACACAATATTTGTTTTTCTCTTTCTGACTTACTTCATTCTGTATGACAGTCTCTAGATCCATCGAACTCTCTACAAATGACCCAGTTTCACGCCTTTATATGGCTGAGTAATATTCCATTTTATATATGTACCACATCTTTATCCATTTGTCTGTCTGTGGGCATTTATGTTGCTTCCATTACCTGGCTATTGTAAATAGTGCTGCAATGACCATTGCGGTGAATGTGCCTTTTTGTTTTATGGGTTTCTCTGAGTATATGCCCAGAAGTGGGATTGCTGAATCATATGGTAATTCTATTTCTAGTTTTTTTAAAGAAACTCCATACTGTTCTCCATAGTGACTGCATTAATTTACATGCCCACCAATAGTGGAAAAGGGATCCTTTTGTCCACACCCTCCCCAGAATTTGTTGTTTGTAGATTTTCTGATGATGCCGATTCTAGCAGGTGTGAGGTGATACCGCATTGTAGTTTTGATTTGAATTTCTCTAATAATTAGTGATGTTGAGCAGCTTTTCATGTGCGTCTTGGCCATCTCTGTGTCTTCTTTGAAGAAACGTCTCTTTAGATCTTCTGCCCATTTTTGTATTGGGTTGTTTGTTTTTTTAATATTAAGCTGCATGAGCTGTTTATATATATTGGAGATTAAACCTTTGTCCATTGATTCGTTTGCAACTATTTTCGCCCATTCTGAGGGATGCCTTTTTCCATTCCCGTTTTTTTAACAAAAGAAAGAAAGAAAGAAAAAGAAGCAGAACACTAATGTGCGTAAAATATGCCTTTTGAAACGGTCGTTTTGAACTATGGATGTCCTTTGAATTTTTTGGTCGCTATGGGACCCCAGGATTTGTTTTCAGGGCAGGTGTCATTTACAGGCCTGCCATGATTTTGAATATCAACTGATCTTTAGCGCAGGGATAAAAGCTGCTGTTGTGTGAAACGGCCTCAAGGTGGCAGCAGTTCTCCCTTACCAAATCTGGTTACTAGGGCAACAGAGCCTCAATGGAAGTCTTGTTCAAGATTGGAATTTAGAATGGAATGTGCCAGGAGAAAGCCCCTCAAGTTTGTCTCACTACTTCTTGTTCGTGTTTTTAATTTAATTTTTTATATTTTTTATTACAGCAAGTTTGATTACAATGTTTAGCTTGTTGTAGGTGTGCAAGATGTGGTTCCTTTACACATATACATATGTCTGTTCTTCCTGGGATCCTTTTCCCATGTACATTATGACAGAATGTTGAGAAATCTTCTTTTGGTATTACATAGGTCTTTGGTGATTATATATGTCACCGTGTTTGTATATGTCTCTTAACCCCAATATCGTAATGAAACAAATCCTCACACCTTTCCATTGGTGAACCATAAGTTTGTTTAATGAATCTGTGATTGCCCTTCTCCGTGGAAATATCTGCCCTGGTATCCATTTTTAGGTAACACCTATATGTGATATGATAGGATATGTGTCTTTCACTTACTGACTTACTACAAGTCACGTGATTACCTTTAGCCTCATCTTCGGTGCTGCAAATGGCATTGTGTCCTTTTTTTTCCTTGGCTTCTATTCTGCCTTAGCGAGGTCCATTTTCAACAATGTGATTACCTGATGGTTGAGGATTAGCTGACCTGGGCAGCCTGACCCTGCCAGCCGGGCCTCCCTAGGTGTGCCTGGTTGAGGTCAATATAAACAGCTCTCCAGGCAGCAATAGCCCCTGAAGCTGTGCCTGACTCCATATTCTCTGCCCCGTCAGCAGTCCCGGGGCTGTGCTGGTGGGAGGGAGTGAGGGGCCACGGCTTTGTGGGTGGCCCGGTGTGAGTGGGGCTCTGCTGGAATTTCTGCAGGAGTTGCCAGGCTTCCACCTGTAAAGAAGAGGATGTGTCGCCCATACCTTCTGCTGGAATTTCTCTCCGGACAGAGGCGAGGAAGGAAAAAGCAGTGGGGGCCGGGCCAGGAGGGGTATCTCAGGCAGGGCAATGGAAAGCTTCCAGTAGAGCGCATGGGGCCAGGATCATCCTGGCTGTCCTGCAGGCACCAAGTTGTCCTGCGTGTGGTCACTGGTGTGGCTCCATGGACCTTCCTCTAGGCTTTCAAACCCTTGTACATATTCAGGTGTTTTGCATGGGAAGTGTGGGAACAGTTCAGCAGCAGCTGGCCTGCGGCTCAGCTCACGTTTACTCACAGATGACTCGGCACGGTCCCTCAGCTTTGCAATGAGGACACTCCTTGCGTGGGGTTGGGTTGCTGGCTGTATGGGAGATGATTCCCCACCTCTGACCAATTTCAGAATTGTTTACCGCTGGAGCAAGTGCCCTGATAGAGTTTTCCTCTGTAAAACTGGTGGGTTCAGGTTTTTTCTTCGTTTATGGTTCGTTAGATTTTATTCCTCTGTTATGTATTTATAGATATAAGCCTGGAAGTAATTCATTCATATAAATACATCTGTGTGAAGGGAAGAACTTTTTTCTGTTTTATTTTTAAATTTTATTTTTTAAAATTTTGAAATTTAATTTTATTTATTTTTTTATACAGCAGGTTATTATTAGTTATGTATTTTATGCATATACATGTATACAGGTCAATGCAAATCTCCCAACTCATCCCACCACCACCACCCCATGGCTTCCCACACTTGGTGTCCATACGTTTGTTCTCTACCTCTGTGTCTCTATTTCTTCCCTGCAAACCAGTTCATCTGTACCATTTTTCTACGATCGACATATATGCCTTAATATACAATATTTGTTTTTCTCTTTCTGACTTTCTTCATTTTGTATGGCAGTCTCTAGATCCATTGACGACTCTACAAATGACCCAGTTTCACTCCTTTATATGGCTGAGTAATATTCCATTTTATATATGTACCACATCTTTATCCATTCGTCTGTCTGTGGGCATTTAGGTTGCTTCCATTACCTGGCTATTGTAAATAGTGCTGCAATGACCATTGTGGTGAATGTTCCTTGTTTTTTTTTTTTTTTTGCTGTACGCGGGCCTCTCACTGCTGTGGCCTCTCCCGTTGCGGAGCACAGGCTCCGGACACACAGGCTCCGCGGACATGGCTCGCGGTCCCAGACGCTCCGCGGCATGTGGGGTCTTCCGGGATCGGGGCACGAACCCGTGTCCCCTGCATCAGCAGGTGGACTTTCAACCACTGCGCCACCAGGGAAGCCCGAAATGTGCCTTTTTGATTTATGGTTTTCTCTGGGTATATGCCCAGAAGTGGGATTGCTGGATCATATGGTAATTCTGTTTCTAGTTTTTTTAAGGAAACTCCATACTGTTCTCCATAGTGACTGTATCAATTTACATGCCCAGCAATAGTGGAAGAGGGATCCTTTTGTCTACACACTCCCCAGAATTTGTTGTTTGTAGATTTTCTGATGATGCCGATTCTAGCATGTGTGAGGTGATACCTCATTGTAGTTTTGATTTGCATTTCTCTAATAATTAGTAATGTTGAGCAGCTTTTCATGTGTGTCTTGGCCATCTCTGTGTCTTCTTTGAAGAAACGTCTCTTTAGATTTTCTGCCCATTTTGTATTGGGTTCTTTTTTAATATGAAGCTGCATGAGCTGTTTATATATATTGGAGATTAAACCTTTGTCCATTGATTCGTTTGCAACTATTTTCTTCCATTCTGAGGGAAGCGTTTTTCCATTTCCGTTTTTTTAACAAAAAATAGAAAGAAAAAGAAGCAGAACACTAATGTGCGTAAAATATGCCTTTTGAAACGGTCGTTTTGAAATATGGATGTCCTTTGAATTTTTTGGGCGCTATGTCACCCCAGGATTTGTTTTCAGGGCTGGTGTCATTTACAGGCCTGCAATGATTTTGAATATCAACTGATCATTAGTGCTGGGATAAAAGCTGCTGTTGTGTGACACGGCCTCAAGGTGGCAGCAGTTTTACCTTACCAAATCTGGTTACTAGGGCAACAGAGCCTCAATGGAAGTCGGGTTCTAGATTGGAATTTAGAATGGAATGTGCCAGGAGAAAGCCCCTCAAGTTTGTCTCACTACTTCTTGTTCGTGATTTTAATTTAATTTTTTATTTTTTGTATTACAGCAAGTTTGATGACAATGTTTGGGTTGTTGTAGGTGTGCAAGATGTGGTTCCTTTACACATATACATATGTCTGTTCTTCCTGGGATCCTTTTCCCATGTACGTTATGACAGAATGTTGAGAAGTCTTCTCTTGGTATTCCATAGGTCTTTGGTGATTATATATGTCACCTGTGTTTGTATATGTCTGTTAACCCCAATATCATAATGAAACCAATCCTCACACCTTTCCATTGGTGAACCATAAGTTTGTTTAATGAATCTGTGATTGCCCTTCTCCGTGGAAATATCTGCCCTGGTATCCATTTTTAGGTAACACCTATATGTGATATGATACCATATGTGTCTTTCACTTTCTGACTTACTACAAGTCACGTGATTACCTTTAGCCTCATCTACGGTGCTGCAAATGGCATTGTGTCCTTTATTTCCTTGGCTTCTATTCTGCCTTAGCGAGGTCCATTTCAACAATGTGATTCCCTGAGGGTTGAGGATTAGCTGACCGGGGCAGCCTGACCCTGCTGGCCGGCCCTCCCCAGGTGTGCCTGATTGAGGTCAATATAAACAGCGCTGCAGGCAGCAATAGCCCCTGAAGCTGTGCCTGACTCCATATTCTCTGCCCCGTCAGAAGTCTCGGGGCTGTGCTGGTGGGAGGGAGTGAGGGGCCACGGCTTTGTTGGTGGCCCGGTGTGAGTGGGGCTCTGATGGACTTTCTGCAGGAGTTGCCAGGCTGCCACCTGTAAAGAAGAGGATGTGTCACCCATACCTTCCGCTGGAATTTCTCTCCGGACAGAGGTGAGGAAGGAAAAAAAGCTGTGGGGGCCGGGACAGGAGGGGTATCTCAGGCAGGGCAATGGAAACCTTCCAGAAGTGAGCCCGGGGCCATGAACCTCCTTGCTGGCCTGGAGGCACCAAGTTGGCCTGCGTGCTGTCGCTGGTGTGGCTCCACAGCCCTTCCTCTAGGCTTTCAAGCCCTTGTACATATTCAGGTGTTTTACCTGGGAAGGGTGGGAACAGTTCAGCAGCAGCTGGCCTGGGGCTCAGCTCACGTTTACTCACAGATGCCTCGGCACGGTCCCCCAGCTTTGCAATCAGGACGCTCCTTGCATGGGGGGTGGGTTGCTGGCTGTATAGAGATGATTCCCCACCTCTGACCAATTTCAGAATTGTTTACCGCTGGAGCAAGTGCCCTGATAGGGTTTTCCTCTGTAAAACTCGTGGGTTCAGGTTTTTTTTATTTTATGTTTCCTTAGATTTTATTCCTCTGTTATGTATTTATAGATATAAGCGTGGAAATAATTCATTCATATAAATACATCTGTGTGAAGGGAAGAACTTTTTTCTGTTTTATTTTTAAATTTTATTTTTGAAAATTTTGAAATTTAATTTTATTTATTTTTTTATACAGCAGGTTATTATTAGTTATGTATTTTATGCATATAGATGTATACAGGTCAATCCCAATCTCCCAACTCATCCCACCACCACCACCCCATGGCTTCCCACACTTGGTGTCCATACGTTTGTTCTCTACCTCTGTGTCTCTATTTCTTCCCTGCAAATCAGTTCATCTGTACCATTTTTCTAGGTTCCACATATATGCCTTAATATACAATATATGTTTTTCTCTTTCTGACTTACTTCATTTTGTATGACAGTCTCTAGATCCATCGACTACTCTACAAATGACCCAGTTTCACTCCTTTATATGGCTCAGTAATATTCCATTTTATATATGTACCACATGTTTATCCGTTCATCTGTCTGTGGGCATTTAGTTTGCTTCCATTACCTGGCTATTGGAAATAGTGCTGCAATGAACATTGTGGTGAATGTTCCTTGTTTTTTTTTTTTTTTTTTTTTTTTCTGTACGCGAGCCTCTCACTGCTCTGGCCTCTCCCGTTGTGGAGCAGAGGCCCCGGTCACACAGGCTCCTCGGCCATGGCTCGCGGGCCCAGCCGCTCTGCGGCATGTGGGATCTTCCGGGATCGGGGCACGAACCCGTGTCCCCTGCATCAGCAGGTGGACACTCAACGACTGCGCAACCAGGGAAGCCTGAAATGTGCCTTTTTGATTTATGGTTTTCTCTGGGTATATGCCCAGATGTGGGATTGCTGGATCATATGGTAATTCTATTTCTAGTTTTTTTAAGGAAACTCCATACTGTTCTCCATAGTGACTGTATCAATTTACATGCCCAGCAATAGTGGAAGAGGGATCCTTTTGTCCACACCTTCCCCAGAATTTGTTGTTGTAGATTTTCTGATGATGCCGATTCTAGCACGTGTGAGGTGATACCGCATTGTAGTTTTGATTTGAATTTCTCTAATAATTAGTGATGTTGAGCAGCTTTTCATGTGTGTCTTGGACATCTCTGTGACTTCTATGAAGAAACGTCTCTTTAGATAATCTGCCCATTTTGTATTGGGTTGTTTGTTTTTTAATATGAAGCTCCATGAGCTGTTTATATATATTGGAGATTAAACCTTTGTCCTTTGATTCCTTTGCAACTATTTTTGCCCATTCTGAGGGATGCATTTTTCCATTCCCGTTTTTTTAACAAAAAATAGAAAGAAAGAAAAAGAAGCAGAACACTAATGTGCGTAAAATATGCCTTTTGAAACGGTCGTTTTGAAATATGGACGTCCTTTGTATTTTTTGGTCGCTATGTGACCCCAGGATTTGTTTTCAGGGCTGGTGTCATTTACAGGCCTGCAATGATTTTGAATATCAACTGATCATTAGCGCTGGGATAAAAGCTGCTGTTGTGTGAAACGGCCTCAAGGTGGCAGCAGTTCTCCCTTACCAAATCTGGTTACTAGGGCAACAGAGCCTCAATGGAAGTCGTGTTCTAGATTGGAATTTAGAATGGAATGTGCGAGGAGAAAGCCCCTCAAGTGTGTCTCACTACTTCTTGTTCGTGTTTTTAATTTACTTTTTTATTTTTTTTTATTACAGCAAGTTTGATTACAATGTTTGGCATGTTGTAGGTGTGCAAGATGTGGTTCTTTTACACATATACATATGTCTGTTCTTCTTGGGATCCTTTTCCCATGTACGTTATGACAGAATGTTGAGTAGTCTTCTCTTGGTATTCCGTAGGTCTTTGGTGATTATATATGTCACCTGTGTTTGTATATGTGTGTTAACCCCAATATCGTAATGAAACCAATCTTCACAACTTTCCATTGGTGAACCATAAGTTTGTTTAATGAATCTGTGATTGCCCTTCTCCGTGGAAATATCTGCCCTGGTATCCATTTTTAAGTAACACCTATAAGTGATATGATATGATATGTGTCTTTCACTTTCTGACTTACTACAAGTCACGTGATTACCTTTAGCCTCATCTACGGTGCTGCAAATGGCATTGTGTCCTTTATTTCCTTGGCTTCTATTCTGCCTTAGCGAGGTCCATTTTCAACAATGTGATTCCCTGAGGGTTGAGGATTAGCTGACCGGGGCAGCCTGACCCTGCCGGCCGGCCCTCCCCAGGTGTGCCTGGCTGAGGTCAATATAAACAGCGCTCAAGGCAGCAATAGCCCATAAAGCTGCGCCTGACTCCATATTCTCTGCCACGTCAGCAGTCTCGGGGCTGTGCTGGTGGGAGGGAGTGAGGGGCCACGGCTTTGTGGGTGGCCCGGTGTGAGTGGGGCTCTGCTGGACTTTCTGCAGGAGTTGCCAAGATGCCACCTGTAAAGAAGAGTATGTGTCGCCCATACCTTCTGCTGGAATACCTCTCCGGACAGAGGTGAGGAAGGAAAAAAAGCAGTGGGGGCCGGGACAGGAGGGGTATCTCAGGCAGGGCAATGGAAAGCTTCCAGAAGAGTGCCCGGTGCCAGGACCATCCTGGCTGGCCTGCAGGCACCAAGTTGGCCTGAGTGCTGTCGCTGGTGTGGCTCCACAGCCCTTCCTCTAGGCTTTCAAGCCCTTGTACATATTCAGGTGTTTTACCTGGGAAGGGTGGGAACAGTTCAGCAGCAGCTGGCCTGGGGCTCAGCTCACGTTTACTCACAGATGCCTCGGCACGGTCCCCCAGCTTTGCAATGAGGACGCTCCATGCGTGGGGTTGGGTTGCTGGCTGTATGGGAGATGATTCCCCACCTCTGACCAATTTCAGAATTGTTTATCGCTGGAGCAAGTGCCCTGATAGGGTTTTCCTCTGTAAAACTGGTGGGTTCAGGTGTTTTTTTTCTTTTTCTTTTCTGATTCTTTAGATTTTATTCCTCTTTTATGTATTTATAGATATAAGCATGGAAATAATTCATTCATATAAATACATCTGTGTGAAGGGAAGAACTTTTTTCTGTTTTATTTTTAAATTTTATTTTTGAAAATTTTGAAATTTAATTTTATTTATTTTTTTATACAGCAGGTTATTATAAGTTATGTATTTTATGCATATACATGTGTACAGGTCAATCCCAATCTCCCAACTCATCCCACCACCACCACCCCATGGCTTCCCACACTTGGTGTCCATACGTTTGTTCTCTACCTCTGTGTCTCTATTTCTTCCCTGCAAACCAGTTCATCTGTACCATTTTTTCTAGGTACCGCATATATGCCTTAATATACAATATTTGTTTTTCTCTTTCTGACTTACTTCATTCTGTATGACAGTCTCTAGATCCATCGACGTCTCTACAAATGACCCAGTTTCACTCGTTTATATGGCTGAGTAATATTCCATTTTATATATGTACCACATGTTTTTCCATTCGTCTGTCTGTGGGCATTTAGGTTGCTTCCATTACCTGGCTATTGTAAATAGTGCTGCAATGACCATTGTGGTGAATGTTCCTTTTTTTTTTTTTTTCTGTACGCGAGCCTCTCCCTGCTCTGGCCTCTCCCGTTGTGGAGCACAGGCTCCGGACACACAGGCTCCTCGGCCATGGCTCGCGGGCCCAGCCGCTCTGCGGCATGTGGGATCTTCCGGGATCGGGGCACGAACCCGTGTCCCCTGCATCAGCAGGCGGACTCTCAACGACTGCGCAACCAGGGAAGCCTGAAATGTGCCTTTTTGATTTATGGTATTCTCTGGGTATATGCCCAGAAGTGGGATTGCTGGATCATATGGTAATTCTATTTCTAGTTTTTTTAAGGAAACTCCATACTGTTCTCCATAGTGACTGTATCAATTTACATGCCCAGCAATAGTGGAAGAGGGATCCTTTTGTCCACACCTTCCCCAGAATTTGTTGTTTGTAGATTTTCTGATGATGCCGAATCTAGCACGTGTGAGGTGATACCGCATTGTAGTTTTGATTTGAATTTCTCTAATAATTAGTGATGTTGAGCAGCTTTTCATGTGTGTCTTGGCCATCTCTGTGTCTTCTATGAAGAAACGTCTCTTTAGATAATCTGCCCATTTTGTATTGGGTTGTTTGTTTTTTAATATGAAGCTCCATGAGCTGTTTATATATATTGGAGATTAAACCTTTGTCCATTGATTCCTTTGCAACTATTTTTGCCCATTCTGAGGGATGCATTTTTCCACTCCCGTTTTTTAACAAAAAATAGAAAGAAAGAAAAAGAAGCAGAACACTAATGTGCGTAAAATATGCCTTTTGAAACGGTCGTTTTGTAATATGGACGTCCTTTGAATTTTTTGGTCGCTATGTGACCCCAGGATTTGTTTTCAGGGCTGGTGTCATTTACAGGCCTGCAATGATTTTGAATATCAACTGATCATTAGCGCTGGGATAAAAGCTGCTGTTGTGTGAAACGGCCTCAAGGTGGCAGCAGTTCTCCCTTACCAAATCTGGTTACTAGGGCAACAGAGCCTCAATGGAAGTCGTGTTCTAGATTGGAATTTAGAATGGAATGTGCGAGGAGAAAGCCCCTCAAGTTTGTCTCACTACTTCTTGTTCGTGTTTTTAATTTAATTTTTTATTTTTTTATTACAGCCAGTTTGATTACAATGTTTGGCATGTTGTAGGTGTGCAAGATGTGGTTCTTTTACACATATACATATGTCTGTTCTTCTTGGGATCCTTTTCCCATGTACGTTATGGCAGAATGTTGAGTAGTCTTCTCTTGGTATTCCGTAGGTCTTTGGTGATTATATATGTCACCTGTGTTTGTATATGTCTGTTAACCCCAATATCGTAATGAAACCAATCTTCACAACTTTCCATTGGTGAACCATAAGTTTGTTTAATGAATCTGTGATTGCGCTTCTCCATGGAAATATCTGCCCTTGTATCCATTTTTAGGTAACACCTATAAGTGATATGATATGATATGTGTCTTTCACTTTCTGACTTACTACAAGTCACGTGATTACCTTTAGCCTCATCTATGGTGCTGCAAATGGCATTGTGTCCTTTATTTCCTTAGCATCTATTCTGCCTTAGCGAGGTCCATTTTCAACAATGTGATTCCCTGAGGGTTGAGGATTAGCTGACCGGGGCAGCCTGACCCTGCCGGCCGGCCCTCCCCAGGTGTGCCTGGTAGAGGTCAATATAAACAGCGCTCAAGGCAGCAATAGACCCTGAAGCTGTGCCTGACTCCATATTCTCTGCCACGTCAGCAGTCTCGGGGCTGTGCTGGTGGGAGGGAGTGAGGGGCCACGGCTTTGTAGGTGGCCCGGTGTGAGTGGGGCTGTGCTGGACTTTCTGCAGGAGTTGCCAACATGCCACGTGTAAAGAAGAGGATGTGTCGCCCATACCTTCTGCTGGAATTTCTCTCCGGACAGAGGTGAGGAAGGAAAAAAAGCAGTGGGCTCCGGGACAGGAGGGGTATCTCAGGCAGGGCAATGGAAAGCTTCCGGAAGAGTGCCAGGTGCCAGGACCATCCTGGCTGGCCTGCAGGCACCAAGTTGGCCTGAGTGCTGTCACTGGTGTGGCTCCACGGCCCTTCCTCTTGGCTTTCAAGCCCTTGTACATATTCAGGTGTTTTACCTGGGAAGGGTGGGAACAGTTCAGCAGCAGCTGGCCTGGGGCTCAGCTCACGTTTACTCACAGATGACTCGGCAGCGTCCCCCAGCTTTGCAATGAGGATGCTCCATGTGTGGGGTTGGGTTGCTGGCTGTATGGGAGATGATTCCCCACCTCTGACCAATTTCAGAATTGTTTACCGCTGGAGCAAGTGCCCTGATAGGGTTTTCCTCTGTAAAACTGGTGGGTTCAGGTGTCTTTTTTTTCTTTCTTTTATGGTTCTTTAGATTTTATTCCTCTTTTATGTATTTATAGATATAAGCATGGAAATAATTCATTCATATAAATACATCTGTGTGAAGGGAAGAAATTTTTCTGTTTTATTTTTAAATTTTATTTTTTAAAATTTTGAAATTTAATTTTATTTATTTTTTTATACAGCAGGTTATTATGAGTTATGTATTTTACGCATATACATGTATACAGGTCCATCCCAATCTCCCAACTCATCCCACCACCACCACACCATGGCTTCCCACACTTGGTGTCCATACGTATTTTCTCTACCTCTGTGTCTCTATTTCTTCCCTGCAAACCAGTTCATCTGTACCATTTTTTCTAGGTACCACATATATGCCTTAATATACAATATTTGTTTTTCTCTTTCTGACTTACTTCATTCTGTATGACAGTCTCTAGATCCATCGAAGTCTCTACAAATGACACAGTTTCATTCCTTTTTATGGCTGAGTAATATTCCATTTTATATATGTACCACATCTTTATCCATTCGTCTGTCTGTGGGCATTTAGGTTGCTTCCATTACCTGGCTATTGTAAATAGTGCTGCAATGACCATTGTGGTGAATGTGCCTTTTTGATTTATGGGTTTCTCTGGGTATATGCCCAGAAGTGGGATTGCTGGATCATATTGTAATTCTATTTCTAGTTTTTTAAAGGAAACTCCATACTGTTCTCCATAGTGACTGTATCAATTTACATGCCCAGCGATAGTGGAAGAGGGATCCTTTTGTCCACACCTTCCCCAGAATTTGTTGTTTGTAGATTTTCTGATGATGCCGATTCTAGCACGTGTGAGGTGATACCGCATTGTAGTTTTGATTTGAATTTCTCTAATAATTAGTGATGTTGAGCAGCTTTTCATGTGCGTCTTGGCCATCTCTGTGTCTTCTTTGAAGAAACGTCTCTTTAGATCTTCTGCCCATTTTTGTATTGGGTTATTTGTTTTTTTAATATTAAGCTGCATGAGCTGCTTATATATATTGGAGTTTAAACCTTTGTCCATTGATTCGTTTGCAACTATTTTCGCCCATTCTGAGCGATGCCTTTTTCCATTCCCGTTTTTTTAACAAAAAGAAAGAAAGAAAGAAAAAGAAGCAGAACACTAAAGTGCGTAAAATATGCCTTTTGAAACGGTCGTTTTGAAATATGGATGTCCTTTGAATTTTTTGGTCGCTATGTGACCCCAGGATTTGTTTTCAGGGCAGGTGTCATTAACAGGCCTGCAATGATTTTGAATATCAACTGATCTTTAGCGCTGGGATAAAAGCTGCTGTTGTGTGAAACGGCCTCAAGGTGGCAGCAGTTCTCCCTTACCAAATCTGGTTACAAGGGCAACAGAGCCTCAATGGAAGTCGTGTTCTAGATTGGAATTCAGAATGGAATGTGCCAGGAGAAAGCCCCTCAAGTTTGTCTCACTACTTCTTGTTCGTGTTTTTAATTTAATTTTTTATTTTTTTATTACAGCAAGTGTGATTACAATGTTTGGGTTGTTGTAGGTGTGCAAGATGTGGTTCCTTTACACATATACATATGTCTGTTCTTCCTGGGATCCTTTTCCCATGTACGTTATGACAGAATGTTGAGAAGTCTTCTCTTGGTATTCCATAGGTCTTTGGTGATTATATATGTCACCTGTGTTTGTATAGGTCTGTTAAACCCAATATCATAATGAAACCAATCCTCACACCTTTCCATTGGTGAACCATAAGTTTGTTTAATGAATCTGTGATTGCCCTTCTCCGTGGAAATATCTGCCCTGGTATCCATTTTTAGGTAACACCTATATGTGATATGATACGATATGTGTCTTTCACTTTCCGACTTACTGCAAGTCACGTGATTACCTTTAGCCTCATCTACGGTGCTGCAAATGGCATTGTGTCCTTTATTTCCTTGGCTTCTATTGTGCCTTAGCGAGGTCCATTTTCAACAATGTGATTCCCTGAGGGTTGAGGATTAGCTGACTGGGGCAGCCTGACCCTGCCGGCCGGCCCTCCCCAGGTGTGCCTTGTTGAGGTCAATATAAACAGCGCTGAAGGCAGCAATAGCCCCTGAAGCTGTGCCTGACTCCATATTCTCTGCCACGTCAGCAGTCTCGGGGCTGTGCTGGTGGGAGGGAGTGAGGGGCCACGGCTTTTGGGTGGCCCGGTGTTAGTGGGGCTCTGCTGGACTTTCTGCAGGAGTTGCCAAGATGCCACCTGTAAAGAAGAGGATGTGTGGCCCATACCTTCTGCTGGAATTTCTCTCCGGACAGAGGTGAGGAAGGAAAAAAAGCAGTGGGGGCCGGGACAGGAGGGGTATCTCAGGCAGGGCAATGGAAAGCTTCCAGAAGAGTGCCCGGGGCCAGGACCATCCTGGCTGGCCTGCAGGCACCAAGTTGGCCTGAGTGCTGTCGCTGGTGTGGCTCCACGGCCCTTTCTCTAGGCTTTCAAGCCCTTGTACCTATTCAGGTGTTTTACCTGGGAAGGGTGGGAACAGTTCATCAGCAGCTGGCCTGGGGCTCAGCTCACGTTTACTCACAGATGCCTCGGCACCGTCCCCCAGCTTTGCAATGAGGATGCTCCATGTGTGGGGTTGGGTTGCTGGCTGTATCGGAGATGATTCCCCACCTCTGACCAATTTCAGAATTGTTTACCGCTGGAGCAAGTGCCCTGATAGGGTTTTCCTCTGTAAAACTGGTGGGTTCAGGTGTTTGTTTTTTTTTTTTTTCTTTTATGGTTCTTTAGATTTGATTCCTCTTTTATGTATTTATAGATATAAGCATGGAAATAATTCATTCATATAAATACATCTGTGTGAAGGGAAGTATTTTTTCTGTTTTATTTTTAAATTTTATTTTTTAAAATTTTGAAATTTGATTTTATTTATTTTTTTATACAGCAGGTTATTATTAGCTATGTATTTTACGCATATACATGTATACAGGTCAATCCCAATCTCCCAACTCATCCCACCACCACCACACCATGGCTTCCCACTCTTGGTGTCCATACGTTTTTTCTCTACCTCTGTGTCTCTATTTCTTCCCTGCAAACCAGTTCATCTGTACCATTTTTTCTAGGTACCACATATATGCCTTAATATACAATATTTGTTTTTCTCTTTCTGACTTACTTCATTCTGTATGACAGTCTCTAGATCCATCGAAGTCTCTACAAATGACCCAGTTTCATTCCTTTTTATGGCTGAGTAATATTCCATTTTATATATGTACCACATCTTTATCCATTCGTCTGTCTGTGGGCATTTAGGTTGCTTCCATTACCTGGCTATTGTAAATAGTGCTGCAATGACCATTGTGGTGAATGTGCCTTTTTGATTTATGGGTTTCTCTGGGTATATGCCCAGAAGTGGGATTGCTGGATCATATGGTAATTCTATTTCTAGTTTTTTTAAGGAAACTCCATACTGTTCTCCATAGTGACTGACTGTATCAATTTACATGCCCAGCAATAGTGGAAGAGGGATCCTTTTGTCCACACCTTCCCCAGAATTTGTTGTTTGTAGATTTTCTGATGATGCCGATTCTAGCACGTGTGAGGTGATACCGCATTGTAGTTTTGATTTGAATTTCTCTAATAATTAGTGATGTTGAGCAGCTTTTCATGTGCGTCTTGGCCATCTCTGTGTCTTCTTTGAAGAAACGTCTCTTTAGATCTTCTGCCCATTTTTGTATTGGGTTGTTTGTTTTTTTAATATTAAGCTGCATGAGCTGTTTATATATATTGGAGTTTAAACGTTTGTCCATTGATTCGTTTGCAACTATTTTCGCCCATTCTGAGGGATGCCTTTTTCCATTCCCGTTTTTTTAACAAAAAGAAAGAAAGAAAGAAAAAGAAGCAGAACACTAATGTGCGTAAAATATGCCTTTTGAAACGGTCGTTTTGAAATATGGATGTCCTTTGAATTTTTTGGTCGCTATGTGACCCCAGGATTTGTTTTCAGGGCAGGTGTCATTAACAGGCCTGCAATGATTTTGAATATCAACTGATCTTTAGCGCTGGGATAAAAGCTGCTGTTGTGTGAAACGGCCTCAAGGTGGCAGCAGTTCTCCCTTACCAAATCTGGTTACTACGGCAACAGAGCCTCAATGGAAGTCGTGTTCTAGATTGGAATTCAGAATGGAATGTGCCAGGAGAAAGCCCCTCAAGTTTGTCTCACTACTTGTTGTTCGTGTTTTTAATTTAATTTTTTTTTATTACAGCAAGTTTGATTACAATGTTTAGCTTGTTGTAGGTGTGCAAGATGTGGTTCCTTTACACATATAAATATGTCTGTTCTTCCTGGGATCCTTTTCCCATGTACGTTATGACAGAATGTTGAGAAGTCTTCTCTTGGTATTCCATAGGTCTTTGGTGATTATATATGTCACCTGTGTTTGTATATGTCTGTTAAACCCAATATCATAATGAAACCAATCCTCACACCTTTCCATTGGTGAACTATAAGTTTGTTTAATGAATCTGTGATTGCCCTTCTCCGTGGAAATATCTGCCCTGGTATCCATTTTTAGGTAACACCTATATGTGATATGATACGATATGTGTCTCTCACTTTCTGACTTACTGCAAGTCACGTGATTACCTTTAGCCTCATCTACGGTGCTGCAAATGGCATTGTGTCCTTTATTTCCTTGGCTTCTATTCTGCCTTAGCGAGGTCCATTTTCAACAATGTGATTCCCTGATGGTTGAGGATTAGCTGACCTGGGCAGCCTGACCCTGCCAGCCGGCCCTCGCCAGCCGTGCCTGGTTGAGGTCAATATAAACAGCGCTCCAGGCAGCAATAGCCCCTGAAGCTGAGCCTAACTCCATATTCTCTGCCCCGTCAGCAGTTTCGGGGCTGTGCTGGTGGGAGGGAGTGAGGGGCCACGGCTTTATGGGTGGCCCGGTGTGAGTGGTGCTCTGCTGGACTTTCTGCAGGAGTTGCCAGGCTGCCACCTGTAAAGAAGACGATGTATCGCCCATACCTTCCGCTGGAATTTCTCTCCGGACAGAGGTGAGGAAGGAAAAAAGCAGTGGGGCCCGGGACAGGAGGGGTATCTCAGGCAGGGCAATGGAAAGCTTCCAGTAGAGCGCCTGGGGCCTGGACCATACTGGCTGGCCTGCAGGCACCAAGTTGTCCTGCATGCTGTTGCGGGTGTGGCTCCACGGCCCTTCCTCTAGGCTTTCAAACCCTTGTACATATTCAGGTGTTTTACCTGGGAAGGGTGGGAACAGTTCAGCAGCAGCTGGCCTGGGGCTCAGCTCACGTTTACTCACAGATGCCTCGACACGGTCCCCCAGCTTTGCAATGAGGACGCTCCTTGCGTGGGGTTGGGTTGCTGGCTGTATGGGAGATGATTCCCCACCTCTGACCAATTTCAGAATTGTTTACCGCTGGAGCAAGTGCCCTGATAGGGTTTTCCTCTGTAAAACTGGTGGGTTCAGGTTTTTTTTTTCTTTATGGTTCGTTAGATTTTATTCCTCTTTTATGTATTTATAGATATAAGCATGGAAATAATTCATTCATATAAATACTTCTGTGTGAAGGGAAGAACTTTTTTCGGTTTTATTTTTTATTTTTTTGATGTATGCGGGCCTCTTACTGTTGTGGCCTCACCAGTTGCGGAGCACAGGCTCCGTACGCGCAGGGTCAGCGGCCATGGCTCACGGGCCCAGCCGCTCTGCGGCATATGGGAACTTTCCTGACCGGGCCACGAACCCGTATCCCCTGCATCGGCAGGCGGACTCTCAAACACTGCGCAACCAGGGAGGCCCTCTGTTTTATTTTTAAATTTTATTTTTTAAAATTTTGAAATTTAATTTTATATATTTTTTTATACAGCAGGTTATTATTAGTTATGTATTTTATGCATATACATGTATACAGGTCAATCCCAATCTCCCAACTCATCCCACCACCACCACCCCATGGCTTCCCACACTTGGTGTCCATACGTTTGTTCTCTACCTCTGTGTCTCTATTTCTTCCCTGCAAACCAGTTCATCTGTACCATTTTTTCTAGGTACCACATATATGCCTTAATACACAATATTTGTTTTTCTCTTTCTGACTTACTTCATTCTGTATGACAGTCTCTAGGTCCATCAAAATCTCTACAAATGACCCAGTTTCACGCCTTTATATGGCTGAGTAATATTCCATTTATATATGTACCACATCTTTATCCATTTGTCTGTCTGTGGGCATTTATGTTGCTTCCATTACCTGGCTATTGTAAATAGTGCTGCAATGACCATTGTGGTGAATGTGCCTTTTTGTTTTATGGGTTTCTCTGGGTATATGCCCAGAAGTGGGATTGCTGGATCATATGGTAATTCTATTTCTAGTTTCTTTAAAGAAACTCCATACTGTTCTCCATAGTGACTGCATCAATTTACATGCCCACCAAGAGTGGAAAAGGGATCCTTTTGTCCACACCCTCCCCAGAATTTGTTGTTTGTAGATTTTCTGATGATGCCGATTCTAGCAGGTGTGAGGTGATACCTCATTGTAGTTTTGATTTGCATTTCTCTAATAATTAGTGATGTTGAGCAGCTTTTCATGTGCGTCTTGGCCATCTCTGTGTCTTCTTTGAAGAAACGTCTCTTTAGATCTTCTGCCCATTTTTGTATTGGGTTGATGTTTTTTTAATATTAAGCTGCATGAGCTGTTTATAAATATTGGAGATTAAACCTTTGTCCATTGATTCGTTTGCAACTATTTTCGCCCATTCTGAGGGATGCCTTTTTCCATTCCCGTTTTTTTAACAATAGAAAGAAAGAAAGAAAAAGAAGCAGAACACTAATGTGCGTAAAATATGCCTTTTGAAACGGTCGTTTTGAAATATGGATGTCCTTTGAATTTTTTGGTCGCTATGTGACCCCAGGATTTGTTTTCAGGGCAGGTGTCATTTACAGGCCTGCAATGATTTTGAATATCAACTGATCTTTAGCGCTGGGATAAAAGCTGCTGTTGTGTGAAACGGCCTCAAGGTGGCAGCAGTTCTCCCTTACCAAACCTGGTTAGTAGGGCACAGAGCCTCAATGGAAGTCGTGTTCAAGATTGGAATTTAGAATGGAATGTGCCAGGAGAAAGCCCCTCAAGTTTGTCTCACTACTTCTTGTTCATGTTTTTAATATAATTTTTTAAATTTTTTATTACAGCAAGTTTGATTACAATGTTTAGCTTGTTGTAGGTGTGCAAGATGTGGTTCCTTTACACATATACATATGTCTGTTCTTCCTGGGATCCTTTTCCCATGTACGTTATGACAGAATGTTGAGAACTCTTCTCTTGGTATTCCATAGGTCTTTGGTGATTATATATGTCACCGTGTTTGTATATGTCTGTTAACCCCAATATCGTAATGAAACCAATCCTCACACATTTCCATTGGTGAACCATAAGTTTGTTTAATGAATCTGTGATTGCCCTTCTCCGTGGAAATATCTGCCCTGGTATCCATTTTTAGGTAACACCTATATGTGATATGATACGATATGTCTCTTTCACTTTCTGACTTACTACAAGTCACGTGATTACCTTTAGCCTCATCTACGGTGCTGCAAATGGCATTGTGTCCTTTATTTCCTTGGCTTCTCTTCTGCCTTAGCGAGGCCCATTTTCAACAATGTGATTCCCTTAGGGTTGAGGATTAGCTGACCGGGGCAGCCTGACCCTGCCGGCCGGCCCTCCCTAGGTGTGCCTGATTGAGGTCAATATAAACAGCGCTGCAGGCAGCAATAGCCCCTGAAGCTGTTCCTGACTCCATATTCTGTACCCTGTCAGCAGTCTCGGGGCTGTGCTTGTGGGAGGGAGTGAGGGGCCACAGCTTTGTGGGCGGCCCGGTGTGAGTGTGGCTCTGCTGGACTTTCTGCAGGAGTTGCCAGGCTGCCACCTGTAAAGAAGAGGATGTGTCGCCCATACCTTCCGCTGGAATTTCTCTCCGGACAGAGGTGAGGAAGGAAAAAAGCAGTGGGGGCCGGGACAGGAGGGGTATTTCAGGCAGGGCAATGGAAAGCTTCCGGAAGAGTGCCAGGGGCCAGGACCAACCTGGCTGGCCTGCAGGCACCAAGTTGGCCTGAGTGCTGTCACTGGTGTGGCTCCACGGCCCTTCCTCTAGGCTTTCAAGCCCTTGTACATATTCAGGTGTTTTACCTGGGAAGGGTGGGAACAGTTCAGCAGCAGCTGGCCTGGGGCTCAGCTCACGTTTACTCACAGATGCCTCGGCAGCGTCCCCCAGCTTTGCAATGAGGATGCTCCATGTGTGGGGTTGGGTTGCTGGCTGTATGGGAGATGATTCCCCACCTCTGACCAATTTCAGAATTGTTTACCGCTGGAGCAAGTGCCCTGATAGGGTTTTCCTCTGTAAAACTGGTGGGTTCAGGTGTTTTTTTTTTCTTTCTTTTATGTTTCTTTAGATTTTATTCCTCTTTTATGTATTTATAGATATAAGCATGGAAATAATTCATTCATATAAATACATCTGTGAAGGGAAGAATTTTTTCTGTTTTATTTTTAAATTTTATTTTTTAAAATTTTGAAATATAATTTTATTTATTATTTTATACAGAAGGTTATTATGAGTTATGTATTTTACTTATATACATGTATACAGGTCAATCCCAATCTCCCAACTCATCCCACCACCACCACACCATGGCTTCCCACACTTGGTGTCCATACGTTTTTTCTCTACCTCTGTGTCTCTATTTCTTCCCTGCAAACCAGTTCATCTGTGCCATTTTTTCTAGGTACCACATATATGCCTTAATATACAATATTTGTTTTTCTCTTTCTGACTTACTTCATTCTGTATGACAGTCTCTAGATCCATCGAAGTCTCTACAAATGACACAGTTTCATTCCTTTTTATGGCTGAGTAATATTCCATTTTATATATGTACCACATCTTTATCCATTCGTCTGTCTGTGGGCATTTAGGTTGCTTCCATTACCTGGCTATTGTAAATAGTGCTGCAATGACCATTGTGGTGAATGTGCCTTTTTGATTTATGGGTTTCTCTGGGTATATGCCCAGAAGTGGGATTGCTGGATCATATGGTAATTCTATTCCTAGTTTTTTTAAGGAAACTCCATACTGTTCTCCATAGTGACTGTATCAATTTACATGCCCAGCAATAGTGGAAGAGGGATCCTTTTGTCCACACCTTCCCCAGAATTTGTTGTTTGTAGATTTTCTGATGATGCCGATTCTAGCACGTGTGAGGTGATACCGCATTGTAGTGTTGATTTGAATTTCTCTAATAATTAGTGATGTTGAGCAGCTTTTCATGTGCGTCTTGGCCATCTCTGTGTCTTCTTTGAAGAAACGTCTCTTTAGATCTTCTGCCCATTTTTGTATTGGGTTATTTGTTTTTTTAATATTAAGCTGCATGAGCTGTTTATATATATTGGAGTTTAAACGTTTGTCCATTGATTCGTTTGCAACTATTTTCGCCCATTCTGAGGGATGCCTTTTTCCATTCCCGTTTTTTTAACAAAAAGAAAGAAAGAAAGAAAAAGAAGCAGAACACTAATGTGCGTAAAATATGCCTTTTGAAACGGTCGTTTTGAAATATGGATGTCCTTTGAATTTTTTGGTCGCTATGTGACCCCAGGATTTGTTTTCAGGGCAGGTGTCATTAACAGGCCTGCAATGATTTTGAATATCAACTGATCTTTAGCGCTGGGATAAAAGCTGCTGTTGTGTGAAACGGCCTCAAGGTGGCAGCAGTTCTCCCTTACCAAATCTGGTTACAAGGGCAACAGAGCCTCAATGGAAGTCGTGTTCTAGATTGGAATTCAGAATGGAATGTGCGAGGAGAAAGCCCCTCAAGTTTGTCTCACTACTTCTTGTTCGTGTTTTTAATTTAATTTTTTATTTTTTTTATTACAGCAAGTTTGATGACAATGTTTGGGTTGTTGTAGGTGTGCAAGATGTGGTTCCTTTACACATATACATATGTCTGTTCTTCCTGGGATCCTTTTCCCATGTACGTTATGACAGAATGTTGAGAAGTCTTCTCTTGGTATTCCATAGGTCTTTGGTGATTATATATGTCACCTGTGTTTGTATAGGTCTGTTAAACCCAATATCATAATGAAACCAATCCTCACACCTTTCCATTGGTGAACCATAAGTTTGTTTAATGAATCTGTGATTGCCCTTCTCCGTGGAAATATCTGCCCTGGTATCCATTTTTAGGTTACACCTATATGTGATATTATACGATATGTGTCTTTCACTTTCTGACTTACTGCAAGTCACGTGATTACCTTTAGCCTCATCTACGGTGCTGCAAATGGCATTGTGTCCTTTATTTCCTTGGCTTCTATTGTGCCTTAGCGAGGTCCATTTTCAACAATGTGATTCCCTGAGGGTTGAGGATTAGCTGACTGGGGCAGCCTGACCCTGCCGGCCGGCCCTCCCCAGGTGTGCCTTGTTGAGGTCAATATAAACAGCGCTGAAGGCAGCAATAGCCCCTGAAGCTGTGCCTGACTCCATATTCTCTGCCACGTCAGCAGTCTCGGGGCTGTGCTGGTGGGAGGGAGTGAGGGGCCACGGCTTTGTGGGTGGCCCGGTGTTAGTGGGGCTCTGCTGGACTTTCTGCAGGAGTTGCCAAGATGCCACCTGTAAAGAAGAGGATGTGTGGCCCATACCTTCTGCTGGAATTTCTCTCCGGACAGAGGTGAGGAAGGAAAAAAAGCAGTGGGGGCCGGGACAGGAGGGGTATCTCAGGCAGGGCAATGGAAAGCTTCCAGAAGAGTGCCCGGGGCCAGGACCATCCTGGCTGGCCTGCAGGCACCAAGTTGGCCTGAGTGCTGTCGCTGGTGTGGCTCCACGGCCCTTTCTCTAGGCTTTCAAGCCCTTGTACCTATTCAGGTGTTTTACCTGGGAAGGGTGGGAACAGTTCATCAGCAGCTGGCCTGGGGCTCAGCTCACGTTTACTCACAGATGCCTCGGCACCGTCCCCCAGCTTTGCAATGAGGATGCTCCATGTGTGGGGTTGGGTTGCTGGCTGTATGGGAGATGATTCCCCACCTCTGACCAATTTCAGAATTGTTTACCGCTGGAGCAAGTGCCCTGATAGGGTTTTCCTCTGTAAAACTCGTGGGTTCAGGTGTTTTTTTTTTTTCTTTTATGGTTCTTTAGATTTTATTCCTCTTTTATGTATTTATAGATATAAGCATGGAAATAATTCATTCATATAAATACATCTGTGTGAAGGGAAGTATTTTTTCTGTTTTATTTTTAAATTTTATTTTTTAAAATTTTGAAATTTAATTTTATTTATTTTTTAATACAGCAGGTTATTATTAGTTATGTATTTTACGCATATACATGTATACAGGTCAATCCCAATCTCCCAACTCATCCCACCACCACCACACCATGGCTTCCCACTCTTGGTGTCCATACGTTTTTTCTCTACCTCTGTGTCTCTATTTCTTCCCTGCAAACCAGTTCATCTGTACCATTTTTTCTAGGTACCACATATATGCCTTAATATACAATATTTGTTTTTCTCTTTCTGACTTACTTCATTCTGTATGACAGTCTCTAGATCCATCGAAGTCTCTACAAATGACCCAGTTTCATTCCTTTTTATGGCTGAGTAATATTCCATTTTATATATGTACCACATCTTTATCCATTCGTCTGTCTGTGGTCCTTTAGGTTGCTTCCATTACCTGGCTATTGTAAATAGTGCTGCAATGAACATTGTGGTGAATGTGCCTTTTTGATTTATGGGTTTCTCTGGGTATATGCCCAGAAGTGGGATTGCTGGATCATATGGTAATTCTATTCCTAGTTTTTTTAAGGAAACTCCATACTGTTCTCCATAGTGACTGTATCAATTTACATGCCCAGCAATAGTGGAAGAGGGATCCTTTTGTCCACACCTTCCCCAGAATTTGTTGTTTGTAGATTTTCTGATGATGCCGATTCTAGCACGTGTGAGGTGATACCGCATTGTAGTGTTGATTTGAATTTCTCTAATAATTAGTGATGTTGAGCAGCTTTTCATGTGCGTCTTGGCCATCTCTGTGTCTTCTTTGAAGAAACGTCTCTTTAGATCTTCTGCCCATTTTTGTATTGGGTTATTTGTTTTTTTAATATTAAGCTGCATGAGCTGTTTATATATATTGGAGTTTAAACGTTTGTCCATTGATTCGTTTGCAACTATTTTCGCCCATTCTGAGGGATGCCTTTTTCCATTCCCGTTTTTTTAACAAAAAGAAAGAAAGAAAGAAAAAGAAGCAGAACACTAATGTGCGTAAAATATGCCTTTTGAAACGGTCGTTTTGAAATATGGATGTCCTTTGAATTTTTTGGTCGCTATGTGACCCCAGGATTTGTTTTCAGGGCAGGTGTCATTAACAGGCCTGCAATGATTTTGAATATCAACTGATCTTTAGCGCTGGGATAAAAGCTGCTGTTGTGTGAAACGGCCTCAAGGTGGCAGCAGTTCTCCCTTACCAAATCTGGTTACAAGGGCAACAGAGCCTCAATGGAAGTCGTGTTCTAGATTGGAATTCAGAATGGAATGTGCGAGGAGAAAGCCCCTCAAGTTTGTCTCACTACTTCTTGTTCGTGTTTTTAATTTAATTTTTTATTTTTTTTATTACAGCAAGTTTGATGACAATGTTTGGGTTGTTGTAGGTGTGCAAGATGTGGTTCCTTTACACATATACATATGTCTGTTCTTCCTGGGATCCTTTTCCCATGTACGTTATGACAGAATGTTGAGAAGTCTTCTCTTGGTATTCCATAGGTCTTTGGTGATTATATATGTCACCTGTGTTTGTATAGGTCTGTTAAACCCAATATCATAATGAAACCAATCCTCACACCTTTCCATTGGTGAACCATAAGTTTGTTTAATGAATCTGTGATTGCCCTTCTCCGTGGAAATATCTGCCCTGGTATCCATTTTTAGGTTACACCTATATGTGATATTATACGATATGTGTCTTTCACTTTCTGACTTACTGCAAGTCACGTGATTACCTTTAGCCTCATCTACGGTGCTGCAAATGGCATTGTGTCCTTTATTTCCTTGGCTTCTATTGTGCCTTAGCGAGGTCCATTTTCAACAATGTGATTCCCTGAGGGTTGAGGATTAGCTGACTGGGGCAGCCTGACCCTGCCGGCCGGCCCTCCCCAGGTGTGCCTTGTTGAGGTCAATATAAACAGCGCTGAAGGCAGCAATAGCCCCTGAAGCTGTGCCTGACTCCATATTCTCTGCCACGTCAGCAGTCTCGGGGCTGTGCTGGTGGGAGGGAGTGAGGGGCCACGGCTTTGTGGGTGGCCCGGTGTTAGTGGGGCTCTGCTGGACTTTCTGCAGGAGTTGCCAAGATGCCACCTGTAAAGAAGAGGATGTGTGGCCCATACCTTCTGCTGGAATTTCTCTCCGGACAGAGGTGAGGAAGGAAAAAAAGCAGTGGGGGCCGGGACAGGAGGGGTATCTCAGGCAGGGCAATGGAAAGCTTCCAGAAGAGTGCCCGGGGCCAGGACCATCCTGGCTGGCCTGCAGGCACCAAGTTGGCCTGAGTGCTGTCGCTGGTGTGGCTCCACGGCCCTTTCTCTAGGCTTTCAAGCCCTTGTACCTATTCAGGTGTTTTACCTGGGAAGGGTGGGAACAGTTCATCAGCAGCTGGCCTGGGGCTCAGCTCACGTTTACTCACAGATGCCTCGGCACCGTCCCCCAGCTTTGCAATGAGGATGCTCCATGTGTGGGGTTGGGTTGCTGGCTGTATGGGAGATGATTCCCCACCTCTGACCAATTTCAGAATTGTTTACCGCTGGAGCAAGTGCCCTGATAGGGTTTTCCTCTGTAAAACTCGTGGGTTCAGGTGTTTTTTTTTTTTTCTTTTATGGTTCTTTAGATTTTATTCCTCTTTTATGTATTTATAGATATAAGCATGGAAATAATTCATTCATATAAATACATCTGTGTGAAGGGAAGTATTTTTTCTGTTTTATTTTTAAATTTTATTTTTTAAAATTTTGAAATTTAATTTTATTTATTTTTTAATACAGCAGGTTATTATTAGTTATGTATTTTACGCATATACATGTATACAGGTCAATCCCAATCTCCCAACTCATCCCACCACCACCACACCATGGCTTCCCACTCTTGGTGTCCATACGTTTTTTCTCTACCTCTGTGTCTCTATTTCTTCCCTGCAAACCAGTTCATCTGTACCATTTTTTCTAGGTACCACATATATGCCTTAATATACAATATTTGTTTTTCTCTTTCTGACTTACTTCATTCTGTATGACAGTCTCTAGATCCATCGAAGTCTCTACAAATGACCCAGTTTCATTCCTTTTTATGGCTGAGTAATATTCCATTTTATATATGTACCACATCTTTATCCATTCGTCTGTCTGTGGTCCTTTAGGTTGCTTCCATTACCTGGCTATTGTAAATAGTGCTGCAATGAACATTGTGGTGAATGTGCCTTTTTGATTTATGGTTTTCTCTGGGTATATGCCCAGAAGTGGGATTGCTGGATCATATGGTAATTCTATTTCTAGTTTTTTTAAGGAAACTCCATACTGTTCTCCATAGTGACTGACTGTATCAATTTACATGCCCAGCAATAGTGGAAGAGGGATCCTTTTGTCCACACCTTCCCCAGAATTTGTTGTTTGTAGATTTTCTGATGATGCCAATTCTAGCACGTGTGAGGTGATACCGCATTGTAGTTTTGATTTGAATTTCTCTAATAATTAGTGATGTTGAGCAGCTTTTCATGTGCGTCTTGGCCATCTCTGTGTCTTCTTTGAAGAAACGTCTCTTTAGATCTTCTGCCCATTTTTGTATTGGGTTGTTTGTTTTTTTAATATTAAGCTGCATGAGCTGTTTATATATGTTGGAGTTTAAACGTTTGTCCATTGATTCGTTTGCAACTATTTTCGCCCATTCTGAGGGATGCCTTTTTCCATTCCCGTTTTTTTAACAAAAAGAAAGAAAGAAAGAAAAAGAAGCAGAACACTAATGTGCGTAAAATATGCCTTTTGAAACGGTCGTTTTGAAATATGGATGTCCTTTGAATTTTTTGGTCGCTATGTGACCCCAGGATTTGTTTTCAGGGCAGGTGTCATTAACAGGCCTGCAATGATTTTGAATATCAACTGATCTTTAGCGCTGGGATAAAAGCTGCTGTTGTGTGAAACGGCCTCAAGGTGGCAGCAGTTCTCCCTTACCAAATCTGGTTATTAGGGCAACAGAGCCTCAATGGAAGTCGTGTTCTAGATTGGAATTCAGAATGGAATGTGCCAGGAGAAAGCCCCTCAAGTTTGTCTCACTACTTCTTGTTCGTGTTTTTAATTTAATTTTTTTTTTATTACAGCAAGTTTGATTACAATGTTTAGCTTGTTGTAGGTGTGCAAGATGTGGTTCCTTTACACATATAAATATGTCTGTTCTTCCTGGGATCCTTTTCCCATGTACGTTATGACAGAATGTTGAGAAGTCTTCTCTTGGTATTCCATAGGTCTTTGGTGATTATATATGTCACCTGTGTTTGTATATGTCTGTTAAACCCAATATCATAATGAAACCAATCCTCACACCTTTCCATTGGTGAACTATAAGTTTGTTTAATGAATCTGTGATTGCCCTTCTCCGTGGAAATATCTGCCCTGGTATCCATTTTTAGGTAACACCTATATGTGATATGATACGATATGTGTCTCTCACTTTCTGACTTACTGCATGTCACGTGATTACCTTTAGCCTCATCTACGGTGCTGCAAATGGCATTGTGTCCTTTATTTCCTTGGCTTCTATTCTGCCTTAGCGAGGTCCATTTTCAACAATGTGATTCCCTGAGGGTTGAGGATTAGCTGACTGGGGCAGCCTGACCCTGCCGGCCGGCCCTCCCCAGGTGTGCCTTGTTGAGGTCAATATAAACAGCGCTGAAGGCAGCAATAGCCCCTGAAGCTGTGCCTGACTCCATATTCTCTGCCACGTCAGCAGTCTCGGGGCTGTGCTGGTGGGAGGGAGTGAGGGGCCACGGCTTTGTGGGTGGCCCGGTGTGAGTGGTGCTCTGCTGGACTTTCTGCAGGAGTTGCCAGGCTGCCACCTGTAAAGAAGACGATGTATCGCCCATACCTTCCGCTGGAATTTCTCTCCGGACAGAGGTGAGGAAGGAAAAAAGCAGTGGGGCCCGGGACAGGAGGGGTATCTCAGGCAGGGCAATGGAAAGCTTCCAGTAGAGCGCCTGGGGCCTGGACCATCCTGGCTGGCCTGCAGGCACCAAGTTGTCCTGCATGCTGTTGCGGGTGTGGCTCCACGGCCCTTCCTCTAGGCTTTCAAACCCTTGTACATATTCAGGTGTTTTACCTGGGAAGGGTGGGAACAGTTCAGCAGCAGCTGGCCTGGGGCTCAGCTCACGTTTACTCACAGATGCCTCGACACGGTCCCCCAGCTTTGCAATGAGGACGCTCCTTGCGTGGGGTTGGGTTGCTGGCTGTATGGGAGATGTTTCCCCACCTCTGACCAATTTCAGAATTGTTTACCGCTGGAGCAAGTGCCCTGATAGGGTTTTCCTCTGTAAAACTGGTGGGTTCAGGTTTTTTTTTTCTTTATGGTTCGTTAGATTTTATTCCTCTTTTATGTATTTATAGATATAAGCATGGAAATAATTCATTCATATAAATACTTCTGTGTGAAGGGAAGAACTTTTTTCGGGTTTATTTTTTATTATTTTGCTGTATGCGGGCCTCTCACTGTTGTGGCCTCACCAGTTGCGGAGCACAGGCTCCGGACGCGCAGGCTCAGCGGCCATGGCTCACGGGCCCAGCCACTCCGCGGCATATGGGAACCTCCCATACCGGGCCACGAACCCGTATCCCCTGAATCGGCAGGCAGACTCCCAAACACTGCGCCACCAGGGAGGCCCTCGGTTTTATTTTTAAATTTTATTTTTAAAAATTTTGAAATTTAATTTTATATATTTTTTTATACAGCAGGTTATTATTAGTTATGTATTTTATGCATATACATGTATACAGGTCAATCCCAATCTCCCAACTCATCCCACCACCACCACCCCATGGCTTCCCACACTTGGTGTCCATACGTTTGTTCTCTACCTCTGTGTCTCTATTTCTTCCCTGCAAACCAGTTCATCTGTACCATTTTTTCTAGGTACCACATATATGCCTTAATATACAATATTTGTTTTTCTCTTTCTGACTTACCTCATTCTGTATGACAGTCTCTAGATCCATAAAAATCTCTACAAATGACCCAGTTTCACGCCTTTGTATGGCTGAGTAATATTCCATTTACATATGTACCACATCTTTATCCATTTGTCTGTCTGTGGGCATTTATGTTGCTTCCATTACCTGGCTATTGTAAATAGTGCTGCAATGACCATTGTGGTGAATGTGCCTTTTTGTTTTATGGGTTTCTCTGGGTATATGCCCAGAAGTGGGATTGCTGGATCATATGGTAATTCTATTTCTAGTTTCTTTAAAGAAACTCCATACTGTTCTCCATAGTGACTGCATCAATTTACATGCCCACCAAGAGTGGAAAAGGGATCCTTTTGTCCACACCCTCCCCAGAATTTGTTGTTTGTAGATTTTCTGATGATGCCAATTCTAGCAGGTGTGAGGTGATACCTCATTGTAGTTTTGATTTGCATTTCTCTAATAATTAGTGATGTTGAGCAGCTTTTCATGTGCGTCTTGGCCATCTCTGTGTCTTCTTTGAAGAAACGTCTCTTTAGATCTTCTGCCATTTTTGTATTGGGTTGTTTGTTTTTTTAATATTAAGCTGCATGAGCTGTTTATAAATATTGGAGATTAAACCTTTGTCCATTGATTCGTTTGCAACTATTTTCGCCCATTCTGAGGGAGGCCTTTTTCCATTCCCGTTTTTTTAACAATAGAAAGAAAGAAAGAAAAAGAAGCAGAACACTAATGTGCGTAAAATATGCCTTTTGAAACGGTCGTTTTGAAATATGGATGTCCTTTGAATTTTTTGGTCGCTATGTGACCCCAGGATTTGTTTTCAGGGCAGGTGTCATTTACAGGCCTGCAATGATTTTGAATATCAACTGATCTTTAGCGCTGGGATAAAAGCTGCTGTTGTGTGAAATGGCCTCAAGGTGGCAGCAGTTCTCCCTTACCAAACCTGGTTAGTAGGGCACATAGCCTCAATGGAAGTCGTGTTCAAGATTGGAATTTAGAATGGAATGTGCCAGGAGAAAGCCCCTCAAGTTTGTCTCACTACTTCTTGTTCGTGTTTTTAATTTAATTTTTTAAATTTTTTATTACAGCAAGTTTGATTACAATGTTTAGATTGTTGTAGGTGTGCAAGATGTGGTTCCTTTACACATATACATATGTCTGTTCTTCCTGGGATCCTTTTCCCATGTACGTTATGACAGAATGTTGAGAAGTCTTCTCTTGGTATTCCATAGGTCTTTGGTGATTATATATGTCACCGTGTTTGTATATGTCTGTTAACCCCAATATCGTAATGAAACCAATCCTCACACATTTCCATTGGTGAACCATAAGTTTGTTTAATGAATCTGTGATTGCCCTTCTCCGTGGAAATATCTGCCCTGGTATCCATTTTTAGGTAACACCTATATGTGATATGATACGATATGTGTCTTTCACTTTCTGACTTACTACAAGTCACGTGATTACCTGTAGCCTCATCTACGGTGCTGCAAATGGCATTGTGTCCTTTATTACCTTGGCTTCTCTTCTGCCTTAGCGAGGCCCATTTTCAACAATGTGATTCCCTGAGGGTTGAGGATTAGCTGACCGGGGCAGCCTGACCCTGCCGGCCGGCCCTCCCCAGGTGTGCCTGATTGAGGTCAATATAAACAGCGCTGCAGGCAGCAATAGCCCCTGAAGCTGTTCCTGACTCCATATTCTGTACCCCGTCAGCAGTCTCGGGGCTGTGCTTGTGGGAGGGAGTGAGGGGTCACGGCTTTGTGGGCGGCCCGGTGTGAGTGTGGCTCTGCTGGACTTTCTGCAGGAGTTGCCAGGCTGCCACCTGTAAAGAAGAGGATGTGTCGCCCATACCTTCCGCTGGAATTTCTCTCCAGACAGAGGTGAGGAAGGAAAAAAGCAGTGGGGGCCGGGACAGGAGGGGTATCTCAGGCAGGGCAATGGAAAGCTTCCAGAAGAGCGCCTGGGGCCAGGACCAACCTGGCTGGCCTACAGGCACCAAGTTGGCCTGCGTGCTGTCGCTGGTGTGGCTCCTCGGCCCTTCCTCTAGGCTTTCAAGCCCTTGTACCTATTCAGGTGTTTTACCTGGGAAGGGTGGGAACAGTTCAGCAGCAGCTGGCCTGGGGCTCAGCTCACGTTTACTCACAGATGCCTCGGCACGGTCCCCCAGCTTTGCAATGAGGACGCTCCTTGCGTGGGGTTGGGTTGCTGGCTGTATGGGAGATGATTCCCCACCTCTGACCAATTTCAGAATTGTTTACCACTGGAGCAAGTGCCCTGATAGGGTTTTCCTCTGTAAAACTGGTGGGTTCAGGTTTTTTTTTTTCTTTATGGTTCGTTAGATTTGATTCCTCTTTTATGTATTTATAGATATAAGCATGGAAATAATTCATTCATATAAATACATCTGTGTGTAGGGAAGAACTTTTTTCTGTTTTATTTTTAAATTTTATATTTTAAAATTTAGAAATTTAATTTTATGTATTTTTTTATACAGCAGGTTATTATTAGTTATGTATTTTATGCATATACATGTATACAGGTCAATCCCAATCTCCCAACTCATCCCACCACCACCACCCCATGGCTTCCCACACTTGGTGTCCATACGTTTGTTCTCTACCTCTGTGTCTCTATTTCTTCCCTGCAAACCAGTTCATCTGTACCATTTTTTCTAGGTACCACATATATGCCTTAATATACAATATTTGTTTTTCTCTTTCTGACTTACTTCATTCTGTATGACAGTCTCTAGATCCATCGACGTCTCTACAAATTACCCAGTTTCACTCCTTTATATGGCTGAGTAATATTCCATTTTATATATGTACCACATGTTTTTCCATTCGTCTGTCTGTGGGCATTTAGGTTGCTTCCATTACCTGGCTATTGTAAATAGTGCTGCAATGACCATTGTGGTGAATGTTCCTTTTTTTTTTTTTTCTGTACGCGAGCCTCTCCCTGCTCTGGCCTCTCCCGTTGTGGAGCACAGGCTCCGGACACACAGGCTCCTCGGCCATGGCTCGCGGGCCCAGCCGCTCTGCGGCATGTGGGATCTTCCGGGATCGGGGCACGAACCTGTGTCCCCTGCATCAGCAGGCGGACTCTCAACGACTGCGCAACCAGGGAAGCCTGAAATGTGCCTTTTTGATTTATGGTATTCTCTGGGTATATGCCCAGAAGTGGGATTGCTGGATCATATGGTAATTCTATTTCTAGTTTTTTTAAGGAAACTCCAAACTGTTCTCCATAGTGACTGTATCAATTTACATGCCCAGCAATAGTGGAAGAGGGATCCTTTTGTCCACACCTTCCCCAGAATTTGTTGTTTGTAGATTTTCTGATGATGCCGAATCTAGCACGTGTGAGGTGATACCGCATTGTAGTTTTGATTTGAATTTCTCTAATAATTAGTGATGTTGAGCAGCTTTTCATGTGTGTCTTGGCCATCTCTGTGTCTTCTATGAAGAAACGTCTCTTTAGATAATCTGCCCATTTTGTATTGGGTTGTTTGTTTTTTAATATGAAGCTCCATGAGCTGTTTATATATATTGGAGATTAAACCTTTGTCCATTGATTCATTTGCAACTATTTTTGCCCATTCTGAGGGATGCATTTTTCCATTCCCGTTTTTTAACAAAAAATAGAAAGAAAGAAAAAGAAGCAGAACACTAATGTGCGTAAAATATGCCTTTTGAAACGGTCGTTTTGAAATATGGATGTCCTTTGAATTTTTTGGTCGCTATGTGACCCCAGGATTTGTTTTCAGGGCAGGTGTTATTTACAGACCTGCAATGATTTTGAATATCAACTGATCTTTAGCGCTGGGATAAAAGCTGCTGTTGTGTGAAACGGCCTCAAGGTGGCAGCAGTTCTCCCTTACCAAATCTGGTTACAAGGGCAACAGAGCCTCAATGGAAGTCGTGTTCTAGATTGGAATTCAGAATGGAATGTGCCAGGAGAAAGCCCCTCAAGTTTGTCTCACTACTTCTTGTTCGTGTTTTTAATTTAATTTTTTATTTTTTTTATTACAGCAAGTTTGATGACAATGTTTGGGTTGTTGTAGGTGTGCAAGATGTGGTTCCTTTACACATATACATATGTCTGTTCTTCCTGGGATCCTTTTCCCATGTACGTTATGACAGAATGTTGAGAAGTCTTCTCTTGGTATTCCATAGGTCTTTGGTGATTATATATGTCACCTGTGTTTGTATAGGTCTGTTAAACCCAATATCATAATGAAACCAATCCTCACACCTTTCCATTGGTGAACCATAAGTTTGTTTAATGAATCTGTGATTGCCCTTCTCCGTGGAAATATCTGCCCTGGTATCCATTTTTAGGTTACACCTATATGTGATATGATACGATATGTGTCTTTCACTTTCTGACTTACTGCAAGTCACGTGATTACCTTTAGCCTCATCTACGGTGCTGCAAATGGCATTGTGTCCTTTATTTCCTTGGCTTCTATTGTGCCTTAGCGAGGTCCATTTTCAACAATGTGATTCCCTGAGGGTTGAGGATTAGCTGACTGGGGCAGCCTGACCCTGCCGGCCGGCCCTCCCCAGGTGTGCCTTGTTGAGGTCAATATAAACAGGGCTCAAGGCAGCAATAGCCCCTGAAGCTGTGCCTGACTCCATATTCTCTGCCACGTCAGCAGTCTCGGGGCTGTGCTGGTGGGAGGGAGTGAGGGGCCACGGCTTTGTGGGTGGCCCGGTGTTAGTGGGGCTCTGCTGGACTTTCTGCAGGAGTTGCCAAGATGCCACCTGTAAAGAAGAGGATGTGTGGCCCATACCTTCTGCTGGAATTTCTCTCCGGACAGAGGTGAGGAAGGAAAAAAAGCAGTGGGGGCCGGGACAGGAGGGGTATCTCAGGCAGGGCAATGGAAAGCTTCCAGAAGAGTGCCCGGGGCCAGGACGATCCTGGCTGGCCTGCAGGCACCAAGTTGGCCTGAGTGCTGTCGCTGGTGTGGCTCCACGGCCCTTTCTCTAGGCTTTCAAGCCCTTGTACCTATTCAGGTGTTTTACCTGGGAAGGGTGGGAACAGTTCATCAGCAGCTGGCCTGGGGCTCAGCTCACGTTTACTCACAGATGCCTCGGCACCGTCCCCCAGCTTTGCAATGAGGATGCTCCATGTGTGGGGTTGGGTTGCTGGCTGTATGGGAGATGATTCCCCACCTCTGACCAATTTCAGAATTGTTTACCGCTGGAGCAAGTGCCCTGATAGGGTTTTCCTCTGTAAAACTCGTGGGTTCAGGTGTTTTTTTTTTTTTCTTTTATGGTTCTTTAGATTTTATTCCTCTTTTATGTATTTATAGATATAAGCATGGAAATAATTCATTCATATAAATACATCTGTGTGAAGGGAAGTATTTTTTCTGTTTTATTTTTAAATTTTATTTTTTAAAATTTTGAAATTTAATTTTATTTATTTTTTAATACAGCAGGTTATTATTAGTTATGTATTTTACGCATATACATGTATACAGGTCAATCCCAATCTCCCAACTCATCCCACCACCACCACACCATGGCTTCCCACTCTTGGTGTCCATACGTTTTTTCTCTACCTCTGTGTCTCTATTTCTTCCCTGCAAACCAGTTCATCTGTACCATTTTTTCTAGGTACCACATATATGCCTTAATATACAATATTTGTTTTTCTCTTTCTGACTTACTTCATTCTGTATGACAGTCTCTAGATCCATCGAAGTCTCTACAAATGACCCAGTTTCATTCCTTTTTATGGCTGAGTAATATTCCATTTTATATATGTACCACATCTTTATCCATTCGTCTGTCTGTGGTCCTTTAGGTTGCTTCCATTACCTGGCTATTGTAAATAGTGCTGCAATGAACATTGTGGTGAATGTGCCTTTTTGATTTATGGTTTTCTCTGGCTATATGCCCAGAAGTGGGATTGCTGGATCATATGGTAATTCTATTTCTAGTTTTTTTAAGGAAACTCCATACTGTTCTCCATAGTGACTGACTGTATCAATTTACATGCCCAGCAATACTGGAAGAGGGATCCTTTTGTCCACACCTTCCCCAGAATTTGTTGTTTGTAGATTTTCTGATGATGCCGATTCTAGCACGTGTGAGGTGATACCGCATTGTAGTTTTGATTTGAATTTCTCTAATAATTAGTGATGTTGAGCAGCTTTTCATGTGCGTCTTGGCCATCTCTGTGTCTTCTTTGAAGAAACGTCTCTTTAGATCTTCTGCCCATTTTTGTATTGGGTTGTTTGTTTTTTTAATATTAAGCTGCATGAGCTGTTTATATATATTGGAGTTTAAACGTTTGTCCATTGATTCGTTTGCAACTATTTTCGCCCATTCTGAGGGATGCCTTTTTCCATTCCCGTTTTTTTAACAAAAAGAAAGAAAGAAAGAAAAAGAAGCAGAACACTAATGTGCGTAAAATATGCCTTTTGAAACGGTCGTTTTGAAATATGGATGTCCTTTGAATTTTTTGGTCGCTATGTGACCCCAGGATTTGTTTTCAGGGCAGGTGTCATTAACAGGCCTGCAATGATTTTGAATATCAACTGATCTTTAGCGCTGGGATAAAAGCTGCTGTTGTGTGAAACGGCCTCAAGGTGGCAGCAGTTCTCCCTTACCAAATCTGGTTACTAGGGCAACAGAGCCTCAATGGAAGTCGTGTTCTAGATTGGAATTCAGAATGGAATGTGCCAGGAGAAAGCCCCTCAAGTTTGTCTCACTACTTCTTGTTCGTGTTTTTAATTTAATTTTTTTTTTATTACAGCAAGTTTGATTACAATGTTTAGCTTGTTGTAGGTGTGCAAGATGTGGTTCCTTTACACATATAAATATGTCTGTTCTTCCTGGGATCCTTTTCCCATGTACGTTATGACAGAATGTTGAGAAGTCTTCTCTTGGTATTCCATAGGTCTTTGGTGATTATATATGTCACCTGTGTTTGTATAGGTCTGTTAAACCCAATATCATAATGAAACCAATCCTCACACCTTTCCATTGGTGAACTATAAGTTTGTTTAATGAATCTGTGATTGCCCTTCTCCGTGGAAATATCTGCCCTGGTATCCATTTTTAGGTAACACCTATATGTGATATGATACGATATGTGTCTCTCACTTTCTGACTTACTGCAAGTCACGTGATTACCTTTAGCCTCATCTACGGTGCTGCAAATGGCATTGTGTCCTTTATTTCCTTGGCTTCTATTCTGCCTTAGCGAGGTCCATTTTCAACAATGTGATTCCCTGATGGTTGAGGATTAGCTGACCTGGGCAGCCTGACCCTGCCAGCCGGCCCTCGCCAGGCGTGCCTGGTTGAGGTCAATATAAACAGCGCTCCAGGCAGCAATAGCCCCTGAAGCTGAGCCTAACTCCATATTCTCTGCCCCGTCAGCAGTTTCGGGGCTGTGCTGGTGGGAGGGAGTGAGGGGCCACGGCTTTGTGGGTGGCCCGGTGTGAGTGGTGCTCTGCTGGACTTTCTGCAGGAGTTGCCAGGCTGCCACCTGTAAAGAAGACGATGTATCGCCCATACCTTCCGCTGGAATTTCTCTCAGGACAGAGGTGAGGAAGGAAAAAAGCAGTGGGGCCCGGGACAGGAGGGGTATCTCAGGCAGGGCAATGGAAAGCTTCCAGTAGAGCGCCTGGGGCCTGGACCATCCTGGCTGGCCTGCAGGCACCAAGTTGTCCTGCATGCTGTTGCGGGTGTGGCTCCACGGCCCTTCCTCTAGGCTTTCAAACCCTTGTACATATTCAGGTGTTTTACCTGGGAAGGGTGGGAACAGTTCAGCAGCAGCTGGCCTGGGGCTCAGCTCACGTTTACTCACAGATGCCTCGACACGGTCCCCCAGCTTTGCAATGAGGACGCTCCTTGCGTGGGGTTGGGTTGCTGGCTGTATGGGAGATGTTTCCCCACCTCTGACCAATTTCAGAATTGTTTACCGCTGGAGCAAGTGCCCTGATAGGGTTTTCCTCTGTAAAACTGGTGGGTTCAGGTTTTTTTTTTCTTTATGGTTCGTTAGATTTTATTCCTCTTTTATGTATTTATAGATATAAGCATGGAAATAATTCATTCATATAAATACTTCTGTGTGAAGGGAAGAACTTTTTTCGGGTTTATTTTTTATTATTTTGCTGTATGCGGGCCTCTCACTGTTGTGGCCTCACCAGTTGCGGAGCACAGGCTCCGGACGCGCAGGCTCAGCGGCCATGGCTCACGGGCCCAGCCACTCCGCGGCATATGGGAACCTCCCAGACCGGGCCACGAACCCGTATCCCCTGAATCGGCAGGCAGACTCTCAAACACTGCGCCACCAGGGAGGCCCTCGGTTTTATTTTTAAATTTTATTTTTTAAAATTTTGAAATTTAATTTTATATATTTTTTTATACAGCAGGTTATTATTAGTTATGTATTTTATGCATATACATGTATACAGGTCAATCCCAATCTCCCAACTCATCCCACCACCACCACCCCATGGCTTCCCACACTTGGTGTCCATACGTTTGTTCTCTACCTCTGTGTCTCTATTTCTTCCCTGCAAACCAGTTCATCTGTACCATTTTTTCTAGGTACCACATATATGCCTTAATATACAATATTTGTTTTTCTCTTTCTGACTTACTTCATTCTGTATGACAGTCTCTAGATCCATCAAAATCTCTACAAATGACCCAGTTTCACGCCTTTGTATGGCTGAGTAATATTCCATTTACATATGTACCACATCTTTATCCATTTGTCTGTCTGTGGGCATTTATGTTGCTTCCATTACCTGGCTATTGTAAATAGTGCTGCAATGACCATTGTGGTGAATGTGCCTTTTTGTTTTATGGGTTTCTCTGGGTATATGCCCAGAAGTGGGATTGCTGGATCATATGGTAATTCTATTTCTAGTTTCTTTAAAGAAACTCCATACTGTTCTCCATAGTGACTGCATCAATTTACATGCCCACCAAGAGTGGAAAAGGGATCCTTTTGTCCACACCCTCCCCAGAATTTGTTGTTTGTAGATTTTCTGATGATGCCGATTCTAGCAGGTGTGAGGTGATACCTCATTGTAGTTTTGATTTGCATTTCTCTAATAATTAGTGATGTTGAGCAGCTTTTCATGTGCGTCTTGGCCATCTCTGTGTCTTCTTTGAAGAAATGTCTCTTTAGATCTTCTGCCATTTTTGTATTGGGTTGTTTGTTTTTTTAATATTAAGCTGCATGAGCTGTTTATAAATATTGGAGATTAAACCTTTGTCCATTGATTCGTTTGCAACTATTTTCGCCCATTCTGAGGGAGGCCTTTTTCCATTCCCGTTTTTTTAACAATAGAAAGAAAGAAAGAAAAAGAAGCAGAACACTAATGTGCGTAAAATATGCCTTTTGAAACGGTCGTTTTGAAATATGGATGTCCTTTGAATTTTTTGGTCGCTATGTGACCCCAGGATTTGTTTTCAGGGCAGGTGTCATTTACAGGCCTGCAATGATTTTGAATATCAACTGATCTTTAGCGCTGGGATAAAAGCTGCTGTTGTGTGAAACGGCCTCAAGGTGGCAGCAGTTCTCCCTTACCAAACCTGGTTAGTAGGGCACAGAGCCTCAATGGAAGTCGTGTTCAAGATTGGAATTTAGAATGGAATGTGCCAGGAGAAAGCCCCTCAAGTTTGTCTCACTACTTCTTGTTCGTGTTTTTAATTTAATTTTTTAAATTTTTTATTACAGCAAGTTTGATTACAATGTTTAGCTTGTTGTAGGTGTGCAAGATGTGGTTCCTTTACACATATACATATGTCTGTTCTTCCTGGGATCCTTTTCCCATGTACGTTATGACAGAATGTTGAGAAGTCTTCTCTTGGTATTCCATAGGTCTTTGGTGATTATATATGTCACCGTGTTTGTATAGGTCTGTTAACCCCAATATCGTAATGAAACCAATCCTCACACATTTCCATTGGTGAACCATAAGTTTGTTTAATGAATCTGTGATTGCCCTTCTCCGTGGAAATATCTGCCCTGGTATCCATTTTTAGGTAACACCTATATGTGATATGATACGATATGTGTCTTTCACTTTCTGACTTACTACAAGTCACGTGATTACCTTTAGCCTCATCTACGGTGCTGCAAATGGCATTGTGTCCTTTATTTCCTTGGCTTCTCTTCTGCCTTAGCGAGGCCCATTTTCAACAATGTGATTCCCTGAGGGTTGAGGATTAGCTGACCGGGGCAGCCTGACCCTGCCGGCCGGCCCTCCCTAGGTGTGCCTGATTGAGGTCAATATAAACAGCGCTGCAGGCAGCAATAGCCCCTGAAGCTGTTCCTGACTCCATATTCTGTACCCCGTCAGCAGTCTCGGGGCTGTGCTTGTGGGAGGGAGTGAGGGGCCACGGCTTTGTGGGCGGCCCAGTGTGAGTGTGGCTCTCCTGGACTTTCTGCAGGAGTTGCCAGGCTGCCACCTGTAAAGAAGAGGATGTGTCGCCCATACCTTCCGCTGGAATTTCTCTCCGGACAGAGGTGAGGAAGGAAAAAAGCAGTGGGGGCCGGGACAGGAGGGGTATCTCAGGCAGGGCAATGGAAAGCTTCCAGAAGAGCGCCCGGGGCCAGGACCAACCTGGCTGGCCTACAGGCACCAAGTTGGCCTGCGTGCTGTCGCTGGTGTGGCTCCTCGGCCCTTCCTCTAGGCTTTCAAGCCCTTGTACATATTCAGGTGTTTTACCTGGGAAGGGTGGGAACAGTTCAGCAGCAGCTGGCCTGGGGCTCAGCTCACGTTTACTCACAGATGCCTCGGCACGGTCCCCCAGCTTTGCAATGAGGACGCTCCTTGCGTGGGGTTGGGTTGCTGGCTGTATGGGAGATGATTCCCCACCTCTGACCAATTTCAGAATTGTTTACCGCTGAAGCAAGTGCCCTGATAGGGTTTTCCTCTGTAAAACTGGTGGGTTCAGGTTTTTTTTTTTCTTTATGGTTCGTTAGATTTGATTCCTCTTTTATGTATTTATAGATATAAGCCTGGAAATAATTCATTCATATAAATACATCTGTGTGAAGGGAAGAACTTTTTTCTGTTTTATTTTTAAATTTTATTTTTTAAAATTTTGTAATTTAATTTTATGTATTTTTTTATACAGCAGGTTATTATTAGTTATGTATTTTATGCATATACATGTATACAGGTCAATCCCAATCTCCCAACTCATCCCACCACCACCACCCCATGGCTTCCCACACTTGGTGTCCATACGTTTGTTCTCTACCTCTGTGTCTCTATTTCTTCCCTGCAAACCAGTTCATCTGTACCATTTTTTCTAGGTACCGCATATATGCCTTAATATACAATATTTGTTTTTCTCTTTCTGACTTACTTCATTCTGTATGACAGTCTCTAGATCCATCGACGTCTCTACAAATGACCCAGTTTCACTCCTTTATATGGCTGAGTAATATTCCATTTTATATATGTACCACATGTTTTTCCATTCGTCTGTCTGTGGGCATTTAGGTTGCTTCCATTACCTGGCTATTGTAAATAGTGCTGCAATGACCATTGTGGTGAATGTTCCTTTTTTTTTTTTTTTCTGTACGCGAGCCTCTCCCTGCTCTGGCCTCTCCCGTTGTGGAGCACAGGCTCCGGACACACAGGCTCCTCGGCCATGGCTCGCGGGCCCAGCCGCTCTGCGGCATGTGGGATCTTCCGGGATCGGGGCACGAACCCGTGTCCCCTGCATCAGCAGGCGGACTCTCAACGACTGCGCAACCAGGGAAGCCTGAAATGTGCCTTTTGGATTTATGGTATTCTCTGGGTATATGCCCAGAAGTGGGATTGCTGGATCATATGGTAATTCTATTTCTAGTTTTTTTAAGGAAACTCCATACTGTTCTCCATAGTGACTGTATCAATTTACATGCCCAGCAATAGTGGAAGAGGGATCCTTTTGTCCACACCTTCCCCAGAATTTGTCGTTTGTAGATTTTCTGATGATGCCGAATCTAGCACGTGTGAGGTGATACCGCATTGTAGTTTTGATTTGAATTTCTCTAATAATTAGTGATGTTGAGCAGCTTTTCATGTGTGTCTTGGCCATCTCTGTGTCTTCTATGAAGAAACGTCTCTTTAGATAATCTGCCCATTTTGTATTGGGTTGTTTGTTTTTTAATATGAAGCTCCATGAGCTGTTTATATATATTGGAGATTAAACCTTTGTCCATTGATTCCTTTGCAACTATTTTTGCCCATTCTGAGGGATGCATTTTTCCAGTCCCGTTTTTTAACAAAAAATAGAAAGAAAGAAAAAGAAGCAGAACACTAATGTGCGTAAAATATGCCTTTTGAAACGGTCGTTTTGTAATATGGACGTCCTTTGAATTTTTTGGTCGCTATGTGACCCCAGGATTTGTTTTCAGGGCTGGTGTCATTTACAGGCCTGCAATGATTTTGAATATCAACTGATCATTAGCGCTGGGATAAAAGCTGCTGTTGTGTGAAACGGCCTCAAGGTGACAGCAGTTCTCCCTTACCAAATCTGGTTACTAGGGCAACAGAGCCTCAATGGAAGTCGGGTTCTAGATTGGAATTTAGAATGGAATGTGCGAGGAGAAAGCCCCTCAAGTTTGTCTCACTACTTCTTGTTCGTGTTTTTAATTAAATTTTTTATTTTTTTTATTACAGCAAGTTTGATTACAATGTTTGGCATGTTGTAGGTGTGCAAGATGTGGTTCTTTTACACATATACATATGTCTGTTCTTCTTGGGATCCTTTTCCCATGTACGTTATGACAGAATGTTGAGTAGTCTTCTCTTGGTATTCCGTAGGTCTTTGGTGATTATATATGTCACCTGTGTTTGTATATGTGTGTTAACCCCAATATCGTAATGAAACCAATCTTCACAACTTTCCATTGGTGAACCATAAGTTTGTTTAATGAATCTGTGATTGCCCTTCTCCGTGGAAATATCTGCCCTGGTATCCATTTTTAGGTAACACCTATAAGTGATATGATAGGATATGTGTCTTTCACTTTCTGACTTACTACAAGTCACGTGATTACCTTTAGCCTCATCTACGGTGCTGCAAATGGCATTGTGTCCTTTATTTCCTTAGCATCTATTCTGCCTTAGCGAGGTCCATTTTCAACAATGTGATTCCCTGAGGGTTGAGGATTAGCTGACCGGGGCAGCCTGACCCTGCCGGCCGGCCCTCCCCAGGTGTGCCTTGTTGAGGTCAATATAAACAGCGCTCAAGGCAGCAATAGACCCTGAAGCTGTGCCTGACTCCATATTCTCTGCCACGTCAGCAGTCTCGGGGCTGTGCTGGTGGGAGGGAGTGAGGGGCCACGGCTTTGTGGGTGGCCCGGTGTTAGTGGGGCTCTGCTGGACTTTCTGCAGGAGTTGCCAAGATGCCACCTGTAAAGAAGAGTATGTGTCGCCCATACCTTCTGCTGGAATTTCTCTCCGGACAGAGGTGAGGAAGGAAAAAAAGCAGTGGGGGCCGGGACAGGAGGGGTATCTCAGGCAGGGCAATGGAAAGCTTCCGGAAGAGTACCCGGGTCCAGGACCATCCTGGCTGGCCTGCAGGCACCAAGTTGGCCTGAGTGCTGTCGCTGGTGTGGCTCCACGGCCCTTTCTCTAGGCTTTCAAGCCCTTGTACCTATTCAGGTGTTTTACCTGGGAAGGGTGGGAACAGTTCATCAGCAGCTGGCCTGGGGCTCAGCTCACGTTTACTCACAGATGCCTCGGCACCGTCCCCCAGCTTTGAAATGAGGATGCTCCATGTGTGGGGTTGGGTTGCTGGCTGTATGGGAGATGATTCCCCACCTCTGACCAATTTCAGAATTGTTTACCGCTGGAGCAAGTGCCCTGATAGGGTTTTCCTCTGTAAAACTCGTGGGTTCAGGTGTTTTTTTTTTTTTTTCTTTTATGGTTCTTTAGATTTTATTCCTCTTTTATGTATTTATAGATATAAGCATGGAAATAATTCATTCATATAAATACATCTGTGTGAAGGGAAGTATTTTTTCTGTTATATTTTTAAATTTTATTTTTTAAAATTTTGAAATTTAACTTTATTTATTTTTTAATACAGCAGGTTATTATTAGTTATGTATTTTACGCATATACATGTATACAGGTCAATCCCAATCTCCCAACTCATCCCACCACCACCACACCATGGCTTCCCACTCTTGGTGTCCATACGTTTTTTCTCTACCTCTGTGTCTCTATTTCTTCCCTGCAAACCAGTTCATCTGTACCATTTTTTCTAGGTACCACATATATGCCTTAATATACAATATTTGTTTTTCTCTTTCTGACTTACTTCATTCTGTATGACAGTCTCTAGATCCATCGAAGTCTCTACAAATGACCCAGTTTCATTCCTTTTTATGGCTGAGTAATATTCCATTTTATATATGTACCACATCTTTATCCATTCGTCTGTCTGTGGTCCTTTAGGTTGCTTCCATTACCTGGCTATTGTAAATAGTGCTGCAATGAACATTGTGGTGAATGTGCCTTTTTGATTTATGGTTTTCTCTGGCTATATGCCCAGAAGTGGGATTGCTGGATCATATGGTAATTCTATTTCTAGTTTTTTTAAGGAAACTCCATACTGTTCTCCATAGTGACTGACTGTATCAATTTACATGCCCAGCAATAGTGGAAGAGGGATCCTTTTGTCCACACCTTCCCCAGAATTTGTTGTTTGTAGATTTTCTGATGATGCCGATTCTAGCACGTGTGAGGTGATACCGCATTGTAGTTTTGATTTGAATTTCTCTAATAATTAGTGATGTTGAGCAGCTTTTCATGTGCGTCTTGGCCATCTCTGTGTCTTCTTTGAAGAAACGTCTCTTTAGATCTTCTGCCCATTTTTGTATTGGGTTATTTGTTTTTTTAATATTAAGCTGCATGAGCTGTTTATATATATTGGAGTTTAAACGTTTGTCCATTGATTCGTTTGCAACTATTTTCGCCCATTCTGAGGGATGCCTTTTTCCATTCCCGTTTTTTTAACAAAAAGAAAGAAAGAAAGAAAAAGAAGCAGAACACTAATGTGCGTAAAATATGCCTTTTGAAACGGTCGTTTTGAAATATGGATGTCCTTTGAATTTTTTGGTCGCTATGTGACCCCAGGATTTGTTTTCAGGGCAGGTGTCATTAACAGGCCTGCAATGATTTTGAATATCAACTGATCTTTAGCGCTGGGATAAAAGCTGCTGTTGTGTGAAACGGCCTCAAGGTGGCAGCAGTTCTCCCTTACCAAATCTGGTTACTAGGGCAACAGAGCCTCAATGGAAGTCGTGTTCTAAATTGGAATTCTGAATGGAATGTGCCAGGAGAAAGCCCCTCAAGTTTGTCTCACTACTTCTTGTTCGTGTTTTTAATTTAATTTTTTATTTTTTTTATTACAGCAAGTTTGATTACAATGTTTAGCTTGTTGTAGGTGTGCAAGATGTGGTTCCTTTACACATATAAATATGTCTGTTCTTCCTGGGATCCTTTTCCCATGTACGTTATGACAGAATGTTGAGAAGTCTTCTCTTGGTATTCCATAGGTCTTTGGTGATTATATATGTCACCTGTGTTTGTATATGTCTGTTAAACCCAATATCATAATGAAACCAATCCTCACACCTTTCCATTGGTGAACTATAAGTTTGTTTAATGAATCTGTGATTGCCCTTCTCCGTGGAAATATCTGCCCTGGTATCCATTTTTAGGTAACACCTATATGTGATATGATACGATATGTGTCTCTCACTTTCTGACTTACTGCAAGTCACGTGATTACCTTTAGCCTCATCTACGGTGCTGCAAATGGCATTGTGTCCTTTATTTCCTTGGCTTCTATTCTGCCTTAGCGAGGTCCATTTTCAACAATGTGATTCCCTGATGGTTGAGGATTAGCTGACCTGGGCAGCCTGACCCTGCCAGCCGGCCCTCGCCAGGCGTGCCTGGTTGAGGTCAATATAAACAGCGCTCCAGGCAGCAATAGCCCCTGAAGCTGAGCCTAACACCATATTCTCTGCCCCGTCAGCAGTTTCGGGGCTGTGCTGGTGGGAGGGAGTGAGGGGCCACGGCTTTGTGGGTGGCCCGGTGTGAGTGGTGCTCTGCTGGACTTTCTGCAGGAGTTGCCAGGCTGCCACCTGTAAAGAAGACGATGTATCGCCCATACCTTCCGCTGGAATTTCTCTCAGGACAGAGGTGAGGAAGGAAAAAAGCAGTGGGGCCCGGGACAGGAGGGGTATCTCAGGCAGGGCAATGGAAAGCTTCCAGTAGAGCGCCTGGGGCCTGGACCATCCTGGCTGGCCTGCAGGCACCAAGTTGTCCTGCATGCTGTTGCGGGTGTGGCTCCACGGCCCTTCCTCTAGGCTTTCAAACCCTTGTACATATTCAGGTGTTTTACCTGGGAAGGGTGGGAACAGTTCAGCAGCAGCTGGCCTGGGGCTCAGCTCACGTTTACTCACAGATGCCTCGACACGGTCCCCCAGCTTTGCAATGAGGACGCTCCTTGCGTGGGGTTGGGTTGCTGGCTGTATGGGAGATGATTCCCCACCTCTGACCAATTTCAGAATTGTTTACCGCTGGAGCAAGTGCCCTGATAGGGTTTTCCTCTGTAAAACTGGTGGGTTCAGGTTTTTTTTTTCTTTATGGTTCGTTAGATTTTATTCCTCTTTTATGTATTTATAGATATAAGCATGGAAATAATTCATTCATATAAATACTTCTGTGTGAAGGGAGGAACTTTTTTCGGTTTTATTTTTTATTTTTTTGCTGTATGCGGGCCTCTCACTGTTGTGGCCTCACCAGTTGCGGAGCACAGGCTCCGGACGCGCAGGCTCAGCGGCCATGGCTCACGGGCCCAGCCACTCCGCGGCATATGGGAACCTCCCAGACCGGGCCACGAACCCGTATCCCCTGAATCGGCAGGCGGACTCTCAAACACTGCGCCACCAGGGAGGCCCTCTGTTTTATTTTTAAATTTTATTTTTTAAAATTTTGAAATTTAATTTTATATATTTTTTTATACAGCAGGTTATTATTAGTTATGTATTTTATGCATATACATGTATACAGGTCAATCCCAATCTCCCAACTCATCCCACCACCACCACCCCATGGCTTCCCACACTTGGTGTCCATACGTTTGTTCTCTACCTCTGTGTCTCTATTTCTTCCCTGCAAACCAGTTCATCTGTACCATTTTTTCTAGGTACCACATATATGCCTTAATATACAATATTTGTTTTTCTCTTTCTGACTTACTTCATTCTGTATGACAGTCTCTAGATCCATCAAAATCTCTACAAATGACCCAGTTTCACGCCTTTATATGGCTGAGTAATATTCCATTTACATATGTACCACATCTTTATCCATTTGTCTGTCTGCGGGCATTTATGTTGCTTCCATTACCTGGCTATTGTAAATAGTGCTGCAATGACCATTGTGGTGAATGTGCCTTTTTGTTTTATGGGTTTCTCTGGGTATATGCCCAGAAGTGGGATTGCTGGATCATATGGTAATTCTATTTCTAGTTTCTTTAAAGAAACTCCATACTGTTCTCCATAGTGACTGCATCAATTTACATGCCCACCAAGAGTGGAAAAGGGATCCTTTTGTCCACACCCTCCCCAGAATTTGTTGTTTGTAGATTTTCTGATGATGCCGATTCTAGCAGGTGTGAGGTGATACCTCATTGTAGTTTTGATTTGCATTTCTCTAATAATTAGTGATGTTGAGCAGCTTTTCATGTGCGTCTTGGCCATCTCTGTGTCTTCTTTGAAGAAACGTCTCTTTAGATCTTCTGCCCATTTTTGTATTGGGTTATTTGTTTTTTTAATATTAAGCTGCATGAGCTGTTTATATATATTGGAGTTTAAACGTTTGTCCATTGATTCGTTTGCAACTATTTTCGCCCATTCTGAGGGATGCCTTTTTCCATTCCCGTTTTTTTAACAAAAAGAAAGAAAGAAAAAGAAGCAGAACACTAATGTGCGTAAAATATGCCTTTTGAAACGGTCGTTTTGAAATATGGATGTCCTTTGAATTTTTTGGTCGCTATGTGACCCCAGGATTTGTTTTCAGGTCAGGTGTCATTTACAGGCCTGCAATGATTTTGAATATCAACTGATCTTTAGCGCTGGGATAAAAGCTGCTGTTGTGTGAAACGGCCTCAAGGTGGCAGCAGTTCTCCCTTACCAAATCTGGTTACAAGGGCAACAGAGCCTCAATGGAAGTCGTGTTCTAGATTGGAATTCAGAATGGAATGTGCCAGGAGAAAGCCCCTCAAGTTTGTCTCACTACTTCTTGTTCGTGTTTTTAATTTAATTTTTTATTTTTTTTATTACAGCAAGTTTGATTACAATGTTTGGGTTGTTGTAGGTGTGCAAGATGTGGTTCCTTTACACATATACATATGTCTGTTCTTCCTGGGATCCTTTTCCCATGTACGTTATGACAGAATGTTGAGAAGTCTTCTCTTGGTATTCCATAGGTCTTTGGTGATTATATATGTCACCGTGTTTGTATATGTCTGTTAACCCCAATATCGTAATGAAACCAATCCTCACACATTTCCATTGGTGAACCATAAGTTTGTTTAATGAATCTGTGATTGCCCTTCTCCGTGGAAATATCTGCCCTGGTATCCATTTTTAGGTAACACCTATATGTGATATGATACGATATGTGTCTTTCACTTTCTGACTTACTACAAGTCACGTGATTACCTTTAGCCTCATCTACGGTGCTGCAAATGGCATTGTGTCCTTTATTTCCTTGGCTTCTCTTCTGCCTTATCGAGGCCCATTTTCAACAATGTGATTCCCTGAGGGTTGAGGATTAGCTGACCGGGGCAGCCTGACCCTGCCGGCCGGCCCTCCCCAGGTGTGCCTGATTGAGGTCAATATAAACAGCGCTGCAGGCAGCAATAGCCCCTGAAGCTGTTCCTGACTCCATATTCTGTACCCCGTCAGCAGTCTCGGGGCTGTGCTTGTGGGAGGGAGTGAGGGGCCACGGCTTTGTGGGCGGCCCGGTGTGAGTGTGGCTCTGCTGGACTTTCTGCAGGAGTTGCCAGGCTGCCACCTGTAAAGAAGAGGATGTGTCGCCCATACCTTCCGCTGGAATTTCTCTCCGGACAGACGTGAGGAAGGAAAAAAGCAGTGGGGGCCGGGACAGGAGGGGTATCTCAGGCAGGGCAATGGAAAGCTTCCAGAAGAGCGCCCGGGGCCAGGACCAACCTGGCTGGCCTACAGGCACCAAGTTGGCCTGCGTGCTGTCGCTGGTGTGGCTCCTCGGCCCTTCCTCTAGGCTTTCAAGCCCTTGTACATATTCAGGTGTTTTACCTGGGAAGGGTGGGAACAGTTCAGCAGCAGCTGGCCTGGGGCTCAGCTCACGTTTACTCCCAGATGCCTCGGCACGGTCCCCCAGCTTTGCAATGAGGACGCTCCTTGCGTGGGGTTGGGTTGCTGGCTGTATGGGAGATGATTCCCCACCTCTGACCAATTTCAGAATTGTTTACCGCTGAAGCAAGTGCCCTGATAGGGTTTTCCTCTGTAAAACTGGTGGGTTCAGGTTTTTTTTTTTCTTTATGGTTCGTTAGATTTGATTCCTCTTTTATGTATTTATAGATATAAGCCTGGAAATAAGTCATTCATATAAATACATCTGTGTGAAGGGAAGAACTTTTTTCTGTTTTATTTTTAAATTTTATTTTTTAAAATTTTGAAATTTAATTTTATGTATTTTTTTATACAGCAGGTTATTATTAGTTATGTATTTTATGCATATACATGTATACAGGTCAATCCCAATCTCCCAACTCATCCCACCACCACCACCCCATGGCTTCCCACACTTGGTGTCCATACGTTTGTTCTCTACCTCTGTGTCTCTATTTCTTCCCTGCAAACCAGTTCATCTGTACCATTTTTTCTAGGTACCGCATATATGCCTTAATATACAATATTTGTTTTTCTCTTTCTGACTTACTTCATTCTGTATGACAGTCTCTAGATCCATCGAAGTCTCTACAAATGACCCAGTTTCATTCCTTTTTATGGCTGAGTAATATTCCATTTTATATATGTACCACATCTTTATCCATTCGTCTGTCTGTGGTCCTTTAGGTTGCTTTCATTACCTGGCTATTGTAAATAGTGCTGCAATGACCATTGTGGTGAATGTGCCTTTTTGATTTATGGGTTTCTCTGGGTATATGCCCAGAAGTGGGATTGCTGGATCATATGGTAATTCTATTTCTAGTTTTTTTAAGGAAACTCCATACTGTTCTCCATAGTGACTGACTGTATCAATTTACATGCCCAGCAATAGTGGAAGAGGGATCCTTTTGTCCACACCTTCCCCAGAATTTGTTGTTTGTAGATTTTCTGATGATGCCGATTCTAGCACGTGTGAGGTGATACCGCATTGTAGTTTTGATTTGAATTTCTCTAATAATTAGTGATGTTGAGCAGCTTTTCATGTGCGTCTTGGCCATCTCTGTGTCTTCTTTGAAGAAACGTCTCTTTAGATCTTCTGCCCATTTTTGTATTGGGTGTTTGTTTTTTTAATATTAAGCTGCATGAGCTGTTTATATATATTGGAGTTTAAACGTTTGTCCATTGATTCGTTTGCAACTATTTTCGCCCATTCTGAGGGATGCCTTTTTCCATTCCCGTTTTTTTAACAAAAAGAAAGAAAGAAAGAAAAAGAAGCAGAACACTAATGTGCGTAAAATATGCCTTTTGAAACGGTCGTTTTGAAATATGGATGTCCTTTGAATTTTTTGGTCGCTATGTGACCCCAGGATTTGTTTTCAGGGCAGGTGTCATTAACAGGCCTGCAATGATTTTGAATATCAACTGATCTTTAGCGCTGGGATAAAAGCTGCTGTTGTGTGAAACGGCCTCAAGGTGGCAGCAGTTCTCCCTTACCAAATCTGGTTACTAGGGCAACAGAGCCTCAATGGAAGTCGTGTTCTAGATTGGAATTCAGAATGGAATGTGCCAGGAGAAAGCCCCTCAAGTTTGTCTCACTACTTCTTGTTCGTGTTTTTAATTTAATTTTTTTTTTATTACAGCAAGTTTGATTACAATGTTTAGCTTGTTGTAGGTGTGCAAGATGTGGTTCCTTTACACATATAAATATGTCTGTTCTTCCTGGGATCCTTTTCCCATGTACGTTATGACAGAATGTTGAGAAGTCTTCTCTTGGTATTCCATAGGTCTTTGGTGATTATATATGTCACCTGTGTTTGTATATGTCTGTTAAACCCAATATCATAATGAAACCAATCCTCACACCTTTCCATTGGTGAACTATAAGTTTGTTTAATGAATCTGTGATTGCCCTTCTCCGTGGAAATATCTGCCCTGGTATCCATTTTTAGGTAACACCTATATGTGATATGATACGATATGTGTCTCTCACTTTCTGACTTACTGCATGTCACGTGATTACCTTTAGCCTCATCTACGGTGCTGCAAATGGCATTGTGTCCTTTATTTCCTTGGCTTCTATTCTGCCTTAGCGAGGTCCATTTTCAACAATGTGATTCCCTGAGGGTTGAGGATTAGCTGACTGGGGCAGCCTGACCCTGCCGGCCGGCCCTCCCCAGGTGTGCCTGGTTGAGGTCAATATAAACAGCGCTGAAGGCAGCAATAGCCCCTGAAGCTGTGCCTGACTCCATATTCTCTGCCACGTCAGCAGTCTCGGGGCTGTGCTGGTGGGAGGGAGTGAGGGGCCACGGCTTTGTGGGTGGCCCGGTGTGAGTGGTGCTCTGCTGGACTTTCTGCAGGAGTTGCCAGGCTGCCACCTGTAAAGAAGACGATGTATCGCCCATACCTTCCGCTGGAATTTCTCTCAGGACAGAGGTGAGGAAGGAAAAAAGCAGTGGGGCCCGGGACAGGAGGGGTATCTCAGGCAGGGCAATGGAAAGCTTCCAGTAGAGCGCCTGGGGCCTGGACCATCCTGGCTGGCCTGCAGGCACCAAGTTGTCCTGCATGCTGTTGCGGGTGTGGCTCCACGGCCCTTCCTCTAGGCTTTCAAACCCTTGTACATATTCAGGTGTTTTACCTGGGAAGGGTGGGAACAGTTCAGCAGCAGCTGGCCTGGGGCTCAGCTCACGTTTACTCACAGATGCCTCGACACGGTCCCCCAGCTTTGCAATGAGGACGCTCCTTGCGTGGGGTTGGGTTGCTGGCTGTATGGGAGATGTTTCCCCACCTCTGACCAATTTCAGAATTGTTTACCGCTGGAGCAAGTGCCCTGATAGGGTTTTCCTCTGTAAAACTGGTGGGTTCAGGTTTTTTTTTTTCTTTATGGTTCGTTAGATTTTATTCCTCTTTTATGTATTTATAGATATAAGCATGGAAATAATTCATTCATATAAATACTTCTGTGTGAAGGGAAGAACTTTTTTCGGGTTTATTTTTTATTATTTTGCTGTATGCGGGCCTCTCACTGTTGTGGCCTCACCAGTTGCGGAGCACAGGCTCCGGACGCGCAGGCTCAGCGGCCATGGCTCACGGGCCCAGCCACTCCGCGGCATATGGGAACCTCCCAGACCGGGCCACGAACCCGTATCCCCTGAATCGGCAGGCAGACTCTCAAACACTGCGCCACCAGGGAGGCCCTCGGTTTTATTTTTAAATTTTATTTTTTAAAATTTTGAAATTTAATTTTATATATTTTTTTATACAGCAGGTTATTATTAGTTATGTATTTTATGCATATACATGTATACAGGTCAATCCCAATCTCCCAACTCATCCCACCACCACCACCCCATGGCTTCCCACACTTGGTGTCCATACGTTTGTTCTCTACCTCTGTGTCTCTATTTCTTCCCTGCAAACCAGTTCATCTGTACCATTTTTTCTAGGTACCACATATATGCCTTAATATACAATATTTGTTTTTCTCTTTCTGACTTACTTCATTCTGTATGACAGTCTCTAGATCCATCAAAATCTCTACAAATGACCCAGTTTCACGCCTTTGTATGGCTGAGTAATATTCCATTTACATATGTACCACATCTTTATCCATTTGTCTGTCTGTGGGCATTTATGTTGCTTCCATTACCTGGCTATTGTAAATAGTGCTGCAATGACCATTGTGGTGAATGTGCCTTTTTGTTTTATGGGTTTCTCTGGGTATATGCCCAGAAGTGGGATTGCTGGATCATATGGTAATTCTATTTCTAGTTTCTTTAAAGAAACTCCATACTGTTCTCCATAGTGACTGCATCAATTTACATGCCCACCAAGAGTGGAAAAGGGATCCTTTTGTCCACACCCTCCCCAGAATTTGTTGTTTGTAGATTTTCTGATGATGCCGATTCTAGCAGGTGTGAGGTGATACCTCATTGTAGTTTTGATTTGCATTTCTCTAATAATTAGTGATGTTGAGCAGCTTTTCATGTGCGTCTTGGCCATCTCTGTGTCTTCTTTGAAGAAACGTCTCTTTAGATCTTCTGCCATTTTTGTATTGGGTTGTTTGTTTTTTTAATATTAAGCTGCATGAGCTGTTTATAAATATTGGAGATTAAACCTTTGTCCATTGATTCGTTTGCAACTATTTTCGCCCATTCTGAGGGAGGCCTTTTTCCATTCCCGTTTTTTTAACAATAGAAAGAAAGAAAGAAAAAGAAGCAGAACACTAATGTGCGTAAAATATGCCTTTTGAAACGGTCGTTTTGAAATATGGATGTCCTTTGAATTTTTTGGTCGCTATGTGACCCCAGGATTTGTTTTCAGGGCAGGTGTCATTTACAGGCCTGCAATGATTTTGAATATCAACTGATCTTTAGCGCTGGGATAAAAGCTGCTGTTGTGTGAAACGGCCTCAAGGTGGCAGCAGTTCTCCCTTACCAATTCTGGTTACTAGGGCAACAGAGCCTCAATGGAAGTCGTGTTCTAGATTGGAATTTAGAATGGAATGTGCCAGGAGAAAGCCCCTCAAGTTTGTCTCACTACTTCTTGTTCGTGTTTTTAATTTAATTTTTTAAATTTTTTATTACAGCAAGTTTGATTACAATGTTTAGCTTGTTGTAGGTGTGCAAGATGTGGTTCCTTTACACATATACATATGTCTGTTCTTCCTGGGATCCTTTTCCCATGTACGTTATGACAGAATGTTGAGAAGTCTTCTCTTGGTATTCCATAGGTCTTTGGTGATTATATATGTCACCGTGTTTGTATAGGTCTGTTAACCCCAATATCGTAATGAAACCAGTCCTCACACATTTCCATTGGTGAACCATAAGTTTGTTTAATGAATCTGTGATTGCCCTTCTCCGTGGAAATATCTGCCCTGGTATCCATTTTTAGGTAACACCTATATGTGATATGATACGATATGTGTCTTTCACTTTCTGACTTACTACAAGTCACGTGATTACCTTTAGCCTCATCTACGGTGCTGCAAATGGCATTGTGTCCTTTATTTCCTTGGCTTCTCTTCTGCCTTAGCGAGGCCCATTTTCAACAATGTGATTCCCTGAGGGTTGAGGATTAGCTGACCGGGGCAGCCTGACCCTGCCGGCCGGCCCTCCCCAGGTGTGCCTGATTGAGGTCAATATAAACAGCGCTGCAGGCAGCAATAGCCCCTGAAGCTGTTCCTGACTCCATATTCTGTACCCCGTCAGCAGTCTCGGGGCTGTGCTTGTGGGAGGGAGTGAGGGGCCACGGCTTTGTGGGCGGCCCAGTGTGAGTGTGGCTCTCCTGGACTTTCTGCAGGAGTTGCCAGGCTGCCACCTGTAAAGAAGAGGATGTGTCGCCCATACCTTCCGCTGGAATTTCTCTCCGGACAGAGGTGAGGAAGGAAAAAAGCAGTGGGGGCCGGGACAGGAGGGGTATCTCAGGCAGGGCAATGGAAAGCTTCCAGAAGAGCGCCCGGGGCCAGGACCAACCTGGCTGGCCTACAGGCACCAAGTTGGCCTGCGTGCTGTCGCTGGTGTGGCTCCTCGGCCCTTCCTCTAGGCTTTCAAGCCCTTGTACATATTCAGGTGTTTTACCTGGGAAGGGTGGGAACAGTTCAGCAGCAGCTGGCCTGGGGCTCAGCTCACGTTTACTCACAGATGCCTCGGCACGGTCCCCCAGCTTTGCAATGAGGACGCTCCTTGCGTGGGGTTGGGTTGCTGGCTGTATGGGAGATGATTCCCCACCTCTGACCAATTTCAGAATTGTTTACCGCTGAAGCAAGTGCCCTGATAGGGTTTTCCTCTGTAAAACTGGTGGGTTCAGGTTTTTTTTTTTCTTTATGGTTCGTTAGATTTGATTCCTCTTTTATGTATTTATAGATATAAGCCTGGAAATAATTCATTCATATAAATACATCTGTGTGAAGGGAAGAACTTTTTTCTGTTTTATTTTTAAATTTTATTTTTTAAAATTTTGTAATTTAATTTTATGTATTTTTTTATACAGCAGGTTATTATTAGTTATGTATTTTATGCATATACATGTATACAGGTCAATCCCAATCTCCCAACTCATCCCACCACCACGACCCCATGGCTTCCCACACTTGGTGTCCATACGTTTGTTCTCTACCTCTGTGTCTCTATTTCTTCCCTGCAAACCAGTTCATCTGTACCATTTTTTCTAGGTACCGCATATATGCCTTAATATACAATATTTGTTTTTCTCTTTCTGACTTACTTCATTCTGTATGACAGTCTCTAGATCCATCGACGTCTCTACAAATGACCCAGTTTCACTCCTTTATATGGCTGAGTAATATTCCATTTTATATATGTACCACATGTTTTTCCATTCGTCTGTCTGTGGGCATTTAGGTTGCTTCCATTACCTGGCTATTGTAAATAGTGCTGCAATGACCATTGTGGTGAATGTTCCTTTTTTTTTTTTTTTCTGTACGCGAGCCTCTCCCTGCTCTGGCCTCTCCCGTTGTGGAGCACAGGCTCCGGACACACAGGCTCCTCGGCCATGGCTCGCGGGCCCAGCCGCTGTGCGGCATGTGGGATCTTCCGGGATCGGGGCACGAACCCGTGTCCCCTGCATCAGCAGGCGGACTCTCAACGACTGCGCAACCAGGGAAGCCTGAAATGTGCCTTTTGGATTTATGGTATTCTCTGGGTATATGCCCAGAAGTGGGATTGCTGGATCATATGGTAATTCTATTTCTAGTTTTTTTAAGGAAACTCCATACTGTTCTCCATAGTGACTGTATCAATTTACATGCCCAGCAATAGTGGAAGAGGGATCCTTTTGTCCACACCTTCCCCAGAATTTGTTGTTTGTATATTTTCTGATGATGCCGAATCTAGCACGTGTGAGGTGATACCGCATTGTAGTTTTGATTTGAATTTCTCTAATAATTAGTGATGTTGAGCAGCTTTTCATGTGTGTCTTGGCCATCTCTGTGTCTTCTATGAAGAAACGTCTCTTTAGATAATCTGCCCATTTTGTATTGGGTTGTTTGTTTTTTAATATGAAGCTCCATGAGCTGTTTATATATATTGGAGATTAAACCTTTGTCCATTGATTCCTTTGCAACTATTTTTGCCCATTCTGAGGGATGCATTTTTCCAGTCCCGTTTTTTAACAAAAAATAGAAAGAAAGAAAAAGAAGCAGAACACTAATGTGCGTAAAATATGCCTTTTGAAACGGTCGTTTTGTAATATGGACGTCCTTTGAATTTTTTGGTCGCTATGTGACCCCAGGATTTGTTTTCAGGGCTGGTGTCATTTACAGGCCTGCAATGATTTTGAATATCAACTGATCATTAGCGCTGGGATAAAAGCTGCTGTTGTGTGAAACGGCCTCAAGGTGACAGCAGTTCTCCCTTACCAAATCTGGTTACTAGGGCAACAGAGCCTCAATGGAAGTCGGGTTCTAGATTGGAATTTAGAATGGAATGTGCGAGGAGAAAGCCCCTCAAGTTTGTCTCACTACTTCTTGTTCGTGTTTTTAATTTAATTTTTTATTTTTTTTATTACAGCAAGTTTGATTACAATGTTTGGCATGTTGTAGGTGTGCAAGATGTGGTTCTTTTACACATATACATATGTCTGTTCTTCTTGGGATCCTTTTCCCATGTACGTTATGACAGAATGTTGAGTAGTCTTCTCTTGGTATTCCGTAGGTCTTTGGTGCTTATATATGTCACCTGTGTTTGTATATGTCTGTTAACCCCAATATCGTAATGAAACCAATCTTCACAACTTTCCATTGGTGAACCATAAGTTTGTTTAATGAATCTGTGATTGCCCTTCTCCGTGGAAATATCTGCCCTGGTATCCATTTTTAGGTAACACCTATAAGTGATATGATAGGATATGTGTCTTTCACTTTCTGACTTACTACAAGTCACGTGATTACCTTTAGCCTCATCTACGGTGCTGCAAATGGCATTGTGTCCTTTATTTCCTTAGCATCTATTCTGCCTTAGCGAGGTCCATTTTCAACAATGTGATTCCCTGAGGGTTGAGGATTAGCTGACCGGGGCAGCCTGACCCTGCCGGCCGGCCCTCCCCAGGTGTGCCTGGTTGAGGTCAATATAAACAGCGCTCAAGGCAGCAATAGACCCTGAAGCTGTGCCTGACTCCATATTCTCTGCCACGTCAGCTGTCTCGGGGCTGTGCTGGTGGGAGGGAGTGAGGGGCCACGGCTTTGTAGGTGGCCCGGTGTGAGTGGGGCTGTGCTGGACTTTCTGCAGGAGTTGCCAACATGCCACGTGTAAAGAAGAGGATGTGTCGCCCATACCTTCTGCTGGAATTTCTCTCCGGACAGAGGTGAGGAAGGAAAAAAAGCAGTGGGGTCCGGGACAGGAGGGGTATCTCAGGCAGGGCAATGGAAAGCTTCCGGAAGAGTGCCAGGTGCCAGGACCATCCTGGCTGGCCTGCAGGCACCAAGTTGTCCTGAGTGCTGTCACTGGTGTGGCTCCACGGCCCTTCCTCTAGGCTTTCAAGCCCTTGTACATATTCAGGTGTTTTACCTGGGAAGGGTGGGAACAGTTCAGCAGCAGCTGGCCTGGGGCTCAGCTCACGTTTACTCACAGATGCCTCGGCAGCGTCCCCCAGCTTTGCAATGAGGATGCTCCATGTGTGGGGTTGGGTTGCTGGCTGTATGGGAGATGATTCCCCACCTCTGACCAATTTCAGAATTGTTTACCGCTGGAGCAAGTGCCCTGATAGGGTTTTCCTCTGTAAAACTGGTGGGTTCAGGTGTCTTTTTTTTCTTTCTTTTATGGTTCTTTAGATTTTATTCCTCTTTTATGTATTTATAGATATAAGCATGGAAATAATTCATTCATATAAATACATCTGTGTGAAGGGAAGAAATTTTTCTGTTTTATTTTTAAATTTTATTTTTTAAAATTTTGAAATTTAATTTTATTTATTTTTTTATACAGCAGGTTATTATGAGTTATGTATTTTACGCATATACATGTATACAGGTCAATCCCAATCTCCCAACTCATCCCACCACCACCACACCATGGCTTCCCACACTTGGTGTCCATACGTATTTTCTCTACCTCTGTGTCTCTATTTCTTCCCTGCAAACCAGTTCATCTGTACCATTTTTTCTAGGTACCACATATATGCCTTAATATACAATATTTGTTTTTCTCTTTCTGACTTACTTCATTCTGTATGACAGTCTCTAGATCCATCGAAGTCTCTACAAATGACCCAGTTTCATTCCTTTTTATGGCTGAGTAATATTCCATTTTATATATGTACCACATCTTTATCCATTCGTCTGTCTGTGGTCATTTAGGTTGCTTCCATTACCTGGCTATTGTAAATAGTGCTGCAATGACCATTGTGGTGAATGTGCCTTTTTGATTTATGGGTTTCTCTCGGTATATGCCCAGAAGTGGGATTGCTGGATCATATGGTAATTCTATTTCTAGTTTTTTAAAGGAAACTCCATACTGTTCTCCATAGTGACTGTATCAATTTACATGCCCAGCAATAGTGGAAGAGGGATCCTTTTGTCCACACCTTCCCCAGAATTTGTTGTTTGTAGATTTTCTGATGATGCCGATTCTAGCACGTGTGAGGTGATACCGCATTGTAGTTTTGATTTGAATTTCTCTAATAATTAGTGATGTTGAGCAGCTTTTCATGTGCGTCTTGGCCATCTCTGTGTCTTCTTTGAAGAAACGTCTCTTTAGATCTTCTGCCCATTTTTGTATTGGGTTATTTGTTTTTTTAATATTAAGCTGCATGAGCTGTTTATATATATTGGAGTTTAAACGTTTGTCCATTGATTCGTTTGCAACTATTTTCGCCCATTCTGAGGGATGCCTTTTTCCATTCCCGTTTTTTTAACAAAAAGAAAGAAAGAAAAAGAAGCAGAACACTAATGTGCGTAAAATATGCCTTTTGAAACAGTCGTTTTGAAATATGGATGTCCTTTGAATTTTTTGGTCGCTATGTGACCCCAGGATTTGTTTTCAGGGCAGGTGTCATTTACAGGCCTGCAATGATTTTGAATATCAACTGATCTTTAGCGCTGGGATAAAAGCTGCTGTTGTGTGAAACGGCCTCAAGGTGGCAGCAGTTCTCCCTTACCAAATCTGGTTACAAGGGCAACAGAGCCTCAATTGAAGTCGTGTTCTAGATTGGAATTCAGAATGGAATGTGCGAGGAGAAAGCCCCTCAAGTTTGTCTCACTACTTCTTGTTCGTGTTTTTAATTTAATTTTTTATTTTTTTTATTACAGCAAGTTTGATGACAATGTTTGGGTTGTTGTAGGTGTGCAAGATGTGGTTCCTTTACACATATACATATGTCTGTTCTTCCTGGGATCCTTTTCCCAAGTACGTTATGACAGAATGTTGAGAAGTCTTCTCTTGGTATTCCATAGGTCTTTGGTGATTATATATGTCACCTGTGTTTGTATAGGTCTGTTAAACCCAATATCATAATGAAACCAATCCTCACACCTTTCCATTGGTGAACCATAAGTTTGTTTAATGAATCTGTGATTGCCCTTCTCCGTGGAAATATCTGCCCTGGTATCCATTTTTAGGTAACACCTATATGTGATATGATACGATATGTGTCTTTCACTTTCTGACTTACTGCAAGTCACGTGATTACATTTAGCCTCATCTAGCGTGCTGCAAATGGCATTGTGTCGTTTATTTCCTTGGCTTCTATTCTGCCTTAGCGAGGTCCATTTTCAACAATGTGATTCCCTGAGGGTTGAGGATTAGCTGACTGGGGCAGCCTGACCCTGCCGGCCTGCCCTCCCCAGGTGTGCCTTGTTGAGGTCAATATAAACAGCGCTCAAGGCAGCAATAGCCCCTGAAGCTGTGCCTGACTCCATATTCTCTGCCACGTCAGCAGTCTCGGGGCTGTGCTGGTGGGAGGGAGTGAGGGGCCACGGCTTTGTGGGTGGCCCGGTGTTAGTGGGGCTCTGCTGGACTTTCTGCAGGAGTTGCCAAGATGCCACCTGTAAAGAAGAGGATGTGTGGCCCATACCTTCTGCTGGAATTTCTCTCCGGACAGAGGTGAGGAAGGAAAAAATGCAGTGGGGGCCGGGACAGGAGGGGTATCTCAGGCAGGGCAATGGAAAGCTTCCAGAAGAGTGCCCGGGGCCAGGACCATCCTGGCTGGTCTGCAGGCACCAAGTTGGCCTGAGTGCTGTCGCTGGTGTGGCTCCACGGCCCTTCCTCTAGGCTTTCAAGCCCTTGTACATATTCAGGTGTTTTACCTGGGAAGGGTGGGAACAGTTCTGCAGCAGCTGGCCTGGGGCTCAGCTCACGTTTACTCACAGATGCCTCGGCACCGTCCCCCAGCTTTGCAATGAGGATGCTCCATGTGTGGGGTTGGGTTGCTGGCTGTATGGGAGATGATTCCCCACCTCTGACCAATTTCAGAATTGTTTACCGCTGGAGCAAGTGCCCTGATAGGGTTTTCCTCTGTAAAACTCGTGGGTTCAGGTGTTTGTTTTTTTTTTTTCTTTTATGGTTCTTTAGATTTTATTCCTCTTTTATGTATTTATAGATATAAGCATGGAAATAATTCATTCATATAAATACATCTGTGTGAAGGGAAGTATTTTTTCTGTTTTATTTTTAAATTTTATTTTTTAAAATTGTGAAATTTAATTTTATTTTTTTATACAGCAGGTTATTATTAGCTATGTATTTTACGCATATACATGTATACAGGTCAATCCCTATCTCCCAACTCATCCCACCACCACCACACCATGGCTTCCCACTCTTGGTGTCCATACGTTTTTTCTCTACCTCTGTGTCTCTATTTCTTCCCTGCAAACCAGTTCATCTGTACCATTTTTTCTAGGTACCACATATATGCCTTAATATACAATATTTGTTTTTCTCTTTCTGACTTACTTCTTTCTGTATGACAGTCTCTAGATCCATCGAAGTCTCTACAAATGACCCAGTTTCATTCCTTTTTATGGCTGAGTAATATTCCATTTTATATATGTACCACATCTTTATCCATTCGTCTGTCTGTGGTCCTTTAGGTTGCTTCCATTACCTGGCTATTGTAAATAGTGCTGCAATGAACATTGTGGTGAATGTGCCTTTTTGATTTATGGTTTTCTCTGGGTATATGCCCAGAAGTGGGATTGCTGGATCATATGGTAATTCTATTTCTAGTTTTTTTAAGGAAACTCCATACTGTTCTCCATAGTGACTGACTGTATCAATTTACATGCCCAGCAATAGTGGAAGAGGGATCCTTTTGTCCACACCTTCCCCAGAATTTGTTGTTTGTAGATTTTCTGATGATGCCGATTCTAGCACGTGTGAGGTGATACCGCATTGTAGTTTTGATTTGAATTTCTCTAATAATTAGTGATGTTGAGCAGCTTTTCATGTGCGTCTTGGCCATCTCTGTGTCTTCTTTGAAGAAACGTCTCTTTAGATCTTCTGCCCATTTTTGTATTGGGTTGTTTGTTTTTTTAATATTAAGCTGCATGAGCTGTTTATATATATTGGAGTTTAAACGTTTGTCCTTTGATTCGTTTGCAACTATTTTCGCCCATTCTGAGGGATGCCTTTTTCCATTCCCGTTTTTTTAACAAAAAGAAAGAAAGAAAGAAAAAGAAGCAGAACACTAATGTGCGTAAAATATGCCTTTTGAAACGGTCGTTTTGAAATATGGATGTCCTTTGAATTTTTTGGTCGCTATGTGACCCCAGGATTTGTTTTCAGGGCAGGTGTCATTAACAGGCCTGCAATGATTTTGAATATCAACTGATCTTTAGCGCTGGGATAAAGCTGCTGTTGTGTGAAACGGCCTCAAGGTGGCAGCAGTTCTCCCTTACCAATTCTGGTTACTAGGGCAACAGAGCCTCAATGGAAGTCGTGTTCCAGATTGGAATTCAGAATGGAATGTGCCAGGAGAAAGCCCCTCAAGTTTGTCTCACTACTTCTTGTTCGTGTTTTTAATTTAATTTTTTATTTTTTTTATTACAGCAAGTTTGATTACAATGTTTAGCTTGTTGTAGGTGTGCAAGATGTGGTTCCTTTACACATATACATATGTCTGTTCTTCCTGGGATCCTTTTCCCATGTACGTTATGACAGAATGTTGAGAAGTCTTCTCTTGGTATTCCATAGGTCTTTGGTGATTATATATGTCACCTGTGTTTGTATATGTCTGTTAAACCCAATATCATAATGAAACCAATCCTCACACCTTTCCATTGGTGAACTATAAGTTTGTTTAATGAATCTGTGATTGCCCTTCTCCGTGGAAATATCTGCCCTGGTATCCATTTTTAGGTAACACCTATATGTGATATGATACGATATGTGTCTCTCACCTTCTGACTTACTGCAAGTCACGTGATTACCTTTAGCCTCATCTACGGTGCTGCAAATGGCATTGTGTCCTTTATTTCCTTGGCTTCTCTTCTGCCTTAGCGAGGTCCATTTTCAACAATGTGATTCCCTGATGGTTGAGGATTAGCTGACCTGGGCAGCCTGACCCTGCCAGCCGGCCCTCGCCAGGCGTGCCTGGTTGAGGTCAATATAAACAGCGCTCCAGGCAGCAATAGCCCCTGAAGCTGAGCCTAACTCCATATTCTCTGCCCCGTCAGCAGTTTCGGGGCTGTGCTGGTGGGAGGGAGTGAGGGGCCACGGCTTTGTGGGTGGCCCGGTGTGAGTGGTGCTCTGCTGGACTTTCTGCAGGAGTTGCCAGGCTGCCACCTGTAAAGAAGACGATGTATCGCCCATACCTTCCGCTGGAATTTCTCTCAGGACAGAGGTGAGGAAGGAAAAAAGCAGTGGGGCCCGGGACAGGAGGTGTATCTCAGGCAGGGCAATGGAAAGCTTCCAGTAGAGCGCCTGGGGCCTGGACCATCCTGGCTGGCCTGCAGGCACCAAGTTGTCCTGCATGCTGTTGCGGGTGTGGCTCCACGGCCCTTCCTCTAGGCTTTCAAACCCTTGTACATATTCAGGTGTTTTACCTGGGAAGGGTGGAACAGTTCAGCAGCAGCTGGCCTGGGGCTCAGCTCACGTTTACTCACAGATGCCTCGACACGGTCCCCCAGCTTTGCAATGAGGACGCTCCTTGCGTGGGGTTGGGTTGCTGGCTGTATGGGAGATGATTCCCCACCTCTGACCAATTTCAGAATTGTTTACCGCTGGAGCAAGTGCCCTGATAGGGTTTTCCTCTGTAAAACTGGTGGGTTCAGGTTTTTTTTTTCTTTATGGTTCGTTAGATTTTATTCCTCTTTTATGTATTTATAGATATAAGCATGGAAATAATTCATTCATATAAATACTTCTGTGTGAAGGGAAGAACTTTTTTCGGTTTTATTTTTTATTTTTTTGCTGTATGCGGGCCTCTCACTGTTGTGGCCTCACCAGTTGCGGAGCACAGGCTCCGTACGCGCAGGCTCAGCGGCCATGGCTCACGGGCCCAGCCACTCCGCGGCATATGGGAACTTTCCTGACCGGGCCACGAACCCGTATCCCCTGCATCGGCAGGCGGACTCTCAAACACTGCGCCACCAGGGAGGCCCTCTGTTTTATTTTTAAATTTTATTTTTTAAAATTTTGAAATTTAATTTTATATATTTTTTATACAGCAGGTTATTATTAGTTATGTATTTTATGCATATACATGTATACAGGTCAATCCCAATCTCCCAACTCATCCCACCACCACCACCCCATGGCTTCCCACACTTGGTGTCCATACGTTTGTTCTCGACCTCTGTGTCTCTATTTCTTCCCTGCAAACCAGTTCATCTGTACCATTTTTTCTAGGTACCACATATATGCCTTAATATACAATATTTGTTTTTCTCTTTCTGACTTACTTCATTCTGTATGACAGTCTCTAGATCCATCAAAATCTCTACAAATGACCCAGTTTCACGCCTTTATATGGCTGAGTAATATTCCATTTATATATGTACCACATCTTTATCCATTTGTCTGTCTGTGGGCATTTATGTTGCTTCCATTACCTGGCTATTGTAAATAGTGCTGCAATGACCATTGTGGTGAATGTGCCTTTTTGTTTTATGGGTTTCTCTGGGTATATGCCCAGAAGTGGGATTGCTGGATCATATGGTAATTCTATTTCTAGTTTCTTTAAAGAAACTCCATACTGTTCTCCATAGTGACTGCATCAATTTACATGCCCACCAAGAGTGGAAAAGGGATCCTTTTGTCCACACCCTGCCCAGAATTTGTTGTTTGTAGATTTTCTGATGATGCCGATTCTAGCAGGTGTGAGGTGATACCTCATTGTAGTTTTGATTTGCATTTCTCTAATAATTAGTGATGTTGAGCAGCTTTTCATGTGCGTCTTGGCCATCTCTGTGTCTTCTTTGAAGAAACGTCTCTTTAGATCTTCTGCCCATTTTTGTATTGGGTTGTTTGTTTTTTTAATATTAAGCTGCATGAGCTGTTTATAAATATTGGAGATTAAACCTTTGTCCATTGATTCGTTTGCAACTATTTTCGCCCATTCTGAGGGAGGCCTTTTTCCATTCCCGTTTTTTTAACAATAGAAAGAAAGAAAGAAAAAGAAGCAGAACACTAATGTGCGTAAAATATGCCTTTTGAAACGGTCGTTTTGAAATATGGATGTCCTTTGAATTTTTTGGTCGCTATGTGACCCCAGGATTTGTTTTCAGGGCAGGTGTCATTTACAGGCCTGATTTTGAATATCAACTGATCTTTAGCGCTGGGATAAAAGCTGCTGTTTTGTGAAACGGCCTCAAGGTGGCAGCAGTTCTCCCTTACCAAACCTGGTTAGTAGGGCACAGAGCCTCAATGGAAGTCGTGTTCAAGATTGGAATTTAGAATGGAATGTGCCAGGAGAAAGCCCCTCAAGTTTGTCTCACTACTTCTTGTTCGTGGTTTTAATTTAATTTTTTAAATTTTTTATTACAGCAAGTTTGATTACAATGTTTAGCTTGTTGTAGGTGTGCAAGATGTGGTTCCTTTACACATATACATATGTCTGTTCTTCCTGGGATCCTTTTCCCATGTACGTTATGACAGAATGTTGAGAAGTCTTCTCTTGGTATTCCATAGGTCTTTGGTGATTATATATGTCACCGTGTTTGTATATGTCTGTTAACCCCAATATCGTAATGAAACCAATCCTCACACCTTTCCATTGGTGAACCATAAGTTTGTTTAATGAATCTGTGATTGCCCTTCTCCGTGGAAATATCTGCCCTGGTATCCATTTTTAGGTAACACCTATATGTGATATGATACGATATGTGTCTTTCACTTTCTGACTTACTACAAGTCACGTGATTACCTTTAGCCTCATCTACGGTGCTGCAAATGGCATTGTGTCCTTTATTTCCTTGGCTTCTCTTCTGCCTTAGCGAGGCCCATTTTCAACAATGTGATTCCCTGAGGGTTGAGGATTAGCTGACCGGGGCAGCCTGACCCTGCCGGCAGGCCCTCCCTAGGTGTGCCTGATTGAGGTCAATATAAACAGCGCTGCAGGCAGCAATAGCCCCTGAAGCTGTTCCTGACTCCATATTCTGTACCCCATCAGCAGTCTCGGGGCTGTGCTTGTGGGAGGGAGTGAGGGGCCACAGCTTTGTGGGCGGCCCGGTGTGAGTGTGGCTCTGCTGGACTTTCTGCAGGAGTTGCCAGGCTGCCACCTGTAAAGAAGAGGATGTGTCGCCCATACCTTCCGCTGGAATTTCTCTCCGGACAGAGGTGAGGAAGGAAAAAAGCAGTGGTGGCCGGGACAGGAGGGGTATCTCAGGCAGGGCAATGGAAAGCTTCCAGAAGAGCGCCCGGGGCCAGGACCAACCTGGCTGGCCTACAGGCACCAAGTTGGCCTGCGTGCTGTCGCTGGTGTGGCTCCTCGGCCCTTCCTCTAGGCTTTCAAGCCCTTGTACATATTCAGGTGTTTTACCTGGGAAGGGTGGGAACAGTTCAGCAGCAGCTGGCCTGGGGCTCAGCTCACCTTTACTCACAGATGCCTCGGCACGGTCCCCCAGCTTTGCAATGAGGACGCTCCTTGCGTGGGGTTGGGTTGCTGGCTGTATGGGAGATGATTCCCCACCTCTGACCAATTTCAGAATTGTTTACCGCTGGAGCAAGTGCCCTGATAGGGTTTTCCTCTGTAAAACTGGTGGGTTCAGGTTTTTTTTTTTCTTTATGGTTCGTTAGATTTGATTCCTCTTTTATGTATTTATAGATATAAGCCTGGAAATAAGTCATTCATATAAATACATCTGTGTGAAGGGAAGAACTTTTTTCTGTTTTATTTTTAAATTTTATATTTTAAAATTTTGAAATTTAATTTTATGTATTTTTTTATACAGCAGGTTATTATTAGTTATGTATTTTATGCATATACATGTATACAGGTCAATCCCAATCTCCCAACTCATCCCACCACCACCACCCCATGGCTTCCCACACTTGGTGTCCATACGTTTGTTCTCTACCTCTGTGTCTCTCTATTTCTTCCCTGCAAACCAGTTCATCTGTACCATTTTTTCTAGGTACCACATATATGCCTTAATATACAATATTTGTTTTTCTCTTTCTGACTTACTTCATTCTGTATGACAGTCTCTAGATCCATCGACGTCTCTACAAATGACCCAGTTTCACTCCTTTATATGGCTGAGTAATATTCCATTTTATATATGTACCACATGTTTTTCCATTCGTCTGTCTGTGGGCATTTAGGTTGCTTCCATTACCTGGCTATTGTAAATAGTGCTGCAATGACCATTGTGGTGAATGTTCCTTTTTTTTTTTTTTTCTGTACGCGAGCCTCTCCCTGCTCTGGCCTCTCCCGTTGTGGAGCACAGGCTCCGGACACACAGGCTCCTCGGCCATGGCTCGCGGGCCCAGCCGCTCTGCGGCATGTGGGATCTTCCGGGATCGGGGCACGAACCCGTGTCCCCTGCATCAGCAGGCGGACTCTAAACGACTGCGCAACCAGGGAAGCCTGAAATGTGCCTTTTTGATTTATGGTATTCTCTGGGTATATGCCCAGAAGTGGGATTGCTGGATCATATGGTAATTCTATTTCTAGTTTTTTTAAGGAAACTCCATACTGTTCTCCATAGTGACTGTATCAATTTACATGCCCAGCAATAGTGGAAGAGGGATCCTTTTGTCCACACCTTCCCCAGAATTTGTTGTTTGTAGATTTTCTGATGATGCCGAATCTAGCACGTGTGAGGTGATACCGCATTGTAGTTTTGATTTGAATTTCTCTAATAATTAGTGATGTTGAGCAGCTTTTCATGTGTGTCTTGGCCATCTCTGTGTCTTCTATGAAGAAACGTCTCTTTAGATAATCTGCCCATTTTGTATTGGGTTGTTTGTTTTTTAATATGAAGCTCCATGAGCTGTTTATATATATTGGAGATTAAACCTTTGTCCATTGATTCCTTTGCAACTATTTTTGCCCATTCTGAGGGATGCATTTTTCCAGTCCCGTTTTTTAACAAAAAATAGAAAGAAAGAAAAAGAAGCAGAACACTAATGTGCGTAAAATATGCCTTTTGAAACGGTCGTTTTGTAATATGGACGTCCTTTGAATTTTTTGGTCGCTATGTGACCCCAGGATTTGTTTTCAGGGCTGGTGTCATTTACAGGCCTGCAATGATTTTGAATATCAACTGATCATTAGCGCTGGGATAAAAGCTGCTGTTGTGTGAAACGGCCTCAAGGTGACAGCAGTTCTCCCTTACCAAATCTGGTTACTAGGGCAACAGAGCCTCAATGGAAGTCGGGTTCTAGATTGGAATTTAGAATGGAATGTGCGAGGAGAAAGCCCCTCAAGTTTGTCTCACTACTTCTTGTTCGTGTTTTTAATTTAATTTTTTATTTTTTTTATTACAGCAAGTTTGATTACAATGTTTGGCATGTTGTAGGTGTGCAAGATGTGGTTCTTTTACACATATGCATATGTCTGTTCTTCTTGGGATCCTTTTCCCATGTACGTTATGACAGAATGTTGAGTAGTCTTCTCTTGGTATTCCGTAGGTCTTTGGTGATTATATATGTCACCTGTGTTTGTATATGTCTGTTAACCCCAATATCGTAATGAAACCAATCTTCACAACTTTCCATTGGTGAACCATAAGTTTGTTTAATGAATCTGTGATTGCCCTTCTCCGTGGAAATATCTGCCCTGGTATCCATTTTTAGGTAACACCTATAAGTGATATGATAGGATATGTGTCTTTCACTTTCTGACTTACTACAAGTCACGTGATTACCTTTAGCCTCATCTACGGTGCTGCAAATGGCATTGTGTCCTTTATTTCCTTAGCATCTATTCTGCCTTAGCGAGGTCCATTTTCAACAATGTGATTCCCTGAGGGTTGAGGATTAGCTGACCGGGGCAGCCTGACCCTGCCGGCCGGCCCTCCCCAGGTGTGCCTGGTTGAGGTCAATATAAACAGCGCTCAAGGCAGCAATAGACCCTGAAGCTGTGCCTGACTCCATATTCTCTGCCACGTCAGCAGTCTCGGGGCTGTGCTGGTGGGAGGGAGTGAGGGGCCACGGCTTTGTGGGTGGCCCGGTGTTAGTGGGGCTCTGCTGGACTTTCTGCAGGAGTTGCCAAGATGCCACCTGTAAAGAAGAGTATGTGTCGCCCATACCTTCTGCTGGAATTTCTCTCCGGACAGAGGTGAGGAAGGAAAAAAAGCAGTGGGGGCCGGGACAGGAGGGGTATCTCAGGCAGGGCAATGGAAAGCTTCCGGAAGAGTGCCCGGGTCCAGGACCATCCTGGCTGGCCTGCAGGCACCAAGTTGGCCTGAGTGCTGTCGCTGGTGTGGCTCCACGGCCCTTTCTCTAGGCTTTCAAGCCCTTGTACCTATTCAGGTGTTTTACCTGGGAAGGGTGGGAACAGTTCATCAGCAGCTGGCCTGGGGCTCAGCTCACGTTTACTCACAGATGCCTCGGCACCGTCCCCCAGCTTTGAAATGGGGATGCTCCATGTGTGGGGTTGGGTTGCTGGCTGTATGGGAGATGATTCCCCACCTCTGACCAATTTCAGAATTGTTTACCGCTGGAGCAAGTGCCCTGATAGGGTTTTCCTCTGTAAAACTCGTGGGTTCAGGTGTTTTTTTTTTTTTTTTCTTTTATGGTTCTTTAGATTTTATTCCTCTTTTATGTATTTATAGATATAAGCATGGAAATAATTCATTCATATAAATACATCTGTGTGAAGGGAAGTATTTTTTCTGTTTTATTTTTAAATTTTATTTTTTAAAATTTTGAAATTTAATTTTATTTATTTTTTAATACAGCAGGCTATTATTAGTTATGTATTTTACGCATATACATGTATACAGGTCAATCCCAATCTCCCAACTCATCCCACCACCACCACACCATGGCTTCCCACTCTTGGTGTCCATACGTTTTTTCTCTACCTCTGTGTCTCTATTTCTTCCCTGCAAACCAGTTCATCTGTACCATTTTTTCTAGGTACCACATATATGCCTTAATATACAATATTTGTTTTTCTCTTTCTGACTTACTTCATTCTGTATGACAGTCTCTAGATCCATCGAAGTCTCTACAAATGACCCAGTTTCATTCCTTTTTATGGCTGAGTAATATTGCATTTTATATATGTACCACATCTTTATCCATTCGTCTGTCTGTGGTCCTTTAGGTTGCTTCCATTACCTGGCTATTGTAAATAGTGCTGCAATGAACATTGTGGTGAATGTGCCTTTTTGATTTATGGTTTTCTCTGGGTATATGCCCAGAAGTGGGATTGCTGGATCATATGGTAATTCTATTTCTAGTTTTTTTAAGGAAACTCCATACTGTTCTCCATAGTGACTGACTGTATCAATTTACATGCCCAGCAATAGTGGAAGAGGGATCCTTTTGTCCACACCTTCCCCAGAATTTGTTGTTTGTAGATTTTCTGATGATGCCGATTCTAGCACGTGTGAGGTGATACCGCATTGTAGTTTTGATTTGAATTTCTCTAATAATTAGTGATGTTGAGCAGCTTTTCATGTGCGTCTTGGCCATCTCTGTGTCTTCTTTGAAGAAACGTCTCTTTAGATCTTCTGCCCATTTTTGTATTGGGTTATTTGTTTTTTTAATATTAAGCTGCATGAGCTGTTTATATATATTGGAGTTTAAACGTTTGTCCATTGATTCGTTTGCAACTATTTTCGCCCATTCTGAGGGATGCCTTTTTCCATTCCCGTTTTTTTAACAAAAAGAAAGAAAGAAAGAAAAAGAAGCAGAACACTAATGTGCGTAAAATATGCCTTTTGAAACGGTCGTTTTGAAATATGGATGTCCTTTGAATTTTTTGGTCGCTATGTGACCCCAGGATTTGTTTTCAGGGCAGGTGTCATTAACAGGCCTGCAATGATTTTGAATATCAACTGATCTTTAGCGCTGGGATAAAAGCTGCTGTTGTGTGAAACGGCCTCAAGGTGGCAGCAGTTCTCCCTTACCAAATCTGGTTACTAGGGCAACAGAGCCTCAATGGAAGTCGTGTTCTAGATTGGAATTCTGAATGGAATGTGCCAGGAGAAAGCCCCTCAAGTTTGTCTCACTACTTCTTGTTCGTGTTTTTAATTTAATTTTTTATTTTTTTTATTACAGCAAGTTTGATTACAATGTTTAGCTTGTTGTAGGTGTGCAAGATGTGGTTCCTTTACACATATAAATATGTCTGTTCTTCCTGGGATCCTTTTCCCATGTACGTTATGACAGAATGTTGAGAACTCTTCTCTTGGTATTCCATAGGTCTTTGGTGATTATATATGTCACCTGTGTTTGTATATGTCTGTTAAACCCAATATCATAATGAAACCAATCCTCACACCTTTCCATTGGTGAACTATAAGTTTGTTTAATGAATCTGTGATTGCCCTTCTCCGTGGAAATATCTGCCCTGGTATCCATTTTTAGGTAACACCTATATGTGATATGATACGATATGTGTCCCTCACTTTCTGACTTACTGCAAGTCACGTGATTACCTTTAGCCTCATCTACGGTGCTGCAAATGGCATTGTGTCCTTTATTTCCTTGGCTTCTATTCTGCCTTAGCGAGGTCCATTTTCAACAATGTGATTCCCTGATGGTTGAGGATTAGCTGACCTGGGCAGCCTGACCCTGCCAGCCGGCCCTCGCCAGGCGTGCCTGGTTGAGGTCAATATAAACAGCGCTCCAGGCAGCAATAGCCCCTGAAGCTGAGCCTAACACCATATTCTCTGCCCCGTCAGCAGTTTCGGGGCTGTGCTGGTGGGAGGGAGTGAGGGGCCACGGCTTTGTGGGTGGCCCGGTGTGAGTGGTGCTCTGCTGGACTTTCTGCAGGAGTTGCCAGGCTGCCACCTGTAAAGAAGACGATGTATCGCCCATACCTTCCGCTGGAATTTCTCTCAGGACAGAGGTGAGGAAGAAAAAAAGCAGTGGGGCCCGGGACAGGAGGGGTATCTCAGGCAGGGCAATGGAAAGCTTCCAGTAGAGCGCCTGGGGCCTGGACCATCCTGGCTGGCCTGCAGGCACCAAGTTGTCCTGCATGCTGTTGCGGGTGTGGCTCCACGGCCCTTCCTCTAGGCTTTCAAACCCTTGTACATATTCAGGTGTTTTACCTGGGAAGGGTGGGAACAGTTCAGCAGCAGCTGGCCTTGGGCTCAGCTTACGTTTACTCACAGATGCCTCGACACGGTCCCCCAGCTTTGCAATGAGGACGCTCCTTGCGTGGGGTTGGGTTGCTGGCTGTATGGGAGATGATTCCCCACCTCTGACCAATTTCAGAATTGTTTACCGCTGGAGCAAGTGCCCTGATAGGGTTTTCCTCTGTAAAACTGGTGGGTTCAGGTTTTTTTTTTCTTTATGGTTCGTTAGATTTTATTCCTCTTTTATGTATTTATAGATATAAGCATGGAAATAATTCATTCATATAAATACTTCTGTGTGAAGGGAAGAACTTTTTTCGGTTTTATTTTTTATTTTTTTGCTGTATGCGGGCCTCTCACTGTTGTGGCCTCACCAGTTGCGGAGCACAGGCTCCGGACGCGCAGGCTCAGCGGCCATGGCTCACGGGCCCAGCCACTCCGCGGCATATGGGAACTTTCCTGACTAGGCCACGAACCCGTATCCCCTGCATCGGCAGGCGGACTCTCAAACACTGCGCCACCAGGGAGGCCCTCTGTTTTATTTTTAAATTTTATTTTTTAAAATTTTGAAATTTAATTTTATATATTTTTTTATACAGCAGGTTATTATTAGTTATGTATTTTATGCATATACATGTATACAGGTCAATCCCAATCTCCCAACTCATCCCACCACCACCACCCCATGGCTTCCCACACTTGGTGTCCATACGTTTGTTCTCTACCTCTGTGTCTCTATTTCTTCCCTGCAAACCAGTTCATCTGTACCATTTTTTCTAGGTACCACATATATGCCTTAATATACAATATTTGTTTTTCTCTTTCTGACTTACTTCATTCTGTATGACAGTCTCTAGATCCATCAAAATCTCTACAAATGACCCAGTTTCACGCCTTTATATGGCTGAGTAATATTCCATTTACATATGTACCACATCTTTATCCATTTGTCTGTCTGCGGGCATTTATGTTGCTTCCATTACCTGGCTATTGTAAATAGTGCTGCAATGACCATTGTGGTGAATGTGCCTTTTTGTTTTATGGGTTTCTCTGGGTATATGCCCAGAAGTGGGATTGCTGGATCATATGGTAATTCTATTTCTAGTTTCTTTAAAGAAACTCCATACTGTTCTCCATAGTGACTGCATCAATTTACATGCCCACCAAGAGTGGAAAAGGGATCCTTTTGTCCACACCCTCCCCAGAATTTGTTGTTTGTAGATTTTCTGATGATGCCGATTCTAGCAGGTGTGAGGTGATACCTCATTGTAGTTTTGATTTGCATTTCTCTAATAATTAGTGATGTTGAGCAGCTTTTCATGTGCGTCTTGGCCATCTCTGTGTCTTCTTTGAAGAAACGTCTCTTTAGATCTTCTGCCCATTTTTGTATTGGGTTATTTGTTTTTTTAATATTAAGCTGCATGAGCTGTTTATATATATTGGAGTTTAAACGTTTGTCCATTGATTCGTTTGCAACTATTTTCGCCCATTCTGAGGGATGCCTTTTTCCATTCCCGTTTTTTTAACAAAAAGAAAGAAAGAAAAAGAAGCAGAACACTAATGTGCGTAAAATATGCCTTTTGAAACGGTCGTTTTGAAATATGGATGTCCTTTGAATTTTTTGGTCGCTATGTGACCCCAGGATTTGTTTTCAGGTCAGGTGTCATTTACAGGCCTGCAATGATTTTGAATATCAACTGATCTTTAGCGCTGGGATAAAAGCTGCTGTTGTGTGAAACGGCCTCAAGGTGGCAGCAGTTCTCCCTTACCAAATCTGGTTACAAGGGCAACAGAGCCTCAATGGAAGTCGTGTTCTAGATTGGAATTCAGAATGGAATGTGCCAGGAGAAAGCCCCTCAAGTTTGTCTCACTACTTCTTGTTCGTGTTTTTAATTTAATTTTTTATTTTTTTTATTACAGCAAGTTTGATTACAATGTTTGGGTTGTTGTAGGTGTGCAAGATGTGGTTCCTTTACACATATACATATGTCTGTTCTTCCTGGGATCCTTTTCCCATGTACGTTATGACAGAATGTTGAGAAGTCTTCTCTTGGTATTCCATAGGTCTTTGGTGATTATATATGTCACCGTGTTTGTATATGTCTGTTAACCCCAATATCGTAATGAAACCAATCCTCACACATTTCCATTGGTGAACCATAAGTTTGTTTAATGAATCTGTGATTGCCCTTCTCCGTGGAAATATCTGCCCTGGTATCCATTTTTAGGTAACACCTATATGTGATATGATACGATATGTGTCTTTCACTTTCTGACTTACTACAAGTCACGTGATTACCTTTAGCCTCATCTACGGTGCTGCAAATGGCATTGTGTCCTTTATTTCCTTGGCTTCTCTTCTGCCTTATCGAGGCCCATTTTCAACAATGTGATTCCCTGAGGGTTGAGGATTAGCTGACCGGGGCAGCCTGACCCTGCCGGCCGGCCCTCCCCAGGTGTGCCTGATTGAGGTCAATATAAACAGCGCTGCAGGCAGCAATAGCCCCTGAAGCTGTTCCTGACTCCATATTCTGTACCCCGTCAGCAGTCTCGGGGCTGTGCTTGTGGGAGGGAGTGAGGGGCCACGGCTTTGTGGGCGGCCCGGTGTGAGTGTGGCTCTGCTGGACTTTCTGCAGGAGTTGCCAGGCTGCCACCAGTAAAGAAGAGGATGTGTCGCCCATACCTTCCGCTGGAATTTCTCTCCGGACAGAGGTGAGGAAGGAAAAAAGCAGTGGGGGCCGGGACAGGAGGGGTATCTCAGGCAGGGCAATGGAAAGCTTCCAGAAGAGCGCCCGGGGCCAGGACCAACCTGGCTGGCCTACAGGCACCAAGTTGGCCTGCGTGCTGTCGCTGGTGTGGCTCCTCGGCCCTTCCTCTAGGCTTTCAAGCCCTTGTACATATTCAGGTGTTTTACCTGGGAAGGGTGGGAACAGTTCAGCAGCAGCTGGCCTGGGGCTCAGCTCACGTTTACTCCCAGATGCCTCGGCTCGGTCCCCCAGCTTTGCAATGAGGACGCTCCTTGCGTGGGGTTGGGTTGCTGGCTGTATGGGAGATGATTCCCCACCTCTGACCAATTTCAGAATTGTTTACCGCTGAAGTAAGTGCCCTGATAGGGTTTTCCTCTGTAAAACTGGTGGGTTCAGGTTTTTTTTTTTCTTTATGGTTCGTTAGATTTGATTCCTCTTTTATGTATTTATAGATATAAGCCTGGAAATAAGTCATTCATATAAATACATCTGTGTGAAGGGAAGAACTTTTTTCTGTTTTATTTTTAAATTTTATTTTTGAAAATTTTGAAATTTAATTTTATGTATTTTTTTATACAGCAGGTTATTATTAGTTATGTATTTTATGCATATACATGTATACAGGTCAATCCCAATCTCCCAACTCATCCCACCACCACCACCCCATGGCTTCCCACACTTGGTGTCCATACGTTTGTTCTCTACCTCTGTGTCTCTATTTCTTCCCTGCAAACCAGTTCATCTGTACCATTTTTTCTAGGTACCACATATATGCCTTAATATACAATATTTGTTTTTCTCTTTCTGACTTACTTCATTCTGTATGACAGTCTCTAGATCCATCGACGTCTCTACAAATGACCCAGTTTCACTCCTTTATATGGCTGAGTAATATTCCATTTTATATATGTACCACATGTTTTTCCATTCGTCTGTCTGTGGGCATTTAGGTTGCTTCCATTACCTGGCTATTGTAAATAGTGCTGCAATGACCATTGTGGTGAATGTTCCTTTTTTTTTTTTTTTCTGTACGCGAGCCTCTCCCTGCTCTGGCCTCTCCCGTTGTGGAGCACAGGCTCCGGACACACAGGCTCCTCGGCCATGGCTCGCGGGCCCAGCCGCTCTGCGGAATGTGGGATCTTCCGGGATCGGGGCACGAACCCGTGTCCCCTGCATCAGCAGGCGGATTCTCAACGACTGCGCAACCAGGGAAGCCTGAAATGTGCCTTTTTGATTTATGGTATTCTCTGGGTATATGCCCAGAAGTGGGATTGCTGGATCATATGGTAATTCTATTTCTAGTTTTTTTAAGGAAACTCCATACTGTTCTCCATAGTGACTGTATCAATTTACATGCCCAGCAATAGTGGAAGAGGGATCCTTTTGTCCACACCTTCCCCAGAATTTGTTGTTTGTAGATTTTCTGATGATGCCGAATCTAGCACGTGTGAGGTGATACCGCATTGTAGTTTTGATTTGAATTTCTCTAATAATTAGTGATGTTGAGCAGCTTTTCATGTGCGTCTTGGCCATCTCTGTGTCTTCTATGAAGAAACGTCTCTTTAGATAATCTGCCCATTTTGTATTGGGTTGTTTGTTTTTTAATATGAAGCTCCATGAGCTGTTTATATATATTGGAGATTAAACCTTTGTCCATTGATTCCTTTGCAACTATTTTTGCCCATTCTGAGGGATGCATTTTTCCAGTCCCGTTTTTTAACAAAAAATAGAAAGAAAGAAAAAGAAGCAGAACACTAATGTGCGTAAAATATGCCTTTTGAAACGGTCGTTTTGTAATATGGACGTCCTTTGAATTTTTTGGTCGCTATGTGACCCCAGGATTTGTTTTCAGGGCTGGTGTCATTTACAGGCCTGCAATGATTTTGAATATCAACTGATCATTAGCGCTGGGATAAAAGCTGCTGTTGTGTGAAACGGCCTCAAGGTGACAGCAGTTCTCCCTTACCAAATCTGGTTACTAGGGCAACAGAGCCTCAATGGAAGTCGGGTTCTAGATTGGAATTTAGAATGGAATGTGCGAGGAGAAAGCCCCTCAAGTTTGTCTCACTACTTCTTGTTCGTGTTTTTAATTTAATTTTTTATTTTTTTTATTACAGCAAGTTTGATTACAATGTTTGGCATGTTGTAGGTGTGCAAGATGTGGTTCTTTTACACATATACATATGTCTGTTCTTCTTGGGATCCTTTTCCCATGTACGTTATGACAGAATGTTGAGTAGTCTTCTCTTGGTATTCCGTAGGTCTTTGGTGATTATATATGTCACCTGTGTTTGTATATGTCTGTTAACCCCAATATCGTAATGAAACCAATCTTCACAACTTTCCATTGGTGAACCATAAGTTTGTTTAATGAATCTGTGATTGCCCTTCTCCGTGGAAATATCTGCCCTGGTATCCATTTTTAGGTAACACCTATAAGTGATATGATAGGATATGTGTCTTTCACTTTCTGACTTACTACAAGTCACGTGATTACCTTTAGCCTCATCTACGGTGCTGCAAATGGCATTGTGTCCTTTATTTCCTTAGCATCTATTCTGCCTTAGCGAGGTCCATTTTCAACAATGTGATTCCCTGAGGGTTGAGGATTAGCTGACCGGGGCAGCCTGACCCTGCCGGCCGGCCCTCCCCAGGTGTGCCTGGTTGAGGTCAATATAAACAGCGCTCAAGGCAGCAATAGACCCTGAAGCTGTGCCTGACTCCATATTCTCTGCCACGTCAGCAGTCTCGGGGCTGTGCTGGTGGGAGGGAGTGAGGGGCCACGGCTTTGTGGGTGGCCCGGTGTTAGTGGGGCTCTGCTGGACTTTCTGCAGGAGTTGCCAAGATGCCACCTGTAAAGAAGAGTATGTGTCGCCCATACCTTCTGCTGGAATTTCTCTCCGGACAGAGGTGAGGAAGGAAAAAAAGCAGTGGGGGCCGGGACAGGAGGGGTATCTCAGGCAGGGCAATGGAAAGCTTCCGGAAGAGTGCCCGGGTCCAGGACCATCCTGGCTGGCCTGCAGGCACCAAGTTGGCCTGAGTGCTGTCGCTGGTGTGGCTCCACGGCCCTTTCTCTAGGCTTTCAAGCCCTTGTACCTATTCAGGTGTTTTACCTGGGAAGGGTGGGAACAGTTCATCAGCAGCTGGCCTGGGGCTCAGCTCACGTTTACTCACAGATGCCTCGGCACCGTCCCCCAGCTTTGAAATGGGGATGCTCCATGTGTGGGGTTGGGTTGCTGGCTGTATGGGAGATGATTCCCCACCTCTGACCAATTTCAGAATTGTTTACCGCTGGAGCAAGTGCCCTGATAGGGTTTTCCTCTGTAAAACTCGTGGGTTCAGGTGTTTTTTTTTTTTTTTTCTTTTATGGTTCTTTAGATTTTATTCCTCTTTTATGTATTTATAGATATAAGCATGGAAATAATTCATTCATATAAATACATCTGTGTGAAGGGAAGTATTTTTTCTGTTTTATTTTTAAATTTTATTTTTTAAAATTTTGAAATTTAATTTTATTTATTTTTTAATACAGCAGGCTATTATTAGTTATGTATTTTACGCATATACATGTATACAGGTCAATCCCAATCTCCCAACTCATCCCACCACCACCACACCATGGCTTCCCACTCTTGGTGTCCATACGTTTTTTCTCTACCTCTGTGTCTCTATTTCTTCCCTGCAAACCAGTTCATCTGTACCATTTTTTCTAGGTACCACATATATGCCTTAATATACAATATTTGTTTTTCTCTTTCTGACTTACTTCATTCTGTATGACAGTCTCTAGATCCATCGAAGTCTCTACAAATGACCCAGTTTCATTCCTTTTTATGGCTGAGTAATATTGCATTTTATATATGTACCACATCTTTATCCATTCGTCTGTCTGTGGTCCTTTAGGTTGCTTCCATTACCTGGCTATTGTAAATAGTGCTGCAATGAACATTGTGGTGAATGTGCCTTTTTGATTTATGGTTTTCTCTGGGTATATGCCCAGAAGTGGGATTGCTGGATCATATGGTAATTCTATTTCTAGTTTTTTTAAGGAAACTCCATACTGTTCTCCATAGTGACTGACTGTATCAATTTACATGCCCAGCAATAGTGGAAGAGGGATCCTTTTGTCCACACCTTCCCCAGAATTTGTTGTTTGTAGATTTTCTGATGATGCCGATTCTAGCACGTGTGAGGTGATACCGCATTGTAGTTTTGATTTGAATTTCTCTAATAATTAGTGATGTTGAGCAGCTTTTCATGTGCGTCTTGGCCATCTCTGTGTCTTCTTTGAAGAAACGTCTCTTTAGATCTTCTGCCCATTTTTGTATTGGGTTATTTGTTTTTTTAATATTAAGCTGCATGAGCTGTTTATATATATTGGAGTTTAAACGTTTGTCCATTGATTCGTTTGCAACTATTTTCGCCCATTCTGAGGGATGCCTTTTTCCATTCCCGTTTTTTTAACAAAAAGAAAGAAAGAAAGAAAAAGAAGCAGAACACTAATGTGCGTAAAATATGCCTTTTGAAACGGTCGTTTTGAAATATGGATGTCCTTTGAATTTTTTGGTCGCTATGTGACCCCAGGATTTGTTTTCAGGGCAGGTGTCATTAACAGGCCTGCAATGATTTTGAATATCAACTGATCTTTAGCGCTGGGATAAAAGCTGCTGTTGTGTGAAACGGCCTCAAGGTGGCAGCAGTTCTCCCTTACCAAATCTGGTTACTAGGGCAACAGAGCCTCAATGGAAGTCGTGTTCTAGATTGGAATTCTGAATGGAATGTGCCAGGAGAAAGCCCCTCAAGTTTGTCTCACTACTTCTTGTTCGTGTTTTTAATTTAATTTTTTATTTTTTTTATTACAGCAAGTTTGATTACAATGTTTAGCTTGTTGTAGGTGTGCAAGATGTGGTTCCTTTACACATATAAATATGTCTGTTCTTCCTGGGATCCTTTTCCCATGTACGTTATGACAGAATGTTGAGAACTCTTCTCTTGGTATTCCATAGGTCTTTGGTGATTATATATGTCACCTGTGTTTGTATATGTCTGTTAAACCCAATATCATAATGAAACCAATCCTCACACCTTTCCATTGGTGAACTATAAGTTTGTTTAATGAATCTGTGATTGCCCTTCTCCGTGGAAATATCTGCCCTGGTATCCATTTTTAGGTAACACCTATATGTGATATGATACGATATGTGTCCCTCACTTTCTGACTTACTGCAAGTCACGTGATTACCTTTAGCCTCATCTACGGTGCTGCAAATGGCATTGTGTCCTTTATTTCCTTGGCTTCTATTCTGCCTTAGCGAGGTCCATTTTCAACAATGTGATTCCCTGATGGTTGAGGATTAGCTGACCTGGGCAGCCTGACCCTGCCAGCCGGCCCTCGCCAGGCGTGCCTGGTTGAGGTCAATATAAACAGCGCTCCAGGCAGCAATAGCCCCTGAAGCTGAGCCTAACACCATATTCTCTGCCCCGTCAGCAGTTTCGGGGCTGTGCTGGTGGGAGGGAGTGAGGGGCCACGGCTTTGTGGGTGGCCCGGTGTGAGTGGTGCTCTGCTGGACTTTCTGCAGGAGTTGCCAGGCTGCCACCTGTAAAGAAGACGATGTATCGCCCATACCTTCCGCTGGAATTTCTCTCAGGACAGAGGTGAGGAAGAAAAAAAGCAGTGGGGCCCGGGACAGGAGGGGTATCTCAGGCAGGGCAATGGAAAGCTTCCAGTAGAGCGCCTGGGGCCTGGACCATCCTGGCTGGCCTGCAGGCACCAAGTTGTCCTGCATGCTGTTGCGGGTGTGGCTCCACGGCCCTTCCTCTAGGCTTTCAAACCCTTGTACATATTCAGGTGTTTTACCTGGGAAGGGTGGGAACAGTTCAGCAGCAGCTGGCCTTGGGCTCAGCTTACGTTTACTCACAGATGCCTCGACACGGTCCCCCAGCTTTGCAATGAGGACGCTCCTTGCGTGGGGTTGGGTTGCTGGCTGTATGGGAGATGATTCCCCACCTCTGACCAATTTCAGAATTGTTTACCGCTGGAGCAAGTGCCCTGATAGGGTTTTCCTCTGTAAAACTGGTGGGTTCAGGTTTTTTTTTTCTTTATGGTTCGTTAGATTTTATTCCTCTTTTATGTATTTATAGATATAAGCATGGAAATAATTCATTCATATAAATACTTCTGTGTGAAGGGAAGAACTTTTTTCGGTTTTATTTTTTATTTTTTTGCTGTATGCGGGCCTCTCACTGTTGTGGCCTCACCAGTTGCGGAGCACAGGCTCCGGACGCGCAGGCTCAGCGGCCATGGCTCACGGGCCCAGCCACTCCGCGGCATATGGGAACTTTCCTGACTAGGCCACGAACCCGTATCCCCTGCATCGGCAGGCGGACTCTCAAACACTGCGCCACCAGGGAGGCCCTCTGTTTTATTTTTAAATTTTATTTTTTAAAATTTTGAAATTTAATTTTATATATTTTTTTATACAGCAGGTTATTATTAGTTATGTATTTTATGCATATACATGTATACAGGTCAATCCCAATCTCCCAACTCATCCCACCACCACCACGCCATGGCTTCCCACACTTGGTGTCCATACGTTTGTTCTCTACCTCTGTGTCTCTATTTCTTCCCTGCAAACCAGTTCATCTGTACCATTTTTTCTAGGTACCACATATATGCCTTAATATACAATATTTGTTTTTCTCTTTCTGACTTACTTCATTCTGTATGACAGTCTCTAGATCCATCAAAATCTCTACAAATGACCCAGTTTCACGCCTTTATATGGCTGAGTAATATTCCATTTACATATGTACCACATCTTTATCCATTTGTCTGTCTGCGGGCATTTATGTTGCTTCCATTACCTGGCTATTGTAAATAGTGCTGCAATGACCATTGTGGTGAATGTGCCTTTTTGTTTTATGGGTTTCTCTGGGTATATGCCCAGAAGTGGGATTGCTGGATCATATGGTAATTCTATTTCTAGTTTCTTTAAAGAAACTCCATACTGTTCTCCATAGTGACTGCATCAATTTACATGCCCACCAAGAGTGGAAAAGGGATCCTTTTGTCCACACCCTCCCCAGAATTTGTTGTTTGTAGATTTTCTGATGATGCCGATTCTAGCAGGTGTGAGGTGATACCTCATTGTAGTTTTGATTTGCATTTCTCTAATAATTAGTGATGTTGAGCAGCTTTTCATGTGCGTCTTGGCCATCTCTGTGTCTTCTTTGAAGAAACGTCTCTTTAGATCTTCTGCCCATTTTTGTATTGGGTTATTTGTTTTTTTAATATTAAGCTGCATGAGCTGTTTATATATATTGGAGTTTAAACGTTTGTCCATTGATTCGTTTGCAACTATTTTCGCCCATTCTGAGGGATGCCTTTTTCCATTCCCGTTTTTTTAACAAAAAGAAAGAAAGAAAAAGAAGCAGAACACTAATGTGCGTAAAATATGCCTTTTGAAACGGTCGTTTTGAAATATGGATGTCCTTTGAATTTTTTGGTCGCTATGTGACCCCAGGATTTGTTTTCAGGTCAGGTGTCATTTACAGGCCTGCAATGATTTTGAATATCAACTGATCTTTAGCGCTGGGATAAAAGCTGCTGTTGTGTGAAACGGCCTCAAGGTGGCAGCAGTTCTCCCTTACCAAATCTGGTTACAAGGGCAACAGAGCCTCAATGGAAGTCGTGTTCTAGATTGGAATTCAGAATGGAATGTGCCAGGAGAAAGCCCCTCAAGTTTGTCTCACTACTTCTTGTTCGTGTTTTTAATTTAATTTTTTATTTTTTTTATTACAGCAAGTTTGATTACAATGTTTGGGTTGTTGTAGGTGTGCAAGATGTGGTTCCTTTACACATATACATATGTCTGTTCTTCCTGGGATCCTTTTCCCATGTACGTTATGACAGAATGTTGAGAAGTCTTCTCTTGGTATTCCATAGGTCTTTGGTGATTATATATGTCACCGTGTTTGTATATGTCTGTTAACCCCAATATCGTAATGAAACCAATCCTCACACATTTCCATTGGTGAACCATAAGTTTGTTTAATGAATCTGTGATTGCCCTTCTCCGTGGAAATATCTGCCCTGGTATCCATTTTTAGGTAACACCTATATGTGATATGATACGATATGTGTCTTTCACTTTCTGACTTACTACAAGTCACGTGATTACCTTTAGCCTCATCTACGGTGCTGCAAATGGCATTGTGTCCTTTATTTCCTTGGCTTCTCTTCTGCCTTATCGAGGCCCATTTTCAACAATGTGATTCCCTGAGGGTTGAGGATTAGCTGACCGGGGCAGCCTGACCCTGCCGGCCGGCCCTCCCCAGGTGTGCCTGATTGAGGTCAATATAAACAGCGCTGCAGGCAGCAATAGCCCCTGAAGCTGTTCCTGACTCCATATTCTGTACCCCGTCAGCAGTCTCGGGGCTGTGCTTGTGGGAGGGAGTGAGGGGCCACGGCTTTGTGGGCGGCCCGGTGTGAGTGTGGCTCTGCTGGACTTTCTGCAGGAGTTGCCAGGCTGCCACCTGTAAAGAAGAGGATGTGTCGCCCATACCTTCCGCTGGAATTTCTCTCCGGACAGAGGTGAGGAAGGAAAAAAGCAGTGGGGGCCGGGACAGGAGGGGTATCTCAGGCAGGGCAATGGAAAGCTTCCAGAAGAGCGCCCGGGGCCAGGACCAACCCGGCTGGCCTACAGGCACCAAGTTGGCCTGCGTGCTGTCGCTGGTGTGGCTCCTCGGCCCTTCCTCTAGGCTTTCAAGCCCTTGTACATATTCAGGTGTTTTACCTGGGAAGGGTGGGAACAGTTCAGCAGCAGCTGGCCTGGGGCTCAGCTCACGTTTACTCACAGATGCCTCGGCACGGTCCCCCAGCTTTGCAATGAGGACGCTCCTTGCGTGGGGTTGGGTTGCTGGCTGTATGGGAGATGATTCCCCACCTCTGACCAATTTCAGAATTGTTTACCGCTGAAGCAAGTGCCCTGATAGGGTTTTCCTCTGTAAAACTGGTGGGTTCAGGTTTTTTTTTTCTTTATGGTTCGTTAGATTTGATTCCTCTTTTATGTATTTATAGATATAAGCCTGGAAATAATTCATTCATATAAATACATCTGTGTGAAGGGAAGAACTTTTTTCTGTTTTATTTTTAAATTTTATTTTTGAAAATTTTGAAATTTAATTTTATGTATTTTTTTATACAGCAGGTTATTATTAGTTATGTATTTTATGCATATACATGTATACAGGTCAATCCCAATCTCCCAACTCATCCCACCACCACCACCCCATGGCTTCCCACACTTGGTGTCCATACGTTTGTTCTCTACCTCTGTGTCTCTATTTCTTCCCTGCAAACCAGTTCATCTGTACCATTTTTTCTAGGTACCACATATATGCCTTAATATACAATATTTGTTTTTCTCTTTCTGACTTACTTCATTCTGTATGACAGTCTCTAGATCCATCGACGTCTCTACAAATGACCCAGTTTCACTCCTTTATATGGCTGAGTAATATTCCATTTTATATATGTACCACATGTTTTTCCATTCGTCTGTCTGTGGGCATTTAGGTTGCTTCCATTACCTGGCTATTGTAAAGAGTGCTGCAATGACCATTGTGGTGAATGTTCCTTTTTTTTTTTTTCTGTACGCGAGCCTCTCCCTGCTCTGGCCTCTCCCGTTGTGGAGCACAGGCTCCGGACACACAGGCTCCTCGGCCATGGCTCGCGGGCCCAGCCGCTCTGCGGCATGTGGGATCTTCCGGGATCGGGGCACGAACCCGTGTCCCCTGCATCAGCAGGCGGACTCTCAACGACTGCGCAACCAGGGAAGCCTGAAATGTGCCTTTTTGATTTATGGTATTCTCTGGGTATATGCCCAGAAGTGGGATTGCTGGATCATATGGTAATTCTATTCCTAGTTTTTTTAAGGAAACTCCATACTGTTCTCCATAGTGACTGTATCAATTTACATGCCCAGCAATAGTGGAAGAGGGATCCTTTTGTCCACACCTTCCCCAGAATTTGTTGTTTGTAGATTTTCTGATGATGCCGAATCTAGCACGTGTGAGGTGATACCGCATTGTAGTTTTGATTTGCATTTCTCTAATAATTAGTGATGTTGAGCAGCTTTTCATGTGCGTCTTGGCCATCTCTGTGTCTTCTATGAAGAAACGTCTCTTTAGATAATCTGCCCATTTTGTATTGGGTTGTTTGTTTTTTAATATGAAGCTCCATGAGCTGTTTATATATATTGGAGATTAAACCTTTGTCCATTGATTCCTTTGCAACTATTTTTGCCCATTCTGAGGGATGCATTTTTCCAGTCCCGTTTTTTAACAAAAAATAGAAAGAAAGAAAAAGAAGCAGAACACTAATGTGCGTAAAATATGCCTTTTGAAACGGTCGTTTTGTAATATGGACGTCCTTTGAATTTTTTGGTCGCTATGTGACCCCAGGATTTGTTTTCAGGGCTGGTGTCATTTACAGGCCTGCAATGATTTTGAATATCAACTGATCATTAGCGCTGGGATAAAAGCTGCTGTTGTGTGAAACGGCCTCAAGGTGGCAGCAGTTCTCCCTTACCAAATCTGGTTACTAGGGCAACAGAGCCTCAATGGAAGTCGGGTTCTAGATTGGAATTTAGAATGGAATGTGCGAGGAGAAAGCCCCTCAAGTTTGTCTCACTACTTCTTGTTCGTGTTTTTAATTTAATTTTTTATTTTTTTTATTACAGCAAGTTTGATTACAATGTTTGGCATGTTGTAGGTGTGCAACATGTGGTTCTTTTACACATATACATATGTCTGTTCTTCTTGGGATCCTTTTCCCATGTACGTTATGACAGAATGTTGAGTAGTCTTCTCTTGGTATTCCGTAGGTCTTTGGTGATTATATATGTCACCTGTGTTTGTATATGTCTGTTAACCCCAATATCGTAATGAAACCAATCTTCACAACTTTCCATTGGTGAACCATAAGTTTGTTTAATGAATCTGTGATTGCCCTTCTCCGTGGAAATATCTGCCCTGGTATCCATTTTTAGGTAACACCTATAAGTGATATGATATGATATGTGTCTTTCACTTTCTGACTTACTACAAGTCATGTGATTACCTTTAGCCTCATCTACGGTGCTGCAAATGGCATTGTGTCCTTTATTTCATTGGCATCTATTCTGCCTTAGTGAGGTCCATTTTCAACAATATGATTCCCTGAGGGTTGAGGATTAGCTGACCGGGGCAGCCTGACCCTGCCGGCCGGCCCTCCCCAGGTGTGCCTGGTTGAGGTCAATATAAACAGCGCTCAAGGCAGCAATAGACCCTGAAGCTGTGCCTGACTCCATATTCTCTGCCACGTCAGCAGTCTCGGGGCTGTGCTGGTGGGAGGCAGTGAGGGGCCACGGCTTTGTAGGTGGCCCGGTGTGAGTGGGGCTGTGCTGGACTTTCTGCAGGAGTTGCCAACATGCCACGTGTAAAGAAGAGGATGTGTCGCCCATACCTTCTGCTGGAATTTCTCTCCGGACAGAGGTGAGGAAGGAAAAAAAGCAGTGGGGTCCGGGACAGGAGGGGTATCTCAGGCAGGGCAATGGAAATCTTCCGGAAGAGTGCCAGGGGCCAGGACCATCCTGGCTGGCCTGCAGGCACCAAGTTGGCCTGAGTGCTGTCACTGGTGTGGCTCCACGGCCCTTCCTCTAGGCTTTCAAGCCCTTGTACATATTCAGGTGTTTTACCTGGGAAGGGTGGGAACAGTTCAGCAGCAGCTGGCCTGGGGCTCAGCTCACGTTTACTCACAGATGCCTCGGCAGCGTCCCCCAGCTTTGCAATGAGGATGCTCCATGTGTGGGGTTGGGTTGCTGGCTGTATGGGAGATGATTCCCCACCTCTGGCCAATTTCAGAATTGTTTACCGCTGGAGCAAGTGCCCTGATAGGGTTTTCCTCTGTAAAACTGGTGGGTTCAGGTGTCTTTTTTTTCTTTCTTTTATGGTTCTTTAGATTTTATTCCTCTTTTATGTATTTATAGATATAAGCATGGAAATAATTCATTCATATAAATACATCTGTGTGAAGGGAAGAAATTTTTCTGTTTTATTTTTAAATTTTATTTTTTAAAATTTTGAAATTTAATTTTATTTATTTTTTTATACAGCAGGTTATTATTAGCTATGTATTTTACGCATATACATGTATACAGGTCAATCCCTATCTCCCAACTCATCCCACCACCACCACACCATGGCTTCCCACACTTGGTGTCCATACGTATTTTCTCTACCTCTGTGTCTCTATTTCTTCCCTGCAAACCAGTTCATCTGTACCATTTTTTCTAGGTACCACATATATGCCTTAATATACAATATTTGTTTTTCTCTTTCTGACTTACTTCATTCTGTATGACAGTCTCTAGATCCATCGAAGTCTCTACAAATGACACAGTTTCATTCCTTTTTATGGCTGAGTAATATTCCATTTTATATATGTACCACATCTTTATCCATTCGTCTGTCTGTGGGCATTTAGGTTGCTTCCATTACCTGGCTATTGTAAATAGTGCTGCAATGACCATTGTGGTGAATGTGCCTTTTTGATTTATGGGTTTCTCTCGGTATATGCCCAGAAGTGGGATTGCTGGATCATATGGTAATTCTATTTCTAGTTTTTTAAAGGAAACTCCATACTGTTCTCCATAGTGACTGTATCAATTTACATGCCCAGCAATAGTGGAAGAGGGATCCTTTTGTCCACACCTTCCCCAGAATTTGTTGTTTGTAGATTTTCTGATGATGCCGATTCTAGCACGTGTGAGGTGATACCGCATTGTAGTTTTGATTTGAATTTCTCTAATAATTAGTGATGTTGAGCAGCTTTTCATGTGCGTCTTGGCCATCTCTGTGTCTTCTTTGAAGAAACGTCTCTTTAGATCTTCTGCCCATTTTTGTATTGGGTTATTTGTTTTTTTAATATTAAGCTGCATGAGCTGTTTATATATATTGGAGTTTAAACGTTTGTCCATTGATTCGTTTGCAACTATTTTCGCCCATTCTGAGGGATGCCTTTTTCCATTCCCGTTTTTTTAACAAAAAGAAAGAAAGAAAAAGAAGTAGAACACTAATGTGCGTAAAATATGCCTTTTGAAACGGTCGTTTTGAAATATGGATGTCCTTTGAATTTTTTGGTCGCTATGTGACCCCAGGATTTGTTTTCAGGTCAGGTGTCATTTACAGGCCTGCAATGATTTTGAATATCAACTGATCTTTAGCGCTGGGATAAAAGCTGCTGTTGTGTGAAACGGCCTCAAGGTGGCAGCAGTTCTCCCTTACCAAATCTGGTTACAAGGGCAACAGAGCCTCAATGGAAGTCGTGTTCTAGATTGGAATTCAGAATGGAATGTGCCAGGAGAAAGCCCCTCAAGTTTGTCTCACTACTTCTTGTTCGTGTTTTTAATTTAATTTTTTATTTTTTTTATTACAGCAAGTTTGATTACAATGTTTGGGTTGTTGTAGGTGTGCAAGATGTGGTTCCTTTACACATATACATATGTCTGTTCTTCCTGGGATCCTTTTCCCATGTACGTTATGACAGAATGTTGAGAAGTCTTCTCTTGGTATTCCATAGGTCTTTGGTGATTATATATGTCACCGTGTTTGTATATGTCTGTTAACCCCAATATCGTAATGAAACCAATCCTCACACATTTCCATTGGTGAACCATAAGTTTGTTTAATGAATCTGTGATTGCCCTTCTCCGTGGAAATATCTGCCCTGGTATCCATTTTTAGGTAACACCTATATGTGATATGATACGATATGTGTCTTTCACTTTCTGACTTACTACAAGTCACGTGATTACCTTTAGCCTCATCTACGGTGCTGCAAATGGCATTGTGTCCTTTATTTCCTTGGCTTCTCTTCTGCCTTATCGAGGCCCATTTTCAACAATGTGATTCCCTGAGGGTTGAGGATTAGCTGACCGGGGCAGCCTGACCCTGCCGGCCGGCCCTCCCCAGGTGTGCCTGATTGAGGTCAATATAAACAGCGCTGCAGGCAGCAATAGCCCCTGAAGCTGTTCCTGACTCCATATTCTGTACCCCGTCAGCAGTCTCGGGGCTGTGCTTGTGGGAGGGAGTGAGGGGCCACGGCTTTGTGGGTGGCCCGGTGTGAGTGGGGCTCTGCTGGACTTTCTGCAGGAGTTGCCAGGCTGCCACCTGTAAAGAAGAGGATGTGTCGCCCATACCTTCCGCTGGAATTTCTCTCCGGACAGAGGTGAGGAAGGAAAAAAGCAGTGGGGGCCGGGACAGGAGGGGTATCTCAGGCAGGGCAATGGAAAGCTTCCAGAAGAGCGCCCGGGGCCAGGACCAACCCGGCTGGCCTACAGGCACCAAGTTGGCCTGCGTGCTGTCGCTGGTGTGGCTCCTCGGCCCTTCCTCTAGGCTTTCAAGCCCTTGTACATATTCAGGTGTTTTACCTGGGAAGGGTGGGAACAGTTCAGCAGCAGCTGGCCTGGGGCTCAGCTCACGTTTACTCACAGATGCCTCGGCACGGTCCCCCAGCTTTGCAATGAGGACGCTCCTTGCGTGGGGTTGGGTTGCTGGCTGTATGGGAGATGATTCCCCACCTCTGACCAATTTCAGAATTGTTTACCGCTGAAGCAAGTGCCCTGATAGGGTTTTCCTCTGTAAAACTGGTGGGTTCAGGTTTTTTTTTTTCTTTATGGTTCGTTAGATTTGATTCCTCTTTTATGTATTTATAGATATAAGCCTGGAAATAAGTCATTCATATAAATACATCTGTGTGAAGGGAAGAACTTTTTTCTGTTTTATTTTTAAATTTTATTTTTTAAAATTTTGAAATTTAATTTTATGTATTTTTTTATACAGCAGGTTATTATTAGTTATGTATTTTATGCATATACATGTATACAGGTCAATCCCAATCTCCCAACTCATCCCACCACCACCACCCCATGGCTTCCCACACTTGGTGTCCATACGTTTGTTCTCTACCTCTGTGTCTCTATTTCTTCCCTGCAAACCAGTTCATCTGTACCGTTTTTTCTAGGTACCACATATATGCCTTAATATACAATATTTGTTTTTCTCTTTCTGACTTACTTCATTCTGTATGACAGTCTCTAGATCCATCGACGTCTCTACAAATGACCCAGTTTCACTCCTTTATATGGCTGAGTAATATTCCATTTTATATATGTACCACATGTTTTTCCATTCGTCTGTCTGTGGGCATTTAGGTTGCTTCCATTACCTGGCTATTGTAAAGAGTGCTGCAATGACCATTGTGGTGAATGTTCCTTTTTTTTTTTTTCTGTACGCGAGCCTCTCCCTGCTCTGGCCTCTCCCGTTGTGGAGCACAGGCTCTGGACACACAGGCTCCTCGGCCATGGCTCGCGGGCCCAGCCGCTCTGCGGCATGTGGGATCTTCCGGGATCGGGGCACGAACCCGTGTCCCCTGCATCAGCAGGCGGACTCTCAACGACTGCGCAACCAGGGAAGCCTGAAATGTGCCTTTTTGATTTATGGTATTCTCTGGGTATATGCCCAGAAGTGGGATTGCTGGATCATATGGTAATTCTATTTCTAGTTTTTTTAAGGAAACTCCATACTGTTCTCCATAGTGACTGTATCAATTTACATGCCCAGCAATAGTGGAAGAGGGATCCTTTTGTCCACACCTTCCCCAGAATTTGTTGTTTGTAGATTTTCTGATGATGCCGAATCTAGCACGTGTGAGGTGATACCGCATTGTAGTTTTGATTTGCATTTCTCTAATAATTAGTGATGTTGAGCAGCTTTTCATGTGCGTCTTGGCCATCTCTGTGTCTTCTATGAAGAAACGTCTCTTTAGATAATCTGCCCATTTTGTATTGGGTTGTTTGTTTTTTAATATGAAGCTCCATGAGCTGTTTATATATATTGGAGATTAAACCTTTGTCCATTGATTCCTTTGCAACTATTTTTGCCCATTCTGAGGGATGCATTTTTCCAGTCCCGTTTTTTAACAAAAAATAGAAAGAAAGAAAAAGAAGCAGAACACTAATGTGCGTAAAATATGCCTTTTGAAACGGTCGTTTTGTAATATGGACGTCCTTTGAATTTTTTGGTCGCTATGTGACCCCAGGATTTGTTTTCAGGGCTGGTGTCATTTACAGGCCTGCAATGATTTTGAATATCAACTGATCATTAGCGCTGGGATAAAAGCTGCTGTTGTGTGAAACGGCCTCAAGGTGGCAGCAGTTCTCCCTTACCAAATCTGGTTACTAGGGCAACAGAGCCTCAATGGAAGTCGGGTTCTAGATTGGAATTTAGAATGGAATGTGCGAGGAGAAAGCCCCTCAAGTTTGTCTCACTACTTCTTGTTCGTGTTTTTAATTTAATTTTTTATTTTTTTTATTACAGCAAGTTTGATTACAATGTTTGGCATGTTGTAGGTGTGCAACATGTGGTTCTTTTACACATATACATATGTCTGTTCTTCTTGGGATCCTTTTCCCATGTACGTTATGACAGAATGTTGAGTAGTCTTCTCTTGGTATTCCGTAGGTCTTTGGTGATTATATATGTCACCTGTGTTTGTATATGTCTGTTAACCCCAATATCGTAATGAAACCAATCTTCACAACTTTCCATTGGTGAACCATAAGTTTGTTTAATGAATCTGTGATTGCCCTTCTCCGTGGAAATATCTGCCCTGGTATCCATTTTTAGGTAACACCTATAAGTGATATGATTGGATATGTGTCTTTCACTTTCTGACTTACTACAAGTCATGTGATTACCTTTAGCCTCATCTACGGTGCTGCAAATGGCATTGTGTCCTTTATTTCCTTGGCATCTATTCTGCCTTAGTGAGGTCCATTTTCAACAATATGATTCCCTGAGGGTTGAGGATTAGCTGACCGGGGCAGCCTGACCCTGCCGGCCGGCCCTCCCCAGGTGTGCCTGGTTGAGGTCAATATAAACAGCGCTCAAGGCAGCAATAGACCCTGAAGCTGTGCCTGACTCCATATTCTCTGCCACGTCAGCAGTCTCGGGGCTGTGCTGGTGGGAGGGAGTGAGGGGCCATGGCTTTGTAGGTGGCCCGGTGTGAGTGGGGCTGTGCTGGACTTTCTGCAGGATTTGCCAACATGCCACGTGTAAAGAAGAGGATGTGTCGCCCATACCTTCTGCTGGAATTTCTCTCCGGACAGAGGTGAGGAAGGAAAAAAAGCAGTGGGGTCCGGGACAGGAGGGGTATCTCAGGCAGGGCAATGGAAATCTTCCGGAAGAGTGCCAGGGGCCAGGACCATCCTGGCTGGCCTGCAGGCACCAAGTTGGCCTGAGTGCTGTCACTGGTGTGGCTCCACGGCCCTTCCTCTAGGCTTTCAAGCCCTTGTACATATTCAGGTGTTTTACCTGGGTAGGGTGGGAACAGTTCAGCAGCAGCTGGCCTGGGGCTCAGCTCACGTTTACTCACAGATGCCTCGGCAGCGTCCCCCAGCTTTGCAATGAGGATGCTCCATGTGTGGGGTTGGGTTGCTGGCTGTATGGGAGATGATTCCCCACCTCTGGCCAATTTCAGAATTGTTTACCGCTGGAGCAAGTGCCCTGATAGGGTTTTCCTCTGTAAAACTGGTGGGTTCAGGTGTCTTTTTTTTCTTTCTTTTATGGTTCTTTAGATTTTATTCCTCTTTTATGTATTTATAGATATAAGCATGGAAATAATTCATTCATATAAATACATCTGTGTGAAGGGAAGAAATTTTTCTGTTTTATTTTTAAATTTTATTTTTTAAAATTTTGTAATTTAATTTTATTTATTTTTTTATACAGCAGGTTATTATTAGCTATGTATTTTACGCATATACATGTATACAGGTCAATCCCAATCTCCCAACTCATCCCACCACCACCGCACCATGGCTTCCCACACTTGGTGTCCATACGTATTTTCTCTACCTCTGTGTCTCTATTTCTTCCCTGCAAACCAGTTCATCTGTACCATTTTTTCTAGGTACCACATATATGCCTTAATATACAATATTTGTTTTTCTCTTTCTGACTTACTTCATTCTGTATGACAGTCTCTAGATCCATCGAAGTCTCTACAAATGACACAGTTTCATTCCTTTTTATGGCTGAGTAATATTCCATTTTATATATGTACCACATCTTTATCCATTCGTCTGTCTGTGGGCATTTAGGTTGCTTCCATTACCTGGCTATTGTAAATAGTGCTGCAATGACCATTGTGGTGAATGTGCCTTTTTGATTTATGGTTTTCTCTGGGTATATGCCCAGAAGTGGGATTGCTGGATCAGATGGTAATTCTATTTCTAGTTTTTTAAAGGAAACTCCATAGTGTTCTCCGAAGTGACTGTATCAATTTACATTCCCACCAATAGTGGAAGAGGGCTCCGTTTGTCCACACCCTCCCCAGAATTTGTTGTTTGTAGATTTTCTGATGATGCCGATCCTAACAGGTGTGAGGTGATACCTCATTGTAGTTTTGATTTGCATTTCTCTAATAATTAGTGCTGTTGAGCAGCTTTTCATGTGCATCTTGGCCATCTCTGTGTCTTCTTTGAAGAAACGTCTCTTTAGATCTTCTGCCCATTTTTGTATTGGGTTGTTTGTTTTTTGTAATATTAAGCTGCATGAGCTGTTTATATATATTGGAGTTTAATCGTTTGTCCATTGATTCGTTTGCAACTATTTTCGCCCATTCTGAGGGATGCCTTTTTCCATTCCCGTTTTTTTAACAAAAAGAAAGAAAGAAAGAAAAAGAAGCAGAACACTAATGTGCGTAAAATATGCCTTTTGAAACGGTCGTTTTGAAATATGGATGTCCTTTGAATTTTTTGGTCGCTATGTGACCCCAGGATTTGTTTTCAGGGCAGGTGTCATTTACAGGCATGCAATGACTTTGAATATCAACTGACCATTAGCGCTGGGATTAAAGCTGCTGTTGTGTGAAACGGCCACAAGGTGGCAGCAGTTCTCCCTTACCAAATCTGGTTACTAGGGCAGCAGAGCCTCAATGGAAGTCGAGTTCTGGATTGGAATTTAGAATGGAATGTGCCAGGAGAAAGCCCCTCAAGTTTGTCTCCCTACTTCTTGTTCGTATTTTTAATTTAAATTTTTATTTTTTATTACAGCAAGTTTGATTACAATCTTTGGCTTATTGTAGGTGTCGAAGATGTGGTTCTTTTACACATATACAGATGTCTGTTCTCCCTGGGATCCTTTTCCCAGGTACGTTATGACAGAATGTTGAGTAGTCTTCTCTTGGTATTCCGTAGGTCTTTGGTGATTATATATGTCACCTGTGTTTGTATATGTCTGTTAACACCGATATCGTAATGAAACCAATCCACACACCTTTCCATTGGTGAACCATAAGTGTGTTTAATGAATCTGTGATTGCCCTTCTCCGTGGAAATGTCTGCCCTGGTATCCATTTTTAGGTAACACCTATAAGTGATATGATATGATATGTGTCTTTCACTTTCTGACTTACTACAAGTCACGTGATTACCTCTAGACTCATCTACGGTGCTGCAAATGGCATTGTGTCCTTATTTTCCTTGGCTTCTATTCTGCCTTAGCGAGGTCCATTTTCAACAATGTGATTCCCTGAGGGTTGCGGATTAGCTGACCTGGGCAGCCTTACCCTGCCGGCCGGCCCTCCCCAGGTGTGCCTGGTTGAGGTCAATATAAACAGCGCTCCAGTCAGCAATAGCCCCTGAAGCTGTGCCTGACTCCATATTCTCTGCCCCGTCAGCAGTCTCGGGGCTGAGCTGGTGGGAGGGAATGAGGGGCCACAGCTTTGTTGGTGGCCCGGTGTGAGTGGGGCACTGCTGGCCTTTCTGCAGGAGTTGCCAGGCTGCCACCTGTAAAGAAGAGGATGTGTCACCCATACCTTCCACTGGAATTTCTCTCCTGACAGAGGTGAGGAAGGAAAAACGCAGTGGGGGCCGGGACAGGAGGGGTATCTCAGGCAGGACAATGGAAAGCTTCCGGAAGAGCGCACGGGGCCAGGACCACCCTGGCTGGCCTGCAGTCACCAACTTGGCCTGCGTGCTTTCGCTAGTGTGCTCCATGGCCCTTCCTCTAGGCTTTCAAGCCCTTGTACATATTCAGGTGTTTTACCTGGGAAAGGTGGGAACAGTTCAGCAGCAGCTGGCCTGGGGCTCAGCTCACCTTTATTCAGAGATGCCTCGGCACGGTCTCCCAGCTTTGCAATGAGGACGCTTCTTGCGTGGGGGGTGGGTTCCTGGCTGGATGGGAGATGATTCCCCACCTCTGACCAACTTCAGAATTGTTTACCGCTGGAGAAAGTGCCCTGATAGGGTTTTCCTCTGTATAACTGGTGGGTTCAGGTTATTTTTCGTTTATGGTTCAAGTTAGATTTTATTCCTCTTTTATGTATTTATAGATATAAGCATGGAAATAATTCATTCCTATAAATACATCTGTGTGAAGGGAATAAATATTTTCTGTTTTATTTTTAAATTTTATTTTTTAAAATTTTGAAATTTAATTTTATTTACTTTTTTTATACAGCAGGTTATTATTAGTTATGTATTTTATGCATATACATGTATACAGGTCAACCCGAATCTCCCAACTCATCCCACCACCACCACCCCATGGCTTCCCACACTTGGTGTCCATACGTTTGTTCTCGACCTCTGCGTCTCTATTTCTTCCCTGCAAACCAGTTCATCTGTACCATTTTTTAGGTTCCACATATATGCATTAATATACAATATTTGATTTCCTCTTTCTGACTTACTTCATTCTGTATGACAGTCTCTAGATCCATCGATGTCTCTACAAATGACCCAGTTTCATTCCTTTTTGTGGCCGAGTAATATTCCATTTTATATATGTACCCCATCTGTATCCATTCATCTGTCTGTGGGCATTTAGGTTGCTTCCATTACCTGGCTATTGTAAATAGTGCTGCTATGAACATTGTGGTGAATGTGCCTTTTTGATTTATGGTTTTCTCTGGGTATATGCCCAGAAGTGGGATTGCTGGATCAGATGGTAATTCTATTTCTAGTTTTTTAAAGGAAACTCCATAGTGTTCTCCATAGTGACTGTATCAATTTACATTCCCACCAATAGTGGAAGAGGGCTCCGTTTGTCCACACCCTCCCCAGAATTTGTTGTTTGTAGATTTTCTGATGATGCCGATCCTAACAGGTGTGAGGTGATACCTCATTGTAGTTTTGATTTGCATTTCTCTAATAATTAGTGCTGTTGAGCAGCTTTTCATGTGCATCTTGGCCATCTCTGTGTCTTCTTTGAAGAAACGTCTCTTTAGATCTTCTGCCCATTTTTGTATTGGGTTGTTTGTTTTTTTAATATTAAGCTGCATGAGCTGTTTATATATATTGGAGATTAAACCTTTGTCCACTGATTCGTTTGCAACGATTTTCGCCCAGTCTGAGGGATGCCTTTTTCCATTCCCGTCTTTTTAACCAAAAAAGAAAGAAAGACAAAGAAGCAGAACACTAATGTACATAAAATATGCCTTTTGAAACGGTCGTTTTGAAATATGGACGTCCTTTGAATTTTTGGGTCGATATGTGACCCCAGGATTTGTTTTCAGGGCAGGTGTCATTTACAGGCCTGCAATGATTTTGAATATCAACTGACCATTAGCGCTGGGATTAAAGCTGCTGTTGTGTGAAACGGCCACAAGGTGGCAGCAGTTCTCCCTTACCAAATCTGGTTACTTGGGCAGCAGAGCCTCAATGGAAGTCGTGTTCTAGATTGGAATTTAGAATGGAATGTGCCAGGAGAAAGCCCCTCAAGTTTGTCTCCCTACTTCTTGTTCGTATTTTTAATTTAAATTTTTATTTTTTATTACAGCAAGTTTGATTACAATCTTTGGCTTATTGTAGGTGTCGAAGATGTGGTTCTTTTACACATATACAGATGTCTGTTCTCCCTGGGATCCTTTTCCCAGGTACGTTATGACAGAATGTTGAGCAGTCTTCTCTTGGTATTCCGTAGGTCTTTGGTGATTATATATGTCACCTGTGTTTGTATATGTCTGTTAACACCGATATCGTAATGAAACCAATCCACACACCTTTCCATTGGTGAACCATAAGTGTGTTTAATGAATCTGTGATTGCCCTTCTCCGTGGAAATATCTGCCCTGGTATCCATTTTTAGGTAACACCTATAAGTGATATGATATGATATGTGTCTTTCACTTTCTGACTTACTACAAGTCACGTGATTACCTCTAGACTCATCTACGGTGCTGCAAATGGCATTGTGTCCTTAGTTTCCTTGGCTTCTATTCTGCCTTAGCGAGGTCCATTTTCAACAATGTGATTCCCTGAGGGTTGTGGATTAGCTGACCTGGGCAGCCTTACCCTGCCGGCCGGCCCTCCCCAGGTGTGCCTGGTTGAGGTCAATATAAACAGCGCTCCAGTCAGCAATAGCCCCTGAAGCTGTGCCTGACTCCATATTCTCTGCCCCGTCAGCAGTCTCGGGGCTGAGCTGGTGGGAGGGAATGAGGGGCCACAGCTTTGTTGGTGGCCCGGTGTGAGTGGGGCACTGCTGGCCTTTCTGCAGGAGTTGCCAGGCTGCCACCTGTAAAGAAGAGGATGTGTCACCCATACCTTCCACTGGAATTTCTCTCCTGACAGAGGTGAGGAAGGAAAAACGCAGTGGGGGCCGGGACAGGAGGGGTATCTCAGGCAGGACAATGGAAAGCTTCCGGAAGAGCGCACGGGGCCAGGACCACCCTGGCTGGCCTGCAGTCACCAACTTGGCCTGCGTGCTTTCGCTAGTGTGCTCCATGGCCCTTCCTCTAGGCTTTCAAGCCCTTGTACATATTCAGGTGTTTTACCTGGGAAGGGTGGGAACAGTTCAGCAGCAGCTGGCCTGGGGCTCAGCTCACCTTTATTCAGAGATGCCTCGGCACGGTCTCCCAGCTTTGCAATGAGGACGCTTCTTGCGTGGGGGGTGGGTTCCTGGCTGGATGGGAGATGATTCCCCACCTCTGACCAACTTCAGAATTGTTTACCGCTGGAGAAAGTGCCCTGATAGGGTTTTCCTCTGTATAACTGGTGGGTTCAGGTATTTTTTCGTTTATGGTTCAAGTTAGATTTTATTCCTCTTTTATGTATTTATGGATATAAGCATGGAAATAATTCATTCCTATAAATACATCTGTGTGAAGGGAATAAATTTTTTCTGTTTTATTTTTAAATTTTATTTTTTAAAATTTTGAAATTTAATTTTATTTACTTTTTTTATACAGCAGGTTATTATTAGTTATGTATTTTATGCATATACATGTATACAGGTCAACCCGAATCTCCCAACTCATCCCACCACCACCACCCCATGGCTTCCCACACTTGGTGTCCATACGTTTGTTCTCGACCTCTGCGTCTCTATTTCTTCCCTGCAAACCAGTTCATCTGTACCATTTTTTAGGTTCCACATATATGCATTAATATACAATATTTGATTTCCTCTTTCTGACTTACTTCATTCTGTATGACAGTCTCTAGATCCATCGATGTCTCTACAAATGACCCAGTTTCATTCCTTTTTGTGGCCGAGTAATATTCCATTTTATATATGTACCCCATCTTTATCCATTCATCTGTCTGTGGGCATTTAGGTTGCTTCCATTACCTGGCTATTGTAAATAGTGCTGCTATGAACATTGTGGTGAATGTGCCTTTTTGATTTATGGTTTTCTCTGGGTATATGCCCAGAAGTGGGATTGCTGGATCAGATGGTAATTCTATTTCTAGTTTTTTAAAGGAAACTCCATAGTGTTCTCCAAAGTGACTGTATCAATTTACATTCCCACCAATAGTGGAAGAGGGCTCCGTTTGTCCACACCCTGCCCAGAATTTGTTGTTTGTAGATTTTCTGATGATGCCGATCCTAACAGGTGTGAGGTGATACCTCATTGTAGTTTTGATTTGCATTTCTCTAATAATTAGTGCTGTTGAGCAGCTTTTCATGTGCATCTTGGCCATCTCTGTGTCTTCTTTGAAGAAACGTCTCTTTAGATCTTCTGCCCATTTTTGTATTGGGTTGTTTGTTTTTTTTAATATTAAGCTGCATGAGCTGTTTATATATATTGGAGATTAAACTTTTGTCCATTGATTCGTTTGCAACGTTTTTCGCCCAGTCTGAGGGATGCCTTTTTCCATTCCCGTCTTTTTAACCAAAAAAGAAAGAAAGACAAAGAAGCAGAACACTAATGTACATAAAATATGCCTTTTGAAACGGTCGTTTTGAAATATGGACGTCCTTTGAATTTTTTGGTCGATATGTGACCCCAGGATTTGTTTTCAGGGCAGGTGTCATTTACAGGCCTGCAATGACTTTGAATATCAACTGACCATTAGCGCTGGGATTAAAGCTGCTGTTGTGTGAAACGGCCACAAGGTGGCAGCAGTTCTCCCTTACCAAATCTGGTTACTAGGGCAGCAGAGCCTCAATGGAAGTCGTGTTCTAGATTGGAATTTAGAATGGAATGTGCCAGGAGAAAGCCCCTCAAGTTTGTCTCCCTACTTCTTGTTCGTATTTTTAATTTAAATTTTTATTTTTTATTACAGCAAGTTTGATTACAATGTTTGGCTTATTGTAGGTGTCGAAGATGTGGTTCTTTTACACATATACAGATGTCTGTTCTCCCTGGGATCCTTTTCCCAGGTACGTTATGACAGAATGTTGAGTAGTCTTCTCTTGGTATTCCGTAGGTCTTTGGTGATTATATATGTCACCTGTGTTTGTATATGTCTGTTAACACCGATATCGTAATGAAACCAATCCACACACCTTTCCATTGGTGAACCATAAGTGTGTTTAATGAATCTGTGATTGCCCTTCTCCGTGGAAATGTCTGCCCTGGTATCCATTTTTAGGTAACACGTATAAGTGATATGATATGATATGTGTCTTTCACTTTCTGACTTACTACAAGTCACGTGATTACCTCTAGACTCATCTACGGTGCTGCAAATGGCATTGTGTCCTTATTTTCCTTGGCTTCTATTCTGCCTTAGCGAGGTCCATTTTCAACAATGTGATTCCCTGAGGGTTGCGGATTAGCTGACCTGGGCAGCCTTACCCTGCCGGCCGGCCCTCCCCAGGTGTGCCTGGTTGAGGTCAATATAAACAGCGCTCCAGTCAGCAATAGCCCCTGAAGCTGTGCCTGACTCCATATTCTCTGCCCCGTCAGCAGTCTCGGGGCTGAGCTGGTGGGAGGGAATGAGGGGCCACAGCTTTGTTGGTGGCCCGGTGTGAGTGGGGCACTGCTGGCCTTTCTGCAGGAGTTGCCAGGCTGCCACCTGTAAAGAAGAGGATGTGTCACCCATACCTTCCACTGGAATTTCTCTCCTGACAGAGGTGAGGAAGGAAAAACGCAGTGGGGGCCGGGACAGGAGGGGTATCTCAGGCAGGACAATGGAAAGCTTCCGGAAGAGCGCACGGGGCCAGGACCACCCTGGCTGGCCTGCAGTCACCAACTTGGCCTGCGTGCTTTCGCTAGTGTGCTCCATGGCCCTTCCTCTAGGCTTTCAAGCCCTTGTACATATTCAGGTGTTTTACCTGGGAAGGGTGGGAACAGTTCAGCAGCAGCTGGCCTGGGGCTCAGCTCACCTTTATTCAGAGATGCCTCGGCACGGTCTCCCAGCTTTGCAATGAGGACGCTTCTTGCGTGGGGGGTGGGTTCCTGGCTGGATGGGAGATGATTCCCCACCTCTGACCAACTTCAGAATTGTTTACCGCTGGAGCAAGTGCCCTGATAGGGTTTTCCTCTGTATAACTGGTGGGTTCAGGTTTTTTTTCGTTTATGGTTCAAGTTAGATTTTATTCCTCTTTTATGTATTTATAGATATAAGCATGGAAATAATTCATTCCTGTAAATACATGTGTGTGAAGGGAAGAACTTTTTTCTGTTTTATAATTAAATTTTATTTTTTAAAATTTTGAAATTAAAATTTATTTACTTTTTTATACAGCAGGTTATTATCAGTTATGTATTTTATGCATATACCTGTATACAGGTCAATCCCAATCTCCCAACTCATCCCACCACCACCACCCCATGGCTTCCCACACTTGGTGTCCATACATTTGTTCTCTACCTGTGTGTCTCTATTTCTTCCCTGCAAACCAGTTCATCTGTACCATCTTTTAGGTTCCACATATATGCATTAATATACAATATTTGTTTTCCTCTTTCTGACTTACTTCATTCTGTATGACAGTCTCTAGATCCATCGATGTCTCTACAAATGACCCAGTTTCATTCCTTTTTATGGCCGAGTAATATTCCATTTGATATATGTACCCCATCTTTATCCATTCATCTGTCTGTGGGCATTTAGGTTGCTTCCACTACGTGGCTATTGTAAATAGTGCTGCAATGAACATTGTGGTGAATGTGCCTTTTTGATTTATGGTTTTCTCTGGGTATATGCCCATAAGTGGGATGGCTGGATCAGATGGTAATTCTATTTCTAGTTTTTTTAAGGAAACTCCATAGTGTTCTCCATAGTGACTGTATCAATTTACATTCCCACCAATAGTGGAAGAGGGCTCCTTTTGTCCACACCCTCCCCAGAATCTGTTGTTTGTAGATTTTCTGATGATGCCGATCCTAACAGGTGTGAGGTGATACCTCATTGTAGTTTTCATTTGCATTTCTCTAATAATTATTGCTCTTGAGTAGCTTTTCATGTGCGTCTTGGCCATCTCTGTGTCTTCTTTGAAGAAACGTCTCTTTGAACTTCTGCCCATTTTTGTATTGGGTTGTTTGTTTTTTTAATATTTAGCTGCATGAGCTGTTTATATATATTGGAGATTAAACCTTTGTCCATTGATTCATTTGCAACGATTTTCGCCCAGTCTGAGGGATGCCTTTTTCCATTCCCGTTTTTTAACCAAAAAAGAAAGAAAAAGAAGCAGAAAACTAATGTGCATAAAATATGCCTTTTGAAACGGTCGTTTTGAAATATGGACGTCCTTTGAATTTTTTGGTCGATATGTGACCCCAGGATTTGTTTTCATGGCAGGTGTCATTTACAGGCCTGCAATGATTTTGAATATCAACTGACCTTTAGCGCTGGGATTAAAGCTGCTGTTGTGTGAAACGGCCACAAGATGGCAGCAGTTCTCTCTTTCAAATCTGGTTATTAGTGCAGCAGAGCCTCAATGGAAGTCGTGTTCTAGATTGGAATTTAGAATGGAATGTGCCAGGAGAAAGCCCCTCAAGTTTGTCTCACTAGTTCTTGTTCGTGTTTTTAATTTATTTTTTTATTTTTTAATACAGCAAGTTTGATTAAAATGTTTGGCTTGTTGTAAGTGTGGAAGATGTGGTTCTTTTACACATATACAGATGTCTGTTCTTCCTGGGATCCTTTTCCCATGTACGGTATGACAGAATGTTGAGTAGTCCTCTCTTTGTATTCCGTAGGTCTTTGGTGATTATATATGTCACCTGTGTTTGTATATGTCTGTTAACCCAATATCGTAATGAAACCAACATCACACTTTTCCATTGGTGAACCGTAAGTGTGTTTAATGAATCTGTGATTGCCCTTCTCCGTGGAAATATCTGCCCTGGTATCCATTTTTAGGTAACACCTATAAGTGATATGATACTATATGTGTCTTTCACTTTCTGACTTACTACATGTCACGTGATAACCTCTAGACTCATCTACGTTGCTGCAAATTGCATTGTGTCCTTTATTTCCTTGGCTTCTATTCTGCTTTAGCGAGGACCACTTGCAACACTGTGATTCCCTGAGTGTTGTGGATTAGCTGACGTGGGCAGCCTTATCCTGCCGGCCGGCCCCCCCCAGGTGTGGTGGTTGAGGTCAATATAAACAGCGCTCCAGGCAGCAATAGCCCCTGAAGCTGTGCCTGACTCCATATTCTCTGCCCCGTGAGCAGTCTCGGGGCTGTGCTGGTGGGAGCGAGTGATGGGCCACAGCTTTGTTTGTGGCCCGGTGTGAGTGGGGTTCTGCTGGCCTTTCTGCAGGAGTTGCCAGGCTGCCACCTGTAAAGAAGAGGATGTGTCACCCATACCTTCCGCTGGAATTTCTCTCCGGACAGAGGTGAGGAAGGACAAAAGCAGTGGGGGCCGGGACAGGTGGGGTATCTCAGGCAGGACAATGGAAAGCTTCCGGAAGAGCGCCTGGGGCCAGGACCACCCTGGCTGGCTTGCAGGCACCAAGTTGGCCTGCGTGCTGTCGCTGGTGTGGCTGCATGGCCCTTCCTCTAGTCTTTCAAGCCCTAGTACATATTCAGGTGTTTTACCTGGGAAGGGTGGGAACAGTTCAGCAGCAGCTGGCGTGGGGCTCAGCTCACCTTTATTCAGAGATGCCGCGGCACGGTCCCCCAGCTTTGCAATGAGGACGCTACTTGCGTGGGGGGTGGGTTGCTGGCTGTTTGGGAGATGATTCCCCACCTCTGACCAATTTCATAATTGTTTGCCACTGGAGCAAGTTCCCTGATAGAGTTTTCCTCTCTATAACTGGTGGGTTCAGGGTTTTTTTCTTTTATGGTTCAAGTTAGATTTTATTCCTCTTTTATGTATTTATAGATATAAGCATGGAAATAATTCATTCCTATAAATACATCTGTGTGAAGGGAATAACTTTTTTCTGTATTATTTTTAAATTTTATTTTTTAAAATTTTGAAATTAAATTTTATTTACTTTTTTATACAGCAGGTTATTATCAGTTATGTATTTTATGCATATACATGTATGCAGGTCAATCCCAAACTCCCAACTCATCCCACCACCACCACCCCATGGCTTCCCACACTTGGTGTCCATACGTTTGTTCTCTACCTCTGTGTCTCTATTTCTTCCCTGCAAACCAGTTCCTCTGTAAAATTTCTTAGGTTCCACATATATGCATTAATATACAATATTTGTTTTCCTCTTTCTGACTTACTTCATTCTGTATGACAGTCTCTAGATCCATCGATGTTTCTACAAATGACCCAGTTTCATTCCTTTTTATGGCTGAGTAATATTCCATTTTATACATGTACCACATCTTTATCCATTCATCTGTGTGTGGGCATTTAGGTTTCTTCCATTACCTGGCCTTTGTAAATAGTGCTGCATTGAATATTGTGGTGAATGTGTCTTTTTGATTTATGGTTTTCTCTGGGTATATGCCCAGAAGTGGGATTGCTGGATCAGATGGTTATTCTATTTCTAGTATTTTTAAGGAAACTCCATAGTGTTCTCCTTAGTGACTGTATCAATTTACATTCCCACCAATAGTGGAAGAGGGATCCTTTTTTCCACACGATCCCCAGAATTTGTTGTTTGTAGATTTTCTGAGGATGCCGATCCTAACAGGTGTGACGTGATACGTCATTGTAGTTTTGATTTGCATTTCTCTAATAATTAGTGCTGTTGAGCAGCTTTTCATGTGCGTCTTGGCCATCTCTGTGTCTTCTTTGAAGAAACGTCTCTTTAGATCTTCTGCCCATGTTTGTATTGGGTTGTTTGTTTTTTTAATATTAAGCTGCATGAGCTGTATATATATATTGGACATTAAACCTTTGTCCATTGATTCGTTTGCAACTATTTTCGCCGCTTCTGAGGGATGCCTTTTTCCATTCCCGTTTTTTAACCAAAAAAGAAAGAAAGAAAAAGAAGCAGAAAACTAATGTGCATAAAATATGCCTTTTGAAACGGTCGTTTTGAAATATGGACGTCCTTTGAATTTTTTGGTCGATATGTGATCCCAGGATTTGTTTTCAGGGCAGGTGTCATTTACAGGCCTGCAATGATTTTGAATATCAACTGGCCATTAGCGCTGGGATTAAAGCTGCTGTTGTGTGAAACGGCCACAAGGTGGCAGCAGTTCTCCCTTACCAATTCTGGTTACTAGGGCAACAGAGCCTCAATGGAAGTCCTGTTCTAGATTGGAATTTAGAATGGAATGTGCCAGGAGAAAGCCCCTCAAGTTTGTCTCCCTACTTCTGGTTCGTGTTTTTAATTTAATTTTTATTTTTTATTACAGCAAGTTTGATTACAATGTTTGGCTTGTTGGAGGTGTGGAAGATGTGGTTCTTTTACACATATACAGATGTCTGTTTTTCCTGGGATCCTTTTCCCATGTACGTTATGACAGAATGTTGAGTAGTCCTCTCTTTGTATTCCGTAGGTCTTTGGTGATTATATATGTCACCTGTGTTTGTATAAGTCTGTTAACCCCGATATCGTAATGAAACCAATCCTCACACCTTTCCATTGGTGAACCATAAGTTTGTTTAATGAATCTGTGATTGCCCTTCTCCGTGGAAATATCTGCCCTGGTATCCATTTTTTGGTAACACCTATAAGTGATATGATATGATATGTGTCTTTCAATTTCTGACTTACTACATGTCACGTGATTACCTCTAGACTCATCTACGGTGCTGCAAATGGCATTGTGTCCTTTTTCTCCTTGCCTTCTATTCTGACTTAGCGAGGTCCATTTTCAACAATGTGATTCCCTGCGGGTTGTGGATTAGCTGATGTGGGCAGCCTTATCCTGCCAGCCGGCCCTCCCCAGGTGCGCCTGTTTGAGGTCAATATAAACAGCGCTCCAGGCAGTAATAGCCCCTGCAGCTGTGCCTGACTCCATATTCTCTGCCCCGTCAGCAGTCTCGGGGCTGTGCTGGTGGGAGGGAGTGAGGGGCCACAGCTTTGTTGGTGGCCCGGTGTGAGTGGGGTTCTGTTGGCCTTTCTTCAGGAGTTGCCATGCTGCCTCCTGTAAAGAAGAGGATGTGTCACCCATACCTTCCGCTGGAATTTCTCTCTGGACAGAGGTGAGGAAGGAAAAATCAGTGGGGGCCGGGACAGGTGGGGTATCTCAGGCAGGACAATGGAAAGCTTCCGGAAGTGCGCCCGGGGCCAGGACCACCCTGGCTGTCCTGCAGGCACCAAGTTGGCCTGCGTGCTCTTGCTGGTGTGGCTCCGCGCCCCTTCCTCCAGTCTTTCAAGCCCTTGTACATATTCAGGTGTTTTACCTGGGAAGGGTGGGAACAGTTCAGCAGTAGCTGGCCTAGGGCTCTGCACACCTTTATTCAGAGATGCCTCGGCACGGTCCCCCAGCTTTGCAATGAGGACGCTCCTTGTGGGGGGCTGGGTTGCTGGCTGTATGGGAGATGATTCCCCACCTCTGACCAATTTCAGAATTGTTTACCGCTGGAGCAAGTGCCCTGATAGGGATATCCTCTGTAAAACTGGTGGGTTCAGGTTTTTCTTGTTTTATGGTTCAGGTTAGCTTTTATTCCTCTTTTATGTATTTATAGATATAAGCATGGAAATAATTCATTCCTATAAATACATCTGTGTGAAGGGAAGAACGTTTTTCTGTTTTATTTTTAAATTTTATTTTTTATAATTTTGCCATTTAATTTTATTTACTTTTTTATACAGAAGGTTATTTTTAGTTATGTATATTTTGCATATACATGTATACATGTCAATCTCAATCTCCCAACTCATCCCACCACCACAACCCCATGGTTTCCCACACTTGGTGTCCATACGTTTGTTCTCTACCTGTGTGTCTCTATTTCTTCCCTGCAAACCAGGTCATATGTACCATTTTTTAGGTTCCACATATATGCATTAATATACAATATTTGTTTTCCTCTTTCTGACTTACTTCATTCTGTATGACAGTCTCTAGATCCATCGATGTCTCTACAAATGACCCAGTTTCATTCCTTTTTATGGCCGAGTAATATTGCATTTGATATATGTACCCCATTTTTATCCATTCATCTGTCTGTGGGCATTTAGTTTGCTTCCATTACCTGGCTATTGTAAAGAGTGCTGCAATGAACATTGTGTTGAATATGCCTTTTTGATTTATGGTTTTCTCTGGGTATATGCCCATAAGTGGGATGGCTGGATCAGATGGTAATTCTATTTCTCGTTTTTTTAAGGAAACTCCATAGTGTTCTCCATAGTGACTGTATCAATTTACATTCCCACCAATAGTGGAAGAGGGCTCCTTTTGTCCACACCCTCCCCAGAATTTGTTGTTTGTAGATTTTCTGATGATGCCAATTCTAACAGGTGTGAGGTGATACGTTATTTTACTTTTGATTTGCATTTCTCTAATAATTAGTGCTGTTGAGCAGCTTTTCATGTGCGTCTTGGCCATCTCTGTGTCTTCTTTGAAGAAACGTCTCTTTAGATCTTCTGCCCATGTTTGTATTGGGTTGTTTGTTTATTTAATATTAAGCTGCATGAGCTGTTTATATATATTGGACATTCAACCTTTGTCCATTGATTCGTTTGCAACTATTTTCGCCCCTTCTGAGGGATGCCTTTTTCCATTCCCGTTTTTTAACCAAAAAAGAAAGAAAAAGAAGCAGAAAACTAATGTGCATAAAATATGCCTTTTGAAACGGTCGTTTTGAAATATGGACGTCCTTTGAATTTTTTGGTCGATATGTGACCCCAGGATTTGTTTTCAGGCATGTGTCATTTACAGGCCTGCAATGATTTTGAATATCAACTGACCATTAGCGCTGGGATTAAAGCTGCTGTTGTGTGAAACGGCCACAAGGTGGCAGCAATTCTCCCTTACCAATTCTGGTTACTAGGGCAACAGAGACTCAATGGAAGTTGTGTTCCACATTGGAATTTAGAATGGAATGTGCCAGGAGAAAGCCCCTCAAGTTTGTCTCCCTACTTCTTGTTCGTGTTTTTAATTTAATTTTTATTTTTTATTACAGCAAGTTTGATTACAATGTTTGGCTTGTTGGAGGTGTGGAAGATGTGGTTCTTTTACACATATACAGATGTCTGTTTTTCCTGGGATCCTTTTCCCATGTACGTTATGACAGAATGTTGAGTAGCCTTCTCTTGCTATTCCGTAGGTGTTTGGTGATTATATATTTCACCTGTGTTGGTATATGTCCGTGATGCGCAATATCCTAATGTATGCAATCCTCACACCTTTCCATTGGTGAACCATCAGTTTGTTTAATGAATCTGTGATTGCCCTTCTCTGTGGAAATGTCTTCACTGGTGTGAATTTTTCAGTAACACCTATAAGTGATATCATACGACATGTGTCTTTCTGTTTCTGACTTACTACAAGTCACGTGATTACCTCTAGACTCATCTACGGTGCTGCAAATGGCACCGTGTCCTTTTTTTCTATGGCTAATATTCTTTCTGTATATGGACAGTTCTTCTTTGTCCACTCATCTGTTGATGGACTTTTTGGTTGCTTCCATGTCACGGCTATTGTGATGCTGCGGCAATGCACATTTGCCTGCCTGTGTCTTTCCAATTCTGTCTTCTTAGGTTATAGGCCCAGGAGTGGGCCTGCTGGATCCTATGGTAGCAAAACGTTTACCTTGTAGAGGCACCTCCATTCTGTTCTCATTAGTGGCTCTTACCAGGTTATGTCCCACCTAAGGTGGAGGTTATGCTCTTCTTCACAACACCTTCAGCGATTATTGTTTGTAGTATTTTTGCTGAGGTATATTCTGACTCGTGTGAGCTGATACCACTTTGTGGTTGGATTTGCATGTGTCTCATAACCCCTTGAATTTGATTGTCTGGCATGTCCTTCTTTTCTTCAAACTGTGAGTACAGCTTACCTCTTCAAATGGTTTTTGTGAAGTATGTGGGACACTTAGAAATAGTTTGGCCATTACCTCCCTCAAGACATTTTGAGGGCAGGTTTCATTTACAGCCCTCCAGTGCTGGTGCCTATGAAGTGAACCTTAACACATGTTTTAAAGCTGCTGTTGCAGGTAACGGCCAGAGGGCGGCAGCATTTCTGCTTTTCCCCATCTGGTAACTAGGGAAACGGACCATCTTGACAGTGGTGTTCCTCGGTTATATATTAGAGTGGAATGTGCCCCCCAAAGCTGATGTCTCCTTGCTTATGTTTGTTTTATAAATTGAATTTATATATTTGTTATTGGAGTCATATTCCATTGTGTACATGGACCACTTCTTTGTGCATTCCTCTATTGATGGACATTTTCGTAGCTTCCAAGTTTTGGCTATGGTAAATATTGCTGGAGTGCAGGATTGCCAGCCTGTGTCGTTTTGTTTTGTTTTGTTTTGTTTTGTTTTGTTTTGTTGGCAGTACGTGGGCCTCTTGCTTCCGTGCACCCTCCCATTGCGGAGCACAGGCTCTGGATGTGCAGGCCCAGCAGCCATAGCTCACGGGACCAGGCGCTCCGCCGCATGTGTGATCTTCCCTAACCGGGCATGATCCCATGTCCCCTGCATTGGCTGGCAGACTCTCATCCACTACGAGACCAGTGAAACACAGCCTGTGTCTTTTTGATTCTCATCCCCTCAGGCGATAGGCCCAGCAGTGGGTATGCTTGATTGAATGGTAGCTCAGTATTTACCTTTACAAAGCACCACATTTTTGTTTTCATTACTGGCTCTTACCATGTCCCACGTTGAAAAAAGTGTAGGCATTTCTCCAAAACCCCTTCAGCATTTATTGTTTGCAGAACTTTTGCTGATGGCCATTCTGACTGGTGTGAGCTGATAAGTTTTTGTAATTTGGATTTGCATCTCTTTAATTCTTCCTAATGTTCAGCACTTTTCCATGCCTTTTTAAATTTCATTTACAGAAAAACTGAAAAACACGGAGAGTACAATTAACCTCTTGCAATTGTCTTCTTGGATGGTTGCCCTCTTTTGAATTTTTTGGTCAATTTTCGACCCCAGGATTGTTTTTGAGGGCAGGTGTCATTCACAGGCCTGCAATGATTGTGAATATTTAGTGACCATTAGCACTGGGTTTAAAGCTGCTGTTGTGGGAAATGGTCACAAGGCAGCAGCATTTCTCCATTCCCAAATCTGGTTACTAGGGCAGCAGAGCCTTTCTGGGACCAATGGAATACAGAAGAAGGCATCATTGAAGTCTAATACAGAATAGCATGTCCTGGTGGATGGTAGAATGACCAGCAGGGTGTAGGAATTAGGAACTACTGGATGTATATCCTTGGTGGCTTCACTGAGTGTCCTTACATACTTTACCAGGTCCCCAGCTGCCCACGAGGCTCTCGTGGTCAGGGCAATTGCAGTTTATGGAGCCCACCTGCGCAACTACCCAACAGCCCATGGGGCTCTCGTGGTCAGGCCCTTCCCAGGATATGTGGCTCACCTGGGCAGGTCCCAGCAGCCCACGGAGCTCTTTTGGTCAGGCCACTGCCAGGATATGGAGCTCACCTGTGCAACTACCCAGCAGACCATGGGGCTCTCGTGGTCAGGCCCCTCCCAGGATACGGAGCTCCCCTGGACAGGTACGCCAGCCGGGCTAGGCACACAGGAACCGTGCACATAGCCCGCATTGGAGAGCACCTCAGATCGCCTGTCACTCAGAGCTGACCCAGAGCACCTTAGAGCAGGACTTGAACTAACAAACAGCAGCTCCGACTGGTCTGTGACTCTGGGCATCACTCTGTGCGGTCTCCCTCTGCCTGGCCTTCCAGAGACTTCCACTGCAGCCTGGGCACCGGGCCTCTGTCTCCACCCATCAGCCGTCCTCTCCCTGACTCCTGGATTCCTCTCATTAGGAGAGGGTCTTCTTGAAGTTGTCTCCCACTCATGGGCCAGAGAAAATGATTAGAAAACAAGCCGGAGCTGCAGCCCCTTGTCTATCCTGACTCTCAGGAGCCCACACGTGTTCCTTGGACCTGGCCGGTTCAGCGAGGTCCATTTTCTGCAATGTGAGCCCCTGAGGGGTGAGGATTAGCTGAACTGGGCAGCCTGACACTGTGACCCAGCCCTCCCCAGGTGTGCCTGGGTTGAGGTCAATAGAAACACCACTCCAGGGAGCAAGAGCCCCTGCAGCTGTGCCTGATGCCATATTCTCTGCCCCATCAGCAGTCTCGGGGCTGTGCTGGTGGGAGGGAGTGAGGGGCCACGGCTTTGTGGGGGGCCCGGTGTGAGTGGGTCTCTGCTGGACTTTCTGCAGGAGTTGCCAGGCTGCCACCTGCTAAAGAAGAGGATGTGTCACCATACCTTCTGCTGGAATTTCTCCACTGGCAGAGGTGAGGAAGGAAAAAATCTGTTGGGTCTGGGACAGGAGGGGTATCTCAGCCAGGGAAATGGAAAATTTCCAGAAGAGCGCCCGGGGCCAGGACCATCCTGGGTGTCCTGCAGGCACCAAGTCGGTCTGCATGCTGTCACTGGTGTGGCTCCACGGCCCTTCCTCTAGGCTTTCAAGTCCTTGTACATATTCAGGTGTTTTACTCGGGAAGGGTGGGAACAGTTCAGCAGCAGCTGGCCTGGGGCTCAGCTCACGTTTACTCACAGACGCCTCGGCATGGTCCCCCAGCTTTGCAGTGAGGAAGCTCCTTGCGTGGGGGAGGGGGGCTGCTGGCTGCATGGTAGATGATTCCGCACCTCTCACCATCTTCAGAATTGTTTACCTCTGGAGCAAGTGCCCTGATAGGGTTTTCCTCTGTGTAACTGTTGTTTTGATTTTTTTTTTCTTTTTTGGTTCAAGGTAGATTTTATTCCTCTTTTATGTATTTATAGATATAAGCATGGAAATAATTCATTCATATAAATACATCTGGTGAAGGGAAGCACTTTTTTCTGTTTTATTTTTAAATTTTATTTATTTAAGAACGTTTGTTATTTAATTTAATTTATTAATTTATGCAGCAGGTTATTATTAGTTATCTATTTTATACATATACATGTATACAAGTCAATCCCAATCTCACAACTCATCCCAGCAGCACCACGCCATGGCTTCCACACCTTGTTGTCCATACGTTTGTTCTATACCTCTGTGTCTCTATTTCTGCCCTACAAACCGGTTCATCTGTACCATTTTTCTAGGTTCCACATGTATGCATTATATATACAATATTTGTTTTTCTCTGTGGAGACCATCATAAATACATATATATATATATAGCATGTTAGTTACTGGAAGGACCATGAAGGAGCAGCGTAATGATGCAAGGTTTAGGGAAAGTATATAGAGTGGTCAGGGAACATTTGAGCCGAGATTTGAAAGAAGTATGGGAGCAAACCATATGAATACACTGAAAGAGAGGCTTGGTGTATGCAGGTGGGTGGGCTTATACTTTATGTGTTCCAAAGACTAGGAGGTTAGTTGGTTTGTAGTGAAATGATCAAAGGGGAAATTGTTAGAAGATAAGGTTAGAAAGCTAGGTTAGCGAAAAATCACTTAGGGTCTTTTAGGTGATGGTCAAGAGAGAACTTTAGAGGATTAAGAATTTTGTTTTAGACATACTAAATTTGTGATGGCATGTGTGGACATGTCAAGTAGACAACTGGATATACTAGTCTGAATTTCAGCAGCAAGAGATTATCATGGCTGTCGATGAAAATCGGTAAATCATCATGGTATTTAAAGTCTCTAGATTTAAAGATGAAATCACTTTGTAAGTAGGTGTAGGCAGAGAATACATGATGTTGAAGGACTGAGCCAGGAGACACTCCATCAGCTAGAGGATTCGGCAAAAGATATAAGAAGTGAGCAGGGAGATAAGACGAATTGTCTCATGAGCGAAGTGGTAGGTGTTAGAAGGAAGAGGGAGTTATTATTAATCCTACTGGTAGATTAAGATGAGAACTGATCATTTAATATAGGACTTGGCAACATATAATAGATATCACTAATAACCTTAAGAAGAATAGTTTCTGTGTAGTGGAGAGGACAAAAATAGGTAAGTGGGAGATAAGGAAACGAAACATTAAGTAGAGCTATATTGTTTGAGTCGTTTTGCTCTAAAGAGGAGCACAGCAATGGGGCCATGATTCCAAGTGGATGTGGGAAGAGAAAACGAATTTTCCCCTTTAAGATGAGCGGGATTAGATCTCTGCATGCTAGTGAAAGCATCTGGTAGAGAGCAAACAATGGAAGACACAGGGAAGAGGAGACATAGTGGAAGAGAAATCCCTGATTCGGCCAGAAGGGAGGTATCCAGTGCAGAGTAGAGGGTTCGGCCTTAGAACAGAGGACAAACATTTCTTCTGCTAAAGGACGAAGGAAGGCAGAACACGTGGTTTCAGAGAGATCCAGGCAGGATGGTAGACTTGGTGTTTGGAGTCTATGGATATTTGATTTTGATCCCTCCTGTATTCTCAGTGAATTAGGAAGCAGCTGAGAATTTAGAGGAAGACATGTTTTGACGTAAAGAAAGAGGAGTTATGAAATTGTTCTCTAGGACAGAAGAAAAGAGAATTGATTAAGCAATCAGTTTTCCAGTAAGTACTAAGAGTTCACATGGGGTAAAATGATTATGATTTTAACTGAGGCAAATTACAAATGTTGCTCGTTTTTTTCTCCAGCCACGTTTAGTTGCTTGGCTCAGATGCTGAATTGGCATAAGTTCTATTTCACTAGGGCTGGCATTTTGCACTGCCAATATGACTGAGAGTGAGGGCCAAGGGACTTCACAGTGTCTCTGCAAAAGAGTGATTCTAATGACAGACCATGGGCTCTAATCAGGGTAAGCAGAGAACTGAGGAATTACGCCTTGAGCGGTACACTTGATTTTAACTGCAGGTTGGAACACAAAACTGAAAATCTTGACTGATAATGGTATGGTAAGGGCAAACACAGCTAGAACCTCCACATTTCACTCTGTTACACAGGAATTCTCCATGTTTCTTTCAGCTGAATTCCTGTCTCTAATTTCTTGATCCTTAATTCAGTGACATTATCTGAGGTGAGGTATGCATTTTTGATAAAGTCTTTCAGAAATGCATTTTACAAGACTACTTTTAATGTTAAAGTTGTTAGACTAGAAATAAGTTTAACAGAGCTTGCAATGTTTTCAAGTGCTTTTCTTTTCTCTAAAGAGACATTTGTTTGACTATTACACCGAGCACCATCCTTCAGGTGTTCTTCCTCTGGCATTGAAAATAGGAGTAAAATGTAAAAATTAAACAAACATATTATCTTCAAACAGATATGGATCACTGTTTTCTTTCTAATATGGGCCAAATCTTGCTATTGACACCATGTCCATTTTTTTCCCAGTGTAACTAGTTTATTACTAGTTTTCCCTTCATTGTGTGTATGAGACATGTTTGCCCCCTCATGGATGAATCTGGAACTGTCACCATGAACTTTTTCTTGTTTTTATAGGGAAAAATAGACTGGAAGTATAGATATTGTGGTCAATGGGAATTACTTTTGAAGGAAATGTTGAGGCTGACCAAAAGAGGTTGAAATCACTAGATGTTTAACCTTCAATTAGTTTCAGAACTTGGGATTATGTTAAGAACCACACTTTAAGTGTATCTGGAAGAAGATGATAGACAAAAAAGTTTAAATTTTGACATCCTTTTAAACTATTAGAGCACAGAATTGTGAAGAAAGCTAGTCTCACTCTTATTTAAATATTAAAATGCTTAATGTTTGTAACTTAACTCAGAAGGATGAGATGGCTTTTCTTAAATTAGTTTAAGATTATATAAATATAAATGAAGGAAAACCTGCCATTGATTAATCTTCACTTGCTACATATAGAATTATACAAGTTATGAGAACGTCCATTCTTAGGACTGTGTGAACAACAATGAATCTGACTTTCCCTTAAGTGTTTTCCCTAACATTCTAGAAAAAATAACTTCAATGTGCTGATTTAGACATTTATGACTTATTTGCTTGTCACTGTTTTCGTTTCTAGGAATAAGACCCAGTTTCTTTCCTCAAAAGAGTTGCAAGTTGATATAGAGCCAAAAATTGCAATAAAGTGTAATCAATTCCACTGCAGAAGTTTGTACTGGATATAAATTAATATGAGTGCAAGCAATGTATTTTAAGTTCATTCTAGAGGAGTCGTTCAGAATAGCCTCATAGAGGAGAAGACCTGAGCTATCTTGGGAGATGTTTAAACAGATGAGGAGTGGAGCCGGAGTTGGGAAGGCAAAGGCAGTGTAGCCTTAGAATGCAAATGTTTACAGACATGATCTTGTGGCTTATTCACCATTCTTACCGACCTAATAAGGACACCTGCTGGTAGCTTCATCATCATCATCATCACCATCATGTTAATAAAGAATGGATATTTTTGTCAGGTAGTCAAACAAGCTCTTTACATGTAGCACCTAGATGTTTTCTACGATCCACCTTATGAGTTCAATCATTGTAATTATTCTCATTTTTCACATACAGAAATGAAGACTTAGAGAGATTAAGTAATTTGTTCAAATTTTGGTGTGTGCCCTTTCAACTCCATGCTCTGTACCTCTGTGCTTAACAGGCTAGGATGATTTGACCATATTAAGGGCTCAGATATTGGTTGATAAGTATAATAATCTCATAAAAGGTAAAGTTAAGTAATCTGCTGTGATGTTTATGATGCAGTTTGGTGAATGCACTTAAGTGCCAATAGATGAATAATAAAAGTTAGAAACACACAAAACAGAGAATAAATATTCATATATGTATGTCTGTTGGGAACAAAAAATCCTCTTGAATGTCTAACTTCTTAGTAAATATCAGGATATCACATACACATCATTAGGCAGCATCAATGGAGTATCCTCTGTACCCTGCAAGAGGGCACTGTTACAGATGCACAGAAAGAAAATTCATATTTCCTGCACATTATAAATAAGGACATACTATGATCACTCTTTAAGAATGAAGTAATTTGAATTTTTAACTTTTCCTTATCAATTGGTGTATATGAATCATGTTAGGTGAAGAATTATTGGTTGATTGGACATTTTATGTTTTAATTCTTTTCAGAAAACAGTAAATAAATCCCTTTAGGATCAAAATATCCCATTCAGCAAATGAGTTATTATACTGAAGAAAGTGATGAATTCAGTAAAGTGTCTGGAATCTAAACTATTGTTATATAAGAAGTAATTGAAGGAACTGGGAATAGATGACATGAAGCAAGACCAGGAGAGAAGTAGGTGGTCGCTCTAAACTATTTGAGGAGTTGTCCTATGAAAAAGGGTTTAGACTGTCCCACACTGAAGATTTTAGGCCAAGTAGACAGGTTTAGGTTGATAAAAGGATGAATATTTTGACAAGTAGAACCTTTCAACTATAAAATGGACCGACTGCATTTTAAACTCAAGAACTCCCTGTTACTGAAGTGCTTTAACAGAGGTTGAAGTTAAGCAGTTGGAAAAGTAAGAGCCTTTACAGTGAGAAAATTCTATGATTCTATGGTTTTCAACTCATAAATTTGTGTAGTTCATCCATTTTATTCATTGTATACACTTAAGTATATTGTTCCTTGAAATGGCCATTCAAAGTTGTTTCCTGTGCCACACACTATGAATGCTAGGGTTGGTCCTGTGTAAATCTTACCCCCATTGAATTAGTATTAACCCTAAACAAGCAGCTTTCTTCCATAAGGAAACAAGAAAAGAGGTTCAGAAATGTCCAAACTAAGTTTTTATAAAACGGTGTTATCGAATCTTATTTATCAAAAAACTTCAAACAGGGGCTTCCCTGGTGGCGCAGTGGTTGAAAGTCCACCTGCCGATGCAGGGGACACGGGTTCGTGCCCTGGTCCAGGAAGATCCCACATGCCGCGTAGCAGCTAGGCCCGTGAGCCATGGCCGCTGAGCCTGCAAGTCCGGTGATTGTGCTCCACAACGGAAGAGGCCACAACAGTGAGAGGCCTGCGTACCGCAAAAAAAAAAAAAAAAAAAGGAAAGATGCAGACCTGTATGCTTCACCAAAACCCCACACAATTTCTTTACTATTCCAGCCAAGTATGGCCTAGCCCTACCCTCATCCCTGTTTTTCTTGGTTTAGTAATAAAGAAAGAGATGGAAATAAAGAAGAGATATTAGGTAGAAAGATATAAAATAGTGGGGAAAATAATATAAGTGAAGTCATGTACCACCACCATTTACTAGAAGTGAACTTTCAGCACCAACATTAATATTTTTTCCTGTTATATCTGTAAATGATAATGACTAATAGGTGCATAACAAGTTTCAATTTAATCAAATCTCATTTTTATAACTAACTACTTCGCAACAAGTAACATGCTAAGGCAACATCAATAGATGAAAAAAGGTAGTCCCTGGCCCCAAGGAATGTTGCCCAGGAGAACACCGATATATGTAAAAAATACAATCACAATACAGTGTAGCGAGTGCAACAACCAGGAATGCAGAAGTGCAAGGGTAGCAAAAAGGAGCATGTGATCACAACACTAAAAAGAAGACTGCACAAAAGACATAATGTGTAAACTGAGGTTTGAAAAATGAAGTGCGTTGCCTAGGTACCCCATAGGGAGAAAGGAAATCTTGGAGGACGGAAAAGCATAAATGAAGACAGTGAATTGTTCATATAATCCAGAAGTGAAGTAGGCAATGGCAGGAGAAATGATTGGACACAGGCGTCATGAATACTTGCAGGTCTGCATTTTAGCAAGTCCATTCTAAAGGAAACTTTGAGGATCAACTCGGGGGTGGGGGGCCGCGGTGGGGACAGAACTAGTCATTCCTGCAAGAAACACTGGAACCAGTTTCTACCAACCCACCAAAATAACGACTTCAAAGGCAACATGGTATCACAGAAAGGGCTTGGTTTTTTGTTTGTTTGTTTGTTTTTAGTTCATTAGGCCTCACTTAAAATTCTGATTCCACAATGCACTTGCTTTGGGACCTTGAACAATGCTCATAACCTCTGCAAGTCTCAGTGTAGTAAGTTTATGTGATTACCTTCATCTGTAATATCTCTGCGATGCAATTTTAATGGAAACTCAAGTTCAGGTCAAAGACAGGTTTCTCTGTAACTTCTCCTCCGAATTGATTCAAAAGCCGTCTCTCCCGTCCTCATTTGGCTTCTCTTATGGGATCTCATAAAAACTTCTATGACCTCTTTCGGGTTTTTTTTTTTGTTGTTGTTTGTTTGTTTTTTAATTTAAGTATAGTTGATTTACAATGTTGTGTTACTTTCAGGTGTACAGCACAGTGATTCCTTTTTCACATTCTTTTCCCTTATAAGTTATTACAAAATATTGAGTAGAGTTCCCTGTGCCATAGAGGAGATCCTTGTTCTATCTATTCTATGCCTTATTTGAATGACCACAGCACTTTTTGTCTGCATCAGTTTTATGTCTCTGGTTGCTTTGTGACTGAAAATGAAAAATTTCTATTTGTTCATGTCCTGGCCCTTCCTTAAAAATGTGTTCATTTATGTATTTCATATTTATTGACTACATCTTAGACACCGTGTTAACTGCTGGTTCTAGATGTTAGTAAAATATAGACCTTCCTGCTCAAAAGGTCACAGTATTTGTGGGAAAATGAAAAAATGAACAACCTATGTCTCAAAGAGCTTTGTACTTCCCAAAGAGAACACACCTAGTAGGTACAATAAATTCATGTATCATACATACATGTATAAATAGTTAATGGGATTAAAATCTAGAGATAACTGCTTTTCGATTCTGAGGAAATGATGATTATATTTCACCAGGAGCTCAACACCACTCTGAGAATGAAGGCTTAACCCCCGTCCTGACTCACTGCATCGCTTTTCTGTATAAAAACACACAAGTCTGTACATACGCTCTAGAAAAAGGCTTATCTGGCATGAAATTCAGATAGCAAGAAGAAAACTTCAAGGGGTTCAGAGAAGCATCCGGAAGCTCACATGATTATCTGGCACTAATACAACTTGCTTGACAGGAAAATAGAGCTGTAAATCTCACAAAATTAGATGATCTTTGAAGAATTTCAAAACCTCCTGCTATTAATTGGAAATCCTAGAAGAACTGCTTCTTTTAAAGCATACTGATAATATGCTTTACAGCTTAATATTCAGAAGCCTATGTTTTGGCTAAGTGAGCTTCAGGAAAGGAAACTTGAGGTTCAGTTCCATTTACTCTGGAACCTCTGGTCAAGACATCTACTTCTGTGCTCAGCCATCTTATCATCTGTAAAATGGAGGCAACTCTAAGAAAACATAGTTACAGAGATGTTGCACAGTTTCATGTGTCATTGTCTTCATTTGTTTCAGAAAACCAATAACATCTAAGCTACTACTGCAAAGAGTGCAATGTTACTTGGGGTCATCTAGTGCAGCTCTGTCAAAGGAAAGAAAAGGAAAGGGGCCTAGAATAACTATAATTTTCCCAAGAGGACACTATTATTTTATGGTAAATCTGAGTCAAGAACCCTGATCTCTTTGATGCCATTCCATTGTTCTTTCATTGGGTTGTGAACAACCCAGAGAAAGAAAGAGAAATAAAACTCCTATGTGCTGTGTCACTGGTACAGGACGTGACAAGATTGGAATTGGAGAACTATATATTAACAGGTATTTGGGAAATTTTTCAAACTAATTAAGATATATACCAGGTCCATAAAAAACAGTATGTTTTCTCAAGATGATTCTGTAGAATGAACAGAACTGGTAACTGAAGGTGTCTGTGTGCTGCAGTTCCAAACAGGATGGGTGAATGCTTGTTTTCTGGCACCTTGAAGACTCCACCCCAACATACACATTAAAATAAAATTAACATTTCAACTGGGTCATATTTAATTCTGCATGTTCTTGTAAGTCAGCAAAATATTTCATATATCATTTAAGTTGTCACTCAGTTTTTTTTTTGTTGTTGTTGTTGTTTTGTGGTACGCGGGCCTCTCAGTGTTGTGGCCTCTCCCGCTGCGGAGCACAGGCTCCGGACACGCAGGCTTAGCGGCCATGGCTCACTGGCCTAGCCGCTCCGTGGCTTGTGGGATCTTCCCAGGCCGGGGCACAAACCCGTGTCCCCTGCATCGGCAGGCAGACTCTCAACCACTGTGCCACCAGGGAAGCCCCATATCTGATTTTTGTATTAGGACTCGTCTAGTTTTTTATATACATTGGAAAATAACTCATGTCTTTCTATGGTGTATATCTTTGATTATAGTTTCTATTTTCATAAAGCTTCTTGTATTCTCTACTCAAAACAGCTATAAATAATGGCTGCATATAACTAATCAATAATCAGCCATTTTGTCCAGATTTTCAAATGTGTTGGTATAAAGCTACCATAGTATTCTTTTATAATTAAAAAAAATCTCTGTTTTATAGCTAGTCCCATCTCTATCATATTTGCCAAATATTGCTTATTTTATTGATCTTTGTAAAGAACAAGCTTTTGGGTTTATTTGTCAAGTTTACTGCTTTTCTTCTCTATTTTTGACTTTCCTCTTGATTAATTTTGTCCTTCCACTCTTTGGGATTTACCTTGTTCTTTTTCTATGTCTACTGTCCATTTCCTGTAGCTTCAAGAGCCATTTTCAACAACTCAACGAGCTCTGCCGGCTGTGTCATGGCCACTTCATCATACGCCATTAAAACTTAATCTCATACACTGGGTGAAGACTCAGCAGTCTTATTTTGCTTTCAAAATTGTTCTATGGCCTTGGATCCTTCTTCTTCTCCTAAATTAGCACTATCATCAGGGAAAATTCTAGTGGGCCTAGAATTCTAGGCTTGCCTTTCCTGCAGTTTCATAATCAAAGAAAAAACATTTCCACCCTTTTTTAGATGTTGATCGAAAATTTAGCAACACTTCTTTGCACTGTATTCAAATCCCAAAATATAAGCAAGCCTTCATGCACACAGGCTCACCGAAATGTCATAATTTTAAACTAGGTAAGACCTTGAAAAATGACCTTTCCAGATACTCCACACTCTTCCTAGGTGTTCAGACTTTTTCATTCCTACAACATCTTTTACACATGGTCGATTTGTGTCATAAGTTCCTCCTCACTCCCACTTCTGAGTATATATCCAAAGGAAACATCATCATGATTTGAAGAGATATCTGTACTCCCATGTTCATTGTAGCATTATGCACAAGAGCCAAGGTATGGAAACAACCTAAGTGTCCATAGTAGATTAATGGATAAAGGAAATATGGCATATATATATAATAGAATATTATTCAACCTTAAAAAAGAAGAAAGTCCTATCATTGAAGTCAAAATGGATAAAACTGGAGGACACTATGTTAAGTGAAATAAGACAAAGACAAATAGTGCATGATGTCACTTATATGTGGACTCTAAAATAATAATGAAATAAATCAACTCTTCCTTCCCTGGACATTTTTCCTCAGCAGAATCTAGCAGCCTCTACTATGAGTCTTATCTTTTTTTTTTATTGTTTGTACCAGATCACAACCCCAGGGAACCTATGTATTTACCGATGTGTATCTACATTATAGTTTACCATTGTTCTTTTTCTTTGTAATTCATTCCTTCCACTTCTGGCATCAGAACCTCATTTTTACTTTGGAGAAGTCCTCGTGATTCAGGTAGGCTGTGTGTCTCCTCCCTAGGCTGTGTGACTTGCGGCTGGCTAGACACAGTTTTTCGCATATACTCTATATGTCTTAAGTACTTACTTCTCTGTTTTCCATCATTTTCCCTCCAAATTTTTGTGTAGTTATTTTTTAATTGACATTTGTATTCCTTTCTTTTGTTTGACTAAGGTACTCTTCAACCAATCTTCTGAGTGCTTAATTTCAACTTTTTTAATTCTAGAAGTTTCTTTTGGTTGCATTTCAGATAAGTTTTGCTTAAATTGTACATGTTGTCCTTTTTTAATACATTAATCATAATTTTAAATAATAGTTTCATTGAGATATAATTTACTTTCCATATTATTTAAAGTGTACAATTTAATGTGTTATGCATCTACCACCACAATCAATTTTAGAACTTTCATCCACCCCCAAAAAGAAAAAGAATCTATTATAGGTCACTCACTCCCCCATTTCTCCAAACCCTAGGCAGCCACTAATATACTTTGTCTCTACAGATTTGTCTAGACTGGACATTGCATACAAATGGAATCATACAATTACTTAGCATGTTTTCAAGGTTCATCCATGTTGTAGCATGCATCAGTACTTGATTTCTTTTTGTGGCTGAATAATATTCCATGGTGTGGATATTACTATGTTTCATTTATCCATTCATAGTAAATGGCCATTTGGTTTTTTCCACTTCGGGGCTCTTATGAATAATAATGCTGCTGTGGTTGGATTTATGTGCAAGTTTTGTATGCAGGTCTAGATTTGTTTTTTAAATTAACAGACTATTTAGGAGAAGTTTCTGGTTTACAGAAAAATTAAGCAGCAAGGACAGAGTTCTCATACCTCCTTACCTCTCTAGCCAGTTTCCCCTATTATTAACATCTTACATTAGCGTAAGACATTTGTTATAGTTAATGAACCAATATTGATACATTATTACTAACTAATGTCCATGGTTTACTTTAGACTTCACTCTTTGTTTTGTACATTATATGATTTTTGACAAATGTGCAATAACCTGTATCCACCATTACAAAACCATACACAGGGATTTCTTTGCCTTTAAGATTCCACGCTTCACCCATCCTTTTCTCCCTCCCCACAACCTCTGGCAACCACTGATCTTTTGACTGTCTCCACACTTTTGCCTTTTCCTAAATTTCATATAGCTGCAATCATGTAATATGCATATAGCCTTTGCAGATTGGCTTTTTTTCACTTAGCAATATGCATTTAAGCTTCTTCCATGTCTTTTCATGGCTTCAGAGCCTTTTCTATTTATTGCTCAATGCTATTCCTTTGTACCGATATACCATAGTTTGTTTATCCATTCACCTATTGAAAAACATCTTGGTTGATTTCAAGTTTTGGCAATTATGAAAGAAACTGTTATAAACATCCATGTGCAGGCTTTTATGCAGACATAACTTTTCAGTTCCTATGGGTAAATACCAAAGAGCATGATGACTAGATCACTGTATGGTAAAAGTATGTTTCGTTTTGTAAGAAACTGCCAAGTATCCTGCTAGCAACAAATGAGAATTTCAGTTGTTCTGCATAGTCAACCACTTTGGTATTTCATTATTTGAATTTTAGCCATTTGAATAGGTGTGTAGTGGTATCTCGTTATTGTTCTAATTTAAAATTCCCTGATGACATGGAATGTGTAGCATCTTTTCATATGCTTATTTGCCCTGTGTCTGTTTTGTTTTGTTTTTTAACCAACGCCTACTAACTCTTGTCCTCCTGTGTCTATTTATATTGTCTTTTTTCTTTCTTTCTTTCTTTTTTTTGAGCTTTTGATCATTTAGTCTTTTTCCTGGTATGTCCAATTATTTTTATATTAAAATTGGGCTTAACTTATTTTAGGAAACTGTAAAGATACCTCCATATTCTGGATGTTGTTATCGTTCTCTTGAAAAGATTTCCTTTTGCCCATGGCAGACAGTTACCATAGGGACTGGAAACCTTAGTCCATTCTCAGTTTGAGCTCATTCAAAGCTGTTTTTCCGTCTGTGTGAAGGGTGTTCTATTTCTGTCTTGTCCTTCCTCTACGGGTGTTGCCCTTTGGGATTACCATGTGAAAGTCTGGATTCTCCCTATTCCCAACTACCCTTGTATTTGTTAGGCTTTAAATGTAATGGTTCCCCCAGCCCTCTGAGACTAAGGATACGTGTAGCTTGTCATTCCATTCGTTGTTGCTTTTAGCTTGAGCTCTTGCCGTTTGGCTTCTGTGGTTACAGTCTTTTGAACGCCTTGGCTTTTCAGCTCCTAGGCTGTATGAGTTGAATCAGCAAATGCCCCAAGGAGAAAAGCTGCACCAAATGTCAAGCTTGCGTCTGTGTTTCCCTTCTCTCCAGAACTTGGCCCACATGTCTTGGTGTCTCTCTAACATTCAGATGCTGGCGAACAGATGTTTTCTTACTGTATCCAGGTTTTCTAAAATTTCTTTAGACTTCACCTGATCTTATGTTATTATTGAAGTATCATCTCAATTATCCCTAGGAAGAAAATGTACAATTTTATGTTTTTTAAATTTTCTATATTACCTCAGTTTCTGTAGAGACCTTTTACCTGATTGTCCAGTCTAGTTCCTGTGTTACCAGTGAGATGGAGATAGGTGGAGTCTAAGAATATTGGGGGGAAAATCACTGATGAATGATATGGCTCGTTCTTTTTGTTTATCCTCTCCTTATTTACCCTGGCAGCCTACATTTGCCCTTCTTGATTTGACCCAGTTGCCCAAATAAGCAAAGACCTGACTTTACTCTCATAAATGTCTGCATGTTAGGATAAGTTAGATGATGAACACCATGCCAAAGTTCTTTCTGTGACCAGTCAGAATGGCCATCATCAAAAAATCTACAAACAATAAATGCTGGAGAGGGTGTGGAGAAAAGGGAACCCTCTTGCACTGTTGGTGGGAATGTACATTGATACAGCCACTATTGAGTACAGTATGGAGGTTCCCTAAAAAACTAAAAATAGAACTACCATATGACCCAGCAATCCCACTACTGGGCATATACCCTAATAAAACCATAATTCAAAAAGAGACATGTACCACTATGTTCATTGTGGCAGTATTTACAATCGCCAGGACATGGAAACAACCTAAGTGTCCATCGACAGATGAATGATAAAGAAGATGTGGCACATATATACAGTAGAATATTACTCAGCCATAAAAAGAAATGCAATTGCGTTATTTGCAGTGAGGTGGATGGACCTGGAGACTGTCATACAGAGTGAAGTAAGTCAGAAAGAGAAAGACAAATACCGTATGCTAACACAGATATATGGAATCTGAAAAAAAAAATTCTTCTGAAGAACCTAGGGGCAGGACAGGAATAAAGATGCAGACGTAGAGAATGGACTTGAGGACACGGGGAGGGGGAAGGGTAAGCTGGGATGAACTGACAGAGTGGCCTGGACATATACACACATATATCCACTCCCAAGTGTAAAATACAAACTAGTGGGAAGCAGCCGCATAGCACAGGGAGATCAGCTCGGTGCTTTGTGGCCACCTAGAGGGGTGGGGTAGGGAGGGTGGGAGGGAGACGCAAGAGGGAGGAGATATGGGGATATATGTATATGTATAGGTGATTCACTTTGTTATAAAGCAGACACTAACACAGCATTGTAAAGCAATTATAGTCCAATAAAGATGTTAAAAAACCAAAAAGTTAGAGAGTAAAAAAATTCAAAAGAATTAGCCACACTCCTCCAACAGATTCTCTAACATTTAGCAAAACAGAATTCACACTGAATCTGGTTTATGAGGAAAAGACAAGTCAACTTGAAAGTGGATCAGAGATGACAACATTTCTTTTCCACGTGCCTGCTTTGGAGCCATATTTCTGCGGACCACTCAAAACCTTCCTCCTGAGTATTCTGTGATATATTAGAACCAGGAATAAGGGGTGTTAGTGCTGGAAGGGTCAGCCAGTGGTCTGCGATTTAACTCACATAGCCTTTCTGCACCAGACTCTTTAAGATCATTGAGCTAGCCTAAGAATTTTGAAGCTGTAGAATTCAAGACAGTACATTACAATAGGCCAACATTACTATTCTCCTGCTCTGACATTCTCCACTGATGGACAGATGAAGGAGAAGGAAGGGCAGTCACCAGTAAGTGAGAGTAAATGAAACTGGAATATTATAATTCAGTATCATTTGAGTGACTGAATTGGCTGGCAGAGTGTTCTCCAGTTAAGGGTGAGGGAAGATTAATTCTGCACATGACACCACCACTGTATTTATACAAGTCTACTGGGACAGTTGTTTGCCTTGAATTGTTTTCTTCATTCATTTCAGTCAGAGTTGTGTTGACTGATTTTCCTTTTTGATGTATGAAATACCTGTTTGACTGAATTTACCATTTAATTTACACTAATGCACTGTAAAAATGATACATTAGTCAAATTGGATTGGCAGGTATGAAAATGTTGACCCCAGAACTAGACAGAAATATAATATTGCCTTCTACAGAAATTAAGTCATATGCCCTGGATTTTGGGGAAATGTTCCAATTTTAACTATTTTGCCACGTTTCAAAAATGTAGGGCCACTGATCCCATAGTAAAAATAAGAAGATCTGTGAAGTCCAGAAAAACATAGTTTTGTGTGACTCTGACAATCACATAACACAAGAGAAAAAACTATTATGATAAATTTTACTGAGTTTCATACTTATCCAGAGGTGTTTCTAGGTTAAACTTTTGAGTCTTACTCTAAAAGTTCTTTAGGAACAAACACTACAAATATATTCATAGAAAACCCTCTTTATTTATAATTCCATTCTTCCAATATTTATAGTTACTATGACAGACCATTTCTCCACGACCCATCCCATGATTCTCTGCTCCTATCAAACATTTGGAAATTGGTGGCATGAGCAGGAAAGTGAAGCAGTTTTTGAGATTATTGAATAATGCTGATTTTATAAAGACTGTTTTCTTCCATAGTTGACAAACTTATGATGGTACCGACTGTTGGATACTACTCTTAGAGATGAAAAAGGTCTTAAGGAATCTTCCATATTCCATTCACCAGTCTGTGTTCTTGTTGAAAGCAAAGTTAATTCCTTTCAAAATTAAATATTAGCTTAATAATAATTTTTAATCTTAAAATAATCTATCTGTGAGAACGGGAAGTTTAGGTAGGAAAAAGTGACAGAAGATGGGACAAAAAGAATTCATAGAAAGACAAAACAGAATTGTTAAAATGGTGGGTATGAACTTCTGTTTCCAACTATATCAGTTTACCTTAGGCCAGATAAATCATAAGCAACATTGGACTGTGAGCATTAGAAAGCTACTGAGGTAGCCATTACCTAGAAAAGTAAAATAGAGAAGGAAACTCACTGAAGTGAGAACAATATTCTGCACATGCTTTTCTAGCCCAGTCATTTAGAAACTACTGATGAAGAGCAAAAGTCTGAGAAACCAAATGTGGCTCCTAAGAGATAGAAAAGCCAGTAGATCTTAAGACAATGTCATAGGACTAAGGAAACCAGAGTTGGAATTGAGAAATAACAAGGCAGCTAGAATTTTTTTTTTTTTTTTTTTTTTTTTTTTGCGGTATGCGGACCTCTCACTGCTGTGGCCTCTCCCATTGCGGAGCACAGGCTCCAGACACGCCAGCTCAGCAGCCGTGGATTATGGGCTCAGCTACTCCGCAGCATGTGGGATCTTCCTGGAGCGGGGAATGACCCGTGTCCCCTGCATCAGCAGGCGGACTCCCAACCACCGCGCCACCAGGGAATCCCTGTGCCACATCTTTATCCATTCGTCTGTCGATCCTGCCAACACTTTTACTTTACTCAATTGAGACCAATGTCAGACTTGTAAGGTAATAAATTTACCTTGTTTGGAGTCACTAAATTTTTGATAATTTGTATGAAAGCAATAAAAAACAAATACAGAAGTTCTACAAGAGCCAGGCTATATATTTATACTTAAGTATTTCTGAAATGAATTTAACATTGTGATTGACAGCAACAGCAGCAGCTTCCATGGGATCCCATCACACACCTGAGGAAAAGCAGCCTAATACAAAGCAGTGACGGCAGCAGGTCACTGCCCCACACTTGGAGTAGAGGGGGACTTGACCTACTGTAGCAGCAGCATAGCCTGAATGGGAACCCATCCTCCTGTGGCACTAGTCCCATCAACATTAGTCTAGTCTGCTAGCATCTGCTGAGACAACAGGCCCCACATATACAAACCCTCCAACTCAGCAGCATTAAGTAAGCCAGGCTCAGGGTTTCCTGAAACTCATATCCAATGGCACTGAAAAGCCCAGATATCACCTACAGTTATGAAAACATAAAAAAACAAACAGAACACTGGGAACTTCAGAAAGAAAAGGGGAACAATGGAATGGGTGAAAACAAATGGGGTAAATAGAAGAGACTATCATTAGTCTCATGAGTTTCTTAAATACTATATGATGGTCAAAGCAAAAATTATGACACCATCTGATGTGGTTCTCAATGTAGAGAAAGGAAATACTACAGAAAATCATACTTTAAAACTGGGGAATATTAAGAGACCTAAATGGAAGTAAAATTTTGAAACTTCACTTGAAGTAATAAAACACTGATTCCAGTAGACTATGATAAGTTACATATGTATACTGTAATGCCAAAAGCAACCACTAGGAAAACTATGCACACAGTATACACAAATGATTATAAATAAATAAATTAAAATGGGCTTATTAAAAAATGTTTAAGTAACACACAAGAAGGCAAAATAAGAGAAACACAAGATTGAGAAACTAAGGTAAAAGACAAAACAAAAAATAAAATGGTAGACCTAATCTTTAACATAGCAATAATTACATTAACTGTAAATGATGTGAGTAACCAAGTCAAAGACAGAGATTAGAAGAGTAGATTAAAAAATCACAAGCATGATCCAAGTATATACTGTCTATAAGAAGCTTACTTTAAACATCATGATATAGGTAGTTCAGAGCAAAAGGATGAAAATGATATATCATGTGAACATTAATCAGAAAAAGCAGGAATGGATAAATTAATATCAGATAAAGTAGATTTCAGAGCAAAGGAAATTATTAGGGGCAAAGAGGGTCATTACATAAAGATAACAGGAATAATCCACCTAGATGACCTAGTGATACTAAATCTGTGTGCACCAAACAACAGAACTTCAAACTACATGAAGCAAACACTGAAAAAGGTAGTAAAAGGAGAAAATTTTAAATCCACAATTATTATTTGAGACTTCAACACAGCAATTTATAGAACTACCAGACAGAAAAATCAGCAAGGATATGGAAGAACTGAAAACATCATCAATCAACAGGACATAACTGACATTTAAAGAACACACTCAATAAGAGCAGAATACATATTCAAGTGTCCGTGGAACATTCACTCATATACCATATACTGGGTGATAAAAAAACATTAGCAGATTAAAAAGGATTAAAATCATACAGAGTAGGACTTCCGGGTAAGATGGCGGAAGAGTAAGACGCGGAGATCACCTTCCTCCTCACGGATACACCAGAAATACAGCTACACGTGGAACAACTCCTACAGAACACCTACTGAATGCTGGCAGAAGACCCCAGACCTCCCAAAAGGCAAGAAACTCCCCACATATCTGGGTAGGGCAAAGCGGAGAGATTCCCGCACAGAGGATCGGTGCCGAGCGGCACTCACCCGCCCCAGAGGCTTGTCTGCTCGCCCGCCAGGGCGGGCAGCGCTGGAAGCTGAGGCTCGGGCTTCGGTCAGAGCGCAGGGAAAGGGCTGGGGCTGGCGGCGAGAACTCAGCCTGAAGGGGGCTAATGTGCCACGGCTAGCCAGCAGGGAGTCCGGGAAAACTCTGGAGCTGCCGAAGAGGCAAGAGACTTTTTCTTCCCTCTTGGTTTCCTGGTGCGCGAGGAGAGGGGATTAAGAGCGCTGCTTAAAGGGGCTCCACAGATGGGCGCAAGTCGCGACTGAAAGCACGGAGCCCAGTGACGGGCGTGGGACGCTGGGGCTGCTGCTGCCGCCGCCAAGAAGCCTGTGTGCGAGCGCAGGTCACTGTCCACACCGCCCTTCCGGGAGCCTGTGCAGCCCGCCACTGCCGGGGTCCAGGGGCGGCTTCCCTGGGAGAACGCACGGCGCACCTCGGGCAGGTGCAACGTCACGCCGAACTCTGCCGCTGCAGGCTCGCCCCGCACTCCGTGCCCCTCCCTCCCGCCCGGCCTGAGTAAGCCAGAGTCCCCGAAGAGGCTGCTCCTTTAACCCTGTCCTGTCTGAGCGAAGAACAGACGCCCTCCGGCGACCTACACGCAGAGGCGGGGCCAAATCCAAAGCTGAGACCCAGGAGCTGTGAGAACAAAGAAGAGAAAGGGAAACCTCTCCCAGCAGCCTCAGAAGCAGCGGATTAAAGCTCCACAATCAACTTGATGTACCCTGCATCTGTGGAATACATGAATAGACAACAAATCATCCCAAATTGAGGAGCCAGGAGTCAGTGCTGTGCCTCTGAGGTGGGAGAGCCAACTTCAGAACACTGGTCCACAAGAGACCTCCCAGCTCCACATAATATCAAACGGCGAAAATCTTCCAGAGATCTCCATCTCAACAGCAGCACCCAGCTTCACTCAACGACCAGCAAGCTACAGTGCTGGACACCCTATGCCAAACAACTAGCAAGACAGAAACACAACGCCACCCATTAGCAGAGAGGTGGCCTAAAATCATAAAAAGTCCGCAGACACCCCAAAACACACCACCAGACGTGGACCTGCCCACCAGAAAGACAAGATCCAGCCTCATTCACCAGAACACAGGCACTAGTACCTTCCACCAGAAAGCCTACACAACCCACTAAACCAACCTTAGCCACTGGGGACAGACACCAAAAACAACGGGAACTACGAACCTGCAGCCTGCAAAAAGGAGACCCCAAACACAGTAACATAAGCAAAATGAGAAGACAGAAAAACACACAGCAGGAGAAGGAACAAGATAAAAACCCACCAGACCTAACAAATGAAGATGTAATAGGCAGTCTACCTGAAAAAGAATTCAGAATAATGATGGTAAAGATGATCCAAGATTCTATTTCCCAGATCCAAAATCTTGGAAATAGAATAGACAAAATGCAAGAAACAGTTAACAAGGACCTAGAAGAACTAAAGATGAATCAAGCATCGATTAAAAACACAATACATGGAATAAAAAATACTCTAGATGGGATCAATAGCAGAATAACTGAGGCAGAAGAACGGATAAGTGAGGTGGAAGATAAAATAGTGGAAATAACTGCTGCAGAGCAAAATAAAGAAAAAAGAATGAAAAGAACAGAGGACAGTCTCAGAGACCTCTGGGACAACATTAAACGCACCAACATTCGAATTATAGGGGTTCCAGAAGAAGAAGAGAAAAAGAAAGGGACTGAGAAAATATTTGAAGAGATTATAGTTGAAAACTTCCCTAATATGGGAAAGGAAATAGTTAATCAAGTCCAGGAAGCACAGAGAGTCCCATACAGAATAAATCCAAGGAGAAATACGCCAAGACACATATTAATCAAACTGTCAAAAATTAAACACAAAGAAATCATATTAAAAGCAGCAAGGCAAAAACAACAAATAACACACAAGGGAATCCCCATCAGGATAACAGCTGATCTATCAGCAGAAACTCTACAAGCCAGAAGGGAGTGGCAGGACATAATTAAAGTGATGAAGGAGAAAAACCTGCAACCAAGATTACTCTACCCAGCAAGGATCTCATTCAGATTTGATGGAGAAATTAAAACCTTTACAGACAAGCAAAAGCTGAGAGAGTTCAGCACCACCAAACCAGCTTTACAACAAATGCTAAAGGAACTTCTCTAGGCAAGAAACACAACAGAAGTAAAAGACCTACAATAACGAACCCAAAACAATTAAGAAAATGGGAATAGGAACATACATATCGATAATTACCTTCAATGTAAATGGACTAAATGCTCCCACCAAAAGATACAGATTGGCTGAATGGATACAAAAACAAGACCCATATATATGCTGTCTACAAGAGACCCACTTCAGACCTAGAGACACATACAGACTGAAAGTAAGGGGATGGAAAAAGATATTCCATGCAAATGGAAACCAAAAGAAAGCTGGAGTAGCAATTCTCATATCAGACAAAATAGACTTTAAAATAAAGACTACTAGAAGAGACAAAGAAGGACACTACCTAATGACCAAGGGATCGATCCAAGAAGAAGATATAACAATTGTAAATATTTATGCACCCAACATAGGAGCACCTCAATACATAAGGCAAATACTAACAGCCATAAAAGGAGAAATCGACAGTAACACAATCATAGTAGGGGGCTTTAACACCCCACTTTCACCAATGGACAGATCTTCCAAAATGAAAATAAATAAGGAAACACAAGCTTTAAATGATACATTAAACAAGATGGACTTAATTGATATTTATAGGACATTCCATCCAAAAACAACAGAATACACATTTTTCTCAAGTGCTCATGGAACATTCTCCAGGATAGATCATACCTTGGGTCACAAATCAAGCCTTGGTAAATTTAAGAAAATTGAAATTGTATCAAGTGTCTTTTCTGACCACAATGCTATGAGACTAGATATCAATTACAGGAAAAGAGCTGTAAAAAATACAAACACATGGAAGCTAAACAATACACTACTTAATAACGAAGTGATCACTGAAGAAATCAAAGAGGAAATTAAAAAATACCTAGAAACAAATGACAATGGAGACACGACGACCCAAAACCTATGGGATGCAGCAAAAGCAGTTCTAAGAGGGAAGTTTATAGCAATACAATCCCACCTTAAGAAACAGGAAACATCTCGAATAAACAACCTAACCTTGCACCTAAAGCAATTAGAGAAAGAAGAACAAAAACACCCCAAAGTTAGCAGAAGGAAAGAAATCATAAAAATCAGATCAGAAATAAATGAAAAAGAAATGAAGGAAACGATAGCAAAGATCAATAAAACTAAAAGCTGGTTCTTTGAGAAGATAAACAAAATTGATAAACCATTAGCCAGACTCATCAAGAAAAGAAGGGAGAAGACTCAAATCAATAGAATTAGAAATGAAAAAGGAGAAGTAACAACTGACACTGCAGAAATACAAAAGATCATGAGAGATTACTTCAAGCAACTCTATGCCCATAAAATGGACAACCTGGAAGAGATGGACAAATTCTTAGAAATGCACAACCTGCCAAGACTGACTCAGAAAGAAATAGAAAATATGAATAGACCAATCACAAGCACTGAAATTGAAACTGTGATCAAAAATCTTCCATCAAACAAAAGCCCAGGACCAGATGGCTTCACAGGCGAATTCTATCAAACATTTAGAGAAGAGCTAACACCCATCCTTCTCAAACTCTTCCAAACAATATCAGAGGAAGGAACACTCCCAAACTCATTCTACGAGGCCACCATCACCTTGATACCAAAACCAGGCAAGGATGTCACAAAGAAAGAAAACTACAGGCCAATATCACTGATGAACATAGATGCAAAAATCCTCAACAAAATACTAGCAAACAGAATCCAACAGCACATTAAAAGGATCATACACCATGATCAAGTGGGGTTTATTCCAGGAATGCAAGGATTCTTCAATATATGCAAATCAATCAATGTGATACACCATATTAACAAGTTGAAGGAGAAAAACCATATGATCATCTCAATAGATGCAGAGAAAGCTTTTGACAAAATTCAACACCCATTTATGATAAAAACCCTGCAGAAAGTAGGCATAGAGGGAACTTTCCTCAACATCATAAAGGCCATATATGACAAACCCACAGCCAACATTGTCCTCAATGGTGAAAAACTAAAACCATTTCCACTAAGATCAGGAACAAGACAAGGCTGCCCACTCTCACCACTCTTATTCAACATAGTTTTGGAAGTTTTAGCCACAGCAATCAGAGAAGAAAAGGAAATAAAAGGAATCCAAATCGGAAAAGAAGAAGTAAAGCTGTCACTGTTTGCAGATGACATGATACTATACATAGAGAATCCTAAAGATGCTACCGAAAAACTACTAGAACTAATCAATGAATTTGGTAAAGTAGCAGGATACAAAATTAATGTACAGAAATCTCTGGCATTCCTGTACACTAATGATGAAAAATCTGAAAATGAAATCAAGAAAACACTCCCATTTACCATTGCAACAAAAAGAATAAAATATCTAGGAATAAACCTACCTAAGGAGACAAAAGACCTGTATGCAGAAAATTATAAGACACTGATGAAAGAAATTAAAGATGATACAAATAGATGGAGAGATATACCATGCTCCTGGATTGGAAGAATCAATATTGTGAAAATGACTCTACTACCCAAAGCAATCTACAGATTCAATGCAATCCCTATCAAACTACCACTGGCATTTTTCACAGAACTAGAACAAAAAATTTCAAAATTTGTTTGGAAAAACAAAAGACCCCGAATAGCCAAAGCAATCTTGAGAACGAAAAACGGAGGTGGAGGAATCAGGCTCCCTGACTTCAGACTATACTACAAAGCTACAGTAATCAAGACAGTGTGGTACTGGCATAAAAACAGAAAGATAGATCAGTGGATCAGGATAGAAAGCCCAGAGATAAACCCACGCACATATGGCCAACTTATCTTTGATAAAGGAGGCAGGAATGTACAGTGGAGAAAGGACAGCCTCTTCAATAAGTGGTGCTGGGAAAACTGCACAGGGACATGTAAAAGTTTGAGATTAGATCATTCCCTAACACCATACACAAAAATAAGCTCAAAATGGATTAAAGACTTAAATGTAAGGCCAGAAACTATCAAACTCTTAGAGGAAAACATAGGTAGAACACTCTATGACATAAATCACAGCAAGATCCTTTTGGACCCACCTCCTAGAGAAATGGAAATAAAAACAAAGATAAACAAATGGGACCTAATGAAACTTCAAAGCTTTTGCACAGCAAAGGAAACCATAAACAAGACCAAAAGACAACCCTCAGAATGGGAGAAAATATTTGCAAATGAAGCAACTGACAAAGGATTAATCTCCAAAATTTATAAACAGCTCATGCAGCTCAATAGCAAAAAAACAAACAACCCAATCCAAAACTGGGCAGAAGACTTAAATAGGCATTTCTCCAAAGAAGATATACAGACTGCCAACAAACACATGAAAGAATGCTCAACATCATTAATCATTAGAGAAATGCAAATCAAAACTACAATGAGATATCATCTCACACCAGTCAGAATGGCCATCATCAAGAAATCTAGAAACAATAAATGCTGGAGAGGGTGTGGAAAAAAGGGAACACTCTTGCACTGCTGGTGGGAATGTGAATTGGTACAGCCACTATGGAGAACAGTATGGAGGTTCCTTAAAAAACTAAAAATAGAACTACCATATGACCCAGCAATCCCGCTACTAGGCATATACCCTGAGAAAACCATAATTCCAAAAGAGACATGTACCAAAATGTTCATTGCAGCTCTATTCACAATAGCCCGGAGCTGGAAACAACCTAAGTGTCCATCATCGGATGAATGGATAAAGAAGATGTGGCACATATATACAATGGAATATTACTCAGCCATAAAAAGAAACAGAATTGAGTTATTTGTAATGAGGTGGATAGACCTAGAGTCTGTCATACAGAGTGAAGTAAGTCAGAAAGAGAAAGACAAGTACCGTATGCTAACACATATATACGGAATTTAAAAAAAAAAAGTCATGAAGGACCTAGGGGCAAAACGGGAATAAAGACATAGACCTACTTGAGAATGGACTTGAGGATATGGGGAGGGGGAAGGGTAAGCTGTGACAAAGCGAAAGAGAGGCATGGACATATATACACTACCAAACGTAAGGTAGATAGATAGTGGGAAGCAGCCACAGAGCACAGGGAGATCAGCTCGGTGCTTTGTGACCGCCTGGAGGGGTGGGATGGGGAGGGTGGGAGGGAGGGAGATACATGAGGGAAGGGATGTGGGAACAGATGTATATGTATGACTGATTCACTTTGTTATAAAGCAGAACCTAAATAAAATTTAAAAAAAAATCATACAGAGTATGTTCTCTAGCCATAATGGAATCAGACTAGAAATCAATAACAGAAAGACAACAGGAGAATCTTCAATCACATGAAAACTAAATATCACAATTCCAAATCACTCATGGGTAAAAAAGACAGCGTCAAGGAAAAAAATTTTAATGCATAGAATAAAGGAAAATGGAGATATAACAGATCAAAGTTTGTGGAATAAAGTGAAAGTAATGTTAAAAGGGAAGTTTATAGAACTAAATTGGGAAAGAAAATATTTCAAAGCAATAATCTAATGTTCTATATTACAATAGTAAAAAAGGAAGAGGAAAAAACACTAAACAAGCAGAAAGAAGGAAATAATAAAGATGAAACAGAAGTGCATGAAACTGAAAACAGGAAAATGGGGGGGGGGAAATCAATGAAACAAAAGGCTGGTTCTTGGAAATAAACAATTTAATCAATAAAGATCTAGCAAGACTGATAAAGGTAAAAACAGAGATGGCACAAATCACAGCTATCAGAAATGCAACCAGGGATACCATGACATATCCTGCAGGTTAATAAGGGACAAGTTATTATGAACAAGTCTACACTATAAATTCAAAATTGTAGATGAAATGGGCCAATTCTTCTACACCCAAAACTACCAAAACTCAGCCAAGATGAAATAGATAATCTCAATTTTCCTGTAACCATTAGAAACACTGATTTTTCATTTAAAAACTCCCAAAAGAAATATTCAGGCTTAGATGTTTCACTTTTACCCAATACTTAAAGAATTAAAACCAATTTTACATGATTTGATAAGAAATAGAAGTAGAGGGAACAGTTCCTAATTAATTTTATGAAGCCAGTATTACCTTGATACCAAAACCAGACAGGAATAGTATAAAAAGAAGAAGACTATAGACCAATATGTTTTATGAAATTGCCTGTAAAAATCTTCAGCCAGATATTAGCAAATTAAATCCAGAAAAATATAAGAAGCATAATATATCATGACCAAGTGGTATTTATTCCAGTTATGCAAAGTTGGTTAAATATTTGAAAATCAAACAATGTAATCTACCATATCCAATAGATTAAGGGGGAAAAGTCATGTGATCCTATCCATTAATGCAGAGAAAACATTTGACAAAATCCAATCCCATTCATGATTTGGCACATATATACAATGACATATTACTCAGCCATAAAAAGAAACAAAATTGAGCTATTTGTAATGAGTTGGATAGACCTAGAGTCTGTCACACAGAGTGAAGTAAGTCAGAAAGAGAAAGACAAATACCGTATGCTAACACATATATATGGAATCTAAGAAAAAATATGTCATGAAGAACCTAGGGGTAAAACAGGAATAAAGACACAGACCTACTTGAGAAAGGACTTGAGAATATGGGGAGGGGAAAGGGTAAGCTGTGACAAAGCGAGAGAGAGGCATGGACATATATACACTACCAAACGTAAGGTAGATAGCTAGTGGGAAGCAGCCGCATAGCACAGGGAGATCAGATCGGTGCTTTGTGACTGCCTGGAGGGGTGGGATAGGGAGGGTGGGAGGGAGGGAGACGCAAGAGGGAAGAGACATGGGAACATATGTATATGTATAACTGATTCACTTTGTTATAAAACAGAAACTAACACACCATTGTGAAGCAATTATACTCCAATAAAGTTGTAAAAAAATAATAATAAAATTAAAAAATTTTTAGAAAAGAAGAAAAAAAAAACCCAAGCAAAATAGGAATAGAAAAGGAACATACTGAAACTCATAAAGAGTATCTACAAACAACCTATACCGACATTATATTTAACTGTGAAAGACTGAATGCTTTCTCTGTAAGATCAGAAACAAGGCACCAATATCTGCCCTCACCACTTTTATGAAATATATTAATGGAGTTTCTAGTAAGAAAATAAAGCAAAAATAAATACATAAATTTAAAAGTTAAAATTTTAAAACATTTATTTAAAAGATAGAAGGACTATTCCTACTACGTTGAATAGGACGGAATATATCCTACTGAATGTTGAATAGTAATATATAATATTATATTAAATAAGGAAAAGTAAAACGGTATCTGAAGAGGAGATGATAATCTAAATGGAGAAAATACCAAGGAATCCACAAAAAGCTTGAGAAATCACATTAGTTTGTAAATGTTTCAGAGTAAAAATCAACACAGTTTTATCAAATTATATATTAACAACAAATGTGTAGAAGCTTAAATAAAAATATGTGATGCCATTTACAACGGACCTAAATAAATATTTAAATATAAGCCCAATAAGACATTTATAGGACCTCTATACTGAAAATTACAAAATGCTGATGAAGAAAAATTTAAAAGTCCCAAACAAAGAGTGAGACATACCTTGTTCATGGATGAGAAAACACAACATAATAAAGATGTCAATTCTCCCCAAGTTAAGAGGCTTAACATAATTACTCTTAAAATGCCCTCAAGGTTTTTGTGGATATAGACAAGCTTATTCTAAGATTTATATGGTAAGAAGAGGCTGAAGAATAGCTAAAACAATTTGTAAAGGAAGATTAAAACGGGAGGAATTAATCTACCCAATTTCAAGATTTTGCAGTCATGATGGAGGGTAGATACACAGATCAATGGAATGGAATAGAGAACCCAGAAATAGACTGACATAAATACATGTAACTTGTTTTTGACAGCAGTGTGAAAGCTATCAAGGAAGAATAGACTTTTCAAAAAATGGTACTGAAACAGTTGGACATCCCTCGACAAAAACAAACAAACAAAAAATGAACCTTAACCTAAACCTCCACACCTTACACAAAAATTAAATCAAAGTGGGTCATAATCTTAAATGTAAATGCAGGACATTTTTAGAAAAAAAATAGGAGAAAATCTTTGGCATCTAGAACTACGTGAATAATTCTTAGACTTGACACCGAAAGTATGATCCATAAAAGCAAAAATTGATAAGTTGGATCTCATCAAAATGAGTTAAAAATGCTTCATAGAAGATCATTTTAAGTGGATGAAAACTCAAATTACACAGTGGGAAAACATATTTGAAAATCCCACATGAGACAAATGACTTGTATCTATAATATACAAAGAACTCGCCAAACAACTTAAAAAAACCCAACTAGATAATAGGCAGAAGACAGGAACAGACATTTCATGGAAGAGAATATACACATGGCAAAGAGGCCCATGAAAAGATGCTCAACATCGTTAGCCATTGGGGAAATGCAAATTAAGACCATAATGAGGTATCAGAGAATAACTAAAATTAAAGTATCGTGACAACATCAAATGCTGGCGAGTACATAGAAAAATTATATCACATCACTGGTGGGAAAATAAAATGGTTTATAGCCACTCGGAGAAACAGCTTGACAGTCTCTTTTAATCCTAAAATTAGATTCACCCTACAACGCAGTAATTGTACTCTTGAGCATTTATCCAAAAGAAACAAAAACTTAATTAAGTTCCCACAGAAACTTACACGTCAATGTTCATAGCAGTTTTATTTATAACAGCCAAAAACTGGCGACTACCCAAATGTCTTTCAATGGATGAATGTTGAAACAAATTGTGATAAAATCTTATGACTGAATACTACCGAGCAACAAAAAGGAACAAATTATTAATATATGCAAAAATTGAAATGAACTTCAAGGGAATGATGCCGAGGGAAAAATGTTTTAAAGCCAATCTCTGAAGATTAAGTAATTCATGATGATGTTTACACATTATTCTTAAAATAACGAAACTGTGGAGATGGAGAACAGATTAGAAGTTGCCAAGGGTTAGAGATGGGGGTAGATGGTACAGCGGGGGAACTTTGTGAGGTTTGTGTGGTCCCAGTACAAATAATACAGCAATCTTGGTTTTAATCCCTAAAGATGTTTAAAAGCAATTCCTAATAAGAGGTGTCTAGATATTTAGCAATGGCAGCAGATTAGAGGTATAGCTCCCCAACATGACAACTTCAAAACAGATGGTACTAATTCAATGCATATGTTAATTTTAAAAAGGCCAATCACAATACTTAAATGGTATATATCTTAACGATATTATTCTAAGGATCCAGCTATACCAGATGGACTAGCATGATTCTCTGTACATTCAATCTTATTTAAGACAGTAAATCTTATAATAAGACAGTTAAAAAAAGAAAAAGAAAAAAACAAACAAACCAACTACAGTTGGATATTCTCATAGGAAGATGAGGGGAAAATATGTAGCAGTGGTTCAAAAGCTTAAGCAGTGGCACCTAAATTTGCCTGCACATTAGAATCATCTGAAGCACTTTTTAAAAACCCTCACACCAACAGTTGGGCATCCTAAACCAATAAAATCATTTTAAATCTCCTCAGACGATGCCAATGTCTAGCCAGAACTGAGAAACAGTGGACTAAGCAGAAGGGGATGTTTCTACAAAGATTTCTTAACAATAAGTCCTTTCACCCAATCAGATTTACACACACACCCCCACCGCCGCAACTGTGTAAAGAAGGCTAGATGTTGTCCATACTTGCTTAGCTTTAATTAGCACTTGTGACTTGCCCAAAACCTAGATCATGTTTCCCCTAAATTTCATGTTATTCCCTAAGTTTTTCAAATCCAGGGCTAAGGGGTTTGCCAGGATGAGATTTTAAGTGCTCACACAGGGGAAGTCCCTGGCAAACCAGGACAGAGGTCACTCTACACTGAAATGTAAAGCATCCTAAATAACCCTGCCACTACTCCCAGATACTAGTCTGTGCCAACCAGTGGAGAAAAGGCATTCTCCATTACTACCACGGCAAATGCTGCTGTACTTGACTTGGCTACTCCCTAACTTTTCCAGGTGCCACTCCCCTTAACCTGCTGGTGGACGCTTTGGCCAGCTGACAATGCAGATATTTTCAAACTTTTAGGTGAATAAAAATCATCTGGAGGGCCAGTTATAACAGAGATCACTGAGCCCCACCAGAGTTGCTGATTCCATAGGGCTGGGACAGGGCCCTAAAACTTGAATATATGACATATTATCAGGGGACGCTGGTAAAGCTGGTCAGGTTGTTACCGAATGCAGGTTCATGTGTCTAAAGCACAGTGAGGCCAAAGAAACCAGAAGGTAGGAGTCTGGAGCAGAGAAAGGTTTATTGCAGGATCGAGCAAGGAGAGGGGTGGCCCGTGTTCCAAAACACCCTGAAATCTCCAAAGGATTTCAGCAAAGCATTTTTAAAGGTCAGGTGAGGGAGGGACGTCCCAGGGAATGTGATCATCTCATGCACAATCCTCTGATTGGTTGATGTTGAGGCCACAGGACAGGTAACATTATCCATCCTTAGGTGCCAGAAGGTCTGGGGGCTACGTGCTCATGATCATCAAGGAGTTCATTTCTTCCATTGGCTGGTGGTTTTTAGCATCTGAAAACTCCAGAAATATGCCTGAGATACTATTATCTGAGTACTTCAGAGAGGAACTACAGCAGAGGCTATGGGGGATGGGTTTGTCCTAGGAAGGCCCCATAGGGTACTGCTCGGTTACAAGGTGACCATACTTTGAGAACCACTGCTCTAGTGGCTTGGAATGTTAAGAAAGTAATGGAAGAATCCCTACCCAGATCTAGCTTCTAGTATCGCCAGCTATTTTGGTGGGGGGAAGGGTAAGTTTTGTCCTTGCTTGGACTTCTTGTTCACTTGTATCAAAGCCTATTTGAGGCAGTGCGCTTGGCAGTCCTGCAGATCTGCCTTTTGCTTCAACAGTGTTTGGAATGAACAGACCCAGGGACGCTCCTTGCTCCAGCCCCCGACAACCGTCCAGCCTTTCTTCCTGTCGCAACCTTTGGAATCAGCCACTCAGCTATCCTCAGCCTCCAGGACAGGCCAACACCGTTTTTTGAGCTTAGCTCCTTATCACTGATCAACCACGAGTTCCCAGGTTCGTCAGAATTATTCCATCGAGGTGGAGGCCGCCGTCCACCGCCTGTTAACATGCATCTGTGGACACTTACCTCTCTCTGAGCTTCTATTTCGACAGCAACAATGGGACTCTGGACAGTGGGGGCCACATTTTTCGCCAACTGCCTAAGGAGAAGTGTGAGGGCGCCCAACGTCTCTTGAAAATGCAAAACCAGTGCTGCGGCCGCGCCCTCTTCCAGGATGCGCGGAAGCCTTCTCAAGATGAGTGGGGTAGAACCCAGGACACTGTGGAAGCCGCCGTTCTTAGGGAGAAGAACCTGAACCAGGCACTATCGGATCTGCACACCCTGGGTCCTGCCCGCACACACTCCCACCTCTGTGACTTCCTGGAGAGCCGCTTCCTGGAGGAGCAGCTGAAACTCATCAAGAAGATGGGCGACCACTTGACCAACCTCCGCAGGCTGGCTGGTCCGCAGGCTGTGCTGGGCGAGTATCTTTTCGAAAGGCTCACGCTCGAGCACAAACAGGAGTCTCTGAAGTGCAGCGGCCTCTGAGGAGCCCCTCTGGCGTCAGAGTTCTGCCTGAAGCCCAGCTCTGCATCCACTAGGCAGCTTTGTAACCGCCCTGGAGCCCTCTCCCAAGCCTTGGACCAAATGGAAACAATAACGCTTTTTGCAGAAGAAAAATAAAAAGCCTATTTGAAACACAAACAGAATAAAGAGAAAAAAAGAAATATAATGTATATATATATATATATACACAGGTTCTTTTAACATATGGATTGCCCCACTTTATCTGTGTGAAACAAGTTTGTTCCCGTTATTGGGCTAGTCCTCAAGTTTTGCTGCTCGTATTAATTACCTAAAGAGCTTTGAAGAAAAACATTGGTGTCTGGGTCCCAGCCCCAGAGATTTTGATTCAGTAGTTCTAGGGAGGAGCCTGGGCACATGGAGGTCTCAGAGTTCCCCAGGTGATTCTAATGTGCAGCAAATTTGTGAACCACCTTTTGGCTTCAATCCAGCTAGTGATCAGATATTAAATCTAAGACACATGGGCTACTGCGTGAGCTCTGTTGCTAGGTGTATTCCATTTTCTTCCTCCTGGAAGATTCGTGCCAGGGAAAATGATTGATAGTTGTGTTACTTCTCTGAAGTGGATAGAACTTTCCAATTAGCGTGAACAGGGGAGGGTGAATGGGTGAATGCAATAAGGTGTATCATTTACGTATTGCCGTATGTGTATGGCTAGAAGCTTTTGCAACTGACGTCTGCCCTACTTTTCATGCTAATGGTAATGCTTGTCCTCCTAATGCAGCTGTAAACTTTATAAGCCCATAGGTAGACAGCATCACAAAATATTTACCCCTCCCCACTGGCCCACTCTCAAGCTTCACTCCCCTTCCCCAATACACAAATGTACATCAATGCGCTTGAGACCAATATCAACATACTGACCTTCAATTCTTCTACTTTGCAGCTTCCCTCTTATCAGGAGATGTCAGCATTTAGTGCAAGGACAAATGCTTGCCTCTTGGTGAGTAATGTAGACAATGCCTCCAAGAGACAAATAGCCCTTACGGAGGGGGAAAAAGTCTTTCAAAATGGTTGATGCCCAGAGGAGGCATTTTCAGTCATCTCAGCTTAGGGGTCAAATATCCAATATTAAAAAGGTTAAAAAGAAGAAGAAGAAAGCAAGGAAGAAAAGAATGAAACAATTTTCTTAGCTCATAGTAATAAGGCAGTTTTCCATAAAAAAAAGACTTAAGCCTTAAATTCTCTTTCCTAATCAAAATGTGCTTTTCCATCTTTAGACTATTCCTCTTATATCCTGTATTATTAATGATGCTTAATTCTTGAAATAGCACATGGATGAAAACAGAAGCTAACCTCTTGTCCACTATGAATGAAATCTTCTTTTCCTAGGACCCGTCTACAATGTACAATTTGGGGTTTGCCAACATAATTATTTTCTCTGAAATAAGGTACAGCATTTTGCCTTTTCAATATATAGTTATGCAATATATTGTTAACACAACATAGTTAATATAGTCAACATAGTCAACACAACTAGAACACACATGATATGATGCCACTTTGGTGATTTTCTTCATCCATGTAATTCTGAAATTTGACAGTATAGTTTTCATATTCTAATGAGCTGAGTATTACCTTTGCAAGGATAGAAAAATAAAATAAATTCATAATATTCTTGTGTGGTTTGCCCTTGGGGTGGATTACCATAATGGGGGGATATTTGAGCCTTTCCCCAAGTCATTAAAAATCCTCCAGCGAGCAGCCCCTTGTCCTCTCCAGGGAGTGGGGCGAAAGGATCTTTAATCATAAAAATCCTGGGGGGACAAATATCAGAAATAAGACATCTGCTTCTGTGCCTTGTTGTTTTGCAGAATAGCAATGATTGCCTTAGCAGCTTCTATTGCCATATGTGTACAATAAGTAAATGAACATAATATTGAATGAACGCATAAAAGAAGGATAAACCCACCAGCTTAAACCCACTCTCTCACCTGCTGTGCCCCGAAACATGAAAGAAAGAATCACGGCATCATAAGGATTAATAAAATAACAGTCTCTGTTAACAATATTGACAGGAGGTATAAGGATAATTTGTCTGATGTGGGACCAACAGCTTAATTGCTTAATTCTTTTTTTTAAGGGCAATTCTTTCATTTATTGTTTAAAGATTGCAAGACAAGGGCTTCCCTGGTGGCGCAGTGGTTGAGAGTCCGCCTGCCGATGCAGGGGACACGGGTTCGTGCCCCTATCCCGGAAGATCCCACATGCCGCGCAGCGGCTGGGCCCGCGAGCCATGGCCGCGGAGCCTGTGTGTCCGGAGCCTGTGCTCCGCAACGGGAGAGGCCACAGCAGTGAGAGGCCTGCGTACAGCAAAAAAAAAAAAAAAAAAAAAAAAAAAAAAAAAAAAAAAAGATTGCAAGACAACATCTATATTTTTTTAGCATAATTTAAATGTTTTACTTTTTTGATAAAGCAGAGTATAATAGCAAAAACAATTAGTTTCCAGTAATATCTATATCTCTATTCAGAATTAAGTCTTCCACAGACATGTAACCTGGAAACAAAAGCCTGTTACAATAAGCAAAGCTTCAACGGAGTGGCTACTTTTCGGGCCAGGGAAAGGTTCATCCCTAAAGGAGGATGATGTGTTATGTAAAATGGCTGTAAGGTCACAGCCTTGAGGGCGTTGGAAGTCTATTATCCTATTCCACATTAAGTAGTTTGGTGAAATTCAAACGTCCGTTCATCTGCAACCAAGCTGGCAACCTTTAACTGATATTTCAAGCAGGTAAGAAAGAAATTAAAAGAAATCCCTACATTGATGTTCCTTGATTTACACTGTTAATTGGTTCATTAACATGTACTTCTGGCTAAGAATTACATTTGAGACTCCTTGCTCAGATTTTGGTTAACAGTACTAATCTTTAGAAATTCAAGTTCTTATTAATCAATAATTTGTCAGCTAGGATACGTTCAGGCATCAGCTGCAACTACAGAGTAGGTGCACTGCCTCAGCGCTTTGGAAAGACATAATCTACAACACTACTAGCAGACACAACTTCTGTTACTAGACAGCATATGTGCAGTACAGCAAGACAAAAACATATATTCATATGTGCTGCGGACCAGCTGGAGAAAGAGGATTTCACCGCCCAGGGTCAGGAGGGACGGGGTAAGGAACTGAAGTAGCACCGACGAATGGGGTCAGAAGGACCAAGACAACTGATGGTTGCAAGGCAAGTTTTACTATGCTACGGTTGCAGATTATATAGACTAGAAATGGAAGGTTGCCAGACGGTGGTTTACATTATCTATAGACTGTCTCGGCTCAAGGTTAACTTCCCTGAGAGAAAACCCATAAGCCCAGAATCATCCAAAATAACCTGCATGTGCAGGGAGGGGCGAGACAGCTTTGCTTGTCTCATTTTACATTCTTTCTGATTTCTGGGCCCTGGTGATTTATCTCCCATGGAATGGAACAAGGAGGGGAACAAGTAGGGACAGTCCCTTCGAGCAGCGGTGGCATGCCTGGCATGTCCGTAGCCTGATCTCAAGGCTGACTGTTTCCCTCAGTTCCCCCTTTTTTATTTTTTAATTTTTGCTGCAAAATAATTCCATGAAGCTTAGTGCCGAGAGTAGTATATTGTTGCATGAGGATACGAAACAGACATGAGAAGATTATTATCAATAATAGGCAAATTATGGCCAGGGTAATAAATCCTGACAACCCTCCAGAAATCCACGACTGAGGGTTTAACCACTTTAAATGGTCCAGTAAAGTTTTAATTACATCTTCTTGCGAAATATCATCAAGATGTGCATTTTGTATATCCTGAATTTCAGCATTTAATTTCTTAAGATCAAGACTAATATTATTATCTGACCAAACACTCAGCAGATGCATTTTTACTTTTTCCCATTCCCAAATACAGTCATTGTACTTGTAAGGAGTAACACAAATCCATCTATACTTTTCATGACAAGCTAAACGCATCCTCAATTTTAATGCTGCCATCTGATCTCCAATCCCCAAAATTGCGTTTTTAAATTCATCTAACTTGTTATTCATCTGTAAATCTATGTGACTTTGTAAAGATAAAGCAAGACTGGTATTTTGAGATAACTGATTGGCAAAGTGAGCATGATTAATACTCTGTGAAACAGCAAGACTGGCAGTAGCCGCGGTAGCAGACAGAGCAGCCAAGGCAAGTAAACTTACTGTTAGCCACCCAATAAAGCGTCTCCTTCTCTGCAAGGCTTTAGAGAGTTCCACCCATGCCTGTACTCCAGTATCTTCATACCAAGCTTCTCTCAGGTGTACAGGCACCATAACATATATGGGTTGCCTTAGTATAAGCACAGATTGTGTTCCTGCAGGAGGGAACATACAACTGTAAAAATACAATGAACACAGCTAATATTCTATCCTCCTTTGGAAGAATTACCAATGTTAATAGAACCAATCAAAAGTGTATATGGAGGAGCAACACAAGTTATAACAGGCGTATTGGAATAAGTTAGAGCTAGTTTCCATATATCCCAGTTCTTTTGAAATGCGATAGACCTATCTATGACGGGAATAGAAGAGATAAGAATTTACCCCTTGGTATAATCTATAGTACACCATATTTGGTTATTATTCCAAGATGCATTGCAACATTCAAAATTGGATCCAGGAAAGTTAATGGTTATAAAAGGAGGAAATTGAGTTTTTGATTTTCTCTTAAGAATAGTAACCATATGTCCAGCCATAAGTATCCCTTGTCCTCCAAGTAAATGCTTCATACACAAATAATGTCCTGAATCTTCACCTGTAACCTTGGCTATAGTAATAGTGGAATCCCTAAGTGGTGAGGCATATGAGATTCGACCTCTAATATTAATAGGTAGCCCATTTTTATAGCAAATGATGGTATCCTTAAGATCCTCTTGTCGGCTGGTAGCCGGGCATGTAAGAGTAATGTTGGTTCCTGTAAAACGAAGGATGCCTGGAGAGCCTGACAAACTAATTGATTGATCCGTTCCCTCATCAACATCTGTATGCTCATAACTAATAGCCTTTACACATCCAGTTTCCAGATTCAATGGGCTAAGACACACAGGATAGGTACTAATCCAGTTAGTATAATTTACAGACATATTGATTTGTTTTATATTCCCAATAAGAGGCCCATAAACAGTATCATTGTAAAATACAGGAAACTCTGCTTCAGACCAAGATATGGGTTGTAACAGTGGAGGATCAGGTACATAGGCCCAGTAAGTTGCTGCATTAACAGAGGGAACACATGAAATGGTTGCCAACATAGCCAAAAATAAAGTCACAGGTGTAACAGGATTATTCTGTTGTTTCACTAACTCTTGAGCTCGTGAAACCAATTGTTTAATTTGTCCCCAAGTTGGAACATCACTCCTTTGAGTCGTCCTGGCAAGTGGTCTCCTCTTCTTCTTCTTTTTCTCAATCAACACTGTCAAATTTTCGGGAGAGATACAGAGCTTCTTCATCTTCTGAACTAGGTGTGAGCTGTGGTGAGCCATCTATTTGCCTGACTAAGCGCTCAGAAAGCCAGAGAGGTCCAGGAGCTGATCTGGGAAATATACACACGTGACCACGTCCCCAAATCAACACAGGATCAGGACCACGCCAAGTGCTGGTTAGCGGATCTTTCCAGAGGACCTCCAGAGATTGAGAGGCCAATCTTGGCTCAGCCACCAACCTTTCCCCTGTCAACAGTGAGAAAATTTAAAATAAACAGAGCATGATTTATAAGGTTATGTAGTGTTGTTCTATATAATTCCCCTTTTTATTTTTTAATAGTTAGCTTTAAAGATCTATTTGCACATTCTATAATACTTTGTCCTTGAGGGATATATGGAATGCCTGTAATATGGGTAATTTGTAATGAATCACAAAATGTTGCAAAAGCAACACTAGTTAAGTGGGCCCATTATCTGTTTTAATAATTTTGGGAAGGTTCATGAAAGCAAAACAGTGTAATAAATGAGTGATAACATGTTTAGTAGCTTCTCGGGTCTGTGCTGTAGCACAGAGGAAACCACAATAAGTATCAATAGTGACATGAACAAACTGTAATGTCCCAAAAGACGGGATATGAGTAACATCCATTTGCCATAAATGACTAGGTAATAATCCACGAGGATTAACACCATAATGTGGAACAGGAAGGTGAGGTAAGCATTGTGGGCATTGCTTAACAATTTGTCGGGTGGCTTCACGAGTAAGGGAAAATTGTTTGCGTAATGTAGCCGCCGACTGATGGTGTAAAGCATGCGATTGTTGTGCTGCTTGTGAAGCAGTTTGATCATAACTTACCATAATATGAGGGTTTCCAGGACATGGACCATGAGTATCAACAGTATGAAGATAATGAATGCAATACCTTAGCCATTCTTGACAGCATGACGAACGGAAAGGAGGAGGATGGTAAATTGGGATATGTCCTGCTTTAGGGAAAAGAGATTGAGGAGGAAGAGTAACTTTAACTTTATTTTTGGGAGGAAAATGCACAGGATAGAGATCACGTTTAGATCGAGTTAAAACATCTGCAGTCGCATTCATTTTAGACAATGGACCAGACAAGTTAGAATGAGCACGGATATGCAGAGCTGCAACAGGACCGTCGTGGGAACGAATAAGCTGTTGAAGCAAATGAAAAGAGGATGATAATTCAGGGTCATTAGTATATCCTCTGGTCGCAGTCTCCAGAAGAAATAATAAGCGAATAAGATATTTACTATCAGAAAACAAATTAAAAGATATAGAAGGCAAATGTTTAAAAGCCATAATGACAGCATACAGTTCAACACGTTGAGCTGAAGTCAAGGAAGTTTGTTTAATGAGTTTTGTTCCGTCGTCAGTGATTACAGTAGCCACTCCTGAAGAAGAACCGTCTGTAAAAACCAAAGGTACATGAGGAATAGGCTGTTGCCTAATTATAGAAGGAAAGATATAACAGTTAAGTTTGCTGAATTGGATCGATTTATCAGCAGGCTAATGGCATTCCAAGGTACCTGAAAATCCTGCAAGAACAAGACCCCATTCATTACTATGTTGAAAAAGCCAATTTTGTTGACGAACTGAATAAGGGATAATAATTTGAGAAGGTACTATACCTATAAGTTGTAAGCATCTAGTTCTACCTTGCATTATTAACTTACTAATAAGTTCATAATAAGGGTTAATAACTTTAGAGGATGTAGTTTTCATATGAATCCATTCAATAATTCCAACAGCTTGCCATAAGATGGCAGTAGGCACATGAGGTGTTGGACAGACAACTAAAGAAATTGGCAGGTGAGTTTGTATTCGAGTTAATTGTGCAGAGCTGTTAGCTCTAGTAACTATTTGTAAAGCTTGAAATCCTCTGGAGTCATAGATCGTGAAGTAGAAGGATCTGAGTCACCTTTAAGAATATCAAATAAAGGCTCTAACTGAGCAGTAGGAAGTTCTAAGGAAGGCCTTAGCCAATTAATATCTCCAAGTAATTTTTGAAAATCATTTAATGTTTTTAAATTATCAACTCGAATTTGCAGTTTTTGAGGCCTAATGGTAGAGTTATCAATATAGTTTCCCAAATAGAAAAATGGAGATTGTCTTTGAATTATTTCTGAGGCAATGACCAAGCCAAATGATTGTAAGGATTGTTGTAAAAATTGAGAAGCAGTCTCTAATCAAGAAATATTATCAGTGGCTAAAAGTATATCATCCATATAATGTATGAGACATGACGTTGGAAACCTTTTTCTCACAGGACTTAAGGTCTGAGCCACATATATTTGGCATAATGTAGGACTATTTGTCATGCCCTGAGGCAGTACTTTCCATTGGTATCTCCTCATGGATTCCTTAAAATTTAAGGAAGGCAAGCTAAAAGCAAAATGTTTTCTATCTTCAGGAAACAAAGGAATAGTGAAAAAACAATCTTTAAATCTATAACTAAAAGATGATAATTGTGTGGTATGGCTGTTGGAGAGGGTAGGCCTAGTTGAAGAGCTCCCATTATTAGCATAGTTTTATTAACAGCTCTTAGACCCTCTAATAACCTCTATTTTCCAGAGTTTTTTCTTGATAATAAAAATAGGAGTGTTCCAAGGACTATTGGAAATTTCTAAATGCCCTAATTGTTCCAGTACTAGTTGTTCTGCAGCTTCTAATTTCTCCTTTGTGAGGGGCCATTGGTCCACCCATACAGGGTCATCACTCAGCCAAGTAATTGGATCCGCAGTGAGTGGAGGAGAATCCAAGGCCCCTAAGAAAAACCCAAACCTTGTCTATCACTTTTTATTTTCACATCAATAGGATAGACAGTTCCTTTTTGATTTGTTCCCAGCCCTTCTGTGGGAAGAAATCCTTGATCCAACACCATATTAGAGACTTGAGAATTTGGACTATAAAGTAATACTCCCATTTCTTTTAATATATCTTGGCCCAAGAGGTTTAAAGGCAGCCCAGGCAAAACATAAGGCTGGAAGTATCCTCAATGGCCCTCACTATCTTGCCATAATAATAACTGACTACTTTGCATAGGAGAAGAACTCTGTCCTATTCCTTGAAGTTCTGTAATAATAGGACTAACGGGCCAATGTTTAGGCCAGTGCCTCTGCGTCATAGCAGAGACATCAGCTCCAGTGTCTAACAAACCTGAAAAAACCTTTCCATTAATGGTTCATTTCATTTCTGAACGTTCTTTCCCTATCTTCTGAATCCAGTAGGCAGCACTAGATGATCCAAAAGCCTTTGTTTCTCTCTTTTGATGTTGTAAAATTTGTCCATGAGGTACAAAGGGCAAAAGTAGCAATTGTGCAATTTTATCACCAGGAGAAATCGTTATTATATTTTTTATAGTTTGTGCCATGATTTTTATTTCTCCTTCATAGTCAGAATCTATGAGTCCTGGCATAATAGTTAAACCCTTCATGGCGACACTACTTCTTCCCAATAATAGTCCAATCAAGCCCTTGGCTAAATGTCCATAGATGCCCATAGAGAGGGCCTGAGGACCCATTTCAGGAGTTAATACATATCGGGCGGAGGTACTGAGGTCAAGTCCTGCGCGTCATGCTGTTGCTCTGGAGAGCGAAGATACTGTATGTTTTTGTTTTTGGTTAATGTCTGATTGATAGTTTGAGGAGGATACACAGACGTTGCCCCTATTATTCGTTGGGGCCGGGGAAGGCCCCGGGAGGAGTTTCCCAACAGTGGTGTCCCATCCTGTGGGCCACTGAGCGACAATCTCATGCCCAACGTTTTCCCCTATTGCATTTAGGGCATAAACCAGGGATTTTCTCACCATCTGGAGGGTTTTGAGTAGGGAAGGAAGGACCAGGGTGACAATGAAAAGATCCACATTCTCCAGCAAAATGACCTGCCTTTCCGCATTCAAAACTAGTCTTTGTTCTCTTTTGATTGTTTTGAAACCCCACTTTAGTTAATGCTGCAGCCATAGCAGCACCCTGTATATAAGCAGGCCCCATGTCTGCACAAAGGCGAATATAATCCTTCAATGTTCCCCGTTTTCTCCAAGGTCGAATCGCAGCCTGACGTGCATTATTAGCGTTTTCAAAAGCAAGCTGCTTAACTACAATTGTACCAGTGAGTCCATCCACAATGAGTCTCCCCACCACCTGTAACAATCTGTCTACAACATCAGCATATGGTTCATCAGGTCCCTGTCTCATTTTTGAAAGATCCTCAGTTTTGTGTGTAGAAGATAATTTCCTCCAGGCTTGTAATGCCAAATGATTTATTTGAGGATAAGCAACAAAGGTATAAGTTAATTGATCTTGTAAAGAAATATATGGTCCTTCCCCAATCAGCATATGATAATCAACTGGAATATCATGGGTAGCATTCTTTTCTCCTTGTTCAGCAGCCCGTTCATAAAAATCAAACTTCCATATTAAATAATCTCCACCATTTAAACAAGCTCGTGCAATAGGCTTCCAGTCAGTGGGGGAAAGAGCTTCTCCTGCAATAGTGTCAACCATAGCAGTAGTAAAAGGAGCAGTGGGCCCATATTGAGCACAAGCAGATTTTAGATCTTTCAAAACTTTAAAAGGAAGAGTCTGATGCTCCCTAATACCCTGTTGAGGATTATTAGGATCAGGTCTTTCTAGGACAGGACAACAGAAAATAGGATCTTCTCCTCGTTTTATTGCTGCTTGTACAGCACGTTGCAAGAGACTGAGCGTTTTTACAGATGTAGATTTTTGAGGAAGACAGTCCTTACTAACTTGCAGCTTTTTCACTGACTTATCTATCATAGCCATTAGAAAATCATCCTCAGGATATTTCTCTCTTTTATGTTTAAAAGCCTCATCTGTTAAGTCAAAATGTTCCTCTTCATCTGAAATATTTAAATTAATTAGCTCTTTTGGTTTAGGAAGGGGCGACACAGTAGCTGATAATACAGACTTTTCTTCTGTCAGAGGCTTATGTTTTTCTGACTTTACATTCAAATCAACACTATCATGAGAAGAACCTAAACATATTTTTATCAGATTCCACAAACTAAATGTAACAACTGCAGTATGAGTATGCCCTCGAGACTCATAATAATTTTTTAAATCTTCTCCAACTTTCTGCCAGATTTCTATGTCACAGAGCCGCCATCAGGAAACCAGGGAGATACATCATGGATATGCTGCAAAAATTCAGTCAACTGTGAGGTAGAAACTTTATTACCCCGAGCTTTAAGCATCAAAAGTAAAACCGGAGCAAATAATTCACGCTCCTTTGAGCCCTTTTGCCCCATCTTATTTTACTTCTGACTGTTGCCTTATGCCTCTATTAGTTTCACTTTTACTCGTGTCCACACATATGTTGCATAAGGGTTCTCTTACCTGCACTTTCTTTTTCTTTTAATTGCCTTCACGCTTCAGGTTCCTGTTCGGGCGCCACTTGCCATGGACCAGCCTCAGAAAGAGGATTTCACCTCCCAGGGTCAGAAGGGACGGGGTAAGGAACTGAAGTAGCACCGACGAATGGGGTCAGAAGGACCAAGACAACTGATGGTTGCAAGGCAAGTTTTACTATGCTACGGTTGCAGATTATATAGACTAGAAATGGAAGGTTGCCAGATGGTGGTTTACATTATCTAATGACTGTCTCCACTCAAGGTTAACTTCCCTGGGAGAAAACCCATAAACTCAGAATCATCCAAAATAACCTGTACGTGCAGGGGGGAGACAGCTTTGCTTGTCTCATTTTACATTCTTTCTGATTTCTGGGCCCTGGTGATTTATCTCCCGTGGAATGGAACAAGGAGGGGAACAAGTAGGGACAGTCCCTTCGAGCAGCGGCGGCATGCCTGGCATGTCCGTAGCCTGCTCTCAAGGCTGACTGCTTCCCACACATATGTTGGCTTGTTTAAGCCTCAAGCCCTCGATCCTTTGTTGAAATACAATAATTTCATTCCTATGGTTTTCAATACCAAAAACCCAACCTCCAGGAGGGCTAAAGTCTAATTTGTACTCCAAACCAAGTAGCAGTGCAGTTCGCTACTACTGAGGCTGAATCCATAAAGACTTCAAGACCACGACCAGAAGACAAGTTATTATATATAATATCCTAAAAAGCCTGAAACATAATTATCATATACATAGCTGGTCCTTCAGAGCTTTTTACCTATAACATGTTTTTTGTTTGTTTGTTTTTTTGCGGTACACAGGCCTCTCACTGTTGTGGCCTCTCCCGTTGCGGAGCACAGGCTCCAGACGCGCAGGCTCAGCGGCCATGGCTCACGGGGCCAGCCGCTCCGCGGCATGTGGGATCTTCCCGGACCGGGGCACGAACCCGTGTCCCCCGCATCGGCAGGCGGACTCTCAACCGCTGCGCCACCAGGGAAGTCCTATAACATGTTTTTTGATGAAAGTTATTTAATGTACTGGAGATAACTGTGACTTACTGATCAAATATTTGAATACTTATACTTACCTGGGATTTCATTTCTGCTGAAAGAAAAAGGAAGAACAGGACTCACCTAAAAAAACAGACTTTAGAAATGAAAGTAAAAATCTTATCACACACTATCACTTTTGGAAGCAGCATAGAGGGGCAGTCAACAGTAAAACACTGGTGAAATAGGACAAAACTCTAGGCCAAAAATCCATTATTATTATCATCAGTGACAGTACCACAACTGTGCCCTTCATAATTAATAAGCACTCCTAAGAATCTTCATTTGGCACCAGATGATGTGTTTAAGAGGTTTTGAATCAGACTTGGTTTTGTGTTAGCCAAGTTACAGGAGAATTTTTAAAGTGGGGGGAAGGGAAGAAGGAAACGGAGCAGAAAAAGAACTGAAGCCATCATCTACAAACCAAGAAAGCACCGAGAGTTCCAAACGTTATGTCAGACACTAAAGTGACTGATACAGGCTCAAGTGGTTGATAAAACCTATAAAAAGACTACAGCAGCAAAGTCCCCATTTATCTGTAGAGTTCAGAAACTAAAACAAGGAATATTTCAGCTTAACACCTTATCTCAAGAGAATCATATACACTTCACATGAATAAAAATACCTGAAACCAAACATTTTTAAAAGCTCCAATACCCAAAATATAAAGAAAAAAATTTAATTCAGAAGACTCAATCAATCCATGATAATCACAAAACGGCTGGGCAATCTCTATCTCCCTTCCACACTAACCATCCATCCCCTGGAAGACCAAGGGAGATCAGACCTTCCAGACTTACCTTCCAGACCTTCCAGACACCTGGCTGCTGCAAAATTCGATGGAGACTCCTCGTGGAACAGCAGTTTCCCATCTCTTGTGTCTCTCCCTATCGTGATCATGCAGGAAGCAAGTCTGGCTGTGCTATTTCTTATCATTATCTGTCATCCATCTGCAACATGATATTGAAAAAGTAGCTCCCTTTCCCCCAGAAGGTTGAGGCTCAGCTACAGGGGTAATTCTCCTGGGCACACAGTCATGATTTAGGCCGACTCAGTGACTTCAACAGGCTTAATCATGTGATCGGGTTGGTTGCCAGCTGCATAATGCTCCCACATCTGTAGATAGAGCCGCTCTAGTTCCATCGTGTATTGTTTGGTGTTGAACAGAGGGCTAGATGTTCTCTGCTTCCAGACTTTGCCACGAATTTTCTTCAGGTATTCGAGATCAGTTCCCAGTTTCACAGCTATCTCTTCATATTCTTGTCTATTTTGAGCAATCAGCTCAAGACAGCCTAAACAAGTGAGCTGGGAAGCTGCAACTCGGGAAGCAAGAGTCTCTCCTGGCATAGTCACCATGGGGGTCCCTGCCCAAAGGACGTCCATCCCTGTGGTGTGTCCATTACAGAGTGGAGTGTCCAAGCAGACATCAGCCAGCTGGCCTCTCCGAACATGTTCCTCTTTAGGAGCAACAGGGGAAAAAATGATACGGTTCGGGGGAAGGCCCATATTTTGTGCGTACTGTTGAATATTCGCTTCTCCTGCTGCTGGAAAACGCAACAGCCACCGTACACTATTGGGAACACGCTTCAGAATATTTGCCCTCATCTGCAAAGCAGATGGGTCAATTTTGTATAACTGATTAAAGTTACAGTACACAATGGCATCTTCCGGTAACCCATACTGAGAACGTGTGGTTACAATAATGGTACGGGGAACCTCCTCTCCAGTGGCAGCCTTATTGTTGATCAGGGTAGTTGCCAGTCCATTGCTAATACTGAATCCATTAATTGGAATCTGAATTTGTCCTCTGTTAATCATTTCAATAACTGCTTCTGCAACAGTATTCATAGGAATGACAGGCATATTAAGAGCTGTATTACTGCTGTCTGCATTGTCTTCTCCATCAGGACATTTCATCTTGACTATTTGCACATCTGATAGACTATCAAGAAATGCTTGGAGGTCGATGCCATTCAGCACAATCCGATTGTCATAAATGTGCCCATTGGACTTAAAATCGATGACGGCTTTTTTCTTCAGGTGAGGGAACATATTAGCATGATCACCAATAAAGAAAGTATGGGGCATATAAGCCAGTTTCTCAGAATACTGCTCAGCAACTTCAGCAGGTGAAGTTTCCTGATCAGTGATGATATAATCCATGAAAAGCACACCACTAGTCCCAGGGTACCCCAGCCACATTGCCTGAATAGGAGCTGGCCTGAGAGCAAAGAGTTCATTTCGAGCACCCCTGGTATAACCGTTCATGTTTACAAGGATGTGTATACCATCTTGATGGATGTGATCAGCTGCTTTCCCATTGCATGGAATCTGAGAAAGATCAATGAAATGATTGGCTTCTGCCATCACCTTTGCTCGGAAGTTTGTGCCATCATGTGGGCTCAGGGCATAACAGAATATCTCAAATTTATCAGGATTGTGAATGCCTGGAATAGACTGCATAAGATGAGAAGTAGGATGATCCCCAAAGTCAGAACTCACGTATCCTACACGCAGTAGACCATCACTGAGCTTCAAGTCTTTTGGATGTTCATACGGCGGTTTGTGAAGGACACTTATATTAGCCAAGCAGAGGTTCCCATGCCTCTCAGCAATAGCCTTCCTGAAGCCATGAGAAAGAGGATAGAGCATACTATGATGAGGCTGCACAGAAGGCAACCTATTCTTCTCCAACTAGTCAGCCACAATGCTGGCCAACTTCTTCATTCGCTCCTCATAGTCTGTCCAATCACAGACAACCTGCAGGCAATGAGCCAAATTACAGTAAGCGTCAGGAAAATCAGGTTGAAGCTTCAGAACAGTGCGATAAGAAGCAATTGCTTCTGGAATATTCCCTGAATCCTGGTGAATGGAAGCCAGATTGCTGTGGGCATCCACAAATGCAGGGCTGATCTGAATGGCACGAGTATAACACTGCAAGGCTCCCTGAACATCCTGCATCTCCCATAGAGTGTTTCCCATATTACAGTAGGCCTCAGCAAAGGTAGGACTGATTCGAATAGCCTCCTTATAATGCATCAGAGCTTCGTGCAGTTTTCCCTGCTGCTTCAATACACTTGCTAAATTTGAATGGGCAACAGCAAAGTCTGGGCAGAGCTCTAATGCTTTACGATACAAGCGAACTGCCTCTTCACTGTTTCCCTGTTCTCCTTTGATGTTGGCTAGGTTATTCAGAGAGTCTGCATGGGTGGGACACAGCCGGAGAGCTGCATGATAACAATCTTCTGCTTCAGCCACACTGCCCTTCTCTTTGAGAGCGTTGCCTAGGTTGCAGTAAGCATCAGGGAAATGTGGTTGCAATTCAATCGCTCGCCTGTAGGCGTCTATTGCCAGATCCATCAGGCCTTGCTCATAGTATACACAAGCCAGGTTGCCATGTACCACTGCATGATTTGGACTCAAGCTTAGGGCACGAAGGTAAGCTGCCACAGCTCTGTCAAAAATCCGTGCCTCATTGAAGACATTTCCTAAATTGATATAAGCATCCAGGAAATTGGGGTCAAGGGTGACAGCCTTTTCAAAGTGATGAACTGCAAGCCAAATCTCCCCTTGTGCATTGAAAACACAGCCAAGATTACTCCAAGCTACTGCAAAATTCGGTTGCTTTCAAATAACACGCCTTGGCTTCTTCTAAGCCACCCAGGGCTTTGAACAGGTTCCCCAGGTCACTGCGAACACAGTACAAATCAGGATTGTACTGAAGAGCAGAGACGTACGCTTGTACTGCCCCTTCCATGTCGCCGGCTGCTACCAAAGCGGCTGCCAGGTTAATAGAACCATCGATGAAATCTGGTTTGAGACGCAACGCATGCCGGTAATGCTCAGTTGCTTCCTGCAACTGCCCTCTTTCCTTGTACACATTCCCCAAATTCGAATAGGCTTCTGCCAGAAGAGGGTTCTGTTTAATTGCCAGAGTACTAAAGTGGGCAGATCTGTCCAGCCTTTGACACTGGAAGTGTATAGATGAAAGTAATAAAAGTACACCAGTATTGTCTGGCTCTTGTCTCCAGAGCTGCATGCAGTGTCTCTCAGCTGCCTCAAAATCTCCTGCCTGATATTCTCGATGTGCCAACTCAGCTAACCCTTGGAAGGAAAGCATACGTTTCGTTGGTTCTGTGCTGTCGGCCACGTTGCCCACGGAAGACGCCATCTGGGGCTTCTGGAGAGAGTGAAAAAAGGGGGTAATTGAGTCCCGCTGCCGCCACTACTGGCAAGAATGTTTCTAGTGGTAGCAAGCACGAGCGCAGCAGCCGTACCACTGCTTTGGCAGGCTTAAGCTGTGGCAACAGTTACAGGCACCGAACCTTAGGAACTATGGTTGGCCATCTACCTCTCATGCTCTTGAAATCTTAATTCCTAACCCTGCCCTCTTCCACCATTTTTCTCCTAATCAGGGAATAAAAATTACCTATCCATTTGCCTTAGAAGAAATCAAAAGTCAGTAGGCCAAACACTTTTTAAAATATTGTTTTCTGTCCATTTGGAAATGCAATTCATGATTGACTTTACTTCATCATTCATATAGTCAACGTGGAAAACATTAGGGCCGTGAATTTCAATACAGTAAGATGAGAAAATTTTAAATTGGCCTTTCCAAACCACTAATAAGTAACCGATGTTGTATATAATGCTAAATCTTAGAGACTGAGTTTGATATTTTAAAAGTTCTGAAAACATTAGCTAATTTCTCCTCATCAAATTTCTTTTTTTTTTTTTTTTTTTTTTTGCTGTACGCGGGCCTCTCACTGCTGTGGCCTCTCCCGTTGTGGAGCACAGGCTCCGGACACACAGGCCCCGCGGCCATGGCTCGTGGGCCCAGCCGCTCCGCGGCATGTGGGATCCTCCGGGATAGGGGCACGAACCCGTGTCCCCTGCATCGGCAGGCGGACTCTCAACCACTGCGCCACCAGGGAAGCCCCTCATCAAATTTCTTATGCCTCAAACCTGAGTATTACTTTTTAAAAGATAAATTTATTTATGTTTATTTATTAATTTTTAATTTGGCTGCATTGGGTCTTCAGTGCTGCATGCAGGCTTCCTCTAGTTGCAGCGAAGAGGGGCTACTTTTGTTGCGGTGCCCGGGCTTCTCAACACAGTAGCTTCTATTGTTGTTCCACAACTCTATGGGTTCCTTTTTAGGTCCTACGAAGAACCCTAGAAATTAGTTCATGTAATTATAGGTCTTTGCAAAATTGTCAAAAGTGAGATATTTTAATTTCCATCACGTAAGACCAGTGTCTCTTTCTTTGTCAATTTTCCTTCTATCATATTCTGCTATGTTGGATCATATTGGATTGGTCACAGGCTTTTTGGAAATCTGGCTAAGGAGATGTTTTCAGTGAGGCTATTATGTGATTTTCAGACACCACCATATGTAATTGACTATATACTATCCCATTACAGGAATAACTTCCAGTACTCTTACTGACTACTCTACTGACTTAACTAGCACAAGACACAGAAGGGTAAGGACAAAAACCACCTTACAATATAGCCATGTCTTGCACTTCACAGCTCTCAAAGCATGTGCATTTGAAGAAGAAAAAAAGAACTGAAAAGTATAAAACCAGAAGTTATTTTGTGGAAAACTATTTCAATCAACAGGCATGTGAAAGATAAGTCAAAGATTCAGTTTTCTTCAATGCTTAGTCAAAATGGAAATTTCCTTCTGTCAAGAATATATTCCAGGGCTTCCCTGGTGGTGCAGTGGTTGAGAGTCTGCCTGCCGATGCAGGGGACACGGGTTCGTGCCCCGGTCCGGGCAGATCCCAAATGCTGCATAGCGGCTAGGCCCGTGAGTCATGGCCACTGAGCCTGCATGTCCGGAGCCTGTGCCCCGTAACGGGGAGAGGACACAACAGTGAGAGGCCAGCATACCGCAAAACAACAACAACAACAACAATATACTCCAGGGGCTTCCCTGATGGCACAGTGGTTAGGAAGCCACCTGCCAATGCAGGGGACACAGGTTCGAGCCCTGGTCCGGGAAGATCCCATATGCCGTGGAGCAACTAAGACCGTGTGCCACAACTATGGAGCCTGCGCTCTAGAGCCCGTGAGCCACAACTACTGAGCCTGCGAGCCACAACTACTGAAGCTTGCGTGCCTAGAGCCCGTGCTCTGCAACAAGAGAAGCCACCGCAATAAGAAGCCTGCACACCACAACAAAGAGTATCCCCTAGTCGCTGCAACTAGAGAAAGCCTGCGCACAGCAACGAAGACACAACACAGTCAAAAATAAATAAATAAATAAATAAAAGAACATACCCCATCAATAATGTGTGTAATGGAATGGTGTGAATGAGTATTTTATCAGGATTCCTGTAATGCACAAACCTATAGCAGTACTGAAATCAGTAATGCATTTATAATAGGAAATATTTATGAGGAAGTAATCCATAGAGGTTTTCTCAAAGATAAGAATGAAAATTAATGTGACATTATCAATAATAAATTGTGACGCTGAAATAAACTTTTCTAAACTATTAATAACTAACAGCAAACTCTAATCAACCATGTTAAAAGAAATCTATGTCTATAAACTACAAACTTTATTTCTTAAAATTTTATTTCTAAAACACATAAACTGTCATATGAGGAGGCAGTTAAAGAGTATATAGCTACAAGAGTGGGGAAAAAGTTTTATAGAGACACATCTGGCAGTAGTTAATTTTCAAATGTCATTTTTCTAGATTTTGTGACACCTATAGTATTGGTATTTGAAAGCATTTAAAAAATTGTAATTTGAAGATTTGCTACTTCCAGGTAGAGTAAAATATTTTGAAGCAAAACACCATTTCCACTGAGAAAAATAAAAAAAGCCAAATAAAATAGTCAGCATTCAATCAAAAATTTCTAGACATACCAAGAGATAGAATCATATGACTAAAAGTCTAAGAAAAGAACAGATAATACAAAAATATTTATATAAGATATTGTGTATATTTATCAGGAAAAGTCTTTATCAAGAAAAGACTTTAAAATCATCAGAATTAATATTATATTTTATTTATTTGTATATTTTATTTATATATAGATATTTATATAAAGAACTTAAAGATAAAGCCTTAGTTAAGGCAGTGACAAAAGCAGTAGCAGTGGGAGTGAAAAGAAATGGTTATATGCAAGGATATTTTGTCAGTAAAAGTCCAAGATCAAATGTCTGACAGCATACATGGGATGGATAGACAGAGTGGGAAAAATCAAAGTTAACTATAGAGGTTCTAGTGAAGATGGGGTTGCCATCACCCAACCCAAGGGGCTGCGATCATCCCCAAGGACTAGGAGACTCAAAGGGAAGGTCATGGTCGAGGAAAAGTTAATTGCTGGGAAAATAAGACTCCCAGTCTCTCCATCTCCCTATACTAGTTTTTTTTTAACATCTTTATTGGAGTATAATTGCTTTACAATGGTGTGTTAGTTTCCACTTTATAACAAAGTAAATCAGTTATACATATACATATGTCCCCATATCTCTTCCCTCTTGCATCTCCCTCCCTCCCACCCTCCCTATCTCACCCCTCTAGGTGGTCACAAAGCACAGAGCTGATCTTCCTGTGCTATGCGGCTGCTTCCCACTAGCTATCTATTCCTTATACCAGTTTTGTTTTTCTCATATATGTAGCAGCATTTCATTCAAGGGGAAAGTCATTGATCTGACTGGTCAAATTAAACACCATAGTTGAAGGCACATTTACAGTGGTTACTTCCTCCACAATTTAGAACGTAACGTTCACAATTTCCCTCTTCCTACACTGCGGAACACATTGGCCATTCCTCCAAAGTTTCCACTCCATAGAGTGGACCAGAGATGACGTTAGCCCAGAACTGAGAGCTTGGCATGAGATGGTGTCAACCCCACCTAGAGCTCTGGCATAAGTTATGACCCAACCCAGCTCTACAGAGAGCTCTGCATGGAATCTTGTCTCAGCCATAATAATGTGATTCTGTTTTTCATTTGGTTTTCTTCTTTGCTTAACTTTCCCTGGCCACTCTGACAAACAAAATTTCAGGCAATCTTGGGCCACTCACTAACTTTATTCCATCTAATGTTATCCACATTCCCAAGAAAATTACTAACAATAAAGGGGGAAATTTGGAACATGGTGAGTTTTAAGTGCCTGAAATATACAGTTAATGAATCCAGTTAAGTAGCAAATTCTTTGGATCTCAAATATGCCAGTAGAAGAGCAGACTAAGCTCAATTTAATGTACTCTTACTGGAGACACATGTAAATTCTGGGTCAATTTTGAAAAAGTTAAAAGCACATAGCTGAGATTAAAAGAAAGAAAGGAACACCTGCATGTTTCCGAAAGTAACAGAGAAATGAAATCCAGAGAAATAAGAGCAGACTGATGTGTATGGGTTCCGTTCCTTAGTATAGGCCTTATGTAAATAGGGGCTGGAGCTAGAAATCTAACATTACCTTGAGGCCAGGAATTTAGACTCAGAATGGAACAATATTGAGAAGTTAGTACAGATATCCTACAGAAATTTCATGAGGAACTGCTTAGTCCATTAAGAGGGCCAAGGGAGATGGTGAGGAAGATTGATATCTCTTGAAAACCTTCAGGTACAGAAAACATCAACACCTCTGAAAAGTAGGCCTGTCCTTCCCAGAGTTGTGATGGCCAGGTTGTCACTAACCTGTAAGGCCCTGTAGGAATCAGAAACTTCAAGGAGAGTAACTCAAAGAGAAACAGATGCAGGATGGGTGTGGCAATAAATCCTAGGACCCTATCAGAAACAAAATTAAAACCACTCTAGAGGGAAATTTTAACAAACCAGGGCAGAGAGTATCCTAACCAGAAGAGAATAATAATTCTGAGGAAGTTACTTTACTTATTTAAGTAATATTCAATGCATTTCCATGGCCAGGCCCTTTTGAAGAATTCTAAAACATATACAAACAATTCATTTACATCTTATATATCCCACCATCCAGAGCCAAATTCACTTAAGAACTGTACTGGTGGAAATTGGGCAGCACTATGGAGAAAATAAAAAGGTGTTTACCATCAAAAAACATGAAGGTAAGAAAGATAATGTCTAATTTTTTAATTATCCTGTGGTTTCTTGAAATCCTTTGGAAACCCAAAATAGAGAAACCTAGGAGGAAATGAAGATTTAAATATTTAGAGATTTATCAACTCATCTATAAAAGCTTTATTAATCTCTTCTTTTAATAACATTCCTGAGAGGTATAAATGTGTCCAGTGATAGGGTTGAATAAGCCTGAGAGAATTTCAATTGTTTACTATTCTTGGTCAGCTCTTCAGGAGCATCTTGATTTTCATGGCCTCATCCAACAAAAGCAGGATATTTTACAGAAAGTCCTGGGCCACTTTTTGGCTTGCTTTTGTGTTTATGTTTTTGGTTTTTTCACATCGGGCGGTACATTAGGCTACCTATTGCATACTCCCTCATTCATGCATGCATTCATTCAAACAATATTGACTGAGTTGAGGCATTTAATTAATACTCAATAAATGATGTTTAGATGAATGAATGCGCTTTTTATCAAAGTAAGTGTAAGTACTGAGAAAAATTACAGAATGTATGATCCCAGTCCCACAAAAGCTTATAACTGTGTTGAGGATATTACAGATGCTGATGAAATAACTAATATATCATATTGGACAGTTTCTAACTTCAAAAATGAGTTTTTATAAATAATCAGAGCCTAAGGAGGACAAAGAAGGGGCAGTTCATTATGGGTTGAATCTATCAATAAATGTACATTTCAGATGAGATTTCAGATTGACCTCAAAGAAGAGGACTTAGATATATGAACAGAGAACAAAAAAGGCATGGTGATAGCATGTGCATAGATAGTGTGGCCAATATTTATGTTCTTCATTAAAGATAGTCAGAGATAACCCAAATGTAACTGTTTCCATGGGTCCATTCTCAGTATCCAAAGAAAACGGCAAATCCTATCTCAGTAAAACTAATGAAAAACACAGTCTTTAACAAAGAGATTGTGAAGGAAAGGGGGAGAGAAAGGCTTGCATCCCACACCACACAACAAAACTTATTGAATTATTTAATTTTCTCCCTCTGAAAATTTCCTCTCCCTCTCTCTGTACGTGTCTCTTCTCCCACATCTGGCCATACTCTACCAGCCATCTTTCCAGATCTTTCCAGAACTCTCCATCCTAGTTTCATTAGGCCACAATTTAAACATCTCACAGGTCTCAAGGATGCATCCCCATCACTTATTCCACAAAGGCAAACAAAGGACACTTCTCAGGATCACGTTTCTTTGAAGGAAGAGGTCATGAGGAGTGATTATAAATAATATAAGGTGGAGAGCAGTGACTTAAAATACCATTTTTCACCTTAGAATGTGAATACAGGGAACTTTGGGAAACTAGAAAATCTAGAAAGGATTCACTGATAATTATTTATGTTCAATGAATAAAATAAAATGTAATAATATGGCTAAACTCTGACAGATTAACTTTTTCAAAAGTTGCTTTCACACACCTTAACTATTGGGATGTTTGATAAACACACCTTTCCTTCTTTACTTTCTTCTTTCTTTGCAGATACTGGCACCAAACTTTCAAACAATAAGAACCTTCCCATAAGTCCCTTGCCAGGCAAGATTAAGGTATAACAATCCAAACAAATTTTTGAAGAAGATAACTGGTTGAAAGCACAGGAAAAGAGCTGGGTTTCTCTTATTCAACAGTCACATAATGAGTAATGTGCGAATTGGTTTAAAAAGTCTCTCTGCATGAGGGGCTAAGGTTAAGATTAAAACTTCTGAGGCCAGAAGAGCAAAATGACTACAAGAATCCACATATTTTCAAGAGCTGCCCCTTGGATGTCAGGGATTGATTTTTCCCACTATTTTTTCAGCAACCCAACTGGTGTCTTTATTAAATGACATAAGAGAATACAGTGTGGCCAAGAAGGCTTAGATCTCCTTAGCCCCAAGTCAGATATTCTCCAGTGACTGTCCACTCAAATGAAAAAGAGAGATTTACAAGAGGAAACTGGATACAACTGAGTGTACTTTAATTTTACCTGAATTACTTATTTTGTTTTCAATTTTCCACTGAAGTGCCTACATTAATATACTTTGAAGAACATTTCCTTAAGTTGAAGTATTCATTCAGTATATTCATTTACTATAATTTAGAAAAGCCAAATGATTTAGGCAAATTCATTTCTATATTGCCACAGCAGTGTATTGTGAACTAAATGACACCTGGCAGTTCTTTACTCAGATACTAACTCAATTAGAAGGCAGAACAAGGATACCTACCCAATCAGGGAAGGAAAGGTCACTTAGCCTCTGTAGCTGTCTTAGGTCTCTCATCATCACAGTAACAAATTGAAGACTAAAAACCATATGATCATCTCAATAGATGCAGAAAAAGCTTTTGAAAAAACTTCAATATCCATTCCTAGTAAAAACTCTCCAGAAAGTGGGCATAGAGGGAACATACCTCAACATAATAAAGGCCATATATGACAAGCTCATAGTTAACATACTCAATGGTGAAAAGCTGAAAGCATTTCCCCTAAGATCAGGAACAAGACAAGGACGCCCACTCTCACCACTTTTATTGAAGGTAGTTTTGGAAGTCCTAGCCACAGCAATCAGACAAGAAAAGTAAATAAATAAAAGGACTCCAAAATGGAAAGGAAAAAGTAAAACTGTCACTGTTTGCAGATGGCATGATACATAGAAAATCTGAAAGACACCATCAAAAAATTATTAGAGCTCAAAAATGAACTTGGTAAATTTGCAGGATACAAAATTTATATATAGAAATCTACTGTATTTCTATACACTAACAGTGAACTATCAGAAAGAGAAATTAAGGAAGCAATCCCAGTTACAATCACGTAAAAAAGAATAAAATACATAAGAATAAATCTGCCTAAGGAGGTAAAAGACCTGTACCCAGGGAACTATACGACACTGATACAAGAAATTAAAGATGACACAAACAGCTGGAAAGATATACCATGGTCACGGATTGGAAGAATTAATATTGTTAAAATGACCATCATACCCAAGGAAAGCTACGGATTCAATGCAGTCTGTATCAACATATCAAGGGCATTTTCCACAGACCTAGAACAAATAATTTTAAAGTTTGTATGGAAACACAAAAGATCCTGAATAGTTAAAACAGTCTTGAGAAAGAAGAACACAACTGGAGGAATCATGCTCCCTGGCTTCAGACTGTGCTACAAACCTACAGTAATCAAAACAGTATGGTACTGGCACAAAAACATCGATCACTGGAACAGAATAGAGAGCCCAGAAAGAAATCCATGCACTTATGGTCAATGAATCTATGACAAAGCAGGCAAGAATATGCAGTGGAGAAATGTCTGGGCTTCCTTAGGGATGGTTTCATCAAATAATTTGTTTTCTTAAATGGACCATACTTTTCCATGTCTTTGTATACCTTGTGATTTTTTTTGGTTGAAAATTTGTCTTTCAAATATTATAATGTGGTATCTATGGAAATCAGATTCTCCCACTTTCCCAAGGTTTCCTGGGCTTTTGATTGTTGAAGGCTATAGTAGTCTGTTTGTTTAGGGACCTTTCCAAACTATTTTTGCAATGACTGTTTTCCTTATCGTATGTACGCACTGAAGTCTCTGTTCCTTTACTTCATGTTTAACTAATGTTTTGACAGAGATTTCCTTGAATTCCTGCACCTAAAACAAACAAAAATAAATATACACAAGCACATCCACATGCACACTCAAAACCACACACCTCTGCCCATTGTGCAGATTGCTGGATCACTCCTTCAACATTTAGCTGACCTGCACTGAGTTCAGTGCTCAGCCCATGGTAAAAGCTTAGAGACTCCTCTGGTGTTTTCAGAATATGCATCTTATCTTGAGTATGCATGTGGCTTTCTTAATTTCTCTGGACACATGTGTACTTTCTGTAGGTTCTAATTTCCCAAAGAATGTCCCCCAACTTTGGCTCCTGCATCTCATGGGGTCTATTGTATTTCAGTGCACAGTCTTCTGCCCCAGCCATCTGTGCTTTGTTAGTTCACCTTGCACTTCTTTTGAGCAATGACCGCTGCTTTTCCAGACTGTGTTCCGAGTTAGCTAAGACACAGATAAGCATCTTGTGTCAGTCCTTCAGGTAGCTCCCAGACAGGTTAGAACAGATACACAGAATAATCTGACAGTACGGTCTCTTCTGCTCCCTCCTCAAGCACGATTGAGGGTCCCATACTAGGAATGGTCTGCTGCTACTTTAAGACTATCACTGCATTAAGACTCCACCACTTTAAGACCATCACTACACTAACAGTGGATGGGGCAAGGGCAAGTAAAAATGCCACAAAGCTTTCCTGCCATTTTCAAATTGCCTCTTCCCTGGTTCAGTATGAGTTTGGTTGCTATAAATCTTTGGCTGATTTCAGGACTAAGAGAAATTCAAAGAACCCCACAGCAAGAGACAGTAAATCAAACTCTCAGAAGCCAAAAGACACAGAAAGAATCTTTTCTCACAAAGGAGAAAGAAAAAAGACATTTGTTACAAAGCAGGGATCCTCAAAAAGATTAGAGCTAATTTCCTGTATGAAACCACGGAAGCAAGAGGCCAGACATATTTAAGGTGCTGAAAGAAAAAAATTGTCCACCCAAAATTCTATATTTGGCCAAACTGGTTTCAAAACTTAGGGAGAAATGAATGCATTCCCAGATGAACAAAGGCTGAGGGCGTTTGTTTTACAACTTCCTACCACTGCCCTATGAGAAATGCTAAATTGAACCTTCAGGTTGAAATCAAAGGACACTAGACAGCAACACGAAGCTATAGAAAGAAATAGAAATCTCCAGTAAAGATAAATACATGGGCAAATACTAAAGCCAGTATTGTGTTATTGGCTTGTAACACTACTTTTTATTTCTTACATGATTGAAAAAACAAATGCATAAAATAATCATAAATACATGTTATTGGGCTCACAAAGTATAAAGGTGTAATTTGTGACAACAATAATGTAAAGAGGAGAACGGAACTGTAGAGGAACAGAGTTTCTGTGTGCTACTGAAGTTGGTTTCAATTGAAATTATATTGTTTTAACTTTAGAATGGTAAATGTAATCTTCTTGATAACCACAAAGAAAATATCAATAGACTATATGCAAAAAGAAATGAAAAGGGAATCAAGAGTTCACCACAAGAAAATCGGCTAAGCACAGAAGTCAGTAATGGAATAAATGAGGGGCAAAAAATGCATAAGACATACAGAAAATAAGCAGGAAACAGACAGAATTAAGTTCTTCCTCATCAGTAATTTTTGAAAAAGTAAGTGGATTAAGCTCTCCAATAAAAAGATGAACATTGGCAGAATGGACTTTAAAAACAACCATAATCCAAGTACATGCTGTCCTCAAAAAACTCACTTGATTTCAAAAGATACAAGTTGCTTGAAAGTTAAAGCATAGAATAAAATATCCCATGCAAATAGTAACAAACAAGAAAGAAAGAGAGACAGAAAAAGAAAGGAAGGAAGGAAGGAAGATAGATCTGGGATGGCTATGTTACTATCACATAAATTAAACTTTAAATCAAAAACTATCACAAGAGGAAAAGGAGGCCACTATATGTTGATAACAAGTTCAATCTATCAAGAAGATATAACAACTATAAACAAATATGTACCAAACAACCCCCCAATATGTGAAGCAAACATTGACAGAATTGAAGGAAGAAATAGATAGTTCTAAAATAATTGGAGATCAATACCTTGCTTTCAATAATGGATAACACATCTAGACAGAAGATCAGTCGAGAGGTATGGGGACTGAATAACACATTTACCCAACGAAACCTAACAGCCATATATAGATCACTGCACTCAACAACAGCAGAATACACATTTTTCTAAAGTACACATGGAACATTCTCCGGGAAAGACCATATGTTAGGCCACAATACAAGTACCAATACATTTTTAAGAAATTGAAATCATACAAAGTATCTTCTTTAGCCACAGGGAAATGAAGGTAGAAATCAATAACAGAACCATTGATAGCCATTTCCCCTCATGCCTGCCACACATGATATAAAGCAATGTAGGGAAAAACATAATTTACCATTTAGAAAAGTGGGAAAGAGGACATACCATTGACACAGGGTGTGTGCTGCTTCCCGTTGTCAGGGATAGAAATACATTAGCATCATTTATTCATTAGTGTGTTAATTTCTTGGTCAGTCATTGGGCAGCCAGTGTTTCTCCCTGATGTGAAGATTTCCTATACTCAGTGTTGAGTGGAGCCAACCTTGAAAGGGACATTTTAAAGGATTATACTGTGATGGGCTTTGCAGTACCCTTCCTCCTATGCCAGTATTTAGGCTGAGGTATTTCCATGGAGCGTGTACAATCGTAGGCCCCAGTTCACCAGAATTTAGTTTGACTCGTTTTGTTAATACATTCCCTCAGTACTTTGTCTTTTGTATCCTTTTGCATTTACTTCATTCTTTATTATCACTGCAAAACAACTTTGTTTCCTGTTCAGATGCCAAAAAGTGGATATCAATACCTCCTGAGTTTTACACATCACAGATCAGTTTTGGATATCAGGGACAGAGACAACAGCTATTTCCAATGACTTTGAGACATACTTTGAACATGTGATTAACATGTTGAGTGTTGAAATGTGTGTCCAGCTCATTATACTTGCTCTAAAAGGTTTCAAACTGCAAAGATTTAAAAATCTTTATCTTTGAATAGATTTCCTCTGCTGTCCCTTTGTGTCAGACTGTTAATATGCAGTCTGGCACCTTCAAATAATGTGGCTTTGCACCCAATTATTTACATGTTGTTTTATCCAGGGAGAACTTTTTTTTAAAAATAAATTTACTTATTATTTATATTTGGCTATGTTGGGTCTTTGTTGCTGCATACGGACTTTCTCTAGTTGGGGCGAGCGGGGGCTACTCTTCGTTGTGGTGTGTGGGCTCCTTATTGCTGTGGCTTCTCTTGTTGCGGAGCACGGGCTCTAGGCGCTGGGGCTTCAGTAGTTGTGGCACGCGGGCTTCAGTAGTTGTGGCTCATGGGCCCTAGAGCACAGGCTCAGTAGTTGTGGCACATGGGCTTATTTGCTCCGCGGCATGTGGGATCTTCCCGGACCAGGGCTCAAACCCATGTCCCCTGCACTGGCAGGCGGATTCCCAACCACTGTGCCACCAGGGAAGTCCCCACACAGAGAATCTTAAGGTCAAAGCATACAACCTGATTAACTACACTTCCTCCTGTTCACATTTCCCTCATCTTTTCTTCATCTTCTGTCTATGTTTCCTTGGCCCTGTTTATATTAAGTGCTTTTGCCATTATATTTGATTGTATGTATTCCGGTGAGTTACCACAATGCTTTAGGAGACATGCTAGGATACAAATACATTTAAGTAATATGTATATACACATATATATGTAGTTTGCTTGAGTGCAGTGTTTTTTGTTTTCTGTACTGAATTCATTAGCATGGGTCGGTATAATATTTAGCATAGGTTGATATATAATTTGTAAACGAATGAAGTCTTCAAAGTGAGGAAATAAGTCTTTCAAATTTAATTATTTATTTTAAAGAGCAGAATAGCATACATAAACAGGTGCCTAATGAAAACTTGTATTCTAATTTGGAACTCTCATGAACACCTATTTTTTTGTTCTTCTAATAGTATGAGAGTAAGTCATTTGATTATTTTTATTTTTATGGCTTTAACTTTAGAACAATGAAATATTCATAAATTTTAAAAAGTATTTTTCTTTATTTGATGGGGGTGGGATACTGGAGAAATGAAAGGTCAAACACCTATTGAGGAATCCATACTTGTCTATATAGTGTGTACTTTTATTTCAATAACTGATTTAAAATTCCTAAAAGGATGCTATAATAAGTTATTATGCCATTTTACAGACTGAATTAAGTGAATTTCAGGGAGGTATGAAACTTGCCTAAGGCTGTCCAGCTGCCAAGTGGTAGAAGTGAGAATTAAATCCAGGTATACCTATCGCCAAAGTTTCTGCTCATCTCTGTACATTATCCACTTTTAATAGCCAATGCTTTTCTGCTTACAAATATGACTGAGGTTTCCAGACAGTCAACACTGCTTTTTAATCAGATAGAAAAATTACTGTTGCTTCTCTAAAGACATATTCCTTTTCCATTAAGTCACTTTAGTTGTTCAAATAATACTTCCAGACAGTAGTCATCATACAGTTGGAGACTAAGAACAGAACTCAGGGATGTCTCTAGCAGTCAATAAAGACCAACTGGGCTCAATGATGATCCTTACGGTCATTTCCTCTAGACTAACATAATGTTATTAAGAAGACCCTAATAATTCACAGTACTGCCCTTGCCTGATTGTTTGTTCTTCTCCCTCTATCACTCTCTCTTTCCCCATATTATTATTATTTTTGACAATTTTTGGTGAATTAAATTCAGGGATTAGTATTCAGGAGCGCTAGTCACAAAAGCAGAGAATCTTAGCTCACACCAAAGGAAGAAAATAGAGAAAAAGTATAAATTATATGAATACACACAGATCACACATGTACCAACTATATGTTGCACTTCTCCAAAATCTATTCGGTATCTGCACATTTATTGTATGTTAGCATTAAGACTAGAAATGAGCATAACGCTCTGTTTACAAGATACAGAAAACAGACCCAAATATGAAAATTACTAGCAATGAGAATGGGGAAGAAAGACTACAAAAAGGAATGTAGATGATATTTTTGTTTCTTAGCTATGATGCCAAATAGTGACAAGGAGGCCATAATAGAGTCCAGGGAACAGAAACACCCTTAAGAGCACGGAAATAATTCATTCCTATAAATACATGTGTGTGAAGGGAAGAACTTTTTTCTGTTTTATTTTTAAATTTTATTTTTTAAAATTCTGAAATTTAATTTTATTTACTTTTTTATACAGCAGATTATTATCAGTTATGTATTTTATGCATATACATGTATACAGGTCAATCCCAATCTCCCAACTCATCCCACCACCACCACCCCATGGCTTCCCACACTTGGTGTCCATACGTTTGTTCTCTACCTCTGTGTCTCTATTTCTTCCCTGCAAACCAGTTCATCTGTACCATCTTTTAGGTTCCACATATATGCATTAATATACAATATTTGTTTTCCTCTTTCTGACTTACTTCATTCTATATGACAGTCTCTAGATCCATCGATGTCTCTACAAATGACCCAGTTTCATTCCTTTTTATGGCCGAGTAATATTCCATTTTATATATGTACCCCATCTTTATCCATTCATCTGTCTGTGGGCATTTAGGTTGCTTCCATTACCTGGCTATTGTAAATAGTGCTGCAATGAACATTGTGGTGAATGTGCCTTTTTGATTTATGGTTTTCTCTGGGTATATGCCCAGAAGTGGGATTGCTGGATCAGATGGTAATTCTATTTCTAGTTTTTTAAAGGAAACTCCATACTGTTCTCCATAGTGACGGTATCAATTTACATTCCCACCAATAGTGGAAGAGGGCTCCTTTTGTCCACACCCTCCCCAGAATTTGTTGTTTGTAGATTTTCTGATGATGCCGATCCTAACAGGTGTGAGGTGATACCTCATTGTAGTTTTGATTTGCATTTCCCTAATAATTAGTGCTGTTGAGCAGCTTTTCATGTGCGTCTTGGCCATCTCTGTGTCTTCTTTAAAGAAACGTCTCTTTAGATCTTCTGCCCATTTTTGTATTGGGTTGTTTGTTTTTTTAATATTAAGCTGCATGAGTTGTTTATATATATTGGAGATTAAACCTTTGTCCATTGATTCGTTTGCAACTATTTTCGCCCCTTCTGAGGGATGCCTTTTTCCATTCCCGTTTTTTTAATCAAAAAAGAAAGAAAGAAAAAGAAGCAGAAAACTAATGTGCATAAAATATGCCTTTTGAAACGGTCGTTTTGAAATATGGACGTCCTTTGAATTTTTTGGTCGATATGTGACCCCAGGATTTCTTTTCAGGGCAGGTGTCATTTACAGGCCTGCAATGATTTTGAATATCAACTGACCATTAGCGCTGGGATTAAAGCTGTTGCTGTGTGAAACGGCCACAAGGTGGCAGCAGTTCTCCCTTACCAAATCTGGTTACTAGGGCAACAGAGCCTCAATGGAAGTCCTGTTGTAGATTGGAATTTAGAATGGAATGTGCCAGGAGAAAGCCCCTCAAGTTTGTCTCCCTACTTATTGTTTGTGTTTTTAACTTAAGTTTTATTTTTTATTACAGCAAGTTTGATTACAATGTTTGGCTTGTTGGAGGTGTGGAAGATGTGGTTCTTTTACACATATACAGATGTCTGTTTTTCCTGGGATCCTTTTCCCATGTACGTTATGACAGAATGTTGAGTAGTCTTTTGGTATTCCGTAGGTCTTTGGTGATTATATATGTCACCTGTGTTTGTATAAGTCTGTTAACCCCGATATCATAATGAAACCAATCCTCACACCTTTCCATTGGTGAACCATAAGTTTGTTTAATGAATCTGTGATTGCCCTTCTCCGTGGAAATATCTGCCCTGGTATCCATTTTTAGGTAACACCTATAAGATGATATGATATGTGTCTTTCACTTTCTGACTTACTAAAAGTCACGTGATTACCTCTAGACTCATCTACAGTGCTGCAAATGGCATTGTGTCCTTTTTTTCCTTGCCTTCTATTCTGACTTAGCGAGGTCCATTTTCAACAATGTGATTCCCTGCGGGTTGTGGATTAGCTGACGTGGGCAGCCTTATCCTGCCGGCCGGCCCTCCCCAGGTGTGCCTGGTTGAGGTCAATATAAACAGCGCTCCAGGCAGCAATAGCCCCTGAACCTGTGCCTGACTCCATATTCTCTGCCCCGTCAGCAGTCTCGGGGCTGTGCTGGTGGGAGGGAGTGAGGGGCCACAGCTTTGTTGGTGGCCCGGTGTGAGTGGGGTTCTGCTGACCTTTCTGCAGGAGTTGCCAGGCTGCCTCCTGTAAAGAAGAGGATGTGTCACGCATACTTTCCGCTGGAATTTCTCTCCGGACAGAGGTGAGGAAGGAAAAAAGCAGTGGGGTTCGGGACACGAGGGGTATCTCAGCAGGACAATGGGAAGCTTCCGGAAGAGCACCCGGGGCCAGGACCACCCTGGCTGACCTGCAGGCACCATGTTGGCCTGCGTGCTGTCGCTTGTGTGGCTCCATGGCCCTTCCTCTAGGCTTTTAAGCCCTTGTACATATTTAGGTGTTTTACCTGGGAAGGGTGGAAACAGTTCAGCAGCAGCTGGCCTGGGGCTCAGCTCACCTTTATTCAGAGATGCCTCGGCACGGTCTCCCAGCTTTGCAATGAGGACACTTCTTGCGTGGGGGGTGGGTGCTAGCTGGATGGGAGATGATTCCACACCTCTGACCAATTTCAGAATTGTTTACCGCTGGAGCAAGTGCCCTGATAGGGTTTTCCTCTGTATAACTGGTGGGTTCAGGTTTTTTTTCGTTTATGGTTCAAGTTAGATTTTATTCCTCTTTTATGTATTTATAGATATAAGCATGGAAATAATTCATTCCTATAAATACATGTGTGTGAAGGGAAGAACTTTTTTCTGTTTTATTTTTAAATTTTATTTTTTAAAATTTTGAAATTTAATTTTATTTACTTTTTTATACAGCAGGTTATTATCAGTTATGTATTTTATGCATATACATGTATACAGGTCAATCCCAATCTCCCAACTCATCCCACCACCACCACCCTATGCCTTCCCACACTTGGTGTCCATACGTTTGTTCTCTACCTCTGTGTCTCTATTTCTTCCCTGCAAACCAGTTCATCTGAACCATCTTTTAGGTTCCACATATATGCATTAATATACAATATTTGTTTTCCTCTTTCTGACTTACTTCATTCTATATGACAGTCTCTAGATCCATCGATGTCTCTACAAATGACCCAGTTTCATTCCTTTTTATGGCCGAGTAATATTCCATTTTATATATGTACCCCATCTTTATCCATTCATCTGTCTGTGGGCATTTAGGTTGCTTCCATTACCTGGCTATTGTAAATAGTGCTGCAATGAACATTGTGGTGAATGTGCCTTTTTGATTTATGGTTTTCTCTGGGTATATGCCCAGAAGTGGGAATGCTGGATCAGATGGTAATTCTACTTCTAGTTTTTTAAAGGAAACTCCATACTGTTCTCCATAGTGACGGTATCAATTTACATTCCCACCAATAGTGGAAGAGGGCTCCTTTTGTCCACACCCTCCCCAGAATTTGTTGTTTGTAGATTTTCTGATGATGCCGATCCTAACAGGTGTGAGGTGATACCTCATTGTAGTTTTGATTTGCATTTCTCTAATAATTAGTGCTGTTGAGCAGCTTTTCATGTGCGTCTTGGCCATCTCTGTGTCTTCTTTGAAGAAACGTCTCTTTAGAACTTCTGCCCATTTTTGTATTGGGTTGTTTGTTTTTTTAATATTAAGCTGCATGAGCTGTTTATGTATATTGGAGATTAAACCTTTGTCCATTGATTCGTTTGCAACGATTTTCGCCCAGTCTGAGGGATGCCTTTTTCCATTCCCGTCTTTTTAACCAAAAAAGAAAGAAAGACAAAGAAGCAGAACACTAATGTGCATAAAATATGCCTTTTGAAACGGTCGTTTTGAAATATGGACGTCCTTTGAATGTTTTGGTCGATATGTGACCCCAGGATTTGTTTTCAGGGCAGGTGTCATTTACAGGCCTGCAATGATTTTGAATATCAACTGACCATTAGCGCTGGGATTAAAGCTGCTGTTGTGTGAAACGGCCACAAGGTGGCAGCAGTTCTCCCTTACCAATTCTGGTTACTAGGGCAGCAGAGCCTCAATGGAAGTGTTCTAGATTGGAATTTAGAATGGAATGTGCCAGGAGAAAGCCCCTCAAGTTTGTCTCCCTACTTCTTGTTTGTGTTTTTAATTTAATTTTTATTTTTTATGACAGCAAGTTTGATTACAATGTTTGGCTTGTTGGAGGTGTGGAAGATGTGGTTCTTTTACACATATACAGATGTCTGTTTTTCCTGGGATCCTTTTCCCATGTACGTTATGACAGAATGTTGAGTAGTCTTTTGGTATTCCGTAGGTCTTTGGTGATTATATATGTCACCTGTGTTTGTATAAGTCTGTTAACCCCGATATCGTAATGAAACCAATCCTCACACCTTTCCATTGGTGAACCATAAGTTTGTTTAATGGATCTGTGATTGCCCTTCTCCGTGGAAATATCTGCCCTGGTATCCATTTTTAGGTAACACCTATAAGTGATATGATATGATATGTGTCTTTCACTTTCTGACTTACTACATGTCACGTGATTACTTCTAGACTCATCTACGGTGCTGCAAATGGCATTGTGTCCTTTTTTTCCTTGCCTTCTATTCTGACTTAGCGAGGTCCATTTTCAACAATGTGATTCCCTCAGGGTTGTGGATTAGCTGACCTGGGCAGCCTTATCCTGCCGGCCGGCCCTCCCCAGGTGTGCCTGGTTGAGGTCAATATAAACAGCGCTCCAGGCAGCAATAGCCCCTGAACCTGTGCCTGACTCCATACTCTCTGCCCCGTCAGCAGTCTCGGGGCTGAGCTGGTGGGAGGGAATGAGGGGCCACAGCTTTTTTGGCGGCCCGGTGTGAGTGGGTCACTGCTGGCCTTTCTGCAGGAGTTGCCAGGCTGCCACCTGTAAAGAAGAGGATGTGTCACCCATACCTTCCGCTGGAATTTCTCTCCGGACAGAGGTGAGGAAGGAAAAAAGCAGTGGGGGCCGGGACAGAGGGGTATCACAGGCAGGACAATGGAAAGCTTCCGGAAGAGTACCCGGGGCCAGGACCACCCTGGCTGGCCTGCAGGCACCAAGTTGGCCTGCGTGCTGTCGCTAGTGTGGCTCCACGGCCCTTCCTCTAGGCTTTCAAGCCCTTGTACATATTCAGGTGTTTTACCTGCGAAGGGTGGGAACAGTTCAGCAGCAGCTGGCCTGGGGCTCAGCTCACCTTTATTCAGAGATGCCTCGGCACGGTCTCCCAGCTTTGCAATGAGGACGCTCCTTGCGTGGGGGGTGGGTGCTAGCTGGATGGGAGATGATTCCACACCTCTGACCAATTTCAGAATTGTTTCCCGCTGGAGCAAGTGCCCTGATAGGGTTTTCCTCTGTATAACTGGTGGGTTCAGGTTTTTTTTCGTTTATGGTTCAAGTTAGATTTTATTCCTCTTTTATGTATTTATAGATATAAGCATGGAAATAATTCATTCCTATAAATACATGTGTGTGAAGGGAAGAACTTTTTTCTGTTTTATTTTTAAATTTTATTTTTTAAAATTTTGAAATTTAATTTTATTTACTTTTTTATACAGCAGGTTATTATCAGTTATGTATTTTATGCATATACATGTATACAGGTCAATCCCAATCTCCCAACTCATCCCACCACCACCACCCCATGGCTTCCCACACTTGGTGTCCATACGTTTGTTCTCTACCTCTGTGTCTCTATTTCTTCCCTGCAAACCAGTTCATCTGTACCATTTTTTAGGTTCCACATATAGGCATTAATATACAATATTTGTTTTCCTCTTTCTGACTTACCTCATTCTGTATGACAGTCTCTAGATCCATCGATGTCTCTACAAATGACCCAGTTTCATTCCTTTTTATGGCCGAGTAATATTCCATTTTATATATGTACCCCATCTTTATCCATTCATCTGTCTGTGGGCATTTAGGTTGCTTCCATTACCTGGCTATTGTAAATAGTGCTGCAATGAACATTGTGGTGAATGTGCCTTTTTGATTTATGGTTTTCTCTGGGTATATGCCCAGAAGTGGGATTGCTGGATCAGATGGTAATTCTATTTCTAGTTTTTTAAAGGAAACTCCATACTGTTCTCCATAGTGACGGTATCAATTTACATTCCCACCAATAGTGGAAGAGGGCTCCTTTTGTCCACACCCTCCCCAGAATTTGTTGTTTGTAGATTTTCTGATGATGCCGATCCTAACAGGTGTGAGGTGATACCTCATTGTAGTTTTGATTTGCATTTCCCTAATAATTAGTGCTGTTGAGCAGCTTTTCATGTGCGTCTTGGCCATCTCTGTGTCTTCTTTAAAGAAACGTCTCTTTAGATCTTCTGCCCATTTTTGTATTGGGTTGTTTGTTTTTTTAATATTAAGCTGCATGAGTTGTTTATATATATTGGAGATTAAACCTTTGTCCATTGATTCGTTTGCAACTATTTTCGCCCCTTCTGAGGGATGCCTTTTTCCATTCCCGTTTTTTTAATCAAAAAAGAAAGAAAGAAAAAGAAGCAGAAAACTAATGTGCATAAAATATGCCTTTTGAAATGGTCGTTTTGAAATATGGACGTCCTTTGAATGTTTTGGTCGATATGTGACCCCAGGATTTGTTTTCAGGGCAGGTGTCATTTACAGGCCTGCAATGATTTTGAATATCAACTGACCATTAGCGCTGGGATTAAAGCTGCTGTTGTGTGAAACGGCCACAAGGTGGCAGCAGTTATCCCTTACCAAATCTGGTTACTAGGGCAACAGAGCCTCAATGGAAGTCCTGTTGTAGATTGGAATTTAGAATGGAATGTGCCAGGAGAAAGCCCCTCAAGTTTGTCTCCCTACTTATTGTTTGTGTTTTTAACTTAAGTTTTATTTTTTATTACAGCAAGTTTGATTACAATGTTTGGCTTGTTGGAGGTGTGGAAGATGTGGTTCTTTTACACATATACAGATGTCTGTTTTTCCTGGGATCCTTTTCCCATGTACGTTATGACAGAATGTTGAGTAGTCTTTTGGTATTCCGTAGGTCTTTGGTGATTATATATGTCACCTGTGTTTGTATAAGTCTGTTAACCCCGATATCGTAATGAAACCAATCCTCACACCTTTCCATTGGTGAACCATAAGTTTGTTTAATGAATCTGTGATTGCCCTTCTCCGTGGAAATATCTGCCCTGGTATCCATTTTTAGGTAACACCTATAAGATGATATGATATGTGTCTTTCACTTTCTGACTTACTAAAAGTCACGTGATTACCTCTAGACTCATCTACAGTGCTGCAAATGGCATTGTGTCCTTTTTTTCCTTGCCTTCTATTCTGACTTAGCGAGGTCCATTTTCAACAATGTGATTCCCTGCGGGTTGTGGATTAGCTGACGTGGGCAGCCTTATCCTGCCGGCCGGCCCTCCCCAGGTGTGCCTGGTTGAGGTCAATATAAACAGCGCTCCAGGCAGCAATAGCCCCTGAACCTGTGCCTGACTCCATATTCTCTGCCCCGTCAGCAGTCTCGGGGCTGTGCTGGTGGGAGGGAGTGAGGGGCCACAGCTTTGTTGGTGGCCCGGTGTGAGTGGGGTTCTGCTGACCTTTCTGCAGGAGTTGCCAGGCTGCCTCCTGTAAAGAAGAGGATGTGTCACGCATACCTTCCGCTGGTATTTCTCTCCGGACAGAGGTGAGGAAGGAAAAAAGCAGTGGGGTTCGGGACACGAGGGGTATCTCAGCAGGACAATGGGAAGCTTCCGGAAGAGCACCCGGGGCCAGGACCACCCTGGCTGACTTGCAGGCACCATGTTGGCCTGCGTGCTGTCGCTTGTGTGGCTCCATGGCCCTTCCTCTAGGCTTTTAAGCCCTTGTACATATTTAGGTGTTTTACCTGGGAAGGGTGGAAACAGTTCAGCAGCAGCTGGCCTGGGGCTCAGCTCACCTTTATTCAGGGATGCCTCGGCACGGTCTCCCAGCTTTGCAATGAGGACACTTCTTGCGTGGGGGGTGGGTGCTAGCTGGATGGGAGATGATTCCCCACCTCTGACCAACTTCAGAATTGTTTACCGCTGGAGCAAGTGCCCTGATAGTGTTTTCCTCTGTATAACTGATGGGTTCAGGTTTTTTTTCGTTTATGGTTCAAGTTAGATTTTATTCCTCTTTTATGTATTTATAGATATAAGCATGGAAATAATTCATTCCTATAAATACATGTGTGTGAAGGGAAGAACTTTTTTCTGTTTTATTTTTAAATTTTATTTTTTAAAATTTTGAAATTTAATTTTATTTACTTTTTTATACAGCAGGTTATTATCAGTTATGTATTTTATGCATATACATGTATACAGGTCAATCCCAATCTCCCAACTCATCCCACCACCACTACCCTATGCCTTCCCACACTTGGTGTCCATACGTTTGTTCTCTACCTCTGTGTCTCTATTTCTTCCCTGCAAACCAGTTCATCTGAACCATCTTTTAGGTTCCACATATATCCATTAATATACAATATTTGTTTTCCTCTTTCTGACTTACTTCATTCTATATGACAGTCTCTAGATCCATCGATGTCTCTACAAATGACCCAGTTTCATTCCTTTTTATGGCCGAGTAATATTCCATTTTATATATGTACCCCATCTTTATATATTCATCTGTCTGTGGGCATTTAGGTTGCTTCCATTACCCGGCTATTGTAAATAGTGCTGCAATGAACATTGTGGTGAATGTGCCTTTTTGATTTATGGTTTTCTCTGGGTATATGCCCAGAAGTGGGAATGCTGGATCAGATGGTAATTCTACTTCTAGTTTTTTAAAGGAAACTCCATACTGTTCTCCATAGTGACGGTATCAATTTACATTCCCACCAATAGTGGAAGAGGGCTCCTTTTGTCCACACCCTCCCCAGAATTTGTTGTTTGTAGATTTTCTGATGATGCCGATCCTAACAGGTGTGAGGTGATACCTCATTGTAGTTTTGATTTGCATTTCTCTAATAATTAGTGCTGTTGAGCAGCTTTTCATGTGCGTCTTGGCCATCTCTGTGTCTTCTTTGAAGAAACGTCTCTTTAGAACTTCTGCCCATTTTTGTATTGGGTTGTTTGTTTTTTTAATATTAAGCTGCATGAGCTGTTTATATATATTGGAGATTAAACCTTTGTCCATTGATTCGTTTGCAACGATTTTCGCCCAGTCTGAGGGATGCCTTTTTCCATTCCCGTCTTTTTAACCAAAAAAGAAAGAAAGACAAAGAAGCAGAACACTAATGTGCATAAAATATGCCTTTTGAAACGGTCGTTTTGAAATATGGACGTCCTTTGAATGTTTTGGTCGATATGTGACCCCAGGATTTGTTTTCAGGGCAGGTGTCATTTACAGGCCTGCAATGATTTTCAATGTCAACTGACCATTAGCGCTGGGATTAAAGCTGCTGTTGTGTGAAACGGCCACAAGGTGGCAGCAGTTCTCCCTTACCAATTCTGGTTACTAGGGCAGCAGAGCCTCAATGGAAGTGTTCTAGATTGGAATTTAGAATGGAATGTGCCAGGAGAAAGCCCCTCAAGTTTGTCTCCCTACTTCTTGTTTGTGTTTTTAATTTAATTTTTATTTTTTATGACAGCAAGTTTGATTACAATGTTTGGCTTGTTGGAGGTGTGGAAGATGTGGTTCTTTTACACATATACAGATGTCTGTTTTTCCTGGGATCCTTTTCCCATGTACGTTATGACAGAATGTTGAGTAGTCTTTTGGTATTCCGTAGGTCTTTGGTGATTATATATGTCACCTGTGTTTGTATAAGTCTGTTAACCCCGATATCGTAATGAAACCAATCCTCACACCTTTCCATTGGTGAACCATAAGTTTGTTTAATGGATCTGTGATTGCCCTTCTCCGTGGAAATATCTGCCCTGGTATCCATTTTTAGGTAACACCTATAAGTGATATGATATGATATGTGTCTTTCACTTTCTGACTTACTACATGTCACGTGATTACTTCTAGACTCATTTACGGTGCTGCAAATGGCATTGTGTCCTTTTTTTCCTTGCCTTCTATTCTGACTTAGCGAGGTCCATTTTCAACAATGTGATTCCCTCAGGGTTGTGGATTAGCTGACCTGGGCAGCCTTATCCTGCCGGCCGGCCCTCCCCAGGTGTGCCTGGTTGAGGTCAATATAAACAGCGCTCCAGGCAGCAATAGCCCCTGAACCTGTGCCTGACTCCATACTCTCTGCCCCGTCAGCAGTCTCGGGGCTGAGCTGGTGGGAGGGAATGAGGGGCCACAGCTTTTTTGGTGGCCCGGTGTGAGTGGGTCACTGCTGGCCTTTCTGCAGGAGTTGCCAGGCTGCCACCTGTAAAGAAGAGGATGTGTCACCCATACCTTCCGCTGGAATTTCTCTCCGGACAGAGGTGAGGAAGGAAAAAAGCAGTGGGGGCCGGGACAGAGGGGTATCACAGGCAGGACAATGGAAAGCTTCCGGAAGAGTACCCGGGGCCAGGACCACCCTGGCTGGCCTGCAGGCACCAAGTTGGCCTGCGTGCTGTCGCTAGTGTGGCTCCACGGCCCTTCCTCTAGGCTTTCAAGCCCTTGTACATATTCAGGTGTTTTACCTGCGAAGGGTGGGAACAGTTCAGCAGCAGCTGGCCTGGGGCTCAGCTCACCTTTATTCAGAGATGCCTCGGCACGGTCTCCCAGCTTTGCAATGAGGACGCTCCTTGCGTGGGGGGTGGGTGCTAGCTGGATGGGAGATGATTCCACACCTCTGACCAATTTCAGAATTGTTTACCGCTGGAGCAAGTGCCCTGATAGGGTTTTCCTCTGTATAACTGGTGGGTTCAGGTTTTTTTTCGTTTATGGTTCAAGTTAGATTTTATTCCTCTTTTATGTGTTTATAGATATAAGCATGGAAATAATTCATTCCTATAAATACATGTGTGTGAAGGGAAGAACTTTTTTCTGTTTTATTTTTAAATTTTATTTTTTAAAATTTTGAAATTTAATTTTATTTACTTTTTTATACAGCAGGTTATTATCAGTTATGTATTTTATGCATATACATGTATACAGGTCAATCCCAATCTCCCAACTCATCCCACCACCACCACCCCATGGCTTCCCACACTTGGTGTCCATACGTTTGTTCTCTACCTCTGTGTCTCTATTTCTTCCCTGCAAACCAGTTCATCTGTACCATTTTTTAGGTTCCACATATAGGCATTAATATACAATATTTGTTTTCCTCTTTCTGACTTACCTCATTCTGTATGACAGTCTCTAGATCCATCGATGTCTCTACAAATGACCCAGTTTCATTCCTTTTTATGGCCGAGTAATATTCCATTTTATATATGTACCCCATCTTTATCCATTCATCTGTCTGTGGGCATTTAGGTTGCTTCCATTACCTGGCTATTGTAAATAGTGCTGCAATGAACATTGTGGTGAATGTGCCTTTTTGATTTATGGTTTTCTCTGGGTATATGCCCAGAAGTGGGATTGCTGGATCAGATGGTAATTCTATTTCTAGTTTTTTAAAGGAAACTCCATACTGTTCTCCATAGTGACGGTATCAATTTACATTCCCACCAATAGTGGAAGAGGGCTCCTTTTGTCCACACCCTCCCCAGAATTTGTTGTTTGTAGATTTTCTGATGATGCCGATCCTAACAGGTGTGAGGTGATACCTCATTGTAGTTTTGATTTGCATTTCCCTAATAATTAGTGCTGTTGAGCAGCTTTTCATGTGCGTCTTGGCCATCTCTGTGTCTTCTTTAAAGAAACGTCTCTTTAGATCTTCTGCCCATTTTTGTATTGGGTTGTTTGTTTTTTTAATATTAAGCTGCATGAGTTGTTTATATATATTGGAGATTAAACCTTTGTCCATTGATTCGTTTGCAACTATTTTCGCCCCTTCTGAGGGATGCCTTTTTCCATTCCCGTTTTTTTAATCAAAAAAGAAAGAAAGAAAAAGAAGCAGAAAACTAATGTGCATAAAATATGCCTTTTGAAATGGTCGTTTTGAAATATGGACGTCCTTTGAATGTTTTGGTCGATATGTGACCCCAGGATTTGTTTTCAGGGCAGGTGTCATTTACAGGCCTGCAATGATTTTGAATATCCACTGACCATTAGCGCTGGGATTAAAGCTGTTGCTGTGTGAAACGGCCACAAGGTGGCAGCAGTTCTCCCTTACCAAATCTGGTTACTAGGGCAACAGAGCCTCAATGGAAGTCCTGTTGTAGATTGGAATTTAGAATGGAATGTGCCAGGAGAAAGCCCCTCAAGTTTGTCTCCCTACTTATTGTTTGTGTTTTTAACTTAAGTTTTATTTTTTATTACAGCAAGTTTGATTACAATGTTTGGCTTGTTGGAGGTGTGGAAGATGTGGTTCTTTTACACATATACAGATGTCTGTTTTTCCTGGGATCCTTTTCCCATGTACGTTATGACAGAATGTTGAGTAGTCTTTTGGTATTCCGTAGGTCTTTGGTGATTATATATGTCACCTGTGTTTGTATAAGTCTGTTAACCCCGATATCGTAATGAAACCAATCCTCACACCTTTCCATTGGTGAACCATAAGTTTGTTTAATGAATCTGTGATTGCCCTTCTCCGTGGAAATATCTGCCCTGGTATCCATTTTTAGGTAACACCTATAAGATGATATGATATGTGTCTTTCACTTTCTGACTTACTAAAAGTCACGTGATTACCTCTAGACTCATCTACAGTGCTGCAAATGGCATTGTGTCCTTTTTTTCCTTGCCTTCTATTCTGACTTAGCGAGGTCCATTTTCAACAATGTGATTCCCTGCGGGTTGTGGATTAGCTGACGTGGGCAGCCTTATCCTGCCGGCCGGCCCTCCCCAGGTGTGCCTGGTTGAGGTCAATATAAACAGCGCTCCAGGCAGCAATAGCCCCTGAACCTGTGCCTGACTCCATATTCTCTGCCCCGTCAGCAGTCTCGGGGCTGTGCTGGTGGGAGGGAGTGAGGGGCCACAGCTTTGTTGGTGGCCCGGTGTGAGTGGGGTTCTGCTGACCTTTCTGCAGGAGTTGCCAGGCTGCCTCCTGTAAAGAAGAGGATGTGTCACGCATACCTTCCGCTGGAATTTCTCTCCGGACAGAGGTGAGGAAGGAAAAAAGCAGTGGGGTTCGGGACACGAGGGGTATCTCAGCAGGACAATGGGAAGCTTCCGGAAGAGCACCCGGGGCCAGGACCACCCTGGCTGACCTGCAGGCACCATGTTGGCCTGCGTGCTGTCGCTTGTGTGGCTCCATGGCCCTTCCTCTAGGCTTTTAAGCCCTTGTACATATTTAGGTGTTTTACCTGGGAAGGGTGGAAACAGTTCAGCAGCAGCTGGCCTGGGGCTCAGCTCACCTTTATTCAGAGATGCCTCGGCACGGTCTCCCAGCTTTGCAATGAGGACACTTCTTGCGTGGGGGGTGGGTGCTAGCTGGATGGGAGATGATTCCACACCTCTGACCAATTTCAGAATTGTTTACCGCTGGAGCAAGTGCCCTGATAGGGTTTTCCTCTGTATAACTGGTGGGTTCAGGTTTTTTTTCGTTTATGGTTCAAGTTAGATTTTATTCCTCTTTTATGTATTTATAGATATAAGCATGGAAATAATTCATTCCTATAAATACATGTGTGTGAAGGGAAGAACTTTTTTCTGTTTTATTTTTAAATTTTATTTTTTAAAATTTTGAAATTTAATTTTATTTACTTTTTTATACAGCAGGTTATTATCAGTTATGTATTTTATGCATATACATGTATACAGGTCAATCCCAATCTCCCAACTCATCCCACCACCACCACCCTATGCCTTCCCACACTTGGTGTCCATACGTTTGTTCTCTACCTCTGTGTCTCTATTTCTTCCCTGCAAACCAGTTCATCTGAACCATCTTTTAGGTTCCACATATATGCATTAATATACAATATTTGTTTTCCTCTTTCTGACTTACTTCATTCTATATGACAGTCTCTAGATCCATCGATGTCTCTACAAATGACCCAGTTTCATTCCTTTTTATGGCCGAGTAATATTCCATTTTATATATGTACCCCATCTTTATCCATTCATCTGTCTGTGGGCATTTAGGTTGCTTCCATTACCTGGCTATTGTAAATAGTGCTGCAATGAACATTGTGGTGAATGTGCCTTTTTGATTTATGGTTTTCTCTGGGTATATGCCCAGAAGTGGGAATGCTGGATCAGATGGTAATTCTACTTCTAGTTTTTTAAAGGAAACTCCATACTGTTCTCCATAGTGACGGTATCAATTTACATTCCCACCAATAGTGGAAGAGGGCTCCTTTTGTCCACACCCTCCCCAGAATTTGTTGTTTGTAGATTTTCTGATGATGCCGATCCTAACAGGTGTGAGGTGATACCTCATTGTAGTTTTGATTTGCATTTCTCTAATAATTAGTGCTGTTGAGCAGCTTTTCATGTGCGTCTTGGCCATCTCTGTGTCTTCTTTGAAGAAACGTCTCTTTAGAACTTCTGCCCATTTTTGTATTGGGTTGTTTGTTTTTTTAATATTAAGCTGCATGAGCTGTTTATGTATATTGGAGATTAAACCTTTGTCCATTGATTCATTTGCAACGATTTTCGCCCAGTCTGAGGGATGCCTTTTTCCATTCCCGTCTTTTTAACCAAAAAAGAAAGAAAGACAAAGAAGCAGAACACTAATGTGCATAAAATATGCCTTTTGAAACGGTCGTTTTGAAATATGGACGTCCTTTGAATGTTTTGGTCGATATGTGACCCCAGGATTTGTTTTCAGGGCAGGTGTCATTTACAGGCCTGCAATGATTTTGAATATCAACTGACCATTAGCGCTGGGATTAAAGCTGCTGTTGTGTGAAACGGCCACAAGGTGGCAGCAGTTCTCCCTTACCAATTCTGGTTACTAGGGCAGCAGAGCCTCAATGGAAGTGTTCTAGATTGGAATTTAGAATGGAATGTGCCAGGAGAAAGCCCCTCAAGTTTGTCTCCCTACTTCTTGTTTGTGTTTTTAATTTAATTTTTATTTTTTATGACAGCAAGTTTGATTACAATGTTTGGCTTGTTGGAGGTGTGGAAGATGTGGTTCTTTTACACATATACAGATGTCTGTTTTTCCTGGGATCCTTTTCCCATGTACGTTATGACAGAATGTTGAGTAGTCTTTTGGTATTCCGTAGGTCTTTGGTGATTATATATGTCACCTGTGTTTGTATAAGTCTGTTAACCCCGATATCGTAATGAAACCAATCCTCACACCTTTCCATTGGTGAACCATAAGTTTGTTTAATGGATCTGTGATTGCCCTTCTCCGTGGAAATATCTGCCCTGGTATCCATTTTTAGGTAACACCTATAAGTGATATGATATGATATGTGTCTTTCACTTTCTGACTTACTACATGTCACGTGATTACTTCTAGACTCATCTACGGTGCTGCAAATGGCATTGTGTCCTTTTTTTCCTTGCCTTCTATTCTGACTTAGCGAGGTCCATTTTCAACAATGTGATTCCCTGCGGGTTGTGGATTAGCTGACGTGGGCAGCCTTATCCTGCCGGCCGGCCCTCCCCAGGTGTGCCTGGTTGAGGTCAATATAAACAGCGCTCCAGGCAGCAATAGCCCCTGAACCTGTGCCTGACTCCATACTCTCTGCCCCGTCAGCAGTCTCGGGGCTGAGCTGGTGGGAGGGAATGAGGGGCCACAGCTTTTTTGGCGGCCCGGTGTGAGTGGGTCACTGCTGGCCTTTCTGCAGGAGTTGCCAGGCTGCCACCTGTAAAGAAGAGGATGTGTCACCCATACCTTCCGCTGGAATTTCTCTCCGGACAGAGGTGAGGAAGGAAAAAAGCAGTGGGGGCCGGGACAGAGGGGTATCACAGGCAGGACAATGGAAAGCTTCCGGAAGAGTACCCGGGGCCAGGACCACCCTGGCTGGCCTGCAGGCACCAAGTTGGCCTGCGTGCTGTCGCTAGTGTGGCTCCACGGCCCTTCCTCTAGGCTTTCAAGCCCTTGTACATATTCAGGTGTTTTACCTGCGAAGGGTGGGAACAGTTCAGCAGCAGCTGGCCTGGGGCTCAGCTCACCTTTATTCAGAGATGCCTCGGCACGGTCTCCCAGCTTTGCAATGAGGACGCTCCTTGCGTGGGGGGTGGGTGCTAGCTGGATGGGAGATGATTCCACACCTATGACCAATTTCAGAATTGTTTCCCGCTGGAGCAAGTGCCCTGATAGGGTTTTCCTCTGTATAACTGGTGGGTTCAGGTTTTTTCTCGTTTATGGTTCAAGTTAGATTTTATTCCTCTTTTATGTATTTATAGATATAAGCATGGAAATAATTCATTCCTATAAATACATGTGTGTGAAGGGAAGAACTTTTTTCTGTTTTATTTTTAAATTTTATTTTTTAAAATTTTGAAATTTAATTTTATTTACTTTTTTATACAGCAGGTTATTATCAGTTATGTATTTTATGCATATACATGTATACAGGTCAATCCCAATCTCCCAACTCATCCCACCACCACCACCCCATGGCTTCCCAGACTTGGTGTCCATACGTTTGTTCTCTACCTCTGTGTCTCTATTTCTTCCCTGCAAACCAGTTCATCTGTACCATTTTTTAGGTTCCACATATAGGCATTAATATACAATATTTGTTTTCCTCTTTCTGACTTACCTCATTCTGTATGACAGTCTCTAGATCCATCGATGTCTCTACAAATGACCCAGTTTCATTCCTTTTTATGGCCGAGTAATATTCCATTTTATATATGTACCCCATCTTTATCCATTCATCTGTCTGTGGGCATTTAGGTTGCTTCCATTACCTGGCTATTGTAAATAGTGCTGCAATGAACATTGTGGTGAATGTGCCTTTTTGATTTATGGTTTTCTCTGGGTATATGCCCAGAAGTGGGATTGCTGGATCAGATGGTAATTCTATTTCTAGTTTTTTAAAGGAAACTCCATACTGTTCTCCATAGTGACGGTATCAATTTACATTCCCACCAATAGTGGAAGAGGGCTCCTTTTGTCCACACCCTCCCCAGAATTTGTTGTTTGTAGATTTTCTGATGATGCCGATCCTAACAGGTGTGAGGTGATACCTCATTGTAGTTTTGATTTGCATTTCCCTAATAATTAGTGCTGTTGAGCAGCTTTTCATGTGCGTCTTGGCCATCTCTGTGTCTTCTTTAAAGAAACGTCTCTTTAGATCTTCTGCCCATTTTTGTATTGGGTTGTTTGTTTTTTTAATATTAAGCTGCATGAGTTGTTTATATATATTGGAGATTAAACCTTTGTCCATTGATTCGTTTGCAACTATTTTCGCCCCTTCTGAGGGATGCCTTTTTCCATTCCCGTTTTTTTAATCAAAAAAGAAAGAAAGAAAAAGAAGCAGAAAACTAATGTGCATAAAATATGCCTTTTGAAATGGTCGTTTTGAAATATGGACGTCCTTTGAATGTTTTGGTCGATATGTGACCCCAGGATTTGTTTTCAGGGCAGGTGTCATTTACAGGCCTGCAATGATTTTGAATATCAACTGACCATTAGCGCTGGGATTAAAGCTGCTGTTGTGTGAAACGGCCACAAGGTGGCAGCAGTTATCCCTTACCAAATCTGGTTACTAGGGCAACAGAGCCTCAATGGAAGTCCTGTTGTAGATTGGAATTTAGAATGGAATGTGCCAGGAGAAAGCCCCTCAAGTTTGTCTCCCTACTTATTGTTTGTGTTTTTAACTTAAGTTTTATTTTTTATTACAGCAAGTTTGATTACAATGTTTGGCTTGTTGGAGGTGTGGAAGATGTGGTTCTTTTACACATATACAGATGTCTGTTTTTCCTGGGATCCTTTTCCCATGTACGTTATGACAGAATGTTGAGTAGTCTTTTGGTATTCCATAGGTCTTTGGTGATTATATATGTCACCTGTGTTTGTATAAGTCTGTTAACCCCGATATCGTAATGAAACCAATCCTCACACCTTTCCATTGGTGAACCATAAGTTTGTTTAATGAATCTGTGATTGCCCTTCTCCGTGGAAATATCTGCCCTGGTATCCATTTTTAGGTAACACCTATAAGATGATATGATATGTGTCTTTCACTTTCTGACTTACTAAAAGTCACGTGATTACCTCTAGACTCATCTACAGTGCTGCAAATGGCATTGTGTCCTTTTTTTCCTTGCCTTCTATTCTGACTTAGCGAGGTCCATTTTCAACAATGTGATTCCCTGCGGGTTGTGGATTAGCTGACGTGGGCAGCCTTATCCTGCCGGCCGGCCCTCCCCAGGTGTGCCTGGTTGAGGTCAATATAGACAGCGCTCCAGGCAGCAATAGCCCCTGAACCTGTGCCTGACTCCATATTCTCTGCCCCGTCAGCAGTCTCGGGGCTGTGCTGGTGGGAGGGAGTGAGGGGCCACAGCTTTGTTGGTGGCCCGGTGTGAGTGGGGTTCTGCTGACCTTTCTGCAGGAGTTGCCAGGCTGCCTCCTGTAAAGAAGAGGATGTGTCACGCATACCTTCCGCTGGAATTTCTCTCCGGACAGAGGTGAGGAAGGAAAAAAGCAGTGGGGTTCGGGACACGAGGGGTATCTCAGCAGGACAATGGGAAGCTTCCGGAAGAGCGCCCGGGGCCATGACCACCCTGGCTGACCTGCAGGCACCATGTTGGCCTGCGTGCTGTCGCTTGTGTGGCTCCATGGCCCTTCCTCTAGGCTTTTAAGCCCTTGTACATATTTAGGTGTTTTACCTGGGAAGGGTGGAAACAGTTCAGCAGCAGCTGGCCTGGGGCTCAGCTCACCTTTATTCAGAGATGCCTCGGCACGGTCTCCCAGCTGTGCAATGAGGACGCTTCTTGCGTGGGGGGTGGGTGCTAGCTGGATGGGAGATGATTCCACACCTCTGACCAATTTCAGAATTGTTTACCGCTGGAGCAAGTGCCGTGATAGGGTTTTCCTCTGTATAACTGGTGGGTTCAGGTTTTTTTTCGTTTATGGTTCAAGTTAGATTTTATTCCTCTTTTATGTATTTATAGATATAAGCATGGAAATAATTCATTCCTATAAATACATATGTGTGAAGGGAAGAACTTTTTTCTGTTTTATTTTTAAATTTTATTTTTTAAAATTTTGAAATTTAATTTTATTTACTTTTTTATACAGCAGGTTATTATCAGTTATGTATTTTATGCATATACATGTATACAGGTCAATCCCAATCTCCCAACTCATCCCACCACCACCACCCTATGCCTTCCCACACTTGGTGTCCATACGTTTGTTCTCTACCTCTGTGTCTCTATTTCTTCCCTGCAAACCAGTTCATCTGAACCATCTTTTAGGTTCCACATATATGCATTAATATACAATATTTGTTTTCCTCTTTCTGACTTACTTCATTCTATATGACAGTCTCTAGATCCATCGATGTCTCTACAAATGACCCAGTTTCATTCCTTTTTATGGCCGAGTAATATTCCATTTTATATATGTACCCCATCTTTATCCATTCATCTGTCTGTGGGCATTCAGGTTGCTTCCATTACCGGGCTATTGTAAATAGTGCTGCAATGAACATTGTGGTGAATGTGCCTTTTTGATTTATGGTTTTCTCTGGGTATATGCCCAGAAGTGGGAATGCTGGATCAGATGGTAATTCTACTTCTAGTTTTTTAAAGGAAACTCCATACTGTTCTCCATAGTGACGGTATCAATTTACATTCCCACCAATAGTGGAAGAGGGCTCCTTTTGTCCACACCCTCCCCAGAATTTGTTGTTTGTGGATTTTCTGATGATGCCGATCCTAACAGGTGTGAGGTGATACCTCATTGTAGTTTTGATTTGCATTTCTCTAATAATTAGTGCTGTTGAGCAGCTTTTCATGTGCGTCTTGGCCATCTCTGTGTCTTCTTTGAAGAAACGTCTCTTTAGAACTTCTGTCCATTTTTGTATTGGTTGTTTGTTTTTTTAATATTAAGCTGCATGAGCTGTTTATATATATTGGAGATTAAACCTTTGTCCATTGATTCGTTTGCAACGATTTTCGCCCAGTCTGAGGGATGCCTTTTTCCATTCCCGTCTTTTTAACCAAAAAAGAAAGAAAGACAAAGAAGCAGAACACTAATGTGCATAAAATATGCCTTTTCAAACGGTCGTTTTGAAATATGGACGTCCTTTGAATGTTTTGGTCGATATGTAACCCCAGGATTTGTTTTCAGGGCAGGTGTCTTTTACAGGCCTGCAATGATTTTGAATATCAACTGACCATTAGCGCTGGGATTAAAGCTGCTGTTGTGTGAAACGGCCACAAGGTGGCAGCAGTTCTCCCTTACCAATTCTGGTTACTAGGGCAGCAGAGCCTCAATGGAAGTGTTCTAGATTGGAATTTAGAATGGAATGTGCCAGGAGAAAGCCCCTCAAGTTTGTCTCCCTACTTCTTGTTTGTGTTTTTAATTTAATTTTTATTTTTTATGACAGCAAGTTTGATTACAATGTTTGGCTTGTTGGAGGTGTGGAAGATGTGGTTCTTTTACACATATACAGATGTCTGTTTTTCCTGGGATCCTTTTCCCATGTACGTTATGACAGAATGTTGAGTAGTCTTTTGGTATTCCGTAGGTCTTTGGTGATTATATATGTCACCTGTGTTTGTATAAGTCTGTTAACCCCGATATCGTAATGAAACCAATCCTCACACCTTTCCATTGGTGAACCGTAAGTTTGTTTAATGGATCTGTGATTGCCCTTCTCCGTGGAAATATCTGCCCTGGTATCCATTTTTAGGTAACACCTATAAGTGATATGATATGATATGTGTCTTTCACTTTCTGACTTACTACATGTCACGTGATTACTTCTAGACTCATCTACGGTGCTGCAAATGGCATTGTGTCCTTTTTTTCCTTGCCTTCTATTCTGACTTAGCGAGGTCCATTTTCAACAATGTGATTCCCTCAGGGTTGTGGATTAGCTGACCTGGGCAGCCTTATCCTGCCGGCCGGCCCTCCCCAGGTGTGCCTGGTTGAGGTCAATATAAACAGCGTTCCAGGCAGCAATAGCCCCTGAAGCTGTGCCTGACTCCATACTCTCTGCCCCGTCAGCAGTCTCGGGGCTGAGCTGGTGGGAGGGAATGAGGGGCCACAGCTTTTTTGGCGGCCCGGTGTGAGTGGGTCACTGCTGGCCTTTCTGCAGGAGTTGCCAGGCTGCCACCTGTAAAGAAGAGGATGTGTCACCCATACCTTCCGCTGGAATTTCTCTCCGGACAGAGGTGAGGAAGGAAAAAAGCAGTGGGGGCCGGGACAGAGGGGTATCACAGGCAGGACAATGGAAAGCTTCCGGAAGAGTACCCGGGGCCAGGACAACCATAGCTGGCCTGCAGGCACCAAGTTGGCCTGCGTGCTGTCGCTAGTGTGGCTCCACGGCCCTTCCTCTAGGCTTTCAAGCCCTTGTACATATTCAGGTGTTTTACCTGCGAAGGGTGGGAACAGTTCAGCAGCAGCTGGCCTGGGGCTCAGCTCACCTTTATTCCGAGATGCCTCGGCACGGTCTCCCAGCTTTGCAATGAGGACGCTCCTTGCGTGGGGAGTGGGTGCTAGCTGGATGGGAGATGATTCCACACCTCTGACCAATTTCAGAATTGTTTACCGCTGGAGCAAGTGCCCTGATACGGTTTTCCTCTGTATAACTGGTGGGTTTAGGTTTTTTTTCGTTTATGGTTCTAGTTAGATTTTATTCCTCTTTTATGTATTTATAGATATAAGCATGGAAATAATTCATTCCTATAAATACATGTTTGTGGAGGGAAGAACTCTTTTCTGTTTTATTTTTAAATTTTATTTTTTAAAATTTTGAAATTTAATTTTATTTACATTTTTATACAGCAGGTTATTATCAGTTATGTATTTTATGCATATACATGTATACAGGTCAATCCCAATCTCCCAACTCATCCCACCACCACCACTCTATGCCTTCCCACACTTGGTGTCCATACGTTTGTTCTCTACCTCTGTGTCTCTATTTCTTCCCTGCAAACCAGTTCATCTGTACCATCTTTTAGGTTCCACATATATGCATTAATATACAATACTTGTTTTCCTCTTTCTGACTTACCTCATTCTGTATGACAGTCTCTAGATCCATCGATGTCTCTACAAATGACCCAGTTTCATTCCTTTTTATGGCCGAGTAATATTCCATTTTATATATGTACCCCATCTTTATCCATTCATCTGTCTGTGGGCATTCAGGTTGCTTCCATTACCAGGCTTTGTAAATAGTGCTGCAATGAACATTGTGGTGAATGTGCCTTTTTGATTTATGGTTTTCTCTGGGTATATGCCCAGAATTGGGATTGCTGGATCAGATGGTAATTCTATTTCTAGTTTTTTAAAGGAAACTCCATACTGTTCTCCATAGTGACGGTATCAATTTACATTCCCACCAATAGTGGAAGAGGGCTCCTTTTGTCCACACCCTCCCCAGAATTTGTTGTTTGTAGATTTTCTGATGATGCCGATCCTAACAGGTGTGAGGTGATACCTCATTGTAGTTTTGATTTGCATTTCTCTAATAATTAGTGCCCTTGGGCAGCTTTACAGGTGCGTCTTGGCCATCTCTGAGTCTTCTTTGAAGAAACGTCTCTTTAGAACTTCTGCCCATTTTTGTATTGGGTTGTTTGTTTTTTTAATATTAAGCTGCATGAGCTGTTTATATATATTGGAGATTAAACCTTTGTCCATTGATTCGTTTGCAACGATTTTCGCCCAGTCTGAGGGATGCCTTTTTCCATTCCCGTCTTTTTAACCAAAAAAGAAAGAAAGACAAAGAAGCAGAACACTAATGTGCATAAAATATGCCTTTTGAAACGGTCGTTTTGAAATATGGACGTCCTTTGAATTTTTTGGTCGATATGTGACCCCAGGATTTGCTTCCAGGGCAGGTGTCATTTACAGGCCTGCAATGATTTTGAATATCAACTGACCATTAGCGCTGGGATTAAAGCTGCTGTTGTTTGAAACGGCCACAAGGTGGCAGCAGTTCTCCCTTACCAATCTGGTTACTAGGGCAGCAGAGCCTCAATGGAAGTCGTGTTCTAGATTGGAATTTAGAATGGAATGTGCCAGGAGAAAGCCCCTCAAGTTTGTCTCCCTACTTCTTGTTCGTATTTTTAATTTAAATTTTTATTTTTTATTACAGCAAGTTTGATTACAATGTTTGGCTTATTGTAGGTGTCGAACATGTGGTTCTTTTACACATATACTGATGTCTGTTCTTCCTGGGATCCTTTTCCCAGGTCCGTTATGACAGAATGTTGAGTAGTATTCTCTTTGTATTCCGTAGGTCTTTGGTGATTATATATGTCACCTGTGTTTGTATATGTCTGTTAACCCTGATTTCGTAATGAAACCAATCCTCACACCTTTCCATTGGTGAACCATAAGTTTGTTTAATGAATCTGTGATTGCCCTTCTCCGTGGAAATATATGCCCTGGTATCCATTTTTAGGTAACACCTATAAGTGATATGATATGATATGTGTCTTTCACTTTCTGACTTACTACAAGTCACGTGATTACCTCTAGACTCATCTACGGTGCTGCAAATGGCATTGTGTCCTTATTTTCCTTGGCTTCTATTCTGCCTTAGCGAGGTCCATTTTCAACAATGTGATTCCCTGAGGGTTGTGGATTAGCTGACCTGGGCAGCCTTACCCTGCCGGCCGGCCCTCCCCAGGTGTTCCTGTTTGAGGTCAATATAAACAGCGCTCCAGGCAGCAATAGCCCCTGAAGCTGTGCCTGACTCCATACTCTCTGCCCCGTCAGCAGTCTCGGGGCTGAGCTGGTGGGAGGGAATGAGGGGCCACAGCTTTGTTGGCGGCCCGGTGTGAGTGGGGCACTGCTGGCCTTTCTGCAGGAGTTGCCAGGCTGCCACCTGTAAAGAAGAGGATGTGTCACCCATACCTTCCGCTGGAATTTCTCTCCGGACAGAGGTGAGGAAGGAAAAAAGCAGTGGGGGCCGGGAGAGGAGGGGTATCACAGGCAGGACAATGGAAAGCTTCCGGAAGTGTACCCGGGGACAGGACCACCCTGGCTGGCCTGCAGGCACCAAGTTGCCCTGCGTGCTGTCGCTAGTGTGGCTCCACGGCCCTTCCTCTAGGCTTTCAAGCCCTTGTACATATTCAGGTGTTTTACCTGCGAAGGGTGGGAACAGTTCAGCAGCAGCTGGCCTGGGGCTCAGCTCACCTTTATTCAGAGATGCCTCGGCACGGTCTCCCAGCTTTGCAATGAGGACGCTCCTTGCGTGGGGGGTGGGTGCTAGCTGGATGGGAGATGATTCCACACCTCTGACCAATTTCAGAATTGTTTATCGCTGGAGCAAGTGCCCTGATAGGCTTTTCCTCTGTATAACTGGTGGGTTCAGGTTTTTTTTGTTTATAGTTCAAGTTAGATTTTATTCCTCTTTTATGTATTTATAGATATAAGCATGGAAATAATTCATTCCTATAAATACATGTGTGTGAAGGGAAGAACTTTTTTCTGTTTTATTTTTAAATTTTATTTTTTTAAATTTTGAAATTTAATTTTATTTACTTTTTTATACAGCAGGTTATTATCAGTTATGTATTTTATGCATATACATGTATACAGGTCAATCCCAATCTCCCAACTCATCCCACCACCACCACCCCATGGCTTCCCACACTTGGTGTCCATACGTTTGTTCTCTACCTCTGTGTCTCTATTTCTTCCCTGCAAACCAGTTCATCTGTACCATTTTTTAGGTTCCACATATATGCATTAATATACAATATTTGTTTTCCTCTTTCTGACTTACTTCATTCTGTATGACAGTCTCTAGATCCATCGATGTCTCTACAAATGACCCAGTTTCATTCCTTTTTATGGCCGAGTAATATTCCATTTGATATGTGTACCCCAATTTTATCCGTTCATCTGTCTGTGGGCATTTAGGTTGCTTCCATTACCTGGCTGTTGTAAATAGTGCTGCAATGAACATTGTGGTGAATGTGCCTTTTTGATTTATGGTTTTCTCTGGGTATATGCCCAGAAGTGGGATTGCTGGATCAGATGGTAATTCTATTTCTAGTTTTTTTAAGGAAACTCCATAGTGTTCTCCATAGTGACTGTATCAATTTACATTCCCACCAATAGTGGAAGAGGGCTCCTTTTGTCCACACCCTCCCCAGAATTTGTTGTTTCTAGATTTTCTGATGATGCCGATTCTAACAGGTGTGAGGTGATACCTCATTGTAGTTTTGATTTGCATTTCTCTAATAATTAGTGCTGTTGAGCAGCTTTTCATGTGCGTCTTGGCCATCTCTGTGTCTTCTTTAAAGAAACGTCTCTTTAGATCTTCTGCCCATTTTTGTATTGGGTTGTTTGTTTTTTTAATATTAAGCTGCATGAGCTGTTTATATATATTGGACATTAAACCTTTGTCCATTGATTCGTTTGCAACGATTTTCGCCCCTTCTGAGGGATGCCTTTTTCCATTCCCGTTTTTTTAACCAAAAAAGAAAGAAAGAAAAAGAAGCAGAAAACTAATGTGCATAAAATATGCCTTTTGAAACGGTCGTTTTGAAATATGGACGTCCTTTGAATTTTTTGGTCGATATGTGACCCCAGGATTTGTTTTCAGGGCAGGTGTCATTTACAGGCCTGCAATGATTTTGAATATCCACTGACCATTAGCGCTGGGATTAAAGCTGCTGCTGTGTGAAACGGCCACAAGGTGGCAGCAGTTCTCCCTTACCAATTCTGGTTACTAGGGCAACAGAGCCTCAATGGAAGTCGTGTTCTAGATTGGAATTTCGAATGGAATGTGCCAGGAGAAAGCCCCTCAAGTTTGTCTCCCTACTTCTGGTTCGTGTTTTTAATTTAATTTTTATTTTTTATTACAGCAAGTTTGATTACAATGTTTGGCTTGTTGGAGGTGTGGAAGATGTGGTTCTTTTACACATATACAGATGTCTGTTTTTCCTGGGATCCTTTTCCCATGTACGTTATCACAGAATGTTGAGTAGTCTTTTGGTATTCCGTAGTTCTTTGGTGATTATATATGTCACCTGTGTTTGTATAAGTCTGTTAACCCCGATATCGTAATGAAACCAATCCTCTCTCCTTTCCATTGGTGAACCATAAGTTTGTTTAATGAATCTGTGCTTGCCCTTCTCCGTGGAAATATCTGCCCTGGTATCCATTTTTAGGTAACACCTATAAGTGATATGATATGATATGTGTCTTTCACTTTCTGACTTACTACATGTCACGTGATTACCTCTAGACTCATCTACGGTGCTGCAAATGGCATTGTGTCCTTTTTGTCCTTGCCTTCTATTCTGACTTAGCGAGGTCCATTTTCAACAATGTGATTCCCTGCGGGTTGTGGATTAGCTGACGTGGGCAGCCTTATCCTGCCGGCCGGCCCTCCCCAGGTGTGCCTGGTTGAGGTCAATATAAACAGCGCTCCAGGCAGCAATAGCCCCTGAACCTGTGCCTGACTCCATATTCTCTGCCCCGTCAGCAGTCTCGGGGCTGTGCTGGTGGGAGGGAGTGAGGGGCCACAGCTTTGTTGGTGGCCCGGTGTGAGTGGGGTTCTGCTGACCTTTCTGCAGGAGTTGCCAGGCTGCCTCCTGTAAAGAAGAGGATGTGTCACCCATACCTTCCGCTGGAATTTCTCTCCGGACAGAGGTGAGGAAGGAAAAAAGCAGTGGGGGCCGGGACAGGTGGGGTATCTCAGGCAGGACAATGGAAAGCTTCCGGAAGAGCGCCCGGGGCCAGGACCACCCTGGCTGGCCTGCAGGCACCAAGTTGGCCTGCGTGCTGTCGCTGGTGTGGCTCCACGGCCCTTCCTCTAGTCTTTCAAGCCCTTGTACATATTCAGGTGTTTTACCTGGGAAGGGTGGGAACAGTTCAGCAGCAGCTGGCCTGGGGCTCAGCTCACCTTTATTCAGAGATGCCTCGGCACGGTCCCCCAGCTTTGCAATGAGGACGCTCCTTGTGTGGGGGGTGGGTTGCTAGCTGTATGGGAGATGATTCCCCACCTCTGACCAATTTCAGAATTGTTTACCGCTGGAGCAAGTGCCCTGATCGCGTTTTCCTCTGTATAACTGGTGGGTTCAGGTTTTTCTTCTTTTATGGTTCAAGTTAGCTTTTATTCCTCTTTTATGTATTTATAGATATAAGCATGGAAATAATTCATTCCTATAAATACATCTGTGTGAAGGGAAGAACTTTTTTCTCTTTTATTTTTAAATTTTATTTTTTATAATTTTGAAATTTAATTTTATTTACTTTTTTATACAGCAGGTTATTATTAGTTATGTATTTTATGCATATACATGTATACAGGTCAATCTCAATCTCCCAACTCATCCCACCACCACCACCCCATGGCTTCCCACACTTGGTGTCCATACGTTTGTTCTCTACCTGTGTGTCACTATTTCTTCCCTGCAAACCAGTTCATCTGTACCATTTTTTAGGTTCCACATATATGCATTAATATACAATATTTGTTTTCCTCTTTCTGACTTACTTCATTCTGTATGACAGTCTCTAGATCCATCGATGTCTCTACAAATGACCCAGTTTCATTCCTTTTTATGGCCGAGTAATATTCCATTTGATATGTGTACCCCAATTTTATCCGTTCATCTGTCTGTGGGCATTTAGGTTGCTTCCATTACCTGGCTATTGTAAATAGTGCTGCAATGAACATTGTGGTGAATGTGCCTTTTTGATTTATGGTTTTCTCTGGGTATATGCCCAGAAGTGGGATTGCTGGTTCAGATGGTAATTCTATTTCTAGTTTTTTTAAGGAAACTCCATAGTGTTCTCCATAGTGACTGTATCAATTTACATTCCCACCAATAGTGGAAGAGGGCTCCTTTTGTCCACACCCTCCCCAGAATTTGTTGTTTCTAGATTTTCTGATGATGCCGATTCTAACAGGTGTGAGGTGATACCTCATTGTAGTTTTGATTTGCATTTCTCTAATAATTAGTGCTGTTGAGCAGCTTTTCATGTGCGTCTTGGCCATCTCTGTGTCTTCTTTAAAGAAACGTCTCTTTAGATCTTCTGCCCATTTTTTGTATTGGCTTGTTTGTTTTTTTAATATTAAGCTGCATGAGCTGTTTATATATATTGGACATTAAACCTTTGTCCATTGATTCGTTTGCAACGATTTTCGCCCCTTCTGAGGGATGCCTTTTTCCATTCCCGTTTTTTTAACCAAAAAAGAAAGAAAGAAAAAGAAGCAGAAAACTAATGTGCATAAAATATGCCTTTTGAAACGGTCGTTTTGAAATATGGACGTCCTTTGAATTTTTTGGTCGATATGTGACCCCAGGATTTGTTTTCAGGGCAGGTGTCATTTACAGGCCTGCAATGATTTTGAATATCCACTGACCATTAGCGCTGGGATTAAAGCTGCTGCTGTGTGAAACGGCCACAAGGTGGCAGCAGTTCTCCCTTACCAATTCTGGTTACTAGGGCAACAGAGCCTCAATGGAAGTCGTGTTCTAGATTGGAATTTCGAATGGAATGTGCCAGGAGAAAGCCCCTCAAGTTTGTCTCCCTACTTCTGGTTCGTGTTTTTAATTTAATTTTTATTTTTTATTACAGCAAGTTTGATTACAATGTTTGGCTTGTTGGAGGTGTGGAAGATGTGGTTCTTTTACACATATACAGATGTCTGTTTTTCCTGGGATCCTTTTCCCATGTACGTTATCACAGAATGTTGAGTAGTCTTTTGGTATTCCGTAGTTCTTTGGTGATTATATATGTCACCTGTGTTTGTATAAGTCTGTTAACCCCGATATCGTAATGAAACCAATCCTCTCACCTTTCCATTGGTGAACCATAAGTTTGTTTAATGAAGCTGTGATTGCCCTTCTCCGTGGAAATATCTGCCCTGGTATCCATTTTTAGGTAACACCTATAAGTGATATGATATGATATGTGTCTTTCACTTTCTGACTTACTACATGTCACGTGATTACCTCTAGACTCATCTACGGTGCTGCAAATGGCATTGTGTCCTTTTTTTCCTTGCCTTCTATTCTGACTTAGCGAGGTCCATTTTCAGCAATGTGATTCCCTGCGGGTTGTGGATTAGCTGACGTGGGCAGCCTTATCCTGCCGGCCGGCCCTCCCCAGGTGTGCCTGGTTGAGGTCAATATAAACAGCGCTCCAGGCAGCAATAGCCCCTGAACCTGTGCCTGACTCCATATTCTCTGCCCCGTCAGCAGTCTCGGGGCTGTGCTGGTGGGAGGGAGTGAGGGGCCACAGCTTTGTTGGTGGCCCGGTGTGAGTGGGGTTCTGCTGACCTTTCTGCAGGAGTTGCCAGGCTGCCTCCTGTAAAGAAGAGGATGTGTCACCCATACCTTCCGCTGGAATTTCTCTCCGGACAGAGGTGAGGAAGGAAAAAAGCAGTGGGGGCCGGGACAGGTGGGGTATCTCAGGCAGAACAATGGAAAGCTTCCGGAAGAGCGCCCGGGGCCAGGACCACCCTGGCTGGCCTGCAGGCACCAAGTTGGCCTGCGTGCTGTCGCTGGTGTGGCTCCACGGCCCTTCCTCTAGTCTTTCAAGCCCTTGTACATATTCAGGTGTTTTACCTGGGAAGGGTGGGAACAGTTCAGCAGCAGCTGGCCTGGGGCTCAGCTCACCTTTATTCAGAGATGCCTCGGCACGGTCCCCCAGCTTTGCAATGAGGACGCTCCTTGTGTGGGGGGTGGGTTGCTAGCTGTATGGGAGATGATTCCCCACCTCTGACCAATTTCAGAATTGTTTACCGCTGGAGCAAGTGCCCTGATCGCGTTTTCCTCTGTATAACTGGTGGGTTCAGGTTTTTCTTCTTTTATGGTTCAAGTTAGCTTTTATTCCTCTTTTATGTATTTATAGATATAAGCATGGAAATAATTCATTCCTATAAATACATCTGTGTGAAGGGAAGAACTTTTTTCTCTTTTATTTTTAAATTTTATTTTTTATAATTTTGAAATTTAATTTTATTTACTTTTTTATACAGCAGGTTATTATTAGTTATGTATTTTATGCATATACATGTATACAGGTCAATCTCAATCTCCCAACTCATCCCACCACCACCACCCCATGGCTTCCCACACTTGGTGTCCATACGTTTGTTCTCTACCTGTGTGTCACTATTTCTTCCCTGCAAACCAGTTCATCTGTACCATTTTTTAGGTTCCACATATATGCATTAATATACAATATTTGTTTTCCTCTTTCTGACTTACTTCATTCTGTATGACAGTCTCTAGATCCATCCATGTCTCTACAAATGACCCAGTTTCATTCCTTTTTATGGCCGAGTAATATTCCATTTGATATGTGTACCCCAATTTTATCCGTTCATCTGTCTGTGGGCATTTAGGTTGCTTCCATTACCTGGCTATTGTAAATAGTGCTGCAATGAACATTGTGGTGAATGTGCCTTTTTGATTTATGGTTTTCTCTGGGTATATGCCCAGAAGTGGGATTGCTGGATCAGATGGTAATTCTATTTCTAGTTTTTTTAAGGAAACTCCATAGTGTTCTCCATAGTGACTGTATCAATTTACATTCCCACCAATAGTGGAAGAGGGCTCCTTTGGTCCACACCCTCCCCAGAATTTGTTGTTTCTAGATTTTCTGATGATGCCGATTCTAACAGGTGTGAGGTGATACCTCATTGTAGTTTTGATTTGCATTTCTCTAATAATTAGTGCTGTTGAGCAGCTTTTCATGTGCGTCTTGGCCATCTCTGTGTCTTCTTTAAAGAAACGTCTCTTTAGATCTTCTGCCCATTTTTGTATTGGCTTGCTTGTTTTTTTAATATTAAGCTCCATGAGCTGTTTATATATATTGGACATTAAACCTTTGTCCATTGATTCGTTTACAACGATTTTCGCCCCTTCTGAGGGATGCCTTTTTCCATTCCCGTTTTTTTAACCAAAAAAGAAAGAAAGAAAAAGAAGCAGAAAACTAATGTGCATAAAATATGCCTTTTGAAACGGTCGTTTTGAAATATGGACGTCCTTTGAATTTTTTGGTCGATATGTGACCCCAGGATTTGTTTTCAGGGCAGGTGTCATTTACAGGCCTGCAATGATTTTGAATATCCACTGACCATTAGCGCTGGGATTAAAGCTGCTGTTGTGTGAAACGGCCACAAGGTGGCAGCAGTTCTCCCTTACCAATTCTGGTTACTAGGGCAACAGAGCCTCAATGGAAGTCGTGTTCTAGATTGGAATTTAGAAAGGAATGTGCCAGGAGAAAGCCCCTCAAGTTTGTCTCCCTACTTCTGGTTCGTGTTTTTAATTTAATTTTTATTTTTTATTACAGCAAGTTTGATTACAATGTTTGGCTTGTTGGAGGTGTGGAAGATGTGGTTCTTTTACACATATACAGATGTCTGTTTTTCCTGGGATCCTTTTCCCTTGTACGTTATCACAGAATGTTGAGTAGTCTTTTGGTATTCCGTAGTTCTTTGGTGATTATATATGTCACCTGTGTTTGTATAAGTCTGTTAACCCCGATATCGTAATGAAACCAATCCTCTCACCTTTCCATTGGTGAACCATAAGTTTGTTTAATGAATCTGTGATTGCCCTTCTCCGTGGAAATATCTGCCCTGGTATCCATTTTTAGGTAACACCTATAAGTGATATGATATGATATGTGTCTTTCACTTTCTGACTTACTACATGTCACGTGATTACCTCTAGACTCATCTACGGTGCTGCAAATGGCATTGTGTCCTTTTTTTCCTTGCCTTGTATTCTGACTTAGCGAGGTCCATTTTCAGCAATGTGATTCCCTGCGGGTTGTGGATTAGCTGACGTGGGCAGCCTTATCCTGCCGGCCGGCCCTCCCCAGGTGTGCCTGGTTGAGGTCAATATAAACAGCGCTCCAGGCAGCAATAGCCCCTGAACCTGTGCCTGACTCCATATTCTCTGCCCCGTCAGCAGTCTCGGGGCTGTGCTGGTGGGAGGGAGTGAGGGGCCACAGCTTTGTTGGTGGCCCGGTGTGAGTGGGGTTCTGCTGACCTTTCTGCAGGAGTTGCCAGGCTGCCTCCTGTAAAGAAGAGGATGTGTCACCCATACCTTCCGCTGGAATTTCTCTCCGGACAGAGGTGAGGAAGGAAAAAAGCAGTGGGGGCCGGGACAGGTGGGGTATCTCAGGCAGGACAATGGAAAGCTTCCGGAAGAGCGCCCGGGGCCAGGACCACCCTGGCTGGCCTGCAGGCACCAAGTTGGCCTGCGTGCTGTCGCTGGTGTGGCTCCACGGCCCTTCCTCTAGTCTTTCAAGCCCTTGTACATATTCAGGTGTTTTACCTGGGAAGGGTGGGAACAGTTCAGCAGCAGCTGGCCTGGGGTTCAGCTCACCTTTATTCAGAGATGCCTCGGCACGGTCCCCCAGCTTTGCAATGAGGACGCTCCTTGTGTGGGGGGTGGGTTGCTAGCTGTATGGGAGATGATTCCCCACCTCTGACCAATTTCAGAATTGTTTACCGCTGGAGCAAGTGCCCTGATCGCGTTTTCCTCTGTATAACTGGTGGGTTCAGGTTTTTCTTCTTTTATGGTTCAAGTTAGCTTTTATTCCTCTTTTATGTATTTATAGATATAAGCATGGAAATAATTCATTCCTATAAATACATCTGTGTGAAGGGAAGAACTTTTTTCTCTTTTATTTTTAAATTTTATTTTTTATAATTTTGAAATTTAATTTTATTTACTTTTTTATACAGCAGGTTATTATTAGTTATGTATTTTATGCATATACATGTATACAGGTCAATCTCAATCTCCCAACTCATCCCACCACCACCACCCCATGGCTTCCCACACTTGGTGTCCATACGTTTGTTCTCTACCTGTGTGTCACTATTTCTTCCCTGCAAACCAGTTCATCTGTACCATTTTTTAGGTTCCACATATATGCATTAATATACAATATTTGTTTTCCTCTTTCTGACTTACTTCATTCTGTATGACAGTCTCTAGATCCATCGATGTCTCTACAAATGACCCAGTTTCATTCCTTTTTATGGCCGAGTAATATTCCATTTGATATGTGTACCCCAATTTTATCCGTTCATCTGTCTGTGGGCATTTAGGTTGCTTCCATTACCTGGCTGTTGTAAATAGTGCTGCAATGAACATTGTGGTGAATGTGCCTTTTTGATTTATGGTTTTCTCTGGGTATATGCCCAGAAGTGGGATTGCTGGATCAGATGGTAATTCTATTTCTAGTTTTTTTAAGGAAACTCCATAGTGTTCTCCATAGTGACTGTATCAATTTACATTCCCACCAATAGTGGAAGAGGGCTCCTTTTGTCCACACCCTCCCCAGAATTTGTTGTTTCTAGATTTTCTGATGATGCCGATTCTAACAGGTGTGAGGTGATACCTCATTGTAGTTTTGATTTGCATTTCTCTAATAATTAGTGCTGTTGAGCAGCTTTTCATGTGCGTCTTGGCCATCTCTGTGTCTTCTTTAAAGAAACGTCTCTTTAGATCTTCTGCCCATTTTTGTATTGGCTTGTTTGTTTTTTTAATATTAAGCTGCATGAGCTGTTTATATATATTGGACATTAAACCTTTGTCCATTGATTCGTTTGCAACGATTTTCGCCCCTTCTGAGGGATGCCTTTTTCCATTCCCGTTTTTTTAACCAAAAAAGAAAGAAAGAAAAAGAAGCAGAAAACTAATGTGCATAAAATATGCCTTTTGAAACGGTCGTTTTGAAATATGGACGTCCTTTGAATTTTTTGGTCGATATGTGACCCCAGGATTTGTTTTCAGGGCAGGTGTCATTTACAGGCCTGCAATGATTTTGAATATCCACTGACCATTAGCGCTGGGATTAAAGCTGCTGCTGTGTGAAACGGCCACAAGGTGGCAGCAGTTCTCCCTTACCAATTCTGGTTACTAGGGCAACAGAGCCTCAATGGAAGTCGTGTTCTAGATTGGAATTTCGAATGGAATGTGCCAGGAGAAAGCCCCTCAAGTTTGTCTCCCTACTTCTGGTTCGTGTTTTTAATTTAATTTTTATTTTTTATTACAGCAAGTTTGATTACAATGTTTGGCTTGTTGGAGGTGTGGAAGATGTGGTTCTTTTACACATATACAGATGTCTGTTTTTCCTGGGATCCTTTTCCCATGTACGTTATCACAGAATGTTGAGTAGTCTTTTGGTATTCCGTAGTTCTTTGGTGATTATATATGTCACCTGTGTTTGTATAAGTCTGTTAACCCCGATATCGTAATGAAACCAATCCTCTCACCTTTCCATTGGTGAACCATAAGTTTGTTTAATGAAGCTGTGATTGCCCTTCTCCGTGGAAATATCTGCCCTGGTATCCATTTTTAGGTAACACCTATAAGTGATATGATATGATATGTGTCTTTCACTTTCTGACTTACTACATGTCACGTGATTACCTCTAGACTCATCTACGGTGCTGCAAATGGCATTGTGTCCTTTTTTTCCTTGCCTTGTATTCTGACTTAGCGAGGTCCATTTTCAGCAATGTGATTCCCTGCGGGTTGTGGATTAGCTGACGTGGGCAGCCTTATCCTGCCGGCCGGCCCTCCCCAGGTGTGCCTGGTTGAGGTCAATATAAACAGCGCTCCAGGCAGCAATAGCCCCTGAACCTGTGCCTGACTCCATATTCTCTGCCCCGTCAGCAGTCTCGGGGCTGTGCTGGTGGGAGGGAGTGAGGGGCCACAGCTTTGTTGGTGGCCCGGTGTGAGTGGGGTTCTGCTGACCTTTCTGCAGGAGTTGCCAGGCTGCCTCCTGTAAAGAAGAGGATGTGTCACCCATACCTTCCGCTGGAATTTCTCTCCGGACAGAGGTGAGGAAGGAAAAAAGCAGTGGGGGCCGGAACAGGTGGGGTATCTCAGGCAGGACAATGGAAAGCTTCCGGAAGAGCGCCCGGGGCCAGGACCACCCTGGCTGGCCTGCAGGCACCAAGTTGGCCTGCGTGCTGTCGCTGGTGTGGCTCCACGGCCCTTCCTCTAGTCTTTCAAGCCCTTGTACATATTCAGGTGTTTTACCTGGGAAGGGTGGGAACAGTTCAGCAGCAGCTGGCCTGGGGTTCAGCTCACCTTTATTCAGAGATGCCTCGGCACGGTCCCCCAGCTTTGCAATGAGGACGCTCCTTGTGTGGGGGGTGGGTTGCTAGCTGTATGGGAGATGATTCCCCACCTCTGACCAATTTCAGAATTGTTTACCGCTGGAGCAAGTGCCCTGATCGCGTTTTCCTCTGTATAACTGGTGGGTTCAGGTTTTTCTTCTTTTATGGTTCAAGTTAGCTTTTATTCCTCTTTTATGTATTTATAGATATAAGCATGGAAATAATTCATTCCTATAAATACATCTGTGTGAAGGGAAGAACTTTTTTCTCTTTTATTTTTAAATTTTATTTTTTATAATTTTGAAATTTAATTTTATTTACATTTTTTATACAGCAGGTTATTATTAGTTATGTATTTTATGCATATACATGTATACAGGTCAATCTCAATCTCCCAACTCATCCCACCACCACCACCCCATGGCTTCCCACACTTGGTGTCCATACGTTTGTTCTCTACCTGTGTGTCACTATTTCTTCCCTGCAAACCAGTTCATCTGTACCATTTTTTAGGTTCCACATATATGCATTAATATACAATATTTGTTTTCCTCTTTCTGACTTACTTCATTCTGTATGACAGTCTCTAGATCCATCGATGTCTCTACAAATGACCCAGTTTCATTCCTTTTTATGGCCGAGTAATATTCCATTTGATATGTGTACCCCAATTTTATCCGTTCATCTGTCTGTGGGCATTTAGGTTGCTTCCATTACCTGGCTATTGTAAATAGTGCTGCAATGAACATTGTGGTGAATGTGCCTTTTTGATTTATGGTTTTCTCTGGGTATATGCCCAGAAGTGGGATTGCTGGATCAGATGGTAATTCTATTTCTAGTTTTTTTAAGGAAACTCCATAGTGTTCTCCATAGTGACTGTATCAATTTACATTCCCACCAATAGTGGAAGAGGGCTCCTTTTGTCCACACCCTCCCCAGAATTTGTTGTTTCTAGATTTTCTGATGATGCCGATTCTAACAGGTGTGAGGTGATACCTCATTGTAGTTTTGATTTGCATTTCTCTAATAATTAGTGCTGTTGAGCAGCTTTTCATGTGCGTCTTGGCCATCTCTGTGTCTTCTTTAAAGAAACGTCTCTTTAGATCTTCTGCCCATTTTTTGTATTGGCTTGTTTGTTTTTTTAATATTAAGCTGCATGAGCTGTTTATATATATTGGACATTAAACCTTTGTCCATTGATTCGTTTGCAACGATTTTCGCCCCTTCTGAGGGATGCCTTTTTCCATTCCCGTTTTTTTAACCAAAAAAGAAAGAAAGAAAAAGAAGCAGAAAACTAATGTGCATAAAATATGCCTTTTGAAACGGTCGTTTTGAAATATGGACGTCCTTTGAATTTTTTGGTCGATATGTGACCCCAGGATTTGTTTTCAGGGCAGGTGTCATTTACAGGCCTGCAATGATTTTGAATATCCACTGACCATTAGCGCTGGGATTAAAGCTGCTGCTGTGTGAAACGGCCACAAGGTGGCAGCAGTTCTCCCTTACCAATTCTGGTTACTAGGGCAACAGAGCCTCAATGGAAGTCGTGTTCTAGATTGGAATTTCGAATGGAATGTGCCAGGAGAAAGCCCCTCAAGTTTGTCTCCCTACTTCTGGTTCGTGTTTTTAATTTAATTTTTATTTTTTATTACAGCAAGTTTGATTACAATGTTTGGCTTGTTGGAGGTGTGGAAGATGTGGTTCTTTTACACATATACAGATGTCTGTTTTTCCTGGGATCCTTTTCCCATGTACGTTATCACAGAATGTTGAGTAGTCTTTTGGTATTCCGTAGTTCTTTGGTGATTATATATGTCACCTGTGTTTGTATAAGTCTGTTAACCCCGATATCGTAATGAAACCAATCCTCTCACCTTTCCATTGGTGAACCATAAGTTTGTTTAATGAAGCTGTGATTGCCCTTCTCCGTGGAAATATCTGCCCTGGTATCCATTTTTAGGTAACACCTATAAGTGATATGATATGATATGTGTCTTTCACTTTCTGACTTACTACATGTCACGTGATTACCTCTAGACTCATCTACGGTGCTGCAAATGGCATTGGGTCCTTTTTTTCCTTGCCTTCTATTGTGACTTAGCGAGGTCCATTTTCAACAATGTGATTCCCTGCGGGTTGTGGATTAGCTGACGTGGGCAGCCTTATCCTGCCGGCCGGCCCTCCCCAGGTGTGCCTGGTTGAGGTCAATATAAACAGCGCTCCAGGCAGCAATAGCCCCTGAACCTGTGCCTGACTCCATATTCTCTGCCCCGTCAGCAGTCTCGGGGCTGTGCTGGTGGGAGGGAGTGAGGGGCCACAGCTTTGTTGGTGGCCCGGTGTGAGTGGGGTTCTGCTGACCTTTCTGCAGGAGTTGCCAGGCTGCCTCCTGTAAAGAAGAGGATGTGTCACCCATACCTTCCGCTGGAATTTCTCTCCGGACAGAGGTGAGGAAGGAAAAAAGCAGTGGGGGCCGGGACAGGTGGGGTATCTCAGGCAGGACAATGGAAAGCTTCCGGAAGAGCGCCCGGGGCCAGGACCACCCTGGCTGGCCTGCAGGCACCAAGTTGGCCTGCGTGCTGTCGCTGGTGTGGCTCCACGGCCCTTCCTCTAGTCTTTCAAGCCCTTGTACATATTCAGGTGTTTTACCTGGGAAGGGTGGGAACAGTTCAGCAGCAGCTGGCCTGGGGTTCAGCTCACCTTTATTCAGAGATGCCTCGGCACGGTCCCCCAGCTTTGCAATGAGGACGCTCCTTGTGTGGGGGGTGGGTTGCTAGCTGTATGGGAGATGATTCCCCACCTCTGACCAATTTCAGAATTGTTTACCGCTGGAGCAAGTGCCCTGATCGCGTTTTCCTCTGTATAACTGGTGGGTTCAGGTTTTTCTTCTTTTATGGTTCAAGTTAGCTTTTATTCCTCTTTTATGTATTTATAGATATAAGCATGGAAATAATTCATTCCTATAAATACATCTGTGTGAAGGGAAGAACTTTTTTCTCTTTTATTTTTAAATTTTATTTTTTATAATTTTGAAATTTAATTTTATTTACTTTTTTTATACAGCAGGTTATTATTAGTTATGTATTTTATGCATATACATGTATACAGGTCAATCTCAATCTCCCAACTCATCCCACCACCACCACCCCATGGCTTCCCACACTTGGTGTCCATACGTTTGTTCTCTACCTGTGTGTCACTATTTCTTCCCTGCAAACCAGTTCATCTGTACCATTTTTTAGGTTCCACATATATGCATTAATATACAATATTTGTTTTCCTCTTTCTGACTTACTTCATTCTGTATGACAGTCTCTAGATCCATCGATGTCTCTACAAATGACCCAGTTTCATTCCTTTTTATGGCCGAGTAATATTCCATTTGATATGTGTACCCCAATTTTATCCGTTCATCTGTCTGTGGGCATTTAGGTTGCTTCCATTACCTGGCTATTGTAAATAGTGCTGCAATGAACATTGTGGTGAATGTGCCTTTTTGATTTATGGTTTTCTCTGGGTATATGCCCAGAAGTGGGATTGCTGGATCAGATGGTAATTCTATTTCTAGTTTTTTTAAGGAAACTCCATAGTGTTCTCCATAGTGACTGTATCAATTTACATTCCCACCAATAGTGGAAGAGGGCTCCTTTTGTCCACACCCTCCCCAGAATTTGTTGTTTCTAGATTTTCTGATGATGCCGATTCTAACAGGTGTGAGGTGATACCTCATTGTAGTTTTGATTTGCATTTCTCTAATAATTAGTGCTGTTGAGCAGCTTTTCATGTGCGTCTTGGCCATCTCTGTGTCTTCTTTAAAGAAACGTCTCTTTAGATCTTCTGCCCATTTTTTGTATTGGCTTGTTTGTTTTTTTAATATTAAGCTGCATGAGCTGTTTATATATATTGGACATTAAACCTTTGTCCATTGATTCGTTTGCAACGATTTTCGCCCCTTCTGAGGGATGCCTTTTTCCATTCCCGTTTTTTTAACCAAAAAAGAAAGAAAGAAAAAGAAGCAGAAAACTAATGTGCATAAAATATGCCTTTTGAAACGGTCGTTTTGAAATATGGACGTCCTTTGAATTTTTTGGTCGATATGTGACCCCAGGATTTGTTTTCAGGGCAGGTGTCATTTACAGGCCTGCAATGATTTTGAATATCCACTGACCATTAGCGCTGGGATTAAAGCTGCTGCTGTGTGAAACGGCCACAAGGTGGCAGCAGTTCTCCCTTACCAATTCTGGTTACTAGGGCAACAGAGCCTCAATGGAAGTCTTGTTCTAGATTGGAATTTCGAATGGAATGTGCCAGGAGAAAGCCCCTCAAGTTTGTCTCCCTACTTCTGGTTCGTGTTTTTAATTTAATTTTTATTTTTTATTACAGCAAGTTTGATTACAATGTTTGGCTTGTTGGAGGTGTGGAAGATGTGGTTCTTTTACACATATACAGATGTCTGTTTTTCCTGGGATCCTTTTCCCATGTACGTTATCACAGAATGTTGAGTAGTCTTTTGGTATTCCGTAGTTCTTTGGTGATTATATATGTCACCTGTGTTTGTATAAGTCTGTTAACCCCGATATCGTAATGAAACCAATCCTCTCACCTTTCCATTGGTGAACCATAAGTTTGTTTAATGAAGCTGTGATTGCCCTTCTCCGTGGAAATATCTGCCCTGGTATCCATTTTTAGGTAACACCTATAAGTGATATGATATGATATGTGTCTTTCACTTTCTGACTTACTACATGTCACGTGATTACCTCTAGACTCATCTACGGTGCTGCAAATGGCATTGGGTCCTTTTTTTCCTTGCCTTCTATTGTGACTTAGCGAGGTCCATTTTCAACAATGTGATTCCCTGCGGGTTGTGGATTAGCTGACGTGGGCAGCCTTATCCTGCCGGCCGGCCCTCCCCAGGTGTGCCTGGTTGAGGTCAATATAAACAGCGCTCCAGGCAGCAATAGCCCCTGAACCTGTGCCTGACTCCATATTCTCTGCCCCGTCAGCAGTCTCGGGGCTGTGCTGGTGGGAGGGAGTGAGGGGCCACAGCTTTGTTGGTGGCCCGGTGTGAGTGGGGTTCTGCTGACCTTTCTGCAGGAGTTGCCAGGCTGCCTCCTGTAAAGAAGAGGATGTGTCACCCATACCTTCCGCTGGAATTTCTCTCCGGACAGAGGTGAGGAAGGAAAAAAGCAGTGGGGGCCGGGACAGGTGGGGTATCTCAGGCAGGACAATGGAAAGCTTCCGGAAGAGCGCCCGGGGCCAGGACCACCCTGGCTGGCCTGCAGGCACCAAGTTGGCCTGCGTGCTGTCGCTGGTGTGGCTCCACGGCCCTTCCTCTAGTCTTTCAAGCCCTTGTACATATTCAGGTGTTTTACCTGGGAAGGGTGGGAACAGTTCAGCAGCAGCTGGCCTGGGGCTCAGCTCACCTTTATTCAGAGATGCCTCGGCACGGTCCCCCAGCTTTGCAATGAGGACGCTCCTTGTGTGGGGGGTGGGTTGCTAGCTGTATGGGAGATGATTCCCCACCTCTGACCAATTTCAGAATTGTTTACCGCTGGAGCAAGTGCCCTGATCGCGTTTTCCTCTGTATAACTGGTGGGTTCAGGTTTTTCTTCTTTTATGGTTCAAGTTAGCTTTTATTCCTCTTTTATGTATTTATAGATATAAGCATGGAAATAATTCATTCCTATAAATACATCTGTGTGAAGGGAAGAACTTTTTTCTCTTTTATTTTTAAATTTTATTTTTTATAATTTTGAAATTTAATTTTATTTACTTTTTTATACAGCAGGTTATTATTAGTTATGTATTTTATGCATATACATGTATACAGGTCAATCTCAATCTCCCAACTCATCCCACCACCACCACCCCATGGCTTCCCACACTTGGTGTCCATACGTTTGTTCTCTACCTGTGTGTCACTATTTCTTCCCTGCAAACCAGTTCATCTGTACCATTTTTTAGGTTCCACATATATGCATTAATATACAATATTTGTTTTCCTCTTTCTGACTTACTTCATTCTGTATGACAGTCTCTAGATCCATCGATGTCTCTACAAATGACCCAGTTTCATTCCTTTTTATGGCCGAGTAATATTCCATTTGATATGTGTACCCCAATTTTATCCGTTCATCTGTCTGTGGGCATTTAGGTTGCTTCCACTACCTGGCTATTGTAAATAGTGCTGCAATGAACATTGTGGTGAATGTGCCTTTTTGATTTATGGTTTTCTCTGGGTATATGCCCAGAAGTGGGATTGCTGGATCAGATGGTAATTCTATTTCTAGTTTTTTTAAGGAAACTCCATAGTGTTCTCCATAGTGACTGTATCAATTTACATTCCCACCAATAGTGGAAGAGGGCTCCTTTTGTCCACACCCTCCCCAGAATTTGTTGTTTCTAGATTTTCTGATGATGCCGATTCTAACAGGTGTGAGGTGATACCTCATTGTAGTTTTGATTTGCATTTCTCTAATAATTAGTGCTGTTGAGCAGCTTTTCATGTGCGTCTTGGCCATCTCTGTGTCTTCTTTAAAGAAACGTCTCTTTAGATCTTCTGCCCATTTTTTGTATTGGCTTGTTTGTTTTTTTAATATTAAGCTGCATGAGCTGTTTATATATATTGGACATTAAACCTTTGTCCATTGATTCGTTTGCAACGATTTTCGCCCCTTCTGAGGGATGCCTTTTTCCATTCCCGTTTTTTTAACCAAAAAAGAAAGAAAAAGAAGCAGAAAACTAATGTGCATAAAATATGCCTTTTGAAACGGTCGTTTTGAAATATGGACGTCCTTTGAATTTTTTGGTCGATATGTGACCCCAGGATTTGTTTTCAGGGCAGGTGTCATTTACAGGCCTGCAATGATTTTGAATATCCACTGACCATTAGCGCTGGGATTAAAGCTGCTGCTGTGTGAAACGGCCACAAGGTGGCAGCAGTTCTCCCTTACCAATTCTGGTTACTAGGGCAACAGAGCCTCAATGGAAGTCTTGTTCTAGATTGGAATTTCGAATGGAATGTGCCAGGAGAAAGCCCCTCAAGTTTGTCTCCCTACTTCTGGTTCGTGTTTTTAATTTAATTTTTATTTTTTATTACAGCAAGTTTGATTACAATGTTTGGCTTGTTGGAGGTGTGGAAGATGTGGTTCTTTTACACATATACAGATGTCTGTTTTTCCTGGGATCCTTTTCCCATGTACGTTATCACAGAATGTTGAGTAGTCTTTTGGTATTCCGTAGTTCTTTGGTGATTATATATGTCACCTGTGTTTGTATAAGTCTGTTAACCCCGATATCGTAATGAAACCAATCCTCTCACCTTTCCATTGGTGAACCATAAGTTTGTTTAATGAAGCTGTGATTGCCCTTCTCCGTGGAAATATCTGCCCTGGTATCCATTTTTAGGTAACACCTATAAGTGATATGATATGATATGTGTCTTTCACTTTCTGACTTACTACATGTCACGTGATTACCTCTAGACTCATCTACGGTGCTGCAAATGGCATTGTGTCCTTTTTTTCCTTGCCTTCTATTCTGACTTAGCGAGGTCCATTTTCAGCAATGTGATTCCCTGCGGGTTGTGGATTAGCTGACGTGGGCAGCCTTATCCTGCCGGCCGGCCCTCCCCAGGTGTGCCTGGTTGAGGTCAATATAAACAGCGCTCCAGGCAGCAATAGCCCCTGAACCTGTGCCTGACTCCATATTCTCTGCCCCGTCAGCAGTCTCGGGGCTGTGCTGGTGGGAGGGAGTGAGGGGCCACAGCTTTGTTGGTGGCCCGGTGTGAGTGGGGTTCTGCTGACCTTTCTGCAGGAGTTGCCAGGCTGCCTCCTGTAAAGAAGAGGATGTGTCACCCATACCTTCCGCTGGAATTTCTCTCCGGACAGAGGTGAGGAAGGAAAAAAGCAGTGGGGGCCGGGACAGGTGGGGTATCTCAGGCAGGACAATGGAAAGCTTCCGGAAGAGCGCCCGGGGCCAGGACCACCCTGGCTGGCCTGCAGGCACCAAGTTGGCCTGCGTGCTGTCGCTGGTGTGGCTCCACGGCCCTTCCTCTAGTCTTTCAAGCCCTTGTACATATTCAGGTGTTTTACCTGGGAAGGGTGGGAACAGTTCAGCAGCAGCTGGCCTGGGGCTCAGCTCACCTTTATTCAGAGATGCCTCGGCATGGTCCCCCAGCTTTGCAATGAGGACGCTCCTTGTGTGGGGGGTGGGTTGCTAGCTGTATGGGAGATGATTCCCCACCTCTGACCAATTTCAGAATTGTTTACCGCTGGAGCAAGTGCCCTGATCGCGTTTTCCTCTGTATAACTGGTGGGTTCAGGTTTTTCTTCTTTTATGGTTCAAGTTAGCTTTTATTCCTCTTTTATGTATTTATAGATATAAGCATGGAAATAATTCATTCCTATAAATACATCTGTGTGAAGGGAAGAACTTTTTTCTCTTTTATTTTTAAATTTTATTTTTTATAATTTTGAAATTTAATTTTATTTACTTTTTTATACAGCAGGTTATTATTAGTTATGTATTTTATGCATATACATGTATACAGGTCAATCTCAATCTCCCAACTCATCCCACCACCACCACCCCATGGCTTCCCACACTTGGTGTCCATACGTTTGTTCTCTACCTGTGTGTCACTATTTCTTCCCTGCAAACCAGTTCATCTGTACCATTTTTTAGGTTCCACATATATGCATTAATATACAATATTTGTTTTCCTCTTTCTGACTTACTTCATTCTGTATGACAGTCTCTAGATCCATCGATGTCTCTACAAATGACCCAGTTTCATTCCTTTTTATGGCCGAGTAATATTCCATTTGATATGTGTACCCCAATTTTATCCGTTCATCTGTCTGTGGGCATTTAGGTTGCTTCCATTACCTGGCTATTGTAAATAGTGCTGCAATGAACATTGTGGTGAATGTGCCTTTTTGATTTATGGTTTTCTCTGGGTATATGCCCAGAAGTGGGATTGCTGGATCAGATGGTAATTCTATTTCTAGTTTTTTTAAGGAAACTCCATAGTGTTCTCCATAGTGACTGTATCAATTTACATTCCCACCAATAGAGGAAGAGGGCTCCTTTTGTCCACACCCTCCCCAGAATTTGTTGTTTCTAGATTTTCTGATGATGCCGATTCTAACAGGTGTGAGGTGATACCTCATTGTAGTTTTGATTTGCATTTCTCTAATAATTAGTGCTGTTGAGCAGCTTTTCATGTGCGTCTTGGCCATCTCTGTGTCTTCTTTAAAGAAACGTCTCTTTAGATCTTCTGCCCATTTTTGTATTGGCTTGCTTGTTTTTTTAATATTAAGCTCCATGAGCTGTTTATATATATTGGACATTAAACCTTTGTCCATTGATTCGTTTACAACGATTTTCGCCCCTTCTGAGGGATGCCTTTTTCCATTCCCGTTTTTTTAACCAAAAAAGAAAGAAAGAAAAAGAAGCAGAAAACTAATGTGCATAAAATATGCCTTTTGAAACGGTCGTTTTGAAATATGGACGTCCTTTGAATTTTTTGGTCGATATGTGACCCCAGGATTTGTTTTCAGGGCAGGTGTCATTTACAGGCCTGCAATGATTTTGAATATCCACTGACCATTAGCGCTGGGATTAAAGCTGCTGCTGTGTGAAACGGCCACAAGGTGGCAGCAGTTCTCCCTTACCAATTCTGGTTACTAGGGCAACAGAGCCTCAATGGAAGTCGTGTTCTAGATTGGAATTTAGAATGGAATGTGCCAGGAGAAAGCCCCTCAAGTTTGTCTCCCTACTTCTGGTTCGTGTTTTTAATTTAATTTTTATTTTTTATTACAGCAAGTTTGATTACAATGTTTGGCTTGTTGGAGGTGTGGAAGATGTGGTTCTTTTACACATATACAGATGTCTGTTTTTCCTGGGATCCTTTTCCCATGTACGTTATCACAGAATGTTGAGTAGTCTTTTGGTATTCCGTAGTTCTTTGGTGATTATATATGTCACCTGTGTTTGTATAAGTCTGTTAACCCCGATATCGTAATGAAACCAATCCTCTCACCTTTCCATTGGTGAACCATAAGTTTGTTTAATGAATCTGTGATTGCCCTTCTCCGTGGAAATATCTGCCCTGGTATCCATTTTTAGGTAACACCTATAAGTGATATGATATGATATGTGTCTTTCACTTTCTGACTTACTACATGTCACGTGATTACCTCTAGACTCATCTACGGTGCTGCAAATGGCATTGTGTCCTTTTTTTCCTTGCCTTGTATTCTGACTTAGCGAGGTCCATTTTCAGCAATGTGATTCCCTGCGGGTTGTGGATTAGCTGACGTGGGCAGCCTTATCCTGCCGGCCGGCCCTCCCCAGGTGTGCCTGGTTGAGGTCAATATAAACAGCGCTCCAGGCAGCAATAGCCCCTGAACCTGTGCCTGACTCCATATTCTCTGCCCCGTCAGCAGTCTCGGCGCTGTGCTGGTGGGAGGGAGTGAGGGGCCACAGCTTTGTTGGTGGCCCGGTGTGAGTGGGGTTCTGCTGACCTTTCTGCAGGTGTTGCCAGGCTGCCTCCTGTAAAGAAGAGGATGTGTCACCCATACCTTCCGCTGGAATTTCTCTCCGGACAGAGGTGAGGAAGGAAAAAAGCAGTGGGGGCCGGGACATGTGGGGTATCTCAGGCAGGACAATGGAAAGCTTCCGGAAGAGCGCCCGGGCACAGGACCACCCTGGCTGGCCTGCAGGCACCAAGTTGGCCTGCGTGCTGTCGCTGGTGTGGCTCCACGGCCCTTCCTCTAGTCTTTCAAGCCCTTGTACATATTCAGGTGTTTTACCTGGGAAGGGTGGGAACAGTTCAGCAGCAGCTGGCCTGGGGTTCAGCTCACCTTTATTCAGAGATGCCTCGGCACGGTCCCCCAGCTTTGCAATGAGGACGCTCCTTGTGTGGGGGGTGGGTTGCTAGCTGTATGGGAGATGATTCCCCACCTCTGACCAATTTCAGAATTGTTTACCGCTGGAGCAAGTGCCCTGATAGCGTTTTCCTCTGTATAACTGGTGGGTTCAGGTTTTTCTTCTTTTATGGTTCAAGTTAGCTTTTATTCCTCTTTTATGTATTTATAGATATAAGCATGGAAATAATTCATTCCTATAAATACATCTGTGTGAAGGGAAGAACTTTTTTCTCTTTTATTTTTAAATTTTATTTTTTATAATTTTGAAATTTAATTTTATTTACTTTTTTATACAGCAGGTTATTATTAGTTATGTATTTTATGCATATACATGTATACAGGTCAATCTCAATCTCCCAACTCATCCCACCACCACCACCCCATGGCTTCCCACACTTGGTGTCCATACGTTTGTTCTCTACCTGTGTGTCACTATTTCTTCCCTGCAAACCAGTTCATCTGTACCATTTTTTAGGTTCCACATATATGCATTAATATACAATATTTGTTTTCCTCTTTCTGACTTACTTCATTCTGTATGACAGTCTCTAGATCCATCGATGTCTCTACAAATGACCCAGTTTCATTCCTTTTTATGGCCGAGTAATATTCCATTTGATATGTGTACCCCAATTTTCCGTTCATCTGTCTGTGGGCATTTAGGTTGCTTCCATTACCTGGCTATTGTAAATAGTGCTGCAATGAACATTGTGGTGAATGTGCCTTTTTGATTTATGGTTTTCTCTGGGTATATGCCCAGAAGTGGGATTGCTGGATCAGATGGTAATTCTATTTCTAGTTTTCTTAAGGAAACTCCATAGTGTTCTCCATAGTGACTGTATCAATTTACATTCCCACCAATAGTGGAAGAGGGCTCCTTTTGTCCACACCCTCCCCAGAATTTGTTGTTTCTAGATTTTCTGATGATGCCGATTCTAACAGGTGTGAGGTGATACCTCATTGTAGTTTTGATCTGCATTTCTCTAATAATTAGTGCTGTTGAGCAGCTTTTCATGTGCGTCTTGGCCATCTCTGTGTCTTCTTTAAAGAAACGTCTCTTTAGATCTTCTGCCCATTTTTGTATTGGCTTGTTTGTTTTTTTAATATTAAGCTGCATGAGCTGTTTATATATATTGGACATTAAACCTTTGTCCATTGATTCGTTTGCAACGATTTTCGCCCCTTCTGAGGGATGCCTTTTTCCATTCCCGTTTTTTTAACCAAAAAAGAAAGAAAGAAAAAGAAGCAGAAAACTAATGTGCATAAAATATGCCTTTTGAAACGGTCGTTTTGAAATATGGACGTCCTTTGAATTTTTTGGTCGATATGTGACCCCAGGATTTGTTTTCAGGGCAGGTGTCATTTACAGGCCTGCAATGATTTTGAATATCCACTGACCATTAGCGCTGGGATTAAAGCTGCTGCTGTGTGAAACGGCCACAAGGTGGCAGCAGTTCTCCCTTACCAATTCTGGTTACTAGGGCAACAGAGCCTCAATGGAAGTCGTGTTCTAGATTGGAATTTCGAATGGAATGTGCCAGGAGAAAGCCCCTCAAGTTTGTCTCCCTACTTCTGGTTCGTGTTTTTAATTTAATTTTTATTTTTTATTACAGCAAGTTTGATTACAATGTTTGGCTTGTTGGAGGTGTGGAAGATGTGGTTCTTTTACACATATACAGATGTCTGTTTTTCCTGGGATCCTTTTCCCAGGTACGTTATGACAGAATGTTGAGTAGTCTTCTCTTGGTATTCCGTAGGTGTTTGGTGATTATATATGTCACCTGTGTTTGTATATGTCTGTTAACCCCGATATCGTAATGAAACCAATCCTCACACCTTTCCATTGGTGAACCATAAGTTTGTTTAATGAATCTGTGATTGCCCTTCTCCGTGGAAATATCTGCCCTGGTATCCATTTTTAGGTAACACCTATAAGTGATATGATATGATATGTGTCTTTCACTTTCTGACTTACTACATGTCACGTGATTACCTCTAGACTCATCTACGGTGCTGCAAATGGCATTGTGTCCTTATTTTCCTTGGCTTCTATTCTGCCTTAGCGAGGTCCATTTTCAACAATGTGATTCCCTGAGGGTTGTGGATTAGCTGACCTGGGCAGCCTTACCCTGCCGGCCGGCCCTCCCCAGGTGTGCCTGGTTGAGGTCAATATAAACAGCGCTCCAGGCAGCAATAGCCCCTGAACCTGTGCCTGACTCCATATTCTCTGCCCCGTCAGCAGTCTCGGGGCTGAGCTGGTGGGAGGGAGTGAGGGGCCACAGCTTTGTTGGCGGCCCAGTGTGAGTGGGGCACTGCTGGCCTTTCTGCAGGAGTTGCCAGGCTGCCACCTGTAAAGAAGAGGATGTGTTACCCATACCTTCCGCTGGAATTTCTCTCCGGACAGAGGTGAGGAAGGAAAAAAGCAGTGGGGGCCGGGACAGGTGGGGTATCTCAGGCAGGACAATGGAAAGCTTCCGGAAGAGCGCCCGGGGCCAGGACCACCCTGGCTGGCCTGCAGGCACCAAGTTGGCCTGCGTGCTGTCGCTGGTGTGGCTCCACGGCCCTTCCTCTAGTCTTTCAAGCCCTTGTACATATTCAGGTGTTTTACCTGGGAAGGGTGGGAACAGTTCAGCAGCAGCTGGCCTGGGGCTCAGCTCACCTTTATTCAGAGATGCCTCGGCACGGTCCCCCAGCTTTGCAATGAGGACGCTCCTTGTGTGGGGGGTGGGTTGCTAGCTGTATGGGAGATGATTCCCCACCTCTGACCAATTTCAGAATTGTTTACCGCTGGAGCAAGTGCCCTGATCGCGTTTTCCTCTGTATAACTGGTGGGTTCAGGTTTTTCTTCTTTTATGGTTCAAGTTAGCTTTTATTCCTCTTTTATGTATTTATAGATATAAGCATGGAAATAATTCATTCCTATATATACATCTGTGTGAAGGGAAGAACTTTTTTCTCTTTTATTTTTAAATTTTATTTTTTATAATTTTGAAATTTAATTTTATTTACTTTTTTATACAGCAGGTTATTATTAGTTATGTATTTTATGCATATACATGTATACAGGTCAATCTCAATCTCCCAACTCATCCCACCACCACCACCCCATGGCTTCCCACACTTGGTGTCCATACGTTTGTTCTCTACCTGTGTGTCACTATTTCTTCCCTGCAAACCAGTTCATCTGTACCATTTCTTAGGTTCCACATATATGCATTAATATACAATATTTGTTTTCCTCTTTCTGACTTACTTCATTCTGTATGACAGTCTCTAGATCCATCGATGTCTCTACAAATGACCCAGTTTCATTCCTTTTTATGGCCGAGTAATATTCCATTTTATATATGTACACCAATTTTATCCGTTCATCTGTCTGTGGGCATTTAGGTTGCTTCCATTACCTGGCTATTGTAAATAGTGCTGCAATGAACATTGTGGTGAATGTGCCTTTTTGATTTATGGTTTTCTCTGGGTATATGCCCAGAAGTGGGATTGCTGGATCAGATGGTAATTCTATTTCTAGTTTTTTTAAGGAAACTCCATAGTGTTCTCCATAGTGACTGTATCAATTTACATTCCCACCAATAGTGGAAGAGGGCTCCTTTGGTCCACACCCTCCCCAGAATTTGTTGTTTCTAGATTTTCTGATGATGCCGATTCTAACAGGTGTGAGGTGATACCTCATTGTAATTTTGATTTGCATTTCTCTAATAATTAGTGCTGTTGAGCAGCTTTTCATGTGCGTCTTGGCCATCTCTGTGTCTTCTTTAAAGAAACGTCTCTTTAGATCTTCTGCCCATTTTTGTATTGGGTTGTATGTTTTTTTAATATTACGCTGCATGAGCTGTTTATATATATTGGACATTAAACCTTTGTCCATTGATTCGTTTGCAACGATTTTCGCCCCTTCTGAGGGATGCCTTTTTCCATTCCCGTTTTTTTAACCAAAAAAGAAAGAAAGAAAAAGAAGCAGAAAACTAATGTGCATAAAATATGCCTTTTGAAACGGTCGTTTTGAAATATTGACGTCCTTTGAATTTTTTGGTCGATATGTAACCCCAGGATTTGTTTTCAGGGCAGGTGTCATTTACAGGCCTGCAATGATTTTGAATATCCACTGACCATTAGCGCTGGGATTAAAGCTGCTGCTGTGTGAAACGGCCACAAGGTGGCAGCAGTTCTCCCTTACCAATTCTGGTTACTAGGGCAACAGAGCCTCAATGGAAGTCGTGTTCTAGATTGGAATTTAGAATGGAATGTGCCAGGAGAAAGCCCCTCAAGTTTGTCTCCCTACTTCTGGTTCGTGTTTTTAATTTAATTTTTATTTTTTATTACAGCAAGTTTGATTACAATGTTTGGCTTGTTGGAGGTGTGGAAGATGTGGTTCTTTTACACATATACAGATGTCTGTTTTTCCTGGGATCCTTTTCCCATGTACGTTATCACAGAATGTTGAGTAGTCTTTTGGTATTCCGTAGGTGTTTGGTGATTATATATGTCACCTGTGTTTGTATAAGTCTGTTAACCCCGATATCGTAATGAAACCAATCCTCTCACCTTTCCATTGGTGAACCATAAGTTTGTTTAATGAATCTGTGCTTGCCCTTCTCCGTGGAAATATCTGCCCTGGTATCCATTTTTAGGTAACACCTATAAGTGATATGATATGATATGTGTCTTTCACTTTCTGACTTACTACATGTCACGTGATTACCTCTAGACTCATCTACGGTGCTGCAAATGGCACTGTGTCCTTTTTTTCCTTGGCTTCTATTCTGACTTAGCGAGGTCCATTTTCAACAATGTGATTCCCTGCGGGTTGTGGATTAGCTGACGTGGGCAGCCTTATCCTGCTGGCCGGCCCTCCCCAGGTGTGCCTGGTTGAGGTCAATATAAACAGCGCTCCAGGCAGCAATAGCCCCTGAACCTGTGCCTGACTCCATATTCTCTGCCCCATCAGCAGTCTCGGGGCTGTGCTGTTGGGAGGGAGTGAGGGTCCACAGCTTTGTTGGTGGCCCGGTGTGAGTGGGGTTCTGCTGACCTTTCTGCAGGAGTTGCCAGGCTGCCTCCTGTAAAGAAGAGGATGTGTCACCCATACCTTCCGCTGGAATTTCTCTCCGGACAGAGGTGAGGAAGGAAAAAAGCAGTGGGGGCCGGGACAGGTGGGGTATCTCAGGCAGGACAATGGAAAGCTTCCGGAAGAGCGCCCTGGGCCAGGACCTCCCTTGCTGGCCTGCAGGCACCAAGTTGGCCGGCGTGCTGTCGCTGGTGTGGCTCCATGGCCCTTCCTCTAGTCTTTCAAGCCCTTGTACATATTCAGGTGTTTTACCTGGGAAGGGTGGGAACAGTTCAGCAGCAGCTGGCCTGGGGCTCAGCTCACCTTTATTCAGAGATGCCTCGGCACGGTCCCCCAGCTTTGCAATGAGGACGCTCCTTGTGTGGGGTGTGGGTTGCTAGCTGTATGGGAGATGATTCCCCACCTCTGACCAATTTCAGAATTGTTTACCGCTGGAGCAAGTGCCCTGATAGCGTTTTCCTCTGTATAACTGGTGGGTTCAGGTTTTTCTTCTTTTATGGTTCAAGTTAGCTTTTATTCCTCTTTTATGTATTTATAGATATAAGCATGGAAATAATTCATTCCTATAAATAAATCTGTGTGAAGGGAAGAACTTTTTTCTCTTTTATTTTTAAATTTTATTTTTTATAATTTTGAAATTTAATTTTATTTACTTTTTTATACAGCAGGTTATTATTAGTTATGTATTTTATGCATATACATGTATACAGGTCAATCTCAATCTCCCAACTCATCCCACCACCACCACCCCATGGCTTCCCACACTTGGTGTCCATACGTTTGTTCTCTACCTGTGTGTCACTATTTCTTCCCTGCAAACCAGTTCATCTGTACCATTTTTTAGGTTCCACATATATGCATTAATATACAATATTTGTTTTCCTCTTTCTGACTTACTTCATTCTGTATGACAGTCTCTAGATCCATCGATGTCTCTACAAATGACCCAGTTTCATTCCTTTTTATGGCCGAGTAATATTCCATTTGATATGTGTACCCCAATTTTATCCGTTCATCTGTCTGTGGGCATTTAGGTTGCTTCCATTACCTGGCTATTGTAAATAGTGCTGCAATGAACATTGTGGTGAATGTGCCTTTTTGATTTATGGTTTTCTCTGGGTATATGCCCAGAAGTGGGATTGCTGGATCAGATGGTAATTCTATTTCTAGTTTTCTTAAGGAAACTCCATAGTGTTCTCCATAGTGACTGTATCAATTTACATTCCCACCAATAGTGGAAGAGGGCTCCTTTTGTCCACACCCTCCCCAGAATTTGTTGTTTCTAGATTTTCTGATGATGCCGATTCTAACAGGTGTGAGGTGATACCTCATTGTAGTTTTGATTTGCATTTCTCTAATAATTAGTGCTGTTGAGCAGCTTTTCATGTGCGTCTTGGCCATCTCTGTGTCTTCTTTAAAGAAACGTCTCTTTAGATCTTCTGCTCATTTTTTGTATTGGCTTGTTTGTTTTTTTAATATTAAGCTGCATGAGCTGTTTATATATATTGGACATTAAACCTTTGTCCATTGATTCGTTTGCAACGATTTTCGCCCCTTCTGAGGGATGCCTTTTTCCATTCCCGTTTTTTTAACCAAAAAAGAAAGAAAGAAAAAGAAGCAGAAAACTAATGTGCATAAAATATGCCTTTTGAAACGGTCGTTTTGAAATATGGACGTCCTTTGAATTTTTTGGTCGATATGTGACCCCAGGATTTGTTTTCAGGGCAGGTGTCATTTACAGGCCTGCAATGATTTTGAATATCCACTGACCATTAGCGCTGGGATTAAAGCTGCTGCTGTGTGAAACGGCCACAAGGTGGCAGCAGTTCTCCCTTACCAATTCTGGTTACTAGGGCAACAGAGCCTCAATGGAAGTCGTGTTCTAGATTGGAATTTCGAATGGAATGTGCCAGGAGAAAGCCCCTCAAGTTTGTCTCCCTACTTCTGGTTCGTGTTTTTAATTTAATTTTTATTTTTTATTACAGCAAGTTTGATTACAATGTTTGGCTTGTTGGAGGTGTGGAAGATGTGGTTCTTTTACACATATACAGATGTCTGTTTTTCCTGGGATCCTTTTCCCAGGTACGTTATGACAGAATGTTGAGTAGTCTTCTCTTGGTATTCCGTAGGTGTTTGGTGATTATATATGTCACCTGTGTTTGTATATGTCTGTTAACCCCGATATCGTAATGAAACCAATCCTCACACCTTTCCATTGGTGAACCATAAGTTTGTTTAATGAATCTGTGATTGCCCTTCTCCGTGGAAATATCTGCCCTGGTATCCATTTTTTGGTAACACCTATAAGTGATATGATATGATATGTGTCTTTCACTTTCTGACTTACTACATGTCACGTGATTACCTCTAGACTCATCTACGGTGCTGCAAATGGCATTGTGTCCTTATTTTCCTTGGCTTCTATTCTGCCTTAGCGAGGTCCATTTTCAACAATGTGATTCCCTGAGGGTTGTGGATTAGCTGACCTGGGCAGCCTTACCCTGCCGGCCGGCCCTCCCCAGGTGTGCCTGGTTGAGGTCAATATAAACAGCGCTCCAGGCAGCAATAGCCCCTGAACCTGTGCCTGACTCCATATTCTCTGCCCCGTCAGCAGTCTCGGGGCTGAGCTGGTGGGAGGGAATGAGGGGCCACAGCTTTGTTGGCGGCCCAGTGTGAGTGGGGCACTGCTGGCCTTTCTGCAGGAGTTGCCAGGCTGCCACCTGTAAAGAAGAGGATGTGTTACCCATACCTTCCGCTGGAATTTCTCTCCGGACAGAGGTGAGGAAGGAAAAAAGCAGTGGGGGCCGGGACAGGTGGGGTATCTCAGGCAGGACAATGGAAAGCTTCCGGAAGAGCGCCCGGGGCCAGGACCACCCTGGCTGGCCTGCAGGCACCAAGTTGGCCTGCGTGCTGTCGCTGGTGTGGCTCCACGGCCCTTCCTCTAGTCTTTCAAGCCCTTGTACATATTCAGGTGTTTTACCTGGGAAGGGTGGGAACAGTTCAGCAGCAGCTGGCCTGGGGCTCAGCTCACCTTTATTCAGAGATGCCTCGGCACGGTCCCCCAGCTTTGCAATGAGGACGCTCCTTGTGTGGGGGGTGGGTTGCTAGCTGTATGGGAGATGATTCCCCACCTCTGACCAATTTCAGAATTGTTTACCGCTGGAGCAAGTGCCCTGATCGCGCTTTCCTCTGTATAACTGGTGGGTTCAGGTTTTTCTTCTTTTATGGTTCAAGTTAGCTTTTATTCCTCTTTTATGTATTTATAGATATAAGCATGGAAATAATTCATTCCTATAAATACATCTGTGTGAAGGGAAGAACTTTTTTCTCTTTTATTTTTAAATTTTATTTTTTACAATTTTGAAATTTAATTTTATTTACTTTTTTATACAGCAGGTTATTATTAGTTATGTATTTTATGCATATACATATATACAGGTCAATCTCAATCTCACAACTCATTCCACCACCACCACCCCATGGCTTCCCACACTTGGTGTCCATACGTTTGTTCTCTACCTGTGTGTCACTATTTCTTCCCTGCAAACCAGTTCATCTGTACCATTTTTTAGGTTCCACATATATGCATTAATATACAATATTTGTTTTCCTCTTTCTGACTTACTTCATTCTGTATGACAGTCTCTAGATCCATCGATGTCTCTACAAATGACCCAGTTTCATTCCTTTTTATGGCCGAGTAATATTCCATTTTATATATGTACACCAATTTTATCCGTTCATCTGTCTGTGGGCATTTAGGTTGCTTCCATTACCTGGCTATTGTAAATAGTGCTGCAATGAACATTGTGGTGAATGTGCCTTTTTGATTTATGGTTTTCTCTGGGTATATGCCCAGAAGTGGGATTGCTGGATCAGATGGTAATTCTATTTCTAGTTTTTTTAAGGAAACTCCATAGTGTTCTCCATAGTGACTGTATCAATTTACATTCCCACCAATAGTGGAAGAGGGCTCCTTTGGTCCACACCCTCCCCAGAATTTGTTGTTTCTAGATTTTCTGATGATGCCGATTCTAACAGGTGTGAGGTGATACCTCATTGTAATTTTGATTTGCATTTCTCTAATAATTAGTGCTGTTGAGCAGCTTTTCATGTGCGTCTTGGCCATCTCTGTGTCTTCTTTAAAGAAACGTCTCTTTAGATCTTCTGCCCATTTTTGTATTGGGTTGTATGTTTTTTTAATATTAAGCTGCATGAGCTGTTTATATATATTGGACATTAAACCTTTGTCCATTGATTCGTTTGCAACGATTTTCGCCCCTTCTGAGGGATGCCTTTTTCCATTCCCGTTTTTTTAACCAAAAAAGAAAGAAAGAAAAAGAAGCAGAAAACTAATGTGCATAAAATATGCCTTTTGAAACGGTCGTTTTGAAATATAGACGTCCTTTGAATTTTTTGGTCGATATGTAACCCCAGGATTTGTTTTCAGGGCAGGTGTCATTTACAGGCCTGCAATGATTTTGAATATCCACTGACCATTAGCGCTGGGATTAAAGCTGCTGCTGTGTGAAACGGCCACAAGGTGGCAGCAGTTCTCCCTTACCAATTCTGGTTACTAGGGCAACAGAGCCTCAATGGAAGTCGTGTTCTAGATTGGAATTTAGAATGGAATGTGCCAGGAGAAAGCCCCTCAAGTTTGTCTCCCTACTTCTGGTTCGTGTTTTTAATTTAATTTTTATTTTTTATTACAGCAAGTTTGATTACAATGTTTGGCTTGTTGGAGGTGTGGAAGATGTGGTTCTTTTACACATATACAGATGTCTGTTTTTCCTGGGATCCTTTTCCCATGTACGTTATCACAGAATGTTGAGTAGTCTTTTGGTATTCCGTAGGTGTTTGGTGATTATATATGTCACCTGTGTTTGTATAAGTCTGTTAACCCCGATATCGTAATGAAACCAATCCTCTCACCTTTCCATTGGTGAACCATAAGTTTGTTTAATGAATCTGTGCTTGCCCTTCTCCGTGGAAATATCTGCCCTGGTATCCATTTTTAGGTAACACCTATAAGTGATATGATATGATATGTGTCTTTCACTTTCTGACTTACTACATGTCACGTGATTACCTCTAGACTCATCTACGGTGCTGCAAATGGCATTGTGTCCTTTTTTTCCTTGCCTTCTATTCTGACTTAGCGAGGTCCATTTTCAACAATGTGATTCCCTGCGGGTTGTGGATTAGCTGACGTGGGCAGCCTTATCCTGCTGGCCGGCCCTCCCCAGGTGTGCCTGGTTGAGGTCAATATAAACAGCGCTCCAGGCAGCAATAGCCCCTGAACCTGTGCCTGACTCCATATTCTCTGCCCCGTCAGCAGTCTCGGGGCTGTGCTGTTGGGAGGGAGTGAGGGTCCACAGCTTTGTTGGTGGCCCGGTGTGAGTGGGGTTCTGCTGACCTTTCTGCAGGAGTTGCCAGGCTGCCTCCTGTAAAGAAGAGGATGTGTCACCCATAACTTCCGCTGGAATTTCTCTCCGGACAGAGGTGAGGAAGGAAAAAAGCAGTGGGGGCCGGGACAGGTGGGGTATCTCAGGCAGGACAATGGAAAGCTTCCGGAAGAGCGACCTGGGCCAGGACCTCCCTTGCTGGCCTGCAGGCACCAAGTTGGCCGGCGTGCTGTCGCTGGTGTGGCTCCATGGCCCTTCCTCTAGTCTTTCAAGCCCTTGTACATATTCAGGTGTTTTACCTGGGAAGGGTGGGAACAGTTCAGCAGCAGCTGGCCTGGGGCTCAGCTCACCTTTATTCAGAGATGCCTCGGCACGGTCCCCCAGCTTTGCAATGAGGACGCTCCTTGTGTGGGGTGTGGGTTGCTAGCTGTATGGGAGATGATTCCCCACCTCTGACCAATTTCAGAATTGTTTACCGCTGGAGCAAGTGCCCTGATAGCGTTTTCCTCTGTATAACTGGTGGGTTCAGGTTTTTCTTCTTTTATGGTACAAGTTAGCTTTTATTCCTCTTTTATGTATTTATAGATATAAGCATGGAAATAATTCATTCCTATAAATACATCTGTGTGAAGGGAAGAACTTTTTTCTCTTTTATTTTTAAATTTTATTTTTTATAATTTTGAAATTTAATTTTATTTACTTTTTTATACAGCAGGTTATTATTAGGTATGTATTTTATGCATATACATGTATACAGGTCAATCTCAATCTCCCAACTCATCCCACCACCACCACCCCATGGCTTCCCAAACTTGGTGTCCATACGTTTGTTCTCTACCTGTGTGTCACTATTTCTTCCCTGCAAACCAGTTCATCTGTACCATTGTTTAGGTTCCACATATATGCATTAATATACAATATTTGTTTTCCTCTTTCTGACTTACTTCATTCTGTATGACAGTCTCTAGATCCATCGATGTCTCTACAAATGACCCAGTTTCATTCCTTTTTATGGCCGAGTAATATTCCATTTGATATGTGTACCCCAATTTTATCCGTTCATCTGTCTGTGGGCATTTAGGTTGCTTCCATTACCTGGCTATTGTAAATAGTGCTGCAATGAACATTGTGGTGAATGTGCCTTTTTGATTTATGGTTTTCTCTGGGTATATGCCCAGAAGTGGGATTGCTGGATCAGATGGTAATTCTATTTCTAGTTTTTTTAAGGAAACTCCATAGTGTTCTCCATAGTGACTGTATCAATTTACATTCCCACCAATAGTGGAAGAGGGCTCCTTTTGTCCACACCCTCCCCAGAATTTGTTGTTTCTAGATTTTCTGATGATGCCGATTCTAACAGGTGTGAGGTGATACCTCATTGTACTTTTGATTTGCATTTCTCTAATAATTAGTGCTGTTGAGCAGCTTTTCATGTGCGTCTTGGCCATCTCTGTGTCTTCTTTAAAGAAACGTCTCTTTAGATCTTCTGCCCATTTTTGTATTGGCTTGTTTGTTTTTTTAATATTAAGCTGCATGAGCTGTTTATATATATTGGACATTAAACCTTTGTCCATTGATTCGTTTGCAACGATTTTCGCCCCTTCTGAGGGATGCCTTTTTCCATTCCCGTTTTTTTAACCAAACAAGGAAGAAAGAAAAAGAAGCAGAATACTAATGTGCATAAAATATGCCTTTTGAAACGGTCGTTTTGAAATATGGACGTCCTTTGAATTTTTTGGTCGATATGTGACCCCAGGATTTGTTTTCAGGGCAGGTGTCATTTACAGGCCTGCAATGATTTTGAATATCCACTGACCATTAGCGCTGGGATTAAAGCTGCTGCTGTGTGAAACGGCCACAAGGTGGCAGCAGTTCTCCCTTACCAATTCTGGTTACTAGGGCAACAGAGCCTCAATGGAAGTCGTGTTCTAGATTGGAATTTCGAATGGAATGTGCCAGGAGAAAGCCCCTCAAGTTTGTCTCCCTACTTCTGGTTCGTGTTTTTAATTTAATTTTTATTTTTTATTACAGCAAGTTTGATTACAATGTTTGGCTTGTTGGAGGTGTGGAAGATGTGGTTCTTTTACACATATACAGATGTCTGTTTTTCCTGGGATCCTTTTCCCATGTACGTTATCACAGAATGTTGAGTAGTCTTTTGGTATTCCGTAGTTCTTTGGTGATTATATATGTCACCTGTGTTTGTATAAGTCTGTTAACCCAGATATCGTAATGAAACCAATCCTCTCACCTTTCCATTGGTGAACCATAAGTTTGTTTAATGAATCTGTGCTTGCCCTTCTCCGTGGAAATATCTGCCCTGGTATCCATTTTTAGGTAACACCTATAAGTGATATGATATGATATGTGTCTTTCACTTTCTGACTTACTACATGTCACGTGATTACCTCTAGACTCATCTACGGTGCTGCAAATGGCATTGTGTCCTTTTTTTCCTTGCCTTCTATTCTGACTTAGCGAGGTCCATTTTCAACAATGTGATTCCCTGCGGGTTGTGGATTAGCTGACGTGGGCAGCCTTATCCTGCCGGCCGGCCCTCCCCAGGTGTGCCTGGTTGAGGTCAATATAAACAGCGCTCCAGGCAGCAATAGCCCCTGAACCTGTGCCTGACTCCATATTCTCTGCCCCGTCAGCAGTCTCGGGGCTGTGCTGGTGGGAGGGAGTGAGGGGCCACAGCTTTGTTGGTGGCCCGGTGTGAGTGGGGTTCTGCTGACCTTTCTGCAGGAGTTGCCAGGCTGCCTCCTGTAAAGAAGAGGATGTGTCACCCATACCTTCCGCTGGAATTTCTCTCCGGACAGAGGTGAGGAAGGAAAAAAGCAGTGGGGGCCGGGACAGGTGGGGTATCTCAGGCAGGACAATGGAAAGCTTCCGGAAGAGCGCCCGGGGCCAGGACCACCCTGGCTGGCCTGCAGGCACCAAGTTGGCCTGCGTGCTGTCGCTGGTGTGGCTCCACGGCCCTTCCTCTAGTCTTTCAAGCCCTTGTACATATTCAGGTGTTTTACCTGGGAAGGGTGGGAACAGTTCAGCAGCAGCTGGCCTGGGGCTCAGCTCACCTTTATTCAGAGATGCCACGGCACGGTCCCCCAGCTTTGCAATGAGGACGCTCCTTGTGTGGGGGGTGGGTTGCTGGCAGTATGGGAGATGATTCCCCACCTCTGACGAATTTCAGAATTGTTTACCGCTGGAGCAAGTGCCCTGATAGCGTTTTCCTCTGTATAACTGGTGGGTTCAGGTTTTTCTTCTTTTATGGTTCAAGTTAGCTTGTATTCCTCTTTTATGTATTTATAGATATAAGCATGGAAATAATTCATTCCTATAAATACATCTGTGTGAAGGGAAGAACTTTTTTCTCTTTTATTTTTAAATTTTATTTTTTATAATTTTGAAACTTAATTTTATTTACTTTTTTATACAGCAGGTTATTATTAGTTATGTATTTTATGCATATACATGTATACAGGTCAATCTCAATCTCCCAACTCATCCCACCACCACCACCCCATGGCTTCCCACACTTGGTGTCCATACGGTTGTTCTCTACCTGTGTGTCTCTATTTCTTCCCTGCAAACCAGTTCATCTGTACCATTGTTTAGGTTCCACATATATGCATTAATATACAATATTTGTTTTCCTCTTTCTGACTTACTTCATTCTGTATGACAGTCTCTAGATCCATCGATGTCTCTACAAATGACCCAGTTTCATTCCTTTTTATGGCCGAGTAATATTCCATTTTATATATGTACCCCAATTTTATCCGTTCATCTGTCTGTGGGCATTTAGGTTGCTTCCATTATCTGGCTATTGTAAATAGTGCTGCAATGAACATTGTGGTGAATGTGCCTTTTTGATTTATGGTTTTCTCTGGGTATATGCCCAGAAGTGGGATTGCTGGATCAGATGGTAATTCTATTTCTAGTTTTTTTAAGGAAACTCCATAGTGTTCTCCATAGTGACTGTATCAATTTACATTCCCACCAATAGTGGAAGAGGGCTCCTTTGGTCCACACCCTCCCCAGAATTTGTTGTTTCTAGATTTTCTGATGATGCCGATTCTAACAGGTGTGAGGTGATACCTCATTGTAGTTTTGATCTGCATTTCTCTAATAATTAGTGCTGTTGAGCAGCTTTTCATGTGCGTCTTGGCCATCTCTGTGTCTTCTTTAAAGAAACGTCTCTTTAGATCTTCTGCCCATTTTTGTATTGGCTTGTTTGTTTTTTTAATATTAAGCTGCATGAGCTGTTTATATATATTGGACATTAAACCTTTGTCCATTGATTCGTTTGCAACGATTTTCGCCCCTTCTGAGGGATGCCTTTTTCCATTCCCGTTTTTTTAACCAAACAAGAAAGAAAGAAAAAGAAGCAGAAAACTAATGTGCATAAAATATGCCTTTTGAAACGGTCGTTTTGAAATATGGACGTCCTTTGAATTTTTTGGTCGATATGTGACCCCAGGATTTGTTTTCAGGGCAGGTGTCATTTACAGGCCTGCAATGATTTTGAATATCCACTGACCATTAGCGCTGGGATTAAAGCTGCTGCTGTGTGAAACGGCCACAAGGTGGCAGCAGTTCTCCCTTACCAATTCTGGTTACTAGGGCAACAGAGCCTCAATGGAAGTCGTGTTCTAGATTGGAATTTAGAATGGAATGTGCCAGGAGAAAGCCCCTCAAGTTTGTCTCCCTACTTCTGGTTCGTGTTTTTAATTTAATTTTTATTTTTTATTACAGCAAGTTTGATTACAATGTTTGGCTTGTTGGAGGTGTGGAAGATGTGGTTCTTTTACACATATACAGATGTCTGTTTTTCCTGGGATCCTTTTCCCATGTACGTTATCACAGAATGTTGAGTAGTCTTTTGGTATTCCGTAGTTCTTTGGTGATTATATATGTCACCTGTGTTTGTATAAGTCTGTTAACCCCGATATCGTAATGAAACCAATCCTCTCACCTTTCCATTGGTGAACCATAAGTTTGTTTAATGAAGCTGTGATTGCCCTTCTCCGTGGAAATATCTGCCCTGGTATCCATTTTTAGGTAACACCTATAAGTGATATGATATGATATGTGTCTTTCACTTTCTGACTTACTACATGTCACGTGATTACCTCTAGACTCATCTACGGTGCTGCAAATGGCATTGTGTCCTTTTTTTCCTTGCCTTCTATTCTGACTTAGCGAGGTCCATTTTCAACAATGTGATTCCCTGCGGGTTGTGGATTAGCTGACGTGGGCAGCCTTATCCTGCCGGCCGGCCCTCCCCAGGTGTGCCTGGTTGAGGTCAATATAAACAGCGCTCCAGGCAGCAATTGCCCCTGAACCTGTGCCTGACTCCATATTCTCTGCCCCGTCAGCAGTCTCGGGGCTGTGCTGGTGGGAGGGAGTGAGGGGCCACAGCTTTGTTGGTGGCCCGGTGTGAGTGGGGTTCTGCTGACCTTTCTGCAGGAGTTGCCAGGCTGCCTCCTGTAAAGAAGAGGATGTGTCACCCATACCTTCCGCTGGAATTTCTCTCCGGACAGAGGTGAGGAAGGAAAAAAGCAGTGGGGGCCGGGACAGGTGGGGTATCTCAGGCAGGACAATGGAAAGCTTCCGGAAGAGCGCCCGGGGCCAGGACCACCCTGGCTGGCCTGCAGGCACCAAGTTGGCCTGCGTGCTGTCGCTGGTGTGGCTCCACGGCCCTTCCTCTAGTCTTTCAAGCCCTTGTACATATTCAGGTGTTTTACCTGGGAAGGGTGGGAACAGTTCAGCAGCAGCTGGCCTGGGGCTCAGCTCACCTTTATTCAGAGATGCCACGGCACGGTCCCCCAGCTTTGCAATGAGGACGCTCCTTGTGTGGGGGGTGGGTTGCTGGCAGTATGGGAGATGATTCCCCACCTCTGACGAATTTCAGAATTGTTTACCGCTGGAGCAAGTGCCCTGATAGCGTTTTCCTCTGTATAACTGGTGGGTTCAGGTTTTTCTTCTTTTATGGTTCAAGTTAGCTTGTATTCCTCTTTTATGTATTTATAGATATAAGCATGGAAATAATTCATTCCTATAAATACATCTGTGTGAAGGGAAGAACTTTTTTCTCTTTTATTTTTAAATTTTATTTTTTATAATTTTGAAACTTAATTTTATTTACTTTTTTATACAGCAGGTTATTATTAGTTATGTATTTTATGCATATACATGTATACAGGTCAATCTCAATCTCCCAACTCATCCCACCACCACCACCCCATGGCTTCCCACACTTGGTGTCCATACGGTTGTTCTCTACCTGTGTGTCTCTATTTCTTCCCTGCAAACCAGTTCATCTGTACCATTCTTTAGGTTCCACATATATGCATTAATATACAATATTTGTTTTCCTCTTTCTGACTTACTTCATTCTGTATGACAGTCTCTAGATCCATCGATGTCTCTACAAATGACCCAGTTTCATTCCTTTTTATGGCCGAGTAATATTCCATTTTATATATGTACCCCAATTTTATCCGTTCATCTGTCTGTGGGCATTTAGGTTGCTTCCATTATCTGGCTATTGTAAATAGTGCTGCAATGAACATTGTGGTGAATGTGCCTTTTTGATTTATGGTTTTCTCTGGGTATATGCCCAGAAGTGGGATTGCTGGATCAGATGGTAATTCTATTTCTAGTTTTTTTAAGGAAACTCCATAGTGTTCTCCATAGTGACTGTATCAATTTACATTCCCACCAATAGTGGAAGAGGGCTCCTTTTGTCCACACCCTCCCCAGAATTTGTTGTTTCTAGATTTTCTGATGATGCCGATTCTAACAGGTGTGAGGTGATACCTCATTGTAGTTTTGATTTGCATTTCTCTAATAATTAGTGCTGTTGAGCAGCTTTTCATGTGCGTCTTGGCCATCTCTGTGTCTTCTTTAAAGAAACGTCTCTTTAGATCTTCTGCCCATTTTTGTATTGGCTTGTTTGTTTTTTTAATATTAAGCTGCATGAGCTGTTTATATATATTGGACATTAAACCTTTGTCCATTGATTCGTTTGCAACGATTTTCGCCCCTTCTGAGGGATGCCTTTTTCCATTCCCGTTTTTTTAACCAAACAAGAAAGAAAGAAAAAGAAGCAGAAAACTAATGTGCATAAAATATGCCTTTTGAAACGGTCGTTTTGAAATATGGACGTCCTTTGAATTTTTTGGTCGATATGTGACCCCAGGATTTGTTTTCAGGGCAGGTGTCATTTACAGGCCTGCAATGATTTTGAATATCCACTGACCATTAGCGCTGGGATTAAAGCTGCTGCTGTGTGAAACGGCCACAAGGTGGCAGCAGTTCTCCCTTACCAATTCTGGTTACTAGGGCAACAGAGCCTCAATGGAAGTCGTGTTCTAGATTGGAATTTCGAATGGAATGTGCCAGGAGAAAGCCCCTCAAGTTTGTCTCCCTACTTCTGGTTCGTGTTTTTAATTTAATTTTTATTTTTTATTACAGCAAGTTTGATTACAATGTTTGGCTTGTTGGAGGTGTGGAAGATGTGGTTCTTTTACACATATACAGATGTCTGTTTTTCCTGGGATCCTTTTCCCATGTACGTTATCACAGAATGTTGAGTAGTCTTTTGGTATTCCGTAGTTCTTTGGTGATTATATATGTCACCTGTGTTTGTATAAGTCTGTTAACCCCGATATCGTAATGAAACCAATCCTCTCACCTTTCCATTGGTGAACCATAAGTTTGTTTAATGAAGCTGTGATTGCCCTTCTCCGTGGAAATATCTGCCCTGGTATCCATTTTTAGGTAACACCTATAAGTGATATGATATGATATGTGTCTTTCACTTTCTGACTTACTACATGTCACGTGATTACCTCTAGACTCATCTACGGTGCTGCAAATGGCATTGTGTCCTTTTTTTCCTTGCCTTGTATTCTGACTTAGCGAGGTCCATTTTCAACAATGTGATTCCCTGCGGGTTGTGGATTAGCTGACGTGGGCAGCCTTATCCTGCCGGCCGGCCCTCCCCAGGTGTGCCTGGTTGAGGTCAATATAAACAGCGCTCCAGGCAGCAATTGCCCCTGAACCTGTGCCTGACTCCATATTCTCTGCCCCGTCAGCAGTCTCGGGGCTGTGCTGGTGGGAGGGAGTGAGGGGCCACAGCTTTGTTGGTGGCCCGGTGTGAGTGGGGTTCTGCTGACCTTTCTGCAGGAGTTGCCAGGCTGCCTCCTGTAAAGAAGAGGATGTGTCACCCATACCTTCCGCTGGAATTTCTCTCCGGACAGAGGTGAGGAAGGAAAAAAGCAGTGGGGGCCGGGACAGGTGGGGTATCTCAGGCAGGACAATGGAAAGCTTCCGGAAGAGCGCCCGGGGCCAGGACCACCCTGGCTGGCCTGCAGGCACCAAGTTGGCCTGCGTGCTGTCGCTGGTGTGGCTCCACGGCCCTTCCTCTAGTCTTTCAAGCCCTTGTACATATTCAGGTGTTTTACCTGGGAAGGGTGGGAACAGTTCAGCAGCAGCTGGCCTGGGGCTCAGCTCACCTTTATTCAGAGATGCCACGGCACGGTCCCCCAGCTTTGCAATGAGGACGCTCCTTGTGTGGGGGGTGGGTTGCTGGCAGTATGGGAGATGATTCCCCACCTCTGACGAATTTCAGAATTGTTTACCGCTGGAGCAAGTGCCCTGATAGCGTTTTCCTCTGTATAACTGGTGGGTTCAGGTTTTTCTTCTTTTATGGTTCAAGTTAGCTTGTATTCCTCTTTTATGTATTTATAGATATAAGCATGGAAATAATTCATTCCTATAAATACATCTGTGTGAAGGGAAGAACTTTTTTCTCTTTTATTTTTAAATTTTATTTTTTATAATTTTGAAACTTAATTTTATTTACTTTTTTATACAGCAGGTTATTATTAGTTATGTATTTTATGCATATACATGTATACAGGTCAATCTCAATCTCCCAACTCATCCCACCACCACCACCCCATGGCTTCCCACACTTGGTGTCCATACGGTTGTTCTCTACCTGTGTGTCTCTATTTCTTCCCTGCAAACCAGTTCATCTGTACCATTCTTTAGGTTCCACATATATGCATTAATATACAATATTTGTTTTCCTCTTTCTGACTTACTTCATTCTGTATGACAGTCTCTAGATCCATCGATGTCTCTACAAATGACCCAGTTTCATTCCTTTTTATGGCCGAGTAATATTCCATTTTATATATGTACCCCAATTTTATCCGTTCATCTGTCTGTGGGCATTTAGGTTGCTTCCATTATCTGGCTATTGTAAATAGTGCTGCAATGAACATTGTGGTGAATGTGCCTTTTTGATTTATGGTTTTCTCTGGGTATATGCCCAGAAGTGGGATTGCTGGATCAGATGGTAATTCTATTTCTAGTTTTTTTAAGGAAACTCCATAGTGTTCTCCATAGTGACTGTATCAATTTACATTCCCACCAATAGTGGAAGAGGGCTCCTTTTGTCCACACCCTCCCCAGAATTTGTTGTTTCTAGATTTTCTGATGATGCCGATTCTAACAGGTGTGAGGTGATACCTCATTGTAGTTTTGATTTGCATTTCTCTAATAATTAGTGCTGTTGAGCAGCTTTTCATGTGCGTCTTGGCCATCTCTGTGTCTTCTTTAAAGAAACGTCTCTTTAGATCTTCTGCCCATTTTTGTATTGGCTTGTTTGTTTTTTTAATATTAAGCTGCATGAGCTGTTTATATATATTGGACATTAAACCTTTGTCCATTGATTCGTTTGCAACGATTTTCGCCCCTTCTGAGGGATGCCTTTTTCCATTCCCGTTTTTTTAACCAAACAAGAAAGAAAGAAAAAGAAGCAGAAAACTAATGTGCATAAAATATGCCTTTTGAAACGGTCGTTTTGAAATATGGACGTCCTTTGAATTTTTTGGTCGATATGTGACCCCAGGATTTGTTTTCAGGGCAGGTGTCATTTACAGGCCTGCAATGATTTTGAATATCCACTGACCATTAGCGCTGGGATTAAAGCTGCTGCTGTGTGAAACGGCCACAAGGTGGCAGCAGTTCTCCCTTACCAATTCTGGTTACTAGGGCAACAGAGCCTCAATGGAAGTCGTGTTCTAGATTGGAATTTAGAATGGAATGTGCCAGGAGAAAGCCCCTCAAGTTTGTCTCCCTACTTCTGGTTCGTGTTTTTAATTTAATTTTTATTTTTTATTACAGCAAGTTTGATTACAATGTTTGGCTTGTTGGAGGTGTGGAAGATGTGGTTCTTTTACACATATACAGATGTCTGTTTTTCCTGGGATCCTTTTCCCATGTACGTTATCACAGAATGTTGAGTAGTCTTTTGGTATTCCGTAGTTCTTTGGTGATTATATATGTCACCTGTGTTTGTATAAGTCTGTTAACCCCGATATCGTAATGAAACCAATCCTCTCACCTTTCCATTGGTGAACCATAAGTTTGTTTAATGAAGCTGTGATTGCCCTTCTCCGTGGAAATATCTGCCCTGGTATCCATTTTTAGGTAACACCTATAAGTGATATGATATGATATGTGTCTTTCACTTTCTGACTTACTACATGTCACGTGATTACCTCTAGACTCATCTACGGTGCTGCAAATGGCATTGTGTCCTTTTTTTCCTTGCCTTCTATTCTGACTTAGCGAGGTCCATTTTCAACAATGTGATTCCCTGCGGGTTGTGGATTAGCTGACGTGGGCAGCCTTATCCTGCCGGCCGGCCCTCCCCAGGTGTGCCTGGTTGAGGTCAATATAAACAGCGCTCCAGGCAGCAATAGCCCCTGAACCTGTGCCTGACTCCATATTCTCTGCCCCGTCAGCAGTCTCGGGGCTGTGCTGGTGGGAGGGAGTGAGGGGCCACAGCTTTGTTGGTGGCCCGGTGTGAGTGGGGTTCTGCTGACCTTTCTGCAGGAGTTGCCAGGCTGCCTCCTGTAAAGAAGAGGATGTGTCACCCATACCTTCCGCTGGAATTTCTCTCCGGACAGAGGTGAGGAAGGAAAAAAGCAGTGGGGGCCGGGACAGGTGTGGTATCTCAGGCAGGACAATGGAAAGCTTCCGGAAGAGCGCCCGGGGCCAGGACCACCCTGGCTGGCCTGCAGGCACCAAGTTGGCCTGCGTGCTGTCGCTGGTGTGGCTCCACGGCCCTTCCTCTAGTCTTTCAAGCCCTTGTACATATTCAGGTGTTTTACCTGGGAAGGGTGGGAACAGTTCAGCAGCAGCTGGCCTGGGGCTCAGCTCACCTTTATTCAGAGATGCCTCGGCACGGTCCCCCAGCTTTGCAATGAGGACGCTCCTTGTGTGGGGGGTGGGTTGCTAGCTGTATGGGAGATGATTCCCCACCTCTGACCAATTTCAGAATTGTTTACCGCTGGAGCAAGTGCCCTGATCGCGTTTTCCTCTGTATAACTGGTGGGTTCAGGTTTTTCTTCTTTTATGGTTCAAGTTAGCTTTTATTCCTCTTTTATGTATTTATAGATATAAGCATGGAAATAATTCATTCCTATAAATACATCTGTGTGAAGGGAAGAACTTTTTTCTCCCTTTATTTTTAAATTTTATTTTTTATAATTTTGAAATTTAATTTTATTTACTTTTTTATACAGCAGGTTATTATTAGTTATGTATTTTATGCATATACATGTATACAGGTCAATCTCAATCTCCCAACTCATCCCACCACCACCACCCCATGGCTTCCCACACTTGGTGTCCATACGTTTGTTCTCTACCTGTGTGTCACTATTTCTTCCCTGCAAACCAGTTCATCTGTACCATTTTTTAGGTTCCACATATATGCATTAATATACAATATTTGTTTTCCTCTTTCTGACTTACTTCATTCTGTATGACAGTCTCTAGATCCATCGATGTCTCTACAAATGACCCAGTTTCATTCCTTTTTATGGCCGAGTAATATTCCATTTGATATGTGTACCCCAATTTTATCCGTTCATCTGTCTGTGGGCATTTAGGTTGCTTCCATTACCTGGCTATTGTAAATAGTGCTGCAATGAACATTGTGGTGAATGTGCCTTTTTGATTTATGGTTTTCTCTGGGTATATGCCCAGAAGTGGGATTGCTGGATCAGATGGTAATTCTATTTCTAGTTTTTTTAAGGAAACTCCATAGTGTTCTCCATAGTGACTGTATCAATTTACATTCCCACCAATAGTGGAAGAGGGCTCCTTTTGTCCACACCCTCCCCAGAATTTGTTGTTTCTAGATTTTCTGATGATGCCGATTCTAAAAGGTGTGAGGTGATACCTCATTGTAGTTTTGATTTGCATTTCTCTAATAATTAGTGCTGTTGAGCAGCTTTTCATGTGCGTCTTGGCCATCTCTGTGTCTTCTTTAAAGAAACGTCTCTTTAGATCTTCTGCCCATTTTTGTATTGGCTTGTTTGTTTTTTTAATATTAAGCTGCATGAGCTGTTTATATATATTGGACATTAAACCTTTGTCCATTGATTCGTTTGCAACGATTTTCGCCCCTTCTGAGGGATGCCTTTTTCCATTCCCGTTTTTTTAACCAAAAAAGAAAGAAAGAAAAAGAAGCAGAAAACTAATGTGCATAAAATATGCCTTTTGAAACGGTCGTTTGGAATATGGACGTCCTTTGAATTTTTTGGTCGATATGTGACCCCAGGATTTGTTTTCAGGGCAGGTGTCATTTACAGGCCTGCAATGATTTTGAATATCCACTGACCATTAGCGCTGGGATTAAAGCTGCTGCTGTGTGAAACGGCCACAAGGTGGCAGCAGTTCTCCCTTACCAATTCTGGTTACTAGGGCAACAGAGCCTCAATGGAAGTCGTGTTCTAGATTGGAATTTAGAATGGAATGTGCCAGGAGAAAGCCCCTCAAGTTTGTCTCCCTACTTCTGGTTCGTGTTTTTAATTTAATTTTTATTTTTTATTACAGCAAGTTTGATTACAATGTTTGGCTTGTTGGAGGTGTGGAAGATGTGGTTCTTTTACACATATACAGATGTCTGTTTTTCCTGGGATCCTTTTCCCATGTACGTTATGACAGAATGTTGAGTAGTCTTTTGGTATTCCGTAGTTCTTTGGTGATTATATATGTCACCTGTGTTTGTATAAGTCTGTTAACCCCGATATCGTAATGAAACCAATCCTCACACATTTCCATTGGAGAACCATAAGTTTGTTTAATGAATCTGTGCTTGCCCTTCTCCGTGGAAATATCTGCCCTGGTATCCATTTTCAGGTAACACCTATAAGTGATATGATATGATATGTGTCTTTCACTTTCTGACTTACTACATGTCACGTGATTACCTCTAGACTCATCTACGGTGCTGCAAATGGCATTGTGTCCTTTTTTTCCTTGCCTTCTATTCTGACTTAGCGATGTCCATTTTCAACAATGTGATTCCCTGCGGGTTGTGGATTAGCTGACGTGGGCAGCCTTATCCTGCCGGCCGGCCCTCCCCAGGTGTGCCTGGTTGAGGTCAATATAAACAGCGCTCCAGGCAGCAATAGCCCCTGAACCTGTGCCTGACTCCATATTCTCTGCCCCGTCAGCAGTCTCGGGGCTGTGCTGGTGGGAGGGAGTGAGGGGCCACAGCTTTGTTGGTGGCCCGGTGTGAGTGGGGTTTGCTGACCTTTCTGCAGGAGTTGCCAGGCTGCCTCCTGTAAAAAGAGGATATGTCACCCATAACTTCCACTGGAATATCTCTCCGGGCTGAGGTGAGGAAGGAAAAAAAGGAGTGGGGGCCGGGACAGGAGGGGTATCTCAGGCAGGGCAATGGAAAGCTTCCAGAAGAGCGCCCGTGGCAAGGACCATCCTGGCTGACCTGCAGGCACCAAGTTTGCCTGGGTGCTGTCGCTGGTGTGGCTCCACGGCCCTTCCTCTAGGCTTTCAAGCCCTTGTACATATTCAGGTGTTTCACCTGGGAAGGGTGGTAACTGTTCAGCAGCATCTGAACTGGGGCTCAGCTCACGTTTACTCACAGAGTCCTCAGCACGGTCTCCCAGCTTTGCAATAAGGACGCTCCTTGCGTGGGTGGGCGGGGCTGCTGGCTGTATTGGAGATGATTCCCCACCTCTGACCAATTTCAGAATTGTTTACCACTGGAGCAAGTGCCTTGGTAGTGTTTTCCTCTGTATAACTTTTAGGTTCAGTTTTTTTTTCTTTTTTGGTTCAAGTTAGATTTTATTCCTCTTTTATGTATTTATAGATATAAGCATGGAAATAATTCATTCTTATAAATACATCAGTGTGAAGGGAAGAACTTTTTTCTGTTTTATTTTTACATTTTATATTTAAACATTTTGAAATTTAATTTTATTTTTTTTATACAGTAGGTTATTATTAGTTATCTATTTTATGCATAGACATGTATACAGGTCAATCCCAATCTCCCAACTCATCCCACCACCACCACCCCAAGGCTTCCCCCACTTTGTGTCCATACGTTTGTTCTCTACCTCTGTGTCTCTATTTCTGACCTGCAAACCAGTTCATCTGTACCATTTTTCTATGTTCCTCATATAGGCATTAATATACAATATTTGTTTTTCTCTTTCTGACTTACTTCACTCTGTATGACAGTCTCTAGATCCATCAACTTCTCTACAAATGACCCAGTTTCATTCCTTTTTATGGCTGAGTAATATTCCATTTTATATATGTACCACATCTTTATCCATTCGTCTGTCTGTGGGCATTTAGGTTGCTTCCATTACCTGGCTATTGTAAATAGTGCTGCAATGAACATTGTGGTGAATGTGTCTTTGTGATTTATGGTTTTCTCTGGGTATATGCCCAGAAGTGGGATTGCTGGATCCTATGGTAATTCTCTTTTTAGTTTTTTAAAGGAACCTCCATACTGTTCTCCATAGTGACTGTATCAATTTACATTCCCACCAATAGCGGAAGAGGGTTCCTTTTCTCCACACCCTCCCCAGAATTTGTTGTTTGTAGATTATCTGATGATGCCGATTCTAACAGGTGTGAGGTCTTACCTCATTGTAGTTTTGATTTGCATTTCTCTAATAATTAGTGATGTTGAGCAGCTTTTCATGTGCGTCTTGGCCATCTCTGTGTCTTCTTTGAAGAAACGTCTATTTAGATCTTCTGCCCATTTTTGTATTGGGTTGTTTGTTTTATTAATATTAAGCTGCATGAGCTGTTTATATATATTGGAGATTAAACCTTTGTCCATTGATTCGTTTGTGAACGTTTTCGCCCATTCTGTGGGTTGCCTTTTTCCATTCCCGTTTTTTTAACCAAGAAAGAAAGAAAGCAAAAGAAGCAGAACACTAATGTGCGTGAAATATGCCTCTTGAAGCTGTCGTTTTGAAATATGGACGTCTTTTGAATTTTTTGGTCGATATATGACCCCAGGATTTGTTTTCAGGGCAGGTGTCATTTACAGGCCTGTAATGATTTGGAATATCCACTGACCATTAGCGCTGGGATTAAAGCTGCTGTTGTGTGAAACGGCCACAAGGTGGCAGCAGTTCTCCCTTACCAAATCTGGTTACTAGGGCAGCAGAGCCTCAAAGGAAGTCGCATTCTAGTTTGGAATGTAGAACGGAATGTGCCAGGAGAAAGCCCCTCAAGTGTGACTCACTACTTCTTGGTCGTGTTTTTAATTTAATTTTTTATTTTTTATTACAGCAAGTTTGAGTACAACGTTTAGCTTGTTGTAGGTGTGCAAGAGGTGGTTCTTTTACACATATACATATGTCTGTTCTTCCTGGGATCCTTTTCCCATGTACGTTATGAGAGAATGTTCAGTAGTCTTTCTTGGTACTCCGTAGGTCTTTGGTGATTATATACGTCTACTGTGTTTGTATATGTCTGTTAACCCCAATATCGTAATGAATTCAATCCTCACACCTTTCCTTTGGTGAACCATAATTTGTTTAATGAATCTGTGATTGCCCTTCTCCGTGGAAATATCTGCCCTGGTATCACTTTATAGGTAACACCTATAAGTGATATGATATGATATGTGTCTTTCACTTTCTGACATACTCTAAGTCAGCGTGATTACCTCGGGAATCATCTACGGTGCTGCAAATGGCATTGTGTCCTTTTTTCCCTAGGCGAATATTCTGTCTTAGCGAGGTCCATTTTCTGCAATGTGATTCCCTGAGGGCTGAGGATTAGCTGACCTGGGCGGCCTGACCCTGCCGGCAAGCCCTCCCCAGGTGTGCCTGGGTTGAGGTCAATATAAACAGCACTCCAGGCAGCAATAGCCCCTGCAGCTGTGCCTGACTCCATATTCTCTGCCCCTTCAGCAGTCTCGGGGCTGTGCTGGTGGGAGGGTGTTAGGGTCCACGGCTTTGTGGGTGGCCCGGTGTGAGTGGGGCTCTGCTGGACTTTCTGCAGGAGTTGCCAGGCTGCCACCTGTAAAGAAGAGGATGTGTCACCCATAACTTCCACTGGAATATCTCTCCGCGCTGAGGTGAGTAAGGAAAAAAAGGAGTGGGGGCCGGGACAGGATGGGTATCTCAGGCAGGGCAATGGAAAGCTTCCAGAAGAGCGCCCGTGGCCAGGACCATCCTGGCTGACCTGCAGGCACCAAGTTGGACTGCGTGCTGTCGCTGGTGTGGCTCCACGGCCCTTCCTCTACGCTTTCAAGCCCTTGTACATATTCAGGTGTTTCACCTGGGAAGGGTGGGAACAGTTCAGCAGCAGCTGGCCTGGGGCTCAGCTCACGTTTACTCACAGAGGCCTCGGCACGGTGCCACAGCTTTGCAATAAGGACGCTCCTTGCGTGGGCGGGCGGTCTGCTGGCTCTATGGGAGATGATTCCCAACCTCTGACCAATTTCAGAATTGTTTACCACTGGAGCAAGTGCCTTGGTAGTGTTTTCCTCTGTATATCTGTTAGGTTGAGTTTTTTTTTCTTTTTTGGTTCAAGTTAGATTTTATTCCTCTTTTATGTATTTATAGATATAAGCATGGAAATAATTCATTCTTATAAATACATCAGTGTGAATGGAAGAACATTTTTTTCTGTTTTACTTTTACATTTTATTTTTAAAAATTTTGAAATTTAATTTTATTTATTTTTTTATACAGTAGGTTATTATTAGTTATCTATTTTATGCATAAACATGTATACAGGTCAATCCCAATCTCCCAACTCATCCCACCACCACCACCCCATGGCTTCCCCCACTTTGTGTCCATACGTTTGTTCTCTACCTCTGTGTCTCTATTTCTGCCCTGCAAACCAGTTCATCTGTACCATTTTTCTAGGTTCCACATATAGGCATTAATATACAATATTTGTTTTTCTCTTTCTGACTTACTACACTCTGCATGACAGTCTCTAGATCCATCAACTTCTCAACAAATGACCCAGTTTCATTCCTTTTTATGGCTGAGTAATATTCCATTTTATATATATACCACATCTTTATCCTTTCGTCTGTCTCTGGCCATTTATGTTGCTTCCATTACCTGGCTATTGTAAATAGTGCTGCAATGAACATTGTGGTGAATGTGTCTTTGTGATTTATGGTTTTCTCTGGGTATATGCCCAGAAGTGGGATTGCTGGATCCTACGGTAATTCTCTTTTTAGTTTTTTAAAGGAACCTCCATACTGTTCTCCATAGTGACTGTATCAAATTACTTTCCCACCAATAGCGGAAGAGGGTTCCTTTTGTCCACACCCTCCCCAGAATTTGTTCTTTGTAGATTATCTGATGATGCTGATTCTAACAGGTGTGAGGTCTTACCTCATTGTAGTTTTGATTTGCATTTCTCTAATACTTAGTGATGTTGAGCAGCTTTTCATGTGTGTCTTGGCCATCTCTGTGTCTTCTTTGAAGAAATGTCTCTTTAGATGTTCTGCCCATTTTCGTATTGGGTTGTTTGTTTTATTAATATTAAGCTGCATGAGCTGTTTATATATATTGGAGTTTAAACCTTTGTCCATTGATTCGTTTATGAACGTTTTCGCCCATTCTGAGGGTTGCCTTTTTCCATTCCCGTTTTTTTAACAAAGAAAGAAAGAAAGCAAAAGAAGCAGAACACTAATGTGCGTGAAATATGCCTCTTGAAACTGTCGTTTTGAAATATGGACGTCTTTTGAATTTTTTGGTCGATATATGACCCCAGGATTTGTTTTCAGGGCAGGTGTCATTTACAGGCCTGTAATGATTTTGAATATCCACTGATCATTAGCGCTGGGATTAAAGCTGCTGTTGTGTGAAACGGCCACAAGGTGGCAGCAGTTCTCCCTTACCAAATCTGGTTACTAGGGCAGCAGAGACTCAATGGAAGTCGCTTTCTAGATTGGAATTTAGAACGCAATGTGCCAGGAGAAAGCCCCTCAAGTTTGTCTCATTACTTCTTGTTCGTGTTTTTAATTTAATTTTTTTTATTTTTTATTACAGCAAGTTTGAGTACAACGTTTAGCTTGTTGTAGGTGTGCAAGAGGTGGTTCTTTTAAACATATACACATGTCTGTTCTTCCTGGGATCCTTTTCCCATGTACGTTATGACAGAATGTTGAGTAGTCTTCTCTTGGTACTCCGTAGGTCTTTGGTGATTATATACGTCTACTGTGTTTGTATATGTCTGTTAACCCCAATATCGTAATGAATTCAATCCTCACACCTATCCTTTGGTGAACCATAAGTTTGTTTAATGAATCTGTGATTGCCCTTCTCCGTGGAAATATCTGCCCTGGTATCAATTTATAGGTAACACCTATAAGTGATATGATATGATATGTGTCTTTCACTTTCTGACTTAGTCCAAGTCACGTTTACCTCGGGACTCATCTACGGTGCTGCAAATGGCATTGTGTCCTTTTTTTCCTTGTCGAATATTCTGTCTTAGCGAGGTCCATTTTCTGCAATATGATTCCCTGAGGGCTGAGGATTAGCTGACATGGGCAGCCTGACCCTGCCAGCAAGCCCTCCCCAGGTGTGCCTGGGTTGAGGTCAATATAAACAGCACTCCAGGCAGCAATAGCCCCTGCAGCTGTGCCTGACTCCATATTCTCTGCACCATCAGCAATCTCAGGGCTCTGCTGGTGGGAGGGTGTGAGGGTCCACGGCTTTTTGGGTGGCCCGGTGTGAGTGGGGCTCTGCTGGACTTTCGGCAGGAGTTGCCAGGCTGCCACCTGTAAAGAAGAGGATGTGTCACCCATAACTTCCACTGGAATATCTCTCCGGGCTGAGGTGAGGAAGGAAAAAAAGGAGTGGGGGCCGGGACAGGGAGGGTATCTCAGGCAGGGCAATGGAAAGCTTCCAGAAGAGCGCCCGCGGCCAGGACCATCCTGGCTGACCTGCAGGCACCAAGTTGGCCTGCGTGCTGTCGCTGGTGTGGCTCCACGGCCCTTCCTCTAGGCTTTCAAGCTCTTGTACATATTCAGGTGTTTCACCTGGGAAGGGTGGGAACAGTTCAGCAGCAGCTCGCCTGGGGCTCAGCTCACGTTTACTCACAGAGGCCTCTGCACAGTCCCACAGCTTTGCAATAAGGACGCTCCTTGCGTGGGCGGGCGGGGCTGCTGGCTGTATGGGGGATGATTCCCCACCTCTGACCAATTTCAGAATTGTTGACCACTGGAGCAAGTGCCTTGGTTGTGTTTCCCTCTGTATAACTGTTAGGTTCAGCTTTATTTTTTCTTTTTTGGTTCATGTTAGATTTTATTCCTCTTTTATGTATTTATGGACATAAGCATGGAAATAATTCATTCTTATAAATACATCAGTGTGAATGGAAGAACTTTTTTTCTGTTTTATTTTTACATTTTATTTTTAAAATTTTGAAATTTAATTTTATTTATTTTTTTATAGAGTAGGTTATTATTAGTTATCTATTTTATGCATAGACATGTATATAGGTCAATCCCAATCTCCCAACTCATCCCACCACCACCACCCCATGGCTTCCCCCACTTTGTGTCCATACGTTTGTTCTCTGCCTCTGTGTCTCTATGTCTTCCCTGTAAACCAGTTCATCTGTACCATTTTTCTAGGTTCCACATATAGGCATTAATATACAATATTTTTTTCCCTTTCTGACTTACTACACTCTGTATGACAGTCTCTAGATCCATCAACTTCTCTACAAATGACCCAGTTTCATTCCTTTTTATGGCTGAGTAATATTCCATTTCATATATGTACCACATCTTTATCCATTCGTCTGTCTGTGGCCATTTAAGTTGCCCTCACTACCTGGCTATTGTAAATAGTGCTGCAATGCACATTGTGGTGAATGTGTCTCTGTGATTTATGGTTTTCTCTGGGTAAATGCCCAGAAGTGGGATTGCTGGATCCTATGGTAATTCTCTTTTTAGTTTTTTTAAAGGAACCTCCATACTGTTCTCCTAAGTGACTGTATCAATTTACATTCCCACCAATAGTGGAAGAGGGTTCCTTTTGTCCACACCCTCCCCAGAATTTGTTGTTTGTAGATTATCTGATGGTGCCGATTCTAACAGGTGTGAGGTCTTACCTCATTGTAGTTTTGATTTGCATTTCTCTAATAATTAGTGATGTTGAGCAGCTTTTCATGTGCGTCTGGCCATCTCTGTGTCTTCTTTGAAGAAACGTCTATTTAGATCTTCTGCCCATTTTTGTATTGGGTTGTTTGTTTTATTAATATTAAGCTGCATGAGCTGTTTATATATATTGGAGATTAAACCTTTGTCCATTGATTCTTTTGTGAACGTTTTCGCCCATTCTGAGGGTTGCCTTTTTCCATTCCCGTTTTTTTAACAAAGAAAGAAAGCAAGCAAAAGAAGCAGAACACTAATGTGCGTGAAATATGCCTCTTGAAACTGTCGTTTTGAAATATGGACGTCTTTTGAATTTTTTGGTCGATATATGACCCCAGGATTTGTTTTCAGGGCAGGTGTCATTTACAGGCCTGTAATGATTTGAAATATCCACTGACCATTAGCGCTGGGATTAAAGCTGCTGTTGTGTGAAACGGCCACAAGGTGGCAGCAGTTCTCCCTTACCAAATCTGGTTACTAGGGCAGAAGAGCCTCAATGGAAGTCGCTTTCTAGATTGGAATGTAGAACGGAATGTGCCAGGAGAAAGCCCCTCAAGTTTGTCTCCCTACTTCTTGTTCGTGTTTTTAATTTAATTTTTTCTTTTTTATTACATCAAGTTTGAGTACAACGTTTAGCTTGTTGTAGGTGTGCAAGAGGTTGGTTCTTTTACACATATACATATTTCTGTTCTTCCTGGGATCCTTTTCCCATGTACTTTATGACAGAATGTTGGGGAGTCTTCTCTTGGTACTCCGTAGGTCTTTGGTGATTATATACGTCTACTGTGTTTGTATATGTCTGTTAACCCCAATATCGTAATGAATTCAATCCTCACACCTTTCCTTTGGTGAACCATAAGTTTGTTTAATGAATCTGTGATTGCCCTTCTCCGTGGAAATATCTGCCCTGGTATCAATTTATAGGTAACACCTATAGGTGATATGATATGATATGTGTCTTTCACTTTCTGACTTACTCCAAGTCACGTGATTACCTCTAGACTCATCTACGGTGCTGCAAATGGCATTGTGTCCTTTTTTTCCTTGGCGAATATTCTGTCTTAGCGAGGTCCATTTTCTGCAATGTGATTCCCTGAGGGCTGAGGATTAGCTGACCTGGGCAGCCTGACCCTGCCGGCAAGCCCTCCCCAGGTGTGCCTGGGTTGAGGTCAATATAAACAGCACTCCAGGCAGCAATAGCCCCTGCAGCTGTGCCTGACTCCATATTCTCTGCCCCGTCAGCAGTCTCGGGGCTGTGCTGGTGGGAGGGTTTGAGGGTCCACGGCTTTGTGGGTGGCCCGGTGTGAGTGGGGCTCTGCTGGACTTTCGGCAGGAGTTGCCAGGCTGCCACCTGTAAAGAAGAGGATGTGTCACCCATAACTTCCACTGGAATATCTCTTCGGGCTGAGGTGAGGAAGGAAAAAAAGGAGTGGGGGCCGGGACAGGAGGGGTATCTCAGGCAGGGCAATGGAAAGCTTCCAGAAGAGCGCCCGTGGCCAGGACCATCCTGGCTGACCTGCAGGCACCAAGTTGGCCTGCGTGCTGTCGCTGGTGTGGATCCACGGCCCTTCCTCTAGGCTTTCAAGCCCTTGTACATATTCAGGTGTTTCACCTGGGAAGGGTGGGAACAGTTCAGCAGCATCTGGCCTGGGGCTCAGCTCACGTTTACTCACAGAGGCCTAGGCACGGTCTCCCAGCTTTGCAATAAGGACGCTCCTTGCGTGCGCGGGCTGGGCTGCTGGCTGTATGGGAGATGATTCCCCACTTCTGACCTTTTTCTGAATTGTTTACCACTGGAGCAAGTGCCTTGGTAGTGTTTTCCTCTGTATAACTGTTAGGTTCAGTTTTTTTTTTCTTTTTTGGTTCAAGTTAGATTTTATTCCTCTTTTACGTATTTATAGATATAAGCATGGAAATAATTCATTCTTATAAATACATCAGTGTGAATGGAAGAACTTTTTTTCTGTTTTCTTTTTACATTTTATTTTAAAATTTTTGAAATTTAATTTTATTTATTTTTTTTATACAGTAGGTTATTATTAGTTTTCTATTTTATGCATATACATGTATACAGGTCAATCCCAATCTATCAACTCATTCCACCACCACCACCCCATGGCTTCCCCCACTTTGTGTCCATATGTTTGTTCTCTACCTCTGTGTCTCTATTTCTGCCCTGCAAACCAGTTCATCTGTACCATTTTTCTAGGTTCCACATATAGGCATTAATATACAATATTTGTTTCTCTCTTTCTGACTTACTTCACTCTGTATGACAGTCTCTAGATCCATCAACTTCTCTAAAAATGACCCAGTTTCATTCCTTTTATGGCTGAAGTAATATTCCATATTATATATGTACCACATCTTTATCCATTCGTCTGTCTGTGGGCATTTAGGTTGCTCCCATTACCTGGTTATTGTAATTAGTGCTGCAATGAACATGGTGGTGAATGTGTCTCTGTGATTTATGGTTTTCTCTGGGTATATGCCCAGAAGTGGGATTGCTGGATCCTATGGTAATTCTCTTTTTAGTTCTTAAAGATACCTCCATACTGTTCTCCATAGTGACTGTATCAATTTACATTCCCACCAATAGCGGAAGAGGGTTCCTTTTGTCCACACCTTCCCCAGAATTTGTTGTTTGTAGATTATCTGATGATGCCGATTCTAACAGGTGTGAAGTCTTACCCCATTGTAGTTTTGATTTGCATTTCTCTAATAATTAGTGATGGTGAGCAGCTTTACATGTGCGTCTTGGCCATCTCTGTGTCTTCTTTGAAGAAACGTCTATTTAGATCTTCTGCCCATTTTTGTATTGGGTTGTTTGTTTTATTAATATTAAGCTGCTTGGGCTGTTAATATATATTGCAGATTAAATCTTTGTCCATTGATTCGTTTGTGAACGTTTTCGCCCATTCTGAGGGTTGCCTTTTTCCATTCCCGTTCTTTTAACAAAGAAAGAAAGAAAGCAAAAGAAGCAGAACACTAATGTGCGTGAAATATGCCTCTTGAAACTGTCGTTTTGAAATATGGACGTCTTTTGAATTTTTTGGTCGATATATGACCCCAGGATTTGTTTTCAGGGCAGGTGTCATTTACAGGCCTGTAATGATTTGGAATATCCACTGACCATTAGCGCTGGGATTAAAGCTGCTGTTGTGTGAAACGGCCACAAGGTGGCAGTAGCTCTCCCTTACCAAATGTGGTTACTAGGGCAGCAGAGCCTCAGTGGAAGTCGCCTTCTAGATTGGAATGTAGAACGGAATGTGCCAGGAGAAAGCTCCTCAAGTGTGTCTCACAACTTCTTGGTCGTGTTTTTAATTTAATTTTTTATTTTTTATTACAGCAAGTGTGAGTACAACGTTTAGCTTGTTGTAGGTGTGCAAGAGGTGGTTCTTTTACACATATACATATGTCTGTTCTTCCTGGGATCCTTTTCCCATATACGTTATGACAGAATGTTGAGTAGTCTTCTCTTGGTACTCCGTAGGTCTTTGGTGATTATATACGTCTACTGTGTTTGTATATGTCTGTGAACCCCAATATCGTAATGAATTCAATCCTCACACCTTTCCTTTGGTGAACCATAAGTTTGTTTAATGAATCTGTGATTGCCCTTCTCCGTGGAAATATCTGCCCTGGTATCAATTTATAGGTAACACCTATAAGTGATATGATATGATATGTGTCTTTCACTTTCTGACTTACTCCAAGTCACGTGATTACCTCGAGACTCATCTACGGTGCTGCAAATGGCATTGTGTCCTTTTTTTCCTTGGCGAATATTCTGTCTTATCGAGGTCCATTTTCTGCAATGTGATTCCCTGAGGGCTGAGGATTAGCTGACCTGGGCAGCCTGACCCTGCCGGCAAGCCCTCCCCAGTTGTGCCTGGGATGAGGTCAATATAAACAGCACTCCAGGCAGCAATAGCCCCTGCAGCTGTGCCTGACTCCATATTCTCTGCCCCGTCAGCAGTCTCGGGGCTGTGCTGGTGGGAGGGTGTGAGGGTCCACGGCTTTGTGCGTGGCCCGGTGTGAGTGGGGCTCTGCTGGACATTCGGCAGGAGTTGCCAGGCTGCCACCTCTAAAGAAGAGGATGTGTCACCCATAACTTCCACTGGAATATCTCTCCGGGCTGAGGTGAGTAAGGAAAAAAAGGAGTGGGGGCCGGGACAGGAGGGGTATCTCAGGCAGGGCAATGGAAAGCTTCCAGAAGAGCGCCCGTGGCCAGGACCATCCTGGCTGACCTACAGGCACCAAGTTGGCCTACGTGCTGTCGCTAGAGTGGCTCCACGGCCCTTCCTCTAGGCTTTCAAGCCCTTGTACATATTCAGGTGTTTCACCTGGGAAGGGTGGGAACAGTTCAGCAGCAGCTGGCCTGGGGCTCAGCTCACGTTTACTCACAGAGGCCTCGGCACGGTCCCCCAACTTTGCAATAAGGATGCTCCTTGCGTGGTCGGGCGTGGTGCAGGCTGTATGGGAGATGATTCCCCACCTCTGACCAATTTCAGAATTGTTTACCACTGGAGCAAGTGCCTTGGTAGTATTTTCCTCTGTATAACTGTTAGGTTCAGTTTTTTTTTCTTTTTTGGTTCAAGTTCGATTATATTCCTGTTTTATGTGTTTATGGATATAAGCATGGAAATAATTCATTCTTATAAATACATCAGTGTGAATGGAAGAACTTTTTTTCTGTTTTATTTTTACATTTTATTTTTAAAAATTTTGAAATTTAATTTTATTTATTTTTTTTATACAGTAGGTTATTATTAGTTATCTATTTTATGCATATACATGTATACCGGTCAATCCCAATCTCCCAACTCATCCCACCACCACCACCCCATGGCTTCCCCCACTTTGTGTCCATACGTTTGTTCTCTACCTCTGTGTCTCTATTTCTGCCCTGCAAACCAGTTCATCTGTACCATTTTTCTAGGTTCCTCATATAGGCATTAATATACAATATTTGTTTTTCTCTTTCTGACTTACTTTACTCTGTATGACAGTCTCTAGATCCATCAACTTCTCTACAAATGACCCAGTTTCCTTCCTTTTTATGGCTGAGTAATATTCCATTTTATATATGTACCACGTCTTTATCCATTCGCCTGTCTGTGGGCATTTAGGTTGCTTCCATTACCTGGCTATTGTAAATAGTTCTGCAATGAACATTGTGGTGAATGTGTCTTTGTGACTTATGGTTTTCTCTGGGTATATGCCCAGAAGTGGGATTGCTGGATCCTATGGTAATTCTCTTTTTAGTTTTTTAAAGGAACCTCCGAACTGTTCTCCATAGTGACTGTATCAATTTACATTCCCACCAAGAGCGGAAAAGGGTTCCTTTTGTCCACACCCTCCCCAGAATTTGTTGTTTGTAGATTATCTGATGATGCCAATTCTAACAGGTGTGAGGACTTAACTCATTGTAGTTTGATTTGCATTTCTCTAATAATTAGTGATGTTGAGCAGCTTTTCATGTGCGTCTTGGCCATCTCTATGTCTTCTTTGAAGAAACGTCTCTTTAGATCTTCTGCCCATTTTTGTATTGGGTTGTTTGTTTTATTAATATTAAGCTGCATGAGCTGTTTATATATATTGGTGATTAAACCTTTGTCCATTGATTCGTTTGTGAACGTTTTCGCCCATTCTGAGGGTTGCCTTTTTCCATTCCCGTTTTTTTAACAAAGAAAGAAAGAAAGCAAAAGAAGCAGAACACTAATGTGCGTGAAATATGCCTCTTGAAACTGTCGTTTTGAAATATGGACGTCTTTTGAATTTTTTGGTCGATATATGACCCCAGGATTTGTTTTCAGGGCAGGTGTCATTTTCAGGCCTGTAATGATTTGGAATATCCACTGACCATTAGCGCTGGATTAAAGCTGCTGTTGTGTGAAACGGCCACAAGGTGGCAGCAGTTCTCCCTTACCAATTCTGGTTACTAGGGCAGCAGAGCCTCAATGGAAGTCGCGTTCTAGATTGGAATGTAGAACGGAATGTGCCAGGAGAAAGCCCCTCAAGTTTGTCTCACTACTTCTTGTTCGTGTTTTTAATTTAATTTTTTATTTTTTATTTCAGCAAGTTTGAGTACAACGTGTAGCTTGTTGTAGGTGTGCAAGAGGTGGTTCTTTTACACATATACATATGTCTGTTCTTCCTGGGATCCTTTTCCCATGTACGTTATGACAGAATGTTGAGTAGTGTTCTCTTGGTACTCCGTAGGTCTTTGGTGATTATATACGTCTACTGTGTTTGTATATGTCTGTTAACCCCAATATCGTAATGAATTCAATCCTCACACCTTTCCTTTGGTGAACCATAAGTTTGTTTAATGAATCTGTGATTGCCCTTCTCCGTGGAAATATCTGCCCTGGTATCAATTTATAGGTAACACCTATAAGTGATATGATATGATATGTGTCTTTCACTTTCTGACTTACTCCAAGTCACGTGATTACCTCGAGACTCATCTACGGTGCTGCAAATGGCATTGTGTCCTTTTTCCTTGGCAAATATTCTGTCTTAGCGAGGTCCATTTTCTGCAATGTGATTCCCTGAGGGCTGAGGATTAGCTGAACTGGGCAGCCTGACCCTGCCAGCAAGCCCTCCCCAGGTGTGCCTGTGTTGAGGTCAATATAAACAGCACTCCAGGCAGCAATAGCCCCTGCAGCTGTGCCTGACTCCATATTCTCTGCCCCGTCAGCAGTCTCGGGGCTGTGCTGGTGGGAGGGTGTGAGGGTCCACGGCTTTGTGGGTAGCCCGGTGTGAGTGGGGCTCTGCTGGACTTTCGGCAGGAGTTGCCAGGCTGCCACCTGTAAAGAAGAGGATGTGTCACCCATAACTTCCACTGGAATATCTCTCCGGGCTGAGGTGAGGAAGGAAAAAAAGGAGTGGGGGCCGGGACAGGAGGGGTGTCTCAGGCAGGGCAATGGAAAGCTTCCAGAAGAGCGCCCGTGGCCAGGACCATCCTGGCTGATCTGTAGGCACCAAGATGGCCTTTGTGCTGTCGCTAGTGTGGCTCCACTGCCCTTCCTCTAGGCTTTCAAGCCCTTGAACATATTCAGGTGTTTCACCTGGGAAGGGTGGGAACAGTTCAGCAGCAGCTGGCCTGGGGCTCAGCTCACGTTTACTCACAGAGGCCTCGGCACGGTCCCCCAGCTTTGCAATAAGGATGCTCCTTGCGTGGGCGGGCGGGGCTGCTGGCTGTATGGGAGATGATTCCCCACCTCTGACCAATTTCAGAATTGTTTACCACTGGAGCAAGTGCCTTGGTAGTATTTTCCTCTGTATAACTGTTAGGTTCAGTTTTTTTTTCTTTTTTGGTTCAAGTTAGATTCTATTCCTGTTTTATGTGTTTATGGATATAAGCATGGAAATAATTCATTCTTATAAATACATCAGTGTGAATGGAAGAACTTTTTTTCTGTTTTATTTTTACATTTTATTTTTAAAAATTTTGAAATTTAATTTTATTTATTTTTTTTATACAGTAGGTTATTATTAGTTATCTATTTTATGCATATACATGTATACCGGTCAATCCCAATCTCCCAACTCATCCCACCACCACCACCCCATGGCTTCCCCCACTTTGTGTCCATACGTTTGTTCTCTACCTCTGTGTCTCTATTTCTGCCCTGCAAACCAGTTCATCTGTACCATTTTTCTAGGTTCCACATATAGGCATTAATATACAATATTTGTTTTTCTCTTTCTGACTTACTTTACTCTGTATGACAGTCTCTAGATCCATCAACTTCTCTACAAATGACCCAGTTTCATTCCTTTTTATGGCTGAGTAATATTCCATTTTATATATGTACCACGTCTTTATCCATTCGCCTGTCTGTGGGCATTTAGGTTGCTTCCATTACCTGGCTATTGTAAATAGTGCTGCAATGAACATTGTGGTGAATGTGTCTTTGTGACTTATGGTTTTCTCTGGGTATATGCCCAGAAGTGGGATTGCTGGATCCTGTGGTAATTCTCTTTTTAGTTTTTTAAAGGAACCTCCGTACTGTTCTCCATAGTGACTGTATCAATTTACATTCCCACCAATAGCGGAAAAGGGTTCCTTTTGTCCACACCCTCCCCAGAATTTGTTGTTTGTAGATTATCTGATGATGCCAATTCTAACAGGTGTGAGGACTTAACTCATTGTAGTTTTGATTTGCATTTCTCTAATAATTAGTGATGTTGAGCAGCTTTTCATGTGCGTCTTGGCCATCTCTGTGGCTTCTTTGAAGAAACGTCTCTTTAGATCTTCTGCCCATTTTTGTATTGGGTTGTTTGTTTTATTAATATTAAGGTGCATGAGCTGTTTATATATATTGGTGATTAAACCTTTGTCCATTGATTCGTTTGTGAACGTTTTCGCCCATTCTGAGGGTTGCCTTTTTCCATTCCCGTTTTTTTAACAAAGAAAGAAAGAAAGCAAAAGAAGCAGAACACTAATGTGCGTGAAATATGCCTCTTGAAACTGTCGTTTTGAAATATGGACGTCTTTTGAATTTTTTGGTCGATATATGACCCCAGGATTTGTTTTCAGGGCAGGTGTCATTTACAGGCCTGTAATGATTTGGAATATCCACTGACCATTAGCGCTGGGATTAAAGCTGCTGTTGTGTGAAACGGCCACAAGGTGGCAGCAGTTCTGCCTTACCAAATCTGGTGACTAGGGCAGCAGAGCCTCAATGGAAGTCGCGTTCTAGATTGGAATGTAGAACGGAATGTGCCAGGAGAAAGCCCCTCAAGTTTGTCTCACTACTTCTTGTTCGTGTTTTTAATTTAATTTTTTATTTTTTATTTCAGCAAGTTTGAGTACAACGTTTAGCTTTTTGTAGGTGTGCAAGAGGTGGTTCTTTTACACATATACATATGTCTGTTCTTCCTGGGATCCTTTTCCCATGTACGTTATGACAGAATGTTGAGTAGTCTTCTCTTGGTACTCCGTAGGTCTTTGGTGATTATATACGTCTACTGTGTTTGTATATGTCTGTTAACCCCAATATCGTAATGAATTCAATCCTCACACCTTTCCTTTGGTGAACCATAAGTTTGTTTAATGAATCTGTGATTGCCCTTCTCCGTGGAAATATCTGCCCTGGTATCAATTTATAGGTAACACCTATAAGTGATATGATATGATATGTGTCTTTCACTTTCTGACTTACTCCAAGTCACGTGATTACCTCGAGACTCATCTACGGTGCTGCAAATGGCATTGTGTCCTTTTACCTCGGCGAATATTCTGTCTTAGCGAGGTCCATTTTCTGCAATGTGATTCCCTGAGGGCTGAGGATTAGCTGACCTGGGCAGCCTGACCCTGCCAGCAAGCCCTCCCCAAGTGTGCCTGTGTTGAGGTCAATATAAACAGCACTCCAGGCAGCAATATCCCCTGCAGCTGTGCCTGACTCCATATTCTCTGCCCCGTCAGCAGTCTCGGGGCTGTGCTGTTGGGAGGGTGTGAGGGTCCACGGCTTTGTGGGTGGCCCGGTGTGAGTGGGGCTCTGCTGGACTTTCGGCAGGAGTTGCCAGGCTGCCACCTGTAAAGAAGAGGATGTGTCACCCATAACTTCCACTGGAATATCTCTCCGGGCTTAGGTGAGGAAGGAAAAAAAGGAGTGGGGGCCGGGACAGGAGGGGTATCTCAGGCAGGGCAATGGAAAGCTTCCAGAAGAGCGCCCGTGGCCAGGACCATCCTGGCTGATCTGTAGGCACCAAGATGGCCTTTGTGCTGTCGCTAGTGTGGCTCCACTGCCCTTCCTCTAGGCTTTCAAGCCCTTGAACATATTCAGGTGTTTCACCTGGGAAGGGTGGGAACAGTTCAGCAGCAGCTGGCCTGGGGCTCAGCTCACGTTTACTCACAGAGGCCTCGGCACGGTCCCCCAGCTTTGCAATAAGGATGCTCCTTGCGTGGGCGGGCGGGGCTGCTGGCTGTATGGGAGATGATTCCCCACCTCTGACCAATTTCAGAATTGTTTACCACTGGAGCAAGTGCCTTGGTAGTGTTTTCCTCTGTATAACTGTTAGGTTCAGATTTTTTTTCTTTTTTGGTTCAAGTTAGATTTTATTCCTCTTTTATGTATTTATGGATATAAGCATGGAAATAATTCATTCTTATAAATACAGCAGTGTGAATGGAAGAACTTTTTTTCTGTTTTATTTTTACATTTTATTTTTAAAAATTTTGAAATTTGATTTTATTTATTTTTTTATACAGTAGTTTATTATTAGTTATCTATTTTATGCATAGACATGTATACAGGTCAATCCCAATCTCGCAACTCATCCCACCAGCACCACCCCATGGCTTCCCCCACTTTGTGTCCATACGTTTGTTCTCTACCTCTGTGTCTCTATTTCTGCCCTGCAAACCAGTTCATCTGTACCATTTTTCTAGGTTCCACATATAGGCATTAATATACAATATTTGTTTCTCTCTTTCTGACTTACTTCACTCTGTATGACAGTCTCTAGATCCATCAACTTCTCTACAAATGACCCAGTTTCATTCCTTTTTATGGCTGAGTAATATTCCATTTTATATATGTACCACATCTTTATCCATTCGTCTGTCTGTGGGCATTTAGGTTGCTTCCATTACCTGGCTATTGTAAGTAGTCCTGCAATGAACATTGTGGTGAATGTGTCTTTGTGATTTATGGTTTTCTCTGGGTATATGCCCAGAAGTGGGATTGCTGGATCCTATGGTAATTCTCTTTTTAGTTTTTTAAAGGAACCTCCATACTGTTCTCCATAGTGACTGTATCAATTTACATTCCCACCAATAGCGGAAGAGGGTTCCTTTTGTCCACACCCTCCCCAGAATTTGTTGTTTGTAGATTATCTGATGATGCCGATTCTAACAGGTGTGAGGTCTTACCCCATTGTAGTTTTGATTTGCATTTCTCTAATAATTAATGATGTTGAGCAGCTTTCCATGTGCGTCTTGGCCATCTCTGTGTCTTCTTTGAAGAAACGTCTATTTAGATCTTCTGCCCATTTTTGTATTGGGTTGTTTGTTTTATTAATATTAAGCTGCATGAGCTGTTTATATATATTGGAGATTAAACCTTTGTCCATTGATTCGTTTGTGAACGTTTTTGCCCATTCTGAGCGTTGCCTTTTTCCATTCCCGTTCTTTTAACAAAGAAAGAAAGAAAGCAAAAGAAGCAGAACACTAATGTGCGTGATATATGCCTCTTGAAACTGTCGTTTTGAAATATGGACGTCTTTTGAATTTTGTGGTCGATATATGACCCCAGGATTTGTTTTCAGGGCAGGTGTCATTTACAGGCCTGTAATGATTTGGAATATCCACTGACCATTAGCGCTGGGATTAAAGCTGCTGTTGTGTGAAACGGCCACAAGGTGGCAGCAGTTCTCCCTTACCAAATCTGGTTACTAGGGCAGCAGAACCTCAATGGAAGTCGCGTTCTAGATTGGAATGTAGAACGGAATGTTCCAGGAGAAAGCCCCTAAAGTTTCTCTCACTACTTCTTGTTCGTGTTTTTAATTTAATTTTTTATTTTTTATTACAGCAAGTTTGAGTACAACGTTTAGCTTGTTGTAGGTTTGCAAGAGATGGTTCTTTTACACATATACATATGTCTGTTCTTCCTGGGATCCTTTTCCCATGTACGTTATGACAGAATGTTGAGTAGACTTCTCTTGGTACTCCGTAGGTCTTTAGTGATTATATACGTCTACTGTGTTTGTATATGTCTGTTAACCCCAATATCGTAATGAATTCAATCCTCACACCTTTCCTTTGGTGAACCATAAGTTTGTTTAATGAATCTGTGATTGCCCTTCTCCGTGGAAATATCTGCCCTGGTATCAATTTATACGTAACACCTATAAGTGATATGATATGATATGTGTCTTTCACTTTCTGACTTACTCCAAGTCACATGATTACCTCGAGACTCATCTACGGTGCTGCAAATGGCATTGTGTCCTTTTTTTCCTTGCCGAATATTCTGTCTTAGCGAGGTCCATTTTCTGCAATGTGATTCCCTGAGGGCTGAGGATTAGCTGACCTGGGCAGCCTGACCCTGCCGGCAAGCCCTCCCCAGGTGTGCCTGGGTTGAGGTCAATATAAACAGCACTCCAGGCAGCAATAGCCCCTGCAGCTGTGCCTGACTCCATATTCTCTGCCCCGTCAGCAGTCTCGGGGCTGTGCTTGTGGGAGGGTGTGAGGGTCCACGGCTTTGTGGGTGGTCCGGTGTGAGTGGGGCTCTGCTGGACTTTCGTCAGGAGTTGCCAGGCTGCCACCTGTAAAGAAGAGGATGTGTCACCCATAACTTCCACTGGAATATCTCTCCGGGCTGAGGTGAGGAAGGAAAAAAAGGAGTGGTAGCCGGTACAGGAGGGGTATCTCAGGCAGGGCAATGGAAAGCTTCCAGAAGAGCGCCCATGGCCAGGACCATCCTGGCTGACCTGCAGGCACCAAGTTGGCCTGCGTGCTGTCGCTGGTGTGGCTCCACGGCCCTTCCTCTATACTTTCAAGCCCTTGTACATATTCAGGTGTTTCACCTGGGAAGGGTGGGTACAGTTCACCAGCAGCTGGCCTGGGGCTCAGCTCACGTTTACTCACAGAGGCCTCGGCACGGTCCCACAGCTTTGCAATAAGGACGCTCCTTGCGTGGGTGGGCGGGGCTGCTGGCTGTATGGGTGATGATTCCCCACCTCTGACCAATTTCAGAATTGTTTACCACTGGAGCAAGTGCCTTGGTAGTGTTTTCCTCTGTATAACTGTTAGGTTCATTTTTTTTCTTTTTTGTTTAAGTTAGATTTTAGTCCTCTTTTATGTATTTATAGATATAAGCATGGAAATAATTCATTCTTATAAATATATCAGTGTGAATGGAAGAACTTTTTTTCTGTTTAATTTTTACATTTTATTTTTAAAAATTTTGAAATTTAATTTTATTTATTTTTTTTATACAGTAGGTTATTATTAGTTATCTATTTTATGCATAGACATGTATACATGTCAATCCCAATCTCCCAACTCATCCCACCACCACCACCCCAAGGCTTCCCCCACTTTGTGTCCATACGTTTGTTCTCTACCTCTGTGTCTCTATTTCTGCCCTGCAAACCAGTTCATCTGTACCATTTTTCTAGGTTCCACATATAGGCATTAATATACAATATTTGTTTTTCTCTTTCTGACTTACTTCACTCTGTATGACAGTCTCTAGATCCATCAACTTCTCTACAAATGACCCAGTTTCATTCCTTTTTATGGCTGAGTAATATTCCATTTTATATATGTACCACATCTTTATCCATTCGCCTGTCTGTGGGCATTTATGTTGCTTCCATTACCTGGCTATTGTAAATAGTGCTGCAATGAACATTGTGGTGAATGTGTCTTTGTGATTTATGGTTTTCTCTGGGTATATGCCCAGAAGTGGGATTGCTGGATCCTATGGTAATTCTCTTTTTAGTTTTTTAAAGGAACCTCCATACTGTTCTCCATAGTGACTGTATCAATTTACATTCCCACCAATAGCGGAAGAGGGTTCCTTTTGTCCACACCCTCCCCAGAATTTGTTGTTTGTAGATTATCTGATGATGCCGATTGTAACAGGTGTGAGGTCTTACCTCATTGTAGTTTTGATTTGCATTTCTCTAATAATTAGTGATGTTGAGCAGCTTTTCATGTGCGTCTTGGCCATCTCTGTGTCTTCTTTGAAGAAACGTCTATTTAGATCTTCTGCCCATTTTTGTATTGGGTTGTTTGTTTTATTAAGATTAAGCTGCATGAGCTGTTTATATATATTGGAGATTAAACCTTTGTCCATTGATTCGTTTGTGAACGTTTTCTCCCATTCTGAGGGTTGCCTTTTTCCATTCCCGTTCTTTTAACAAAGAAAGAAAGAAAGCAAAAGAAGCAGAACACTAATGTGCGTGAAATATGCCGCTTGAAACTGTCGTTGTGAAATATGGACGTCTTTTGAATTTTTTGGTCGATATATGACCCCAGGATTTGTTTTCAGGGCAGGTGTCATTTACAGGCCTGTAATGAGTTGGAATATCCACTGACCATTTGGGCTGGGATTAAAGCTGCTGTTGTGTGAAACGGCCACAAGGTGGCAGCAGTTCTCACTTACCAAATCTGGTTACTAAGGCAGCAGAGCCTCAATGGAAGTCGCGTTCTAGATTGGAATGTAGAACGGAATGTGCCAGGAGAAAGCCCATCAAGTGTGTTTCACTACTTCTTGTTCGTGTTTGTAATTTAATTTTTTATTTTTTTTTTACAGCAAGTTTGAGTACAACGTTTAGCTTGTTGTAGGTGTGCAAGAGGTGGTTCTTTTACACATATACATATGTCTGTTCTTCCTGGGATCCTTTTCCCATGTACGTTATGACAGAATGTTGAGTAGTCTTCTCTTGGTACTCCGTAGGTCTTTGGTGATTATATACGTCTACTGTGTTTGTATATGTCTGTTAACCCCAATATCGTAATGAATTCAATCCTCACACCTTTCCCTTGGTGAACCATAAGTTTGTTTAATGAATCTGTGATTGCCCTTCTCCGTGGAAATATCTGCCCTGGTATCAATTTATAGGTAACACCTATAAGTGATATGATATGATATGTGTCTTTCACTTTCTGACTTACTCCAAGCCACGTCATTACCTCGAGACTCATCTACGGTGCTGCAAATGGCATTGTGTCCTTTTTTTCCTTGGCGAATATTCTGTCTTAGCGAGGTCCATTTTCTGCAATGTGATTCCCTGAGGGCTGAGGATTAGCTGACCTGGGCAGCCTGACCCTGCCGGCAAGCCCTCCCCAGGTGTGCCTGGGTTGAGGTCAATATAAACAGCACTCCAGGCAGCAATAGCCCGTGCAGCTGTGCCTGACTCCATATTCTCTGCCCCGTCAGCAGTCTCGGGGCTGTGCTTGTGGGAGCGTGTGAGGGTCCACGGCTTTGTGGGTGGTCCGGTGTGAGTGGGGCTCTGCTGGACTTTCGTCAGGAGTTGCCAGGCTGCCACCTGTAAAGAAGAGGATGTGTCACCCATAACTTCCACTGGAATATCTCTCCGGGCTGAGGTGAGTAAGGAAAAAAAGGAGTGGGGGCCGGGACAGGAGGGGTATCTCAGGCAGGGCAATGGAAAGCTTCCAGAAGAGCGCCCGTGGCCAGGACCATCCTGGCTGACCTGCAGGCACCAAGTTGGCCTGCGTGCTGTCGCTGGTGTGGCTCCACGGCCCTTCCTCTAGGCTTTCAAGCCCTTGTACATATTCAGGTGTTTCACCTGGGAAGGGTGGGAACTGTTCAGCAGCAGCTGGCCTGGGGCTCAGCTCACGTTTACTCACAGAGGCCTCGGCATGGTCTCCCAGCTTTGCAATAAGGACACTCCTTGCGTGGGCGGGTTGGGCTGCTGGCTGTATGGGAGATGATTCCCCACCTCTGACCAATTTCAGAATTGTTTACCACTGGAGCAAGTGCCTTGGTAGTGTTTTCCTCTGTATAACTGTTAGGTTCAGTTTTTTTTTTCTTTTTTGGTTCAAGTTAGATTTTATTCCTCTTTTATGTATTTATAGATACAAGCATGGAAATAATTCATTCTTATAAATACATCAGTGTGAATGGAAGAACTTTTTTTCTGTTTTATTTTTACATTTTATTTTTAAAAATTTTGAAATTTAATTTTATTTATTTTTTTATACAGTAGGTTATTATTAGTTATCTATTTTATGCATAGACATGTATACAGGTCAATCCCAATCTCCCAACTCATCCCACCACCACCACCCCATGGCTTCCCCCACTTTGTGTCCATACGTTTGTTCTCTACCTCTGTGTCTCTATTTCTGCCCTGCAAACCAGTTCATCTGTACCATTTTTCTAGGTTCCACATATATGCATTAATATACAATATTTGTTTTTCTCTTTCTGACTTACTTCACTCTGTATGACAGTCTCTAGATCCATCAACTTCTCTACAAATGACACAGTTTCATTTCTTTTTATTGCTGAAGTAATATTCCATATTATATATGTACCACATCTTTATTTATTCGTCTGTCTGTGGGCATTTAAGTTGCTTCCATTACCTGGCTATTGTAAATAGTGCTGCAATGAACATTGTGGTGAATGTGTCTTTGTGATTTATGGTTTTCTCTGGGTATATGCCCAGAAGTGGGATTGCTGGATCCTATGGTAATTCTCTTTTTAGTTTTTTAAAGGAACCTCCATACTGTTCTCCATAGTGACTGTATCAATTTACATTCCCACCAATAGTGGAAGAGGGCTCCTTTTGTCCACACCCTCCCCAGAATTTGTTGTTTGTAGATTATCTGATGATGCCGATTCTAACAGGTGTGAGGTCTTACCTCATTGTAGTATTGATTTGCATTTCTCTAATAATTAGTGATGTTGAGCAGCTTTTCATGTGCGTCTTGGCCATCTCTGTGTCTTCTTTGAAGAAACGTCTATTTAGATCTTCTGCCCATTTTTGTATTGGGTTGTTTGTTTTATTAAGATTAAGCTGCATGAGCTGTTTATATATATTGGAGATTAAACCTTTGTCCATTGATTCGTTTGTGAACGTTTTCGCCCATTCTGAGGGTTGCCTTTTCCATTCCCGTTTTTTTAACAAAGAAAGAAAGAAAGCAAAAGAAGCAGAACACTAATGTGCGTGAAATATGCCTCTTGAAACTGTCGTTTTGAAATATGGACGTCTTTTGAATTTTTTGGTCGATATATGACCCCAGGATTTGTTTTCAGGGCAGGTGTCATTTACAGGCCTGTAATGATTTTGAATATCCACTGACCATTAGCGCTGGGATTAAAGCTGCTGTTGTGTGAAACGGCCACAAGGTGGCAGCAGTTCTCCCTTACCAAATCTGGTTACTAGGGCAGCAGAGCCTCAATGGAAGTCGCGTTCTAGATTGGAATGTAGAACGGTATGTGCCAGCAGAAAGCCCCTCAAGTGTGTCTCACTACTTCTTGTTCGTGTTTTTAATTTAATTTTTTATTTTTTATTACAGCAAGTTTGAGTACAACGTTTAGCTTGTTGTAGGTGTGCAAGAGGTGGTTCTTTTACACATATACATATGTCTGTTCTTCCTGGGATCCTTTTCCCATGTACGTTATGACAGAATGTTGAGTAGTCTTCTCTTGGTACTCCTTAGGTCTTTGGTGATTATATACGTCTACTGTGTTTGTATATGTCTGTTAACCCCAATATCGTAATGAATTCAATCCTCACACCTTTCCTTTGGTGAACCATAAGTTTGTTTAATGAATCTGTGATTGCCCTTCTCCGTGGCAATATCTGCCCTGGTATCAATTTATAGGTCACACCTATAAGTGATATGATATGATATGTGTCTTTCACTTTCTGACTTACTCCAAGTCACGTGATTACCTCTAGACTCATCTACGGTGCTGCAAATGGCATTGTGTCCTTTTTTTCCTTGGCGAATATTCTGTCTTAGCGAGGTCCATTTTCTGCAATGTGATTCCCTGAGGGCTGAGGATTAGCTGACCTGGGCAGCCTGACCCTGCCGGCAAGCCCTCCCCAGGTGTGCCTGGGTTGAGGTCAATATAAACAGCACTCCAGGCAGCAATAGCCCCTGCAGCTGTGCCTGACTCCATATTCTCTGCCCCGTCAGCAGTCTCGGGGCTGTGCTGGTGGGAGGGTGTGAGGGTCCACGGATTTGTGGGTGGCCCGGTGTGAGTGGGGCTCTGCTGGACTTTCGGCAGGAGTTGCCAGGCTGCCACCTGTAAAGAAGAGGATGTGTCACCCATAACTTCCACTGGAATATCTCTCCGGGCTGAGGTGAGTAAGGAAAAAAAGGAGTGGGGGCCGGGACAGGAGGGGTATCTCAGGCAGGGCAATGGAAAGCTTCCAGAAGAGCGCCCGTGGCCAGGACCATCCTGGCTGACCTGCAGGCACCAAGTTGGCCTGCGTGCTGTCGCTGGTGTGGCTCCACGGCCCTTCCTCTAGGCTTTCAAGCCCTTGTACATATTCAGGTGTTTCACCTGGGAAGGGTGGGAACTGTTCAGCAGCATCTGGCCTGGGGCTCAGCTCACGTTTACTCACAGAGGCCTCAGCACGGTCTCCCAGCTTTGCAATAAGGACGCTCCTTGCGTGGGCGGGCGGGGCTGCTAGCTGTATGGGAGATGATTCCCCACCTCTGACCAATTTCAGAATTGTTTACCACTGGAGCCAGTGCCTTGGTAGTGTTTTCCTCTGTATAACTGTTAGGTTCAGTTTTTTTTTCTTTTTTGGTTCAAGTTAGATTTTATTCCTCTTTTATGTATTTATAGATATAAGCATGGAAATAATTCATTCTTATAAATACATCAGTGTGAATGGAAGAACTTTTTTTCTGTTTTATTTTTACATTTTATTTTTAAAAATTTTGAAATTTAATTTTATTTATTTTTTTATACAGTAGGTTATTATTAGTTATCTATTTTATGCATATACATATATACAGGTCAATCCCAATCTCTCAACTCATTCCACCACCACCACCCCATGGCTTCCCCCACATTGTGTCCATACGTTTGTTCTCTACCTCTGTGTCTCTATTTCTGCCCTGCAAACCAGTTCATCTGTACCATTTTTCTAGGTTCCACATATTGGCATTAATATACAATATTTGTTTTTCTCTTTCTGACTTACTTCACTCTGTATGACAGTCTCTAGATCCATCAACTTCTCTACAAATGACCCAGTTTCATTCCTTTTTATGGCTGAAGTAATATTCCATATTATATATGTACCACATCTTTATCCATTTGTCTGTCTGTGGGCATTTAGGTTGCTTCCATTACCTGTCTATTGTAAATAGTGCTGCAAAGAACATTGTGGTGAATGTGTCTCTGTGATTTTTGGTTTTCTCTGGGAATATGCCTAGAAGTGGGATTGCTGGATCCTATGGTAATAATCTTTTTAGTTTTTTAAAGGAACCTCCATACTGTTCTCCATAGTGACTGTATCAATTTACATTCCCACCAATAGCGGAAGAGAGTTCCTTTTGTCCACACCCTCCCCAGAATTTGTTGTTTGTAGATTTTCTGATGATGCCGATCCTAACAGGTGTGAGGTCTTACCTCATTGTAGTTTTGATTTGCATTTCTCTAATAATTAGTGATGTTGAGCAGCTTTTCATGTGCGTCTTGGCCATCTCTGTGTCATCTTTGAAGAAACGTCTATTTAGATCTTCTGCCCATTTTTGTATTGGGTTGTTTGTTTTATTAATATTAAGCTGCATGAGCGGTTTATATATATTGGAGATTAAACCATTGTCCATTGATTCGTTTGTGAACGTTTTCGCCCATTCTGAGGGTTGCCTTTTTCCATTCCCTTTCTTTTAACAAAGAAAGAAAGAAAGCAAAAGAAGCAGAACACTAATGTGCGTGAAATATGCCTCTTGAAACTGTCGTTTTGAAATATGGACGTCTTTTGAATTTTTTGGTCGATATATGACCCCAGGATTTGTTTTCAGGACAGGTGTCATTTACAGGCCTGTAATGATTTTGAATATCCACTGACCATAGGCGCTGGGATTAAAGCTGCTGTTGTGTGAAACGGCCACAAGGTGGCAGCAGTTCTCCCTTACCAAATCTGGTTACTAGGGCAGCAGAGCCTCAATGGAAGTCGCGTTCTAGTTTGTAATGTAGAACGGAATGTGCCAGGAGAAAGCCCCTCAAGTTTGTCTCACTACTTCTTGTTCGTGTTTTTAATTTAATTTTTTATTTTTTATTTCAGCAACTTTGAGTACAACGTGTAGCTTGTTGTAGGTGTGCAAGAGGTGGTTCTTTGACACATATACATATGTCTGTTCTTCCTGGGATCCTTTTCCCATGTACGTTATGACAGAATGTTGAGTAGTCTTCTCTTGGTACTCCGTAGGTCTTTGGTGATTATATACGTCTACTGTGTTTGTATATGTCTGTTAACCCCAATATCGTAATGAATTCAATCCTCACACCTTTCCTTTGGTGAACCATAAGTTTGTTTAATGAATCTGTGATTGCCCTTCTCCGTGGAAATATCTGCCCTGGTATCAATTTATAGGTAACACCTATAAGTGATATGATATGATATGTGTCTTTCACTTTCTGACTTACTCCAAGTCACGTGATTACCTCGAGACCCATCTACGGTGCTGCAAATGGCATTGTGTCCTTTTTTTCCTTGGCGAATATTCTGTCTTAGCGAGGTCCATTTTCTGCAATGTGATTCCCTGTGGGCTGAGGATTAGCTGACCTGGACAGCCTGACCCTGCCGGCAAGCCCTCCCCAGGTGTGCCTGGGTTGAGGTCAATATAAACAGCACTCCAGGCAGTAATAGCCCCTGCAGCTGTGCCTGACTCCATATTCTCTGCCCCGTCAGCAGTCTCGGGGCTGTGCTGGTTGGAGGGTGTGAGGGTCCACGGCTTTGTGTGTGGCCCGGTGTGAGTGGGGCTCTGCTGGACTTTCGGCAGGAGTTGCCAGGCTGCCACCTGTAAAGAAGAGGATGTGTCACCCATAACTTCCACTGGAATATCTCTCCGGGCTGAGGTGAGTAAGGAAAAAAAGGAGTGGGGGCCGGGACAGGAGGGGTATCTCAGGCAGGGCAATGGAAAGCTTCCAGAAGAGCGCCCGTGGCCAGGACCATCCTGGCTGACCTGCAGGCACCAAGTTGGCCTGCGTGCTGTCGCTGGTGTGGCTCCACGGCCCTTCCTCTAGGCTTTCAAGCCCTTGTACATATTGAGGTGTTTCACCTGGGAAGGGTGGGAACTGTTCAGCAGCATCTGGCCTGGGGCTCAGCTCACGTTTACTCACAGAGGCCTCGGCACGGTCTCCCAGCTTTGCAATAAGGACGCTCCTTGCGTGGGCGGGCGGGGCTGCTGGCTGTATGGGAGATGATTCCCCACCTCTGACCAATTTCAGAATTGTTTACCACTGGAGCCAGTGCCTTGGTAGTGTTTTCCTCTGTATAACTGTTAGGTTCAGTTTTTTTTTTCTTTTTTGGTTCAAGTTAGATTTTATTCCTCTTTTATGTATTTATAGATATAAGCATGGAAATAATTCATTCTTATAAATACATCAGTGTGAATGGAAGAACTTTTTTTCTGTTTTATTTTTACATTTTATTTTTAAATATTTTGAAATTTAATTTTATTTATTTTTTTATACAGTAGGTTATTATTAGTTATCTATTTTATGCATATACATATATACAGGTCAATCCCAATCTCTCAACTCATTCCACCACCACCACCCCATGGCTTCCCCCACATTGTGTCCATACGTTTGTTCTCTACCTCTGTGTCTCTATTTCTGCCCTGCAAACCAGTTCATCTGTACCATTTTTCTAGGTTCCACATATAGGCATTAATATACAATATTTGTTTTTCTCTTTCTGACTTACTTCACTCTGTATGACAGTCTCTAGATCCATCAACTTCTCTACAAATGACCCAGTTTCATTCCTTTTTATGGCTGAAGTAATATTCCATATTATATATGTACCACATCTTTATCCATTTGTCTGTCTGTGGGCATTTAGGTTGCTTCCATTACCTGTCTATTGTAAATAGTGCTGCAAAGAACATTGTGGTGAATGTGTCTCTGTGATTTTTGGTTTTCTCTGGGAATATGCCCAGAAGTGGGATTGCTGGATCCTATGGTAATAATCTTTTTAGTTTTTTAAAGGAACCTCCATACTGTTCTCCATAGTGACTGTATCAATTTACATTCCCACCAATAGCGGAAGAGAGTTCCTTTTGTCCACACCCTCCCCAGAATTTGTTGTTTGTAGATTATCTGATGATGCCGATTCTAACAGGTGTGAGGTCTTAGCTCATTGTAGTTTTGATTTGCATTTCTCTAATAATTAGTGATGTTGAGCAGCTTTTCATGTGCGTCTTGGCCATCTCTGTGTCATCTTTGAAGAAACGTCTATTTAGATCTTCTGCCCATTTTTGTATTGGGTTGTTTGTTTTATTAATATTAAGCTGCATGAGCGGTTTATATATATTGGAGATTAAACCTTTGTCCATTGATTCGTTTGTGAACGTTTTCGCCCATTCTGAGGGTTGCCTTTTTCCATTCCCTTTCTTTTAACAAAGAAAGAAAGAAAGCAAAAGAAGCAGAACACTAATGTGCGTGAAATATGCCTCTTGAAACTGTCGTTTTGAAATATGGACGTCTTTTGAATTTTTTGGTCGATATATGACCCCAGGATTTGTTTTCAGGACAGGTGTCATTTACAGGCCTGTAATGATTTTGAATATCCACTGACCATAGGCGCTGGGATTAAAGCTGCTGTTGTGTGAAACGGCCACAAGGTGGCAGCAGTTCTCCCTTACCAAATCTGGTTACTAGGGCAGCAGAGCCTCAATGGAAGTCGCGTTCTAGTTTGTAATGTAGAACGGAATGTGCCAGGAGAAAGCCCCTCAAGTTTGTCTCACTACTTCTTGTTCGTGTTTTTAATTTAATTTTTTATTTTTTATTACAGCAAGTTTGAGTACAACGTTTAGCTTGTTGTAGGTGTGCAAGAGGTGGTTCTTTGACACATATACATATGTCTGTTCTTCCTGGGATCCTTTTCCCTTGTACGTTATGACAGAATGTTGAGTAGTCTTCTCTTGGTACTCCGTAGGTCTTTGGTGATTATATACGTCTACTGTGTTTGTATATGTCTGTTAACCCCAATATCGTAATGAATTCAATCCTCACACCTTTCCTTTGGTGAACCATAAGTTTGTTTAATGAATCTGTGATTGCCCTTCTCCGTGGAAATATCTGCCCTGGTATCAATTTATAGGTAACACCTATAAGTGATATGATATGATATGTGTCTTTCACTTTCTGACTTACTCCAAGTCACGTGATTACCTCGCGACCCATCTACGGTGCTGCAAATGGCATTGTGTCCTTTTTTTCCTTGGCGAATATTCTGTCTTAGCGAGGTCCATTTTCTGCAATGTGATTCCCTGTGGGCTGAGGATTAGCTGACCTGGACAGCCTGACCCTGCCGGCAAGCCCTCCCCAGGTGTGCCTGGGTTGAGGTCAATATAAACAGCACTCCAGGCAGTAATAGCCCCTGCAGCTGTGCCTGACTCCATATTCTCTGCCCCGTCAGCAGTCTCGGGGCTGTGCTGGTTGGAGGGTGTGAGGGTCCACGGCTTTGTGTGTGGCCCGGTGTGAGTGGGGCTCTGCTGGACTTTCGGCAGGAGTTGCCAGGCTGCCACCTGTAAAGAAGAGGATGTGTCACCCATAACTTCCACTGGAATATCTCTCCGGGCTGAGGTGAGTAAGGAAAAAAAGGAGTGGGGGCCGGGACAGGAGGGGTATCTCAGGCAGGGCAATGGAAAGCTTCCAGAAGAGCGCCCGTGGCCAGGACCATCCTGGCTGACCTGCAGGCACCAAGTTGGCCTGCGTGCTGTCGCTGGTGTGGCTCCACGGCCCTTCCTCTAGGCTTTCAAGCCCTTGTACATATTGAGGTGTTTCACCTGGGAAGGGTGGGAACTGTTCAGCAGCATCTGGCCTGGGGCTCAGCTCACGTTTACTCACAGAGGCCTCGGCACGGTCTCCCAGCTTTGCAATAAGGACGCTCCTTGCGTGGGCGGGCGGGGCTGCTGGCTGTATGGGAGATGATTCCCCACCTCTGAACAATTTCAGAATTTTTTACCACTGGAGCAAGTGCCTTGGTAGTGATTTCCTCTGTATAACTGTTAGGTTCAGTTTTTTTTTTTCTTTTTTGGTTCAAGTTAGATTTTATTCCTCTTTTATGTATTTATGGATATAAGCATGGAAATAATTCATTCTTATAAATACATCAGTTTGAATGGAAGAACTCTTTTTCTGTTTTATTTTTACATTTTATTTTTAAAAATTTTGAAATTTAATTTTATTTATTTTTTTATACAGTAGTTTATTATTAGTTATCTATTTTATGCATAGACATGTATACAGGTCAATCCCAATCTCCCAACTCATCCCACCACCACCACCCCATGGCTTCCCCCACTTTGTGTCCATACGTTTGTTCTCTACCTCTGTGTCTCTATTTCTGCCCTGCAAACCAGTTCATCTGTGCCATTTTTCTAGGTTCCACATATAGGCATTAATATACAATATTTGTTTTTCTCTTTCTGACTTACTTCACTCTGTATAACAGTCTCTAGATCCATCAACTTCTCTACAAATGACCCAGTTTCATTCCTTTTTATGGCTGAGTAATATTCCATTTTATATATGTACCACATCTTTATCCATTCGTCTGTCTGTGGGCATTTAGGTTGCTTCCATTACCTGGCTATTGTAAATAGTGCTGCAATGAACATTGTGGTGAATGTATCTTTATGGTTTTCTCTGGGTATATGCCCAGAAGTGGGATTGCTGGATCCTATGGTAATTCTTTTTTTTAGTTTTTTAAAAGAACCTCCATACTGTTCTCCATAGTGACTGTATCAATTTACATTCCCAACAATAGCGGAAGAGGGTTCCTTTTCTCCACACCCTCCCCAGAATTTGTTGTTTGTAGATTATCTGATGATGCCGATTCTAACAGGTGTGAGGTCTTACCCCATTGTAGTTTTGATTTGCATTTCTCTAATAATTAGTGATGTTGAGCAGCTTTTCATGTGCGTCTTGGCCATCTCTGTGTCTTCTTTGAAGAAACGTCTATTTAGATCTTCTGCCCATTTTTGTATTGGGTTGTTTGTTTTATTAATATTAAGCTGCATGAGCTGTTTATATATATTGGAGCTTAAACCTTTGTCCATTGATTCGTTTGTGAACGTTTTTGCCCATTCTGAGGGTTGCCTTTTTCCATTCCCGTTTTTTTAACAAAGAAAGAAAGAAAGCAAAAGAAGCAGAACACTAATGTGCGTGAAACATGCCTCTTGAAACTGTCGTTTTGAAATATGGACGTCTTTTGAAGTTTTTGGTCGATATGTGACCCCAGGATTTGTTTTCAGGGCAGGTGTCATTAACAGGCCTGTAATGGTTTGGAATATCCACTGACCATTAGCGCTTGGATTAAAGCTGCTGTTGTGTGAAACGGCCACAAGGTGGCAGCAGTTCTCCCTTACCAAATCTGGTTACTAGGGCAGCAGAGCCTCAATGGAAGTCGCGTTCTAGATTGGAATGTAGAACGGAATGTGCCAGGAGAAAGCCCCTCAAGTTTGTCTCACTACTTCTTGTTCATGTTTTTAATTTAATTTTTTATTTTTTATTACAGCAAGTTTGAGTACAACGTTTAGCTTGTTGTAGGTGTGCAAGAGGTGGTTCTTTTACACATATACATATGTCTGTTCTTCCTGGGATCCTTTTCCCATGTACGTTATGACAGAATGTTGAGTAGTCTTCTCTTGGTACTCCTTAGGTCTTTGGTGATTATATACGTCTACTGTGTTTGTATATGTCTGTTAACCCCAGTATCGTAATGAATTCAATCCTCACACCTTTCCTTTGGTGAACCATAAGTTTCTTTAATGAATCTGTGATTGCCCTTCTCCGTGGAAATATCTGCCCTGGTATCAATTTATAGGTAACACCTATAAGTGATATGATATGATATGTGTCTTTCACTTTTTGACTTACTCCAAGTCACGTGATTACCTCGAGACTCATCTACGGTGCTGCAAATGGCATTGTGTCCTTTTTTTCCTTGGCGAATATTCTGTCTTAGCGAGGTCCATTTTCTGCAATGTGATTCCCTGAGGGCTGAGGATTAGCTGACCTGGGCAGCCTGACCCTGCCGGTAAGCCCTCCCCAGGTGTGCCTGTGTTGAAGTCAATATAAACAGCACTCCAGGCAGCAATAGCCCCTGCAGCTGTGCCTGACTCCATATTCTCTGCCCCGTCAGCAGTCTCGGGGCTGTGCTGGCTGGAGGGTGTGAGTGTCCACGGCTTTGTGGGTGGCCCGGTGTGAGTGCGGCTCTGCTGGACTTTCTGCAGGAGTTGCCAGGCTGCCACCTGTAAACAAGAGGATGTGTCACCCATAACTTCCACTGGAATATCTCTCCGGGCTGAGGTGAGTAAGGAAAAAACGGAGTGGGGGCCGGGACAGGAGGGGTATCTCAGGCAGGGCAATGGAAAGCTTCCAGAAGAGCGCCCGTGGCCAGGACCATCCTGGCTGGCCTGCAGGCACCAATTTCGCCTGCGTGCTGTCGCTGGTGTGGCTCCACGGCCCTTCCTCTAGGCTTTCAAGCCCTTGTACCTATTCAGGTGTTTCACCTGGGAAGGGTGGGAACAGTTCAGCAGCAGCTGGCCTGGGGCTCAGCTCACGTTTACTCACACAGGCCTCGGCACTGTCCCCCAGCTTTGCAATAAGGTCGCTCCTTGCTTGGGCGGGCGGGGCTTCTGTCTGTATGGGAGATGATTCCCCACCTCTGACCAATTTCAGAATTGTTTACCACTGGAGCAAGTGCCTTGGTTGTGTTGTCCTCTGTATAACTGTTAGGTTCAGTTTTTTTTTTCTTTTTTGGTTCAAGTTAGATTTTATTCCTCTTTTATGTATTTAAGGATATAAGCATGGAAATAATTCATTCTTATAAATACATCAGTGTGAATGGAAGAACTTTTTTCTGTTTTATTTTTACATTTTATTTTTAAAAATTTTGAAATTTAATTTTATTTATTTTTTTATACAGTAGGTTATTATTAGTTATCTATTTTATGCATAGACATGTATACAGGTCAATCCCAATCTCCCAACTCATCCCACCACCACCACCCCATGGCTTCCCCCACTTTGTGTCCATTGATTGCTCTCTACCTCTGTGTCTCTATTTCTGCCCTGCAAACCAGTTCATCTGTACCATTTTTCTAGGTTCCACATATAGGCATTAATATACAATATTTGTTTTTCTCTTTCTGACTTACTTCACTCTGTATGACAGTCTCTAGATCCATCAACTTCTCTACAAATGACCCAGTTTCATTCCTTTTTATGGCTGAGTAATATTCCATTTTATATATGTACCACATCTTTATCCATTCGTCTGTCTGTGGGCATTCAGGTTGCTTCCATTACCTGGCTATTGTAAATAGTGCTGCAATGAACATTGTGGTGAATGTGCCTTTTTGATTTATGGTTTTCTCTGGGTATATGCCCAGAAGTGGGATTGCTGGATCAGATGGTAATTCTATTTCTAGTTTTTTTTAAGGAAACTCCATAGTGTTCTCCATACTGACTGTATCAATTTACATTCCCACCAATAGTGGAAGCGGGCTCCTTTTGTCCACACCCTCCCCAGAATTTGTTGTTTCTAGATTTTCTGATGATGCCGATTCTAACAGGTGTGAGGTGATACCTCATTGTAGTTTTGATTTGCATTTCTCTAATAATTAGTGCTGTTGAGCAGCTTTTCATGTGCGTCTTGGCCATCTCTGTGTCTTCTTTAAAGAAACGTCTCTTTAGATCTTCTGCCCATTTTTGTATTGGGTTGTTTGTTTTTTTAATATTAAGCTGCATGAGCTGTTTATATATATTGGAGATTAAACTTTGTCCATTGATTCGTTTGCAACGATTTTCGCCCCTTCTGAGGGATGCCTTTTTGCATTCCCGTTTTTTTAACCAAAAAAGAAAGAAAGAAAAAGAAGCAGAAAACTAATGTGCATAAAATATGCCTTTTGAAACGGTCGTTTTGAAATATGGACGTCCTTTGAATTTTTTGGTCGATATGTGACCCCAGGATTTGTTATCAGGGCAGGTGTCATTTACAGGCCTGCAATGATTTTGAATATCAACTGACCATTAGCGCTGGGATTAAAGCTGCTGTTGTGTGAAACGGCCACAAGGTGGCAGCAGTTCTCCCTTACCAATTCTGGTTACTAGGGCAACAGAGCCTCAATGGAAGTCGTGTTCTAGATTGGAATTTAGAATGGAATGTGCCAGGAGAAAGCCCCTCAAGTTTGTCTCCCTATTTCTGGTTCGTGTTTTTAATTTAATTTTTATTTTTTATTACAGCAAGTTTGATTACAACGTTTAGCTTGTTGTAGGTGTGCAAGAGGTGGTTCTTTCACACATATACATATGTCTGTACTTCCTGGGATCCTTTTCCCATGTACGTTATGACAGAATGTTGAGTAGTCTTCTCTTGGTACTCCGTAGGTCTTTGGTGATTATATACGTCTACTGTGTTTGTATATGTCTGTTAACCCCAATATCGTAATGAATTCAATCCTCACACCTTTCCTTTGGTGAACCATAAGTTTGTTTAATGAATCTGTGATTGCCCTTCTCCGTGGAAATATCTGCCCTGGTATCAATTTATAGGTAACACCTATAAGTGATATGATATGATATGTGTCTTTCACTTTCTGTCTTACTCCAAGTCACGTGATTACCTCTAGACTCATCTACGGTGCTGCAAATGGCATTGTGTCCTTTTTTTCCTTGGCGAATATTCTGTCTTAGCGAGGTCCATTTTCTGCAATGTGATTCCCTGAGGGCTGAGGATTAGCTGACCTGGACAGCCTGACCCTGCCGGCAAGCCCTCCCCAGGTGTGCCTGGGTTGAGGTCAATATAAACAGCACTCCAGGCAGCAATAGCCCCTGCAGCTGTGCCTGACTCCATATTCTCTGCCCCGTCAGCAGTCTCGGGGCTGTGCTGGTGGGAGGGTGTGAGGGTCCACGGCGTTGTGGGTGGCCCGGTGTGAGTGGAGCTCTGCTGGACTTTCTGCAGGAGTTGCCAGGCTGCCACCTGTAAAGAAGAGGATGTGTCACCCATAACTTCCACTGGAATATCTCTCCGGGCTGAGGTGAGGAAGGCAAAAAATGAGTGGGTGCCGGGACAGGAAGGGTATCTCAGCCAGGGCAATGGAAAGCTTCCAGAAGAGCGCCCGTGGCCAGGACCACCCTGGCTGACCTGCAGGCACCTAGTTGGCAGGCGTGCTGTCGCTGGTGTGGCTCCACGGCCCTTCCTCTACACTTTCAAGCCCTTGTACATATTCAGGTGTTTCACCTGGGAAGGGTGGGAACAGTTCAGCAGCAGCTGGCCTGGGGCTCAGCTCACGTTTACTCACAGAGGCCTCGGCACGGTCCCACAGCTTTGCAATAAGGACGCTCCTTGCGTGGGCGGGCGGGGCTGCTGGCTGTATGGCGGATGATTCCCCACCTCTGACCAATTTCAGAATTGTTTACCACTGGATCAAGAGCCTTGGTTGTGTTTCCCTCTGTATAACTGTTAGGTTCAGATTTTTTTTTTCTTTTTGGTTCAAGTTAGATTTTATTCCTCTTTTATGTATTTATGGATATAAGCATGGAAATAATTCATTCTTATAAATACATCAGTGTGAATGGAAGAACACTTTTTCTGTTTTATTTTTACATTTTATTTTTAAAAATTTTGAAATTTAATTTTATTTATTTTTTTATACAGTAGGTTATTATTAGTTATCGATTTTATGCATATAAATGTATACAGGTCAATCCCAATCTCCCAGCTCTTCCCACCACCACCACCCCATGGCTTCCCCCACTTTGTGTCCATACGTTTGTTCTCTACCTCTCTGTATCTATTTCTGCCCTGCAAACCAGTTCATCTGTACCATTTTTCTAGGTTCCACATATAGGCATTAATATACAATACTTGTTTTTCTCTTTCTGACTTACTTCACTCTGTATGACAGTCTCTAGATCCATCAACTTCTCTACAAATGACCCAGTTTCATTCCTTTTTATGGCTGAGTAATATTCCATTTTATATATGTACCACATCTTTATCCATTCGTCTGACTGTGGGCATTTATGTTGCTTCCATTACCTGGCTATTGTAAATAGTGCTGCAATGAACATTGTGGTGAATGTGTCTTTGTGATTTATGGTTTTCTCTGGGTATATGCCCAGAAGTGGGATTGCTGGATCCTATGGTAATTCTCTTTTTAGTTTTTTAAAGGAACCTCCATACTGTTCTCCATAGTGACTGTATCAATTTACATTCCCACCAATAGCGGAAGAGGGTTCCTTTTGTCCACACCCTCCCCAGAATTTGTTGTTTGTAGATTATCTGATGATGCCGATTCTAACAGGTGTGAGGTCTTACCTCATTGTAGTTTTGATTTGCATTTATCTAATAATTAGTGATGTTGAGCAGCTTTTCATGTGCGTCTTGGCCATCTCTGTGTCTTCTTTGAAGAAACGTCTATTTAGATCTTCTGCCCATTTTTGTATTGGGTTGTTTGTTTTATTAATATTAAGCTGCATGAGCTGTTTATATATATTGGAGATTAAACCTTTGTCCATTGATTCGTTTGTGAACCTTTTCGCCCATTCTGAGGGTTGCCTTTTTCCATTCCCGTTTTTTTAACAAAGAAAGAAAGAAAGCAAAAGAAGCAGAACACTAATGTGCGTGAAATATGCCTCTTGAAACTGTCGTTTTGAAATATGGACGTCTTTTGAATTTTTTGGTCGATATATGACCCCAGGATTTGTTTTCAGGGCAGGTGTCATTTACAGGCCTGTAATGATTTGGAATATCCACTGACCATTAGCGCTGGGATTAAAGCTGCTGTTGTGTGAAACGGCCACAAGGTGGCAGCAGTTCTCCCTTACCAAATCTGGTTACTAGGGCAGCAGAGCCTCAATGGAAGTCGCGTTCTAGATTGGAATGTAGAACGGAATGTGCCAGGAGAAAGCCCCTCAAGTGTGTCTCACTACTTCTTGTTCGTGTTTTTAATTTAATTTTTTATTTTTTTATTACAGCAAGTTTGAGTACAACGTTTAGCTTGTTGTAGGTGTGCAGGAGGTGGTTCTTTCACACATATACATATGTCTGTTCTTCCTGGGATCCTTTTCCCATGTACGTTATGACAGAATGTTGAGTAGTCTTCTCTTGGTACTCCGTAGGTCTTTGGTGATTATATACGTCTACTGTGTTTGTATATGTCTGTTAACCCCAATATCGTAATGAATTCAATCCTCACACCTTTCCTTTGGTGAACCATAAGTTTGTTTAATGAATCTGTGCTTGCCCTTCTCCGTGGAAATATCTGCCCTGGTATCAATTTATAGGTAACACCTATAAGTGATATGATATGATATGTGTCTTTCACTTTCTGACTTACTCCAAGTCACGTGATTACCTCGAGACTCATCTACGGTGCTGCAAATGGCATTGTGTCCTTTTTTTCCTTGGCGAATATTCTGTCTTAGCGAGGTCAATTTTCTGCAATGTGATTCCCTGAGGGCTGAGGATTAGCTGACCTGGGCAGCCTGACCCTGCCGGCAAGACCTCCCCAGGTGTGCCTGGGTTGAGGTCAATATAAACAGCACTCCAGGCAGCAATAGCCCCTGCAGCTGTGCCTGACTCCATATTCTCTGCCCCGTCAGCAGTCTCGGGGCTGTGCTGGTGGGAGGGTGTGAGGGTCCACGGCTTTGTGGGTGGCCCGGTGTGAGTGGGGCTCTGCTGGACTTTCGGCAGGAGTTGCCAGGCTGCCACCTGTAAAGAAGAGGATGTGTCACCCATAACTTCCACTGGAATATCTCTCCGGGCTGAGGTGAGGAAGGAAAAAAAGGAGTGGGGGCCGGGACAGGAGGGGTATCTCAGGCAGGGCAATGGAAAGCTTCCAGAAGACTGCCCGTGGACAGGACCATCCTGGCTGACCTGCAGGCACCAAGTTGGCCTGCGTGCTGTCGCTGGTGTGGCTCCACGGCCCTTCCTCTAGGCTTTCAAGCCCTTATACATATTCAGGTGTTTCACCTGGGAAGGTTGGGAACTGTTCAGCAGCATCTGGCCTGGGGCTCAGCTCACGTTTACTCACAGAGGCCTCGGCACGGTCCCCCAGCTTTGTAATAAGGACGCTCCTTGCGTGGGTGGGCGGGGCTGCTGGCTGTATGGGAGATGATTCCCCACTTCTGACCAATTTCATAATTGTTTACCCATGGAGCAAGTGCCTTGGTAGTGTTTCCTCTGTATAACAGTTAGGTTCAGTTTTTTTTTCTTTTTTGGTTCAAGTTAGATTTTATTCCTCTTTTATGTATTTATAGGTATAAGCATGGAAATATTTCATTCTTATAAATACATCAGTGTGAATGGAAGAACTTTTTTTCTGTTTTATTTTTACATTGTATTTTTAAAAATTTTGAAATATAATTTAATTTATTTTTTTTATACAGTAGGTTATTATTAGTTATCTCTTTTATGCTTATACAGGTATACAGGTCAATCCCAATCTCCCAACTCATCCCACCACCACCACCCCATGGCTTCCCCCACTTTGTGTCCATACGTTTGTTCTCTACCTCTGTGTCTCTATTTCTGCCCTGCAAACCAGTTCATCTGTACCATTTTTCTAGGTTCCACATATAGGCATTAATATACAATACTTGTTTTTCTCTTTCTGACTTACTTCACTCTGTATGACAATCTCTAGATCCATCAACTTCTCTACAAATGACCCAGTTTCATTCCTTTTTATGGCTGAGTAATATTCCATTTTATATATGTACCACATCTTTATCCATTCGTCTGACTGTGGGCATTTATGTTGCTTCCATTACCTGGCTATTGTAAATAGTGCTGCAATGAACATTGTGGTGAATGTGTCTTTGTGATTTATGGTTTTCTCTGGGTATATGCCCAGAAGTGGGATTGCTGGATCCTATGGTAATTCTCTTTTTAGTTTTTTAAAGGAACCTCCATACTGTTCTCCATAGTGACTGTATCAATTTACATTCCCACCAATAGCGGAAGAGGGTTCCTTTTGTCCACACCCTCCCCAGAATTTGTTGTTTGTAGATTATCTGATGATGCCGATTCTAACAGGTGTGAGGTCTTACCTCATTGTAGTTTTGATTTGCATTTCTCTAATAATTAGTGATGTTGAGCAGCTTTTCATGTGCGTCTTGGCCATCTCTGTGTCTTCTTTGAAGAAACGTCTATTTAGATCTTCTGCCCATTTTTGTATTGGGTTGTTTGTTTTATTAATACTAAGCTGCATGAGCTGTTTATATATATTGGAGATTAAACCTTTGTCCATTGATTCGTTTGTGAACCTTTTCGCCCATTCTGAGGGTTGCCTTTTTCCATTCCCGTTTTTTTAACAAAGAAAGAAAGAAAGCAAAAGAAGCAGAACACTAATGTGCATGAAATATGCCTCTTGAAACTGTCGTTTTGAAATATGGACGTGTTTTGAATTTTTTGGTCGATATATGACCCCAGGATTTGTTTTCAGGGCAGGTGTCATTTACAGGCCTGTAATGATTTGGAATATCCACTGACCATTAGCGCTGGGATTAAAGCTGCTGTTGTGTGAAACGGCCACAAGGTGGCAGCAGTTCTCCCTTACCAAATCTGGTTACTAGGGCAGCAGAGCCTCAATGGAAGTCGCGTTCTAGATTGGAATGTAGAACGGAATGTGCCAGGAGAAAGCCCCTCAAGTTTGTCTCCCTACTTCTTGTTCGTGTTTTTAATTTAATTTTTTATTTTTTTATTACAGCAAGTTTGAGTACAACGTTTAGCTTGTTGTAGGTGTGCAAGAGGTGGTTCTTTCACACATATACATATGTCTGTTCTTCCTGGGATCCTTTTCCCATGTACGATATGACAGAATGTTGAGTAGTCTTCTCTTGGTACTCCGTAGGTCTTTGGTGATTATATACGTCTACTGTGTTTGTATATGTCTGTTAACCCCAATATCGTAATGAATTCAATCCTCACACCTTTCCTTTGGTGAACCATAAGTTTGTTTAATGAATCTGTGCTTGCCCTTCTCCGTGGAAATATCTGCCCTGGTATCAATTTATAGGTAACACCTATAAGTGATATGATATGATATGTGTCTTTCACTTTCTGTCTTACTCCAAGTCACGTGATTACCTCTAGACTCATCTACGGTGCTGCAAATGGCATTGTGTCCTTATTTTCCTTGGCTTCTATTCTGCCTTAGCGAGGTCCATTTTCAACAATGTGATTCCCTGAGGGTTGTGGATTAGCTGACCTGGGCAGCCTTACCCTGCCGGCCGGCCCTCCCCAGGTGTGCCTGGTTGAGGTCAATATAAACAGCGCTCCAGTCAGCAATAGCACCTGAAGCTGTGCCTGACTCCATATTCTCTGCCCCGTCAGCAGTCTCCGGGCTGAGCTGGTGGGAGGGAATGAGGGGCCACAGCTTTTTTGGTGGCCCTGTGTGAGTGGGGCACTGCTGGCCTTTCTGCAGGATTTGCCAGGCTGAGACCTGTAAAGAAGAGGATGTGTCACCCATACCTTCCGCTGGAATTTCTCTCCGGACAGAGGTGAGGAAGGAAAAAAGCAGTGGGGGCCGGGAAAGGAGGGGTATCTCAGGCAGGACAATGGAAAGCTTCCGGAAGAGTACCCGGGGCCAGGACCACCCTGGCTGGCCTGCAGTCACCAAGTTGGCCTGCGTGCTCTCGCTGGTGTTGCTCCGCGCCCCTTCCTCCAGTCTTTCAAGCCCTTGTACATATTCAGGTGTTTTACCTGGGAAGGGTGGGAACAGTTCAGCAGCAGCTGGCCTGGGGCTCAGGTCACCTTTATTCAGAGATGCCTCGGCATGGTCCCCCAGCTTTGCAATGAGGACGCTCCTTGTGTGGGGGGTGGGTTGCTGGCTGTATGGGAGATGATTCCCCACCTCTGACCACTTTCAGAATTGTTTACCGCTGGAGCAAGTGCCCTGATAGCGTTTTCCTCTGTATAACTGGTGGGTTCAGGTTTTTCTTCTTTTATGGTCCAAGTTAGCTTTTATTCCTCTATTATGTATTTATAGATATAAGCATGGAAATAATTCATTCCAATAAATACATCTGTGTGAAGGGAAGAACTTTTTTCTTTTATTTTTAAATTTTATATTTTATAATTTTGAAATTTTATTTACTTTTTTATACAGCAGGTTATTATTAGTTATGTATTTTATGCATATACATGTATACAGGTCAATCTCAATCTTCCAACTCATCCCACCACCACCACCCCATGGCTTCCCACACTTGGTGTCCATACGGTTGTTCTCTACCTGTGTGTCTCTATTTCTTCCCTGCAAACCAGTTCATCTGTACCATTTTTTAGGTTCCACATATATGCATTAATATACAATATTTGTTTTCCTCTTTCTGACTTACTTCATTCTGTATGACAGTCACTAGATCCATTGATGTCTCTACAAATGACCCAGTTTCATTCCTTTTGATGGCCGAGTAATATTCCATTTTATATATGTACCCCAATTTTATCCGTTCATCTGTCTGTGGGCATTTAGGTTGCTTCCATTACCTGGCTGTTGTAAATAGTGCTGCAATGAACATTGTGGTGAATGTGCCTTTTTGATTTATGGTTTTCTCTGGGTATATGCCCAGAAGTGGGATTGCTGGATCAGATGGTAATTCTATTTCTAGTTTTTTTTAAGGAAACTCCATAGTGTTCTCCATACTGACTGTATCAATTTACATTCCCACCAATAGTGGAAGAGGGCTCCTTTTGTCCACACCCTCCCCAGAATTTGTTGTTTCTAGATTTTCTGATGATGCCGATTCTAACAGGTGTGAGGTGATACCTCATTGTAGTTTTGATTTGCATTTCTCTAATAATTAGTGCTGTTGAGCAGCTTTTCATGTGCGTCTTGGCCATCTCTGTGTCTTCTTTAAAGAAACGTCTCTTTAGATCTTCTGCCCATGTTTGTATTGGGTTGTTTGTTTTTTAATATGAAGCTGCATGAGCTGTTTATATATATTGGAGTTTAAACCTTTCTCCATTGATTCGTTTGCAACGATTTTCGCCCCTTCTGAGGGATGCCTTTTTACATTCCCGTTTTTTAAACAAAAAAGGAAAGAAACAAAAATAAGCAGAACACTAATGTGCGTAAAATATGGCTTTTGAAACGGTCGTTTTGAAATACGGGCGTCCTTTGAATTTTTTGGTCGATATGTGACCCCAGGATTTGTTTTCAGGGCAGGTGTCATTTACCGGCCTGCAATGATTTTGAATATCAACTGACCATTAGCGCTGGGATTAAAGCTGCTGTTGTGTGAAACGGCCACAAGGTGGCAGCAGTTCTCCCTTACCAATTCTGGTTAATAGGGCAACAGAGCCTCAATGGCAGTCGTGTTCTAGATTGGAATTTAGAATGGAATGTGCCAGGTGAAAGCCCCTCAAGTTTGTCGCCCTACTTCTTGTTCGTGTTTTTAATTTAATTTTTATTTTTTATTACAGCAAGTTTGATTACAATGTTTGGCTTGTTGGAGGTGTGGAAGATGTGGTTCTTTTACACATATACAGATGTCTGTTTTTCCTGGGATCCTTTTCCCATGTACGTTATGACAGAATGTTGAGTAGTCCTCTCTTTGTATTCCGTAGGTCTTTGGTGATTATATATGTCACCTGTGTTTGTATATGTCTGTTAACCCCGATATCGTAATGAAACCAATCCTCACACCTTTCCATTGGTGAACCATAAGTTTGTTTAATGAAACTGTGATTGCCCTTCTCCGTGGAAATATCTGCCCTGGTATCCATTTTTAGGTAACACCTATAAGTGATATGATATGATATGTGTCTTTCACTTTCTGACTTACTACAAGTCACGTGATTACCTCTAGACTCATCTACGGTGCTGCAAATGGCATTGTGTCCTTTTTTTCCTTGCCTTCTATTCTGACTTAGCGAGGTCCATTTTCAAAAATGTGATTCCCTGCGGGTTGTGGATTAGCTGACGTGGGCAGCCTTATCCTGCCGGCCGGCCCTCCACAGGTGTGCCTGGTTGAGGTCAATATAAACAGCGCTCCAGGCAGCAATAGCCCCTGAACCTGTGCCTGACTCCATATTCTCTGCCCCGTCAGCAGTCTCGGGGCTGTGCTGGTGGGAGGGAGTGAGGGGCCACAGCTTTGTTGGTGGCCCGGTGTGAGTGGGGTTCTGCTGGCCTTTCTGCATGAGTTGCCAGGCTGTCTCCTGTAAAGTAGAAGATGTGTCACCCATACCTTCCGCTGGAATTTCCCTCCGGACAGAGTTGAGGAAGGAAAAAAGCAGTGGGGGCCTGGACACATGGGGTATCTCAGGCAGGATAATGGAAAGCTTCCGGAAGAGCACCCGGGGCCTGGTCCACCCTGGCTGGCCTGCAGGCACCAAGTTGGCCTGTGTGCTGTCGCTGGTGTGGCTCCACGGCCCTTCTTCCAGTCTTTCAAGCCTTTGTAAATATTCAGGTGTTTTACCTGGGAAGGGTGGGAACAGTTCAGCAGCAGCTGGCCTGGGGCTCAGCTCACCTTTATTCAGAGATGCCTCGGCACAGTCCCCCAGCTTTGCAATGAGGACGCTCCTTGTGGGGGGGTTGGGTTGCTGGCTGTATGGGAGATGAGTCCCCAACTCTGACCAATTTCAGAATTGTTTACCGCTGGAGCAAATGCCCTGATAGCGTTTTCCTCTGTATAACTGGTGGGTTCAGGTTTTTCTTCTTTTACGGTCCAAGTTAGCTTTTATTCCTCTATTATGTATTTATAGATATAAGCATGGAAATAATTCATTCCTATAAATACATCTGTGTGAAGGGAAGAACTTTTTTCTCTTTTATTTTTAAATTTTATTTTTTATAATTTTGAAATTTAATTTTATTTACTTTTTTATACAGCAGGTTATTATTAGTTATGTATTTTATGCATATACATGTATACAGGTCAATCTCAGTCTCCCAACTCATCCCACCACCACCAACCCATGGCTTCCCACACTTGGTGTCCATACGTTTGTTCTCTACCTGTGTGTCTCTATTTCTTCCCTGCAAACCAGTTCATCTGTACCATTTTTTAGGTTCCACATATATGCATTAATATACAATATTTGTTTTCCTCTTTCTGACTTACTTCATTCTGTATGACAGTCTCTAGATCCATCGATGTCTCTACAAATGTCCCAGTTTCATTCCTTCTTATGGCCGAGTAATATTCCATTTTATATATGTACCCCAATTTTATCCGTTCATCTGTCTGTGGGCATTTAGTTTGCTTCCATTACCTGTCTATTGTAAATAGTGCTGCAATGAACATTGTGGTGAATGTGCCTTTTTGATTTATGGTTTTCTCTGGGTATATGCCCAGAAGTGGGATTGCTGGATCAGATGGTAATTCTATTTCTAGTTTTTTTTAACGAAACTCCATAGTGTTCTCCATACTGACTGTATCAATTTACATTCCCACCAATAGTGGAAGAGGGCTCCTTTTGTCCACACCCTCCCCAGAATTTGTTGTTTCTAGATTTTCTGATGATGCCGATTCTAACAGGTGTGAGGTGATACCTCATTGTAGTTTTGATTTGCATTTCTCTAATAATTAGTGCTGTTGAGCAGCTTTTCATGTGCGTCTTGGCCATCTCTGTGTCTTCTTTAAAGAAACGTCTCTTTAGATCTTCTGCCCATTTTTGTATTGGGTTGTTTGTTTTTTTAATATTAAGCTGCATGAGCTGTTTATATATATGGGACATTAAACCTTTGTCCATTGATTCGTTTGCAACGATTTTCACCCCTTCTGAGGGATGCCTTTTTCCATTCCCGTTTTTTTAACCAAAAAAGAAAGAAAGAAAAAGAAGCAGAAAACTAATGTACATAAAATATGCCTTTTGAAACGGTCGTTTTGAAATATGGACGTCCTTTGAATTTTTTGGTCGATATGTGACCCCAGGATTTGTTTTCAGGGCAGGTGTCATTTACAGGCCTGCAATGATTTTGAATATCAACTGACCATTAGCGCTGGGATTAAAGCTGCTGTTGTGTGAAACGGCCACAAGGTGGCAGCAGTTCTCCCTTACCAATTCTGGTTACTAGGGCAACAGAGCCTCAATGGAAGTCGTGTTCTAGATTGGAATGTAGAATGGAATGTGCCAGGAGAAAGCCCCTCAAGTTTGTCTCCCTACTTCTGGTTCGTGTTTTTAATTTAATTTTTATTTTTTATTACAGCAAGGTTGATTACAATGTTTGGCTTGTTGGAGGTGTGGAAGATGTGGTTCTTTTACACATATACAGATGTCTGTTTTTCCTGGGATCCTTTTCCCATGTACGTTATGACAGAATGTTGAGTAGTCTTTTGGTATTCCGTAGGTCTTTGGTGATTATATATGTCACCTGTGTTTGTATAAGTCTGTTAACCCCGATATCGTAATGAAACCAATCCTCACACCTTTCCATTGGTGAACCATAAGTTTGTTTAATGAATCTGTGATTGCCCTTCTCCGTGGAAATATCTGCCCTGGTATCCATTTTTAGGTAACACCTATAAGATGATATGATATGTGTCTTTCACTTTCTGACTTACTACATGTCACGTGATTACCTCTAGACTCATCTACGGTGCTGCAAATGGCATTGTGTCCTTTTTCTCCTTGCCTTCTATTCTGACTTAGCGAGGTCCATTTTCAACAATGTGAGTCCCTGCGGGTTGTGGATTAGCTGACGTGGGCAGCCTTATACTGCCGGCCGGCCCTCCCCAGGTGTGCCTGGTTGAGGTCAATATAAACAGCGCTCCAGGCAGCAATAGCCCCTGAACCTGTGCCTGACTCCATATTCTCTGCCCCGTCAGCAGTCTCGGGGCTGTGCTGGTGGGAGGGAGTGAGGGGCCACAGCTTTGTTGGTGGCCCGGTGTGAGTGGGGTTCTGCTGACCTTTTTGCAGGAGTTGCCAGGCTGCCTCCTGTAAAGAAGAGGATGTGTCACCCATACCTTCCGCTGGAATTTCTCTCCGGACAGAGGTGAGGAAGGAAAAAAGCAGTGGGGGCCGTGACATGTGGGGTATCTCAGGCAGGACAATGGAAAGCTTCCGGAAGAGCGCCCGGGGCCAGGACCACCCTGGCTCGCCTGCAGGCACCAAGTTGGCCTGCGTGCTGTCGCTGGTGTGGCTCCACGGCCCTTCCTCTAGTCTTTCAAGCCCTTGTACATATTCAGGTGTTTTACCTGGGAAGGGTGGGAACAGTTCAGCAGCAGCTGGCCTGGGGCTCAGCTCACCTTTATTCAGAGATGCCTCGGCATGGTGCCCCAGCTTTGCAATGAGGACGCTCCTTGTGTGGGGGGTGGGTTGCTGGCTGTATGGGAGATGATTCCCCACCTCTGACCACTTTCATAATTGTTTACCGCTGGAGCAAGTGCCCTGATAGCGTTTTCCTCTGTATAACTGGTGGGTTCAGGTTTTTCTTCTTTTATGGTCCAAGTTAGCTTTTATTCCTCTATTATGTATTTATAGATATAAGCATGGAAATAATTCATTCCAATAAATACATCTGTGTGAAGGGAAGAACTTTTTTCTTTTATTTTTAAATTTTATATTTTATAATTTTGAAATTTAATTTTATTTACTTTTTTATACAGCAGGTTATTATTAGTTATGTATTTTATGCATATACATGTATACAGGTCAATCTCAATCTTCCAACTCATCCCACCACCACCACCCCATGGCTTCCCACACTTGGTGTCCATACGGTTGTTCTCTACCTGTGTGTCTCTATTTCTTCCCTGCAAACCAGTTCATCTGTACCATTTTTTAGGTTCCACATATATGCATTAATATACAATATTTGTTTTCCTCTTTCTGACTTACTTCATTCTGTATGACAGTCACTAGATCCATTGATGTCTCTACAAATGACCCAGTTTCATTCCTTTTGATGGCCGAGTAATATTCCATTTTATATATGTACCCCAATTTTATCCGTTCATCTGTCTGTGGGCATTTAGGTTGCTTCCATTACCTGGCTGTTGTAAATAGTGCTGCAATGAACATTGTGGTGAATGTGCCTTTTTGATTTATGGTTTTCTCTGGGTATATGCCCAGAAGTGGGATTGCTGGATCAGATGGTAATTCTATTTCTAGTTTTTTTTAAGGAAACTCCATAGTGTTCTCCATACTGACTGTATCAATTTACATTCCCACCAATAGTGGAAGAGGGCTCCTTTTGTCCACACCCTCCCCAGAATTTGTTGTTTGTAGATTTTCTGATGATGCCGATTCTAACAGGTGTGAGGTGATACCTCATTGTAGTTTTGATTTGCATTTCTCTAATAATTAGTGCTGTTGAGCAGCTTTTCATGTGCGTCTTGGCCATCTCTGTGTCTTCTTTAAAGAAACGTCTCTTTAGATCTTCTGCCCATGTTTGTATTGGGTTGTTTGTTTTTTAATATGAAGCTGCATGAGCTGTTTATATATATTGGAGTTTAAACCTTTGTCCATTGATTCGTTTGCAACGATTTTCGCCCCTTCTGAGGGATGCCTTTTTACATTCCCGTTTTTTAAACAAAAAAGGAAAGAAACAAAAATAAGCAGAACACTAATGTGCGTAAAATATGGCTTTTGAAACGGTCGTTTTGAAATACGGGCGTCCTTTGAATTTTTTGGTCGATATGTGACCCCAGGATTTGTTTTCAGGGCAGGTGTCATTTACCGGCCTGCAATGATTTTGAATATCAACTGACCATTAGCGCTGGGATTAAAGCTGCTGTTGTGTGAAACGGCCACAAGGTGGCAGCAGTTCTCCCTTACCAATTCTGGTTAATAGGGCAACAGAGCCTCAATGGCAGTCGTGTTCTAGATTGGAATTTAGAATGGAATGTGCCAGGTGAAAGCCCCTCAAGTTTGTCGCCCTACTTCTTGTTCGTGTTTTTAATTTAATTTTTATTTTTTATTACAGCAAGTTTGATTACAATGTTTGGCTTGTTGGAGGTGTGGAAGATGTGGTTCTTTTACACATATACAGATGTCTGTTTTTCCTGGGATCCTTTTCCCATGTACGTTATGACAGAATGTTGAGTAGTCCTCTCTTTGTATTCCGTAGGTCTTTGGTGATTATATATGTCACCTGTGTTTGTATATGTCTGTTAACCCCGATATCGTAATGAAACCAATCCTCACACCTTTCCATTGGTGAACCATAAGTTTGTTTAATGAAACTGTGATTGCCCTTCTCCGTGGAAATATCTGCCCTGGTATCCATTTTTAGGTAACACCTATAAGTGATATGATATGATATGTGTCTTTCACTTTCTGACTTACTACAAGTCACGTGATTACCTCTAGACTCATCTACGGTGCTGCAAATGGCATTGTGTCCTTTTTTTCCTTGCCTTCTATTCTGACTTAGCGAGGTCCATTTTCAACAATGTGATTCCCTGCGGGTTGTGGATTAGCTGACGTGGGCAGCCTTATCCTGCCGGCCGGCCCTCCACAGGTGTGCCTGGTTGAGGTCAATATAAACAGCGCTCCAGGCAGCAATAGCCCCTGAACCTGTGCCTGACTCCATATTCTCTGCCCCGTCAGCAGTCTCGGGGCTGTGCTGGTGGGAGGGAGTGAGGGGCCACAGCTTTGTTGGTGGCCCGGTGTGAGTGGGGTTCTGCTGGCCTTTCTGCATGAGTTGCCAGGCTGTCTCCTGTAAAGTAGAAGATGTGTCACCCATACCTTCCGCTGGAATTTCCCTCCGGACAGAGTTGAGGAAGGAAAAAAGCAGTGGGGGCCTGGACACATGGGGTATCTCAGGCAGGATAATGGAAAGCTTCCGGAAGAGCACCCGGGGCCTGGTCCACCCTGGCTGGCCTGCAGGCACCAAGTTGGCCTGTGTGCTGTCGCTGGTGTGGCTCCACGGCCCTTCTTCCAGTCTTTCAAGCCTTTGTAAATATTCAGGTGTTTTACCTGGGAAGGGTGGGAACAGTTCAGCAGCAGCTGGCCTGGGGCTCAGCTCACCTTTATTCAGAGATGCCTCGGCACAGTCCCCAGCTTTGCAATGAGGACGCTCCTTGTGGGGGGGTTGGGTTGCTGGCTGTATGGGAGATGTGTCCCCAACTCTGACCAATTTCAGAATTGTTTACCGCTGGAGCAAATGCCCTGATAGCGTTTTCCTCTGTATAACTGGTGGGTTCAGGTTTTTCTTCTTTTACGGTCCAAGTTAGCTTTTATTCCTCTATTATGTATTTATAGATATAAGCATGGAAATAATTCATTCCTATAAATACATCTGTGTGAAGGGAAGAACTTTTTTCTCTTTTATTTTTAAATTTTATTTTTTATAATTTTGAAATTTAATTTTATTTACTTTTTTATACAGCAGGTTATTATTAGTTATGTATTTTATGCATATACATGTATACAGGTCAATCTCAGTCTCCCAACTCATCCCACCACCACCACCCCATGGCTTCCCACACTTGGTGTCCATACGTTTGTTCTCTACCTGTGTGTCTCTATTTCTTCCCTGCAAACCAGTTCATCTGTACCATTTTTTAGGTTCCACATATATGCATTAATATACAATATTTGTTTTCCTCTTTCTGACTTACTTCATTCTGTATGACAGTCTCTAGATCCATCGATGTCTCTACAAATGTCCCAGTTTCATTCCTTCTTATGGCCGAGTAATATTCCATTTTATATATGTACCCCAATTTTATCCGTTCATCTGTCTGTGGGCATTTAGTTTGCTTCCATTACCTGTCTATTGTAAATAGTGCTGCAATGAACATTGTGGTGAATGTGCCTTTTTGATTTATGGTTTTCTCTGGGTATATGCCCAGAAGTGGGATTGCTGGATCAGATGGTAATTCTATTTCTAGTTTTTTTTAACGAAACTCCATAGTGTTCTCCATACTGACTGTATCAATTTACATTCCCACCAATAGTGGAAGAAGGCTCCTTTTGTCCACACCCTCCCCAGAATTTGTTGTTTCTAGATTTTCTGATGATGCCGATTCTAACAGGTGTGAGGTGATACCTCATTGTAGTTTTGATTTGCATTTCTCTAATAATTAGTGCTGTTGAGCAGCTTTTCATGTGCGTCTTGGCCATCTCTGTGTCTTCTTTAAAGAAACGTCTCTTTAGATCTTCTGCCCATTTTTGTATTGGGTTGTTTGTTTTTTTAATATTAAGCTGCATGAGCTGTTTATATATATGGGACATTAAACCTTTGTCCATTGATTCGTTTGCAACGATTTTCACCCCTTCTGAGGGATGCCTTTTTCCATTCCCGTTTTTTTAACCAAAAAAGATAGAAAGAAAAAGAAGCAGAAAACTAATGTGCATAAAATATGCCTTTTGAAACGGTCGTTTTGAAATATGGACGTCCTTTGAATTTTTTGGTCGATATGTGACCCCAGGATTTGTTTTCAGGGCAGGTGTCATTTACAGGCCTGCAATGATTTTGAATATCAACTGACCATTAGCGCTGGGATTAAAGCTGCTGTTGTGTGAAACGGCCACAAGGTGGCAGCAGTTCTCCCTTACCAATTCTGGTTACTAGGGCAACAGAGCCTCAATGGAAGTCGTGTTCTAGATTGGAATGTAGAATGGAATGTGCCAGGAGAAAGCCCCTCAAGTTTGTCTCCCTACTTCTGGTTCGTGTTTTTAATTTAATTTTTATTTTTTATTACAGCAAGGTTGATTACAATGTTTGGCTTGTTGGAGGTGTGGAAGATGTGGTTCTTTTACACATATACAGATGTCTGTTTTTCCTGGGATCCTTTTCCCATGTACGTTATGACAGAATGTTGAGTAGTCTTTTGGTATTCCGTACGTCTTTGGTGATTATATATGTCACCTGTGTTTGTATAAGTCTGTTAACCCCGATATCGTAATGAAACCAATCCTCACACCTTTCCATGGGTGAACCATAAGTTTGTTTAATGAATCTGTGATTGCCCTTCTCCGTGGAAATATCTGCCCTGGTATCCATTTTTAGGTAACACCTATAAGTGATATGATATGATATGTGTCTTTCACTTTCTGACTTACTACATGTCACGTGATTACCTCTAGACTCATCTACGGTGCTGAAAATGGCATTGTGTCCTTTTTTTCCTTGCCTTCTATTCTGACTTAGCGAGGTCCATTTTCAACAATGTGATTCCCTGCGGGTTGTGGATTAGCTGACGTGGGCAGCCTTATCCAGCCGGCCGGCCCTCCCCAGGTGTGCCTGGTTGAGGTCAATATAAACAGCGCTCCAGGCAGCAATAGCCCCTGAACCTGTGCCTGACTCCATATTCTCTGCCCCGTCAGCAGTCTCGGGGCTGTGCTGGTGGGAGGGAGTGAGGGGCCACAGCTTTGTTGGTGGCCCGGTGTGAGTGGGGTTCTGCTGACCTTTCTGCAGGAGTTGCCAGGCTGCCTCCCGTAAAGAAGAGAATGTGTCACCCATACCTTCCGCTGGAATTTCTCTCTGGACAGAGGTGAGGAAGGAAAAAAGCAGTGGGTGCCGGGACAGGTGTGGTATCTCAGGCAGGACAATGGAAAGCTTCCGGAAGAGCGCCCGCGGCCAGGACCACCCTGGCTGGCCTGCAGGCACCAAGTTGGCCTGCGTGCTGTCGCTGGTGTGGCTCCACGGCCCTTCCTCTAGTCCTTCAAGCCCTTGTACATATTCAGGTGTTTTACCTGGGAAGGGTGGGAACAGTTCAGCAGCAGCTGGCCTGGGGCTCAGGTCACCTTTATTCAGAGATGCCTCGGCACGGTCCCCCAGCTTTGCAATGAGGACGCTCCTTGTGTGGGGGGTGGGTTGCTGGCTGTATGGGAGATGATTCCCCACCTCTGACCAATTTCAGAATTGTTTACCGCTGGAGCAAGTGCCCTGATAGCGTTTTCCTCTGTATAACTGGTGGGTTCAGGTTTTTCTCCTTTTATGGTCCAAGTTAGCTTTTATTCCTCTATTATGTATTTATAGATATAAGCATGGAAATAATTCATTCCTATAAATACATCTGTGTGAAGGGAAGAACTTTTTTATTTTTAAATTTTATTTTTTATAATTTTGAAATTTAATTTTATTTACTTTTTTATACAGCAGGTTATTATTAGTTATGTATTTTATGCATATACATGTATACAGGTCAATCTCAATCTCCCAACTCATCCCACCACCACCACCCCATGGCTTCCCACACTTGGTGTCCATACGGTTGTTCTCTACCTGTGTGTCTCTATTTCTTCCCTGCAAACCAGTTCATCTGTACCATTTTTTAGGTTCCACATATATGCATTAATATACAATATTTGTTTTCCTCTTTCTGACCTACTTCATTCTGTATGACAGTCTCTAGATCCATTGATGTCTCTACAAATGACCCAGTTTCTTTCCCTTTTATGGCCGAGTAATATTCCATTTTATATATGTACCCCAATTTTATCCGTTCATCTGTCTGTGGGCATTTAGGTTGCTTCCATTACCTGGCTATTGTAAATAGTGCTGCAATGAACATTGTGGTGAATGTGCCTTTTTGATTTATGGTTTTCTCTGGGTATATGCCCAGAAGTGGGATTGCTGGATCAGATGGTAATTCTATTTCTAGTTTTTTTAAGGAAACTCCATAGTGTTCTCCATACTGACTGTATCAATTTACATTCCCACCTATAGTGGAAGAGGGCTCCTTTTGTCCACACCCTCCCCAGAATTTGTTGTTTCTAGATTTTCTGATGATGCCGATTCTAACAGGTGTGAGGTGATACCTCATTGTAGTTTTGATTTGCATTTCTCTAATAATTAGTGCTGTTGAGCAGCTTTTCAGGTGCGTCTTGGCCATCTCTGTGTCTTCTTTGAAGAAACGTCTCTTTAGATATTCTGCCAATGTTTGTATTGGGTTGTTTGTTTTTTTAATATTAAGCTGCATGAGCTGTTTATATATATTGGACATTAAACCTTTGTCCATTGATTCGTTTGCAACGATTTTCGCCCCTTCTGAGGGATGCCTTTTTCCATTCCCGTTTTTTTAGACAAAAAAGAAAGAAAGAAAAAGAAGCAGAAAACTAATGTGCATAAAATATGCCTTTTGAAACGGTCGTTTTGAAATATGGACGTCCTTTGAATTTTTTGGTCGATATGTGACCCCAGGATTTGTTTTCAGGGCAGGTGTCATTTACAGGCCTGCAATGATTTTGAATATCAACTGACCATTAGCGCTGGGATTAAAGCTGCTGTTGTGTGAAACGGCCACAAGGTGGCAGCAGTTCTCCCTTACCAATTCTGGTTACTAGGGCAACAGAGCCTCAATGGAAGTCGTGTTCTAGATTGGAATTTAGAATGGAATGTGCCAGGAGAAAGCCCCTCAAGTTTGTCTCCCTACTTCTGGTTCGTGTTTTTAATTTAATTTTTATTTTTTATTACAGCAAGTTTGATTACAATGTTTGGCTTGTTGGAGGTGTGGAAGATGTGGTTCTTTTACACATATACAGATGTCTGTTTTTCCTGGGATCCTTTTCCCATGTACGTTATGACAGAATGTTGAGTAGTCTTTTGGTATTCGGTAGGTCTTTGGTGATTATATATGTCACCTGTGTTTGTATAAGTCTGTTAACGCCGATATCGTAATGAAACCAATCCTCACACATTTCCATTGGTGAACCATAAGTTTGTTTAATGAATCTGTGATTGCCCTTCTCCGTGGAAATATCTGCCCTGGTATCCATTTTTAGGTAACACCTATAAGTGATATGATATGATATGTGTCTTTCACTTTCTGACTTACTACATGTCACGTGATTACCTCTAGACTCATCTACGGTGCTGCAAATGGCATTGTGTCCTTTTTTTCCTTGCCTTCTATTCTGACTTAGCGAAGTCCATTTTCAACAATGTGATTCCCTGCGGGTTGTGGATTAGCTGACGTGGGCAGCCTTATCCTGCCGGCCGGCCCTCCCCAGGTGTGCCTGGTTGAGGTCAATATAAACAGCGCTCCAGGCAGCAATAGCCCCTGAACCTGTGCCTGACTCCATATTCTCTGCCCCGTCAGCAGTCTCGGGGCTGTGCTGGTGGGAGGGAGTGAGGGGCCACAGCTTTGTTGGTGGCCCGGTGTGAGTGGGGTTCTGCTGACCTTTCTGCAGGAGTTGCCAGGCTGCCTCCTGTAAAGAAGAGGATGTGTCACCCATACCTTCCGCTGGAATTTCTCTCCGGACAGAGGTGAGGAAGGAAAAAAGCAGTGGGGGCCGGGACAGGTGGGGTATCTCAGGCAGGACAATGGAAAGCTTCCGGAAGAGCGCCCGGGGCCAGGACCACCCTGGCTGGCCTGCAGGCACCAAGTTGGCCTGCGTGCTGTCGCTGGTGTGGCTCCACGGCCCTTCCTCTAGTCTTTCAAGCCTTGTACATATTCAGGTGTTTTACCTGGGAAGGGTGGGAACAGTTCAGCAGCAGCTGGCCTGGGGCTCAGCTCACCTTTATTCAGAGATTCCTCGGCACGGTCCCCCAGCTTTGCAATGAGGACGCTCCTTGTGTGGGGGGTGGGTTGCTGGCTGTATGGGAGATGATTCCCCACCTCTGACCAATTTCAGAATTGTTTACCACTGGAGCAAGTGCCCTGATAGCGTTTTCCTCTGTATAACTGGTTGGTTCAGGTTTTTCTCCTTTTATGGTCCAAGTTAGCTTTTATTCCTCTATTATGTATTTATAGATATAAGCATGGAAATAATTCATTCCTATAAATACATCTGTGTGAAGGGAAGAACGTTTTTCTGTTTTATTTTTAAATTTTATTTTTTATAATTTCGAAATTTAATTTTATTTACTTTTTTATACAGCAGGTTATTATTAGTTATGTATTTTATGCATATACACGTATACAGGTCAATCTCAGTCTCCCAACTCATCCCACCACCACCACCCCATGGCTTCCCACACTTGGTGTCCATACGTTTGTTCTCTACCTGTGTGTCTGTATTTCTTCCCTGCAAACCAGTTCATCTGTACCATTTTTTAGGTTCCACATATATGCATTAATATACAATATTTGTTTTCCTCTTTCTGACTTACTTCATTCTGTATGACAGTCACTAGATCCATTGATGTCTCTACAAATCACCCAGTTTCATTCCTTTTTATGGCCGAGTAATATTCCATTTTATATATGTACCCCAATTTTATCCGTTCATCTGTCTGTGGGCATTTAGGTTGCTTCCATTACCTGGCTATTGTAAATAGTGCTGCAATGAACATTGTGGTGAATGTGCCTTTTTGATTTATGGTTTTCTCTGGGTATATGCCCAGAAGTGGGATTGCTGGATCAGATGGTAATTCTATTTCTAGTTTTTTTTAAGGAAACTCCATAGTGTTCTCCATAGTGACTGTATCAATTTACATTCCCACCAATAGTGGAAGAGGGCTCCTTTTGTCCACACCCTCCCCAGAATTTGTTGTTTCTAGATTTTCTGATGATGCCGATTCTAACAGGTGTGAGGTGATACCTCATTGTAGTTTTGATTTGCATTTCTCTAATAATTAGTGCTGTTGAGCAGCTTTTCATGTGCGTCTTGGCCATCTCTGTGTCTTCTTTAAAGAAACGTCTCTTTAGATCTTCTGCCCATTTTTGTATTGGGTTGTTTGTTTTTTAATATGAAGCTGCATGAGCTGTTTATATATATTGGAGATTAAACCTTTGTCCATTGATTCGTTTGCAACGATTTTCGCCCCTTCTGAGGGATGCCTTTTTACATTCCCGTTTTTTAAACAAAAAAGGAAAGAAAAAAAATAAGCAGAACACTAATGTGCGTAAAGTATGGCTTTTGAAACGGTCGTTTTGAAATACGGGCGTCCTTTGAATTTTTTGGTCGATATGTGACCCCAGGATTTGTTTTCAGGGCAGGTGTCATTTACCGGCCTGCAATGATTTTGAATATCAACTGACCATTAGCGCTGGGATTAAAGCTGCTGTTGTGTGAAACGGCCACAAGGTGGCAGCAGTTCTCCCTTACCAATTCTGGTTACTAGGGCAACAGAGCCTCAATGGAAGTCGTGTTCTAGATTGGAATTTAGAATGGAATGTGCCAGGAGAAAGCCCCTCAAGTTTGTCTCCCTACTTCTTGTTTGTGTTTTTAATTTAATTTTTATTTTTTATGACAGCAAGTTTGATTACAATGTTTGGCTTGTTGGAGGTGTGGAAGATGTGGTTCTTTTACACATATACAGATGTCTGTTTTTCCTGGGATCCTTTTCCCATGTACGTTATGACAGAATGTTGAGTAGTCTTTTGGTATTCCGTAGGTGTTTGGTGATTATATATGTCACCTGTGTTTGTATAAGTCTGTTAACCCCGATATCGTAATGAAACCAATCCTCACACCTTTCCATTGGTGAACCATAAGTTTGTTTAATGAATCTGTGATTGCCCTTCTCCGTGGAAATATCTGCCCTGGTATCCATTTTTAGGTAACACCTATAAGTGATATGATATGATATGTGTCTTTCACTTTCTGACTTACTACATGTCACGTGATTACCTCTAGACTCATCTACGGTGCTGCAAATGGCATTGTGTCCTTTTTTTCCTTGCCTTCTATTCTGACTTAGCGAGGTCCATTTTCAACAATGTGATTCCCTGCGGGTTGTGGATTAGCTGACGTGGGCAGCCTTATCCAGCCGGCCGGCCCTCCCCAGGTGTGCCTGGTTGAGGTCAATATAAACAGCGCTCCAGGCAGCAATAGCCCCTGAACCTGTGCCTGACTCCATATTCTCTGCCCCGTCAGCAGTCTCGGGGCTGTGCTGGTGGGTGGGAGTGAGGGGCCACAGCTTTGTTGGTGGCCCGGTGTGAGTGGGGTTCTGCTGACCTTTTTGCAGGAGTTGCCAAGCTGCCTCCTGTAAAGAAGAGGATGTGTCACCCATACCTTCCGCTGGAATTTCTCTCCGGACAGAGGTGAGGAAGGAAAAAAGCAGTGGGGGCCGGGACAGGTGGGGTATCTCAGGCAGGACAATGGAAAGCTTCCGGAAGAGGGCCCGGGTCCAGGACCACCCTGGCTGGCCTGCAGGCACCAAGTTGGCCTGCGTGCTGTCGCTGGTGTGGCTCCACGGCCCTTCCTCTAGTCTTTCAAGCCCTTGTACATATTCAGGTGTTTTACCTGGGAAGGGTGGGAACAGTTCAGCAGCAGCTGGCCTGGGGCTCAGCTCACCTTTATTCAGAGATGCCTCGGCACGGTCCCCCAGCTTTGCAATGAGGACGCTCCTTGTGTGGGGGGTGGGTTGCTGGCTGTATGGGAGATGATTCCCCACCTCTGACCAATTTCAGAATTGTTTACCGCTGGAGCAAGTGCCCTGATAGCGTTTTCCTCTGTATAACTGGTGGGTTCAGGTTTTTCTTCTTTTATGGTTCAAGTTAGCTTGTATTCCTCTTTTATGTATTTATAGATATAAGCATGGAAATAATTCATTCCTATAAATACATCTGTGTGAAGCGAAGAACTTTTTTCTCTTTTATTTTTAAATTTTATTTTTTATAATTTTGAAACTTAATTTTATTTACTTTTTTATACAGCAGGTTATTATTAGTTATGTATTTTATGCATATACATGTATACAGGTCAATCTCAAGCTCCCAACTCATCCCACCACCACCACCCCATGGCTTCCCACACTTGGTGTCCATACGTTTGTTCTCTACCTGTGTGTCTCTATTTCTTCCCTGCAAACCAGTTCATCTGTACCATTTTTTAGGTTCCACATATATGCATTAATATACAATATTTGTTTTCCTCTTTCTGACTTACTTCATTCTGTATGACAGTCTCTAGATCCATCGATGTCTCTACAAATGACCCAGTTTCATTCCTTTTTATGGCCGAGTAATATTCCATTTTATATATGTACCGCAATTTTATCCATTCATCTGTCTGTGGGCATTTAGGTTGCTTCCATTACCTGGCTATTGTAAATAGTGCTGCAATGAACATTGTGGTGAATGTGCCTTTTTGATTTATGGTTTTCTCTGGGTATATGCCCAGAAGTGGGATTGCTGGATCAGATGGTAATTCTATTTCTAGTTTTTTTAAGGAAACTCCATAGTGTTCTCCATAGTGACTGTATCGATTTACATTCCCCCCAATAGTGGAAAAGGGCTCCTTTTGTCCACACCCTCCCCAGAATTTTTTGTTTGTAGATTTTCTGATGATGCCGATCCTAACAGGTGTGAGGTGATACCTCATTGTAGTTTTGATTTGCATTTCTCTAATAATTAGTGCTGTTGAGCAGCTTTTCATGTGCGTCTTGGCCATCTCTGTGTCTTCTTTAAAGAAACGTCTCTTTAGATCTTCTGCCCATTTTTGTATTGGGCTGTTTGTTTTTTTAATATTAAGCTGCATGAGCTGTTTATATATATTGGAGATTAAACCTTTGTCCATTGATTCGTTTGCAACTATTTTCACCCTTTCTGAGGGATGCCTTTTTCCATTTCCGTTTTTTAACCAAAAAAGAAAGAAAGAAAAAGAAGCAGAACACTAATGTACATAAAATATGCCTTTTGAAACGGTCGTTTTGACGTATGGACGTCCTTTGAATTTTTTGGTCGATATGTGACCCCAGGATTTGCTTCCAGGGCAGGTGTCATTTACAGGCCTGCAATGATTTTGAATATCAACTGACCATTAGCGCTGGGATTAAAGCTGCTGTTGTGTGAAACGGCCACAAGGTGGCAGCAGTTCTCCCTTACCAAATCTGGTTACTAGGGCAGCAGAGCCTCAATGGAAGTCGTGTTCTAGATTGGAATTTAGAATGGAATGTGCCAGGAGAAAGCACCTCAAGTTTGTCTCCCTACTTCTTGTTTGTGTTTTTAATTTAATTTTTATTTTTTATTACAGCAAGGTTGATTACAATGTTTGGCTTGTTGGAGGTGTGGAAGATGTGGTTCTTTTACACATATACAGATGTCTGTTTTTCCTGGGATCCTTTTCCCATGTACGTTATGACAGAATGTTGAGTAGTCTTTTGGTATTCCGTAGGTGTTTGGTGATTATATATGTCACCTGTGTTTGTGTAAGTCTGTTAACCCCGATATCGTAATGAAACCAATACTCACACCTTTCCATTGGTGAACCATAAGTTTGTTTAATGAATCTGTGATTGCCCTTCTCCGTGGAAATATCTGCCCTGGTATCCATTTTTAGGTAACACCTATAAGTGATATGATATGATATGTGTCTTTCACTTTCTGACTTACTACATGTCACGTGATTACCTCTAGACTCATCTACGGTGCTGCAAATGGCATTGTGTCCTTTTTTTCCTTGCCTTCTATTCTGACTTAGCGAGGTCCATTTTCAACAATGTGATTCCCTGCGGGTTGTGGATTAGCTGACGTGGGCAGCCTTATCCTGCCGGCCGGCCCTCCCCAGGTGTGCCTGGTTGAGGTCAATATAAACAGCGCTCCAGGCAGCAATAGCCCCTGAACCTGTGCCTGACTCCATATTCTCTGCCCCGTCAGCAGTCTCGGGGCTGTGCTGGTGGGTGGGAGTGAGGGGCCACAGCTTTGTTGGTGGCCCGGTGTGAGTGGGGTTCTGCTGACCTTTTTGCAGGAGTTGCCAAGCTGCCTCCTGTAAAGAAGAGGATGTGTCACCCATACCTTCCGCTGGAATTTCTCTCCGGACAGAGGTGAGGAAGGAAAAAAGCAGTGGGGGCCGGGACAGGTGGGGTATCTCAGGCAGGACAATGGAAAGCTTCCGGAAGAGGGCCCGGGTCCAGGACCACCCTGGCTGGCCTGCAGGCACCAAGTTGGCCTGCGTGCTGTCGCTGGTGTGGCTCCACGGCCCTTCCTCTAGTCTTTCAAGCCCTTGTACATATTCAGGTGTTTTACCTGGGAAGGGTGGGAACAGTTCAGCAGCAGCTGGCCTGGGGCTCAGCTCACCTTTATTCAGAGATGCCTCGGCACGGTCCCCCAGCTTTGCAATGAGGACGCTCCTTGTGTGGGGGGTGGGTTGCTGGCTGTATGGGAGATGATTCCCCACCTCTGACCAATTTCAGAATTGTTTACCGCTGGAGCAAGTGCCCTGATAGCGTTTTCCTCTGTATAACTGGTGGGTTCAGGTTTTTCTTCTTTTATGGTTCAAGTTAGCTTTTATTCCTCTTTTATGTATTTATAGATATAAGCATGGAAATAATTCATTCCTATAAATACATCTGTGTGAAGGGAAGAACTTTTTTCTCTTTTATTTTTAAATTTTATTTTTATAATTTTGAAATTTAATTTTATTTACTTTTTTATACAGCAGGTTATTATTAGTTATGAATTTTATGCATATACATGTATACAGGTCAATCTCAATCTCCCAACTCATCCCACCACCACCACCCCATGGCTTCCCACACTTGGTGTCCATACGTTTGTTCTCTACCTGTGTGTCTCTATTTCTTCCCTGCAAACCAGTTCATCTGTACCATTTTTTAGGTTCCACATATATGCATTAATATACAATATTTGTTTTCCTCTTTCTGACTTACTTCATTCTGTATGACAGTCTCTAGATCCATCGATGTCTCTACAAATGACCCAGTTTCATTCCTTTTTATGGCCGAGTAATATTCCATTTTATATATGTACCCCAATTTTATCCATTCATCTGTCTGTGGGCATTTAGGTTGCTTCCATTACCTGGCTATTGTAAATAGTGCTGCAATGAACATTGTGGTGAATGTGCCTTTTTGATTTATGGTTTTCTCTGGGTATATGCCCAGAAGTGGGATTGCTGGATCAGATGGTAATTCTATTTCTAGTTTTTTTAAGGAAACTCCATAGTGTTCTCCATAGTGACTGTATCAATTTACATTCCCACCAATAGTGGAAGAGGGCTCCTTTTGTCCACACCCTCCCCAGAATTTGTTGTTTCTAGATTTTCTGATGATGCCGATTCTAACAGGTGTGAGGTGATACCTCATTGTAGTTTTGATTTGCATTTCTCTAATAATTAGTGCTGTTGAGCAGCTTTTCATGTGCGTCTTGGCCATCTCTGTGTCTTCTTTAAAGAAACGTCTCTCTAGATCTTCTGCCCATTTTTGTATTGGGTTGTTTGTTTTTTTAATATTAAGCTGCATGAGCTGTTTATATATATTGGAGATTAAACCTCTGTCCATTGATTCGTTTGCAACGATTTTCGCCCCTTCTGAGGGATGCCTTTTTCCATTCCCGTTTTTTTAACCAAAAAAGAAAGAAAGAAAAAGAAGCAGAAAACTAATGTGCATAAAATATGCCTTTTGAAGCGGTCGTTTTGAAATATGGACGTCCTTTGAATTTTTTGGTCGATATGTGACCCCAGGATTTGTTTTCAGGGCAGGTGTCATTTACAGGTCTGCAATGATTTTGAATATCAACTGACCATTAGCGCTGGGATTAAAGCTGCTGTTGTGTGAAACGGCCACAAGGTGGCAGCAGTTCTCCCTTACCAATTCTGGTTACTAGGGCAACAGAGCCTCAATGGAAGTCGTGTTCTAGATTGGAATTTAGAATGGAATGTGCCAGGAGAAAGCCCCTCAAGTTTGTCTCCCTACTTCTTGTTTGTGTTTTTAATTTAATTTTTATGTTTTATGACAGCAAGTTTGATTACAATGTTTGGCTTGTTGGAGGTGTGGAAGATGTGGTTCTTTTACACATATACAGATGTCTGTTTTTCCTGGGATCCTTTTCCCATGTACGTTATGACAGAATGTTGAGTAGTCTTTTGGTATTCCGTAGGTGTTTGGTGATTATATATGTCACCTGTGTTTGTATAAGTCTGTTAACCCCGATATCGTAATGAAACCAATCCTCACACCTTTCCATTGGTGAACCATAAGTTTGTTTAATGAATCTGTGATTGCCCTTCTCCGTGGAAATATCTGCCCTGGTATCCAATTTTAGGTAATACCTATAAGTGATATGATATGATATGTGTCTTTCACTTTCTGACTTACTACATGTCACGTGATTACCTCTAGACTCATCTACGGTGCTGCAAATGGCATTGTGTCCTTTTTTTCCTTGCCTTCTATTCTGACTTAGCGAGGTCCATTTTCAACAATGTGATTCCCTGCGGGTTGTGGATTAGCTGACGTGGGCAGCCTTATCCAGCCGGCCGGCCCTCCCCAGGTGTGCCTGGTTGAGGTCAATATAAACAGCGCTCCAGGCAGCAATAGCCCCTGAACCTGTGCCTGACTCCATATTCTCTGCCCCGTCAGCAGTCTCGGGGCTGTGCTGGTGGGTGGGAGTGAGGGGCCACAGCTTTGTTGGTGGCCCGGTGTGAGTGGGGTTCTGCTGACCTTTTTGCAGGAGTTGCCAAGCTGCCTCCTGTAAAGAAGAGGATGTGTCACCCATACCTTCCGCTGGAATTTCTCTCCGGACAGAGGTGAGGAAGGAAAAAAGCAGTGGGGGCCGGGACAGGTGGGGTATCTCAGGCAGGACAATGGAAAGCTTCCGGAAGAGGGCCCGGGTCCAGGACCACCCTGGCTGGCCTGCAGGCACCAAGTTGGCCTGCGTGCTGTCGCTGGTGTGGCTCCACGGCCCTTCCTCTAGTCTTTCAAGCCCTTGTACATATTCAGGTGTTTTACCTGGGAAGGGTGGGAACAGTTCAGCAGCAGCTGGCCTGGGGCTCAGCTCACCTTTATTCAGAGATGCCACGGCACGGTCCCCCAGCTTTGCAATGAGGACGCTCCTTGTGTGGGGGGTGGGTTGCTGGCTGTATGGGAGATGATTCCCCACCTCTGACCAATTTCAGAATTGTTTACCGCTGGAGCAAGTGCCCTGATAGCGTTTTCCTCTGTATAACTGGTGGGTTCAGGTTTTTCTTCTTTTATGGTTCAAGTTAGCTTGTATTCCTCTTTTATGTATTTATAGATATAAGCATGGAAATAATTCATTCCTATAAATACATCTGTGTGAAGCGAAGAACTTTTTTCTCTTTTATTTTTAAATTTTATTTTTTATAATTTTGAAACTTAATTTTATTTACTTTTTTATACAGCAGGTTATTATTAGTTATGTATTTTATGCATATACATGTATACAGGTCAATCTCAAGCTCCCAACTCATCCCACCACCACCACCCCATGGCTTCCCACACTTGGTGTCCATACGTTTGTTCTCTACCTGTGTGTCTCTATTTCTTCCCTGCAAACCAGTTCATCTGTACCATTTTTTAGGTTCCACATATATGCATTAATATACAATATTTGTTTTCCTCTTTCTGACTTACTTCATTCTGTATGACAGTCTCTAGATCCATCGATGTCTCTACAAATGACCCAGTTTCATTCCTTTTTATGGCCGAGTAATATTCCATTTTATATATGTACCGCAATTTTATCCATTCATCTGTCTGTGGGCATTTAGGTTGCTTCCATTACCTGGCTATTGTAAATAGTGCTGCAATGAACATTGTGGTGAATGTGCCTTTTTGATTTATGGTTTTCTCTGGGTATATGCCCAGAAGTGGGATTGCTGGATCAGATGGTAATTCTATTTCTAGTTTTTTTAAGGAAACTCCATAGTGTTCTCCATAGTGACTGTATCAATTTACATTCCCCCCAATAGTGGAAAAGGGCTCCTTTTGTCCACACCCTCCCCAGAATTTTTTGTTTGTAGATTTTCTGATGATGCCGATCCTAACAGGTGTGAGGTGATACCTCATTGTAGTTTTGATTTGCATTTCTCTAATAATTAGTGCTGTTGAGCAGCTTTTCATGTGCGTCTTGGCCATCTCTGTGTCTTCTTTAAAGAAACGTCTCTTTAGATCTTCTGCCCATTTTTGTATTGGGCTGTTTGTTTTTTTAATATTAAGCTGCATGAGCTGTTTATATATATTGGAGATTAAACCTTTGTCCATTGATTCGTTTGCAACTATTTTCACCCTTTCTGAGGGATGCCTTTTTCCATTTCCGTTTTTTAACCAAAAAAGAAAGAAAGAAAAAGAAGCAGAACACTAATGTACATAAAATATGCCTTTTGAAACGGTCGTTTTGACGTATGGACGTCCTTTGAATTTTTTGGTCGATATGTGACCCCAGGATTTGCTTCCAGGGCAGGTGTCATTTACAGGCCTGCAATGATTTTGAATATCAACTGACCATTAGCGCTGGGATTAAAGCTGCTGTTGTGTGAAACGGCCACAAGGTGGCAGCAGTTCTCCCTTACCAAATCTGGTTACTAGGGCAGCAGAGCCTCAATGGAAGTCGTGTTCTAGATTGGAATTTAGAATGGAATGTGCCAGGAGAAAGCACCTCAAGTTTGTCTCCCTACTTCTTGTTTGTGTTTTTAATTTAATTTTTATTTTTTATTACAGCAAGGTTGATTACAATGTTTGGCTTGTTGGAGGTGTGGAAGATGTGGTTCTTTTACACATATACAGATGTCTGTTTTTCCTGGGATCCTTTTCCCATGTACGTTATGACAGAATGTTGAGTAGTCTTTTGGTATTCCGTAGGTGTTTGGTGATTATATATGTCACCTGTGTTTGTGTAAGTCTGTTAACCCCGATATCGTAATGAAACCAATACTCACACCTTTCCATTGGTGAACCATAAGTTTGTTTAATGAATCTGTGATTGCCCTTCTCCGTGGAAATATCTGCCCTGGTATCCATTTTTAGGTAACACCTATAAGTGATATGATATGATATGTGTCTTTCACTTTCTGACTTACTACATGTCACGTGATTACCTCTAGACTCATCTACGGTGCTGCAAATGGCATTGTGTCCTTTTTTTCCTTGCCTTCTATTCTGACTTAGCGAGGTCCATTTTCAACAATGTGATTCCCTGCGGGTTGTGGATTAGCTGACGTGGGCAGCCTTATCCTGCCGGCCGGCCCTCCCCAGGTGTGCCTGGTTGAGGTCAATATAAACAGCGCTCCAGGCAGCAATAGCCCCTGAACCTGTGCCTGACTCCATATTCTCTGCCCCGTCAGCAGTCTCGGGGCTGTGCTGGTGGGTGGGAGTGAGGGGCCACAGCTTTGTTGGTGGCCCGGTGTGAGTGGGGTTCTGCTGACCTTTTTGCAGGAGTTGCCAAGCTGCCTCCTGTAAAGAAGAGGATGTGTCACCCATACCTTCCGCTGGAATTTCTCTCCGGACAGAGGTGAGGAAGGAAAAAAGCAGTGGGGGCCGGGACAGGTGGGGTATCTCAGGCAGGACAATGGAAAGCTTCCGGAAGAGGGCCCGGGTCCAGGACCACCCTGGCTGGCCTGCAGGCACCAAGTTGGCCTGCGTGCTGTCGCTGGTGTGGCTCCACGGCCCTTCCTCTAGTCTTTCAAGCCCTTGTACATATTCAGGTGTTTTACCTGGGAAGGGTGGGAACAGTTCAGCAGCAGCTGGCCTGGGGCTCAGCTCACCTTTATTCAGAGATGCCTCGGCACGGTCCCCCAGCTTTGCAATGAGGACGCTCCTTGTGTGGGGGGTGGGTTGCTGGCTGTATGGGAGATGATTCCCCACCTCTGACCAATTTCAGAATTGTTTACCGCTGGAGCAAGTGCCCTGATAGCGTTTTCCTCTGTATAACTGGTGGGTTCAGGTTTTTCTTCTTTTATGGTTCAAGTTAGCTTTTATTCCTCTTTTATGTATTTATAGATATAAGCATGGAAATAATTCATTCCTATAAATACATCTGTGTGAAGGGAAGAACTTTTTTCTCTTTTATTTTTAAATTTTATTTTTATAATTTTGAAATTTAATTTTATTTACTTTTTTATACAGCAGGTTATTATTAGTTATGAATTTTATGCATATACATGTATACAGGTCAATCTCAATCTCCCAACTCATCCCACCACCACCACCCCATGGCTTCCCACACTTGGTGTCCATACGTTTGTTCTCTACCTGTGTGTCTCTATTTCTTCCCTGCAAACCAGTTCATCTGTACCATTTTTTAGGTTCCACATATATGCATTAATATACAATATTTGTTTTCCTCTTTCTGACTTACTTCATTCTGTATGACAGTCTCTAGATCCATCGATGTCTCTACAAATGACCCAGTTTCATTCCTTTTTATGGCCGAGTAATATTCCATTTTATATATGTACCCCAATTTTATCCATTCATCTGTCTGTGGGCATTTAGGTTGCTTCCATTACCTGGCTATTGTAAATAGTGCTGCAATGAACATTGTGGTGAATGTGCCTTTTTGATTTATGGTTTTCTCTGGGTATATGCCCAGAAGTGGGATTGCTGGATCAGATGGTAATTCTATTTCTAGTTTTTTTAAGGAAACTCCATAGTGTTCTCCATAGTGACTGTATCAATTTACATTCCCACCAATAGTGGAAGAGGGCTCCTTTTGTCCACACCCTCCCCAGAATTTGTTGTTTCTAGATTTTCTGATGATGCCGATTCTAACAGGTGTGAGGTGATACCTCATTGTAGTTTTGATTTGCATTTCTCTAATAATTAGTGCTGTTGAGCAGCTTTTCATGTGCGTCTTGGCCATCTCTGTGTCTTCTTTAAAGAAACGTCTCTCTAGATCTTCTGCCCATTTTTGTATTGGGTTGTTTGTTTTTTTAATATTAAGCTGCATGAGCTGTTTATATATATTGGAGATTAAACCTCTGTCCATTGATTCGTTTGCAACGATTTTCGCCCCTTCTGAGGGATGCCTTTTTCCATTCCCGTTTTTTTAACCAAAAAAGAAAGAAAGAAAAAGAAGCAGAAAACTAATGTGCATAAAATATGCCTTTTGAAGCGGTCGTTTTGAAATATGGACGTCCTTTGAATTTTTTGGTCGATATGTGACCCCAGGATTTGTTTTCAGGGCAGGTGTCATTTACAGGTCTGCAATGATTTTGAATATCAACTGACCATTAGCGCTGGGATTAAAGCTGCTGTTGTGTGAAACGGCCACAAGGTGGCAGCAGTTCTCCCTTACCAATTCTGGTTACTAGGGCAACAGAGCCTCAATGGAAGTCGTGTTCTAGATTGGAATTTAGAATGGAATGTGCCAGGAGAAAGCCCCTCAAGTTTGTCTCCCTACTTCTTGTTTGTGTTTTTAATTTAATTTTTATGTTTTATGACAGCAAGTTTGATTACAATGTTTGGCTTGTTGGAGGTGTGGAAGATGTGGTTCTTTTACACATATACAGATGTCTGTTTTTCCTGGGATCCTTTTCCCATGTACGTTATGACAGAATGTTGAGTAGTCTTTTGGTATTCCGTAGGTGTTTGGTGATTATATATGTCACCTGTGTTTGTATAAGTCTGTTAACCCCGATATCGTAATGAAACCAATCCTCACACCTTTCCATTGGTGAACCATAAGTTTGTTTAATGAATCTGTGATTGCCCTTCTCCGTGGAAATATCTGCCCTGGTATCCAATTTTAGGTAATACCTATAAGTGATATGATATGATATGTGTCTTTCACTTTCTGACTTACTACATGTCACGTGATTACCTCTAGACTCATCTACGGTGCTGCAAATGGCATTGTGTCCTTTTTTTCCTTGCCTTCTATTCTGACTTAGCGAGGTCCATTTTCAACAATGTGATTCCCTGCGGGTTGTGGATTAGCTGACGTGGGCAGCCTTATCCTGCCGGCCGGCCCTCCCCAGGTGTGCCTGGTTGAGGTCAATATAAACAGCGCTCCAGGCAGCAATAGCCCCTGAACCTGTGCCTGACTCCATATTCTCTGCCCCGTCAGCAGTCTCGGGGCTGTGCTGGTGGGTGGGAGTGAGGGGCCACAGCTTTGTTGGTGGCCCGGTGTGAGTGGGGTTCTGCTGACCTTTTTGCAGGAGTTGCCAAGCTGCCTCCTGTAAAGAAGAGGATGTGTCACCCATACCTTCCGCTGGAATTTCTCTCCGGACAGAGGTGAGGAAGGAAAAAAGCAGTGGGGGCCGGGACAGGTGGGGTATCTCAGGCAGGACAATGGAAAGCTTCCGGAAGAGGGCCCGGGGCCAGGACCACCCTGGCTGGCCTGCAGGCACCAAGTTGGCCTGCGTGCTGTCGCTGGTGTGGCTCCACGGCCCTTCCTCTAGTCTTTCAAGCCCTTGTACATATTCAGGTGTTTTACCTGGGAAGGGTGGGAACAGTTCAGCAGCAGCTGGCCTGGGGCTCAGCTCACCTTTATTCAGAGATGCCTCGGCACGGTCCCCCAGCTTTGCAATGAGGACGCTCCTTGTGTGGGGGGTGGGTTGCTGGCTGTATGGGAGATGATTCCCCACCTCTGACCAATTTCAGAATTGTTTACCGCTGGAGCAAGTGCCCTGATAGCGTTTTCCTCTGTATAACTGGTGGGTTCAGGTTTTTCTTCTTTTATGGTTCAAGTTAGCTTGTATTCCTCTTTTATGTATTTATAGATATAAGCATGGAAATAATTCATTCCTATAAATACATCTGTGTGAAGGGAAGAACTTTTTTCTCTTTTATTTTTAAATTTTATTTTTTATAATTTTGAAACTTAATTTTATTTACTTTTTTATACAGCAGGTTATTATTAGTTATGTATTTTATGCATATACATGTATACAGGTCAATCTCAAGCTCCCAACTCATCCCACCACCACCACCCCATGGCTTCCCACACTTGGTGTCCATACGTTTGTTCTCTACCTGTGTGTCTCTATTTCTTCCCTGCAAACCAGTTCATCTGTACCATTTTTTAGGTTCCACATATATGCATTAATATACAATATTTGTTTTCCTCTTTCTGACTTACTTCATTCTGTATGACAGTCTCTAGATCCATCGATGTCTCTACAAATGACCCAGTTTCATTCCTTTTTATGGCCGAGTAATATTCCATTTTATATATGTACCCCAATTTTATCCATTCATCTGTCTGTGGGCATTTAGGTTGCTTCCATTACCTGGCTATTGTAAATAGTGCTGCAATGAACATTGTGGTGAATGTGCCTTTTTGATTTATGGTTTTCTCTGGGTATATGCCCAGAAGTGGGATTGCTGGATCAGATGGTAATTCTATTTCTAGTTTTTTTAAGGAAACTCCATAGTGTTCTCCATAGTGACTGTATCAATTTACATTCCCACCAATAGTGGAAGAGGGCTCCTTTTGTCCACACCCTCCCCAGAATTTGTTGTTTGTAGATTTTCTGATGATGCCGATTCTAACAGGTGTGAGGTGATACCTCATTGTAGTTTTGATTTGCATTTCTCTAATAATTAGTGCTGTTGAGCAGCTTTTCATGTGCGTCTTGGCCATCTCTGTGTCTTCTTTAAAGAAACGTCTCTTTAGATCTTCTGCCCATTTTTGTATTGGGTTGTTTGTTTTTTTAATATTAAGCTGCATGAGCTGTTTATATATATTGGAGATTAAACTTTGTCCATTGATTCGTTTGCAACGATTTTCGCCCCTTCTGAGGGATGCCTTTTTCCATTCCCGTTTTTTTAACCAAAAAAGAAAGAAAGAAAAAGAAGCAGAAAACTAATGTGCATAAAATATGCCTTTTGAAGCGGTCGTTTTGAAATATGGACGTCCTTTGAATTTTTTGGTCGATATGTGACCCCAGGATTTGTTTTCAGGGCAGGTGTCATTTACAGGTCTGCAATGATTTTGAATATCAACTGACCATTAGCGCTGGGATTAAAGCTGCTGTTGTGTGAAACGGCCACAAGGTGGCAGCAGTTCTCCCTTACCAATTCTGGTTACTAGGGCAACAGAGCCTCAATGGAAGTCGTGTTCTAGATTGGAATTTAGAATGGAATGTGCCAGGAGAAAGCCCCTCAAGTTTGTCTCCCTACTTCTTGTTTGTGTTTTTAATTTAATTTTTATTTTCTATGACAGCAAGTTTGATTACAATGTTTGGCTTGTTGGAGGTGTGGAAGATGTGGTTCTTTTACACATATACAGATGTCTGTTTTTCCTGGGATCCTTTTCCCATGTACGTTATGACAGAATGTTGAGTAGTCTTTTGGTATTCCGTAGGTGTTTGGTGATTATATATGTCACCTGTGTTTGTATAGGTCTGTTAACCCCGATATCGTAATGAAACGGATCCTCACAACTTTCCATTGGTGAACCATAAGTTTGTTTAATGAATCTGTGATTGCCCTTCTCCGTGGAAATATCTGCCCTGGTATCTATTTTTAGGTAACACCTATAAGTGATATGATATGATATGTGTCTTTCACTTTCTGACTTACTACATGTCACGTGATTACCTCTAGACTCATCTACGGTGCTGCAAATGGCATTGTGTCCTTTTTTTCCTTGCCTTCTATTCTGACTTAGCGAGGTCCATTTTCAACAATGTGATTCCCTGCGGGTTGTGGATTAGCTGACGTGGGCAGCCTTATCCTGCCGGCCGGCCCTCCCCAGGTGTGCCTGGTTGAGGTCAATATAAACAGCGCTCCAGGCAGCAATAGCCCCTGAACCTGTGCCTGACTCCATATTCTCTGCCCCGTCAGCAGTCTCGGGGCTGTGCTGGTGGGTGGGAGTGAGGGGCCACAGCTTTGTTGGTGGCCCGGTGTGAGTGGGGTTCTGCTGACCTTTTTGCAGGAGTTGCCAGGCTGCCTCCTGTAAAGAAGAGGATGTGTCACCCATACCTTCCGCTGGAATTTCTCTCCGGACAGAGGTGAGGAAGGAAAAAAGCAGTGGGGGCCGGGACAGGTGGGGTATCTCAGGCAGGACAATGGAAAGCTTCCGGAAGAGGGCCCGGGGCCAGGACCACCCTGGCTGGCCTGCAGGCACCAAGTTGGCCTGCGTGCTGTCGCTGGTGTGGCTCCACGGCCCTTCCTCTAGTCTTTCAAGCCCTTGTACATATTCAGGTGTTTTACCTGGGAAGGGTGGGAACAGTTCAGCAGCAGCTGGCCTGGGGCTCAGCTCACCTTTATTCAGAGATGCCTCGGCACGGTCCCCCAGCTTTGCAATGAGGACGCTCCTTGTGTGGGGGGTGGGTTGCTGGCTGTATGGGAGATGATTCCCCACCTCTGACCAATTTCAGAATTGTTTACCGCTGGAGCAAGTGCCCTGATAGCGTTTTCCTCTGTATAACTGGTGGGTTCAGGTTTTTCTTCTTTTATTGTTCAAGTTAGCTTGTATTCCTCTTTTATGTATTTATAGATATAAGCATGGAAATAATTCATTCCTATAAATACATCTGTGTGAAGGGAAGAACTTTTTTCTCTTTTATTTTTAAATTTTATTTTTTATAATTTTGAAACTTAATTTTATTTACTTTTTTATACAGCAGGTTATTATTAGTTATGTATTTTATGCATATACATGTATACAGGTCAATCTCAAGCTCCCAACTCATCCCACCACCACCACCCCATGGCTTCCCACACTTGGTGTCCATACGTTTGTTCTCTACCTGTGTGTCTCTATTTCTTCCCTGCAAACCAGTTCATCTGTACCATCTTTTAGGTTCCACATATATGCATTAATATACAATATTTGTTTTCCTCTTTCTGACTTACTTCATTCTGTATGACAGTCTCTAGATCCATCGATGTCTCTACAAATGACCCAGTTTCATTCCTTTTTATGGCCGAGTAATATTCCATTTTATATATGTACCCCAATTTTATCCATTCATCTGTCTGTGGGCATTTAGGTTGCTTCCATTACCTGGCTATTGTAAATAGTGCTGCAATGAACATTGTGGTGAATGTGCCTTTTTGATTTATGGTTTTCTCTGGGTATATGCCCAGAAGTGGGATTGCTGGATCAGATGGTAATTCTATTTCTAGTTTTTTTAAGGAAACTCCATAGTGTTCTCCATAGTGACTGTATCAATTTACATTCCCACCAATAGTGGAAGAGGGCTCCTTTTGTCCACACCCTCCCCAGAATTTGTTGTTTCTAGATTTTCTGATGATGCCGATTCTAACAGGTGTGAGGTGATACCTCATTGTAGTTTTGATTTGCATTTCTCTAATAATTAGTGCTGTTGAGCAGCTTTTCATGTGCGTCTTGGCCATCTCTGTGTCTTCTTTAAAGAAACGTCTCTTTAGATCTTCTGCCCATTTTTGTATTGGGTTGTTTGTTTTTTTAATATTAAGCTGCATGAGCTGTTTATATATATTGGAGATTAAACTTTGTCCATTGATTCGTTTGCAACGATTTTCGCCCCTTCTGAGGGATGCCTTTTTCCATTCCCGTTTTTTTAACCAAAAAAGAAAGAAAGAAAAAGAAGCAGAAAACTAATGTGCATAAAATATGCCTTTTGAAGCGGTCGTTTTGAAATATGGACGTCCTTTGAATTTTTTGGTCGATATGTGACCCCAGGATTTGTTTTCAGGGCAGGTGTCATTTACAGGTCTGCAATGATTTTGAATATCAACTGACCATTAGCGCTGGGATTAAAGCTGCTGTTGTGTGAAACGGCCACAAGGTGGCAGCAGTTCTCCCTTACCAATTCTGGTTACTAGGGCAACAGAGCCTCAATGAAAGTCGTGTTCTAGATTGGAATTTAGAATGGAATGTGCCAGGAGAAAGCCCCTCAAGTTTGTCTCCCTACTTCTTGTTTGTGTTTTTAATTTAATTTTTATTTTTTATGACAGCAAGTTTGATTACAATGTTTGGCTTGTTGGAGGTGTGGAAGATGTGGTTCTTTTACACATATACAGATGTCTGTTTTTCCTGGGATCCTTTTCCCATGTACGTTATGACAGAATGTTGAGTAGTCTTTTGGTATTCCGTAGGTGTTTGGTGATTATATATGTCACCTGTGTTTGTATAAGTCTGTTAACCCCGATATCGTAATGAAACCAATCCTCACACCTTTCCATTGGTGAACCATAAGTTTGTTTAATGAATCTGTGATTGCCCTTCTCCGTGGAAATATCTGCCCTGGTATCCATTTTTAGGTAACACCTATAAGTGATATGATATGATATGTGTCTTTCACTTTCTGACTTACTACATGTCACGTGATTACCTCTAGACTCATCTACGGTGCTGCAAATGGCATTGTGTCCTTTTTTTCCTTGCCTTCTATTCTGACTTAGCGAGGTCCATTTTCAACAATGTGATTCCCTGCGGGTTGTGGATTAGCTGACGTGGGCAGCCTTATCCTGCCGGCCGGCCCTCCCCAGGTGTGCCTGGTTGAGGTCAATATAAACAGCGCTCCAGGCAGCAATAGCCCCTGAACCTGTGCCTGACTCCATATTCTCTGCCCCGTCAGCAGTCTCGGGGCTGTGCTGGTGGGTGGGAGTGAGGGGCCACAGCTTTGTTGGTGGCCCGGTGTGAGTGGGGTTCTGCTGACCTTTTTGCAGGAGTTGCCAGGCTGCCTCCTGTAAAGAAGTGGATGTGTCACCCATACCTTCCGCTGGAATTTCTCTCCGGACAGAGGTGAGGAAGGAAAAAAGCAGTGGGGGCCGGGACAGGTGGGGTATCTCAGGCAGGACAATGGAAAGCTTCCGGAAGAGGGCCCGGGGCCCGGACCACCCTGGCTGGCCTGCAGGCACCAAGTTGGCCTGCGTGCTGTCGCTGGTGTGGCTCCACGGCCCTTCCTCTAGTCTTTCAAGCCCTTGTACATATTCAGGTGTTTTACCTGGGAAGGGTGGGAACAGTTCAGCAGCAGCTGGCCTGGGGCTCAGCTCACCTTTATTCAGAGATGCCTCGGCACGGTCCCCCAGCTTTGCAATGAGGACGCTCCTTGTGTGGGGGGTGGGTTGCTGGCTGTATGGGAGATGATTCCCCACCTCTGACCAATTTCAGAATTGTTTACCGCTGGAGCAAGTGCCCTGATAGCGTTTTCCTCTGTATAACTGGTGGGTTCAGGTTTTTCTTCTTTTATGGTTCAAGTTAGCTTGTATTCCTCTTTTATGTATTTATAGATATAAGCATGGAAATAATTCATTCCTATAAATACATCTGTGTGAAGGGAAGAACTTTTTTCTCTTTTATTTTTAAATTTTATTTTTTATAATTTTGAAACTTAATTTTATTTACTTTTTTATACAGCAGGTTATTATTAGTTATGTATTTTATGCATATACATGTATACAGGTCAATCTCAAGCTCCCAACTCATCCCACCACCACCACCCCATGGCTTCCCACACTTGGTGTCCATACGTTTGTTCTCTACCTGTGTGTCTCTATTTCTTCCCTGCAAACCAGTTCATCTGTACCATCTTTTAGGTTCCACATATATGCATTAATATACAATATTTGTTTTCCTCTTTCTGACTTACTTCATTCTGTATGACAGTCTCTAGATCCATCGATGTCTCTACAAATGACCCAGTTTCATTCCTTTTTATGGCCGAGTAATATTCCATTTTATATATGTACCCCAATTTTATCCATTCATCTGTCTGTGGGCATTTAGGTTGCTTCCATTACCTGGCTATTGTAAATAGTGCTGCAATGAACATTGTGGTGAATGTGCCTTTTTGATTTATGGTTTTCTCTGGGTATATGCCCAGAAGTGGGATTGCTGGATCAGATGGTAATTCTATTTGTAGTTTTTTTAAGGAAACTCCATAGTGTTCTCCATAGTGACTGTATCAATTTACATTCCCACCAATAGTGGAAGAGGGCTCCTTTTGTCCACACCCTCCCCAGAATTTGTTGTTTCTAGATTTTCTGATGATGCCGATTCTAACAGGTGTGAGGTGATACCTCATTGTAGTTTTGATTTGCATTTCTCTAATAATTAGTGCTGTTGAGCAGCTTTTCATGTGCGTCTTGGCCATCTCTGTGTCTTCTTTAAAGAAACGTCTCTTTAGATCTTCTGCCCATTTTTGTATTGGGTTGTTTGTTTTTTTAATATTAAGCTGCATGAGCTGTTTATATATATTGGAGATTAAACCTCTGTCCATTGATTCGTTTGCAACGATTTTCGCCCCTTCTGAGGGATGCCTTTTTCCATTCCCGTTTTTTTAACCAAAAAAGAAAGAAAGAAAAAGAAGCAGAAAACTAATGTGCATAAAATATGCCTTTTGAAGCGGTCGTTTTGAAATATGGACGTCCTTTGAATTTTTTGGTCGATATGTGACCCCAGGATTTGTTTTCAAGGCAGGTGTCATTTACAGGTCTGCAATGATTTTGAATATCAACTGACCATTAGCGCTGGGATTAAAGCTGCTGTTGTGTGAAACGGCCACAAGGTGGCAGCAGTTCTCCCTTACCAATTCTGGTTACTAGGGCAACAGAGCCTCAATGGAAGTCGTGTTCTAGATTGGAATTTAGAATGGAATGTGCCAGGAGAAAGCCCCTCAAGTTTGTCTCCCTACTTCTTGTTTGTGTTTTTAATTTAATTTTTATGTTTTATGACAGCAAGTTTGATTACAATGTTTGGCTTGTTGGAGGTGTGGAAGATGTGGTTCTTTTACACATATACAGATGTCTGTTTTTCCTGGGATCCTTTTCCCATGTACGTTATGACAGAATGTTGAGTAGTCTTTTGGTATTCCGTAGGTGTTTGGTGATTATATATGTCACCTGTGTTTGTATAAGTCTGTTAACCCCGATATCGTAATGAAACCAATCCTCACACCTTTCCATTGGTGAACCATAAGTTTGTTTAATGAATCTGTGATTGCCCTTCTCCGTGGAAATATCTGCCCTGGTATCCATTTTTAGGTAACACCTATAAGTGATATGATATGATATGTGTCTTTCACTTTCTGACTTACTACATGTCACGTGATTACCTCTAGACTCATCTACGGTGCTGCAAATGGCATTGTGTCCTTTTTTTCCTTGCCTTCTATTCTGACTCAGCGAGGTCCATTTTCAACAATGTGATTCCCTGCGGGTTGTGGATTAGCTGACGTGGGCAGCCTTATTCTGCCGGCCGGCCCTCCCCATGTGTGCCTGGTTGAGGTCAATATAAACAGCGCTCCAGGCAGCAATAGCCCCTGAACCTGTGCCTGACTCCATATTCTCTGCCCCGTCAGCAGTCTCGGGGCTGTGCTGGTGGGTGGGAGTGAGGGGCCACAGCTTTGTTGGTGGCCCGGTGTGAGTGGGGTTCTGCTGACCTTTCTGCAGGAGTTGCCAGGCTGCCTCCCGTAAAGAAGAGGATGTGTCACCCATACCTTCCGCTGGAATTTCTCTCCGGACAGAGGTGAGGAAGGAAAAAAGCAGTGGGGGCCGGGACAGGTGGGGTATCTCAGGCAGGACAATGGAAAGCTTCCGGAAGAGGGCCCGGGGCCAGGACCACCCTGGCTGGCCTGCAGGCACCAAGTTGGCCTGCGTGCTGTCGCTGGTGTGGCTCCACGGCCCTTCCTCTAGTCTTTCAAGCCCTTGTACATATTCAGGTGTTTTACCTGGGAAGGCTGGGAACAGTTCAGCAGCAGCTGGCCTGGGGCTCAGCTCACCTTTATTCAGAGATGCCTCGGCACGGTCCCCCAGCTTTGCAATGAGGACGCTCCTTGTGTGGGGGGTGGGTTGCTGGCTGTATGGGAGATGATTCCCCACCTCTGACCAATTTCAGAATTGTTTACCGCTGGAGCAAGTGCCCTGATAGCGTTTTCCTCTGTATAACTGGTGGGTTCAGGTTTTTCTTCTTTTATGGTTCAAGTTAGCTTTTATTCCTCTTTTATGTATTTATAGATATAAGCATGGAAATAATTCATTCCTATAAATACATCTGTGTGAAGAGAAGAACTTTTTTCTCTTTTATTTTTAAATTTTATTTTTTATAATTTTGAAACTTAATTTTATTTACTTTTTTATACAGCAGGTTATTATTAGTTATGTATTTTATGCATATACATGTATACAGGTCAATCTCAATCTCCCAACTCATCCCACCACCACCACCCCATGGCTTCCCACACTTGGTGTCCATACGTTTGTTCTCTACCTGTGTGTCTCTATTTCTTCCCTGCAAACCAGTTCATCTGTACCATCTTTTAGGTTCCACATATATGCATTAATATACAATATTTGTTTTCCTCTTTCTGACTTACTTCATTCTGTATGACAGTCTCTAGATCCATCGATGTCTCTACAAATGACCCAGTTTCATTCCTTTTTATGGCCGAGTAATATTCCATTTTATATATGTACCCCAATTTTATGCATTCATCTGTCTGTGGGCATTTAGGTTGCTTCCATTACCTGGCTATTGTAAATAGTGCTGCAATGAACATTGTGGTGAATGTGCCTTTTTGATTTATGGTTTTCTCTGGGTATATGCCCAGAAGTGGGATTGCTGGATCAGATGGTAATTCTATTTCTAGTTTTTTTAAGGAAACTCCATAGTGTTCTCCATAGTGACTGTATCAATTTACATTCCCACCAATAGTGGAAGAGGGCTCCTTTTGTCCACACCCTCCCCAGAATTTGTTGTTTCTAGATTTTCTGATGATGCCGATTCTAACAGGTGTGAGGTGATACCTCATTGTAGTTTTGATTTGCATTTCTCTAATAATTAGTGCTGTTGAGCAGCTTTTCATGTGCGTCTTGGCCATCTCTGTGTCTTCTTTAAAGAAACGTCTCTTTAGATCTTCTGCCCATTTTTGTATTGGGTTGTTTGTTTTTTTAATATTAAGCTGCATGAGCTGTTTATATATATTGGAGATTAAACCTCTGTCCATTGATTCGTTTGCAACGATTTTCGCCCCTTCTGAGGGATGCCTTTTTCCATTCCCGTTTTTTTAACCAAAAAAGAAAGAAAGAAAAAGAAGCAGAAAACTAATGTGCATAAAATATGCCTTTTGAAGCGGTCGTTTTGAAATATGGACGTCCTTTGAATTTTTTGGTCGATATGTGACCCCAGGATTTGTTTTCAGGGCAGGTGTCATTTACAGGTCTGCAATGATTTTGAATATCAACTGACCATTAGCGCTGGGATTAAAGCTGCTGTTGTGTGAAACGGCCACAAGGTGGCAGCAGTTCTCCCTTACCAATTCTGGTTACTAGGGCAACAGAGCCTCAATGAAAGTAGTGTTCTAGATTGGAATTTAGAATGGAATGTGCCAGGAGAAAGCCCCTCAAGTTTGTCTCCCTACTTCTTGTTTGTGTTTTTAATTTAATTTTTATTTTTTATAACAGCAAGTTTGATTACAATGTTTGGCTTGTTGGAGGTGTGGAAGATGTGGTTCTTTTACACATATACAGATGTCTGTTTTTCCTGGGATCCTTTTCCCATGTACGTTATGACAGAATGTTGAGTAGTCTTTTGGTATTCCGTAGGTGTTTGGTGATTATATATGTCACCTGTGTTTGTATAAGTCTGTTAACCCCGATATCGTAATGAAACCAATCCTCACACCTTTCCATTGGTGAACCATAAGTTTGTTTAATGAATCTGTGATTGCCCTTCTCCGTGGAAATATCTGCCCTGGTATCCATTTTTAGGTAACACCTATAAGTGATATGATATGATATGTGTCTTTCACTTTCTGACTTACTACATGTCACGTGATTACCTCTAGACTCATCTACGGTGCTGCAAATGGCATTGTGTCCTTTTTTTCCTTGCCTTCTATTCTGACTTAGCGAGGTCCATTTTCAACAATGTGATTCCCTGCGGGTTGTGGATTAGCTGACGTGGGCAGCCTTATCCTGCCGGCCGGCCCTCCCCAGGTGTGCCTGGTTGAGGTCAATATAAACAGCGCTCCAGGCAGCAATAGCCCCTGAACCTGTGCCTGACTCCATATTCTCTGCCCCGTCAGCAGTCTCGGGGCTGTGCTGGTGGGTGGGAGTGAGGGGCCACAGCTTTGTTGGTGGCCCGGTGTGAGTGGGGTTCTGCTGACCTTTTTGCAGGAGTTGCCAGGCTGCCTCCTGTAAAGAAGAGGATGTGTCACCCATACCTTCCGCTGGAATTTCTCTCCGGACAGAGGTGAGGAAGGAAAAAAGCAGTGGGGGCCGGGACAGGTGGGGTATCTCAGGCAGGACAATGGAAAGCTTCCGGAAGAGGGCCCGGGGCCAGGACCACCCTGGCTGGCCTGCAGGCACCAAGTTGGCCTGCGTGCTGTCGCTGGTGTGGCTCCACGGCCCTTCCTCTAGTCTTTCAAGCCCTTGTACATATTCAGGTGTTTTACCTGGGAAGGGTGGGAACAGTTCAGCAGCAGCTGGCCTGGGGCTCAGCTCACCTTTATTCAGAGATGCCTCGGCACGGTCCCCCAGCTTTGCAATGAGGACGCTCCTTGTGTGGGGGGTGGGTTGCTGGCTGTATGGGAGATGATTCCCCACCTCTGACCAATTTCAGAATTGTTTACCGCTGGAGCAAGTGCCCTGATAGCGTTTTCCTCTGTATAACTGGTGGGTTCAGGTTTTTCTTCTTTTATGGTTCAAGTTAGCTTTTATTCCTCTTTTATGTATTTATAGATATAAGCATGGAAATAATTCATTCCTATAAATACATCTGTGTGAAGGGAAGAACTTTTTTCTCTTTTATTTTTAAATTTTATTTTTTATAATTTTGAAACTTAATTTTATTTACTTTTTTATACAGCAGGTTATTATTAGTTATGTATTTTATGCATATACATGTATACAGGTCAATCTCAAGCTCCCAACTCATCCCACCACCACCACCCCATGGCTTCCCACACTTGGTGTCCATACGTTTGTTCTCTACCTCTGTCTCTATTTCTTCCCTGCAAACCAGTTCATCTGTACCATCTTTTAGGTTCCACATATATGCATTAATATACAATATTTGTTTTCCTCTTTCTGACTTACTTCATTCTGTATGACAGTCTCTAGATCCATCGATGTCTCTACAAATGACCCAGTTTCATTCCTTTTTATGGCCGAGTAATATTCCATTTTATATATGTACCCCAATTTTATCCATTCATCTGTCTGTGGGCATTTAGGTTGCTTCCATTACCTGGCTATTGTAAATAGTGCTGCAATGAACATTGTGGTGAATGTGCCTTTTTGATTTATGGTTTTCTCTGGGTATATGCCCAGAAGTGGGATTGCTGGATCAGATGGTAATTCTATTTCTAGTTTTTTTAAGGAAACTCCATAGTTTTCTCCATAGTGACTGTATCAATTTACATTCCCACCAATAGTGGAAGAGGGCTCCTTTTGTCCACACCCTCCCCAGAATTTGTTGTTTCTAGATTTTCTGATGATGCCGATTCTAACAGGTGTGAGGTGATACCTCATTGTAGTTTTGATTTGCATTTCTCTAATAATTAGTGCTGTTGAGCAGCTTTTCATGTGCGTCTTGGCCATCTCTGTGTCTTCTTTAAAGAAACGTCTCTTTAGATCTTCTGCCCATTTTTGTATTGGGTTGTTTGTTTTTTTAATATTAAGCTGCATGAGCTGTTTATATATATTGGAGATTAAACCTCTGTCCATTGATTCGTTTGCAACGATTTTCGCCCCTTCTGAGGGATGCCTTTTTCCATTCCCGTTTTTTTAACCAAAAAAGAAAGAAAGAAAAAGAAGCAGAAAACTAATGTGCATAAAATATGCCTTTTGAAGCGGTCGTTTTGAAATATGGACGTCCTTTGAATTTTTTGGTCGATATGTGACCCCAGGATTTGTTTTCAGGGCAGGTGTCATTTACAGGTCTGCAATGATTTTGAATATCAACTGACCATTAGCGCTGGGATTAAAGCTGCTGTTGTGTGAAACGGCCACAAGGTGGCAGCAGTTCTCCCTTACCAATTCTGGTTACTAGGGCAACAGAGCCTCAATGGAAGTCGTGTTCTAGATTGGAATTTAGAATGGAATGTGCCAGGAGAAAGCCCCTCATGTTTGTCTCCCTACTTCTTGTTCGTGTTTTTAATTTAATTTTTATTTTTTATTACAGCAAGTTTGATTACAATGTTTGGCTTGTTGGAGGTGTGGAAGATGTGGTTCTTTTACACATATACAGATGTCTGTTTTTCCTGGGATCCTTTTCCCATGTACGTTATGACAGAATGTTGAGTAGTCTTTTCGTATTCCGTACTTCTTTGGTGATTATATATGTCACCTGTGTTTGTATAAGTCTGTTAACCCCGATATCATAATGAAACCAATCCTCACAGCTTTCCATTGGTGAACCATAAGTTTGTTTAATGAATCTGTGATTGCCCTTCTCCGTGGAAATATCTGCCCTGGTATCCATTTTTAGGTAACACCTATAAGTGATATGATATGATATGTGTCTTTCACTTTCTGACTTACTACATGTCACGTGATTACCTCTAGACTCATCTACGGTGCTGCAAATGGCATTGTGTCCTTTTTTTCCTTGCCTTCTATTCTGACTTAGCGAGGTCCATTTTCAACAATATGATTCCCTGCGGGTTGTGTATTAGCTGACGTGGGCAGCCTTATTCTGCCGGCCGGCCCTCCCCAGGTGTGCCTGGTTGAGGTCAATATAAACAGCGCTCCAGGCAGCAATAGCCCCTGAACCTGTGCCTGACTCCATATTCTCTGCCCCGTCAGCAGTCTCGGGGCTGTGCTGGTGGGAGGGAGTGAGGGGCCACAGCTTTGTTGGTGGCCCGGTGTGAGTGGGGTTCTGCTGACCTTTCTGCAGGAGTTGCCAGGCTGCCTCCCGTAAAGAAGAGGATGTGTCACCCATACCTTCCGCTGGAATTTCTCTCCGGACAGAGGTGAGGAAGGAAAAAAGCAGTGGGGACCGGGACAGGTGGGGTATCTCAGGCAGGACAATGCAAAGCTTCCGGAAGAGCGCCCGGGGCCAGGACCACCCTGGCTGGCCTGCAGGCACCAAGTTGGCCTGCGTGCTGTCGCTGGTGTGGCTCCACGGCCCTTCCTCTAGTCTTTCAAGCCCTTGTACATATTCAGGTATTTTACCTGGGAAGGGTGGGAACAGTTCAGCAGCAGCTGGCCTGGGGCTCAGGTCACCTTTATTCAGAGATGCCTCGGCACGGTCCCCCAGCTTTGCAATGAGGACGCTCCTTGTGTGGGGGGTGGGTTGCTGGCTGTATGGGAGATGATTCCCCAACTCTGACCAATTTCAGAATTGTTTACCGCTGGAGCAAGTGCCCTGATAGCGTTTTCCTCTGTATAACTGGTGGGTTCAGTTTTTTCCCTTTTATGGTCCAAGTTAGCTTTTATTCCTCTATTATGTATTTATAGATATAAGCATGGATATATTTCATTCCTATAAATACATCTGTGTGAAGGGAAGAACGTTTTTCTGTTTTATTTTTAAATTTTATTTTTTATAATTTCGAAATTTAATTTTATTTACTTTTTTATACAGCAGGTTATTATTAGTTATGTATTTTATGCATATACATGTATACAGGTCAATCTCAATCTCCCAACTCATCCCACCACCACCACCCCATGGCTTCCCACACTTGGTGTCCATACGGTTGTTCTCTACCTGTGTGTCTCTATTTCTTCCCTGCAAACCAGTTCATCTGTACCATTTTTTAGGTTCCACATATATGCATTAATATACAATATTTGTTTTCCTCTTTCTGACTTACTTCATTCTGTATGACAGTCTCTAGATCCATCGATGTCTCTACAAATGACCCAGTTTCATTCCTTTTTATGGCCGAGTAATATTCCATTTGATATATGTACCCCATCTTTATCCATTCATCTGTCTGTGGGCATTTAGGTTGCTTCCATTACCTGGCTATTGTAAATAGTGCTGCAATGAACGTTGTGTTGAATGTGCCTTTTTGATTTATGGTTTTCTCTGGGTATATGCCCAGAAGTGGGATTGCTGGATCAGATGGTAATTCTATTTCTAGTTTTTTTTAAGGAAACTCCATAGTGTTCTCCATACTGACTGTATCAATTTACATTCCCACCAATAGTGGAAGAGGGCTCCTTTTGTCCACACCCTCCCCAGAATTTGTTGTTTCTAGATTTTCTGATGATGCCGATTCTAACAGGTGTGAGGTGATACCTCATTGTAGTTTTGATTTGCATTTCTCTAATAATTAGTGCTGTTGAGCAGCTTTTCATGTGCGTCTTGGCCATCTCTGTGTCTTCTTTGAAGAAACGTCTCTTTAGATATTCTGCCAATGTTTGTATTGGGTTGTTTGTTTTTTTAATATTAAGCTGCATGAGCTGTTTATATATATTGGACATTAAACCTTTGTCCATTGATTCGTTTGCAACGATTTTCGCCCCTTCTGAGGGATGCCTTTTTCCATTCCCGTTTTTTTAACCAAAAAAGGAAAGAAAGAAAACGAAGCAGAAAACTAATGTGCGTAAAATATGCCTTTTGAAACGGTCGTTTTGAAATATGGACGTCCTTTGAATTTTTTGGTCGATATGTGACCCCAGGATTTGTTTTCAGGGCAGGTGTCATTTACCGGCCTGCAATGATTTTGAATATCAACTGACCATTAGCGCTGGGATTAAAGCTGCTGTTGTGTGAAACGGCCACAAGGTGGCAGCAGTTCTCCCTTACCAATTCTGGTTACTAGGGCAACAGAGCCTCAATGGAAGTCGTGTTCTAGATTGGAATTTAGAATGGAATGTGCCAGGAGAAAGCCCCTCAAGTTTGTCTCCCTACTTCTGGTTCGTGTTTTTAATTTAATTTTTATTTTTTATTACAGCAAGTTTGATTACAATGTTTGGCTTGTTGGAGGTGTGGAAGATGTGGTTCTTTTACACATATACAGATGTCTGTTTTTCCTGGGATCCTTTTCCCATGTACGTTATGACAGAATGTTGAGTAGTCTTTTGGTATTCCGTACGTCTTTGGTGATTATATATGTCACCTGTGTTTGTATATGTCTGTTAACCCCGATATCGTAATGAAACCAATCCTCACACCTTTCCATTGGTGAACCATAAGTTTGTTTAATGAATCTGTGATTGCCCTTCTCCGTGGAAATATCTGCCCTGGTATCCATTTTTAGGTAACAACTATAAGTGATATGATATGATATGTGTCTTTCACTTTCTGACTTACTACATGTCACGTGATTACCTCTAGACTCATCTACGGTGCTGCAAATGGCATTGTGTCCTTTTTCTCCTTGCCTTCTATTCTGACTTAGCGAGGTCCATTTTCAAAAATGTGATTCCCTGCGGGTTGTGGATTAGCTGACGTGGGCAGCCTTATCCTGCCGGCCGGCCCTCCCCAGGTGTGCCTGGTTGAGGTCAATATAAACAGCGCTCCAGGCAGCAATAGCCCCTGAACCTGTGCCTGACTCCATATTCTCTGCCCCGTCAGCAGTCTCGGGGCTGTGCTGGTGGGAGGGAGTGAGGGGCCACAGCTTTGTTGGTGGCCCGGTGTGAGTGGGGTTCTGCTGACCTTTCTGCAGGAGTTGCCAGGCTGCCTCCTGTAAAGAAGAGGATGTGTCACCCATACCTTCCGCTGGAATTTCTCTCCGGACAGAGGTGAGGAAGGAAAAAAGCAGTGGGTGCCGGGACAGGTGGGGTATCTCAGGCAGGACAATGGAAAGCTTCCGGAAGAGCGCCCGGGGCCAGGACCACCCTGGCTGGCCTGCAGGCACCAAGTTGGCCTGCGTGCTGTCGCTGGTGTGGCTCCACGGCCCTTCCTCTAGTCTTTCAAGCCCTTGTACATATTCAGGTGTTTTACCTGGGAAGGGTGGGAACAGTTCAGCAGCAGCTGGCCTGGGACTCAGCTCACCTTTATTCAGAGATGCCTCGGCACGGTCCCCCAGCTTTGCAATGAGGACGCTCCTTGTGTGGGGGGTGGGTTGCTGGCTGTATGGGAGATGATTCCCCAACTCTGACCAATTTCAGAATTGTTTACCGCTGGAGCAAGTGCCCTGATAGCGTTTTCCTCTGTATAACTGGTGGGTTCAGGTTTTTCTCCTTTTATGGTCCAAGTTAGCTTTTATTCCTCTATTATGTATTTATAGATATAAGCATGGATATAATTCATTCCTATAAATACATCTGTGTGAAGGGAAGAACGTTTTTCTGTTTTATTTTTAAATTTTATTTTTTATAATTTCGAAATTTAATTTTATTTACTTTTTTATACAGCAGGTTATTATTAGTTATGTATTTTATGCATATACATGTATACAGGTCAATCTCAGTCTCCCAACTCATCCCACCACCACCACCCCATGGCTTCCCACACTTGGTGTCCATACGTTTGTTCTCTACCTGTGTGTCTCTATTTCTTCCCTGCAAACCAGTTCATCTGTCCCATTTTTTAGGTTCCACATATATGCATTAATATACAATATTTGTTTTCCTCTTTCTGACTTACTTCATTCTGTATGACAGTCTCTAGATCCATCGATGTCTCTACAAATGACCCAGTTTCATTCCTTTTTATGGCCGAGTAATATTCCATTTGATATATGTACCCCATCTTTATCCATTCATCTGTCTGTGGGCATTTAGGTTGCTTCCATTACCTGGCTATTGTAAATAGTGCTGCAATGAACATTGTGGTGAATGTGCCTTTTTGATTTATGGTTTTCTCTGGGTATATGCCCAGAAGTGGGATTGCTGGATCAGATGGTAATTCTATTTCTAGTTTTTTTTAAGGAAACTCCATAGTGTTCTCCATACTGACTGTATCAATTTACATTCCCACCAATAGTGGAAGAGGGCTCCTTTTGTCCACACCCTCCCCAGAATTTGTTGTTTCTAGATTTTCTGATGATGCCGATTCTAACAGGTGTGAGGTGATACCTCATTGTAGTTTTGATTTGCATTTCTCTAATAATTAGTGCTGTTGAGCAGCTTTTCATGTGCGTCTTGGCCATCTCTGTGTCTTCTTTAAAGAAACGTCTCTTTAGATCTTCTGCCCATTTTTGTATTGGGTTGTTTGTTTTTTTAATATTAAGCTGCATGAGCTGTTTATATATATGGGACATTAAACCTTTGTCCATTGATTCGTTTGCAACGATTTTCGCCCCTTCTGAGGGATGCCTTTTTCCATTCCCGTTTTTTTAACCAAAAAAGAAAGAAAGAAAAAGAAGCAGAAAACTAATGTGCATAAAATATGCCTTTTGAAACGGTCGTTTTGAAATATGGACGTCCTTTGAATTTTTTGGTCGATATGTGACCCCAGGATTTGTTTTCAGGGCAGGTGTCATTTACAGGCCTGCAATGATTTTGAATATCAACTGACCATTAGCGCTGGGATTAAAGCTGCTGTTGTGTGAAACGGCCACAAGGTGGCAGCAGTTCTCCCTTACCAATTCTGGTTACTAGGGCAACAGAGCCTCAATGGAAGTCGTGTTCTAGATTGGAATGTAGAATGGAATGTGCCAGGAGAAAGCCCTTCAAGTTTGTCTCCCTACTTCTGGTTCGTGTTTTTAATTTAATTTTTATTTTTTATTACAGCAAGGTTGATTACAATGTTTGGCTTGTTGGAGGTGTGGAAGATGTGGTTCTTTTACACATATACAGATGTCTGTTTTTCCTGGGATCCTTTTCCCATGTACGTTATGACAGAATGTTGAGTAGTCTTTTGGTATTCCGTACGTCTTTGGTGATTATATATGTCACCTGTGTTTGTATAAGTCTGTTAACCCCGATATCGTAATGAAACCAATCCTCACACCTTTCCATGGGTGAACCATAAGTTTGTTTAATGAATCTGTGATTGCCCTTCTCCGTGGAAATATCTGCCCTGGTATCCATTTTTAGGTAACACCTATAAGTGATATGATATGATATGTGTCTTTCACTTTCTGACTTACTACATGTCACGTGATTACCTCTAGACTCATCTACGGTGCTGCAAATGGCATTGTGTCCTTTTTCTCCTTGCCTTCTATTCTGACTTAGCGAGGTCCATTTTCAACAATGTGATTCCCTGCGGGTTGTGGATTAGCTGACGTGGGCAGCCTTATCCAGCCGGCCGGCCCTCCCCAGGTGTGCCTGGTTGAGGTCAATATAAACAGCGCTCCAGGCAGCAATAGCCCCTGAACCTGTGCCTGACTCCATATTCTCTGCCCCGTCAGCAGTCTCGGGGCTGTGCTGGTGGGAGGGAGTGAGGGGCCACAGCTTTGTTGGTGGCCCGGTGTGAGTGGGGTTCTGCTGACCTTTCTGCAGGAGTTGCCAGGCTGCCTCCCGTAAAGAAGAGGATGTGTCACCCATACCTTCCGCTGGAATTTCTCTCTGGACAGAGGTGAGGAAGGAAAAAAGCAGTGGGGGCCGGGACAGGTGTGGTATCTCAGGCAGGACAATGGAAAGCTTCCGGAAGAGCGCCCGGGGCCAGGACCACCCTGGCTGGCGTGCAGGCACCAAGTTGGCCTGCGTGCTGTCGCTGGTGTGGCTCCACGGCCCTTCCTCTAGTCCTTCAAGCCCTTGTACATATTCAGGTGTTTTACCTGGGAAGGGTGGGAACAGTTCAGCAGCAGCTGGCCTGGGGCTCAGGTCACCTTTATTCAGAGATGCCTCGGCACGGTCCCCCAGCTTTGCAATGAGGACGCTCCTTGTGTGGGGGGTGGGTTGCTGGCTGTATGGGAGATGATTCCCCACCTCTGACCAATTTCAGAATTGTTTACCGCTGGAGCAAGTGCCCTGATAGCGTTTTCCTCTGTATAACTGGTGGGTTCAGGTTTTTCTCCTTTTATGGTCCAAGTTAGCTTTTATTCCTCTATTATGTATTTATAGATATAAGCATGGAAATAATTCATTCCTATAAATACATCTGTGTGAAGGGAAGAACTTTTTTATTTTTAAATTTTATTTTTTATAATTTTGAAATTTAATTTTATTTACTTTTTTATACAGCAGGTTATTATTAGATATGTATTTTATGCATATACATGTATACAGGTCAATCTCAATCTCCCAACTCATCCCACCACCACCACCCCATGGCTTCCCACACTTGGTGTCCATACGGTTGTTCTCTACCTGTGTGTCTCTATTTCTTCCCTGCAAACCAGTTCATCTGTACCATTTTTTAGGTTCCACATATATGCATTAATATACAATATTTGTTTTCCTCTTTCTGACCTACTTCATTCTGTATGACAGTCTCTAGATCCATTGATGTCTCTACAAATGACCCAGTTTCATTCCCTTTTATGGCCGAGTAATATTCCATTTTATATATGTACCCCAATTTTATCCGTTCATCTGTCTGTGGGCATTTAGGTTGCTTCCATTACCTGGCTATTGTAAATAGTGCTGCAATGAACATTGTGGTGAATGTGCCTTTTTGATTTATGGTTTTCTCTGGGTATATGCCCAGAAGTGGGATTGCTGGATCAGATGGTAATTCTATTTCTAGTTTTTTTAAGGAAACTCCATAGTGTTCTCCATACTGACTGTATCAATTTACATTCCCACCTATAGTGTAAGAGGGCTCCTTTTGTCCACACCCTCCCCAGAATTTGTTGTTTCTAGATTTTCTGATGATGCCGATTCTAACAGGTGTGAGGTGATACCTCATTGTAGTTTTGATTTGCATTTCTCTAATAATTAGTGCTGTTGAGCAGCTTTTCAGGTGCGTCTTGGCCATCTCTGTGTCTTCTTTGAAGAAACGTCTCTTTAGATATTCTGCCTATGTTTGTATTGGGTTGTTTGTTTTTTTAATATTAAGCTGCATGAGCTGTTTATATATATTGGACATTAAAACTTTGTCCATTGATTCGTTTGCAACGATTTTCGCCCCTTCTGAGGGATGCCTTTTTCCATTCCCGTTTTTTTAGACAAAAAAGAAAGAAAGAAAAAGAAGCAGAAAACTAATGTGCATAAAATATGCCTTTTGAAACGGTCGTTTTGAAATATGGACGTCCTTTGAATTTTTTGGTCGATATGTGACCCCAGGATTTGTTTTCAGGGCAGGTGTCATTTACAGGCCTGCAATGATTTTGAATATCAACTGACCATTAGCGCTGGGATTAAAGCTGCTGTTGTGTGAAACGGCCACAAGGTGGCAGCAGTTCTCCCTTACCAATTCTGGTTACTAGGGCAACAGAGCCTCAATGAAAGTCGTGTTCTAGATTGGAATTTAGAATGGAATGTGCCAGGAGAAAGCCCCTCAAGTTTGTCTCCCTACTTCTGGTTCGTGTTTTTAATTTAATTTTTATTTTTTATTACAGCAAGTTTGATTACAATGTTTGGCTTGTTGGAGGTGTGGAAGATGTGGTTCTTTTACACATATACAGATGTCTGTTTTTCCTGGGATCCTTTTCCCATGTACGTTATGACAGAATGTTGAGTAGTCTTTTGGTATTCGGTAGGTCTTTGGTGATTATATATGTCACCTGTGTTTGTATAAGTCTGTTAACGCCGATATCGTAATGAAACCAATCCTCACACATTTCCATTGGTGAACCATAAGTTTGTTTAATGAATCTGTGATTGCCCTTCTCCGTGGAAATATCTGCCCTGGTATCCATTTTTAGGTAACACCTATAAGTGATATGATATGATATGTGTCTTTCACTTTCTGACTTACTACATGTCACGTGATTACCTCTAGACTCATCTACGGTGCTGCAAATGGCATTGTGTCCTTTTTTTCCTTGCCTTCTATTCTGACTTAGCGAAGTCCATTTTCAACAATGTGATTCCCTGCGGGTTGTGGATTAGCTGACGTGGGCAGCCTTATCCTGCCGGCCGGCCCTCCCCAGGTGTGCCTGGTTGAGGTCAATATAAACAGCGCTCCAGGCAGCAATAGCCCCTGAACCTGTGCCTGACTCCATATTCTCTGCCCCGTCAGCAGTCTCGGGGCTGTGCTGGTGGGAGGGAGTGAGGGGCCACAGCTTTGTTGGTGGCCCGGTGAGAGTGGGGTTCTGCTGACCTTTCTGCAGGAGTTGCCAGGCTGCCTCCTGTAAAGAAGAGGATGTGTCACCCATACCTTCCGCTGGAATTTCTCTCCGGACAGAGGTGAGGAAGGAAAAAAGCAGTGGGGGCCGGGACAGGTGGGGTATCTCAGGCAGGACAATGGAAAGCTTCCGGAAGAGCGCCCGGGGCCAGGACCACCCTGGCTGGCCTGCAGGCACCAAGTTGGCCTGCGTGCTGTCGCTGGTGTGGCTCCACGGCCCTTCCTCTAGTCTTTCAAGCCTTGTACATATTCAGGTGTTTTACCTGGGAAGGGTGGGAACAGTTCAGCAGCAGCTGGCCTGGGGCTCAGCTCACCTTTATTCAGAGATGCCTCGGCACGGTCCCCCAGCTTTGCAATGAGGACGCTCCTTGTGTGGGGGGTGGGTTGCTGGCTGTATGGGAGATGATTCCCCACCTCTGACCAATTTCAGAATTGTTTACCACTGGAGCAAGTGCCCTGATAGCGTTTTCCTCTGTATAACTGGTGGGTTCAGGTTTTTCTCCTTTTATGGTCCAAGTTAGCTTTTATTCCTCTATTATGTATTTATAGATATAAGCATGGAAATAATTCATTCCTATAAATACATCTGTGTGAAGGGAAGAACGTTTTTCTGTTTTACTTTTAAATTTTATTTTTTATAATTTCGAAATTTAATTTTATTTACTTTTTTATACAGCAGGTTATTATTAATTATGTATTTTATGCATATACACGTATACAGGTCAATCTCAGTCTCCCAACTCATCCCACCACCACCACCCCATGGCTTCCCACACTTGGTGTCCATACGTTTGTTCTCTACCTGTGTGTCTGTATTTCTTCCCTGCAAACCAGTTCATCTGTACCATTTTTTAGGTTCCACATATATGCATTAATATACAATATTTGTTTTCCTCTTTCTGACTTACTTCATTCTGTATGACAGTCACTAGATCCATTGATGTCTCTACAAATCACCCAGTTTCATTCCTTTTTATGGCCGAGTAATATTCCATTTTATATATGTACCCCAATTTTATCCGTTCATCTGTCTGTGGGCATTTAGGTTGCTTCCATTACCTGGCTATTGTAAATAGTGCTGCAATGAACATTGTGGTGAATGTGCCTTTTTGATTTATGGTTTTCTCTGGGTATATGCCCAGAAGTGGGATTGCTGGATCAGATGGTAATTCTATTTCTAGTTTTTTTTAAGGAAACTCCATAGTGTTCTCCATACTGACTGTATCAATTTACATTCCCACCAATAGTGGAAGAGGGCTCCTTTTGTCCACACCCTCCCCAGAATTTGTTGTTTCTAGATTTTCTGATGATGCCGATTCTAACAGGTGTGAGGTGATACCTCATTGTAGTTTTGATTTGCATTTCTCTAATAATTAGTGCTGTTGAGCAGCTTTTCATGTGCGTCTTGGCCATCTCTGTGTCTTCTTTAAAGAAACGTCTCTTTAGATCTTCTGCCCATTTTTGTATTGGGTTGTTTGTTTTTTTAATATTAAGCTGCATGAGCTGTTTATATATATTGGAGATTAAACCTCTGTCCATTGATTCGTTTGCAACGATTTTCGCCCCTTCTGAGGGATGCCTTTTTCCATTCCCGTTTTTTTAACCAAAAAAGAAAGAAAGAAAAAGAAGCAGAAAACTAATGTGCATAAAATATGCCTTTTGAAGCGGTCGTTTTGAAATATGGACGTCCTTTGAATTTTTTGGTCGATATGTGACCCCAGGATTTGTTTTCAGGGCAGGTGTCATTTACAGGTCTGCAATGATTTTGAATATCAACTGACCATTAGCGCTGGGATTAAAGCTGCTGTTGTGTGAAACGGCCACAAGGTGGCAGCAGTTCTCCCTTACCAATTCTGGTTACTAGGGCAACAGAGCCTCAATGGAAGTCGTGTTCTAGATTGGAATTTAGAATGGAATGTGCCAGGAGAAAGCCCCTCAAGTTTGTCTCCCTACTTCTTGTTTGTGTTTTTAATTTAATTTTTATTTTTTATGACAGCAAGTTTGATTACAATGTTTGGCTTGTTGGAGGTGTGGAAGATGTGGTTCTTTTACACATATACAGATGTCTGTTTTTCCTGGGATCCTTTTCCCATGTACGTTATGACAGAATGTTGAGTAGTCTTTTGGTATTCCGTAGGTGTTTGGTGATTATATATGTCACCTGTGTTTGTATAAGTCTGTTAACCCCGATATCGTAATGAAACCAATCCTCACACCTTTCCATTGGTGAACCATAAGTTTGTTTAATGAATCTGTGATTGCCCTTCTCCGTGGAAATATCTGCCCTGGTATCCATTTTTAGGTAACACCTATAAGTGATATGATATGATATGTGTCTTTCACTTTCTGACTTACTACATGTCACGTGATTACCTCTAGACTCATCTACGGTGCTGCAAATGGCATTGTGTCCTTTTTTTCCTTGCCTTCTATTCTGACTTAGCGAGGTCCATTTTCAACAATGTGATTCCCTGCGGGTTGTGGATTAGCTGACGTGGGCAGCCTTATCCTGCCGGCCAGCCCTCCCCAGGTGTGCCTGGTTGAGGTCAATATAAACAACGCTCCAGGCAGCAATAGCCCCTGAACCTGTGCCTGACTCCATATTCTCTGCCCCGTCAGCAGTCTCGGGGCTGTGCTGGTGGGTGGGAGTGAGGGGCCACAGCTTTGTTGGTGGCCCGGTGTGAGTGGGGTTCTGCTGACCTTTTTGCAGGAGTTGCCAGGCTGCCTCCTGTAAAGAAGAGGATGTGTCACCCATACCTTCCGCTGGAATTTCTCTCCGGACAGAGGTGAGGAAGGAAAAAAGCAGTGGGGGCCGGGACAGGTGGGGTATCTCAGGCAGGACAATGGAAAGCTTCCGGAAGAGGGCCCGGGGCCAGGACCACCCTGGCTGGCCTGCAGGCACCAAGTTGGCCTGCGTGCTGTCGCTGGTGTGGCTCCACGGCCCTTCCTCTAGTCTTTCAAGCCCTTGTACATATTCAGGTGTTTTACCTGGGAAGGGTGGGAACAGTTCAGCAGCAGCTGGCCTGGGGCTCAGCTCACCTTTATTCAGAGATGCCTCGGCACGGTCCCCCAGCTTTGCAATGAGGACGCTCCTTGTGTGGGGGGTGTGTTGCTGGCTGTATGGGAGATGATTCCCCACCTCTGACCAATTTCAGAATTGTTTACCGCTGGAGCAAGTGCCCTGATAGCGTTTTCCTCTGTATAACTGGTGGGTTCAGGTTTTTCTTTTATGGTTCATGTTAGCTTTTATTCCTCTTTTATGTTTTTATAGATATAAGCATGGAAATAATTCATTCCTATAAATACATCTGTGTGAAGGGAAGAACTTTTTTCTCTTTTATTTTTAAATTTTATTTTTTATAATTTTGAAACTTAATTTTATTTACTTTTTTATGCAGCAGGTTATTATTAGTTATGTATTTTATGCATATACATGTATACAGGTCAATCTCAATCTCCCAACTCATCCCACCACCACCACCCCATGGCTTCCCACACTTGGTGTCCATACGTTTGTTCTCTACCTGTGTGTCTCTATTTCTTCCCTGCAAACCAGTTCATCTGTACCATTTTTTAGGTTCCACATATATGCATTAATATACAATATTTGTTTTCCTCTTTCTGACTTACTTCATTCTGTATGACAGTCTCTAGATCCATCGATGTCTCTACAAATGACCAGTTTCATTCCTTTTTATGGCCGAGTAATATTCCATTTTATATATGTACCCCAATTTTATCCATTCATCTGTCTGTGGGCATTTAGGTTGCTTCCATTACCTGGCTATTGTAAATAGTGTTGCAATGAACCTTGTGGTGAATGTGCCTTTCTGATTTATGGTTTTCTCTGGGTATATGCCCAGAAGTGGGATTGCTGGATCAGATGGTAATTCTATTTCTAGGTTTTTTAAGGAAACTCCATAGTGTTCTCCATAGTGACTGTATCATTTTACATTCCCACCAATAGTGGAAGAGGGCTCCTTTTGTCCACACCCTCCCCAGAATTTGTTGTTTGTAGATTTTCTGATGATGCCGATCCTAACAGGTGTGAGGTGATACCTCATTGTAGTTTTGATTTGCATTTCTCTAATAATTAGTGCTGTTGAGCAGCTTTTCATGTGCGTCTTGGCCATCTCTGTGTCTTCTTTAAAGAAACGTCTCTTTAGATCTTCTGCCCATTTTTGTATTGGGCTGTTTGTTTTTTTAATATTAAGCTGCATGAGCTGTTTATATATATTGGAGATTAAACCTGTGTCCATTGATTCGTTTGCAACTATTTTCGCCCCTTCTGAGGGATGCCTTTTTCCATTTCCGTTTTTTAACCAAAAAAGAAAGAAAGAAAAAGAAGCAGAACACTAATGTACATAAAATATGCCTTTTGAAACGGTCGTTTTGACGTATGGACGTCCTTTGAATTTTTTGGTCGATATGTGACCCCAGGATTTGCTTCCAGTGCAGGTGTCATTTACAGGCCTGCAATGATTTTGAATATCAACTGACCATTAGCGCTGGGATTAAAGCTGCTGTTGTGTGAAACGGCCACAAGGTGGCAGCAGTTCTCCCTTACCAAATCTGGTTACTAGGGCAGCAGAGCCTCAATGGAAGTCGTGTTCTAGATTGGAATTTAGAATGGAATGTGCCAGGAGAAAGCACCTCAAGTTTGTCTCCCTACTTCTTGTTTGTGTTTTTAATTTAATTTTTATTTTTTATTACAGCAAGGTTGATTACAATGTTTGGCTTGTTGGAGGTGTGGAAGATGTGGTTCTTTTACACATATACAGATGTCTGTTTTTCCTGGGATCCTTTTCCCATGTACGTTATGACAGAATGTTGAGTAGTCTTTTGGTATTCCGTAGGTGTTTGGTGATTATATATGTCACCTGTGTTTGTGTAAGTCTGTTAACCCCGATATCGTAATGAAACCAATACTCACACCTTTCCATTGGTGAACCATAAGTTTGTTTAATGAATCTGTGATTGCCCTTCTCCGTGGAAATATCTGCCCTGGTATCCATTTTTAGGTAACACCTATAAGTGATATGATATGATATGTGTCTTTCACTTTCTGACTTACTACATGTCACGTGATTACCTCTAGACTCATCTACGGTGCTGCAAATGGCATTGTGTCCTTATTTTCCTTGGCTTCTATTCTGCCTTAGCGAGGTCCATTTTCAACAATGTGATTAACTGAGGGTTGTGGATTAGCTGACCTGGGCAGCCTTACCCTGCCGGCCGGCCCTCCCCAGGTGTGCCTGGTTGAGGTCAATATAAACAGCGCTCCAGGCAGCAATAGCCCCTGAACCTGTGCCTGACTCCATATTCTCTGCCCCGTCAGCAGTCTCGGGGCTGAGCTGGTGGGAGGGAATGAGGGGCCACAGCTTTGTTGGCGGCCCAGTGTGAGTGGGGCACTGCTGGCCTTTCTGCAGGAGTTGCCAGGCTGCCACCTGTAAAGAAGAGGATGTGTCACCCATACCTTCCGCTGGAATTTCTCTCCGGACAGAGGTGAGGAAGGAAAAAAGCAGTGGGGGCCGGGACAGGTGGGGTATCTCAGGCAGGACAATGGAAAGCTTCCGGAAGAGGGCCCGGTGCCAGGACCACCCTGGCTGGCCTGCAGGCACCAAGTTGGCCTGCGTGCTGTCGCTGGTGTGGCTCCACGGCCCTTCCTCTAGTCTTTCAAGCCCTTGTACATATTCAGGTGTTTTACCTGGGAAGGGTGGGAACAGTTCAGCAGCAGCTGGCCTGGGGCTCAGCTCACCTTTATTCAGAGATGCCTCGGCACGGTCCCCCAGCTTTGCAATGAGGACGCTCCTTGTGTGGGGGGTGGGTTGCTGGCGGTATGGGAGATGATTCCCCACCTCTGACCAATTTCAGAATTGTTTACCGCTGGAGCAAGTGCCCTGATCGCGTTTTCCTCTGTATAACTGGTGGGTTCAGGTTTTTCTTCTTTTATGGTTCAAGTTAGCTTGTATTCCTCTTTTATGTATTTATAGATATAAGCATGGAAATAATTCATTCCTATAAATACATCTGTGTGAAGGGAAGAACTTTTTTCTCTTTTATTTTTAAATTTTATTTTTTATAATTTTGAAACTTAATTTTATTTACTTTTTTATACAGCAGGTTATTATTAGTTATGTATTTTATGCATATACATGTATACAGGTCAATCTCAAGCTCCCAACTCATCCCACCACCACCACCCCATGGCTTCCCACACTTAGTGTCCATACGTTTGTTCTCTACCTGTGTGTCTCTATTTCTTCCCTGCAAACCAGTTCATCTGTACCATCTTTTAGGTTCCACATATATGCATTTATATACAATATTTGTTTTCCTCTTTCTGACTTACTTCATTCTGTATGACAGTCTCTAGATCCATCGATGTTTCTACAAATGACCCAGTTTCATTCCTTTTTATGGCCGAGTAATATTCCATTTTATATATGTACCCCAATTTTATCCATTCATCTGTCTGTGGGCATTTAGGTTGCTTCCATTACCTGGCTATTGTAAATAGTGCTGCAATGAACATTGTGGTGAATGTGCCTTTTTGATTTATGGTTTTCTCTGGGTATATGCCCAGAAGTGGGATTGCTGGATCAGATGGTAATTCTATTTCTAGTTTTTTTAAGGAAACTCCATAGTGTTCTCCATAGTGACTGTATCAATTTACATTCCCACCAATAGTGGAAGAGGGCTCCTTTTGTCCACACCCTCCCCAGAATTTGTTGTTTCTAGATTTTCTGATGATGCCGATTCTAACAGGTGTGAGGTGATACCTCATTGTAGTTTTGATTTGCATTTCTCTAATAATTAGTGCTGTTGAGCAGCTTTTCATGTGCGTCTTGGCCATCTCTGTGTCTTCTTTAAAGAAACGTCTCTTTAGATCTTCTTCCCATTTTTGTATTGGGTTGTTTGTTTTTTTAATATTAAGCTGCATGAGCTGTTTATATATATTGGAGATTAAACCTCTGTCCATTGATTCGTTTGCAACGATTTTCGCCCCTTCTGAGGGATGCCTTTTTCCATTCCCGTTTTTTTAACCAAAAAAGAAAGAAAGAAAAAGAAGCAGAAAACTAATGTGCATAAAATATGCCTTTTGAAGCGGTCGTTTTGAAATATGGACGTCCTTTGAATTTTTTGGTCGATATGTGACCCCAGGATTTGTTTTCAGGGCAGGTGTCATTTACAGGTCTGCAATGATTTTGAATATCAACTGACCATTAGCGCTGGGATTAAAGCTGCTGTTGTGTGAAACGGCCACAAGGTGGCAGCAGTTCTCCCTTACCAATTCTGGTTACTAGGGCAACAGAGCCTCAATGGAAGTCGTGTTCTAGATTGGAATTTAGAATGGAATGTGCCAGGAGAAAGCCCCTCAAGTTTGTCTCCCTACTTCTTGTTTGTGTTTTTAATTTAATTTTTATTTTTTATGACAGCAAGTTTGATTACAATGTTTGGCTTGTTGGAGGTGTGGAAGATGTGGTTCTTTTACACATATACAGATGTCTGTTTTTCCTGGGATCCTTTTCCCATGTACGTTATGACAGAATGTTGAGTAGTCTTTTGGTATTCCGTAGGTGTTTGGTGATTATATATGTCACCTGTGTTTGTATAAGTCTGTTAACCCCGATATCGTAATGAAACCAATCCTCACACCTTTCCATTGGTGAACCATAAGTTTGTTTAATGAATCTGTGATTGCCCTTCTCCGTGGAAATATCTGCCCTGGTATCCATTTTTAGGTAACACCTATAAGTGATATGATATGATATGTGTCTTTCACTTTCTGACTTACTACATGTCACGTGATTACCTCTAGACTCATCTACGGTGCTGCAAATGGCATTGTGTCCTTTTTTTCCTTGCCTTCTATTCTGACTTAGCGAGGTCCATTTTCAACAATGTGATTCCCTGCGGGTTGTGGATTAGCTGACGTGGGCAGCCTTATCCTGCCGGCCGGCCCTCCCCAGGTGTGCCTGGTTGAGGTCAATATAAACAGCGCTCCAGGCAGCAATAGCCCCTGAACCTGTGCCTGACTCCATATTCTGTGCCCCGTCAGCAGTCTCGGGGCTGTGCTGGTGGGTGGGAGTGAGGGGCCACAGCTTTGTTGGTGGCCCGGTGTGAGTGGGGTTCTGCTGACCTTTTTGCAGGAGTTGCCAAGCTGCCTCCTGTAAAGAAGAGGATGTGTCACCCATACCTTCCGCTGGAATTTCTCTCCGGACAGAGGTGAGGAAGGAAAAAAGCAGTGGGGGCCGGGACAGGTGGGGTATCTCAGGCAGGACAATGGAAAGCTTCCGGAAGAGGGCCCGGGTCCAGGACCACCCTGGCTGGCGTGCAGGCACCAAGTTGGCCTGCGTGCTGTCGCTGGTGTGGCTCCACGGCCCTTCCTCTAGTCTTTCAAGCCCTTGTACATATTCAGGTGTTTTACCTGGGAAGGGTGGGAACAGTTCAGCAGCAGCTGGCCTGGGGCTCAGCTCACCTTTATTCAGAGATGCCTCGGCACGGTCCCCCAGCTTTGCAATGAGGACGCTCCTTGTGTGCGGGGTGGGTTGCTGGCTGTATGGGAGATGATTCCCCACCTCTGACCAATTTCAGAATTGTTTACCGCTGGAGCAAGTGCCCTGATAGCGTTTTCCTCTGTATAACTGGTGGGTTCAGGTTTTTCTTCTTTTATGGTTCAAGTTAGCTTTTATTCCTCTTTTATGTATTTATAGATATAAGCATGGAAATAATTCATTCCTATAAATACATCTGTGTGAAGGGAAGAACTTTTTTCTCTTTTATTTTTAAATTTTATTTTTTATAATTTTGAAATTTAATTTTATTTACTTTTTTATACAGCAGGTTATTATTAGTTATGAATTTTATGCATATACATGTATACAGGTCAATCTCAATCTCCCAACTCATCCCACCACCACCACCCCATGGCTTCGCACACTTGGTGTCCATACGTTTGTTCTCTACCTGTGTGTCTCTATTTCTTCCCTGCAAACCAGGTCATCTGTACCATATTTTAGGTTCCACATATATGCATTAATATACAATATTTGTTTTCCTCTTTCTGACTTACTTCATTCTGTATGACAGTCTCTAGATCCATCGATGTCTCTACAAATGACCCAGTTTCATTCCTTTTTATGGCCGAGTAATATTCCATTTTATATATGTACCCCAATTTTATCCATTCATCTGTCTGTGGGCATTTAGGTTGCTTCCATTACCTGGCTATTGTAAATAGTGCTGCAATGAACATTGTGGTGAATGTGCCTTTTTGATTTATGGTTTTCTCTGGGTATATGCCCAGAAGTGGGATTGCTGGATCAGATGGTAATTCTATTTCTAGTTTTTTTAAGGAAACTCCATAGTGTTCTCCATAGTGACTGTATCAATTTACATTCCCATCAATAGTGGAAGAGGGCTCCTTTTGTCCACACCCTCCCCAGAATTTGTTGTTTCTAGATTTTCTGATGATGCCGATTCTAACAGGTGTGAGGTGATACCTCATTGTAGTTTTGATTTGCATTTCTCTAATAATTAGTGCTGTTGAGCAGCTTTTCATGTGCGTCTTGGGCATCTCTGTGTCTTCTTTAAAGAAACGTCTCTTTAGATCTTCTGCCCATTTTTGTATTGGGTTGTTTGTTTTTTTAATATTAAGCTGCATGAGCTGTTTATATATATTGGAGATTAAACCTCTGTCCATTGATTCGTTTGCAACGATTTTCGCCCCTTCTGAGGGATGCCTTTTTCCATTCCCGTTTTTTTAACCAAAAAAGAAAGAAAGAAAAAGAAGCAGAAAACTAATGTGCATAAAATATGCCTTTTGAAGCGGTCGTTTTGAAATATGGACGTCCTTTGAATTTTTTGGTCGATATGTGACCCCAGGATTTGTTTTCAGGGCAGGTGTCATTTACAGGTCTGCAATGATTTTGAATATCAACTGACCATTAGCGCTGGGATTAAAGCTGCTGTTGTGTGAAACGGCCACAAGGTGGCAGCAGTTCTCCCTTACCAATTCTGGTTACTAGGGCAACAGAGCCTCAATGGAAGTCGTGTTCTAGATTGGAATTTAGAATGGAATGTGCCAGGAGAAAGCCCCTCAAGTTTGTCTCCCTACTTCTTGTTTGTGTTTTTAATTTAATTTTTATTTTTTATGACAGCAAGTTTGATTACAATGTTTGGCTTGTTGGAGGTGTGGAAGATGTGGTTCTTTTACACATATACAGATGTCTGTTTTTCCTGGGATCCTTTTCCCATGTACGTTATGACAGAATGTTGAGTAGTCTTTTGGTATTCCGTAGGTGTTTGGTGATTATATATGTCACCTGTGTTTGTATAAGTCTGTTAACCCCGATATCGTAATGAAACCAATCCTCACACCTTTCCATTGGTGAACCATAAGTTTGTTTAATGAATCTGTGATTGCCCTTCTCCGTGGAAATATCTGCCCTGGTATCCATTGTTAGGTAACACCTATAAGTGATATGATATGATATGTGTCTTTCACTTTCTGACTTACTACATGTCACGTGATTACCTCTAGACTCATCTACGGTGCTGCAAATGGCATTGTGTCCTTTTTTTCCTTGCCTTCTATTCTGACTTAGCGAGGTCCATTTTCAACAATGTGATTCCCTGCGGGTTGTGGATTAGCTGACGTGGGCAGCCTTATCCTGCCGGCCGGCCCTCCCCAGGTGTGCCTGGTTGAGGTCAATATAAACAGCGCTCCAGGCAGCAATAGCCCCTGAACCTGTGCCTGACTCCATATTCTGTGCCCCGTCAGCAGTCTCGGGGCTGTGCTGGTGGGTGGGAGTGAGGGGCCACAGCTTTGTTGGTGGCCCGGTGTGAGTGGGGTTCTGCTGACCTTTTTGCAGGAGTTGCCAAGCTGCCTCCTGTAAAGAAGAGGATGTGTCACCCATACCTTCCGCTGGAATTTCTCTCCGGACAGAGGTGAGGAAGGAAAAAAGCAGTGGGGGCCGGGACAGGTGGGGTATCTCAGGCAGGACAATGGAAAGCTTCCGGAAGAGGGCCCGGGTCCAGGACCACCCTGGCTGGCGTGCAGGCACCAAGTTGGCCTGCGTGCTGTCGCTGGTGTGGCTCCACGGCCCTTCCTCTAGTCTTTCAAGCCCTTGTACATATTCAGGTGTTTTACCTGGGAAGGGTGGGAACAGTTCAGCAGCAGCTGGCCTGGGGCTCAGCTCACCTTTATTCAGAGATGCCTCGGCACGGTCCCCCAGCTTTGCAATGAGGACGCTCCTTGTGTGGGGGGTGGGTTGCTGGCTGTATGGGAGATGATTCCCCACCTCTGACCAATTTCAGAATTGTTTACCGCTGGAGCAAGTGCCCTGATAGCGTTTTCCTCTGTATAACTGGTGGGTTCAGGTTTTTCTTCTTTTATGGTTCAAGTTAGCTTGTATTCCTCTTTTATGTATTTATAGATATAAGCATGGAAATAATTCATTCCTATAAATACATCTGTGTGAAGCGAAGAACTTTTTTCTCTTTTATTTTTAAATTTTATTTTTTATAATTTTGAAACTTAATTTTATTTACTTTTTTATACAGCAGGTTATTATTAGTTATGTATTTTATGCATATACATGTATACAGGTCAATCTCAAGCTCCCAACTCATCCCACCACCACCACCCCATGGCTTCCCACACTTGGTGTCCATACGTTTGTTCTCTACCTGTGTGTCTCTATTTCTTCCCTGCAAACCAGTTCATCTGTACCATTTTTTAGGTTCCACATATATGCATTAATATACAATATTTGTTTTCCTCTTTCTGACTTACTTCATTCTGTATGACAGTCTCTAGATCCATCGATGTCTCTACAAATGACCCAGTTTCATTCCTTTTTATGGCCGAGTAATATTCCATTTTATATATGTACCCCAATTTTATCCATTCATCTGTCTGTGGGCATTTAGGTTGCTTCCATTACCTGGCTATTGTAAATAGTGCTGCAATGAACATTGTGGTGAATGTGCCTTTTTGATTTATGGTTTTCTCTGGGTATATGCCCAGAAGTGGGATTGCTGGATCAGATGGTAATTCTATTTCTAGTTTTTTTAAGGAAACTCCATAGTGTTCTCCATAGTGACTGTATCAATTTACATTCCCACCAATAGTGGAAAAGGGCTCCTTTTGTCCACACCCTCCCCAGAATTTGTTGTTTGTAGATTTTCTGATGATGCCGATCCTAACAGGTGTGAGGTGATACCTCATTGTAGTTTTGATTTGCATTTCTCTAATAATTAGTGCTGTTGAGCAGCTTTTCATGTGCGTCTTGGCCATCTCTGTGTCTTCTTTAAAGAAACGTCTCTTTAGATCTTCTGCCCATTTTTGTATTGGGCTGTTTGTTTTTTTAATATTAAGCTGCATGAGCTGTTTATATATATTGGAGATTAAACCTTTGTCCATTGATTCGTTTGCAACTATTTTCGCCCTTTCTGAGGGATGCCTTTTTCCATTTCCGTTTTTTAACCAAAAAAGAAAGAAAGAAAAAGAAGCAGAACACTAATGTACATAAAATATGCCTTTTGAAACGGTCGTTTTGACGTATGGACGTCCTTTGAATTTTTTGGTCGATATGTGACCCCAGGATTTGCTTCCAGGGCAGGTGTCATTTACAGGCCTGCAATGATTTTGAATATCAACTGACCATTAGCGCTGGGATTAAAGCTGCTGTTGTGTGAAACGGCCACAAGGTGGCAGCAGTTCTCCCTTACCAAATCTGGTTACTTGGGCAGCAGAGCCTCAATGGAAGTCGTGTTCTAGATTGGAATTTAGAATGGAATGTGCCAGGAGAAAGCACCTCAAGTTTGTCTCCCTACTTCTTGTTTGTGTTTTTAATTTAATTTTTATTTTTTATTACAGCAAGGTTGATTACAATGTTTGGCTTGTTGGAGGTGTGGAAGATGTGGTTCTTTTACACATATACAGATGTCTGTTTTTCCTGGGATCCTTTTCCCATGTACGTTATGACAGAATGTTGAGTAGTCTTTTGGTATTCCGTAGGTGTTTGGTGATTATATATGTCACCTGTGTTTGTGTAAGTCTGTTAACCCCGATATCGTAATGAAACCAATACTCACACCTTTCCATTGGTGAACCATAAGTTTGTTTAATGAATCTGTGATTGCCCTTCTCCGTGGAAATATCTGCCCTGGTATCCATTTTTAGGTAACACCTATAAGTGATATGATATGATATGTGTCTTTCACTTTCTGACTTACTACATGTCACGTGATTACCTCTAGACTCATCTACGGTGCTGCAAATGGCATTGTGTCCTTTTTTTCCTTGCCTTCTATTCTGACTTAGCGAGGTCCATTTTCAACAATGTGATTCCCTGCGGGTTGTGGATTAGCTGACGTGGGCAGCCTTATCCTGCCGGCCGGCCCTCCCCAGGTGTGCCTGGTTGAGGTCAATATAAACAGCGCTCCAGGCAGCAATAGCCCCTGAACCTGTGCCTGACTCCATATTCTCTGCCCCGTCAGCAGTCTCAGGGCTGTGCTGGTGGGTGGGAGTGAGGGGCCACAGCTTTGTTGGTGGCCCGGTGTGAGTGGGGTTCTGCTGACCTTTTTGCAGGAGTTGCCAAGCTGCCTCCTGTAAAGAAGAGGATGTGTCACCCATACCTTCCGCTGGAATTTCTCTCCGGACAGAGGTGAGGAAGGAAAAAAGCAGTGGGGGCCGGGACAGGTGGGGTATCTCAGGCAGGACAATGGAAAGCTTCCGGAAGAGGGCCCGGGTCCAGGACCACCCTGGCTGGCCTGCAGGCACCAAGTTGGCCTGCGTGCTGTCGCTGGTGTGGCTCCACGGCCCTTCCTCTAGTCTTTCAAGCCCTTGTACATATTCAGGTGTTTTACCTGGGAAGGGTGGGAACAGTTCAGCAGCAGCTGGCCTGGGGCTCAGCTCACCTTTATTCAGAGATGCCTCGGCACGGTCCCCCAGCTTTGCAATGAGGACGCTCCTTGTGTGGGGGGTGGGTTGCTGGCTGTATGGGAGATGATTCCCCACCTCTGACCAATTTCAGAATTGTTTACTGCTGGAGCAAGTGCCCTGATAGCGTTTTCCTCTGTATAACTGGTGGGTTCAGGTTTTTCTTCTTTTATGGTTCAAGTTAGCTTTTATTCCTCTTTTATGTATTTATAGATATAAGCATGGAAATAATTCATTCCTATAAATACATCTGTGTGAAGGGAAGAACTTTTTTCTCTTTTATTTTTAAATTTTATTTTTTATAATTTTGAAATTTAATTTTATTTACTTTTTTATACAGCAGGTTATTATTAGTTATGAATTTTATGCATATACATGTATACAGGTCAATCTCAATCTCCCAACTCATCCCACCACCACCACCCCATGGCTTCGCACACTTGGTGTCCATACGTTTGTTCTCTACCTGTGTGTCTCTATTTCTTCCCTGCAAACCAGGTCATCTGTACCATATTTTAGGTTCCACATATATGCATTAATATACAATATTTGTTTTCCTCTTTCTGACTTACTTCATTCTGTATGACAGTCTCTAGATCCATCGATGTCTCTACAAATGACCCAGTTTCATTCCTTTTTATGGCCGAGTAATATTCCATTTTATATATGTACCCCAATTTTATCCATTCATCTGTCTGTGGGCATTTAGGTTGCTTCCATTACCTGGCTATTGTAAATAGTGCTGCAATGAACATTGTGGTGAATGTGCCTTTTTGATTTATGGTTTTCTCTGGGTATATGCCCAGAAGTGGGATTGCTGGATCAGATGGTAATTCTATTTCTAGTTTTTTTAAGGAAACTCCATAGTGTTCTCCATAGTGACTGTATCAATTTACATTCCCATCAATAGTGGAAGAGGGCTCCTTTTGTCCACACCCTCCCCAGAATTTGTTGTTTCTAGATTTTCTGATGATGCCGATTCTAACAGGTGTGAGGTGATACCTCATTGTAGTTTTGATTTGCATTTCTCTAATAATTAGTGCTGTTGAGCAGCTTTTCATGTGCGTCTTGGGCATCTCTGTGTCTTCTTTAAAGAAACGTCTCTTTAGATCTTCTGCCCATTTTTGTATTGGGTTGTTTGTTTTTTTAATATTAAGCTGCATGAGCTGTTTATATATATTGGAGATTAAACCTCTGTCCATTGATTCGTTTGCAACGATTTTCGCCCCTTCTGAGGGATGCCTTTTTCCATTCCCGTTTTTTTAACCAAAAAAGAAAGAAAGAAAAAGAAGCAGAAAACTAATGTGCATAAAATATGCCTTTTGAAGCGGTCGTTTTGAAATATGGACGTCCTTTGAATTTTTTGGTCGATATGTGACCCCAGGATTTGTTTTCAGGGCAGGTGTCATTTACAGGTCTGCAATGATTTTGAATATCAACTGACCATTAGCGCTGGGATTAAAGCTGCTGTTGTGTGAAACGGCCACAAGGTGGCAGCAGTTCTCCCTTACCAATTCTGGTTACTAGGGCAACAGAGCCTCAATGGAAGTCGTGTTCTAGATTGGAATTTAGAATGGAATGTGCCAGGAGAAAGCCCCTCAAGTTTGTCTCCCTACTTCTTGTTTGTGTTTTTAATTTAATTTTTATTTTTTATGACAGCAAGTTTGATTACAATGTTTGGCTTGTTGGAGGTGTGGAAGATGTGGTTCTTTTACACATATACAGATGTCTGTTTTTCCTGGGATCCTTTTCCCATGTACGTTATGACAGAATGTTGAGTAGTCTTTTGGTATTCCGTAGGTGTTTGGTGATTATATATGTCACCTGTGTTTGTATAAGTCTGTTAACCCCGATATCGTAATGAAACCAATCCTCACACCTTTCCATTGGTGAACCATAAGTTTGTTTAATGAATCTGTGATTGCCCTTCTCCGTGGAAATATCTGCCCTGGTATCCATTGTTAGGTAACACCTATAAGTGATATGATATGATATGTGTCTTTCACTTTCTGACTTACTACATGTCACGTGATTACCTCTAGACTCATCTACGGTGCTGCAAATGGCATTGTGTCCTTTTTTTCCTTGCCTTCTATTCTGACTTAGCGAGGTCCATTTTCAACAATGTGATTCCCTGCGGGTTGTGGATTAGCTGACGTGGGCAGCCTTATCCTGCCGGCCGGCCCTCCCCAGGTGTGCCTGGTTGAGGTCAATATAAACAGCGCTCCAGGCAGCAATAGCCCCTGAACCTGTGCCTGACTCCATATTCTGTGCCCCGTCAGCAGTCTCGGGGCTGTGCTGGTGGGTGGGAGTGAGGGGCCACAGCTTTGTTGGTGGCCCGGTGTGAGTGGGGTTCTGCTGACCTTTTTGCAGGAGTTGCCAAGCTGCCTCCTGTAAAGAAGAGGATGTGTCACCCATACCTTCCGCTGGAATTTCTCTCCGGACAGAGGTGAGGAAGGAAAAAAGCAGTGGGGGCCGGGACAGGTGGGGTATCTCAGGCAGGACAATGGAAAGCTTCCGGAAGAGGGCCCGGGTCCAGGACCACCCTGGCTGGCGTGCAGGCACCAAGTTGGCCTGCGTGCTGTCGCTGGTGTGGCTCCACGGCCCTTCCTCTAGTCTTTCAAGCCCTTGTACATATTCAGGTGTTTTACCTGGGAAGGGTGGGAACAGTTCAGCAGCAGCTGGCCTGGGGCTCAGCTCACCTTTATTCAGAGATGCCTCGGCACGGTCCCCCAGCTTTGCAATGAGGACGCTCCTTGTGTGGGGGGTGGGTTGCTGGCTGTATGGGAGATGATTCCCCACCTCTGACCAATTTCAGAATTGTTTACCGCTGGAGCAAGTGCCCTGATAGCGTTTTCCTCTGTATAACTGGTGGGTTCAGGTTTTTCTTCTTTTATGGTTCAAGTTAGCTTGTATTCCTCTTTTATGTATTTATAGATATAAGCATGGAAATAATTCATTCCTATAAATACATCTGTGTGAAGCGAAGAACTTTTTTCTCTTTTATTTTTAAATTTTATTTTTTATAATTTTGAAACTTAATTTTATTTACTTTTTTATACAGCAGGTTATTATTAGTTATGTATTTTATGCATATACATGTATACAGGTCAATCTCAAGCTCCCAACTCATCCCACCACCACCACCCCATGGCTTCCCACACTTGGTGTCCATACGTTTGTTCTCTACCTGTGTGTCTCTATTTCTTCCCTGCAAACCAGTTCATCTGTACCATTTTTTAGGTTCCACATATATGCATTAATATACAATATTTGTTTTCCTCTTTCTGACTTACTTCATTCTGTATGACAGTCTCTAGATCCATCGATGTCTCTACAAATGACCCAGTTTCATTCCTTTTTATGGCCGAGTAATATTCCATTTTATATATGTACCCCAATTTTATCCATTCATCTGTCTGTGGGCATTTAGGTTGCTTCCATTACCTGGCTATTGTAAATAGTGCTGCAATGAACATTGTGGTGAATGTGCCTTTTTGATTTATGGTTTTCTCTGGGTATATGCCCAGAAGTGGGATTGCTGGATCAGATGGTAATTCTATTTCTAGTTTTTTTAAGGAAACTCCATAGTGTTCTCCATAGTGACTGTATCAATTTACATTCCCACCAATAGTGGAAAAGGGCTCCTTTTGTCCACACCCTCCCCAGAATTTGTTGTTTGTAGATTTTCTGATGATGCCGATCCTAACAGGTGTGAGGTGATACCTCATTGTAGTTTTGATTTGCATTTCTCTAATAATTAGTGCTGTTGAGCAGCTTTTCATGTGCGTCTTGGCCATCTCTGTGTCTTCTTTAAAGAAACGTCTCTTTAGATCTTCTGCCCATTTTTGTATTGGGCTGTTTGTTTTTTTAATATTAAGCTGCATGAGCTGTTTATATATATTGGAGATTAAACCTTTGTCCATTGATTCGTTTGCAACTATTTTCGCCCTTTCTGAGGGATGCCTTTTTCCATTTCCGTTTTTTAACCAAAAAAGAAAGAAAGAAAAAGAAGCAGAACACTAATGTACATAAAATATGCCTTTTGAAACGGTCGTTTTGACGTATGGACGTCCTTTGAATTTTTTGGTCGATATGTGACCCCAGGATTTGCTTCCAGGGCAGGTGTCATTTACAGGCCTGCAATGATTTTGAATATCAACTGACCATTAGCGCTGGGATTAAAGCTGCTGTTGTGTGAAACGGCCACAAGGTGGCAGCAGTTCTCCCTTACCAAATCTGGTTACTTGGGCAGCAGAGCCTCAATGGAAGTCGTGTTCTAGATTGGAATTTAGAATGGAATGTGCCAGGAGAAAGCACCTCAAGTTTGTCTCCCTACTTCTTGTTTGTGTTTTTAATTTAATTTTTATTTTTTATTACAGCAAGGTTGATTACAATGTTTGGCTTGTTGGAGGTGTGGAAGATGTGGTTCTTTTACACATATACAGATGTCTGTTTTTCCTGGGATCCTTTTCCCATGTACGTTATGACAGAATGTTGAGTAGTCTTTTGGTATTCCGTAGGTGTTTGGTGATTATATATGTCACCTGTGTTTGTGTAAGTCTGTTAACCCCGATATCGTAATGAAACCAATACTCACACCTTTCCATTGGTGAACCATAAGTTTGTTTAATGAATCTGTGATTGCCCTTCTCCGTGGAAATATCTGCCCTGGTATCCATTTTTAGGTAACACCTATAAGTGATATGATATGATATGTGTCTTTCACTTTCTGACTTACTACATGTCACGTGATTACCTCTAGACTCATCTACGGTGCTGCAAATGGCATTGTGTCCTTTTTTTCCTTGCCTTCTATTCTGACTTAGCGAGGTCCATTTTCAACAATGTGATTCCCTGCGGGTTGTGGATTAGCTGACGTGGGCAGCCTTATCCTGCCGGCCGGCCCTCCCCAGGTGTGCCTGGTTGAGGTCAATATAAACAGCGCTCCAGGCAGCAATAGCCCCTGAACCTGTGCCTGACTCCATATTCTCTGCCCCGTCAGCAGTCTCAGGGCTGTGCTGGTGGGTGGGAGTGAGGGGCCACAGCTTTGTTGGTGGCCCGGTGTGAGTGGGGTTCTGCTGACCTTTTTGCAGGAGTTGCCAAGCTGCCTCCTGTAAAGAAGAGGATGTGTCACCCATACCTTCCGCTGGAATTTCTCTCCGGACAGAGGTGAGGAAGGAAAAAAGCAGTGGGGGCCGGGACAGGTGGGGTATCTCAGGCAGGACAATGGAAAGCTTCCGGAAGAGGGCCCGGGTCCAGGACCACCCTGGCTGGCCTGCAGGCACCAAGTTGGCCTGCGTGCTGTCGCTGGTGTGGCTCCACGGCCCTTCCTCTAGTCTTTCAAGCCCTTGTACATATTCAGGTGTTTTACCTGGGAAGGGTGGGAACAGTTCAGCAGCAGCTGGCCTGGGGCTCAGCTCACCTTTATTCAGAGATGCCTCGGCACGGTCCCCCAGCTTTGCAATGAGGACGCTCCTTGTGTGGGGGGTGGGTTGCTGGCTGTATGGGAGATGATTCCCCACCTCTGACCAATTTCAGAATTGTTTACCGCTGGAGCAAGTGCCCTGATAGCGTTTTCCTCTGTATAACTGGTGGGTTCAGGTTTTTCTTCTTTTATGGTTCAAGTTAGCTTTTATTCCTCTTTTATGTTTTTATAGATATAAGCATGGAAATAATTCATTCCTATAAATACATCTGTGTGAAGGGAAGAACTTTTTTCTCTTTTATTTTTAAATTTTATTTTTTATAATTTTGAAATTTAATTTTAGTTACTTTTTTATACAGCAGGTTATTATTAGTTATGAATTTTATGCATATACATGTATACAGGTCAATCTCAATCTCCCAACTCATCCCACCACCACCACCCCATGGCTTCCCACACTTGGTGTCCATACGTTTGTTCTCTACCTGTGTGTCTCTATTTCTTCCCTGCAAACCAGTTCATCTGTACCATTTTTTAGGTTCCACATATATGCATTAATATACAATATTTGTTTTCCTCTTTCTGACTTACTTCATTCTGTATGACAGTCTCTAGATCCATCGATGTCTCTACAAATGACCCAGTTTCATTCCTTTTTATGGCCGAGTAATATTCCATTTTATATATGTACCCCAATTTTATCCATTCATCTGTCTGTGGGCATTTAGGTTGCTTCCATTACCTGGCTATTGTAAATAGTGCTGCAATGAACATTGTGGTGAATGTGCCTTTTTGATTTATGGTTTTCTCTGGGTATATGCCCAGAAGTGGGATTGCTGGATCAGATGGTAATTCTATTTCTAGTTTTTTTAAGGAAACTCCATAGTGTTCTCCATAGTGACTGTATCAATTTACATTCCCACCAATAGTGGAAGAGGGCTCCTTTTGTCCACACCCTCCCCAGAATTTGTTGTTTCTAGATTTTCTGATGATGCCGATTCTAACAGGTGTGAGGTGATACCTCATTGTAGTTTTGATTTGCATTTCTCTAATAATTAGTGCTGTTGAGCAGCTTTTCATGTGCGTCTTGGCCATCTCTGTGTCTTCTTTAAAGAAACGTCTCTTTAGATCTTCTGCCCATTTTTGTATTGGGTTGTTTGTTTTTTTAATATTAAGCTGCATGAGCTGTTTATATATATTGGAGATTAAACCTCTGTCCATTGATTCGTTTGCAACGATTTTCGCCCCTTCTGAGGGATGCCTTTTTCCATTCCCGTTTTTTTAACCAAAAAAGAAAGAAAGAAAAAGAAGCAGAAAACTAATGTGCATAAAATATGCCTTTTGAAGCGGTCGTTTTGAAATATGGACGTCCTTTGAATTTTTTGGTCGATATGTGACCCCAGGATTTGTTTTCAGGGCAGGTGTCATTTACAGGTCTGCAATGATTTTGAATATCAACTGACCATTAGCGCTGGGATTAAAGCTGCTGTTGTGTGAAACGGCCACAAGGTGGCAGCAGTTCTCCCTTACCAATTCTGGTTACTAGGGCAACAGAGCCTCAATGGAAGTCGTGTTCTAGATTGGAATTTAGAATGGAATGTGCCAGGAGAAAGCCCCTCAAGTTTGTCTCCCTACTTCTGGTTCGTGTTTTTAATTTAATTTTTATTTTTTATTACAGCAAGGTTGATTACAATGTTTGGCTTGTTGGAGGTGTGGAAGATGTGGTTCTTTTACACATATACAGATGTCTGTTTTTCCTGGGATCCTTTTCCCATGTACGTTATGACAGAATGTTGAGTAGTCTTTTGGTATTCCGTACGTCTTTGGTGATTATATATGTCACCTGTGCTTGTATAAGTCTGTTAACCCCGATATCGTAATGAAACCAATCCTCACACCTTTCCATGGGTGAACCATAAGTTTGTTTAATGAATCTGTGATTGCCCTTCTCCGTGGAAATATCTGCCCTGGTATCCATTTTTAGGTAACACCTATAAGTGATATGATATGATATGTGTCTTTCACTTTCTGACTTACTACATGTCACGTGATTACCTCTAGACTCATCTACGGTGCTGCAAATGGCATTGTGTCCTTTTTTTCCTTGCCTTCTATTCTGACTTAGCGAGGTCCATTTTCAACAATGTGATTCCCTGCGGGTTGTGGATTAGCTGACGTGGGCAGCCTTATCCAGCCGGCCGGCCCTCCCCAGGTGTGCCTGGTTGAGGTCAATATAAACAGCGCTCCAGGCAGCAATAGCCCCTGAACCTGTGCCTGACTCCATATTCTCTGCCCCGTCAGCAGTCTCGGGGCTGTGCTGGTGGGAGGGAGTGAGGGGCCACAGCTTTGTTGGTGGCCCGGTGTGAGTGGGGTTCTGCTGACCTTTCTGCAGGAGTTGCCAGGCTGCCTCCCGTAAAGAAGAGAATGTGTCACCCATACCTTCCGCTGGAATTTCTCTCTGGACAGAGGTGAGGAAGGAAAAAAGCAGTGGGGGCCGGGACAGGTGTGGTATCTCAGGCAGGACAATGGAAAGCTTCCGGAAGAGCGCCCGGGGCCAGGACCACCCTGGCTGGCCTGCAGGCACCAAGTTGGCCTGCGTGCTGTCGCTGGTGTGGCTCCACGGCCCTTCCTCTAGTCCTTCAAGCCCTTGTACATATTCAGGTGTTTTACCTGGGAAGGGTGGGAACAGTTCAGCAGCAGCTGGCCTGGGGCTCAGGTCACCTTTATTCAGAGATGCCTCGGCACGGTCCCCCAGCTTTGCAATGAGGACGCTCCTTGTGTGGGGGGTGGGTTGCTGGCTGTATGGGAGATGATTCCCCACCACTGACCACTTTCAGAATTGTTTACCGCTGGAGCAAGTGCCCTGATAGCGTTTTCCTCTGTATAACTGGTGGGTTCAGGTTTTTCTTCTTTTACGGTCCAAGTTAGCTTTTATTCCTCTATTATGTATTTATAGATATAAGCATGGAAATAATTCATTCCTATAAATACATCTGTGTGAAGGGAAGAACTTTTTTATTTTTAAATTTTATTTTTTATAATTTTGAAATTTAATTTTATTTACTTTTTTATACAGCAGGTTATTATTAGTTATGTATTTTATGCATATACATGTATACAGGTCAATCTCAATCTCCCAACTCATCCCACCACCACCACCCCATGGCTTCCCACACTTGGTGTCCATACGGTTGTTCTCTACCTGTGTGTCTCTATTTCTTCCCTGCAAACCAGTTCATCTGTACCATCTTTTAGGTTCCACATATATGCATTAATATACAATATTTGTTTTCCTCTTTCTGACCTACTTCATTCTGTATGACAGTCACTAGATCCATCGATGTCTCTACAAATGACCCTGTTTCATTCCTTTTGATGGCCGAGTAATATTCCATTTTATATATGTACCCCAATTTTATCCGTTCATCTGTCTGTGGGCATTTAGGTTGCTTCCATTACCTGGCTGTTGTAAATAGTGCTGCAATGAACATTGTGGTGAATGTGCCTTTTTGATTTATGGTTTTCTCTGGGTATATGCCCAGAAGTGGGATTGCTGGATCAGATGGTAATTCTATTTCTAGTTTTTTTTAAGGAAACTCCATAGTGTTCTCCATACTGACTGTATCAATTTACATTCCCACCAATAGTGGAAGAGGGCTCCTTTTGTCCACACCCTCCCCAGAATTTGTTGTTTCTAGATTTTCTGATGATGCCGATTCTAACAGGTGTGAGGTGATACCTCATTGTAGTTTTGATTTGCATTTCTCTAATAATTAGTGCTGTTGAGAAGCTTTTCATGTGCGTCTTGGCCATCTCTGTGTCTTCTTTAAAGAAACGTCTCTTTAGATCTTCTGCCCATGTTTGTATTGGGTTGTTTTTTTTTTAATATGAAGCTGCATGAGCTGTTTATATATATTGGAGTTTAAACCTTTGTCCATTGATTCGTTTGCAACGATTTTCGGCCCTTCTGAGGGATGCCTTTTTACATTCCCGTTTTTTAAACAAAAAAGGAAAGAAACAAAAATAAGCAGAACACTAATGTGCGTAAAATATGGCTTTTGAAACGGTCGTTTTGAAATACGGGCGTCCTTTGAATTTTTTGGTCGATATGTGACCCCAGGATTTGTTTTCAGGGCAGGTGTCATTTACCGGCCTGCAATGATTTTGAATATCAACTGACCATTAGCGCTGGGATTAAAGCTGCTGTTGTGTGAAACGGCCACAAGGTGGCAGCAGTTCTCCCTTACCAATTCTGGTTAATAGGGCAACAGAGCCTCAATGGCAGTCGTGTTCTAGATTGGAATTTAGAATGGAATGTGCCCGGTGAAAGCCCCTCAAGTTTGTCGCCCTACTTCTTGTTCGTGTTTTTAATTTAATTTTTATTTTTTATTACAGCAAGTTTGATTACAATGTTTGGCTTGTTGGAGGTGTGGAAGATGTGGTTCTTTTACACATATACAGATGTCTGTTTTTCCTGGGATCCTTTTCCCATGTACGTTATGACAGAATGTTGAGTAGTCCTCTCTTTGTATTCCGTAGGTCTTTGGTGATTATATATGTCACCTGTGTTTGTATATGTCTGTTAACCCCGATATCGTAATGAAACCAATCCTCACACCTTTCCATTGGTGAACCATAAGTTTGTTTAATGAAACTGTGATTGCCCTTCTCCGTGGAAATATCTGCCCTGGTATCCATTTTTAGGTAACACCTATAAGTGATATGATATGATATGTGTCTTTCACTTTCTGACTTACTACAAGTCACGTGATTACCTCTAGACTCATCTACGGTGCTGCAAATGGCATTGTGTCCTTTTTTTCCTTGCCTTCTATTCTGACTTAGCGAGGTCCATTTTCAACAATGTGATTCCCTGCGGGTTGTGGATTAGCTGACGTGGGCAGCCTTATCCTGCCGGCCGGCCCTCCACAGGTGTGCCTGGTTGAGGTCAATATAAACAGCGCTCCAGGCAGCAATAGCCCCTGAACCTGTGCCTGACTCCATATTCTCTGCCCCGTCAGCAGTCTCGGGGCTGTGCTGGTGGGAGGGAGTGAGGGGCCACAGCTTTGTTGGTGGCCCGGTGTGAGTGGGGTTCTGCTGGCCTTTCTGCATGAGTTGCCAGGCTGCCAACTGTAAAGTAGAAGATGTGTCACCCATACCTTCCGCTGGAATTTCCCTCCGGACAGAGTTGAGGAAGGAAAAAAGCAGTGGGGGCCTGGAAACATGGGGTATCTCAGGCAGGATAATGGAAAGCTTCCGGAAGAGCACCCGGGGCCAGGTCCACCCTGGCTGGCCTGCAGGCACCAAGTTGGCCTGTGTGCTGTCGCTGGTGTGGCTCCACGGCCCTTCTTCCAGTCTTTCAAGCCTTTGTAAATATTCAGGTGTTTTACCTGGGAAGGGTGGGAACAGTTCAGCAGCAGCTGGCCTGGGGCTCAGCTCACCTTTATTCAGAGATGCCTCGGCACAGTCCCCCAGCTTTGCAATGAGGACGCTCCTTGTGTGGGGGTTGGGTTGCTGGCTGTATGGGAGATGAGTCCCCACCACTGACCACTTTCAGAATTGTGTACCGCTGGAGCAAATGCCCTGATAGCGTTTTCCTCTGTATAACTGGTGGGTTCAGGTTTTTCTTCTTTTACGGTCCAAGTTAGCTTTTATTCCTCTATTATGTATTTATAGATATAAGCATGGAAATAATTCATTCCTATAAATACATCTGTGTGAAGGGAAGAACTTTTTTCTCTTTTATTTTTAAATTTTATTTTTTATAATTTTGAAATTTAATTTTATTTACTTTTTTATACAGCAGGTTATTATTAGTTATGTATTTTATGCATATACATGTATACAGGTCAATCTCAGTCTCCCAACTCATCCCACCACCACCACCCCATGGCTTCCCACACTTGGTGTCCATAGGTTTGTTCTCTACCTGTGTGTCTCTATTTCTTCCCTGCAAACCAGTTCATCTGTACCATTTTTTAGGTTCCACATATATGCATTAATATACAATATTTGTTTTCCTCTTTCTGACTTACTTCATTCTGTATGACAGTCTCTAGATCCATCGATGTCTCTACAAATGTCCCAGTTTCATTCCTTCTTATGGCCGAGTAATATTCCATTTTATATATGTACCCCAATTTTATCCGTTCATCTGTCTGTGGGCATTTAGTTTGCTTCCATTACCTGTCTATTGTAAATAGTGCTGCAATGAACATTGTGGTGAATGTGCCTTTTTGATTTATGGTTTTCTCTGGGTATATGCCCAGAAGTGGGATTGCTGGATCAGATGGTAATTCTATTTCTAGTTTTTTTTAACGAAACTCCATAGTGTTCTCCATACTGACTGTATCAATTTACATTCCCACCAATAGTGGAAGAGGGCTCCTTTTGTCCACACCCTCCCCAGAATTTGTTGTTTGTAGATTTTCTGATGATGCCGATTCTAACAGGTGTGAGGTGATACCTCATTGTAGTTTTGATTTGCATTTCTCTAATAATTAGTGCTGTTGAGCAGCTTTTCATGTGCGTCTTGGCCATCTCTGTGTCTTCTTTGAAGAAACGTCTCTTTAGAGATTCTGCCCATGTTTGTATTGGGTTGTTTGTTTTTTTAATATTAAGCTGCATGAGCTGTTTATATATATTGGACATTAAACCTTTGTCCATTGATTCGTTTGCAACGATTTTCGCCCCTTCTGAGGGATGCCTTTTTCCATTCCCGTTTTTTTAACCAAAAAAGAAAGAAAGAAAAAGAAGCAGAAAACTAATGTGCATAAAATATGCCTTTTGAAACGGTCGTTTTGAAATATGGACGTCCTTTGAATTTTTTGGTCGATATGTGACCCCAGGATTTGTTTTCATGGCAGGTGTCATTTACAGGCCTGCAATGATTTTGAATATCAACTGACCATTAGCACTGGGATTAAAGCTGCTGTTGTGTGAAACGGCCACAAGGTGGCAGCAGTTCTCCCTTACCAATTCTGGTTACTAGGGCAACAGAGCCTCAATGGAAGTCGTGTTCTAGATTGGAATTTAGAATGGAATGTGCCAGGAGAAAGCCCCTCATGTTTGTCTCCCTACTTCTTGTTCGTGTTTTTAATTTAATTTTTATTTTTTATTACAGCAAGTTTGATTACAATGTTTGGCTTGTTGGAGGTGTGGAAGATGTGGTTCTTTTACACATATACAGATGTCTGTTTTTCCTGGGATCCTTTTCCCATGTACGTTATGACAGAATGTTGAGTAGTCTTTTCGTATTCCGTACTTCTTTGGTGATTATATATGTCACCTGTGTTTGTATAAGTCTGTTAACCCCGATATCATAATGAAACCAATCCTCACAGCTTTCCATGGGTGAACCATAAGTTTGTTTAATGAATCTGTGATTGCCCTTCTCCGTGGAAATATCTGCCCTGGTATCCATTTTTAGGTAACACCTATAAGTGATATGATATGATATGTGTCTTTCACTTTCTGACTTACTACATGTCACGTGATTACCTCTAGACTCATCTACGGTGCTGCAAATGGCATTGTGTCCTTTTTTTCCTTGCCTTCTATTCTGACTTAGCGAGGTCCATTTTCAACAATATGATTCCCTGCGGGTTGTGTATTAGCTGACGTGGGCAGCCTTATTCTGCCGGCCGGCCCTCCCCAGGTGTGCCTGGTTGAGGTCAATATAAACAGCGCTCCAGGCAGCAATAGCCCCTGAACCTGTGCCTGACTCCATATTCTCTGCCCCGTTAGCAGTCTCGGGGCTGTGCTGTTGGGAGGGAGTGAGGGGCCACAGCTTTGTTGGTGGCCCGGTGTGAGTGGGGTTCTGCTGACCTTTCTGCAGGAGTTGCCAGGCTGCCTCCCGTAAAGAAGAGGATGTGTCACCCATACCTTCCGCTGGAATTTCTCTCCGGACAGAGGTGAGGAAGGAAAAAAGCAGTGGGGGCCGGGACAGGTGGGGTATCTCAGGCAGGACAATGCAAAGCTTCCGGAAGAGCGCTCGGGGCCAGGACCACCCTGGCTGGCCTGCAGGCACCAAGTTGGCCTGCGTGCTGTCGCTGGTGTGGCTCCACGGCCCTTCCTCTAGTCTTTCAAGCCCTTGTACATATTCAGGTATTTTACCTGGGAAGGGTGGGAACAGTTCAGCAGCAGCTGGCCTGGGGCTCAGGTCACCTTTATTCAGAGATGCCTCGGCACGGTCCCCCAGCTTTGCAATGAGGACGCTCCTTGTGTGGGGGGTGGGTTGCTGGCTGTATGGGAGATGATTCCCCAACTCTGACCAATTTCAGAATTGTTTACCGCTGGAGCAAGTGCCCTGATAGCGTTTTCCTCTGTATAACTGGTGGGTTCAGGTTTTTTTCCTTTTATGGTCCAAGTTAGCTTTTATTCCTCTATTATGTATTTATAGATATAAGCATGGATATATTTCATTCCTATAAATACATCTGTGTGAAGGGAAGAACGTTTTTCTGTTTTATTTTTAAATTTTATTTTTTATAATTTCGAAATTTAATTTTATTTACTTTTTTATACAGCAGGTTATTATTAGTTATGTATTTTATGCATATACATGTATACAGGTCAATCTCAATCTCCCAACTCATCCCACCACCACCACCCCATGGCTTCCCACACTTGGTGTCCATACGGTTGTTCTCTACCTGTGTGTCTCTATTTCTTCCCTGCAAACCAGTTCATCTGTACCATTTTTTAGGTTCCACATATATGCATTAATATACAATATTTGTTTTCCTCTTTCTGACTTACTTCATTCTGTATGACAGTCTCTAGATCCATCGATGTCTCTACAAATGACCCAGTTTCATACCTTTTTATGGCCGAGTAATATTCCATTTGATATATGTACCCCATCTTTATCCATTCATCTGTCTGTGGGCATTTAGGTTGCTTCCATTACCTGGCTATTGTAAATAGTGCTGCAATGAACGTTGTGTTGAATGTGCCTTTTTGATTTATGGTTTTCTCTGGGTATATGCCCAGAAGTGGGATTGCTGGATCAGATGGTAATTCTATTTCTAGTTTTTTTTAAGGAAACTCCATAGTGTTCTCCATACTGACTGTATCAATTTACATTCCCACCAATAGTGGAAGAGGGCTCCTTTTGTCCACACCCTCCCCAGAATTTGTTGTTTCTAGATTTTCTGATGATGCCGATTCTAACAGGTGTGAGGTGATACCTCATTGTAGTTTTGATTTGCATTTCTCTAATAATTAGTGCTGTTGAGCAGCTTTTCATGTGCGTCTTGGCCATCTCTGTGTCTTCTTTGAAGAAACGTCTCTTTAGATATTCTGCCAATGTTTGTATTGGGTTGTTTGTTTTTTTAATATTAAGCTGCATGAGCTGTTTATATATATTGGACATTAAACCTTTGTCCATTGATTCGTTTGCAACGATTTTCGCCCCTTCTGAGGGATGCCTTTTTCCATTCCCGTTTTTTTAACCAAAAAAGGAAAGAAAGAAAACGAAGCAGAAAACTAATGTGCGTAAAATATGCCTTTTGAAACGGTCGTTTTGAAATATGGACGTCCTTTGAATTTTTTGGTCGATATGTGACCCCAGGATTTGTTTTCAGGGCAGGTGTCATTTACCGGCCTGCAATGATTTTGAATATCAACTGACCATTAGCGCTGGGATTAAAGCTGCTGTTGTGTGAAACGGCCACAAGGTGGCAGCAGTTCTCCCTTACCAATTCTGGTTACTAGGGCAACAGAGCCTCAATGGAAGTCGTGTTCTAGATTGGAATTTAGAATGGAATGTGCCAGGAGAAAGCCCCTCAAGTTTGTCTCCCTACTTCTGGTTCGTGTTTTTAATTTAATTTTTATTTTTTATTACAGCAAGTTTGATTACAATGTTTGGCTTGTTGGAGGTGTGGAAGATGTGGTTCTTTTACACATATACAGATGTCTGTTTTTCCTGGGATCCTTTTCCCATGTACGTTATGACAGAATGTTGAGTAGTCTTTTGGTATTCCGTACGTCTTTGGTGATTATATATGTCACCTGTGTTTGTATATGTCTGTTAACCCCGATATCGTAATGAAACCAATCCTCACACCTTTCCATTGGTGAACCATAAGTTTGTTTAATGAATCTGTGATTGCCCTTCTCCGTGGAAATATCTGCCCTGGTATCCATTTTTAGGTAACAACTATAAGTGATATGATATGATATGTGTCTTTCACTTTCTGACTTACTACATGTCACGTGATTACCTCTAGACTCATCTACGGTGCTGCAAATGGCATTGTGTCCTTTTTCTCCTTGCCTTCTATTCTGACTTAGCGAGGTCCATTTTCAACAATGTGATTCCCTGCGGGTTGTGGATTAGCTGACGTGGGCAGCCTTATCCTGCCGGCCGGCCCTCCCCAGGTGTGCCTGGTTGAGGTCAATATAAACAGCGCTCCAGGCAGCAATAGCCCCTGAACCTGTGCCTGACTCCATATTCTCTGCCCCGTCAGCAGTCTCGGGGCTGTGCTGGTGGGAGGGAGTGAGGGGCCACAGCTTTGTTGGTGGCCCGGTGTGAGTGGGGTTCTGCTGACCTTTCTGCAGGAGTTGCCAGGCTGCCTCCTGTAAAGAAGAGGATGTGTCACCCATACCTTCCGCTGGAATTTCTCTCCGGACAGAGGTGAGGAAGGAAAAAAGCAGTGGGTGCCGGGACAGGTGGGGTATCTCAGGCAGGACAATGGAAAGCTTCCGGAATAGCGCCCGGGGCCAGGACCACCCTGGCTGGCCTGCAGGCACCAAGTTGGCCTGCGTGCTGTCGCTGGTGTGGCTCCACGGCCCTTCCTCTAGTCTTTCAAGCCCTTGTACATATTCAGGTGTTTTACCTGGGAAGGGTGGGAACAGTTCAGCAGCAGCTGGCCTGGGACTCAGCTCACCTTTATTCAGAGATGCCTCGGCACGGTCCCCCAGCTTTGCAATGAGGACGCTCCTTGTGTGGGGGGTGGGTTGCTGGCTGTATGGGAGATGATTCCCCAACTCTGACCAATTTCAGAATTGTTTACCGCTGGAGCAAGTGCCCTGATAGCGTTTTCCTCTGTATAACTGGTGGGTTCAGGTTTTTCTCCTTTTATGGTCCAAGTTAGCTTTTATTCCTCTATTATGTATTTATAGATATAAGCATGGATATAATTCATTCCTATAAATACATCTGTGTGAAGGGAAGAACGTTTTTCTGTTTTATTTTTAAATTTTATTTTTTATAATTTCGAAATTTAATTTTATTTACTTTTTTATACAGCAGGTTATTATTAGTTATGTATTTTATGCATATACATGTATACAGGTCAATCTCAGTCTCCCAACTCATCCCACCACCACCACCCCATGGCTTCCCACACTTGGTGTCCATACGTTTGTTCTCTACCTGTGTGTCTCTATTTCTTCCCTGCAAACCAGTTCATCTGTACCATTTTTTAGGTTCCACATATATGCATTTATATACAATATTTGTTTTCCGCTTTCTGACTTACTTCATTCTGTATGACAGTCTCTAGATCCATCGATGTCTCTACAAATGACCCAGTTTCATTCCTTTTGATGGCCGAGTAATATTCCATTTGATATATGTACCCCATCTTTATCCATTCATCTGTCTGTGGGCATTTAGGTTGCTTCCATTACCTGGCTATTGTAAATAGTGCTGCAATGAACATTGTGGTGAATGTGCCTTTTTGATTTATGGTTTTCTCTGGGTATATGCCCAGAAGTGGGATTGCTGGATCAGATGGTAATTCTATTTCTAGTTTTTTTTAAGGAAACTCCATAGTGTTCTCCATACTGACTGTATCAATTTACATTCCCACCAATAGTGGAAGAGGGCTCCTTTTGTCCACACCCTCCCCAGAATTTGTTGTTTCTAGATTTTCTGATGATGCCGATTCTAACAGGTGTGAGGTGATACCTCATTGTAGTTTTGATTTGCATTTCTCTAATAATTAGTGCTGTTGAGCAGCTTTTCATGTGCGTCTTGGCCATCTCTGTGTCTTCTTTAAAGAAACGTCTCTTTAGATCTTCTGCCCATTTTTGTATTGGGTTGTTTGTTTTTTTAATATTAAGCTGCATGAGCTGTTTATATATATTGGAGATTAAACCTCTGTCCATTGATTCGTTTGCAACGATTTTCGCCCCTTCTGAGGGATGCCTTTTTCCATTCCCGTTTTTTTAACCAAAAAAGAAAGAAAGAAAAAGAAGCAGAAAACTAATGTGCATAAAATATGCCTTTTGAAGCGGTCGTTTTGAAATATGGACGTCCTTTGAATTTTTTGGTCGATATGTGACCCCAGGATTTGTTTTCAGGGCAGGTGTCATTTACAGGCCTGCAATGATTTTGAATATCAACTGACCATTAGCGCTGGGATTAAAGCTGCTGTTGTGTGAAACGGCCACAAGGTGGCAGCAGTTCTCCCTTACCAATTCTGGTTACTAGGGCAACAGAGCCTCAATGGAAGTCGTGTTCTAGATTGGAATTTAGAATGGAATGTGCCAGGAGAAAGCCCCTCAAGTTTGTCTCCCTACTTCTGGTTCGTGTTTTTAATTTAATTTTTATTTTTTATTACAGCAAGGTTGATTACAATGTTTGGCTTGTTGGAGGTGTGGAAGATGTGGTTCTTTTACACATATACAGATGTCTGTTTTTCCTGGGATCCTTTTCCCATGTACGTTATGACAGAATGTTGAGTAGTCTTTTGGTATTCCGTACGTCTTTGGTGATTATATATGTCACCTGTGTTTGTATAAGTCTATTAACCCCGATATCGTAATGAAACCAATCCTCACACCTTTCCATGGGTGAACCATAAGTTTGTTTAATGAATCTGTGATTGCCCTTCTCCGTGGAAATATCTGCCCTGGTATCCATTTTTAGGTAACACCTATAAGTGATATGATATGATATGTGTCTTTCACTTTCTGACTTACTACATGTCACGTGATTACCTCTAGACTCATCTACGGTGCTGCAAATGGCATTGTGTCCTTTTTTTCCTTGCCTTCTATTCTGACTTAGCGAGGTCCATTTTCAACAATGTGATTCCTTGCGGGTTGTGGATTAGCTGACGTGGGCAGCCTTATCCAGCCGGCCGGCCCTCCCCAGGTGTGCCTGGTTGAGGTCAATATAAACAGCGCTCCAGGCAGCAATAGCCCCTGAACCTGTGCCTGACTCCATATTCTCTGCCCCGTCAGCAGTCTCGGGGCTGTGCTGGTGGGAGGGAGTGAGGGGCCACAGCTTTGTTGGTGGCCCGGTGTGAGTGGGGTTCTGCTGACCTTTCTGCAGGAGTTGCCAGGCTGCCTCCCGTAAAGAAGAGGATGTGTCACCCATACCTTCCGCTGGAATTTCTCTCTGGACAGAGGTGAGGAAGGAAAAAAGCAGTGGGGGCCGGGACAGGTGTGGTATCTCAGGCAGGACAATGGAAAGCTTCCGGAAGAGCGCCCGGGGCCAGGACCACCCTGGCTGGCCTGCAGGCACCAAGTTGGCCTGCGTGCTGTCGCTGGTGTGGCTCCACGGCCCTTCCTCTAGTCCTTCAAGCCCTTGTACATATTCAGGTGTTTTACCTGGGAAGGGTGGGAACAGTTCAGCAGCAGCTGGCCTGGGGCTCAGCTCACCTTTATTCAGAGATGCCTCGGCACGGTCCCCCAGCTTTGCAATGAGGACGCTCCTTGTGTGGGGGGTGGGTTGCTGGCTGTATGGGAGATGATTCCCCACCTCTGACCAATTTCAGAATTGTTTACCGCTGGAGCAAGTGCCCTGATAGCGTTTTCCTCTGTATAACTGGTGGGTTCAGGTTTTTCTCCTTTTATGGTCCAAGTTAGCTTTTATTCCTCTATTATGTATTTATAGATATAAGCATGGAAATAATTCATTCCTATAAATACATCTGTGTGAAGGGAAGAACTTTTTTATTTTTAAATTTTATTTTTTATAATTTTGAAATTTAATTTTATTTACTTTTTTATACAGCAGGTTATTATTAGTTATGTATTTTATGCATATACATGTATACAGGTCAATCTCAATCTCCCAACTCATCCCACCACCACCACCCCATGGCTTCCCACACTTGGTGTCCATACGGTTGTTCTCTACCTGTGTGTCTCTATTTCTTCCCTGCAAACCAGTTCATCTGTACCATTTTTTAGGTTCCACATATATGCATTAATATACAATATTTGTTTTCCTCTTTCTGACCTACTTCATTCTGTATGACAGTCTCTAGATCCATTGATGTCTCTACAAATGACCCAGTTTCATTCCCTTTTATGGCCGAGTAATATTCCATTTTATATATGTACCCCAATTTTATCCGTTCATCTGTCTGTGGGCATTTAGGTTGCTTCCATTACCTGGCTATTGTAAATAGTGCTGCAATGAACATTGTGGTGAATGTGCCTTTTTGATTTATGGTTTTCTCTGGGTGTATGCCCAGAAGTGGGATTGCTGGATCAGATGGTAATTCTATTTCTAGTTTTTTTAAGGAAACTCCATAGTGTTCTCCATACTGACTGTATCAATTTACATTCCCACCTATAGTGGAAGAGGGCTCCTTTTGTCCACACCCTCCCCAGAATTTGTTGTTTCTAGATTTTCTGATGATGCCGATTCTAACAGGTGTGAGGTGATACCTCATTGTAGTTTTGATTTGCATTTCTCTAATAATTAGTGCTGTTGAGCAGCTTTTCAGGTGCGTCTTGGCCATCTCTGTGTCTTCTTTGAAGAAACGTCTCTTTAGATATTCTGCCAATGTTTGTATTGGGTTGTTTGTTTTTTTAATATTAAGCTGCATGAGCTGTTTATATATATTGGACATTAAACCTTTGTCCATTGATTCGTTTGCAACGATTTTCGCCCCTTCTGAGGGATGCCTTTTTCCATTCCCGTTTTTTTAACCAAAAAAGAAAGAAAGAAAAAGAAGCAGAAAACTAATGTGCATAAAATATGCCTTTTGAAACGGTCGTTTTGAAATATGGACGTCCTTTGAATTTTTTGGTCGATATGTGACCCCAGGATTTGTTTTCAGGGCAGGTGTCATTTACAGGCCTGCAATGATTTTGAATATCAACTGACCATTAGCGCTGGGATTAAAGCTGCTGTTGTGTGAAACGGCCACAAGGTGGCAGCAGTTCTCCCTTACCAATTCTGGTTACTAGGGCAACAGAGCCTCAATGGAAGTCGTGTTCTAGATTGGAATTTAGAATGGAATGTGCCAGGAGAAAGCCCCTCAAGTTTGTCTCCCTACTTCTGGTTCGTGTTTTTAATTTAATTTTTATTTTTTATTACAGCAAGTTTGATAACAATGTTTGGCTTGTTGGAGGTGTGGAAGATGTGGTTCTTTTACACATATACAGATGTCTGTTTTTCCTGGGATCCTTTTCCCATGTACGTTATGACAGAATGTTGAGTAGTCTTTTGGTATTCGGTAGGTCTTTGGTGATTATATATGTCACCTGTGTTTGTATAAGTCTGTTAACGCCGATATCGTAATGAAACCAATCCTCACACATTTCCATTGGTGAACCATAAGTTTGTTTAATGAATCTGTGATTGCCCTTCTCCGTGGAAATATCTGCCCTGGTATCCATTTTTAGGTAACACCTATAAGTGATATGATATGATATGTGTCTTTCACTTTCTGACTTACTACATGTCACGTGATTACCTCTAGACTCATCTACGGTGCTGCAAATGGCATTGTGTCCTTTTTTTCCTTGCCTTCTATTCTGACTTAGCGAAGTCCATTTTCAACAATGTGATTCCCTGCGGGTTGTGGATTAGCTGACGTGGGCAGCCTTATCCTGCCGGCCGGCCCTCCCCAGGTGTGCCTGGTTGAGGTCAATATAAACAGCGCTCCAGGCAGCAATAGCCCCTGAACCTGTGCCTGACTCCATATTCTCTGCCCCGTCAGCAGTCTCGGGGCTGTGCTGGTGGGAGGGAGTGAGGGGCCACAGCTTTGTTGGTGGCCCGGTGTGAGTGGGGTTCTGCTGACCTTTCTGCAGGAGTTGCCAGGCTGCCTCCTGTAAAGAAGAGGATGTGTCACCCATACCTTCCGCTGGAATTTCTCTCCGGACAGAGGTGAGGAAGGAAAAAAGCAGTGGGGGCCGGGACAGGTGGGGTATCTCAGGCAGGACAATGGAAAGCTTCCGGAAGAGGGCCCGGGGCCAGGACCACCCTGGCTGGCCTGCAGGCACCAAGTTGGCCTGCGTGCTGTCGCTGGTGTGGCTCCACGGCCCTTCCTCTAGTCTTTCAAGCCTTGTACATATTCAGGTGTTTTACCTGGGAAGGGTGGGAACAGTTCAGCAGCAGCTGGCCTGGGGCTCAGCTCACCTTTATTCAGAGATGCCTCGGCACGGTCCCCCAGCTTTGCAATGAGGACGCTCCTTGTGTGGGGGGTGGGTTGCTGGCTGTATGGGAGATGATTCCCCACCTCTGACCAATTTCAGAATTGTTTACCACTGGAGCAAGTGCCCTGATAGCGTTTTCCTCTGTATAACTGGTGGGTTCAGGTTTTTCTCCTTTTATGGTCCAAGTTAGCTTTTATTCCTCTATTATGTATTTATAGATATAAGCATGGAAATAATTCATTCCTATAAATACATCTGTGTGAAGGGAAGAACGTTTTTCTGTTTTATTTTTAAATTTTATTTTTTATAATTTCGAAATTTAATTTTATTTACTTTTTTATACAGCAGGTTATTATTAGTTATGTATTTTATGCATATACACGTATACAGGTCAATCTCAGTCTCCCAACTCATCCCACCACCACCACCCCATGGCTTCCCACACTTGGTGTCCATACGTTTGTTCTCTACCTGTGTGTCTGTATTTCTTCCCTGCAAACCAGTTCATCTGTACCATTTTTTAGGTTCCACATATATGCATTAATATACAATATTTGTTTTCCTCTTTCTGACTTACTTCATTCTGTATGACAGTCACTAGATCCATTGATGTCTCTACAAATCACCCAGTTTCATTCCTTTTTATGGCCGAGTAATATTCCATTTTATATATGTACCCCAATTTTATCCGTTCATCTGTCTGTGGGCATTTAGGTTGCTTCCATTACCTGGCTATTGTAAATAGTGCTGCAATGAACATTGTGGTGAATGTGCCTTTTTGATTTATGGTTTTCTCTGGGTATATGCCCAGAAGTGGGATTGCTGGATCAGATGGTAATTCTATTTCTAGTTTTTTTTAAGGAAACTCCATAGTGTTCTCCATACTGACTGTATCAATTTACATTCCCACCAATAGTGGAAGAGGGCTCCTTTTGTCCACACCCTCCCCAGAATTTGTTGTTTCTAGATTTTCTGATGATGCCGATTCTAACAGGTGTGAGGTGATACCTCATTGTAGTTTTGATTTGCATTTCTCTAATAATTAGTGCTGTTGAGCAGCTTTTCATGTGCGTCTTGGCCATCTCTGTGTCTTCTTTAAAGAAACGTCTCTTTAGATCTTCTGCCCATTTTTGTATTGGGTTGTTTGTTTTTTAATATGAAGCTGCATGAGCTGTTTATATATATTGGAGATTAAACCTTTGTCCATTGATTCGTTTGCAACGATTTTCGCCCCTTCTGAGGGATGCCTTTTTACATTCCCGTTTTTTAAACAAAAAAGGAAAGAAAAAAAATAAGCAGAACACTAATGTGCGTAAAGTATGGCTTTTGAAACGGTCGTTTTGAAATACGGGCGTCCTTTGAATTTTTTGGTCGATATGTGACCCCAGGATTTGTTTTCAGGGCAGGTGTCATTTACCGGCCTGCAATGATTTTGAATATCAACTGACCATTAGCGCTGGGATTAAAGCTGCTGTTGTGTGAAACGGCCACAAGGTGGCAGCAGTTCTCCCTTACCAATTCTGGTTACTAGGGCAACAGAGCCTCAATGGAAGTCGTGTTCTAGATTGGAATTTAGAATGGAATGTGCCAGGAGAAAGCCCCTCAAGTTTGTCTCCCTACTTCTGGTTCGTGTTTTTAATTTCATTTTTATTTTTTATTACAGCAAGTTTGATTACAATGTTTGGCTTGTTGGAGGTGTGGAAGATGTGGTTCTTTTACACATATACAGATGTCTGTTTTTCCTGGGATCCTTTTCCCATGTACGTTATGACAGAATGTTGAGTAGTCTTTTGGTATTCGGTAGGTCTTTGGTGATTATATATGTCACCTGTGTTTGTATAAGTCTGTTAACGCCGATATCGTAATGAAACCAATCCTCACACCTTTCCATTGGTGAACCATAAGTTTGTTTAATGAATCTGTGATTGCCCTTCTCCGTGGAAATATCTGCCCTGGTATCCATTTTTAGGTAACACCTATAAGTGATATGATATGATATGTGTCTTTCACTTTCTGACTTACTACATGTCACGTGATTACCTCTAGACTCATCTACGGTGCTGCAAATGGCATTGTGTCCTTTTTTTCCTTGCCTTCTATTCTGACTTAGCGAGGTCCATTTTCAACAATGTGATTCCCTGCGGGTTGTGGATTAGCTGACGTGGGCAGCCTTATCCTGCCGGCCGGCCCTCCCCAGGTGTGCCTGGTTGAGGTCAATATAAACAGCGCTCCAGGCAGCAATAGCCCCTGAACCTGTGCCTGACTCCATATTCTCTGCCCCGTCAGCAGTCTCGGGGCTGTGCTGGTGGGAGGGAGTGAGGGGCCACAGCTTTGTTGGTGGCCCGGTGTGAGTGGGGTTCTGCTGACCTTTCTGCAGGAGTTGCCAGGCTGCCTCCTGTAAAGAAGAGGATGTGTCACCCATACCTTCCGCTGGAATTTCTCTCCGGACAGAGGTGAGGAAGGAAAAAAGCAGTGGGGGCCGGGACAGGTGTGGTATCTCAGGCAGGACAATGGAAAGCTTCCGGAAGAGCGCCCGGGGCCAGGACCACCCTGGCTGGCCTGCAGGCACCAAGTTGGCCTGCGTGCTGTCGCTGGTGTGGCTCCACGGCCCTTCCTCTAGTCTTTCAAGCCTTGTACATATTCAGGTGTTTTACCTGGGAAGGGTGGGAACAGTTCAGCAGCAGCTGGCCTGGGGCTCAGCTCACCTTTATTCAGAGATGCCTCGGCACGGTCCCCCAGCTTTGCAATGAGGACGCTCCTTGTGTGGGGGGTGGGTTGCTGGCTGTATGGGAGATGATTCCCCACCTCTGACCAATTTCAGAATTGTTTACCACTGGAGCAAGTGCCCTGATAGCGTTTTCCTCTGTATAACTGGTGGGTTCAGGTTTTTCTCCTTTTATGGTCCAAGTTAGCTTTTATTCCTCTATTATGTATTTATAGATATAAGCATGGAAATAATTCATTCCTATAAATACATCTGTGTGAAGGGAAGAACGTTTTTCTGTTTTATTTTTAAATTTTATTTTTTATAATTTCGAAATTTAATTTTATTTACTTTTTTATACAGCAGGTTATTATTAGTTATGTATTTTATGCATATACACGTATACAGGTCAATCTCAGTCTCCCAACTCATCCCACCACCACCACCCCATGGCTTCCCACACTTGGTGTCCATACGTTTGTTCTCTACCTGTGTGTCTCTATTTCTTCCCTGCAAACCAGTTCATCTGTACCATTTTTTAGGTTCCACATATATGCATTAATATACAATATTTGTTTTCCTCTTTCTGACTTACTTCATTCTGTATGACAGTCTCTAGATCCATCGATGTCTCTACAAATGACCAGTTTCATTCCTTTTTATGGCCGAGTAATATTCCATTTTATATATGTACCCCAATTTTATCCATTCATCTGTCTGTGGGCATTTAGGTTGCTTCCATTACCTGGCTATTGTAAATAGTGTTGCAATGAACATTGTGGTGAATGTGCCTTTCTGATTTATGGTTTTCTCTGGGTATATGCCCAGAAGTGGGATTGCTGGATCAGATGGTAATTCTATTTCTAGGTTTTTTAAGGAAACTCCATAGTGTTCTCCATAGTGACTGTATCATTTTACATTCCCACCAATAGTGGAAGAGGGCTCCTTTTGTCCACACCCTCCCCAGAATTTGTTGTTTGTAGATTTTCTGATGATGCCGATCCTAACAGGTGTGAGGTGATACCTCATTGTAGTTTTGATTTGCATTTCTCTAATAATTAGTGCTGTTGAGCAGCTTTTCATGTGCGTCTTGGCCATCTCTGAGTCTTCTTTAAAGAAACGTCTCTTTAGATCTTCTGCCCATTTTTGTATTGGGCTGTTTGTTTTTTTAATATTAAGCTGCATGAGCTGTTTATATATATTGGAGATTAAACCTTTGTCCATTGATTCATTTGCAACTATTGTCGCCCCTTCTGAGGGATGCCTTTTTCCATTTCCGTTTTTTAACCAAAAAAGAAAGAAAGAAAAAGAAGCAGAACACTAATGTACATAAAATATGCCTTTTGAAACGGTCGTTTTGACGTATGGACGTCCTTTGAATTTTTTGGTCGATATGTGACCCCAGGATTTGCTTCCAGGGCAGGTGTCATTTACAGGCCTGCAATGATTTTGAATATCAACTGACCATTAGCGCTGGGATTAAAGCTGCTGTTGTGTGAAACGGCCACAAGGTGGCAGCAGTTCTCCCTTACCAAATCTGGTTACTAGGGCAGCAGAGCCTCAATGGAAGTCGTGTTCTAGATTGGAATTTAGAATGGAATGTGCCAGGAGAAAGCACCTCAAGTTTGTCTCCCTACTTCTTGTTCGTGTTTTTAATTTAATTTTTATTTTTTATTACAGCAAGGTTGATTACAATGTTTGGCTTGTTGGAGGTGTGGAAGATGTGGTTCTTTTACACATATACAGATGTCTGTTTTTCCTGGGATCCTTTTCCCATGTACGTTATGACAGAATGTTGAGTAGTCTTTTGGTATTCCGTAGGTGTTTGGTGATTATATATGTCACCTGTGTTTGTGTAAGTCTGTTAAACCCGATATCGTAATGAAACCAATACTCACACCTTTCCATTGGTGAACCATAAGTTTGTTTAATGAATCTGTGATTGCCCTTCTCCGTGGAAATATCTGCCCTGGTATCCATTTTTAGGTAACACCTATAAGTGATATGATATGATATGTGTCTTTCACTTTCTGACTTACTACATGTCACGTAATTACCTCTAGACTCATCTACGGTGCTGCAAATGGCATTGTGTCCTTATTTTCCTTGGCTTCTATTCTGCCTTAGCGAGGTCCATTTTCAACAATGTGATTAACTGAGGGTTGTGGATTAGCTGACCTGGGCAGCCTTACCCTGCCGGCCGGCCCTCCCCAGGTGTGCCTGGTTGAGGTCAATATAAACAGCGCTCCAGGCAGCAATAGCCCCTGAACCTGTGCCTGACTCCATATTCTCTGCCCCGTCAGCAGTCTCGGGGCTGAGCTTGTGGGAGGGAATGAGGGGCCACAGCTTTGTTGGCGGCCCAGTGTGTGTGGGGCACTGCTGGCCTTTCTGCAGGAGTTGCCAGGCTGCCACCTGTAAAGAAGAGGATGTGTCACCCATACCTTCCGCTGGAATTTCTCTCCGGACAGAGGTGAGGAAGGAAAAAAGCAGTGGGGGCCGGGACAGGTGGGGTATCTCAGGCAGGACAATGGAAAGCTTCCGGAAGAGGGCCCGGTGCCAGGACCACCCTGGCTGGCCTGCAGGCACCAAGTTGGCCTGCGTGCTGTCGCTGGTGTGGCTCCACGGCCCTTCCTCTAGTCTTTCAAGCCCTTGTACATATTCAGGTGTTTTACCTGGGAAGGGTGGGAACAGTTCAGCAGCAGCTGGCCTGGGGCTCAGCTCACCTTTATTCAGAGATGCCTCGGCACGGTCCCCCAGCTTTGCAATGAGGACGCTCCTTGTGTGGGGGGTGGGTTGCTGGCGGTATGGGAGATGATTCCCCACCTCTGACCAATTTCAGAATTGTTTACCGCTGGAGCAAGTGCCCTGATCGCGTTTTCCTCTGTATAACTGGTGGGTTCAGGTTTTTCTTCTTTTATGGTTCAAGTTAGCTTGTATTCCTCTTTTATTTATTTATAGATATAAGCATGGAAATAATTCATTCCTATAAATACATCTGTGTGAAGGGAAGAACTTTTTTCTCTTTTATTTTTAAATTTTATTTTTTATAATTTTGAAACTTAATTTTATTTACTTTTTTATACAGCAGGTTATTATTAGTTATGTATTTTATGCATATACATGTATACAGGTCAATCTCAAGCTCCCAACTCATCCCACCACCACCACCCCATGGCTTCCCACACTTAGTGTCCATACGTTTGTTCTCTACCTGTGTGTCTCTATTTCTTCCCTGCAAACCAGTTCATCTGTACCATCTTTTAGGTTCCACATATATGCATTTATATACAATATTTGTTTTCCTCTTTCTGACTTACTTCATTCTGTATGACAGTCTCTAGATCCATCGATGTCTCTACAAATGACCCAGTTTCATTCCTTTTTATGGCCGAGTAATATTCCATTTTATATATGTACCCCAATTTTATCCATTCATCTGTCTGTGGGCATTTAGGTTGCTTCCATTACCTGGCTATTGTAAATAGTGCTGCAATGAACATTGTGGTGAATGTGCCTTTTTGATTTATGGTTTTCTCTGGGTATATGCCCAGAAGTGGGATTGCTGGATCAGATGGTAATTCTATTTCTAGTTTTTTTAAGGAAACTCCATAGTGTTCTCCATAGTGACTGTATCAATTTACATTCCCACCAATAGTGGAAGAGGGCTCCTTTTGTCCACACCCTCCCCAGAATTTGTTGTTTCTAGATTTTCTGATGATGCCGATTCTAACAGGTGTGAGGTGATACCTCATTGTTGTTTTGATTTGCATTTCTCTAATAATTAGTGCTGTTGAGCAGCTTTTCATGTGCGTCTTGGCCATCTCTGTGTCTTCTTTAAAGAAACGTCTCTTTAGATCTTCTGCCCATTTTTGTATTGGGTTGTTTGTTTTTTTAATATTAAGCTGCATGAGCTGTTTATATACATTGGAGATTAAACCTCTGTCCATTGATTCGTTTGCAACGATTTTCGCCCCTTCTGAGGGATGCCTTTTTCCATTCCCGTTTTTTTAACCAAAAAAGAAAGAAAGAAAAAGAAGCAGAAAACTAATGTGCATAAAATATGCCTTTTGAAGCGGTCGTTTTGAAATATGGACGTCCTTTGAATTTTTTGGTCGATATGTGACCCCAGGATTTGTTTTCAGGGCAGGTGTCATTTACAGGTCTGCAATGATTTTGAATATCAACTGACCATTAGCGCTGGGATTAAAGCTGCTGTTGTGTGAAACGGCCACAAGGTGGCAGCAGTTCTCCCTTACCAATTCTGGTTACTAGGGCAACAGAGCCTCAATGGAAGTCGTGTTCTAGATTGGAATTTAGAATGGAATGTGCCAGGAGAAAGCCCCTCAAGTTTGTCTCCCTACTTCTTGTTTGTGTTTTTAATTTAATTTTTATTTTTTATGACAGCAAGTTTGATTACAATGTTTGGCTTGTTGGAGGTGTGGAAGATGTGGTTCTTTTACACATATACAGATGTCTGTTTTTCCTGGGATCCTTTTCCCATGTACGTTATGACAGAATGTTGAGTAGTCTTTTGGTATTCCGTAGGTGTTTGGTGATTATATATGTCACCTGTGTTTGTATAAGTCTGTTAACCCCGATATCGTAATGAAACCAATCCTCACACCTTTCCATTGGTGAACCATAAGTTTGTTTAATGAATCTGTGATTGCCCTTCTCCGTGGAAATATCTGCCCTGGTATCCATTTTTAGGTAACACCTATAAGTGATATGATATGATATGTGTCTTTCACTTTCTGACTTACTACATGTCACGTGATTACCTCTAGACTCATCTACGGTGCTGCAAATGGCATTGTGTCCTTTTTTTCCTTGCCTTCTATTCTGACTTAGCGAGGTCCATTTTCAACAATGTGATTCCCTGCGGGTTGTGGATTAGCTGACGTGGGCAGCCTTATCCTGCCGGCCGGCCCTCCCCAGGTGTGCCTGGTTGAGGTCAATATAAACAGCGCTCCAGGCAGCAATAGCCCCTGAACCTGTGCCTGACTCCATATTCTCTGCCCCGTCAGCAGTCTCGGGGCTGTGCTGGTGGGTGGGAGTGAGGGGCCACAGCTTTGTTGGTGGCCCGGTGTGAGTGGGGTTCTGCTGACCTTTTTGCAGGAGTTGCCAAGCTGCCTCCTGTAAAGAAGAGGATGTGTCACCCATACCTTCCGCTGGAATTTCTCTCCGGACAGAGGTGAGGAAGGAAAAAAGCAGTGGGGGCCGGGACAGGTGGGGTATCTCAGGCAGGACAATGGAAAGCTTCCGGAAGAGGGCCCGGGTCCAGGACCACCCTGGCTGGCGTGCAGGCACCAAGTTGGCCTGCGTGCTGTCGCTGGTGTGGCTCCACGGCCCTTCCTCTAGTCTTTCAAGCCCTTGTACATATTCAGGTGTTTTACCTGGGAAGGGTGGGAACAGTTCAGCAGCAGCTGGCCTGGGGCTCAGCTCACCTTTATTCAGAGATGCCTCGGCACGGTCCCCCAGCTTTGCAATGAGGACGCTCCTTGTGTGCGGGGTGGGTTGCTGGCTGTATGGGAGATGATTCCCCACCTCTGACCAATTTCAGAATTGTTTACCGCTGGAGCAAGTGCCCTGATAGCGTTTTCCTCTGTATAACTGGTGGGTTCAGGTTTTTCTTCTTTTATGGTTCAAGTTAGCTTTTATTCCTCTTTTATGTATTTATAGATATAAGCATGGAAATAATTCATTCCTATAAATACATCTGTGTGAAGGGAAGAACTTTTTTCTCTTTTATTTTTAAATTTTATTTTTTATAATTTTGAAATTTAATTTTATTTACTTTTTTATACAGCAGGTTATTATTAGTTATGAATTTTATGCATATATATGTATACAGGTCAATCTCAATCTCCCAACTCATCCCACCACCACCACCCCATGGCTTCGCACACTTGGTGTCCATACGTTTGTTCTCTACCTGTGTGTCTCTATTTCTTCCCTGCAAACCAGGTCATCTGTACCATATTTTAGGTTCCACATATATGCATTAATATACAATATTTGTTTTCCTCTTTCTGACTTACTTCATTCTGTATGACAGTCTCTAGATCCATCGATGTCTCTACAAATGACCCAGTTTCATTCCTTTTTATGGCCGAGTAATATTCCATTTTATATATGTACCCCAATTTTATCCATTCATCTGTCTGTGGGCATTTAGGTTGCTTCCATTACCTGGCTATTGTAAATAGTGCTGCAATGAACATTGTGGTGAATGTGCCTTTTTGATTTATGGTTTTCTCTGGGTATATGCCCAGAAGTGGGATTGCTGGATCAGATGGTAATTCTATTTCTAGTTTTTTTAAGGAAACTCCATAGTGTTCTCCATAGTGACTGTATCAATTTACATTCCCATCAATAGTGGAAGAGGGCTCCTTTTGTCCACACCCTCCCCAGAATTTGTTGTTTCTAGATTTTCTGATGATGCCGATTCTAACAGGTGTGAGGTGATACCTCATTGTAGTTTTGATTTGCATTTCTCTAATAATTAGTGCTGTTGAGCAGCTTTTCATGTGCGTCTTGGCCATCTCTGTGTCTTCTTTAAAGAAACGTCTCTTTAGATCTTCTGCCCATTTTTGTATTGGGTTGTTTGTTTTTTTAATATTAAGCTGCATGAGCTGTTTATATATATTGGAGATTAAACCTCTGTCCATTGATTCGTTTGCAACGATTTTCGCCCCTTCTGAGGGATGCCTTTTTCCATTCCCGTTTTTTTAACCAAAAAAGAAAGAAAGAAAAAGAAGCAGAAAACTAATGTGCATAAAATATGCCTTTTGAAGCGGTCGTTTTGAAATATGGACGTCCTTTGAATTTTTTGGTCGATATGTGACCCCAGGATTTGTTTTCAGGGCAGGTGTTATTTACAGGTCTGCAATGATTTTGAATATCAACTGACCATTAGCGCTGGGATTAAAGCTGCTGTTGTGTGAAACGGCCACAAGGTGGCAGCAGTTCTCCCTTACCAATTCTGGTTACTAGGGCAACAGAGCCTCAATGGAAGTCGTGTTCTAGATTGGAATTTAGAATGGAATGTGCCAGGAGAAAGCCCCTCAAGTTTGTCTCCCTACTTCTTGTTTGTGTTTTTAATTTAATTTTTATTTTTTATGACAGCAAGTTTGATTACAATGTTTGGCTTGTTGGAGGTGTGGAAGATGTGGTTCTTTTACACATATACAGATGTCTGTTTTTCCTGGGATCCTTTTCCCATGTACGTTATGACAGAATGTTGAGTAGTCTTTTGGTATTCCGTAGGTGTTTGGTGATTATATATGTCACCTGTGTTTGTATAAGTCTGTTAACCCCGATATCGTAATGAAACCAATCCTCACACCTTTCCATTGGTGAACCATAAGTTTGTTTAATGAATCTGTGATTGCCCTTCTCCGTGGAAATATCTGCCCTGGTATCCATTTTTAGGTAACACCTATAAGTGATATGATATGATATGTGTCTTTCACTTTCTGACTTACTACATGTCACGTGATTACCTCTAGACTCATCTACGGTGCTGCAAATGGCATTGTGTCCTTTTTTTCCTTGCCTTCTATTCTGACTTAGCGAGGTCCATTTTCAACAATGTGATTCCCTGCGGGTTGTGGATTAGCTGACGTGGGCAGCCTTATCCTGCCGGCCGGCCCTCCCCAGGTGTGCCTGGTTGAGGTCAATATAAACAGCGCTCCAGGCAGCAATAGCCCCTGAACCTGTGCCTGACTCCATATTCTCTGCCCCGTCAGCAGTCTCGGGGCTGTGCTGGTGGGTGGGAGTGAGGGGCCACAGCTTTGTTGGTGGCCCGGTGTGAGTGGGGTTCTGCTGACCTTTTTGCAGGAGTTGCCAAGCTGCCTCCTGTAAAGAAGAGGATGTGTCACCCATACCTTCCGCTGGAATTTCTCTCCGGACAGAGGTGAGGAAGGAAAAAAGCAGTGGGGGCCGGGACAGGTGGGGTATCTCAGGCAGGACAATGGAAAGCTTCCGGAAGAGGGCCCGGGTCCAGGACCACCCTGGCTGGCGTGCAGGCACCAAGTTGGCCTGCGTGCTGTCGCTGGTGTGGCTCCACGGCCCTTCCTCTAGTCTTTCAAGCCCTTGTACATATTCAGGTGTTTTACCTGGGAAGGGTGGGAACAGTTCAGCAGCAGCTGGCCTGGGGCTCAGCTCACCTTTATTCAGAGATGCCTCGGCACGGTCCCCCAGCTTTGCAATGAGGACGCTCCTTGTGTGGGGGGTGGGTTGCTGGCTGTATGGGAGATGATTCCCCACCTCTGACCAATTTCAGAATTGTTTACCGCTGGAGCAAGTGCCCTGATAGCGTTTTCCTCTGTATAACTGGTGGGTTCAGGTTTTTCTTCTTTTATGGTTCAAGTTAGCTTGTATTCCTCTTTTATGTATTTATAGATATAAGCATGGAAATAATTCATTCCTATAAATACATCTGTGTGAAGCGAAGAACTTTTTTCTCTTTTATTTTTAAATTTTATTTTTTATAATTTTGAAACTTAATTTTATTTACTTTTTTATACAGCAGGTTATTATTAGTTATGTATTTTATGCATATACATGTATACAGGTCAATCTCAAGCTCCCAACTCATCCCACCACCACCACCCCATGGCTTCCCACACTTGGTGTCCATACGTTTGTTCTCTACCTGTGTGTCTCTATTTCTTCCCTGCAAACCAGTTCATCTGTACCATTTTTTAGGTTCCACATATATGCATTAATATACAATATTTGTTTTCCTCTTTCTGACTTACTTCATTCTGTATGACAGTCTCTAGATCCATCGATGTCTCTACAAATGACCCAGTTTCATTCCTTTTTATGGCCGAGTAATATTCCATTTTATATATGTACCCCAATTTTATCCATTCATCTGTCTGTGGGCATTTAGGTTGCTTCCATTACCTGGCTATTGTAAATAGTGCTGCAATGAACATTGTGGTGAATGTGCCTTTTTGATTTATGGTTTTCTCTGGGTATATGCCCAGAAGTGGGATTGCTGGATCAGATGGTAATTCTATTTCTAGTTTTTTTAAGGAAACTCCATAGTGTTCTCCATAGTGACTGTATCAATTTACATTCCCACCAATAGTGGAAAAGGGCTCCTTTTGTCCACACCCTCCCCAGAATTTGTTGTTTGTAGATTTTCTGATGATGCCGATCCTAACAGGTGTGAGGTGATACCTCATTGTAGTTTTGATTTGCATTTCTCTAATAATTAGTGCTGTTGAGCAGCTTTTCATGTGCGTCTTGGCCATCTCTGTGTCTTCTTTAAAGAAACGTCTCTTTAGATCTTCTGCCCATTTATGTATTGGGCTGTTTGTTTTTTTAATATTAAGCTGCATGAGCTGTTTATATATATTGGAGATTAAACCTTTGTCCATTGATTCGTTTGCAACTATTTTCGCCCTTTCTGAGGGATGCCTTTTTCCATTTCCGTTTTTTAACCAAAAAAGAAAGAAAGAAAAAGAAGCAGAACACTAATGTACATAAAATATGCCTCTGAAACGGTCGTTTTGACGTATGGACGTCCTTTGAATTTTTTGGTCGATATGTGACCCCAGGATTTGCTTCCAGGGCAGGTGTCATTTACAGGCCTGCAATGATTTTGAATATCAACTGACCATTAGCGCTGGGATTAAAGCTGCTGTTGTGTGAAACGGCCACAAGGTGGCAGCAGTTCTCCCTTACCAAATCTGGTTACTAGGGCAGCAGAGCCTCAATGGAAGTCGTGTTCTAGATTGGAATTTAGAATGGAATGTGCCAGGAGAAAGCACCTCAAGTTTGTCTCCCTACTTCTTGTTTGTGTTTTTAATTTAATTTTTATTTTTTATTACAGCAAGGTTGATTACAATGTTTGGCTTGTTGGAGGTGTGGAAGATGTGGTTCTTTTACACATATACAGATGTCTGTTTTTCCTGGGATCCTTTTCCCATGTACGTTATGACAGAATGTTGAGTAGTCTTTTGGTATTCCGTAGGTGTTTGGTGATTATATATGTCACCTGTGTTTGTGTAAGTCTGTTAACCCCGATATCGTAATGAAACCAATACTCACACCTTTCCATTGGTGAACCATAAGTTTGTTTAATGAATCTGTGATTGCCCTTCTCCGTGGAAATATCTGCCCTGGTATCCATTTTTAGGTAACACCTATAAGTGATATGATATGATATGTGTCTTTCACTTTCTGACTTACTACATGTCACGTGATTACCTCTAGACTCATCTACGGTGCTGCAAATGGCATTGTGTCCTTTTTTTCCTTGCCTTCTATTCTGACTTAGCGAGGTCCATTTTCAACAATGTGATTCCCTGCGGGTTGTGGATTAGCTGACGTGGGCAGCCTTATCCTGCCGGCCGGCCCTCCCCAGGTGTGCCTGGTTGAGGTCAATATAAACAGCGCTCCAGGCAGCAATAGCCCCTGAACCTGTGCCTGACTCCATATTCTCTGCCCCGTCAGCAGTCTCGGGGCTGTGCTGGTGGGTGGGAGTGAGGGGCCACAGCTTTGTTGGTGGCCCGGTGTGAGTGGGGTTCTGCTGACCTTTTTGCAGGAGTTGCCAAGCTGCCTCCTGTAAAGAAGAGGATGTGTCACCCATACCTTCCGCTGGAATTTCTCTCCGGACAGAGGTGAGGAAGGAAAAAAGCAGTGGGGGCCGGGACAGGTGGGGTATCTCAGGCAGGACAATGGAAAGCTTCCGGAAGAGGGCCCGGGTCCAGGACCACCCTGGCTGGCGTGCAGGCACCAAGTTGGCCTGCGTGCTGTCGCTGGTGTGGCTCCACGGCCCTTCCTCTAGTCTTTCAAGCCCTTGTACATATTCAGGTGTTTTACCTGGGAAGGGTGGGAACAGTTCAGCAGCAGCTGGCCTGGGGCTCAGCTCACCTTTATTCAGAGATGCCTCGGCACGGTCCCCCAGCTTTGCAATGAGGACGCTCCTTGTGTGGGGGGTGGGTTGCTGGCTGTATGGGAGATGATTCCCCACCTCTGACCAATTTCAGAATTGTTTACCGCTGGAGCAAGTGCCCTGATAGCGTTTTCCTCTGTATAACTGGTGGGTTCACGTTTTTCTTCTTTTATGGTTCAAGTTAGCTTTTATTCCTCTTTTATGTATTTATAGATATAAGCATGGAAATAATTCATTCCTATAAATACATCTGTGTGAAGCGAAGAACTTTTTTCTCTTTTATTTTTAAATTTTATTTTTTATAATTTTGAAATTTAATTTTATTTACTTTTTTATACAGCAGGTTATTATTAGTTATGAATTTTATGCATATACATGTATACAGGTCAATCTCAATCTCCCAACTCATCCCACCACCACCACCCCATGGCTTCCCACACTTGGTGTCCATACGTTTGTTCTCTACCTGTGTGTCTCTATTTCTTCCCTGCAAACCAGTTCATCTGTACCATTTTTTAGGTTCCACATATATGCATTAATATACAATATTTGTTTTCCTCTTTCTGACTTACTTCATTCTGTATGACAGTCTCTAGATCCATCGATGTCTCTACAAATGACCCAGTTTCATTCCTTTTTATGGCCGAGTAATATTCCATTTTATATATGTACCCCAATTTTATCCATTCATCTGTCTGTGGGCATTTAGGTTGCTTCCATTACCTGGCTATTGTAAATAGTGCTGCAATGAACATTGTGGTGAATGTGCCTTTTTGATTTATGGTTTTCTCTGGGTATATGCCCAGAAGTGGGATTGCTGGATCAGATGGTAATTCTATTTCTAGTTTTTTTAAGGAAACTCCATAGTGTTCTCCATAGTGACTGTATCAATTTACATTCCCACCAATAGTGGAAGAGGGCTCCTTTTGTCCACACCCTCCCCAGAATTTGTTGTTTCTAGATTTTCTGATGATGCCGATTCTAACAGGTGTGAGGTGATACCTCATTGTAGTTTTGATTTGCATTTCTCTAATAATTAGTGCTGTTGAGCAGCTTTTCATGTGCGTCTTGGCCATCTCTGTGTCTTCTTTAAAGAAACGTCTCTTTAGATCTTCTGCCCATTTTTGTATTGGGTTGTTTGTTTTTTTAATATTAAGCTGCATGAGCTGTTTATATATATTGGAGATTAAATCTCTGTCCATTGATTCGTTTGCAACGATTTTCGCCCCTTCTGAGGGATGCCTTTTTCCATTCCCGTTTTTTTAACCAAAAAAGAAAGAAAGAAAAAGAAGCAGAAAACTAATGTGCATAAAATATGCCTTTTGAAGCGGTCGTTTTGAAATATGGACGTCCTTTGAATTTTTTGGTCGATATGTGACCCCAGGATTTGTTTTCAGGGCAGGTGTCATTTACAGGTCTGCAATGATTTTGAATATCAACTGACCATTAGCGCTGGGATTAAAGCTGCTGTTGTGTGAAACGGCCACAAGGTGGCAGCAGTTCTCCCTTACCAATTCTGGTTACTAGGGCAACAGAGCCTCAATGGAAGTCGTGTTCTAGATTGGAATTTAGAATGGAATGTGCCAGGAGAAAGCCCCTCAAGTTTGTCTCCCTACTTCTTGTTTGTGTTTTTAATTTAATTTTTATTTTTTATGACAGCAAGTTTGATTACAATGTTTGGCTTGTTGGAGGTGTGGAAGATGTGGTTCTTTTACACATATACAGATGTCTGTTTTTCCTGGGATCCTTTTCCCATGTACGTTATGACAGAATGTTGAGTAGTCTTTTGGTATTCCGTAGGTGTTTGGTGATTATATATGTCACCTGTGTTTGTATAAGTCTGTTAACCCCGATATCGTAATGAAACCAATCCTCACACCTTTCCATTGGTGAACCATAAGTTTGTTTAATGAATCTGTGATTGCCCTTCTCCGTGGAAATATCTGCCCTGGTATCCAATTTTAGGTAATACCTATAAGTGATATGATATGATATGTGTCTTTCACTTTCTGACTTACTACATGTCACGTGATTACCTCTAGACTCATCTACGGTGCTGCAAATGGCATTGTGTCCTTTTTTTCCTTGCCTTCTATTCTGACTTAGCGAGGTCCATTTTCAACAATGTGATTCCCTGCGGGTTGTGGATTAGCTGACGTGGGCAGCCTTATCCTGCCGGCCGGCCCTCCCCAGGTGTGCCTGGTTGAGGTCAATATAAACAGCGCTCCAGGCAGCAATAGCCCCTGAACCTGTGCCTGACTCCATATTCTCTGCCCCGTCAGCAGTCTCGGGGCTGTGCTGGTGGGAGGGAGTGAGGGGCCACAGCTTTGTTGGTGGCCCGGTGTGAGTGGGGTTCTGCTGACCTTTCTGCAGGAGTTGCCAGGCTGCCTCCCGTAAAGAAGAGGATGTGTCACCCATACCTTCCGCTGGAATTTCTCTCCGGACAGAGGTGAGGAAGGAAAAAAGCAGTGGGGGCCGGGACAGGTGGGGTATCTCAGGCAGGACAATGGAAAGCTTCCGGAAGAGGGCCCGGGGCCAGGACCACCCTGGCTGGCCTGCAGGCACCAAGTTGGCCTGCGTGCTGTCGCTGGTGTGGCTCCACGGCCCTTCCTCTAGTCTTTCAAGCCCTTGTACATATTCAGGTGTTTTACCTGGGAAGGCTGGGAACAGTTCAGCAGCAGCTGGCCTGGGGCTCAGCTCACCTTTATTCAGAGATGCCTCGGCACGGTCCCCCAGCTTTGCAATGAGGACGCTCCTTGTGTGGGGGGTGGGTTGCTGGCTGTATGGGAGATGATTCCCCACCTCTGACCAATTTCAGAATTGTTTACCGCTGGAGCAAGTGCCCTGATAGCGTTTTCCTCTGTATAACTGGTGGGTTCAGGTTTTTCTTCTTTTATGGTTCAAGTTAGCTTTTATTCCTCTTTTATGTATTTATAGATATAAGCATGGAAATAATTCATTCCTATAAATACATCTGTGTGAAGAGAAGAACTTTTTTCTCTTTTATTTTTAAATTTTATTTTTTATAATTTTGAAACTTAATTTTATTTACTTTTTTATACAGCAGGTTATTATTAGTTATGTATTTTATGCATATACATGTATACAGGTCAATCTCAATCTCCCAACTCATCCCACCACCACCACCCCATGGCTTCCCACACTTGGTGTCCATACGTTTGTTCTCTACCTGTGTGTCTCTATTTCTTCCCTGCAAACCAGTTCATCTGTACCATCTTTTAGGTTCCACATATATGCATTAATATACAATATTTGTTTTCCTCTTTCTGACTTACTTCATTCTGTATGACAGTCTCTAGATCCATCGATGTCTCTACAAATGACCCAGTTTCATTCCTTTTTATGGCCGAGTAATATTCCATTTTATATATGTACCCCAATTTTATCCATTCATCTGTCTGTGGGCATTTAGGTTGCTTCCATTACCTGGCTATTGTAAATAGTGCTGCAATGAACATTGTGGTGAATGTGCCTTTTTGATTTATGGTTTTCTCTGGGTATATGCCCAGAAGTGGGATTGCTGGATCAGATGGTAATTCTATTTGTAGTTTTTTTAAGGAAACTCCATAGTGTTCTCCATAGTGACTGTATCAATTTACATTCCCACCAATACTGGAAGAGGGCTCCTTTTGTCCACACCCTCCCCAGAATTTGTTGTTTCTAGATTTTCTGATGATGCCGATTCTAACAGGTGTGAGGTGATACCTCATTGTAGTTTTGATTTGCATTTCTCTAATAATTAGTGCTGTTGAGCAGCTTTTCATGTGCGTCTTGGCCATCTCTGTGTCTTCTTTAAAGAAACGTCTCTTTAGATCTTCTGCCCATTTTTGTATTGGGTTGTTTGTTTTTTTAATATTAAGCTGCATGAGCTGTTTATATATATTGGAGATTAAACCTCTGTCCATTGATTCGTTTGCAACGATTTTCGCCCCTTCTGAGGGATGCCTTTTTCCATTCCCGTTTTTTTAACCAAAAAAGAAAGAAAGAAAAAGAAGCAGAAAACTAATGTGCATAAAATATGCCTTTTGAAGCGGTCGTTTTGAAATATGGACGTCCTTTGAATTTTTTGGTCGATATGTGACCCCAGGATTTGTTTTCAGGGCAGGTGTCATTTACAGGTCTGCAATGATTTTGAATATCAACTGACCATTAGCGCTGGGATTAAAGCTGCTGTTGTGTGAAACGGCCACAAGGTGGCAGCAGTTCTCCCTTACCAATTCTGGTTACTAGGGCAACAGAGCCTCAATGAAAGTCGTGTTCTAGATTGGAATTTAGAATGGAATGTGCCAGGAGAAAGCCCCTCAAGTTTGTCTCCCTACTTCTTGTTTGTGTTTTTAATTTAATTTTTATTTTTTATAACAGCAAGTTTGATTACAATGTTTGGCTTGTTGGAGGTGTGGAAGATGTGGTTCTTTTACACATATACAGATGTCTGTTTTTCCTGGGATCCTTTTCCCATGTACGTTATGACAGAATGTTGAGTAGTCTTTTGGTATTCCGTAGGTGTTTGGTGATTATATATGTCACCTGTGTTTGTATAAGTCTGTTAACCCCGATATCGTAATGAAACCAATCCTCACACCTTTCCATTGGTGAACCATAAGTTTGTTTAATGAATCTGTGATTGCCCTTCTCCGTGGAAATATCTGCCCTGGTATCCATTTTTAGGTAACACCTATAAGTGATATGATATGATATGTGTCTTTCACTTTCTGACTTACTACATGTCACGTGATTACCTCTAGACTCATCTACGGTGCTGCAAATGGCATTGTGTCCTTTTTTTCCTTGCCTTCTATTCTGACTTAGCGAGGTCCATTTTCAACAATGTGATTCCCTGCGGGTTGTGGATTAGCTGACGTGGGCAGCCTTATCCTGCCGGCCGGCCCTCCCCAGGTGTGCCTGGTTGAGGTCAATATAAACAGCGCTCCAGGCAGCAATAGCCCCTGAACCTGTGCCTGACTCCATATTCTCTGCCCCGTCAGCAGTCTCGGGGCTGTGCTGGTGGGTGGGAGTGAGGGGCCACAGCTTTGTTGGTGGCCCGGTGTGAGTGGGGTTCTGCTGACCTTTTTGCAGGAGTTGCCAGGCTGCCTCCTGTAAAGAAGAGGATGTGTCACCCATACCTTCCGCTGGAATTTCTCTCCGGACAGAGGTGAGGAAGGAAAAAAGCAGTGGGGGCCGGGACAGGTGGGGTATCTCAGGCAGGACAATGGAAAGCTTCCGGAAGAGGGCCCGGGGCCAGGACCACCCTGGCTGGCGTGCAGGCACCAAGTTGGCCTGCGTGCTGTCGCTGGTGTGGCTCCACGGCCCTTCCTCTAGTCTTTCAAGCCCTTGTACATATTCAGGTGTTTTACCTGGGAAGGGTGGGAACAGTTCAGCAGCAGCTGGCCTGGGGCTCAGCTCACCTTTATTCAGAGATGCCTCGGCACGGTCCCCCAGCTTTGCAATGAGGACGCTCCTTGTGTGGGGGGTGGGTTGCTGGCTGTATGGGAGATGATTCCCCACCTCTGACCAATTTCAGAATTGTTTACCGCTGGAGCAAGTGCCCTGATAGCGTTTTCCTCTGTATAACTGGTGGGTTCAGGTTTTTCTTCTTTTATGGTTCAAGTTAGCTTTTATTCCTCTTTTATGTATTTATAGATATAAGCATGGAAATAATTCATTCCTATAAATACATCTGTGTGAAGGGAAGAACTTTTTTCTCTTTTATTTTTAAATTTTATTTTTTATAATTTTGAAACTTAATTTTATTTACTTTTTTATACAGCAGGTTATTATTAGTTATGTATTTTATGCATATACATGTATACAGGTCAATCTCAAGCTCCCAACTCATCCCACCACCACCACCCCATGGCTTCCCACACTTGGTGTCCATACGTTTGTTCTCTACCTGTGTGTCTCTATTTCTTCCCTGCAAACCAGTTCATCTGTACCATCTTTTAGGTTCCACATATATGCATTAATATACAATATTTGTTTTCCTCTTTCTGACTTACTTCATTCTGTATGACAGTCTCTAGATCCATCGATGTCTCTACAAATGACCCAGTTTCATTCCTTTTTATGGCCGAGTAATATTCCATTTTATATATGTACCCCAATTTTATCCATTCATCTGTCTGTGGGCATTTAGGTTGCTTCCATTACCTGGCTATTGTAAATAGTGCTGCAATGAACATTGTGGTGAATGTGCCTTTTTGATTTATGGTTTTCTCTGGGTATATGCCCAGAAGTGGGATTGCTGGATCAGATGGTAATTCTATTTCTAGTTTTTTTAAGGAAACTCCATAGTGTTCTCCATAGTGACTGTATCAATTTACATTCCCATCAATAGTGGAAGAGGGCTCCTTTTGTCCACACCCTCCCCAGAATTTGTTGTTTCTAGATTTTCTGATGATGCCGATTCTAACAGGTGTGAGGTGATACCTCATTGTAGTTTTGATTTGCATTTCTCTAATAATTAGTGCTGTTGAGCAGCTTTTCATGTGCGTCTTGGCCATCTCTGTGTCTTCTTTAAAGAAACGTCTCTTTAGATCTTCTGCCCATTTTTGTATTGGGTTGTTTGTTTTTTTAATATTAAGCTGCATGAGCTGTTTATATATATTGGAGATTAAACCTCTGTCCATTGATTCGTTTGCAACGATTTTCGCCCCTTCTGAGGGATGCCTTTTTCCATTCCCGTTTTTTTAACCAAAAAAGAAAGAAAGAAAAAGAAGCAGAAAACTAATGTGCATAAAATATGCCTTTTGAAGCGGTCGTTTTGAAATATGGACGTCCTTTGAATTTTTTGGTCGATATGTGACCCCAGGATTTGTTTTCAGGGCAGGTGTCATTTACAGGTCTGCAATGATTTTGAATATCAACTGACCATTAGCGCTGGGATTAAAGCTGCTGTTGTGTGAAACGGCCACAAGGTGGCAGCAGTTCTCCCTTACCAATTCTGGTTACTAGGGCAACAGAGCCTCAATGGAAGTCGTGTTCTAGATTGGAATTTAGAATGGAATGTGCCAGGAGAAAGCCCCTCATGTTTGTCTCCCTACTTCTTGTTCGTGTTTTTAATTTAATTTTTATTTTTTATTACAGCAAGTTTGATTACAATGTTTGGCTTGTTGGAGGTGTGGAAGATGTGGTTCTTTTACACATATACAGATGTCTGTTTTTCCTGGGATCCTTTTCCCATGTACGTTATGACAGAATGTTGAGTAGTCTTTTCGTATTCCGTACTTCTTTGGTGATTATATATGTCTCCTGTGTTTGTATAAGTCTGTTAACCCCGATATCATAATGAAACCAATCCTCACAGCTTTCCATTGGTGAACCATAAGTTTGTTTAATGAATCTGTGATTGCCCTTCTCCGTGGAAATATCTGCCCTGGTATCCATTTTTAGGTAACACCTATAAGTGATATGATATGATATGTGTCTTTCACTTTCTGACTTACTACATGTCACGTGATTACCTCTAGACTCATCTACGGTGCTGCAAATGGCATTGTGTCCTTTTTTTCCTTGCCTTCTATTCTGACTTAGCGAGGTCCATTTTCAACAATATGATTCCCTGCGGGTTGTGGATTAGCTGACGTGGGCAGCCTTATTCTGCCGGCCGGCCCTCCCCAGGTGTGCCTGGTTGAGGTCAATATAAACAGCGCTCCAGGCAGCAATAGCCCCTGAACCTGTGCCTGACTCCATATTCTCTGCCCGGTCAGCAGTCTCGGGGCTGTGCTGGTGGGAGGGAGTGAGGGGCCACAGCTTTGTTGGTGGCCCGGTGTGAGTGGGGTTCTGCTGACCTTTCTGCAGGAGTTGCCAGGCTGCCTCCCGTAAAGAAGAGGATGTGTCACCCATACCTTCCGCTGGAATTTCTCTCCGGACAGAGGTGAGGAAGGAAAAAAGCAGTGGGGGCCGGGACAGGTGGGGTATCTCAGGCAGGACAATGGAAAGCTTCCGGAAGAGCGCCCGGGGCCAGGACCACCCTGGCTGGCCTGCAGGCACCAAGTTGGCCTGCGTGCTGTCGCTGGTGTGGCTCCACGGCCCTTCCTCTAGTCTTTCAAGCCCTTGTACATATTCAGGTATTTTACCTGGGAAGGGTGGGAACAGTTCAGCAGCAGCTGGCCTGGGGCTCAGGTCACCTTTATTCAGAGATGCCTCGGCACGGTCCCCCAGCTTTGCAATGAGGACGCTCCTTGTGTGGGGGGTGGGTTGCTGGCTGTATGGGAGATGATTCCCCAACTCTGACCAATTTCAGAATTGTTTACCGCTGGAGCAAGTGCCCTGATAGCGTTTTCCTCTGTATAACTGGTGGGTTCAGGTTTTTTCCCTTTTATGGTCCAAGTTAGCTTTTATTCCTCTATTATGTATTTATAGATATAAGCATGGATATATTTCATTCCTATAAATACATCTGTGTGAAGGGAAGAACGTTTTTCTGTTTTATTTTTAAATTTTATTTTTTATAATTTCGAAATTTAATTTTATTTACTTTTTTATACAGCAGGTTATTATTAGTTATGTATTTTATGCATATACATGTATACAGGTCAATCTCAATCTCCCAACTCATCCCACCACCACCACCCCATGGCTTCCCACACTTGGTGTCCATACGGTTGTTCTCTACCTGTGTGTCTCTATTTCTTCCCTGCAAACCAGTTCATCTGTACCATTTTTTAGGTTCCACATATATGCATTAATATACAATATTTGTTTTCCTCTTTCTGACTTACTTCATTCTGTATGACAGTCTCTAGATCCATCGATGTCTCTACAAATGACCCAGTTTCATTCCTTTTTATGGCCGAGTAATATTCCATTTGATATATGTACCCCATCTTTATCCATTCATCTGTTTGTGGGCATTTAGGTTGCTTCCATTACCTGGCTATTGTAAATAGTGCTGCAATGAACGTTGTGTTGAATGTGCCTTTTTGATTTATGGTTTTCTCTGGGTATATGCCCAGAAGTGGGATTGCTGGATCAGATGGTAATTCTATTTCTAGTTTTTTTTAAGGAAACTCCATAGTGTTCTCCATACTGACTGTATCAATTTACATTCCCACCAATAGTGGAAGAGGGCTCCTTTTGTCCACACCCTCCCCAGAATTTGTTGTTTCTAGATTTTCTGATGATGCCGATTCTAACAGGTGTGAGGTGATACCTCATTGTAGTTTTGATTTGCATTTCTCTAATAATTAGTGCTGTTGAGCAGCTTTTCATGTGCGTCTTGGCCATCTCTGTGTCTTCTTTGAAGAAACGTCTCTTTAGATATTCTGCCAATGTTTTTATTGGGTTGTTTGTTTTTTTAATATTAAGCTGCATGAGCTGTTTATATATATTGGACATTAAACCTTTGTCCATTGATTCGTTTGCAACGATTTTCGCCCCTTCTGAGGGATGCCTTTTTCCATTCCCGTTTTTTTAACCAAAAAAGGAAAGAAAGAAAACGAAGCAGAAAACTAATGTGCGTAAAATATGCCTTTTGAAACGGTCGTTTTGAAATATGGACGTCCTTTGAATTTTTTGGTCGATATGTGACCCCAGGATTTGTTTTCAGGGCAGGTGTCATTTACCGGCCTGCAATGATTTTGAATATCAACTGACCATTAGCGCTGGGATTAAAGCTGCTGTTGTGTGAAACGGCCACAAGGTGGCAGCAGTTCTCCCTTACCAATTCTGGTTACTAGGGCAACAGAGCCTCAATGGAAGTCGTGTTCTAGATTGGAATTTAGAATGGAATGTGCCAGGAGAAAGCCCCTCAAGTTTGTCTCCCTACTTCTGGTTCGTGTTTTTAATTTAATTTTTATTTTTTATTACAGCAAGTTTGATAACAATGTTTGGCTTGTTGGAGGTGTGGAAGATGTGGTTCTTTTACACATATACAGATGTCTGTTTTTCCTGGGATCCTTTTCCCATGTACGTTATGACAGAATGTTGAGTAGTCTTTTGGTATTCGGTAGGTCTTTGGTGATTATATATGTCACCTGTGTTTGTATAAGTCTGTTAACGCCGATATCGTAATGAAACCAATCCTCACACATTTCCATTGGTGAACCATAAGTTTGTTTAATGAATCTGTGATTGCCCTTCTCCGTGGAAATATCTGCCCTGGTATCCATTTTTAGGTAACACCTATAAGTGATATGATATGATATGTGTCTTTCACTTTCTGACTTACTACATGTCACGTGATTACCTCTAGACTCATCTACGGTGCTGCAAATGGCATTGTGTCCTTTTTTTCCTTGCCTTCTATTCTGACTAAGCGAAGTCCATTTTCAACAATGTGATTCCCTGCGGGTTGTGGATTAGCTGACGTGGGCAGCCTTATCCTGCCGGCCGGCCCTCCCCAGGTGTGCCTGGTTGAGGTCAATATAAACAGCGCTCCAGGCAGCAATAGCCCCTGAACCTGTGCCTGACTCCATATTCTCTGCCCCGTCAGCAGTCTCGGGGCTGTGCTGGTGGGAGGGAGTGAGGGGCCACAGCTTTGTTGGTGGCCCGGTGAGAGTGGGGTTCTGCTGACCTTTCTGCAGGAGTTGCCAGGCTGCCTCCTGTAAAGAAGAGGATGTGTCACCCATACCTTCCGCTGGAATTTCTCTCCGGACAGAGGTGAGGAAGGAAAAAAGCAGTGGGGGCCGGGACAGGTGGGGTATCTCAGGCAGGACAATGGAAAGCTTCCGGAAGAGCGCCCGGGGCCAGGACCACCCTGGCTGGCCTGCAGGCACCAAGTTGGCCTGCGTGCTGTCGCTGGTGTGGCTCCACGGCCCTTCCTCTAGTCTTTCAAGCCTTGTACATATTCAGGTGTTTTACCTGGGAAGGGTGGGAACAGTTCAGCAGCAGCTGGCCTGGGGCTCAGCTCACCTTTATTCAGAGATGCCTCGGCACGGTCCCCCAGCTTTGCAATGAGGACGCTCCTTGTGTGGGGGGTGGGTTGCTGGCTGTATGGGAGATGATTCCCCACCTCTGACCAATTTCAGAATTGTTTACCACTGGAGCAAGTGCCCTGATAGCGTTTTCCTCTGTATAACTGGTGGGTTCAGGTTTTTCTCCTTTTATGGTCCAAGTTAGCTTTTATTCCTCTATTATGTATTTATAGATATAAGCATGGAAATAATTCATTCCTATAAATACATCTGTGTGAAGGGAAGAACGTTTTTCTGTTTTATTTTTAAATTTTATTTTTTATAATTTCGAAATTTAATTTTATTTACTTTTTTATACAGCAGGTTATTATTAGTTATGTATTTTATGCATATACACGTATACAGGTCAATCTCAGTCTCCCAACTCATCCCACCACCACCACCCCATGGCTTCCCACACTTGGTGTCCATACGTTTGTTCTCTACCTGTGTGTCTGTATTTCTTCCCTGCAAACCAGTTCATCTGTACCATTTTTTAGGTTCCACATATATGCATTAATATACAATATTTGTTTTCCTCTTTCTGACTTACTTCATTCTGTATGACAGTCACTAGATCCATTGATGTCTCTACAAATCACCCAGTTTCATTCCTTTTTATGGCCGAGTAATATTCCACTTTATATATGTACCCCAATTTTATCCGTTCATCTGTCTGTGGGCATTTAGGTTGCTTCCATTACCTGGCTATTGTAAATAGTGCTGCAATGAACATTGTGGTGAATGTGCCTTTTTGATTTATGGTTTTCTCTGGGTATATGCCCAGAAGTGGGATTGCTGGATCAGATGGTAATTCTATTTCTAGTTTTTTTTAAGGAAACTCCATAGTGTTCTCCATACTGACTGTATCAATTTACATTCCCACCAATAGTGGAAGAGGGTTCCTTTTGTCCACACCCTCCCCAGAATTTGTTGTTTCTAGATTTTCTGATGATGCCGATTCTAACAGGTGTGAGGTGATACCTCATTGTAGTTTTGATTTGCATTTCTCTAATAATTAGTGCTGTTGAGCAGCTTTTCATGTGCGTCTTGGCCATCTCTGTGTCTTCTTTAAAGAAACGTCTCTTTAGATCTTCTGCCCATTTTTGTATTGGGTTGTTTGTTTTTTAATATGAAGCTGCATGAGCTGTTTATATATATTGGAGATTAAACCTTTGTCCATTGATTCGTTTGCAACGATTTTCGCCCCTTCTGAGGGATGCCTTTTTCCATTCCCGTTTTTTAAACAAAAAAGGAAAGAAAAAAAATAAGCAGAACACTAATGTGCGTAAAGTATGGCTTTTGAAACGGTCGTTTTGAAATACGGGCGTCCTTTGAATTTTTTGGTCGATATGTGACCCCAGGATTTGTTTTCAGGGCAGGTGTCATTTACCGGCCTGCAATGATTTTGAATATCAACTGACCATTAGCGCTGGGATTAAAGCTGCTGTTGTGTGAAACGGCCACAAGGTGGCAGCAGTTCTCCCTTACCAATTCTGGTTACTAGGGCAACAGAGCCTCAATGGAAGTCGTGTTCTAGATTGGAATTTAGAATGGAATGTGCCAGGTGAAAGCCCCTCAAGTTTGTCTCCCTACTTCTGGTTCGTGTTTTTAATTTAATTTTTATTTTTTATAACAGCAAGTTTGATTACAATGTTTGGCTTGTTGGAGGTGTGGAAGATGTGGTTCTTTTACACATATACAGATGTCTGTTTTTCCTGGGATCCTTTTCCCATGTACGTTATGACAGAATGTTGAGTAGTCTTTTGGTATTCGGTAGGTCTTTGGTGATTATATATGTCACCTGTGTTTGTATAAGTCTGTTAACCCCGATATCGTAATGAAACCAATCCTCACACCTTTCCATTGGTGAACCATAAGTTTGTTTAATGAATCTGTGATTGCCCTTCTCCGTGGAAATATCTGCCCTGGTATCCATTTTTAGGTAACACCTATAAGTGATATGATATGATATGTGTCTTTCACTTTCTGACTTACTACATGTCACGTGATTACCTCTAGACTCATCTACGGTGCTGCAAATGGCATTGTGTCCTTTTTTTCCTTGCCTTCTATTCTGACTTAGCGAGGTCCATTTTCAACAATGTGATTCCCTGCGGGTTGTGGATTAGCTGACGTGGGCAGCCTTATCCTGCCGGCCGGCCCTCCCCAGGTGTGCCTGGTTGAGGTCAATATAAACAGCGCTCCAGGCAGCAATAGCCCCTGAACCTGTGCCTGACTCCATATTCTCTGCCCCGTCAGCAGTCTCGGGGCTGTGCTGGTGGGAGGGAGTGAGGGGCCACAGCTTTGTTGGTGGCCCGGTGTGAGTGGGGTTCTGCTGACCTTTCTGCAGGAGTTGCCAGGCTGCCTCCTGTAAAGAAGAGGATGTGTCACCCATACCTTCCGCTGGAATTTCTCTCCGGACAGAGGTGAGGAAGGAAAAAAGCAGTGGGGGCCGGGACAGGTGGGGTATCTCAGGCAGGACAATGGAAAGCTTCCGGAAGAGCGCCCGGGGCCAGGACCACCCTGGCTGGCCTGCAGGCACCAAGTTGGCCTGCGTGCTGTCGCTGGTGTGGCTCCACGGCCCTTCCTCTAGTCTTTCAAGCCTTGTACATATTCAGGTGTTTTACCTGGGAAGGGTGGGAACAGTTCAGCAGCAGCTGGCCTGGGGCTCAGCTCACCTTTATTCAGAGATGCCTCGGCACGGTCCCCCAGCTTTGCAATGAGGACGCTCCTTGTGTGGGGGGTGGGTTGCTGGCTGTATGGGAGATGATTCCCCACCTCTGACCAATTTCAGAATTGTTTACCACTGGAGCAAGTGCCCTGATAGCGTTTTCCTCTGTATAACTGGTGGGTTCAGGTTTTTCTCCTTTTATGGTCCAAGTTAGCTTTTATTCCTCTATTATGTATTTATAGATATAAGCATGGAAATAATTCATTCCTATAAATACATCTGTGTGAAGGGAAGAACGTTTTTCTGTTTTATTTTTAAATTTTATTTTTTATAATTTCGAAATTTAATTTTATTTACTTTTTTATACAGCAGGTTATTATTAGTTATGTATTTTATGCATATACACGTATACAGGTCAATCTCAGTCTCACAACTCATCCCACCACCACCACCCCATGGCTTCCCACACTTGGTGTCCATACGTTTGTTCTCTACCTGTGTGTCTCTATTTCTTCCCTGCAAACCATTTCATCTGTACCATTTTTTAGGTTCCACATATATGCATTAATATACAATATTTGTTTTCCTCTTTCTGACTTACTTCATTCTGTATGACAGTCTCTAGATCCATTGATGTCTCTACAAATCACCCAGTTTCATTCCTTTTTATGGCCGAGTAATATTCCATTTTATATATATACCCCAATTTTATCCGTTCATCTGTCTGTGGGCATTTAGGTTGCTTCCATTACCTGGCTATTGTAAATAGTGCTGCAATGAACATTGTGGTGAATGTGCCTTTTTGATTTATGGTTTTCTCTGTGTATATGCCCAGAAGTGGGATTGCTGGATCAGATGGTAATTCTATTTCTAGTTTTTTTTAAGGAAACTCCATAGTGTTCTCCATACTGACTGTATCAATTTACATTCCCACCAATAGTGGAAGAGGGCTCCTTTTGTCCACACCCTCCCCAGAATTTGTTGTTTCTAGATTTTCTGATGATGCCGATTCTAACAGGTGTGAGGTGATACCTCATTGTTGTTTTGATTTGCATTTCTCTAATAATTAGTGCTGTTGAGCAGCTTTTCATGTGCGTCTTGGCCATCTCTGTGTCTTCTTTAAAGAAACGTCTCTTTAGATCTTCTGCCCATTTTTGTATTGGGTTGTTTGTTTTTTTAATATTAAGCTGCATGAGCTGTTTATATATATTGGAGATTAAACCTCTGTCCATTGATTCGTTTGCAACGATTTTCGCCCCTTCTGAGGGATGCCTTTTTCCATTCCCGTTTTTTTAACCAAAAAAGAAAGAAAGAAAAAGAAGCAGAAAACTAATGTGCATAAAATATGCCTTTTGAAGCGGTCGTTTTGAAATATGGACGTCCTTTGAATTTTTTGGTCGATATGTGACCCCAGGATTTGTTTTCAGGGCAGGTGTCATTTACAGGTCTGCAATGATTTTGAATATCAACTGACCATTAGCGCTGGGATTAAAGCTGCTGTTGTGTGAAACGGCCACAAGGTGGCAGCAGTTCTCCCTTACCAATTCTGGTTACTAGGGCAACAGAGCCTCAATGGAAGTCGTGTTCTAGATTGGAATTTAGAATGGAATGTGCCAGGAGAAAGCCCCTCATGTTTGTCTCCCTACTTCTTGTTCGTGTTTTTAATTTAATTTTTATTTTTTATTACAGCAAGTTTGATTACAATGTTTGGCTTGTTGGAGGTGTGGAAGATGTGGTTCTTTTACACATATACAGATGTCTGTTTTTCCTGGGATCCTTTTCCCATGTACGTTATGACAGAATGTTGAGTAGTCTTTTCGTATTCCGTACTTCTTTGGTGATTATATATGTCACCTGTGTTTGTATAAGTCTGTTAACCCCGATATCATAATGAAACCAATCCTCACAGCTTTCCATTGGTGAACCATAAGTTTGTTTAATGAATCTGTGATTGCCCTTCTCCGTGGAAATATCTGCCCTGGTATCCATTTTTAGGTAACACCTATAAGTGATATGATATGATATGTGTCTTTCACTTTCTGACTTACTACATGTCACGTGATTACCTCTAGACTCATCTACGGTGCTGCAAATGGCATTGTGTCCTTTTTTTCCTTGCCTTCTATTCTGACTTAGCGAGGTCCATTTTCAACAATATGATTCCCTGCGGGTTGTGTATTAGCTGACGTGGGCAGCCTTATTCTGCCGGCCGGCCCTCCCCAGGTGTGCCTGGTTGAGGTCAATATAAACAGCGCTCCAGGCAGCAATAGCCCCTGAACCTGTGCCTGACTCCATATTCTCTGCCCCGTCAGCAGTCTCGGGGCTGTGCTGGTGGGAGGGAGTGAGGGGCCACAGCTTTGTTGGTGGCCCGGTGTGAGTGGGGTTCTGCTGACCTTTCTGCAGGAGTTGCCAGGCTGCCTCCCGTAAAGAAGAGGATGTGTCACCCATACCTTCCGCTGGAATTTCTCTCCGGACAGAGGTGAGGAAGGAAAAAAGCAGTGGGGACCGGGACAGGTGGGGTATCTCAGGCAGGACAATGCAAAGCTTCCGGAAGAGCGCCCGGGGCCAGGACCACCCTGGCTGGCCTGCAGGCACCAAGTTGGCCTGCGTGCTGTCGCTGGTGTGGCTCCACGGCCCTTCCTCTAGTCTTTCAAGCCCTTGTACATATTCAGGTATTTTACCTGGGAAGGGTGGGAACAGTTCAGCAGCAGCTGGCCTGGGGCTCAGGTCACCTTTATTCAGAGATGCCTCGGCACGGTCCCCCAGCTTTGCAATGAGGACGCTCCTTGTGTGGGGGGTGGGTTGCTGGCTGTATGGGAGATGATTCCCCAACTCTGACCAATTTCAGAATTGTTTACCGCTGGAGCAAGTGCCCTGATAGCGTTTTCCTCTGTATAACTGGTGGGTTCAGTTTTTTCCCTTTTATGGTCCAAGTTAGCTTTTATTCCTCTATTATGTATTTATAGATATAAGCATGGATATATTTCATTCCTATAAATACATCTGTGTGAAGGGAAGAACGTTTTTCTGTTTTATTTTTAAATTTTATTTTTTATAATTTCGAAATTTAATTTTATTTACTTTTTTATACAGCAGGTTATTATTAGTTATGTATTTTATGCATATACATGTATACAGGTCAATCTCAATCTCCCAACTCATCCCACCACCACCACCCCATGGCTTCCCACACTTGGTGTCCATACGGTTGTTCTCTACCTGTGTGTCTCTATTTCTTCCCTGCAAACCAGTTCATCTGTACCATTTTTTAGGTTCCACATATATGCATTAATATACAATATTTGTTTTCCTCTTTCTGACTTACTTCATTCTGTATGACAGTCTCTAGATCCATCGATGTCTCTACAAATGACCCAGTTTCATTCCTTTTTATGGCCGAGTAATATTCCATTTGATATATGTACCCCATCTTTATCCATTCATCTGTCTGTGGGCATTTAGGTTGCTTCCATTACCTGGCTATTGTAAATAGTGCTGCAATGAACGTTGTGTTGAATGTGCCTTTTTGATTTATGGTTTTCTCTGGGTATATGCCCAGAAGTGGGATTGCTGGATCAGATGGTAATTCTATTTCTAGTTTTTTTTAAGGAAACTCCATAGTGTTCTCCATACTGACTGTATCAATTTACATTCCCACCAATAGTGGAAGAGGGCTCCTTTTGTCCACACCCTCCCCAGAATTTGTTGTTTCTAGATTTTCTGATGATGCCGATTCTAACAGGTGTGAGGTGATACCTCATTGTAGTTTTGATTTGCATTTCTCTAATAATTAGTGCTGTTGAGCAGCTTTTCATGTGCGTCTTGGCCATCTCTGTGTCTTCTTTGAAGAAACGTCTCTTTAGATATTCTGCCAATGTTTGTATTGGGTTGTTTGTTTTTTTAATATTAAGCTGCATGAGCTGTTTATATATATTGGACATTAAACCTTTGTCCATTGATTCGTTTGCAACGATTTTCGCCCCTTCTGAGGGATGCCTTTTTCCATTCCCGTTTTTTTAACCAAAAAAGGAAAGAAAGAAAACGAAGCAGAAAACTAATGTGCGTAAAATATGCCTTTTGAAACGGTCGTTTTGAAATATGGACGTCCTTTGAATTTTTTGGTCGATATGTGACCCCAGGATTTGTTTTCAGGGCAGGTGTCATTTACCGGCCTGCAATGATTTTGAATATCAACTGACCATTAGCGCTGGGATTAAAGCTGCTGTTGTGTGAAACGGCCACAAGGTGGCAGCAGTTCTCCCTTACCAATTCTGGTTACTAGGGCAACAGAGCCTCAATGGAAGTCGTGTTCTAGATTGGAATTTAGAATGGAATGTGCCAGGAGAAAGCCCCTCAAGTTTGTCTCCCTACTTCTGGTTCGTGTTTTTAATTTAATTTTTATTTTTTATTACAGCAAGTTTGATTACAATGTTTGGCTTGTTGGAGGTGTGGAAGATGTGGTTCTTTTACACATATACAGATGTCTGTTTTTCCTGGGATCCTTTTCCCATGTACGTTATGACAGAATGTTGAGTAGTCTTTTGGTATTCCGTACGTCTTTGGTGATTATATATGTCACCTGTGTTTGTATATGTCTGTTAACCCCGATATCGTAATGAAACCAATCCTCACACCTTTCCATTGGTGAACCATAAGTTTGTTTAATGAATCTGTGATTGCCCTTCTCCGTGGAAATATCTGCCCTGGTATCCATTTTTAGGTAACAACTATAAGTGATATGATATGATATGTGTCTTTCACTTTCTGACTTACTACATGTCACGTGATTACCTCTAGACTCATCTACGGTGCTGCAAATGGCATTGTGTCCTTTTTCTCCTTGCCTTCTATTCTGACTTAGCGAGGTCCATTTTCAAAAATGTGATTCCCTGCGGGTTGTGGATTAGCTGACGTGGGCAGCCTTATCCTGCCGGCCGGCCCTCCCCAGGTGTGCCTGGTTGAGGTCAATATAAACAGCGCTCCAGGCAGCAATAGCCCCTGAACCTGTGCCTGACTCCATATTCTCTGCCCCGTCAGCAGTCTCGGGGCTGTGCTGGTGGGAGGGAGTGAGGGGCCACAGCTTTGTTGGTGGCCCGGTGTGAGTGGGGTTCTGCTGACCTTTCTGCAGGAGTTGCCAGGCTGCCTCCTGTAAAGAAGAGGATGTGTCACCCATACCTTCCGCTGGAATTTCTCTCCGGACAGAGGTGAGGAAGGAAAAAAGCAGTGGGTGCCGGGACAGGTGGGGTATCTCAGGCAGGACAATGGAAAGCTTCCGGAAGAGCGCCCGGGGCCAGGACCACCCTGGCTGGCCTGCAGGCACCAAGTTGGCCTGCGTGCTGTCGCTGGTGTGGCTCCACGGCCCTTCCTCTAGTCTTTCAAGCCCTTGTACATATTCAGGTGTTTTACCTGGGAAGGGTGGGAACAGTTCAGCAGCAGCTGGCCTGGGACTCAGCTCACCTTTATTCAGAGATGCCTCGGCACGGTCCCCCAGCTTTGCAATGAGGACGCTCCTTGTGTGGGGGGTGGGTTGCTGGCTGTATGGGAGATGATTCCCCAACTCTGACCAATTTCAGAATTGTTTACCGCTGGAGCAAGTGCCCTGATAGCGTTTTCCTCTGTATAACTGGTGGGTTCAGGTTTTTCTCCTTTTATGGTCCAAGTTAGCTTTTATTCCTCTATTATGTATTTATAGATATAAGCATGGATATAATTCATTCCTATAAATACATCTGTGTGAAGGGAAGAACGTTTTTCTGTTTTATTTTTAAATTTTATTTTTTATAATTTCGAAATTTAATTTTATTTACTTTTTTATACAGCAGGTTATTATTAGTTATGTATTTTATGCATATACATGTATACAGGTCAATCTCAGTCTCCCAACTCATCCCACCACCACCACCCCATGGCTTCCCACACTTGGTGTCCATACGTTTGTTCTCTACCTGTGTGTCTCTATTTCTTCCCTGCAAACCAGTTCATCTGTCCCATTTTTTAGGTTCCACATATATGCATTAATATACAATATTTGTTTTCCTCTTTCTGACTTACTTCATTCTGTATGACAGTCTCTAGATCCATCGATGTCTCTACAAATGACCCAGTTTCATTCCTTTTTATGGCCGAGTAATATTCCATTTGATATATGTACCCCATCTTTATCCATTCATCTGTCTGTGGGCATTTAGGTTGCTTCCATTACCTGGCTATTGTAAATAGTGCTGCAATGAACATTGTGGTGAATGTGCCTTTTTGATTTATGGTTTTCTCTGGGTATATGCCCAGAAGTGGGATTGCTGGATCAGATGGTAATTCTATTTCTAGTTTTTTTTAAGGAAACTCCATAGTGTTCTCCATACTGACTGTATCAATTTACATTCCCACCAATAGTGGAAGAGGGCTCCTTTTGTCCACACCCTCCCCAGAATTTGTTGTTTCTAGATTTTCTGATGATGCCGATTCTAACAGGTGTGAGGTGATACCTCATTGTTGTTTTGATTTGCATTTCTCTAATAATTAGTGCTGTTGAGCAGCTTTTCATGTGCGTCTTGGCCATCTCTGTGTCTTCTTTAAAGAAACGTCTCTTTAGATCTTCTGCCCATTTTTGTATTGGGTTGTTTGTTTTTTTAATATTAAGCTGCATGAGCTGTTTATATATATGGGACATTAAACCTTTGTCCATTGATTCGTTTGCAACGATTTTCGCCCCTTCTGAGGGATGCCTTTTTCCATTCCCGTTTTTTTAACCAAAAAAGAAAGAAAGAAAAAGAAGCAGAAAACTAATGTGCATAAAATATGCCTTTTGAAACGGTCGTTTTGAAATATGGACGTCCTTTGAATTTTTTGGTCGATATGTGACCCCAGGATTTGTTTTCAGGGCAGGTGTCATTTACAGGCCTGCAATGATTTTGAATATCAACTGACCATTAGCGCTGGGATTAAAGCTGCTGTTGTGTGAAACGGCCACAAGGTGGCAGCAGTTCTCCCTTACCAATTCTGGTTACTAGGGCAACAGAGCCTCAATGGAAGTCGTGTTCTAGATTGGAATGTAGAATGGAATGTGCCAGGAGAAAGCCCTTCAAGTTTGTCTCCCTACTTCTGGTTCGTGTTTTTAATTTAATTTTTATTTTTTATTACAGCAAGGTTGATTACAATGTTTGGCTTGTTGGAGGTGTGGAAGATGTGGTTCTTTTACACATATACAGATGTCTGTTTTTCCTGGGATCCTTTTCCCATGTACGTTATGACAGAATGTTGAGTAGTCTTTTGGTATTCCGTACGTCTTTGGTGATTATATATGTCACCTGTGTTTGTATAAGTCTGTTAACCCCGATATCGTAATGAAACCAATCCTCACACCTTTCCATGGGTGAACCATAAGTTTGTTTAATGAATCTGTGATTGCCCTTCTCCGTGGAAATATCTGCCCTGGTATCCATTTTTAGGTAACACCTATAAGTGATATGATATGATATGTGTCTTTCACTTTCTGACTTACTACATGTCACGTGATTACCTCTAGACTCATCTACGGTGCTGCAAATGGCATTGTGTCCTTTTTCTCCTTGCCTTCTATTCTGACTTAGCGAGGTCCATTTTCAACAATGTGATTCCCTGCGGGTTGTGGATTAGCTGACGTGGGCAGCCTTATCCAGCCGGCCGGCCCTCCCCAGGTGTGCCTGGTTGAGGTCAATATAAACAGCGCTCCAGGCAGCAATAGCCCCTGAACCTGTGCCTGACTCCATATTCTCTGCCCCGTCAGCAGTCTCGGGGCTGTGCTGGTGGGAGGGAGTGAGGGGCCACAGCTTTGTTGGTGGCCCGGTGTGAGTGGGGTTCTGCTGACCTTTCTGCAGGAGTTGCCAGGCTGCCTCCCGTAAAGAAGAGGATGTGTCACCCATACCTTCCGCTGGAATTTCTCTCTGGACAGAGGTGAGGAAGGAAAAAAGCAGTGGGGGCCGGGACAGGTGTGGTATCTCAGGCAGGACAATGGAAAGCTTCCGGAAGAGCGCCCGGGGCCAGGACCACCCTGGCTGGCGTGCAGGCACCAAGTTGGCCTGCGTGCTGTCGCTGGTGTGGCTCCACGGCCCTTCCTCTAGTCCTTCAAGCCCTTGTACATATTCAGGTGTTTTACCTGGGAAGGGTGGGAACAGTTCAGCAGCAGCTGGCCTGGGGCTCAGGTCACCTTTATTCAGAGATGCCTCGGCACGGTCCCCCAGCTTTGCAATGAGGACGCTCCTTGTGTGGGGGGTGGGTTGCTGGCTGTATGGGAGATGATTCCCCACCTCTGACCAATTTCAGAATTGTTTACCGCTGGAGCAAGTGCCCTGATAGCGTTTTCCTCTGTATAACTGGTGGGTTCAGGTTTTTCTCCTTTTATGGTCCAAGTTAGCTTTTATTCCTCTATTATGTATTTATAGATATAAGCATGGAAATAATTCATTCCTATAAATACATCTGTGTGAAGGGAAGAACTTTTTTATTTTTAAATTTTATTTTTTATAATTTTGAAATTTAATTTTATTTACTTTTTTATACAGCAGGTTATTATTAGATATGTATTTTATGCATATACATGTATACAGGTCAATCTCAATCTCCCAACTCATCCCACCACCACCACCCCATGGCTTCCCACACTTGGTGTCCATACGGTTGTTCTCTACCTGTGTGTCTCTATTTCTTCCCTGCAAACCAGTTCATCTGTACCATTTTTTAGGTTCCACATATATGCATTAATATACAATATTTGTTTTCCTCTTTCTGACCTACTTCATTCTGTATGACAGTCTCTAGATCCATTGATGTCTCTACAAATGACCCAGTTTCATTCCCTTTTATGGCCGAGTAATATTCCATTTTATATATGTACCCCAATTTTATCCGTTCATCTGTCTGTGGGCATTTAGGTTGCTTCCATTACCTGGCTATTGTAAATAGTGCTGCAATGAACATTGTGGTGAATGTGCCTTTTTGATTTATGGTTTTCTCTGGGTATATGCCCAGAAGTGGGATTGCTGGATCAGATGGTAATTCTATTTCTAGTTTTTTTAAGGAAACTCCATAGTGTTCTCCATACTGACTGTATCAATTTACATTCCCACCTATAGTGTAAGAGGGCTCCTTTTGTCCACACCCTCCCCAGAATTTGTTGTTTCTAGATTTTCTGATGATGCCGATTCTAACAGGTGTGAGGTGATACCTCATTGTAGTTTTGATTTGCATTTCTCTAATAATTAGTGCTGTTGAGCAGCTTTTCAGGTGCGTCTTGGCCATCTCTGTGTCTTCTTTGAAGAAACGTCTCTTTAGATATTCTGCCTATGTTTGTATTGGGTTGTTTGTTTTTTTAATATTAAGCTGCATGAGCTGTTTATATATATTGGACATTAAAACTTTGTCCATTGATTCGTTTGCAACGATTTTCGCCCCTTCTGAGGGATGCCTTTTTCCATTCCCGTTTTTTTAGACAAAAAAGAAAGAAAGAAAAAGAAGCAGAAAACTAATGTGCATAAAATATGCCTTTTGAAACGGTCGTTTTGAAATATGGACGTCCTTTGAATTTTTTGGTCGATATGTGACCCCAGGATTTGTTTTCAGGGCAGGTGTCATTTACAGGCCTGCAATGATTTTGAATATCAACTGACCATTAGCGCTGGGATTAAAGCTGCTGTTGTGTGAAACGGCCACAAGGTGGCAGCAGTTCTCCCTTACCAATTCTGGTTACTAGGGCAACAGAGCCTCAATGAAAGTCGTGTTCTAGATTGGAATTTAGAATGGAATGTGCCAGGAGAAAGCCCCTCAAGTTTGTCTCCCTACTTCTGGTTCGTGTTTTTAATTTAATTTTTATTTTTTATTACAGCAAGTTTGATTACAATGTTTGGCTTGTTGGAGGTGTGGAAGATGTGGTTCTTTTACACATATACAGATGTCTGTTTTTCCTGGGATCCTTTTCCCATGTACGTTATGACAGAATGTTGAGTAGTCTTTTGGTATTCGGTAGGTCTTTGGTGATTATATATGTCACCTGTGTTTGTATAAGTCTGTTAACGCCGATATCGTAATGAAACCAATCCTCACACATTTCCATTGGTGAACCATAAGTTTGTTTAATGAATCTGTGATTGCCCTTCTCCGTGGAAATATCTGCCCTGGTATCCATTTTTAGGTAACACCTATAAGTGATATGATATGATATGTGTCTTTCACTTTCTGACTTACTACATGTCACGTGATTACCTCTAGACTCATCTACGGTGCTGCAAATGGCATTGTGTCCTTTTTTTCCTTGCCTTCTATTCTGACTTAGCGAAGTCCATTTTCAACAATGTGATTCCCTGCGGGTTGTGGATTAGCTGACGTGGGCAGCCTTATCCTGCCGGCCGGCCCTCCCCAGGTGTGCCTGGTTGAGGTCAATATAAACAGCGCTCCAGGCAGCAATAGCCCCTGAACCTGTGCCTGACTCCATATTCTCTGCCCCGTCAGCAGTCTCGGGGCTGTGCTGGTGGGAGGGAGTGAGGGGCCACAGCTTTGTTGGTGGCCCGGTGAGAGTGGGGTTCTGCTGACCTTTCTGCAGGAGTTGCCAGGCTGCCTCCTGTAAAGAAGAGGATGTGTCACCCATACCTTCCGCTGGAATTTCTCTCCGGACAGAGGTGAGGAAGGAAAAAAGCAGTGGGGGCCGGGACAGGTGGGGTATCTCAGGCAGGACAATGGAAAGCTTCCGGAAGAGCGCCCGGGGCCAGGACCACCCTGGCTGGCCTGCAGGCACCAAGTTGGCCTGCGTGCTGTCGCTGGTGTGGCTCCACGGCCCTTCCTCTAGTCTTTCAAGCCTTGTACATATTCAGGTGTTTTACCTGGGAAGGGTGGGAACAGTTCAGCAGCAGCTGGCCTGGGGCTCAGCTCACCTTTATTCAGAGATGCCTCGGCACGGTCCCCCAGCTTTGCAATGAGGACGCTCCTTGTGTGGGGGGTGGGTTGCTGGCTGTATGGGAGATGATTCCCCACCTCTGACCAATTTCAGAATTGTTTACCACTGGAGCAAGTGCCCTGATAGCGTTTTCCTCTGTATAACTGGTGGGTTCAGGTTTTTCTCCTTTTATGGTCCAAGTTAGCTTTTATTCCTCTATTATGTATTTATAGATATAAGCATGGAAATAATTCATTCCTATAAATACATCTGTGTGAAGGGAAGAACGTTTTTCTGTTTTACTTTTAAATTTTATTTTTTATAATTTCGAAATTTAATTTTATTTACTTTTTTATACAGCAGGTTATTATTAATTATGTATTTTATGCATATACACGTATACAGGTCAATCTCAGTCTCCCAACTCATCCCACCACCACCACCCCATGGCTTCCCACACTTGGTGTCCATACGTTTGTTCTCTACCTGTGTGTCTGTATTTCTTCCCTGCAAACCAGTTCATCTGTACCATTTTTTAGGTTCCACATATATGCATTAATATACAATATTTGTTTTCCTCTTTCTGACTTACTTCATTCTGTATGACAGTCACTAGATCCATTGATGTCTCTACAAATCACCCAGTTTCATTCCTTTTTATGGCCGAGTAATATTCCATTTTATATATGTACCCCAATTTTATCCGTTCATCTGTCTGTGGGCATTTAGGTTGCTTCCATTACCTGGCTATTGTAAATAGTGCTGCAATGAACATTGTGGTGAATGTGCCTTTTTGATTTATGGTTTTCTCTGGGTATATGCCCAGAAGTGGGATTGCTGGATCAGATGGTAATTCTATTTCTAGTTTTTTTTAAGGAAACTCCATAGTGTTCTCCATACTGACTGTATCAATTTACATTCCCACCAATAGTGGAAGAGGGCTCCTTTTGTCCACACCCTCCCCAGAATTTGTTGTTTCTAGATTTTCTGATGATGCCGATTCTAACAGGTGTGAGGTGATACCTCATTGTAGTTTTGATTTGCATTTCTCTAATAATTAGTGCTGTTGAGCAGCTTTTCATGTGCGTCTTGGCCATCTCTGTGTCTTCTTTAAAGAAACTTCTCTTTAGATCTTCTGCCCATTGTTGTATTGGGTTGTTTGTTTTTTAATATGAAGCTGCATTAGCTGTTTATATATATTGGAGATTAAACCTTTGTCCATTGATTCGTTTGCAACGATTTTCGCCCCTTCTGAGGGATGCCTTTTTACATTCCCGTTTTTTTAACCAAAAAAGAAAGAAAGAAAAAGAAGCAGAAAACTAATGTGCATAAAATATGCCTTTTGAAGCGGTCGTTTTGAAATATGGACGTCCTTTGAATTTTTTGGTCGATATGTGACCCCAGGATTTGTTTTCAGGGCAGGTGTCATTTACAGGTCTGCAATGATTTTGAATATCAACTGACCATTAGCGCTGGGATTAAAGCTGCTGTTGTGTGAAACGGCCACAAGGTGGCAGCAGTTCTCCCTTACCAATTCTGGTTACTAGGGCAACAGAGCCTCAATGGAAGTCGTGTTCTAGATTGGAATTTAGAATGGAATGTGCCAGGAGAAAGCCCCTCAAGTTTGTCTCCCTACTTCTTGTTTGTGTTTTTAATTTAATTTTTATTTTTTATGACAGCAAGTTTGATTACAATGTTTGGCTTGTTGGAGGTGTGGAAGATGTGGTTCTTTTACACATATACAGATGTCTGTTTTTCCTGGGATCCTTTTCCCATGTACGTTATGACAGAATGTTGAGTAGTCTTTTGGTATTCCGTAGGTGTTTGGTGATTATATATGTCACCTGTGTTTGTATAAGTCTGTTAACCCCGATATCGTAATGAAACCAATCCTCACACCTTTCCATTGGTGAACCATAAGTTTGTTTAATGAATCTGTGATTGCCCTTCTCCGTGGAAATATCTGCCCTGGTATCCATTTTTAGGTAACACCTATAAGTGATATGATATGATATGTGTCTTTCACTTTCTGACTTACTACATGTCACGTGATTACCTCTAGACTCATCTACGGTGCTGCAAATGGCATTGTGTCCTTTTTTTCCTTGCCTTCTATTCTGACTTAGCGAGGTCCATTTTCAACAATGTGATTCCCTGCGGGTTGTGGATTAGCTGACGTGGGCAGCCTTATCCTGCCGGCCAGCCCTCCCCAGGTGTGCCTGGTTGAGGTCAATATAAACAACGCTCCAGGCAGCAATAGCCCCTGAACCTGTGCCTGACTCCATATTCTCTGCCCCGTCAGCAGTCTCGGGGCTGTGCTGGTGGGTGGGAGTGAGGGGCCACAGCTTTGTTGGTGGCCCGGTGTGAGTGGGGTTCTGCTGACCTTTTTGCAGGAGTTGCCAGGCTGCCTCCTGTAAAGAAGAGGATGTGTCACCCATACCTTCCGCTGGAATTTCTCTCCGGACAGAGGTGAGGAAGGAAAAAAGCAGTGGGGGCCGGGACAGGTGGGGTATCTCAGGCAGGACAATGGAAAGCTTCCGGAAGAGGGCCCGGGGCCAGGACCACCCTGGCTGGCCTGCAGGCACCAAGTTGGCCTGCGTGCTGTCGCTGGTGTGGCTCCACGGCCCTTCCTCTAGTCTTTCAAGCCCTTGTACATATTCAGGTGTTTTACCTGGGAAGGGTGGGAACAGTTCAGCAGCAGCTGGCCTGGGGCTCAGCTCACCTTTATTCAGAGATGCCTCGGCACGGTCCCCCAGCTTTGCAATGAGGACGCTCCTTGTGTGGGGGGTGTGTTGCTGGCTGTATGGGAGATGATTCCCCACCTCTGACCAATTTCAGAATTGTTTACCGCTGGAGCAAGTGCCCTGATAGCGTTTTCCTCTGTATAACTGGTGGGTTCAGGTTTTTCTTTTATGGTTCATGTTAGCTTTTATTCCTCTTTTATGTTTTTATAGATATAAGCATGGAAATAATTCATTCCTATAAATACATCTGTGTGAAGGGAAGAACTTTTTTCTCTTTTATTTTTAAATTTTATTTTTTATAATTTTGAAACTTAATTTTATTTACTTTTTTATACAGCAGGTTATTATTAGTTATGTATTTTATGCATATACATGTATACAGGTCAATCTCAATCTCCCAACTCATCCCACCACCACCACCCCATGGCTTCCCACACTTGGTGTCCATACGTTTGTTCTCTACCTGTGTGTCTCTATTTCTTCCCTGCAAACCAGTTCATCTGTACCATTTTTTAGGTTCCACATATATGCATTAATATACAATATTTGTTTTCCTCTTTCTGACTTACTTCATTCTGTATGACAGTCTCTAGATCCATCGATGTCTCTACAAATGACCAGTTTCATTCCTTTTTATGGCCGAGTAATATTCCATTTTATATATGTACCCCAATTTTATCCATTCATCTGTCTGTGGGCATTTAGGTTGCTTCCATTACCTGGCTATTGTAAATAGTGTTGCAATGAACCTTGTGGTGAATGTGCCTTTCTGATTTATGGTTTTCTCTGGGTATATGCCCAGAAGTGGGATTGCTGGATCAGATGGTAATTCTATTTCTAGGTTTTTTAAGGAAACTCCATAGTGTTCTCCATAGTGACTGTATCATTTTACATTCCCACCAATAGTGGAAGAGGGCTCCTTTTGTCCACACCCTCCCCAGAATTTGTTGTTTGTAGATTTTCTGATGATGCCGATCCTAACAGGTGTGAGGTGATACCTCATTGTAGTTTTGATTTGCATTTCTCTAATAATTAGTGCTGTTGAGCAGCTTTTCATGTGCGTCTTGGCCATCTCTGTGTCTTCTTTAAAGAAACGTCTCTTTAGATCTTCTGCCCATTTTTGTATTGGGCTGTTTGTTTTTTTAATATTAAGCTGCATGAGCTGTTTATATATATTGGAGATTAAACCTGTGTCCATTGATTCGTTTGCAACTATTTTCGCCCCTTCTGAGGGATGCCTTTTTCCATTTCCGTTTTTTAACCAAAAAAGAAAGAAAGAAAAAGAAGCAGAACACTAATGTACATAAAATATGCCTTTTGAAACGGTCGTTTTGACGTATGGACGTCCTTTGAATTTTTTGGTCGATATGTGACCCCAGGATTTGCTTCCAGTGCAGGTGTCATTTACAGGCCTGCAATGATTTTGAATATCAACTGACCATTAGCGCTGGGATTAAAGCTGCTGTTGTGTGAAACGGCCACAAGGTGGCAGCAGTTCTCCCTTACCAAATCTGGTTACTAGGGCAGCAGAGCCTCAATGGAAGTCGTGTTCTAGATTGGAATTTAGAATGGAATGTGCCAGGAGAAAGCACCTCAAGTTTGTCTCCCTACTTCTTGTTTGTGTTTTTAATTTAATTTTTATTTTTTATTACAGCAAGGTTGATTACAATGTTTGGCTTGTTGGAGGTGTGGAAGATGTGGTTCTTTTACACATATACAGATGTCTGTTTTTCCTGGGATCCTTTTCCCATGTACGTTATGACAGAATGTTGAGTAGTCTTTTGGTATTCCGTAGGTGTTTGGTGATTATATATGTCACCTGTGTTTGTGTAAGTCTGTTAACCCCGATATCGTAATGAAACCAATACTCACACCTTTCCATTGGTGAACCATAAGTTTGTTTAATGAATCTGTGATTGCCCTTCTCCGTGGAAATATCTGCCCTGGTATCCATTTTTAGGTAACACCTATAAGTGATATGATATGATATGTGTCTTTCACTTTCTGACTTACTACATGTCACGTGATTACCTCTAGACTCATCTACGGTGCTGCAAATGGCATTGTGTCCTTATTTTCCTTGGCTTCTATTCTGCCTTAGCGAGGTCCATTTTCAACAATGTGATTAACTGAGGGTTGTGGATTAGCTGACCTGGGCAGCCTTACCCTGCCGGCCGGCCCTCCCCAGGTGTGCCTGGTTGAGGTCAATATAAACAGCGCTCCAGGCAGCAATAGCCCCTGAACCTGTGCCTGACTCCATATTCTCTGCCCCGTCAGCAGTCTCGGGGCTGAGCTGGTGGGAGGGAATGAGGGGCCACAGCTTTGTTGGCGGCCCAGTGTGAGTGGGGCACTGCTGGCCTTTCTGCAGGAGTTGCCAGGCTGCCACCTGTAAAGAAGAGGATGTGTCACCCATACCTTCCGCTGGAATTTCTCTCCGGACAGAGGTGAGGAAGGAAAAAAGCAGTGGGGGCCGGGACAGGTGGGGTATCTCAGGCAGGACAATGGAAAGCTTCCGGAAGAGGGCCCGGTGCCAGGACCACCCTGGCTGGCCTGCAGGCACCAAGTTGGCCTGCGTGCTGTCGCTGGTGTGGCTCCACGGCCCTTCCTCTAGTCTTTCAAGCCCTTGTACATATTCAGGTGTTTTACCTGGGAAGGGTGGGAACAGTTCAGCAGCAGCTGGCCTGGGGCTCAGCTCACCTTTATTCAGAGATGCCTCGGCACGGTCCCCCAGCTTTGCAATGAGGACGCTCCTTGTGTGGGGGGTGGGTTGCTGGCGGTATGGGAGATGATTCCCCACCTCTGACCAATTTCAGAATTGTTTACCGCTGGAGCAAGTGCCCTGATCGCGTTTTCCTCTGTATAACTGGTGGGTTCAGGTTTTTCTTCTTTTATGGTTCAAGTTAGCTTGTATTCCTCTTTTATGTATTTATAGATATAAGCATGGAAATAATTCATTCCTATAAATACATCTGTGTGAAGGGAAGAACTTTTTTCTCTTTTATTTTTAAATTTTATTTTTTATAATTTTGAAACTTAATTTTATTTACTTTTTTATACAGCAGGTTATTATTAGTTATGTATTTTATGCATATACATGTATACAGGTCAATCTCAAGCTCCCAACTCATCCCACCACCACCACCCCATGGCTTCCCACACTTAGTGTCCATACGTTTGTTCTCTACCTGTGTGTCTCTATTTCTTCCCTGCAAACCAGTTCATCTGTACCATCTTTTAGGTTCCACATATATGCATTTATATACAATATTTGTTTTCCTCTTTCTGACTTACTTCATTCTGTATGACAGTCTCTAGATCCATCGATGTCTCTACAAATGACCCAGTTTCATTCCTTTTTATGGCCGAGTAATATTCCATTTTATATATGTACCCCAATTTTATCCATTCATCTGTCTGTGGGCATTTAGGTTGCTTCCATTACCTGGCTATTGTAAATAGTGCTGCAATGAACATTGTGGTGAATGTGCCTTTTTGATTTATGGTTTTCTCTGGGTATATGCCCAGAAGTGGGATTGCTGGATCAGATGGTAATTCTATTTCTAGTTTTTTTAAGGAAACTCCATAGTGTTCTCCATAGTGACTGTATCAATTTACATTCCCACCAATAGTGGAAGAGGGCTCCTTTTGTCCACACCCTCCCCAGAATTTGTTGTTTCTAGATTTTCTGATGATGCCGATTCTAACAGGTGTGAGGTGATACCTCATTGTAGTTTTGATTTGCATTTCTCTAATAATTAGTGCTGTTGAGCAGCTTTTCATGTGCGTCTTGGCCATCTCTGTGTCTTCTTTAAAGAAACGTCTCTTTAGATCTTCTTCCCATTTTTGTATTGGGTTGTTTGTTTTTTTAATATTAAGCTGCATGAGCTGTTTATATATATTGGAGATTAAACCTCTGTCCATTGATTCGTTTGCAACGATTTTCGCCCCTTCTGAGGGATGCCTTTTTCCATTCCCGTTTTTTTAACCAAAAAAGAAAGAAAGAAAAAGAAGCAGAAAACTAATGTGCATAAAATATGCCTTTTGAAGCGGTCGTTTTGAAATATGGACGTCCTTTGAATTTTTTGGTCGATATGTGACCCCAGGATTTGTTTTCAGGGCAGGTGTCATTTACAGGTCTGCAATGATTTTGAATATCAACTGACCATTAGCGCTGGGATTAAAGCTGCTGTTGTGTGAAACGGCCACAAGGTGGCAGCAGTTCTCCCTTACCAATTCTGGTTACTAGGGCAACAGAGCCTCAATGGAAGTCGTGTTCTAGATTGGAATTTAGAATGGAATGTGCCAGGAGAAAGCCCCTCAAGTTTGTCTCCCTACTTCTTGTTTGTGTTTTTAATTTAATTTTTATTTTTTATGACAGCAAGTTTGATTACAATGTTTGGCTTGTTGGAGGTGTGGAAGATGTGGTTCTTTTACACATATACAGATGTCTGTTTTTCCTGGGATCCTTTTCCCATGTACGTTATGACAGAATGTTGAGTAGTCTTTTGGTATTCCGTAGGTGTTTGGTGATTATATATGTCACCTGTGTTTGTATAAGTCTGTTAACCCCGATATCGTAATGAAACCAATCCTCACACCTTTCCATTGGTGAACCATAAGTTTGTTTAATGAATCTGTGATTGCCCTTCTCCGTGGAAATATCTGCCCTGGTATCCATTTTTAGGTAACACCTATAAGTGATATGATATGATATGTGTCTTTCACTTTCTGACTTACTACATGTCACGTGATTACCTCTAGACTCATCTACGGTGCTGCAAATGGCATTGTGTCCTTTTTTTCCTTGCCTTCTATTCTGACTTAGCGAGGTCCATTTTCAACAATGTGATTCCCTGCGGGTTGTGGATTAGCTGACGTGGGCAGCCTTATCCTGCCGGCCGGCCCTCCCCAGGTGTGCCTGGTTGAGGTCAATATAAACAGCGCTCCAGGCAGCAATAGCCCCTGAACCTGTGCCTGACTCCATATTCTGTGCCCCGTCAGCAGTCTCGGGGCTGTGCTGGTGGGTGGGAGTGAGGGGCCACAGCTTTGTTGGTGGCCCGGTGTGAGTGGGGTTCTGCTGACCTTTTTGCAGGAGTTGCCAAGCTGCCTCCTGTAAAGAAGAGGATGTGTCACCCATACCTTCCGCTGGAATTTCTCTCCGGACAGAGGTGAGGAAGGAAAAAAGCAGTGGGGGCCGGGACAGGTGGGGTATCTCAGGCAGGACAATGGAAAGCTTCCGGAAGAGGGCCCGGGTCCAGGACCACCCTGGCTGGCGTGCAGGCACCAAGTTGGCCTGCGTGCTGTCGCTGGTGTGGCTCCACGGCCCTTCCTCTAGTCTTTCAAGCCCTTGTACATATTCAGGTGTTTTACCTGGGAAGGGTGGGAACAGTTCAGCAGCAGCTGGCCTGGGGCTCAGCTCACCTTTATTCAGAGATGCCTCGGCACGGTCCCCCAGCTTTGCAATGAGGACGCTCCTTGTGTGCGGGGTGGGTTGCTGGCTGTATGGGAGATGATTCCCCACCTCTGACCAATTTCAGAATTGTTTACCGCTGGAGCAAGTGCCCTGATAGCGTTTTCCTCTGTATAACTGGTGGGTTCAGGTTTTTCTTCTTTTATGGTTCAAGTTAGCTTTTATTCCTCTTTTATGTATTTATAGATATAAGCATGGAAATAATTCATTCCTATAAATACATCTGTGTGAAGGGAAGAACTTTTTTCTCTTTTATTTTTAAATTTTATTTTTTATAATTTTGAAATTTAATTTTATTTACTTTTTTATACAGCAGGTTATTATTAGTTATGAATTTTATGCATATACATGTATACAGGTCAATCTCAATCTCCCAACTCATCCCACCACCACCACCCCATGGCTTCGCACACTTGGTGTCCATACGTTTGTTCTCTACCTGTGTGTCTCTATTTCTTCCCTGCAAACCAGGTCATCTGTACCATATTTTAGGTTCCACATATATGCATTAATATACAATATTTGTTTTCCTCTTTCTGACTTACTTCATTCTGTATGACAGTCTCTAGATCCATCGATGTCTCTACAAATGACCCAGTTTCATTCCTTTTTATGGCCGAGTAATATTCCATTTTATATATGTACCCCAATTTTATCCATTCATCTGTCTGTGGGCATTTAGGTTGCTTCCATTACCTGGCTATTGTAAATAGTGCTGCAATGAACATTGTGGTGAATGTGCCTTTTTGATTTATGGTTTTCTCTGGGTATATGCCCAGAAGTGGGATTGCTGGATCAGATGGTAATTCTATTTCTAGTTTTTTTAAGGAAACTCCATAGTGTTCTCCATAGTGACTGTATCAATTTACATTCCCATCAATAGTGGAAGAGGGCTCCTTTTGTCCACACCCTCCCCAGAATTTGTTGTTTCTAGATTTTCTGATGATGCCGATTCTAACAGGTGTGAGGTGATACCTCATTGTAGTTTTGATTTGCATTTCTCTAATAATTAGTGCTGTTGAGCAGCTTTTCATGTGCGTCTTGGCCATCTCTGTGTCTTCTTTAAAGAAACGTCTCTTTAGATCTTCTGCCCATTTTTGTATTGGGTTGTTTGTTTTTTTAATATTAAGCTGCATGAGCTGTTTATATATATTGGAGATTAAACCTCTGTCCATTGATTCGTTTGCAACGATTTTCGCCCCTTCTGAGGGATGCCTTTTTCCATTCCCGTTTTTTTAACCAAAAAAGAAAGAAAGAAAAAGAAGCAGAAAACTAATGTGCATAAAATATGCCTTTTGAAGCGGTCGTTTTGAAATATGGACGTCCTTTGAATTTTTTGGTCGATATGTGACCCCAGGATTTGTTTTCAGGGCAGGTGTCATTTACAGGTCTGCAATGATTTTGAATATCAACTGACCATTAGCGCTGGGATTAAAGCTGCTGTTGTGTGAAACGGCCACAAGGTGGCAGCAGTTCTCCCTTACCAATTCTGGTTACTAGGGCAACAGAGCCTCAATGGAAGTCGTGTTCTAGATTGGAATTTAGAATGGAATGTGCCAGGAGAAAGCCCCTCAAGTTTGTCTCCCTACTTCTTGTTTGTGTTTTTAATTTAATTTTTATTTTTTATGACAGCAAGTTTGATTACAATGTTTGGCTTGTTGGAGGTGTGGAAGATGTGGTTCTTTTACACATATACAGATGTCTGTTTTTCCTGGGATCCTTTTCCCATGTACGTTATGACAGAATGTTGAGTAGTCTTTTGGTATTCCGTAGGTGTTTGGTGATTATATATGTCACCTGTGTTTGTATAAGTCTGTTAACCCCGATATCGTAATGAAACCAATCCTCACACCTTTCCATTGGTGAACCATAAGTTTGTTTAATGAATCTGTGATTGCCCTTCTCCGTGGAAATATCTGCCCTGGTATCCATTGTTAGGTAACACCTATAAGTGATATGATATGATATGTGTCTTTCACTTTCTGACTTACTACATGTCACGTGATTACCTCTAGACTCATCTACGGTGCTGCAAATGGCATTGTGTCCTTTTTTTCCTTGCCTTCTATTCTGACTTAGCGAGGTCCATTTTCAACAATGTGATTCCCTGCGGGTTGTGGATTAGCTGACGTGGGCAGCCTTATCCTGCCGGCCGGCCCTCCCCAGGTGTGCCTGGTTGAGGTCAATATAAACAGCGCTCCAGGCAGCAATAGCCCCTGAACCTGTGCCTGACTCCATATTCTGTGCCCCGTCAGCAGTCTCGGGGCTGTGCTGGTGGGTGGGAGTGAGGGGCCACAGCTTTGTTGGTGGCCCGGTGTGAGTGGGGTTCTGCTGACCTTTTTGCAGGAGTTGCCAAGCTGCCTCCTGTAAAGAAGAGGATGTGTCACCCATACCTTCCGCTGGAATTTCTCTCCGGACAGAGGTGAGGAAGGAAAAAAGCAGTGGGGGCCGGGACAGGTGGGGTATCTCAGGCAGGACAATGGAAAGCTTCCGGAAGAGGGCCCGGGTCCAGGACCACCCTGGCTGGCGTGCAGGCACCAAGTTGGCCTGCGTGCTGTCGCTGGTGTGGCTCCACGGCCCTTCCTCTAGTCTTTCAAGCCCTTGTACATATTCAGGTGTTTTACCTGGGAAGGGTGGGAACAGTTCAGCAGCAGCTGGCCTGGGGCTCAGCTCACCTTTATTCAGAGATGCCTCGGCACGGTCCCCCAGCTTTGCAATGAGGACGCTCCTTGTGTGGGGGGTGGGTTGCTGGCTGTATGGGAGATGATTCCCCACCTCTGACCAATTTCAGAATTGTTTACCGCTGGAGCAAGTGCCCTGATAGCGTTTTCCTCTGTATAACTGGTGGGTTCAGGTTTTTCTTCTTTTATGGTTCAAGTTAGCTTGTATTCCTCTTTTATGTATTTATAGATATAAGCATGGAAATAATTCATTCCTATAAATACATCTGTGTGAAGCGAAGAACTTTTTTCTCTTTTATTTTTAAATTTTATTTTTTATAATTTTGAAACTTAATTTTATTTACTTTTTTATACAGCAGGTTATTATTAGTTATGTATTTTATGCATATACATGTATACAGGTCAATCTCAAGCTCCCAACTCATCCCACCACCACCACCCCATGGCTTCCCACACTTGGTGTCCATACGTTTGTTCTCTACCTGTGTGTCTCTATTTCTTCCCTGCAAACCAGTTCATCTGTACCATTTTTTAGGTTCCACATATATGCATTAATATACAATATTTGTTTTCCTCTTTCTGACTTACTTCATTCTGTATGACAGTCTCTAGATCCATCGATGTCTCTACAAATGACCCAGTTTCATTCCTTTTTATGGCCGAGTAATATTCCATTTTATATATGTACCCCAATTTTATCCATTCATCTGTCTGTGGGCATTTAGGTTGCTTCCATTACCTGGCTATTGTAAATAGTGCTGCAATGAACATTGTGGTGAATGTGCCTTTTTGATTTATGGTTTTCTCTGGGTATATGCCCAGAAGTGGGATTGCTGGATCAGATGGTAATTCTATTTCTAGTTTTTTTAAGGAAACTCCATAGTGTTCTCCATAGTGACTGTATCAATTTACATTCCCACCAATAGTGGAAAAGGGCTCCTTTTGTCCACACCCTCCCCAGAATTTGTTGTTTGTAGATTTTCTGATGATGCCGATCCTAACAGGTGTGAGGTGATACCTCATTGTAGTTTTGATTTGCATTTCTCTAATAATTAGTGCTGTTGAGCAGCTTTTCATGTGCGTCTTGGCCATCTCTGTGTCTTCTTTAAAGAAACGTCTCTTTAGATCTTCTGCCCATTTTTGTATTGGGCTGTTTGTTTTTTTAATATTAAGCTGCATGAGCTGTTTATATATATTGGAGATTAAACCTTTGTCCATTGATTCGTTTGCAACTATTTTCGCCCTTTCTGAGGGATGCCTTTTTCCATTTCCGTTTTTTAACCAAAAAAGAAAGAAAGAAAAAGAAGCAGAACACTAATGTACATAAAATATGCCTTTTGAAACGGTCGTTTTGACGTATGGACGTCCTTTGAATTTTTTGGTCGATATGTGACCCCAGGATTTGCTTCCAGGGCAGGTGTCATTTACAGGCCTGCAATGATTTTGAATATCAACTGACCATTAGCGCTGGGATTAAAGCTGCTGTTGTGTGAAACGGCCACAAGGTGGCAGCAGTTCTCCCTTACCAAATCTGGTTACTTGGGCAGCAGAGCCTCAATGGAAGTCGTGTTCTAGATTGGAATTTAGAATGGAATGTGCCAGGAGAAAGCACCTCAAGTTTGTCTCCCTACTTCTTGTTTGTGTTTTTAATTTAATTTTTATTTTTTATTACAGCAAGGTTGATTACAATGTTTGGCTTGTTGGAGGTGTGGAAGATGTGGTTCTTTTACACATATACAGATGTCTGTTTTTCCTGGGATCCTTTTCCCATGTACGTTATGACAGAATGTTGAGTAGTCTTTTGGTATTCCGTAGGTGTTTGGTGATTATATATGTCACCTGTGTTTGTGTAAGTCTGTTAACCCCGATATCGTAATGAAACCAATACTCACACCTTTCCATTGGTGAACCATAAGTTTGTTTAATGAATCTGTGATTGCCCTTCTCCGTGGAAATATCTGCCCTGGTATCCATTTTTAGGTAACACCTATAAGTGATATGATATGATATGTGTCTTTCACTTTCTGACTTACTACATGTCACGTGATTACCTCTAGACTCATCTACGGTGCTGCAAATGGCATTGTGTCCTTTTTTTCCTTGCCTTCTATTCTGACTTAGCGAGGTCCATTTTCAACAATGTGATTCCCTGCGGGTTGTGGATTAGCTGACGTGGGCAGCCTTATCCTGCCGGCCGGCCCTCCCCAGGTGTGCCTGGTTGAGGTCAATATAAACAGCGCTCCAGGCAGCAATAGCCCCTGAACCTGTGCCTGACTCCATATTCTCTGCCCCGTCAGCAGTCTCAGGGCTGTGCTGGTGGGTGGGAGTGAGGGGCCACAGCTTTGTTGGTGGCCCGGTGTGAGTGGGGTTCTGCTGACCTTTTTGCAGGAGTTGCCAAGCTGCCTCCTGTAAAGAAGAGGATGTGTCACCCATACCTTCCGCTGGAATTTCTCTCCGGACAGAGGTGAGGAAGGAAAAAAGCAGTGGGGGCCGGGACAGGTGGGGTATCTCAGGCAGGACAATGGAAAGCTTCCGGAAGAGGGCCCGGGTCCAGGACCACCCTGGCTGGCCTGCAGGCACCAAGTTGGCCTGCGTGCTGTCGCTGGTGTGGCTCCACGGCCCTTCCTCTAGTCTTTCAAGCCCTTGTACATATTCAGGTGTTTTACCTGGGAAGGGTGGGAACAGTTCAGCAGCAGCTGGCCTGGGGCTCAGCTCACCTTTATTCAGAGATGCCTCGGCACGGTCCCCCAGCTTTGCAATGAGGACGCTCCTTGTGTGGGGGGTGGGTTGCTGGCTGTATGGGAGATGATTCCCCACCTCTGACCAATTTCAGAATTGTTTACTGCTGGAGCAAGTGCCCTGATAGCGTTTTCCTCTGTATAACTGGTGGGTTCAGGTTTTTCTTCTTTTATGGTTCAAGTTAGCTTTTATTCCTCTTTTATGTATTTATAGATATAAGCATGGAAATAATTCATTCCTATAAATACATCTGTGTGAAGGGAAGAACTTTTTTCTCTTTTATTTTTAAATTTTATTTTTTATAATTTTGAAATTTAATTTTATTTACTTTTTTATACAGCAGGTTATTATTAGTTATGAATTTTATGCATATACATGTATACAGGTCAATCTCAATCTCCCAACTCATCCCACCACCACCACCCCATGGCTTCGCACACTTGGTGTCCATACGTTTGTTCTCTACCTGTGTGTCTCTATTTCTTCCCTGCAAACCAGGTCATCTGTACCATATTTTAGGTTCCACATATATGCATTAATATACAATATTTGTTTTCCTCTTTCTGACTTACTTCATTCTGTATGACAGTCTCTAGATCCATCGATGTCTCTACAAATGACCCAGTTTCATTCCTTTTTATGGCCGAGTAATATTCCATTTTATATATGTACCCCAATTTTATCCATTCATCTGTCTGTGGGCATTTAGGTTGCTTCCATTACCTGGCTATTGTAAATAGTGCTGCAATGAACATTGTGGTGAATGTGCCTTTTTGATTTATGGTTTTCTCTGGGTATATGCCCAGAAGTGGGATTGCTGGATCAGATGGTAATTCTATTTCTAGTTTTTTTAAGGAAACTCCATAGTGTTCTCCATAGTGACTGTATCAATTTACATTCCCATCAATAGTGGAAGAGGGCTCCTTTTGTCCACACCCTCCCCAGAATTTGTTGTTTCTAGATTTTCTGATGATGCCGATTCTAACAGGTGTGAGGTGATACCTCATTGTAGTTTTGATTTGCATTTCTCTAATAATTAGTGCTGTTGAGCAGCTTTTCATGTGCGTCTTGGGCATCTCTGTGTCTTCTTTAAAGAAACGTCTCTTTAGATCTTCTGCCCATTTTTGTATTGGGTTGTTTGTTTTTTTAATATTAAGCTGCATGAGCTGTTTATATATATTGGAGATTAAACCTCTGTCCATTGATTCGTTTGCAACGATTTTCGCCCCTTCTGAGGGATGCCTTTTTCCATTCCCGTTTTTTTAACCAAAAAAGAAAGAAAGAAAAAGAAGCAGAAAACTAATGTGCATAAAATATGCCTTTTGAAGCGGTCGTTTTGAAATATGGACGTCCTTTGAATTTTTTGGTCGATATGTGACCCCAGGATTTGTTTTCAGGGCAGGTGTCATTTACAGGTCTGCAATGATTTTGAATATCAACTGACCATTAGCGCTGGGATTAAAGCTGCTGTTGTGTGAAACGGCCACAAGGTGGCAGCAGTTCTCCCTTACCAATTCTGGTTACTAGGGCAACAGAGCCTCAATGGAAGTCGTGTTCTAGATTGGAATTTAGAATGGAATGTGCCAGGAGAAAGCCCCTCAAGTTTGTCTCCCTACTTCTTGTTTGTGTTTTTAATTTAATTTTTATTTTTTATGACAGCAAGTTTGATTACAATGTTTGGCTTGTTGGAGGTGTGGAAGATGTGGTTCTTTTACACATATACAGATGTCTGTTTTTCCTGGGATCCTTTTCCCATGTACGTTATGACAGAATGTTGAGTAGTCTTTTGGTATTCCGTAGGTGTTTGGTGATTATATATGTCACCTGTGTTTGTATAAGTCTGTTAACCCCGATATCGTAATGAAACCAATCCTCACACCTTTCCATTGGTGAACCATAAGTTTGTTTAATGAATCTGTGATTGCCCTTCTCCGTGGAAATATCTGCCCTGGTATCCATTGTTAGGTAACACCTATAAGTGATATGATATGATATGTGTCTTTCACTTTCTGACTTACTACATGTCACGTGATTACCTCTAGACTCATCTACGGTGCTGCAAATGGCATTGTGTCCTTTTTTTCCTTGCCTTCTATTCTGACTTAGCGAGGTCCATTTTCAACAATGTGATTCCCTGCGGGTTGTGGATTAGCTGACGTGGGCAGCCTTATCCTGCCGGCCGGCCCTCCCCAGGTGTGCCTGGTTGAGGTCAATATAAACAGCGCTCCAGGCAGCAATAGCCCCTGAACCTGTGCCTGACTCCATATTCTGTGCCCCGTCAGCAGTCTCGGGGCTGTGCTGGTGGGTGGGAGTGAGGGGCCACAGCTTTGTTGGTGGCCCGGTGTGAGTGGGGTTCTGCTGACCTTTTTGCAGGAGTTGCCAAGCTGCCTCCTGTAAAGAAGAGGATGTGTCACCCATACCTTCCGCTGGAATTTCTCTCCGGACAGAGGTGAGGAAGGAAAAAAGCAGTGGGGGCCGGGACAGGTGGGGTATCTCAGGCAGGACAATGGAAAGCTTCCGGAAGAGGGCCCGGGTCCAGGACCACCCTGGCTGGCGTGCAGGCACCAAGTTGGCCTGCGTGCTGTCGCTGGTGTGGCTCCACGGCCCTTCCTCTAGTCTTTCAAGCCCTTGTACATATTCAGGTGTTTTACCTGGGAAGGGTGGGAACAGTTCAGCAGCAGCTGGCCTGGGGCTCAGCTCACCTTTATTCAGAGATGCCTCGGCACGGTCCCCCAGCTTTGCAATGAGGACGCTCCTTGTGTGGGGGGTGGGTTGCTGGCTGTATGGGAGATGATTCCCCACCTCTGACCAATTTCAGAATTGTTTACCGCTGGAGCAAGTGCCCTGATAGCGTTTTCCTCTGTATAACTGGTGGGTTCAGGTTTTTCTTCTTTTATGGTTCAAGTTAGCTTGTATTCCTCTTTTATGTATTTATAGATATAAGCATGGAAATAATTCATTCCTATAAATACATCTGTGTGAAGCGAAGAACTTTTTTCTCTTTTATTTTTAAATTTTATTTTTTATAATTTTGAAACTTAATTTTATTTACTTTTTTATACAGCAGGTTATTATTAGTTATGTATTTTATGCATATACATGTATACAGGTCAATCTCAAGCTCCCAACTCATCCCACCACCACCACCCCATGGCTTCCCACACTTGGTGTCCATACGTTTGTTCTCTACCTGTGTGTCTCTATTTCTTCCCTGCAAACCAGTTCATCTGTACCATTTTTTAGGTTCCACATATATGCATTAATATACAATATTTGTTTTCCTCTTTCTGACTTACTTCATTCTGTATGACAGTCTCTAGATCCATCGATGTCTCTACAAATGACCCAGTTTCATTCCTTTTTATGGCCGAGTAATATTCCATTTTATATATGTACCCCAATTTTATCCATTCATCTGTCTGTGGGCATTTAGGTTGCTTCCATTACCTGGCTATTGTAAATAGTGCTGCAATGAACATTGTGGTGAATGTGCCTTTTTGATTTATGGTTTTCTCTGGGTATATGCCCAGAAGTGGGATTGCTGGATCAGATGGTAATTCTATTTCTAGTTTTTTTAAGGAAACTCCATAGTGTTCTCCATAGTGACTGTATCAATTTACATTCCCACCAATAGTGGAAAAGGGCTCCTTTTGTCCACACCCTCCCCAGAATTTGTTGTTTGTAGATTTTCTGATGATGCCGATCCTAACAGGTGTGAGGTGATACCTCATTGTAGTTTTGATTTGCATTTCTCTAATAATTAGTGCTGTTGAGCAGCTTTTCATGTGCGTCTTGGCCATCTCTGTGTCTTCTTTAAAGAAACGTCTCTTTAGATCTTCTGCCCATTTTTGTATTGGGCTGTTTGTTTTTTTAATATTAAGCTGCATGAGCTGTTTATATATATTGGAGATTAAACCTTTGTCCATTGATTCGTTTGCAACTATTTTCGCCCTTTCTGAGGGATGCCTTTTTCCATTTCCGTTTTTTAACCAAAAAAGAAAGAAAGAAAAAGAAGCAGAACACTAATGTACATAAAATATGCCTTTTGAAACGGTCGTTTTGACGTATGGACGTCCTTTGAATTTTTTGGTCGATATGTGACCCCAGGATTTGCTTCCAGGGCAGGTGTCATTTACAGGCCTGCAATGATTTTGAATATCAACTGACCATTAGCGCTGGGATTAAAGCTGCTGTTGTGTGAAACGGCCACAAGGTGGCAGCAGTTCTCCCTTACCAAATCTGGTTACTTGGGCAGCAGAGCCTCAATGGAAGTCGTGTTCTAGATTGGAATTTAGAATGGAATGTGCCAGGAGAAAGCACCTCAAGTTTGTCTCCCTACTTCTTGTTTGTGTTTTTAATTTAATTTTTATTTTTTATTACAGCAAGGTTGATTACAATGTTTGGCTTGTTGGAGGTGTGGAAGATGTGGTTCTTTTACACATATACAGATGTCTGTTTTTCCTGGGATCCTTTTCCCATGTACGTTATGACAGAATGTTGAGTAGTCTTTTGGTATTCCGTAGGTGTTTGGTGATTATATATGTCACCTGTGTTTGTGTAAGTCTGTTAACCCCGATATCGTAATGAAACCAATACTCACACCTTTCCATTGGTGAACCATAAGTTTGTTTAATGAATCTGTGATTGCCCTTCTCCGTGGAAATATCTGCCCTGGTATCCATTTTTAGGTAACACCTATAAGTGATATGATATGATATGTGTCTTTCACTTTCTGACTTACTACATGTCACGTGATTACCTCTAGACTCATCTACGGTGCTGCAAATGGCATTGTGTCCTTTTTTTCCTTGCCTTCTATTCTGACTTAGCGAGGTCCATTTTCAACAATGTGATTCCCTGCGGGTTGTGGATTAGCTGACGTGGGCAGCCTTATCCTGCCGGCCGGCCCTCCCCAGGTGTGCCTGGTTGAGGTCAATATAAACAGCGCTCCAGGCAGCAATAGCCCCTGAACCTGTGCCTGACTCCATATTCTCTGCCCCGTCAGCAGTCTCAGGGCTGTGCTGGTGGGTGGGAGTGAGGGGCCACAGCTTTGTTGGTGGCCCGGTGTGAGTGGGGTTCTGCTGACCTTTTTGCAGGAGTTGCCAAGCTGCCTCCTGTAAAGAAGAGGATGTGTCACCCATACCTTCCGCTGGAATTTCTCTCCGGACAGAGGTGAGGAAGGAAAAAAGCAGTGGGGGCCGGGACAGGTGGGGTATCTCAGGCAGGACAATGGAAAGCTTCCGGAAGAGGGCCCGGGTCCAGGACCACCCTGGCTGGCCTGCAGGCACCAAGTTGGCCTGCGTGCTGTCGCTGGTGTGGCTCCACGGCCCTTCCTCTAGTCTTTCAAGCCCTTGTACATATTCAGGTGTTTTACCTGGGAAGGGTGGGAACAGTTCAGCAGCAGCTGGCCTGGGGCTCAGCTCACCTTTATTCAGAGATGCCTCGGCACGGTCCCCCAGCTTTGCAATGAGGACGCTCCTTGTGTGGGGGGTGGGTTGCTGGCTGTATGGGAGATGATTCCCCACCTCTGACCAATTTCAGAATTGTTTACCGCTGGAGCAAGTGCCCTGATAGCGTTTTCCTCTGTATAACTGGTGGGTTCAGGTTTTTCTTCTTTTATGGTTCAAGTTAGCTTTTATTCCTCTTTTATGTTTTTATAGATATAAGCATGGAAATAATTCATTCCTATAAATACATCTGTGTGAAGGGAAGAACTTTTTTCTCTTTTATTTTTAAATTTTATTTTTTATAATTTTGAAATTTAATTTTAGTTACTTTTTTATACAGCAGGTTATTATTAGTTATGAATTTTATGCATATACATGTATACAGGTCAATCTCAATCTCCCAACTCATCCCACCACCACCACCCCATGGCTTCCCACACTTGGTGTCCATACGTTTGTTCTCTACCTGTGTGTCTCTATTTCTTCCCTGCAAACCAGTTCATCTGTACCATTTTTTAGGTTCCACATATATGCATTAATATACAATATTTGTTTTCCTCTTTCTGACTTACTTCATTCTGTATGACAGTCTCTAGATCCATCGATGTCTCTACAAATGACCCAGTTTCATTCCTTTTTATGGCCGAGTAATATTCCATTTTATATATGTACCCCAATTTTATCCATTCATCTGTCTGTGGGCATTTAGGTTGCTTCCATTACCTGGCTATTGTAAATAGTGCTGCAATGAACATTGTGGTGAATGTGCCTTTTTGATTTATGGTTTTCTCTGGGTATATGCCCAGAAGTGGGATTGCTGGATCAGATGGTAATTCTATTTCTAGTTTTTTTAAGGAAACTCCATAGTGTTCTCCATAGTGACTGTATCAATTTACATTCCCACCAATAGTGGAAGAGGGCTCCTTTTGTCCACACCCTCCCCAGAATTTGTTGTTTCTAGATTTTCTGATGATGCCGATTCTAACAGGTGTGAGGTGATACCTCATTGTAGTTTTGATTTGCATTTCTCTAATAATTAGTGCTGTTGAGCAGCTTTTCATGTGCGTCTTGGCCATCTCTGTGTCTTCTTTAAAGAAACGTCTCTTTAGATCTTCTGCCCATTTTTGTATTGGGTTGTTTGTTTTTTTAATATTAAGCTGCATGAGCTGTTTATATATATTGGAGATTAAACCTCTGTCCATTGATTCGTTTGCAACGATTTTCGCCCCTTCTGAGGGATGCCTTTTTCCATTCCCGTTTTTTTAACCAAAAAAGAAAGAAAGAAAAAGAAGCAGAAAACTAATGTGCATAAAATATGCCTTTTGAAGCGGTCGTTTTGAAATATGGACGTCCTTTGAATTTTTTGGTCGATATGTGACCCCAGGATTTGTTTTCAGGGCAGGTGTCATTTACAGGTCTGCAATGATTTTGAATATCAACTGACCATTAGCGCTGGGATTAAAGCTGCTGTTGTGTGAAACGGCCACAAGGTGGCAGCAGTTCTCCCTTACCAATTCTGGTTACTAGGGCAACAGAGCCTCAATGGAAGTCGTGTTCTAGATTGGAATTTAGAATGGAATGTGCCAGGAGAAAGCCCCTCAAGTTTATCTCCCTACTTCTGGTTCTTGTTTTTAATTTAATTTTTATTTTTTATTACAGCAAGGTTGATTACAATGTTTGGCTTGTTGGAGGTGTGGAAGATGTGGTTCTTTTACACATATACAGATGTCTGTTTTTCCTGGGATCCTTTTCCCATGTACGTTATGACAGAATGTTGAGTAGTCTTTTGGTATTCCGTACGTCTTTGGTGATTATATATGTCACCTGTGCTTGTATAAGTCTGTTAACCCCGATATCGTAATGAAACCAATCCTCACACCTTTCCATGGGTGAACCATAAGTTTGTTTAATGAATCTGTGATTGCCCTTCTCCGTGGAAATATCTGCCCTGGTATCCATTTTTAGGTAACACCTATAAGTGATATGATATGATATGTGTCTTTCACTTTCTGACTTACTACATGTCACGTGATTACCTCTAGACTCATCTACGGTGCTGCAAATGGCATTGTGTCCTTTTTTTCCTTGCCTTCTATTCTGACTTAGCGAGGTCCATTTTCAACAATGTGATTCCCTGCGGGTTGTGGATTAGCTGACGTGGGCAGCCTTATCCAGCCGGCCGGCCCTCCCCAGGTGTGCCTGGTTGAGGTCAATATAAACAGCGCTCCAGGCAGCAATAGCCCCTGAACCTGTGCCTGACTCCATATTCTCTGCCCCGTCAGCAGTCTCGGGGCTGTGCTGGTGGGAGGGAGTGAGGGGCCACAGCTTTGTTGGTGGCCCGGTGTGAGTGGGGTTCTGCTGACCTTTCTGCAGGAGTTGCCAGGCTGCCTCCCGTAAAGAAGAGAATGTGTCACCCATACCTTCCGCTGGAATTTCTCTCTGGACAGAGGTGAGGAAGGAAAAAAGCAGTGGGGGCCGGGACAGGTGGGGTATCTCAGGCAGGACAATGGAAAGCTTCCGGAAGAGCGCCCGGGGCCAGGACCACCCTGGCTGGCCTGCAGGCACCAAGTTGGCCTGCGTGCTGTCGCTGGTGTGGCTCCACGGCCCTTCCTCTAGTCCTTCAAGCCCTTGTACATATTCAGGTGTTTTACCTGGGAAGGGTGGGAACAGTTCAGCAGCAGCTGGCCTGGGGCTCAGGTCACCTTTATTCAGAGATGCCTCGGCACGGTCCCCCAGCTTTGCAATGAGGACGCTCCTTGTGTGGGGGGTGGGTTGCTGGCTGTATGGGAGATGATTCCCCACCACTGACCACTTTCAGAATTGTTTACCGCTGGAGCAAGTGCCCTGATAGCGTTTTCCTCTGTATAACTGGTGGGTTCAGGTTTTTCTTCTTTTACGGTCCAAGTTAGCTTTTATTCCTCTATTATGTATTTATAGATATAAGCATGGAAATAATTCATTCCTATAAATACATCTGTGTGAAGGGAAGAACTTTTTTATTTTTAAATTTTATTTTTTATAATTTTGAAATTTAATTTTATTTACTTTTTTATACAGCAGGTTATTATTAGTTATGTATTTTATGCATATACATGTATACAGGTCAATCTCAATCTCCCAACTCATCCCACCACCACCACCCCATGGCTTCCCACACTTGGTGTCCATACGTTTGTTCTCTACCTGTGTGTCTCTATTTCTTCCCTGCAAACCAGTTCATCTGTACCATCTTTTAGGTTCCACATATATGCATTAATATACAATATTTGTTTTCCTCTTTCTGACCTACTTCATTCTGTATGACAGTCACTAGATCCATCGATGTCTCTACAAATGACCCTGTTTCATTCCTTTTGATGGCCGAGTAATATTCCATTTTATATATGTACCCCAATTTTATCCGTTCATCTGTCTGTGGGCATTTAGGTTGCTTCCATTACCTGGCTGTTGTAAATAGTGCTGCAATGAACATTGTGGTGAATGTGCCTTTTTGATTTATGGTTTTCTCTGGGTATATGCCCAGAAGTGGGATTGCTGGATCAGATGGTAATTCTATTTCTAGTTTTTTTTAAGGAAACTCCATAGTGTTCTCCATACTGACTGTATCAATTTACATTCCCACCAATAGTGGAAGAGGGCTCCTTTTGTCCACACCCTCCCCAGAATTTGTTGTTTCTAGATTTTCTGATGATGCCGATTCTAACAGGTGTGAGGTGATACCTCATTGTAGTTTTGATTTGCATTTCTCTAATAATTAGTGCTGTTGAGAAGCTTTTCATGTGCGTCTTGGCCATCTCTGTGTCTTCTTTAAAGAAACGTCTCTTTAGATCTTCTGCCCATGTTTGTATTGGGTTGTTTTTTTTTTAATATGAAGCTGCATGAGCTGTTTATATATATTGGAGTTTAAACCTTTGTCCATTGATTCGTTTGCAACGATTTTCGGCCCTTCTGAGGGATGCCTTTTTACATTCCCGTTTTTTAAACAAAAAAGGAAAGAAACAAAAATAAGCAGAACACTAATGTGCGTAAAATATGGCTTTTGAAACGGTCGTTTTGAAATACGGGCGTCCTTTGAATTTTTTGGTCGATATGTGACCCCAGGATTTGTTTTCAGGGCAGGTGTCATTTACCGGCCTGCAATGATTTTGAATATCAACTGACCATTAGCGCTGGGATTAAAGCTGCTGTTGTGTGAAACGGCCACAAGGTGGCAGCAGTTCTCCCTTACCAATTCTGGTTAATAGGGCAACAGAGCCTCAATGGCAGTCGTGTTCTAGATTGGAATTTAGAATGGAATGTGCCCGGTGAAAGCCCCTCAAGTTTGTCGCCCTACTTCTTGTTCGTGTTTTTAATTTAATTTTTATTTTTTATTACAGCAAGTTTGATTACAATGTTTGGCTTGTTGGAGGTGTGGAAGATGTGGTTCTTTTACACATATACAGATGTCTGTTTTTCCTGGGATCCTTTTCCCATGTACGTTATGACAGAATGTTGAGTAGTCCTCTCTTTGTATTCCGTAGGTCTTTGGTGATTATATATGTCACCTGTGTTTGTATATGTCTGTTAACCCCGATATCGTAATGAAACCAATCCTCACACCTTTCCATTGGTGAACCATAAGTTTGTTTAATGAAACTGTGATTGCCCTTCTCCGTGGAAATATCTGCCCTGGTATCCATTTTTAGGTAACACCTATAAGTGATATGATATGATATGTGTCTTTCACTTTCTGACTTACTACAAGTCACGTGATTACCTCTAGACTCATCTACGGTGCTGCAAATGGCATTGTGTCCTTTTTTTCCTTGCCTTCTATTCTGACTTAGCGAGGTCCATTTTCAACAATGTGATTCCCTGCGGGTTGTGGATTAGCTGACGTGGGCAGCCTTATCCTGCCGGCCGGCCCTCCACAGGTGTGCCTGGTTGAGGTCAATATAAACAGCGCTCCAGGCAGCAATAGCCCCTGAACCTGTGCCTGACTCCATATTCTCTGCCCCGTCAGCAGTCTCGGGGCTGTGCTGGTGGGAGGGAGTGAGGGGCCACAGCTTTGTTGGTGGCCCGGTGTGAGTGGGGTTCTGCTGGCCTTTCTGCATGAGTTGCCAGGCTGCCAACTGTAAAGTAGAAGATGTGTCACCCATACCTTCCGCTGGAATTTCCCTCCGGACAGAGTTGAGGAAGGAAAAAAGCAGTGGGGGCCTGGACACATGGGGTATCTCAGGCAGGATAATGGAAAGCTTCCGGAAGAGCACCCGGGGCCAGGTCCACCCTGGCTGGCCTGCAGGCACCAAGTTGGCCTGTGTGCTGTCGCTGGTGTGGCTCCACGGCCCTTCTTCCAGTCTTTCAAGCCTTTGTAAATATTCAGGTGTTTTACCTGGGAAGGGTGGGAACAGTTCAGCAGCAGCTGGCCTGGGGCTCAGCTCACCTTTATTCAGAGATGCCTCGGCACAGTCCCCCAGCTTTGCAATGAGGACGCTCCTTGTGTGGGGGTTGGGTTGCTGGCTGTATGGGAGATGAGTCCCCACCACTGACCACTTTCAGAATTGTGTACCGCTGGAGCAAATGCCCTGATAGCGTTTTCCTCTGTATAACTGGTGGGTTCAGGTTTTTCTTCTTTTACGGTCCAAGTTAGCTTTTATTCCTCTATTATGTATTTATAGATATAAGCATGGAAATAATTCATTCCTATAAATACATCTGTGTGAAGGGAAGAACTTTTTTCTCTTTTATTTTTAAATTTTATTTTTTATAATTTTGAAATTTAATTTTATTTACTTTTTTATACAGCAGGTTATTATTAGTTATGTATTTTATGCATATACATGTATACAGGTCAATCTCAGTCTCCCAACTCATCCCACCACCACCACCCCATGGCTTCCCACACTTGGTGTCCATAGGTTTGTTCTCTACCTGTGTGTCTCTATTTCTTCCCTGCAAACCAGTTCATCTGTACCATTTTTTAGGTTCCACATATATGCATTAATATACAATATTTGTTTTCCTCTTTCTGACTTACTTCATTCTGTATGACAGTCTCTAGATCCATCGATGTCTCTACAAATGTCCCAGTTTCATTCCTTCTTATGGCCGAGTAATATTCCATTTTATATATGTACCCCAATTTTATCCGTTCATCTGTCTGTGGGCATTTAGTTTGCTTCCATTACCTGTCTATTGTAAATAGTGCTGCAATGAACATTGTGGTGAATGTGCCTTTTTGATTTATGGTTTTCTCTGGGTATATGCCCAGAAGTGGGATTGCTGGATCAGATGGTAATTCTATTTCTAGTTTTTTTTAACGAAACTCCATAGTGTTCTCCATACTGACTGTATCAATTTACATTCCCACCAATAGTGGAAGAGGGCTCCTTTTGTCCACACCCTCCCCAGAATTTGTTGTTTGTAGATTTTCTGATGATGCCGATTCTAACAGGTGTGAGGTGATACCTCATTGTAGTTTTGATTTGCATTTCTCTAATAATTAGTGCTGTTGAGCAGCTTTTCATGTGCGTCTTGGCCATCTCTGTGTCTTCTTTGAAGAAACGTCTCTTTAGAGATTCTGCCCATGTTTGTATTGGGTTGTTTGTTTTTTTAATATTAAGCTGCATGAGCTGTTTATATATATTGGACATTAAACCTTTGTCCATTGATTCGTTTGCAACGATTTTCGCCCCTTCTGAGGGATGCCTTTTTCCATTCCCGTTTTTTTAACCAAAAAAGAAAGAAAGAAAAAGAAGCAGAAAACTAATGTGCATAAAATATGCCTTTTGAAACGGTCGTTTTGAAATATGGACGTCCTTTGAATTTTTTGGTCGATATGTGACCCCAGGATTTGTTTTCATGGCAGGTGTCATTTACAGGCCTGCAATGATTTTGAATATCAACTGACCATTAGCACTGGGATTAAAGCTGCTGTTGTGTGAAACGGCCACAAGGTGGCAGCAGTTCTCCCTTACCAATTCTGGTTACTAGGGCAACAGAGCCTCAATGGAAGTCGTGTTCTAGATTGGAATTTAGAATGGAATGTGCCAGGAGAAAGCCCCTCATGTTTGTCTCCCTACTTCTTGTTCGTGTTTTTAATTTAATTTTTATTTTTTATTACAGCAAGTTTGATTACAATGTTTGGCTTGTTGGAGGTGTGGAAGATGTGGTTCTTTTACACATATACAGATGTCTGTTTTTCCTGGGATCCTTTTCCCATGTACGTTATGACAGAATGTTGAGTAGTCTTTTCGTATTCCGTACTTCTTTGGTGATTATATATGTCACCTGTGTTTGTATAAGTCTGTTAACCCCGATATCATAATGAAACCAATCCTCACAGCTTTCCATGGGTGAACCATAAGTTTGTTTAATGAATCTGTGATTGCCCTTCTCCGTGGAAATATCTGCCCTGGTATCCATTTTTAGGTAACACCTATAAGTGATATGATATGATATGTGTCTTTCACTTTCTGACTTACTACATGTCACGTGATTACCTCTAGACTCATCTACGGTGCTGCAAATGGCATTGTGTCCTTTTTTTCCTTGCCTTCTATTCTGACTTAGCGAGGTCCATTTTCAACAATATGATTCCCTGCGGGTTGTGTATTAGCTGACGTGGGCAGCCTTATTCTGCCGGCCGGCCCTCCCCAGGTGTGCCTGGTTGAGGTCAATATAAACAGCGCTCCAGGCAGCAATAGCCCCTGAACCTGTGCCTGACTCCATATTCTCTGCCCCGTTAGCAGTCTCGGGGCTGTGCTGTTGGGAGGGAGTGAGGGGCCACAGCTTTGTTGGTGGCCCGGTGTGAGTGGGGTTCTGCTGACCTTTCTGCAGGAGTTGCCAGGCTGCCTCCCGTAAAGAAGAGGATGTGTCACCCATACCTTCCGCTGGAATTTCTCTCCGGACAGAGGTGAGGAAGGAAAAAAGCAGTGGGGGCCGGGACAGGTGGGGTATCTCAGGCAGGACAATGCAAAGCTTCCGGAAGAGCGCTCGGGGCCAGGACCACCCTGGCTGGCCTGCAGGCACCAAGTTGGCCTGCGTGCTGTCGCTGGTGTGGCTCCACGGCCCTTCCTCTAGTCTTTCAAGCCCTTGTACATATTCAGGTATTTTACCTGGGAAGGGTGGGAACAGTTCAGCAGCAGCTGGCCTGGGGCTCAGGTCACCTTTATTCAGAGATGCCTCGGCACGGTCCCCCAGCTTTGCAATGAGGACGCTCCTTGTGTGGGGGGTGGGTTGCTGGCTGTATGGGAGATGATTCCCCAACTCTGACCAATTTCAGAATTGTTTACCGCTGGAGCAAGTGCCCTGATAGCGTTTTCCTCTGTATAACTGGTGGGTTCAGGTTTTTTTCCTTTTATGGTCCAAGTTAGCTTTTATTCCTCTATTATGTATTTATAGATATAAGCATGGATATATTTCATTCCTATAAATACATCTGTGTGAAGGGAAGAACGTTTTTCTGTTTTATTTTTAAATTTTATTTTTTATAATTTCGAAATTTAATTTTATTTACTTTTTTATACAGCAGGTTATTATTAGTTATGTATTTTATGCATATACATGTATACAGGTCAATCTCAATCTCCCAACTCATCCCACCACCACCACCCCATGGCTTCCCACACTTGGTGTCCATACGGTTGTTCTCTACCTGTGTGTCTCTATTTCTTCCCTGCAAACCAGTTCATCTGTACCATTTTTTAGGTTCCACATATATGCATTAATATACAATATTTGTTTTCCTCTTTCTGACTTACTTCATTCTGTATGACAGTCTCTAGATCCATCGATGTCTCTACAAATGACCCAGTTTCATACCTTTTTATGGCCGAGTAATATTCCATTTGATATATGTACCCCATCTTTATCCATTCATCTGTCTGTGGGCATTTAGGTTGCTTCCATTACCTGGCTATTGTAAATAGTGCTGCAATGAACGTTGTGTTGAATGTGCCTTTTTGATTTATGGTTTTCTCTGGGTATATGCCCAGAAGTGGGATTGCTGGATCAGATGGTAATTCTATTTCTAGTTTTTTTTAAGGAAACTCCATAGTGTTCTCCATACTGACTGTATCAATTTACATTCCCACCAATAGTGGAAGAGGGCTCCTTTTGTCCACACCCTCCCCAGAATTTGTTGTTTCTAGATTTTCTGATGATGCCGATTCTAACAGGTGTGAGGTGATACCTCATTGTAGTTTTGATTTGCATTTCTCTAATAATTAGTGCTGTTGAGCAGCTTTTCATGTGCGTCTTGGCCATCTCTGTGTCTTCTTTGAAGAAACGTCTCTTTAGATATTCTGCCAATGTTTGTATTGGGTTGTTTGTTTTTTTAATATTAAGCTGCATGAGCTGTTTATATATATTGGACATTAAACCTTTGTCCATTGATTCGTTTGCAACGATTTTCGCCCCTTCTGAGGGATGCCTTTTTCCATTCCCGTTTTTTTAACCAAAAAAGGAAAGAAAGAAAACGAAGCAGAAAACTAATGTGCGTAAAATATGCCTTTTGAAACGGTCGTTTTGAAATATGGACGTCCTTTGAATTTTTTGGTCGATATGTGACCCCAGGATTTGTTTTCAGGGCAGGTGTCATTTACCGGCCTGCAATGATTTTGAATATCAACTGACCATTAGCGCTGGGATTAAAGCTGCTGTTGTGTGAAACGGCCACAAGGTGGCAGCAGTTCTCCCTTACCAATTCTGGTTACTAGGGCAACAGAGCCTCAATGGAAGTCGTGTTCTAGATTGGAATTTAGAATGGAATGTGCCAGGAGAAAGCCCCTCAAGTTTGTCTCCCTACTTCTGGTTCGTGTTTTTAATTTAATTTTTATTTTTTATTACAGCAAGTTTGATTACAATGTTTGGCTTGTTGGAGGTGTGGAAGATGTGGTTCTTTTACACATATACAGATGTCTGTTTTTCCTGGGATCCTTTTCCCATGTACGTTATGACAGAATGTTGAGTAGTCTTTTGGTATTCCGTACGTCTTTGGTGATTATATATGTCACCTGTGTTTGTATATGTCTGTTAACCCCGATATCGTAATGAAACCAATCCTCACACCTTTCCATTGGTGAACCATAAGTTTGTTTAATGAATCTGTGATTGCCCTTCTCCGTGGAAATATCTGCCCTGGTATCCATTTTTAGGTAACAACTATAAGTGATATGATATGATATGTGTCTTTCACTTTCTGACTTACTACATGTCACGTGATTACCTCTAGACTCATCTACGGTGCTGCAAATGGCATTGTGTCCTTTTTCTCCTTGCCTTCTATTCTGACTTAGCGAGGTCCATTTTCAACAATGTGATTCCCTGCGGGTTGTGGATTAGCTGACGTGGGCAGCCTTATCCTGCCGGCCGGCCCTCCCCAGGTGTGCCTGGTTGAGGTCAATATAAACAGCGCTCCAGGCAGCAATAGCCCCTGAACCTGTGCCTGACTCCATATTCTCTGCCCCGTCAGCAGTCTCGGGGCTGTGCTGGTGGGAGGGAGTGAGGGGCCACAGCTTTGTTGGTGGCCCGGTGTGAGTGGGGTTCTGCTGACCTTTCTGCAGGAGTTGCCAGGCTGCCTCCTGTAAAGAAGAGGATGTGTCACCCATACCTTCCGCTGGAATTTCTCTCCGGACAGAGGTGAGGAAGGAAAAAAGCAGTGGGTGCCGGGACAGGTGGGGTATCTCAGGCAGGACAATGGAAAGCTTCCGGAATAGCGCCCGGGGCCAGGACCACCCTGGCTGGCCTGCAGGCACCAAGTTGGCCTGCGTGCTGTCGCTGGTGTGGCTCCACGGCCCTTCCTCTAGTCTTTCAAGCCCTTGTACATATTCAGGTGTTTTACCTGGGAAGGGTGGGAACAGTTCAGCAGCAGCTGGCCTGGGACTCAGCTCACCTTTATTCAGAGATGCCTCGGCACGGTCCCCCAGCTTTGCAATGAGGACGCTCCTTGTGTGGGGGGTGGGTTGCTGGCTGTATGGGAGATGATTCCCCAACTCTGACCAATTTCAGAATTGTTTACCGCTGGAGCAAGTGCCCTGATAGCGTTTTCCTCTGTATAACTGGTGGGTTCAGGTTTTTCTCCTTTTATGGTCCAAGTTAGCTTTTATTCCTCTATTATGTATTTATAGATATAAGCATGGATATAATTCATTCCTATAAATACATCTGTGTGAAGGGAAGAACGTTTTTCTGTTTTATTTTTAAATTTTATTTTTTATAATTTCGAAATTTAATTTTATTTACTTTTTTATACAGCAGGTTATTATTAGTTATGTATTTTATGCATATACATGTATACAGGTCAATCTCAGTCTCCCAACTCATCCCACCACCACCACCCCATGGCTTCCCACACTTGGTGTCCATACGTTTGTTCTCTACCTGTGTGTCTCTATTTCTTCCCTGCAAACCAGTTCATCTGTACCATTTTTTAGGTTCCACATATATGCATTTATATACAATATTTGTTTTCCGCTTTCTGACTTACTTCATTCTGTATGACAGTCTCTAGATCCATCGATGTCTCTACAAATGACCCAGTTTCATTCCTTTTGATGGCCGAGTAATATTCCATTTGATATATGTACCCCATCTTTATCCATTCATCTGTCTGTGGGCATTTAGGTTGCTTCCATTACCTGGCTATTGTAAATAGTGCTGCAATGAACATTGTGGTGAATGTGCCTTTTTGATTTATGGTTTTCTCTGGGTATATGCCCAGAAGTGGGATTGCTGGATCAGATGGTAATTCTATTTCTAGTTTTTTTTAAGGAAACTCCATAGTGTTCTCCATACTGACTGTATCAATTTACATTCCCACCAATAGTGGAAGAGGGCTCCTTTTGTCCACACCCTCCCCAGAATTTGTTGTTTCTAGATTTTCTGATGATGCCGATTCTAACAGGTGTGAGGTGATACCTCATTGTAGTTTTGATTTGCATTTCTCTAATAATTAGTGCTGTTGAGCAGCTTTTCATGTGCGTCTTGGCCATCTCTGTGTCTTCTTTAAAGAAACGTCTCTTTAGATCTTCTGCCCATTTTTGTATTGGGTTGTTTGTTTTTTTAATATTAAGCTGCATGAGCTGTTTATATATATTGGAGATTAAACCTCTGTCCATTGATTCGTTTGCAACGATTTTCGCCCCTTCTGAGGGATGCCTTTTTCCATTCCCGTTTTTTTAACCAAAAAAGAAAGAAAGAAAAAGAAGCAGAAAACTAATGTGCATAAAATATGCCTTTTGAAGCGGTCGTTTTGAAATATGGACGTCCTTTGAATTTTTTGGTCGATATGTGACCCCAGGATTTGTTTTCAGGGCAGGTGTCATTTACAGGCCTGCAATGATTTTGAATATCAACTGACCATTAGCGCTGGGATTAAAGCTGCTGTTGTGTGAAACGGCCACAAGGTGGCAGCAGTTCTCCCTTACCAATTCTGGTTACTAGGGCAACAGAGCCTCAATGGAAGTCGTGTTCTAGATTGGAATTTAGAATGGAATGTGCCAGGAGAAAGCCCCTCAAGTTTGTCTCCCTACTTCTGGTTCGTGTTTTTAATTTAATTTTTATTTTTTATTACAGCAAGGTTGATTACAATGTTTGGCTTGTTGGAGGTGTGGAAGATGTGGTTCTTTTACACATATACAGATGTCTGTTTTTCCTGGGATCCTTTTCCCATGTACGTTATGACAGAATGTTGAGTAGTCTTTTGGTATTCCGTACGTCTTTGGTGATTATATATGTCACCTGTGTTTGTATAAGTCTATTAACCCCGATATCGTAATGAAACCAATCCTCACACCTTTCCATGGGTGAACCATAAGTTTGTTTAATGAATCTGTGATTGCCCTTCTCCGTGGAAATATCTGCCCTGGTATCCATTTTTAGGTAACACCTATAAGTGATATGATATGATATGTGTCTTTCACTTTCTGACTTACTACATGTCACGTGATTACCTCTAGACTCATCTACGGTGCTGCAAATGGCATTGTGTCCTTTTTTTCCTTGCCTTCTATTCTGACTTAGCGAGGTCCATTTTCAACAATGTGATTCCTTGCGGGTTGTGGATTAGCTGACGTGGGCAGCCTTATCCAGCCGGCCGGCCCTCCCCAGGTGTGCCTGGTTGAGGTCAATATAAACAGCGCTCCAGGCAGCAATAGCCCCTGAACCTGTGCCTGACTCCATATTCTCTGCCCCGTCAGCAGTCTCGGGGCTGTGCTGGTGGGAGGGAGTGAGGGGCCACAGCTTTGTTGGTGGCCCGGTGTGAGTGGGGTTCTGCTGACCTTTCTGCAGGAGTTGCCAGGCTGCCTCCCGTAAAGAAGAGGATGTGTCACCCATACCTTCCGCTGGAATTTCTCTCTGGACAGAGGTGAGGAAGGAAAAAAGCAGTGGGGGCCGGGACAGGTGTGGTATCTCAGGCAGGACAATGGAAAGCTTCCGGAAGAGCGCCCGGGGCCAGGACCACCCTGGCTGGCCTGCAGGCACCAAGTTGGCCTGCGTGCTGTCGCTGGTGTGGCTCCACGGCCCTTCCTCTAGTCCTTCAAGCCCTTGTACATATTCAGGTGTTTTACCTGGGAAGGGTGGGAACAGTTCAGCAGCAGCTGGCCTGGGGCTCAGCTCACCTTTATTCAGAGATGCCTCGGCACGGTCCCCCAGCTTTGCAATGAGGACGCTCCTTGTGTGGGGGGTGGGTTGCTGGCTGTATGGGAGATGATTCCCCACCTCTGACCAATTTCAGAATTGTTTACCGCTGGAGCAAGTGCCCTGATAGCGTTTTCCTCTGTATAACTGGTGGGTTCAGGTTTTTCTCCTTTTATGGTCCAAGTTAGCTTTTATTCCTCTATTATGTATTTATAGATATAAGCATGGAAATAATTCATTCCTATAAATACATCTGTGTGAAGGGAAGAACTTTTTTATTTTTAAATTTTATTTTTTATAATTTTGAAATTTAATTTTATTTACTTTTTTATACAGCAGGTTATTATTAGTTATGTATTTTATGCATATACATGTATACAGGTCAATCTCAATCTCCCAACTCATCCCACCACCACCACCCCATGGCTTCCCACACTTGGTGTCCATACGGTTGTTCTCTACCTGTGTGTCTCTATTTCTTCCCTGCAAACCAGTTCATCTGTACCATTTTTTAGGTTCCACATATATGCATTAATATACAATATTTGTTTTCCTCTTTCTGACCTACTTCATTCTGTATGACAGTCTCTAGATCCATTGATGTCTCTACAAATGACCCAGTTTCATTCCCTTTTATGGCCGAGTAATATTCCATTTTATATATGTACCCCAATTTTATCCGTTCATCTGTCTGTGGGCATTTAGGTTGCTTCCATTACCTGGCTATTGTAAATAGTGCTGCAATGAACATTGTGGTGAATGTGCCTTTTTGATTTATGGTTTTCTCTGGGTGTATGCCCAGAAGTGGGATTGCTGGATCAGATGGTAATTCTATTTCTAGTTTTTTTAAGGAAACTCCATAGTGTTCTCCATACTGACTGTATCAATTTACATTCCCACCTATAGTGGAAGAGGGCTCCTTTTGTCCACACCCTCCCCAGAATTTGTTGTTTCTAGATTTTCTGATGATGCCGATTCTAACAGGTGTGAGGTGATACCTCATTGTAGTTTTGATTTGCATTTCTCTAATAATTAGTGCTGTTGAGCAGCTTTTCAGGTGCGTCTTGGCCATCTCTGTGTCTTCTTTGAAGAAACGTCTCTTTAGATATTCTGCCAATGTTTGTATTGGGTTGTTTGTTTTTTTAATATTAAGCTGCATGAGCTGTTTATATATATTGGACATTAAACCTTTGTCCATTGATTCGTTTGCAACGATTTTCGCCCCTTCTGAGGGATGCCTTTTTCCATTCCCGTTTTTTTAACCAAAAAAGAAAGAAAGAAAAAGAAGCAGAAAACTAATGTGCATAAAATATGCCTTTTGAAACGGTCGTTTTGAAATATGGACGTCCTTTGAATTTTTTGGTCGATATGTGACCCCAGGATTTGTTTTCAGGGCAGGTGTCATTTACAGGCCTGCAATGATTTTGAATATCAACTGACCATTAGCGCTGGGATTAAAGCTGCTGTTGTGTGAAACGGCCACAAGGTGGCAGCAGTTCTCCCTTACCAATTCTGGTTACTAGGGCAACAGAGCCTCAATGGAAGTCGTGTTCTAGATTGGAATTTAGAATGGAATGTGCCAGGAGAAAGCCCCTCAAGTTTGTCTCCCTACTTCTGGTTCGTGTTTTTAATTTAATTTTTATTTTTTATTACAGCAAGTTTGATAACAATGTTTGGCTTGTTGGAGGTGTGGAAGATGTGGTTCTTTTACACATATACAGATGTCTGTTTTTCCTGGGATCCTTTTCCCATGTACGTTATGACAGAATGTTGAGTAGTCTTTTGGTATTCGGTAGGTCTTTGGTGATTATATATGTCACCTGTGTTTGTATAAGTCTGTTAACGCCGATATCGTAATGAAACCAATCCTCACACATTTCCATTGGTGAACCATAAGTTTGTTTAATGAATCTGTGATTGCCCTTCTCCGTGGAAATATCTGCCCTGGTATCCATTTTTAGGTAACACCTATAAGTGATATGATATGATATGTGTCTTTCACTTTCTGACTTACTACATGTCACGTGATTACCTCTAGACTCATCTACGGTGCTGCAAATGGCATTGTGTCCTTTTTTTCCTTGCCTTCTATTCTGACTTAGCGAAGTCCATTTTCAACAATGTGATTCCCTGCGGGTTGTGGATTAGCTGACGTGGGCAGCCTTATCCTGCCGGCCGGCCCTCCCCAGGTGTGCCTGGTTGAGGTCAATATAAACAGCGCTCCAGGCAGCAATAGCCCCTGAACCTGTGCCTGACTCCATATTCTCTGCCCCGTCAGCAGTCTCGGGGCTGTGCTGGTGGGAGGGAGTGAGGGGCCACAGCTTTGTTGGTGGCCCGGTGTGAGTGGGGTTCTGCTGACCTTTCTGCAGGAGTTGCCAGGCTGCCTCCTGTAAAGAAGAGGATGTGTCACCCATACCTTCCGCTGGAATTTCTCTCCGGACAGAGGTGAGGAAGGAAAAAAGCAGTGGGGGCCGGGACAGGTGGGGTATCTCAGGCAGGACAATGGAAAGCTTCCGGAAGAGGGCCCGGGGCCAGGACCACCCTGGCTGGCCTGCAGGCACCAAGTTGGCCTGCGTGCTGTCGCTGGTGTGGCTCCACGGCCCTTCCTCTAGTCTTTCAAGCCTTGTACATATTCAGGTGTTTTACCTGGGAAGGGTGGGAACAGTTCAGCAGCAGCTGGCCTGGGGCTCAGCTCACCTTTATTCAGAGATGCCTCGGCACGGTCCCCCAGCTTTGCAATGAGGACGCTCCTTGTGTGGGGGGTGGGTTGCTGGCTGTATGGGAGATGATTCCCCACCTCTGACCAATTTCAGAATTGTTTACCACTGGAGCAAGTGCCCTGATAGCGTTTTCCTCTGTATAACTGGTGGGTTCAGGTTTTTCTCCTTTTATGGTCCAAGTTAGCTTTTATTCCTCTATTATGTATTTATAGATATAAGCATGGAAATAATTCATTCCTATAAATACATCTGTGTGAAGGGAAGAACGTTTTTCTGTTTTATTTTTAAATTTTATTTTTTATAATTTCGAAATTTAATTTTATTTACTTTTTTATACAGCAGGTTATTATTAGTTATGTATTTTATGCATATACACGTATACAGGTCAATCTCAGTCTCCCAACTCATCCCACCACCACCACCCCATGGCTTCCCACACTTGGTGTCCATACGTTTGTTCTCTACCTGTGTGTCTGTATTTCTTCCCTGCAAACCAGTTCATCTGTACCATTTTTTAGGTTCCACATATATGCATTAATATACAATATTTGTTTTCCTCTTTCTGACTTACTTCATTCTGTATGACAGTCACTAGATCCATTGATGTCTCTACAAATCACCCAGTTTCATTCCTTTTTATGGCCGAGTAATATTCCATTTTATATATGTACCCCAATTTTATCCGTTCATCTGTCTGTGGGCATTTAGGTTGCTTCCATTACCTGGCTATTGTAAATAGTGCTGCAATGAACATTGTGGTGAATGTGCCTTTTTGATTTATGGTTTTCTCTGGGTATATGCCCAGAAGTGGGATTGCTGGATCAGATGGTAATTCTATTTCTAGTTTTTTTTAAGGAAACTCCATAGTGTTCTCCATACTGACTGTATCAATTTACATTCCCACCAATAGTGGAAGAGGGCTCCTTTTGTCCACACCCTCCCCAGAATTTGTTGTTTCTAGATTTTCTGATGATGCCGATTCTAACAGGTGTGAGGTGATACCTCATTGTAGTTTTGATTTGCATTTCTCTAATAATTAGTGCTGTTGAGCAGCTTTTCATGTGCGTCTTGGCCATCTCTGTGTCTTCTTTAAAGAAACGTCTCTTTAGATCTTCTGCCCATTTTTGTATTGGGTTGTTTGTTTTTTAATATGAAGCTGCATGAGCTGTTTATATATATTGGAGATTAAACCTTTGTCCATTGATTCGTTTGCAACGATTTTCGCCCCTTCTGAGGGATGCCTTTTTACATTCCCGTTTTTTAAACAAAAAAGGAAAGAAAAAAAATAAGCAGAACACTAATGTGCGTAAAGTATGGCTTTTGAAACGGTCGTTTTGAAATACGGGCGTCCTTTGAATTTTTTGGTCGATATGTGACCCCAGGATTTGTTTTCAGGGCAGGTGTCATTTACCGGCCTGCAATGATTTTGAATATCAACTGACCATTAGCGCTGGGATTAAAGCTGCTGTTGTGTGAAACGGCCACAAGGTGGCAGCAGTTCTCCCTTACCAATTCTGGTTACTAGGGCAACAGAGCCTCAATGGAAGTCGTGTTCTAGATTGGAATTTAGAATGGAATGTGCCAGGAGAAAGCCCCTCAAGTTTGTCTCCCTACTTCTGGTTCGTGTTTTTAATTTCATTTTTATTTTTTATTACAGCAAGTTTGATTACAATGTTTGGCTTGTTGGAGGTGTGGAAGATGTGGTTCTTTTACACATATACAGATGTCTGTTTTTCCTGGGATCCTTTTCCCATGTACGTTATGACAGAATGTTGAGTAGTCTTTTGGTATTCGGTAGGTCTTTGGTGATTATATATGTCACCTGTGTTTGTATAAGTCTGTTAACGCCGATATCGTAATGAAACCAATCCTCACACCTTTCCATTGGTGAACCATAAGTTTGTTTAATGAATCTGTGATTGCCCTTCTCCGTGGAAATATCTGCCCTGGTATCCATTTTTAGGTAACACCTATAAGTGATATGATATGATATGTGTCTTTCACTTTCTGACTTACTACATGTCACGTGATTACCTCTAGACTCATCTACGGTGCTGCAAATGGCATTGTGTCCTTTTTTTCCTTGCCTTCTATTCTGACTTAGCGAGGTCCATTTTCAACAATGTGATTCCCTGCGGGTTGTGGATTAGCTGACGTGGGCAGCCTTATCCTGCCGGCCGGCCCTCCCCAGGTGTGCCTGGTTGAGGTCAATATAAACAGCGCTCCAGGCAGCAATAGCCCCTGAACCTGTGCCTGACTCCATATTCTCTGCCCCGTCAGCAGTCTCGGGGCTGTGCTGGTGGGAGGGAGTGAGGGGCCACAGCTTTGTTGGTGGCCCGGTGTGAGTGGGGTTCTGCTGACCTTTCTGCAGGAGTTGCCAGGCTGCCTCCTGTAAAGAAGAGGATGTGTCACCCATACCTTCCGCTGGAATTTCTCTCCGGACAGAGGTGAGGAAGGAAAAAAGCAGTGGGGGCCGGGACAGGTGTGGTATCTCAGGCAGGACAATGGAAAGCTTCCGGAAGAGCGCCCGGGGCCAGGACCACCCTGGCTGGCCTGCAGGCACCAAGTTGGCCTGCGTGCTGTCGCTGGTGTGGCTCCACGGCCCTTCCTCTAGTCTTTCAAGCCTTGTACATATTCAGGTGTTTTACCTGGGAAGGGTGGGAACAGTTCAGCAGCAGCTGGCCTGGGGCTCAGCTCACCTTTATTCAGAGATGCCTCGGCACGGTCCCCCAGCTTTGCAATGAGGACGCTCCTTGTGTGGGGGGTGGGTTGCTGGCTGTATGGGAGATGATTCCCCACCTCTGACCAATTTCAGAATTGTTTACCACTGGAGCAAGTGCCCTGATAGCGTTTTCCTCTGTATAACTGGTGGGTTCAGGTTTTTCTCCTTTTATGGTCCAAGTTAGCTTTTATTCCTCTATTATGTATTTATAGATATAAGCATGGAAATAATTCATTCCTATAAATACATCTGTGTGAAGGGAAGAACGTTTTTCTGTTTTATTTTTAAATTTTATTTTTTATAATTTCGAAATTTAATTTTATTTACTTTTTTATACAGCAGGTTATTATTAGTTATGTATTTTATGCATATACACGTATACAGGTCAATCTCAGTCTCCCAACTCATCCCACCACCACCACCCCATGGCTTCCCACACTTGGTGTCCATACGTTTGTTCTCTACCTGTGTGTCTCTATTTCTTCCCTGCAAACCAGTTCATCTGTACCATTTTTTAGGTTCCACATATATGCATTAATATACAATATTTGTTTTCCTCTTTCTGACTTACTTCATTCTGTATGACAGTCTCTAGATCCATCGATGTCTCTACAAATGACCAGTTTCATTCCTTTTTATGGCCGAGTAATATTCCATTTTATATATGTACCCCAATTTTATCCATTCATCTGTCTGTGGGCATTTAGGTTGCTTCCATTACCTGGCTATTGTAAATAGTGTTGCAATGAACATTGTGGTGAATGTGCCTTTCTGATTTATGGTTTTCTCTGGGTATATGCCCAGAAGTGGGATTGCTGGATCAGATGGTAATTCTATTTCTAGGTTTTTTAAGGAAACTCCATAGTGTTCTCCATAGTGACTGTATCATTTTACATTCCCACCAATAGTGGAAGAGGGCTCCTTTTGTCCACACCCTCCCCAGAATTTGTTGTTTGTAGATTTTCTGATGATGCCGATCCTAACAGGTGTGAGGTGATACCTCATTGTAGTTTTGATTTGCATTTCTCTAATAATTAGTGCTGTTGAGCAGCTTTTCATGTGCGTCTTGGCCATCTCTGAGTCTTCTTTAAAGAAACGTCTCTTTAGATCTTCTGCCCATTTTTGTATTGGGCTGTTTGTTTTTTTAATATTAAGCTGCATGAGCTGTTTATATATATTGGAGATTAAACCTTTGTCCATTGATTCATTTGCAACTATTGTCGCCCCTTCTGAGGGATGCCTTTTTCCATTTCCGTTTTTTAACCAAAAAAGAAAGAAAGAAAAAGAAGCAGAACACTAATGTACATAAAATATGCCTTTTGAAACGGTCGTTTTGACGTATGGACGTCCTTTGAATTTTTTGGTCGATATGTGACCCCAGGATTTGCTTCCAGGGCAGGTGTCATTTACAGGCCTGCAATGATTTTGAATATCAACTGACCATTAGCGCTGGGATTAAAGCTGCTGTTGTGTGAAACGGCCACAAGGTGGCAGCAGTTCTCCCTTACCAAATCTGGTTACTAGGGCAGCAGAGCCTCAATGGAAGTCGTGTTCTAGATTGGAATTTAGAATGGAATGTGCCAGGAGAAAGCACCTCAAGTTTGTCTCCCTACTTCTTGTTCGTGTTTTTAATTTAATTTTTATTTTTTATTACAGCAAGGTTGATTACAATGTTTGGCTTGTTGGAGGTGTGGAAGATGTGGTTCTTTTACACATATACAGATGTCTGTTTTTCCTGGGATCCTTTTCCCATGTACGTTATGACAGAATGTTGAGTAGTCTTTTGGTATTCCGTAGGTGTTTGGTGATTATATATGTCACCTGTGTTTGTGTAAGTCTGTTAAACCCGATATCGTAATGAAACCAATACTCACACCTTTCCATTGGTGAACCATAAGTTTGTTTAATGAATCTGTGATTGCCCTTCTCCGTGGAAATATCTGCCCTGGTATCCATTTTTAGGTAACACCTATAAGTGATATGATATGATATGTGTCTTTCACTTTCTGACTTACTACATGTCACGTAATTACCTCTAGACTCATCTACGGTGCTGCAAATGGCATTGTGTCCTTATTTTCCTTGGCTTCTATTCTGCCTTAGCGAGGTCCATTTTCAACAATGTGATTAACTGAGGGTTGTGGATTAGCTGACCTGGGCAGCCTTACCCTGCCGGCCGGCCCTCCCCAGGTGTGCCTGGTTGAGGTCAATATAAACAGCGCTCCAGGCAGCAATAGCCCCTGAACCTGTGCCTGACTCCATATTCTCTGCCCCGTCAGCAGTCTCGGGGCTGAGCTTGTGGGAGGGAATGAGGGGCCACAGCTTTGTTGGCGGCCCAGTGTGTGTGGGGCACTGCTGGCCTTTCTGCAGGAGTTGCCAGGCTGCCACCTGTAAAGAAGAGGATGTGTCACCCATACCTTCCGCTGGAATTTCTCTCCGGACAGAGGTGAGGAAGGAAAAAAGCAGTGGGGGCCGGGACAGGTGGGGTATCTCAGGCAGGACAATGGAAAGCTTCCGGAAGAGGGCCCGGTGCCAGGACCACCCTGGCTGGCCTGCAGGCACCAAGTTGGCCTGCGTGCTGTCGCTGGTGTGGCTCCACGGCCCTTCCTCTAGTCTTTCAAGCCCTTGTACATATTCAGGTGTTTTACCTGGGAAGGGTGGGAACAGTTCAGCAGCAGCTGGCCTGGGGCTCAGCTCACCTTTATTCAGAGATGCCTCGGCACGGTCCCCCAGCTTTGCAATGAGGACGCTCCTTGTGTGGGGGGTGGGTTGCTGGCGGTATGGGAGATGATTCCCCACCTCTGACCAATTTCAGAATTGTTTACCGCTGGAGCAAGTGCCCTGATCGCGTTTTCCTCTGTATAACTGGTGGGTTCAGGTTTTTCTTCTTTTATGGTTCAAGTTAGCTTGTATTCCTCTTTTATTTATTTATAGATATAAGCATGGAAATAATTCATTCCTATAAATACATCTGTGTGAAGGGAAGAACTTTTTTCTCTTTTATTTTTAAATTTTATTTTTTATAATTTTGAAACTTAATTTTATTTACTTTTTTATACAGCAGGTTATTATTAGTTATGTATTTTATGCATATACATGTATACAGGTCAATCTCAAGCTCCCAACTCATCCCACCACCACCACCCCATGGCTTCCCACACTTAGTGTCCATACGTTTGTTCTCTACCTGTGTGTCTCTATTTCTTCCCTGCAAACCAGTTCATCTGTACCATCTTTTAGGTTCCACATATATGCATTTATATACAATATTTGTTTTCCTCTTTCTGACTTACTTCATTCTGTATGACAGTCTCTAGATCCATCGATGTCTCTACAAATGACCCAGTTTCATTCCTTTTTATGGCCGAGTAATATTCCATTTTATATATGTACCCCAATTTTATCCATTCATCTGTCTGTGGGCATTTAGGTTGCTTCCATTACCTGGCTATTGTAAATAGTGCTGCAATGAACATTGTGGTGAATGTGCCTTTTTGATTTATGGTTTTCTCTGGGTATATGCCCAGAAGTGGGATTGCTGGATCAGATGGTAATTCTATTTCTAGTTTTTTTAAGGAAACTCCATAGTGTTCTCCATAGTGACTGTATCAATTTACATTCCCACCAATAGTGGAAGAGGGCTCCTTTTGTCCACACCCTCCCCAGAATTTGTTGTTTCTAGATTTTCTGATGATGCCGATTCTAACAGGTGTGAGGTGATACCTCATTGTTGTTTTGATTTGCATTTCTCTAATAATTAGTGCTGTTGAGCAGCTTTTCATGTGCGTCTTGGCCATCTCTGTGTCTTCTTTAAAGAAACGTCTCTTTAGATCTTCTGCCCATTTTTGTATTGGGTTGTTTGTTTTTTTAATATTAAGCTGCATGAGCTGTTTATATACATTGGAGATTAAACCTCTGTCCATTGATTCGTTTGCAACGATTTTCGCCCCTTCTGAGGGATGCCTTTTTCCATTCCCGTTTTTTTAACCAAAAAAGAAAGAAAGAAAAAGAAGCAGAAAACTAATGTGCATAAAATATGCCTTTTGAAGCGGTCGTTTTGAAATATGGACGTCCTTTGAATTTTTTGGTCGATATGTGACCCCAGGATTTGTTTTCAGGGCAGGTGTCATTTACAGGTCTGCAATGATTTTGAATATCAACTGACCATTAGCGCTGGGATTAAAGCTGCTGTTGTGTGAAACGGCCACAAGGTGGCAGCAGTTCTCCCTTACCAATTCTGGTTACTAGGGCAACAGAGCCTCAATGGAAGTCGTGTTCTAGATTGGAATTTAGAATGGAATGTGCCAGGAGAAAGCCCCTCAAGTTTGTCTCCCTACTTCTTGTTTGTGTTTTTAATTTAATTTTTATTTTTTATGACAGCAAGTTTGATTACAATGTTTGGCTTGTTGGAGGTGTGGAAGATGTGGTTCTTTTACACATATACAGATGTCTGTTTTTCCTGGGATCCTTTTCCCATGTACGTTATGACAGAATGTTGAGTAGTCTTTTGGTATTCCGTAGGTGTTTGGTGATTATATATGTCACCTGTGTTTGTATAAGTCTGTTAACCCCGATATCGTAATGAAACCAATCCTCACACCTTTCCATTGGTGAACCATAAGTTTGTTTAATGAATCTGTGATTGCCCTTCTCCGTGGAAATATCTGCCCTGGTATCCATTTTTAGGTAACACCTATAAGTGATATGATATGATATGTGTCTTTCACTTTCTGACTTACTACATGTCACGTGATTACCTCTAGACTCATCTACGGTGCTGCAAATGGCATTGTGTCCTTTTTTTCCTTGCCTTCTATTCTGACTTAGCGAGGTCCATTTTCAACAATGTGATTCCCTGCGGGTTGTGGATTAGCTGACGTGGGCAGCCTTATCCTGCCGGCCGGCCCTCCCCAGGTGTGCCTGGTTGAGGTCAATATAAACAGCGCTCCAGGCAGCAATAGCCCCTGAACCTGTGCCTGACTCCATATTCTCTGCCCCGTCAGCAGTCTCGGGGCTGTGCTGGTGGGTGGGAGTGAGGGGCCACAGCTTTGTTGGTGGCCCGGTGTGAGTGGGGTTCTGCTGACCTTTTTGCAGGAGTTGCCAAGCTGCCTCCTGTAAAGAAGAGGATGTGTCACCCATACCTTCCGCTGGAATTTCTCTCCGGACAGAGGTGAGGAAGGAAAAAAGCAGTGGGGGCCGGGACAGGTGGGGTATCTCAGGCAGGACAATGGAAAGCTTCCGGAAGAGGGCCCGGGTCCAGGACCACCCTGGCTGGCGTGCAGGCACCAAGTTGGCCTGCGTGCTGTCGCTGGTGTGGCTCCACGGCCCTTCCTCTAGTCTTTCAAGCCCTTGTACATATTCAGGTGTTTTACCTGGGAAGGGTGGGAACAGTTCAGCAGCAGCTGGCCTGGGGCTCAGCTCACCTTTATTCAGAGATGCCTCGGCACGGTCCCCCAGCTTTGCAATGAGGACGCTCCTTGTGTGCGGGGTGGGTTGCTGGCTGTATGGGAGATGATTCCCCACCTCTGACCAATTTCAGAATTGTTTACCGCTGGAGCAAGTGCCCTGATAGCGTTTTCCTCTGTATAACTGGTGGGTTCAGGTTTTTCTTCTTTTATGGTTCAAGTTAGCTTTTATTCCTCTTTTATGTATTTATAGATATAAGCATGGAAATAATTCATTCCTATAAATACATCTGTGTGAAGCGAAGAACTTTTTTCTCTTTTATTTTTAAATTTTATTTTTTATAATTTTGAAATTTAATTTTATTTACTTTTTTATACAGCAGGTTATTATTAGTTATGAATTTTATGCATATATATGTATACAGGTCAATCTCAATCTCCCAACTCATCCCACCACCACCACCCCATGGCTTCGCACACTTGGTGTCCATACGTTTGTTCTCTACCTGTGTGTCTCTATTTCTTCCCTGCAAACCAGGTCATCTGTACCATATTTTAGGTTCCACATATATGCATTAATATACAATATTTGTTTTCCTCTTTCTGACTTACTTCATTCTGTATGACAGTCTCTAGATCCATCGATGTCTCTACAAATGACCCAGTTTCATTCCTTTTTATGGCCGAGTAATATTCCATTTTATATATGTACCCCAATTTTATCCATTCATCTGTCTGTGGGCATTTAGGTTGCTTCCATTACCTGGCTATTGTAAATAGTGCTGCAATGAACATTGTGGTGAATGTGCCTTTTTGATTTATGGTTTTCTCTGGGTATATGCCCAGAAGTGGGATTGCTGGATCAGATGGTAATTCTATTTCTAGTTTTTTTAAGGAAACTCCATAGTGTTCTCCATAGTGACTGTATCAATTTACATTCCCATCAATAGTGGAAGAGGGCTCCTTTTGTCCACACCCTCCCCAGAATTTGTTGTTTCTAGATTTTCTGATGATGCCGATTCTAACAGGTGTGAGGTGATACCTCATTGTAGTTTTGATTTGCATTTCTCTAATAATTAGTGCTGTTGAGCAGCTTTTCATGTGCGTCTTGGCCATCTCTGTGTCTTCTTTAAAGAAACGTCTCTTTAGATCTTCTGCCCATTTTTGTATTGGGTTGTTTGTTTTTTTAATATTAAGCTGCATGAGCTGTTTATATATATTGGAGATTAAACCTCTGTCCATTGATTCGTTTGCAACGATTTTCGCCCCTTCTGAGGGATGCCTTTTTCCATTCCCGTTTTTTTAACCAAAAAAGAAAGAAAGAAAAAGAAGCAGAAAACTAATGTGCATAAAATATGCCTTTTGAAGCGGTCGTTTTGAAATATGGACGTCCTTTGAATTTTTTGGTCGATATGTGACCCCAGGATTTGTTTTCAGGGCAGGTGTTATTTACAGGTCTGCAATGATTTTGAATATCAACTGACCATTAGCGCTGGGATTAAAGCTGCTGTTGTGTGAAACGGCCACAAGGTGGCAGCAGTTCTCCCTTACCAATTCTGGTTACTAGGGCAACAGAGCCTCAATGGAAGTCGTGTTCTAGATTGGAATTTAGAATGGAATGTGCCAGGAGAAAGCCCCTCAAGTTTGTCTCCCTACTTCTTGTTTGTGTTTTTAATTTAATTTTTATTTTTTATGACAGCAAGTTTGATTACAATGTTTGGCTTGTTGGAGGTGTGGAAGATGTGGTTCTTTTACACATATACAGATGTCTGTTTTTCCTGGGATCCTTTTCCCATGTACGTTATGACAGAATGTTGAGTAGTCTTTTGGTATTCCGTAGGTGTTTGGTGATTATATATGTCACCTGTGTTTGTATAAGTCTGTTAACCCCGATATCGTAATGAAACCAATCCTCACACCTTTCCATTGGTGAACCATAAGTTTGTTTAATGAATCTGTGATTGCCCTTCTCCGTGGAAATATCTGCCCTGGTATCCATTTTTAGGTAACACCTATAAGTGATATGATATGATATGTGTCTTTCACTTTCTGACTTACTACATGTCACGTGATTACCTCTAGACTCATCTACGGTGCTGCAAATGGCATTGTGTCCTTTTTTTCCTTGCCTTCTATTCTGACTTAGCGAGGTCCATTTTCAACAATGTGATTCCCTGCGGGTTGTGGATTAGCTGACGTGGGCAGCCTTATCCTGCCGGCCGGCCCTCCCCAGGTGTGCCTGGTTGAGGTCAATATAAACAGCGCTCCAGGCAGCAATAGCCCCTGAACCTGTGCCTGACTCCATATTCTCTGCCCCGTCAGCAGTCTCGGGGCTGTGCTGGTGGGTGGGAGTGAGGGGCCACAGCTTTGTTGGTGGCCCGGTGTGAGTGGGGTTCTGCTGACCTTTTTGCAGGAGTTGCCAAGCTGCCTCCTGTAAAGAAGAGGATGTGTCACCCATACCTTCCGCTGGAATTTCTCTCCGGACAGAGGTGAGGAAGGAAAAAAGCAGTGGGGGCCGGGACAGGTGGGGTATCTCAGGCAGGACAATGGAAAGCTTCCGGAAGAGGGCCCGGGTCCAGGACCACCCTGGCTGGCGTGCAGGCACCAAGTTGGCCTGCGTGCTGTCGCTGGTGTGGCTCCACGGCCCTTCCTCTAGTCTTTCAAGCCCTTGTACATATTCAGGTGTTTTACCTGGGAAGGGTGGGAACAGTTCAGCAGCAGCTGGCCTGGGGCTCAGCTCACCTTTATTCAGAGATGCCTCGGCACGGTCCCCCAGCTTTGCAATGAGGACGCTCCTTGTGTGGGGGGTGGGTTGCTGGCTGTATGGGAGATGATTCCCCACCTCTGACCAATTTCAGAATTGTTTACCGCTGGAGCAAGTGCCCTGATAGCGTTTTCCTCTGTATAACTGGTGGGTTCAGGTTTTTCTTCTTTTATGGTTCAAGTTAGCTTGTATTCCTCTTTTATGTATTTATAGATATAAGCATGGAAATAATTCATTCCTATAAATACATCTGTGTGAAGCGAAGAACTTTTTTCTCTTTTATTTTTAAATTTTATTTTTTATAATTTTGAAACTTAATTTTATTTACTTTTTTATACAGCAGGTTATTATTAGTTATGTATTTTATGCATATACATGTATACAGGTCAATCTCAAGCTCCCAACTCATCCCACCACCACCACCCCATGGCTTCCCACACTTGGTGTCCATACGTTTGTTCTCTACCTGTGTGTCTCTATTTCTTCCCTGCAAACCAGTTCATCTGTACCATTTTTTAGGTTCCACATATATGCATTAATATACAATATTTGTTTTCCTCTTTCTGACTTACTTCATTCTGTATGACAGTCTCTAGATCCATCGATGTCTCTACAAATGACCCAGTTTCATTCCTTTTTATGGCCGAGTAATATTCCATTTTATATATGTACCCCAATTTTATCCATTCATCTGTCTGTGGGCATTTAGGTTGCTTCCATTACCTGGCTATTGTAAATAGTGCTGCAATGAACATTGTGGTGAATGTGCCTTTTTGATTTATGGTTTTCTCTGGGTATATGCCCAGAAGTGGGATTGCTGGATCAGATGGTAATTCTATTTCTAGTTTTTTTAAGGAAACTCCATAGTGTTCTCCATAGTGACTGTATCAATTTACATTCCCACCAATAGTGGAAAAGGGCTCCTTTTGTCCACACCCTCCCCAGAATTTGTTGTTTGTAGATTTTCTGATGATGCCGATCCTAACAGGTGTGAGGTGATACCTCATTGTAGTTTTGATTTGCATTTCTCTAATAATTAGTGCTGTTGAGCAGCTTTTCATGTGCGTCTTGGCCATCTCTGTGTCTTCTTTAAAGAAACGTCTCTTTAGATCTTCTGCCCATTTATGTATTGGGCTGTTTGTTTTTTTAATATTAAGCTGCATGAGCTGTTTATATATATTGGAGATTAAACCTTTGTCCATTGATTCGTTTGCAACTATTTTCGCCCTTTCTGAGGGATGCCTTTTTCCATTTCCGTTTTTTAACCAAAAAAGAAAGAAAGAAAAAGAAGCAGAACACTAATGTACATAAAATATGCCTCTGAAACGGTCGTTTTGACGTATGGACGTCCTTTGAATTTTTTGGTCGATATGTGACCCCAGGATTTGCTTCCAGGGCAGGTGTCATTTACAGGCCTGCAATGATTTTGAATATCAACTGACCATTAGCGCTGGGATTAAAGCTGCTGTTGTGTGAAACGGCTCAAGGTGGCAGCAGTTCTCCCTTACCAAATCTGGTTACTAGGGCAGCAGAGCCTCAATGGAAGTCGTGTTCTAGATTGGAATTTAGAATGGAATGTGCCAGGAGAAAGCACCTCAAGTTTGTCTCCCTACTTCTTGTTTGTGTTTTTAATTTAATTTTTATTTTTTATTACAGCAAGGTTGATTACAATGTTTGGCTTGTTGGAGGTGTGGAAGATGTGGTTCTTTTACACATATACAGATGTCTGTTTTTCCTGGGATCCTTTTCCCATGTACGTTATGACAGAATGTTGAGTAGTCTTTTGGTATTCCGTAGGTGTTTGGTGATTATATATGTCACCTGTGTTTGTGTAAGTCTGTTAACCCCGATATCGTAATGAAACCAATACTCACACCTTTCCATTGGTGAACCATAAGTTTGTTTAATGAATCTGTGATTGCCCTTCTCCGTGGAAATATCTGCCCTGGTATCCATTTTTAGGTAACACCTATAAGTGATATGATATGATATGTGTCTTTCACTTTCTGACTTACTACATGTCACGTGATTACCTCTAGACTCATCTACGGTGCTGCAAATGGCATTGTGTCCTTTTTTTCCTTGCCTTCTATTCTGACTTAGCGAGGTCCATTTTCAACAATGTGATTCCCTGCGGGTTGTGGATTAGCTGACGTGGGCAGCCTTATCCTGCCGGCCGGCCCTCCCCAGGTGTGCCTGGTTGAGGTCAATATAAACAGCGCTCCAGGCAGCAATAGCCCCTGAACCTGTGCCTGACTCCATATTCTCTGCCCCGTCAGCAGTCTCGGGGCTGTGCTGGTGGGTGGGAGTGAGGGGCCACAGCTTTGTTGGTGGCCCGGTGTGAGTGGGGTTCTGCTGACCTTTTTGCAGGAGTTGCCAAGCTGCCTCCTGTAAAGAAGAGGATGTGTCACCCATACCTTCCGCTGGAATTTCTCTCCGGACAGAGGTGAGGAAGGAAAAAAGCAGTGGGGGCCGGGACAGGTGGGGTATCTCAGGCAGGACAATGGAAAGCTTCCGGAAGAGGGCCCGGGTCCAGGACCACCCTGGCTGGCGTGCAGGCACCAAGTTGGCCTGCGTGCTGTCGCTGGTGTGGCTCCACGGCCCTTCCTCTAGTCTTTCAAGCCCTTGTACATATTCAGGTGTTTTACCTGGGAAGGGTGGGAACAGTTCAGCAGCAGCTGGCCTGGGGCTCAGCTCACCTTTATTCAGAGATGCCTCGGCACGGTCCCCCAGCTTTGCAATGAGGACGCTCCTTGTGTGGGGGGTGGGTTGCTGGCTGTATGGGAGATGATTCCCCACCTCTGACCAATTTCAGAATTGTTTACCGCTGGAGCAAGTGCCCTGATAGCGTTTTCCTCTGTATAACTGGTGGGTTCACGTTTTTCTTCTTTTATGGTTCAAGTTAGCTTTTATTCCTCTTTTATGTATTTATAGATATAAGCATGGAAATAATTCATTCCTATAAATACATCTGTGTGAAGCGAAGAACTTTTTTCTCTTTTATTTTTAAATTTTATTTTTTATAATTTTGAAATTTAATTTTATTTACTTTTTTATACAGCAGGTTATTATTAGTTATGAATTTTATGCATATACATGTATACAGGTCAATCTCAATCTCCCAACTCATCCCACCACCACCACCCCATGGCTTCCCACACTTGGTGTCCATACGTTTGTTCTCTACCTGTGTGTCTCTATTTCTTCCCTGCAAACCAGTTCATCTGTACCATTTTTTAGGTTCCACATATATGCATTAATATACAATATTTGTTTTCCTCTTTCTGACTTACTTCATTCTGTATGACAGTCTCTAGATCCATCGATGTCTCTACAAATGACCCAGTTTCATTCCTTTTTATGGCCGAGTAATATTCCATTTTATATATGTACCCCAATTTTATCCATTCATCTGTCTGTGGGCATTTAGGTTGCTTCCATTACCTGGCTATTGTAAATAGTGCTGCAATGAACATTGTGGTGAATGTGCCTTTTTGATTTATGGTTTTCTCTGGGTATATGCCCAGAAGTGGGATTGCTGGATCAGATGGTAATTCTATTTCTAGTTTTTTTAAGGAAACTCCATAGTGTTCTCCATAGTGACTGTATCAATTTACATTCCCACCAATAGTGGAAGAGGGCTCCTTTTGTCCACACCCTCCCCAGAATTTGTTGTTTCTAGATTTTCTGATGATGCCGATTCTAACAGGTGTGAGGTGATACCTCATTGTAGTTTTGATTTGCATTTCTCTAATAATTAGTGCTGTTGAGCAGCTTTTCATGTGCGTCTTGGCCATCTCTGTGTCTTCTTTAAAGAAACGTCTCTTTAGATCTTCTGCCCATTTTTGTATTGGGTTGTTTGTTTTTTTAATATTAAGCTGCATGAGCTGTTTATATATATTGGAGATTAAATCTCTGTCCATTGATTCGTTTGCAACGATTTTCGCCCCTTCTGAGGGATGCCTTTTTCCATTCCCGTTTTTTTAACCAAAAAAGAAAGAAAGAAAAAGAAGCAGAAAACTAATGTGCATAAAATATGCCTTTTGAAGCGGTCGTTTTGAAATATGGACGTCCTTTGAATTTTTTGGTCGATATGTGACCCCAGGATTTGTTTTCAGGGCAGGTGTCATTTACAGGTCTGCAATGATTTTGAATATCAACTGACCATTAGCGCTGGGATTAAAGCTGCTGTTGTGTGAAACGGCCACAAGGTGGCAGCAGTTCTCCCTTACCAATTCTGGTTACTAGGGCAACAGAGCCTCAATGGAAGTCGTGTTCTAGATTGGAATTTAGAATGGAATGTGCCAGGAGAAAGCCCCTCAAGTTTGTCTCCCTACTTCTTGTTTGTGTTTTTAATTTAATTTTTATTTTTTATGACAGCAAGTTTGATTACAATGTTTGGCTTGTTGGAGGTGTGGAAGATGTGGTTCTTTTACACATATACAGATGTCTGTTTTTCCTGGGATCCTTTTCCCATGTACGTTATGACAGAATGTTGAGTAGTCTTTTGGTATTCCGTAGGTGTTTGGTGATTATATATGTCACCTGTGTTTGTATAAGTCTGTTAACCCCGATATCGTAATGAAACCAATCCTCACACCTTTCCATTGGTGAACCATAAGTTTGTTTAATGAATCTGTGATTGCCCTTCTCCGTGGAAATATCTGCCCTGGTATCCAATTTTAGGTAATACCTATAAGTGATATGATATGATATGTGTCTTTCACTTTCTGACTTACTACATGTCACGTGATTACCTCTAGACTCATCTACGGTGCTGCAAATGGCATTGTGTCCTTTTTTTCCTTGCCTTCTATTCTGACTTAGCGAGGTCCATTTTCAACAATGTGATTCCCTGCGGGTTGTGGATTAGCTGACGTGGGCAGCCTTATCCTGCCGGCCGGCCCTCCCCAGGTGTGCCTGGTTGAGGTCAATATAAACAGCGCTCCAGGCAGCAATAGCCCCTGAACCTGTGCCTGACTCCATATTCTCTGCCCCGTCAGCAGTCTCGGGGCTGTGCTGGTGGGAGGGAGTGAGGGGCCACAGCTTTGTTGGTGGCCCGGTGTGAGTGGGGTTCTGCTGACCTTTCTGCAGGAGTTGCCAGGCTGCCTCCCGTAAAGAAGAGGATGTGTCACCCATACCTTCCGCTGGAATTTCTCTCCGGACAGAGGTGAGGAAGGAAAAAAGCAGTGGGGGCCGGGACAGGTGGGGTATCTCAGGCAGGACAATGGAAAGCTTCCGGAAGAGGGCCCGGGGCCAGGACCACCCTGGCTGGCCTGCAGGCACCAAGTTGGCCTGCGTGCTGTCGCTGGTGTGGCTCCACGGCCCTTCCTCTAGTCTTTCAAGCCCTTGTACATATTCAGGTGTTTTACCTGGGAAGGCTGGGAACAGTTCAGCAGCAGCTGGCCTGGGGCTCAGCTCACCTTTATTCAGAGATGCCTCGGCACGGTCCCCCAGCTTTGCAATGAGGACGCTCCTTGTGTGGGGGGTGGGTTGCTGGCTGTATGGGAGATGATTCCCCACCTCTGACCAATTTCAGAATTGTTTACCGCTGGAGCAAGTGCCCTGATAGCGTTTTCCTCTGTATAACTGGTGGGTTCAGGTTTTTCTTCTTTTATGGTTCAAGTTAGCTTTTATTCCTCTTTTATGTATTTATAGATATAAGCATGGAAATAATTCATTCCTATAAATACATCTGTGTGAAGAGAAGAACTTTTTTCTCTTTTATTTTTAAATTTTATTTTTTATAATTTTGAAACTTAATTTTATTTACTTTTTTATACAGCAGGTTATTATTAGTTATGTATTTTATGCATATACATGTATACAGGTCAATCTCAATCTCCCAACTCATCCCACCACCACCACCCCATGGCTTCCCACACTTGGTGTCCATACGTTTGTTCTCTACCTGTGTGTCTCTATTTCTTCCCTGCAAACCAGTTCATCTGTACCATCTTTTAGGTTCCACATATATGCATTAATATACAATATTTGTTTTCCTCTTTCTGACTTACTTCATTCTGTATGACAGTCTCTAGATCCATCGATGTCTCTACAAATGACCCAGTTTCATTCCTTTTTATGGCCGAGTAATATTCCATTTTATATATGTACCCCAATTTTATCCATTCATCTGTCTGTGGGCATTTAGGTTGCTTCCATTACCTGGCTATTGTAAATAGTGCTGCAATGAACATTGTGGTGAATGTGCCTTTTTGATTTATGGTTTTCTCTGGGTATATGCCCAGAAGTGGGATTGCTGGATCAGATGGTAATTCTATTTGTAGTTTTTTTAAGGAAACTCCATAGTGTTCTCCATAGTGACTGTATCAATTTACATTCCCACCAATACTGGAAGAGGGCTCCTTTTGTCCACACCCTCCCCAGAATTTGTTGTTTCTAGATTTTCTGATGATGCCGATTCTAACAGGTGTGAGGTGATACCTCATTGTAGTTTTGATTTGCATTTCTCTAATAATTAGTGCTGTTGAGCAGCTTTTCATGTGCGTCTTGGCCATCTCTGTGTCTTCTTTAAAGAAACGTCTCTTTAGATCTTCTGCCCATTTTTGTATTGGGTTGTTTGTTTTTTTAATATTAAGCTGCATGAGCTGTTTATATATATTGGAGATTAAACCTCTGTCCATTGATTCGTTTGCAACGATTTTCGCCCCTTCTGAGGGATGCCTTTTTCCATTCCCGTTTTTTTAACCAAAAAAGAAAGAAAGAAAAAGAAGCAGAAAACTAATGTGCATAAAATATGCCTTTTGAAGCGGTCGTTTTGAAATATGGACGTCCTTTGAATTTTTTGGTCGATATGTGACCCCAGGATTTGTTTTCAGGGCAGGTGTCATTTACAGGTCTGCAATGATTTTGAATATCAACTGACCATTAGCGCTGGGATTAAAGCTGCTGTTGTGTGAAACGGCCACAAGGTGGCAGCAGTTCTCCCTTACCAATTCTGGTTACTAGGGCAACAGAGCCTCAATGAAAGTCGTGTTCTAGATTGGAATTTAGAATGGAATGTGCCAGGAGAAAGCCCCTCAAGTTTGTCTCCCTACTTCTTGTTTGTGTTTTTAATTTAATTTTTATTTTTTATAACAGCAAGTTTGATTACAATGTTTGGCTTGTTGGAGGTGTGGAAGATGTGGTTCTTTTACACATATACAGATGTCTGTTTTTCCTGGGATCCTTTTCCCATGTACGTTATGACAGAATGTTGAGTAGTCTTTTGGTATTCCGTAGGTGTTTGGTGATTATATATGTCACCTGTGTTTGTATAAGTCTGTTAACCCCGATATCGTAATGAAACCAATCCTCACACCTTTCCATTGGTGAACCATAAGTTTGTTTAATGAATCTGTGATTGCCCTTCTCCGTGGAAATATCTGCCCTGGTATCCATTTTTAGGTAACACCTATAAGTGATATGATATGATATGTGTCTTTCACTTTCTGACTTACTACATGTCACGTGATTACCTCTAGACTCATCTACGGTGCTGCAAATGGCATTGTGTCCTTTTTTTCCTTGCCTTCTATTCTGACTTAGCGAGGTCCATTTTCAACAATGTGATTCCCTGCGGGTTGTGGATTAGCTGACGTGGGCAGCCTTATCCTGCCGGCCGGCCCTCCCCAGGTGTGCCTGGTTGAGGTCAATATAAACAGCGCTCCAGGCAGCAATAGCCCCTGAACCTGTGCCTGACTCCATATTCTCTGCCCCGTCAGCAGTCTCGGGGCTGTGCTGGTGGGTGGGAGTGAGGGGCCACAGCTTTGTTGGTGGCCCGGTGTGAGTGGGGTTCTGCTGACCTTTTTGCAGGAGTTGCCAGGCTGCCTCCTGTAAAGAAGAGGATGTGTCACCCATACCTTCCGCTGGAATTTCTCTCCGGACAGAGGTGAGGAAGGAAAAAAGCAGTGGGGGCCGGGACAGGTGGGGTATCTCAGGCAGGACAATGGAAAGCTTCCGGAAGAGGGCCCGGGGCCAGGACCACCCTGGCTGGCGTGCAGGCACCAAGTTGGCCTGCGTGCTGTCGCTGGTGTGGCTCCACGGCCCTTCCTCTAGTCTTTCAAGCCCTTGTACATATTCAGGTGTTTTACCTGGGAAGGGTGGGAACAGTTCAGCAGCAGCTGGCCTGGGGCTCAGCTCACCTTTATTCAGAGATGCCTCGGCACGGTCCCCCAGCTTTGCAATGAGGACGCTCCTTGTGTGGGGGGTGGGTTGCTGGCTGTATGGGAGATGATTCCCCACCTCTGACCAATTTCAGAATTGTTTACCGCTGGAGCAAGTGCCCTGATAGCGTTTTCCTCTGTATAACTGGTGGGTTCAGGTTTTTCTTCTTTTATGGTTCAAGTTAGCTTTTATTCCTCTTTTATGTATTTATAGATATAAGCATGGAAATAATTCATTCCTATAAATACATCTGTGTGAAGGGAAGAACTTTTTTCTCTTTTATTTTTAAATTTTATTTTTTATAATTTTGAAACTTAATTTTATTTACTTTTTTATACAGCAGGTTATTATTAGTTATGTATTTTATGCATATACATGTATACAGGTCAATCTCAAGCTCCCAACTCATCCCACCACCACCACCCCATGGCTTCCCACACTTGGTGTCCATACGTTTGTTCTCTACCTGTGTGTCTCTATTTCTTCCCTGCAAACCAGTTCATCTGTACCATCTTTTAGGTTCCACATATATGCATTAATATACAATATTTGTTTTCCTCTTTCTGACTTACTTCATTCTGTATGACAGTCTCTAGATCCATCGATGTCTCTACAAATGACCCAGTTTCATTCCTTTTTATGGCCGAGTAATATTCCATTTTATATATGTACCCCAATTTTATCCATTCATCTGTCTGTGGGCATTTAGGTTGCTTCCATTACCTGGCTATTGTAAATAGTGCTGCAATGAACATTGTGGTGAATGTGCCTTTTTGATTTATGGTTTTCTCTGGGTATATGCCCAGAAGTGGGATTGCTGGATCAGATGGTAATTCTATTTCTAGTTTTTTTAAGGAAACTCCATAGTGTTCTCCATAGTGACTGTATCAATTTACATTCCCATCAATAGTGGAAGAGGGCTCCTTTTGTCCACACCCTCCCCAGAATTTGTTGTTTCTAGATTTTCTGATGATGCCGATTCTAACAGGTGTGAGGTGATACCTCATTGTAGTTTTGATTTGCATTTCTCTAATAATTAGTGCTGTTGAGCAGCTTTTCATGTGCGTCTTGGCCATCTCTGTGTCTTCTTTAAAGAAACGTCTCTTTAGATCTTCTGCCCATTTTTGTATTGGGTTGTTTGTTTTTTTAATATTAAGCTGCATGAGCTGTTTATATATATTGGAGATTAAACCTCTGTCCATTGATTCGTTTGCAACGATTTTCGCCCCTTCTGAGGGATGCCTTTTTCCATTCCCGTTTTTTTAACCAAAAAAGAAAGAAAGAAAAAGAAGCAGAAAACTAATGTGCATAAAATATGCCTTTTGAAGCGGTCGTTTTGAAATATGGACGTCCTTTGAATTTTTTGGTCGATATGTGACCCCAGGATTTGTTTTCAGGGCAGGTGTCATTTACAGGTCTGCAATGATTTTGAATATCAACTGACCATTAGCGCTGGGATTAAAGCTGCTGTTGTGTGAAACGGCCACAAGGTGGCAGCAGTTCTCCCTTACCAATTCTGGTTACTAGGGCAACAGAGCCTCAATGGAAGTCGTGTTCTAGATTGGAATTTAGAATGGAATGTGCCAGGAGAAAGCCCCTCATGTTTGTCTCCCTACTTCTTGTTCGTGTTTTTAATTTAATTTTTATTTTTTATTACAGCAAGTTTGATTACAATGTTTGGCTTGTTGGAGGTGTGGAAGATGTGGTTCTTTTACACATATACAGATGTCTGTTTTTCCTGGGATCCTTTTCCCATGTACGTTATGACAGAATGTTGAGTAGTCTTTTCGTATTCCGTACTTCTTTGGTGATTATATATGTCTCCTGTGTTTGTATAAGTCTGTTAACCCCGATATCATAATGAAACCAATCCTCACAGCTTTCCATTGGTGAACCATAAGTTTGTTTAATGAATCTGTGATTGCCCTTCTCCGTGGAAATATCTGCCCTGGTATCCATTTTTAGGTAACACCTATAAGTGATATGATATGATATGTGTCTTTCACTTTCTGACTTACTACATGTCACGTGATTACCTCTAGACTCATCTACGGTGCTGCAAATGGCATTGTGTCCTTTTTTTCCTTGCCTTCTATTCTGACTTAGCGAGGTCCATTTTCAACAATATGATTCCCTGCGGGTTGTGGATTAGCTGACGTGGGCAGCCTTATTCTGCCGGCCGGCCCTCCCCAGGTGTGCCTGGTTGAGGTCAATATAAACAGCGCTCCAGGCAGCAATAGCCCCTGAACCTGTGCCTGACTCCATATTCTCTGCCCGGTCAGCAGTCTCGGGGCTGTGCTGGTGGGAGGGAGTGAGGGGCCACAGCTTTGTTGGTGGCCCGGTGTGAGTGGGGTTCTGCTGACCTTTCTGCAGGAGTTGCCAGGCTGCCTCCCGTAAAGAAGAGGATGTGTCACCCATACCTTCCGCTGGAATTTCTCTCCGGACAGAGGTGAGGAAGGAAAAAAGCAGTGGGGGCCGGGACAGGTGGGGTATCTCAGGCAGGACAATGGAAAGCTTCCGGAAGAGCGCCCGGGGCCAGGACCACCCTGGCTGGCCTGCAGGCACCAAGTTGGCCTGCGTGCTGTCGCTGGTGTGGCTCCACGGCCCTTCCTCTAGTCTTTCAAGCCCTTGTACATATTCAGGTATTTTACCTGGGAAGGGTGGGAACAGTTCAGCAGCAGCTGGCCTGGGGCTCAGGTCACCTTTATTCAGAGATGCCTCGGCACGGTCCCCCAGCTTTGCAATGAGGACGCTCCTTGTGTGGGGGGTGGGTTGCTGGCTGTATGGGAGATGATTCCCCAACTCTGACCAATTTCAGAATTGTTTACCGCTGGAGCAAGTGCCCTGATAGCGTTTTCCTCTGTATAACTGGTGGGTTCAGGTTTTTTCCCTTTTATGGTCCAAGTTAGCTTTTATTCCTCTATTATGTATTTATAGATATAAGCATGGATATATTTCATTCCTATAAATACATCTGTGTGAAGGGAAGAACGTTTTTCTGTTTTATTTTTAAATTTTATTTTTTATAATTTCGAAATTTAATTTTATTTACTTTTTTATACAGCAGGTTATTATTAGTTATGTATTTTATGCATATACATGTATACAGGTCAATCTCAATCTCCCAACTCATCCCACCACCACCACCCCATGGCTTCCCACACTTGGTGTCCATACGGTTGTTCTCTACCTGTGTGTCTCTATTTCTTCCCTGCAAACCAGTTCATCTGTACCATTTTTTAGGTTCCACATATATGCATTAATATACAATATTTGTTTTCCTCTTTCTGACTTACTTCATTCTGTATGACAGTCTCTAGATCCATCGATGTCTCTACAAATGACCCAGTTTCATTCCTTTTTATGGCCGAGTAATATTCCATTTGATATATGTACCCCATCTTTATCCATTCATCTGTTTGTGGGCATTTAGGTTGCTTCCATTACCTGGCTATTGTAAATAGTGCTGCAATGAACGTTGTGTTGAATGTGCCTTTTTGATTTATGGTTTTCTCTGGGTATATGCCCAGAAGTGGGATTGCTGGATCAGATGGTAATTCTATTTCTAGTTTTTTTTAAGGAAACTCCATAGTGTTCTCCATACTGACTGTATCAATTTACATTCCCACCAATAGTGGAAGAGGGCTCCTTTTGTCCACACCCTCCCCAGAATTTGTTGTTTCTAGATTTTCTGATGATGCCGATTCTAACAGGTGTGAGGTGATACCTCATTGTAGTTTTGATTTGCATTTCTCTAATAATTAGTGCTGTTGAGCAGCTTTTCATGTGCGTCTTGGCCATCTCTGTGTCTTCTTTGAAGAAACGTCTCTTTAGATATTCTGCCAATGTTTTTATTGGGTTGTTTGTTTTTTTAATATTAAGCTGCATGAGCTGTTTATATATATTGGACATTAAACCTTTGTCCATTGATTCGTTTGCAACGATTTTCGCCCCTTCTGAGGGATGCCTTTTTCCATTCCCGTTTTTTTAACCAAAAAAGGAAAGAAAGAAAACGAAGCAGAAAACTAATGTGCGTAAAATATGCCTTTTGAAACGGTCGTTTTGAAATATGGACGTCCTTTGAATTTTTTGGTCGATATGTGACCCCAGGATTTGTTTTCAGGGCAGGTGTCATTTACCGGCCTGCAATGATTTTGAATATCAACTGACCATTAGCGCTGGGATTAAAGCTGCTGTTGTGTGAAACGGCCACAAGGTGGCAGCAGTTCTCCCTTACCAATTCTGGTTACTAGGGCAACAGAGCCTCAATGGAAGTCGTGTTCTAGATTGGAATTTAGAATGGAATGTGCCAGGAGAAAGCCCCTCAAGTTTGTCTCCCTACTTCTGGTTCGTGTTTTTAATTTAATTTTTATTTTTTATTACAGCAAGTTTGATAACAATGTTTGGCTTGTTGGAGGTGTGGAAGATGTGGTTCTTTTACACATATACAGATGTCTGTTTTTCCTGGGATCCTTTTCCCATGTACGTTATGACAGAATGTTGAGTAGTCTTTTGGTATTCGGTAGGTCTTTGGTGATTATATATGTCACCTGTGTTTGTATAAGTCTGTTAACGCCGATATCGTAATGAAACCAATCCTCACACATTTCCATTGGTGAACCATAAGTTTGTTTAATGAATCTGTGATTGCCCTTCTCCGTGGAAATATCTGCCCTGGTATCCATTTTTAGGTAACACCTATAAGTGATATGATATGATATGTGTCTTTCACTTTCTGACTTACTACATGTCACGTGATTACCTCTAGACTCATCTACGGTGCTGCAAATGGCATTGTGTCCTTTTTTTCCTTGCCTTCTATTCTGACTAAGCGAAGTCCATTTTCAACAATGTGATTCCCTGCGGGTTGTGGATTAGCTGACGTGGGCAGCCTTATCCTGCCGGCCGGCCCTCCCCAGGTGTGCCTGGTTGAGGTCAATATAAACAGCGCTCCAGGCAGCAATAGCCCCTGAACCTGTGCCTGACTCCATATTCTCTGCCCCGTCAGCAGTCTCGGGGCTGTGCTGGTGGGAGGGAGTGAGGGGCCACAGCTTTGTTGGTGGCCCGGTGAGAGTGGGGTTCTGCTGACCTTTCTGCAGGAGTTGCCAGGCTGCCTCCTGTAAAGAAGAGGATGTGTCACCCATACCTTCCGCTGGAATTTCTCTCCGGACAGAGGTGAGGAAGGAAAAAAGCAGTGGGGGCCGGGACAGGTGGGGTATCTCAGGCAGGACAATGGAAAGCTTCCGGAAGAGCGCCCGGGGCCAGGACCACCCTGGCTGGCCTGCAGGCACCAAGTTGGCCTGCGTGCTGTCGCTGGTGTGGCTCCACGGCCCTTCCTCTAGTCTTTCAAGCCTTGTACATATTCAGGTGTTTTACCTGGGAAGGGTGGGAACAGTTCAGCAGCAGCTGGCCTGGGGCTCAGCTCACCTTTATTCAGAGATGCCTCGGCACGGTCCCCCAGCTTTGCAATGAGGACGCTCCTTGTGTGGGGGGTGGGTTGCTGGCTGTATGGGAGATGATTCCCCACCTCTGACCAATTTCAGAATTGTTTACCACTGGAGCAAGTGCCCTGATAGCGTTTTCCTCTGTATAACTGGTGGGTTCAGGTTTTTCTCCTTTTATGGTCCAAGTTAGCTTTTATTCCTCTATTATGTATTTATAGATATAAGCATGGAAATAATTCATTCCTATAAATACATCTGTGTGAAGGGAAGAACGTTTTTCTGTTTTATTTTTAAATTTTATTTTTTATAATTTCGAAATTTAATTTTATTTACTTTTTTATACAGCAGGTTATTATTAGTTATGTATTTTATGCATATACACGTATACAGGTCAATCTCAGTCTCCCAACTCATCCCACCACCACCACCCCATGGCTTCCCACACTTGGTGTCCATACGTTTGTTCTCTACCTGTGTGTCTGTATTTCTTCCCTGCAAACCAGTTCATCTGTACCATTTTTTAGGTTCCACATATATGCATTAATATACAATATTTGTTTTCCTCTTTCTGACTTACTTCATTCTGTATGACAGTCACTAGATCCATTGATGTCTCTACAAATCACCCAGTTTCATTCCTTTTTATGGCCGAGTAATATTCCATTTTATATATGTACCCCAATTTTATCCGTTCATCTGTCTGTGGGCATTTAGGTTGCTTCCATTACCTGGCTATTGTAAATAGTGCTGCAATGAACATTGTGGTGAATGTGCCTTTTTGATTTATGGTTTTCTCTGGGTATATGCCCAGAAGTGGGATTGCTGGATCAGATGGTAATTCTATTTCTAGTTTTTTTTAAGGAAACTCCATAGTGTTCTCCATACTGACTGTATCAATTTACATTCCCACCAATAGTGGAAGAGGGCTCCTTTTGTCCACACCCTCCCCAGAATTTGTTGTTTCTAGATTTTCTGATGATGCCGATTCTAACAGGTGTGAGGTGATACCTCATTGTAGTTTTGATTTGCATTTCTCTAATAATTAGTGCTGTTGAGCAGCTTTTCATGTGCGTCTTGGCCATCTCTGTGTCTTCTTTAAAGAAACGTCTCTTTAGATCTTCTGCCCATTTTTGTATTGGGTTGTTTGTTTTTTAATATGAAGCTGCATGAGCTGTTTATATATATTGGAGATTAAACCTTTGTCCATTGATTCGTTTGCAACGATTTTCGCCCCTTCTGAGGGATGCCTTTTTCCATTCCCGTTTTTTAAACAAAAAAGGAAAGAAAAAAAATAAGCAGAACACTAATGTGCGTAAAGTATGGCTTTTGAAACGGTCGTTTTGAAATACGGGCGTCCTTTGAATTTTTTGGTCGATATGTGACCCCAGGATTTGTTTTCAGGGCAGGTGTCATTTACCGGCCTGCAATGATTTTGAATATCAACTGACCATTAGCGCTGGGATTAAAGCTGCTGTTGTGTGAAACGGCCACAAGGTGGCAGCAGTTCTCCCTTACCAATTCTGGTTACTAGGGCAACAGAGCCTCAATGGAAGTCGTGTTCTAGATTGGAATTTAGAATGGAATGTGCCAGGTGAAAGCCCCTCAAGTTTGTCTCCCTACTTCTGGTTCGTGTTTTTAATTTAATTTTTATTTTTTATAACAGCAAGTTTGATTACAATGTTTGGCTTGTTGGAGGTGTGGAAGATGTGGTTCTTTTACACATATACAGATGTCTGTTTTTCCTGGGATCCTTTTCCCATGTACGTTATGACAGAATGTTGAGTAGTCTTTTGGTATTCGGTAGGTCTTTGGTGATTATATATGTCACCTGTGTTTGTATAAGTCTGTTAACCCCGATATCGTAATGAAACCAATCCTCACACCTTTCCATTGGTGAACCATAAGTTTGTTTAATGAATCTGTGATTGCCCTTCTCCGTGGAAATATCTGCCCTGGTATCCATTTTTAGGTAACACCTATAAGTGATATGATATGATATGTGTCTTTCACTTTCTGACTTACTACATGTCACGTGATTACCTCTAGACTCATCTACGGTGCTGCAAATGGCATTGTGTCCTTTTTTTCCTTGCCTTCTATTCTGACTTAGCGAGGTCCATTTTCAACAATGTGATTCCCTGCGGGTTGTGGATTAGCTGACGTGGGCAGCCTTATCCTGCCGGCCGGCCCTCCCCAGGTGTGCCTGGTTGAGGTCAATATAAACAGCGCTCCAGGCAGCAATAGCCCCTGAACCTGTGCCTGACTCCATATTCTCTGCCCCGTCAGCAGTCTCGGGGCTGTGCTGGTGGGAGGGAGTGAGGGGCCACAGCTTTGTTGGTGGCCCGGTGTGAGTGGGGTTCTGCTGACCTTTCTGCAGGAGTTGCCAGGCTGCCTCCTGTAAAGAAGAGGATGTGTCACCCATACCTTCCGCTGGAATTTCTCTCCGGACAGAGGTGAGGAAGGAAAAAAGCAGTGGGGGCCGGGACAGGTGGGGTATCTCAGGCAGGACAATGGAAAGCTTCCGGAAGAGCGCCCGGGGCCAGGACCACCCTGGCTGGCCTGCAGGCACCAAGTTGGCCTGCGTGCTGTCGCTGGTGTGGCTCCACGGCCCTTCCTCTAGTCTTTCAAGCCTTGTACATATTCAGGTGTTTTACCTGGGAAGGGTGGGAACAGTTCAGCAGCAGCTGGCCTGGGGCTCAGCTCACCTTTATTCAGAGATGCCTCGGCACGGTCCCCCAGCTTTGCAATGAGGACGCTCCTTGTGTGGGGGGTGGGTTGCTGGCTGTATGGGAGATGATTCCCCACCTCTGACCAATTTCAGAATTGTTTACCACTGGAGCAAGTGCCCTGATAGCGTTTTCCTCTGTATAACTGGTGGGTTCAGGTTTTTCTCCTTTTATGGTCCAAGTTAGCTTTTATTCCTCTATTATGTATTTATAGATATAAGCATGGAAATAATTCATTCCTATAAATACATCTGTGTGAAGGGAAGAACGTTTTTCTGTTTTATTTTTAAATTTTATTTTTTATAATTTCGAAATTTAATTTTATTTACTTTTTTATACAGCAGGTTATTATTAGTTATGTATTTTATGCATATACACGTATACAGGTCAATCTCAGTCTCACAACTCATCCCACCACCACCACCCCATGGCTTCCCACACTTGGTGTCCATACGTTTGTTCTATACCTGTGTGTCTCTATTTCTTCCCTGCAAACCATTTCATCTGTACCATTTTTTAGGTTCCACATATATGCATTAATATACAATATTTGTTTTCCTCTTTCTGACTTACTTCATTCTGTATGACAGTCTCTAGATCCATTGATGTCTCTACAAATCACCCAGTTTCATTCCTTTTTATGGCCGAGTAATATTCCATTTTATATATATACCCCAATTTTATCCGTTCATCTGTCTGTGGGCATTTAGGTTGCTTCCATTACCTGGCTATTGTAAATAGTGCTGCAATGAACATTGTGGTGAATGTGCCTTTTTGATTTATGGTTTTCTCTGTGTATATGCCCAGAAGTGGGATTGCTGGATCAGATGGTAATTCTATTTCTAGTTTTTTTTAAGGAAACTCCATAGTGTTCTCCATACTGACTGTATCAATTTACATTCCCACCAATAGTGGAAGAGGGCTCCTTTTGTCCACACCCTCCCCAGAATTTGTTGTTTCTAGATTTTCTGATGATGCCGATTCTAACAGGTGTGAGGTGATACCTCATTGTTGTTTTGATTTGCATTTCTCTAATAATTAGTGCTGTTGAGCAGCTTTTCATGTGCGTCTTGGCCATCTCTGTGTCTTCTTTAAAGAAACGTCTCTTTAGATCTTCTGCCCATTTTTGTATTGGGTTGTTTGTTTTTTTAATATTAAGCTGCATGAGCTGTTTATATACATTGGAGATTAAACCTCTGTCCATTGATTCGTTTGCAACGATTTTCGCCCCTTCTGAGGGATGCCTTTTTCCATTCCCGTTTTTTTAACCAAAAAAGAAAGAAAGAAAAAGAAGCAGAAAACTAATGTGCATAAAATATGCCTTTTGAAGCGGTCGTTTTGAAATATGGACGTCCTTTGAATTTTTTGGTCGATATGTGACCCCAGGATTTGTTTTCAGGGCAGGTGTCATTTACAGGTCTGCAATGATTTTGAATATCAACTGACCATTAGCGCTGGGATTAAAGCTGCTGTTGTGTGAAACGGCCACAAGGTGGCAGCAGTTCTCCCTTACCAATTCTGGTTACTAGGGCAACAGAGCCTCAATGGAAGTCGTGTTCTAGATTGGAATTTAGAATGGAATGTGCCAGGAGAAAGCCCCTCAAGTTTGTCTCCCTACTTCTTGTTTGTGTTTTTAATTTAATTTTTATTTTTTATGACAGCAAGTTTGATTACAATGTTTGGCTTGTTGGAGGTGTGGAAGATGTGGTTCTTTTACACATATACAGATGTCTGTTTTTCCTGGGATCCTTTTCCCATGTACGTTATGACAGAATGTTGAGTAGTCTTTTGGTATTCCGTAGGTGTTTGGTGATTATATATGTCACCTGTGTTTGTGTAAGTCTGTTAACCCCGATATCATAATGAAACCAATACTCACACCTTTCCATTGGTGAACCATAAGTTTGTTTAATGAATCTGTGATTGCCCTTCTCCGTGGAAATATCTGCCCTGGTATCCATTTTTAGGTAACACCTATAAGTGATATGATATGATATGTGTCTTTCACTTTCTGACTTACTACATGTCACGTGATTACCTCTAGACTCATCTACGGTGCTGCAAATGGCATTGTGTCCTTTTTTTCCTTGCCTTCTATTCTGACTTAGCGAGGTCCATTTTCAACAATGTGATTCCCTGCGGGTTGTGGATTAGCTGACGTGGGCAGCCTTATCCTGCCGGCCGGCCCTCCCCAGGTGTGCCTGGTTGAGGTCAATATAAACAGCGCTCCAGGCAGCAATAGCCCCTGAACCTGTGCCTGACTCCATATTCTCTGCCCCGTCAGCAGTCTCGGGGCTGTGCTGGTGGGTGGGAGTGAGGGGCCACAGCTTTGTTGGTGGCCCGGTGTGAGTGGGGTTCTGCTGACCTTTTTGCAGGAGTTGCCAAGCTGCCTCCTGTAAAGAAGAGGATGTGTCACCCATACCTTCCGCTGGAATTTCTCTCCGGACAGAGGTGAGGAAGGAAAAAAGCAGTGGGGGCCGGGACAGGTGGGGTATCTCAGGCAGGACAATGGAAAGCTTCCGGAAGAGGGCCCGGGTCCAGGACCACCCTGGCTGGCGTGCAGGCACCAAGTTGGCCTGCGTGCTGTCGCTGGTGTGGCTCCACGGCCCTTCCTCTAGTCTTTCAAGCCCTTGTACATATTCAGGTGTTTTACCTGGGAAGGGTGGGAACAGTTCAGCAGCAGCTGGCCTGGGGCTCAGCTCACCTTTATTCAGAGATGCCTCGGCACGGTCCCCCAGCTTTGCAATGAGGACGCTCCTTGTGTGGGGGGTGGGTTGCTGGCTGTATGGGAGATGATTCCCCACCTCTGACCAATTTCAGAATTGTTTACCGCTGGAGCAAGTGCCCTGATAGCGTTTTCCTCTGTATAACTGGTGGGTTCAGGTTTTTCTTCTTTTATGGTTCAAGTTAGCTTGTATTCCTCTTTTATGTATTTATAGATATAAGCATGGAAATAATTCATTCCTATAAATACATCTGTGTGAAGCGAAGAACTTTTTTCTCTTTTATTTTTAAATTTTATTTTTTATAATTTTGAAACTTAATTTTATTTACTTTTTTATACAGCAGGTTATTATTAGTTATGTATTTTATGCATATACATGTATACAGGTCAATCTCAAGCTCCCAACTCATCCCACCACCACCACCCCATGGCTTCCCACACTTGGTGTCCATACGTTTGTTCTCTACCTGTGTGTCTCTATTTCTTCCCTGCAAACCAGTTCATCTGTACCATTTTTTAGGTTCCACATATATGCATTAATATACAATATTTGTTTTCCTCTTTCTGACTTACTTCATTCTGTATGACAGTCTCTAGATCCATCGATGTCTCTACAAATGACCCAGTTTCATTCCTTTTTATGGCCGAGTAATATTCCATTTTATATATGTACCCCAATTTTATCCATTCATCTGTCTGTGGGCATTTAGGTTGCTTCCATTACCTGGCTATTGTAAATAGTGCTGCAATGAACATTGTGGTGAATGTGCCTTTTTGATTTATGGTTTTCTCTGGGTATATGCCCAGAAGTGGGATTGCTGGATCAGATGGTAATTCTATTTCTAGTTTTTTTAAGGAAACTCCATAGTGTTCTCCATAGTGACTGTATCAATTTACATTCCCACCAATAGTGGAAAAGGGCTCCTTTTGTCCACACCCTCCCCAGAATTTGTTGTTTGTAGATTTTCTGATGATGCCGATCCTAACAGGTGTGAGGTGATACCTCATTGTAGTTTTGATTTGCATTTCTCTAATAATTAGTGCTGTTGAGCAGCTTTTCATGTGCGTCTTGGCCATCTCTGTGTCTTCTTTAAAGAAACGTCTCTTTAGATCTTCTGCCCATTTTTGTATTGGGTTGTTTGTTTTTTTAATATTAAGCTGCATGAGCTGTTTATATATATTGGAGATTAAACCTTTGTCCATTGATTCGTTTGCAACTATTTTCGCCCCTTCTGAGGGATGCCTTTTTCCATTCCCGTTTTTTTAACCAAAAAAGAAAGAAAGAAAAAGAAGCAGAAAACTAATGTGCATAAAATATGCCTTTTGAAACGGTCGTTTTGAAATATGGACGTCCTCTGAATTTTTTGGTCGATATGTGACCCCAGGATTTGTTTTCAGGGCAGGTGTCATTTACAGGCCTGCAATGATTTTGAATATCAACTGACCATTAGCGCTGGGATTAAAGCTGCTGTTGTGTGAAACGGCCACAAGGTGGCAGCAGTTCTCCCTTACCAATTCTGGTTACTAGGGCAACAGAGCCTCAATGGAAGTCGTGTTCTAGATTGGAATTTAGAATGGAATGTGCCAGGAGAAAGCCCCTCAAGTTTGTCTCCCTACTTCTGGTTCGTGTTTTTAATTTAATTTTTATTTTTTATTACAGCAAGTTTGATTACAATGTTTGGCTTGTTGGAGGTGTGGAAGATGTGGTTCTTTTACACATATACAGATGTCTGTTTTTCCTGGGATCCATTTCCCATGTACGTTATCACAGAATGTTGAGTAGTCTTTTGCTATTCCGTAGGTCTTTGGTGATTATATATGTCACCTGTGTTTGTATAAGTCTGTTAACCCCGATATCGTAATGAAACCAATCCTCACACCTTTCCATTGGTGAACCATAAGTTTGTTTAATGAATCTGTGATTGCCCTTCTCCGTGGAAATATCTGCCCTGGTATCCATTTTTAGGTAACACCTATAAGTGATATGATATGATATGTGTCTTTCACTTTCTGACTTACTACATGTCACGTGATTACCTCTAGACTCATCTACGGTGCTGCAAATGGCATTGTGTCCTTTTTTTCCTTGCCTTCTATTCTGACTTAGCGAGGTCCATTTTCAACAATGTGATTCCCTGCGGGTTGTGGATTAGCTGACGTGGGCAGCCTTATTCTGCCGGCCGGCCCTCCCCAGGTGTGCCTGGTTGAGGTCAATATAAACAGCGCTCCAGGCAGCAATAGCCCCTGAAGCTCTGCCTGACTCCATATTCTCTGCCCCGTCAGCAGTCTCGGGGCTGTGCTGGTGGGAGGGAGTGAGGGGCCACAGCTTTGTTGGTGGCCCGGTGTGAGTGGGGTTCTGCTGACCTTTCTGCAGGAGTTGCCAGGCTGCCTCCTGTAAAGAAGAGGATGTGTCACCCATACCTTCTGCTGGAATTTCTCTCCGGACAGAGGTGAGGAAGGAAAAAAGCAGTGGGGGCCGGGACAGGTGGGGTATCTCAGGCAGGACAATGGAAAGCTTCCGGAAGAGCGCCCGGGGCCAGGACCACCCTGGCTGGCCTGCAGGCACCAAGTTGGCCTGCGTGCTGTCGCTGGTGTGGCTCCACGGCCCTTCCTCTAGTCTTTCAAGCCCTTGTACATATTCAGGTGTTTTACCTGGGAAGGGTGGGAACAGTTCAGCAGCAGCTGGCCTAGGGCTCTGCACACCTTTATTCAGAGATGCCTCGGCACGGACCCCCAGCTTTGCAATGAGGACGCTCCTTGTGGGGGGGTGGGTTGCTGGCAGTATGGGAGATGATTCCCCACCTCTGACCAATTTCAGAATTGTTTACCGCTCGAGCAAGTGCCCTGATAGGGATTTCCTCTGTATAACTGGTGGGTTCAGGTTTTTCTTCTTTTATGGTTCAAGTTAGCTTTTATTCCTCTTTTATGTATTTATAGATATAAGCATGGATATAATTCATTCCTATAAATACATCTGTGTGAAGGGAAGAACGTTTTTCTGTTTTATTTTTAAATTTTATTTTTTATAATTTCGAAATTTAATTTTATTTACTTTTTTATACAGCAGGTTATTATTAGTTATGTATTTTACGCATATACACGTATACAGGTTAATCTCAGTCTCCCAACTCATCCCACCACCACCACCCCATGGCTTCCCACACTTGGTGTCCATACGGTTGTTCTCTACCTGTGTGTCTCTATTTCTTCCCTGCAAACCAGTTCATCTGTACCATTTTTTAGGTTCCACATATATGCATTAATATACAATATTTGTTTTCCTCCTTCTGACTTACTTCATTCTGTATGACAGTCACTAGATCCATTGATGTCTCTACAAATGACCCAGTTTCATTCCTTTTGATGGCCGAGTAATATTCCATTTTATATATGTACCCCAATTTTATCCGTTCATCTGTCTGTGGGCATTTAGGTTGCTTCCATTACCTGGCTGTTGTAAATAGTGCTGCAATGAACATTGTGGTGAATGTGCCTTTTTGATTTATGGTTTTCTCTGGGTATATGCCCAGAAGGGGGATTGCTGGATCAGATGGTAATTCTATTTCTAGTTTTTTTTAAGTAAACTCCATAGTGTTCTCCATACTGACTGTATCAATTTACATTCCCACCAATAGTGGAAGAGGGCTCCTTTTGTCCACACCCTCCCCGGAATTTGTTGTTTCTAGATTTTCTGATGATGCCGATTCTAACAGGTGTGAGGTGATACCTCATTGTAGTTTTGATTTGCATTTCTCTAATAATTAGTGCCGTTGAGCAGCTTTTCATGTGCGTCTTGGCCATCTCTGTGTCTTCTTTAAAGAAACGTCTCTTTAGATCTTCTGCCCATTTTTGTACTGGGTTGTTTGTTTTTTAATATGAAGCTGCATGAGCTGTTTATATATATTGGAGATTAAACCTTTGTCCATTGATTCGTTTGCAACGATTTTCGCCCCTTCTGCGGGATGCCTTTTTCCATTCCCGTTTTTTTAACCAAAAAAGAAAGAAAGAAAAAGAAGCAGAAAACTAATGTGCATAAAATATGCCTTTTGAAACGGTCGTTTTGAAATATGGGTGTCCTTTGAATTTTTTGGTCGATATGTGACCCCAGGATTTGTTTTCAGGGCAGGTGTCATTTACCGGCCTGCAATGATTTTGAATATCAACTGACCATTAGCGCTGGGATTAAAGCTGCTGTTGTGTGAAACGGCCACAAGGTGGCAGCAGTTCTCCCTTACCAATTCTGGTTACTAGGGCAACAGAGCCTCAATGGAAGTCGTGTTCTAGATTGGAATTTAGAATGGAATGTGCCAGGAGAAAGCCCCTCAAGTTTGTCTCCCTACTTCTGGTTCGTGTTTTTAATTTAATTTTTATTTTTTATTTCAGCAAGTTTGATTACAATGTTTGGCTTGTTGGAGGTGTGGAAGATGTGGTTCTTTTACACATATACAGATGTCTGTTTTTCCTAGGATCCTTTTCCCACGTACGTTATGACAGAATGTTGAGTAGTCTTTTCGTATTCGGTAGGTGTTTGGTGATTATATATGTCACCTGTGTTTGTATAAGTCTGTTAACCCCGATATCGTAATGAAACCAATCCTCACACCTTTCCATTGGTGAACCATAAGTTTGTTTAATGAATCTGTGATTGCCCTTCTCCGTGGAAATATCTGCCCTGGTATCCATTTTTAGGTAACACCTATAAGTGATATGACATGATATGTGTCTTTCACTTTCTGACTTACTACATGTCACGTGATTACCTCTAGACTCATCTACGGTGCTGCAAATGGCATTGTGTCCTTTTTTTCCTTGCCTTCTATTCTGACTTAGCGAGGTCCATTTTCAACAATGTGATTCCCTGCGGGTTGTGGATTAGCTGACGTGGGCAGCCTTATCCTGCCGGCCAGCCCTCCCCAGGTGTGCCTGGTTGAGGTCAATATAAACAGCGCTCCAGGCAGCAATAGCCCCTGAACCTGTGCCTGACTCCATATTCTCTGCCCCGTCAGCAGTCTCGGGGCTGTGCTGGTGGGAGGCAGTGAGGGGCCACAGCTTTGTTGGTGGCCCGGTGTGAGTGGGGTTCTGCTGACCTTTCTGCAGGAGTTGCCAGGCTGCCTCCTGTAAAGAAGAGGATGTGTCACCCATACCTTCCGCTGGAATTTCTCTCCGAACAGAGGTGAGGAAGGAAAAAAGCAGTGGGGGCCGGGACAGGTGGGGTATCTCAGGCAGGACAATGGAAAGCTTCCGGAAGAGCGTCCGGGGCCAGGACCACCCTGGCTGGCCTGCAGGCACCAAGTTGGCCTGCGTGCTGTCGCTGGTGTGGCTCCACGGCCCTTCCTCTAGTCTTTCAAGCCCTTGTACATATTCAGGTGTTTTACCTGGGAAGGGTGGGAACAGTTCAGCAGCAGCTGGCCTGGGGCTCAGGTCACCTTTATTCAGAGATGCCTCGGCATGGTCCCCCAGCTTTGCAATGAGGACGCTCCTTGTGTGGGCGGTGGGTTGCTGGCTGTATGGGAGATGATTCCCCACCTCTGACCAATTTCAGAATTGTTTACCACTGGAGCAAGTGCCCTGATAGCGTTTTCCTCTGTATAACTGGTGGGTTCAGGTTTTTCTCCTTTTATGGTCCAAGTTAGCTTTTATTCCTCTATTATGTATTTATAGATATAAGCATGGAAATAATTCATTCCTATAAATACATCTGTGTGAAGGGAAGAACGTTTTTCTGTTTTATTTTTAAATTTTATTTTTTATAATTTCGAAATTTAATTTTATTTACTTTTTTATACAGCAGGTTATTATTAGTTATGTATTTTATGCATATACACGTATACAGGTCAATCTCAGTCTCCCAACTCATCCCACCACCACCACCCCATGGCTTCCCACACTTGGTGTCCATACGTTTGTTCTCTACCTGTGTGTCTCTATTTCTTCCCTGCAAACCAGTTCATCTGTACCATTTTTTAGGTTCCACATATATGCATTAATATACAATATTTGTTTTCCTCTTTCTGACTTACTTCATTCTGTATGACAGTCTCTAGATCCATCGATGTCTCTACAAATGACCAGTTTCATTCCTTTTTATGGCCGAGTAATATTCCATTTTATATATGTACCCCAATTTTATCCATTCATCTGTCTGTGGGCATTTAGGTTGCTTCCATTACCTGGCTATTGTAAATAGTGTTGCAATGAACATTGTGGTGAATGTGCCTTTCTGATTTATGGTTTTCTCTGGGTATATGCCCAGAAGTGGGATTGCTGGATCAGATGGTAATTCTATTTCTAGGTTTTTTAAGGAAACTCCATAGTGTTCTCCATAGTGACTGTATCATTTTACATTCCCACCAATAGTGGAAGAGGGCTCCTTTTGTCCACACCCTCCCCAGAATTTGTTGTTTGTAGATTTTCTGATGATGCCGATCCTAACAGGTGTGAGGTGATACCTCATTGTAGTTTTGATTTGCATTTCTCTAATAATTAGTGCTGTTGAGCAGCTTTTCATGTGCGTCTTGGCCATCTCTGAGTCTTCTTTAAAGAAACGTCTCTTTAGATCTTCTGCCCATTTTTGTATTGGGCTGTTTGTTTTTTTAATATTAAGCTGCATGAGCTGTTTATATATATTGGAGATTAAACCTTTGTCCATTGATTCGTTTGCAACTATTTTCGCCCCTTCTGAGGGATGCCTTTTTCCATTTCCGTTTTTTAACCAAAAAAGAAAGAAAGAAAAAGAAGCAGAACACTAATGTACATAAAATATGCCTTTTGAAACGGTCGTTTTGACGTATGGACGTCCTTTGAATTTTTTGGTCGATATGTGACCCCAGGATTTGCTTCCAGGGCAGGTGTCATTTACAGGCCTGCAATGATTTTGAATATCAACTGACCATTAGCGCTGGGATTAAAGCTGCTGTTGTGTGAAACGGCCACAAGGTGGCAGCAGTTCTCCCTTACCAAATCTGGTTACTAGGGCAGCAGAGCCTCAATGGAAGTCGTGTTCTAGATTGGAATTTAGAATGGAATGTGCCAGGAGAAAGCACCTCAAGTTTGTCTCCCTACTTCTTGTTCGTGTTTTTAATTTAATTTTTATTTTTTATTACAGCAAGGTTGATTACAATGTTTGGCTTGTTGGAGGTGTGGAAGATGTGGTTCTTTTACACATATACAGATGTCTGTTTTTCCTGGGATCCTTTTCCCATGTACGTTATGACAGAATGTTGAGTAGTCTTTTGGTATTCCGTAGGTGTTTGGTGATTATATATGTCACCTGTGTTTGTGTAAGTCTGTTAAACCCGATATCGTAATGAAACCAATACTCACACCTTTCCATTGGTGAACCATAAGTTTGTTTAATGAATCTGTGATTGCCCTTCTCCGTGGAAATATCTGCCCTGGTATCCATTTTTAGGTAACACCTATAAGTGATATGATATGATATGTGTCTTTCACTTTCTGACTTACTACATGTCACGTAATTACCTCTAGACTCATCTACGGTGCTGCAAATGGCATTGTGTCCTTATTTTCCTTGGCTTCTATTCTGCCTTAGCGAGGTCCATTTTCAACAATGTGATTAACTGAGGGTTGTGGATTAGCTGACCTGGGCAGCCTTACCCTGCCGGCCGGCCCTCCCCAGGTGTGCCTGGTTGAGGTCAATATAAACAGCGCTCCAGGCAGCAATAGCCCCTGAACCTGTGCCTGACTCCATATTCTCTGCCCCGTCAGCAGTCTCGGGGCTGAGCTTGTGGGAGGGAATGAGGGGCCACAGCTTTGTTGGCGGCCCAGTGTGTGTGGGGCACTGCTGGCCTTTCTGCAGGAGTTGCCAGGCTGCCACCTGTAAAGAAGAGGATGTGTCACCCATACCTTCCGCTGGAATTTCTCTCCGGACAGAGGTGAGGAAGGAAAAAAGCAGTGGGGGCCGGGACAGGTGGGGTATCTCAGGCAGGACAATGGAAAGCTTCCGGAAGAGGGCCCGGTGCCAGGACCACCCTGGCTGGCCTGCAGGCACCAAGTTGGCCTGCGTGCTGTCGCTGGTGTGGCTCCACGGCCCTTCCTCTAGTCTTTCAAGCCCTTGTACATATTCAGGTGTTTTACCTGGGAAGGGTGGGAACAGTTCAGCAGCAGCTGGCCTGGGGCTCAGCTCACCTTTATTCAGAGATGCCTCGGCACGGTCCCCCAGCTTTGCAATGAGGACGCTCCTTGTGTGGGGGGTGGGTTGCTGGCGGTATGGGAGATGATTCCCCACCTCTGACCAATTTCAGAATTGTTTACCGCTGGAGCAAGTGCCCTGATCGCGTTTTCCTCTGTATAACTGGTGGGTTCAGGTTTTTCTTCTTTTATGGTTCAAGTTAGCTTGTATTCCTCTTTTATTTATTTATAGATATAAGCATGGAAATAATTCATTCCTATAAATACATCTGTGTGAAGGGAAGAACTTTTTTCTCTTTTATTTTTAAATTTTATTTTTTATAATTTTGAAACTTAATTTTATTTACTTTTTTATACAGCAGGTTATTATTAGTTATGTATTTTATGCATATACATGTATACAGGTCAATCTCAAGCTCCCAACTCATCCCACCACCACCACCCCATGGCTTCCCACACTTAGTGTCCATACGTTTGTTCTCTACCTGTGTGTCTCTATTTCTTCCCTGCAAACCAGTTCATCTGTACCATCTTTTAGGTTCCACATATATGCATTTATATACAATATTTGTTTTCCTCTTTCTGACTTACTTCATTCTGTATGACAGTCTCTAGATCCATCGATGTCTCTACAAATGACCCAGTTTCATTCCTTTTTATGGCCGAGTAATATTCCATTTTATATATGTACCCCAATTTTATCCATTCATCTGTCTGTGGGCATTTAGGTTGCTTCCATTACCTGGCTATTGTAAATAGTGCTGCAATGAACATTGTGGTGAATGTGCCTTTTTGATTTATGGTTTTCTCTGGGTATATGCCCAGAAGTGGGATTGCTGGATCAGATGGTAATTCTATTTCTAGTTTTTTTAAGGAAACTCCATAGTGTTCTCCATAGTGACTGTATCAATTTACATTCCCACCAATAGTGGAAGAGGGCTCCTTTTGTCCACACCCTCCCCAGAATTTGTTGTTTCTAGATTTTCTGATGATGCCGATTCTAACAGGTGTGAGGTGATACCTCATTGTTGTTTTGATTTGCATTTCTCTAATAATTAGTGCTGTTGAGCAGCTTTTCATGTGCGTCTTGGCCATCTCTGTGTCTTCTTTAAAGAAACGTCTCTTTAGATCTTCTGCCCATTTTTGTATTGGGTTGTTTGTTTTTTTAATATTAAGCTGCATGAGCTGTTTATATACATTGGAGATTAAACCTCTGTCCATTGATTCGTTTGCAACGATTTTCGCCCCTTCTAAGGGATGCCTTTTTCCATTCCCGTTTTTTTAACCAAAAAAGAAAGAAAGAAAAAGAAGCAGAAAACTAATGTGCATAAAATATGCCTTTTGAAGCGGTCGTTTTGAAATATGGACGTCCTTTGAATTTTTTGGTCGATATGTGACCCCAGGATTTGTTTTCAGGGCAGGTGTCATTTACAGGTCTGCAATGATTTTGAATATCAACTGACCATTAGCGCTGGGATTAAAGCTGCTGTTGTGTGAAACGGCCACAAGGTGGCAGCAGTTCTCCCTTACCAATTCTGGTTACTAGGGCAACAGAGCCTCAATGGAAGTCGTGTTCTAGATTGGAATTTAGAATGGAATGTGCCAGGAGAAAGCCCCTCAAGTTTGTCTCCCTACTTCTTGTTTGTGTTTTTAATTTAATTTTTATTTTTTATGACAGCAAGTTTGATTACAATGTTTGGCTTGTTGGAGGTGTGGAAGATGTGGTTCTTTTACACATATACAGATGTCTGTTTTTCCTGGGATCCTTTTCCCATGTACGTTATGACAGAATGTTGAGTAGTCTTTTGGTATTCGGTAGGTCTTTGGTGATTATATATGTCACCTGTGTTTGTATAAGTCTGTTAACGCCGATATCGTAATGAAACCAATCCTCACACCTTTCCATTGGTGAACCATAAGTTTGTTTAATGAATCTGTGATTGCCCTTCTCCGTGGAAATATCTGCCCTGGTATCCATTTTTAGGTAACACCTATAAGTGATATGATATGATATGTGTCTTTCACTTTCTGACTTACTACATGTCACGTGATTACCTCTAGACTCATCTACGGTGCTGCAAATGGCATTGTGTCCTTTTTTTCCTTGCCTTCTATTCTGACTTAGCGAGGTCCATTTTCAACAATGTGATTCCCTGCGGGTTGTGGATTAGCTGACGTGGGCAGCCTTATCCTGCCGGCCGGCCCTCCCCAGGTGTGCCTGGTTGAGGTCAATATAAACAGCGCTCCAGGCAGCAATAGCCCCTGAACCTGTGCCTGACTCCATATTCTCTGCCCCGTCAGCAGTCTCGGGGCTGTGCTGGTGGGTGGGAGTGAGGGGCCACAGCTTTGTTGGTGGCCCGGTGTGAGTGGGGTTCTGCTGACCTTTTTGCAGGAGTTGCCAAGCTGCCTCCTGTAAAGAAGAGGATGTGTCACCCATACCTTCCGCTGGAATTTCTCTCCGGACAGAGGTGAGGAAGGAAAAAAGCAGTGGGGGCCGGGACAGGTGGGGTATCTCAGGCAGGACAATGGAAAGCTTCCGGAAGAGGGCCCGGGTCCAGGACCACCCTGGCTGGCGTGCAGGCACCAAGTTGGCCTGCGTGCTGTCGCTGGTGTGGCTCCACGGACCTTCCTCTAGTCTTTCAAGCCCTTGTACATATTCAGGTGTTTTACCTGGGAAGGGTGGGAACAGTTCAGCAGCAGCTGGCCTGGGGCTCAGCTCACCTTTATTCAGAGATGCCTCGGCACGGTCCCCCAGCTTTGCAATGAGGACGCTCCTTGTGTGCGGGGTGGGTTGCTGGCTGTATGGGAGATGATTCCCCACCTCTGACCAATTTCAGAATTGTTTACCGCTGGAGCAAGTGCCCTGATAGCGTTTTCCTCTGTATAACTGGTGGGTTCAGGTTTTTCTTCTTTTATGGTTCAAGTTAGCTTTTATTCCTCTTTTATGTATTTATAGATATAAGCATGGAAATAATTCATTCCTATAAATACATCTGTGTGAAGGGAAGAACTTTTTTCTCTTTTATTTTTAAATTTTATTTTTTATAATTTTGAAATTTAATTTTATTTACTTTTTTATACAGCAGGTTATTATTAGTTATGAATTTTATGCATATATATGTATACAGGTCAATCTCAATCTCCCAACTCATCCCACCACCACCACCCCATGGCTTCGCACACTTGGTGTCCATACGTTTGTTCTCTACCTGTGTGTCTCTATTTCTTCCCTGCAAACCAGGTCATCTGTACCATATTTTAGGTTCCACATATATGCATTAATATACAATATTTGTTTTCCTCTTTCTGACTTACTTCATTCTGTATGACAGTCTCTAGATCCATCGATGTCTCTACAAATGACCCAGTTTCATTCCTTTTTATGGCCGAGTAATATTCCATTTTATATATGTACCCCAATTTTATCCATTCATCTGTCTGTGGGCATTTAGGTTGCTTCCATTACCTGGCTATTGTAAATAGTGCTGCAATGAACATTGTGGTGAATGTGCCTTTTTGATTTATGGTTTTCTCTGGGTATATGCCCAGAAGTGGGATTGCTGGATCAGATGGTAATTCTATTTCTAGTTTTTTAAAGGAAACTCCCTAGTGTTCTCCATAGTGACTGTATCAATTTACATTCCCATCAATAGTGGAAGAGGGCTCCTTTTGTCCACACCCTCCCCAGAATTTGTTGTTTCTAGATTTTCTGATGATGCCGATTCTAACAGGTGTGAGGTGATACCTCATTGTAGTTTTGATTTGCATTTCTCTAATAATTAGTGCTGTTGAGCAGCTTTTCATGTGCGTCTTGGCCATCTCTGTGTCTTCTTTAAAGAAACGTCTCTTTAGATCTTCTGCCCATTTTTGTATTGGGTTGTTTGTTTTTTTAATATTAAGCTGCATGAGCTGTTTATATATATTGGAGATTAAACCTCTGTCCATTGATTCGTTTGCAACGATTTTCGCCCCTTCTGAGGGATGCCTTTTTCCATTCCCGTTTTTTTAACCAAAAAAGAAAGAAAGAAAAAGAAGCAGAAAACTAATGTGCATAAAATATGCCTTTTGAAGCGGTCGTTTTGAAATATGGACGTCCTTTGAATTTTTTGGTCGATATGTGACCCCAGGATTTGTTTTCAGGGCAGGTGTCATTTACAGGTCTGCAATGATTTTGAATATCAACTGACCATTAGCGCTGGGATTAAAGCTGCTGTTGTGTGAAACGGCCACAAGGTGGCAGCAGTTCTCCCTTACCAATTCTGGTTACTAGGGCAACAGAGCCTCAATGGAAGTCGTGTTCTAGATTGGAATTTAGAATGGAATGTGCCAGGAGAAAGCCCCTCAAGTTTGTCTCCCTACTTCTTGTTTGTGTTTTTAATTTAATTTTTATTTTTTATGACAGCAAGTTTGATTACAATGTTTGGCTTGTTGGAGGTGTGGAAGATGTGGTTCTTTTACACATATACAGATGTCTGTTTTTCCTGGGATCCTTTTCCCATGTACGTTATGACAGAATGTTGAGTAGTCTTTTGGTATTCCGTAGGTGTTTGGTGATTATATATGTCACCTGTGTTTGTATAAGTCTGTTAACCCCGATATCGTAATGAAACCAATCCTCACACCTTTCCATTGGTGAACCATAAGTTTGTTTAATGAATCTGTGATTGCCCTTCTCCGTGGAAATATCTGCCCTGGTATCCATTTTTAGGTAACACCTATAAGTGATATGATATGATATGTGTCTTTCACTTTCTGACTTACTACATGTCACGTGATTACCTCTAGACTCATCTACGGTGCTGCAAATGGCATTGTGTCCTTTTTTTCCTTGCCTTCTATTCTGACTTAGCGAGGTCCATTTTCAACAATGTGATTCCCTGCGGGTTGTGGATTAGCTGACGTGGGCAGCCTTATCCTGCCGGCCGGCCCTCCCCAGGTGTGCCTGGTTGAGGTCAATATAAACAGCGCTCCAGGCAGCAATAGCCCCTGAACCTGTGCCTGACTCCATATTCTCTGCCCCGTCAGCAGTCTCGGGGCTGTGCTGGTGGGTGGGAGTGAGGGGCCACAGCTTTGTTGGTGGCCCGGTGTGAGTGGGGTTCTGCTGACCTTTTTGCAGGAGTTGCCAAGCTGCCTCCTGTAAAGAAGAGGATGTGTCACCCATACCTTCCGCTGGAATTTCTCTCCGGACAGAGGTGAGGAAGGAAAAAAGCAGTGGGGGCCGGGACAGGTGGGGTATCTCAGGCAGGACAATGGAAAGCTTCCGGAAGAGGGCCCGGGTCCAGGACCACCCTGGCTGGCGTGCAGGCACCAAGTTGGCCTGCGTGCTGTCGCTGGTGTGGCTCCACGGCCCTTCCTCTAGTCTTTCAAGCCCTTGTACATATTCAGGTGTTTTACCTGGGAAGGGTGGGAACAGTTCAGCAGCAGCTGGCCTGGGGCTCAGCTCACCTTTATTCAGAGATGCCTCGGCACGGTCCCCCAGCTTTGCAATGAGGACGCTCCTTGTGTGGGGGGTGGGTTGCTGGCTGTATGGGAGATGATTCCCCACCTCTGACCAATTTCAGAATTGTTTACCGCTGGAGCAAGTGCCCTGATAGCGTTTTCCTCTGTATAACTGGTGGGTTCAGGTTTTTCTTCTTTTATGGTTCAAGTTAGCTTGTATTCCTCTTTTATGTATTTATAGATATAAGCATGGAAATAATTCATTCCTATAAATACATCTGTGTGAAGCGAAGAACTTTTTTCTCTTTTATTTTTAAATTTTATTTTTTATAATTTTGAAACTTAATTTTATTTACTTTTTTATACAGCAGGTTATTATTAGTTATGTATTTTATGCATATACATGTATACAGGTCAATCTCAAGCTCCCAACTCATCCCACCACCACCACCCCATGGCTTCCCACACTTGGTGTCCATACGTTTGTTCTCTACCTGTGTGTCTCTATTTCTTCCCTGCAAACCAGTTCATCTGTACCATTTTTTAGGTTCCACATATATGCATTAATATACAACATTTGTTTTCCTCTTTCTGACTTACTTCATTCTGTATGACAGTCTCTAGATCCATCGATGTCTCTACAAATGACCCAGTTTCATTCCTTTTTATGGCCGAGTAATATTCCATTTTATATATGTACCCCAATTTTATCCATTCATCTGTCTGTGGGCATTTAGGTTGCTTCCATTACCTGGCTATTGTAAATAGTGCTGCAATGAACATTGTGGTGAATGTGCCTTTTTGATTTATGGTTTTCTCTGGGTATATGCCCAGAAGTGGGATTGCTGGATCAGATGGTAATTCTATTTCTAGTTTTTTTAAGGAAACTCCATAGTGTTCTCCATAGTGACTGTATCAATTTACATTCCCACCAATAGTGGAAAAGGGCTCCTTTTGTCCACACCCTCCCCAGAATTTGTTGTTTGTAGATTTTCTGATGATGCCGATCCTAACAGGTGTGAGGTGATACCTCATTGTAGTTTTGATTTGCATTTCTCTAATAATTAGTGCTGTTGAGCAGCTTTTCATGTGCGTCTTGGCCATCTCTGTGTCTTCTTTAAAGAAACGTCTCTTTAGATCTTCTGCCCATTTATGTATTGGGCTGTTTGTTTTTTTAATATTAAGCTGCATGAGCTGTTTATATATATTGGAGATTAAACCTTTGTCCATTGATTCGTTTGCAACTATTTTCGCCCTTTCTGAGGGATGCCTTTTTCCATTTCCGTTTTTTAACCAAAAAAGAAAGAAAGAAAAAGAAGCAGAACACTAATGTACATAAAATATGCCTTTTGAAACGGTCGTTTTGACGTATGGACGTCCTTTGAATTTTTTGGTCGATATGTGACCCCAGGATTTGCTTCCAGGGCAGGTGTCATTTACAGGCCTGCAATGATTTTGAATATCAACTGACCATTAGCGCTGGGATTAAAGCTGCTGTTGTGTGAAACGGCCACAAGGTGGCAGCAGTTCTCCCTTACCAAATCTGGTTACTAGGGCAGCAGAGCCTCAATGGAAGTCGTGTTCTAGATTGGAATTTAGAATGGAATGTGCCAGGAGAAAGCACCTCAAGTTTGTCTCCCTACTTCTTGTTTGTGTTTTTAATTTAATTTTTATTTTTTATTACAGCAAGGTTGATTACAATGTTTGGCTTGTTGGAGGTGTGGAAGATGTGGTTCTTTTACACATATACAGATGTCTGTTTTTCCTGGGATCCTTTTCCCATGTACGTTATGACAGAATGTTGAGTAGTCTTTTGGTATTCCGTAGGTGTTTGGTGATTATATATGTCACCTGTGTTTGTGTAAGTCTGTTAACCCCGATATCGTAATGAAACCAATACTCACACCTTTCCATTGGTGAACCATAAGTTTGTTTAATGAATCTGTGATTGCCCTTCTCCGTGGAAATATCTGCCCTGGTATCCATTTTTAGGTAACACCTATAAGTGATATGATATGATATGTGTCTTTCACTTTCTGACTTACTACATGTCACGTGATTACCTCTAGACTCATCTACGGTGCTGCAAATGGCATTGTGTCCTTTTTTTCCTTGCCTTCTATTCTGACTTAGCGAGGTCCATTTTCAACAATGTGATTCCCTGCGGGTTGTGGATTAGCTGACGTGGGCAGCCTTATCCTGCCGGCCGGCCCTCCCCAGGTGTGCCTGGTTGAGGTCAATATAAACAGCGCTCCAGGCAGCAATAGCCCCTGAACCTGTGCCTGACTCCATATTCTCTGCCCCGTCAGCAGTCTCGGGGCTGTGCTGGTGGGTGGGAGTGAGGGGCCACAGCTTTGTTGGTGGCCCGGTGTGAGTGGGGTTCTGCTGACCTTTTTGCAGGAGTTGCCAAGCTGCCTCCTGTAAAGAAGAGGATGTGTCACCCATACCTTCCGCTGGAATTTCTCTCCGGACAGAGGTGAGGAAGGAAAAAAGCAGTGGGGGCCGGGACAGGTGGGGTATCTCAGGCAGGACAATGGAAAGCTTCCGGAAGAGGGCCCGGGTCCAGGACCACCCTGGCTGGCGTGCAGGCACCAAGTTGGCCTGCGTGCTGTCGCTGGTGTGGCTCCACGGCCCTTCCTCTAGTCTTTCAAGCCCTTGTACATATTCAGGTGTTTTACCTGGGAAGGGTGGGAACAGTTCAGCAGCAGCTGGCCTGGGGCTCAGCTCACCTTTATTCAGAGATGCCTCGGCACGGTCCCCCAGCTTTGCAATGAGGACGCTCCTTGTGTGGGGGGTGGGTTGCTGGCTGTATGGGAGATGATTCCCCACCTCTGACCAATTTCAGAATTGTTTACCGCTGGAGCAAGTGCCCTGATAGCGTTTTCCTCTGTATAACTGGTGGGTTCAGGTTTTTCTTCTTTTATGGTTCAAGTTAGCTTTTATTCCTCTTTTATGTATTTATAGATATAAGCATGGAAATAATTCATTCCTATAAATACATCTGTGTGAAGGGAAGAACTTTTTTCTCTTTTATTTTTAAATTTTATTTTTTATAATTTTGAAATTTAATTTTATTTACTTTTTTATACAGCAGGTTATTATTAGTTATGAATTTTATGCATATACATGTATACAGGTCAATCTCAATCTCCCAACTCATCCCACCACCACCACCCCATGGCTTCCCACACTTGGTGTCCATACGTTTGTTCTCTACCTGTGTGTCTCTATTTCTTCCCTGCAAACCAGTTCATCTGTACCATTTTTTAGGTTCCACATATATGCATTAATATACAATATTTGTTTTCCTCTTTCTGACTTACTTCATTCTGTATGACAGTCTCTAGATCCATCGATGTCTCTACAAATGACCCAGTTTCATTCCTTTTTATGGCCGAGTAATATTCCATTTTATATATGTACCCCAATTTTATCCATTCATCTGTCTGTGGGCATTTAGGTTGCTTCCATTACCTGGCTATTGTAAATAGTGCTGCAATGAACATTGTGGTGAATGTGCCTTTTTGATTTATGGTTTTCTCTGGGTATATGCCCAGAAGTGGGATTGCTGGATCAGTTGGTAATTCTATTTCTAGTTTTTTTAAGGAAACTCCATAGTGTTCTCCATAGTGACTGTATCAATTTACATTCCCACCAATAGTGGAAGAGGGCTCCTTTTGTCCACACCCTCCCCAGAATTTGTTGTTTCTAGATTTTCTGATGATGCCGATTCTAACAGGTGTGAGGTGATACCTCATTGTAGTTTTGATTTGCATTTCTCTAATAATTAGTGCTGTTGAGCAGCTTTTCATGTGCGTCTTGGCCATCTCTGTGTCTTCTTTAAAGAAACGTCTCTTTAGATCTTCTGCCCATTTTTGTATTGGGTTGTTTGTTTTTTTAATATTAAGCTGCATGAGCTGTTTATATATATTGGAGATTAAATCTCTGTCCATTGATTCGTTTGCAACGATTTTCGCCCCTTCTGAGGGATGCCTTTTTCCATTCCCGTTTTTTTAACCAAAAAAGAAAGAAAGAAAAAGAAGCAGAAAACTAATGTGCATAAAATATGCCTTTTGAAGCGGTCGTTTTGAAATATGGACGTCCTTTGAATTTTTTGGTCGATATGTGACCCCAGGATTTGTTTTCAGGGCAGGTGTCATTTACAGGTCTGCAATGATTTTGAATATCAACTGACCATTAGCGCTGGGATTAAAGCTGCTGTTGTGTGAAACGGCCACAAGGTGGCAGCAGTTCTCCCTTACCAATTCTGGTTACTAGGGCAACAGAGCCTCAATGGAAGTCGTGTTCTAGATTGGAATTTAGAATGGAATGTGCCAGGAAAAAGCCCCTCAAGTTTGTCTCCCTACTTCTTGTTTGTGTTTTTAATTTAATTTTTATTTTTTATGACAGCAAGTTTGATTACAATGTTTGGCTTGTTGGAGGTGTGGAAGATGTGGTTCTTTTACACATATACAGATGTCTGTTTTTCCTGGGATCCTTTTCCCATGTACGTTATGACAGAATGTTGAGTAGTCTTTTGGTATTCCGTAGGTGTTTGGTGATTATATATGTCACCTGTGTTTGTATAAGTCTGTTAACCCCGATATCGTAATGAAACCAATCCTCACACCTTTCCATTGGTGAACCATAAGTTTGTTTAATGAATCTGTGATTGCCCTTCTCCGTGGAAATATCTGCCCTGGTATCCAATTTTAGGTAATACCTATAAGTGATATGATATGATATGTGTCTTTCACTTTCTGACTTACTACATGTCACGTGATTACCTCTAGACTCATCTACGGTGCTGCAAATGGCATTGTGTCCTTTTTTTCCTTGCCTTCTATTCTGACTTAGCGAGGTCCATTTTCAACAATGTGATTCCCTGCGGGTTGTGGATTAGCTGACGTGGGCAGCCTTATCCTGCCGGCCGGCCCTCCCCAGGTGTGCCTGGTTGAGGTCAATATAAACAGCGCTCCAGGCAGCAATAGCCCCTGAACCTGTGCCTGACTCCATATTCTCTGCCCCGTCAGCAGTCTCGGGGCTGTGCTGGTGGGAGGGAGTGAGGGGCCACAGCTTTGTTGGTGGCCCGGTGTGAGTGGGGTTCTGCTGACCTTTCTGCAGGAGTTGCCAGGCTGCCTCCCGTAAAGAAGAGGATGTGTCACCCATACCTTCCGCTGGAATTTCTCTCCGGACAGAGGTGAGGAAGGAAAAAAGCAGTGGGGGCCGGGACAGGTGGGGTATCTCAGGCAGGACAATGGAAAGCTTCCGGAAGAGGGCCCGGGGCCAGGACCACCCTGGCTGGCCTGCAGGCACCAATTTGGCCTGCGTGCTGTCGCTGGTGTGGCTCCACGGCCCTTCCTCTAGTCTTTCAAGCCCTTGTACATATTCAGGTGTTTTACCTGGGAAGGCTGGGAACAGTTCAGCAGCAGCTGGCCTGGGGCTCAGCTCACCTTTATTCAGAGATGCCTCGGCACGGTCCCCCAGCTTTGCAATGAGGACGCTCCTTGTGTGGGGGGTGGGTTGCTGGCTGTATGGGAGATGATTCCCCACCTCTGACCAATTTCAGAATTGTTTACCGCTGGAGCAAGTGCCCTGATAGCGTTTTCCTCTGTATAACTGGTGGGTTCAGGTTTTTCTTCTTTTATGGTTCAAGTTAGCTTTTATTCCTCTTTTATGTATTTATAGATATAAGCATGGAAATAATTCATTCCTATAAATACATCTGTGTGAAGAGAAGAACTTTTTTCTCTTTTATTTTTAAATTTTATTTTTTATAATTTTGAAACTTAATTTTATTTACTTTTTTATACAGCAGGTTATTATTAGTTATGTATTTTATGCATATACATGTATACAGGTCAATCTCAATCTCCCAACTCATCCCACCACCACCACCCCATGGCTTCCCACACTTGGTGTCCATACGTTTGTTCTCTACCTGTGTGTCTCTATTTCTTCCCTGCAAACCAGTTCATCTGTACCATCTTTTAGGTTCCACATATATGCATTAATATACAATATTTGTTTTCCTCTTTCTGACTTACTTCATTCTGTATGACAGTCTCTAGATCCATCGATGTCTCTACAAATGACCCAGTTTCATTCCTTTTTATGGCCGAGTAATATTCCATTTTATATATGTACCCCAATTTTATCCATTCATCTGTCTGTGGGCATTTAGGTTGCTTCCATTACCTGGCTATTGTAAATAGTGCTGCAATGAACATTGTGGTGAATGTGCCTTTTTGATTTATGGTTTTCTCTGGGTATATGCCCAGAAGTGGGATTGCTGGATCAGATGGTAATTCTATTTGTAATTTTTTTAAGGAAACTCCATAGTGTTCTCCATAGTGACTGTATCAATTTACATTCCCACCAATACTGGAAGAGGGCTCCTTTTGTCCACACCCTCCCCAGAATTTGTTGTTTCTAGATTTTCTGATGATGCCGATTCTAACAGGTGTGAGGTGATACCTCATTGTAGTTTTGATTTGCATTTCTCTAATAATTAGTGCTGTTGAGCAGCTTTTCATGTGCGTCTTGGCCATCTCTGTGTCTTCTTTAAAGAAACGTCTCTTTAGATCTTCTGCCCATTTTTGTATTGGGTTGTTTGTTTTTTTAATATTAAGCTGCATGAGCTGTTTATATATATTGGAGATTAAACCTCTGTCCATTGATTCGTTTGCAACGATTTTCGCCCCTTCTGAGGGATGCCTTTTTCCATTCCCGTTTTTTTAACCAAAAAAGAAAGAAAGAAAAAGAAGCAGAAAACTAATGTGCATAAAATATGCCTTTTGAAGCGGTCGTTTTGAAATATGGACGTCCTTTGAATTTTTTGGTCGATATGTGACCCCAGGATTTGTTTTCAGGGCAGGTGTCATTTACAGGTCTGCAATGATTTTGAATATCAACTGACCATTAGCGCTGGGATTAAAGCTGCTGTTGTGTGAAACGGCCACAAGGTGGCAGCAGTTCTCCCTTACCAATTCTGGTTACTAGGGCAACAGAGCCTCAATGAAAGTCGTGTTCTAGATTGGAATTTAGAATGGAATGTGCCAGGAGAAAGCCCCTCAAGTTTGTCTCCCTACTTCTTGTTTGTGTTTTTAATATAATTTTTATTTTTTATAACAGCAAGTTTGATTACAATGTTTGGCTTGTTGGAGGTGTGGAAGATGTGGTTCTTTTACACATATACAGATGTCTGTTTTTCCTGGGATCCTTTTCCCATGTACGTTATGACAGAATGTTGAGTAGTCTTTTGGTATTCCGTAGGTGTTTGGTGATTATATATGTCACCTGTGTTTGTATAAGTCTGTTAACCCCGATATCGTAATGAAACCAATCCTCACACCTTTCCATTGGTGAACCATAAGTTTGTTTAATGAATCTGTGATTGCCCTTCTCCGTGGAAATATCTGCCCTGGTATCCATTTTTAGGTAACACCTATAAGTGATATGATATGATATGTGTCTTTCACTTTCTGACTTACTACATGTCACGTGATTACCTCTAGACTCATCTACGGTGCTGCAAATGGCATTGTGTCCTTTTTTTCCTTGCCTTCTATTCTGACTTAGCGAGGTCCATTTTCAACAATGTGATTCCCTGCGGGTTGTGGATTAGCTGACGTGGGCAGCCTTATCCTGCCGGCCGGCCCTCCCCAGGTGTGCCTGGTTGAGGTCAATATAAACAGCGCTCCAGGCAGCAATAGCCCCTGAACCTGTGCCTGACTCCATATTCTCTGCCCCGTCAGCAGTCTCGGGGCTGTGCTGGTGGGTGGGAGTGAGGGGCCACAGCTTTGTTGGTGGCCCGGTGTGAGTGGGGTTCTGCTGACCTTTTTGCAGGAGTTGCCAGGCTGCCTCCTGTAAAGAAGAGGATGTGTCACCCATACCTTCCGCTGGAATTTCTCTCCGGACAGAGGTGAGGAAGGAAAAAAGCAGTGGGGGCCGGGACAGGTGGGGTATCTCAGGCAGGACAATGGAAAGCTTCCGGAAGAGGGCCCGGGGCCAGGACCACCCTGGCTGGCGTGCAGGCACCAAGTTGGCCTGCGTGCTGTCGCTGGTGTGGCTCCACGGCCCTTCCTCTAGTCTTTCAAGCCCTTGTACATATTCAGGTGTTTTACCTGGGAAGGGTGGGAACAGTTCAGCAGCAGCTGGCCTGGGGCTCAGCTCACCTTTATTCAGAGATGCCTCGGCACGGTCCCCCAGCTTTGCAATGAGGACGCTCCTTGTGTGGGGGGTGGGTTGCTGGCTGTATGGGAGATGATTCCCCACCTCTGACCAATTTCAGAATTGTTTACCGCTGGAGCAAGTGCCCTGATAGCGTTTTCCTCTGTATAACTGGTGGGTTCAGGTTTTTCTTCTTTTATGGTTCAAGTTAGCTTTTATTCCTCTTTTATGTATTTATAGATATAAGCATGGAAATAATTCATTCCTATAAATACATCTGTGTGAAGGGAAGAACTTTTTTCTCTTTTATTTTTAAATTTTATTTTTTATAATTTTGAAACTTAATTTTATTTACTTTTTTATACAGCAGGTTATTATTAGTTATGTATTTTATGCATATACATGTATACAGGTCAATCTCAAGCTCCCAACTCATCCCACCACCACCACCCCATGGCTTCCCACACTTGGTGTCCATACGTTTGTTCTCTACCTGTGTGTCTCTATTTCTTCCCTGCAAACCAGTTCATCTGTACCATCTTTTAGGTTCCACATATATGCATTAATATACAATATTTGTTTTCCTCTTTCTGACTTACTTCATTCTGTATGACAGTCTCTAGATCCATCGATGTCTCTACAAATGACCCAGTTTCATTCCTTTTTATGGCCGAGTAATATTCCATTTTATATATGTACCCCAATTTTATCCATTCATCTGTCTGTGGGCATTTAGGTTGCTTCCATTACCTGGCTATTGTAAATAGTGCTGCAATGAACATTGTGGTGAATGTGCCTTTTTGATTTATGGTTTTCTCTGGGTATATGCCCAGAAGTGGGATTGCTGGATCAGATGGTAATTCTATTTCTAGTTTTTTTAAGGAAACTCCATAGTGTTCTCCATAGTGACTGTATCAATTTACATTCCCATCAATAGTGGAAGAGGGCTCCTTTTGTCCACACCCTCCCCAGAATTTGTTGTTTCTAGATTTTCTGATGATGCCGATTCTAACAGGTGTGAGGTGATACCTCATTGTAGTTTTGATTTGCATTTCTCTAATAATTAGTGCTGTTGAGCAGCTTTTCATGTGCGTCTTGGCCATCTCTGTGTCTTCTTTAAAGAAACGTCTCTTTAGATCTTCTGCCCATTTTTGTATTGGGTTGTTTGTTTTTTTAATATTAAGCTGCATGAGCTGTTTATATATATTGGAGATTAAACCTCTGTCCATTGATTCGTTTGCAACGATTTTCGCCCCTTCTGAGGGATGCCTTTTTCCATTCCCGTTTTTTTAACCAAAAAAGAAAGAAAGAAAAAGAAGCAGAAAACTAATGTGCATAAAATATGCCTTTTGAAGCGGTCGTTTTGAAATATGGACGTCCTTTGAATTTTTTGGTCGATATGTGACCCCAGGATTTGTTTTCAGGGCAGGTGTCATTTACAGGTCTGCAATGATTTTGAATATCAACTGACCATTAGCGCTGGGATTAAAGCTGCTGTTGTGTGAAACGGCCACAAGGTGGCAGCAGTTCTCCCTTACCAATTCTGGTTACTAGGGCAACAGAGCCTCAATGGAAGTCGTGTTCTAGATTGGAATTTAGAATGGAATGTGCCAGGAGAAAGCCCCTCATGTTTGTCTCCCTACTTCTTGTTCGTGTTTTTAATTTAATTTTTATTTTTTATTACAGCAAGTTTGATTACAATGTTTGGCTTGTTGGAGGTGTGGAAGATGTGGTTCTTTTACACATATACAGATGTCTGTTTTTCCTGGGATCCTTTTCCCATGTACGTTATGACAGAATGTTGAGTAGTCTTTTCGTATTCCGTACTTCTTTGGTGATTATATATGTCTCCTGTGTTTGTATAAGTCTGTTAACCCCGATATCATAATGAAACCAATCCTCACAGCTTTCCATTGGTGAACCATAAGTTTGTTTAATGAATCTGTGATTGCCCTTCTCCGTGGAAATATCTGCCCTGGTATCCATTTTTAGGTAACACCTATAAGTGATATGATATGATATGTGTCTTTCACTTTCTGACTTACTACATGTCACGTGATTACCTCTAGACTCATCTACGGTGCTGCAAATGGCATTGTGTCCTTTTTTTCCTTGCCTTCTATTCTGACTTAGCGAGGTCCATTTTCAACAATATGATTCCCTGCGGGTTGTGGATTAGCTGACGTGGGCAGCCTTATTCTGCCGGCCGGCCCTCCCCAGGTGTGCCTGGTTGAGGTCAATATAAACAGCGCTCCAGGCAGCAATAGCCCCTGAACCTGTGCCTGACTCCATATTCTCTGCCCGGTCAGCAGTCTCGGGGCTGTGCTGGTGGGAGGGAGTGAGGGGCCACAGCTTTGTTGGTGGCCCGGTGTGAGTGGGGTTCTGCTGACCTTTCTGCAGGAGTTGCCAGGCTGCCTCCCGTAAAGAAGAGGATGTGTCACCCATACCTTCCGCTGGAATTTCTCTCCGGACAGAGGTGAGGAAGGAAAAAAGCAGTGGGGGCCGGGACAGGTGGGGTATCTCAGGCAGGACAATGGAAAGCTTCCGGAAGAGCGCCCGGGGCCAGGACCACCCTGGCTGGCCTGCAGGCACCAAGTTGGCCTGCGTGCTGTCGCTGGTGTGGCTCCACGGCCCTTCCTCTAGTCTTTCAAGCCCTTGTACATATTCAGGTATTTTACCTGGGAAGGGTGGGAACAGTTCAGCAGCAGCTGGCCTGGGGCTCAGGTCACCTTTATTCAGAGATGCCTCGGCACGGTCCCCCAGCTTTGCAATGAGGACGCTCCTTGTGTGGGGGGTGGGTTGCTGGCTGTATGGGAGATGATTCCCCAACTCTGACCAATTTCAGAATTGTTTACCGCTGGAGCAAGTGCCCTGATAGCGTTTTCCTCTGTATAACTGGTGGGTTCAGGTTTTTTCCCTTTTATGGTCCAAGTTAGCTTTTATTCCTCTATTATGTATTTATAGATATAAGCATGGATATATTTCATTCCTATAAATACATCTGTGTGAAGGGAAGAACGTTTTTCTGTTTTATTTTTAAATTTTATTTTTTATAATTTCGAAATTTAATTTTATTTACTTTTTTATACAGCAGGTTATTATTAGTTATGTATTTTATGCATATACATGTATACAGGTCAATCTCAATCTCCCAACTCATCCCACCACCACCACCCCATGGCTTCCCACACTTGGTGTCCATACGGTTGTTCTCTACCTGTGTGTCTCTATTTCTTCCCTGCAAACCAGTTCATCTGTACCATTTTTTAGGTTCCACATATATGCATTAATATACAATATTTGTTTTCCTCTTTCTGACTTACTTCATTCTGTATGACAGTCTCTAGATCCATCGATGTCTCTACAAATGACCCAGTTTCATTCCTTTTTATGGCCGAGTAATATTCCATTTGATATATGTACCCCATCTTTATCCATTCATCTGTCTGTGGGCATTTAGGTTGCTTCCATTACCTGGCTATTGTAAATAGTGCTGCAATGAACGTTGTGTTGAATGTGCCTTTTTGATTTATGGTTTTCTCTGGGTATATGCCCAGAAGTGGGATTGCTGGATCAGATGGTAATTCTATTTCTAGTTTGTTTTAAGGAAACTCCATAGTGTTCTCCATACTGACTGTATCAATTTACATTCCCACCAATAGTGGAAGAGGGCTCCTTTTGTCCACACCCTCCCCAGAATTTGTTGTTTCTAGATTTTCTGATGATGCCGATTCTAACAGGTGTGAGGTGATACCTCATTGTAGTTTTGATTTGCATTTCTCTAATAATTAGTGCTGTTGAGCAGCTTTTCATGTGCGTCTTGGCCATCTCTGTGTCTTCTTTGAAGAAACGTCTCTTTAGATATTCTGCCAATGTTTTTATTGGGTTGTTTGTTTTTTTAATATTAAGCTGCATGAGCTGTTTATATATATTGGACATTAAACCTTTGTCCATTGATTCGTTTGCAACGATTTTCGCCCCTTCTGAGGGATGCCTTTTTCCATTCCCGTTTTTTTAACCAAAAAAGGAAAGAAAGAAAACGAAGCAGAAAACTAATGTGCGTAAAATATGCCTTTTGAAACGGTCGTTTTGAAATATGGACGTCCTTTGAATTTTTTGGTCGATATGTGACCCCAGGATTTGTTTTCAGGGCAGGTGTCATTTACCGGCCTGCAATGATTTTGAATATCAACTGACCATTAGCGCTGGGATTAAAGCTGCTGTTGTGTGAAACGGCCACAAGGTGGCAGCAGTTCTCCCTTACCAATTCTGGTTACTAGGGCAACAGAGCCTCAATGGAAGTCGTGTTCTAGATTGGAATTTAGAATGGAATGTGCCAGGAGAAAGCCCCTCAAGTTTGTCTCCCTACTTCTGGTTCGTGTTTTTAATTTAATTTTTATTTTTTATTACAGCAAGTTTGATTACAATGTTTGGCTTGTTGGAGGTGTGGAAGATGTGGTTCTTTTACACATATACAGATGTCTGTTTTTCCTGGGATCCTTTTCCCATGTACGTTATGACAGAATGTTGAGTAGTCTTTTGGTATTCCGTACGTCTTTGGTGATTATATATGTCACCTGTGTTTGTATATGTCTGTTAACCCCGATATCGTAATGAAACCAATCCTCACACCTTTCCATTGGTGAACCATAAGTTTGTTTAATGAATCTGTGATTGCCCTTCTCCGTGGAAATATCTGCCCTGGTATCCATTTTTAGGTAACAACTATAAGTGATATGATATGATATGTGTCTTTCACTTTCTGACTTACTACATGTCACGTGATTACCTCTAGACTCATCTACGGTGCTGCAAATGGCATTGTGTCCTTTTTCTCCTTGCCTTCTATTCTGACTTAGCGAGGTCCATTTTCAACAATGTGATTCCCTGCGGGTTGTGGATTAGCTGACGTGGGCAGCCTTATCCTGCCGGCCGGCCCTCCCCAGGTGTGCCTGGTTGAGGTCAATATAAACAGCGCTCCAGGCAGCAATAGCCCCTGAACCTGTGCCTGACTCCATATTCTCTGCCCCGTCAGCAGTCTCGGGGCTGTGCTGGTGGGAGGGAGTGAGGGGCCACAGCTTTGTTGGTGGCCCGGTGTGAGTGGGGTTCTGCTGACCTTTCTGCAGGAGTTGCCAGGCTGCCTCCTGTAAAGAAGAGGATGTGTCACCCATACCTTCCGCTGGAATTTCTCTCCGGACAGAGGTGAGGAAGGAAAAAAGCAGTGGGTGCCGGGACAGGTGGGGTATCTCAGGCAGGACAATGGAAAGCTTCCGGAAGAGCGCCCGGGGCCAGGACCACCCTGGCTGGCCTGCAGGCACCAAGTTGGCCTGCGTGCTGTCGCTGGTGTGGCTCCACGGCCCTTCCTCTAGTCTTTCAAGCCCTTGTACATATTCAGGTGTTTTACCTGGGAAGGGTGGGAACAGTTCAGCAGCAGCTGGCCTGGGACTCAGCTCACCTTTATTCAGAGATGCCTCGGCACGGTCCCCCAGCTTTGCAATGAGGACGCTCCTTGTGTGGGGGGTGGGTTGCTGGCTGTATGGGAGATGATTCCCCAACTCTGACCAATTTCAGAATTGTTTACCGCTGGAGCAAGTGCCCTGATAGCGTTTTCCTCTGTATAACTGGTGGGTTCAGGTTTTTCTCCTTTTATGGTCCAAGTTAGCTTTTATTCCTCTATTATGTATTTATAGATATAAGCATGGATATAATTCATTCCTATAAATACATCTGTGTGAAGGGAAGAACGTTTTTCTGTTTTATTTTTAAATTTTATTTTTTATAATTTCGAAATTTAATTTTATTTACTTTTTTATACAGCAGGTTATTATTAGTTATGTATTTTATGCATATACATGTATACAGGTCAATCTCAGTCTCCCAACTCATCCCACCACCACCACCCCATGGCTTCCCACACTTGGTGTCCATACGTTTGTTCTCTACCTGTGTGTCTCTATTTCTTCCCTGCAAACCAGTTCATCTGTACCATTTTTTAGGTTCCACATATATGCATTAATATACAATATTTGTTTTCCTCTTTCTGACTTACTTCATTCTGTATGACAGTCTCTAGATCCATCGATGTCTCTACAAATGACCCAGTTTCATTCCTTTTGATGGCCGAGTAATATTCCATTTGATATATGTACCCCATCTTTATCCATTCATCTGTCTGTGGGCATTTAGGTTGCTTCCATTACCTGGCTATTGTAAATAGTGCTGCAATGAACATTGTGGTGAATGTGCCTTTTTGATTTATGGTTTTCTCTGGGTATATGCCCAGAAGTGGGATTGCTGGATCAGATGGTAATTCTATTTCTAGTTTTTTTTAAGGAAACTCCATAGTGTTCTCCATACTGACTGTATCAATTTACATTCCCACCAATAGTGGAAGAGGGCTCCTTTTGTCCACACCCTCCCCAGAATTTGTTGTTTCTAGATTTTCTGATGATGCCGATTCTAACAGGTGTGAGGTGATACCTCATTGTAGTTTTGATTTGCATTTCTCTAATAATTAGTGCTGTTGAGCAGCTTTTCATGTGCGTCTTGGCCATCTCTGTGTCTTCTTTAAAGAAACGTCTCTTTAGATCTTCTGCCCATTTTTGTATTGGGTTGTTTGTTTTTTTAATATTAAGCTGCATGAGCTGTTTATATATATTGGACATTAAACCTTTGTCCATTGATTCGTTTGCAACGATTTTCGCCCCTTCTGAGGGATGCCTTTTTCCATTCCCGTTTTTTTAACCAAAAAAGAAAGAAAGAAAAAGAAGCAGAAAACTAATGTGCATAAAATATGCCTTTTGAAACGGTCGTTTTGAAATATGGACGTCCTTTGAATTTTTTGGTCGATATGTGACCCCAGGATTTGTTTTCAGGGCAGGTGTCATTTACAGGCCTGCAATGATTTTGAATATCAACTGACCATTAGCGCTGGGATTAAAGCTGCTGTTGTGTGAAACGGCCACAAGGTGGCAGCAGTTCTCCCTTACCAATTCTGGTTACTAGGGCAACAGAGCCTCAATGGAAGTCGTGTTCTAGATTGGAATTTAGAATGGAATGTGCCAGGAGAAAGCCCCTCAAATTTGTCTACCTACTTCTGGTTCGTGTTTTTAATTTAATTTTTATTTTTTATTACAGCAAGTTTGATTACAATGTTTGGCTTGTTGGAGGTGTGGAAGATGTGGTTCTTTTACACATATACAGATGTCTGTTTTTCCTGGGATCCATTTCCCATGTACGTTATCACAGAATGTTGAGTAGTCTTTTGCTATTCCATAGGTCTTTGGTGATTATATATGTCACCTGTGTTTGTATAAGTCTGTTAACCCCGATATCGTAATGAAACCAATCCTCACAGCTTTCCATTGGTGAACCATAAGTTTGTTTAATGAATCTGTGATTGCCCTTCTCCGTGGAAATATCTGCCCTGGTATCCATTTTTAGGTAACACCTATAAGTGATATGACATGATATGTGTCTTTCACTTTCTGACTTACTACATGTCACGTGATTACCTCTAGACTCATCTACGGTGCTGCAAATGGCATTGTGTCCTTTTTTTCCTTGCCTTCTATTCTGACTTAGCGAGGTCCATTTTCAACAATGTGATTCCCTGCGGGTTGTGGATTAGCTGACGTGGGCAGCCTTATCCTGCCGGCCGGCCCTCCCCAGGTGTGCCTGGTTGAGGTCAATATAAACAGCGCTCCAGGCAGCAATAGCCCCTGAACCTGTGCCTGACTCCATATTCTCTGCCCCGTCAGCAGTCTCGGGGCTGTGCTGGTGGGAGGGAGTGAGGGGCCACAGCTTTGTTGGTGGCCCGGTGTGAGTGGGGTTCTGCTGACCTTCCTGCAGGAGTTGCCAAGCTGCCTCCTGTAAAGAAGAGGATGTGTCACCCATACCTTCCGCTGGAATTTCTCTCCGGACAGAGGTGAGGAAGGAAAAATCAGTGGGGGCCGGGACAGGTGGGGTATCTCAGGCAGGACAATGGAAAGCTTCCGGAAGAGCGCCCGGGGCCAGGACCACCCTGGCTGGCCTGCAGGCACCAAGTTGGCCTGCGTGCGGTCGCTGGTGTGGCTCCACGGCCCTTCCTCTAGTCTTTCAAGCCCTTGTACATATTCAGGTGTTTAACCTGGGAAGGGTGGGAACAGTTCAGCAGCAGCTGGCCTGGGGCTCAGCTCACCTTTATTCAGAGATGCCTCGGCACGGTCCCCCAGCTTTGCAATGAGGACGCTCCTTGTGTGGGGGGTGGGTTGCTGGCAGTATGGGAGATGATTCCCCACCTCTGACCAATTTCAGAATTGTTTACCGCTGGAGCAAGTGCCCTGATAGCGTTTTCCTCTGTATAACTGGTGGGTTCAGGTTTTTCTCCTTTTATGGTCCAAGTTAGCTTTTATTCCTCTATTATGTATTTATAGATATAAGCATGGATATAATTCATTCCTATAAATACATCTGTGTGAAGGGAAGAACGTTTTTCTCTTTTATTTTTAAATTTTATATTTTATAATTTTGAAATTTTATTTTATTTACTTTTTTATACAGCAGGTTATTATTAGTTATGTATTTTATGCATATACATGTATACAGGTCAATCTCAGTCTCCCAAATCATCCCACCACCACCACCCCATGGCTTCCCACACTTGGTGTCCATACGTTTGTTCTCTACCTGTGTGTCTCTATTTCTTCCCTGCAAACCAGTTCATCTGTACCATCTTTTAGGTTCCACATATATGCATTAATATACAATATTTGTTTTCCTCTTTCTGACTTACTTCATTCTGTATGACAGTCTCTAGATCCATCGATGTCTCTACAAATGACCCAGTTTCATTCCTTTTTATGGCCGAGTAATATTCCATTTTATATATGTACCCCATCTTTATCCATTCATCTGTCTGTGGGCATTTAGGTTGCTTCCATTACCTGGCTATTGTAAATAGTGCTGCAATGAACATTGTGGTGAATGTGCCTTTTTGATTTATGGTTTTCTCTGGGTATATGCCCAGAAGTGGGATTGCTGGATCAGATGGTAATTCTATTTTTAGTTTTTTTTAAGGAAACTCCATAGTGTTCTCCATACTGACTGTATCAATTTACATTCCCACCAATAGTGGAAGAGGGCTCCTTTTGTCCACACCCTCCCCAGAATTTGTTGTTTCTAGATTTTCTGATGATGCCGATTCTAACAGGTGTGAGGTGATACCTCATTGTAGTTTTGATTTGCATTTCTCTAATAATTAGTGCTGTTGAGCAGCTTTTCATGTGCGTCTTGGCCATCTCTGTGTCTTCTTTAAAGAAACGTCTCTTTAGATCTTCTGCCCATTTTTGTATTGGGTTGTTTGTTTTTTTAATATTAAGCTGCATGAGCTGTTTATATATATGGGACATTAAACCTTTGTCCATTGATTCGTTTGCAACGATTTTCGCCCCTTCTGCGGGATGCCTTTTTCCATTCCCGTTTTTTTAACCAAAAAAGAAAGAAAGAAAAAGAAGCAGAAAACTAATGTGCATAAAATATGCCTTTTGAAACGGTCGTTTTGAAATATGGACGTCCTTTGAATTTTTTGGTCGATATGTGACCCCAGGATTTGTTTTCAGGGCAGGTGTCATTTACAGGCCTGCAATGATTTTGAATATCAACTGACCATTAGCGCTGGGATTAAAGCTGCTGTTGTGTGAAACGGCCACAAGGTGGCAGCAGTTCTCCCTTACCAATTCTGGTTACTAGGGCAACACAGCCTCAATGGAAGTCGTGTTCTAGATTGGAATGTAGAATGGAATGTGCCAGGAGAAAGCCCCTCAAGTTTGTCTCCCTACTTCTGGTTCGTGTTTTTAATTTAATTTTTATTTTTTATTACAGCAAGGTTGATTACAATGTTTGGCTTGTTGGAGGTGTGGAAGATGTGGTTCTTTTACACATATACAGATGTCTGTTTTTCCTGGGATCCTTTTCCCATGTACGTTATGACAGAATGTTGAGTAGTCTTTTGGTATTCCGTACGTCTTTGGTGATTATATATGTCACCTGTGTTTGTATAAGTCTGTTAACCCCGATATCGTAATGAAACCAATCCTCACACCTTTCCATGGGTGAACCATAAGTTTGTTTAATGAATCTGTGATTGCCCTTCTCCGTGGAAATATCTGCCCTGGTATCCATTTTTAGGTAACACCTATAAGTGATATGATATGATATGTGTCTTTCACTTTCTGACTTACTACATGTCACGTGATTACCTCTAGACTCATCTACGGTGCTGCAAATGGCATTGTGTCCTTTTTTTCCTTGCCTTCTATTCTGACTTTGCGAGGTCCATTTTCAACAATGTGATTCCCTGCGGGTTGTGGATTAGCTGACGTGGGCAGCGTTATCCAGCCGGCCGGCCCTCCCCAGGTGTGCCTGGTTGAGGTCAATATAAACAGCGCTCCAGGCAGCAATAGCCCCTGAACCTGTGCCTGACTCCATATTCTCTGCCCCGTCAGCAGTCTCGGGGCTGTGCTGGTGGGAGGGAGTGAGGGGCCACAGCTTTGTTGGTGGCCCGGTGTGAGTGGGGTTCTGCTGACCTTTCTGCAGGAGTTGCCAGGCTGCCTCCCGTAAAGAAGAGGATGTGTCACCCATACCTTCCGCTGGAATTTCTCTCTGGACAGAGGTGAGGAAGGAAAAAAGCAGTGGGGGCCGGGACAGGTGTGGTATCTCAGGCAGGACAATGGAAAGCTTCCGGAAGAGCGCCCGGGGCCAGGACCACCCTGGCTGGCCTGCAGGCACCAAGTTGGCCTGCGTGCTGTCGCTGGTGTGGCTCCACGGCCCTTCCTCTAGTCCTTCAAGCCCTTGTACATATTCAGGTGTTTTACCTGGGAAGGGTGGGAACAGTTCAGCAGCAGCTGGCCTGGGGCTCAGGTCACCTTTATTCAGAGATGCCTCGGCACGGTCCCCCAGCTTTGCAATGAGGACGCTCCTTGTGTGGGGGGTGGGTTGCTGGCTGTATGGGAGATGATTCCCCACCTCTGACCAATTTCAGAATTGTTTACCGCTGGAGCAAGTGCCCTGATAGCGTTTTCCTCTGTATAACTGGTGGGTTCAGGTTTTTCTCCTTTTATGGTCCAAGTTAGCTTTTATTCCTCTATTATGTATTTATAGATATAAGCATGGAAATAATTCATTCCTATAAATACATCTGTGTGAAGGGAAGAACTTTTTTATTTTTAAATTTTATTTTTTATAATTTTGAAATTTAATTTTATTTACTTTTTTATACAGCAGGTTATTATTAGTTATGTATTTTATGCATATACATGTATACAGGTCAATCTCAATCTCCCAACTCATCCCACCACCACCACCCCATGGCTTCCCACACTTGGTGTCCATACGGTTGTTCTCTACCTGTGTGTCTCTATTTCTTCCCTGCAAACCAGTTCATCTGTACCATTTTTTAGGTTCCACATATATGCATTAATATACAATATTTGTTTTCCTCTTTCTGACCTACTTCATTCTGTATGACAGTCTCTAGATCCATTGATGTCTCTACAAATGACCCAGTTTCATTCCCTTTTATGGCCGAGTAATATTCCATTTTATATATGTACCCCAATTTTATCCGTTCATCTGTCTGTGGGCATTTAGGTTGCTTCCATTACCTGGCTATTGTAAATAGTGCTGCAATGAACATTGTGGTGAATGTGCCTTTTTGATTTATGGTTTTCTCTGGGTATATGCCCAGAAGTGGGATTGCTGGATCAGATGGTAATTCTATTTCTAGTTTTTTTAAGGAAACTCCATAGTGTTCTCCATACTGACTGTATCAATTTACATTCCCACCTATAGTGGAAGAGGGCTCCTTTTGTCCACACCCTCCCCAGAATTTGTTGTTTCTAGATTTTCTGATGATGCCGATTCTAACAGGTGTGAGGTGATACCTCATTGTAGTTTTGATTTGCATTTCTCTAATAATTAGTGCTGTTGAGCAGCTTTTCAGGTGCGTCTTGGCCATCTCTGTGTCTTCTTTGAAGAAACGTCTCTTTAGATATTCTGCCAATGTTTGTATTGGGTTGTTTGTTTTTTTAATATTAAGCTGCATGAGCTGTTTATATATATTGGACATTAAACCTTTGTCCATTGATTCGTTTGCAACGATTTTCGCCCCTTCTGAGGGATGCCTTTTTCCATTCCCGTTTTTTTAGACAAAAAAGAAAGAAAGAAAAAGAAGCAGAAAACTAATGTGCATAAAATATGCCTTTTGAAACGGTCGTTTTGAAATATGGACGTCCTTTGAATTTTTTGGTCGATATGTGACCCCAGGATTTGTTTTCAGGGCAGGTGTCATTTACAGGCCTGCAATGATTTTGAATATCAACTGACCATTAGCGCTGGGATTAAAGCTGCTGTTGTGTGAAACGGCCACAAGGTGGCAGCAGTTCTCCCTTACCAATTCTGGTTACTAGGGCAACAGAGCCTCAATGGAAGTCGTGTTCTAGATTGGAATTTAGAATGGAATGTGCCAGGAGAAAGCCCCTCAAGTTTGTCTCCCTACTTCTGGTTCGTGTTTTTAATTTAATTTTTATTTTTTATTACAGCAAGTTTGATTACAATGTTTGGCTTGTTGGAGGTGTGGAAGATGTGGTTCTTTTACACATATACAGATGTCTGTTTTTCCTGGGATCCTTTTCCCATGTACGTTATGACAGAATGTTGAGTAGTCTTTTGGTATTCGGTAGGTCTTTGGTGATTATATATGTCACCTGTGTTTGTATAAGTCTGTTAACGCCGATATCGTAATGAAACCAATCCTCACACATTTCCATTGGTGAACCATAAGTTTGTTTAATGAATCTGTGATTGCCCTTCTCCGTGGAAATATCTGCCCTGGTATCCATTTTTAGGTAACACCTATAAGTGATATGATATGATATGTGTCTTTCACTTTCTGACTTACTACATGTCACGTGATTACCTCTAGACTCATCTACGGTGCTGCAAATGGCATTGTGTCCTTTTTTTCCTTGCCTTCTATTCTGACTAAGCGAAGTCCATTTTCAACAATGTGATTCCCTGCGGGTTGTGGATTAGCTGACGTGGGCAGCCTTATCCTGCCGGCCGGCCCTCCCCAGGTGTGCCTGGTTGAGGTCAATATAAACAGCGCTCCAGGCAGCAATAGCCCCTGAACCTGTGCCTGACTCCATATTCTCTGCCCCGTCAGCAGTCTCGGGGCTGTGCTGGTGGGAGGGAGTGAGGGGCCACAGCTTTGTTGGTGGCCCGGTGAGAGTGGGGTTCTGCTGACCTTTCTGCAGGAGTTGCCAGGCTGCCTCCTGTAAAGAAGAGGATGTGTCACCCATACCTTCCGCTGGAATTTCTCTCCGGACAGAGGTGAGGAAGGAAAAAAGCAGTGGGGGCCGGGACAGGTGGGGTATCTCAGGCAGGACAATGGAAAGCTTCCGGAAGAGCGCCCGGGGCCAGGACCACCCTGGCTGGCCTGCAGGCACCAAGTTGGCCTGCGTGCTGTCGCTGGTGTGGCTCCACGGCCCTTCCTCTAGTCTTTCAAGCCTTGTACATATTCAGGTGTTTTACCTGGGAAGGGTGGGAACAGTTCAGCAGCAGCTGGCCTGGGGCTCAGCTCACCTTTATTCAGAGATGCCTCGGCACGGTCCCCCAGCTTTGCAATGAGGACGCTCCTTGTGTGGGGGGTGGGTTGCTGGCTGTATGGGAGATGATTCCCCACCTCTGACCAATTTCAGAATTGTTTACCACTGGAGCAAGTGCCCTGATAGCGTTTTCCTCTGTATAACTGGTGGGTTCAGGTTTTTCTCCTTTTATGGTCCAAGTTAGCTTTTATTCCTCTATTATGTATTTATAGATATAAGCATGGAAATAATTCATTCCTATAAATACATCTGTGTGAAGGGAAGAACGTTTTTCTGTTTTATTTTTAAATTTTATTTTTTATAATTTCGAAATTTAATTTTATTTACTTTTTTATACAGCAGGTTATTATTAGTTATGTATTTTATGCATATACACGTATACAGGTCAATCTCAGTCTCCCAACTCATCCCACCACCACCACCCCATGGCTTCCCACACTTGGTGTCCATACGTTTGTTCTCTACCTGTGTGTCTGTATTTCTTCCCTGCAAACCAGTTCATCTGTACCATTTTTTAGGTTCCACATATATGCATTAATATACAATATTTGTTTTCCTCTTTCTGACTTACTTCATTCTGTATGACAGTCACTAGATCCATTGATGTCTCTACAAATCACCCAGTTTCATTCCTTTTTATGGCCGAGTAATATTCCATTTTATATATGTACCCCAATTTTATCCGTTCATCTGTCTGTGGGCATTTAGGTTGCTTCCATTACCTGGCTATTGTAAATAGTGCTGCAATGAACATTGTGGTGAATGTGCCTTTTTGATTTATGGTTTTCTCTGGGTATATGCCCAGAAGTGGGATTGCTGGATCAGATGGTAATTCTATTTCTAGTTTTTTTTAAGGAAACTCCATAGTGTTCTCCATACTGACTGTATCAATTTACATTCCCACCAATAGTGGAAGAGGGCTCCTTTTGTCCACACCCTCCCCAGAATTTGTTGTTTCTAGATTTTCTGATGATGCCGATTCTAACAGGTGTGAGGTGATACCTCATTGTAGTTTTGATTTGCATTTCTCTAATAATTAGTGCTGTTGAGCAGCTTTTCATGTGCGTCTTGGCCATCTCTGTGTCTTCTTTAAAGAAACGTCTCTTTAGATCTTCTGCCCATTTTTGTATTGGGTTGTTTGTTTTTTAATATGAAGCTGCATGAGCTGTTTATATATATTGGAGATTAAACCTTTGTCCATTGATTCGTTTGCAACGATTTTCGCCCCTTCTGAGGGATGCCTTTTTCCATTCCCGTTTTTTAAACAAAAAAGGAAAGAAAAAAAATAAGCAGAACACTAATGTGCGTAAAGTATGGCTTTTGAAACGGTCGTTTTGAAATACGGGCGTCCTTTGAATTTTTTGGTCGATATGTGACCCCAGGATTTGTTTTCAGGGCAGGTGTCATTTACCGGCCTGCAATGATTTTGAATATCAACTGACCATTAGCGCTGGGATTAAAGCTGCTGTTGTGTGAAACGGCCACAAGGTGGCAGCAGTTCTCCCTTACCAATTCTGGTTACTAGGGCAACAGAGCCTCAATGGAAGTCGTGTTCTAGATTGGAATTTAGAATGGAATGTGCCAGGTGAAAGCCCCTCAAGTTTGTCTCCCTACTTCTGGTTCGTGTTTTTAATTTAATTTTGATTTTTTATTACAGCAAGTTTGATTACAATGTTTGGCTTGTTGGAGGTGTGGAAGATGTGGTTCTTTTACACATATACAGATGTCTGTTTTTCCTGGGATCCTTTTCCCATGTACGTTATGACAGAATGTTGAGTAGTCTTTTGGTATTCGGTAGGTCTTTGGTGATTATATATGTCACCTGTGTTTGTATAAGTCTGTTAACCCCGATATCGTAATGAAACCAATCCTCACAGCTTTCCATTGGTGAACCATAAGTTTGTTTAATGAATCTGTGATTGCCCTTCTCCGTGGAAATATCTGCCCTGGTATCCATTTTTAGGTAACACCTATAAGTGATATGATATGATATGTGTCTTTCACTTTCTGACTTACTACATGTCACGTGATTACCTCTAGACTCATCTACGGTGCTGCAAATGGCATTGTGTCCTTTTTTTCCTTGCCTTCTATTCTGACTTAGCGAGGTCCATTTTCAACAATGTGATTCCCTGCGGGTTGTGGATTAGCTGACGTGGGCAGCCTTATCCTGCCGGCCGGCCCTCCCCAGGTGTGCCTGGTTGAGGTCAATATAAACAGCGCTCCAGGCAGCAATAGCCCCTGAACCTGTGCCTGACTCCATATTCTCTGCCCCGTCAGCAGTCTCGGGGCTGTGCTGGTGGGAGGGAGTGAGGGGCCACAGCTTTGTTGGTGGCCCGGTGTGAGTGGGGTTCTGCTGACCTTTCTGCAGGAGTTGCCAGGCTGCCTCCTGTAAAGAAGAGGATGTGTCACCCATACCTTCCGCTGGAATTTCTCTCCGGACAGAGGTGAGGAAGGAAAAAAGCAGTGGGGGCCGGGACAGGTGGGGTATCTCAGGCAGGACAATGGAAAGCTTCCGGAAGAGCGCCCGGGGCCAGGACCACCCTGGCTGGCCTGCAGGCACCAAGTTGGCCTGCGTGCTGTCGCTGGTGTGGCTCCACGGCCCTTCCTCTAGTCTTTCAAGCCTTGTACATATTCAGGTGTTTTACCTGGGAAGGGTGGGAACAGTTCAGCAGCAGCTGGCCTGGGGCTCAGCTCACCTTTATTCAGAGATGCCTCGGCACGGTCCCCCAGCTTTGCAATGAGGACGCTCCTTGTGTGGGGGGTGGGTTGCTGGCTGTATGGGAGATGATTCCCCACCTCTGACCAATTTCAGAATTGTTTACCACTGGAGCAAGTGCCCTGATAGCGTTTTCCTCTGTATAACTGGTGGGTTCAGGTTTTTCTCCTTTTATGGTCCAAGTTAGCTTTTATTCCTCTATTATGTATTTATAGATATAAGCATGGAAATAATTCATTCCTATAAATACATCTGTGTGAAGGGAAGAACGTTTTTCTGTTTTATTTTTAAATTTTATTTTTTATAATTTCGAAATTTAATTTTATTTACTTTTTTATACAGCAGGTTATTATTAGTTATGTATTTTATGCATATACACGTATACAGGTCAATCTCAGTCTCACAACTCATCCCACCACCACCACCCCATGGCTTCCCACACTTGGTGTCCATACGTTTGTTCTCTACCTGTGTGTCTCTATTTCTTCCCTGCAAACCATTTCATCTGTACCATTTTTTAGGTTCCACATATATGCATTAATATACAATATTTGTTTTCCTCTTTCTGACTTACTTCATTCTGTATGACAGTCTCTAGATCCATTGATGTCTCTACAAATCACCCAGTTTCATTCCTTTTTATGGCCGAGTAATATTCCATTTTATATATATACCCCAATTTTATCCGTTCATCTGTCTGTGGGCATTTAGGTTGCTTCCATTACCTGGCTATTGTAAATAGTGCTGCAATGAACATTGTGGTGAATGTGCCTTTTTGATTTATGGTTTTCTCTGGGTATATGCTCAGAAGTGGGATTGCTGGATCAGATGGTAATTCTATTTCTAGTTTTTTTTAAGGAAACTCCATAGTGTTCTCCATACTGACTGTATCAATTTACATTCCCACCAATAGTGGAAGAGGGCTCCTTTTGTCCACACCCTCCCCAGAATTTGTTGTTTCTAGATTTTCTGATGATGCCGATTCTAACAGGTGTGAGGTGATACCTCATTGTTGTTTTGATTTGCATTTCTCTAATAATTAGTGCTGTTGAGCAGCTTTTCATGTGCGTCTTGGCCATCTCTGTGTCTTCTTTAAAGAAACGTCTCTTTAGATCTTCTGCCCATTTTTGTATTGGGTTGTTTGTTTTTTTAATATTAAGCTGCATGAGCTGTTTATATACATTGGAGATTAAACCTCTGTCCATTGATTCGTTTGCAACGATTTTCGCCCCTTCTGAGGGATGCCTTTTTCCATTCCCGTTTTTTTAACCAAAAAAGAAAGAAAGAAAAAGAAGCAGAAAACTAATGTGCATAAAATATGCCTTTTGAAGTGGTCGTTTTGAAATATGGACGTCCTTTGAATTTTTTGGTCGATATGTGACCCCAGGATTTGTTTTCAGGGCAGGTGTCATTTACAGGTCTGCAATGATTTTGAATATCAACTGACCATTAGCGCTGGGATTAAAGCTGCTGTTGTGTGAAACGGCCACAAGGTGGCAGCAGTTCTCCCTTACCAATTCTGGTTACTAGGGCAACAGAGCCTCAATGGAAGTCGTGTTCTAGATTGGAATTTAGAATGGAATGTGCCAGGAGAAAGCCCCTCAAGTTTGTCTCCCTACTTCTTGTTTGTGTTTTTAATTTAATTTTTATTTTTTATGACAGCAAGTTTGATTACAATGTTTGGCTTGTTGGAGGTGTGGAAGATGTGGTTCTTTTACACATATACAGATGTCTGTTTTTCCTGGGATCCTTTTCCCATGTACGTTATGACAGAATGTTGAGTAGTCTTTTGGTATTCCGTAGGTGTTTGGTGATTATATATGTCACCTGTGTTTGTATAAGTCTGTTAACCCCGATATCGTAATGAAACCAATCCTCACACCTTTCCATTGGTGAACCATAAGTTTGTTTAATGAATCTGTGATTGCCCTTCTCCGTGGAAATATCTGCCCTGGTATCCATTTTTAGGTAACACCTATAAGTGATATGATATGATATGTGTCTTTCACTTTCTGACTTACTACATGTCACGTGATTACCTCTAGACTCATCTACGGTGCTGCAAATGGCATTGTGTCCTTTTTTTCCTTGCCTTCTATTCTGACTTAGCGAGGTCCATTTTCAACAATGTGATTCCCTGCGGGTTGTGGATTAGCTGACGTGGGCAGCCTTATCCTGCCGGCCGGCCCTCCCCAGGTGTGCCTGGTTGAGGTCAATATAAACAGCGCTCCAGGCAGCAATAGCCCCTGAACCTGTGCCTGACTCCATATTCTCTGCCCCGTCAGCAGTCTCGGGGCTGTGCTGGTGGGTGGGAGTGAGGGGCCACAGCTTTGTTGGTGGCCCGGTGTGAGTGGGGTTCTGCTGACCTTTTTGCAGGAGTTGCCAAGCTGCCTCCTGTAAAGAAGAGGATGTGTCACCCATACCTTCCGCTGGAATTTCTCTCCGGACAGAGGTGAGGAAGGAAAAAAGCAGTGGGGGCCGGGACAGGTGGGGTATCTCAGGCAGGACAATGGAAAGCTTCCGGAAGAGGGCCCGGGTCCAGGACCACCCTGGCTGGCGTGCAGGCACCAAGTTGGCCTGCGTGCTGTCGCTGGTGTGGCTCCACGGCCCTTCCTCTAGTCTTTCAAGCCCTTGTACATATTCAGGTGTTTTACCTGGGAAGGGTGGGAACAGTTCAGCAGCAGCTGGCCTGGGGCTCAGCTCACCTTTATTCAGAGATGCCTCGGCACGGTCCCCCAGCTTTGCAATGAGGACGCTCCTTGTGTGGGGGGTGGGTTGCTGGCTGTATGGGAGATGATTCCCCACCTCTGACCAATTTCAGAATTGTTTACCGCTGGAGCAAGTGCCCTGATAGCGTTTTCCTCTGTATAACTGGTGGGTTCAGGTTTTTCTTCTTTTATGGTTCAAGTTAGCTTGTATTCCTCTTTTATGTATTTATAGATATAAGCATGGAAATAATTCATTCCTATAAATACATCTGTGTGAAGCGAAGAACTTTTTTCTCTTTTATTTTTAAATTTTATTTTTTATAACTTTGAAACTTAATTTTATTTACTTTTTTATACAGCAGGTTATTATTAGTTATGTATTTTATGCATATACATGTATACAGGTCAATCTCAAGCTCCCAACTCATCCCACCACCACCACCCCATGGCTTCCCACACTTGGTGTCCATACGTTTGTTCTCTACCTGTGTGTCTCTATTTCTTCCCTGCAAACCAGTTCATCTGTACCATTTTTTAGGTTCCACATATATGCATTAATATACAATATTTGTTTTCCTCTTTCTGACTTACTTCATTCTGTATGACAGTCTCTAGATCCATCGATGTCTCTACAAATGACCCAGTTTCATTCCTTTTTATGGCCGAGTAATATTCCATTTTATATATGTACCCCAATTTTATCCATTCATCTGTCTGTGGGCATTTAGGTTGCTTCCATTACCTGGCTATTGTAAATAGTGCTGCAATGAACATTGTGGTGAATGTGCCTTTTTGATTTATGGTTTTCTCTGGGTATATGCCCAGAAGTGGGATTGCTGGATCAGATGGTAATTCTATTTCTAGTTTTTTTAAGGAAACTCCATAGTGTTCTCCATAGTGACTGTATCAATTTACATTCCCACCAATAGTGGAAAAGGGCTCCTTTTGTCCACACCCTCCCCAGAATTTGTTGTTTGTAGATTTTCTGATGATGCCGATCCTAACAGGTGTGAGGTGATACCTCATTGTAGTTTTGATTTGCATTTCTCTAATAATTAGTGCTGTTGAGCAGCTTTTCATGTGCGTCTTGGCCATCTCTGTGTCTTCTTTAAAGAAACGTCTCTTTAGATCTTCTGCCCATTTTTGTATTGGGTTGTTTGTTTTTTTAATATTAAGCTGCATGAGCTGTTTATATATATTGGAGATTAAACCTTTGTCCATTGATTCGTTTGCAACTATTTTCGCCCCTTCTGAGGGATGCCTTTTTCCATTTCCGTTTTTTAACCAAAAAAGAAAGAAAGAAAAAGAAGCAGAACACTAATGTACATAAAATATGCCTTTTGAAACGGTCGTTTTGACGTATGGACGTCCTTTGAATTTTTTGGTCGATATGTGACCCCAGGATTTGCTTCCAGGGCAGGTGTCATTTACAGGCCTGCAATGATTTTGAATATCAACTGACCATTAGCGCTGGGATTAAAGCTGCTGTTGTGTGAAACGGCCACAAGGTGGCAGCAGTTCTCCCTTACCAAATCTGGTTACTAGGGCAGCAGAGCCTCAATGGAAGTCGTGTTCTAGATTGGAATTTAGAATGGAATGTGCCAGGAGAAAGCACCTCAAGTTTGTCTCCCTACTTCTTGTTTGTGTTTTTAATTTAATTTTTATTTTTTATTACAGCAAGGTTGATTACAATGTTTGGCTTGTTGGAGGTGTGGAAGATGTGGTTCTTTTACACATATACAGATGTCTGTTTTTCCTGGGATCCTTTTCCCATGTACGTTATGACAGAATGTTGAGTAGTCTTTTGGTATTCCGTAGGTGTTTGGTGATTATATATGTCACCTGTGTTTGTGTAAGTCTGTTAACCCCGATATCATAATGAAACCAATACTCACACCTTTCCATTGGTGAACCATAAGTTTGTTTAATGAATCTGTGATTGCCCTTCTCCGTGGAAATATCTGCCCTGGTATCCATTTTTAGGTAACACCTATAAGTGATATGATATGATATGTGTCTTTCACTTTCTGACTTACTACATGTCACGTGATTACCTCTAGACTCATCTACGGTGCTGCAAATGGCATTGTGTCCTTTTTTTCCTTGCCTTCTATTCGGACTTAGCGAGGTCCATTTTCAACAATGTGATTCCCTGCGGGTTGTGGATTAGCTGACGTGGGCAGCCTTATCCTGCCGGCCGGCCCTCCCCAGGTGTGCCTGGTTGAGGTCAATATAAACAGCGCTCCAGGCAGCAATAGCCCCTGAACCTGTGCCTGACTCCATATTCTCTGCCCCGTCAGCAGTCTCGGGGCTGTGCTGGTGGGTGGGAGTGAGGGGCCACAGCTTTGTTGGTGGCCCGGTGTGAGTGGGGTTCTGCTGACCTTTTTGCAGGAGTTGCCAAGCTGCCTCCTGTAAAGAAGAGGATGTGTCACCCATACCTTCCGCTGGAATTTCTCTCCGGACAGAGGTGAGGAAGGAAAAAAGCAGTGGGGGCCGGGACAGGTGGGGTATCTCAGGCAGGACAATGGAAAGCTTCCGGAAGAGGGCCCGGGTCCAGGACCACCCTGGCTGGCCTGCAGGCACCAAGTTGGCCTGCGTGCTGTCGCTGGTGTGGCTCCACGGCCCTTCCTCTAGTCTTTCAAGCCCTTGTACATATTCAGGTGTTTTACCTGGGAAGGGTGGGAACAGTTCAGCAGCAGCTGGCATGGGGCTCAGCTCACCTTTATTCAGAGATGCCTCGGCACGGTCCCCCAGCTTTGCAATGAGGACGCTCCTTGTGTGGGGGGTGGGTTGCTGGCTGTATGGGAGATGATTCCCCACCTCTGACCAATTTCAGAATTGTTTACCGCTGGAGCAAGTGCGCTGATAGCGTTTTCCTCTGTATAACTGGTGGGTTCAGGTTTTTCTTCTTTTATGGTTCAAGTTAGCTTTTATTCCTCTTTTATGTATTTATAGATATAAGCATGGATATAATTCATTCCTATAAATACATCTGTGTGAAGGGAAGAACTTTTTTCTCTTTTATTTTTAAATTTTATTTTTTATAATTTTGAAACTTAATTTTATTTACTTTTTTATACAGCAGGTTATTATTAGTTATGTATTTTATGCATATACATGTATACAGGTCAATCTCAAGCTCCCAACTCATCCCACCACCACCACCCCATGGCTTCCCACACTTGGTGTCCATACGTTTGTTCTCTACCTGTGTGTCTCTATTTCTTCCCTGCAAACCAGTTCATCTGTACCATCTTTTAGGGTCCACATATATGCATTTATATACAATATTTGTTTTCCTCTTTTTGACTTACTTCATTCTGTATGACAGTCTCTAGATCCATCGATGTCTCTACAAATGACCCAGTTTCATTCCTTTTTATGGCCGAGTAATATTCCATTTTATATATGTACCCCAATTTTATCCATTCATCTGTCTGTGGGCATTTAGGTTGCTTCCATTACCTGGCTATTGTAAATAGTGCTGCAATGAACATTGTGGTGAATGTGCCTTTTTGATTTATGGTTTTCTCTGGGTATATGCCCAGAAGTGGGATTGCTGGATCAGATGGTAATTCTATTTCTAGTTTTTTTAAGGAAACTCCATAGTGTTCTCCATAGTGACTGTATCAATTTACATTCCCACCAATAGTGGAAGAGGGCTCCTTTTGTCCACACCCTCCCCAGAATTTGTTGTTTCTAGATTTTCTGATGATGCCGATTCTAACAGGTGTGAGGTGATACCTCATTGTAGTTTTGATTTGCATTTCTCTAATAATTAGTGCTGTTGAGCAGCTTTTCATGTGCGTCTTGGCCATCTCTGTGTCTTCTTTAAAGAAACGTCTCTTTAGATCTTCTGCCCATTTTTGTATTGGGTTGTTTGTTTTTTTAATATTAAGCTGCATGAGCTGTTTATATATATTGGAGATTAAACCTCTGTCCATTGATTCGTTTGCAACGATTTTCGCCCCTTCTGAGGGATGCCTTTTTCCATTCCCGTTTTTTTAACCAAAAAAGAAAGAAAGAAAAAGAAGCAGAAAACTAATGTGCATAAAATATGCCTTTTGAAGCGGTCGTTTTGAAATATGGACGTCCTTTGAATTTTTTGGTCGATATGTGACCCCAGGATTTGTTTTCAGGGCAGGTGTCATTTACAGGTCTGCAATGATTTTGAATATCAACTGACCATTAGCGCTGGGATTAAAGCTGCTGTTGTGTGAAACGGCCACAAGGTGGCAGCAGTTCTCCCTTACCAATTCTGGTTACTAGGGCAACAGAGCCTCAATGGAAGTCGTGTTCTAGATTGGAATTTAGAATGGAATGTGCCAGGAGAAAGCCCCTCAAGTTTGTCTCCCTACTTCTTGTTTGTGTTTTTAATTTAATTTTTATGTTTTATGACAGCAAGTTTGATTACAATGTTTGGCTTGTTGGAGGTGTGGAAGATGTGGTTCTTTTACACATATACAGATGTCTGTTTTTCCTGGGATCCTTTTCCCATGTACGTTATGACAGAATGTTGAGTAGTCTTTTGGTATTCCGTAGGTGTTTGGTGATTATATATGTCACCTGTGTTTGTATAAGTCTGTTAACCCCGATATCGTAATGAAACCAATCCTCACACCTTTCCATTGGTGAACCATAAGTTTGTTTAATGAATCTGTGATTGCCCTTCTCCGTGGAAATATCTGCCCTGGTATCCATTTTTAGGTAACACCTATAAGTGATATGATATGATATGTGTCTTTCACTTTCTGACTTACTACATGTCACGTGATTACCTCTAGACTCATCTACGGTGCTGCAAATGGCATTGTGTCCTTTTTTTCCTTGCCTTCTATTCTGACTTAGCGAGGTCCATTTTCAACAATGTGATTCCCTGCGGGTTGTGGATTAGCCGACGTGGGCAGCCTTATCCTGCCGGCCGGCCCTCCCCAGGTGTGCCTGGTTGAGGTCAATATAAACAGCGCTCCAGGCAGCAATAGCCCCTGAACCTGTGCCTGACTCCATATTCTCTGCCCCGTCAGCAGTCTCGGGGCTGTGCTGGTGGGTGGGAGTGAGGGGCCACAGCTTTGTTGGTGGCCCGGTGTGAGTGGGGTTCTGCTGACCTTTTTGCAGGAGTTGCCAGGCTGCCTCCTGTAAAGAAGAGGATGTGTCACCCATACCTTCCGCTGGAATTTCTCTCCGGACAGAGGTGAGGAAGGAAAAAAGCAGTGGGGGCCGGGACAGGTGGGGTATCTCAGGCAGGACAATGGAAAGCTTCCGGAAGAGGGCCCGGGGCCAGGACCACCCTGGCTGGCCTGCAGGCACCAAGTTGGCCTGCGTGCTGTCGCTGGTGTGGCTCCACGGCCCTTCCTCTAGTCTTTCAAGCCCTTGTACATATTCAGGTGTTTTACCTGGGAAGGGTGGGAACAGTTCAGCAGCAGCTGGCCTGGGGCTCAGCTCACCTTTATTCAGAGATGCCTCGGCACGGTCCCCCAGCTTTGCAATGAGGACGCTCCTTGTGTGGGGGGTGGGTTGCTGGCTGTATGGGAGATGATTCCCCACCTCTGACCAATTTCAGAATTGTTTACCGCTGGAGCAAGTGCCCTGATAGCGTTTTCCTCTGTATAACTGGTGGGTTCAGGTTTTTCTTTTATGGTTCAAGTTAGCTTTTATTCCTCTTTTATGTTTTTATAGATATAAGCATGGAAATAATTCATTCCTATAAATACATCTGTGTGAAGGGAAGAACTTTTTTCTCTTTTATTTTTAAATTTTATTTTTTATAATTTTGAAACTTAATTTTATTTACTTTTTTATACAGCAGGTTATTATTAGTTATGTATTTTATGCATATACATGTATAAAGGTCAATCTCAATCTCCCAACTCATCCCACCACCACCACCCCATGGCTTCCCACACTTGGTGTCCATACGGTTGTTCTCTACCTGTGTGTCTCTATTTCTTCCCTGCAAACCAGTTCATCTGTACCATTTTTTAGGTTCCACATATATGCATTAATATACAATATTTGTTTTCCTCCTTCTGACTTACTTCATTCTGTATGACAGTCACTAGATCCATTGATGTCTCTACAAATGACCCAGTTTCATTCCTTTTGATGGCCGAGTAATATTCCATTTTATATATGTACCCCAATTTTATCCGTTCATCTGTCTGTGGGCATTTAGGTTGCTTCCATTACCTGGCTGTTGTAAATAGTGCTGCAATGAACATTGTGGTGAATGTGCCTTTTTGATTTATGGTTTTCTCTGGGTATATGCCCAGAAGGGGGATTGCTGGATCAGATGGTAATTCTATTTCTAGTTTTTTTTAAGTAAACTCCATAGTGTTCTCCATACTGACTGTATCAATTTACATTCCCACCAATAGTGGAAGAGGGCTCCTTTTGTCCACACCCTCCCCAGAATTTGTTGTTTCTAGATTTTCTGATGATGCCGATTCTAACAGGTGTGAGGTGATACCTCATTGTAGTTTTGATTTGCATTTCTCTAATAATTAGTGCCGTTGAGCAGCTTTTCATGTGCGTCTTGGCCATCTCTGTGTCTTCTTTAAAGAAACGTCTCTTTAGATCTTCTGCCCATTTTTGTACTGGGTTGTTTGTTTTTTAATATGAAGCTGCATGAGCTGTTTATATATATTGGAGATTAAACCTTTGTCCATTGATTCGTTTGCAACGATTTTCGCCCCTTCTGCGGGATGCCTTTTTCCATTCCCGTTTTTTTAACCAAAAAAGAAAGAAAGAAAAAGAAGCAGAAAACTAATGTGCATAAAATATGCCTTTTGAAACGGTCGTTTTGAAATATGGGTGTCCTTTGAATTTTTTGGTCGATATGTGACCCCAGGATTTGTTTTCAGGGCAGGTGTCATTTACCGGCCTGCAATGATTTTGAATATCAACTGACCATTAGCGCTGGGATTAAAGCTGCTGTTGTGTGAAACGGCCACAAGGTGGCAGCAGTTCTCCCTTACCAATTCTGGTTACTAGGGCAACAGAGCCTCAATGGAAGTCGTGTTCTAGATTGGAATTTAGAATGGAATGTGCCAGGAGAAAGCCCCTCAAGTTTGTCTCCCTACTTCTGGTTCGTGTTTTTAATTTAATTTTTATTTTTTATTTCAGCAAGTTTGATTACAATGTTTGGCTTGTTGGAGGTGTGGAAGATGTGGTTCTTTTACACATATACAGATGTCTGTTTTTCCTAGGATCCTTTTCCCACGTACGTTATGACAGAATGTTGAGTAGTCTTTTCGTATTCGGTAGGTCTTTGGTGATTATATATGTCACCTGTGTTTGTATAAGTCTGTTAACCCCGATATCGTAATGAAACCAATCCTCACACCTTTCCATTGGTGAACCATAAGTTTGTTTAATGAATCTGTGATTGCCCTTCTCCGTGGAAATATCTGCCCTGGTATCCATTTTTAGGTAACACCTATAAGTGATATGACATGATATGTGTCTTTCACTTTCTGACTTACTACATGTCACGTGATTACCTCTAGACTCATCTACGGTGCTGCAAATGGCATTGTGTCCTTTTTTTCCTTGCCTTCTATTCTGACTTAGCGAGGTCCATTTTCAACAATGTGATTCCCTGCGGGTTGTGGATTAGCTGACGTGGGCAGCCTTATCCTGCCGGCCAGCCCTCCCCAGGTGTGCCTGGTTGAGGTCAATATAAACAGCGCTCCAGGCAGCAATAGCCCCTGAACCTGTGCCTGACTCCATATTCTCTGCCCCGTCAGCAGTCTCGGGGCTGTGCTGGTGGGAGGGAGTGAGGGGCCACAGCTTTGTTGGTGGCCCGGTGTGAGTGGGGTTCTGCTGACCTTTCTGCAGGAGTTGCCAGGCTGCCTCCTGTAAAGAAGAGGATGTGTCACCCATACCTTCCGCTGGAATTTCTCTCCGAACAGAGGTGAGGAAGGAAAAAAGCAGTGGGGGCCGGGACAGGTGGGGTATCTCAGGCAGGACAATGGAAAGCTTCCGGAAGAGCGTCCGGGGCCAGGACCACCCTGGCTGGCCTGCAGGCACCAAGTTGGCCTGCGTGCTGTCGCTGGTGTGGCTCCACGGCCCTTCCTCTAGTCTTTCAAGCCCTTGTACATATTCAGGTGTTTTACCTGGGAAGGGTGGGAACAGTTCAGCAGCAGCTGGCCTGGGGCTCAGGTCACCTTTATTCAGAGATGCCTCGGCATGGTCCCCCAGCTTTGCAATGAGGACGCTCCTTGTGTGGGCGGTGGGTTGCTGGCTGTATGGGAGATGATTCCCCAACTCTGACCAATTTCAGAATTGTTTACCGCTGGAGCAAGTGCCCTGATAGCGTTTTCCTCTGTATAACAGGTGGGTTCAGGTTTTTCTCCTTTTATGGTTCAAGTTAGCTTTTATTCCTCTTTTATGTATTTATAGATATAAGCATGGAAATAATTCATTCCTATAAATACATCTGTGTGAAGGGAAGAACGTTTTTCTGTTTTATTTTTAAATTTTATTTTTTATAATTTCGAAATTTAATTTTATTTACTTTTTTATACAGCAGGTTATTATTAGTTATGTATTTTATGCATATACACGTATACAGGTCAATCTCAGTCTCCCAACTCATCCCACCACCACCACCCCATGGCTTCCCACACTTGGTGTCCATACGTTTGTTCTCTACCTGTGTGTCTCTATTTCTTCCCTGCAAACCAGTTCATCTGTACCATTTTTTAGGTTCCACATATATGCATTAATATACAATATTTGTTTTCCTCTTTCTGACTTACTTCATTCTGTATGACAGTCTCTAGATCCATCGATGTCTCTACAAATGACCCAGTTTCATTCCTTTTTATGGCCGAGTAATATTCCATTTGATATATGTACCCCATCTTTATCCATTCATCTGTCTGTGGGCATTTAGTTTGCTTCCATTACCTGGCTATTGTAAATAGTGCTGCAATGAACATTGTGGTGAATGTGCCTTTTTGATTTATGGTTTTCTCTGGGTATATGCCCAGAAGTGGGATTGCTGGATCAGATGGTAATTCTATTTCTAGTTTTTTTTAAGGAAACTCCATAGTGTTCTCCATACTGACTGTATCAATTTACATTCCCACCAATAGTGGAAGAGGGCTCCTTTTGTCCACACCCTCCCCAGAATTTGTTGTTTCTAGATTTTCTGATGATGCCGATTCTAACAGGTGTGAGGTGATACCTCATTGTAGTTTTGATTTGCATTTCTCTAATAATTAGTGCTGTTGAGCAGCTTTTCATGTGCGTCTTGGCCATCTCTGTGTCTTCTTTGAAGAAACGTCTCTTTAGATCTTCTGCCCATGTTTGTATTGGGTTGTTTGTTTTTTTAATATTAAGCTGCATGAGCTGTTTATATATATTGGACATTAAACCTTTGTCCATTGATTCGTTTGCAACTATTTTCGCCCCTTCTGAGGGATGCCTTTTTCCATTCCCGTTTTTTTAACCAAAAAAGAAAGAAAGAAAAAGAAGCAGAAAACTAATGTGCATAAAATATGCCTTTTGAAACGGTCGTTTTGAAATATGGACGTCCTCTGAATTTTTTGGTCGATATGTGACCCCAGGATTTGTTTTCAGGGCAGGTGTCATTTACAGGCCTGCAATGATTTTGAATATCAACTGACCATTAGCGCTGGGATTAAAGCTGCTGTTGTGTGAAACGGCCACAAGGTGGCAGCAGTTCTCCCTTACCAATTCTGGTTACTAGGGCAACAGAGCCTCAATGGAAGTCGTGTTCTAGATTGGAATTTAGAATGGAATGTGCCAGGAGAAAGCCCCTCAAGTTTGTCTCCCTACTTCTGGTTCGTGTTTTTAATTTAATTTTTATTTTTTATTACAGCAAGTTTGATTACAATGTTTGGCTTGTTGGAGGTGTGGAAGATGTGGTTCTTTTACACATATACAGATGTCTGTTTTTCCTGGGATCCATTTCCCATGTACGTTATCACAGAATGTTGAGTAGTCTTTTGCTATTCCGTAGGTCTTTGGTGATTATATATGTCACCTGTGTTTGTATAAGTCTGTTAACCCCGATATCGTAATGAAACCAATCCTCACACCTTTCCATTGGTGAACCATAAGTTTGTTTAATGAATCTGTGATTGCCCTTCTCCGTGGAAATATCTGCCCTGGTATCCATTTTTAGGTAACACCTATAAGTGATATGATATGATATGTGTCTTTCACTTTCTGACTTACTACATGTCACGTGATTACCTCTAGACTCATCTACGGTGCTGCAAATGGCATTGTGTCCTTTTTTTCCTTGCCTTCTATTCTGACTTAGCGAGGTCCATTTTCAACAATGTGATTCCCTGCGGGTTGTGGATTAGCTGACGTGGGCAGCCTTATTCTGCCGGCCGGCCCTCCCCAGGTGTGCCTGGTTGAGGTCAATATAAACAGCGCTCCAGGCAGCAATAGCCCCTGAAGCTCTGCCTGACTCCATATTCTCTGCCCCGTCAGCAGTCTCGGGGCTGTGCTGGTGGGAGGGAGTGAGGGGCCACAGCTTTGTTGGTGGCCCGGTGTGAGTGGGGTTCTGCTGACCTTTCTGCAGGAGTTGCCAGGCTGCCTCCTGTAAAGAAGAGGATATGTCACCCATACCTTCTGCTGGAATTTCTCTCCGGACAGAGGTGAGGAAGGAAAAAAGCAGTGGGGGCCGGGACAGGTGGGGTATCTCAGGCAGGACAATGGAAAGCTTCCGGAAGAGCGCCCGGGGCCAGGACCACCCTGGCTGGCCTGCAGGCACCAAGTTGGCCTGCGTGCTGTCGCTGGTGTGGCTCCACGGCCCTTCCTCTAGTCTTTCAAGCCCTTGTACATATTCAGGTGTTTTACCTGGGAAGGGTGGGAACAGTTCAGCAGCAGCTGGCCTAGGGCTCTGCACACCTTTATTCAGAGATGCCTCGGCACGGACCCCCAGCTTTGCAATGAGGACGCTCCTTGTGGGGGGGTGGGTTGCTGGCAGTATGGGAGATGATTCCCCACCTCTGACCAATTTCAGAATTGTTTACCGCTCGAGCAAGTGCCCTGATAGGGATTTCCTCTGTATAACTGGTGGGTTCAGGTTTTTCTTCTTTTATGGTTCAAGTTAGCTTTTATTCCTCTTTTATGTATTTATAGATATAAGCATGGATATAATTCATTCCTATAAATACATCTGTGTGAAGGGAAGAACGTTTTTCTGTTTTATTTTTAAATTTTATTTTTTATAATTTCGAAATTTAATTTTATTTACTTTTTTATACAGCAGGTTATTATTAGTTATGTATTTTACGCATATACACGTATACAGGTTAATCTCAGTCTCCCAACTCATCCCACCACCACCACCCCATGGCTTCCCACACTTGGTGTCCATACGGTTGTTCTCTACCTGTGTGTCTCTATTTCTTCCCTGCAAACCAGTTCATCTGTACCATTTTTTAGGTTCCACATATATGCATTAATATACAATATTTGTTTTCCTCCTTCTGACTTACTTCATTCTGTATGACAGTCACTAGATCCATTGATGTCTCTACAAATGACCCAGTTTCATTCCTTTTGATGGCCGAGTAATATTCCATTTTATATATGTACCCCAATTTTATCCGTTCATCTGTCTGTGGGCATTTAGGTTGCTTCCATTACCTGGCTGTTGTAAATAGTGCTGCAATGAACATTGTGGTGAATGTGCCTTTTTGATTTATGGTTTTCTCTGGGTATATGCCCAGAAGGGGGATTGCTGGATCAGATGGTAATTCTATTTCTAGTTTTTTTTAAGGAAACTCCATAGTGTTCTCCATACTGACTGTATCAATTTACATTCCCACCAATAGTGGAAGAGGGCTCCTTTTGTCCACACCCTCCCCAGAATTTGTTGTTTCTAGATTTTCTGATGATGCCCATTCTAACAGGTGTGAGGTGATACCTCATTGTAGTTTTGATTTGCATTTCTCTAATAATTAGTGCCGTTGAGCAGCTTTTCATGTGCGTCTTGGCCATCTCTGTGTCTTCTTTAAAGAAACGTCTCTTTAGATCTTCTGCCCATTTTTGTATTGGGTTGTTTGTTTTTTAATATGAAGCTGCATGAGCTGTTTATATATATTGGACATTAAACCTTTGTCCATTGATTCGTTTGCAACGATTTTCGCCCTTTCTGCGGGATGCCTTTTTCCATTCCCGTTTTTTTAACCAAAAAAGAAAGAAAGAAAAAGAAGCAGAAAACTAATGTGCATAAAATATGCCTTTTGAAATGGTCGTTTTGAAATATGGATGTCCTTTGAATTTTTTGGTCGATATGTGACCCCAGGATTTGTTTTCAGGGCAGGTGTCATTTACCGGCCTGCAATGATTTTGAATATCAACTGACCATTAGCGCTGGGATTAAAGCTGCTGTTGTGTGAAACGGCCACAAGGTGGCAGCAGTTCTCCCTTACCAATTCTGGTTACTAGGGCAACAGAGCCTCAATGGAAGTCGTGTTCTAGATTGGAATTTAGAATGGAATGTGCCAGGAGAAAGCCCCTCAAGTTTGTCTCCCTACTTCTGGTTCGTGTTTTTAATTTAATTTTTATTTTTTATTACAGCAAGTTTGATTACAATGTTTGGCTTGTTGGAGGTGTGGAAGATGTGGTTCTTTTACACATATACAGATGTCTGTTTTTCCTAGGATCCTTTTCCCACGTACGTTATGACAGAATGTTGAGTAGTCTTTTCGTATTCGGTAGGTCTTTGGTGATTATATATGTCACCTGTGTTTGTATAAGTCTGTTAACCCCGATATCGTAATGAAACCAATCCTCACACCTTTCCATTGGTGAACCATAAGTTTGTTTAATGAATCTGTGATTGCCCTTCTCCGTGGAAATATCTGCCCTGGTATCCATTTTTAGGTAACACCTATAAGTGATATGACATGATATGTGTCTTTCACTTTCTGACTTACTACATGTCACGTGATTACCTCTAGACTCATCTACGGTGCTGCAAATGGCATTGTGTCCTTTTATTTCCTTGCCTTCTATTCTGACTTAGCGAGGTCCATTTTCAACAATGTGATTCCCTGCGGGTTGTGGATTAGCTGACGTGGGCAGCCTTATCCTGCCGGCCAGCCCTCCCCAGGTGTGCCTGGTTGAGGTCAATATAAACAGCGCTCCAGGCAGCAATAGCCCCTGAACCTGTGCCTGACTCCATATTCTCTGCCCCGTCAGCAGTCTCGGGGCTGTGCTGGTGGGAGGGAGTGAGGGGCCACAGCTTTGTTGGTGGCCCGGTGTGAGTGGGGTTCTGCTGACCTTTCTGCAGGAGTTGCCAGGCTGCCTCCTGTAAAGAAGAGGATGTGTCACCCATACCTTCCGCTGGAATTTCTCTCCGGACAGAGGTGAGGAAGGAAAAAAGCAGTGGGGGCCGGGACAGGTGGGGTATCTCAGGCAGGACAATGGAAAGCTTCCGGAAGAGCGTCCGGGGCCAGGACCACCCTGGCTGGCCTGCAGGCACCAAGTTGGCCTGCGTGCTGTCGCTGGTGTGGCTCCACGGCCCTTCCTCTAGTCTTTCAAGCCCTTGTACATATTCAGGTGTTTTACCTGGGAAGGGTGGGAACAGTTCAGCAGCAGCTGGCCTGGGGCTCAGGTCACCTTTATTCAGAGATGCCTCGGCATGGTCCCCCAGCTTTGCAATGAGGACGCTCCTTGTGTGGGCGGTGGGTTGCTGGCTGTATGGGAGATGATTCCCCAACTCTGACCAATTTCAGAATTGTTTACCGCTGGAGCAAGTGCCCTGATAACGTTTTCCTCTGTATAACTGGTGGGTTCAGGTTTTTCTCCTTTTATGGTCCAAGTTAGCTTTTATTCCTCTATTATGTATTTATAGATATAAGCATGAATATAATTCATTCCTATAAATACATCTGTGTGAAGGGAAGAACGTTTTTCTGTTTTATTTTTAAATTTTATTTTTTATAATTTTGAAATTTAATTTTATTTACTTTTTTATACAGCAGGTTATTATTAGTTATGTATTTTATGCATATACATGTATACAGGTCAATCTCAATCTCCCAACTCATCCCACCACCACCACCCCATGGCTTCCCACACTTGGTGTCCATACGTTTGTTCTCTACCTGTGTGTCTCTATTTCTTCCCTGCAAACCAGTTCATCTGTACCATTTTTTAGGTTCCACATATATGCATTAATATACAATATTTGTTTTCCTCTTTCTGACTTACTTCATTCTGTATGACAGTCTCTAGATCCATCGATGTCTCTACAAATGACCCAGTTTCATTCCTTTTTATGGCCGAGTAATATTCCATTTGATATATGTACCCCATCTTTATCCATTCATCTGTCTGTGGGCATTTAGTTTGCTTCCATTACCTGGCTATTGTAAATAGTGCTGCAATGAACATTGTGGTGAATGTGCCTTTTTGATTTATGGTTTTCTCTGGGTATATGCCCAGAAGTGGGATTGCTGGATCAGATGGTAATTCTATTTCTAGTTTTTTTTAAGGAAACTCCATAGTGTTCTCCATACTGACTGTATCAATTTACATTCCCACCAATAGTGGAAGAGGGCTCCTTTTGTCCACACCCTCCCCAGAATTTGTTGTTTCTAGATTTTCTGATGATGCCGATTCTAACAGGTGTGAGGTGATACCTCATTGTAGTTTTGATTTGCATTTCTCTAATAATTAGTGCTGTTGAGCAGCTTTTCATGTGCGTCTTGGCCATCTCTGTGTCTTCTTTGAAGAAACGTCTCTTTAGATCTTCTGCCCATGTTTGTATTGGGTTGTTTGTTTTTTTAATATTAAGCTGCATGAGCTGTTTATATATATTGGACATTAAACCTTTGTCCATTGATTCGTTTGCAACTATTTTCGCCCCTTCTGAGGGATGCCTTTTTCCATTCCCGTTTTTTTAACCAAAAAAGAAAGAAAGAAAAAGAAGCAGAAAACTAATGTGCATAAAATATGCCTTTTGAAACGGTCGTTTTGAAATATGGACGTCCTTTGAATTTTTTGGTCGATATGTGACCCCAGGATTTGTTTTCAGGGCAGGTGTCATTTACAGGCCTGCAATGATTTTGAATATCAACTGACCATTAGCGCTGGGATTAAAGCTGCTGTTGTGTGAAACGGCCACAAGGTGGCAGCAGTTCTCCCTTACCAATTCTGGTTACTAGGGCAACAGAGCCTCAATGGAAGTCGTGTTCTAGATTGGAATTTAGAATGGAATGTGCCAGGAGAAAGCCCCTCAAGTTTGTCTCCCTACTTCTGGTTCGTGTTTTTAATTTAATTTTTATTTTTTATTACAGCAAGTTTGATTACAATGTTTGGCTTGTTGGAGGTGTGGAAGATGTGGTTCTTTTACACATATACAGATGTCTGTTTTTCCTGGGATCCATTTCCCATGTACGTTATCACAGAATGTTGAGTAGTCTTTTGCTATTCCGTAGGTCTTTGGTGATTATATATGTCACCTGTGTTTGTATAAGTCTGTTAACCCCGATATCGTAATGAAACCAATCCTCACACCTTTCCATTGGTGAACCATAAGTTTGTTTAATGAATCTGTGATTGCCCTTCTCCGTGGAAATATCTGCCCTGGTATCCATTTTTAGGTAACACCTATAAGTGATATGATATGATATGTGTCTTTCACTTTCTGACTTACTACATGTCACGTGATTACCTCTAGACTCATCTACGGTGCTGCAAATGGCATTGTGTCCTTTTTTTCCTTGCCTTCTATTCTGACTTAGCGAGGTCCATTTTCAACAATGTGATTCCCTGCGGGTTGTGGATTAGCTGACGTGGGCAGCCTTATTCTGCCAGCCGGCCCTCCCCAGGTGTGCCTGGTTGAGGTCAATATAAACAGCGCTCCAGGCAGCAATAGCCCCTGAAGCTCTGCCTGACTCCATATTCTCTGCCCCGTCAGCAGTCTCGGGGCTGTGCTGGTGGGAGGGAGTGAGGGGCCACAGCTTTGTTGGTGGCCCGGTGTGAGTGGGGTTCTGCTGACCTTTCTGCAGGAGTTGCCAGGCTGCCTCCTGTAAAGAAGAGGATGTGTCACCCATACCTTCTGCTGGAATTTCTCTCCGGACAGAGGTGAGGAAGGAAAAAAGCAGTGGGGGCCGGGACAGGTGGGGTATCTCAGGCAGGACAATGGAAAGCTTCCGGAAGAGCGCCCGGGGCCAGGACCACCCTGGCTGGCCTGCAGGCACAAAGTTGGCCTGCGTGCTGTCGCTGGTGTGGCTCCACGGCCCTTCCTCTAGTCTTTCAAGCCCTTGTACATATTCAGGTGTTTTACCTGGGAAGGGTGGGAACAGTTCAGCAGCAGCTGGCCTAGGGCTCTGCACACCTTTATTCAGAGATGCCTCGGCACGGACCCCCAGCTTTGCAATGAGGACGCTCCTTGTGGGGGGGTGGGTTGCTGGCAGTATGGGAGATGATTCCCCACCTCTGACCAATTTCAGAATTGTTTACCGCTCGAGCAAGTGCCCTGATAGGGATTTCCTCTGTATAACTGGTGGGTTCAGGTTTTTCTTCTTTTATGGTTCAAGTTAGCTTTTATTCCTCTTTTATGTATTTATAGATATAAGCATGGAAATAATTCATTCCTATAAATACATCTGTGTGAAGGGAAGAACGTTTTTCTGTTTTATTTTTAAATTTTATTTTTTATAATTTCGAAATTTAATTTTATTTACTTTTTTATACAGCAGGTTATTATTAGTTATGTATTTTATGCATATACACGTATACAGGTCAATCTCAGTCTCCCAACTCATCCCACCACCACCACCCCATGGCTTCCCACACTTGGTGTCCATACGTTTGTTCTCTACCTGTGTGTCTCTATTTCTTCCCTGCAAACCAGTTCATCTGTACCATTTTTTAGGTTCCACATATATGCATTAATATACAATATTTGTTTTCCTCTTTCTGACTTACTTCATTCTGTATGACAGTCTCTAGATCCATCGATGTCTCTACAAATGACCCAGTTTCATTCCTTTTGATGGCCGAGTAATATTCCATTTGATATATGTACCCCATCTTTATCCATTCATCTGTCTGTGGGCATTTAGGTTGCTTCCATTACCTGGCTATTGTAAATAGTGCTGCAATGAACATTGTGGTGAATGTGCCTTTTTGATTTATGGTTTTCTCTGGGTATATGCCCAGAAGTGGGATTGCTGGATCAGATGGTAATTCTATTTCTAGTTTTTTTTAAGGAAACTCCATAGTGTTCTCCATACTGACTGTATCAATTTACATTCCCACCAATAGTGGAAGAGGGCTCCTTTTGTCCACACCCTCCCCAGAATTTGTTGTTTCTAGATTTTCTGATGATGCCGATTCTAACAGGTGTGAGGTGATACCTCATTGTAGTTTTGATTTGCATTTCTCTAATAATTAGTGCTGTTGAGCAGCTTTTCATGTGCGTCTTGGCCATCTCTGTGTCTTCTTTGAAGAAACGTCTCTTTAGATCTTCTGCCCATGTTTGTATTGGGTTGTTTGTTTTTTTAATATTAAGCTGCATGAGCTGTTTATATATATTGGACATTAAACCTTTGTCCATTGATTCGTTTGCAACGATTTTCGCCCCTTCTGAGGGATGCCTTTTTCCATTCCCGTTTTTTTAACCAAAAAAGAAAGAAAGAAAAAGAAGCAGAAAACTAATGTGCATAAAATATGCCTTTTGAAACGGTCGTTTTGAAATATGGACGTCCTTTGAATTTTTTGGTCGATATGTGACCCCAGGATTTGTTTTCAGGGCAGGTGTCATTTACCGGCCTGCAATGATTTTGAATATCAACTGACCATTAGCGCTGGGATTCAAGCTGCTGTTGTGTGAAACGGCCACAAGGTGGCAGCAGTTCTCCCTTACCAATTCTGGTTACTAGGGCAACAGAGCCTCAATGGAAGTCGTGTTCTAGATTGGAATTTAGAATGGAATGTGCCAGGAGAAAGCCCCTCAAGTTTGTCTCCCTACTTCTGGTTCGTGCTTTTAATTTAATTTTTATTTTTTATTACAGCAAGTTTGATTACAATGTTTGGCTTGTTGGAGGTGTGGAAGATGTGGTTCTTTTACACATATACAGATGTCTGTTTTTCCTGGGATCCTTTTCCCATGTACGTTATGACAGAATGTTGAGTAGTCTTTTGGTATTCGGTAGGTCTTTGGTGATTATATATGTCACCTGTGTTTGTATAATTCTGTTAACGCCGATATCGTAATGAAACCAATCCTCACACCTTTCCATTGGTGAACCATAAGTTTCTTTAATGAATCTGTGATTGCCCTTCTCTGTGGAAATATCTGCCCTGGTATCCATTTTTAGGTAACACCTATAAGTGATATGATATGATATGTGTCTTTCACTTTCTGACTTACTACATGTCACGTGATTACCTCTAGACTCATGTACGGTGCTGCAAATGGCATTGTGTCCTTTTTTTCCTTGCCTTCTATTCTGACTTACTGAGGTCCATTTTCAACAATGTGATTCCCTGCGGGTTGTGGATTAGCTGACGTGGGCAGCCTTATCCTGCCGGCCGGCTCTCCCCTGGTGTGCCTGGTTGAGGTCAATATAAACAGCGCTCCAGGCAGCAATAGCCCCTGAACCTGTGCCTGACTCCATATTCTCTGCCCTGTCAGCAGTCTCGGGGCTGTGCTGGTGGGAGGGAGTGAGGGGCCACAGCTTTGTTGGTGGCCCGGTGTGAGTGGGGTTCTGCTGACCTTTCTGCAGGAGTTGCCAGGCTGCCTCCTGTAAAGAAGAGGATGTGTCACCCATACCTTCCGCTGGAATTTCTCTCCGGACAGAGGTGAGGAAGGAAAAAAGCAGTGGGGGCCGGGACAGGTGGGGTATCACAGGCAGGACAATGGACAGCTTCCGGAAGAGTGCCCGGGGCCAGGACCACCCTGGCTGGCCTGCAGGCACCAAGTTGGCCTGCGTGCTGTCGCTGGTGTGGCTCCACGGCCCTTCCTCTAGTCTTTCAAGCCCTTGTACATATTCAGGTGTTTTACCTGGGAAGGGTGGGAACAGTTCAGCAGCAGCTGGCCTGGGGCTCAGCTCACCTTTATTCAGAGATGCCTCGGCACGGTCCCCCAGCTTTGAAATGAGGACACTCCTTGTGTGGGGGGTGGGTTGCTGGCTGTATGGGAGATGATTCCCCAACTCTGACCAATTTCAGAATTGTTTACCGCTGGAGCAAGTGCCCTGATAGGGATTTCCTCTGTAAAACTGGTGGGTTCAGGTTTTTCTTCTTTTATGGTTCAAGTTAGCTTTTATTCCTCTTTTATGTATTTATAGATATAAGCATGGAAATAATTCATTCCTATAAATACATCTGTGTGAAGGGAAGAACGTTTTTCTGTTTTATTTTTAAATTTTATTTTTTATAATTTTGAAATTTAATTTTACTTACTTTTTTATACAGCAGGTTATTATTAGTTATGTATTTTATGCATATACACGTATACAGGTCAATCTCAGTCTCCCAACTCATCCCACCACCACCACCCCATGGCTTCCCACACTTGGTGTCCATACGTTTGTTCTCTACCTGTGTGTCTCTATTTCTTCCCTGCAAACCAGTTCATCTGTACCATTTTTTAGGTTCCACATATATGCATTAATATACAATATTTGTTTTCCTCTTTCTGACTTACTTCATTCTGTATGACAGTCTCTAGATCCATCGATGTCTCTACAAATGACCCAGTTTCATTCCTTTTTATGGCCGAGTAATATTCCATTTGATATATGTACCCCATCTTTATCCATTCATCTGTCTGTGGGCATTTAGTTTGCTTCCATTACCTGGCTATTGTAAATAGTGCTGCAATGAACATTGTGGTGAATGTGCCTTTTTGATTTATGGTTTTCTCTGGGTATATGCCCAGAAGTGGGATTGCTGGATCAGATGGTAATTCTATTTCTAGTTTTTTTTAAGGAAACTCCATAGTGTTCTCCATACTGACTGTATCAATTTACATTCCCACCAATAGTGGAAGAGGGCTCCTTTTGTCCACACCCTCCCCAGAATTTGTTGTTTCTAGATTTTCTGATGATGCCGATTCTAACAGGTGTGAGGTGATACCTCATTGTAGTTTTGATTTGCATTTCTCTAATAATTAGTGCTGTTGAGCAGCTTTTCATGTGCGTCTTGGCCATCTCTGTGTCTTCTTTGAAGAAACGTCTCTTTAGATCTTCTGCCCATGTTTGTATTGGGTTGTTTGTTTTTTTAATATTAAGCTGCATGAGCTGTTTATATATATTGGACATTAAACCTTTGTCCATTGATTCGTTTGCAACTATTTTCGCCCCTTCTGAGGGATGCCTTTTTCCATTCCCGTTTTTTTAACCAAAAAAGAAAGAAAGAAAAAGAAGCAGAAAACTAATGTGCATAAAATATGCCTTTTGAAACGGTCGTTTTGAAATATGGACGTCCTCTGAATTTTTTGGTCGATATGTGACCCCAGGATTTGTTTTCAGGGCAGGTGTCATTTACAGGCCTGCAATGATTTTGAATATCAACTGACCATTAGCGCTGGGATTAAAGCTGCTGTTGTGTGAAACGGCCACAAGGTGGCAGCAGTTCTCCCTTACCAATTCTGGTTACTAGGGCAACAGAGCCTCAATGGAAGTCGTGTTCTAGATTGGAATTTAGAATGGAATGTGCCAGGAGAAAGCCCCTCAAGTTTGTCTCCCTACTTCTGGTTCGTGTTTTTAATTTAATTTTTATTTTTTATTACAGCAAGTTTGATTACAATGTTTGGCTTGTTGGAGGTGTGGAAGATGTGGTTCTTTTACACATATACAGATGTCTGTTTTTCCTGGGATCCATTTCCCATGTACGTTATCACAGAATGTTGAGTAGTCTTTTGCTATTCCGTAGGTCTTTGGTGATTATATATGTCACCTGTGTTTGTATAAGTCTGTTAACCCCGATATCGTAATGAAACCAATCCTCACACCTTTCCATTGGTGAACCATAAGTTTGTTTAATGAATCTGTGATTGCCCTTCTCCGTGGAAATATCTGCCCTGGTATCCATTTTTAGGTAACACCTATAAGTGATATGATATGATATGTGTCTTTCACTTTCTGACTTACTACATGTCACGTGATTACCTCTAGACTCATCTACGGTGCTGCAAATGGCATTGTGTCCTTTTTTTCCTTGCCTTCTATTCTGACTTAGCGAGGTCCATTTTCAACAATGTGATTCCCTGCGGGTTGTGGATTAGCTGACGTGGGCAGCCTTATTCTGCCGGCCGGCCCTCCCCAGGTGTGCCTGGTTGAGGTCAATATAAACAGCGCTCCAGGCAGCAATAGCCCCTGAAGCTCTGCCTGACTCCATATTCTCTGCCCCGTCAGCAGTCTCGGGGCTGTGCTGGTGGGAGGGAGTGAGGGGCCACAGCTTTGTTGGTGGCCCGGTGTGAGTGGGGTTCTGCTGACCTTTCTGCAGGAGTTGCCAGGCTGCCTCCTGTAAAGAAGAGGATGTGTCACCCATACCTTCTGCTGGAATTTCTCTCCGGACAGAGGTGAGGAAGGAAAAAAGCAGTGGGGGCCGGGACAGGTGGGGTATCTCAGGCAGGACAATGGAAAGCTTCCGGAAGAGCGCCCGGGGCCAGGACCACCCTGGCTGGCCTGCAGGCACCAAGTTGGCCTGCGTGCTGTCGCTGGTGTGGCTCCACGGCCCTTCCTCTAGTCTTTCAAGCCCTTGTACATATTCAGGTGTTTTACCTGGGAAGGGTGGGAACAGTTCAGCAGCAGCTGGCCTAGGGCTCTGCACACCTTTATTCAGAGATGCCTCGGCACGGACCCCCAGCTTTGCAATGAGGACGCTCCTTGTGGGGGGGTGGGTTGCTGGCAGTATGGGAGATGATTCCCCACCTCTGACCAATTTCAGAATTGTTTACCGCTCGAGCAAGTGCCCTGATAGGGATTTCCTCTGTATAACTGGTGGGTTCAGGTTTTTCTTCTTTTATGGTTCAAGTTAGCTTTTATTCCTCTTTTATGTATTTATAGATATAAGCATGGATATAATTCATTCCTATAAATACATCTGTGTGAAGGGAAGAACGTTTTTCTGTTTTATTTTTAAATTTTATTTTTTATAATTTCGAAATTTAATTTTATTTACTTTTTTATACAGCAGGTTATTATTAGTTATGTATTTTACGCATATACACGTATACAGGTTAATCTCAGTCTCCCAACTCATCCCACCACCACCACCCCATGGCTTCCCACACTTGGTGTCCATACGGTTGTTCTCTACCTGTGTGTCTCTATTTCTTCCCTGCAAACCAGTTCATCTGTACCATTTTTTAGGTTCCACATATATGCATTAATATACAATATTTGTTTTCCTCCTTCTGACTTACTTCATTCTGTATGACAGTCACTAGATCCATTGATGTCTCTACAAATGACCCAGTTTCATTCCTTTTGATGGCCGAGTAATATTCCATTTTATATATGTACCCCAATTTTATCCGTTCATCTGTCTGTGGGCATTTAGGTTGCTTCCATTACCTGGCTGTTGTAAATAGTGCTGCAATGAACATTGTGGTGAATGTGCCTTTTTGATTTATGGTTTTCTCTGGGTATATGCCCAGAAGGGGGATTGCTGGATCAGATGGTAATTCTATTTCTAGTTTTTTTTAAGTAAACTCCATAGTGTTCTCCATACTGACTGTATCAATTTACATTCCCACCAATAGTGGAAGAGGGCTCCTTTTGTCCACACCCTCCCCAGAATTTGTTGTTTCTAGATTTTCTGATGATGCCGATTCTAACAGGTGTGAGGTGATACCTCATTGTAGTTTTGATTTGCATTTCTCTAATAATTAGTGCCGTTGAGCAGCTTTTCATGTGCGTCTTGGCCATCTCTGTGTCTTCTTTAAAGAAACGTCTCTTTAGATCTTCTGCCCATTTTTGTACTGGGTTGTTTGTTTTTTAATATGAAGCTGCATGAGCTGTTTATATATATTGGAGATTAAACCTTTGTCCATTGATTCGTTTGCAACGATTTTCGCCCCTTCTGCGGGATGCCTTTTTCCATTCCCGTTTTTTTAACCAAAAAAGAAAGAAAGAAAAAGAAGCAGAAAACTAATGTGCATAAAATATGCCTTTTGAAACGGTCGTTTTGAAATATGGGTGTCCTTTGAATTTTTTGGTCGATATGTGACCCCAGGATTTGTTTTCAGGGCAGGTGTCATTTACCGGCCTGCAATGATTTTGAATATCAACTGACCATTAGCGCTGGGATTAAAGCTGCTGTTGTGTGAAACGGCCACAAGGTGGCAGCAGTTCTCCCTTACCAATTCTGGTTACTAGGGCAACAGAGCCTCAATGGAAGTCGTGTTCTAGATTGGAATTTAGAATGGAATGTGCCAGGAGAAAGCCCCTCAAGTTTGTCTCCCTACTTCTGGTTCGTGTTTTTAATTTAATTTTTATTTTTTATTTCAGCAAGTTTGATTACAATGTTTGGCTTGTTGGAGGTGTGGAAGATGTGGTTCTTTTACACATATACAGATGTCTGTTTTTCCTAGGATCCTTTTCCCACGTACGTTATGACAGAATGTTGAGTAGTCTTTTCGTATTCGGTAGGTCTTTGGTGATTATATATGTCACCTGTGTTTGTATAAGTCTGTTAACCCCGATATCGTAATGAAACCAATCCTCACACCTTTCCATTGGTGAACCATAAGTTTGTTTAATGAATCTGTGATTGCCCTTCTCCGTGGAAATATCTGCCCTGGTATCCATTTTTAGGTAACACCTATAAGTGATATGACATGATATGTGTCTTTCACTTTCTGACTTACTACATGTCACGTGATTACCTCTAGACTCATCTACGGTGCTGCAAATGGCATTGTGTCCTTTTTTTCCTTGCCTTCTATTCTGACTTAGCGAGGTCCATTTTCAACAATGTGATTCCCTGCGGGTTGTGGATTAGCTGACGTGGGCAGCCTTATCCTGCCGGCCAGCCCTCCCCAGGTGTGCCTGGTTGAGGTCAATATAAACAGCGCTCCAGGCAGCAATAGCCCCTGAACCTGTGCCTGACTCCATATTCTCTGCCCCGTCAGCAGTCTCGGGGCTGTGCTGGTGGGAGGGAGTGAGGGGCCACAGCTTTGTTGGTGGCCCGGTGTGAGTGGGGTTCTGCTGACCTTTCTGCAGGAGTTGCCAGGCTGCCTCCTGTAAAGAAGAGGATGTGTCACCCATACCTTCCGCTGGAATTTCTCTCCGAACAGAGGTGAGGAAGGAAAAAAGCAGTGGGGGCCGGGACAGGTGGGGTATCTCAGGCAGGACAATGGAAAGCTTCCGGAAGAGCGTCCGGGGCCAGGACCACCCTGGCTGGCCTGCAGGCACCAAGTTGGCCTGCGTGCTGTCGCTGGTGTGGCTCCACGGCCCTTCCTCTAGTCTTTCAAGCCCTTGTACATATTCAGGTGTTTTACCTGGGAAGGGTGGGAACAGTTCAGCAGCAGCTGGCCTGGGGCTCAGGTCACCTTTATTCAGAGATGCCTCGGCATGGTCCCCCAGCTTTGCAATGAGGACGCTCCTTGTGTGGGCGGTGGGTTGCTGGCTGTATGGGAGATGATTCCCCAACTCTGACCAATTTCAGAATTGTTTACCGCTGGAGCAAGTGCCCTGATAGCGTTTTCCTCTGTATAACAGGTGGGTTCAGGTTTTTCTCCTTTTATGGTTCAAGTTAGCTTTTATTCCTCTTTTATGTATTTATAGATATAAGCATGGAAATAATTCATTCCTATAAATACATCTGTGTGAAGGGAAGAACGTTTTTCTGTTTTATTTTTAAATTTTATTTTTTATAATTTCGAAATTTAATTTTATTTACTTTTTTATACAGCAGGTTATTATTAGTTATGTATTTTATGCATATACACGTATACAGGTCAATCTCAGTCTCCCAACTCATCCCACCACCACCACCCCATGGCTTCCCACACTTGGTGTCCATACGTTTGTTCTCTACCTGTGTGTCTCTATTTCTTCCCTGCAAACCAGTTCATCTGTACCATTTTTTAGGTTCCACATATATGCATTAATATACAATATTTGTTTTCCTCTTTCTGACTTACTTCATTCTGTATGACAGTCTCTAGATCCATCGATGTCTCTACAAATGACCCAGTTTCATTCCTTTTTATGGCCGAGTAATATTCCATTTGATATATGTACCCCATCTTTATCCATTCATCTGTCTGTGGGCATTTAGTTTGCTTCCATTACCTGGCTATTGTAAATAGTGCTGCAATGAACATTGTGGTGAATGTGCCTTTTTGATTTATGGTTTTCTCTGGGTATATGCCCAGAAGTGGGATTGCTGGATCAGATGGTAATTCTATTTCTAGTTTTTTTTAAGGAAACTCCATAGTGTTCTCCATACTGACTGTATCAATTTACATTCCCACCAATAGTGGAAGAGGGCTCCTTTTGTCCACACCCTCCCCAGAATTTGTTGTTTCTAGATTTTCTGATGATGCCGATTCTAACAGGTGTGAGGTGATACCTCATTGTAGTTTTGATTTGCATTTCTCTAATAATTAGTGCTGTTGAGCAGCTTTTCATGTGCGTCTTGGCCATCTCTGTGTCTTCTTTGAAGAAACGTCTCTTTAGATCTTCTGCCCATGTTTGTATTGGGTTGTTTGTTTTTTTAATATTAAGCTGCATGAGCTGTTTATATATATTGGACATTAAACCTTTGTCCATTGATTCGTTTGCAACTATTTTCGCCCCTTCTGAGGGATGCCTTTTTCCATTCCCGTTTTTTTAACCAAAAAAGAAAGAAAGAAAAAGAAGCAGAAAACTAATGTGCATAAAATATGCCTTTTGAAACGGTCGTTTTGAAATATGGACGTCCTCTGAATTTTTTGGTCGATATGTGACCCCAGGATTTGTTTTCAGGGCAGGTGTCATTTACAGGCCTGCAATGATTTTGAATATCAACTGACCATTAGCGCTGGGATTAAAGCTGCTGTTGTGTGAAACGGCCACAAGGTGGCAGCAGTTCTCCCTTACCAATTCTGGTTACTAGGGCAACAGAGCCTCAATGGAAGTCGTGTTCTAGATTGGAATTTAGAATGGAATGTGCCAGGAGAAAGCCCCTCAAGTTTGTCTCCCTACTTCTGGTTCGTGTTTTTAATTTAATTTTTATTTTTTATTACAGCAAGTTTGATTACAATGTTTGGCTTGTTGGAGGTGTGGAAGATGTGGTTCTTTTACACATATACAGATGTCTGTTTTTCCTGGGATCCATTTCCCATGTACGTTATCACAGAATGTTGAGTAGTCTTTTGCTATTCCGTAGGTCTTTGGTGATTATATATGTCACCTGTGTTTGTATAAGTCTGTTAACCCCGATATCGTAATGAAACCAATCCTCACACCTTTCCATTGGTGAACCATAAGTTTGTTTAATGAATCTGTGATTGCCCTTCTCCGTGGAAATATCTGCCCTGGTATCCATTTTTAGGTAACACCTATAAGTGATATGATATGATATGTGTCTTTCACTTTCTGACTTACTACATGTCACGTGATTACCTCTAGACTCATCTACGGTGCTGCAAATGGCATTGTGTCCTTTTTTTCCTTGCCTTCTATTCTGACTTAGCGAGGTCCATTTTCAACAATGTGATTCCCTGCGGGTTGTGGATTAGCTGACGTGGGCAGCCTTATTCTGCCGGCCGGCCCTCCCCAGGTGTGCCTGGTTGAGGTCAATATAAACAGCGCTCCAGGCAGCAATAGCCCCTGAAGCTCTGCCTGACTCCATATTCTCTGCCCCGTCAGCAGTCTCGGGGCTGTGCTGGTGGGAGGGAGTGAGGGGCCACAGCTTTGTTGGTGGCCCGGTGTGAGTGGGGTTCTGCTGACCTTTCTGCAGGAGTTGCCAGGCTGCCTCCTGTAAAGAAGAGGATGTGTCACCCATACCTTCTGCTGGAATTTCTCTCCGGACAGAGGTGAGGAAGGAAAAAAGCAGTGGGGGCCGGGACAGGTGGGGTATCTCAGGCAGGACAATGGAAAGCTTCCGGAAGAGCGCCCGGGGCCAGGACCACCCTGGCTGGCCTGCAGGCACCAAGTTGGCCTGCGTGCTGTCGCTGGTGTGGCTCCACGGCCCTTCCTCTAGTCTTTCAAGCCCTTGTACATATTCAGGTGTTTTACCTGGGAAGGGTGGGAACAGTTCAGCAGCAGCTGGCCTAGGGCTCTGCACACCTTTATTCAGAGATGCCTCGGCACGGACCCCCAGCTTTGCAATGAGGACGCTCCTTGTGGGGGGGTGGGTTGCTGGCAGTATGGGAGATGATTCCCCACCTCTGACCAATTTCAGAATTGTTTACCGCTCGAGCAAGTGCCCTGATAGGGATTTCCTCTGTATAACTGGTGGGTTCAGGTTTTTCTTCTTTTATGGTTCAAGTTAGCTTTTATTCCTCTTTTATGTATTTATAGATATAAGCATGGATATAATTCATTCCTATAAATACATCTGTGTGAAGGGAAGAACGTTTTTCTGTTTTATTTTTAAATTTTATTTTTTATAATTTCGAAATTTAATTTTATTTACTTTTTTATACAGCAGGTTATTATTAGTTATGTATTTTACGCATATACACGTATACAGGTTAATCTCAGTCTCCCAACTCATCCCACCACCACCACCCCATGGCTTCCCACACTTGGTGTCCATACGGTTGTTCTCTACCTGTGTGTCTCTATTTCTTCCCTGCAAACCAGTTCATCTGTACCATTTTTTAGGTTCCACATATATGCATTAATATACAATATTTGTTTTCCTCCTTCTGACTTACTTCATTCTGTATGACAGTCACTAGATCCATTGATGTCTCTACAAATGACCCAGTTTCATTCCTTTTGATGGCCGAGTAATATTCCATTTTATATATGTACCCCAATTTTATCCGTTCATCTGTCTGTGGGCATTTAGGTTGCTTCCATTACCTGGCTGTTGTAAATAGTGCTGCAATGAACATTGTGGTGAATGTGCCTTTTTGATTTATGGTTTTCTCTGGGTATATGCCCAGAAGGGGGATTGCTGGATCAGATGGTAATTCTATTTCTAGTTTTTTTTAAGTAAACTCCATAGTGTTCTCCATACTGACTGTATCAATTTACATTCCCACCAATAGTGGAAGAGGGCTCCTTTTGTCCACACCCTCCCCAGAATTTGTTGTTTCTAGATTTTCTGATGATGCCGATTCTAACAGGTGTGAGGTGATACCTCATTGTAGTTTTGATTTGCATTTCTCTAATAATTAGTGCCGTTGAGCAGCTTTTCATGTGCGTCTTGGCCATCTCTGTGTCTTCTTTAAAGAAACGTCTCTTTAGATCTTCTGCCCATTTTTGTACTGGGTTGTTTGTTTTTTAATATGAAGCTGCATGAGCTGTTTATATATATTGGAGATTAAACCTTTGTCCATTGATTCGTTTGCAACGATTTTCGCCCCTTCTGCGGGATGCCTTTTTCCATTCCCGTTTTTTTAACCAAAAAAGAAAGAAAGAAAAAGAAGCAGAAAACTAATGTGCATAAAATATGCCTTTTGAAACGGTCGTTTTGAAATATGGGTGTCCTTTGAATTTTTTGGTCGATATGTGACCCCAGGATTTGTTTTCAGGGCAGGTGTCATTTACCGGCCTGCAATGATTTTGAATATCAACTGACCATTAGCGCTGGGATTAAAGCTGCTGTTGTGTGAAACGGCCACAAGGTGGCAGCAGTTCTCCCTTACCAATTCTGGTTACTAGGGCAACAGAGCCTCAATGGAAGTCGTGTTCTAGATTGGAATTTAGAATGGAATGTGCCAGGAGAAAGCCCCTCAAGTTTGTCTCCCTACTTCTGGTTCGTGTTTTTAATTTAATTTTTATTTTTTATTTCAGCAAGTTTGATTACAATGTTTGGCTTGTTGGAGGTGTGGAAGATGTGGTTCTTTTACACATATACAGATGTCTGTTTTTCCTAGGATCCTTTTCCCACGTACGTTATGACAGAATGTTGAGTAGTCTTTTCGTATTCGGTAGGTCTTTGGTGATTATATATGTCACCTGTGTTTGTATAAGTCTGTTAACCCCGATATCGTAATGAAACCAATCCTCACACCTTTCCATTGGTGAACCATAAGTTTGTTTAATGAATCTGTGATTGCCCTTCTCCGTGGAAATATCTGCCCTGGTATCCATTTTTAGGTAACACCTATAAGTGATATGACATGATATGTGTCTTTCACTTTCTGACTTACTACATGTCACGTGATTACCTCTAGACTCATCTACGGTGCTGCAAATGGCATTGTGTCCTTTTTTTCCTTGCCTTCTATTCTGACTTAGCGAGGTCCATTTTCAACAATGTGATTCCCTGCGGGTTGTGGATTAGCTGACGTGGGCAGCCTTATCCTGCCGGCCAGCCCTCCCCAGGTGTGCCTGGTTGAGGTCAATATAAACAGCGCTCCAGGCAGCAATAGCCCCTGAACCTGTGCCTGACTCCATATTCTCTGCCCCGTCAGCAGTCTCGGGGCTGTGCTGGTGGGAGGGAGTGAGGGGCCACAGCTTTGTTGGTGGCCCGGTGTGAGTGGGGTTCTGCTGACCTTTCTGCAGGAGTTGCCAGGCTGCCTCCTGTAAAGAAGAGGATGTGTCACCCATACCTTCCGCTGGAATTTCTCTCCGAACAGAGGTGAGGAAGGAAAAAAGCAGTGGGGGCCGGGACAGGTGGGGTATCTCAGGCAGGACAATGGAAAGCTTCCGGAAGAGCGTCCGGGGCCAGGACCACCCTGGCTGGCCTGCAGGCACCAAGTTGGCCTGCGTGCTGTCGCTGGTGTGGCTCCACGGCCCTTCCTCTAGTCTTTCAAGCCCTTGTACATATTCAGGTGTTTTACCTGGGAAGGGTGGGAACAGTTCAGCAGCAGCTGGCCTGGGGCTCAGGTCACCTTTATTCAGAGATGCCTCGGCATGGTCCCCCAGCTTTGCAATGAGGACGCTCCTTGTGTGGGCGGTGGGTTGCTGGCTGTATGGGAGATGATTCCCCAACTCTGACCAATTTCAGAATTGTTTACCGCTGGAGCAAGTGCCCTGATAGCGTTTTCCTCTGTATAACAGGTGGGTTCAGGTTTTTCTCCTTTTATGGTTCAAGTTAGCTTTTATTCCTCTTTTATGTATTTATAGATATAAGCATGGAAATAATTCATTCCTATAAATACATCTGTGTGAAGGGAAGAACGTTTTTCTGTTTTATTTTTAAATTTTATTTTTTATAATTTCGAAATTTAATTTTATTTACTTTTTTATACAGCAGGTTATTATTAGTTATGTATTTTATGCATATACACGTATACAGGTCAATCTCAGTCTCCCAACTCATCCCACCACCACCACCCCATGGCTTCCCACACTTGGTGTCCATACGTTTGTTCTCTACCTGTGTGTCTCTATTTCTTCCCTGCAAACCAGTTCATCTGTACCATTTTTTAGGTTCCACATATATGCATTAATATACAATATTTGTTTTCCTCTTTCTGACTTACTTCATTCTGTATGACAGTCTCTAGATCCATCGATGTCTCTACAAATGACCCAGTTTCATTCCTTTTTATGGCCGAGTAATATTCCATTTGATATATGTACCCCATCTTTATCCATTCATCTGTCTGTGGGCATTTAGTTTGCTTCCATTACCTGGCTATTGTAAATAGTGCTGCAATGAACATTGTGGTGAATGTGCCTTTTTGATTTATGGTTTTCTCTGGGTATATGCCCAGAAGTGGGATTGCTGGATCAGATGGTAATTCTATTTCTAGTTTTTTTTAAGGAAACTCCATAGTGTTCTCCATACTGACTGTATCAATTTACATTCCCACCAATAGTGGAAGAGGGCTCCTTTTGTCCACACCCTCCCCAGAATTTGTTGTTTCTAGATTTTCTGATGATGCCGATTCTAACAGGTGTGAGGTGATACCTCATTGTAGTTTTGATTTGCATTTCTCTAATAATTAGTGCTGTTGAGCAGCTTTTCATGTGCGTCTTGGCCATCTCTGTGTCTTCTTTGAAGAAACGTCTCTTTAGATCTTCTGCCCATGTTTGTATTGGGTTGTTTGTTTTTTTAATATTAAGCTGCATGAGCTGTTTATATATATTGGACATTAAACCTTTGTCCATTGATTCGTTTGCAACTATTTTCGCCCCTTCTGAGGGATGCCTTTTTCCATTCCCGTTTTTTTAACCAAAAAAGAAAGAAAGAAAAAGAAGCAGAAAACTAATGTGCATAAAATATGCCTTTTGAAACGGTCGTTTTGAAATATGGACGTCCTCTGAATTTTTTGGTCGATATGTGACCCCAGGATTTGTTTTCAGGGCAGGTGTCATTTACAGGCCTGCAATGATTTTGAATATCAACTGACCATTAGCGCTGGGATTAAAGCTGCTGTTGTGTGAAACGGCCACAAGGTGGCAGCAGTTCTCCCTTACCAATTCTGGTTACTAGGGCAACAGAGCCTCAATGGAAGTCGTGTTCTAGATTGGAATTTAGAATGGAATGTGCCAGGAGAAAGCCCCTCAAGTTTGTCTCCCTACTTCTGGTTCGTGTTTTTAATTTAATTTTTATTTTTTATTACAGCAAGTTTGATTACAATGTTTGGCTTGTTGGAGGTGTGGAAGATGTGGTTCTTTTACACATATACAGATGTCTGTTTTTCCTGGGATCCATTTCCCATGTACGTTATCACAGAATGTTGAGTAGTCTTTTGCTATTCCGTAGGTCTTTGGTGATTATATATGTCACCTGTGTTTGTATAAGTCTGTTAACCCCGATATCGTAATGAAACCAATCCTCACACCTTTCCATTGGTGAACCATAAGTTTGTTTAATGAATCTGTGATTGCCCTTCTCCGTGGAAATATCTGCCCTGGTATCCATTTTTAGGTAACACCTATAAGTGATATGATATGATATGTGTCTTTCACTTTCTGACTTACTACATGTCACGTGATTACCTCTAGACTCATCTACGGTGCTGCAAATGGCATTGTGTCCTTTTTTTCCTTGCCTTCTATTCTGACTTAGCGAGGTCCATTTTCAACAATGTGATTCCCTGCGGGTTGTGGATTAGCTGACGTGGGCAGCCTTATTCTGCCGGCCGGCCCTCCCCAGGTGTGCCTGGTTGAGGTCAATATAAACAGCGCTCCAGGCAGCAATAGCCCCTGAAGCTCTGCCTGACTCCATATTCTCTGCCCCGTCAGCAGTCTCGGGGCTGTGCTGGTGGGAGGGAGTGAGGGGCCACAGCTTTGTTGGTGGCCCGGTGTGAGTGGGGTTCTGCTGACCTTTCTGCAGGAGTTGCCAGGCTGCCTCCTGTAAAGAAGAGGATGTGTCACCCATACCTTCTGCTGGAATTTCTCTCCGGACAGAGGTGAGGAAGGAAAAAAGCAGTGGGGGCCGGGACAGGTGGGGTATCTCAGGCAGGACAATGGAAAGCTTCCGGAAGAGCGCCCGGGGCCAGGACCACCCTGGCTGGCCTGCAGGCACCAAGTTGGCCTGCGTGCTGTCGCTGGTGTGGCTCCACGGCCCTTCCTCTAGTCTTTCAAGCCCTTGTACATATTCAGGTGTTTTACCTGGGAAGGGTGGGAACAGTTCAGCAGCAGCTGGCCTAGGGCTCTGCACACCTTTATTCAGAGATGCCTCGGCACGGACCCCCAGCTTTGCAATGAGGACGCTCCTTGTGGGGGGGTGGGTTGCTGGCAGTATGGGAGATGATTCCCCACCTCTGACCAATTTCAGAATTGTTTACCGCTCGAGCAAGTGCCCTGATAGGGATTTCCTCTGTATAACTGGTGGGTTCAGGTTTTTCTTCTTTTATGGTTCAAGTTAGCTTTTATTCCTCTTTTATGTATTTATAGATATAAGCATGGATATAATTCATTCCTATAAATACATCTGTGTGAAGGGAAGAACGTTTTTCTGTTTTATTTTTAAATTTTATTTTTTATAATTTCGAAATTTAATTTTATTTACTTTTTTATACAGCAGGTTATTATTAGTTATGTATTTTACGCATATACACGTATACAGGTTAATCTCAGTCTCCCAACTCATCCCACCACCACCACCCCATGGCTTCCCACACTTGGTGTCCATACGTTTGTTCTCTACCTGTGTGTCTATATTTCTTCCCTGCAAACCAGTTCATCTGTACCATTTTTTAGGTTCCACATATATGCATTAATATACAATATTTGTTTTCCTCCTTCTGACTTACTTCATTCTGTATGACAGTCACTAGATCCATTGATGTCTCTACAAATGACCCAGTTTCATTCCTTTTGATGGCCGAGTAATATTCCATTTTATATATGTACCCCAATTTTATCCGTTCATCTGTCTGTGGGCATTTAGGTTGCTTCCATTACCTGGCTGTTGTAAATAGTGCTGCAATGAACATTGTGGTGAATGTGCCTTTTTGATTTATGGTTTTCTCTGGGTATATGCCCAGAAGTGGGATTGCTGGATCAGATGGTAATTCTATTTCTAGTTTTTTTTAAGGAAACTCCATAGTGTTCTCCATACTGACTGTATCAATTTACATTCCCACCAATAGTGGAAGAGGGCTCCTTTTGTCCACACCCTCCCCAGAATTTGTTGTTTCTAGATTTTCTGATGATGCCCATTCTAACAGGTGTGAGGTGATACCTCATTGTAGTTTTGATTTGCATTTCTCTAATAATTAGTGCCGTTGAGCAGCTTTTCATGTGCGTCTTGGCCATCTCTGTGTCTTCTTTAAAGAAACGTCTCTTTAGATCTTCTGCCCATTTTTGTATTGGGTTGTTTGTTTTTTAATATGAAGCTGCATGAGCTGTTTATATATATTGGACATTAAACCTTTGTCCATTGATTCGTTTGCAACGATTTTCGCCCTTTCTGCGGGATGCCTTTTTCCATTCCCGTTTTTTTAACCAAAAAAGAAAGAAAGAAAAAGAAGCAGAAAACTAATGTGCATAAAATATGCCTTTTGAAATGGTCGTTTTGAAATATGGATGTCCTTTGAATTTTTTGGTCGATATGTGACCCCAGGATTTGTTTTCAGGGCAGGTGTCATTTACAGGCCTGCAATGATTTTGAATATCAACTGACCATTAGCGCTGGGATTAAAGCTGCTGTTGTGTGAAACGGCCACAAGGTGGCAGCAGTTCTCCCTTACCAATTCTGGTTACTAGGGCAACAGAGCCTCAATGGAAGTCGTGTTCTAGATTGGAATTTAGAATGGAATGTGCCAGGAGAAAGCCCCTCAAGTTTGTCTCCCTACTTCTGGTTCGTGTTTTTAATTTAATTTTTATTTTTTATTACAGCAAGTTTGATTACAATGTTTGGCTTGTTGGAGGTGTGGAAGATGTGGTTCTTTTACACATATACAGATGTCTGTTTTTCCTAGGATCCTTTTCCCACGTACGTTATGACAGAATGTTGAGTAGTCTTTTCGTATTCGGTAGGTCTTTGGTGATTATATATGTCACCTGTGTTTGTATAAGTCTGTTAACCCCGATATCGTAATGAAACCAATCCTCACACCTTTCCATTGGTGAACCATAAGTTTGTTTAATGAATCTGTGATTGCCCTTCTCCGTGGAAATATCTGCCCTGGTATCCATTTTTAGGTAACACCTATAAGTGATATGACATGATATGTGTCTTTCACTTTCTGACTTACTACATGTCACGTGATTACCTCTAGACTCATCTACGGTGCTGCAAATGGCATTGTGTCCTTTTATTTCCTTGCCTTCTATTCTGACTTAGCGAGGTCCATTTTCAACAATGTGATTCCCTGCGGGTTGTGGATTAGCTGACGTGGGCAGCCTTATCCTGCCGGCCAGCCCTCCCCAGGTGTGCCTGGTTGAGGTCAATATAAACAGCGCTCCAGGCAGCAATAGCCCCTGAACCTGTGCCTGACTCCATATTCTCTGCCCCGTCAGCAGTCTCGGGGCTGTGCTGGTGGGAGGGAGTGAGGGGCCACAGCTTTGTTGGTGGCCCGGTGTGAGTGGGGTTCTGCTGACCTTTCTGCAGGAGTTGCCAGGCTGCCTCCTGTAAAGAAGAGGATGTGTCACCCATACCTTCCGCTGGAATTTCTCTCCGGACAGAGGTGAGGAAGGAAAAAAGCAGTGGGGGCCGGGACAGGTGGGGTATCTCAGGCAGGACAATGGAAAGCTTCCGGAAGAGCGTCCGGGGCCAGGACCACCCTGGCTGGCCTGCAGGCACCAAGTTGGCCTGCGTGCTGTCGCTGGTGTGGCTCCACGGCCCTTCCTCTAGTCTTTCAAGCCCTTGTACATATTCAGGTGTTTTACCTGGGAAGGGTGGGAACAGTTCAGCAGCAGCTGGCCTGGGGCTCAGGTCACCTTTATTCAGAGATGCCTCGGCATGGTCCCCCAGCTTTGCAATGAGGACGCTCCTTGTGTGGGCGGTGGGTTGCTGGCTGTATGGGAGATGATTCCCCAACTCTGACCAATTTCAGAATTGTTTACCGCTGGAGCAAGTGCCCTGATAACGTTTTCCTCTGTATAACTGGTGGGTTCAGGTTTTTCTCCTTTTATGGTCCAAGTTAGCTTTTATTCCTCTATTATGTATTTATAGATATAAGCATGAATATAATTCATTCCTATAAATACATCTGTGTGAAGGGAAGAACGTTTTTCTGTTTTATTTTTAAATTTTATTTTTTATAATTTTGAAATTTAATTTTATTTACTTTTTTATACAGCAGGTTATTATTAGTTATGTATTTTATGCATATACATGTATACAGGTCAATCTCAATCTCCCAACTCATCCCACCACCACCACCCCATGGCTTCCCACACTTGGTGTCCATACGTTTGTTCTCTACCTGTGTGTCTCTATTTCTTCCCTGCAAACCAGTTCATCTGTACCATTTTTTAGGTTCCACATATATGCATTAATATACAATATTTGTTTTCCTCTTTCTGACTTACTTCATTCTGTATGACAGTCTCTAGATCCATCGATGTCTCTACAAATGACCCAGTTTCATTCCTTTTTATGGCCGAGTAATATTCCATTTGATATATGTACCCCATCTTTATCCATTCATCTGTCTGTGGGCATTTAGTTTGCTTCCATTACCTGGCTATTGTAAATAGTGCTGCAATGAACATTGTGGTGAATGTGCCTTTTTGATTTATGGTTTTCTCTGGGTATATGCCCAGAAGTGGGATTGCTGGATCAGATGGTAATTCTATTTCTAGTTTTTTTTAAGGAAACTCCATAGTGTTCTCCATACTGACTGTATCAATTTACATTCCCACCAATAGTGGAAGAGGGCTCCTTTTGTCCACACCCTCCCCAGAATTTGTTGTTTCTAGATTTTCTGATGATGCCGATTCTAACAGGTGTGAGGTGATACCTCATTGTAGTTTTGATTTGCATTTCTCTAATAATTAGTGCTGTTGAGCAGCTTTTCATGTGCGTCTTGGCCATCTCTGTGTCTTCTTTGAAGAAACGTCTCTTTAGATCTTCTGCCCATGTTTGTATTGGGTTGTTTGTTTTTTTAATATTAAGCTGCATGAGCTGTTTATATATATTGGACATTAAACCTTTGTCCATTGATTCGTTTGCAACTATTTTCGCCCCTTCTGAGGGATGCCTTTTTCCATTCCCGTTTTTTTAACCAAAAAAGAAAGAAAGAAAAAGAAGCAGAAAACTAATGTGCATAAAATATGCCTTTTGAAACGGTCGTTTTGAAATATGGACGTCCTTTGAATTTTTTGGTCGATATGTGACCCCAGGATTTGTTTTCAGGGCAGGTGTCATTTACAGGCCTGCAATGATTTTGAATATCAACTGACCATTAGCGCTGGGATTAAAGCTGCTGTTGTGTGAAAAGGCCACAAGGTGGCAGCAGTTCTCCCTTACCAATTCTGGTTACTAGGGCAACAGAGCCTCAATGGAAGTCGTGTTCTAGATTGGAATTTAGAATGGAATGTGCCAGGAGAAAGCCCCTCAAGTTTGTCTCCCTACTTCTGGTTCGTGTTTTTAATTTAATTTTTATTTTTTATTACAGCAAGTTTGATTACAATGTTTGGCTTGTTGGAGGTGTGGAAGATGTGGTTCTTTTACACATATACAGATGTCTGTTTTTCCTGGGATCCATTTCCCATGTACGTTATCACAGAATGTTGAGTAGTCTTTTGCTATTCCGTAGGTCTTTGGTGATTATATATGTCACCTGTGTTTGTATAAGTCTGTTAACCCCGATATCGTAATGAAACCAATCCTCACACCTTTCCATTGGTGAACCATAAGTTTGTTTAATGAATCTGTGATTGCCCTTCTCCGTGGAAATATCTGCCCTGGTATCCATTTTTAGGTAACACCTATAAGTGATATGATATGATATGTGTCTTTCACTTTCTGACTTACTACATGTCACGTGATTACCTCTAGACTCATCTACGGTGCTGCAAATGGCATTGTGTCCTTTTTTTCCTTGCCTTCTATTCTGACTTAGCGAGGTCCATTTTCAACAATGTGATTCCCTGCGGGTTGTGGATTAGCTGACGTGGGCAGCCTTATTCTGCCGGCCGGCCCTCCCCAGGTGTGCCTGGTTGAGGTCAATATAAACAGCGCTCCAGGCAGCAATAGCCCCTGAAGCTCTGCCTGACTCCATATTCTCTGCCCCGTCAGCAGTCTCGGGGCTGTGCTGGTGGGAGGGAGTGAGGGGCCACAGCTTTGTTGGTGGCCCGGTGTGAGTGGGGTTCTGCTGACCTTTCTGCAGGAGTTGCCAGGCTGCCTCCTGTAAAGAAGAGGATGTGTCACCCATACCTTCTGCTGGAATTTCTCTCCGGACAGAGGTGAGGAAGGAAAAAAGCAGTGGGGGCCGGGACAGGTGGGGTATCTCAGGCAGGACAATGGAAAGCTTCCGGAAGAGCGCCCGGGGCCAGGACCACCCTGGCTGGCCTGCAGGCACAAAGTTGGCCTGCGTGCTGTCGCTGGTGTGGCTCCACGGCCCTTCCTCTAGTCTTTCAAGCCCTTGTACATATTCAGGTGTTTTACCTGGGAAGGGTGGGAACAGTTCAGCAGCAGCTGGCCTAGGGCTCTGCACACCTTTATTCAGAGATGCCTCGGCACGGACCCCCAGCTTTGCAATGAGGACGCTCCTTGTGGGGGGGTGGGTTGCTGGCAGTATGGGAGATGATTCCCCACCTCTGACCAATTTCAGAATTGTTTACCGCTCGAGCAAGTGCCCTGATAGGGATTTCCTCTGTATAACTGGTGGGTTCAGGTTTTTCTTCTTTTATGGTTCAAGTTAGCTTTTATTCCTCTTTTATGTATTTATAGATATAAGCATGGAAATAATTCATTCCTATAAATACATCTGTGTGAAGGGAAGAACGTTTTTCTGTTTTATTTTTAAATTTTATTTTTTATAATTTCGAAATTTAATTTTATTTACTTTTTTATACAGCAGGTTATTATTAGTTATGTATTTTATGCATATACACGTATACAGGTCAATCTCAGTCTCCCAACTCATCCCACCACCACCACCCCATGGCTTCCCACACTTGGTGTCCATACGTTTGTTCTCTACCTGTGTGTCTCTATTTCTTCCCTGCAAACCAGTTCATCTGTACCATTTTTTAGGTTCCACATATATGCATTAATATACAATATTTGTTTTCCTCTTTCTGACTTACTTCATTCTGTATGACAGTCTCTAGATCCATCGATGTCTCTACAAATGACCCAGTTTCATTCCTTTTGATGGCCGAGTAATATTCCATTTGATATATGTACCCCATCTTTATCCATTCATCTGTCTGTGGGCATTTAGGTTGCTTCCATTACCTGGCTATTGTAAATAGTGCTGCAATGAACATTGTGGTGAATGTGCCTTTTTGATTTATGGTTTTCTCTGGGTATATGCCCAGAAGTGGGATTGCTGGATCAGATGGTAATTCTATTTCTAGTTTTTTTTAAGGAAACTCCATAGTGTTCTCCATACTGACTGTATCAATTTACATTCCCACCAATAGTGGAAGAGGGCTCCTTTTGTCCACACCCTCCCCAGAATTTGTTGTTTCTAGATTTTCTGATGATGCCGATTCTAACAGGTGTGAGGTGATACCTCATTGTAGTTTTGATTTGCATTTCTCTAATAATTAGTGCTGTTGAGCAGCTTTTCATGTGCGTCTTGGCCATCTCTGTGTCTTCTTTGAAGAAACGTCTCTTTAGATCTTCTGCCCATGTTTGTATTGGGTTGTTTGTTTTTTTAATATTAAGCTGCATGAGCTGTTTATATATATTGGACATTAAACCTTTGTCCATTGATTCGTTTGCAACGATTTTCGCCCCTTCTGAGGGATGCCTTTTTCCATTCCCGTTTTTTTAACCAAAAAAGAAAGAAAGAAAAAGAAGCAGAAAACTAATGTGCATAAAATATGCCTTTTGAAACGGTCGTTTTGAAATATGGACGTCCTTTGAATTTTTTGGTCGATATGTGACCCCAGGATTTGTTTTCAGGGCAGGTGTCATTTACCGGCCTGCAATGATTTTGAATATCAACTGACCATTAGCGCTGGGATTCAAGCTGCTGTTGTGTGAAACGGCCACAAGGTGGCAGCAGTTCTCCCTTACCAATTCTGGTTACTAGGGCAACAGAGCCTCAATGGAAGTCGTGTTCTAGATTGGAATTTAGAATGGAATGTGCCAGGAGAAAGCCCCTCAAGTTTGTCTCCCTACTTCTGGTTCGTGCTTTTAATTTAATTTTTATTTTTTATTACAGCAAGTTTGATTACAATGTTTGGCTTGTTGGAGGTGTGGAAGATGTGGTTCTTTTACACATATACAGATGTCTGTTTTTCCTGGGATCCTTTTCCCATGTACGTTATGACAGAATGTTGAGTAGTCTTTTGGTATTCGGTAGGTCTTTGGTGATTATATATGTCACCTGTGTTTGTATAATTCTGTTAACGCCGATATCGTAATGAAACCAATCCTCACACCTTTCCATTGGTGAACCATAAGTTTCTTTAATGAATCTGTGATTGCCCTTCTCTGTGGAAATATCTGCCCTGGTATCCATTTTTAGGTAACACCTATAAGTGATATGATATGATATGTGTCTTTCACTTTCTGACTTACTACATGTCACGTGATTACCTCTAGACTCATGTACGGTGCTGCAAATGGCATTGTGTCCTTTTTTTCCTTGCCTTCTATTCTGACTTACTGAGGTCCATTTTCAACAATGTGATTCCCTGCGGGTTGTGGATTAGCTGACGTGGGCAGCCTTATCCTGCCGGCCGGCTCTCCCCTGGTGTGCCTGGTTGAGGTCAATATAAACAGCGCTCCAGGCAGCAATAGCCCCTGAACCTGTGCCTGACTCCATATTCTCTGCCCTGTCAGCAGTCTCGGGGCTGTGCTGGTGGGAGGGAGTGAGGGGCCACAGCTTTGTTGGTGGCCCGGTGTGAGTGGGGTTCTGCTGACCTTTCTGCAGGAGTTGCCAGGCTGCCTCCTGTAAAGAAGAGGATGTGTCACCCATACCTTCCGCTGGAATTTCTCTCCGGACAGAGGTGAGGAAGGAAAAAAGCAGTGGGGGCCGGGACAGGTGGGGTATCACAGGCAGGACAATGGACAGCTTCCGGAAGAGTGCCCGGGGCCAGGACCACCCTGGCTGGCCTGCAGGCACCAAGTTGGCCTGCGTGCTGTCGCTGGTGTGGCTCCACGGCCCTTCCTCTAGTCTTTCAAGCCCTTGTACATATTCAGGTGTTTTACCTGGGAAGGGTGGGAACAGTTCAGCAGCAGCTGGCCTGGGGCTCAGCTCACCTTTATTCAGAGATGCCTCGGCACGGTCCCCCAGCTTTGAAATGAGGACACTCCTTGTGTGGGGGGTGGGTTGCTGGCTGTATGGGAGATGATTCCCCAACTCTGACCAATTTCAGAATTGTTTACCGCTGGAGCAAGTGCCCTGATAGGGATTTCCTCTGTAAAACTGGTGGGTTCAGGTTTTTCTTCTTTTATGGTTCAAGTTAGCTTTTATTCCTCTTTTATGTATTTATAGATATAAGCATGGAAATAATTCATTCCTATAAATACATCTGTGTGAAGGGAAGAACGTTTTTCTGTTTTATTTTTAAATTTTATTTTTTATAATTTTGAAATTTAATTTTACTTACTTTTTTATACAGCAGGTTATTATTAGTTATGTATTTTATGCATATACATGTATACAGGTCAATCTCAATCTCCCAACTCATCCCACCACCACCACCCCATGGCTTCCCACACTTGGTGTCCATACGTTTGTTCTCTACCTGTGTGTCTCTATTTCTTCCCTGCAAACCAGTTCATCTGTACCATTTTTTAGGTTCCACATATATGCATTAATATACAATATTTGTTTTCCTCTTTCTGACTTACTTCATTCTGTATGACAGTCTCTAGATCCATCGATGTCTCTACAAATGACCCAGTTTCATTCCTTTTGATGGCCGAGTAATATTCCATTTGATATATGTACCCCATCTTTATCCATTCATCTGTCTGTGGGCATTTAGGTTGCTTCCATTACCTGGTATTGTAAATAGTGCTGCAATGAACATTGTGGTGAATGTGCCTTTTTGATTTATGGTTTTCTCTGGGTATATGCCCAGAAGTGGGATTGCTGGATCAGATGGTAATTCTATTTCTTGTTTTTTGAAGGAAACTCCATAGTGTTCTCCATAGTGACTGTATCAATTTACATTCCCACCAATAGTGGAAGAGGGCTCCTTTTGTCCACACCCTCCCCAGAATTTGTTGTTTGTAGATTTTCTGATGATGCCGATTCTATCAGGTGTGAGGTGATACGTCATTGTAGTTTTGATTTGCATTTCTCTAATAATTAGTGCTGTTGAGCAGCTTTTCATGTGCGTCTTGGCCATCTCTGTGTCTTCTTTGAAGAAACGTCTCTTTAGATATTCTGCCCATGTTTGTATTGGGTTGTTTGTTTTTTAATATTAAGCTGCATGAGCTGTTTATATATATTGGAGATTAAACCTTTGTCCATTGATTCGTTTGCAACGATTTTCGCCCCTTCTGAGGGATGCCTTTTTCCATTCCCGTTTTTTTAACAAAAAAGGAAAGAAACAAAAATAAGCAGAACACTAATGTGCGTAAAATATGGCTTTTGAAACGGTCGTTTTGAAATACGGGCATCCTTTGAATTTTTTGGTCGATATGTGACCCCAGGATTTCTTTTCAGGGCAGGTGTCATTTACCGGCCTGCAATGATTTTGAATATCAACTGACCATTAGCGCTGGGATTAAAGCTGCTGTTGTGTGAAACGGCCACAAGGTGGCAGCAGTTCTCCCTTACCATTTCTGGTTACTAGGGCAACAGAGCCTCAATGGAAGTCCTGTTCTAGATTGGAATTTAGAATGGAATGTGCCAGGTGAAAGCCCCTCAAGTTTGTCTCCCTACTTCTGGTTCGTGTTTTTAATTTAATTTTTATTTTTTATTACAGCAAGTTTGATTACCATGTTTGGCTTGTTGGAGGTGTGGAAGACGTGGTTCTTTTACACATATACAGATGTCTGTTTTTCCTGGGATCCTTTTCCCATGTACGTTATGACAGAATGTTGAGTAGTCTTTTGGTATTCCGTAGGTCTTTGGTGATTATATATGTCACCTGTGTTTGTATATGTCTGTTAACCCCGATATCGTAATGAAACCAATCCTCACACCTTTCCATTGGTGAACCATAAGTTTGTTTAATGAATCTGTGATTGCCCTTCTCCGTGGAAATATCTGCCCTGGTATCCATATTTAGGTAACACCTATAAGTGATATGATATGATATGTGTCTTTCACTTTCTGACTTACTACAAGTCACGTGATTACCTCTAGACTCATGTACGGTGCTGCAAATGGCATTGTGTCCTTTTTTTCCTTGCCTTCTATTCTGACTTAGCGAGGTCCATTTTCAACAATGTGATTCCCTGCGGGTTGTGGATTAGCTGACGTGGGCAGCCTTGTCCTGCCGGCCGGCTCTCCCCAGGTGTGCCTTGTTGAGGTCATTATAAACAGCGCTCCAGGCAGCAATAGCCCCTGAAGCTCTGCCTGACTCCATATTCTCTGCCCCGTCAGCAGTCTCAGGGCTGTGCTGGTGGGAGGGAGTGAGGGGCCACAGCTTTGTTGGTGGCCCGGTGTGAGTGGGGTTCTGCTGGCCTTTCTGCAGGAGTTGCCAGGCTGTCTCTTGTAAAGTAGAAGATGTGTCACCCATACCTTCCGCTGGAATTTCCCTCCGGACAGAGGTGAGGAAGGAAAAAAGCAGTGGGGGCCGGGACACGTGGGGTATCTCAGGCAGGATAATGGAAAGCTTCCGGAAGAGCACCCGGGGCCAGGACCACCCTGGCTAGCCTGCAGGCACCAAGTTGGCCTGTGTGCTGTCGCTGGAGTGGCTCCACGGCCCTTCTTCCAGTCTTTCAAGCCTTTGTAAATATTCAGGTATTTTACCTGGGAAGTGTGGGAACAGTTCAGCAGCAGCTGGCCTGGGGCTCAGCTCACCTTTATTCAGAGATGCCTCGGCACGGTCCCACAACTTTGCAATGAGGACGCTCCTTGTGTGGGGGGTGGGTTGCTGGCTGTATGGGAGATGATTCCCCACCTCTGACCAATTTCAGAATTGTTTACCCCTGGAGCAAGTGCCCTGATAGGGATTTCCTCTGTATAACTGGTGGGTTCAGGTTTTTCTTCTTTTATGGTTCAAGTTAGCTTTTATTCCTCTTTTATGTATTTATAGATATAAGCATGGAAATAATTCATTCCTATAAATACATCTGTGTGAAGGGAAGAACGTTTTTCTGTTTTATTTTTAAATTTTATTTTTTATAATTTCGAAATTTAATTTTATTTACTTTTTTATACAGCAGGTTATTATTAGTTATGTATTTTATGCATATACATGTATACAGGTCAATCTCAGTCTCCCAACTCATCCCACCACCACCACCCCATGGCTTCCCACACTTGGTGTCCATACGTTTGTTCTCTACCTGTGTGTCTCTATTTCTTCCCTGCAAACCAGTTCATCTGTACCATTTTTTAGGTTCCACATATATGCATTAATATACAATATTTGTTTTCCTCTTTCTGACTTACTTCATTCTGTATGACAGTCTCTAGATCCATCGATGTCTCTACAAATGACCCAGTTTCATTCCTTTTGATGGCCGAGTAATATTCCATTTGATATATGTACCCCATCTTTATCCATTCATCTGTCTGTGGGCATTTAGGTTGCTTCCATTACCTGGCTATTGTAAATAGTGCTGCAATGAACATTGTGGTGAATGTGCCTTTTTGATTTATGGTTTTCTCTGGGTATATGCCCAGAAGTGGGATTGCTGGATCAGATGGTAATTCTATTTCTAGCTTTTTTTAAGGAAACTCCATAGTGTTCTCCATACTGACTGTATCAATTTACATTCCCACCAATAGTGGAAGAGGGCTCCTTTTGTCCACACCCTCCCCAGAATTTGTTGTTTCTAGATTTTCTGATGATGCCGATTCTAACAGGTGTGAGGTGATACCTCATTGTAGTTTTGATTTGCATTTCTCTAATAATTAGTGCTGTTGAGCAGCTTTTCATGTGCGTCTTGGCCATCTCTGTGTCTTCTTTAAAGAAACGTCTCTTTAGATCTTCTGGCCATTTTTGTATTGGGTTGTTTGTTTTTTTAATATTAAGCTGCATGAGCTGTTTATATATACTGGACATTAAACCTTTGTCCATTGATTCGTTTGCAACGATTTTCGCCCCTTCTGAGGGATGCCTTTTTCCATTCCCGTTTTTTTAACCAAAAAAGAAAGAAAGAAAAAGAAGCAGAAAACTAATGTGCATAAAATATGCCTTTTGAAACGGTCGTTTTGAAATATGGACGTCCTTTGAATTTTTTGGTCGATATGTGACCCCAGGATTTGTTTTCAGGGCAGGTGTCATTTACAGGCCTGCAATGATTTTGAATATCAACTGACCATTAGCGCTGGGATTAAAGCTGCTGTTGTGTGAAAAGGCCACAAGGTGGCAGCAGTTCTCCCTTACCAATTCTGGTTACTAGGGCAACAGAGCCTCAATGGAAGTCGTGTTCTAGATTGGAATTTAGAATGGAATGTGCCAGGAGAAAGCCCCTCAAGTTTGTCTCCCTACTTCTGGTTCGTGTTTTTAATTTAATTTTTATTTTTTATTACAGCAAGGTTGATTACAATGTTTGGCTTGTTGGAGGTGTGGAAGATGTGGTTCTTTTACACATATACAGATGTCTGTTTTTCCTGGGATCCTTTTCCCATGTACGTTATGACAGAATGTTGAGTAGTCTTTTGGTATTCCGTACGTCTTTGGTGATTATATATGTCACCTGTGTTTGTATAAGTCTGTTAACCCCGATATCGTAATGAAACCAATCCTCACACCTTTCCATTGGTGAACCATAAGTTTCTTTAATGAATCTGTGATTGCCCTTCTCCGTGGAAATATCTGCCCTGGTATCCATTTTTAGGTAACACCTATAAGTGATATGATATGATATGTGTCTTTCACTTTCTGACTTACTACATGTCACGTGATTACCTCTAGACTCATCTACGGTGCTGCAAATGGCATTGTGTCCTTTTTTTCCTTGCCTTCTATTCTGACTCAGCGAGGTCCATTTTCAACAATGTGATTCCCTGCGGGTTGTGGATTAGCTGACGTGGGCAGCCTTATCCTGCCGGCCAGCCCTCCCCAGGTGTGCCTGGTTGAGGTCAATATAAACAGCGCTCCAGGCAGCAATAGCCCCTGAACCTGTGCCTGACTCCATATTCTCTGCCCCGTCAGCAGTCTCGGGGCTGTGCTGGTGGGAGGGAGTGAGGGGCCACAGCTTTGTTGGTGGCCCGGTGTGAGTGGGGTTCTGCTGACCTTTCTGCAGGAGTTGCCAGGCTGCCTCCTCTAAAGAAGAGGATGTGTCACCCATACCTTCCGCTGGAATTTCTCTCCGGACAGAGGTGAGGAAGGAAAAAAGCAGTGGGGGCCGGGACAGGTGGGGTATCTCAGGCAGGACAATGGAAAGCTTCCGGAAGAGCGCCCGGGGCCAGGACCACCCTGGCTGGCCTGCAGGCACCAAGTTGGCCTGCGTGCTGTCGCTGGTGTGGCTCCACGGCCCTTCCTCTAGTCTTTCAAGCCCTTGTACATATTCAGGTGTTTTACCTGGGAAGGGTGGGAACAGTTCAGCAGCAGCTGGCCTAGGGCTCTGCACACCTTTATTCAGAGATGCCTCGGCACGGTAACCCCAGCTTTGCAATGAGGACGCTCCTTGTGGGGGGGTGGGTTGCTGGCTGTATGGGAGATGATTCCCCACCTCTGACCAATTTCAGAATTGTTTACCGCTGGAGCAAGTGCCCTGATAGGGATTTCCTCTGTATAACTGGTGGGTTCAGGTTTTTCTCCTTTTATGGTTCAAGTTAGCTTTTATTCCTCTTTTATGTATTTATAGATATAAGCATGGAAATAATTCATTCCTATAAATACATCTGTGTGAAGGGAAGAACGTTTTTCTGTTTTATTTTTAAATTTTATTTTTTATAATTTCGAAATTTAATTTTATTTACTTTTTTATACAGCAGGTTATTATTAGTTATGTATTTTATGCATATACATGTATACAGGTCAATCTCAGTCTCCCAACTCATCCCACCACCACCACCCCATGGCTTCCCACACTTGGTGTCCATACGTTTGTTCTCTACCTGTGTGTCTCTATTTCTTCCCTGCAAACCAGTTCATCTGTACCATTTTTTAGGTTCCACATATATGCATTAATATACAATATTTGTTTTCCTCTTTCTGACTTACTTCATTCTGTATGACAGTCTCTAGATCCATCGATGTCTCTACAAATGACCCAGTTTCATTCCTTTTTATGGCCGAGTAATATTCCATTTGATATATGTACCCCATCTTTATCCATTCATCTGTCTGTGGGCATTTAGGTTGCTTCCATTACCTGGCTATTGTAAATAGTGCTGCAATGAACATTGTGGTGAATGTGCCTTTTTGATTTATGGTTTTCTCTGGGTATATGCCCAGAAGTGGGATTGCTGGATCAGATGGTAATTCTATTTCTAGTTTTTTTTAAGGAAACTCCATAGTGTTCTCCATACTGACTGTATCAATTTACATTCCCACCAATAGTGGAAGAGGGCTCCTTTTGTCCACACCCTCCCCAGAATTTGTTGTTTCTAGATTTTCTGATGATGCCGATTCTAACAGGTGTGAGGTGATACCTCATTGTAGTTTTGATTTGCATTTCTCTAATAATTAGTGCTGTTGAGCAGCTTTTCATGTGCGTCTTGGCCATCTCTGTGTCTTCTTTAAAGAAACGTCTCTTTAGATCTTCTGCCCATTTTTGTATTGGGTTGTTTGTTTTTTTAATATTAAGCTGCATGAGCTGTTTATATATATTGGACATTAAACCTTTGTCCATTGATTCGTTTGCAACGATTTTCGCCCCTTCTGAGGGATGCCTTTTTCCATTCCCGTTTTTTTAACCAAAAAAGAAAGAAAGAAAAAGAAGCAGAAAACTAATGTGCATAAAATATGCCTTTTGAAACGGTCGTTTTGAAATATGGACGTCCTTTGAATTTTTTGGTCGATATGTGACCCCAGGATTTCTTTTCAGGGCAGGTGTCATTTACAGGCCTGCAATGATTTTGAATATCAACTGACCATTAGCGCTGGGATTAAAGCTGCTGTTGTGTGAAACGGCCACAAGGTGGCAGCAGTTCTCCCTTACCAATTCTGGTTACTAGGGCAACAGAGCCTCAATGGAAGTCGTGTTCTAGATTGGAATTTAGAATGGAATGTGCCAGGAGAAAGCCCCTCAAGTTTGTCTCCCTACTTCTGGTTCGTGTTTTTAATTTAATTTTTATTTTTTATTACAGCAAGTTTGATTACAATGTTTGGCTTGTTGGAGGTGTGGAAGATGTGGTTCTTTTACACATATACAGATGTCTGTTTTTCCTGGGATCCTTTTCCCATGTACGTTATGACAGAATGTTGAGTAGTCTTTTGGTATTCCGTACTTCTTTGGTGATTATATATGTCACCTGTGTTTGTGTAAGTCTGTTAACCCCGATATCGTAATGAAACCAATCCTCACAGCTTTCCATTGGTGAACCTTAAGTTTGTTTAATGAATCTGTGATTGCCCTTCTCCGTGGAAATATCTGCCCTGGTATCCATTTTTAGGTAACACCTATAAGTGATATGATATGATATGTGTCTTTCACTTTCTGACTTACTACATGTCACGTGATTACCTCTAGACTCATCTACGGTGCTGCAAATGGCATTGTGTCCTTTTTTTCCTTGCCTTCTATTCTGACTTAGCGAGGTCCATTTTCAACAATGTGATTCCCTGCGGGTTGTGGATTAGCTGACGTGGGCAGCCTTATTCTGCCGGCCGGCCCTCCCCAGGTGTGCCTGGTTGAGGTCAATATAAACAGCGCTCCAGGCAGCAATAGCCCCTGAAGCTCTGCCTGACTCCATATTCTCTGCCCCGTCAGCAGTCTCGGGGCTGTGCTGGTGGGAGGGAGTGAGGGGCCACAGCTTTGTTGGTGGCCCGGTGTGAGTGGGGTTCTGCTGACCTTTCTGCAGGAGTTGCCAGGCTGCCTCCTGTAAAGAAGAGGATGTGTCACCCATACCTTCTGCTGGAATTTCTCTCCGGACAGAGGTGAGGAAGGAAAAAAGCAGTGGGGGCCGGGACAGGTGGGGTATCTCAGGCAGGACAATGGAAAGCTTCCGGAAGAGCGCCCGGGGCCAGGACCACCCTGGCTGGCCTGCAGGCACCAAGTTGGCCTGCGTGCTGTCGCTGGTGTGGCTCCACGGCCCTTCCTCTAGTCTTTCAAGCCCTTGTACATATTCAGGTGTTTTACCTGGGAAGGGTGGGAACAGTTCAGCAGCAGCTGGCCTAGGGCTCTGCACACCTTTATTCAGAGATGCCTCGGCACGGACCCCCAGCTTTGCAATGAGGACGCTCCTTGTGGGGGGGTGGGTTGCTGGCTGTATGGGAGATGATTCCCCACCTCTGACCAATTTCAGAATTGTTTACCGCTCGAGCAAGTGCCCTGATAGGGATTTCCTCTGTATAACTGGTGGGTTCAGGTTTTTCTTCTTTTATGGTTCAAGTTAGCTTTTATTCCTCTTTTATGTATTTATAGATATAAGCATGGAAATAATTCATTCCTATAAATACATCTGTGTGAAGGGAAGAACGTTTTTCTGTTTTATTTTTAAATTTTATTTTTTATAATTTCGAAATTTAATTTTATTTACTTTTTTATACAGCAGGTTATTATTAGTTATGTATTTTATGCATATACACGTATACAGGTCAATCTCAGTCTCCCAACTCATCCCACCACCACCACCCCATGGCTTCCCACACTTGGTGTCCATACGTTTGTTCTCTACCTGTGTGTCTCTATTTCTTCCCTGCAAACCAGTTCATCTGTACCATTTTTTAGGTTCCACATATATGCATTAATATACAATATTTGTTTTCCTCTTTCTGACTTACTTCATTCTGTATGACAGTCTCTAGATCCATCGATGTCTCTACAAATGACCCAGTTTCATTCCTTTTGATGGCCGAGTAATATTCCATTTGATATATGTACCCCATCTTTATCCATTCATCTGTCTGTGGGCATTTAGGTTGCTTCCATTACCTGGCTATTGTAAATAGTGCTGCAATGAACATTGTGGTGAATGTGCCTTTTTGATTTATGGTTTTCTCTGGGTATATGCCCAGAAGTGGGATTGCTGGATCAGATGGTAATTCTATTTCTAGTTTTTTTTAAGGAAACTCCATAGTGTTCTCCATACTGACTGTATCAATTTACATTCCCACCAATAGTGGAAGAGGGCTCCTTTTGTCCACACCCTCCCCAGAATTTGTTGTTTCTAGATTTTCTGATGATGCCGATTCTAACAGGTGTGAGGTGATACCTCATTGTAGTTTTGATTTGCATTTCTCTAATAATTAGTGCTGTTGAGCAGCTTTTCATGTGCGTCTTGGCCATCTCTGTGTCTTCTTTAAAGAAACGTCTCTTTAGATCTTCTGCCCATTTTTGTATTGGGTTGTTTGTTTTTTTAATATTAAGCTGCATGAGCTGTTTATATATATTGGACATTAAACCTTTGTCCATTGATTCGTTTGCAACGATTTTCGCCCCTTCTGAGGGATGCCTTTTTCCATTCCCGTTTTTTTAACCAAAAAAGAAAGAAAGAAAAAGAAGCAGAAAACTAATGTGCATAAAATATGCCTTTTGAAACGGTCGTTTTGAAATATGGACGTCCTTTGAATTTTTTGGTCGATATGTGACCCCAGGATTTGTTTTCAGGGCAGGTGTCATTTACAGGCCTGCAATGATTTTGAATATCAACTGACCATTAGCGCTGGGATTAAAGCTGCTGTTGTGTGAAACGGCCACAAGGTGGCAGCAGTTCTCCCTTACCAATTCCGGTTACTAGGGCAACAGAGCCTCAATGGAAGTCGTGTTCTAGATTGGAATTTAGAATGGAATGTGCCAGGAGAAAGCCCCTCAAGTTTGTCTCCCTACTTCTGGTTCGTGTTTTTAATTTAATTTTTATTTTTTATTACAGCAAGTTTGATTACAATGTTTGGCTTGTTGGAGGTGTGGAAGATGTGGTTCTTTTACACATATACAGATGTCTGTTTTTCCTGGGATCCTTTTCCCATGTACGTTATGACAGAATGTTGAGTAGTCTTTTGGTATTCCGTACTTCTTTGGTGATTATATATGTCACCTGTGTTTGTGTAAGTCTGTTAACCCCGATATCGTAATGAAACCAATCCTCACAGCTTTCCATTGGTGAACCTTAAGTTTGTTTAATGAATCTGTGATTGCCCTTCTCCGTGGAAATATCTGCCCTGGTATCCATTTTTAGGTAACACCTATAAGTGATATGATATGATATGTGTCTTTCACTTTCTGACTTACTACATGTCACGTGATTACCTCTAGACTCATCTACGGTGCTGCAAATGGCATTGTGTCCTTTTTTTCCTTGCCTTCTATTCTGACTTAGCGAGGTCCATTTTCAACAATGTGATTCCCTGCGGGTTGTGGATTAGCTGACGTGGGCAGCCTTATTCTGCCGGCCGGCCCTCCCCAGGTGTGCCTGGTTGAGGTCAATATAAACAGCGCTCCAGGCAGCAATAGCCCCTGAAGCTCTGCCTGACTCCATATTCTCTGCCCCGTCAGCAGTCTCGGGGCTGTGCTGGTGGGAGGGAGTGAGGGGCCACAGCTTTGTTGGTGGCCCGGTGTGAGTGGGGTTCTGCTGACCTTTCTGCAGGAGTTGCCAGGCTGCCTCCTGTAAAGAAGAGGATGTGTCACCCATACCTTCTGCTGGAATTTCTCTCCGGACAGAGGTGAGGAAGGAAAAAAGCAGTGGGGGCCGGGACAGGTGGGGTATCTCAGGCAGGACAATGGAAAGCTTCCGGAAGAGCGCCCGGGGCCAGGACCACCCTGGCTGGCCTGCAGGCACCAAGTTGGCCTGCGTGCTGTCGCTGGTGTGGCTCCACGGCCCTTCCTCTAGTCTTTCAAGCCCTTGTACATATTCAGGTGTTTTACCTGGGAAGGGTGGGAACAGTTCAGCAGCAGCTGGCCTAGGGCTCTGCACACCTTTATTCAGAGATGCCTCGGCACGGACCCCCAGCTTTGCAATGAGGACGCTCCTTGTGGGGGGGTGGGTTGCTGGCTGTATGGGAGATGATTCCCCACCTCTGACCAATTTCAGAATTGTTTACCGCTCGAGCAAGTGCCCTGATAGGGATTTCCTCTGTATAACTGGTGGGTTCAGGTTTTTCTTCTTTTATGGTTCAAGTTAGCTTTTATTCCTCTTTTATGTATTTATAGATATAAGCATGGAAATAATTCATTCCTATAAATACATCTGTGTGAAGGGAAGAACGTTTTTCTGTTTTATTTTTAAATTTTATTTTTTATAATTTCGAAATTTAATTTTATTTACTTTTTTATACAGCAGGTTATTATTAGTTATGTATTTTATGCATATACACGTATTCAGGTCAATCTCAGTCTCCCAACTCATCCCACCACCACCACCCCATGGCTTCCCACACTTGGTGTCCATACGTTTGTTCTCTACCTGTGTGTCTCTATTTCTTCCCTGCAAACCAGTTCATCTGTACCATTTTTTAGGTTCCACATATATGCATTAATATACAATATTTGTTTTCCTCTTTCTGACTTACTTCATTCTGTATGACAGTCTCTAGATCCATCGATGTCTCTACAAATGACCCAGTTTCATTCCTTTTGATGGCCGAGTAATATTCCATTTGATATATGTACCCCATCTTTATCCATTCATCTGTCTGTGGGCATTTAGGTTGCTTCCATTACCTGGCTATTGTAAATAGTGCTGCAATGAACATTGTGGTGAATGTGCCTTTTTGATTTATGGTTTTCTCTGGGTATATGCCCAGAAGTGGGATTGCTGGATCAGATGGTAATTCTATTTCTAGTTTTTTTTAAGGAAACTCCATAGTGTTCTCCATACTGACTGTATCAATTTACATTCCCACCAATAGTGGAAGAGGGCTCCTTTTGTCCACACCCTCCCCAGAATTTGTTGTTTCTAGATTTTCTGATGATGCCGATTCTAACAGGTGTGAGGTGATACCTCATTGTAGTTTTGATTTGCATTTCTCTAATAATTAGTGCTGTTGAGCAGCTTTTCATGTGCGTCTTGGCCATCTCTGTGTCTTCTTTAAAGAAACGTCTCTTTAGATCTTCTGCCCATTTTTGTATTGGGTTGTTTGTTTTTTTAATATTAAGCTGCATGAGCTGTTTATATATATTGGACATTAAACCTTTGTCCATTGATTCGTTTGCAACGATTTTCGCCCCTTCTGAGGGATGCCTTTTTCCATTCCCGTTTTTTTAACCAAAAAAGAAAGAAAGAAAAAGAAGCAGAAAACTAATGTGCATAAAATATGCCTTTTGAAACGGTCGTTTTGAAATATGGACGTCCTTTGAATTTTTTGGTCGATATGTGACCCCAGGATTTGTTTTCAGGGCAGGTGTCATTTACAGGCCTGCAATGATTTTGAATATCAACTGACCATTAGCGCTGGGATTAAAGCTGCTGTTGTGTGAAACGGCCACAAGGTGGCAGCAGTTCTCCCTTACCAATTCTGGTTACTAGGGCAACAGAGCCTCAATGGAAGTCGTGTTCTAGATTGGAATTTAGAATGGAATGTGCCAGGAGAAAGCCCCTCAAGTTTGTCTCCCTACTTCTGGTTCGTGTTTTTAATTTAATTTTTATTTTTTATGACAGCAAGTTTGATTACAATGTTTGGCTTGTTGGAGGTGTGGAAGATGTGGTTCTTTTACACATATACAGATGTCTGTTTTTCCTGGGATCCTTTTCCCATGTACGTTATGACAGAATGTTGAGTAGTCTTTTGGTATTCCGTACTTCTTTGGTGATTATATATGTCACCTGTGTTTGTATAAGTCTGTTAACCCCGATATCGTAATGAAACCAATCCTCACAGCTTTCCTTTGGTGAACCATAAGTTTGTTTAATGAATCTGTGATTGCCCTTCTCCGTGGAAATATCTGCCCTGGTATCCATTTTTAGGTAACACCTATAAGTGATATGACATGATATGTGTCTTTCACTTTCTGACTTACTACATGTCACGTGATTACCTCTAGACTCATCTACGGTGCTGCAAATGGCATTGTGTCCTTTTTTTCCTTGCCTTCTATTCTGACTTAGCGAGGTCCATTTTCAACAATGTGATTCCCTGCGGGTTGTGGATTAGCTGACGTGGGCAGCCTTATCCTGCCGGCCGGCCCTCCCCAGGTGTGCCTGGTTGAGGTCAATATAAACAGCGCTCCAGGCAGCAATAGCCCCTGAACCTGTGCCTGACTCCATATTCTCTGCCCCGTCAGCAGTCTCGGGGCTGTGCTGGTGGGAGGGAGTGAGGGGCCACAGCTTTGTTGGTGGCCCGGTGTGAGTGGGGTTCTGCTGACCTTTCTGCAGGAGTTGCCAGGCTGCCTCCTGTAAAGAAGAGGATGTGTCACCCATACCTTCCGCTGGAATTTCTCTCCGGACAGAGGTGAGGAAGGAAAAAAGCAGTGGGGGCCGGGACAGGTGGGGTATCTCAGGCAGCACAATGGAAAGCTTCCGGAAGAGCGCCCGGGGCCAGGACCACCCTGGCTGGCCTGCAGGCACCAAGTTGGCCTGCGTGCTGTCGCTGGTGTGGCTCCACGGCCCTTCCTCTAGTCTTTCAAGCCCTTGTACATATTCAGGTGTTTTACCTGGGAAGGGTGGGAACAGTTCAGCAGCAGCTGGCCTGGGGCTCAGCTCACCTTTATTCAGAGATGCCTCGGCACGGTCCCCCAGCTTTGCAATGAGGACGCTCCTTGTGTGGGGGTTGGGTTGCTGGCTGTATGGGAGATGATTCCCCACCTCTGACCAATTTCAGAATTGTTTACCGCTGGAGCAAGTGCCCTGATAGCGTTTTCCTCTGTATAACTGGTGGGTTCAGGTTTTTCTCCTTTTATGGTCCAAGTTAGCTTTTATTCCTCTATTATGTATTTATAGATATAAGCATGGAAATAATTCATTCCTATAAATACATCTGTGTGAAGGGAAGAACTTTTTTCTCTTTTATTTTTAACTCTTATTTTTTAAAATTTTGAAATTTAATTTTATTTACTTTTTTATACAGCAGGTTATTATTAGTTATGTATTTTATGCATATACATGTATACAGGTCAATCTCAATCTCCCAACTCATCCCACCACCACCACCCCATGGCTTCCCACACTTGGTGTCCATACGGTTGTTCTCTACCTGTGTGTCTCTATTTCTTCCCTGCAAACCAGTTCATCTGTACCATTTTTTAGGTTCCACATATATGCATTAATATATAATATTTGTTTTCCTCCTTCTGACTTACTTCATTCTGTATGACAGTCACTAGATCCATTGATGTCTCTACAAATGACCCAGTTTCATTCCTTTTGATGGCCGAGTAATATTCCATTTTATATATGTACCCCAATTTTATCCGTTCATCTGTCTGTGGGCATTTAGGTTGCTTCCATTACCTGGCTGTTGTAAATAGTGCTGCAATGAACATTGTGGTGAATGTGCCTTTTTGATTTATGGTTTTCTCTGGGTATATGCCCAGAAGTGGGATTGCTGGATCAGATGGTAATTCTATTTCTAGTTTTTTTTAAGTAAACTCCATAGTGTTCTCCATACTGACTGTATCAATTTACATTCCCACCAATAGTGGAAGAGGGCTCCTTTTGTCCACACCCTCCCCAGAATTTGTTGTTTCTAGATTTTCTGATGATGCCCATTCTAACAGGTGTGAGGTGATACCTCATTGTAGTTTTGATTTGCATTTCTCTAATAATTAGTGCCGTTGAGCAGCTTTTCATGTGCGTCTTGGCCATCTCTGTGTCTTCTTTAAAGAAACTTCTCTTTAGATCTTCTGCCCATTTTTGTATTGGGTTGTTTGTTTTTTAATATGAAGCTGCATGAGCTGTTTATATATATTGGACATTAAACCTTTGTCCATTGATTCGTTTGCAACGATTTTCGCCCCTTCTGCGGGATGCCTTTTTCCATTCCCGTTTTTTTAACCAAAAAAGAAAGAAAGAAAAAGAAGCAGAAAACTAATGTGCATAAAATATGCCTTTTGAAATGGTCGTTTTGAAATATGGATGTCCTTTGAATTTTTTGGTCGATATGTGACCCCAGGATTTGTTTTCAGGGCAGGTGTCATTTACAGGCCTGCAATGATTTTGAATATCAACTGACCATTAGCGCTGGGATTAAAGCTGCTGTTGTGTGAAACGGCCACAAGGTGGCAGCAGTTCTCCCTTACCAATTCTGGTTACTAGGGCAACAGAGCCTCAATGGAAGTCGTGTTCTAGATTGGAATTTAGAATGGAATGTGCCAGGAGAAAGCCCCTCAAGTTTGTCTCCCTACTTCTGGTTCGTGTTTTTAATTTAATTTTTATTTTTTATTACAGCAAGTTTGATTACAATGTTTGGCTTGTTGGAGGTGTGGAAGATGTGGTTCTTTTACACATATACAGATGTCTGTTTTTCCTAGGATCCTTTTCCCACGTACGTTATGACAGAATGTTGAGTAGTCTTTTCGTATTCGGTAGGTCTTTGGTGATTATATATGTCACCTGTGTTTGTATAAGTCTGTTAACCCCGATATCGTAATGAAACCAATCCTCACACCTTTCCATTGGTGAACCATAAGTTTGTTTAATGAATCTGTGATTGCCCTTCTCCGTGGAAATATCTGCCCTGGTATCCATTTTTAGGTAACACCTATAAGTGATATGACATGATATGTGTCTTTCACTTTCTGACTTACTACATGTCACGTGATTACCTCTAGACTCATCTACGGTGCTGCAAATGGCATTGTGTCCTTTTTTTCCTTGCCTTCTATTCTGACTTAGCGAGGTCCATTTTCAACAATGTGATTCCCTGCGGGTTGTGGATTAGCTGACGTGGGCAGCCTTATCCTGCCGGCCAGCCCTCCCCAGGTGTGCCTGGTTGAGGTCAATATAAACAGCGCTCCAGGCAGCAATAGCCCCTGAACCTGTGCCTGACTCCATATTCTCTGCCCCGTCAGCAGTCTCGGGGCTGTGCTGGTGGGAGGGAGTGAGGGGCCACAGCTTTGTTGGTGGCCCGGTGTGAGTGGGGTTCTGCTGACCTTTCTGCAGGAGTTGCCAGGCTGCCTCCTGTAAAGAAGAGGATGTGTCACCCATACCTTCCGCTGGAATTTCTCTCCGGACAGAGGTGAGGAAGGAAAAAAGCAGTGGGGGCCGGGACAGGTGGGGTATCTCAGGCAGGACAATGGAAAGCTTCCGGAAGAGCGTCCGGGGCCAGGACCACCCTGGCTGGCCTGCAGGCACCAAGTTGGCCTGCGTGCTGTCGCTGGTGTGGCTCCACGGCCCTTCCTCTAGTCTTTCAAGCCCTTGTACATATTCAGGTGTTTTACCTGGGAAGGGTGGGAACAGTTCAGCAGCAGCTGGCCTGGGGCTCAGCTCACCTTTATTCAGAGATGCCTCGGCACGGTCCCACAACTTTGCAATGAGGACGCTCCTTGTGTGGGGGGTGGGTTGCTGGCTGTATGGGAGATGATTCCCCACCTCTGACCAATTTCAGAATTGTTTACCCCTGGAGCAAGTGCCCTGATAGGGATTTCCTCTGTATAACTGGTGGGTTCAGGTTTTTCTTCTTTTATGGTTCAAGTTAGCTTTTATTCCTCTTTTATGTATTTATAGATATAAGCATGGAAATAATTCATTCCTATAAATACATCTGTGTGAAGGGAAGAACGTTTTTCTGTTTTATTTTTAAATTTTATTTTTTATAATTTTGAAATTTAATTTTATTTACTTTTTTATACAGCAGGTTATTATTAGTTATGTATTTTATGCATATACATGTATACAGGTCAATCTCAGTCTCCCAACTCATCCCACCACCACCACCCCATGGCTTCCCACACTTGGTGTCCATACGTTTGTTCTCTACCTGTGTGTCTCTATTTCTTCCCTGCAAACCAGTTCATCTGTACCATTTTTTAGGTTCCACATATATGCATTAATATACAATATTTGTTTTCCTCTTTCTGACTTACTTCATTCTGTATGACAGTCTCTAGATCCATCGATGTCTCTACAAATGACCCAGTTTCATTCCTTTTTATGGCCGAGTAATATTCCATTTGATATATGTACCCCATCTTTATCCATTCATCTGTCTGTGGGCATTTAGGTTGCTTCCATTACCTGGCTATTGTAAATAGTGCTGCAATGAACATTGTGGTGAATGTGCCTTTTTGATTTATGGTTTTCTCTGGGTATATGCCCAGAAGTGGGATTGCTGGATCAGATGGTAATTCTATTTCTAGCTTTTTTTAAGGAAACTCCATAGTGTTCTCCATACTGACTGTATCAATTTACATTCCCACCAATAGTGGAAGAGGGCTCCTTTTGACAACACCCTCCCCAGAATTTGTTGTTTCTAGATTTTCTGATGATGCCGATTCTAACAGGTGTGAGGTGATACCTCATTGTAGTTTTGATTTGCATTTCTCTAATAATTAGTGCTGTTGAGCAGCTTTTCATGTGCGTCTTGGCCATCTCTGTGTCTTCTTTAAAGAAACGTCTCTTTAGATCTTCTGGCCATTTTTGTATTGGGTTGTTTGTTTTTTTAATATTAAGCTGCATGAGCTGTTTATATATACTGGACATTAAACCTTTGTCCATTGATTCGTTTGCAACGATTTTCGCCCCTTCTGAGGGATGCCTTTTTCCATTCCCGTTTTTTTAACCAAAAAAGAAAGAAAGAAAAAGAAGCAGAAAACTAATGTGCATAAAATATGCCTTTTGAAACGGTCGTTTTGAAATATGGACGTCCTTTGAATTTTTTGGTCGATATGTGACCCCAGGATTTGTTTTCAGGGCAGGTGTCATTTACAGGCCTGCAATGATTTTGAATATCAACTGACCATTAGCGCTGGGATTCAAGCTGCTGTTGTGTGAAAAGGCCACAAGGTGGCAGCAGTTCTCCCTTACCAATTCTGGTTACTAGGGCAACAGAGCCTCAATGGAAGTCGTGTTCTAGATTGGAATTTAGAATGGAATGTGCCAGGAGAAAGCCCCTCAAGTTTGTCTCCCTACTTCTGTTTCGTGTTTTTAATTTAATTTTTATTTTTTATTACAGCAAGGTTGATTACAATGTTTGGCTTGTTGGAGGTGTGGAAGATGTGGTTCTTTTACACATATACAGATGTCTGTTTTTCCTGGGATCCTTTTCCCATGTACGTTATGACAGAATGTTGAGTAGTCTTTTGGTATTCCGTACGTCTTTGGTGATTATATATGTCACCTGTGTTTGTATAAGTCTGTTAACCCCGATATCGTAATGAAACCAATCCTCACACCTTTCCATTGGTGAACCATAAGTTTCTTTAATGAATCTGTGATTGCCCTTCTCCGTGGAAATATCTGCCCTGGTATCCATTTTTAGGTAACACCTATAAGTGATATGATATGATATGTGTCTTTCACTTTCTGACTTACTACATGTCACGTGATTACCTCTAGACTCATCTACGGTGCTGCAAATGGCATTGTGTCCTTTTTTTCCTTGCCTTCTATTCTGACTCAGCGAGGTCCATTTTCAACAATGTGATTCCCTGCGGGTTGTGGATTAGCTGACGTGGGCAGCCTTATCCTGCCGGCCAGCCCTCCCCAGGTGTGCCTGGTTGAGGTCAATATAAACAGCGCTCCAGGCAGCAATAGCCCCTGAACCTGTGCCTGACTCCATATTCTCTGCCCCGTCAGCAGTCTCGGGGCTGTGCTGGTGGGAGGGAGTGAGGGGCCACAGCTTTGTTGGTGGCCCGGTGTGAGTGGGGTTCTGCTGACCTTTCTGCAGGAGTTGCCAGGCTGCCTCCTCTAAAGAAGAGGATGTGTCACCCATACCTTCCGCTGGAATTTCTCTCCGGACAGAGGTGAGGAAGGAAAAAAGCAGTGGGGGCCGGGACAGGTGGGGTATCTCAGGCAGGACAATGGAAAGCTTCCGGAAGAGCGCCCGGGGCCAGGACCACCCTGGCTGGCCTGCAGGCACCAAGTTGGCCTGCGTGCTGTCGCTGGTGTGGCTCCACGGCCCTTCCTCTAGTCTTTCAAGCCCTTGTACATATTCAGGTGTTTTACCTGGGAAGGGTGGGAACAGTTCAGCAGCAGCTGGCCTAGGGCTCTGCACACCTTTATTCAGAGATGCCTCGGCACGGTAACCCCAGCTTTGCAATGAGGACGCTCCTTGTGGGGGGGTGGGTTGCTGGCTGTATGGGAGATGATTCCCCACCTCTGACCAATTTCAGAATTGTTTACCGCTGGAGCAAGTGCCCTGATAGGGATTTCCTCTGTATAACTGGTGGGTTCAGGTTTTTCTCCTTTTATGGTTCAAGTTAGCTTTTATTCCTCTTTTATGTATTTATAGATATAAGCATGGAAATAATTCATTCCTATAAATACATCTGTGTGAAGGGAAGAACGTTTTTCTGTTTTATTTTTAAATTTTATTTTTTATAATTTCGAAATTTAATTTTATTTACTTTTTTATACAGCAGGTTATTATTAGTTATGTATTTTATGCATATACATGTATACAGGTCAATCTCAGTCTCCCAACTCATCCCACCACCACCACCCCATGGCTTCCCACACTTGGTGTCCATACGTTTGTTCTCTACCTGTGTGTCTCTATTTCTTCCCTGCAAACCAGTTCATCTGTACCATTTTTTAGGTTCCACATATATGCATTAATATACAATATTTGTTTTCCTCTTTCTGACTTACTTCATTCTGTATGACAGTCTCTAGATCCATCGATGTCTCTACAAATGACCCAGTTTCATTCCTTTTTATGGCCGAGTAATATTCCATTTGATATATGTACCCCATCTTTATCCATTCATCTGTCTGTGGGCATTTAGGTTGCTTCCATTACCTGGCTATTGTAAATAGTGCTGCAATGAACATTGTGGTGAATGTGCCTTTTTGATTTATGGTTTTCTCTGGGTATATGCCCAGAAGTGGGATTGCTGGATCAGATGGTAATTCTATTTCTAGTTTTTTTTAAGGAAACTCCATAGTGTTCTCCATACTGACTGTATCAATTTACATTCCCACCAATAGTGGAAGAGGGCTCCTTTTGTCCACACCCTCCCCAGAATTTGTTGTTTCTAGATTTTCTGATGATGCCGATTCTAACAGGTGTGAGGTGATACCTCATTGTAGTTTTGATTTGCATTTCTCTAATAATTAGTGCTGTTGAGCAGCTTTTCATGTGCGTCTTGGCCATCTCTGTGTCTTCTTTAAAGAAACGTCTCTTTAGATCTTCTGCCCATTTTTGTATTGGGTTGTTTGTTTTTTTAATATTAAGCTGCATGAGCTGTTTATATATATTGGACATTAAACCTTTGTCCATTGATTCGTTTGCAACGATTTTCGCCCCTTCTGAGGGATGCCTTTTTCCATTCCCGTTTTTTTAACCAAAAAAGAAAGAAAGAAAAAGAAGCAGAAAACTAATGTGCATAAAATATGCCTTTTGAAACGGTCGTTTTGAAATATGGACGTCCTTTGAATTTTTTGGTCGATATGTGACCCCAGGATTTCTTTTCAGGGCAGGTGTCATTTACAGGCCTGCAATGATTTTGAATATCAACTGACCATTAGCGCTGGGATTAAAGCTGCTGTTGTGTGAAACGGCCACAAGGTGGCAGCAGTTCTCCCTTACCAATTCTGGTTACTAGGGCAACAGAGCCTCAATGGAAGTCGTGTTCTAGATTGGAATTTAGAATGGAATGTGCCAGGAGAAAGCCCCTCAAGTTTGTCTCCCTACTTCTGGTTCGTGTTTTTAATTTAATTTTTATTTTTTATTACAGCAAGTTTGATTACAATGTTTGGCTTGTTGGAGGTGTGGAAGATGTGGTTCTTTTACACATCTACAGATGTCTGTTTTTCCTGGGATCCTTTTCCCATGTACGTTATGACAGAATGTTGAGTAGTCTTTTGGTATTCCGTACGTCTTTGGTGATTATATATGTCACCTGTGTTTGTATAAGTCTGTTAACCCCGATAGCGTAATGAAACCAATCCTCACACCTTTCCATTGGTGAACCATAAGTTTCTTTAATGAATCTGTGATTGCCCTTCTCCGTGGAAATATCTGCCCTGGTATCCATTTTTAGGTAACACCTATAAGTGATATGATATGATATGTGTCTTTCACTTTCTGACTTACTACATGTCACGTGATTACCTCTAGACTCATCTACGGTGCTGCAAATGGCATTGTGTCCTTTTTCTCCTTGCCTTCTATTCTGACTTAGCGAGGTCCATTTTCAACAATGTGATTCCCTGCGGGTTGTGGATTAGCTGACGTGGGCAGCCTTATCCTGCCGGCCGGCCCTCCCCAGGTGTGCCTGGTTGAGGTCAACATAAACAGCGCTCCAGGCAGCAATAGCCCCTGAAGCTGTGCCTGACTCCATATTCTCTGCCCCGTCAGCAGTCTCGGGGCTGTGCTGGTGGGAGGGAGTGAGGGGCCACAGCTTTGTTGGTGGCCCGGTGTGAGTGGGGTTCTGCTGACCTTTCTGCAGGAGTTGCCAGGCTGCCTCCTGTAAAGAAGAGGATGTGTCACCCATACCTTCTGCTGGAATTTCTCTCCGGACAGAGGTGAGGAAGGAAAATAGCAGTGGGGGCCGGGACAGGTGGGGTATCTCAGGCAGGACAATGGAAAGCTTCCGGAAGAGCGCCCGGGGCCAGGACCACCCTGGCTGGCCTGCAGGCACCAAGTTGGCCTGCGTGCTGTCGCTGGTGTGGCTCCACGGCCCTTCCTCTAGTCTTTCAAGCCCTTGTACATATTCAGGTGTTTTACCTGGGAAGGGTGGGAACAGTTCAGCAGCAGCTGGCCTGGGGCTCAGCTCACCTTTATTCAGAGATGCCTCGGCACGGTCCCCCAGCTTTGCAATGAGGACGCTCCTTGTGTGGGGGTTGGGTTGCTGGCTGTATGGGAGATGATTCCCCACCTCTGACCAATTTCAGAATTGTTTACCGCTGGAGCAAGTGCCCTGATAGCGTTTTCCTCTGTATAACTGGTGGGTTCAGGTTTTTCTCCTTTTATGGTCCAAGTTAGCTTTTATTCCTCTATTATGTATTTATAGATATAAGCATGGAAATAATTCATTCCTATAAATACATCTGTGTGAAGGGAAGAACTTTTTTCTCTTTTATTTTTAACTTTTATTTTTTATAATTTTGAAATTTAATTTTATTTACTTTTTTATACAGCAGGTCATTATTAGTTATGTATTTTATGCATATACATGTATACAGGTCAATCTCAATCTCCCAACTCATCCCACCACCACCACCCCATGGCTTCCCACACTTGGTGTCCATACGGTTGTTCTCTACCTGTGTGTCTCTATTTCTTCCCTGCAAACCAGTTCATCTGTACCATTTTTTAGGTTCCACATATATGCATTAATATACAATATTTGTTTTCCTCCTTCTGACTTACTTCATTCTGTATGACAGTCACTAGATCCATTGATGTCTCTACAAATGACCCAGTTTCATTCCTTTTGATGGCCGAGTAATATTCCATTTTATATATGTACCCCAATTTTATCCGTTCATCTGTCTGTGGGCATTTAGGTTTCTTCCATTACCTGGCTGTTGTAAATAGTGCTGCAATGAACATTGTGGTGAATGTGCCTTTTTGATTTATGGTTTTCTCTGGGTATATGCCCAGAAGTGGGATTGCTGGATCAGATGGTAATTCTATTTCAAGTTTTTTTTAAGGAAACTCCATAGTGTTCTCCATACTGACTGTATCAATTTACATTCCCACCAATAGTGGAAGAGGGCTCCTTTTGTCCACACCCTCCCCAGAATTTGTTGTTTCTAGATTTTCTGATGATGCCGATTCTAACAGGTGTGAGGTGATACCTCATTGTAGTTTTGATTTGCATTTCTCTAATAATTAGTGCCGTTGAGCAGCTTTTCATGTGCGTCTTGGCCATCTCTGTGTCTTCTTTAAAGAAACGTCTCTTTAGATCTTCTGCCCATTTTTGTATTGGGTTGTTTGTTTTTTAATATGAAGCTGCATGAGCTGTTTATATATATTGGAGATTAAACCTTTGTCCATTGATTCGTTTGCAACGATTTTCGCCCCTTCTGCGGGATGCCTTTTTCCATTCCCGTTTTTTTAACCAAAAAAGAAAGAAAGAAAAAGAAGCAGAAAACTAATGTGCATAAAATATGCCTTTTGAAACGGTCGTTTTGAAATATGGATGTCCTTTGAATTTTTTGGTCGATATGTGACCGCAGGATTTGTTTTCAGGGCAGGTGTCATTTACCGGCCTGCAATGATTTTGAATATCAACTGACCATTAGCGCTGGGATTAAAGCTGCTGTTGTGTGAAACGGCCACAAGGTGGCAGCAGTTCTCCCTTACCAATTCTGGTTACTAGGGCAACAGAGCCTCAATGGAAGTCGTGTTCTAGATTGGAATTTAGAATGGAATGTGCCAGGAGAAAGCCCCTCAAGTTTGTCTCCCTACTTCTGGTTCGTGTTTTTAATTTAATTTTTATTTTTTATTACAGCAAGTTTGATTACAATGTTTGGCTTGTTGGAGGTGTGGAAGATGTGGTTCTTTTACACATATACAGATGTCTGTTTTTCCTAGGATCCTTTTCCCACGTACGTTATGACAGAATGTTGAGTAGTCTTTTCGTATTCGGTAGGTCTTTGGTGATTATATATGTCACCTGTGTTTGTATAAGTCTGTTAACCCCGATATCGTAATGAAACCAATCCTCACACCTTTCCATTGGTGAACCATAAGTTTGTTTAATGAATCTGTGATTGCCCTCCTCCGTGGAAATATCTGCCCTGGTATCCATTTTTAGGTAACACCTATAAGTGATATGACATGATATGTGTCTTTCACTTTCTGACTTACTACATGTCACGTGATTACCTCTAGACTCATCTACGGTGCTGCAAATGGCATTGTGTCCTTTTTCTCCTTGCCTTCTATTCTGACTTAGCGAGGTCCATTTTCAACAATGTGATTCCCTGCGGGTTGTGGATTAGCTGACGTGGGCAGCCTTATCCTGCCCGCCGGCCCTCCCCAGGTGTGCCTGGTTGAGGTCAATATAAACAGCGCTCCAGGCAGCAATAGCCCCTGAAGCTGTGCCTGCCTCCATATTCTCTGCCCCGTCAGCAGTCTCGGGGCTGTGCTGGTGGGAGGGAGTGAGGGGCCACAGCTTTGTTGGTGGCCCGGTGTGAGTGGGGTTCTGCTGACCTTTCTGCAGGAGTTGCCAGGCTGGCTCCTGTAAAGAAGAGGATGTGTCACCCATACCTTCCGCTGGAATTTCTCTCCGGACAGAGGTGAGGAAGGAAAAAAGCAGTGGGGGCCGGGACAGGTGGGGTATCTCAGGCAGGACAATGGAAAGCTTCCGGAAGAGCGCCCGGGACCAGGACCACCCTGGCTGGCCTGCAGGCACCAAGTTGGCCTGCGTGCTGTCGCTGGTGTGGCTCCACGGCCCTTCCTCTAGTCTTTCAAGCCCTTGTACATATTCAGGTGTTTTACCTGGGAAGGGTGGGAACAGTTCAGCAGCAGCTGGCCTAGGGCTCTGCACACCTTTATTCAGAGATGCCTCGGCACGGACCCCCAGCTTTGCAATGAGGACGCTCCTTGTGGGGGGGTGGGTTGCTGGCTGTATGGGAGATGATTCCCCACCTCTGACCAATTTCAGAATTGTTTACCGCTCGAGCAAGTGCCCTGATAGGGATTTCCTCTGTATAACTGGTGGGTTCAGGTTTTTCTTCTTTTATGGTTCAAGTTAGCTTTTATTCCTCTTTTATGTATTTATAGATATAAGCATGGAAATAATTCATTCCTATAAATACATCTGTGTGAAGGGAAGAACGTTTTTCTGTTTTATTTTTAAATTTTATTTTTTATAATTTCGAAATTTAATTTTATTTACTTTTTTATACAGCAGGTTATTATTAGTTATGTATTTTATTCATATACACGTATACAGGTCAATCTCAGTCTCCCAACTCATCCCACCACCACCACCCCATGGCTTCCCACACTTGGTGTCCATACGTTTGTTCTCTACCTGTGTGTCTCTATTTCTTCCCTGCAAACCAGTTCATCTGTACCATTTTTTAGGTTCCACATATATGCATTAATATACAATATTTGTTTTCCTCTTTCTGACTTACTTCATTCTGTATGACAGTCTCTAGATCCATCGATGTCTCTACAAATGACCCAGTTTCATTCCTTTTGATGGCCGAGTAATATTCCATTTGATATATGTACCCCATCTTTATCCATTCATCTGTCTGTGGGCATTGAGGTTGCTTCCATTACCTGGCTATTGTAAATAGTGCTGCAATGAACATTGTGGTGAATGTGCCTTTATGATTTATGGTTTTCTCTGGGTATATGCCCAGAAGTGGGATTGCTGGATCAGATGGTAATTCTATTTCTAGTTTTTTTTAAGGAAACTCCATAGTGTTCTCCATACTGACTGTATCAATTTACATTCCCACCAATAGTGGAAGAGGGCTCCTTTTGTCCACACCCTCCCCAGAATTTGTTGTTTCTAGATTTTCTGATGATGCCGATTCTAACAGGTGTGAGGTGATACCTCATTGTAGTTTTGATTTGCATTTCTCTAATAATTAGTGCTGTTGAGCAGCTTTTCATGTGCGTCTTGGCCATCTCTGTGTCTTCTTTAAAGAAACGTCTCTTTAGATCTTCTGCCCATTTTTGTATTGGGTTGTTTGTTTTTTTAATATTAAGCTGCATGAGCTGTTTATATATATTGGACATTAAACCTTTGTCCATTGATTCGTTTGCAACGATTTTCGCCCCTTCTGAGGGATGCCTTTTTCCATTCCCGTTTTTTTAACCAAAAAAGAAAGAAAGAAAAAGAAGCAGAAAACTAATGTGCATAAAATATGCCTTTTGAAACGGTCGTTTTGAAATATGGACGTCCTTTGAATTTTTTGGTCGATATGTGACCCCAGGATTTGTTTTCAGGGCAGGTGTCATTTACAGGCCTGCAATGATTTTGAATATCAACTGACCATTAGCGCTGGGATTAAAGCTGCTGTTGTGTGAAACGGCCACAAGGTGGCAGCAGTTCTCCCTTACCAATTCCGGTTACTAGGGCAACAGAGCCTCAATGGAAGTCGTGTTCTAGATTGGAATTTAGAATGGAATGTGCCAGGAGAAAGCCCCTCAAGTTTGTCTCCCTACTTCTGGTTCGTGTTTTTAATTTAATTTTTATTTTTTATTACAGCAAGTTTGATTACAATGTTTGGCTTGTTGGAGGTGTGGAAGATGTGGTTCTTTTACACATATACAGATGTCTGTTTTTCCTGGGATCCTTTTCCCATGTACGTTATGACAGAATGTTGAGTAGTCTTTTGGTATTCCGTACTTCTTTGGTGATTATATATGTCACCTGTGTTTGTGTAAGTCTGTTAACCCCGATATCGTAATGAAACCAATCCTCACAGCTTTCCATTGGTGAACCTTAAGTTTGTTTAATGAATCTGTGATTGCCCTTCTCCGTGGAAATATCTGCCCTGGTATCCATTTTTAGGTAACACCTATAAGTGATATGATATGATATGTGTCTTTCACTTTCTGACTTACTACATGTCACGTGATTACCTCTAGACTCATCTACGGTGCTGCAAATGGCATTGTGTCCTTTTTTTCCTTGCCTTCTATTCTGACTTAGCGAGGTCCATTTTCAACAATGTGATTCCCTGCGGGTTGTGGATTAGCTGACGTGGGCAGCCTTATTCTGCCGGCCGGCCCTCCCCAGGTGTGCCTGGTTGAGGTCAATATAAACAGCGCTCCAGGCAGCAATAGCCCCTGAAGCTCTGCCTGACTCCATATTCTCTGCCCCGTCAGCAGTCTCGGGGCTGTGCTGGTGGGAGGGAGTGAGGGGCCACAGCTTTGTTGGTGGCCCGGTGTGAGTGGGGTTCTGCTGACCTTTCTGCAGGAGTTGCCAGGCTGCCTCCTGTAAAGAAGAGGATGTGTCACCCATACCTTCTGCTGGAATTTCTCTCCGGACAGAGGTGAGGAAGGAAAAAAGCAGTGGGGGCCGGGACAGGTGGGGTATCTCAGGCAGGACAATGGAAAGCTTCCGGAAGAGCGCCCGGGGCCAGGACCACCCTGGCTGGCCTGCAGGCACCAAGTTGGCCTGCGTGCTGTCGCTGGTGTGGCTCCACGGCCCTTCCTCTAGTCTTTCAAGCCCTTGTACATATTCAGGTGTTTTACCTGGGAAGGGTGGGAACAGTTCAGCAGCAGCTGGCCTAGGGCTCTGCACACCTTTATTCAGAGATGCCTCGGCACGGACCCCCAGCTTTGCAATGAGGACGCTCCTTGTGGGGGGGTGGGTTGCTGGCTGTATGGGAGATGATTCCCCACCTCTGACCAATTTCAGAATTGTTTACCGCTCGAGCAAGTGCCCTGATAGGGATTTCCTCTGTATAACTGGTGGGTTCAGGTTTTTCTTCTTTTATGGTTCAAGTTAGCTTTTATTCCTCTTTTATGTATTTATAGATATAAGCATGGAAATAATTCATTCCTATAAATACATCTGTGTGAAGGGAAGAACGTTTTTCTGTTTTATTTTTAAATTTTATTTTTTATAATTTCGAAATTTAATTTTATTTACTTTTTTATACAGCAGGTTATTATTAGTTATGTATTTTATGCATATACACGTATACAGGTCAATCTCAGTCTCCCAACTCATCCCACCACCACCACCCCATGGCTTCCCACACTTGGTGTCCATACGTTTGTTCTCTACCTGTGTGTCTCTATTTCTTCCCTGCAAACCAGTTCATCTGTACCATTTTTTAGGTTCCACATATATGCATTAATATACAATATTTGTTTTCCTCTTTCTGACTTACTTCATTCTGTATGACAGTCTCTAGATCCATCGATGTCTCTACCAATGACCCAGTTTCATTCCTTTTGATGGCCGAGTAATATTCCATTTGATATATGTACCCCATCTTTATCCATTCATCTGTCTGTGGGCATTTAGGTTGCTTCCATTACCTGGCTATTGTAAATAGTGCTGCAATGAACATTGTGGTGAATGTGCCTTTTTGATTTATGGTTTTCTCTGGGTATATGCCCAGAAGTGGGATTGCTGGATCAGATGGTAATTCTATTTCTAGTTTTTTTTAAGGAAACTCCATAGTGTTCTCCATACTGACTGTATCAATTTACATTCCCACCAATAGTGGAAGAGGGCTCCTTTTGTCCACACCCTCCCCAGAATTTGTTGTTTCTAGATTTTCTGATGATGCCGATTCTAACAGGTGTGAGGTGATACCTCATTGTAGTTTTGATTTGCATTTCTCTAATAATTAGTGCTGTTGAGCAGCTTTTCATGTGCGTCTTGGCCATCTCTGTGTCTTCTTTAAAGAAACGTCTCTTTAGATCTTCTGCCCATTTTTGTATTGGGTTGTTTGTTTTTTTAATATTAAGCTGCATGAGCTGTTTATATATATTGGACATTAAACCTTTGTCCATTGATTCGTTTGCAACGATTTTCGCCCCTTCTGAGGGATGCCTTTTTCCATTCCCGTTTTTTTAACCAAAAAAGAAAGAAAGAAAAAGAAGCAGAAAACTAATGTGCATAAAATATGCCTTTTGAAACGGTCGTTTTGAAATATGGACGTCCTTTGAATTTTTTGGTCGATATGTGACCCCAGGATTTGTTTTCAGGGCAGGTGTCATTTACAGGCCTGCAATGATTTTGAATATCAACTGACCATTAGCGCTGGGATTAAAGCTGCTGTTGTGTGAAACGGCCACAAGGTGGCAGCAGTTCTCCCTTACCAATTCTGGTTACTAGGGCAACAGAGCCTCAATGGAAGTCGTGTTCTAGATTGGAATTTAGAATGGAATGTGCCAGGAGAAAGCCCCTCAAGTTTGTCTCCCTACTTCTGGTTCGTGTTTTTAATTTAATTTTTATTTTTTATGACAGCAAGTTTGATTACAATGTTTGGCTTGTTGGAGGTGTGTTAGATGTGGTTCTTTTACACATATACAGATGTCTGTTTTTCCTAGGATCCTTTTCCCACGTACGTTATGACAGAATGTTGAGTAGTCTTTTCGTATTCGGTAGGTCTTTGGTGATTATATATGTCACCTGTGTTTGTATAAGTCTGTTAACCCCGATATCGTAATGAAACCAATCCTCACACCTTTCCATTGGTGAACCATAAGTTTGTTTAATGAATCTGTGATTGCCCTTCTCCGTGGAAATATCTGCCCTGGTATCCATTTTTAGGTAACACCTATAAGTGATATGACATGATATGTGTCTTTCACTTTCTGACTTACTACATGTCACGTGATTACCTCTAGACTCATCTACGGTGCTGCAAATGGCATTGTGTCCTTTTTTTCCTTGCCTTCTATTCTGACTTAGCGAGGTCCATTTTCAACAATGTGATTCCCTGCGGGTTGTGGATTAGCTGACGTGGGCAGCCTTATCCTGCCGGCCAGCCCTCCCCAGGTGTGCCTGGTTGAGGTCAATATAAACAGCGCTCCAGGCAGCAATAGCCCCTGAACCTGTGCCTGACTCCATATTCTCTGCCCCGTCAGCAGTCTCGGGGCTGTGCTGGTGGGAGGGAGTGAGGGGCCACAGCTTTGTTGGTGGCCCGGTGTGAGTGGGGTTCTGCTGACCTTTCTGCAGGAGTTGCCAGGCTGCCTCCTGTAAAGAAGAGGATGTGTCACCCATACCTTCCGCTGGAATTTCTCTCCGGACAGAGGTGAGGAAGGAAAAAAGCAGTGGGGGCCGGGACAGGTGGGGTATCTCAGGCAGGACAATGGAAAGCTTCCGGAAGAGCGTCCGGGGCCAGGACCACCCTGGCTGGCCTGCAGGCACCAAGTTGGCCTGCGTGCTGTCGCTGGTGTGGCTCCACGGCCCTTCCTCTAGTCTTTCAAGCCCTTGTACATATTCAGGTGTTTTACCTGGGAAGGGTGGGAACAGTTCAGCAGCAGCTGGCCTGGGGCTCAGGTCACCTTTATTCAGAGATGCCTCGGCATGGTCCCCCAGCTTTGCAATGAGGACGCTCCTTGTGTGGGCGGTGGGTTGCTGGCTGTATGGGAGATGATTCCCCAACTCTGACCAATTTCAGAATTGTTTACCGCTGGAGCAAGTGCCCTGATAACGTTTTCCTCTGTATAACTGGTGGGTTCAGGTTTTTCTCCTTTTATGGTCCAAGTTAGCTTTTATTCCTCTATTATGTATTTATAGATATAAGCATGAATATAATTCATTCCTATAAATACATCTGTGTGAAGGGAAGAACGTTTTTCTGTTTTATTTTTAAATTTTATTTTTTATAATTTTGAAATTTAATTTTATTTACTTTTTTATACAGCAGGTTATTATTAGTTATGTATTTTATGCATATACATGTATACAGGTCAATCTCAATCTCCCAACTCATCCCACCACCACCACCCCATGGCTTCCCACACTTGGTGTCCATACGTTTGTTCTCTACCTGTGTGTCTCTATTTCTTCCCTGCAAACCAGTTCATCTGTACCATTTTTTAGGTTCCACATATATGCATTAATATACAATATTTGTTTTCCTCTTTCTGACTTACTTCATTCTGTATGACAGTCTCTAGATCCATCGATGTCTCTACAAATGACCCAGTTTCATTCCTTTTTATGGCCGAGTAATATTCCATTTGATATATGTACCCCATCTTTATCCATTCATCTGTCTGTGGGCATTTAGTTTGCTTCCATTACCTGGCTATTGTAAATAGTGCTGCAATGAACATTGTGGTGAATGTGCCTTTTTGATTTATGGTTTTCTCTGGGTATATGCCCAGAAGTGGGATTGCTGGATCAGATGGTAATTCTATTTCTAGTTTTTTTTAAGGAAACTCCATAGTGTTCTCCATACTGACTGTATCAATTTACATTCCCACCAATAGTGGAAGAGGGCTCCTTTTGTCCACACCCTCCCCAGAATTTGTTGTTTCTAGATTTTCTGATGATGCCGATTCTAACAGGTGTGAGGTGATACCTCATTGTAGTTTTGATTTGCATTTCTCTAATAATTAGTGCTGTTGAGCAGCTTTTCATGTGCGTCTTGGCCATCTCTGTGTCTTCTTTGAAGAAACGTCTCTTTAGATCTTCTGCCCATGTTTGTATTGGGTTGTTTGTTTTTTTAATATTAAGCTGCATGAGCTGTTTATATATATTGGACATTAAACCTTTGTCCATTGATTCGTTTGCAACTATTTTCGCCCCTTCTGAGGGATGCCTTTTTCCATTCCCGTTTTTTTAACCAAAAAAGAAAGAAAGAAAAAGAAGCAGAAAACTAATGTGCATAAAATATGCCTTTTGAAACGGTCGTTTTGAAATATGGACGTCCTTTGAATTTTTTGGTCGATATGTGACCCCAGGATTTGTTTTCAGGGCAGGTGTCATTTACAGGCCTGCAATGATTTTGAATATCAACTGACCATTAGCGCTGGGATTAAAGCTGCTGTTGTGTGAAACGGCCACAAGGTGGCAGCAGTTCTCCCTTACCAATTCTGGTTACTAGGGCAACAGAGCCTCAATGGAAGTCGTGTTCTAGATTGGAATTTAGAATGGAATGTGCCAGGAGAAAGCCCCTCAAGTTTGTCTCCCTACTTCTGGTTCGTGTTTTTAATTTAATTTTTATTTTTTATTACAGCAAGTTTGATTACAATGTTTGGCTTGTTGGAGGTGTGGAAGATGTGGTTCTTTTACACATATACAGATGTCTGTTTTTCCTGGGATCCATTTCCCATGTACGTTATCACAGAATGTTGAGTAGTCTTTTGCTATTCCGTAGGTCTTTGGTGATTATATATGTCACCTGTGTTTGTATAAGTCTGTTAACCCCGATATCGTAATGAAACCAATCCTCACACCTTTCCATTGGTGAACCATAAGTTTGTTTAATGAATCTGTGATTGCCCTTCTCCGTGGAAATATCTGCCCTGGTATCCATTTTTAGGTAACACCTATAAGTGATATGATATGATATGTGTCTTTCACTTTCTGACTTACTACATGTCACGTGATTACCTCTAGACTCATCTACGGTGCTGCAAATGGCATTGTGTCCTTTTTTTCCTTGCCTTCTATTCTGACTTAGCGAGGTCCATTTTCAACAATGTGATTCCCTGCGGGTTGTGGATTAGCTGACGTGGGCAGCCTTATTCTGCCGGCCGGCCCTCCCCAGGTGTGCCTGGTTGAGGTCAATATAAACAGCGCTCCAGGCAGCAATAGCCCCTGAAGCTCTGCCTGACTCCATATTCTCTGCCCCGTCAGCAGTCTCGGGGCTGTGCTGGTGGGAGGGAGTGAGGGGCCACAGCTTTGTTGGTGGCCCGGTGTGAGTGGGGTTCTGCTGACCTTTCTGCAGGAGTTGCCAGGCTGCCTCCTGTAAAGAAGAGGATGTGTCACCCATACCTTCTGCTGGAATTTCTCTCCGGACAGAGGTGAGGAAGGAAAAAAGCAGTGGGGGCCGGGACAGGTGGGGTATCTCAGGCAGGACAATGGAAAGCTTCCGGAAGAGCGCCCGGGGCCAGGACCACCCTGGCTGGCCTGCAGGCACAAAGTTGGCCTGCGTGCTGTCGCTGGTGTGGCTCCACGGCCCTTCCTCTAGTCTTTCAAGCCCTTGTACATATTCAGGTGTTTTACCTGGGAAGGGTGGGAACAGTTCAGCAGCAGCTGGCCTAGGGCTCTGCACACCTTTATTCAGAGATGCCTCGGCACGGACCCCCAGCTTTGCAATGAGGACGCTCCTTGTGGGGGGGTGGGTTGCTGGCAGTATGGGAGATGATTCCCCACCTCTGACCAATTTCAGAATTGTTTACCGCTCGAGCAAGTGCCCTGATAGGGATTTCCTCTGTATAACTGGTGGGTTCAGGTTTTTCTTCTTTTATGGTTCAAGTTAGCTTTTATTCCTCTTTTATGTATTTATAGATATAAGCATGGAAATAATTCATTCCTATAAATACATCTGTGTGAAGGGAAGAACGTTTTTCTGTTTTATTTTTAAATTTTATTTTTTATAATTTCGAAATTTAATTTTATTTACTTTTTTATACAGCAGGTTATTATTAGTTATGTATTTTATGCATATACACGTATACAGGTCAATCTCAGTCTCCCAACTCATCCCACCACCACCACCCCATGGCTTCCCACACTTGGTGTCCATACGTTTGTTCTCTACCTGTGTGTCTCTATTTCTTCCCTGCAAACCAGTTCATCTGTACCATTTTTTAGGTTCCACATATATGCATTAATATACAATATTTGTTTTCCTCTTTCTGACTTACTTCATTCTGTATGACAGTCTCTAGATCCATCGATGTCTCTACAAATGACCCAGTTTCATTCCTTTTGATGGCCGAGTAATATTCCATTTGATATATGTACCCCATCTTTATCCATTCGTCTGTCTGTGGGCATTTAGGTTGCTTCCATTACCTGGCTATTGTAAATAGTGCTGCAATGAACATTGTGGTGAATGTGCCTTTTTGATTTATGGTTTTCTCTGGGTATATGCCCAGAAGTGGGATTGCTGGATCAGATGGTAATTCTATTTCTAGTTTTTTTTAAGGAAACTCCATAGTGTTCTCCATACTGACTGTATCAATTTACATTCCCACCAATAGTGGAAGAGGGCTCCTTTTGTCCACACCCTCCCCAGAATTTGTTGTTTGTAGATTTTCTGATGATGCCGATTCTAACAGGTGTGAGGTGATACCTCATTGTAGTTTTGATTTGCATTTCTCTAATAATTAGTGCTGTTGAGCAGCTTTTCATGTGCATCTTGGCCATCTCTGTGTCTTCTTTGAAGAAACGTCTCTTTAGATCTTCTGCCCATGTTTGTATTGGGTTGTTTGTTTTTTTAATATTAAGCTGCATGAGCTGTTTATATATATTGGACATTAAACCTTTGTCCATTGATTCGTTTGCAACGATTTTCGCCCCTTCTGAGGGATGCCTTTTTCCATTCCCGTTTTTTTAACCAAAAAAGAAAGAAAGAAAAAGAAGCAGAAAACTAATGTGCATAAAATATGCCTTTTGAAACGGTCGTTTTGAAATATGGACGTCCTTTGAATTTTTTGGTCGATATGTGACCCCAGGATTTGTTTTCAGGGCAGGTGTCATTTACCGGCCTGCAATGATTTTGAATATCAACTGACCATTAGCGCTGGGATTCAAGCTGCTGTTGTGTGAAACGGCCACAAGGTGGCAGCAGTTCTCCCTTACCAATTCTGGTTACTAGGGCAACAGAGCCTCAATGGAAGTCGTGTTCTAGATTGGAATTTAGAATGGAATGTGCCAGGAGAAAGCCCCTCAAGTTTGTCTCCCTACTTCTGGTTCGTGCTTTTAATTTAATTTTTATTTTTTATTACAGCAAGTTTGATTACAATGTTTGGCTTGTTGGAGGTGTGGAAGATGTGGTTCTTTTACACATATACAGATGTCTGTTTTTCCTGGGATCCTTTTCCCATGTACGTTATGACAGAATGTTGAGTAGTCTTTTGGTATTCGGTAGGTCTTTGGTGATTATATATGTCACCTGTGTTTGTATAATTCTGTTAACGCCGATATCGTAATGAAACCAATCCTCACACCTTTCCATTGGTGAACCATAAGTTTCTTTAATGAATCTGTGATTGCCCTTCTCTGTGGAAATATCTGCCCTGGTATCCATTTTTAGGTAACACCTATAAGTGATATGATATGATATGTGTCTTTCACTTTCTGACTTACTACATGTCACGTGATTACCTCTAGACTCATGTACGGTGCTGCAAATGGCATTGTGTCCTTTTTTTCCTTGCCTTCTATTCTGACTTACTGAGGTCCATTTTCAACAATGTGATTCCCTGCGGGTTGTGGATTAGCTGACGTGGGCAGCCTTATCCTGCCGGCCGGCTCTCCCCTGGTGTGCCTGGTTGAGGTCAATATAAACAGCGCTCCAGGCAGCAATAGCCCCTGAACCTGTGCCTGACTCCATATTCTCTGCCCTGTCAGCAGTCTCGGGGCTGTGCTGGTGGGAGGGAGTGAGGGGCCACAGCTTTGTTGGTGGCCCGGTGTGAGTGGGGTTCTGCTGACCTTTCTGCAGGAGTTGCCAGGCTGCCTCCTGTAAAGAAGAGGATGTGTCACCCATACCTTCCGCTGGAATTTCTCTCCGGACAGAGGTGAGGAAGGAAAAAAGCAGTGGGGGCCGGGACAGGTGGGGTATCACAGGCAGGACAATGGACAGCTTCCGGAAGAGTGCCCGGGGCCAGGACCACCCTGGCTGGCCTGCAGGCACCAAGTTGGCCTGCGTGCTGTCGCTGGTGTGGCTCCACGGCCCTTCCTCTAGTCTTTCAAGCCCTTGTACATATTCAGGTGTTTTACCTGGGAAGGGTGGGAACAGTTCAGCAGCAGCTGGCCTGGGGCTCAGCTCACCTTTATTCAGAGATGCCTCGGCACGGTCCCCCAGCTTTGAAATGAGGACACTCCTTGTGTGGGGGGTGGGTTGCTGGCTGTATGGGAGATGATTCCCCAACTCTGACCAATTTCAGAATTGTTTACCGCTGGAGCAAGTGCCCTGATAGGGATTTCCTCTGTAAAACTGGTGGGTTCAGGTTTTTCTTCTTTTATGGTTCAAGTTAGCTTTTATTCCTCTTTTATGTATTTATAGATATAAGCATGGAAATAATTCATTCCTATAAATACATCTGTGTGAAGGGAAGAACGTTTTTCTGTTTTATTTTTAAATTTTATTTTTTATAATTTTGAAATTTAATTTTACTTACTTTTTTATACAGCAGGTTATTATTAGTTATGTATTTTATGCATATACATGTATACAGGTCAATCTCAATCTCCCAACTCATCCCACCACCACCACCCCATGGCTTCCCACACTTGGTGTCCATACGTTTGTTCTCTACCTGTGTGTCTCTATTTCTTCCCTGCAAACCAGTTCATCTGTACCATTTTTTAGGTTCCACATATATGCATTAATATACAATATTTGTTTTCCTCTTTCTGACTTACTTCATTCTGTATGACAGTCTCTAGATCCATCGATGTCTCTACAAATGACCCAGTTTCATTCCTTTTGATGGCCGAGTAATATTCCATTTGATATATGTACCCCATCTTTATCCATTCATCTGTCTGTGGGCATTTAGGTTGCTTCCATTACCTGGTATTGTAAATAGTGCTGCAATGAACATTGTGGTGAATGTGCCTTTTTGATTTATGGTTTTCTCTGGGTATATGCCCAGAAGTGGGATTGCTGGATCAGATGGTAATTCTATTTCTTGTTTTTTGAAGGAAACTCCATAGTGTTCTCCATAGTGACTGTATCAATTTACATTCCCACCAATAGTGGAAGAGGGCTCCTTTTGTCCACACCCTCCCCAGAATTTGTTGTTTGTAGATTTTCTGATGATGCCGATTCTATCAGGTGTGAGGTGATACGTCATTGTAGTTTTGATTTGCATTTCTCTAATAATTAGTGCTGTTGAGCAGCTTTTCATGTGCGTCTTGGCCATCTCTGTGTCTTCTTTGAAGAAACGTCTCTTTAGATATTCTGCCCATGTTTGTATTGGGTTGTTTGTTTTTTTAATATTAAGCTGCATGAGCTGTTTATATATATTGGAGATTAAACCTTTGTCCATTGATTCGTTTGCAACGATTTTCGCCCCTTCTGAGGGATGCCTTTTTCCATTCCCGTTTTTTTAACCAAAAAAGAAAGAAAGAAAAAGAAGCAGAAAACTAATGTGCATAAAATATGCCTTTTGAAACGGTCGTTTTGAAATATGGACGTCCTTTGAATTTTTTGGTCGATATGTGACCCCAGGATTTGTTTTCAGGGCAGGTGTCATTTACAGGCCTGCAATGATTTTGAATATCAACTGACCATTAGCGCTGGGATTAAAGCTGCTGTTGTGTGAAACGGCCACAAGGTGGCAGCAGTTCTCCCTTACCAATTCTGGTTACTAGGGCAACAGAGCCTCAATGGAAGTCGTGTTCTAGATTGGAATTTAGAATGGAATGTGCCAGGAGAAAGCCCCTCAAGTTTGTCTCCCTACTTCTGGTTCGTGTTTTTAATTTAATTTTTATTTTTTATTACAGCAAGTTTGATTACAATGTTTGGCTTGTTGGAGGTGTGGAAGATGTGGTTCTTTTACACATCTACAGATGTCTGTTTTTCCTGGGATCCTTTTCCCATGTACGTTATGACAGAATGTTGAGTAGTCTTTTGGTATTCCGTACGTCTTTGGTGATTATATATGTCACCTGTGTTTGTATAAGTCTGTTAACCCCGATAGCGTAATGAAACCAATCCTCACACCTTTCCATTGGTGAACCATAAGTTTCTTTAATGAATCTGTGATTGCCCTTCTCCGTGGAAATATCTGCCCTGGTATCCATTTTTAGGTAACACCTATAAGTGATATGATATGATATGTGTCTTTCACTTTCTGACTTACTACATGTCACGTGATTACCTCTAGACTCATCTACGGTGCTGCAAATGGCATTGTGTCCTTTTTTTCCTTGCCTTCTATTCTGACTTAGCGAGGTCCATTTTCAACAATGTGATTCCCTGCGGGTTGTGGATTAGCTGACGTGGGCAGCCTTATTCTGCCGGCCGGCCCTCCCCAGGTGTGCCTGGTTGAGGTCAATATAAACAGCGCTCCAGGCAGCAATAGCCCCTGAAGCTCTGCCTGACTCCATATTCTCTGCCCCGTCAGCAGTCTCGGGGCTGTGCTGGTGGGAGGGAGTGAGGGGCCACAGCTTTGTTGGTGGCCCGGTGTGAGTGGGGTTCTGCTGACCTTTCTGCAGGAGTTGCCAGGCTGCCTCCTGTAAAGAAGAGGATGTGTCACCCATACCTTCTGCTGGAATTTCTCTCCGGACAGAGGTGAGGAAGGAAAAAAGCAGTGGGGGCCGGGACAGGTGGGGTATCTCAGGCAGGACAATGGAAAGCTTCCGGAAGAGCGCCCGGGGCCAGGACCACCCTGGCTGGCCTGCAGGCACCAAGTTGGCCTGCGTGCTGTCGCTGGTGTGGCTCCACGGCCCTTCCTCTAGTCTTTCAAGCCCTTGTACATATTCAGGTGTTTTACCTGGGAAGGGTGGGAACAGTTCAGCAGCAGCTGGCCTAGGGCTCTGCACACCTTTATTCAGAGATGCCTCGGCACGGACCCCCAGCTTTGCAATGAGGACGCTCCTTGTGGGGGGGTGGGTTGCTGGCTGTATGGGAGATGATTCCCCACCTCTGACCAATTTCAGAATTGTTTACCGCTCGAGCAAGTGCCCTGATAGGGATTTCCTCTGTATAACTGGTGGGTTCAGGTTTTTCTTCTTTTATGGTTCAAGTTAGCTTTTATTCCTCTTTTATGTATTTATAGATATAAGCATGGAAATAATTCATTCCTATAAATACATCTGTGTGAAGGGAAGAACGTTTTTCTGTTTTATTTTTAAATTTTATTTTTTATAATTTCGAAATTTAATTTTATTTACTTTTTTATACAGCAGGTTATTATTAGTTATGTATTTTATGCATATACACGTATTCAGGTCAATCTCAGTCTCCCAACTCATCCCACCACCACCACCCCATGGCTTCCCACACTTGGTGTCCATACGTTTGTTCTCTACCTGTGTGTCTCTATTTCTTCCCTGCAAACCAGTTCATCTGTACCATTTTTTAGGTTCCACATATATGCATTAATATACAATATTTGTTTTCCTCTTTCTGACTTACTTCATTCTGTATGACAGTCTCTAGATCCATCGATGTCTCTACCAATGACCCAGTTTCATTCCTTTTGATGGCCGAGTAATATTCCATTTGATATATGTACCCCATCTTTATCCATTCATCTGTCTGTGGGCATTTAGGTTGCTTCCATTACCTGGCTATTGTAAATAGTGCTGCAATGAACATTGTGGTGAATGTGCCTTTTTGATTTATGGTTTTCTCTGGGTATATGCCCAGAAGTGGGATTGCTGGATCAGATGGTAATTCTATTTCTAGTTTTTTTTAAGGAAACTCCATAGTGTTCTCCATACTGACTGTATCAATTTACATTCCCACCAATAGTGGAAGAGGGCTCCTTTTGTCCACACCCTCCCCAGAATTTGTTGTTTCTAGATTTTCTGATGATGCCGATTCTAACAGGTGTGAGGTGATACCTCATTGTAGTTTTGATTTGCATTTCTCTAATAATTAGTGCTGTTGAGCAGCTTTTCATGTGCGTCTTGGCCATCTCTGTGTCTTCTTTAAAGAAACGTCTCTTTAGATCTTCTGCCCATTTTTGTATTGGGTTGTTTGTTTTTTTAATATTAAGCTGCATGAGCTGTTTATATATATTGGACATTAAACCTTTGTCCATTGATTCGTTTGCAACGATTTTCGCCCCTTCTGAGGGATGCCTTTTTCCATTCCCGTTTTTTTAACCAAAAAAGAAAGAAAGAAAAAGAAGCAGAAAACTAATGTGCATAAAATATGCCTTTTGAAACGGTCGTTTTGAAATATGGACGTCCTTTGAATTTTTTGGTCGATATGTGACCCCAGGATTTGTTTTCAGGGCAGGTGTCATTTACAGGCCTGCAATGATTTTGAATATCAACTGACCATTAGCGCTGGGATTAAAGCTGCTGTTGTGTGAAACGGCCACAAGGTGGCAGCAGTTCTCCCTTACCAATTCTGGTTACTAGGGCAACAGAGCCTCAATGGAAGTCGTGTTCTAGATTGGAATTTAGAATGGAATGTGCCAGGAGAAAGCCCCTCAAGTTTGTCTCCCTACTTCTGGTTCGTGTTTTTAATTTAATTTTTATTTTTTATGACAGCAAGTTTGATTACAATGTTTGGCTTGTTGGAGGTGTGGAAGATGTGGTTCTTTTACACATATACAGATGTCTGTTTTTCCTGGGATCCTTTTCCCATGTACGTTATGACAGAATGTTGAGTAGTCTTTTGGTATTCCGTACTTCTTTGGTGATTATATATGTCACCTGTGTTTGTATAAGTCTGTTAACCCCGATATCGTAATGAAACCAATCCTCACAGCTTTCCTTTGGTGAACCATAAGTTTGTTTAATGAATCTGTGATTGCCCTTCTCCGTGGAAATATCTGCCCTGGTATCCATTTTTAGGTAACACCTATAAGTGATATGACATGATATGTGTCTTTCACTTTCTGACTTACTACATGTCACGTGATTACCTCTAGACTCATCTACGGTGCTGCAAATGGCATTGTGTCCTTTTTTTCCTTGCCTTCTATTCTGACTTAGCGAGGTCCATTTTCAACAATGTGATTCCCTGCGGGTTGTGGATTAGCTGACGTGGGCAGCCTTATCCTGCCGGCCGGCCCTCCCCAGGTGTGCCTGGTTGAGGTCAATATAAACAGCGCTCCAGGCAGCAATAGCCCCTGAACCTGTGCCTGACTCCATATTCTCTGCCCCGTCAGCAGTCTCGGGGCTGTGCTGGTGGGAGGGAGTGAGGGGCCACAGCTTTGTTGGTGGCCCGGTGTGAGTGGGGTTCTGCTGACCTTTCTGCAGGAGTTGCCAGGCTGCCTCCTGTAAAGAAGAGGATGTGTCACCCATACCTTCCGCTGGAATTTCTCTCCGGACAGAGGTGAGGAAGGAAAAAAGCAGTGGGGGCCGGGACAGGTGGGGTATCTCAGGCAGGACAATGGAAAGCTTCCGGAAGAGCGCCCGGGGCCAGGACCACCCTGGCTGGCCTGCAGGCACCAAGTTGGCCTGCGTGCTGTCGCTGGTGTGGCTCCACGGCCCTTCCTCTAGTCTTTCAAGCCCTTGTACATATTCAGGTGTTTTACCTGGGAAGGGTGGGAACAGTTCAGCAGCAGCTGGCCTGGGGCTCAGGTCACCTTTATTCAGAGATGCCTCGGCATGGTCCCCCAGCTTTGCAATGAGGACGCTCCTTGTGTGGGCGGTGGGTTGCTGGCTGTATGGGAGATGATTCCCCAACTCTGACCAATTTCAGAATTGTTTACCGCTGGAGCAAGTGCCCTGATAACGTTTTCCTCTGTATAACTGGTGGGTTCAGGTTTTTCTCCTTTTATGGTCCAAGTTAGCTTTTATTCCTCTATTATGTATTTATAGATATAAGCATGAATATAATTCATTCCTATAAATACATCTGTGTGAAGGGAAGAACGTTTTTCTGTTTTATTTTTAAATTTTATTTTTTATAATTTTGAAATTTAATTTTATTTACTTTTTTATACAGCAGGTTATTATTAGTTATGTATTTTATGCATATACATGTATACAGGTCAATCTCAATCTCCCAACTCATCCCACCACCACCACCCCATGGCTTCCCACACTTGGTGTCCATACGTTTGTTCTCTACCTGTGTGTCTCTATTTCTTCCCTGCAAACCAGTTCATCTGTACCATTTTTTAGGTTCCACATATATGCATTAATATACAATATTTGTTTTCCTCTTTCTGACTTACTTCATTCTGTATGACAGTCTCTAGATCCATCGATGTCTCTACAAATGACCCAGTTTCATTCCTTTTTATGGCCGAGTAATATTCCATTTGATATATGTACCCCATCTTTATCCATTCATCTGTCTGTGGGCATTTAGTTTGCTTCCATTACCTGGCTATTGTAAATAGTGCTGCAATGAACATTGTGGTGAATGTGCCTTTTTGATTTATGGTTTTCTCTGGGTATATGCCCAGAAGTGGGATTGCTGGATCAGATGGTAATTCTATTTCTAGTTTTTTTTAAGGAAACTCCATAGTGTTCTCCATACTGACTGTATCAATTTACATTCCCACCAATAGTGGAAGAGGGCTCCTTTTGTCCACACCCTCCCCAGAATTTGTTGTTTCTAGATTTTCTGATGATGCCGATTCTAACAGGTGTGAGGTGATACCTCATTGTAGTTTTGATTTGCATTTCTCTAATAATTAGTGCTGTTGAGCAGCTTTTCATGTGCGTCTTGGCCATCTCTGTGTCTTCTTTGAAGAAACGTCTCTTTAGATCTTCTGCCCATGTTTGTATTGGGTTGTTTGTTTTTTTAATATTAAGCTGCATGAGCTGTTTATATATATTGGACATTAAACCTTTGTCCATTGATTCGTTTGCAACGATTTTCGCCCCTTCTGAGGGATGCCTTTTTCCATTCCCGTTTTTTTAACCAAAAAAGAAAGAAAGAAAAAGAAGCAGAAAACTAATGTGCATAAAATATGCCTTTTGAAACGGTCGTTTTGAAATATGGACGTCCTTTGAATTTTTTGGTCGATATGTGACCCCAGGATTTGTTTTCAGGGCAGGTGTCATTTACAGGCCTGCAATGATTTTGAATATCAACTGACCATTAGCGCTGGGATTAAAGCTGCTGTTGTGTGAAACGGCCACAAGGTGGCAGCAGTTCTCCCTTACCAATTCTGGTTACTAGGGCAACAGAGCCTCAATGGAAGTCGTGTTCTAGATTGGAATTTAGAATGGAATGTGCCAGGAGAAAGCCCCTCAAGTTTGTCTCCCTACTTCTGGTTCGTGTTTTTAATTTAATTTTTATTTTTTATTACAGCAAGTTTGATTACAATGTTTGGCTTGTTGGAGGTGTGGAAGATGTGGTTCTTTTACACATATACAGATGTCTGTTTTTCCTGGGATCCATTTCCCATGTACGTTATCACAGAATGTTGAGTAGTCTTTTGCTATTCCGTAGGTCTTTGGTGATTATATATGTCACCTGTGTTTGTATAAGTCTGTTAACCCCGATATCGTAATGAAACCAATCCTCACACCTTTCCATTGGTGAACCATAAGTTTGTTTAATGAATCTGTGATTGCCCTTCTCCGTGGAAATATCTGCCCTGGTATCCATTTTTAGGTAACACCTATAAGTGATATGATATGATATGTGTCTTTCACTTTCTGACTTACTACATGTCACGTGATTACCTCTAGACTCATCTACGGTGCTGCAAATGGCATTGTGTCCTTTTTTTCCTTGCCTTCTATTCTGACTTAGCGAGGTCCATTTTCAACAATGTGATTCCCTGCGGGTTGTGGATTAGCTGACGTGGGCAGCCTTATCCTGCCGGCCAGCCCTCCCCAGGTGTGCCTGGTTGAGGTCAATATAAACAACGCTCCAGGCAGCAATAGCCCCTGAACCTGTGCCTGACTCCATATTCTCTGCCCCGTCAGCAGTCTCGGGGCTGTGCTGGTGGGTGGGAGTGAGGGGCCACAGCTTTGTTGGTGGCCCGGTGTGAGTGGGGTTCTGCTGACCTTTTTGCAGGAGTTGCCAGGCTGCCTCCTGTAAAGAAGAGGATGTGTCACCCATACCTTCCGCTGGAATTTCTCTCTGGACAGAGGTGAGGAAGGAAAAAAGCAGTGGGGGCCGGGACAGGTGGGGTATCTCAGGCAGGACAATGGAAAGCTTCCGGAAGAGGGCCCGGGGCCAGGACCACCCTGGCTGGCCTGCAGGCACCAAGTTGGCCTGCGTGCTGTCGCTGGTGTGGCTCCACGGCCCTTCCTCTAGTCTTTCAAGCCCTTGTACATATTCAGGTGTTTTACCTGGGAAGGGTGGGAACAGTTCAGCAGCAGCTGGCCTGGGGCTCAGCTCACCTTTATTCAGAGATGCCTCGGCACGGTCCCCCAGCTTTGCAATGAGGACGCTCCTTGTGTGGGGGTTGGGTTGCTGGCTGTATGGGAGATGATTCCCCACCTCTGACCAATTTCAGAATTGTTTACCGCTGGAGCAAGTGCCCTGATAGCGTTTTCCTCTGTATAACTGGTGGGTTCAGGTTTTTCTCCTTTTATGGTCCAAGTTAGCTTTTATTCCTCTATTATGTATTTATAGATATAAGCATGGAAATAATTCATTCCTATAAATACATCTGTGTGAAGGGAAGAACTTTTTTCTCTTTTATTTTTAACTCTTATTTTTTAAAATTTTGAAATTTAATTTTATTTACTTTTTTATACAGCAGGTTATTATTAGTTATGTATTTTATGCATATACATGTATACAGGTCAATCTCAATCTCCCAACTCATCCCACCACCACCACCCCATGGCTTCCCACACTTGGTGTCCATACGGTTGTTCTCTACCTGTGTGTCTCTATTTCTTCCCTGCAAACCAGTTCATCTGTACCATTTTTTAGGTTCCACATATATGCATTAATATATAATATTTGTTTTCCTCCTTCTGACTTACTTCATTCTGTATGACAGTCACTAGATCCATTGATGTCTCTACAAATGACCCAGTTTCATTCCTTTTGATGGCCGAGTAATATTCCATTTTATATATGTACCCCAATTTTATCCGTTCATCTGTCTGTGGGCATTTAGGTTGCTTCCATTACCTGGCTGTTGTAAATAGTGCTGCAATGAACATTGTGGTGAATGTGCCTTTTTGATTTATGGTTTTCTCTGGGTATATGCCCAGAAGTGGGATTGCTGGATCAGATGGTAATTCTATTTCTAGTTTTTTTTAAGGAAACTCCATAGTGTTCTCCATACTGACTGTATCAATTTACATTCCCACCAATAGTGGAAGAGGGCTCCTTTTGTCCACACCCTCCCCAGAATTTGTTGTTTCTAGATTTTCTGATGATGCCCATTCTAACAGGTGTGAGGTGATACCTCATTGTAGTTTTGATTTGCATTTCTCTAATAATTAGTGCCGTTGAGCAGCTTTTCATGTGCGTCTTGGCCATCTCTGTGTCTTCTTTAAAGAAACGTCTCTTTAGATCTTCTGCCCATTTTTGTATTGGGTTGTTTGTTTTTTAATATGAAGCTGCATGAGCTGTTTATATATATTGGACATTAAACCTTTGTCCATTGATTCGTTTGCAACGATTTTCGCCCCTTCTGCGGGATGCCTTTTTCCATTCCCGTTTTTTTAACCAAAAAAGAAAGAAAGAAAAAGAAGCAGAAAACTAATGTGCATAAAATATGCCTTTTGAAATGGTCGTTTTGAAATATGGATGTCCTTTGAATTTTTTGGTCGATATGTGACCCCAGGATTTGTTTTCAGGGCAGGTGTCATTTACAGGCCTGCAATGATTTTGAATATCAACTGACCATTAGCGCTGGGATTAAAGCTGCTGTTGTGTGAAACGGCCACAAGGTGGCAGCAGTTCTCCCTTACCAATTCTGGTTACTAGGGCAACAGAGCCTCAATGGAAGTCGTGTTCTAGATTGGAATTTAGAATGGAATGTGCCAGGAGAAAGCCCCTCAAGTTTGTCTCCCTACTTCTGGTTCGTGTTTTTAATTTAATTTTTATTTTTTATTACAGCAAGTTTGATTACAATGTTTGGCTTGTTGGAGGTGTGGAAGATGTGGTTCTTTTACACATATACAGATGTCTGTTTTTCCTAGGATCCTTTTCCCACGTACGTTATGACAGAATGTTGAGTAGTCTTTTCGTATTCGGTAGGTCTTTGGTGATTATATATGTCACCTGTGTTTGTATAAGTCTGTTAACCCCGATATCGTAATGAAACCAATCCTCACACCTTTCCATTGGTGAACCATAAGTTTGTTTAATGAATCTGTGATTGCCCTTCTCCGTGGAAATATCTGCCCTGGTATCCATTTTTAGGTAACACCTATAAGTGATATGACATGATATGTGTCTTTCACTTTCTGACTTACTACATGTCACGTGATTACCTCTAGACTCATCTACGGTGCTGCAAATGGCATTGTGTCCTTTTTTTCCTTGCCTTCTATTCTGACTTAGCGAGGTCCATTTTCAACAATGTGATTCCCTGCGGGTTGTGGATTAGCTGACGTGGGCAGCCTTATCCTGCCGGCCAGCCCTCCCCAGGTGTGCCTGGTTGAGGTCAATATAAACAGCGCTCCAGGCAGCAATAGCCCCTGAACCTGTGCCTGACTCCATATTCTCTGCCCCGTCAGCAGTCTCGGGGCTGTGCTGGTGGGAGGGAGTGAGGGGCCACAGCTTTGTTGGTGGCCCGGTGTGAGTGGGGTTCTGCTGACCTTTCTGCAGGAGTTGCCAGGCTGCCTCCTGTAAAGAAGAGGATGTGTCACCCATACCTTCCGCTGGAATTTCTCTCCGGACAGAGGTGAGGAAGGAAAAAAGCAGTGGGGGCCGGGACAGGTGGGGTATCTCAGGCAGGACAATGGAAAGCTTCCGGAAGAGCGTCCGGGGCCAGGACCACCCTGGCTGGCCTGCAGGCACCAAGTTGGCCTGCGTGCTGTCGCTGGTGTGGCTCCACGGCCCTTCCTCTAGTCTTTCAAGCCCTTGTACATATTCAGGTGTTTTACCTGGGAAGGGTGGGAACAGTTCAGCAGCAGCTGGCCTGGGGCTCAGGTCACCTTTATACAGAGATGCCTCGGCATGGTCCCCCAGCTTTGCAATGAGGACGCTCCTTGTGTGGGCGGTGGGTTGCTGGCTGTATGGGAGATGATTCCCCAACTCTGACCAATTTCAGAATTGTTTACCGCTGGAGCAAGTGCCCTGATAACGTTTTCCTCTGTATAACTGGTGGGTTCAGGTTTTTCTCCTTTTATGGTCCAAGTTAGCTTTTATTCCTCTATTATGTATTTATAGATATAAGCAAGAATATAATTCATTCCTATAAATACATCTGTGTGAAGGGAAGAACGTTTTTCTGTTTTATTTTTAAATTTTATTTTTTATAATTTTGAAATTTAATTTTATTTACTTTTTTATACAGCAGGTTATTATTAGTTATGTATTTTATGCATATACATGTATACAGGTCAATCTCAATCTCCCAACTCATCCCACCACCACCACCCCATGGCTTCCCACACTTGGTGTCCATACGTTTGTTCTCTACCTGTGTGTCTCTATTTCTTCCCTGCAAACCAGTTCATCTGTACCATTTTTTAGGTTCCACATATATGCATTAATATACAATATTTGTTTTCCTCTTTCTGACTTACTTCATTCTGTATGACAGTCTCTAGATCCATCGATGTCTCTACAAATGACCCAGTTTCATTCCTTTTTATGGCCGAGTAATATTCCATTTGATATATGTACCCCATCTTTATCCATTCATCTGTCTGTGGGCATTTAGTTTGCTTCCATTACCTGGCTATTGTAAATAGTGCTGCAATGAACATTGTGGTGAATGTGCCTTTTTGATTTATGGTTTTCTCTGGGTATATGCCCAGAAGTGGGATTGCTGGATCAGATGGTAATTCTATTTCTAGTTTTTTTTAAGGAAACTCCATAGTGTTCTCCATACTGACTGTATCAATTTACATTCCCACCAATAGTGGAAGAGGGCTCCTTTTGTCCACACCCTCCCCAGAATTTGTTGTTTCTAGATTTTCTGATGATGCCGATTCTAACAGGTGTGAGGTGATACCTCATTGTAGTTTTGATTTGCATTTCTCTAATAATTAGTGCTGTTGAGCAGCTTTTCATGTGCGTCTTGGCCATCTCTGTGTCTTCTTTGAAGAAACGTCTCTTTAGATCTTCTGCCCATGTTTGTATTGGGTTGTTTGTTTTTTTAATATTAAGCTGCATGAGCTGTTTATATATATTGGACATTAAACCTTTGTCCATTGATTCGTTTGCAACTATTTTCGCCCCTTCTGAGGGATGCCTTTTTCCATTCCCGTTTTTTTAACCAAAAAAGAAAGAAAGAAAAAGAAGCAGAAAACTAATGTGCATAAAATATGCCTTTTGAAACGGTCGTTTTGAAATATGGACGTCCTTTGAATTTTTTGGTCGATATGTGACCCCAGGATTTGTTTTCAGGGCAGGTGTCATTTACAGGCCTGCAATGATTTTGAATATCAACTGACCATTAGCGCTGGGATTAAAGCTGCTGTTGTGTGAAACGGCCACAAGGTGGCAGCAGTTCTCCCTTACCAATTCTGGTTACTAGGGCAACAGAGCCTCAATGGAAGTCGTGTTCTAGATTGGAATTTAGAATGGAATGTGCCAGGAGAAAGCCCCTCAAGTTTGTCTCCCTACTTCTGGTTCGTGTTTTTAATTTAATTTTTATTTTTTATTACAGCAAGTTTGATTACAATGTTTGGCTTGTTGGAGGTGTGGAAGATGTGGTTCTTTTACACATATACAGATGTCTGTTTTTCCTGGGATCCATTTCCCATGTACGTTATCACAGAATGTTGAGTAGTCTTTTGCTATTCCGTAGGTCTTTGGTGATTATATATGTCACCTGTGTTTGTATAAGTCTGTTAACCCCGATATCGTAATGAAACCAATCCTCACACCTTTCCATTGGTGAACCATAAGTTTGTTTAATGAATCTGTGATTGCCCTTCTCCGTGGAAATATCTGCCCTGGTATCCATTTTTAGGTAACACCTATAAGTGATATGATATGATATGTGTCTTTCACTTTCTGACTTACTACATGTCACGTGATTACCTCTAGACTCATCTACGGTGCTGCAAATGGCATTGTGTCCTTTTTTTCCTTGCCTTCTATTCTGACTTAGCGAGGTCCATTTTCAACAATGTGATTCCCTGCGGGTTGTGGATTAGCTGACGTGGGCAGCCTTATCCTGCCGGCCAGCCCTCCCCAGGTGTGCCTGGTTGAGGTCAATATAAACAACGCTCCAGGCAGCAATAGCCCCTGAACCTGTGCCTGACTCCATATTCTCTGCCCCGTCAGCAGTCTCGGGGCTGTGCTGGTGGGTGGGAGTGAGGGGCCACAGCTTTGTTGGTGGCCCGGTGTGAGTGGGGTTCTGCTGACCTTTTTGCAGGAGTTGCCAGGCTGCCTCCTGTAAAGAAGAGGATGTGTCACCCATACCTTCCGCTGGAATTTCTCTCTGGACAGAGGTGAGGAAGGAAAAAAGCAGTGGGGGCCGGGACAGGTGGGGTATCTCAGGCAGGACAATGGAAAGCTTCCGGAAGAGGGCCCGGGGCCAGGACCACCCTGGCTGGCCTGCAGGCACCAAGTTGGCCTGCGTGCTGTCGCTGGTGTGGCTCCACGGCCCTTCCTCTAGTCTTTCAAGCCCTTGTACATATTCAGGTGTTTTACCTGGGAAGGGTGGGAACAGTTCAGCAGCAGCTGGCCTGGGGCTCAGCTCACCTTTATTCAGAGATGCCTCGGCACGGTCCCCCAGCTTTGCAATGAGGACGCTCCTTGTGTGGGGGGTGTGTTGCTGGCTGTATGGGAGATGATTCCCCACCTCTGACCAATTTCAGAATTGTTTACCGCTGGAGCAAGTGCCCTGATAGCGTTTTCCTCTGTATAACTGGTGGGTTCAGGTTTTTCTCCTTTTATGGTCCAAGTTAGCTTTTATTCCTCTATTATGTATTTATAGATATAAGCATGGAAATAATTCATTCCTATAAATACATCTGTGTGAAGGGAAGAACTTTTTTCTCTTTTATTTTTAACTCTTATTTTTTAAAATTTTGAAATTTAATTTTATTTACTTTTTTATACAGCAGGTTATTATTAGTTATGTATTTTATGCATATACATGTATACAGGTCAATCTCAATCTCCCAACTCATCCCACCACCACCACCCCATGGCTTCCCACACTTGGTGTCCATACGGTTGTTCTCTACCTGTGTGTCTCTATTTCTTCCCTGCAAACCAGTTCATCTGTACCATTTTTTAGGTTCCACATATATGCATTAATATATAATATTTGTTTTCCTCCTTCTGACTTACTTCATTCTGTATGACAGTCACTAGATCCATTGATGTCTCTACAAATGACCCAGTTTCATTCCTTTTGATGGCCGAGTAATATTCCATTTTATATATGTACCCCAATTTTATCCGTTCATCTGTCTGTGGGCATTTAGGTTGCTTCCATTACCTGGCTGTTGTAAATAGTGCTGCAATGAACATTGTGGTGAATGTGCCTTTTTGATTTATGGTTTTCTCTGGGTATATGCCCAGAAGTGGGATTGCTGGATCAGATGGTAATTCTATTTCTAGTTTTTTTTAAGGAAACTCCATAGTGTTCTCCATACTGACTGTATCAATTTACATTCCCACCAATAGTGGAAGAGGGCTCCTTTTGTCCACACCCTCCCCAGAATTTGTTGTTTCTAGATTTTCTGATGATGCCCATTCTAACAGGTGTGAGGTGATACCTCATTGTAGTTTTGATTTGCATTTCTCTAATAATTAGTGCCGTTGAGCAGCTTTTCATGTGCGTCTTGGCCATCTCTGTGTCTTCTTTAAAGAAACGTCTCTTTAGATCTTCTGCCCATTTTTGTATTGGGTTGTTTGTTTTTTAATATGAAGCTGCATGAGCTGTTTATATATATTGGACATTAAACCTTTGTCCATTGATTCGTTTGCAACGATTTTCGCCCCTTCTGCGGGATGCCTTTTTCCATTCCCGTTTTTTTAACCAAAAAAGAAAGAAAGAAAAAGAAGCAGAAAACTAATGTGCATAAAATATGCCTTTTGAAATGGTCGTTTTGAAATATGGATGTCCTTTGAATTTTTTGGTCGATATGTGACCCCAGGATTTGTTTTCAGGGCAGGTGTCATTTACAGGCCTGCAATGATTTTGAATATCAACTGACCATTAGCGCTGGGATTAAAGCTGCTGTTGTGTGAAACGGCCACAAGGTGGCAGCAGTTCTCCCTTACCAATTCTGGTTACTAGGGCAACAGAGCCTCAATGGAAGTCGTGTTCTAGATTGGAATTTAGAATGGAATGTGCCAGGAGAAAGCCCCTCAAGTTTGTCTCCCTACTTCTGGTTCGTGTTTTTAATTTAATTTTTATTTTTTATTACAGCAAGTTTGATTACAATGTTTGGCTTGTTGGAGGTGTGGAAGATGTGGTTCTTTTACACATATACAGATGTCTGTTTTTCCTAGGATCCTTTTCCCACGTACGTTATGACAGAATGTTGAGTAGTCTTTTCGTATTCGGTAGGTCTTTGGTGATTATATATGTCACCTGTGTTTGTATAAGTCTGTTAACCCCGATATCGTAATGAAACCAATCCTCACACCTTTCCATTGGTGAACCATAAGTTTGTTTAATGAATCTGTGATTGCCCTTCTCCGTGGAAATATCTGCCCTGGTATCCATTTTTAGGTAACACCTATAAGTGATATGACATGATATGTGTCTTTCACTTTCTGACTTACTACATGTCACGTGATTACCTCTAGACTCATCTACGGTGCTGCAAATGGCATTGTGTCCTTTTTTTCCTTGCCTTCTATTCTGACTTAGCGAGGTCCATTTTCAACAATGTGATTCCCTGCGGGTTGTGGATTAGCTGACGTGGGCAGCCTTATCCTGCCGGCCAGCCCTCCCCAGGTGTGCCTGGTTGAGGTCAATATAAACAGCGCTCCAGGCAGCAATAGCCCCTGAACCTGTGCCTGACTCCATATTCTCTGCCCCGTCAGCAGTCTCGGGGCTGTGCTGGTGGGAGGGAGTGAGGGGCCACAGCTTTGTTGGTGGCCCGGTGTGAGTGGGGTTCTGCTGACCTTTCTGCAGGAGTTGCCAGGCTGCCTCCTGTAAAGAAGAGGATGTGTCACCCATACCTTCCGCTGGAATTTCTCTCCGGACAGAGGTGAGGAAGGAAAAAAGCAGTGGGGGCCGGGACAGGTGGGGTATCTCAGGCAGGACAATGGAAAGCTTCCGGAAGAGCGTCCGGGGCCAGGACCACCCTGGCTGGCCTGCAGGCACCAAGTTGGCCTGCGTGCTGTCGCTGGTGTGGCTCCACGGCCCTTCCTCTAGTCTTTCAAGCCCTTGTACATATTCAGGTGTTTTACCTGGGAAGGGTGGGAACAGTTCAGCAGCAGCTGGCCTGGGGCTCAGGTCACCTTTATTCAGAGATGCCTCGGCATGGTCCCCCAGCTTTGCAATGAGGACGCTCCTTGTGTGGGCGGTGGGTTGCTGGCTGTATGGGAGATGATTCCCCAACTCTGACCAATTTCAGAATTGTTTACCGCTGGAGCAAGTGCCCTGATAACGTTTTCCTCTGTATAACTGGTGGGTTCAGGTTTTTCTCCTTTTATGGTCCAAGTTAGCTTTTATTCCTCTATTATGTATTTATAGATATAAGCAAGAATATAATTCATTCCTATAAATACATCTGTGTGAAGGGAAGAACGTTTTTCTGTTTTATTTTTAAATTTTATTTTTTATAATTTTGAAATTTAATTTTATTTACTTTTTTATACAGCAGGTTATTATTAGTTATGTATTTTATGCATATACATGTATACAGGTCAATCTCAATCTCCCAACTCATCCCACCACCACCACCCCATGGCTTCCCACACTTGGTGTCCATACGTTTGTTCTCTACCTGTGTGTCTCTATTTCTTCCCTGCAAACCAGTTCATCTGTACCATTTTTTAGGTTCCACATATATGTATTAATATACAATATTTGTTTTCCTCTTTCTGACTTACTTCATTCTGTATGACAGTCTCTAGATCCATCGATGTCTCTACAAATGACCCAGTTTCATTCCTTTTTATGGCCGAGTAATATTCCATTTGATATATGTACCCCATCTTTATCCATTCATCTGTCTGTGGGCATTTAGTTTGCTTCCATTACCTGGCTATTGTAAATAGTGCTGCAATGAACATTGTGGTGAATGTGCCTTTTTGATTTATGGTTTTCTCTGGGTATATGCCCAGAAGTGGGATTGCTGGATCAGATGGTAATTCTATTTCTAGTTTTTTTTAAGGAAACTCCATAGTGTTCTCCATACTGACTGTATCAATTTACATTCCCACCAATAGTGGAAGAGGGCTCCTTTTGTCCACACCCTCCCCAGAATTTGTTGTTTCTAGATTTTCTGATGATGCCGATTCTAACAGGTGTGAGGTGATACCTCATTGTAGTTTTGATTTGCATTTCTCTAATAATTAGTGCTGTTGAGCAGCTTTTCATGTGCGTCTTGGCCATCTCTGTGTCTTCTTTGAAGAAACGTCTCTTTAGATCTTCTGCCCATGTTTGTATTGGGTTGTTTGTTTTTTTAATATTAAGCTGCATGAGCTGTTTATATATATTGGACATTAAACCTTTGTCCATTGATTCGTTTGCAACTATTTTCGCCCCTTCTGAGGGATGCCTTTTTCCATTCCCGTTTTTTTAACCAAAAAAGAAAGAAAGAAAAAGAAGCAGAAAACTAATGTGCATAAAATATGCCTTTTGAAACGGTCGTTTTGAAATATGGACGTCCTTTGAATTTTTTGGTCGATATGTGACCCCAGGATTTGTTTTCAGGGCAGGTGTCATTTACAGGCCTGCAATGATTTTGAATATCAACTGACCATTAGCGCTGGGATTAAAGCTGCTGTTGTGTGAAACGGCCACAAGGTGGCAGCAGTTCTCCCTTACCAATTCTGGTTACTAGGGCAACAGAGCCTCAATGGAAGTCGTGTTCTAGATTGGAATTTAGAATGGAATGTGCCAGGAGAAAGCCCCTCAAGTTTGTCTCCCTACTTCTGGTTCGTGTTTTTAATTTAATTTTTATTTTTTATTACAGCAAGTTTGATTACAATGTTTGGCTTGTTGGAGGTGTGGAAGATGTGGTTCTTTTACACATATACAGATGTCTGTTTTTCCTGGGATCCATTTCCCATGTACGTTATCACAGAATGTTGAGTAGTCTTTTGCTATTCCGTAGGTCTTTGGTGATTATATATGTCACCTGTGTTTGTATAAGTCTGTTAACCCCGATATCGTAATGAAACCAATCCTCACACCTTTCCATTGGTGAACCATAAGTTTGTTTAATGAATCTGTGATTGCCCTTCTCCGTGGAAATATCTGCCCTGGTATCCATTTTTAGGTAACACCTATAAGTGATATGATATGATATGTGTCTTTCACTTTCTGACTTACTACATGTCACGTGATTACCTCTAGACTCATCTACGGTGCTGCAAATGGCATTGTGTCCTTTTTTTCCTTGCCTTCTATTCTGACTTAGCGAGGTCCATTTTCAACAATGTGATTCCCTGCGGGTTGTGGATTAGCTGACGTGGGCAGCCTTATTCTGCCGGCCGGCCCTCCCCAGGTGTGCCTGGTTGAGGTCAATATAAACAGCGCTCCAGGCAGCAATAGCCCCTGAAGCTCTGCCTGACTCCATATTCTCTGCCCCGTCAGCAGTCTCGGGGCTGTGCTGGTGGGAGGGAGTGAGGGGCCACAGCTTTGTTGGTGGCCCGGTGTGAGTGGGGTTCTGCTGACCTTTCTGCAGGAGTTGCCAGGCTGCCTCCTGTAAAGAAGAGGATGTGTCACCCATACCTTCTGCTGGAATTTCTCTCCGGACAGAGGTGAGGAAGGAAAAAAGCAGTGGGGGCCGGGACAGGTGGGGTATCTCAGGCAGGACAATGGAAAGCTTCCGGAAGAGCGCCCGGGGCCAGGACCACCCTGGCTGGCCTGCAGGCACAAAGTTGGCCTGCGTGCTGTCGCTGGTGTGGCTCCACGGCCCTTCCTCTAGTCTTTCAAGCCCTTGTACATATTCAGGTGTTTTACCTGGGAAGGGTGGGAACAGTTCAGCAGCAGCTGGCCTAGGGCTCTGCACACCTTTATTCAGAGATGCCTCGGCACGGACCCCCAGCTTTGCAATGAGGACGCTTCTTGTGGGGGGGTGGGTTGCTGGCAGTATGGGAGATGATTCCCCAGCTCTGACCAATTTCAGAATTGTTTACCGCTCGAGCAAGTGCCCTGATAGGGATTTCCTCTGTATAACTGGTGGGTTCAGGTTTTTCTTCTTTTATGGTTCAAGTTAGCTTTTATTCCTCTTTTATGTATTTATAGATATAAGCATGGAAATAATTCATTCCTATAAATACATCTGTGTGAAGGGAAGAACGTTTTTCTGTTTTATTTTTAAATTTTATTTTTTATAATTTCGAAATTTAATTTTATTTACTTTTTTATACAGCAGGTTATTATTAGTTATGTATTTTATGCATATACACGTATACAGGTCAATCTCAGTCTCCCAACTCATCCCACCACCACCACCCCATGGCTTCCCACACTTGGTGTCCATACGTTTGTTCTCTACCTGTGTGTCTCTATTTCTTCCCTGCAAACCAGTTCATCTGTACCATTTTTTAGGTTCCACATATATGCATTAATATACAATATTTGTTTTCCTCTTTCTGACTTACTTCATTCTGTATGACAGTCTCTAGATCCATCGATGTCTCTACAAATGACCCAGTTTCATTCCTTTTGATGGCCGAGTAATATTCCATTTGATATATGTACCCCATCTTTATCCATTCATCTGTCTGTGGGCATTTAGGTTGCTTCCATTACCTGGCTATTGTAAATAGTGCTGCAATGAACATTGTGGTGAATGTGCCTTTTTGATTTATGGTTTTCTCTGGGTATATGCCCAGAAGTGGGATTGCTGGATCAGATGGTAATTCTATTTCTAGTTTTTTTTAAGGAAACTCCATAGTGTTCTCCATACTGACTGTATCAATTTACATTCCCACCAATAGTGGAAGAGGGCTCCTTTTGTCCACACCCTCCCCAGAATTTGTTGTTTCTAGATTTTCTGATGATGCCGATTCTAACAGGTGTGAGGTGATACCTCATTGTAGTTTTGATTTGCATTTCTCTAATAATTAGTGCTGTTGAGCAGCTTTTCATGTGCGTCTTGGCCATCTCTGTGTCTTCTTTGAAGAAACGTCTCTTTAGATCTTCTGCCCATGTTTGTATTGGGTTGTTTGTTTTTTTAATATTAAGCTGCATGAGCTGTTTATATATATTGGACATTAAACCTTTGTCCATTGATTCGTTTGCAACGATTTTCGCCCCTTCTGAGGGATGCCTTTTTCCATTCCCGTTTTTTTAACCAAAAAAGAAAGAAAGAAAAAGAAGCAGAAAACTAATGTGCATAAAATATGCCTTTTGAAACGGTCGTTTTGAAATATGGACGTCCTTTGAATTTTTTGGTCGATATGTGACCCCAGGATTTGTTTTCAGGGCAGGTGTCATTTACCGGCCTGCAATGATTTTGAATATCAACTGACCATTAGCGCTGGGATTCAAGCTGCTGTTGTGTGAAACGGCCACAAGTTGGCAGCAGTTCTCCCTTACCAATTCTGGTTACTAGGGCAACAGAGCCTCAATGGAAGTCGTGTTCTAGATTGGAATTTAGAATGGAATGTGCCAGGAGAAAGCCCCTCAAGTTTGTCTCCCTACTTCTGGTTCGTGCTTTTAATTTAATTTTTATTTTTTATTACAGCAAGTTTGATTACAATGTTTGGCTTGTTGGAGGTGTGGAAGATGTGGTTCTTTTACACATATACAGATGTCTGTTTTTCCTGGGATCCTTTTCCCATGTACGTTATGACAGAATGTTGAGTAGTCTTTTGGTATTCGGTAGGTCTTTGGTGATTATATATGTCACCTGTGTTTGTATAATTCTGTTAACGCCGATATCGTAATGAAACCAATCCTCACACCTTTCCATTGGTGAACCATAAGTTTCTTTAATGAATCTGTGATTGCCCTTCTCTGTGGAAATATCTGCCCTGGTATCCATTTTTAGGTAACACCTATAAGTGATATGATATGATATGTGTCTTTCACTTTCTGACTTACTACATGTCACGTGATTACCTCTAGACTCATGTACGGTGCTGCAAATGGCATTGTGTCCTTTTTTTCCTTGCCTTCTATTCTGACTTACTGAGGTCCATTTTCAACAATGTGATTCCCTGCGGGTTGTGGATTAGCTGACGTGGGCAGCCTTATCCTGCCGGCCGGCTCTCCCCTGGTGTGCCTGGTTGAGGTCAATATAAACAGCGCTCCAGGCAGCAATAGCCCCTGAACCTGTGCCTGACTCCATATTCTCTGCCCTGTCAGCAGTCTCGGGGCTGTGCTGGTGGGAGGGAGTGAGGGGCCACAGCTTTGTTGGTGGCCCGGTGTGAGTGGGGTTCTGCTGACCTTTCTGCAGGAGTTGCCAGGCTGCCTCCTGTAAAAAAGAGGATGTGTCACCCATACCTTCCGCTGGAATTTCTCTCCGGACAGAGGTGAGGAAGGAAAAAAGCAGTGGGGGCCGGGACAGGTGGGGTATCACAGGCAGGACAATGGACAGCTTCCGGAAGAGTGCCCGGGGCCAGGACCACCCTGGCTGGCCTGCAGGCACCAAGTTGGCCTGCGTGCTGTCGCTGGTGTGGCTCCACGGCCCTTCCTCTAGTCTTTCAAGCCCTTGTACATATTCAGGTGTTTTACCTGGGAAGGGTGGGAACAGTTCAGCAGCAGCTGGCCTGGGGCTCAGCTCACCTTTATTCAGAGATGCCTCGGCACGGTCGCCCAGCTTTGAAATGAGGACACTCCTTGTGTGGGGGGTGGGTTGCTGGCTCTATGGGAGATGATTCCCCAACTCTGACCAATTTCAGAATTGTTTACCGCTGGAGCAAGTGTCCTGATAGGGATTTCCTCTGTAAAACTGGTGGGTTCAGGTTTTTCTTCTTTTATGGTTCAAGTTAGCTTTTATTCCTCTTTTATGTATTTATAGATATAAGCATGGAAATAATTCATTCCTATAAATACATCTGTGTGAAGGGAAGAACGTTTTTCTGTTTTATTTTTAAATTTTATTTTTTATAATTTTGAAATTTAATTTTACTTACTTTTTTATACAGCAGGTTATTATTAGTTATGTATTTTATGCATATACATGTATACAGGTCAATCTCAATCTCCCAACTCATCCCACCACCACCACCCCATGGCTTCCCACACTTGGTGTCCATACGTTTGTTCTCTACCTGTGTGTCTCTATTTCTTCCCTGCAAACCAGTTCATCTGTACCATTTTTTAGGTTCCACATATATGCATTAATATACAATATTTGTTTTCCTCTTTCTGACTTACTTCATTCTGTATGACAGTCTCTAGATCCATCGATGTCTCTACAAATGACCCAGTTTCATTCCTTTTGATGGCCGAGTAATATTCCATTTGATATATGTACCCCATCTTTATCCATTCATCTGTCTGTGGGCATTTAGGTTGCTTCCATTACCTGGTATTGTAAATAGTGCTGCAATGAACATTGTGGTGAATGTGCCTTTTTGATTTATGGTTTTCTCTGGGTATATGCCCAGAAGTGGGATTGCTGGATCAGATGGTAATTCTATTTCTTGTTTTTTGAAGGAAACTCCATAGTGTTCTCCATAGTGACTGTATCAATTTACATTCCCACCAATAGTGGAAGAGGGCTCCTTTTGTCCACACCCTCCCCAGAATTTGTTGTTTGTAGATTTTCTGATGATGCCGATTCTATCAGGTGTGAGGTGATACGTCATTGTAGTTTTGATTTGCATTTCTCTAATAATTAGTGCTGTTGAGCAGCTTTTCATGTGCGTCTTGGCCATCTCTGTGTCTTCTTTGAAGAAACGTCTCTTTAGATATTCTGCCCATGTTTGTATTGGGTTGTTTGTTTTTTAATATTAAGCTGCATGAGCTGTTTATATATATTGGAGATTAAACCTTTGTCCATTGATTCGTTTGCAACGATTTTCGCCCCTTCTGAGGGATGCCTTTTTCCATTCCCGTTTTTTTAACAAAAAAGGAAAGAAACAAAAATAAGCAGAACACTAATGTGCGTAAAATATGGCTTTTGAAACGGTCGTTTTGAAATACGGGCATCCTTTGAATTTTTTGGTCGATATGTGACCCCAGGATTTCTTTTCAGGGCAGGTGTCATTTACCGGCCTGCAATGATTTTGAATATCAACTGACCATTAGCGCTGGGATTAAAGCTGCTGTTGTGTGAAACGGCCACAAGGTGGCAGCAGTTCTCCCTTACCATTTCTGGTTACTAGGGCAACAGAGCCTCAATGGAAGTCCTGTTCTAGATTGGAATTTAGAATGGAATGTGCCAGGTGAAAGCCCCTCAAGTTTGTCTCCCTACTTCTGGTTCGTGTTTTTAATTTAATTTTTATTTTTTATTACAGCAAGTTTGATTACCATGTTTGGCTTGTTGGAGGTGTGGAAGACGTGGTTCTTTTACACATATACAGATGTCTGTTTTTCCTGGGATCCTTTTCCCATGTACGTTATGACAGAATGTTGAGTAGTCTTCTCTTTGTATTCCGTAGGTCTTTGGTGATTATATATGTCACCTGTGTTTGTATATGTCTGTTAACCCCGATATCGTAATGAAACCAATCCTCACACCTTTCCATTGGTGAACCATAAGTTTGTTTAATGAATCTGTGATTGCCCTTCTCCGTGGAAATATCTGCCCTGGTATCCATATTTAGGTAACACCTATAAGTGATATGATATGATATGTGTCTTTCACTTTCTGACTTACTACAAGTCACGTGATTACCTCTAGACTCATGTACGGTGCTGCAAATGGCATTGTGTCCTTTTTTTCCTTGCCTTCTATTCTGACTTAGCGAGGTCCATTTTCAACAATGTGATTCCCTGCGGGTTGTGGATTAGCTGACGTGGGCAGCCTTGTCCTGCCGGCCGGGTCTCCCCAGGTGTGCCTTGTTGAGGTCATTATAAACAGCGCTCCAGGCAGCAATAGCCCCTGAAGCTCTGCCTGACTCCATATTCTCTGCCCCGTCAGCAGTCTCAGGGCTGTGCTGGTGGGAGGGAGTGAGGGGCCACAGCTTTGTTGGTGGCCCGGTGTGAGTGGGGTTCTGCTGGCCTTTCTGCAGGAGTTGCCAGGCTGTCTCTTGTAAAGTAGAAGATGTGTCACCCATACCTTCCGCTGGAATTTCCCTCCGGACAGAGGTGAGGAAGGAAAAAAGCAGTGGGGGCCGGGACACGTGGGGTATCTCAGGCAGGATAATGGAAAGCTTCCGGAAGAGCACCCGGGGCCAGGACCACCCTGGCTAGCCTGCAGGCACCAAGTTGGCCTGTGTGCTGTCGCTGGAGTGGCTCCACGGCCCTTCTTCCAGTCTTTCAAGCCTTTGTAAATATTCAGGTGTTTTACCTGGGAAGTGTGGGAACAGTTCAGCAGCAGCTGGCCTGGGGCTCAGCTCACCTTTATTCAGAGATGCCTCGGCACGGTCCCACAACTTTGCAATGAGGACGCTCCTTGTGTGGGGGGTGGGTTGCTGGCTGTATGGGAGATGATTCCCCACCTCTGACCAATTTCAGAATTGTTTACCCCTGGAGCAAGTGCCCTGATAGGGATTTCCTCTGTATAACTGGTGGGTTCAGGTTTTTCTTCTTTTATGGTTCAAGTTAGCTTTTATTCCTCTTTTATGTATTTATAGATATAAGCATGGAAATAATTCATTCCTATAAATACATCTGTGTGAAGGGAAGAACGTTTTTCTGTTTTATTTTTAAATTTTATTTTTTATAATTTCGAAATTTAATTTTATTTACTTTTTTATACAGCAGGTTATTATTAGTTATGTATTTTATGCATATACATGTATACAGGTCAATCTCAGTCTCCCAACTCATCCCACCACCACCACCCCATGGCTTCCCACACTTGGTGTCCATACGTTTGTTCTCTACCTGTGTGTCTCTATTTCTTCCCTGCAAACCAGTTCATCTGTACCATTTTTTAGGTTCCACATATATGCATTAATATACAATATTTGTTTTCCTCTTTCTGACTTACTTCATTCTGTATGACAGTCTCTAGATCCATCGATGTCTCTACAAATGACCCAGTTTCATTCCTTTTTATGGCCGAGTAATATTCCATTTGATATATGTACCCCATCTTTATCCATTCATCTGTCTGTGGGCATTTAGGTTGCTTCCATTACCTGGCTATTGTAAATAGTGCTGCAATGAACATTGTGGTGAATGTGCCTTTTTGATTTATGGTTTTCTCTGGGTATATGCCCAGAAGTGGGATTGCTGGATCAGATGGTAATTCTATTTCTAGCTTTTTTTAAGGAAACTCCATAGTGTTCTCCATACTGACTGTATCAATTTACATTCCCACCAATAGTGGAAGAGGGCTCCTTTTGTCCACACCCTCCCCAGAATTTGTTGTTTCTAGATTTTCTGATGATGCCGATTCTAACAGGTGTGAGGTGATACCTCATTGTAGTTTTGATTTGCATTTCTCTAATAATTAGTGCTGTTGAGCAGCTTTTCATGTGCGTCTTGGCCATCTCTGTGTCTTCTTTAAAGAAACGTCTCTTTAGATCTTCTGGCCATTTTTGTATTGGGTTGTTTGTTTTTTTAATATTAAGCTGCATGAGCTGTTTATATATACTGGACATTAAACCTTTGTCCATTGATTCGTTTGCAACGATTTTCGCCCCTTCTGAGGGATGCCTTTTTCCATTCCCGTTTTTTTAACCAAAAAAGAAAGAAAGAAAAAGAAGCAGAAAACTAATGTGCATAAAATATGCCTTTTGAAACGGTCGTTTTGAAATATGGACGTCCTTTGAATTTTTTGGTCGATATGTGACCCCAGGATTTGTTTTCAGGGCAGGTGTCATTTACAGGCCTGCAATGATTTTGAATATCAACTGACCATTAGCGCTGGGATTAAAGCTGCTGTTGTGTGAAACGGCCACAAGGTGGCAGCAGTTCTCCCTTACCAATTCTGGTTACTAGGGCAACAGAGCCTCAATGGAAGTCGTGTTCTAGATTGGAATTTAGAATGGAATGTGCCAGGAGAAAGCCCCTCAAGTTTGTCTCCCTACTTCTGGTTCGTGTTTTTAATTTAATTTTTATTTTTTATTACAGCAAGTTTGATTACAATGTTTGGCTTGTTGGAGGTGTGGAAGATGTGGTTCTTTTACACATCTACAGATGTCTGTTTTTCCTGGGATCCTTTTCCCATGTACGTTATGACAGAATGTTGAGTAGTCTTTTGGTATTCCGTACGTCTTTGGTGATTATATATGTCACCTGTGTTTGTATAAGTCTGTTAACCCCGATAGCGTAATGAAACCAATCCTCACACCTTTCCATTGGTGAACCATAAGTTTCTTTAATGAATCTGTGATTGCCCTTCTCCGTGGAAATATCTGCCCTGGTATCCATTTTTAGGTAACACCTATAAGTGATATGATATGATATGTGTCTTTCACTTTCTGACTTACTACATGTCACGTGATTACCTCTAGACTCATCTACGGTGCTGCAAATGGCATTGTGTCCTTTTTTTCCTTGCCTTCTATTCTGACTCAGCGAGGTCCATTTTCAACAATGTGATTCCCTGCGGGTTGTGGATTAGCTGACGTGGGCAGCCTTATCCTGCCGGCCAGCCCTCCCCAGGTGTGCCTGGTTGAGGTCAATATAAACAGCGCTCCAGGCAGCAATAGCCCCTGAACCTGTGCCTGACTCCATATTCTCTGCCCCGTCAGCAGTCTCGGGGCTGTGCTGGTGGGAGGGAGTGAGGGGCCACAGCTTTGTTGGTGGCCCGGTGTGAGTGGGGTTCTGCTGACCTTTCTGCAGGAGTTGCCAGGCTGCCTCCTCTAAAGAAGAGGATGTGTCACCCATACCTTCCGCTGGAATTTCTCTCCGGACAGAGGTGAGGAAGGAAAAAAGCAGTGGGGGCCGGGACAGGTGGGGTATCTCAGGCAGGACAATGGAAAGCTTCCGGAAGAGCGCCCGGGGCCAGGACCACCCTGGCTGGCCTGCAGGCACCAAGTTGGCCTGCGTGCTGTCGCTGGTGTGGCTCCACGGCCCTTCCTCTAGTCTTTCAAGCCCTTGTACATATTCAGGTGTTTTACCTGGGAAGGGTGGGAACAGTTCAGCAGCAGCTGGCCTAGGGCTCTGCACACCTTTATTCAGAGATGCCTTGGAACGGTAACCCCAGCTTTGCAATGAGGACGCTCCTTGTGGGGGGGTGGGTTGCTGGCTGTATGGGAGATGATTCCCCACCTCTGACCAATTTCAGAATTGTTTACCGCTGGAGCAAGTGCCCTGATAGGGATTTCCTCTGTATAACTGGTGGGTTCAGGTTTTTCTCCTTTTATGGTTCAAGTTAGCTTTTATTCCTCTTTTATGTATTTATAGATATAAGCATGGAAATAATTCATTCCTATAAATACATCTGTGTGAAGGGAAGAACGTTTTTCTGTTTTATTTTTAAATTTTATTTTTTATAATTTCGAAATTTAATTTTATTTACTTTTTTATACAGCAGGTTATTATTAGTTATGTATTTTATGCATATACATGTATACAGGTCAATCTCAGTCTCCCAACTCATCCCACCACCACCACCCCATGGCTTCCCACACTTGGTGTCCATACGTTTGTTCTCTACCTGTGTGTCTCTATTTCTTCCCTGCAAACCAGTTCATCTGTACCATTTTTTAGGTTCCACATATATGCATTAATATACAATATTTGTTTTCCTCTTTCTGACTTACTTCATTCTGTATGACAGTCTCTAGATCCATCGATGTCTCTACAAATGACCCAGTTTCATTCCTTTTTATGGCCGAGTAATATTCCATTTGATATATGTACCCCATCTTTATCCATTCATCTGTCTGTGGGCATTTAGGTTGCTTCCATTACCTGGCTATTGTAAATAGTGCTGCAATGAACATTGTGGTGAATGTGCCTTTTTGATTTATGGTTTTCTCTGGGTATATGCCCAGAAGTGGGATTGCTGGATCAGATGGTAATTCTATTTCTAGTTTTTTTTAAGGAAACTCCATAGTGTTCTCCATACTGACTGTATCAATTTACATTCCCACCAATAGTGGAAGAGGGCTCCTTTTGTCCACACCCTCCCCAGAATTTGTTGTTTCTAGATTTTCTGATGATGCCGATTCTAACAGGTGTGAGGTGATACCTCATTGTAGTTTTGATTTGCATTTCTCTAATAATTAGTGCTGTTGAGCAGCTTTTCATGTGCGTCTTGGCCATCTCTGTGTCTTCTTTAAAGAAACGTCTCTTTAGATCTTCTGCCCATTTTTGTATTGGGTTGTTTGTTTTTTTAATATTAAGCTGCATGAGCTGTTTATATATATTGGACATTAAACCTTTGTCCATTGATTCGTTTGCAACGATTTTCGCCCCTTCTGAGGGATGCCTTTTTCCATTCCCGTTTTTTTAACCAAAAAAGAAAGAAAGAAAAAGAAGCAGAAAACTAATGTGCATAAAATATGCCTTTTGAAACGGTCGTTTTGAAATATGGACGTCCTTTGAATTTTTTGGTCGATATGTGACCCCAGGATTTCTTTTCAGGGCAGGTGTCATTTACAGGCCTGCAATGATTTTGAATATCAACTGACCATTAGCGCTGGGATTAAAGCTGCTGTTGTGTGAAACGGCCACAAGGTGGCAGCAGTTCTCCCTTACCAATTCTGGTTACTAGGGCAACAGAGCCTCAATGGAAGTCGTGTTCTAGATTGGAATTTAGAATGGAATGTGCCAGGAGAAAGCCCCTCAAGTTTGTCTCCCTACTTCTGGTTCGTGTTTTTAATTTAATTTTTATTTTTTATTACAGCAAGTTTGATTACAATGTTTGGCTTGTTGGAGGTGTGGAAGATGTGGTTCTTTTACACATCTACAGATGTCTGTTTTTCCTGGGATCCTTTTCCCATGTACGTTATGACAGAATGTTGAGTAGTCTTTTGGTATTCCGTACGTCTTTGGTGATTATATATGTCACCTGTGTTTGTATAAGTCTGTTAACCCCGATAGCGTAATGAAACCAATCCTCACACCTTTCCATTGGTGAACCATAAGTTTCTTTAATGAATCTGTGATTGCCCTTCTCCGTGGAAATATCTGCCCTGGTATCCATTTTTAGGTAACACCTATAAGATGATATGATATGTGTCTTTCACTTTCTGACTTACTACATGTCACGTGATTACCTCTAGACTCATCTACGGTGCTGCAAATGGCATTGTGTCCTTTTTCTCCTTGCCTTCTATTCTGACTTAGCGAGGTCCATTTTCAACAATGTGATTCCCTGCGGGTTGTGGATTAGCTGACGTGGGCAGCCTTATCCTGCCGGCCGGCCCTCCCCAGGTGTGCCTGGTTGAGGTCAACATAAACAGCGCTCCAGGCAGCAATAGCCCCTGAAGCTGTGCCTGACTCCATATTCTCTGCCCCGTCAGCAGTCTCGGGGCTGTGGTGGTGGGAGGGAGTGAGGGGCCACAGCTTTGTTGGTGGCCCGGTGTGAGTGGGGTTCTGCTGACCTTTCTGCAGGAGTTGCCAGGCTGCCTCCTGTAAAGAAGAGGATGTGTCACCCATACCTTCCGCTGGAATTTCTCTCCGGACAGAGGTGAGGAAGGAAAAAAGCAGTGGGGGCCGGGACAGGTGGGGTATCTCAGGCAGGACAATGGAAAGCTTCCGGAAGAGCGCCCGGGGCCAGGACCACCCTGGCTGGCCTGCAGGCACCAAGTTGGCCTGCGTGCTGTCGCTGGTGTGGCTCCACGGCACTTCCTCTAGTCTTTCAAGCCCTTGTACATATTCAGGTGTTTTACCTGGGAAGGGTGGGAACAGTTCAGCAGCAGCTGGCCTGGGGCTCAGCTCACCTTTATTCAGAGATGCCTCGGCACGGTCCCCCAGCTTTGCAATGAGGACGCTCCTTGTGTGGGGGTTGGGTTGCTGGCTGTATGGGAGATGATTCCCCACCTCTGACCAATTTCAGAATTGTTTACCGCTGGAGCAAGTGCCCTGATAGCGTTTTCCTCTGTATAACTGGTGGGTTCAGGTTTTTCTCCTTTTATGGTCCAAGTTAGCTTTTATTCCTCTATTATGTATTTATAGATATAAGCATGGAAATAATTCATTCCTATAAATACATCTGTGTGAAGGGAAGAACTTTTTTCTCTTTTATTTTTAACTTTTATTTTTTATAATTTTGAAATTTAATTTTATTTACTTTTTTATACAGCAGGTCATTATTAGTTATGTATTTTATGCATATACATGTATACAGGTCAATCTCAATCTCCCAACTCATCCCACCACCACCACCCCATGGCTTCCCACACTTGGTGTCCATACGGTTGTTCTCTACCTGTGTGTCTCTATTTCTTCCCTGCAAACCAGTTCATCTGTACCATTTTTTAGGTTCCACATATATGCATTAATATACAATATTTGTTTTCCTCCTTCTGACTTACTTCATTCTGTATGACAGTCACTAGATCCATTGATGTCTCTACAAATGACCCAGTTTCATTCCTTTTGATGGCCGAGTAATATTCCATTTTATATATGTACCCCAATTTTATCCGTTCATCTGTCTGTGGGCATTTAGGTTTCTTCCATTACCTGGCTGTTGTAAATAGTGCTGCAATGAACATTGTGGTGAATGTGCCTTTTTGATTTATGGTTTTCTCTGGGTATATGCCCAGAAGTGGGATTGCTGGATCAGATGGTAATTCTATTTCTAGTTTTTTTTAAGGAAACTCCATAGTGTTCTCCATACTGACTGTATCAATTTACATTCCCACCAATAGTGGAAGAGGGCTCCTTTTGTCCACACCCTCCCCAGAATTTGTTGTTTCTAGATTTTCTGATGATGCCGATTCTAACAGGTGTGAGGTGATACCTCATTGTAGTTTTGATTTGCATTTCTCTAATAATTAGTGCCGTTGAGCAGCTTTTCATGTGCGTCTTGGCCATCTCTGTGTCTTCTTTAAAGAAACGTCTCTTTAGATCTTCTGCCCATTTTTGTATTGGGTTGTTTGTTTTTTAATATGAAGCTGCATGAGCTGTTTATATATATTGGAGATTAAACCTTTGTCCATTGATTCGTTTGCAACGATTTTCGCCCCTTCTGCGGGATGCCTTTTTCCATTCCCGTTTTTTTAACCAAAAAAAAAGAAAGAAAAAGAAGCAGAAAACTAATGTGCATAAAATATGCCTTTTGAAACGGTCGTTTTGAAATATGGATGTCCTTTGAATTTTTTGGTCGATATGTGACCCCAGGATTTGTTTTCAGGGCAGGTGTCATTTACCGGCCTGCAATGATTTTGAATATCAACTGACCATTAGCGCTGGGATTAAAGCTGCTGTTGTGTGAAACGGCCACAAGGTGGCAGCAGTTCTCCCTTACCAATTCTGGTTACTAGGGCAACAGAGCCTCAATGGAAGTCGTGTTCTAGATTGGAATTTAGAATGGAATGTGCCAGGAGAAAGCCCCTCAAGTTTGTCTCCCTACTTCTGGTTCGTGTTTTTAATTTAATTTTTATTTTTTATTACAGCAAGTTTGATTACAATGTTTGGCTTGTTGGAGGTGTGGAAGATGTGGTTCTTTTACACATCTACAGATGTCTGTTTTTCCTAGGATCCTTTTCCCACGTACGTTATGACAGAATGTTGAGTAGTCTTTTCGTATTCGGTAGGTCTTTGGTGATTATATATGTCACCTGTGTTTGTATAAGTCTGTTAACCCCGATATCGTAATGAAACCAATCCTCACACCTTTCCATTGGTGAACCATAAGTTTGTTTAATGAATCTGTGATTGCCCTCCTCCGTGGAAATATCTGCCCTGGTATCCATTTTTAGGTAACACCTATAAGTGATATGACATGATATGTGTCTTTCACTTTCTGACTTACTACATGTCACGTGATTACCTCTAGACTCATCTACGGTGCTGCAAATGGCATTGTGTCCTTTTTCTCCTTGCCTTCTATTCTGACTTAGCGAGGTCCATTTTCAACAATGTGATTCCCTGCGGGTTGTGGATTAGCTGACGTGGGCAGCCTTATCCTGCCCGCCGGCCCTCCCCAGGTGTGCCTGGTTGAGGTCAATATAAACAGCGCTCCAGGCAGCAATAGCCCCTGAAGCTGTGCCTGCCTCCATATTCTCTGCCCCGTCAGCAGTCTCGGGGCTGTGCTGGTGGGAGGGAGTGAGGGGCCACAGCTTTGTTGGTGGCCCGGTGTGAGTGGGGTTCTGCTGACCTTTCTGCAGGAGTTGCCAGGCTGCCTCCTGTAAAGAAGAGGATGTGTCACCCATACCTTCCGCTGGAATTTCTCTCCGGACAGAGGTGAGGAAGGAAAAAAGCAGTGGGGGCCGGGACAGGTGGGGTATCTCAGGCAGGACAATGGAAAGCTTCCGGAAGAGCGCCCGGGGCCAGGACCACCCTGGCTGGCCTGCAGGCACCAAGTTGGCCTGCGTGCTGTCGCTGGTGTTGCTCCACGGCCCTTCCTCTAGTCTTTCAAGCCCTTGTACATATTCAGGTGTTTTACCTGGGAAGGGTGGGAACAGTTCAGCAGCAGCTGGCCTGGGGCTCAGCTCACCTTTATTCAGAGATGCCTCGGCACAGTCCCCCAGCTTTGCAATGAGGCCGCTCCTTGTGTGGGGGTTGGGTTGCTGGCTGTATGGGAGATGATTCCCCACCTCTGACCAATTTCAGAATTGTTTACCGCTGGAGCAAGTGCCCTGATAGCGTTTTCCTCTGTATAACTGGTGGGTTCAGGTTTTTCTCCTTTTATGGTCCAAGTTAGCTTTTATTCCTCTATTATGTATTTATAGATATAAGCATGGAAATAATTCATTCCTATAAATACATCTGTGTGAAGGGAAGAACTTTTTTCTCTTTTATTTTTAACTTTTATTTTTTAAAATTTTGAAATTTAATTTTATTTACTTTTTTATACAGCAGGTTATTATTAGTTATGTATTTTATGCATATACATGTATACAGGTCAATCTCAATCTCCCAACTCATCCCACCACCACAACCCCATGGCTTCCCACACTTGGTGTCCATACGTTTGTTCTCTACCTGTGTGTCTCTATTTCTTCCCTGCAAACCAGTTCATCTGTACCATTTTTTAGGTTCCACATATATGCATTAATATACAATATTTGTTTTCCTCTTTCTGACTTACTTCATTCTGTATGACAGTCTCTAGATCCATCGATGTCTCTACAAATGACCCAGTTTCATTCCTTTTTATGGCCGAGTAATATTGCATTTGATATATGTACCCCATTTTTATCCATTCATCTGTCTGTGGGCATTTAGGTTGCTTCCATTACCTGGCTATTGTAAATAGTGCTGCAATGAACATTGTGTTGAATATGCCTTTTTGATTTATGGTTTTCTCTGGGTATATGCCCAGAAGTGGGATTGCTGGATCAGATGGTAATTCTATTTCTAGTTTTTTTAAGGAAACTCCATAGTGTTCTCCATAGTGACTGTATCAATTTACATTCCCACCAATAGTGGAAGAGGGCTCCTTTTGTCCACACCCTCCCCAGAATTTGTTGTTTGTAGAGTTTCTGATGATGCCGATTCTAACAGTTGTGAGGTGATACGTCATTTTAGTTTTGATTTGCATTTCTCTAATAATTAGTGCTGTTGAGCAGCTTTTCATGTGCGTCTTGGCCATCTCTGTGTCTTCTTTAAAGAAACGTCTCTTTAGATCTTCTGCCCATTTTTGTATTGGGTTGTTTGTTTTTTTAATATTAAGCTGCATGAGCTGTTTATATATATTGGACATTAAACCTTTGTCCATTGATTCGTTTGCAACGATTTTCGCCCCTTCTGAGGGATGCCTTTTTCCATTCCCGTTTTTTTAACCAAAAAAGAAAGAAAGAAAAAGAAGCAGAAAACTAATGTGCATAAAATATGCCTTTTGAAACGGTCGTTTTGAAATATGGACGTCCTTTGAATTTTTTGGTCGATATGTGACCCCAGGATTTGTTTTCAGGGCAGGTGTCATTTACAGGCCTGCAATGATTTTGAATATCAACTGACCATTAGCGCTGGGATTAAAGCTGCTGTTGTGTGAAACGGCCACAAGGTGGCAGCAGTTCTCCCTTACCAATTCTGGTTACTAGGGCAACAGAGCCTCAATGGAAGTCGTGTTCTAGATTGGAATTTAGAATGGAATGTGCCAGGAGAAAGCCCCTCAAGTTTGTCTCCCTACTTCTGGTTCGTGTTTTTAATTTAATTTTTATTTTTTATTACAGCAAGTTTGATTACCATGTTTGGCTTGTTGGAGGTGTGGAAGACGTGGTTCTTTTACACATATACAGATGTCTGTTTTTCCTGGGATCCTTTTCCCATGTACGTTATGACAGAATGTTGAGTAGTCTTTTGGTATTCCGTACTTCTTTGGTGATTATATATGTCACCTGTGTTTGTGTAAGTCTGTTAACCCCGATATCGTAATGAAACCAATCCTCACAGCTTTCCATTGGTGAACCTTAAGTTTGTTTAATGAATCTGTGATTGCCCTTCTCCGTGGAAATATCTGCCCTGGTATCCATTTTTAGGTAACACCTATAAGTGATATGATATGATATGTGTCTTTCACTTTCTGACTTACTACATGTCACGTGATTACCTCTAGACTCATCTACGGTGCTGCAAATGGCATTGTGTCCTTTTTTTCCTTGCCTTCTATTCTGACTTAGCGAGGTCCATTTTCAACAATGTGATTCCCTGCGGGTTGTGGATTAGCTGACGTGGGCAGCCTTATTCTGCCGGCCGGCCCTCCCCAGGTGTGCCTGGTTGAGGTCAATATAAACAGCGCTCCAGGCAGCAATAGCCCCTGAAGCTCTGCCTGACTCCATATTCTCTGCCCCGTCAGCAGTCTCGGGGCTGTGCTGGTGGGAGGGAGTGAGGGGCCACAGCTTTGTTGGTGGCCCGGTGTGAGTGGGGTTCTGCTGACCTTTCTGCAGGAGTTGCCAGGCTGCCTCCTGTAAAGAAGAGGATGTGTCACCCATACCTTCTGCTGGAATTTCTCTCCGGACAGAGGTGAGGAAGGAAAAAAGCAGTGGGGGCCGGGACAGGTGGGGTATCTCAGGCAGGACAATGGAAAGCTTCCGGAAGAGCGCCCGGGGCCAGGACCACCCTGGCTGGCCTGCAGGCACCAAGTTGGCCTGCGTGCTGTCGCTGGTGTGGCTCCACGGCCCTTCCTCTAGTCTTTCAAGCCCTTGTACATATTCAGGTGTTTTACCTGGGAAGGGTGGGAACAGTTCAGCAGCAGCTGGCCTAGGGCTCTGCACACCTTTATTCAGAGATGCCTCGGCACGGACCCCCAGCTTTGCAATGAGGACGCTCCTTGTGGGGGGGTGGGTTGCTGGCTGTATGGGAGATGATTCCCCACCTCTGACCAATTTCAGAATTGTTTACCGCTCGAGCAAGTGCCCTGATAGGGATTTCCTCTGTATAACTGGTGGGTTCAGGTTTTTCTTCTTTTATGGTTCAAGTTAGCTTTTATTCCTCTTTTATGTATTTATAGATATAAGCATGGAAATAATTCATTCCTATAAATACATCTGTGTGAAGGGAAGAACGTTTTTCTGTTTTATTTTTAAATTTTATTTTTTATAATTTCGAAATTTAATTTTATTTACTTTTTTATACAGCAGGTTATTATTAGTTATGTATTTTATGCATATACACGTATACAGGTCAATCTCAGTCTCCCAACTCATCCCACCACCACCACCCCATGGCTTCCCACACTTGGTGTCCATACGTTTGTTCTCTACCTGTGTGTCTCTATTTCTTCCCTGCAAACCAGTTCATCTGTACCATTTTTTAGGTTCCACATATATGCATTAATATACAATATTTGTTTTCCTCTTTCTGACTTACTTCATTCTGTATGACAGTCTCTAGATCCATCGATGTCTCTACAAATGACCCAGTTTCATTCCTTTTGATGGCCGAGTAATATTCCATTTGATATATGTACCCCATCTTTATCCATTCATCTGTCTGTGGGCATTTAGGTTGCTTCCATTACCTGGCTATTGTAAATAGTGCTGCAATGAACATTGTGGTGAATGTGCCTTTTTGATTTATGGTTTTCTCTGGGTATATGCCCAGAAGTGGGATTGCTGGATCAGATGGTAATTCTATTTCTAGTTTTTTTTAAGGAAACTCCATAGTGTTCTCCATACTGACTGTATCAATTTACATTCCCACCAATAGTGGAAGAGGGCTCCTTTTGTCCACACCCTCCCCAGAATTTGTTGTTTCTAGATTTTCTGATGATGCCGATTCTAACAGGTGTGAGGTGATACCTCATTGTAGTTTTGATTTGCATTTCTCTAATAATTAGTGCTGTTGAGCAGCTTTTCATGTGCGTCTTGGCCATCTCTGTGTCTTCTTTAAAGAAACGTCTCTTTTGATCTTCTGCCCATTTTTGTATTGGGTTGTTTGTTTTTTTAATATTAAGCTGCATGAGCTGTTTATATATATTGGACATTAAACCTTTGTCCATTGATTCGTTTGCAACGATTTTCGCCCCTTCTGAGGGATGCCTTTTTCCATTCCCGTTTTTTTAACCAAAAAAGAAAGAAAGAAAAAGAAGCAGAAAACTAATGTGCATAAAATATGCCTTTTGAAACGGTCGTTTTGAAATATGGACGTCCTTTGAATTTTTTGGTCGATATGTGACCCCAGGATTTGTTTTCAGGGCAGGTGTCATTTACAGGCCTGCAATGATTTTGAATATCAACTGACCATTAGCGCTGGGATTAAAGCTGCTGTTGTGTGAAACGGCCACAAGGTGGCAGCAGTTCTCCCTTACCAATTCCGGTTACTAGGGCAACAGAGCCTCAATGGAAGTCGTGTTCTAGATTGGAATTTAGAATGGAATGTGCCAGGAGAAAGCCCCTCAAGTTTGTCTCCCTACTTCTGGTTCGTGTTTTTAATTTAATTTTTATTTTTTATTACAGCAAGTTTGATTACAATGTTTGGCTTGTTGGAGGTGTGGAAGATGTGGTTCTTTTACACATATACAGATGTCTGTTTTTCCTGGGATCCTTTTCCCATGTACGTTATGACAGAATGTTGAGTAGTCTTTTGGTATTCCGTACTTCTTTGGTGATTATATATGTCACCTGTGTTTGTGTAAGTCTGTTAACCCCGATATCGTAATGAAACCAATCCTCACAGCTTTCCATTGGTGAACCTTAAGTTTGTTTAATGAATCTGTGATTGCCCTTCTCCGTGGAAATATCTGCCCTGGTATCCATTTTTAGGTAACACCTATAAGTGATATGATATGATATGTGTCTTTCACTTTCTGACTTACTACATGTCACGTGATTACCTCTAGACTCATCTACGGTGCTGCAAATGGCATTGTGTCCTTTTTTTCCTTGCCTTCTATTCTGACTTAGCGAGGTCCATTTTCAACAATGTGATTCCCTGCGGGTTGTGGATTAGCTGACGTGGGCAGCCTTATTCTGCCGGCCGGCCCTCCCCAGGTGTGCCTGTTTGAGGTCAATATAAACAGCGCTCCAGGCAGCAATAGCCCCTGAAGCTCTGCCTGACTCCATATTCTCTGCCCCGTCAGCAGTCTCGGGGCTGTGCTGGTGGGAGGGAGTGAGGGGCCACAGCTTTGTTGGTGGCCCGGTGTGAGTGGGGTTCTGCTGACCTTTCTGCAGGAGTTGCCAGGCTGCCTCCTGTAAAGAAGAGGATGTGTCACCCATACCTTCTGCTGGAATTTCTCTCCGGACAGAGGTGAGGAAGGAAAAAAGCAGTGGGGGCCGGGACAGGTGGGGTATCTCAGGCAGGACAATGGAAAGCTTCCGGAAGAGCGCCCGGGGCCAGGACCACCCTGGCTGGCCTGCAGGCACCAAGTTGGCCTGCGTGCTGTCGCTGGTGTGGCTCCACGGCCCTTCCTCTAGTCTTTCAAGCCCTTGTACATATTCAGGTGTTTTACCTGGGAAGGGTGGGAACAGTTCAGCAGCAGCTGGCCTAGGGCTCTGCACACCTTTATTCAGAGATGCCTCGGCACGGACCCCCAGCTTTGCAATGAGGACGCTCCTTGTGGGGGGGGTGGGTTGCTGGCTGTATGGGAGATGATTCCCCACCTCTGACCAATTTCAGAATTGTTTACCGCTCGAGCAAGTGCCCTGATAGGGATTTCCTCTGTATAACTGGTGGGTTCAGGTTTTTCTTCTTTTATGGTTCAAGTTAGCTTTTATTCCTCTTTTATGTATTTATAGATATAAGCATGGAAATAATTCATTCCTATAAATACATCTGTGTGAAGGGAAGAACGTTTTTCTGTTTTATTTTTAAATTTTATTTTTTATAATTTCGAAATTTAATTTTATTTACTTTTTTATACAGCAGGTTATTATTAGTTATGTATTTTATGCATATACACGTATACAGGTCAATCTCAGTCTCCCAACTCATCCCACCACCACCACCCCATGGCTTCCCACACTTGGTGTCCATACGTTTGTTCTCTACCTGTGTGTCTCTATTTCTTCCCTGCAAACCAGTTCATCTGTACCATTTTTTAGGTTCCACATATATGCATTAATATACAATATTTGTTTTCCTCTTTCTGACTTACTTCATTCTGTATGACAGTCTCTAGATCCATCGATGTCTCTACAAATGACCCAGTTTCATTCCTTTTTATGGCCGAGTAATATTCCATTTGATATATGTACCCCATCTTTATCCATTCATCTGTCTGTGGGCATTTAGGTTGCTTCCATTACCTGGCTATTGTAAATAGTGCTGCAATGAACATTGTGGTGAATGTGCCTTTTTGATTTATGGTTTTCTCTGGGTATATGCCCAGAAGTGGGATTGCTGGATCAGATGGTAATTCTATTTCTAGTTTTTTTTAAGGAAACTCCATAGTGTTCTCCATACTGACTGTATCAATTTACATTCCCACCAATAGTGGAAGAGGGCTCCTTTTGTCCACACCCTCCCCAGAATTTGTTGTTTGTAGATTTTCTGATGATGCCGATTCTAACAGGTGTGAGGTGATACCTCATTGTAGTTTTGATTTGCATTTCTCTAATAATTAGTGCTGTTGAGCAGCTTTTCATGTGCGTCTTGGCCATCTCTGTGTCTTCTTTAAAGAAACGTCTCTTTAGATCTTCTGCCCATTTTTGTATTGGGTTGTTTGTTTTTTTAATATTAAGCTGCATGAGCTGTTTATATATATTGGACATTAAACCTTTGTCCATTGATTCGTTTGCAACGATTTTCGCCCCTTCTGAGGGATGCCTTTTTCCATTCCCGTTTTTTTAACCAAAAAAGAAAGAAAGAAAAAGAAGCAGAAAACTAATGTGCATAAAATATGCCTTTTGAAACGGTCGTTTTGAAATATGGACGTCCTTTGAATTTTTTGGTCGATATGTGACCCCAGGATTTGTTTTCAGGGCAGGTGTCATTTACAGGCCTGCAATGATTTTGAATATCAACTGACCATTAGCGCTGGGATTAAAGCTGCTGTTGTGTGAAACGGCCACAAGGTGGCAGCAGTTCTCCCTTACCAATTCCGGTTACTAGGGCAACAGAGCCTCAATGGAAGTCGTGTTCTAGATTGGAATTTAGAATGGAATGTGCCAGGAGAAAGCCCCTCAAGTTTGTCTCCCTACTTCTGGTTCGTGTTTTTAATTTAATTTTTATTTTTTATTACAGCAAGTTTGATTACAATGTTTGGCTTGTTGGAGGTGTGGAAGATGTGGTTCTTTTACACATATACAGATGTCTGTTTTTCCTGGGATCCTTTTCCCATGTACGTTATCACAGAATGTTGAGTAGTCTTTTGCTATTCCGTAGGTCTTTGGTGATTATATATGTCACCTGTGTTTGTATAAGTCTGTTAACCCCGATATCGTAATGAAACCAATCCTCACACCTTTCCATTGGTGAACCATAAGTTTGTTTAATGAATCTGTGATTGCCCTTCTCCGTGGAAATATCTGCCCTGGTATCCATTTTTAGGTAACACCTATAAGTGATATGATATGATATGTGTCTTTCACTTTCTGACTTACTACATGTCACGTGATTACCTCTAGACTCATCTACGGTGCTGCAAATGGCATTGTGTCCTTTTTTTCCTTGCCTTCTATTCTGACTTAGCGAGGTCCATTTTCAACAATGTGATTCCCTGCGGGTTGTGGATTAGCTGACGTGGGCAGCCTTATTCTGCCGGCCGGCCCTCCCCAGGTGTGCCTGGTTGAGGTCAATATAAACAGCGCTCCAGGCAGCCATAGCCCCTGAAGCTCTGCCTGACTCCATATTCTCTGCCCCGTCAGCAGTCTCGGGACTGTGCTGGTGGGAGGGAGTGAGGGGCCACAGCTTTGTTGGTGGCCCGGTGTGAGTGGGGTTCTGCTGACCTTTCTGCAGGAGTTGCCAGGCTGCCTCCTGTAAAGAAGAGGATGTGTCACCCATACCTTCTGCTGGAATTTCTCTCCGGACAGAGGTGAGGAAGGAAAAAAGCAGTGGGGGCCGGGACAGGTGGGGTATCTCAGGCAGGACAATGGAAAGCTTCCGGAAGAGCGCCCGGGGCCAGGACCACCCTGGCTGGCCTGCAGGCACCAAGTTGGCCTGCGTGCTGTCGCTGGTGTGGCTCCACGGCCCTTCCTCTAGTCTTTCAAGCCCTTGTACATATTCAGGTGTTTTACCTGGGAAGGGTGGGAACAGTTCAGCAGCAGCTGGCCTAGGGCTCTGCACACCTTTATTCAGAGATGCCTCGGCACGGACCCCCAGCTTTGCAATGAGGACGCTCCTTGTGGGGGGGTGGGTTGCTGGCTGTATGGGAGATGATTCCCCACCTCTGACCAATTTCAGAATTGTTTACCGCTCGAGCAAGTGCCCTGATAGGGATTTCCTCTGTATAACTGGTGGGTTCAGGTTTTTCTTCTTTTATGGTTCAAGTTAGCTTTTATTCCTCTTTTATGTATTTATAGATATAAGCATGGAAATAATTCATTCCTATAAATACATCTGTGTGAAGGGAAGAACGTTTTTCTGTTTTATTTTTAAATTTTATTTTTTATAATTTCGAAATTTAATTTTATTTACTTTTTTATACAGCAGGTTATTATTAGTTATGTATTTTATGCATATACACGTATACAGGTCAATCTCAGTCTCCCAACTCATCCCACCACCACCACCCCATGGCTTCCCACACTTGGTGTCCATACGTTTGTTCTCTACCTGTGTGTCTCTATTTCTTCCCTGCAAACCAGTTCATCTGTACCATTTTTTAGGTTCCACATATATGCATTAATATACAATATTTGTTTTCCTCTTTCTGACTTACTTCATTCTGTATGACAGTCTCTAGATCCATCGATGTCTCTACAAATGACCCAGTTTCATTCCTTTTTATGGCCGAGTAATATTCCATTTGATATATGTACCCCATCTTTATCCATTCATCTGTCTGTGGGCATTTAGGTTGCTTCCATTACCTGGCTATTGTAAATAGTGCTGCAATGAACATTGTGGTGAATGTGCCTTTTTGATTTATGGTTTTCTCTGGGTATATGCCCAGAAGTGGGATTGCTGGATCAGATGGTAATTCTATTTCTAGTTTTTTTTAAGGAAACTCCATAGTGTTCTCCATACTGACTGTATCAATTTACATTCCCACCAATAGTGGAAGAGGGCTCCTTTTGTCCACACCCTCCCCAGAATTTGTTGTTTCTAGATTTTCTGATGATGCCGATTCTAACAGGTGTGAGGTGATACCTCATTGTAGTTTTGATTTGCATTTCTCTAATAATTAGTGCTGTTGAGCAGCTTTTCATGTGCGTCTTGGCCATCTCTGTGTCTTCTTTAAAGAAACGTCTCTTTAGATCTTCTGCCCATTTTTGTATTGGGTTGTTTGTTTTTTTAATATTAAGCTGCATGAGCTGTTTATATATATTGGACATTAAACCTTTGTCCATTGATTCGTTTGCAACGATTTTCGCCCCTTCTGAGGGATGCCTTTTTCCATTCCCGTTTTTTTAACCAAAAAAGAAAGAAAGAAAAAGAAGCAGAAGACTAATGTGCATAAAATATGCCTTTTGAAACGGTCGTCTTGAAATATGGACGTCCTTTGAATTTTTTGGTCGATATGTGACCCCAGGATTTGTTTTCAGGGCAGGTGTCATTTACAGGCCTGCAATGATTTTGAATATCAACTGACCATTAGCGCTGGGATTAAAGCTGCTGTTGTGTGAAACGGCCACAAGGTGGCAGCAGTTCTCCCTTACCAATTCTGGTTACTAGGGCAACAGAGCCTCAATGGAAGTCGTGTTCTAGATTGGAATTTAGAATGGAATGTGCCAGGAGAAAGCCCCTCAAGTTTGTCTCCCTACTTCTGGTTCGTGTTTTTAATTTAATTTTTATTTTTTATTACAGCAAGTTTGATTACAATGTTTGGCTTGTTGGAGGTGTGGAAGATGTGGTTCTTTTACACATATACAGATGTCTGTTTTTCCTGGGATCCTTTTCCCATGTACGTTATCACAGAATGTTGAGTAGTCTTTTGGTATTCCGTAGGTCTTTGGTGATTATATATGTCACCTGTGTTTGTATAAGTCTGTTAACCCCGATATCGTAATGAAACCAATCCTCACAGCTTTCCATTGGTGAACCATAAGTTTGTTTAATGAATCTGTGATTGCCCTTCTCCGTGGAAATATCTGCCCTGGTATCCATTTTTAGGTAACACCTATAAGTGATATGACATGATATGTGTCTTTCACTTTCTGACTTACTACATGTCACGTGATTACCTCTAGACTCATCTACGGTGCTGCAAATGGCATTGTGTCCTTTTTTTCCTTGCCTTCTATTCTGACTTAGCGAGGTCCATTTTCAACAATGTGATTCCCTGCGGGTTGTGGATTAGCTGACGTGGGCAGCCTTATTCTGCCGGCCGGCCCTCCCCAGGTGTGCCTGGTTGAGGTCAATATAAACAGCGCTCCAGGCAGCAATAGCCCCTGAAGCTCTGCCTGACTCCATATTCTCTGCCCCGTCAGCAGTCTCGGGGCTGTGCTGGTGGGAGGGAGTGAGGGGCCACAGCTTTGTTGGTGGCCCGGTGTGAGTGGGGTTCTGCTGACCTTTCTGCAGGAGTTGCCAGGCTGCCTCCTGTAAAGAAGAGGATGTGTCACCCATACCTTCTGCTGGAATTTCTCTCCGGACAGAGGTGAGGAAGGAAAAAAGCAGTGGGGGCCGGGACAGGTGGGGTATCTCAGGCAGGACAATGGAAAGCTTCCGGAAGAGCGCCCGGGGCCAGGACCACCCTGGCTGGCCTGCAGGCACCAAGTTGGCCTGCGTGCTGTCGCTGGTGTGGCTCCACGGCCCTTCCTCTAGTCTTTCAAGCCCTTGTACATATTCAGGTGTTTTACCTGGGAAGGGTGGGAACAGTTCAGCAGCAGCTGGCCTAGGGCTCTGCACACCTTTATTCAGAGATGCCTCGGCACGGACCCCCAGCTTTGCAATGAGGACGCTCCTTGTGGGGGGGTGGGTTGCTGGCTGTATGGGAGATGATTCCCCACCTCTGACCAATTTCAGAATTGTTTACCGCTCGAGCAAGTGCCCTGATAGGGATTTCCTCTGTATAACTGGTGGGTTCAGGTTTTTCTTCTTTTATGGTTCAAGTTAGCTTTTATTCCTCTTTTATGTATTTATAGATATAAGCATGGAAATAATTCATTCCTATAAATACATCTGTGTGAAGGGAAGAACGTTTTTCTGTTTTATTTTTAAATTTTATTTTTTATAATTTCGAAATTTAATTTTATTTACTTTTTTATACAGCAGGTTATTATTAGTTATGTATTTTATGCATATACACGTATACAGGTCAATCTCAGTCTCCCAACTCATCCCACCACCACCACCCCATGGCTTCCCACACTTGGTGTCCATACGTTTGTTCTCTACCTGTGTGTCTCTATTTCTTCCCTGCAAACCAGTTCATCTGTACCATTATTTAGGTTCCACATATATGCATTAATATACAATAATTGTTTTCCTCTTTCTGACTTACTTCATTCTGTATGACAGTCTCTAGATCCATCGATGTCTCTACAAATGACCCAGTTTCATTCCTTTTGATGGCCGAGTAATATTCCATTTGATATATGTACCCCATCTTTATCCATTCATCTGTCTGTGGGCATTTAGGTTGCTTCCATTACCTGGCTATTGTAAATAGTGCTGCAATGAACATTGTGGTGAATGTGCCTTTTTGATTTATGGTTTTCTCTGGGTATATGCCCAGAAGTGGGATTGCTGGATCAGATGGTAATTCTATTTCTAGTTTTTTTTAAGGAAACTCCATAGTGTTCTCCATACTGACTGTATCAATTTACATTCCCACCAATAGTGGAAGAGGGCTCCTTTTGTCCACACCCTCCCCAGAATTTGTTGTTTCTAGATTTTCTGATGATGCCGATTCTAACAGGTGTGAGGTGATACCTCATTGTAGTTTTGATTTGCATTTCTCTAATAATTAGTGCTGTTGAGCAGCTTTTCATGTGCGTCTTGGCCATCTCTGTGTCTTCTTTAAAGAAACGTCTCTTTAGATCTTCTGCCCATTTTTGTATTGGGTTGTTTGTTTTTTTAATATTAAGCTGCATGAGCTGTTTATATATATTGGACATTAAACCTTTGTCCATTGATTCGTTTGCAACGATTTTCGCCCCTTCTGAGGGATGCCTTTTTCCATTCCCGTTTTTTTAACCAAAAAAGAAAGAAAGAAAAAGAAGCAGAAAACTAATGTGCATAAAATATGCCTTTTGAAACGGTCGTTTTGAAATATGGACGTCCTTTGAATTTTTTGGTCGATATGTGACCCCAGGATTTCTTTTCAGGGCAGGTGTCATTTACAGGCCTGCAATGATTTTGAATATCAACTGACCATTAGCGCTGGGATTAAAGCTGCTGTTGTGTGAAACGGCCACAAGGTGGCAGCAGTTCTCCCTTACCAATTCTGGTTACTAGGGCAACAGAGCCTCAATGGAAGTCGTGTTCTAGATTGGAATTTAGAATGGAATGTGCCAGGAGAAAGCCCCTCAAGTTTGTCTCCCTACTTCTGGTTCGTGTTTTTAATTTAATTTTTATTTTTTATTACAGCAAGTTTGATTACAATGTTTGGCTTGTTGGAGGTGTGGAAGATGTGGTTCTTTTACACATATACAGATGTCTGTTTTTCCTGGGATCCTTTTCCCATGTACGTTATCACAGAATGTTGAGTAGTCTTTTGGTATTCCGTAGGTCTTTGGTGATTATATATGTCACCTGTGTTTGTATAAGTCTGTTAACCCCGATATCGTAATGAAACCAATCCTCACAGCTTTCCATTGGTGAACCATAAGTTTGTTTAATGAATCTGTGATTGCCCTTCTCCGTGGAAATATCTGCCCTGGTATCCATTTTTAGGTAACACCTATAAGTGATATGACATGATATGTGTCTTTCACTTTCTGACTTACTACATGTCACGTGATTACCTCTAGACTCATCTACGGTGCTGCAAATGGCATTGTGTCCTTTTTTTCCTTGCCTTCTATTCTGACTTAGCGAGGTCCATTTTCAACAATGTGATTCCCTGCGGGTTGTGGATTAGCTGACGTGGGCAGCCTTATTCTGCCGGCCGGCCCTCCCCAGGTGTGCCTGGTTGAGGTCAATATAAACAGCGCTCCAGGCAGCAATAGCCCCTGAACCTGTGCCTGACTCCATATTCTCTGCCCCGTCAGCAGTCTCGGGGCTGTGCTGGTGGGAGGGACTGAGGGGCCACAGCTTTGTTGGTGGCCCGGTGTGAGTGGGGTTCTGCTGACCTTTCTGCAGGAGTTGCCAGGCTGCCTCCTGTAAAGAAGAGGATGTGTCACCCATACCTTCCGCTGGAATTTCTCTCCGGACAGAGGTGAGGAAGGAAAAAAGCAGTGGGGGCCGGGACAGGTGGGGTATCTCAGGCAGGACAATGGAAAGCTTCCGGAAGAGCGCCCGGGGCCAGGACCACCCTGGCTGGCCTGCAGGCACCAAGGTGGCCTGCGTGCTGTCGCTGGTGTGGCTCCACGGCCCTTCCTCTAGTCTTTCAAGCCCTTGTACATATTCAGGTGTTTTACCTGGGAAGGGTGGGAACAGTTCAGCAACAGCTGGCCTGGGGCTCAGCTCACCTTTATTCAGAGATGCCTCGGCACAGTCCCCCAGCTTTGCAATGAGGACGCTCCTTGTGTGGGGGTTGGGTTGCTGGCTGTATGGGAGATGATTCCCCACCTCTGACCAATTTCAGAATTGTTTACCGCTGGAGCAAGTGCCCTGATAGCGTTTTCCTCTGTATAACTGGTGGGTTCAGGTTTTTCTCCTTTTATGGTCCAAGTTAGCTTTTATTCCTCTATTATGTATTTATAGATATAAGCATGGAAATAATTCATTCCTATAAATACATCTGTGTGAAGGGAAGAACTTTTTTCTCTTTTATTTTTAAATTTTATTTTTTATAATTTTGAAATTTAATTTTATTTACTTTTTTATACAGCAGGTTATTATTAGTTATGTATTTTATGCATATACATGTATACAGGTCAATCTCAATCTCCCAACTCATCCCACCACCACCACCCCATGGCTTCCCACACTTGGTGTCCATACGGTTGTTCTCTACCTGTGTGTCTCTATTTCTTACCTGCAAACCAGTTCATCTGTACCATTTTTTAGGTTCCACATATATGCATTAATATACAATATTTGTTTTCCTCCTTCTGACTTACTTCATTCTGTATGACAGTCACTAGATCCATTGATGTCTCTACAAATGACCCAGTTTCATTCCTTTTGATGGCCGAGTAATATTCCATTTTATATATGTACCCCAATTTTATCCGTTCATCTGTCTGTGGGCATTTAGGTTGCTTCCATTACCTGGCTGTTGTAAATAGTGCTGCAATGAACATTGTGGTGAATGTGCCTTTTTGATTTATGGTTTTCTCTGGGTATATGCCCAGAAGTGGGATTGCTGGATCAGATGGTAATTCTATTTCTAGTTTTTTTTAAGGAAACTCCATAGTGTTCTCCATACTGACTGTATCAATTTACATTCCCACCAATAGTGGAAGAGGGCTCCTTTTGTCCACACCCTCCCCAGAATTTGTTGTTTGTAGATTTTCTGATGATGCCGATTCTAACAGGTGTGAGGTGATACCTCATTGTAGTTTTGATTTGCATTTCTCTAATAATTAGTGCTGTTGAGCAGCTTTTCATGTGCGTCTTGGCCATCTCTGTGTCTTCTTTGAAGAAACGTCTCTTTAGATCTTCTGCCCATGTTTGTATTGGGTTGTTTGTTTTTTTAATATTAAGCTGCATGAGCTGTTTATATATATTGGAGATTAAACCTTTGTCCATTGATTCGTTTGCAACTATTTTCGCCCCTTCTGAGGGATGCCTTTTTCCATTCCCGTTTTTTTAACCAAAAAAGAAAGAAAGAAAAAGAAGCAGAAAACTAATGTGCATAAAATATGCCTTTTGAAACGGTCGTTTTGAAATATGGACGTCCTTTGAATTTTTTGGTCGATATGTGACCCCAGGATTTGTTTTCAGGGCAGGTGTCATTTACAGGCCTGCAATGATTTTGAATATCAACTGACCATTAGCGCTGGGATTAAAGCTGCTGTTGTGTGAAACGGCCACAAGGTGGCAGCAGTTCTCCCTTACCAATTCTGGTTACTAGGGCAACAGAGCCTCAATGGAAGTCGTGTTCTAGATTGGAATTTAGAATGGAATGTGCCAGGAGAAAGCCCCTCAAGTTTGTCTCCCTACTTCTGGTTCGTGTTTTTAATTTAATTTTTATTTTTTATTACAGCAAGTTTGATTACAATGTTTGGCTTGTTGGAGGTGTGGAAGATGTGGTTCTTTTACACATATACAGATGTCTGTTTTTCCTGGGATCCATTTCCCATGTACGTTATCACAGAATGTTGAGTAGTCTTTTGCTATTCCGTAGGTCTTTGGTGATTATATATGTCACCTGTGTTTGTATAAGTCTGTTAACCCCGATATCGTAATGAAACCAATCCTCACAGCTTTCCATTGGTGAACCATAAGTTTGTTTAATGAATCTGTGATTGCCCTTCTCCGTGGAAATATCTGCCCTGGTATCCATTTTTAGGTAACACCTATAAGTGATATGATATGATATGTGTCTTTCACTTTCTGACTTATTACATGTCACGTGATTACCTCTAGACTCATCTACGGTGCTGCAAATGGCATTGTGTCCTTTTTTTCCTTGCCTTCTATTCTGACTTAGCGAGGTCCATTTTCAACAATGTGATTCCCTGCGGGTTGTGGATTAGCTGACGTGGGCAGCCTTATTCTGCCGGCCGGCCCTCCCCAGGTGTGCCTGTTTGAGGTCAATATAAACAGCGCTCCAGGCAGCCATAGCCCCTGAAGCTCTGCCTGACTCCATATTCTCTGCCCCGTCAGCAGTCTCGGGGCTGTGCTGGTGGGAGGGAGTGAGGGGCCACAGCTTTGTTGGTGGCCCGGTGTGAGTGGGGTTCTGCTGACCTTTCTGCAGGAGTTGCCAGGCTGCCTCCTGTAAAGAAGAGGATGTGTCACCCATACCTTCTGCTGGAATTTCTCTCCGGACAGAGGTGAGGAAGGAAAAAAGCAGTGGGGGCCGGGACAGGTGGGGTATCTCAGGCAGGACAATGGAAAGCTTCCGGAAGAGCGCCCGGGGCCAGGACCACCCTGGCTGGCCTGCAGGCACCAAGTTGGCCTGCGTGCTGTCGCTGGTGTGGCTCCACGGCCCTTCCTCTAGTCTTTCAAGCCCTTGTACATATTCAGGTGTTTTACCTGGGAAGGGTGGGAACAGTTCAGCAGCAGCTGGCCTAGGGCTCTGCACACCTTTATTCAGAGATGCCTCGGCACGGACCCCCAGCTTTGCAATGAGGACGCTCCTTGTGGGGGGGTGGGTTGCTGGCTGTATGGGAGATGATTCCCCACCTCTGACCAATTTCAGAATTGTTTACCGCTCGAGCAAGTGCCCTGATAGGGATTTCCTCTGTATAACTGGTGGGTTCAGGTTTTTCTTCTTTTATGGTTCAAGTTAGCTTTTATTCCTCTTTTATGTATTTATAGATATAAGCATGGAAATAATTCATTCCTATAAATACATCTGTGTGAAGGGAAGAACGTTTTTCTGTTTTATTTTTAAATTTTATTTTTTATAATTTCGAAATTTAATTTTATTTACTTTTTTATACAGCAGGTTATTATTAGTTATGTATTTTATGCATATACACGTATACAGGTCAATCTCAGTCTCCCAACTCATCCCACCACCACCACCCCATGGCTTCCCACACTTGGTGTCCATACGTTTGTTCTCTACCTGTGTGTCTCTATTTCTTCCCTGCAAACCAGTTCATCTGTACCATTTTTTAGGTTCCACATATATGCATTAATATACAATATTTGTTTTCCTCTTTCTGACTTACTTCATTCTGTATGACAGTCTCTAGATCCATCGATGTCTCTACAAATGACCCAGTTTCATTCCTTTTTATGGCCGAGTAATATTCCATTTGATATATGTACCCCATCTTTATCCATTCATCTGTCTGTGGGCATTTAGGTTGCTTCCATTACCTGGCTATTGTAAATAGTGCTGCAATGAACATTGTGGTGAATGTGCCTTTTTGATTTATGGTTTTCTCTGGGTATATGCCCAGAAGTGGGATTGCTGGATCAGATGGTAATTCTATTTCTAGTTTTTTTTAAGGAAACTCCATAGTGTTCTCCATACTGACTGTATCAATTTACATTCCCACCAATAGTGGAAGAGGGCTCCTTTTGTCCACACCCTCCCCAGAATTTGTTGTTTCTAGATTTTCTGATGATGCCGATTCTAACAGGTGTGAGGTGATACCTCATTGTAGTTTTGATTTGCATTTCTCTAATAATTAGTGCTGTTGAGCAGCTTTTCATGTGCGTCTTGGCCATCTCTGTGTCTTCTTTAAAGAAACGTCTCTTTAGATCTTCTGCCCATTTTTGTATTGGGTTGTTTGTTTTTTTAATATTAAGCTGCATGAGCTGTTTATATATATTGGACATTAAACCTTTGTCCATTGATTCGTTTGCAACGATTTTCGCCCCTTCTGAGGGATGCCTTTTTCCATTCCCGTTTTTTTAACCAAAAAAGAAAGAAAGAAAAAGAAGCAGAAAACTAATGTGCATAAAATATGCCTTTTGAAACGGTCGTTTTGAAATATGGACGTCCTTTGAATTTTTTGGTCGATATGTGACCCCAGGATTTGTTTTCAGGGCAGGTGTCATTTACAGGCCTGCAATGATTTTGAATATCAACTGACCATTAGCGCTGGGATTAAAGCTGCTGTTGTGTGAAACGGCCACAAGGTGGCAGCAGTTCTCCCTTACCAATTCTGGTTACTAGGGCAACAGAGCCTCAATGGAAGTCGTGTTCTAGATTGGAATTTAGAATGGAATGTGCCAGGAGAAAGCCCCTCAAGTTTGTCTCCCTACTTCTGGTTCGTGTTTTTAATTTAATTTTTATTTTTTATTACAGCAAGTTTGATTACAATGTTTGGCTTGTTGGAGGTGTGGAAGATGTGGTTCTTTTACACATATACAGATGTCTGTTTTTCCTGGGATCCTTTTCCCATGTACGTTATGACAGAATGTTGAGTAGTCTTTTGGTATTCCGTACTTCTTTGGTGATTATATATGTCACCTGTGTTTGTATAAGTCTGTTAACCCCGATATCGTAATGAAACCAATCCTCACAGCTTTCCATTGGTGAACCATAAGTTTGTTTAATGAATCTGTGATTGCCCTTCTCCGTGGAAATATCTGCCCTGGTATCCATTTTTAGGTAACACCTATAAGTGATATGACATGATATGTGTCTTTCACTTTCTGACTTACTACATGTCACGTGATTACCTCTAGACTCATCTACGGTGCTGCAAATGGCATTGTGTCCTTTTTTTCCTTGCCTTCTATTCTGACTTAGCGAGGTCCATTTTCAACAATGTGACTCCCTGCGGGTTGTGGATTAGCTGACGTGGGCAGCCTTATCCTGCCCGCCGGCCCTCCCCATGTGTGCCTGGTTGAGGTCAATATAAACAGCGCTCCAGGCAGCAATAGCCCCTGAACCTGTGCCTGACTCCATATTCTCTGCCCCGTCAGCAGTCTCGGGGCTGTGCTGGTGGGAGGGAGTGAGGGGCCACAGCTTTGTTGGTGGCCCGGTGTGAGTGGGGTTCTGCTGACCTTTCTGCAGGAGTTGCCAGGCTGCCTCCTGTAAAGAAGAGGATGTGTCACCCATACCTTCCGCTGGAATTTCTCTCCGGACAGAGGTGAGGAAGGAAAAAAGCAGTGGGGGCCGGGACAGGTGGGGTATCTCAGGCAGGACAATGGAAAGCTTCCGGAAGAGCGCCCGGGGCCAGGACCACCCTGGCTGGCCTGCAGGCACCAAGTTGGCCTGCGTGCTGTCGCTGGTGTGGCTCCACGGCCCTTCCTCTAGTCTTTCAAGCCCTTGTACATATTCAGGTGTTTTACCTGGGAAGGGTGGGAACAGTTCAGCAGCAGCTGGCCTAGGGCTCTGCACACCTTTATTCAGAGATGCCTCGGCACGGACCCCCAGCTTTGCAATGAGGACGCTCCTTGTGGGGGGGTGGGTTGCTGGCTGTATGGGAGATGATTCCCCACCTCTGACCAATTTCAGAATTGTTTACCGCTCGAGCAAGTGCCCTGATAGGGATTTCCTCTGTATAACTGGTGGGTTCAGGTTTTTCTTCTTTTATGGTTCAAGTTAGCTTTTATTCCTCTTTTATGTATTTATAGATATAAGCATGGAAATAATTCATTCCTATAAATACATCTGTGTGAAGGGAAGAACGTTTTTCTGTTTTATTTTTAAATTTTATTTTTTATAATTTCGAAATTTAATTTTATTTACTTTTTTATACAGCAGGTTATTATTAGTTATGTATTTTATGCATATACACGTATACAGGTCAATCTCAGTCTCCCAACTCATCCCACCACCACCACCCCATGGCTTCCCACACTTGGTGTCCATACGTTTGTTCTCTACCTGTGTGTCTCTATTTCTTCCCTGCAAACCAGTTCATCTGTACCATTTTTTAGGTTCCACATATATGCATTAATATACAATATTTGTTTTCCTCTTTCTGACTTACTTCATTCTGTATGACAGTCTCTAGATCCATCGATGTCTCTACAAATGACCCAGTTTCATTCCTTTTTATGGCCGAGTAATATTCCATTTGATATATGTACCCCATCTTTATCCATTCATCTGTCTGTGGGCATTTAGGTTGCTTCCATTACCTGGCTATTGTAAATAGTGCTGCAATGAACATTGTGGTGAATGTGCCTTTTTGATTTATGGTTTTCTCTGGGTATATGCCCAGAAGTGGGATTGCTGGATCAGATGGTAATTCTATTTCTAGTTTTTTTTAAGGAAACTCCATAGTGTTCTCCATACTGACTGTATCAATTTACATTCCCACCAATAGTGGAAGAGGGCTCCTTTTGTCCACACCCTCCCCAGAATTTGTTGTTTCTAGATTTTCTGATGATGCCGATTCTAACAGGTGTGAGGTGATACCTCATTGTAGTTTTGATTTGCATTTCTCTAATAATTAGTGCTGTTGAGCAGCTTTTCATGTGCGTCTTGGCCATCTCTGTGTCTTCTTTAAAGAAACGTCTCTTTAGATCTTCTGCCCATTTTTGTATTGGGTTGTTTGTTTTTTTAATATTAAGCTGCATGAGCTGTTTATATATATTGGACATTAAACCTTTGTCCATTGATTCGTTTGCAACGATTTTCGCCCCTTCTGAGGGATGCCTTTTTCCATTCCCGTTTTTTTAACCAAAAAAGAAAGAAAGAAAAAGAAGCAGAAAACTAATGTGCATAAAATATGCCTTTTGAAACGGTCGTTTTGAAATATGGACGTCCTTTGAATTTTTTGGTCGATATGTGACCCCAGGATTTGTTTTCAGGGCAGGTGTCATTTACAGGCCTGCAATGATTTTGAATATCAACTGACCATTAGCGCTGGGATTAAAGCTGCTGTTGTGTGAAACGGCCACAAGGTGGCAGCAGTTCTCCCTTACCAATTCTGGTTACTAGGGCAACAGAGCCTCAATGGAACTCGTGTTCTAGATTGGAATTTAGAATGGAATGTGCCAGGAGAAAGCCCCTCAAGTTTGTCTCCCTACTTCTGGTTCGTGTTTTTAATTTAATTTTTATTTTTTATTACAGCAAGTTTGATTACAATGTTTGGCTTGTTGGAGGTGTGGAAGATGTGGTTCTTTTACACATATACAGATGTCTGTTTTTCCTGGGATCCTTTTCCCATGTACGTTATGACAGAATGTTGAGTAGTCTTTTGGTATTCCGTACTTCTTTGGTGATTATATATGTCACCTGTGTTTGTATAAGTCTGTTAACCCCGATATCGTAATGAAACCAATCCTCACAGCTTTCCATTGGTGAACCATAAGTTTGTTTAATGAATCTGTGATTGCCCTTCTCCGTGGAAATATCTGCCCTGGTATCCATTTTTAGGTAACACCTATAAGTGATATGACATGATATGTGTCTTTCACTTTCTGACTTACTACATGTCACGTGATTACCTCTAGACTCATCTACGGTGCTGCAAATGGCATTGTGTCCTTTTTTTCCTTGCCTTCTATTCTGACTTAGCGAGGTCCATTTTCAACAATGTGACTCCCTGCGGGTTGTGGATTAGCTGACGTGGGCAGCCTTATCCTGCCCGCCGGCCCTCCCCATGTGTGCCTGGTTGAGGTCAATATAAACAGCGCTCCAGGCAGCAATAGCCCCTGAACCTGTGCCTGACTCCATATTCTCTGCCCCGTCAGCAGTCTCGGGGCTGTGCTGGTGGGAGGGAGTGAGGGGCCACAGCTTTGTTGGTGGCCCGGTGTGAGTGGGGTTCTGCTGACCTTTCTGCAGGAGTTGCCAGGCTGCCTCCTGTAAAGAAGAGGATGTGTCACCCATACCTTCCGCTGGAATTTCTCTCCGGACAGAGGTGAGGAAGGAAAAAAGCAGTGGGGGCCGGGACAGGTGGGGTATCTCAGGCAGGACAATGGAAAGCTTCCGGAAGAGCGCCCGGGGCCAGGACCACCCTGGCTGGCCTGCAGGCACCAAGTTGGCCTGCGTGCTGTCGCTGGTGTGGCTCCACGGCCCTTCCTCTAGTCTTTCAAGCCCTTGTACATATTCAGGTGTTTTACCTGGGAAGGGTGGGAACAGTTCAGCAGCAGCTGGCCTAGGGCTCTGCACACCTTTATTCAGAGATGCCTCGGCACGGACCCCCAGCTTTGCAATGAGGATGCTCCTTGTGGGGGGGTGGGTTGCTGGCTGTATGGGAGATGATTCCCCACCTCTGACCAATTTCAGAATTGTTTACCGCTCGAGCAAGTGCCCTGATAGGGATTTCCTCTGTATAACTGGTGGGTTCAGGTTTTTCTTCTTTTATGGTTCAAGTTAGCTTTTATTCCTCTTTTATGTATTTATAGATATAAGCATGGAAATAATTCATTCCTATAAATACATCTGTGTGAAGGGAAGAACGTTTTTCTGTTTTATTTTTAAATTTTATTTTTTATAATTTCGAAATTTAATTTTATTTACTTTTTTATACAGCAGGTTATTATTAGTTATGTATTTTATGCATATACACGTATACAGGTCAATCTCAGTCTCCCAACTCATCCCACCACCACCACCCCATGGCTTCCCACACTTGGTGTCCATACGTTTGTTCTCTACCTGTGTGTCTCTATTTCTTCCCTGCAAACCAGTTCATCTGTACCATTTTTTAGGTTCCACATATATGCATTAATATACAATATTTGTTTTCCTCTTTCTGACTTACTTCATTCTGTATGACAGTCTCTAGATCCATCGATGTCTCTACAAATGACCCAGTTTCATTCCTTTTTATGGCCGAGTAATATTCCATTTGATATATGTACCCCATCTTTATCCATTCATCTGTCTGTGGGCATTTAGGTTGCTTCCATTACCTGGCTATTGTAAATAGTGCTGCAATGAACATTGTGGTGAATGTGCCTTTTTGATTTATGGTTTTCTCTGGGTATATGCCCAGAAGTGGGATTGCTGGATCAGATGGTAATTCTATTTCTAGTTTTTTTAAGGAAACTCCATAGTGTTCTCCATAGTAACTGTATCAATTTACATTCCCACCAATAGTGGAAGAGGGCTCCTTTTGTCCACACCCTCCCCAGAATTTGTTGTTTGTAGATTTTCTGATGATGCCGATCCTAACAGGTGTGAGGTGATACCTCATTGTAGTTTTCATTTGCATTTCTCTAATAATTAGTGCTGTTGAGCAGCTTTTCATGTGCGTCTTGGCCATCTCTGTGTCTTCTTTGAAGAAACGTCTCTTTAGAACTTCTGCTCATTTTTGTATTGGGTTGTTTGTTTGTTTAATATTAAGCTGCATGAGCTGTTTATATATATTGGAGATTAAACCTTTGTCCATTGATTCATTTGCAACGATTTTCGCCCAGTCTGAGGGATGCCTTTTTCCATTCCCGTCTTTTTAACCAAAAAAGAAAGAAAGACAAAGAAGCAGAACACTAATGTGCATAAAATATGCCTTTTGAAACGGTCGTTTTGAAATATGGACGTCCTTTGAATTTTTTGGTCGATATGTGACCCCAGGATTTGTTTTCAGGGCAGGTGTCATTTACAGGCCTGCAATGATTTTGAATATCAACTGACCATTAGCGCTGGGATTAAAGCTGCTGTTGTGTGAAACGGCCACAAGGTGGCAGCAGTTCTCCCTTACCAATTCTGGTTACTAGGGCAACAGAGCCTCAATGGAAGTCGTGATCTAGATTGGAATTTAGAATGGAATGTGCCAGGAGAAAGCCCCTCAAGTTTGTCTCCCTACTTCTGGTTCGTGTTTTTAATTTAATTTTTATTTTTTATTACAGCAAGTTTGATTACAATGTTTGGCTTGTTGGAGGTGTGGAAGATGTGGTTCTTTTACACATATACAGATGTCTGTTTTTCCTGGGATCCATTTCCCATGTACGTTATCACAGAATGTTGAGTAGTCTTTTGCTATGCCGTAGGTCTTTGGTGATTATATATGTCACCTGTGTTTGTATAAGTCTGTTAACCCCGATATCGTAATGAAACCAATCCTCACACCTTTCCATTGGTGAACCATAAGTTTGTTTAATGAATCTGTGATTGCCCTTCTCCGTGGAAATATCTGCCCTGGTATCCATTTTTAGGTAACACCTATAAGTGATATGATATGATATGTGTCTTTCACTTTCTGACTTACTACATGTCACGTGATTACCTCTAGACTCATCTACGGTGCTGCAAATGGCATTGTGTCCTTTTTTTCCTTGCCTTCTATTCTGACTTAGCGAGGTCCATTTTCAACAATGTGATTCCCTGCGGGTTGTGGATTAGCTGACGTGGGCAGCCTTATTCTGCCGGCCGGCCCTCCCCAGGTGTGCCTGTTTGAGGTCAATATAAACAGCGCTCCAGGCAGCCATAGCCCCTGAAGCTCTGCCTGACTCCATATTCTCTGCCCCGTCAGCAGTCTCGGGGCTGTGCTGGTGGGAGGGAGTGAGGGGCCACAGCTTTGTTGGTGGTCCGGTGTGAGTGGGGTTCTGCTGACCTTTCTGCAGGAGTTGCCAGGCTGCCTCCTGTAAAGAAGAGGATGTGTCACCCATACCTTCTGCTGGAATTTCTCTCCGGACAGAGGTGAGGAAGGAAAAAAGCAGTGGGGGCCGGGACAGGTGGGGTATCTCAGGCAGGACAATGGAAAGCTTCCGGAAGAGCGCCCGGGGCCAGGACCACCCTGGCTGGCCTGTAGGCACCAAGTTGGCCTGCGTGCTGTCGCTGGTGTGGCTCCACGGCCCTTCCTCTAGTCTTTCAAGCCCTTGTACATATTCAGGTGTTTTACCTGGGAAGGGTGGGAACAGTTCAGCAGCAGCTGGCCTAGGGCTCTGCACACCTTTATTCAGAGATGCCTCGGCACGGACCCCCAGCTTTGCAATGAGGACGCTCCTTGTGGGGGGGTGGGTTGCTGGCTGTATGGGAGATGATTCCCCACCTCTGACCAATTTCAGAATTGTTTACCGCTCGAGCAAGTGCCCTGATAGGGATTTCCTCTGTATAACTGGTGGGTTCAGGTTTTTCTTCTTTTATGGTTCAAGTTAGCTTTTATTCCTCTTTTATGTATTTATAGATATAAGCATGGAAATAATTCATTCCTATAAATACATCTGTGTGAAGGGAAGAACGTTTTTCTGTTTTATTTTTAAATTTTATTTTTTATAATTTCGAAATTTAATTTTATTTACTTTTTTATACAGCAGGTTATTATTAGTTATGTATTTTATGCATATACACGTATACAGGTCAATCTCAGTCTCCCAACTCATCCCACCACCACCACCCCATGGCTTCCCACACTTGGTGTCCATACGTTTGTTCTCTACCTGTGTGTCTCTATTTCTTCCCTGCAAACCAGTTCATCTGTACCATTTTTTAGGTTCCACATATATGCATTAATATACAATATTTGTTTTCCTCTTTCTGACTTACTTCATTCTGTATGACAGTCTCTAGATCCATCGATGTCTCTACAAATGACCCAGTTTCATTCCTTTTTATGGCCGAGTAATATTCCATTTGATATATGTACCCCATCTTTATCCATTCATCTGTCTGTGGGCATTTAGGTTGCTTCCATTACCTGGCTATTGTAAATAGTGCTGCAATGAACATTGTGGTGAATGTGCCTTTTTGATTTATGGTTTTCTCTGGGTATATGCCCAGAAGTGGGATTGCTGGATCAGATGGTAATTCTATTTCTAGTTTTTTTTAAGGAAACTCCATAGTGTTCTCCATACTGACTGTATCAATTTACATTCCCACCAATAGTGGAAGAGGGCTCCTTTTGTCCACACCCTCCCCAGAATTTGTTGTTTCTAGATTTTCTGATGATGCCGATTCTAACAGGTGTGAGGTGATACCTCATTGTAGTTTTGATTTGCATTTCTCTAATAATTAGTGCTGTTGAGTAGCTTTTCATGTGCGTCTTGGCCATCTCTGTGTCTTCTTTAAAGAAACGTCTCTTTAGATCTTCTGCCCATTTTTGTATTGAGTTGTTTGTTTTTTTAATATTAAGCTGCATGAGCTGTTTATATATATTGGACATTAAACCTTTGTCCATTGATTCGTTTGCAACGATTTTCGCCCCTTCTGAGGGATGCCTTTTTCCATTCCCGTTTTTTTAACCAAAAAAGAAAGAAAGAAAAAGAAGCAGAAAACTAATGTGCATAAAATATGCCTTTTGAAACGGTCGTTTTGAAATATGGACGTCCTTTGAATTTTTTGGTCGATATGTGACCCCAGGATTTGTTTTCAGGGCAGGTGTCATTTACAGGCCTGCAATGATTTTGAATATCAACTGACCATTAGCGCTGGGATTAAAGCTGCTGTTGTGTGAAACGGCCACAAGGTGGCAGCAGTTCTCCCTTACAAATTCTGGTTACTAGGGCAACAGAGCCTCAATGGAAGTCGTGTTCTAGATTGGAATTTAGAATGGAATGTGCCAGGAGAAAGCCCCTCAAGTTTGTCTCCCTACTTCTGGTTCGTGTTTTTAATTTAATTTTTATTTTTTATTACAGCAAGTTTGATTACAATGTTTGGCTTGTTGGAGGTGTGGAAGATGTGGTTCTTTTACACATATACAGATGTCTGTTTTTCCTGGGATCCTTTTCCCATGTACGTTATGACAGAATGTTGAGTAGTCTTTTGGTATTCCGTACTTCTTTGGTGATTATATATGTCACCTGTGTTTGTATAAGTCTGTTAACCCCGATATCGTAATGAAACCAATCCTCACAGCTTTCCATTGGTGAACCATAAGTTTGTTTAATGAATCTGTGATTGCCCTTCTCCGTGGAAATATCTGCCCTGGTATCCATTTTTAGGTAACACCTATAAGTGATATGACATGATATGTGTCTTTCACTTTCTGACTTACTACATGTCACGTGATTACCTCTAGACTCATCTACGGTGCTGCAAATGGCATTGTGTCCTTTTTTTCCTTGCCTTCTATTCTGACTTAGCGAGGTCCATTTTCAACAATGTGACTCCCTGCGGGTTGTGGATTAGCTGACGTGGGCAGCCTTATCCTGCCCGCCGGCCCTCCCCATGTGTGCCTGGTTGAGGTCAATATAAACAGCGCTTCAGGCAGCAATAGCCCCTGAACCTGTGCCTGACTCCATATTCTCTGCCCCGTCAGCAGTCTCGGGGCTGTGCTGGTGGGAGGGAGTGAGGGGCCACAGCTTTGTTGGTGGCCCGGTGTGAGTGGGGTTCTGCTGACCTTTCTGCAGGAGTTGCCAGGCTGCCTCCTGTAAAGAAGAGGATGTGTCACCCATACCTTCCGCTGGAATTTCTCTCCGGACAGAGGTGAGGAAGGAAAAAAGCAGTGGGGGCCGGGACAGGTGGGGTATCTCAGGCAGGACAATGGAAAGCTTCCGGAAGAGCGCCCGGGGCCAGGACCACCCTGGCTGGCCTGCAGGCACCAAGTTGGCCTGCGTGCTGTCGCTGGTGTGGCTCCACGGCCCTTCCTCTAGTCTTTCAAGCCCTTGTACATATTCAGGTGTTTTACCTGGGAAGGGTGGGAACAGTTCAGCAGCAGCTGGCCTAGGGCTCTGCACACCTTTATTCAGAGATGCCTCGGCACGGACCCCCAGCTTTGCAATGAGGACGCTCCTTGTGGGGGGGTGGGTTGCTGGCTGTATGGGAGATGATTCCCCACCTCTGACCAATTTCAGAATTGTTTACCGCTCGAGCAAGTGCCCTGATAGGGATTTCATCTGTATAACTGGTGGGTTCAGGTTTTTCTTCTTTTATGGTTCAAGTTAGCTTTTATTCCTCTTTTATGTATTTATAGATATAAGCATGGAAATAATTCATTCCTATAAATACATCTGTGTGAAGGGAAGAACGTTTTTCTGTTTTATTTTTAAATTTTATTTTTTATAATTTCGAAATTTAATTTTATTTACTTTTTTATACAGCAGGTTATTATTAGTTATGTATTTTATGCATATACACGTATACAGGTCAATCTCAGTCTCCCAACTCATCCCACCACCACCACCCCATGGCTTCCCACACTTGGTGTCCATACGTTTGTTCTCTACCTGTGTGTCTCTATTTCTTCCCTGCAAACCAGTTCATCTGTACCATTTTTTAGGTTCCACATATATGCATTAATATACAATATTTGTTTTCCTCTTTCTGACTTACTTCATTCTGTATGACAGTCTCTAGATCCATCGATGTCTCTACAAATGACCCAGTTTCATTCCTTTTGATGGCCGAGTAATATTCCATTTGATATATGTACCCCATCTTTATCCATTCATCTGTCTGTGGGCATTTAGGTTGCTTCCATTACCTGGCTATTGTAAATAGTGCTGCAATGAACATTGTGGTGAATGTGCCTTTTTGATTTATGGTTTTCTCTGGGTATATGCCCAGAAGTGGGATTGCTGGATCAGATGGTAATTCTATTTCTAGTTTTTTTAAGGAAACTCCATAGTGTTCTCCATAGTAACTGTATCAATTTACATTCCCACCAATAGTGGAAGAGGGCTCCTTTTGTCCACACCCTCCCCAGAATTTGTTGTTTGTAGATTTTCTGATGATGCCGATCCTAACAGGTGTGAGGTGATACCTCATTGTAGTTTTCATTTGCATTTCTCTAATAATTAGTGCTGTTGAGCAGCTTTTCATGTGCGTCTTGGCCATCTCTGTGTCTTCTTTGAAGAAACGTCTCTTTAGAACTTCTGCTCATTTTTGTATTGGGTTGTTTGTTTGTTTAATATTAAGCTGCATGAGCTGTTTATATATATTGGAGATTAAACCTTTGTCCATTGATTCATTTGCAACGATTTTCGCCCAGTCTGAGGGATGCCTTTTTCCATTCCCGTCTTTTTAACCAAAAAAGAAAGAAAGACAAAGAAGCAGAACACTAATGTGCATAAAATATGCCTTTTGAAACGGTCGTTTTGAAATATGGACGTCCTTTGAATTTTTTGGTCGATATGTGACCCCAGGATTTGTTTTCAGGGCAGGTGTCATTTACAGGCCTGCAATGATTTTGAATATCAACTGACCATTAGCGCTGGGATTAAAGCTGCTGTTGTGTGAAACGGCCACAAGGTGGCAGCAGTTCTCCCTTACCAAATCTGGTTACTAGGGCAGCAGAGCCTCAATGGAAGTCGTGTTCTAGATTGGAATTTAGAATGGAATGTGCCAGGAGAAAGCCCCTCAAGTTTGTCTCCCTACTTCTTGTTCGTATTTTTAATTTAAATTTTTATTTTTTATTACAGCAAGTTTGATTACAATGTTTGGCTTATTGTAGGTGTCGAAGATGTGGTTCTTTTACACATATACAGATGTCTGTTCTTCCTGGGATCCTTTTCCCAGGTACGTTATGACAGAATGTTGAGTAGTCTTCTCTTGGTATTCCGTAGGTCTTTGGTGATTATATATGTCACCTGTGTTTGTATATATCTGTTAACCCCGATATCGTAATGAAACCAATCCACACACCTTTCCATTGGTGAACCATAAGTGTGTTTAATGAATCTGTGATTGCCCTTCTCCGTGGAAATATCTGCCCTGGTATCCATTTTTAGGTAACACCTATAAGTGATATGATATGATATGTGTCTTTCACTTTCTGACTTACTACAAGTCACGTGATTACCTCTAGACTCATCTACGGTGCTGCAAATGGCATTGGGTCCTTATTTTCCTTGGCTTCTATTCTGCCTTAGCGAGGTCCATTTTCAACAATGTGATTCCCTGAGGGTTGTGGATTAGCTGACCAGGGCAGCCTTACCCTGCCGGCCGGCCCTCCCCAGGTGTGCCTGGTTGAGGTCAATATAAACAGCGCTCCAGTCAGCAATAGCACCTGAAGCTGTGCCTGACTCCATATTCTCTGCCCCGTCAGCAGTCTCCGGGCTGAGCTGGTGGGAGGGAATGAGGGGCCACAGCTTTGTTGGTGGCCCGGTGTGAGTGGGGCACTGCTGACCTTTCTGCAGGAGTTGCCAGGCTGCCTCCTGTAAAGAAGAGGATGTGTCACCCATACCTTCCACTGGAATTTCTCTCCGGACAGAGGTGAGGAAGGAAAAAAGCAGTGGGGGCCTGGACAGGTGAGGTATCTCAGGCAGGACAATGGAAAGCTTCCGGAAGAGTACCCGGGGCCAGGACCACCCAGGCTGGCCTGCAGGCACCAAGTTGGCCTGCGTGCTGTCGCTGGTGTGGCTCCACGGCCCTTCCTCTAGTCTTTCAAGCCCTTGTACATATTCAGGTGTTTTACCTGGGAAGGGTGGGAACAGTTCAGCAGCAGCTGGCCTAGGGCTCTGCACACCTTTATTCAGAGATGCCTCGGCACGGTCCCCCAGCTTTGCAATGAGGACGCTCCTTGTGGGGGGGTGGGTTGCTGGCTGTATGGGAGATGATTCCCCACCCCTGACCAATTTCCGAATTGTTTACCGCTGGAGCAAGTGCCCTGATAAGGATTTCCTCTGTAAAACTGGTGGGTTCAGGTTTTTTTTTCGTTTATGGTTCAATTTAGATTTTATTCCTCTTTTATGTATTTATAGATATAAGCATGGAAATAATTCATTCCTGTAAATACATGTGTGTGAAGGGAAGAACTTTTTTCTGTTTTATAATTAAATTTTATTTTTTAAAATTTTGAAATTTAATTTTATTTACTTTTTTATACAGCAGGTTATTATCAGTTATGTATTTTATGCATATACCTGTATGCAGGTCAATCCCAATCTCCCAACTCATCCCACAACCACCACCCCATGGCTTCCCACACTTGGTGTCCATACGTTTGTTCTCTACCTGTGTGTCTCTATTTCTTCCCTGCAAACCAGTTCATCTGTACCATTTTTTAGGTTCCACATATATGCATTAATATACAATATTTGTTTTCCTCTTTCTGACTTCATTCTGTATGACAGTCTCTAGATCCATCGATGTCTCTACAAATGACCCAGTTTCATTCCTTTTTATGGCCGAGTAATATTCTATTTGATATATGTACCCCATCTTTATCCATTCATCTGTCTGTGGGCATTTAGGTTGCTTCCATTACCTGGCTATTGTAAATAGTGCTGCAATGAATATTGTGGTGAATGTGCCTTTTTGATTTATGGTTTTCTCTGGGTATATGCCCAGAAGTGGGATTGCTGGATCAGATGGTAATTCTATTTCTAGTTTTTTTAAGGAAACTCCATAGTGTTCTCCATAGTAACTGTATCAATTTACATTCCCACCAATAGTGGAAGAGGGCTCCTTTTGTCCACACCCTCCCCAGAATTTGTTGTTTGTAGATTTTCTGATGATGCCGATCCTAACAGGTGTGAGGTGATACCTCATTGTAGTTTTCATTTGCATTTCTCTAATAATTAGTGCTGTTGAGCAGCTTTTCATGTGCGTCTTGGCCATCTCTGTGTCTTCTTTGAAGAAACGTCTCTTTAGAACTTCTGCTCATTTTTGTATTGGGTTGTTTGTTTTTTTAATATTAAGCTGCATGAGCTGTTTATATATATTGGAGATTAAACCTTTGTCCATTGATTCATTTGCAACGATTTTCGCCCAGTCTGAGGGATGCCTTTTTCCATTCCCGTCTTTTTAACCAAAAAAGAAAGAAAGACAAAGAAGCAGAACACTAATGTGCATAAAATATGCCTTTTGAAACGGTCGTTTTGAAATATGGACGTCCTTTGAATTTTTTGGTCGATATGTGACCCCAGGATTTGTTTTCAGGGCAGGTGTCATTTACAGGCCTGCAATGATTTTGAATATCAACTGACCATTAGCGCTGGGATTAAAGCTGCTGTTGTGTGAAACGGCCACAAGGTGGCAGCAGTTCTCCCTTACCAAATCTGGTTACTAGGGCAGCAGAGCCTCAATGGAAGTCGTGTTCTAGATTGGAATTTAGAATGGAATGTGCCAGGAGAAAGCCCCTCAAGTTTGTCTCCCTACTTCTGGTTCGTGTTTTTAATTTAATTTTTATTTTTTATTACAGCAAGTTTGATTACAATGTTTGGCTTGTTGGAGGTGTGGAAGATGTGGTTCTTTTACACATATACAGATGTCTGTTTTTCCTAGGATCCTTTTCCCACGTACGTTATGACAGAATGTTGAGTAGTCTTTTCGTATTCGGTAGGTCTTTGGTGATTATATATGTCACCTGTGTTTCTATAAGTCTGTTAACCCCGATATCGTAATGAAACCAATCCTCACACCTTTCCATTGGTGAACCATAAGTTTGTTTAATGAATCTGTGATTGCCCTCCTCCGTGGAAATATCTGCCCTGGTATCCATTTTTAGGTAACACCTATAAGTGATATGACATGATATGTGTCTTTCACTTTCTGACTTACTACATGTCACGTGATTACCTCTAGACTCATCTACGGTGCTGCAAATGGCATTGTGTCCTTTTTCTCCTTGCCTTCTATTCTGACTTAGCGAGGTCCATTTTCAACAATGTGATTCCCTGCGGGTTGTGGATTAGCTGACGTGGGCAGCCTTATCCTGCCCGCCGGCCCTCCCCAGGTGTGCCTGGTTGAGGTCAATATAAACAGCGCTCCAGGCAGCAATAGCCCCTGAAGCTGTGCCTGCCTCCATATTCTCTGCCCCGTGAGCAGTCTCGGGGCTGTGCTGGTGGGAGGGAGTGAGGGGCCACAGCTTTGTTGGTGGCCCGGTGTGAGTGGGGTTCTGCTGACCTTTCTGCAGGAGTTGCCAGGCTGCCTCCTGTAAAGAAGAGGATGTGTCACCCATACCTTCCGCTGGAATTTCTCTCCGGACAGAGGTGAGGAAGGAAAAAAGCAGTGGGGGCCGGGACAGGTGGGGTATCTCAGGCAGGACAATGGAAAGCTTCCGGAAGAGCGCCCGGGGCCAGGACCACCCTGGCTGGCCTGCAGGCACCAAGTTGGCCTGCGTGCTGTCGCTGGTGTTGCTCCACGGCCCTTCCTCTAGTCTTTCAAGCCCTTGTACATATTCAGGTGTTTTACCTGGGAAGGGTGGGAACAGTTCAGCAGCAGCTGGCCTGGGGCTCAGCTCACCTTTATTCAGAGATGCCTCGGCACAGTCCCCCAGCTTTGCAATGAGGCCGCTCCTTGTGTGGGGGTTGGGTTGCTGGCTGTATGGGAGATGATTCCCCACCTCTGACCAATTTCAGAATTGTTTACCGCTGGAGCAAGTGCCCTGATAGCGTTTTCCTCTGTATAACTGGTGGGTTCAGGTTTTTCTCCTTTTATGGTCCAAGTTAGCTTTTATTCCTCTATTATGTATTTATAGATATAAGCATGGAAATAATTCATTCCTATAAATACATCTGTGTGAAGGGAAGAACTTTTTTTCTCTTTTATTTTTAACTTTTATTTTTTAAAATTTTGAAATTTAATTTTATTTACTTTTTTATACAGCAGGTTATTATTAGTTATGTATTTTATGCATATACATGTATACAGGTCAATCTCAATCTCCCAACTCATCCCACCACCACAACCCCATGGCTTCCCACACTTGGTGTCCATACGTTTGTTCTCTACCTGTGTGTCTCTATTTCTTCCCTGCAAACCAGTTCATCTGTACCATTTTTTAGGTTCCACATATATGCATTAATATACAATATTTGTTTTCCTCTTTCTGACTTACTTCATTCTGTATGACAGTCTCTAGATCCATCGATGTCTCTACAAATGACCCAGTTTCATTCCTTTTTATGGCCGAGTAATATTGCATTTGATATATGTACCCCATTTTTATCCATTCATCTGTCTGTGGGCATTTAGGTTGCTTCCATTACCTGGCTATTGTAAATAGTGCTGCAATGAACATTGTGTTGAATATGCCTTTTTGATTTATGGTTTTCTCTGGGTATATGCCCAGAAGTGGGATTGCTGGATCAGATGGTAATTCTATTTCTAGTTTTTTTAAGGAAACTCCATAGTGTTCTCCATAGTGACTGTATCAATTTACATTCCCACCAATAGTGGAAGAGGGCTCCTTTTGTCCACACCCTCCCCAGAATTTGTTGTTTGTAGAGTTTCTGATGATGCCGATTCTAACAGTTGTGAGGTGATACGTCATTTTAGTTTTGATTTGCATTTCTCTAATAATTAGTGCTGTTGAGCAGCTTTTCATGTGCGTCTTGGCCATCTCTGTGTCTTCTTTAAAGAAACGTCTCTTTAGATCTTCTGCCCATTTTTGTATTGGGTTGTTTGTTTTTTTAATATTAAGCTGCATGAGCTGTTTAAATATATTGGACATTAAACCTTTGTCCATTGATTCGTTTGCAACGATTTTCGCCCCTTCTGAGGGATGCCTTTTTCCATTCCCGTTTTTTTAACCAAAAAAGAAAGAAAGAAAAAGAAGCAGAAAACTAATGTGCATAAAATATGCCTTTTGAAACGGTCGTTTTGAAATATGGACGTCCTTTGAATTTTTTGGTCGATATGTGACCCCAGGATTTGTTTTCAGGGCAGGTGTCATTTACAGGCCTGCAATGATTTTGAATATCAACTGACCATTAGCGCTGGGATTAAAGCTGCTGTTGTGTGAAACGGCCACAAGGTGGCAGCAGTTCTCCCTTACCAATTCTGGTTACTAGGGCAACAGAGCCTCAATGGAAGTCGTGTTCTAGATTGGAATTTAGAATGGAATGTGCCAGGAGAAAGCCCCTCAAGTTTGTCTCCCTACTTCTGGTTCGTGTTTTTAATTTAATTTTTATTTTTTATTACAGCAAGTTTGATTACAATGTTTGGCTTGTTGGAGGTGTGGAAGATGTGGTTCTTTTACACATATACAGATGTCTGTTTTTCCTAGGATCCTTTTCCCACGTACGTTATGACAGAATGTTGAGTAGTCTTTTCGTATTCGGTAGGTCTTTGGTGATTATATATGTCACCTGTGTTTGTATAAGTCTGTTAACCCCGATATCGTAATGAAACCAATCCTCACACCTTTCCATTGGTGAACCATAAGTTTGTTTAATGAATCTGTGATTGCCCTTCTCCGTGGAAATATCTGCCCTGGTATCCATTTTTAGGTAACACCTATAAGTGATATGATATGATATGTGTCTTTCACTTTCTGACTTACTACATGTCACGTGATTACCTCTAGACTCATCTACGGTGCTGCAAATGGCATTGTGTCCTTTTTTTCCTTGCCTTCTATTCTGACTTAGCGAGGTCCATTTTCAACAATGTGATTCCCTGCGGGTTGTGGATTAGCTGACGTGGGCAGCCTTATTCTGCCGGCCGGCCCTCCCCAGGTGTGCCTGTTTGAGGTCAATATAAACAGCGCTCCAGGCAGCCATAGCCCCTGAAGCTCTGCCTGACTCCATATTCTCTGCCCCGTCAGCAGTCTCGGGGCTGTGCTGGTGGGAGGGAGTGAGGGGCCACAGCTTTGTTGGTGGCCCGGTGTGAGTGGGGTTCTGCTAACCTTTCTGCAGGAGTTGCCAGGCTGCCTCCTGTAAAGAAGAGGATGTGTCACCCATACCTTCTGCTGGAATTTCTCTCCGGACAGAGGTGAGGAAGGAAAAAAGCAGTGGGGGCCGGGACAGGTGGGGTATCTCAGGCAGGACAATGGAAAGCTTCCGGAAGAGCGCCCGGGGCCAGGACCACCCTGGCTGGCCTGCAGGCACCAAGTTGGCCTGCGTGCTGTCGCTGGTGTGGCTCCACGGCCCTTCCTCTAGTCTTTCAAGCCCTTGTACATATTCAGGTGTTTTACCTGGGAAGGGTGGGAACAGTTCAGCAGCAGCTGGCCTAGGGCTCTGCACACCTTTATTCAGAGATGCCTCGGCACGGACCCCCAGCTTTGCAATGAGGACGCTCCTTGTGGGGGGGTGGGTTGCTGGCTGTATGGGAGATGATTCCCCACCTCTGACCAATTTCAGAATTGTTTACCGCTCGAGCAAGTGCCCTGATAGGGATTTCCTCTGTATAACTGGTGGGTTCAGGTTTTTCTTCTTTTATGGTTCAAGTTAGCTTTTATTCCTCTTTTATGTATTTATAGATATAAGCATGGAAATAATTCATTCCTATAAATACATCTGTGTGAAGGGAAGAACATTTTTCTGTTTTATTTTTAAATTTTATTTTTTATAATTTCGAAATTTAATTTTATTTACTTTTTTATACAGCAGGTTATTATTAGTTATGTATTTTATGCATATACACGTATACAGGTCAATCTCAGTCTCCCAACTCATCCCACCACCACCACCCCATGGCTTCCCACACTTGGTGTCCATACGTTTGTTCTCTACTTGTGTGTCTCTATTTCTTCCCTGCAAACCAGTTCATCTGTACCATTTTTTAGGTTCCACATATATGCATTAATATACAATATTTGTTTTCCTCTTTCTGACTTACTTCATTCTGTATGACAGTCTCTAGATCCATCGATGTCTCTACAAATGACCCAGTTTCATTCCTTTTTATGGCCGAGTAATATTCCATTTGATATATGTACCCCATCTTTATCCATTCATCTGTCTGTGGGCATTTAGGTTGCTTCCATTACCTGGCTATTGTAAATAGTGCTGCAATGAACATTGTGGTGAATGTGCCTTTTTGATTTATGGTTTTCTCTGGGTATATGCCCAGAAGTGGGATTGCTGGATCAGATGGTAATTCTATTTCTAGTTTTTTTTAAGGAAACTCCATAGTGTTCTCCATACTGACTGTATCAATTTACATTCCCACCAATAGTGGAAGAGGGCTCCTTTTGTCCACACCCTCCCCAGAATTTGTTGTTTCTAGATTTTCTGATGATGCCGATTCTAACAGGTGTGAGGTGATACCTCATTGTAGTTTTGATTTGCATTTCTCTAATAATTAGTGCTGTTGAGCAGCTTTTCATGTGCGTCTTGGCCATCTCTGTGTCTTCTTTGAAGAAACGTCTCTTTAGATATTCTGACAATGTTTGTATTGGGTTGTTTGTTTTTTTAATATTAAGCTGCATGGGCTGTTTATATATATTGGACATTAAACCTTTGTCCATTGATTCGTTTGCAACTATTTTCGCCCCTTCTGAGGGATGCCTTTTTCCATTCCCGTCTTTTTAACCAAAAAAGAAAGAAAGAAAAAGAAGCAGAAAACTAATGTGCATAAAATATGCCTTTTGAAACGGTCGTTTTGAAATATGGACGTCCTTTGAATTTTTTGGTCGATATGTGACCCCAGGATTTGTTTTCAGGGCAGGTGTCATTTACAGGCCTGCAATGATTTTGAATATCAACTGACCATTAGCGCTGGGATTAAAGCTGCTGTTGTGTGAAACGGCCACAAGGTGGCAGCAGTTCTCCCTTACCAATTCTGGTTACTAGGGCAACAGAGCCTCAATGGAAGTCGTGTTCTAGATTGGAATTTAGAATGGAATGTGCCAGGAGAAAGCCCCTCAAGTTTGTCTCCCAACTTCTGGTTCGTGTTTTTAATTTAATTATTATTTTTTATTACAGCAAGTTTGATTACAATGTTTGGCTTGTTGGAGGTGTGGAAGATGTGGTTCTTTTGCACATATACAGATGTCTGTTTTTCCTGGGATCCATTTCCCATGTACGTTATCACAGAATGTTGAGTAGTCTTTTGCTATTCCGTAGGTCTTTGGTGATTATATATGTCACCTGTGTTTGTGTAAGTCTGTTAACCCCGATATCGTAATGAAACCAATCCTCACACCTTTCCATTGGTGAACCATAAGTTTGTTTAATGAATCTGTGATTGCCCTTCTCCGTGGAAATATCTGCCCTGGTATCCATTTTTAGGTAACACCTATAAGTGATATGATATGATATGTGTCTTTCACTTTCTGACTTACTACATGTCACGTGATTACCTCTAGACTCATCTACGGTGCTGCAAATGGCATTGTGTCCTTTTTTTCCTTGCCTTCTATTCTGACTTAGCGAGGTCCATTTTCAACAATGTGATTCCCTGCGGGTTGTGGATTAGCTGACGTGGGCAGCCTTATTCTGCCGGCCGGCCCTCCCCAGGTGTGCCTGTTTGAGGTCAATATAAACAGCGCTCCAGGCAGCCATAGCCCCTGAAGCTCTGCCTGACTCCATATTCTCTGCCCCGTCAGCAGTCTCGGGGCTGTGCTGGTGGGAGGGAGTGAGGGGCCACAGCTTTGTTGGTGGCCCGGTGTGAGTGGGGTTCTGCTGACCTTTCTGCAGGAGTTGCCAGGCTGCCTCCTGTAAAGAAGAGGATGTGTCACCCATACCTTCTGCTGGAATTTCTCTCCGGACAGAGGTGAGGAAGGAAAAAAGCAGTGGGGGCCGGGACAGGTGGGGTATCTCAGGCAGGACAATGGAAAGCTTCCGGAAGAGCGCCCGGGGCCAGGACCACCCTGGCTGGCCTGCAGGCACCAAGTTGGCCTGCGTGCTGTCGCTGGTGTGGCTCCACGGCCCTTCCTCTAGTCTTTCAAGCCCTTGTACATATTCAGGTGTTTTACCTGGGAAGGGTGGGAACTGTTCAGCAACATCTGGCCTGCGGCTCAGCTCACCTTTTTTTAGAGATGCCTCGGCTCGGTCCCCCAGCTTTGCAATGAGGACGCTCCTTGTGTGGGGTGTGGGTTGCTGGCTGTATGGGGATGATTCCCCATCTCTGACCAATTTCAGAATTGTTTGCCGCTGGAGCAAGTGCCCTGATAGGGTTTTCCTCTGTATAACTGGTGGGTTCAGGTTTTTTTCCTTTTATGGTTCAAGTTAGATTTTATTCCTCTTTTATATATTTATAGATATAAGCATGGAAATAATTCATTCCTATAAATACATCTGTGTGAAGGGAGGAACTTTTTTCTGTTTTATATTTAAATTTTATTTTTTAAGATTTTGAAATTTAATTTTATTTACTTTTATATACAGCAGGTTATTATTAGTTATGTATTTTATGCATATACATATATACAGGTCAATCTCAATCTCCCAACTCATCCCACCACCACCACCCCATGGCTTCCCACACTTGGTGTCCATACGTTTGTTCTCTACCTCTGTGTCTCTATTTCTTCCCTGCAAACCAGTTCATCTGTACCATTTTTTAGGTGCCACATATATGCATTAATATACAATATTTGTTTTCCTCTTTCTGACCTACTTCATTCTGTATGACAGTCTCTAGATCCATCGATGTCTCTACAAATGACCCAGTTTCATTCCTTTTTATGGTTGAGTAATATTCCATTTTATACATGTACCACATCTTTATCCATTCATCTGTGTGAGGGCATTTAGGTTGCTTCCATTACCTGGCCTTTGTAAATAGTGCTGCAATGAACATTGTGGTGAATGTGCCTTTCTGATTTATGGTTTTCTTTGGGTATATGAGCAGAAGTGGGATTGCTGGATCAGATGGTAATTCTATTTCTAGTTTTTTTAAGGAAACTCCATAGTGTTCTCCATAGTGAGTGTATCAATTTACATTCCCACCAATAGTGGAAGAGGTGTCCTTTTGTCCACACCCTCTCCAGAATTTGTTGTTTGTTGATTTTCTGATGATGCCGATTCTAACAGGTGTGAGGTGTTACCTCATTGTAGTTTTGATTCGCATTTCTCTAATAATTAGTGCTGTTGAACAGCTTTTCATGTGCGTCTTGTCCATCTCTGTGTCTTCTTTGAAGAAACGTCTCTTTAGATCTGCCCATTTTTGTATTGGGTTGTTTGTTTTTTTTTAATATTAAGCTGCATGAGCTGTTTATATATATTGGAGATTAAACCTTTGTCCATTGATTCGTTTGCAACTATTTTCGCCCCTTTTGAGGGATGTCTTTTTCCTTTCCCGTTTTTTTAACCAAAAAAGAAATAAAGAAAAAGAAGTAGAAAACTAATGTGCGTAAAATATGCCTTTTGAAACGGTCGTTTTGAAATATGTACGTCCTTTCAATTTTTTGGTCGATATGTGACCCCAGAATTTGTTTTCAGGGCAGGTGTCATTTACAGGCCTGCAATGATTTTGAATATCAACTGACCATTAGCGCTGGGATTAAAGCTGCTGTTGTGTGAAACGGCCACAAGGTGGCAGCAGTTCTCCCTTACCAATTCTGGTTACTAGGGCAACAGAGCCTCAATGGAAGTCGTGTTCTAGATTGGAATTTAGAATGGAATGTGCCAGGAGAAAACACCTCAAGTTTGTCTCCCTACTTCTTGTTCGTGTTTTTAATTTAATTTTTATTTTTTATTACAGCAAGTTTGATTACAATGTTTGGCTTGTTGTAGGTGTGGAAGATGTGGTTCTTTTACACATATACAGATGTCGGTTTTTCCTGGGATCCTTTTCCCATGTACCTTATGACAGAATGTTGAGTAGTCTTTTGGTATTCCGTAGGTCTTTGGTGATTATATATGTCACCTGTGTTTGTATAAGTCTGTTAACCCCGATATCGTAATGAAACCAATCCTCACAACTTTCCTTTGGTGAACCATAAGTTTGTTTAATGAATCTCTGATTGCCCTTCTCGGTGGAAATATCTGCCCTGGTATCCATTTTTAGGTAACACCTATAAGTGATATGATATGATATGTGTCTTTCACTTTCTGACTTACTACATGTCACGTGATTACCTCTAGACTCATCTACGGTGCTGCAAAAGGCATTGTGTCCTTTTTTTCCTTGCCTTCTATTCTGACTTAGCGAGGTCCCTTTTCAACAATGTGCTTCCCTGCGGGTTGTGGATTAGCTGACGTGGGCAGCCTTATCCTGCCGGCCGGCCTTCCCCAGGTGTGCCTGGTTGAGGTCAATATAATCAGCGCTCCATGCAGCAATAGCCCCTGAAGCTGTGCCTGCCTCCATATTCTCTGCCCCGTGAGCAGTCTCGGGGCTGTGCTGGTGGGAGGGAGTGAGGGGACACAGCTTTGTTGGTGGCCCGGTGTGAGTGGGGTTCCGCTGGCCTTTCTGAAGTAGTTGCCAGGCTGCCTCCTGTAAGGAGGAGGATGTGTCACCCATACCTTCCGCTGGAATTTCTCTCCGGACAGAGGTGAGGAAGGAAAAAAGCAGTGGGTTCCGGGACAAGTGGGGTATCTCAGGCAGGACAATGGAAAGCTTCCGGAAGAGCGCCCGGGGTCAGGACCACCCTGGCTGGCCTGCAGTCACAAAGATGGCCTTCATGCTGTCGCTGGTGTGGCTCCACGGCACTTCCTCTAGGCTTTCAAGCCTTTGTACATATTCAGGTGTTTGACCTGGGAAGGGTGGGAACAGTTCAGCAGCAGCTGGCCTGGGGCTCAGCTCACCTTTATTCAGAGATGCCCCGGCACGTTCCCCCAGCTTTGCAATGAGGATGCTCCTTGCATGGGGTGTGGGTTGCTGGCTGTATGGGAGATGATTCCCCACCTCTGACCAATTTCAGAATTGTTTACCGCTGGAGCAAGTGCCCTGATAGGGTTTTCCTCTGTATAACTGGTCGGTTCAGGTTTTTTTTTCGTTTATGGTTCAAGTTACATTTTATTCCACTTTTATGTATTTATAGATATAAGCATGGAATTAATTCATTCCTATAAATACATCTGTGTGAAGGGAAGAACTTTTTTCTGTTTTATTTTTAAATTTTATTTTTTAAAATTTTGAAATTTAATTTTATTTACTTCTTTATACAGCAGGTTATTATCAGTTATGTATTTCATGCATATACATGTATGCAGGTCAATCCCAATCTCCCAACTCATCCCACCACCACCACACCATGGCTTCCCACACTTGGTGTCCATACGTTTGTTCTCTACCTCTGTCTCTATTTCTTTCCTGCAATCCAGTTCATCTGTACCAGTTTTTAGGTTCCACATATATGCATTAATATGCAATATTTGTCCTCTTTCTGACTTACTTCATTCTGTATGACAGTCTCTAGATCCATCGATGTCTCTACAAATGACCCACTTTCATTCCGTTTAATGGCTAAGTAATATTCCATTTTATACATGTACCACATCTTTATCCATTCATCTGTCTGTGGGCATTTAGGTTGCTTCCTTTACCTGGCTATTGTAAATAGTGCTGCAATGAACATTGTGGTGAATGTGCCTTTTTGATTTATGGTTTTCTCTGGGTATATGCCCAGAAGTGGGATTGCTGGATCAGATGGAAATTCTATTTCTAGTTTTTTTAAGGAAACTCCATAGTGTTCTCCATAGTGAATGTATCAATTTACATTCCCAAAAATAGTGGAAGAGGGATCCTTTTGTCCCCACCCTCCCCAGAATTTGTTGTTTGTAGATTTTCTGATGATGCCGATTCTAACAGGTGTGAGGTGATACCTCATTGTAGTTTTGATTTGCATTTCTCTAATAATTAGTGCTCTAGAGCAGCTTTTCATGTGCGTCTTGGCCATCTCTGTGTCTTCTTTGAAGAAACGTCTCTTTAGATCTTCTGCCCATTTTTGTATTGGGTTGTTTTTTTTTTAATATTAAGCCGCATGAGCTGCTTTTATATATTGGAGAGTAAACCTTTGTCCATTGATTCGTTGCAACAATTTTCGCCCTTTCTGAGGGATGCCTTTTTCCATTCCCGTTTTTTTAACCAAAAAAGAAAGAAAGACAAAGAAGCAGAACACTAATGTGCGTAAAATATGGCTTTTGAAACGGTCGTTTTGAAATATGGACGTCCTTTGAATTTTTTGGTCGATATGTGACCCCAGGATTTGTTTTCAGGGCAGGTGTCATTTACAGGCCTGCAATGATTTTGAGTATCAACTGAAATTTAGCGCTGGGATTAAAGCTGCTGTTGTGTGAAACGGCCACAAGGTGGCAGCAGTTCTCTCTTTCAAATCTGGTTATTAGTGCAACAGAGCCTCAATGGAAGTCGTGTTCTAGATTGGAATTTAGAATGGAATGTGCCAGGAGAAAGCCCCTCAAGTTTGTCTCACTAATTCTTGTTCGTGTTTTTAATTTATTTTTTTATTTTTTATTACAGCAAGTTTGATTACAATGTGTGGCTTGTTGGAGGTGTGGAAGATGTGGTTCTTTTACACATGTACACATGTCTGTTTTTCCTGGGATGTTTTCCCATGTACGTTATGACAGAATGTTGAGTAGTCTTTTGGTATTCCGTAGGTCTTTGGTGATTATATATGTCACCTGTGTTTGTATAAGTCTGTTAACCCCGATATCGTAATGAAACCACTCCTCACACCTTTCCATTGGTGAACCATAAGTTTGTTTAATGAATCTCTGATTGCCCTTCTCGGTGGAAATATCTGCCCTGGTATGCATTTTTAGGTAACACCTATAAGTGATATGATATGATATGTGTCTTTCACTTTCTGACTTACTACACGTCACGTGATTACCTCTAGACTCATCTACGGTGGTGCAAATGGCATTGTGTTCTCTTTGTCCTTGGCTTCTCTTCTACCTTAGCGAGGTCCATTTTCAACAATGTGATTCCCTGAGTGTTGTGGATTAGCTGACCTGGGCAGCCTTACCCTGCCGCCCGGCCCTTCCCAGGTGTGCCTGGTTGAGGTCAATATAAACAGTGCTCCAGGCACCAATAGCCCCTGAAGCCGTGCCTGACTCCATATTCTCTGCCCCGTCAGCAGTCTCGGGGCTGTGCTGGTGGGAGGGAATGAGGAGCCACAGCTTTGTTGGTGGCCCGGTGTGAGTGGGGTTCTGCTGGCCTTTCTGCAGGAGTTGCCAGGCTGCCACCTGTAAAGAAGAGGTTGTGTCACCCATACCTTCCGCTGGAATTTGTCTCCGGACAGAGGTGAGGAAGGAAAAAAGCAGTGGGGGCCGGGACAGGTGGGGTATCTCAGGCAGGACAATGGAAAGCTTCTGGAAGAGCGCCCGGGGGCAGGACCACACTGGCTGGCCTGCAGGCACCAAGTTGGCCAGCGTGCTGTTGCTGGTGTGGCTCCACGGCCCTTCCTCTAGTCTTTCAAGCCCTTGTACATATTCAGGTGTTTTACCTGGGAAGGGTGGGAACAGTTCAGCAGCAGCTGGCCTGGGGCTCAGCTCACCTTTATTCAGAGATGCCACTGCACGATCCCCCAGCTTTGCAATGAGGACGCTCCTTCCATGGGGTGTGGGTTGCTGGCTGTATCGGAGAAGATTCCCCACCTCTGACCAATTTCAGAATTGTTTACCGCTGGAGCAAGTGCCCTGATAGGGTTTTCCTCTGTATAACTGGTGGGTTCAGGTTTTTTTTTTCTTTTATGGTTCAAGTTAGATTTTATTCCTCTTTTATGTATTTATAGATATAAGCATGGAAATAATTCATTCCTATAAATACATCTGTGTGAAGGGAAGAACTTTTTTCTGTATTATTTTTAAATTTTCTTTTTTAAAATTTTGAAATTTAATGTTATTTATATTTTTATACAGCAGGTTATTATTAGTTATGTATTTTATGCATATACATGTATGCAGGTCAATCCCAATCTCCCAACTCATCCCACCACCACAACACCATGGCTTCCCACACTTGGTGTCCATACGTTTGTTCTCTACCTCTGTCTCTATTTCTTCCCTGCAAACCAGTTCATCTGTACCAGTTTTTAGGTTCCACATATATGCATTAATATACAATATTTGTTTTCCTCTTTCTGACTTACTTCATTCTGTATGACAGTCTCTAGATCAATCGATGTCTCTACAAATGACCCAGTTTCATTCTTTTTATGGCTGAGTAATATTCCATTTTATACATGTACCACATCTTTATCCATTCATCTGTCTGTGGGCATTTAGGTTGCTTCCATTACCTGGCTATTGTAAATAGTGCTGCAATGAACATTGTGGTGAATGTGCCTTTTTGATTTATGGTTTTCTTTGGGTATATGCCCAGAAGTGGGATTGCTGGATCAAATGGTAATTCTATTTCTAGTTTTTTTTTAACGAAACTCCATACTGTTCTCCATAGTGACTGTATCAATTTACATTCCCACCAATAGTGGAAGAGGGCTCCTTTTGTCCACACCCTCCCCAGAATTTGTTGTTTGTAGATTTTCTGATGATGCCGATTCTAACAGTGTGAGGTGATACCTCATTGTAGTTTTGATTTGCATTTCTCTGATAATTTGTGCTGTTGAGCAGCTTTTCATCTGCGTCTTGGCCATCTCTGTGTCTTCTTTGAAGAAACGTATCTTTAGATCTTCTGCCCATTTTTGTATTTGGTTGTTTCTTTTTTTAATATTAAGCTGCATGAGCTGTTTATATATATTCGAGATTAAACCTTTGTCCATTGATTCGTTTGCATCTATTTTCGCCCCTTCTGAGGGATGCGTTTTTCCATTCCCGTATTTTAAACCAAAAAAGAAAGAAAGAAAAAGAAGCAGAAAACTAATGTGCATAAAATATGCCTTTTGAAATGGTCGTTTTGAAATATGGACGAATTTTTTTGTCAATATGTGACCCCAGGATTTGTTTTCAGGGCAGGTGTCATTTACAGGCCTGCAATGATTTTGAATATCAACTGACCATTAGCGCTTGGATTAAAGCTGCTGTTGTGTGAAACGGCCACAAGGTGGCAGCAGTTCTCCCTTACCAATTCTGCTAACTAGGGCAACAGAGCCTCAATGGAAGTCCTGTTCTAGATTGGAATTTAGAATGGAATGTGCCAGGACTAAACCCCTCAAGTTTGTCTCCCTACTTCTTGTTCGTGTTTTTAATTTAATTTTTATTTTTTATTACAGCAAGTTTGATTACAATGTTTGGCTTGTTGTAGGTGTGGAAGATGTGGTTCTTTTACACATATACAGATGTCGGTTTTTCCTGGGCTCCTTTTCCCATGTACCTTATGACAGAATGTTGAGTAGTCTTTTGGTATTCCATAGGTCTTTGGTGATTATATATGTCACCTGTGTTTGTATAAGTCTGTTAACCCCGATATCGTAATGAAACCAATCCTCACAACTTTCCATTGGTGAACCATAAGTTTGTTTAATGAATCTCTGATTGCCCTTCTCGGTGGAAATATCTGCCCTGGTATCCGTTTTTAGGTAACACCTATAAGTGATATGATATGATATGTGTCTTTCACTTTCTGACTTACTACATGTCACGTGATTACCTCTAGACTCATCTACGGTGCTGCAAAAGGCATTGTGTCCTTTTTTTCCTTGCCTTCTATTCTGACTTAGCGAGGTCCCTTTTCAACAATGTGCTTCCCTTCGGGTTGTGGATTAGCTGACGTGGGCAGCCTTATCCTGCCGGCCGGCCCTCCCCAGGTGTGCCTGGTTGAGGTCAATATAAACAGCGCTCCATGCAGCAATAGCCCCTGAAGCTGTGCCTGCCTCCATATTTTCTGCCCCGTGAGCAGTCTCGGGGCTGTGCTGGTGGGAGGGAGTGAGGGGCCACAGCTTTGTTGGTGGCCCGGTGTGAGTGGGGTTCTGCTGGCCTTTCTGAAGGAGTTGCCAGGCTGCCTCCTGTAAGGAGGAGGATGTGTCACCCATACCTTCCGCTGGAATTTCTCTCCGGACAGAGGTGAGGAAGGAAAAAAGCAGTGGGGGCCGGGACAAGTGGGGTATCTCAGGCAGGACAATGGAAAGCTTCTGGAAGAGCGCCCGGGGCCAGGACCACCCTGGCTGGCCTGCAGGCACCAAGTTGGCCTGCGTGCTGTCGCTGGTGTGGCTCCACGGCCCTTCCTCTAGTCTTTCAAGCCCTTGTACTTATTCAGGTGATTTACCTGGGAAGGGTGGGAACAGTTCAGCAACAGCTGGCCTGGGGCTCAGCTCACCTTTGTTCAGAGATGCCTCGGCTCGGTCCCCTCGCTTTGCAATGAGGAAGCTCCTTGTGTGGGGTGTGGGTTGCTGGCTGTATGGGAGATGATTCCCCACCTCTGAACAATTTCAATATTGTTTACCGTTGGAGCAAGTGCCCTGATAGTGTTTTTCTCTTTATAACTGGTCGGTTCAGGTTTTTCTTCGTTTATGGTTCAAGTTAGCTTTTATTCCTGTTTTATGTATTTATAGGTATAAGCATGGAAATAATTCATTCCTATAAATACATCTGTGTGAAGGGAAGAACTTTTTTCTGTTTTATTTTTAAATTTTATTTTTTATAATTTTGAAATTTAATTTTATTTACTTTTTTATACAGCGGGTTATTATTAGTTATGTGTTTTATGCATATACATGTATACAGGTCAATCTCAATCTCACAACTCATCCCACCACCACCACCCCATGGCTTCCCACACTTTGTGTCCATACGTTTGTTCTCTACCTCTGTGTCTCTATTTCTTCCCTGCAAACCAGTTCATCTGTACAATTTTTTAGGTTCCACATATATGCATTAATATACAATATTTGTTTTCCCCTTTCTGACTTACTGCATTCTGTATGACAGTCTCTAGATCCATCGATGTCTCTACAAATGACCCAGATTCATTCCTTTTTATGGCCGAGTAATATTCCATTTTATATATGTACCCCATCTTTATCCATTCATCTGTCTTTGGGCGTTTAGGTTGCTTCCATTACCTGGCTATTGTAAATAGTGCTGCAATGAACATTGTTGTGAATGTGCCTTTTTGATTTATGGTTTTCTTTGGGTATATGCCCAGAAGTGGAATTGCTGGATCAGATGGTAATTCTATTTCTAGATTTTTTAAGGAAACTCCATAGTGTTCTCCATAGTGACTCTATTAATTTACATTCCCACCAATAGTGGAAGAGGGCTCCTTTTGTCCACACCCTCCCCAGAATTTGTTGTTTGTAGATTTTCTGATGATGCCGATTCTAACAGGTGTGAGGTGATACCTCATTGTAGTTTTGATTTGCATTTCTCTAATAATTAGTGCTCTTGAGCAGCTTCTCATGTGCGTCTTGGCCATCTCTGTGTCTTCTTTTAAGAAACGTCTCTTGAGATCTTCTGCCCATTTCTGTATTGGGAGGGTCGTGGGATGGTCAGGCTGTGTGCTGACGCACGTGTCAGTGCCAGCGTAAGGGCCAGGAGTAGGGTACAGCATAGGGTAACGTGTAGGGCTGGTTGTGGGTTTCCGTTCCAGGTTAGGGTTAGGGAACGGCAAGGTTTAGGGAACAGGTGAGCATAGGGACACGTGGGAGAGGCAGGCTACGTGCTGACAAACGTGTCAGTGCCAGCGTACGGGTCAAGAGTAAAGTATGGTGTAGGGCTGGTTGTGGGTTTCCATTCAGCGCTAGGGTTAGGGTTAGGGAACGGCAAGGCTTAGGGCACAGCTGAGGGTACAGACACGTGGGAGGGTCAGGCTATGTGCTGACGCACGGTTCAGTGCCAGTGTACGGGCCAGGATTAGGGTACAGAGTAGGGTAAGGCGTAGGGCTGTTGGTGGGTTTCTGTTCCGGGTTAGGGTTAGGGAACGGCAAGGCTTAGGGCACAGGTAAGGGTACGGAAACGAGGGAGAGGCACGCTACGTGCTGACACACGGGTCAGTGCCGGCGTACGCGCCAGAATTAGGGTACGGCATAGGGTAAGGTGGAGGGCTGGTGGTGGGTTTCTGTTCCAGGGTAGGGTTAGGGTTAGGGATCGGCAAGGCTTAGGGCACTGGTGAGGGTATGGAAACATGGGAGTTGCAGGCTACGTGCTTACACAAGGGTCAGTTCCAGTGTACGGCCCAGGAGTAGGGTATGGCGTAGGGTAAGGTGTAGGGCTGGTGGTGGGTTTCCGTTCCCGGCTAGGGTTAGGGTTAGGGAATGGCAAGGCTTAGGGCACAGGTGAGGGTACAGAAACGTGGGAGGGTCAGGCTACGTGCTGACGCAAGTGTCAGTGCCAGCGTACGGCCCAGGAATAGGGTATGGCGTAGGGTAAAGTGTAGGGTTAGGGTTAGGGAACGGCAAGGCTTAGGGCACAGGTGAGGGTACGGAAACGTGGGAGGGTCAGGCTACATGCTGAAGCACGGGTCAGTGCCAGGGTGTGGACCAGGAGTAGGGTACGGCGTAGGGTAAGGTGTAAGACTGGTGGTGGGTGTCCATTCCGGGGTTTGATTAGGGTTAGGGAACGTCAAGTTTTAGGGCACAGGTGAGGTTACGGAAACGTGGGAGGGTCAGGCTACCTGCTGACGCATGGGTCAGTGCCAGCGTATGGGCCAGGAGTAGGGTACGGCGTAGGGTAAGGTGTAGGGCTGGTGGTGGGTTTCCGTTCTGGGCTAGGGTTAGGGTTAGGGAACGGCAAGGCTAAGGGCACAGGTGAGGGTACGGAAACTTGGGAGAGGCAGGCTACGTGCTGACGCACGGGTCAGTGCCAGCATATAGGCCAGGAGTAGGGTACGGCATAGGGTATGGTGTAGGGCTGGTGGTGGGTGTCAGTTCAGGGCTAGGGTTAGGGTTAGTGAACGGCAAGGCTTAGGGCACAGGTGAGGGTACAGAAACGTGTTAGGTTCATGGTGCATGTTGATGCATGGAATAGTGTCATCGTACGCATTAGGATTAGGGTACGGCGTAGAGTAAGGTGTACGGATGGCGGTAGGTTTACATTCCGGTGTAGGGTTAGGGATAGCGAATTGCAAGGTATAGGGCACAGGTGATGGTACGGAAATGTGTTAGGTTCAGGGTACGTGTTGACTCATGGGTTAGTGTAAGCGTACGCATGAGGATTAGGGTACCGCATAGAGTAAGGTGTAGGGTTGGTGGTAGGTTTCCGTTCCAGTCTAGGGTTATGTTTAGGGACTGGCAAAGTTTAGGGCACAGGTGAGGGTACGAAACGTGTTAGGGTCAGGGTACGTGTTGATGCACAGGTTAGTGTCAGCATACGAATTAGGATTAGGGTATGGCGTAAGGTAAGGTGTAGGGTTGGTGGTAGTTTTCCGTTCCGGGCTAGGGTTAAGGTAAGGGAACGGCAAGGTTTATGGCAGAGGTGAGGGTACGGAAACGTGTTAGTGTCAGGGTACGTGTTGACGTATGGATTAGGATTAGGGTACGGCTTAGGGTAAGGTGTAGGGCTGATGGTAGGTTTCTGTTCCGGGCTAAGGTTAAGGATAGGCAACGGCAAGGTTTGGGGCACAGCTGAGGGTACGGAAACGTGTTAGTGTCAGGGTACATGTTGACTCACCGGTTAGTGCCAGTGTACGGATTAGGATTAGTGTACCGCGTAGATAAGGTGCACGGTTGGTGGTAGGTTTCCGTTCCAGGCTATGGTTAGGGTTAGGGAAAGTCAAGGTTTCTATTTGTAGGTTTTTTAAGGAAACTCCATACTGTTCTCCATAGTGACTGTATCAATTTACATTCCCAACAATAGTGGAAGAGGGCTCCTTTTGTCCACACCCTCCCCATAATTTGTTGTCTGTAGATTTTCTGATGATGCCGATTCTAACAGGTGTGAGGTGATACCTCATTGTAGTTTTGATTTGCATTTCTCTAATAATTAGTGCTCTTGAGCAGCTTTTCATTTGCGTCTTGGCCATCACTGTGTCTTCTTTGAAGAAACGTCTCTTTAGATATTCTGCCCATTTTTGTGTTGGGTTGTTTGTTTTTTTAATATTAAGCTGCAGGGGCTGTTTATATATATTGGAGATTAAACCTTTGTCCATTGATTCGTTTGCAACGATTTTCGCCCCTTCTGAGGGATGCCTTTTTCCATTCCCCGCTTTTTAACCAAAAAAGAAAGAAAGAAAAAGAAGCAGAACACTAATGTGCATAAAATATGCCGTTTGAAACGGTCGTTTTGAAATATGGACGTCCTTTGAATTTTTTGGTCGATATGTGACCCCAGGATTTGTTTTCAGGGCAGGTGTCATTTACAGGCCTGCAATGATTTTGAATATCAACTGACCATTAGCGCTGGGATTAAAGCTGCTGTTGTGTGAAACGGCCACAAGGTGGCAGCAGTTCTCCCTTACCAAATCTGGTTAATAGGGCAACAGAGCCTCAATGGAAGTCGTGTTCTAGATTGGAATTTAGAATGGAATGTGCCAGGAGAAAGCACCTCAAGTTTGTCTCCCTACTTCTTGTTCGTATTTTTAATTTAAATTTTTATTTTTTATTACAGCAAGTTTGATTACAATGTTTGGCTTGTTGTAGGTGTGGAAGATGTGGTTCTTTTACACATATACAGATGTGTGTTCTTCCTGGGATCCTTTTTCCAGGTACATTATGACAGAATGTTGAGTAGTCTTCTCTTGGTATTCCGTAGGTCTTTGGTGATTATATATGTCACCTGTGTTTGTATATGTCTGTTAACCCCGATATCGTAATGAAACCAATCCTCACACCTTTCCATTGGTGAACCATAAGTTTGTTTAATGAATCTGTGATTGCCCTTCTCCGTGGAAATATCTGCCCTGGTATCCATTTTTAGCTAACACCTATAAGTGATATGATATGATATGTGTCTTTCACTTTCTGACTTACTACAAGTCACGTGATTACCTCTAGTCTCATCTACGGTGCTGCAAATGGCATTGTGTCCTTATTTTCCTTGGCTTCTATTCTGCCTTAGCGAGGTCCATTTTCAACAATGTGATTCCCTGAGCGTTGTGGATTAGCTGACCTGGGCAACCTTACCCTGCCGGCCGGCCCTCCCCAGGTGTGCCTGGTTGAGGTCAATATAAACAGCGCTCCAGGCAGCAATAGCCCCTGAAGCTGTGCCTGACTCCATATTCTCTGCCCCGTCAGCAGTCTCGCGGCAGAGCTGGTGGGAGGAAATGAGGGGCCACAGCTTTTTTGGGTGGCCTGGTGTGAGTGGGGTTCTGCTGGCCTTTCTGCAGGAGTTGCCAGGCTGCCACCTGTAAAGAAGAGGATGTGTCACCCATACCTTTCGCTGGAATTTCTCTCCGGACCGAGGTGAGGAAGGAAAAAAGCAGTGGGGATCGGGACAGGAGGGGTATCACATGCAGGACAATGGAAAGCTTCCGGAAGTGCGCCCGGGGCGAGGACCATCCTGGCTGACCTGCAGGCACCAAGTTGGCCTGCGTGCTGTCGCTGGTGTGGCTAGACGGCCCTTCCTCTTGTCTTTCAAGCCCTTGTACATATTCAGGTGTTTTACCTGGGAAGGGTGGGAACAGTTCAGCAGCAGCTGGCCTGGGGCTCAGCTCACCTTTATCCAGAGATGCCTCGGCACGGTCCCCCAGCTTTGCAATGAGGACGCTCCTTGTGTGGGGTGTGGGTTGCTGGCTGTATGGGAGATGATTCCCCCCCTCTGACCAATTTCAGAATTGTTTAGCGCTGGAGCAAGTGCCCGGATAGGGGTTTCCTCTGTATAACTGGTGGGCTCAGGATTTTCTTCTTTTATATTTCAAGTTAGCATTTATTCCTCTTTTATGTATTTATAGATATAAGCATGGATATAATTCATTCCTATAAATACATCTATGAGAAGGGAAGAACATTTTTCTGTTTTATTTTTAAATTTTATTTTTGTTATAATTTTGAAATTGAATTTTGTTTACTTTTTTATACAGCAGGTTATTATTAGTTATGTATTTTATGCATATACATGTATACAGGTCAATCTCAATCTCCCAACTCATCCCACCACCACCACCCCATGGCTTCCCACACTTGCTATCCATACGTTTGTTCTCTACCTCTGTGTCTCTATTTCTTCCCTGCAAACCAGTTCATCTGTACAATTTTTTAGGTTCCACATATATGCATTAATATACAATATTCGTTTTCCTCTTTCTGACTTACTTCATTCTGTATGACAGTCTCTAGATCCATCCATGGAAAGAAACAAAAAGAAGCGGAACACTGATGTGCGTAAAATATGGCTTTTGAAACGGTCGTTTTGAAATATGGACGTCCTTTGAATTTTTTGGTCGATATGTGACCCCAGGATTTGTTTTCAGGGCAGGTGTCATTTACAGGCCTGCAATGATTTTGAATATCAACTGACCATTAGCGCTGGGATTAAAGCTGCTGTTGTGTGAAACGGCCACAAGGTGGCAGCAGTTCTCCCTTACCATTTCTGCTTACTAGGGCAACAGAGCCTCAATGGAAGTCGTGTTGTAGATTGGAATTTAGAATGGAATGTGCCAGGAGAAAGCCCCTCATGTTTGTCTCCCTACTTCTTGTTCATGTTTTCAATTTAATTTTTATTTTTTATTACAGCAAGTTTGATTACAATGTTTGGCTTGTTGGAGGTGTGGAAGATGTGGTTCTTTTACAGATATACAGATGTCTGTTTTTCCTGGGATCCTTTTCCCATGTACGTTATGACAGAATGTTGAGTAGTCTTTTGGTATTCCATAGGTATTTGGTGATTATATATGTCACCTGTGTTTGTATAAGTCTGTTAACCCCGATATCGTAATGAAACCAATCCTCACACCTTTCCATTGGTGAACCATAAGTTTGTTTAATGAATCTCTGATTGCCCTTCTCGGTGGAAATATCTGCCCTGGTATCCATTTTTAGGTAACACCTATAAGTGATATGATATGATATGTGTCTTTCACTTTCTGACTTACTACAAGTTATGTGATTACCTCTAGACTCATCTACGGTGGTGCAAATGGCATTGTGTTCTTTTTTTCCTTGGCTTCTCTTCTGCCTTAGTGTGGTCCATTTTCAACAATGTGATTCCCTGAGTGTTGTGGATTAGCTGACCTGGGCAGCCTTACTCTACCGCCCGGCCCTCCCCAGGTGTGCCTGGTTGAGGTCAATATAAACAGCGCTCCAGGCAGCAATAGCCCCTGAAGCTGTGCCTGACTCCATATTCTCTGCCCCGTCAGCAGTCTCGGGGCTGTGCTGGTGGGAGGGAATGAGGGGCCACAGCTTTGTTGGTGGCCCGGTGTGAGTGGGGTACTGCTGGCCTTTCTGCAGGAGTTGCCAGGCTGCCACCTGTAAAGAAGAGGATGTGTCACCCATACGTTCCGCTGGAGTCTCTCTCCGGACAGAGGTGAGGAAGGAAAATCGCAGTGGGGGCCGGGACAGGTGGGGTATCTCAGGCAGGACAATGGAAAGCTTCCGGAAGAGCGCCCGGGGGCAGGACCACCCTGGCTGGCCTGCAGGCACCAAGTTGGCCTGCGTGCTGTTGCTGGTGTGGCTCCACAGCCCTTCCTCTAGTCTTTCAAGCCCTTGTACATATTCAGGTGTTTTACCTGGGAAGGGTGGGAACAGTTCAGCAGCAGCTGGCCTTGGGCTCAGCTCACCTTTTTTCAGAGATGCCTTGGCTCGGTCCCCCAGCTTTGCAATGAGGACGCTCCTTGTGTGGGGTGTGGGTTGTTGCCTGTATGGGTATGATTCCCACCTCTGACCAATTTCAGAATTGTTTGCCGCTGGAGCAAGTGCCCTGATAGGGTTTTCCTCTGTATAACTGGTGGTTTCAGGTTTTTTTCCTTTTATGGTTCCAGTTAGATTTTATTCCTCTTTTATATATTTATAGATATAAGCATGGAAATAATTCATTCCTATAAATACATCTGTGTGAAGGGAAGAACTTTTTTTCTGTTTTATATTTAAATTTTATTTTTTAAGATTTTGAAATTTAATTTTATTTACTTTTATATACAGCAGGTTATTATTAGTTATGTATTTTATGCATATACATGTATACAGGTCAATCTCAAACTCCCAACTCATCCCACCACCACCACCCCATGGCTTCCCACACTTGGTGTCCATACGTTTGTTCTCTACCTCTGTGTCTCTATTTCTTCCCTGCAAACCAGTTCATCTGTACCATTTTATAGGTTCCACATATATGCATTAATATACAATATTTGTTTTCCTCGTTCTGACCTACTTCATTCTGTATGACTGTCTCTAGATCCATCGATGTCTCTACAAATGACCCAGTTTCATTCCTTTTTATGGTTGAGTAATATTCCATTTTATACATGTACCACATCTTTATCCATTCATCTGTGTGAGGGCATTTAGGTTGCTTCCATTACCTGGCCTTTGTAAATAGTGCTGCAATGAACATTGTGGTGAATGTGCCTTTTTGATTTATGGTTTTCTCTGGGTCTATTCCCAGAAGTGGGATTGCAGGATCAGATGGTAATTCTATTTCTAGTTTTTTTAAGGAAACTCCATAGTGTTCTCCATAGTGACTGTATCAATTTACATTCCCACCAATAGTGGAAGAGGGATCCTTTTGTCCACACCCTCCCCAGAATTTGTTTTTTGTAGATTTTCTGATGATGCCGATTCTAACAGGTGTGAGGTGATACCTCATTGTAGTTTCGATTTGCATTTCTCTAATAATTAGTGCTCTTCAGCAGCTTTTCATGTGCGTCTTGGCCATCTCTGTGTCGTCTTTGAAGAAACGTCTCTTTAGATCTACTGCCCATTTTTGTATTGGGTTTTTTGTTTTTTTTAATATTAAGCTGCATGAGCTGTTTATATATTGGAGATTAAACCTTTGTCCATTGATTCGTTTTCAACGATTTTCGCCCATTCTGAGGGATGCCTTTTTCCATTCCCGTTTTTTTAACAAAAAAGTAAAGAAACAAAAAGAAGAAGAACACTAATGTGCGTAAAATATGGCTTTTGAAACGGTCGTTTTGAAATATGGACGTCCTTTGAATTTTTTGGTCGATATGTGACCCCAGGATTCGTTTTCAGGGCAGGTGTCATTTACCGGCCTGCAATGATTTTGAATATCAACTGACCATTAGCGCTGGGATTAAAGCTGCTGTTGTGTGAAACGGCCACAAGGTGGCAGCAGTTCTCCCTTACCAATTCTGCTAACTAGGGCAACAGAGCCTCAATGGAAGTCGTGTTCTAGATTGGAATTTAGAATGGAATGTGCCAGGAGAAAGCCCCTCAAGTTAGTCTCCCTACTTCTTGTTCGTGTTTTTAATTTAATTTTTATTTTTTATTACAGCAAGTTTGATTACAATGTTTGGCTTGTTGTAGGTGTGGAAGATGTGGTTCTTTTACACATATACAGAGGTCGGTTTTTCCTGGGATCCTTTTCCCATGTACGTTATGACAGAATGTTGAGTAGTCTTTTGGTATTCCGTAGGTCTTTGGTGATTATATATGTCACCTGTGTTTGTATAAGTCTGTTAACCCCGATATCGTAATGAAACCAATGCTCAAACCTTTCCATTGGTGAACCATAAGTTTGTTTAATGAATCTCTAATTGCCCTTCTCGGTGGAAATATCTGCCCTGGTATCCATTTTTAGGTAAAACCTATAAGTGATATGATATGATATGTGTCTTTCACTTTCTGACTTACTACATGTCACGTGATTACCTCTAGACTCATCTACGGTGCTGCAAATGGCATTGTGTCCTTATTTTCCTTGGCTTCTATTCTGCCTTAGCGAGGTCCATTTTCAACAATGTGATTCCCTGAGAGTTGTGGATTAGCTGACCTGGGCAGCCTTACCCTGCCGGCCGGCCCTCCCCAGGTCTGCCTGGTTGAGGTCAATATAAACAGCGCTCCAGGAAGCAATAGCCCCTGAAGCTGTGCCTGCCTCCATATTCTTTGCCCCGTGAGCAGGCTCGGGGCTGTGCTGGTGGGAGGGAGTGAGGGGCCACAGCTTTGTTGGTGGCCCAGTGTGAGTGGGGTTCTGCTGGCCTTTCTGCAGGAGATGCCAGGCTGCCTCCTGTAAAGAGGAGGATGTGTCACCCATACCTTCCGCTGGAATTTCTCTCCGGACAGAGGTGAGGAAGGAAAAATGCAGTGGAGGCCGGGACAAGAGGGGTATCTCAGGCAGGACAATGGAAAGCTTCCGGAAGAGCGCCCGGGGCCAGGACCACCCTGGCTGGCCTGCAGGCACCAAGTTGACCTGCGTGCTGTCGCTGGTGTGGCTCCACGGCCCTTCCTCTAGTCTTTCAAGCCCTTGTACATATTCAGGTGTTTTACCTGGGAAGGGTGGGAACAGTTCAGCAGCAGCTGACCTGGGGCTCAGCTCACCTTTATTCAGAGATGCCTCGGCTCGGTCACCCAGCTTTGCAATGAGGACGCTCCTTGTGTTGGGTGTGTGTTGATGGCTCTATGGGAGATGATTCCCCACCTCTGACCAATTTCAATATTGTTTACCGTTGGAACAAGTGCCCTGATAGGGTTTTCCTCTATATAACTGGTGGGTTCAGGTTTTTCTTCTTTTATGGTTCACGTTAGCTTTTATTCCTCTTTTATGTATTTATAGATATAAGCATGGAAATAATACTTTCCTATAAATACATCTGTGTGAAGGGAAGAACTTTTTTCTGTATTATTTTTAAATTTTATTTTTTAAAATTTTGAAATTTAATTTTATTTATTTTTTTATACAGCAGGTTATTATTAGTTATGTATTTTATGCATATACATGTATGCAGGTCAATCCCAATCTCCCAAGTCATCCCACCACCACCACCCCATGGCTTCCCACACTTGGTGTCCATACGTTTGTTCTCTACATCTGTGTCTCTATTTCTTCCCTGCAAACCAGTTCCTCTGTAAAATTTCGTAGGTTCCACATATATGCATTAATATACAATATTTGTTTTCCTCTTTCTGACTTACTTCATTCTGTATGACTGTCTCTAGATCTATCGATGTCTCTACAAATGACCCGGTTTCATTCCATTTTATGGCTGAGTAATATTCCATTTTATACATGTAGCACATCTTTATCCATTCATCTGTGTGTGGGCATTTAGGTTGCTTCCATTACCTGGCCTTTGTAAATAGTGCTGCAATGAACATTGTGGTGAATGTGCCTTTCTGATTTATGGTTTTCTTTGGGTATATGAGCAGAATTGGGATTGCTGGATCAGATGGTAATTCTATTTCTAGTTTTTTTTAGGAAACTCCATAGTGTTCTCCATAGTGACTGTATCAATTTACATTCCCACCAATAGTGGAAGAGGTCTCCTTTTGTCCACACCCTCCCCAGAATTTGTTGTTTGTAGATTTTCTGATGATGCCGATTCTAACAGGTGTGAGGTGATACCTCATTGTAGTTTTGATTTGCATTTCTCTAATAATTAGTGCTCTTCAGCAGCTTTTCATGTGCGTCTTGGCCATCTCTGTGTCTTCTTTGAAGAAACGTCTCTTTAGATCTGCCCATTTTTGTATTGGGTTGTTTGTTTTTTTAATATTAAGCAGCATGAGCTGTTTATATATATTGGAGATTAAACCTTTGTCCATTGATTCGTTTGCAACTGTTTTCGCCCCTTTTGAGGGATGTCTTTTTCCTTTCCCGTTTTTTTAACCAAAAAAGAAAAAAAGAAAAAGAAGTAGAAAACTAATGTGCGTAAAATATGCCTTTTGAAACGGTCGTTTTGAAATTTGGACGTCCTTTGAATTTTTTGGTCGATATGTGACCCCAGAATTTGTTTTCAGGGCAGGTGTCATTTACAGGCCTGCAATGATTTTGAATATCAACTGACCATTAGCGCTGGGATTAAAGCTGCTGTTGTGTGAAACGGCCACAAGGTGGCAGCAGTTCTCCCTTACCAATTCTGCTAACTAGGGCAACAGAGCCTCAATGGAAGTCGTGTTCTAGATTGGAATTTAGAATGGAATGTGCCAGGAGTAAACCCCTCAAGTTTGTCTCCCTACTTCTTGTTCGTGTTTTTAATTTAATTTTTATTTTTTATTACAGCAAGTTTGATTACAATGTTTGGCTTGTTGTAGGTGTGGAAGATGTGGTTCTTTTACACATATACAGATGTCGGTTTTCCCTGGGATCCTTTTCCCATGTACCTTATGACAGAATGTTGAGAAGTCTTTTGGTATTCCGTAGGTCTTTGGTGATTATATATGTCACCTGTGTTTGTATAAGTCTGTTAACCCCGATATCGTAATGAAACCAATCCTCACAACTTTCCATTGGTGAACCATAAGTTTGTTTAATGAATCTCTGATTGCCCTTCTCGGTGGAAATATCTGCCCTGGTATCCGTTTTTAGGTAACACCTATAAGTGATATGATATGATATGTGTCTTTCACTTTCTGACTTACTACATGTCACGTGATTACCTCTAGACTCATCTACGGTGCTGCAAAAGGCATTGTGTCCTTTTTTTCCTTGCCTTCTATTCTGACTTAGCGAGGTCCCTTTTCAACAATGTGCTTCCCTTCGGGTTGTGGATTAGCTGACGTGGGCAGCCTTATCCTGCCGGCCGGCCCTCCCCAGGTGTGCCTGGTTGAGGTCAATATAAACAGCGCTCCATGCAGCAATAGCCCCTGAAGCTGTGCCTGCCTCCATATTCTCTGCCCCGTGAGCAGTCTCGGGGCTGTGCTGGTGGGAGGGAGTGAGGGGCCACAGCTTTGTTGGTGGCCCGGTGTGAGTGGGGTTCTGCTGGCCTTTCTGAAGGAGTTGCCAGGCTGCCTCCTGTAAGGAGGAGGATGTGTCACCCATACCTTCCGCTGGAATTTCTCTCCGGACAGAGGTGAGGAAGGAAAAAAGCAGTGGGGGCCGGGACAAGTGGGGTATCTCAGGCAGGACACTGGAAAGCTTCCGGAAGAGCGCCCGGGGCCAGGACCACCCTGGCTGGCCTGCAGTCACCAAGTTGGCCTGCGTGCTGTCGCTGGTGTGGCTCCACGGCCCTTCCTCTAGTCTTTCAAGCCCTTGTACATATTCAGGTGATTTACCTGGAAAGGGTGGGAACAGTTCAGCAACAGCTGGCCTGGGGCTCAGCTCACCTTTGTTCAGAGATGCCTCGGCTCGGTCCCCTCGCTTTGCAATGAGGAAGCTCCTTGTGTGGGGTGTGGGTTGCTGGCTGTATGGGAGATGATTCCCCACCTCTGAACAATTTCAATATTGTTTACCGTTGGAGCAAGTGCCCTGATAGTGTTTTTCTCTGTATAACTGGTCGGTTCAGGTTTTTCTTCGTTTATGGTTCAAGTTAGCTTTTATTCCTCTTTTATGTATTTATAGGTATAAGCATGGAAATAATTCATTCCTATAAATACATCTGTGTGAAGGGAAGAACTTTTTTCTGTTTTATTTTTAAATTTTATTTTTTATAATTTTGAAATTTAATTGTATTTACTTTTTTATACAGCGGGTTATTATTAGTTATTTGTTTTATGCATATACATGTATACAGGTCAATCTCAATCTCACAACTCATCTCACCACCACCACCCCATGGCTTCCCACACTTGGTGTCCATACGTTTGTTCTCTACCTCTGTGTCTCTATTTCTTCCCTGCAAACCAGTTCATCTGTACAATTTTTTAGGTTCCACATATATGCATTAATATACAATATTTGTTTTCCTCTTTCTGACTTACTGCATTCTGTATGACAGTCTCTAGATCCATCGATGTCTCTACAAATGACCCAGATTCATTCCTTTTTATGGCCGAGTAATATTCCATTTGATATATGTACCCCATCTTTATCCATTCATCTGTCTTTGGGCGTTTAGGTTGCTTCCATTACCTGGCTATTGTAAATAGTGCTGCAATGAACATTGTGGTGAATGTGCCTTTTTGATTTATGGTTTTCTTTGGGTATATGCCCAGAAGTGGAATTGCTGGATCAGATGGTAATTCTATTTCTAGATTTTTTAAGGAAACTCCATAGTGTTCTCCATAGTGACTCTATTAATTTACATTCCCACCAATAGTGGAAGAGGGCTCCTTTTGTCCACACCCTCCCCAGAATTTGTTGTTTGTAGATTTTCTGATGATGCCGATTCTAACAGGTGTGAGGTGATACCTCATTGTAGTTTTGATTTGCATTTCTCTAATAATTAGTGCTCTTGAGCAGCTTCTCATGTGCGTCTTGGCCATCTCTGTGTCTTCTTTTAAGAAACGTCTCTTGACATCTTCTGCCCATTTCTGTATTGGGAGGGTCGTGGGATGGTCAGGCTGTGTGCTGACGCACGTGTCAGTGCCAGCGTAAGGGCCAGGAGTAGGGTACAGCATAGGGTAACGTGTAGGGCTGGTGGTGGGTTTCCGTTCCAGGTTAGGGTTAGGGAACGGCAAGGTTTAGGGAACAGGTGAGCATAGGGACACGTGGGAGAGGCAGGCTACGTGCTGACAAACGTGTCAGTGCCAGCGTACGGGTCAGGAGTAAAGTATGGTGTAGGGCTGGTTGTGGGTTTCCATTCCGCGCTAGGGTTAGGGTTAGGGAACGGCAAGCCTTAGGGCACAGCTGAGGGTACAGAAACGTGGGAGGGTCAGGCTATGTGCTGACGCACGGTTCAGTGCCAGTGTACGGGCCAGGATTAGGGTACGGAGTAGGGTAAGGTTTAGGGCTGTTGGTGGGTTTCTGTTCCGGGTTAGGGTTAGGGAACGGCAAGGCTTAGGGCACAGGTAAGGGTACGGAAACGAGGGAGAGGCACGCTACGTGCTGACACACGTGTCAGTGCCAGCGTACGCGCCAGAATTAGGGTACGGCGTAGGGTAAGGTGTAGGGCTGGTGGTGGGTTTCTGTTCCAGGGTAGGGTTAGGGTTAGGGATCGGCAAGGCTTAGGGCACAGGTGAGGGTAAGGAAACATGGGAGTGGCAGGCTACGTGCTTACACAAGGGTCAGTTCCAGGGTACGGCCCAGGAGTAGGGTACGGCGTAGGTTAAGGTGTAGGGCTGGTGGTGGGTTTCCGTTCCCGGCTAGGGTTAGGGTTAGGGAACGGCAAGGCTTACGGCACAGGTGAGGGTACGGAAACGTGGGAGGGTCAGGCTACATGCTGAAGCACGGGTTAGTGCCAGGGTGTGGACCAGGAGTAGGGTACGGCGTAGGGTAAGGTGTAAGACTGGTGGTGGGTGTCCATTCCGGGGTTTGATTAGGGTTAGGGAACGTCAAGTTTTAGGGCACAGGTGAGGGTACGGAAACGTGGGAGGGTCAGGCTACCTGCTGACGCATGGGTCAGTGCCAGCGTATGGGCCAGGAGTAGGGTACGGCATAGGGTAAGGTGTAGGGCTGGTGGTGGGTTTCTGTTCTGGGCTAGGGTTAGGGTTAGGGAATGGCAAGGCTAAGGGCACAGGTGAGGGTACGGAAACTTGGGAGAGGCAGGCTACGTGCTGACGCACGGGTCAGTGCCAGCATACAGGCCAGGAGTAGGGTACGGCATAGGGTATGGTGTAGGGCTGGTGGTGGGTTTCCGTTCAGGGCTAGGGTTAGGGTTAGTGAACGGCAAGGATTAGGGCACAGGTGAGGGTACAGAAACGTGTTAGGTTCATGGTGCATGTTGATGCATGGAATAGTGTCATCGTACGCATTAGGATTAGGGTACGGCGTAGAGTACGGTGTACGGATGGCGGTAGGTTTACATTCCGGTGTAGGGTTAGGGATAGCGAATTGCAAGGTATAGGGCACAGGTGATGGTACGGAAATGTGTTAGGTTCAGGGTACGTGTTGACTCATGGGTTAGTGTGAGCGTACGCATGAGGATTAGGGTACCGCATAGAGTAAGGTGTAGGGTTGGTGGTAGGTTTCCGTTCCAGTCTAGGGTTATGTTTAGGGACTGGCAAAGTTTAGGGCACAGGTGAGGGTACGAAACGTGTTAGGGTCAGGGTACGTGTTGATGCACAGGTTAGTGTCAGCATACGAATTAGGATTAGGGTATGGCGTAAGGTAAGGTGTAGGGTTGGTCGTAGTTTTCCGTTCCGGGCTAGGGTTAAGGTAAGGGAACGGCAAGGTTTATGGCAGAGGTGAGGGTACGGAAACGTGTTAGGGTCAGGGTACGTGTTGACGTATGGATTAGGATTAGGGTACGGCTTAGGGTAAGGTGTAGGGCTGATGGTAGGTTTCTGTTCCGGGCTAAGGTTAAGGATAGGCAACGGCAAGGTTTGGGGCAGAGCTGAGGGTACGGAAACGTGTTAGTGTCAGGGTACATGTTGACTCACCGGTTAGTGCCAGCGTACGGATTAGGATTAGTGTACCGCATAGATAAGGTGCACGGTTGGTGGTAGGTTTCCGTTCCAGGCTATGGTTAGGGTTAGGGAAAGTCAAGGTTTCTATTTGTAGTTTTTTTAAGGAAACTCCATACTGTTCTCCATAGTGACTGTATCAATTTACATTCCCAACAATAGTGGAAGAGGGCTCCTTTTGTCCACACCCTCCCCAGAATTTGTTGTCTGTAGATTTTCTGATGATGCCGATTCTAACAGGTGTGAGGTGATACCTCATTGTAGTTTTGATTTGCATTTCTCTAATAATTAGTGCTCTTGAGCAGCTTTTCATTTGCGTCTTGGCCATCTCTGTGTCTTCTTTGAAGAAACGTCTCTTTAGATATTCTGCCCATTTTTGTGTTGGGTTGTTTGTTTTTTTAATATTAAGCTGCATGAGCTGTTTATATATATTGGAGATTAAACCTTTGTCCATTGATTCGTTTGCAACGATTTTCGCCCATTCTGAGGGATGCCTTTTTCCATTCCCCGCTTTTTAACCAAAAAAGAAAGAAAGAAAAAGAAGCAGAACACTAATGTGCATAAAATATGCCGTTTGAAACGGTCGTTTTGAAATATGGACGTCCTTTGAATTTTTTGGTCGATATGTGACCCCAGGATTTGTTTTCAGGGCAGGTGTCATTTACAGGCCTGCAATGATTTTGAATATCAACTGACCATTAGCGCTGGGATTAAAGCTGCTGTTGTGTGAAACGGCCACAAGGTGGCAGCAGTTCTCCCTTACCAAATCTGGTTAATAGGGCAACAGAGCCTCAATGGAAGTCGTGTTCTAGATTGGAATTTAGAATGGAATGTGCCAGGAGAAAGCCCCTCAAGTTTGTCTCCCTACTTCTTGTTCGTATTTTTAATTTAAATTTTTATTTTTTATTACAGCAAGTTTGATTACAATGTTTGGCTTGTTGTAGGTGTGGAAGATGTGGTTCTTTTACACATATACAGATGTGTGTTCTTCCTGGGATCCTTTTTCCAGGTACATTATGACAGAATGTTGAGTAGTCTTCTCTTGGTATTCCGTAGGTCTTTGGTGATTATATATGTCACCTGTGTTTGTATATGTCTGTTAACCCCGATATCGTAATGAAACCAATCCTCACACATTTCCATTGGGGAACCATAACTTTGTTTAATGAATCTGTGATTGCCCTTCTCCGTGGAAATATATTCCCTGGTATCCATTTTTAGGTAACACCTATAAGTGATATGATATGATATGTGTCTTTCACTTTCTGTCTTACTACAAGTCACGTGATTACCTCTAGACTCATCTACGGTGCTGCAAATGGCATTGTGTCCTTATTTTCCTTGGCTTCTATTCTGCCTTAGCGAGGTCCATTTTCAACAATGTGATTCCCTGAGGGTTGTGGATTAGCTGACCTGGGCAACCTTACCCTGCCGGCCGGCCCTCCCCAGGTGTGCCTGGTTGAGGTCAATATAAACAGCGCTCCAGGCAGCAATAGCCCCTGAAGCTGTGCCTGACTCCATATTCTCTGCCCCGTCAGCAGTCTCACGGCAGAGCTGGTGGGAGGAAATGAGGGGCCACAGCTTTTTGGGTGGCCTGGTGTGAGTGGGGTTCTGCTGGCCTTTCTGCAGGAGTTGCCAGGCTGCCACCTGTAAAGAAGAGGATGTGTCACCCATACCTTCCGCTGGAATTTCTCTCCGGACCGAGGTGAAGAAGGAAAAAAGCAGTGGGGGCCGGGACAGGAGGGGTGTCACAGGCAGGACAATGGAAAGCTTCCGGAAGTGCGCCTGGGGCGAGGACCACCCTGGCTGGCCTGCAGGCACCAAGTTGGCCTGCGTGCTGTCGCTGGTGTGGCTAGACGGCCCTTCCTCTTGTCTTTCAAGCCCTTGTACATATTCAGGTGTTTTACCTGGGAAGGGTGGGAACAGTTCAGCAGCAGCTGGCCTGGGGCTCAGCTCACCTTTATCCAGAGATGCCTCGGCAAGGTCCCCGAGCTTTGCAATGAGGACGCTCCGTGTGTGGGGTGTGGGTTGCTGGCTGTATGGGAGATGATTCCCCACCTCTGACCAATTTCAGAATTGTTTAGCGCTGGAGCAAGTGCCCGGATAGGGGTTTCCTCTGTATAACTGGTGGGCTCATGATTTTCTTCTTTTATGTTTCAAGTTAGCATTTATTCCTCTTTTATGTATTTATAGATATAAGCATGGATATAATTCATTCCTATAAATACATCTATGAGAAGGGAAGAACTTTTTTCTCTTTTATTTTTAATTTTATTTTTTATAATTTTGGAATTTAATTTTATTTACTTTTTTATACAGCAGGTTATTATTAGTTATGTATTTTATGCATATACATGTATACAGGTCAATCTCAATCTCCCAACTCATCCCACCACCACCACCCCATGGCTTCCCACACTTGGTGTCCATACGTTTGTTCTCTACCTCTGTGTCTCTATTTCTTCCCTGCAAACCAGTTCATCTGTACAATTTTTTAGGTTCCACATATATGCATTAATATACAATATTTGTTTTCCTCTTTCTGACTTACTTCATTCTGTATGACAGTCTCTAGATCCATCCATGGAAAGAAACAAAAAGTAGCGGAACACTAATGTGCGTAAAATATGGCTTTTGAAACGGTCGTTTTGAAATATGGACGTCCTTTGAATTTTTTGGTCGATATGTGACCCCAGGATTTGTTTTCAGGGCAGGTGTCATTTACAGGCCTGCAATGATTTTGAATATCAACTGACCATTAGCGCTGGGATTAAAGCTGCTGTTGTGTGAAACGGCCACAAGGTGGCAGCAGTTCTCCCTTACCAATTCTGGTTACTAGGGCAACAGAGCCTCAATGGAAGTCGTGTTGTAGATTGGAATTTAGAATGGAATGTGCCAGGAGAAAGCCCCTCATGTTTGTCTCCCTACTTCTTGTTCATGTTTTCAATTTAATTTTTATTTTTTATTACAGCAAGTTTGATTACAATGTTTGGCTTGTTGGAGGTGTGGAAGATGTGGTTCTTTTACACATATACAGATGTCTGTTTTTCCTGGGATCCTTTTCCCATGGACGTTATGACAGAATGTTGAGTAGTCTTTTGGTATTCCATAGGTCTTTGGTGATTATATATGTCACCTGTGTTTGTATAAGTCTGTTAACCCCGATATCGTAATGAAACCAATCCTCACACCTCTCCATTGGTGAACCATAAGTTTGTTTAATGAATCTCTGATTGCCCTTCTCGGTGGAAATATCTGCCCTGGTATCCATTTTTAGGTAACACCTATAAGTGATATGATATGATATGTGTCTTTCACTTTCTGACTTACTACAAGTCATGTGATTACCTCTAGACTCATCTACGGTGGTGCAAATGGCATTGTGTTCTTTTTTTCCTTGGCTTCTCTTCTGCCTTAGTGTGGTCCATTTTCAACAATGTGATTCCCTGAGTGTTGTGGATTAGCTGACCTGGGCAGCCTTACTCTACCGCCCGGCCCTCCCCATTTGTGCCTGGTTGAGGTCAATATAAACAGCGCTCCAGGCAGCAATAGCCCCTGAAGCTGTGCCTGACTCCATATTCTCTGCCCCGTCAGCAGTCTCGGGGCTGTGCTGGTGGGAGGGAATGAGGGGCCACAGCTTTGTTGGTGGCCCGGTGTGAGTGGGGTACTGCTGGCCTTTCTGCAGGAGTTGCCAGGCTGCCACCTGTAAAGAAGAGGATGTGTCACCCATACGTTCCGCTGGAGTCTCTCTCCGGACAGAGGTGAGGAAGGAAAATCGCAGTGGGGGCCGGGACAGGTGGGGTATCTCAGGCAGGACAATGGAAAGCTTCCGGAAGAGCGCCCGGGGGCAGGACCTCCCTGGCTGGCCTGCAGGCACCAAGTTGGCCTGCGTGCTGTTGCTGGTGTGGCTCCACAGCCCTTCCTGTAGTCTTTCAAGCCCTTGTACATATTCAGGTGTTTTACCTGGGAAGGGTGGGAACAGTTCAGCAGCAGGTGGCCTTGGGCTCAGCTCACCTTATTTCAGAGATGCCTTGGCTCGGTCCCCCAGCTTTGCAATGAGGACGCTCCTTGTGTGGGGTGTGGGTTGCTGGCTGTATGGGGATGATTCCCACCTCTGACCAATTTCAGAATTGTTTGCCGCTGGAGCAAGTGCCCTGATAGGGTTTTCCTCTGTATAACTGGTGGGTTCAGGTTTTTTTCCTTTTATGTTTCCAGTTAGATTTTATTCCTCTTTTATATATTTATAGATATAAGCATGGAAATAATTCATTCCTATAAATACATCTGTGTGAAGGGAAGAACTTTTTTCTGTTTTATATTTAAATTTTATTTTTTAAGATTTTGACATTTAATTTTATTTACTTTTATATACAGCAGGTTATTATTAGTTATGTATTTTATGCATATACATGTATACAGGTCAATCTCAAACTCCCAACTCATCCCACCACCACCACCCCATGGCTTCCCACACTTGGTGTCCATACGTTTGTTCTCTACCTCTGTGTCTCTATTTCTTCCCTGCAAACCAGTTCATCTGTACCATTTTTTAGGTTCCACATATATGCATTAATATACAATATTTGTTTTCCTCTTTCTGACCTACTTCATTCTGTATGACTGTCTCTAGATCCATCGATGTCTCTACAAATGACCCAGTTTCATTCCTTTTTATGGTTGAGTAATATTCCATTTTATACATGTACCACATCTTTATCCATTCATCTGTGTGAGGGCATTTAGGTTGCTTCCATTACCTGGCCTTTGTAAATAGTGCTGCAATGAACATTGTGGTGAATGTGCCTTTTTGATTTATGGTTTTCTCTGGGTCTATTCCCAGAAGTGGGATTGCAGGATCAGATGGTAATTCTATTTCTAGTTTTTTTAAGGAAACTCCATAGTGTTCTCCATAGTGACTGTATCAATTTACATTCCCACCAATAGTGGAAGAGGGATCCTTTTGTCCACACCCTCCCCAGAATTTGTTTTTTGTAGATTTTCTGATGATGCCGATTCTAACAGGTGTGAGGTGATACCTCATTGTAGTTTCGATTTGCATTTCTCTAATAATTAGTGCTCTTCAGCAGCTTTTCATGTGCGTCTTGGCCATCTCTGTGTCGTCTTTGAAGAAACGTCTCTTTAGATCTACTGCCCATTTTTGTATTTGGTTTTTTGTTTTTTTTAATATTAAGCTGCATGAGCTGTTTATATATTGGAGATTAAACCTTTGTCCATTGATTCGTTTTCAACGATTTTCGCCCATTCTGAGGGATGCCTTTTCCATTGCCGTTTTTTTAACGAAAAAGTAAAGAAACAAAAAGAAGAAGAACACTAATGTGCGTAAAATATGGCTTTTGAAACGGTCGTTTTGAAATATGGACGTCCTTTGAATTTTTTGGTCGATATGTGACCCCAGGATTTGTTTTCAGGGCAGGTGTCATTTACCGGCCTGCAATGATTTTGAATATCAACTGACCATTAGCGCTGGGATTAAAGCTGCTGTTGTGTGAAACGGCCACAAAGTGGCAGCAGTTCTCCCTTACCAATTCTGGTTACCTGGGCAACAGAGCCTCAATGGAAGTCGTGTTCTAGATTGGAATTTAGAATGGAATGTGCCAGGAGAAAGCCCCTCAAGTTAGTCTCCCTACTTCTTGTTCGTGTTTTTAATTTAATTTTTATTTTTTATTACAGCAAGTTTGATTAAAATGTTTGGCTTGTTGTAGGTGTGGAAGATGTGTTTCTTTTACACATATACAGATGTCGGTTTTTCCTGGGATCCTTTTCCCATGTACCTTATGACAGAATGTTGAGTAGTCTTTTGGTATTCCGTAGGTATTTGGTGATTATATATGTCACCTGTGTTTGTATAAGTCTGTTAACCCCGATATCGTAATGAAACCAATGCTCAAACCTTTCCATTGGTGAACCATAAGTTTGTTTAATGAATCTCTAATTGCCCTTCTCGGTGGAAATATCTGCCCTGGTATCCATTTTTAGGTAACACCTATAAGTGATATGATACGATATGTGTCTTTCACTTTCTGACTTACTACATGTCACGTGATTACCTCTAGACTCATCTACGGTGCTGCAAATGGCATTGTGTCCTTATTTTCCTTGGCTTCTATTCTGCCTTAGCGAGGTCCATTTTCAACAATGTGATTCCCTGAGGGTTGTGGATTAGCTGACCTGGGGAGCCTTACCCTGCCGGCCGGCCCTCCCCAGGTCTGCCTGTTTGAGGTCAATGTAAACAGCGCTCCAGGCAGCAATAGCCCCTGAAGCTGTGCCTGCCTCCATATTCTCTGCCCCGTGAGCAGTCTCGGGGCTGTGCTGGTGGGAGGGAGTGAGGGGCCACAGCTTTGTTGGTGGCCCGGTGTGAGTGGGGTTCTGCTGGCCTTTCTGCAGGAGATGCCAGGCTGCCTCCTGTAAAGAGGAGGATGTGTCACCCATACCTTCCGCTGGAATTTCTCTCCGGACAGAGGTGAGGAAGGAAAAATGCAGTGGGGGCCGGGACAAGAGGGGTATCTCAGGCAGGACAATGGAAAGCTTCCGGAAGAGCGCCCGGGGCCAGGACCACCCTGGCTGGCCTGCAGGCAGCAAGTTGACCTGCGTGCTGTCGCTGGTGTGGCTCCACGGCCCTTCCTCTAGTCTTTCAAGCCCTTGTACATATTCAGGTGTTTTACCTGGGAAGGGTGGGAACAGTTCAGCAGCAGCTGACCTGGGGCTCAGCTCACCTTTATTCAGAGATGCCTCGGCTCGGTCACCCAGCTTTGCAATGAGGACGCTCCTTGTGTGGGGTGTGTGCTGATGGCTCTATGGGAGATGATTCCCCACCTCTGACCAATTTCAATATTGTTTACCGTTGGAACAAGTGCCCTGATAGGGTTTTCCTCTGTATAACTGGTGGGTTCAGGTTTTTCTTCTTTTATGGTTCACGTTAGCTTTTATTCCTCTTTTATGTATTTATAGATATAAGCATGGAAATAATACTTTCCTATAAATACATCTGTGTGAAGGGAAGAACTTTTTTCTGTATTATTTTTAAATTTTATTTTTTAAAATTTTGAAATTTAATTTTATTTATATTTTTATACAGCAGGTTATTATTAGTTATGTATTTTATGCATATACATGTATGCAGGTCAATCCCAATCTCCCAAGTCATCCCACCACCACCACCCCATGGCTTCCCACACTTGGTGTCCATACGTTTGTTCTCTACCTCTGTGTCTCTATTTCTTCCCTGCAAACCAGTTCCTCTGTAAAATTTCGTAGGTTCCACATATATGCATTAATATACAATATTTGTTTTCCTCATTCTGACTTACTTCATTCTGTATGACTGTCTCTAGATCCATCGATGTCTCTACAAATGACCCGGTTTCATTCCTTTTTATGGCTGAGTAATATTCCATTTTATACATGTAGCACATCTTTATCCATTCATCTGTGTGTGGGCATTTAGGTTGCTTGCATTACCTGGCCTTTGTAAATAGTGCTGCAATGAACATTGTGGTGAATGTGCCTTTCTGATTTATGGTTTTCTTTGGGTATATGAGCAGAATTGGGATTGCTGGATCAGATGGTAATTCTATTTCTAGTTTTTTTTAGGAAACTCCATAGTGTTCTCCATAGTGAGTGTACCAATTTACATTCCCACCAATAGTGGAAGAGGTCTCCTTTTGTCCACACCCTCCCCAGAATTTGTTGTTTGTAGATTTTCTGATGATGCCGATTCTAACAGGTGTGAGGTGATACCTCATTGTAGTTTTGATTTGCATTTCTCTAACAATTAGTGCTCTTCAGCAGCTTTTCATGTGCGTCTTGGCCATCTCTGTGTCTTCTTTGAAGAAACGTCTCTTTAGATCTGCCCATTTTTGTATTGGGTTGTTTGTTTTTTTAATATTAAGCAGCATTAGCTGTTTATATATATTGGAGATTAAACCTTTGTCCATTGATTCGTTTGCAACTATTTTCGCCCCTTTTGAGGGATGTCTTTTTCCTTTCCCGTTTTTTTAACCAAAAAAGAAAAAAAGAAAAAGAAGTAGAAAACTAATGTGCGTAAAATATGCCTTTTGAAACGGTCGTTTTGAAATATGGACGTCCTTTGAATTTTTTGGTCGATATGTGACCCCAGGATTTGTTTTCAGGGCAGGTGTCATTTACAGGCCTGCAATGATTTTGAATATCAACTGACCATTAGCGCTGGGATTAAAGCTGCTGTTGTGTGAAACGGCCACAAGGTGGCAGCAGTTCTCCCTTACCAATTCTGCTAACTAGGGCAACAGAGCCTCAATGGAAGTCGTGTTCTAGATTGGAATTTAGAATGGAATGTGCCAGGAGTAAACCCCTCAAGTTTGTCTCCCTACTTCTTGTTCGTGTTTTTAATTTAATTTTTATTTTTTATTACAGCAAGTTTGATTACAATGTTTGGCTTGTTGTAGGTGTGGAAGATGTGGTTCTTTTACACATATACAGATGTCGGTTTTTCCTGGGATCCTTTTCCCATGTACCTTATGACAGAATGTTGAGTAGTCTTTTGGTATTCCGTAGGTCTTTGGTGATTATATATGTCACCTGTGTTTGTATAAGTCTGTTAACCCCGATATCGTAATGAAACCAATCCTCACAACTTTCCATTGGTGAACCATAAGTTTGTTTAATGAATCTCTGATTGCCCTTCTCGGTGGAAATATCTGCCCTGGTATCCATTTTTAGGTAACACCTATAAGTGATATGATATGATATGTGTCTTTCACTTTCTGACTTACTACATGTCACGTGATTACCCCTAGACTCATCTACGGTGCTGCAAAAGGCATTGTGTCCTTTTTTTCCTTGCCTTCTATTCTGACTTAGCGAGGTCCCTTTTCAACAATGTGCTTCCCTGCGGGTTGTGGATTAGCTGTCGTGGGCAGCCTTATCCTGCCGGCCGGCCCTCCCCAGGTATGCCTGGTTGAGGTCAATATAAACAGCGCTCCAGGCAGCAATAGCCCCTGAAGCTGTGCCTGCCTCCATATTCTCTGCCCCGTGAGCAGTCTCGGGGCTGTGCTGGTGGGAGGGAGTGAGGGGCCACAGCTTTGTTGGTGGCCCGGTGTGAGTGGGGTTCTGCTGGCCTTTCTGAAGGAGTTGCCAGGCTGCCTCCTGTAAGGAGGAGGATGTGTCACCCATACCTTCCGCTGGAATTTGTCTCCGGACAGAGGTGAGGAAGGAAAAAAGCAGTGGGGGCCGGGACAAGTGGGGTATCTCAGGCAGGACAATGGAAAGCTTCCGGAAGAGCGCCCAGGGCCAGGACCACCCTGGCTGGCCTGCAGGCACCAAGTTGGCCTGCGTGCTGTCGCTGGTGTGGCTCCACGGCCCTTCCTCTAGTCTTTCAAGCCCTTGTACATATTCAGGTGATTTACCTGGGAAGGGTGGGAACAGTTCAGCAACAGCTGGCCTGGGGCTCAGCTCACCTTTGTTCAGAGATGCCTCGGCTCGGTCCCCTCGCTTTGCAATGAGGAAGCTCCTTGTGTGGGGTGTGGGTTGCTGGCTGTATGGGAGATGATTCCCCACCTCTGAACAATTTCAATATTGTTTACCGTTGGAGCAAGTGCCCTGATAGTGTTTTTCTCTGTATAACTGGTCGGTTCAGGTTTTTCTTCGTTTATGGTTCAAGTTAGCTTTTATTCCTCTTTTATGTATTTATAGGTATAAGCATGGAAATAATTCATTCCTATAAATACATCTGTGTGAAGGGAAGAACTTTTTTCTGTTTTATTTTTAAATTTTATTTTTTATAATTTTGAAATTTAATTTTATTTACTTTTTTATACAGCGGTTTATTATTAGTTATTTGTTTTATGCATATACATGTATACAGGTCAATCTCAATCTCACAACTCATCCCACCACCACCACCCCATGGCTTCCCACACTTGGTGTCCATACGTTTGTTCTCTACCTCTCTGTCTCTATTTCTTCCCTGCAAACCAGTTCATCTGTACAATTTTTTAGGTTCCACATATATGCATTAATATACAATATTTGTTTTCCCCTTTCTGACTTACTGCATTCTGTATGACAGTCTCTAGATCCATCGATGTCTCTACAAATGACCCAGATTCATTCCTTTTTATGGCCGAGTAATATTCCATTTTATATATGTACCCCATCTTTATCCATTCATCTGTCTTTGGGCGTTTAGGTTGCTTCCATTACCTGGCTATTGTAAATAGTGCTGCAATGAACATTGTGGTGAATGTGCCTTTTTGATTTATGGTTTTCTTTGGGTATATGCCCAGAAGTGGAATTGCTGGATCAGATGGTAATTCTATTTCTAGATTTTTTAAGGAAACTCCATAGTGTTCTCCATAGTGACTCTATTAATTTACATTCCCACCAATAGTGGAAGAGGGCTCCTTTTGTCCACACCCTCCCCAGAATTTGTTGTTTGTAGATTTTCTGATGATGCCGATTCTAACAGGTGTGAGGTGATACCTCATTGTAGTTTTGATTTGCATTTCTCTAATAATTAGTGCTCTTGAGCAGCTTCTCATGTGCGTCTTGGCCATCTCTGTGTCTTCTTTTAAGAAACGTCTCTTGAGATCTTCTGCCCATTTCTGTATTGGGAGGGTCGTGGGATGGTCAGGCTGTGTGCTGACGCACGTGTCAGTGCCAGCGTAAGGGCCAGGAGTAGGGTACAGCATAGGGTAACGTGTAGGGCTGGTGGTGGGTTTCAGTTCAGGGCTAGGGTTAGGGTTAGTGAACGGCAAGGCTTAGGGCACAGGTGAGGGTACAGAAACGTGTTAGGTTCATGGTGCATGTTGATGCATGGAATAGTGTCATCGTACGCATTAGGATTAGGTTACGGCGTAGAGTACGGTGTACGGATGGCGGTAGGTTTACATTCCGGTGTAGGGTTAGGGATAGCGAATTGCAAGGTATAGGGCACGGGTGATGGTACGGAAATGTGTTAGGTTCAGGGTACGTGTTGACTCACGGGTTAGTGTGAGCGTACGCATGAGGATTAGGGTACCGCATAGAGTAAGGTGTAGGGTTGGTGGTAGGTTTCCGTTCCAGTCTAGGGTTATGTTTAGGGACTGGCAAAGTTTAGGGCACAGGTGAGGGTACGAAACGTGTTAGGGTCAGGGTACGTGTTGATGCACAGGTTAGTGTCAGCATACGAATTAGGATTAGGGTATGGTGTAAGGTAAGGTGTAGGGTTGGTGGTAGTTTTCCGTTCCGGGCTAGGGTTAAGGTAAGGGAACGGCAAGGTTTATGGCAGAGGTGAGGGTACAGAAACGTGTTAGGGTCAGGGTACGTGTTGACGTATGGATTAGGATTAGGGTACGGCTTAGGGTAAGGTGTAGGGCTGATGGTAGGTTTCTGTTCCGGGCTAAGGTTAAGGATAGGCAACGGCAAGGTTTGGGGCAGAGCTGAGGGTACGGAAACGTGTTAGTGTCAGGGTACATGTTGACTCACCGGTTAGTGCCAGCGTACGGATTAGGATTAGTGTACCGCGTAGATAAGGTGCACGGTTGGTGGTAGGTTTCCGTTCCAGGCTATGGTTAGGGTTAGGGAAAGTCAAGGTTTCTATTTGTAGGTTTTTTAAGGAAACTCCATACTGTTCTCCATAGTGACTGTATAAATTTACATTCCCAACAATAGTGGAAGAGGGCTCCTTTTGTCCACACCCTCCCCAGAATTTGTTGTCTGTAGATTTTCTGATGATGCCGATTCTAACAGGTGTGAGGTGATACCTCATTGTAGTTTTGATTTGCATTTCTCTAATAATTAGTGCTCTTGAGCAGCTTTTCATTTGCGTCTTGGCCATCTCTGTGTCTTCTTTGAAGAAACGTCTCTTTAGATATTCTGCCCATTTTTGTGTTGGGTTGTTTGTTTTTTAATATTAAGCTGCATGAGCTGTTTATATATATTGGAGATTAAACCTTTGTCCATTGATTCGTTTGCAATGATTTTCGCCCATTCTGAGGGATGCCTTTTTCCATTCCCCGCTTTTTAACCAAAAAAGAAAGAAAGAAAAAGAAGCAGAACACTAATGTGCATAAAATATGGCTTTTGAAACGGTCGTTTTGAAATATGGACGTCCTTTGAATTTTTTGGTCGATATGTGACCCCAGGATTTGTTTTCAGGGCAGGTGTCATTTACAGGCCTGCAATGATTTTGAATATCAACTGACCATTAGCGCTGGGATTAAAGCTGCTGTTGTGTGAAACGGCCACAAGGTGGCAGCAGTTCTCCCTTACCAAATCTGGTTAATAGGGCAACAGAGCCTCAATGGAAGTCGTGTTCTAGATTGGAATTTAGAATGGAATGTGCCAGGAGAAAGCACCTCAAGTTTGTCTCCCTACTTCTTGTTCGTATTTTTAATTTAAATTTTTATTTTTTATTACAGCAAGTTTGATTACAATGTTTGGCTTGTTGTAGGTGTGGAAGATGTGGTTCTTTTACACATATACAGATGTGTGTTCTTCCTGGGATCCTTTTTCCAGGTACATTATGACAGAATGTTGAGTAGTCTTCTCTTGGTATTCCGTAGGTCTTTGGTGATTATATATGTCACCTGTGTTTGTATATGTCTGTTAACCCCGATATCGTAATGAAACCAATCCTCACACCTTTCCATTGGTGAACCATAAGTTTGTTTAATGAATCTCTGATTGCCCTTCTCGGTGGAAATATCTGCCCTGGTATCCATTTTTAGGTAACACCTATAAGTGATATGATATGATATGTGTCTTTCACTTTCTGACTTACTACAAGTCATGTGATTACCTCTAGACTCATCTACGGTGGTGCAAATGGCATTGTGTTCTTTTTTTCCTTGGTTTCTCTTCTGCCTTAGTGTGGTCCATTTTCAACAATGTGATTCCCTGAGTGTTGTGGATTAGCTGACCTGGGCAGCCTTACTCTACCGCCCGGCCCTCCCCATTTGTGCCTGGTTGAGGTCAATATAAACAGCGCTCCAGGCAGCAATAGCCCCTGAAGCTGTGCCTGACTCCATATTCTCTGCCCCGTCAGCAGTCTCGGGGCTGTGCTGGTGGGAGGGAATGAGGGGCCACAGCTTTGTTGGTGGCCCGGTGTGAGTGGGGTACTGCTGGCCTTTCTGCAGGAGTTGCCAGGCTGCCACCTGTAAAGAAGAGGATGTGTCACCCATACGTTCCGCTGGAGTCTCTCTCCGGACAGAGGTGAGGAAGGAAAAACGCAGTGGGGGCCGGGACAGGTGGGGTATCTCAGGCAGGACAATGGAAAGCTTCCGGAAGAGCGCCCGGGGGCAGGACCACCCTGGCTGGCCTGCAGGCACCAAGTTGGCCTGCGTGCTGTTGCTGGGGTGGCTCCACAGCCCTTCCTCTAGTCTTTCAAGCCCTTGTACATATTCAGGTGTTTTACCTGGGAAGGGTGGGAACAGTTCAGCAGCAGCTGGCCTTGGGCTCAGCTCACCTTTTTTCAGAGATGCCTTGGCTCGGTCCCCCAGCTTTGCAATGAGGACGCTCCTTGTGTGGGGTGTGGGTTGTTGCCTGTATGGGTATGATTCCCACCTCTGACCAATTTCAGAATTGTTTGCCGCTGGAGCAAGTGCCCTGATAGGGTTTTCCTCTGTATAACTGGTGGGTTCAGGTTTTTTTCCTTTTATGGTTCCAGTTAGATTTTATTCCTCTTTTATATATTTATAGATATAAGCATGGAAATAATTCATTCCTATAAATACATCTGTGTGAAGGGAAGAACTTTTTTTCTGTTTTATATTTAAATTTTATTTTTTAAGATTTTGAAATTTAATTTTATTTACTTTTATATACAGCAGGTTATTATTAGTTATGTATTTTATGCATATACATGTATACAGGTCAATCTCAAACTCCCAACTCATCCCACCACCACCACCCCATGGCTTCCCACACTTGGTGTCCATACGTTTGTTCTCTACCTCTGTGTCTCTATTTCTTCCCTGCAAACCAGTTCATCTGTACCATTTTATAGGTTCCACATATATGCATTTATATACAATATTTGTTTTCCTCGTTCTGACCTACTTCATTCTGTATGACTGTCTCTAGATCCATCGATGTCTCTACAAATGACCCAGTTTCATTCCTTTTTATGGTTGAGTAATATTCCATTTTATACATGTACCACATCTTTATCCATTCATCTGTGTGAGGGCATTTAGGTTGCTTCCATTACCTGGCCTTTGTAAATAGTGCTGCAATGAACATTGTGGTGAATGTGCCTTTTTGATTTATGGTTTTCTCTGGGTCTATTCCCAGAAGTGGGATTGCAGGATCAGATGGTAATTCTATTTCTAGTTTTTTTAAGGAAACTCCATAGTGTTCTCCATAGTGACTGTATCAATTTACATTCCCACCAATAGTGGAAGAGGGATCCTTTTGTCCACACCCTCCCCAGAATTTGTTTTTTGTAGATTTTCTGATGATGCCGATTCTAACAGGTGTGAGGTGATACCTCATTGTAGTTTCGATTTGCATTTCTCTAATAATTAGTGCTCTTCAGCAGCTTTTCATGTGCGTCTTGGCCATCTCTGTGTCGTCTTTGAAGAAACGTCTCTTTAGATCTACTGCCCATATTTGTATTGGGTTTTTTGTTTTTTTTAATATTAAGCTGCATGAGCTGTTTATATATTGGAGATTAAACCTTTGTCCATTGATTCGTTTTCAACGATTTTCGCCCATTCTGAGGGATGCCTTTTTCCATTCCCGTTTTTTTAACAAAAAAGTAAAGAAACAAAAAGAAGAAGAACACTAATGTGCGTAAAATATGGCTTTTGAAACGGTCGTTTTGAAATATGGACGTCCTTTGAATTTTTTGGTCGATATGTGACCCCAGGATTTGTTTTCAGGGCAGGTGTCATTTACCGGCCTGCAATGATTTTGAATATCAACTGACCATTAGCGCTGGGATTAAAGCTGCTGTTGTGTGAAACGGCCACAAAGTGGCAGCAGTTCTCCCTTACCAATTCTGGTTACCTGGGCAACAGAGCCTCAGTGGAAGTCGTGTTCTAGATTGGAATTTAGAATGGAATGTGCCAGGAGAAAGCCCCTCAAGTTAGTCTCCCTACTTCTTGTTCGTGTTTTTAATTTAATTTTTATTTTTTATTACAGCAAGTTTGATTAAAATGTTTGGCTTGTTGTAGGTGTGGAAGATGTGTTTCTTTTACACATATACAGATGTCGGTTTTTCCTGGGATCCTTTTCCCATGTACCTTATGACAGAATGTTGAGTAGTCTTTTGGTATTCCGTAGGTATTTGGTGATTATATATGTCACCTGTGTTTGTATAAGTCTGTTAACCCCGATATCGTAATGAAACCAATGCTCAAACCTTTCCATTGGTGAACCATAAGTTTGTTTAATGAATCTCTAATTGCCCTTCTCGGTGGAAATATCTGCCCTGGTATCCATTTTTAGGTAACACCTATAAGTGATATGATACGATATGTGTCTTTCACTTTCTGACTTACTACATGTCACGTGATTACCTCTAGACTCATCTACGGTGCTGCAAATGGCATTGTGTCCTTATTTTCCTTGGCTTCTATTCTGCCTTAGCGAGGTCCACTTTCAACAATGTGATTCCCTGAGGGTTGTGGATTAGCTGACCTGGGGAGCCTTACCCTGCCGGCCGGCCCTCCCCAGGTCTGCCTGTTTGAGGTCAATGTAAACAGCGCTCCAGGCAGCAATAGCCCCTGAAGCTGTGCCTGCCTCCATATTCTCTGCCCCGTGAGCAGTCTCGGGGCTGTGCTGGTGGGAGGGAGTGAGGGGCCACAGCTTTGTTGGTGGCCCGGTGTGAGTGGGGTTCTGCTGGCCTTTCTGCAGGAGATGCCAGGCTGCCTCCTGTAAAGAGGAGGATGTGTCACCCATACCTTCCGCTGGAATTTCTCTCCGGACAGAGGTGAGGAAGGAAAAATGCAGTGGGGGCCGGGACAAGAGGGGTATCTCAGGCAGGACAATGGAAAGCTTCCGGAAGAGCGCCCGGGGCCAGGACCACCCTGGCTGGCCTGCAGGCAGCAAGTTGACCTGCGTGCTGTCGCTGGTGTGGCTCCACGGCCCTTCCTCTAGTCTTTCAAGCCCTTGTACATATTCAGGTGTTTTACCTGGGAAGGGTGGGAACAGTTCAGCAGCAGCTGACCTGGGGCTCAGCTCACCTTTATTCAGAGATGCCTCGGCTCGGTCACCCAGCTTTGCAATGAGGACGCTCCTTGTGTGGGGTGTGTGCTGATGGCTCTATGGGAGATGATTCCCCACCTCTGACCAATTTCAATATTGTTTACCGTTGGAACAAGTGCCCTGATAGGGTTTTCCTCTGTATAACTGGTGGGTTCAGGTTTTTCTTCTTTTATGGTTCACGTTAGCTTTTATTCCTCTTTTATGTATTTATAGATATAAGCATGGAAATAATACTTTCCTATAAATACATCTGTGTGAAGGGAAGAACTTTTTTCTGTATTATTTTTAAATTTTATTTTTTAAAATTTTGAAATTTAATTTTATTTATTTTTTTATACAGCAGGTTATTATTAGTTATGTATTTTATGCATATACATGTATGCAGGTCAATCCCAATCTCCCAAGTCATCCCACCACCACCACCCCATGGCTTCCCACACTTGGTGTCCATACGTTTGTTCTCTACCTCTGTGTCTCTATTTCTTCCCTGCAAACCAGTTCCTCTGTAAAATTTCGTAGGTTCCACATATATGCATTAATATACAATATTTGTTTTCCTCATTCTGACTTACTTCATTCTGTATGACTGTCTCTAGATCCATCGATGTCTCTACAAATGACCCGGTTTCATTCCTTTTTATGGCTGAGTAATATTCCATTTTATACATGTAGCACATCTTTATCCATTCATCTGTGTGTGGGCATTTAGGTTGCTTGCATTACCTGGCCTTTGTAAATAGTGCTGCAATGAACATTGTGGTGAATGTGCCTTTCTGATTTATGGTTTTCTTTGGGTATATGAGCAGAATTGGGATTGCTGGATCAGATGGTAATTCTATTTCTAGTTTTTTTTAGGAAACTCCATAGTGTTCTCCATAGTGAGTGTACCAATTTACATTCCCACCAATAGTGGAAGAGGTCTCCTTTTGTCCACACCCTCCCCAGAATTTGTTGTTTGTAGATTTTCTGATGATGCCGATTCTAACAGGTGTGAGGTGATACCTCATTGTAGTTTTGATTTGCATTTCTCTAACAATTAGTGCTCTTCAGCAGCTTTTCATGTGTGTCTTGGCCATCTCTGTGTCTTCTTTGAAGAAACGTCTCTTTAGATCTGCCCATTTTTGTATTGGGTTGTTTGTTTTTTTAATATTAAGCAGCATTAGCTGTTTATATATATTGGAGATTAAACCTTTGTCCATTGATTCGTTTGCAACTATTTTCGCCCCTTTTGAGGGATGTCTTTTTCCTTTCCCGTTTTTTTAACCAAAAAAGAAAAAAAGAAAAAGAAGTAGAAAACTAATGTGCGTAAAATATGCCTTTTGAAACGGTCGTTTTGAAATATGGACGTCCTTTGAATTTTTTGGTCGATATGTGACCCCAGGATTTGTTTTCAGGGCAGGTGTCATTTACAGGCCTGCAATGATTTTGAATATCAACTGACCATTAGCGCTGGGATTAAAGCTGCTGTTGTGTGAAACGGCCACAAGGTGGCAGCAGTTCTCCCTTACCAATTCTGCTAACTAGGGCAACAGAGCCTCAATGGAAGTCGTGTTCTAGATTGGAATTTAGAATGGAATGTGCCAGGAGTAAACCCCTCAAGTTTGTCTCCCTACTTCTTGTTCGTGTTTTTAATTTAATTTTTATTTTTTATTACAGCAAGTTTGATTACAATGTTTGGCTTGTTGTAGGTGTGGAAGATGTGGTTCTTTTACACATATACAGATGTCGGTTTTTCCTGGGATCCTTTTCCCATGTACCTTATGACAGAATGTTGAGTAGTCTTTTGGTATTCCGTAGGTCTTTGGTGATTATATATGTCACCTGTGTTTGTATAAGTCTGTTAACCCCGATATCGTAATGAAACCAATCCTCACAACTTTCCATTGGTGAACCATAAGTTTGTTTAATGAATCTCTGATTGCCCTTCTCGGTGGAAATATCTGCCCTGGTATCCATTTTTAGGTAACACCTATAAGTGATATGATATGATATGTGTCTTTCACTTTCTGACTTACTACATGTCACGTGATTACCCCTAGACTCATCTACGGTGCTGCAAAAGGCATTGTGTCCTTTTTTTCCTTGCCTTCTATTCTGACTTAGCGAGGTCCCTTTTCAACAATGTGCTTCCCTGCGGGTTGTGGATTAGCTGTCGTGGGCAGCCTTATCCTGCCGGCCGGCCCTCCCCAGGTATGCCTGGTTGAGGTCAATATAAACAGCGCTCCAGGCAGCAATAGCCCCTGAAGCTGTGCCTGCCTCCATATTCTCTGCCCCGTGAGCAGTCTCGGGGCTGTGCTGGTGGGAGGGAGTGAGGGGCCACAGCTTTGTTGGTGGCCCGGTGTGAGTGGGGTTCTGCTGGCCTTTCTGAAGGAGTTGCCAGGCTGCCTCCTGTAAGGAGGAGGATGTGTCACCCATACCTTCCGCTGGAATTTGTCTCCGGACAGAGGTGAGGAAGGAAAAAAGCAGTGGGGGCCGGGACAAGTGGGGTATCTCAGGCAGGACAATGGAAAGCTTCCGGAAGAGCGCCCGGGGCCAGGACCACCCTGGCTGGCCTGCAGGCACCAAGTTGGCCTGCGTGCTGTCGCTGGTGTGGCTCCACGGCCCTTCCTCTAGTCTTTCAAGCCCTTGTACATATTCAGGTGATTTACCTGGGAAGGGTGGGAACAGTTCAGCAACAGCTGGCCTGGGGCTCAGCTCACCTTTGTTCAGAGATGCCTCGGCTCGGTCCCCTCGCTTTGCAATGAGGAAGCTCCTTGTGTGGGGTGTGGGTTGCTGGCTGTATGGGAGATGATTCCCCACCTCTGAACAATTTCAATATTGTTTACCGTTGGAGCAAGTGCCCTGATAGTGTTTTTCTCTGTATAACTGGTCGGTTCAGGTTTTTCTTCGTTTATGGTTCAAGTTAGCTTTTATTCCTCTTTTATGTATTTATAGGTATAAGCATGGAAATAATTCATTCCTATAAATACATCTGTGTGAAGGGAAGAACTTTTTTCTGTTTTATTTTTAAATTTTATTTTTTATAATTTTGAAATTTAATTTTATTTACTTTTTTATACAGCGGTTTATTATTAGTTATTTGTTTTATGCATATACATGTATACAGGTCAATCTCAATCTCACAACTCATCCCACCACCACCACCCCATGGCTTCCCACACTTGGTGTCCATACGTTTGTTCTCTACCTCTCTGTCTCTATTTCTTCCCTGCAAACCAGTTCATCTGTACAATTTTTTAGGTTCCACATATATGCATTAATATACAATATTTGTTTTCCCCTTTCTGACTTACTGCATTCTGTATGACAGTCTCTAGATCCATCGATGTCTCTACAAATGACCCAGATTCATTCCTTTTTATGGCCGAGTAATATTCCATTTTATATATGTACCCCATCTTTATCCATTCATCTGTCTTTGGGCGTTTAGGTTGCTTCCATTACCTGGCTATTGTAAATAGTGCTGCAATGAACATTGTGGTGAATGTGCCTTTTTGATTTATGGTTTTCTTTGGGTATATGCCCAGAAGTGGAATTGCTGGATCAGATGGTAATTCTATTTCTAGATTTTTTAAGGAAACTCCATAGTGTTCTCCATAGTGACTCTATTAATTTACATTCCCACCAATAGTGGAAGAGGGCTCCTTTTGTCCACACCCTCCCCAGAATTTGTTGTTTGTAGATTTTCTGATGATGCCGATTCTAACAGGTGTGAGGTGATACCTCATTGTAGTTTTGATTTGCATTTCTCTAATAATTAGTGCTCTTGAGCAGCTTCTCATGTGCGTCTTGGCCATCTCTGTGTCTTCTTTTAAGAAACGTCTCTTGACCTCTTCTGCCCATTTCTGTATTGGGAGGGTCGTGGGATGGTCAGGCTGTGTGCTGACGCACGTGTCAGTGCCAGCGTAAGGGCCAGGAGTAGGGTACAGCATAGGGTAACGTGTAGGGCTGGTGGTGGGTTTCCGTTCCAGGTTAGGGTTAGGGAACGGCAAGGTTTAGGGAACAGGTGAGCATAGGGACACGTGGGAGAGGCAGGCTACGTGCTGACAAACGTGTCAGTGCCAGCGTACGGGTCAGGAGTAAAGTATGGTGTAGGGCTGGTTGTGGGTTTCCATTCCGCGCTAGGGTTAGGGTTAGGGAACGGCAAGGCTTAGGGCACAGCTGAGGGTAAAGAAACGTGGGAGGGTCAGGCTATGTGCTGACGCACGGTTCAGTGCCAGTGTACGGGCCAGGATTAGGGTACGGAGTAGGGTAAGGTGTAGGGCTGTTGGTGGGTTTCTGTTCCGGGTTAGGGTTAGGGAACGGTAAGGCTTAGGGCACAGGTAAGGGTACGGAAACGAGGGAGAGGCACGCTACGTGCTGACTCACGGGTCAGTGCCAGCGTACGCGCCAGAATTAGGGTACGGCGTAGGGTAAGGTGTAGGGCTGGTGGTGGGTTTCTGTTCCAGGGTAGGGTTAGGGTTAGGGATCGGCAAGGCTTAGGGCACAGGTGAGGGTAAGGAAACATGGGAGTGGCAGGCTACGTGCTTACACAAGGGTCAGTTCCAGTGTACGGCCCAGGAGTAGGGTACGGCGTAGGGTAAGGTGTAGGGCTGGTGGTGGGTTTCCGTTCCCGGCTAGGGTTAGGGTTAGGGAACGGCAAGGCTTAGGGCACAGGTGAGGGTACGGAAACGTGGGAGGGTCAGGCTACATGCTGAAGCACGGGTCAGTGCCAGGGTGTGGACCAGGAGTAGTGTACGGCGTAGGGTAAGGTGTAAGACTGGTGGTGGGTGTCCATTCCGGGGTTTGATTAGGGTTAGGGAACGTCAAGTTTTAGGGCACAGGTGAGGGTACGGAAACGTGGGAGGGTCAGGCTACCTGCTGACGCATGGGTCAGTGCCAGCGTATGGGCCAGGAGTAGGGTACGGCGTAGGGTAAGGTGTAGGGCTGGTGGTGGGTTTCCGTTCTGGGCTAGGGTTAGGGTTAGGGAACGGCAAGGCTAAGGGCACAGGTGAGGGTACGGAAACTTGGGAGAGGCAGGCTACGTGCTGACGCACGGGTCAGTGCCAGCATACAGGCCAGGAGTAGGGTACGGCATAGGGTATGGTGTAGGGCTGGTGGTGGGTTTCAGTTCAGGGCTAGGGTTAGGGTTAGTGAACGGCAAGGCTTAGGGCACAGGTGAGGGTACAGAAACGTGTTAGGTTCATGGTGCACGTTGATGCATGGAATAGTGTCATCGTACGCATTAGGATTAGGGTACGGCGTAGAGTACGGTGTACGGATGGCGGTAGGTTTACATTCCGGTGTAGGGTTAGGGATAGCGTATTGCAAGGTATAGGGCACGGGTGATGGTACGGAAATGTGTTAGGTTCAGGGTACGTGTTGACTCACGGGTTAGTGTGAGCGTACGCATGAGGATTAGGGTACCGCATAGAGTAAGGTGTAGGGTTGGTGGTAGGTTTCCGTTCCAGTCTAGGGTTATGTTTAGGGACTGGCAAAGTTTAGGGCACAGGTGAGGGTACGAAACGTGTTAGGGTCAGGGTACGTGTTGATGCACAGGTTAGTGTCAGCATACGAATTAGGATTAGGGTATGGCGTAAGGTAAGGTGTAGGGTTGGTGGTAGTTTTCCGTTCCGGGCTAGGGTTAAGGTAAGGGAACGGCAAGGTTTATGGCAGAGGTGAGGGTACAGAAACGTGTTAGGGTCAGGGTACGTGTTGACGTATGGATTAGGATTAGGGTACGGCTTAGGGTAAGGTGTAGGGCTGATGGTAGGTTTCTGTTCCGGGCTAAGGTTAAGGATAGGCAACGGCAAGGTTTGGGGCAGAGCTGAGGGTACGGAAACGTGTTAGTGTCAGGGTACATGTTGACTCACCGGTTAGTGCCAGCGTACGGATTAGGATTAGTGTACCGCGTAGATAAGGTGCACGGTTGGTGGTAGGTTTCCGTTCCAGGCTATGGTTAGGGTTAGGGAAAGTCAAGGTTTCTATTTGTAGGTTTTTTAAGGAAACTCCATACTGTTCTCCATAGTGACTGTATCAATTTACATTCCCAACAATAGTGTAAGAGGGCTCCTTTTGTCCACACCCTCCCCAGAATTTGTTGTCTGTAGATTTTCTGATGATGCCGATTCTAACAGGTGTGAGGTGATACCTCATTGTAGTTTTGATTTGCATTTCTCTAATAATTAGTGCTCTTGAGCAGCTTTTCATTTGCATCTTGGCCATCTCTGTGTCTTCTTTGAAGAAACGTCTCTTTAGATATTCTGCCCATTTTTGTGTTGGGTTGTTTGTTTTTTAATATTAAGCTGCATGAGCTGTTTATATATATTGGAGATTAAACCTTTGTCCATTGATTCGTTTGCAATGATTTTCGCCCATTCTGAGGGATGCCTTTTTCCATTCCCCGCTTTTTAACCAAAAAAGAAAGAAAGAAAAAGAAGCAGAACACTAATGTGCATAAAATATGGCTTTTGAAACGGTCGTTTTGAAATATGGACGTCCTTTGAATTTTTTGGTCGATATGTGACCCCAGGATTTGTTTTCAGGGCAGGTGTCATTTACAGGCCTGCAATGATTTTGAATATCAACTGACCATTAGCGCTGGGATTAAAGCTGCTGTTGTGTGAAACGGCCACAAGGTGGCAGCAGTTCTCCCTTACCAAATCTGGTTAATAGGGCAACAGAGCCTCAATGGAAGTCGTGTTCTAGATTGGAATTTAGAATGGAATGTGCCAGGAGAAAGCCCCTCAAGTTTGTCTCCCTACTTCTTGTTCGTATTTTTAATTTAAATTTTTATTTTTTATTACAGCAAGTTTGATTACAATGTTTGGCTTGTTGTAGGTGTGGAAGATGTGGTTCTTTTACACATATACAGATGTGTGTTCTTCCTGGGATCCTTTTTCCAGGTACATTATGACAGAATGTTGAGTAGTCTTCTCTTGGTATTCCGTAGGTCTTTGGTGATTATATATGTCACCTGTGTTTGTATATGTCTGTTAACCCCGATATCGTAATGAAACCAATCCTCACACCTTTCCATTGGTGAACCATAAGTTTGTTTAATGAATCTGTGATTGCCCTTCTCCGTGGAAATATCTTCCCTGGTATCCATTTTTAGGTAACACCTATAAGTGATATGATATGATATGTGTCTTTCACTTTCTGACTTACTACAAGTCACGTGATTACCTCTAGACTCATCTACGGTGCTGCAAATGGCATTGTGTCCTTATTTTCCTTGGCTTCTATTCTGCCTTAGCGAGGTCCATTTTCAACAATGTGATTCCCTGAGGGTTGTGGATTAGCTGACCTGGGCAACCTTACCCTGCCGGCCGGCCCTCCCCAGGTGTGCCTGGTTGAGGTCAATATAAACAGCGCTCCAGGCAGCAATAGCCCCTGAAGCTGTGCCTGACTCCATATTCTCTGCCCCGTCAGCAGTCTCGCGGCAGAGCTGGTGGGAGGAAATGAGGGGCCACAGCTTTGTGGGTGGCCTGGTGTGAGTGGGGTTCTGCTGGCCTTTCTGCAGGAGTTGCCAGGCTGCCACCTGTAAAGAAGAGGATGTGTCACCCATACCTTCCGCTGGAATTTCTCTCCGGACCGAGGTGAGGAAGGAAAAAAGCAGTGGGGGCCGGGACAGGAGGGGTATCACAGGCAGGACAATGGAAAGCTTCCGGAAGTGCGCCCGGGGCGAGGACCACCCTGGCTGGCCTGCAGGCACCAAGTTGGCCTGCGTGCTGTCGCTGGTGTGGCTAGACGGCCCTTCCTCTTGTCTCTCATGCCCTTGTACATATTCAGGTGTTTTACCTGGGAAGGGTGGAAACAGTTCAGCAGCAGCTGGCCTGGGCCTCAGCTCACCTTTATCCAGAGATGCCTCGGCACGGTCCCCCAGCTTTGCAATGAGGACGCTCCTTGTGTGGGGTGTGGGTTGCTGGCTGTATGGAAGATGATTCCCCACCTCTGACCAATTTCAGAATTGTTTAGCGCTGGAGCAAGTGCCCGGATAGGGGTTTCCTCTGTATAACTGGTGGGCTCAGGATTTTCTTCTTTTATGTTTCAAGTTAGCATTTATTCCTCTTTTATGTATTTATAGATATAAGCATGGATATAATTCATTCCTATAAATACATCTATGAGAAGGGAAGAACTTTTTTCTCTTTTATTTTTAAATTTTATTTTTTATAATTTTGAAATTTAATTTTATTTACTTTTTTATACAGCAGGTTATTATTAGTTATGTATTTTATGCATATACATGTATACAGGTCAATCTCAATCTCCCAACTCATCCCACCACCACCACCCCATGGCTTCCCACACTTGGTGTCCATACGTTTGTTCTCTACCTCTGTGTCTCTATTTCTTCCCTGCAAACCAGTTCATCTGTACAATTTTTTAGGTTCCACATATATGCATTAATATACAATATTTGTTTTCCACTTTCTGACTTACTTCATTCTGTATGACAGTCTCTAGATCCATCCATGGAAAGAAACAAAAAGAAGCGGAACACTAATGTGCGTAAAATATGGCTTTTGAAACGGTCGTTTTGAAATATGGACGTCCTTTGAATTTTTTGGTCGATATGTGACCCCAGGATTTGTTTTCAGGGCATGTGTCATTTACAGGCCTGCAATGATTTTGAATATCAACTGACCATTAGCGCTGGGATTAAAGCTGCTGTTGTGTGAAACGGCCACAAGGTGGCAGCAGTTCTCCCTTACCAATTCTGGTTACTAGGGCAACAGAGCCTCAATGGAAGTCGTGTTGTAGATTGGAATTTAGAATGGAATGTGCCAGGAGAAAGCCCCTCATGTTTGTCTCCCTACTTCTTGTTCATGTTTTCAATTTAATTTTTATTTTTTATTACAGCAAGTTTGATTACAATGTTTGGCTTGTTAGAGGTGTGGAAGATGTGGTTCTTTTACACATATACACATGTCTGTTTTTCCTGGGATCCTTTTCCCATGGACGTTATGACAGAATGTTGAGTAGTCTTTTGGTATTCCGTAGGTATTTGGTGATTATATATGTCACCTGTGTTTGTATAAGTCTGTTAACCCCGATATCGTAATGAAACCAATGCTCAAACCTTTCCATTGGTGAACCATAAGTTTGTTTAATGAATCTCTAATTGCCCTTCTCGGTGGAAATATCTGCCCTGGTATCCATTTTTAGGTAACACCTATAAGTGATATGATATGATATGTGTCTTTCACTTTCTGACTTACTACATGTCACGTGATTACCTCTAGACTCATCTACGGTGCTGCAAATGGCATTGTGTCCTTATTTTCCTTGGCTTCTATTCTGCCTTAGCGAGGTCCTTTTTCAACAATGTGATTCCCTGAGGGTTGTGGATTAGCTGACCTGGGCCGCATTACCCTGCCGGCCGGCCCTCCCCAGGTCTGCCTGGTTGATGTCAATATAAACAGCGCTCCAGGCAGCAATAGCCCCTGAAGCTGTGCCTGCCTCCATATTCTCTGCCCCGTGAGCAGTCTCGGGGCTGTGCTGGTGGGAGGGAGTGAGGGGCCACAGCTTTGTTGGTGGCCCGGTGTGAGTGGGGTTCTGCTGGCCTTTCTGCAGGAGATGCCAGGCTGCCTCCTGTAAAGAGGAGGATGTGTCACCCATACCTTCCGCTGGAATTTCTCTCCGGACAGAGGTGAGGAAGGAAAAATGCAGTGGGGGCCGGGACAAGAGGGGTATCTCAGGCAGGACAATGGAAAGCTTCCGGAAGAGCGCCCGGGGCCAGGACCACCCTGGCTGGCCTGCAGGCACCAAGTTGACCTGCGTGCTGTCGCTGGTGTGGCTCCACGGCACTTCCTCTAGTCTTTCAAGCCCTTGTACATATTCAGGTGATTTACCTGGGAAGGGTGGGAACAGTTCAGCAACAGCTGGCCTGGGGCTCAGCTCACCTTTATTCAGAGATGCCTCGGCTCGGTCACCCAGCTTTGCAATGAGGACACTCCTTGTGTGGGGTGTCTGTTGATGGCTCTATGGGAGATGATTCCCCACCTCTGACCAATTTCAATATTGTTTACCGTTGGAACAAGTGCCCTGATAGGGTTTTCCTCTGTATAACTGGTGGGTTCAGGTTTTTCTTCTTTCATGGTTCACGTTAGCTTTTTTTCCTCTTTTATGTATTTATAGATATAAGCATGGAAATAATACTTTCCTATAAATACATCTGTGTGAAGGGAAGAACTTTATTCTGTATTATTTTTAAATTTTATTTTTTAAAATTTTGAAATTTAATTTTATTTATTATTTTATACAGCAGGTTATTATTAGTTATGTATTTTATGCATATACATGTATGCAGGTCAATCCCAATCTCCCAAGTCATCCCACCACCACCACCCCATGGCTTCCCACACTTGGTGTCCATACGTTTGTTCTCTACATCTGTGTCTCTATTTCTTCCCTGCAAACCAGTTCCTCTGTAAAATTTCGTAGGTTCCACATATATGCATTAATATACAATATTTGTTTTCCTCTTTCTGACTTACTTCATTCTGTATGACTGTCTCTAGATCCATCGATGTCTCTACAAATGACCCGGTTTCATTCCTTTTTATGGCTGAGTAATATTCCATTTTATACATGTAGCACATCTTTATCCATTCATCTGTGTGTGGGCATTTAGGTTGCTTCCATTACCTGGCCTTTGTAAATAGTGCTGCAATGAACATTGTGGTGAATGTGCCTTTCTGATTTATGGTTTTCTTTGGGTATATGAGCAGAATTGGGATTGCTGGATCAGATGGTAATTCTATTTCTAGATTTTTTTAGGAAACTCCATAGTGTTCTCCATAGTGAGTGTATCAATTTACATTCCCAACAATAGTGGAAGAGGTCTCCTTTTGTCCACACCCTCCCCAGAATTTGTTGTTTGTAGATTTTCTGATGATGCCGATTCTAACAGGTGTGAGGTGATACCTCATTGTAGTTTTGATTTGCATTTCTCTAATAATTAGTGCTGTTGATCAGCTTTTCATGTGCGTCTTGGCCATCTCTGTGTCTTCGAAACGTCTCTTTAGATCTGCCCACTTTTGTATTGGGTTGTTTGTTTTTTTAATATTAAGCAGCATGAGCTGTTTATATATATTGGAGATTAAACCTTTGTCCATTGATTCGTTTGCAACTATTTTCGCCCCTTTTGAGGGATGTCTATTTCCCTTCCCGTTTTTTTAACCAAAAAAGAAAAAAGGAAAAAGAAGTAGAAAACTAATGTGCGTAAAATATGCCTTTTGAAACTGTCGTTTTGAAATATGGACGTCCTTTGAATTTTTTGGTCGATATGTGACCCCAGAATTTGTTTTCAGGGCAGGTGTCATTTACAGGCCTGCAATGATTTTGAATATCAACTGACCATTAGCGCTGGGATTAAAGCTGCTGTTGTGTGAAACGGCCACAAGGTGGCAGCATTTCTCCCTTACCAATTCTGCTAACTAGGGCAACAGAGCCTCAATGGAAGTCGTGTTCTAGATTGGAATTTAGAATGGAATGTGCCAGGAGAAAACCCCTCAAGTTTGTCTCCCTACTTCTTGTTCGTGTTTTTAATTTAATTTTTATTTTTTATTACAGCAAGTTTGATTACAATGTTTGGCTTGTTGTAGGTGTGGAAGATGTGGTTCTTTTACACATATACAGATGTCGGTTTTTCCTGGGATCCTTTTCCCATGTACCTTATGACAGAATGTTGAGTAGTCTTTTGGTATTCCGTAGGTCTTTGGTGATTATATATGTCACCTGTGTTTGTATAAGTCTGTTAACCCCGATATCGTAATGAAACCAATCCTCACAACTTTCCATTGGTGAACCATAAGTTTGTTTAATGAATCTCTGATTGCCCTTCTCGGTGGAAATATCTGCCCTGGTATCCATTTTTAGGTAACACCTATAAGTGATATGAAATGATATGTGTCTTTCACTTTCTGACTTACTACAAGTCACGTGATTACCTCTAGACTCATCTACAGTGCTGCAAATGGCATTGTCTCCTTATTTTCCTTGGCTTCTATTCTGCCTTAGCGAGGTCCATTTTCAACAATGTGATTCCCTGAGTGTTGTGGATTAGCTGACCTGGGCAGCCTTACCCTGCCGGCCGGCCCTCCCCAGGTCTGCCTGGTTGAGGTCAATATAAACAGCGCTCCAGGCAGCAATAGCCCCTGAAGCGGTGCCTGACTCCATATTCTCTGCCCCGTCAGCAGTCTCGGGGCTGTGCTGGTGGGAGGGAGTGAGGGGCCACAGCTTTGTTGGTGGCCCTGTGTGAGTGGGGTTCTGCTGGCCTTTCTGCAGGAGTTGCCAGGCTGCCACCTGTAAAGAAGAGGATGTGTCACCCATAACTTCCCCTGGAATTTCTCTCCGGACAGAGGTGAGGAAGGAAAAAAGCAGTGGGGGCCGGGACAAATGGGGTATCTCAGGCAGGACAATGGAAAGCTTCCGGAAGAGCGCCTGGGGCCAGGATCACCCTGGCTGGCCTGCAGTCACCAAGTTGGCCTGCGTGCTGTCGCTGGTGTGGCTCCACGGCCCTTCCTCTAGGCTTTCATGCCTTTGTACATATTCAGGTGTTTGACCTGGGAAGGGTGGGAACAGTTCAGCAGCAGCTGGCCTGGGGCTCAGCTCACCTTTATTCAGAGATGCCCCGGCACGGTCCCCCAGCTTTGCAATGAGGATGCTCCTTGCATGGGGTGTGGGTTGCTGGCTGTATGGGAGATGATTCCCCACCTCTGACCAATTTCAGCATTGTTTACCGCTGGAGCAAGTGCCCTGATAGGGTTTTCCTCTGTATAACTGGTGGGTTCAGGTTTTTTTTTCGTTTATGGTTCAAGTTAGATTTTATTCCTCTTTTATGTATTTATAGATATAAGCATGGAAATAATTCATTCCTATAAATACATCTGTATGAAGGGAAGAACTTTTTTCTGTTTTATTTTTAAATTTTATATTTTAAAATTTTGAAATTTAATTTTATTTACTTTTTTATACAGCGGGTTATTATTAGTTATGTATTTTATGCATATACATGTATACAGGTCAATCTCAAACTCCCAACTCATCCCACCACCACCACCCCATGGCTTCCCACACTTGGTGTCCATACGTTTGTTCTCTACCTATGTGTCTCTATTTCTTCCCTGCAAACCAGTTCATCTGTACCAGTTTTTAGGTTCCACATATATGCATTAATATACAATATTTGTTTTCCTCTTTCTGACTTACTTCATTCGGTATGACAGTCTCTAGATCCATCGATGTCTCTACAAATGACCCAGTTTCATTCCTTTTTATGGCCGAGTAATATTCCATTTTATATATGTACCCCATCTTTATCCATTCATCTGTCTGTGGGCATTTAGGTTGCTTCCATTACCTGGCTATTGTAAATAGTGCTGCAATGAACCTTGTGGTGAATGTGCCTTTTTGATTTATGGTTGTCTCTGGGTATATGCCCAACAGTGGGATTGCTGGGTCAGATGGTAATTCTATTTCTAGTTTTTTTAAGGAAACTCCATAGTGTTCTCCATAGTGACTGTATCAATTTACATTCCCACCAATAGTGGAAGAGGGCTCCTTTTGTCCACACCCTCCCCAGAATTTGTTGTTTGTAGATTTTCTGATGATGCCGATTCTAACAGGTGTGAGGTGATACCTCATTGTAGTTTCGATTTGCATTTCTCTAATAATTAGTGCTGTTGAGCAGCTTTTCATGTGCGTCTTGGCCATCTCTGTGTCGTCTTTGAAGAAACATCTCTTTAGATCTACTGCCCATTTTTGTATTGGGTTTTTTGTTTTTTTTAATATTAAGCTGCATGAGCTGTTTATATATTGGAGATTAAACCTTTGTCCATTGATTCGTTTGCAACTATTTTCGCCCCTTCTGAGGGATGCCTTTTTCCATTCCCGTGTTTTTAACCAAAAAAGAAAGAAAGAAAAAGAAGCAGAACATTAATGTGCATAAAATATGCCTTTTGAAACGGTCGTTTTGAAATATGGACGTCCTTTAAATTTTTTGGTCGATATGTGACCCCAGGATTTGTTTTCAGGGCAGGTGTCATTTACAGGCCTGCAATGATTTTGAATATCAACTGACCATTAGCGCTGGGATTAAAACTGCTGTTGTGTGAAACGGCCACAAGGTGGCAGCAGTTCTCTCTTTCATATCTGGTTACTAGGGCAACAGAGCCTCAATGGAAGTCGCCTTCTAGATTGGAATTTAGAACAGAATGTGACAGGAAAAAGGCCCTCAAGTTTGTCTCACTACTTCTTGTTCGTGTTTTTAATTTAATTTTTTATTTTTTATTACAGCAAGTTTGATTACAATGTTTGGCTTGTTGTAGGTATGGTAGATGTGGTTCTTTTACACATATACAGATGTCTGTTCTTCCTGGGATCCTTTTCCCATGTACGTTATGACAGAATGTTATGTACTCCTCTCTTTGTATTCCGTAGCTCTTTGGTTATTATATATATCACCTGTGTTTGTATGTCTGTTAACCCCAATATCGTAATGAAACCAATCCTCACACCTTTCCATTGGTGAACCATAAGTTTGTTTAATGAATATGTGATTGCCCTTCTCCGTGGAAATATCTGCCCTGGTATCCATTTTTAGGTAACACCTATAAGTGATATGATACGATATGTGCCTTTCACTTTCTGACTTACTACATGTCACATGATTACCTCTAGACTCATCTACGGTGCTGCAGATGGCATTGTGTCCTTATTTTCCTTGGCTTCTATTCTGCCTTAGCGAGGTCCATTTTCAACAATGTGATTCCCTGAGGGTTGTGGATTAGCTGACCTGGGCAGCCTTACCGTGCCGGCTGGCCGGCCCTCCCCAGGTGTGCCTGGTTGAGGTCAATAAAAACAGCGCTCCAGGCAGCAATAGCCCCTGAAGCTGTGCCTGACTCCATATTCTCTGCCCCGTCAGCAGTCTCGGGGCTCTGCTGGTGGGAGCGTGTGAGGGGCCACGGCTTTGTGGGTGGCCCGGTGTGTGTGGGGCTCTGCTGGACTTTGTGCAGGAGTTGCCAGGCTGCCACCTGTAAAGAAGAGGATGTGTCACACATAAGTTCCACTGGAATTTCTCTCCGGGCTGAGGTAAGGAAGGAAAAAAAGGGGTGGGGTCCGGGACAGGAGGGGTATCTCAGGCAGGGAAATGGAAAGCTTCCGGAAGAGCGCCCGGGGTCAGGACCATCCTGCCTCGCCTGCAGGCACCAAGTTGGCCTGTGTGCTGTCGCTGGTGTGGCTCCATGGCCCTTCCTCTAGGATTTCATGCCCTTGTACATATTCAGGTGTTTTACCTGGGAAGGGTGGGAACAGTTCAGCTGCAGCTGGCCTGGGGCTCAGCTCACCTTTATTCAGAGATGCCTCGGCAAGGTCCCCCAGCTTTGCAATGAGGACGCTCCTTGCATGCGGGGTGGGTTGCTGGCTGTATGGGAGATGATTCCCCACCTCTGACCAATTTCAGAATTGTTTACCGCTGGAGCAAGTTCCCTGATAGGGCTTTCCTCTGTATAACTGGTGGGTTCAGGTTTTTTTTCGTTTATGGTTCAAGTTAGATTTTATACCTCTTTTATGTATTTATAGATAGAAGCATGGAAATAATACATTCCTATAAATACATCTGTGTGAAGGGAAGAACTTTTTTCTCTTTTATTTTTAAATTTTATTTTTTAAAATTTTGAAATTTAGTTTTATTTTTTTATACAGCAGGTTATTATTAGTTATGTATTTTATGCATATGCATGTATGCAGGCCAATCCCAATCTCCCAACTCATCCCACCTCTACCACCCCATGGCTTCCCACACTTGGTGTCCATAAGTTTGTTCTCTACCTGTGTCTCTATTTCTTCCCTGCAAACCAGTTCATCTGTACCACTTTTTAGGTTCCACATATATGCATTAATATACAATATTTGTTTTCCTCTTTCTGACTTACTTCATTCTGTATGACAGTCTCTAGATCCATCGATGTCTCTACAAATGACCCAGTTTCATTCCTTTTTATGGCTGAGTAATATTCCATTTTATATATGTACCACATATTTACCCATTCATCTGTTTGTGGGTATTTAGTTTGCTCCCTTACCTGGCTATTGTAAATAGTGCTGCAATGAACATTGTGGTGAATGTGCCTTTTTGATTTATGGTTTTCTCTGGGTATATGCCCAGAAGTGCGATTGCTGGATCAGATGGTAATTCTATTTCTAGTTTTTTTAAGGAAACTCCACACTGTTCTCCATAGTGACTGTATCAATTTACATTCCCACAAATAGTGGAAGAGGGCTCCTTTTGTCCACACCCTCCCCAGAATTTGTTGTTTGTAGGTTTTCTGATGATGCCGATTCTAACATGTGTAAGGTGATACCTCATTGTAGTTTATTTATTTATTTATTTATTTTTATTTATTTTTTTTTTTGGTACGCGGTCCTCTCACTGTTGTGGCCTCTCCCGTTGCGGAGCACAGGCTCCGGACGCGCAGGCTCAGTGGCCATGGCTCACGGGCCCAGCTGCTCCGCGACATGTGGCATCTTCCCGGACCGGGGCACGAACCCGTGTCCCCTGCATCGGCAGGCGGACTCTCAACCACTGCGCCACCAGGGAAGCCCCCTCATTGTAGTTTTGATTTGCATTTCTCTAATAATTAGTGATGTTGAGCAGCTTTTCATCTGCGTCTTGGCCATGTCTGTGTCTTCTTTGAAGGATCGTCTCATGAGATCTTCTGACCTTTTCTGTATTGGGAGGGTGGTTGGAGGGTAAGGCTATGTGCTCACGCACGTGTCAGTGCCAGGGTAAGGGCCAGGAGTAGGGTACTACGTAGGTTAAGGTGTAGGTCTGGTGGTGGTTTCCGTTCCGGGCTAGGTTTAGGGTATGGGAACGGCAAGGCTTAGGGCCCAGGTGAGGGTACAGAAACGTGGGATGGTCAGGCTACGTTCTTACGCATGGGTCAGTGCCAATATACGGGCCAATAATAGGCTACGGCGTAGGCTAATGTGTAGGGCTGGTGGTGGGTTTCCATTCCGTGCTAGGGTTAGGGTTAGGGAATGACAAGGCTTAGGGCACAGGTGAGGGTACGGAAACGTGGGAGGGTCCGGCTATGTGCTGACGCACGGGTCAGTGCCAGCGTACGGTCCAGGAATAGGGAACGGCATAGGGTAAGGTGTAGGGCTGGTTGTGAGATACCGTTCCGGGCTAGGGTTAGGGTTAGGGAACGGCAAGGCTTAGGGCACAGGTGAACGTAAGGAAGCGTGGGAGGGTCAGGCTACGTGCTGAGGCACGTGTCAGTGCCAGCGTACGGGCCAGGAGTAGGGTATGGCGTAGGGTAAGGTTTAGGGCTGGTGGTGGGTTTCCGTTCCGGGCTAGGGTTAGGGTGAGGGAACAGCAAGGCTTAGGGCACAGGTGAACGTACGGAAACGTGGGAGTGGCAGGCTACGTGTTGACGCACGGGTCTGTGCCAGCGTACGGGCCAGGATTAGGGTACGTCGTAGCGTAAGGTTTAGGGCTGGTGGTGGGTTTCCGTTCCGGGCTAGGGTTAGGGTTAGGGAACGGCAAGGCTTAGGACACAGTTGAGGGTATGGAAACGTGGGAGAGGCAGGCTACGTGCTGACGCACAGGTCAGTGCCAGCGTATGGGCCAGGAGTAGGGTACAGCGTAGGGTAAGGTTTAGGGCTGGTGGTGGGTTTATGTTCCAGGCTAGGGTTAGGGAACGGCAAGGCTTAGCCACAGGTGAGGGTACGGAAACGTAGGAGTGGCAGGCTACGTGCTGACGCACGGGTCAGTGCCAGCGTACGGGGCAGGATTAGGGTACGGGGTAGCGTAAGGTTTAAGGCTGGTGGTGGGTTTCCGTTCCAGGCTAGGTTTAGGGTTAGGGAACGGCAAAGCTTAGGGCACAGAAGATGGTACGGTAAAGTGGGAGGGTCAGGCTACGTGCTGACGCACGGGTCAGTGCCAGCGTATGGGCCAAGTGTAGGGTATGGCGTAGGGTTAGGTGTAGGGTTAGGGTTAGGGAACGGCAAGGCTTAGGGCACAGGTGAGGGTACGGAAACGTGGGAGGGTCAGGCTACGTGATGACGCACGGGTCTTTGCCAGCGTACGCGCCAGGATTCGGGTACAGCATTGGGTAAGGTGTAGGGCTGGTTGTGGGTTTCCGTTCCAGGTTAGAGTTAGGGAACGGCAAGGCTTAGTGCACAGGTGAGGGTATGGAAACGTGGCAGAGGCAGGCTATGTGCTGACGCAAGGGTCACTGCCAGCGTACGGGTCAGGAGTAGTCTACGGCGTACGTTAAGGTTTAGGTTTTGTGGTGGGTTTCCGTTCCGGGCTAGGGTTAGGGATAGGGAAAGGCAAGGCTTAGGGCACAGGTGAGGGTACGGAAACGTGGGAGGGTTAGGCTACATGCTGAAGCACGGTTCAATGCCAGGGTATGGACCAGGAGTAGGGTACGGCGTAGGGTAAAGTGTAAGGCTGGTGGTGGGTGTCCATTCCGGGCTAGTGTTAGGGTTAGGGAGCGGCAAGGCTTAGGGCACAGGTGAGGGTACGGAAACGTGGGAGGGTCAGGCTACATGCTGAAGAACGGGTCAGTGCTAGGGTGTGGACCAGGAGTAGGGTACGGCGTTGGGTATGGTGTAAGGGCGGTGGTGGGTGTCCATTCCGGTCTAGGGTTAGGGTTAGGGAACGTTAAGGCTTAGGACACAGGTGAGGGTACGGAAACGTGGGAGGGTCAGGCTACGTGCTGAAGAATGGGTCAGTGCCAGCGTACGGGCCAGGAGTAGGGTACGGCATAGCGTAATGTGTAGGGCTGGTGGTGGTTTCCGTTCCGGGCTAGGGTTAGAGGTAGGGAACTGCAAGGCTTAGGGCACAGGTGAGGGTATGGAAACGTGGGAGAGGCAGGCTACGGGCTGACACATGGGAGAGTGCCAGCTTACGGGCCGGCAGTAGGCTACGACGTAGGGTAGGGTGTAGGGCTGGTGGTGGGTTTCCGTTCCGGGCTAGGGTTAGAGTTAGGGATCGCCAAGGCTTAGGGAACAGGTGAGGGTAAGGAAAAGTGGGAGGGTTAGGCTACATGCTGACGCACGGATCAGTGCCAGCGTACGGGCCAGGTGTCGGGTACGGCGTAGGGTAAGGTTTAGGGCTGGTGGTGGGTTTCCGTTTGGGGTTATGGTTAGGGTTATGGAACGGCAAGGCTTAGGACACAGGTGAGGGTACGGGAACGTGGGAAGGTCAGGCTACGTGCTGACGCACGGATCAGTGCCAGCGTACGGGCCAGGATTAGGCTACGGCATAGGGTAAGCTGTAGGGCTGGTGGTGGGTTTCTGTTCTGGGCTAGGGTTAGGGTTAGGGAAGGACAAGACTTTGGGCACAGTTGAGGGTACGGAAATGGTGGAGGGTCAGGCTATGTGCTGACGCACGGGTCAGTGCCAGCGTACAGGCCAGGAGTAGGCAACAACGTAGGGTAAGGTGTAGGGCTGGTGGTTGGTTTCCTTTCCGGGCTAGGGTTAGGGTTAGGGAATGTCAAGGCTTAGGGCACAGGTGAGGGTATGGAAACGTGGGAGGGTCATGCTACGTGCTGACACACGTGTCAGTGCCAGCGTATGGGCCAGTCGTAGGCTACGGCGTAGGGAAAGGTGTAGGGCTGGTGGTGGGCTTCCTTTCCGGGCTAGGGTTAGGGTTAGGGAACGGCAAGTCTTAGGGCACAGGTGCGGGTACGGAAACGTGGGAGAGTCAGGCTATGTGCTGACGCACGGGTCAGTGCCAGCGTACGGGCCAGGAGTAGTGTACGTCGTAGGGTAAGGTGTAGGGCTGGTGGTGGGTTTCCGTTCTGGGCTAGGGTTAGGGTTAGGGAACGGCAAGGTTTAGGGCACACGTGAGGGTATCGAAACGTGTTAGGCTCAGGGTACGTGTTGACGCACGGGTTAGTGTGAACGTACAGATGAGGATTATGGTGCGGCATAGGGTAAAGTGTATGGTTGGTGGTAGGTTTCCGTTTCAGGCTAGGGTTAGTGTTAGGGAACGGCAAGGTTTTGGGCACAGATGAGGGTATGGAAACGTGTTAGTGTCAGGGTACGTGTTGACATATGGATTAGCATTAGGGTACGGCTTAGGGTAAGGTGTAGGCTTGGTGGTAGGTTTCCATTGTGGTCTAGGGTTAGGGTTAGGGAATGGCAAGGTTTAGGTCACAGGTGAAGGTACGGAAACGTGTTAGGGTCAGGGTAAGTGTTGACGCATGTGTTAGTGTCAGCGTACGGAGTAGGTTTATGGTCCTTCGTAGGTTAAGGTCTAGGGTTGGTGGTAGGTTTCCGTTCCAGGCTAGGGTTAGTGTTATGGAACGGCAAGGTTTAGGGCATAGGTGAGGGTACGGAAATGTGTTAGGGTCAGGGTACGTGTTGACGCTCGGATTATGATTAGGGTATGGCGTAGAGTAACGTGTAGGGTTGGTGGTAGGTTTCCGTTTTGGGCTAGGGTTAGGGTTAGGCAACGGCACGGTTTAGGGCACAGGTGAGGGAACGGAAAAGTGTTAGGGTCAGTGTACGTGTTGACGCACGGGTTAGTGTCAGTGTACGGATTAGGATTAGGGTACCGTGTAGGGTATGCTGTACGGTTTGTGGTAGTTTTCCATTCTGGGCTAGGGTTAGTCTTAGGGTACGGCAAGGTTTAGGGTACAGGTGACGGTACAGAAACGTGTTAGGGTCATGATACATGTTGATACATGGAATAGTGTCATCATACGCATTAGGATTAGGGTACGGCGTAGGGTAAGGTGTACGGAGGGCGGTAGGTTTCCATTCCGTTGTAGGGTTAGGGTTAGCGAATTGCAAGGTTTTGGGCACAGGTGATGGTACAGAAATGTGTTAGGTTCAGGGTACGTGTTGACTCACGGGTTAGTGTCAGCATACGCATGAGGATTAGGGTACCGCATAGAGTAAGGTGTAGGGTTGGTGGTACGTTTCCGTTCCAGTCTAGGGTTATGTTTAGGGACCGGCAAAGTTTAGGGCACAGGTGAGGGTACGAAACGTGTTAGGGTCAGGGTATGTGTTGATGCACAGGTTAGTGTCAGCATACGAATTAGGATTAGGGTACGGCGTAAGGAAAGGTGTAGGGTTGGTGGTAGGTTTCCGTTCCGGGCTAGGGTTAGGGTTAGGGAACGGCAAGGTTTATGGCAGAGGTGAGGGAACGGAAGCGTGTTAGGGTCAGGGTACGTGTTGCTGTATGAATTAGGATTAGGGTACAGCTTAGGGTAAGGTGTAGGGCTGATGGTAGGTTTCCGTTCCGGGCTAAGGTTAAGGATAGGCAACGACAAGTTTTAGGGCACAGCTGAGGGTATGGAAACGTGTTAGGGTCAGGGTACGTGTTGACTCACTGGTTAGTGCCAGCATACGGATTAGGATTAGTGTACGGCATAGATAAGGTGTAGGGATGGTGGTAGGATTCCGTTCCCGGCTATGGTTAGGGTTAGGGAAAGTCAAGGTTTCTATTTCTAGTTCTTTTAAGGAAACTCCATACTGTTCTCCATAGTGACTGTATCAATTTACATTCCCACCAATAGTGGAAGAGGGATCCTTTTGTCCCCACCCTCCCCAGAATTTGTTGTTTGTAGAATTTCTGATGATGCCGATTCTAACAGGTGTGAGGTGATACCTCATTGTAGTTTTGATTTGCATTTCTCTAATAATTAGTGCTCTTGAGCAGCTTCTCATGTGCGTCTTGGCCATCTCTGTGTCTTCTTTGAAGAAACGCCTCTTGAGATCTTCTGCCCATTTCTGTATTGGGAGGGTCGTGGGATGGTCAGGCTGTGTGCTGACGCACGTGTCAGTGCCAGCGTAAGGGCCAGGAGTAGGGTACAGCATAGGGTAACGTGTAGGGCTGGTTGTGGGTTTCCGTTCCAGGTTAGGGTTAGGGAACGGCAAGGTTTAGGGAACAGGTGAGCATAGGGACACGTGGGAGAGGCAGGCTACGTGCTGACAAACGTGTCAGTGCCAGCGTACGGGTCAGGAGTAAAGTATGGTGTAGGGCTGGTTGTGGGTTTCCATTCCGCGCTAGGGTTAGGGTTAGGGAACGGCAAGGCTTAGGGCACAGCTGAGGGTACAGAAACGTGGGAGGGTCAGGCTATGTGCTGACGCACGGTTCAGTGCCAGTGTACGGGCCAGGATTAGGGTACGGAGTAGGGTAAGGTGTAGGGCTGTTGGTGGGTTTCTGTTCCGGGTTAGGGTTAGGGAACAGCAAGGCTTAGGGCACAGGTAAGGGTACGGAAACGAGGGAGAGGCACGCTACGTGCTGACACACGGGTCAGTGCCAGCGTACGCGCCAGAATTAGGGTACGGCGTAGGGTAAGGTGTAGGGCTGGTGGTGGGTTTCTGTTCCAGGGTAGGGTTAGGGTTAGGGATCGGCAAGGCTTAGGGCACAGGTGAGGGTATGGAAACATGGGAGTGGCAGGCTACGTGCTTACACAAGGGTCAGTTCCAGTGTACGGCCCAGGAGTAGGGTACGGCGTAGGGTAAGGTGTAGGGCTGGTGGTGGGTTTCCGTTCCCGGCTAGGGTTAGGGTTAGGGAATGGCAAGGCTTAGGGCACAGGTGAGGGTACAGAAACGTGGGAGGGTCAGGCTACGTGCTGACGCAAGTGTCAGTGCCAGCGTACGGCCCAGGAATAGGGTATGGCGTAGGGTAAAGTGTAGGGTTAGGGTTAGGGAACGGCAAGGCTTAGGGCACAGGTGAGGGTACGGAAACGTGGGAGGGTCAGGCTACATGCTGAAGCACGGGTCAGTGCCAGGGTGTGGACCAGGAGTAGGGTACGGCGTAGGGTAAGGTGTAAGACTGGTGGTGGGTGTCCATTCCGGGGTTTGATTAGGGTTAGGGAACGTCAAGTTTTAGGGCACAGGTGAGGGTACGGAAACGTGGGAGGGTCAGGCTACCTGCTGACGCATGGGTCAGTGCCAGCGTATGGGCCAGGAGTAGGGTACGGCGTAGGGTAAGGTGTAGGGCTGGTGGTGGGTTTCCGTTCTGGGCTAGGGTTAGGGTTAGGGAACGGCAAGGCTAAGGGCACAGGTGAGGGTACGGAAACTTGGGAGAGGCAGGCTACGTGCTGACGCACGGGTCAGTGCCAGCATACAGGCCAGGAGTAGGGTACGGCATAGGGTATGGTGTAGGGCTGGTGGTGGGTTTCAGTTCAGGGCTAGGGTTAGGGTTATTGAACGGCAAGGCTTAGGGCACAGGTGAGGGTACAGAAACGTGTTAGGTTCATGGTGCATGTTGATGCATGGAATAGTGTCATCGTACGCATTAGGATTAGGGTACGGCGTAGAGTAAGGTGTACGGATGGCGGTAGGTTTACATTCCGGTGTAGGGTTAGGGATAGCGAATTGCAAGGTATAGGGCACAGGTGATGGTACGGAAATGTGTTAGGTTCAGGGTACGTGTTGACTCACGGGTTAGTGTGAGCGTACGCATGAGGATTAGGGTACCGCATAGAGTAAGGTGTAGGGTTGGTGGTAGGTTTGCGTTCCAGTCTAGGGTTATGTTTAGGGACTGGCAAAGTTTAGGGCACAGGTGAGGGTACGAAACGTGTTAGGGTCAGGGTACGTGTTGATGCACAGGTTAGTGTCAGCATACGAATTAGGATTAGGGTATGGCGTAAGGTAAGGTGTAGGGTTGGTGGTAGTTTTCCGTTCCGGGCTAGGGTTAAGGTAAGGGAACGGCAAGGTTTATGGCAGAGGTGAGGGTACGGAAACGTGTTAGGGTCAGGGTACGTTTTGACGTATGGATTAGGATTAGGGTACGGCTTAGGGTAAGGTGTAGGGCTGATGGTAGGTTTCTGTTCCGGGCTAAGGTTAAGGATAGGCAACGGCAAGGTTTGGGGCACAGCTGAGGGTACGGAAACGTGTTAGTGTCAGGGTACATGTTGACTCACCGGTTAGTGCCAGCGTACGGATTATGATTAGTGTACCGCGTAGATAAGGTGCACGGTTGGTGGTAGGTTTCCGTTCCAGGCTATGGTTAGGGTTAGGGAAAGTCAAGGTTTCTATTTGTAGGTTTTTTAAGGAAACTCCATACTGTTCTCCATAGTGACTGTATCAATTTACATTCCCAACAATAGTGGAAGAGGGCTCCTTTTGTCCACACCCTCCCCAGAATTTGTTGTCTGTAGATTTTCTGATGATGCCGATTCTAACAGGTGTGAGGTGATACCTCATTGTAGTTTTGATTTGCATTTCTCTAATAATTAGTGAGTGCTCTTGAGCAGCTTTTCATTTGCGTCTTGGCCATCTCTGTGTCTTCTTTGAAGAAACGTCTCTTTAGATATTCTGCCCATTTTTGTGTTGGGTTGTTTGTTTTTTTAATATTAAGCTGCATGAGCTGTTTATATATATTGGAGATTAAACCTTTGTCCATTGATTCGTTTGCAACTATTTTCGCCCATTCTGAGGGATGCCTTTTTCCATTCCCCGCTTTTTAACCAAAAAAGAAAGAAAGAAAAAGAAGCAGAACACTAATGTGCATAAAATATGCCGTTTGAAACGGTCGTTTTGAAATATGGACGTCCTTTGAATTTTTTGGTCGATATGTGACCCCAGGATTTGTTTTCAGGGCAGGTGTCATTTACAGGCCTGCAATGATTTTGAATATCAACTGACCATTAGCGCTGGGATTAAAGCTGCTGTTGTGTGAAACGGCCACAAGGTGGCAGCAGTTCTCCCTTACCAAATCTGGTTAATAGGGCAACAGAGCCTCAATGGAAGTCGTGTTCTAGATTGGAATTTAGAATGGAATGTGCCAGGAGAAAGCCCCTCAAGTTTGTCTCCCTACTTCTTGTTCGTATTTTTAATTTAAATTTTTATTTTTTATTACAGCAAGTTTGATTACAATGTTTGGCTTGTTGTAGGTGTGGAAGATGTGGTTCTTTTACACATATACTGATGTGTGTTCTTCCTGGGATCCTTTTTCCAGGTACATTATGACAGATTGTTGAGTAGTCTTGTCTTGGTATTCCGTAGGTCTTTGGTGATTATATATGTCACCTGTATTTGTATATGTCTGTTAACCCCGATATCGTAATGAAACCAATCCTCACACCTTTCCATTGGTGAACCATAACTTGGTTTAATGAATCTGTGATTGCCCTTCTCCGTGGAAATATCTGCCCTGGTATCCATTTTTAGGTAACACCTATAAGTGATATGATATGATATGTGTCTTTCACTTTCTGACTTACTACAAGTCACGTGATTACCTCTAGACTCATCTACGGTGCTGCAAATGGCATTGTGTCCTTATTTTCCTTGGCTTCTATTCTGCCTTAGCGAGGTCCATTTTCAACAATGTGATTCCCTGAGGGTAGTTGATTAGCTGACCTGGGCAACCTTGCCCTGCCGGCCGGCCCTCCCCAGGTGTGCCTGGTTGAGGTCAATATAAACAGCGCTCCAGGCAGCAATAGCCCCTGAAGCTGTGCCTGTCTCCATATTCTCTGCCCCGTCAGCAGTCTCGCTGCAGAGCTGGTGGGAGGAAATGAGGGGCCACAGCTTTGTGGGTGGCCTGGTGTGAGTGGGGTTCTGCTGGCCTTTCTGCAGGAGTTGCCAGGCTGCCACCTGTAAAGAAGAGGATGTGTCACCCATACCTTCCGCTGGAATTTCTCTCCGGACCGAGGTGAGGAAGGAAAAAAGCAGTGGGGGCCGGGACATGAGGGGTATCACAGGCAGGACAATGGAAAGCTTCCGGAAGTGCGCCCGGGGCGAGGACCACCCTGGCTGGCCTGCAGGCACCAAGTTGGCCTGCGTGCTGTCGCTGGTGTGGCTAGACGGCCCTTCCTCTAGTCTTTCAAGCCCTTGTACATATTCAGGTGTTTTACCTGGGAAGGGTGGGAACAGTTCAGCAGCAGCTGGCCTGGGGCTCAGCTCACCTTTATCCAGAGATGCCTCGGCACGGTCCCCCAGGTTTGCAATGAGGACGCTCCTTGTGTGGGGTGTGGGTTGCTGGCTGTATGGGAGATGATTCCCCACCTCTGACCAATTTCAGAATTGTTTAGCGCTGGAGCAAGTGCCCGGATAGTGGTTTCCTCTGTATAACTGGTGGGCTCAGGATTTTCTTCTTTTATGTTTCAAGTTAGCATTTATTCCTCTTTTATGTATTTATAGATATAAGCATGGATATAATTCATTCCTATAAATACATCTATGAGAAGGGAAGAACTTTTTTCTGTTTTATTTTTAAATTTTATTTTTTATAATTTTGAAATTTAATTTTATTTACTTTTTTATACAGCAGGTTATTATTAGTTATGTATTTTATGCATATAGATGTATACAGGTCAATCTCAATCTCCCAACTCATCCCACCACCACCACCCCATGGCTTCCCACACTTGGTGTCCATACGTTTGTTCTCTACCTCTGTGTCTCTATTTCTTCCCTGCAAACCAGTTCATCTGTACAATTTTTTAGGTTCCACATATATGCATTAATATACAATATTTGTTTTCCTCTTTCTGACTTACTTCATTCTGTATGACAGTCTCTAGATCCATCCATGGAAAGAAACAAAAAGAAGCGGAACACTAATGTGCGTAAAATATGGCTTTTGAAACGGTCGTTTTGAAATATGGATGTCCTTTGAATTTTTTGGTCGATATGTGACCCCAGGATTTGTTTTCAGGGCAGGTGTCATTTACAGGCCTGCAATGATTTTGAATATCAACTGACCATTAGCGCTGGGATTAAAGCTGCTGTTGTGTGAAACGGCCACAAGGTGGCAGCAGTTCTCCCTTACCAATTCTGGTTACTAGGGCAACAGAGCCTCAATGGAAGTCGTGTTGTAGATTGGAATTTAGAATGGAATGTGCCAGGAGAAAGCCCCTCATGTTTGTCTCCCTACTTCTTGTTCATGTTTTCAATTTAATTTTTATTTTTTATTACAGCAAGTTTGATTACAATGTTTGGCTTGTTGTAGGTGTGGAAGATGTGGTTCTTTTACACATATACAGATGTCTGTTTTTCCTGGGATCCTTTTCCCATGTACGTTATGACAGAATGTTGAGTAGTCTTTTGGTATTCCATAGGTCTTTGGTGATTATATATGTCACCTGTGTTTGTATAAGTCTGTTAACCCCGATATCGTAATGAAACCAATCCTCACACCTTTCCATTGGTGAACCATAAGTTTGTTTAATGAATCTCTGATTGCCCTTCTCGGTGGAAATATCTGCACTGGTATCCATTTTTAGGTAACACCTATAAGTGATATGATATGATATGTGTCTTTCACTTTCTGACTTACTACAAGTCATGTGATTACCTCTAGACTCATCTACGGTGGTGCAAATGGCATTGTGTTCTTTTTTTCCTTGGCTTCTCTTCTGCCTTAGTGTGGTCCATTTTCAACAATGTGATTCCCTGAGTGTTGTGGATTAGCTGACCTGGGCAGCCTTACTCTTCCGCCCGGCCCTCCCCATTTGTGCCTGGTTGAGGTCAATATAAACAGCGCTCCAGGCAGCAATAGCCCCTGAAGCTGTGCCTGACTCCATATTCTCTGCCCCGTCAGCAGTCTCGGGGCTGTGCTGGTGGGAGGGAATGAGGGGCCACAGCTTTGTTGGTGGCCCGGTGTGAGTGGGGTACTGCTGGCCTTTCTGCAGGAGTTGCCAGGCTGCCACCTGTAAAGAAGAGGATGTGTCACCCATACGTTCCGCTGGAGTCTCTCTCCGGACAAGGTGAGGAAGGAAAAACGCAGTGGGGGCCGGGACAGGTGGGGTATCTCAGGCAGGACAATAGAAAGCTTCCGGAAGAGCACCCGGGGGCAGGACCACCCTGGCTGGCCTGCAAGCACCAAGTTGGCCTGCGTGCTGTTGCTGGTGTGGCTCCACAGCCCTTCCTCTAGTCTTTCAAGCCCTTGTACATATTCAGGTGTTTTACCTGGGAAGGGTGGGAACAGTTCAGCAGCAGCTGGCCTTGGGCTCAGCTCACCTTTTTTCAGAGATGCCTTGGCTCGGTCCCCCAGCTTTGCAATGAGGACGCTCCTTGTGTGGGGTGTGGGTTGCTGGCTGTATGGGGATGATTCCCACCTCTGACCAATTTCAGAATTGTTTGCCGCTGGAGCAAGTGCCCTGATAGGGTTTGCCTCTGTTTAACTGGTGGGTTCAGGTTTTTTTCCTTTTATGGTTCCAGTTAGATTTTATTCCTCTTTTATATATTTATAGATATAAGCAAGGAAATAATTCATTCCTATAAATACATCTGTGTGAAGGGAAGAACTTTTTTCTGTTTTATATTTAAATTTTATTTTTTAAGATTTTGAAATTTAATTTTATTTACTTTTATATACAGCAGGTTATTATTAGTTATGTATTTTATGCATATACATGTATACAGGTCAATCTCAAACTCCCAACTCATCCCACCACCACCACCCCATGGCTTCCCACACTTGGTGTCCATACGTTTGTTCTCTACCTCTGTGTCTCTATTTCTTCCCTGCAAACCAGTTCATCTGTACCATTTTTTAGGTTCCACGTATATGCATTAATATACAATATTTGTTTTCCTCTTTCTGACCTACTTCATTATGTATGACTGTCTCTAGATCCATCGATGTCTCTACAAATGACCCAGTTTCATTCCTTTTTATGGTTGAGTAATATTCCATTTTATACATGTACCACATCTTTATGCATTCATCTGTGTGAGGGCATTTAGGTTGCTTCCATTACCTGGCCTTTGTAAATAGTGCTTCAATGAACATTGTGGTGAATGTGCCTTTTTGATTTATGGTTTTCTCTGGGTCTATTCCCAGAAGTGGGATTGCAGGATCAGATGGTAATTCTATTTCTAGTTTTTTTAAGGAAACTCCATAGTGTTCTCCATAGTGACTGTATCAATTTACATTCCCACCAATAGTGGAAGAGGGATCCTTTTGTCCACACCCTCCCCAGAATTTGTTTTTTGTAGGTTTTCTGATGATGCCGATTCTAACAGGTGTGAGGTGATACCTCATTGTAGTTTCGATTTGCATTTCTCTAATAATTAGTGCTCTTCAGCAGCTTTTCATGTGCGTCTTGGCCATCTCTGTGTCGTCTTTGAAGAAACGTCTCTTTAGATCTACTGCCCATTTTTGTATTGGGATTTTTGTTTTTTTTAATATTAAGCTGCATGAGCTGTTTATATATTGGAGATTAAACCTTTGTCCATTGATTCGTTTTCAACGATTTTCGCCCATTCTGAGGGATGCCTTTTTCCATTCCCGTTTTTTTAACAAAAAAGTAAAGAAACAAAAAGAAGAAGAACACTAATGTGCGTAAAATATGGCTTTTGAAACGGTCGTTTTGAAATATGGACGTCCTTTGAATTTTTTGGTCGATATGTGACCCCAGGATTTGTTTTCAGGGCAGGTGTCATTTACAGGCCTGCAATGATTTTGAATATCAACTGACCATTAGCGCTGGGATTAAAGCTGCTGTTGTGTGAAACGGCCACAAGGTGGCAGCAGTTCTCCCTTACCATTTCTGGATAATAGGGCAACAGAGCCTCAATGGAAGTCCTGTTCTAGATTGGAATTTAGAATGGAATGTGCCAGGAGAAAGCCCCTCAAGTTAGTCTCCCTACTTCTTGTTCGTGTTTTTAATTTAATTTTTATTTTTTATTACAGCAAGTTTGATTAAAATGTTTGGCTTGTTGTAGGTGTGGAAGATGTGGTTCTTTTACACATATACAGATGTCGGTTTTTCCTGGGATCCATTTCCCATGTACGTTATGACAGAATGTTGAGTAGTCTTTTGGTATTCCGTAGGTATTTGGTGATTATATATGTCACCTGTGTTTGTATAAGTCTGTTAACCCCGATATCGTAATGAAACCAATGCTCAAACCTATACATTGGTGAACCATAAGTTTGTTTAATGAATCTCTAATTGCCCTTCTCGGTGGAAATATCTGCCCTGGTATCCATTTTTAGGTAAAACCTATAAGGGATATGATACGATATGTGTCTTTCACTTTCTGACTTACTACATGTCACGTGATTACCTCTAGACTCATCTACGGTGGTGCAAATGGCATTGTGTCCTTATTTTCCTTGGCTTCTATTCTGCCTTAGCGAGTTCCATTTTCAACAATGTGATACCCTGAGGGTTGTGGATTAGCTGACCTGGGCAGCCTTACCCTGCCGGCCGGCCCTCCCCAGGTCTGCCTGGTTGAGGTCAATATAAACAGCGCTCCAGGCAGCAATAGCCCCTGAAGCTGTGCCTGCCTCCATATTCTCTGCCCCGTGAGCAGTCTCGGGGCTGTGGTGGTGGGAGGGAGTGAGGGGCCACAGCTTTGTTGGTAGCCCGGTGTGAGTGGGGTTCTGCTGGCCTTTCTGCAGGAGATGCCAGGCTGCCTCCTGTAAAGAGGAGGATGTGTCACCCATACCTTCCGCTGGAATTTCTCTCCGGACAGAGGTGAGGAAGGAAAAATGCAGTGGGGGCCGGGACAAGAGGGGTATCTCAGGCAGGACAATGGAAAGCTTCCGGAAGAGCGCCCGGGGCCAGGACCACCCTGGCTGGCCTGCAGGCACCAAGTTGACCTGCGTGCTGTCGCTGGTGTGGCTCCACGGCCCTTCCTCTAGTCTTTCAAGCCCTTGTACATATTCAGGTGTTTTACCTGGGAAGGTTGGGAACAGTTCAGCAGCAGCGGACCTGGGGCTCAGCTCACCTTTATGCAGAGATGCCTCGGCTCGGTCACCCAGCTTTGCAATGAGGACGCTCCTTGTGTGGGGTGTGTGTTGATGGCTCTATGGGAGATGATTCCCCACCTCTGACCAATTTCAATATTGTTTACCGTTGGAACAAGTGCCCTGATAGGGTTTTCCTCTGTATAACTGGTGGGTTCTGGTTTTTCTTCTTTTATGGTTCACGTTAGCTTTTATTCCTCTTTTATGTATTTATAGATATAAGCATGGAAATAATACTTTCCTATAAATACATCTGTGTGAAGGGAAGAACTTTTTTCTGTATTATTTTTAAATTTTATTTTTTAAAATTTTGAAATTTAATTTTATTTATTTTTTTATCCAGCAGGTTATTATTAGTTATGTATTTTATGCATATACATGTATGCAGGTCAATCCCAATCTCCCAAGTCATCCCACCACCACCACCCCATGGCTTCCCACACTTGGTGTCCATACGTTTGTTCTCTACATCTGTGTCTCTATTTCTTCCCTGCAAACCAGTTCCTCTGTAAAATTTCGTAAGTTCCACATATATGCATTAATATACAATATTTGTTTTCCTCTTTCTGACTTACTTCATTCTGTATGACTGTCTCTAGATCCATCGATGTCTCTACAAATGACCCGGTTTCATTCCTTTTTATGGCTGAGTAATATTCCATTTTATACATGTAGCACATCTTTATCCATTCATCTGTGTGTGGGCATTTAGTTTGCTTCCATTACCTGGCCTTTGTAAATAGTGCTGCAATGAATATTGTGGTGAATGTGCCTTTCTGATTTATGGTTTTCTTTGGGTATATGAGCAGAATTGGGATTGCTGGATCAGATGGTAATTCTATTTCTAGTTTTTTTAGGAAACTCCATAGTGTTCTCCATAGTGAGTGTATCAATTTACATTCCCACCAATAGTGGAAGAGGTCTCCTTTTGTCCACACCCTCCCCAGAATTTGTTGTTTGTAGATTTTCTGATGATGCCGATTCTAACAGGTGTGAGGTGATACCTCATTGTAGTTTTGATTTGCATTTCTCTAATAATTAGTGCTGTTGAACAGCTTTTCATGTGCGTCCTGGCCATCTCTGTGTCTTCTTTGAAGAAACGTCTCTTTAGATCTGCCCATTTTTGTATTGGGTTGTTTGTTTTTTTAATATTAAGCAGCATGAGCTGTTTATATATATTGGAGATTAAACCTTTGTCCATTGATTCGTTTGCAACTATTTTCGCCCCTTTTGAGGGATGTCTTTTTCCTTTCCCGTTTTTTTAACCAAAAAAGAAAAAAAGAAAAAGAAGTAGAAAACTAATGTGCGTAAAATATGCCTTTTGAAACGGTCGTTTTGAAATATGGACGTCCTTTGAATTTTTTGGTCGATATGTGACCCCAGAATTTGTTTTCAGGGCAGGTGTCATTTACAGGCCTGCAATGATTTTGAATATCAACTGACCATTAGCGCTGGGATTAAAGCTGCTGTTGTGTGAAACGGCCACAAGGTGGCAGCAGTTCTCCCTTACCAATTCTGCTAACTAGGGCAACAGAGCCTCAATGGAAGTCGTGTTCTAGATTGGAATTTAGAATGGAATGTGCCAGGAGTAAACCCCTCAAGTTTGTCTCCCTACTTCTTGTTCGTGTTTTTAATTTAATTTTTATTTTTTATTACAGCAAGTTTGATTACAATGTTTGGCTTGTTGTAGGTGTGGAAGATGTGGTTCTTTTACACATATACAGATGTCGGTTTTTCCTGGGATCCTTTTCCCATGTACCTTATGACAGAATGTTGAGTAGTCTTTTGGTATTCCGTAGGTCTTTGGTGATTATATATGTCACCTGTGTTTGTATAAGTCTGTTAACCCCGATATCGTAATGAAACCAATCCTCACAACTTTCCATTGGTGAACCATAAGTTTGTTTAATGAATCTCTGATTGCCCTTCTCGGTGGAAATATCTGCCCTGGTATCCATTTTTAGGTAACAGCTATAAGTGATATGATATGATATGTGTCTTTCACTTTCTGACTTACTACATGTCACGTGATTACCTCTAGACTCATCTACGGTGCTGCAAATGGCATAGTGTCCTTTTTTTCCTTGGCTTCTCTTCTGCCTTAGTGTGGTCCATTTTCAACAATGTGATTCCCTGAGTGTTGTGGATTAGCTGACCTGGGCAGCCTTACTCTTCCGCCCGGCCCTCCCCATTTGTGCCTGGTTGAGGTCAATATAAACAGCGCTCCAGGCAGCAATAGCCCCTGAAGCTGTGCCTGACTCCATATTCTCTGCCCCGTCAGCAGTCTCGGGGCTGTGCTGGTGGGAGGGAATGAGGGGCCACAGCTTTGTTGGTGGCCCGGTGTGAGTGGGGTACTGCTGGCCTTTCTGCAGGAGTTGCCAGGCTGCCACCTGTAAAGAAGAGGATGTGTCACCCATACGTTCCGCTGGAGTCTCTCTCCGGACAAGGTGAGGAAGGAAAAACGCAGTGGGGGCCGGGACAGGTGGGGTATCTCAGGCAGGACAATAGAAAGCTTCCGGAAGAGCACCCGGGGGCAGGACCACCCTGGCTGGCCTGCAAGCACCAAGTTGGCCTGCGTGCTGTTGCTGGTGTGGCTCCACAGCCCTTCCTCTAGTCTTTCAAGCCCTTGTACATATTCAGGTGTTTTACCTGGGAAGGGTGGGAACAGTTCAGCAGCAGCTGGCCTTGGGCTCAGCTCACCTTTTTTCAGAGATGCCTTGGCTCGGTCCCCCAGCTTTGCAATGAGGACGCTCCTTGTGTGGGGTGTGGGTTGCTGGCTGTATGGGGATGATTCCCACCTCTGACCAATTTCAGAATTGTTTGCCGCTGGAGCAAGTGCCCTGATAGGGTTTGCCTCTGTTTAACTGGTGGGTTCAGGTTTTTTTCCTTTTATGGTTCCAGTTAGATTTTATTCCTCTTTTATATATTTATAGATATAAGCAAGGAAATAATTCATTCCTATAAATACATCTGTGTGAAGGGAAGAACTTTTTTCTGTTTTATATTTAAATTTTATTTTTTAAGATTTTGAAATTTAATTTTATTTACTTTTATATACAGCAGGTTATTATTAGTTATGTATTTTATGCATATACATGTATACAGGTCAATCTCAAACTCCCAACTCATCCCACCACCACCACCCCATGGCTTCCCACACTTGGTGTCCATACGTTTGTTCTCTACCTCTGTGTCTCTATTTCTTCCCTGCAAACCAGTTCATCTGTACCATTTTTTAGGTTCCACATATATGCATTAATATACAATATTTGTTTTCCTCTTTCTGACCTACTTCATTATGTATGACTGTCTCTAGATCCATCGATGTCTCTACAAATGACCCAGTTTCATTCCTTTTTATGGTTGAGTAATATTCCATTTTATACATGTACCACATCTTTATGCATTCATCTGTGTGAGGGCATTTAGGTTGCTTCCATTACCTGGCCTTTGTAAATAGTGCTGCAATGAACATTGTGGTGAATGTGCCTTTTTGATTTATGGTTTTCTCTGGGTCTATTCCCAGAAGTGGGATTGCAGGATCAGATGGTAATTCTATTTCTAGTTTTTTTAAGGAAACTCCATAGTGTTCTCCATAGTGACTGTATCAATTTACATTCCCACCAATAGTGGAAGAGGGATCCTTTTGTCCACACCCTCCCCAGAATTTGTTTTTTGTAGGTTTTCTGATGATGCCGATTCTAACAGGTGTGAGGTGATACCTCATTGTAGTTTCGATTTGCATTTCTCTAATAATTAGTGCTCTTCAGCAGCTTTTCATGTGCGTCTTGGCCATCTCTGTGTCGTCTTTGAAGAAACGTCTCTTTAGATCTACTGCCCATTTTTGTATTGGGATTTTTGTTTTTTTTAATATTAAGCTGCATGAGCTGTTTATATATTGGAGATTAAACCTTTGTCCATTGATTCGTTTTCAACGATTTTCGCCCATTCTGAGGGATGCCTTTTTCCATTCCCGTTTTTTTAACAAAAAAGTAAAGAAACAAAAAGAAGAAGAACACTAATGTGCGTAAAATATGGCTTTTGAAACGGTCGTTTTGAAATATGGACGTCCTTTGAATTTTTTGGTCGATATGTGACCCCAGGATTTGTTTTCAGGGCAGGTGTCATTTACAGGCCTGCAATGATTTTGAATATCAACTGACCATTAGCGCTGGGATTAAAGCTGCTGTTGTGTGAAACGGCCACAAGGTGGCAGCAGTTCTCCCTTACCATTTCTGGATAATAGGGCAACAGAGCCTCAATGGAAGTCCTGTTCTAGATTGGAATTTAGAATGGAATGTGCCAGGAGAAAGCCCCTCAAGTTAGTCTCCCTACTTCTTGTTCGTGTTTTTAATTTAATTTTTATTTTTTATTACAGCAAGTTTGATTAAAATGTTTGGCTTGTTGTAGGTGTGGAAGATGTGGTTCTTTTACACATATACAGATGTCGGTTTTTCCTGGATCCATTTCCCATGTACGTTATGACAGAATGTTGAGTAGTCTTTTGGTATTCCGTAGGTATTTGGTGATTATATATGTCACCTGTGTTTGTATAAGTCTGTTAACCCCGATATCGTAATGAAACCAATGCTCAAACCTATACATTGGTGAACCATAAGTTTGTTTAATGAATCTCTAATTGCCCTTCTCGGTGGAAATATCTGCCCTGGTATCCATTTTTAGGTAAAACCTATAAGGGATATGATACGATATGTGTCTTTCACTTTCTGACTTACTACATGTCACGTGATTACCTCTAGACTCATCTACGGTGGTGCAAATGGCATTGTGTCCTTATTTTCCTTGGCTTCTATTCTGCCTTAGCGAGTTCCATTTTCAACAATGTGATACCCTGAGGGTTGTGGATTAGCTGACCTGGGCAGCCTTACCCTGCCGGCCGGCCCTCCCCAGGTCTGCCTGGTTGAGGTCAATATAAACAGCGCTCCAGGCAGCAATAGCCCCTGAAGCTGTGCCTGCCTCCATATTCTCTGCCCCGTGAGCAGTCTCGGGGCTGTGGTGGTGGGAGGGAGTGAGGGGCCACAGCTTTGTTGGTAGCCCGGTGTGAGTGGGGTTCTGCTGGCCTTTCTGCAGGAGATGCCAGGCTGCCTCCTGTAAAGAGGAGGATGTGTCACCCATACCTTCCGCTGGAATTTCTCTCCGGACAGAGGTGAGGAAGGAAAAATGCAGTGGGGGCCGGGACAAGAGGGGTATCTCAGGCAGGACAATGGAAAGCTTCCGGAAGAGCGCCCGGGGCCAGGACCACCCTGGCTGGCCTGCAGGCACCAAGTTGACCTGCGTGCTGTCGCTGGTGTGGCTCCACGGCCCTTCCTCTAGTCTTTCAAGCCCTTGTACATATTCAGGTGTTTTACCTGGGAAGGTTGGGAACAGTTCAGCAGCAGCGGACCTGGGGCTCAGCTCACCTTTATGCAGAGATGCCTCGGCTCGGTCACCCAGCTTTGCAATGAGGACGCTCCTTGTGTGGGGTGTGTGTTGATGGCTCTATGGGAGATGATTCCCCACCTCTGACCAATTTCAATATTGTTTACCGTTGGAACAAGTGCCCTGATAGGGTTTTCCTCTGTATAACTGGTGGGTTCTGGTTTTTCTTCTTTTATGGTTCACGTTAGCTTTTATTCCTCTTTTATGTATTTATAGATATAAGCATGGAAATAATACTTTCCTATAAATACATCTGTGTGAAGGGAAGAACTTTTTTCTGTATTATTTTTAAATTTTATTTTTTAAAATTTTGAAATTTAATTTTATTTATTTTTTTATCCAGCAGGTTATTATTAGTTATGTATTTTATGCATATACATGTATGCAGGTCAATCCCAATCTCCCAAGTCATCCCACCACCACCACCCCATGGCTTCCCACACTTGGTGTCCATACGTTTGTTCTCTACATCTGTGTCTCTATTTCTTCCCTGCAAACCAGTTCCTCTGTAAAATTTCGTAAGTTCCACATATATGCATTAATATACAATATTTGTTTTCCTCTTTCTGACTTACTTCATTCTGTATGACTGTCTCTAGATCCATCGATGTCTCTACAAATGACCCGGTTTCATTCCTTTTTATGGCTGAGTAATATTCCATTTTATACATGTAGCACATCTTTATCCATTCATCTGTGTGTGGGCATTTAGTTTGCTTCCATTACCTGGCCTTTGTAAATAGTGCTGCAATGAACATTGTGGTGAATGTGCCTTTCTGATTTATGGTTTTCTTTGGGTATATGAGCAGAATTGGGATTGCTGGATCAGATGGTAATTCTATTTCTAGTTTTTTTAGGAAACTCCATAGTGTTCTCCATAGTGAGTGTATCAATTTACATTCCCACCAATAGTGGAAGAGGTCTCCTTTTGTCCACACCCTCCCCAGAATTTGTTGTTTGTAGATTTTCTGATGATGCCGATTCTAACAGGTGTGAGGTGATACCTCATTGTAGTTTTGATTTGCATTTCTCTAATAATTAGTGCTGTTGAACAGCTTTTCATGTGCGTCCTGGCCATCTCTGTGTCTTCTTTGAAGAAACGTCTCTTTAGATCTGCCCATTTTTGTATTGGGTTGTTTGTTTTTTTAATATTAAGCAGCATGAGCTGTTTATATATATTGGAGATTAAACCTTTGTCCATTGATTCGTTTGCAACTATTTTCGCCCCTTTTGAGGGATGTCTTTTTCCTTTCCCGTTTTTTTAACCAAAAAAGAAAAAAAGAAAAAGAAGTAGAAAACTAATGTGCGTAAAATATGCCTTTTGAAACGGTCGTTTTGAAATATGGACGTCCTTTGAATTTTTTGGTCGATATGTGACCCCAGAATTTGTTTTCAGGGCAGGTGTCATTTACAGGCCTGCAATGATTTTGAATATCAACTGACCATTAGCGCTGGGATTAAAGCTGCTGTTGTGTGAAACGGCCACAAGGTGGCAGCAGTTCTCCCTTACCAATTCTGCTAACTAGGGCAACAGAGCCTCAATGGAAGTCGTGTTCTAGATTGGAATTTAGAATGGAATGTGCCAGGAGTAAACCCCTCAAGTTTGTCTCCCTACTTCTTGTTCGTGTTTTTAATTTAATTTTTATTTTTTATTACAGCAAGTTTGATTACAATGTTTGGCTTGTTGTAGGTGTGGAAGATGTGGTTCTTTTACACATATACAGATGTCGGTTTTTCCTGGGATCCTTTTCCCATGTACCTTATGACAGAATGTTGAGTAGTCTTTTGGTATTCCGTAGGTCTTTGGTGATTATATATGTCACCTGTGTTTGTATAAGTCTGTTAACCCCGATATCGTAATGAAACCAATCCTCACAACTTTCCATTGGTGAACCATAAGTTTGTTTAATGAATCTCTGATTGCCCTTCTCGGTGGAAATATCTGCCCTGGTATCCATTTTTAGGTAACAGCTATAAGTGATATGATATGATATGTGTCTTTCACTTTCTGACTTACTACATGTCACGTGATTACCTCTAGACTCATCTACGGTGCTGCAAAAGGCATTGTGTCCTTTTTTTCCTTGCCTTCTATTCTGACTTAGCGAGGTCCCTTTTCAACAATGTGCTTCCCTGCGGGTTGTGGATTAGCTGACGTGGGCAGCCTTATCCTGCCGGCCGGCCCTCCCCAGGTGTGCCTGGTTGAGGTCAATATAAACAGCGCTGCATGCAGCAATAGCCCCTGAAGCTGTGCCTGCCTCCATATTCTCTGCCCCGTGAGCAGTCTCGGGGCTGTGCTGGTGGGAGGGAGTCAGGGGCCACAGCTTTGTTGGTGGCCCGGTGTGAGTGGGGTTCTGCTGGCCTTTCTGAAGGAGTTGCCAGGCTGCCTCCTGTAAGGAGGAGGTTGTGTCACCCATACCTTCCGCTGGAATTTCTCTCCGGACAGAGGTGAGGAAGGAAAAAAGCAGTGGGGGCCGGGACAAGTGGGGTATCTCAGGCAGGACAATGGAAAGCTTCCGGAAGAGCGCCCGGGGCCAGGACCACCCTGGCTGGCCTGCAGGCACCAAGTTGGCCTGCGTGCTGTCGCTGGTGTGGCTCCACGGCCCTTCCTCTAGTCTTTCAAGCCCTTGTACATATTCAGGTGATTTACCTGGGAAGGGTGGGAACAGTTCAGCAACAGCTGGCCTGGGGCTCAGCTCACCTTTGTTCAGAGATGCCTCGGCTCGGTCCCCTCGCTTTGCAATGAGGAAGCTCCTTGTGTGGGGTGTGGGTTGCTGGCTGTATGGGAGATGATTCCCCACCTCTGAACAATTTCAATATTGTTTACCGTTGGAGCAAGTGCCCTGATAGTGTTTTTCTCTGTATAACTGGTCGGTTCAGGTTTTTCTTCGTTTATGGTTCAAGTTAGCTTTTATTCCTCTTTTATGTATTTATAGGTATAAGCATGGAAATAATTCATTCCTATAAATACATCTGTGTGAAGGGAAGAACTTTTTTCTGTTTTATTTTTAAATTTTATTTTTTATAATTTTGAAATTTAATTTTATTTACTTTTTTATACAGCGGGTTATTATTAGTTATTTGTTTTATGCATATACATGTATACAGGTCAATCTCAATCTCACAACTCATCCCACCACCACCACCCCATGGCTTCCCACACTTGGTGTCCATACGTTTGTTCTCTACCTCTGTGTCTCTATTTCTTCCCTGCAAACCAGTTCATCTGTACAATTTTTTAGGTTCCACATATATGCATTAATATACAATATTTGTTTTCCCCTTTCTGACTTACTGCATTCTGTATGACAGTCTCTAGATCCATCGATGTCTCTACAAATGACCCAGATTCATTCCTTTTTATGGCCGAGTAGTATTCCATTTTATATATGTACCCCATCTTTATCCATTCATCTGTCTTTGGGCGTTTAGGTTGCTTCCATTACCTGGCTATTGTAAATAGTGCTGCAATGAACATTGTGGTGAATGTGCCTTTTTGATTTATGGTTTTCATTGGGTATATGCCCAGAAGTGGAATTGCTGGATCAGATGGTAATTCTATTTCTAGATTTTTTAAGGAAACTCCATAGTGTTCTCCATAGTGACTCTATTAATTTACATTCCCACCAATAGTGGAAGAGGGCTCCTTTTGTCCACACCCTCCCCAGAATTTGTTGTTTGTAGATTTTTTGATGATGCCGATTCTAACAGGTGTGAGGTGATACCTCATTGTAGTTTTGATTTGCATTTCTCTAATAATTAGTGCTCTTGAGCAGCTTCTCATGTGCGTCTTGGCCATCTCTGTGTCTTCTTTGAAGAAACGTCTCTTGAGATCTTCTGCCCATTTCTGTATTGGGAGCGTCGTGGGATGGTCAGGCTGTGTGCTGACGCACGTGTCAGTGCCAGCGTAAGGGCCAGGAGTAGGGTACAGCATAGGGTAACGTGTAGGGCTGGTTGTGGGTTTCCGTTCCAGGTTAGGGTTAGGGAACGGCAAGGTTTAGGGAACAGGTGAGCATAGGGACACGTGGGAGAGGCAGGCTACGTGCTGACAAACGTGTCAGTGCCAGCGTACGGGTCAGGAGTAAAGTATGGTGTAGGGCTGGTTGTGGGTTTCCATTCCGCGCTAGGGTTAGGGTTAGGGAACGGCAAGGCTTAGGGCACAGCTGAGGGTACAGAAACGTGGGAGGGTCAGGCTATGTGCTGACGCATGGTTCAGTGCCAGTGTACGGGCCAGGATTAGGGTACGGAGTAGGGTAAGGTGTAGGGCTGTTGGTGGGATTCTGTTCCGGGTTAGGGTTAGGGAACGGCAAGGCTTAGGGCACAGGTAAGGGTACGGAAACGAGGGAGAGGCATGCTACGTGCTGACACACGGGTCAGTGCCAGCGTACGCGCCAGAATTAGGTTACGGCGTAGGGTAAGGTGTAGGGCTGGTGGTGGGTTTCTGTTCCAGGGTAGGGTTAGGGTTAGGGATCGGCAAGGCTTAGGGCACAGGTGAGGGTATGGAAACATGGGAGTGGCAGGCTACGTGCTTACACAAGGGTCAGTTCCAGTGTACGGCCCAGGAGTAGGGTACGGCGTAGGGTAAGGTGTAGGGCTGGTGGTGGGTTTCCGTTCCCGGCTAGGGTTAGGGTTAGGGAATGGCAAGGCTTAGGGCACAGGTGAGGGTACAGAAACGTGGGAGGGTCAGGCTACGTGCTGACGCAAGTGTCAGTGCCAGCGTACTGCCCAGGAATAGGGTATGGCGTAGGGTAATGTGTAGGGTTAGGGTTAGGGAACGGCAAGGCTTAGGGCACAGGTGAGGGTACGGAAACGTGGGAGGGTCAGGCTACATGCTGAAGCACGGGTCAGTGCCAGGGTGTGGACCAGGAGTAGGGTACGGCGTAGGGTAAGGTGTAAGACTGGTGGTGGCTGTCCATTCCGGGGTTTGATTAGGGTTAGGGAACGTCAAGTTTTAGGGCACAGGTGAGGGTACGGAAACGTGGGAGGGTCAGGCTACCTGCTGACGCATGGGATAGTGCCAGCGTATGGGCCAGGAGTAGGGTACGGCGTAGGGTAAGGTGTAGGGCTGGTGGTGGGTTTCCGTTCTGGGCTAGGGTTAGGGTTAGGAAACGGCAAGGCTAAGGGCACAGGTGAGGGTACGGAAACTTGGGAGAGGCAGGCTACGTGCTGACGCACGGGTCAGTGCCAGCATACAGGCCAGGAGTAGGGTACGGCATAGGGTATGGTGTAGGGCTGGTGGTGGGTTTCAGTTCAGGGCTAGGGTTAGGTTTAGTGAACGGCAAGGCTTAGGGCACAGGTGAGGGTACAGAAACGTGTTAGGTTCATGGTGCATGTTGATGCATGGAATAGTGTCATCGTACGCATTAGGATTAGGGTACAGCGTAGAGTAAGGTGTACGTATGGCGGTAGGTTTACATTCCGGTGTAGGGTTAGGGATAGCGAATTGCAAGGTATAGGGCACAGGTGATGGTACGGAAATGTGTTAGGTTCAGGGTACGTGTTGACTCACGGGTTAGTGTGAGCGTACGCATGAGGATTAGGGTACCGCATAGAGTAAGGTGTAGGGTTGGTGGTAGGTTTCCGTTGCAGTCTAGGGTTATGTTTAGGGACTGGCAAAGTTTAGGGCACAGGTGAGGGTACGAAACGTGTTAGGGTCAGGGTACGTGTTGATGCACAGGTTAGTGTCAGCATACGAATTAGGATTAGGGTATGGAGTAAGGTAAGGTGTAGGGTTGGTGGTAGTTTTCCGTTCCGGTCTAGGGTTAAGGTAAGGGAACGGCAAGGTTTATGGCAGAGGTGAGGGTACGGAAACGTGTTAGGGTCAGGGTACGTGTTGACGTATGGATTAGGATTAGGGTACGGCTTAGGGTAAGGTGTAGGGCTGATGGTAGGTTTCTGTTCCGGGCTAAGGTTAAGGATAGGCAACGGCAAGGTTTGGGGCACAGCTGAGGGTACGGAAACGTGTTAGTGTCAGGGTACATGTTGACTCACCGGTTAGTGCCAGCGTACGGATTAGGATTAGTGTACCGCGTAGATAAGGTGCACGGTTGGTGGTAGGTTTCCGTTCCAGGCTATGATTAGGGTTAGGCAAAGTCAAGGTTTCTATTTGTAGGTTTTTTAAGGAAACTCCATACTGTTCTCCATAGTGACTGTATCAATTTACATTCCCAACAATAGTGGAAGAGGGCTCCTTTTGTCCACACCCTCCCCAGAATTTGTTGTCTGTAGATTTTCTGATGATGCCGATTCTAACAGGTGTGAGGTGATACCTCATTGTAGTTTTGATTTGCATTTCTCTAATAATTAGTGCTCTTGAGCAGCTTTTCATTTGCGTCTTGGCCATCTCTGTGTCTTCTTTGAAGAAACGTCTCTTTAGATATTCTGCCCATTTTTGTGTTGGGTTGTTTGTTTTTTTAATATTAAGCTGCATGAGCTGTTTATATATATTGGAGATTAAACTTTAGTCCATTGATTCGTTTGCAACTATTTTCGCCCATTCTGAGGGATGCCTTTTTCCATTCCCCGCTTTTTAACCAAAAAAGAAAGAAAGAAAAAGAAGCAGAACACTAATGTGCATAAAATATGCCGTTTGAAACGGTCGTTTTGAAATATGGACGTCCTTTGAATTTTTTGGTCGATATGTGACCCCAGGATTTGTTTTCAGGGCAGGTGTCATTTACAGGCCTGCAATGATTTTGAATATCAACTGACCATTAGCGCTGGGATTAAAGCTGCTGTTGTGTGAAACGGCCACAAGGTGGCAGCAGTTCTCCCTTACCAAATCTGGTTAATAGGGCAACAGAGCCTCAATGGAAGTCGTGTTCTAGATTGGAATTTAGAATGGAATGTGCCAGGAGAAAGCCCCTCAAGTTTGTCTCCCTACTTCTTGTTCGTATTTTTAATTTAAATTTTTATTTTTTATTACAGCAAGTTTGATTAAAATGTTTGGCTTGTTGGAGGTGTGGAAGATGTGGTTCTTTTACACATATACAGATGTGTGTTCTTCCTGGGATCCTTTCTACAGGTACATTACGACAGAATGTTGAGTAGTCTTCTCTTGGTATTCCGTAGGTCTTTGGTGATTATATATGTCACCTGTGTTTGTATATGTCTGTTAACCCCGATATCGTAATGAAACCAATCCTCACACCTTTCCATTGGTGAACCATAACTTTGTTTAATGAATCTGTGATTGCCCTTCTCCGTGGAAATATCTGCCCTGGTATCCATTTTTAGGTAACACCTATAAGTGATATGATATGATATGTGTCTTTCACTTTCTGACTTACTACAAGTCACGTGATTACCTCTAGACTCATCTACGGTGCTGCAAATGGCATTGTGTCCTTATTTTCCTTGGCTTCTATTCTGCCTTAGCGAGGTCCATTTTCAACAATGTGATTCCCTGTGGGTTGTGGATTAGCTGACCTGGGCAACCTTACCCTGCCGGCCGGCCCTCCCCAGGTGTGCCTGGTTGAGGTCAATATAAACAGCGCTCCAGGCAGCAATAGCCCCTGAAGCTGTGCCTGACTCCATATTCTCTGCCCCGTCAGCAGTCTCGCGGCAGAGCTGGTGGGAGGAAATGAGGGGCCACAGCTTTGTGGGTGGCCTGGTGTGAGTGGGGTTCTGCTGTTCTTTCTGCAGGAGTTGCCAGGCTGCCACCTGTAAAGAAGAGGATGTGTCACCCATACCTTCCGCTGGAATTTCTCTGCGGACAGAGGTGAGGAAGGAAAAAAGCAGTGGGGGCTGGGACAGGAGGGGTATCACAGGCAGGACAATGGAAAGCTTCCGGAAGTGCGCCCGGGGCGAGGACCACCCTGGCTGGCCTGCAGGCACCAAGTTGGCCTGCGTGCTGTAGCTGGTGTGGCTAGACGGACCTTCCTCTTGTCTTTCAAGCCCTTGTACATATTCAGGTGTTTTACCTGGGAAGGGTGGGAACAGTTCAGCAGCAGCTGGCCTGGGGCTCAGCTCACCTTTATCCAGAGATGCCTCGGCACGGTCCCCCAGCTTTGCAATGAGGACGCTCCTTGTGTGGGGTGTGGGTTGCTGGCTGTATGGGAGATGATTCCCCACCTGTGACCAATTTCAGAATTGTTTAGCGCTGGAGCAAGTGCCCGGATAGGGGTTTCCTCTGTATAACTGGTGGGCTCAGGATTTTCTTCTTTTATGTTTCAAGTTAGCATTTATTCCTGTTTTATGTATTTATAGATATAAGCATGGATATAATTCATTCCTATAAATACATCTATGAGAAGGGAAGAACTTTTTTCTGTTTTAATTTTAAATTTTATTTTTTATAATTTTGAAATTTAATTTTATTTACTTTTTTATACAGCAGGTTATTATTAGTTATGTATTTTATGCATATACATGTATACAGGTCAATCTCAATCTCCCAACTCATCCCACCACCACCACCCCATGGCTTCCCACACTTGGTGTCCATACGTTTGTTCTCTACCTCTGTGTCTCTATTTCTTCCCTGCAAACCAGTTCATCTGTACAATTTTTTAGGGTCCACATATATGCATTAATATACAATATTTGTTTTCCTCTTTCTGACTTACTTCATTCTGTATGACAGTCTCTAGATCCATCCATGGAAAGAAACAAAAAGAAGCGGAACACTAATGTGCGTAAAATATGGCTTTTGAAACGGTCGTTTTGAAATATGGACGTCCTTTGAATTTTTTGGTCGATATGTGACCCCAGGATTTGTTTTCAGGGCAGGTGTCATTTACAGGCCTGCAATGATTTTGAATATCAACTGACCATTAGCGCTGGGATTAAAGCTGCTGTTGTGTGAAACGGCCACAAGGTGGCAGCAGTTCTCCCTTACCAATTCTGGTTACTAGGGCAACAGAGCCTCAATGGAAGTCGTGTTCTAGATTGGAATTTAGAATGGAATGTGCCAGGAGAAAGCCCCTCAAGTTTGTCTCCCTACTTCTTGTTCTTGTTTTTAATTTAATTTTTATTTTTTATTACAGCAAGTTTGATTACAATCTTTGGCTTGTTGGAGGTGTGGAAGATGTGGTTCTTTTACACATATACAGATGTCTGTTTTTCCTGGGATCCTTTTCCCATGTACGTTATGACAGAATGTTGAGTAGTCTTTTGGTATTCCATAGGTCTTTGGTGATTATATATGTCACCTGTGTTTGTATAAGTCTGTTAACCCCGATATCGTAATGAAACCAATCCTCACACCTTTCCATTGGTGAACCATAAGTTTGTTTAATGAATCTCTGATTGCCCTTCTCGGTGGAAATATCTGCCCTGGTATCCATTTTTAGGTAACACCTATAAGTGATATGATATGATATGTGTCTTTCACTTTCTGACTTACTACAAGTCATGTGATTACCTCTAGACTCATCTACGGTGGTGCAAGTGGCATTGTGTTCTTTTTTTCCTTGGCTTCTCTTCTGCCTTAGTGTGGTCCATTTTCAACAATGTGATTCCCTGAGTGTTGTGGATTAGCTGACCTGGGCAGCCTTACTCTACCGCCCGGCCCTCCCCATTTGTGCCTGGTTGAGGTCAATATAAACAGCGCTCCAGGCAGCAATAGCCCCTGAAGCTGTGCCTGACTCCATATTCTCTGCCCCGTCAGCAGTCTCGGGGCTGTGCTGGTGGGAGGGAATGAGGGGCCACAGCTTTGTTGGTGGCCCGGTGTGAGTGGAGTACTGCTGGCCTTTCTGCAGGAGTTGCCAGGCTGCCACCTGTAAAGAAGAGGATGTGTCACCCATACGTTCCGCTGGAGTCTCTCTCTGGACAGAGGTGAGGAAGGAAAAACGCAGTGGGGGCCGGGACAGGTGGGGTATCTCAGGCAGGACAATGGAAAGCTTCCGGAAGAGCGCCCGGGGGCAGGACCACCCTGGCTGGCCTGCAGGCACCAAGTTGGCCTGCGTGCTGTTGCTGGTGTGGCTCCACAGCCCTTCCTCTAGTATTTCAAGCCCTTGTACATATTCAGGTGTTTTACCGGGGAAGGGTGGGAACAGTTCAGCAGCAGCTGGCCTTGGGCTCAGGTCACCTTTTTTCAGAGATGCCTTGGCTCGGTCCCCCAGCTTTGCAATGAGGACGCTCCTTGTGTGGGGTGTGGGTTGCTGGCTGTATGGGGATGATTCCCACCTCTGACCAATTTCAGAATTGTTTGCCGCTGGAGCAAGTGCCCTGATAGGGTTTTCCTCTGTATAACTGGTGGGTTCAGGTTTTTTTCCTTTTATGGTTCCAGTTAGATTTTATTCCTCTTTTATATATTTATAGATATAAGCATGGAAATAATTCATTCCTATAAATACATCTGTGTGAAGGGAAGAACTTTTTTCTGTTTTATATTTAAATTTTATTTTTTAAGATTTTGAAATTTAATTTTATTTACTTTTATATACAGCAGGTTAGTATCAGTTATGTATTTTATGCATATACATGTATACAGGTCAATCTCAAACTCCCAACTCATCCCACCACCACCACCCCATGGCTTCCCACACTTGGTGTCCATACGTTTGTTCTCTACCTCTGTGTCTCTATTTCTTCCCTGCAAACCAGTTCATCTGTACCATTTTTTAGGTTCCACATATATGCATTAATATACAATATTTGTTTTCCTCTTTCTGACCTACTTCATTCTGTATGACTGTCTCTAGATCCATCGATGTCTCTACAAATGACCCAGTTTCATTCCTTTTTATGGTTGAGTAATATTCCATTTTATACATGTACCACATCTTTATCCATTCATCTGTGTGAGGGCATTTAGGTTGCTTCCATTACCTGGCCTTTGTAAATAGTGCTGCAATGAACATTGTGGTGAATGTGCCTTTTTGATTTATGGTTTTCTCTGGGTCTATTCCCAGAAGTGGGATTGCAGGATTAGATGGTAATTCTATTTCTAGTTTTTTTAAGGAAACTCCATAGTGTTCTCCATAGTGACTGTATCCATTTACATTCCCACCAATAGTGGAAGAGGGATCCTTTTGTCCACACCCTCCCCAGAATTTGTTTTTTGTAGATTTTCTGATGATGCCGATTCTAACAGGTGTGAGGTGATACCTCAATGTAGTTTCGATTTGCATTTCTCTAATAATTAGTGCTCTTCAGCAGCTTTTCATGTGCGTCTTGGCCATCTCTGTGTCGTCTTTGAAGAAACGTCTCTTTAGATCTACTGCCCATATTTGTATTGGGTTTTTTGTTTTTTTTAATATTAAGCTGCATGAGCTGTTTATATATTGGAGATTAAACCTTTGTCCATTGATTCGTTTTCAACGATTTTCGCCCATTCTGAGGGTTGCCTTTTTCCATTCCCGTTTTTTTAACAAAAAAGTAAAGAAACAAAAAGAAGAAGAACACTAATGTGCGTAAAATATGGCTTTTGAAATGGTCGTTTTGAAATATGGACGTCCTTTGAATTTTTTGGTCGATATGTGACCCCAGGATTTGTTTTCAGGGCAGGTGTCATTTACAGGCCTGCAATGATTTTGAATATCAACTGACCATTAGCGCTGGGATTAAAGCTGCTGTTGTGTGAAACGGCCACAAGGTGGCAGCAGTTCTCCCTTACCAATTCTGGTTACTAGGGCAACAGAGCCTCAATGGAAGTCGTGTTCTAGACTGGAATTTAGAATGGAATGTGCCAGGAGAAAGCCCCTCAAGTTAGTCTCCCTACTTCTTGTTCGTGTTTTTAATTTAATTTTTATTTTTTATTACAGCAAGTTTGATTAAAATGTTTGGCTTGTTGTAGGTGTGGAAGATGTGGTTCTTTTACACATATACACATGTCGGTGTTTCCTGCGGTCGTTTTCCCATGTACGTTATGACAGAATGTTGAGTAGTCTTTTGGTATTCCGTAGGTCTTTGGTGATTATATATGTCACCTGTGTTTGTATAAGTCTGTTAACCCCGATATCGTAATGAAACCAATGCTCAAACCTTTCCATTGGTGAACCATAAGTTTGTTTAATGAATCTCTAATTGCCCTTCTCGGTGGAAATATCTGCCCTGGTATCCATTTTTAGGTAAAACCTATAAGTGATATGATATGATATGTGTCTTTCACTTTCTGACTTACTACATGTCACGTGATTACCTCTAGACTCATCTACGGTGCTGCAAATGGCATTGTGTCCTTATTTTCCTTGGCTTCTATTCTGCCTTAGCGAGGTCCATTTTCAACAATGTGATTCCCTGAGGGTTGTGGATTAGCTGACCTGAGCAGCCTTACCCTGGCGGCTGGCCCTCCCCAGGTCTGCCTGGTTGAGGTCAATATAAACAGCGCTCCAGGCAGCAATATCCCCTGAAGCTGTGCCTGCCACCATATTCTCTGCCCCGTGAGCAGTCTCGGGTCTGTGCTGGTGGGAGGGAGTGAGGGGCCACAGCTTTGTTGGTGGCCCGGTGTGAGTGGGGTTCTGCTGGCCTTTCTGCAGGAGATGCCAGGCTGCCTCCTGTAAAGAGGAGGATGTGTCACCCATACCTTCCGCTGGAATTTCTCTCCGGACAGAGGTGAGGAAGGAAAAATGCAGTGGGGGCCGGGACAAGAGGGGTATCTCAGGCAGGACAATGGAAAGCTTCCGGAAGAGCGCCCGGGGCCAGGACCACCCTGGCTGGCCTGCAGGCACCAAGTTGACCTGCGTGCTGTCGCTGGTGTGGCTCCACGGCCCTTCCTCTAGTCTTTCAAGCCCTTGTACATATTCAGGTGTTTTACCTGGGAAGGGTGGGAACAGTTCAGCAGCAGCGGACCTGGGGCTCAGCTCACCTTTATTCAGAGATGCCTCGGCTCGGTCACCCAGCTTTGCAATGAGGACGCTCCTTGTGTGGGGTGTGTGTTGATGGCTCTATGGGAGATGATTCCCCACCTCTGACCAATTTCAATATTGTTTACCGTTGGAACAAGTGCCCTGATAGGGTTTTCCTCTGTATAACTGGTGGGTTCTGGTTTTTCTTCTTTTATGGTTCACGTTAGCTTTTATTCCTCTTTTATGTATTTATAGATATAAGCATGGAAATAATACTTTCCTATAAATACATCTGTTTGAAGGGAAGAACTTTTTTCTGTATTATTTTTAAATTTTATTTTTTAAAATTTTGAAATTTAATTTTATTTATTTTTTTATCCAGCAGGTTATTATTAGTTATGTATTTTATGCATATACATGTATGCAGGTCAATCCCAATCTCCCAAGTCATCCCACCACCACCACCCCATGGCTTCCCACACTTGGTGTCCATACGTTTGTTCTCTACATCTGTGTCTCTATTTCTTCCCGGCAAACCAGTTCCTCTGTAAAATTTCGTAGGATCCACATATATGCATTAATATACAATATTTGTTTTCCTCTTTCTGACTTACTTCATTCTGTATGACTGTCTCTAGATCCATCGATGTCTCTACAAATGAACCGGTTTCATTCCTTTTTATGGCTGAGTAATATTCCATTTTATACATGTAGCACATCTTTATCCATTCATCTGTGTGTGGGCATTTAGGTTGCTTCCATTACCTGGCCTTTGTAAATAGTGCTGCAATGAACATTGTGGTGAATGTGCCTTTCTGATTTATTGTTTTCTTTGGGTATATGAGCAGAATTGGGATTGCTGGATCAGATGGTAATTCTATTTCTAGTTTTTTTTAGGAAACTCCATAGTGTTCTCCATAGTGAGTGTATCAATTTACATTCCCACCAATAGTGGAAGAGGTCTCCTTTTGTCCACACCCTCCCCAGAATTTGTTGTTTGTAGATTTTCTGATGATGCCGATTCTAACAGGTGTGAGGTGATACCTCATTGTAGTTTTGATTTGCATTTCTCTAATAATTAGTGCTGTTGAACAGCTTTTCATTTGCGTCTTGGCCATCTCTGTGTCTTCTTTGAAGAAACGTCTCTTTAGATCTGCCAATTTTTGTATTGGGTTGTTTGTTTTTTTAATATTAAGCAGCATGAGCTGTTTTTATATATTGGAGATTAAACCTTTGTCCATTGATTCGTTTGCAACTATTTTCGCCCCTTTTGAGGGATGTCTTTTTCCTTTCCCGTTTTTTTAACCAAAAAAGAAAAAAAGAAAAAGAAGTAGAAAACTAATGTGCGTAAAATATGCCTTTTGAAACGGTCGTTTTGAAATATGGACGTCCTTTGAATTTTTTGGTCGATATGTGACCCCAGAATTTGTTTTCAGGGCAGGTGTCATTTACAGGCCTGCAATGATTTTGAATATCAACTGACCATTAGCGCTGGGATTAAAGCTGCTGTTGTGTGAAACGGCCACAAGGTAGCAGCAGTTCTCCCTTACCAATTCTGCTAACTAGGGCAACAGAGCCTCAATGGAAGTCGTGTTCTAGATTGGAATTTAGAATGGAATGTGCCAGGAGTAAACCCCTCAAGTTTGTCTCCCTACTTCTTGTTCGTGTTTTTAATTTAATTTTTATTTTTTATTACAGCAAGTTTGATTAAAATGTTTGGCTTGTTGTAGGTGTGGAAGATGTGGTTCTTTTACACATATACAGATGTCGGTTTTTCCTGGGATCCTTTTCCCATGTACCTTATGACAGAATGTTGAGTAGTCTTTTGGTATTCCGTAGGTCTTTGGTGATTATATATGTCACCTGTGTTTGTATAAGTCTGTTAACCCCGATATCGTAATGAAACCAATCCTCACAACTTTCCATTGGTGAACCATAAATTTGTTTAATGAATCTCTGATTGCCCTTCTCGGTGGAAATATCTGCCCTGGTATCCATTTTTAGGTAACACCTATAAGTGATATGATATGATATGTGTCTTTCACTTTCTGACTTACTACATGTCACGTGATTACCTCTAGACTCATCTACGGTGCTGCAAAAGGCTTTGTGTCCTTTTTTTCCTTGCCTTCTATTCTGACTTAGCGAGGTCCCTTTTCAACAATGTGCTTCCCTGCGGGTTGTGGATTAGCTGACGTGGGCAGCCTTATCCTGCCGGCCGGCCCTCCCCAGGTGTGCCTGGTTGAGGTCAATATAAACAGCGCTCCATACAGCAATAACCCCTGAAGCTGTGCCTGCCTCCATATTCTCTGCCCCGTGAGCAGTCTCGGGGCTGTGCTGGTGGGAGGGAGTGAGGGGCCACAGCTTTGTTGGTGGCCCGGTGTGAGTGGGGTTCTGCTGGCCTTTCTGAAGGAGTTGCCAGGCTGCCTCCTGTAAGGAGGAGGATGTGTCACCCATACCTTCCGCTGGAAGTTCTCTCCGGACAGAGGTGAGGAAGGAAAAAAGCAGTGGGGGCCGGGACAAGTGGGGTATCTCAGGCAGGACAATGGAAAGCTTCCGGAAGAGCGCCCGGGGCCAGGACCACCCTGGCTGGCCGGCAGGCACCAAGTTGGCCTGCGTGCTGTCGCTGGTGTGGCTCCACGGCCCTTCCTCTAGTCTTTCAAGCCCTTGTACATATTCAGGTGATTTACCTGGGAAGGGTGGGAACAGTTCAGCAACAGCTGGCCTGAGGCTCAGCTCACCTTTGTTCAGAGATGCCTTGGCTCGGTCCCCTCGCTTTGCAATGAGGAAGCTCCTTGTGTGGGGTGTGGGTTGCTGGCTGTATGGGAGATGATTCCCCACCTCTGAACAATTTCAATATTGTTTACTGTTGGAGCAAGTGCCCTGATAGTGTTTTTCTCTGTATAACTGGTCGGTTCAGGTTTTTCTTCGTTTATGGTTCAAGTTAGCTTTTATTCCTCTTTTATGTATTTATAGGTATAAGCATGGAAATAATTCATTCCTATAAATACATCTGTGTGAAGGGAAGAACTTTTTTCTGTTTTATTTTTAAATTTTATTTTTTATAATTTTGAAATTTAATTTTATTTACTTTTTTATACAGCGCGTTATTATTAGTTATTTGTTTTATGCATATATATGTATACAGGTCAATCTCAATCTCACAACTCATCCCACCACCACCACCCCATGGCTTCCCACACTTGGTGTCCATACGTTTGTTCTCTACCTCTGTGTCTCTATTTCTTCCCTGCAAACCAGTTCATCTGTACAATTTTTTAGGTTCCACATATATGCATTAATATACAATATTTGTTTTCCCCTTTCTGACTTACTGCATTCTGTATGACAGTCTCTAGATCCATCGATGTCTCTACAAATGACCCAGATTCATTCCTTTTTATGGCCGAGTAATATTCCATTTTATATATGTACCCCATCTTTATCCATTCATCTGTCTTTGGGCGTTTAGGTTGCTTCCATTACCTGGCTATTGTAAATAGTGCTGCAATGAACATTGTGGTGAATGTGCCTTTTTGATTTATGGTTTTCTTTGGGTATATGCCCAGAAGTGGAATTGCTGGATCAGATGGTAATTCTATTTCTAGATTTTTTAAGGAAACTCCATAGTGTTCTCCATAGTGACTCTATTAATTTACATTCCCACCAATAGTGGAAGAGGGCTCCTTTTGTCCACACCCTCCCCAGAATTTGTTGTTTGTAGATTTTCTGATGATGCCGATTCTAACAGGTGTGAGGTGATACCTCATTGTAGTTTTGATTTGCATTTCTCTAATAATTAGTGCTCTTGAGCAGCTTCTCATGTGCGTCTTGGCCATCTCTGTGTCTTCTTGAAGAAACGTCTCTTGAGATCTTCTGCCCATTTCTGTATTGGGAGGGTCGTGGGATGGTCAGGCTGTGTGCTGACGCACGTGTCAGTGCCAGCGTAAGGGCCAGGAGTAGGGTACAGCATAGGGTAACGTGTAGGGCTGGTGGTGGGTTTCCGTTCCAGGTTAGGGTTAGGGAACGGCAAGGTTTAGGGAACAGGTGAGCATAGGGACACGTGGGAGAGGCAGGCTACGTGCTGACAAACGTGTCAGTGCCAGCGTACGGGTCAGGAGTAAAGTATGGTGTAGGGCTGGTTGTGGGTTTCCATTCCACGCTAGGGTTAGGGTTAGGGAACGGCAAGGCTTAGGGCACAGCTGAGGGTACAGAAACGTGGGAGGGTCAGGCTATGTGCTGACGCATGGCTCAGTGCCAGTGTACGGGCCAGGATTAGGGTACGGAGTAGGGTAAGGTGTAGGGCTGTTGGTGGGTTTCTGTTCCGGGTTAGGGTTAGGGAACGGCAAGGCTTAGGGCACAGGTAAGGGTATGGAAACGAGGGAGAGGCACGCTATGTGCTGACACACGGGTCAGTGCCAGCGTACGCGCCAGAATTAGGGTACGGCGTAGGGTAAGGTGTAGGGCTGGTGGTGGGTTTCTGTTCCAGGGTAGGGTTAGGGTTAGGGATCGGCAAGGCTCAGGGCACAGGTGAGGGTATGGAAACATGGGAGTGGCAGGCTACGTGCTTACACAAGGGTCAGTTCCAGTGTACGGCCCAGGAGTAGGGTACGGCATAGGGTAAGGTGTAGGGCTGGTGGTGGGTTTCCGTTCCCGGCTACGGTTAGGGTTAGGGAATGGCAAGGCTTAGGGCACAGGTGAGGGTACAGAAACGTGGGAGGGTCAGGCTACGTGTTGACGCAAGTGTCAGTGCCAGCGTACGGCCCAGGAATAGGGTATGGCGTAGGGTAAAGTGTAGGGTTAGGGTTAGGGAACGGCAAGGCTTAGGGCACAGGTGAGGGTACGGAAACGTGGGAGGGTCAGGCTACATGCTGAAGCACGGGTCAGTGCCAGGGTGTGGACCAGGAGTAGGGTACGGCGTAGGGTAAGGTGTAAGACTGGTGGTGGGTGTCCATTCCGGGGTTTGATTAGGGTTAGGGAACGTCAAGTTTTAGGGCACAGGAGAGGGTACGGAAACGTGGGAGGGTCAGGGTACGTGTTGATGCACAGGTTAGTGTCAGCATACGAATTAGGATTAGGGTATGGCGTAAGGTAAGGTGTAGGGTTGGTGGTAGTTTTCCGTTCCGGGCTAGGGTTAAGGTAAGGGAACGGCAAGGTTTATGGCAGAGGTGAGGGTACGGAAACGTGTTAGGGTCAGGGTACGTGTTGACGTATGGATTAGGATTAGGGTACGGCTTAGGGTAAGGTGTAGGGCTGATGGTAGGTTTCTGTTCCGGGCTAAGGTTAAGGATAGGCAACGGCAAGGTTTGGGGCAGAGCTGAGGGTACGGAAACGTGTTAGTGTCAGGGTACATGTTGACTCACTGGTTAGTGCCCGCGTACGGATTAGGATTAGTGTACCGCGTAGATAAGGTGCACGGTTGGTGGTAGGTTTCCGTTCCAGGCTATGGTTAGGGTTAGGGAAAGTCAAGGTTTCTATTTGTAGGTTTTTTAAGGAAACTCCATACTGTTCTCCATAGTGACTGTATCAATTTACATTCCCAACAATAGTGGAAGAGGGCTCCTTTTGTCCACACCCTCCCCAGAATTTGTTGTCTGTAGATTTTCTGATGATGCCGATTCTAACAGGTGTGAGGTGATACCTCATTGTAGTTTTGATTTGCATTTCTCTAATAATTAGTGCTCTTTGGCAGCTTTTCATTTGCGTCTTGGCCATCTCTGTGTCTTCTTTGAAGAAACGTCTCTTTAGATATTCTGCCCATTTTTGTGTTGGGTTGTTTGTTTTTTTAATATTAAGCTGCATGAGCTGTTTATATATATTGGAGATTAAACCTTTGTCCATTGATTCGTTTGCAACTATTTTCGCCCATTCTGAGGGATGCCTTTTTCCATTCCCCGCTTTTTAACCAAAAAAGAAAGAAAGAAAAAGAAGCAGAACACTAATGTGCATAAAATATGCCGTTTGAAACGGTCGTTTTGAAATATGGACGTCCTTTGAATTTTTTGGTCGATATGTGACCCCAGGATTTGTTTTCAGGGCAGGTGTCATTTACAGGCATGCAATGATTTTGAATATCAACTGACCATTAGCGCTGGGATTAAACCTGCTGTTGTGTGAAACGGCCACAAGGTGGCAGCAGTTCTCCCTTACCAAATCTGGTTAATAGGGCAACAGAGCCTCAATGGAAGTCGTGTTCTAGATTGGAATTTAGAATGGAATGTGCCAGGAGAAAGCCCCTCAAGTTTGTCTCCCTACTTCTTGTTCGTATTTTTAATTTAAATTTTTATTTTTTATTACAGCAAGTTTGATTACAATGTTTGGCTTGTTGTAGGTGTGGAAGATGTGGTTCTTTTACACATATACAGATGTGTGTTCTTCCTGGGATCCTTTTTCCAGGTACATTATGACAGAATGTTGAGTAGTCTTCTCTTGGTATTCCGTAGGTCTTTGGTGATTATATATGTCACCTGTGTTTGTATATGTCTGTTAACCCCGATATCGTAATGAAACCAATCCTCACACCTTTCCATTGGTGAACCATAACTTTGTTTAATGAATCTGTGATTGCCCTTCTCCGTGGAAATATCTGCCCTGGTATCCATTTTTAGGTAACACCTATAAGTGATATGATATGATATGTGTCTTTCACTTTCTGACTTACTACAAGTCACGTGATTACCTCTAGACTCATCTACGGTGCTGCAAATGGCATTGTGTCCTTATTTTCCTTGGCTTCTATTCTGCCTTAGCGAGGTCCATTTTCAACAATGTGATTCACTGAGGGTTCTGGATTAGCTGACCTGGGCAACCTTACCCTGCCGGCCGGCCCTCCCCAGGTGTGCCTGGTTGAGGTCAATATAAACAGCGCTCCAGGCAGCAACAGCCCCTGAAGCTGTGCCTGACTCCATATTCTCTGCCCCGTCAGCAGTCTCGCGGCAGAGCTGGTGGGAGGAAATGAGGGGCCACAGCTTTGTGGGTGGCCTGGTGTGAGTGGGGTTCCGCTGGCCATTCTGCAGGAGTTGCCAGGCTGCCACCTGTAAAGAAGAGGATGTGTCACCCATACCTTCCGCTGGAATTTCTCTCCGGACCGAGGTGAGGAAGGAAAAAAGCAGTGAGGGCCGGGACAGGAGGGGTATCACAGGCAGGACAATGGAAAGCTTCCGGAAGTGCTCCCGGGGCGAGGACCACCCTGGCTGGCCTGCAGGCACCAAGTTGGCCTGCGTGCTGTCGCTGGTGTGGCTAGACGGACCTTCCTCTTGTCTTTCAAGCCCTTGTACATATTCAGGTGTTTTACCTGGGAAGGGTGGGAACAGTTCAGCAGCAGCTGGCCTGGGGCTCAGCTCACCTTTATCCAGAGATGCCTCGGCACGGTCCCCCAGCTTTGCAATGAGGACGCTCCTTGTGTGGGGTGTGGGTTGCTGGCTGTATGGGAGATGATTCCCCACCTCTGACCAATTTCAGAATTGTTTAGCGCTGGAGCAAGTGCCCGGATAGGGGTTTCCTCTGTATAACTGGTGGGCTCAGGATTTTCTTCTTTTATGTTTCAAGTTAGCATTTATTCCTCTTTTATGTATTTATAGATATAAGCATGGATATAATTCATTCCTATAAATACATCTATGAGAAGGGAAGAACTTTTTTCTGTTTTATTTTTAAATTTTATTTCTTATAATTTTGCAATTTAATTTTATTTACTTTTTTATACAGCAGGTTATTATTAGTTATGTATTTTATGCAGAGACATGTATACAGGTCAATCTCAATCTCCCAACTCATCCCACCACCACCACCCCATGGCTTCCCACACTTGGTGTCCATACGTTTGTTCTCTACCTCTGTGTCTCTATTTCTTCCCTGCAAACCTGTTCATCTGTACAATTTTTTAGGTTCCACATATATGCTTTAATATACAATATTTGTTTTCCTCTTTCTGACTTACTTCATTCTGTATGACAGTCTCTAGATCCATCCATGGAAAGAAACAAAAAGAAGCGGAACACTAATGTGCGTAAAATATGGCTTTTGAAACGGTCGTTTTGAAATATGGACGTCCTTTGAATTTTTTGGTCGATATGTGACCCCAGGATTTGTTTTCAGGGCAGGTGTCATTTACAGGCCTGCAATGATTTTGAATATCAACTGACCATTAGCGCTGGGATTAAAGCTGCTGTTGTGTGAAACGGCCACAAGGTGGCAGCAGTTCTCCCTTACCAATTCTGGTTACTACGGCAACAGAGCCTCAATGGAAGTCGTGTTGTAGATTGGAATTTAGAATGGAATGTGCCAGGAGAAAGCCCCTCATGTTTGTCTCCCTACTTCATGTTCATGTTTTCAATTTAATTTTTATTTTTTATTACAGCAAGTTTGATTACAATGTTTGGCTTGTTGTAGGTGTGGAAGATGTGGTTCTTTTACACATATACAGATGTCTGTTTTTCCTGGGATCCTTTTCCCATGTACCTTATGACAGAATGTTGAGTAGTCTTTTGGTATTCCATAGGTCTTTGGTGATTATATATGTCACCTGTGTTTGTATAAGTCTGTTAACCCCGATATCGTAATGAAACCAATCCTCACACCTTTCCATTGGTGAACCATAAGTTTGTTTAATGAATCTCTGATTGCCCTTCTCGGTGGAAATATCTGCCCTGGTATCCATTTTTAGGTAACACCTATAAGTGATATGATATGATATGTGTCTTTCACTTTCTGATTTACTACAAGTCATGTGATTACCTCTAGAATCATCTACGGTGGTGCAAATGGCATTGTGTTCTTTTTTTCCTTGGCTTCTCTTCTGCCTTAGTGTGGTCCATTTTCAACAATGTGATTCCCTGAGTGTTGTGCATTAGCTGACCTGGGCAGCCTTACTCTACCGCCCGGCCCTCCCCATTTGTGCCTGGTTGAGGTCAATATAAACAGCGCTCCAGGCAGCAATAGCCCCTGAAGATGTGCCTGACTCCATATTCTCTGCCCCGTCAGCAGTCTCGGGGCTGTGCTGGTGGGAGGGAATGAGGGGCCACAGCTTTGTTGGTGGCCCGGTGTGAGTGGGGTACTGCTGGCCTTTCTGCAGGAGTTGCCAGGCTGCCACCTGTAAAGAAGAGGATGTGTCACCCATACGTTCCGCTGGAGTCTCTCTCCGGACAGAGGTGAGGAAGGAAAAACGCAGTGGGGGCCGGGACAGGTGGGGTATCTCAGGCAGGACAATGGAAAGCTTCCGGAAGAGCGCCCGGGGGCAGGACCACCCTGGCTGGCCTGCAGGCACCAAGTTGGCCTGCGTGCTGTTGCTGGTGTGGCTCCACAGCCCTTCCTCTAGTCTTTCAAGCCCTTGTACATATTCAGGTGTTTTACCTGGGAAGGGTGGGAACAGTTCAGCAGCAGCGGATCTGGGGCTCAGCTCACCTTTATGCAGAGATGCCTCGGCTCGGTCACCCAGCTTTGCAATGAGGACGCTCCTTGTGTGTGGTGTGTGTTGATGGCTCTATGGGAGATGATTCCCCACCTCTGACCAATTTCAATATTGTTTACCGTTGGAACAAGTGCCCTGATAGGGTTTTTCTCTGTATAACTGGTGGGTTCAGGTTTTTCTTCTTTTATGGTTCACGTTAGCTTTTATTCCTCTTTTATGTATTTATAGATATAAGCATGGAAATAATACTTTCCTATAAATACATCTGTGTGAAGGGAAGAACTTTTTTCTGTATTATTTTTAAATTTTATTTTTTAAAATTTTGAAATTTAATTTTATTTATTTTTTTATCCAGCAGGTTATTATTAGTTATGTATTTTATGCATATACATGTATGCACGTCAATCCCAATCTCCCAAGTCATCCCACCACCACCACCCCATGGCTTCCCACACTTGGTGTCCATACGTTTGTTCTCTACATCTGTGTCTCTATTTCTTCCCTGCAAACCAGTTCCTCTGTAAAATTTCGTAGGTTCCACATATATGCATTAATATACAATATTTGTTTTCCTCTTTCTGACTTACTTCTTTCTGTATGACTGTCTCTAGATCCATCGATGTCTCTACAAATGACCCGGTTTCATTCCTTTTTATGGCTGAGTAATATTCCATTTTATACATGTAGCACATCTTTATCCATTCATCTGTGTGTGGGCATTTAGGTTGCTTCCATTACCTGGCCTTTGTAAATAGTGCTGCAATGACCATTGTGGTGAATGTGCCTTTCTGATTTATGGTTTTCTTTGGGTATATGAGCAGAATTGGGATAGCTGGATCAGATGGTAATTCTATTTCTAGTTTTTTTTAGGAAACTCCATAGTGTTCTCCATAGTGAGTGTATCAATTTACATTCCCACCAATAGTGGAAGAGGTCTCCTTTTGTCCACACCCTCCCCAGAATTTGTTGTTTGTAGATTTTCTGATGATGCCGATTCTAACAGGTGTGAGGTGATACCTCATTGTAGTTTTGATTTGCATTTCTCTAATAATTAGTGCTGTTGAACAGCTTTTCATGTGCGTCTTGGCCATCTCTGTGTCTTCTTTGAAGAAACGTCTCTTTAGATCTGCCCATTTTTGTATTGGGTTGTTTGTTTTTTTAATATTAAGCAGCATGAGCTGTTTATATATATTGGAGATTAAACCTTTGTCCATTGATTCGTTTGCAACTATTTTCGCCCCTTTTGAGGGATGTCTTTTTCCTTTCCCGTTTTTTTAACCAAAAAAGAAAAAAAGAAAAAGAAGTAGAAAACTAATGTGCGTAAAATATGCCTTTTGAAACGGTCGTTTTGAAATATGGACGTCCTTTGAATTTTTTGGTCGATATGTGACCCCAGAATTTGTTTTCAGGGCAGGTGTCATTTACAGGCCTGCAATGATTTTGAATATCAACTGACCATTAGCGCTGGGATTAAAGCAGCTGTTGTGTGAAACGGCCACAAGGTGGCAGCAGTTCTCCCTTACCAATTCTGCTAACTAGGGCAACAGAGCCTCAATGGAAGTCGTGTTCTAGATTGGAATTTAGAATGGAATGTGCCAGGAGTAAACCCCTCAAGTTTGTCTCCCTACTTCTTGTTCGTGTTTTTAATTTAATTTTTATTTTTTATTACAGCAAGTTTGATTACAATGTTTGGCTTGTTGTAGGTGTGGAAGATGTGGTTCTTTTACACATATACAGATGTTTGTACTTCCTGGGATCCTTTTCCCATGTACGTTATGACAGAATGTTGAGTAGTCTTCTCTTGGTATTCCGTAGGTCTTTGGTGATTATATATGTCACCTGTGTTTGTATAAGTCTGTTAACCCCGATATCGTAATGAAACCAATGCTCACAACTTTCCATTGGTGAACCATAAGTTTGTTTAATGAATCTCTGATTGCCCTTCTGGGTGGAAATATCTGCCCTGTTATCCATTTTAGGTAACACCTATAAGTGATATGATATGATATGTGTCTTTCACTTTCTCACTTACTACAAGTCACGTGATTAACTCTAGACTCATCTACAGTGCTGCAAATGGCATTGTGTTCTTTTTTTCCTTGGCTTCTATTCTGCCTTAGCGAGGTCCATTTTCAACAATGTGATTCCCTGAGTGTTGTGGATTAGCTCACCTGGGCAGCCTTACCCTGCCGCCCGGCCCTCCCCAGGTCTGCCTGGTTGAGGTCAATATAAACAGCGCTCCAGGCAGCAATAGCCCCTGAATCTGTTCCTGCCTCCATATTCTCTGCCCCGTGAGCAGTCTCGGGGCTGTGCTGGTGGGAGGGAATGAGGTGCCACAGATTTGTTGGTGGCCCGGTGTGAGTGGGGTTCTCCTGGCCTTTCTGCAGCAGTTGCCAGGCTGCCTCCTGTAAAGAAGAGGATGTGTCACCCATACTTTCTGCTGGAATTTCTCTCCGGACAGAGGTGAGGAAGGAAAAAAGCAGTGGGGGCCGGGACAGGTGGGGTATCTCAGGCAGGACAATGGAAATTTTCCGTAAGAGCGCCCGGGGCCAGGACCACCCAGGCTGGCCTGCAGGCACCAAGTTGGCCTGCATGCTGTCGCTGTTGTGGCTCCACGGCCCTTCCTCTAGTCTTTCAAGCCCTTGTACATATTCAGTTGTTTTACCTGGGAAGGGTGGGAACAGTTCAGCAACAGCTGGCCTGCGGCTCAGCTCACCTTTTTTTAGAGATGCCTCGGCTCGGTCCCCCAGCTTTGCAATGAGGACGCTCCTTGTGTGGGGTGTGCGTTGCTGGCTGTATGGGGATGATTCCCCATCTCTGACCAATTTCAGAATTGTTTGCCTCTGGAGCAAGTGCCCTGATAGGGTTTTCCTCTGTATAACTGGTGGGTTCAGGTTTTTTTCCTTTTATGGTTCAAGTTAGATTTTATTCCTCTTTTATATATTTATAGATATAAGCATGGAAATAATTCATTCCTATAAATACATCTGTGTGAAGGGAGGTACTTTTTTCTGTTTTATATTTAAATTTTATTTTTTAAGATTTTGAAATTTAATTTTATTTACTTTTATATACAGCAGGTTATTATTAGTTATGTATTTTATGCATATACATATATACAGGTCAATCTCAATCTCCCAACTCATCCCACCACCACCACCCCATGGCTTCCCACACTTGGTGTCCATACGTTTGTTCTCTACCTCTGTGTCTCTATTTCTTCCCTGCAAACCAGTTCATCTGTACCATTTTTTAGGTTCCACATATATGCATTAATATACAATATTTGTTTTCTTCTTTCTGACCTACTTCATTCTGTATTACAGTCTCTAGATCCATCGATGTCTCTACAAATGACCCAGTTTCATTCCTTTTTATGGTTGAGTAATATTCCATTTTATACATGTACCACATCTTTATCCATTCATCTGTGTGAGGGCATTTAGGTTGCTTCCATTACCTGGCCTTTGTAAATAGTGCTGCAATGAACATTGTGGTGAATGTGCCTTTCTGATTTATGGTTTTCTTTGGGTATATGAGCAGAAGTGGGATTGCTGGATCAGATGGTAATTCTATTTCTAGTTTTTTTAAGGAAACTCCATAGTGTTCTCCATAGTGAGTGTATCAATTTACATTCCCACCAATAGTGGAAGAGGGCTCCTTTTGTCCACACCCTCTCCAGAATTTGTTGTTTGTTGATTTTCTGATGATGCCGATTCTAACAGGTGTGAGGTGATAACTCATTGTAGTTTTGATTCGCATTTCTCTAATAATTAGTGCTGTTGAACAGCTTTTCATGTGCGTCTTGGCCATCTCTGTGTCTTCTTTGAAGAAACGTCTCTTTAGATCTGCCCATTTTTGTATTGGGTTGTTTGTTTTTTTAATATTAAGCTGCATGAGCTGTTTATATATATTGGAGATTAAACCTTTGTCCATTGATTCGTTTGCAACTATTTTCGCCCCTTTTGAGGGATGTCTTTTTCCTTTCCCATTTTTTTAACCAAAAAAGAAATAAAGAAAAAGAAGTAGAAAACTAATGTGCGTAAAATATGCCTTTTGAAACGGTCGTTTTGAAATATGGACGTCCTTTGAATTTTTTGGTCGATATGTGACCCCAGAATTTGTTTTCAGGGCAGGTGTCATTTACAGGCCTGCAATGATTTTGAATATCAACTGACCGTTAGCGCTGGGATTAAAGCTGCTGTTGTGTGAAACGGCCACAAGGTGGCAGCAGTTCTCCCTTACCAATTCTGATTACTAGGGCAACAGAGCCTCAATGGAAGTCGTGTTCTAGATTGGAATTTAGAATGGAATGTGCCAGGAGAAAACCCCTCAAGTTTGTCTCCCTACTTCTTGTTCGTGTTTTTAATTTAATTTTTATTTTTTATTACAGCAAGTTTGATTACAATGTTTGGCTTGTTGTAGGTGTGGAAGATGTGGTTCTTTTACACATATACAGATGTCAGTTTTTCCTGGGATCCTTTTCCCATGTACCTTATGACAGAATGTTGAGTAGTCTTTTGGTATTCCGTAGGTCTTTGGTGATTATATATGTCACCTGTATTTGTATAAGTCTGTTAACCCCGATATCGTAATGAAACCAATCCTCACAACTTTCCTTTGTTGAACCATAAGTTTGTTTAATGAATCTCTGATTGCCCTTCTCGGTGGAAATATCTGCCCTGGTATCCATTTTTAGGTAACACCTATAAGTGATATGATATGATATGTGTCTTTCACTTTCTGACTTACTACATGTCACGTGATTACCTCTAGACTCATCTACGGTGCTGCAAAAGGCATTGTGTCCTTATTTTCCTTGCCTTCTATTCTGACTTAGCGAGGTCCCTTTTCAACAATGTGCTTCCCTGCGGGTTGTGGATTAGCTGACGTGGGCAGCCTTATCCTGCCGGCCGGCCTTCCCCAGGTGTGCCTGGATGAGGTCAATATAAACAGCGCTCCATGCAGCAATAGCCCCTGAAGCTGTGCCTGCCTCCATATTCTCTGCCCCGTGAGCAGTCTCGGGGCTGTGCTGGTGGGAGGGAGTGAGGGGACACACCTTTGTTGGTGGCCCGGTGTGAGTGGGGTTCCGCTGGCCTTTCTGAAGGAGTTGCCAGGCTGCCTCCTGTAAGGAGGAGGATGTGTCACCCATACCTTCCGCTGGAATTTCACTCCGGACCGAGGTGAGGAAGGAAAAAAGCAGTGGGGGCCGGGACAAGTGGGGTATCTCAGGCAGGACAATGGAAAGCTTCCGGAAGAGCGCCTGGTGTCAGGACCACTCTGGCTGGCCTGCAGTCACCAAGATGGCTTGCGTGCTGTCGCTGGTGTGGCTCCACGGCCCTTCCTCTAGGCTTTCAAGCCTTTGTACATATTCAGGTGTTTGACCTGGGAAGGGTGGGAACAGTTCAGCAGCAGCTGGCCTGGGGCTCAGCTCACCTTTATTCAGAGATGCCCCGGCACGGTCCCCCAGCTTTGCAATGAGGATGCTCCTTGCATGGGGTGTGGCTTGCTGGCTGTATGGGAGATGATTCCCCACCTCTGACCAATTTCAGAATTGTTTACCCCTGGAGCAAGTGCCCTGATAGGGTTTTCCTCTGTATAACTGGTGGGTTCAGGTTTTTTTTTCGTTTATGGTTCAAGTTAGATTTTATTCCTCTTTTATGTATTTATAGATATAAGCATGAAAATAATTCATTCCTATAAATACATCTGTGTGAAGGGAAGAACTTTTTTCTGTTTTATTTTTAAATTTTATATTTTAAAATTTTGAAATTTAATTTTATTTACTTTTTTATACAGCGGCTTATTATTAGTTATGTATTTTATGCATATACATGTATACAGGTCAATCTCAAACTCCCAACTTACCCCACCACCACCACCCCATGGCTTCCCACACTTGGTGTCCATACGTTTGTTCTCTACCTCTGTGTCTCTATTTCTTCCCTGCAAACCAGTTCATCTGTACCATTTTTTAGGTTCCACATATATGCATTAATATACAATATTTGTTTTCCTCTTTCTGACTTACTTCATTCTGTATGACAGTCTCTAGATCCATCGATGTCTCTACAAATGACCCAGTTTCATTCCTTTTTATGGCCGAGTAATATTCCATTTTATATATGTACCCCATCTTTATCCATTCATCTGTCTGTGGGCATTTAGGTTGCTTCCATTACCTGGCTATTGTAAATAGTGCTGCAATGAACCTTGTGGTGAATGTGCCTTTTTGATTTATGGTTGTCTCTGGGTATATGCCCAACAGTGGGATTGCTGGGTCAGATGGTAATTCTATTTCTAGTTTTTTAAAGGAAACTCCATACTGTTCTCCATAGTGACTGTATCAAATTACATTCCCACCAATAGTGGAAGAGGGCTCCTTTTGTCCACACCCTCCCCAGAATTTGTTGTTTGTAGATTTTCTGATGATGCCGATTCTAACAGGTGTGAGGTGATACCTCATTGTAGTTTCGATTTGCATTTCTCTAATAATTAGTGCTCTTGAGCAGCTTTTCATGTGCGTCTTGGCCATCTCTGTGTCTTCTTTGAAGAAACGTCTCTTTAGATCTTCTGCCCAATTTTGTATTGGGTTGTTTGTTTTTTTAATAAGCTGCATGAGCTGTTTATATATATTGGAGATTAAACCTTTGTCCATTGATTCGTTTGCAACTATTTTCGCCCCTTCTGAGGGATGCCTTTTTCCATTCCCGTGTTTTTAACCAAAAAAGAAAGAAAGAAATAGAAGCAGAACATTAATGTGCATAAAATATGCCTTTTGAAACGGTCGTTCTGAAATATGGACGTCCTTTAAATTTTTTGGTCGATATGTGACCCCGGGATTTGTTTTCAGGGCAGGTGTCATTTACAGGCCTGCAATGATTTTGAATATCACCTGACCATTAGCGCTGGGATTAAAGCTGCTGTTGTGTGAAACGGCCACAAGGTGGCAGCATTTCTCTCTTTCATATCTGGTTACTAGGGCAACAGAGCCTCAATGGAAGTCGCCTTCTAGATTGGAATTTAGAACAGAATGTGACAGGAAAAAGCCCCTCAAGTTTGTCTCACTACTTCTTGTTCGTGTTTTTAATTTAATTTTTTATTTTTTATTACAGCAAGTTTGATTACAATGTTTGGCTTGTTGTAGGTATGGTAGATGTGGTTGTTTTACACATATACAGATGTCTGTTCTTCCTGGGATCCTTTTCCCATGTACGTTATGACAGAATGTTGTGTACTCCTCTCTTTGTATTCCGTAGCTCTTTGGTTATTATATATATCACCTGTGTTTGTATGTCTGTTAACCCCAATATCGTAATGAAACCAATCCTCACACCTTTCCAATGGTGATCCATAAGTTTGTTTAATGAATATGTGATTGCCCTTCTCCGTGGAAATATCTGCCCTGGTATCCATTTTTAGGTAACCCCTATAAGTGATATGATACGATATGTGCCTTTCACTTTCTGACTTACTACATGTCACATGATTACCTCTAGACTCATCTACGGTGCTGCAGATGGCATTGTGTCCTTATTTTCCTTGGCTTCTATTCTGCCTTAGCGAGGTCCATTTCCAACAATGTGATTCCCTGAGGGTTGTGGATTAGCTGACCTGGGCAGCCTTACCGTGCCGGCCGGCCCTCCCCAGGTGTGCCTGGTTGAGGTCATTATAAACAGCGCTCCAGGCAGCAATAGCCCCTGAAGCTGTGCCTGACTCCATATTCTCTGCCCCGTCAGCAGTCTCGGGGCTCTGCTGGTGGGAGCGTGTGAGGGGCCACGGCTTTGTGGGTGGCCCAGTGTGTGTGGGGCTCTGCTGGACTTTGTGCAGGAGTTGCCAGGCTGCCACCTGTAAAGAAGAGGATGTGTCACCCATAAGTTCCATTGGAATTTCTCTCCGGGCTGAGGTAAGGAAGGAAAAAAAGGGGTGGGGTCCGTGACAGGAGGGGTATCTCAGGCAGGGAAATGGAAAGCTTCCAGAAGAGCGCCCGGGGTCAGGACCATCCTGCCTCGCCTGCAGGCACCAAGTTGGCCTGTGTGCTGTCGCTGGTGTGGCTCCACGGCCCTTCCTCTAGGATTTCATGCCCTTGTACATATTCAGGTGTTTTACCTGGGAAGGGTGGGAACAGTTCAGCTGCAGCTGGCCTGGGGCTCAGCTCACCTTTATTCAGAGATGACTCGGCACGGTCACCCAGCTTTGCAATGAGGACGCTCCTTGCATGCGGGGTGGGTTGCTGGCTGTATGGGAGATGATTCCCCACCTCTGACCAATTTCAGAATTGTTTACCGCTGGAGCAAGTTCCCTGATAGGGCTTTCCTCTGTGTAACTGGTGGGTTCAGGTTTTTTTTCGTTTATGGTTCAAGTTAGATTTTATACCTCTTTTATGTATTTATAGATATAAGCATGGAAATAATACATTCCTATAAATACATCTGTGTGAAGGGAAGAACTTTTTTCTCTTTTATTTTTAAATTTTATTTTTTAAAATTTTGAAATTTAGTTTTATTTTTTTATACAGCAGGTTATTATTAGTTATGTATTTTATGCATATGCATGTATGCAGGCCAATCCCAATCTCCCAACTCATCCCACCTCTACCACCCCATGGCTTCCCACACTTGGTGTCCATAAGTTTGTTCTCTACCTGTGTCTCTATTTCTTCCCTGCAAACCAGTTCATCTGTACCACTTTTTAGGTTCCACATATATGCATTAATATACAATATTTGTTTTCCTCTTTCTGACTTACTTCATTCTGTATGACAGTCTCTAGATCCATCGATGTCTCTACAAATGACCCGGTTTCATTCCTTTTTATGGCCGAGTAATATTCCATTTTATATATGTACCACATCTTTACCCATTCATCTGTTTGTGGGTATTTAGTTTGCTCCCTTACCTGGCTATTGTAAATAGTGCTGCAATGAACATTGTGGTGAATGTGCCTTTTTGATTTATGGTTTTCTCCGGGTATATGCCCAGAAGTGGGATTGCTGGATCAGATGGTAATTCAATTTCTAGTTTTTTTTTAACGAAACTCCATACTGTTCTCCATAGTGACTGTATCAATTTACATTCCCACCAGTAGTGGAAGAGGGCTCCTTTTGTCCACACCCTCCCCAGAATTTGTTGTTTGTAGGTTTTCTGATGATGCCGATTCTAACATGTGTGAGGTGATACCTCATTGTAGTTTATTTATTTATTTATTTATTTTTATTTTTATTTTTTTTGGTACGCGTGCCTCTCACTGTTGTGGCCTCTCCCGTTGCGGAGCACAGGCTCCGGACACGCAGTCTCAGTGGCCATGGCTCACGCGCCCAGCTGCTCCGCGACATGTGGGATCTTCCCGGACCGGGGCACGAACCCGTGTCCCCTGCATCGGCAGGCGGACTCTCAACCACTGCGCCACCAGGGAAGCCCCCTCATTGTAGTTTTGATTTGCATTTCTCTAATAATTAGTGATGTTGAGCAGCTTTTCATCTGCGTCTTGGCCATGTCTGTGTCTTCTTTGAAGGATCGTCTCATGAGATCTTCTGACCTTTTCTGTATTGGGAGGGTGGTTGGAGGGTAAGGCTATGTGCTCACGCACGTGTCAGTGCCAGCGTAAGGGCCAGGAGTAGGGTACTGCGTAGGGTAAGGTGTAGGTCTGGTGGTGGTTTCCGTTCCGGGCTAGGTTTAGGGTATGGGAACGGCAAGGCTTAGGGCCCAGGTGAGGGTACAGAAACGTGGGATGGTCAGGCTACGTTCTTACGCATGGGTCAGTGCCAATGTACGGGCCAATAATAGGCTACGGCGTAGGCTAATGTGTAGGGCTGGTGGTGGGTTTCCGTTCCGTGCTAGGGTTAGGGTTAGGGAATGACAAGGCTTAGGGCACAGGTGAGGGTACGGAAACGTGGGAGGGTCCGGCTATGTGCTGACGCACGGGTCAGTGCCAGCGTAAGGGCCAGGTATAGGGAACGGCATAGGGTTAGGAGTAGGGCTGGTTGTGAGATACCGTTCCGGGCTAGGGTTAGGGTTAGGGAACGGCAAGGCTTAGGGCACAGGTGAACGTAAGGAAACGTGGGAGGGTCAGGCTACGTGCTGAGGCACGGGTCAGTGCCAGCGTACGGGCCAGGAGTAGGGTATGGCGTAGGGTAAGGTTTAGGGCTGGTGGTGGGTTTCCGTTCCGGGCTAGGGTTAGGGTGAGGGAACAGCAAGGCTTAGGGCACAGGTGAACGTACGGAAACGTGGGAGTGGCAGGCTACGTGTTGACGCACGGGTCTGTGCCAGCGTACGGGCCAGGATTAGGGTACGTCGTAGCGTAAGGTTTAGGGCTGGTCGTGGGTTTCCGTTCCGGGCTAGGGTTAGGGTTAGGGAACGGCAAGGCTTAGGACACAGTTGAGGGTATGGAAACGTGGGAGAGGCAGGCTACGTGCTGACACACAGGTCAGTGCCAGCGTAGGGTCCAGGAGTAGGGTACAGCGTAGGGTAAGGTTTAGGGCTGGTGGTGGGTTTATGTTCCAGGCTAGGGTTAGGGAACGGCAAGGCTTAGGGCACAGGTGAGGGTACGGAAACGTAGGAGTGGCAGGCTACGTGCTGACGCACGGGTCAGTGCCAGCGTACGGGGCAGGATTAGGGTACGGCGTAGGGTAAGGTTTAGGGCTGGTGGTGGGTTTCCGTTCCAGGCTAGGTTTAGGGTTAGGGAACGGCAAAGCTCAGGGCACAGAAGATGGTACTGTAAAGTGGGAGGGTCAGGCTACGTGCTGACGCACGGGTCAGTGCCAGCGTATGGGCCAAGTGTAGGGTATGGCGTAGGTTTAGGTGTAGGGTTAGGGTTAGGGAACGGCAAGGCTTAGGGCACAGGTGAGGGTACGGAAACGTGGGAGGGTCAGGCTACGTGATGACGCACGGGTCTTTGCCAGCGTATGCGCCAGGATACGGGTACGGCATTGGGTAAGGTGTAGGGCTGGTTGTGGGTTTCCGTTCCAGGTTAGAGTTAGGGAACGACAAGGCTTAGTGCACAGGTGAGGGTATGGAAACGTGGCAGAGGCAGGCTATGTGCTGACGCAAGGGTCACTGCCAGCGTACGGGTCAGGAGTAGTCTACGGCGTACGTTAAGGTTTAGGTTTTGTGGTGGGTTTCCGTTCCGGGCTAGGGTTAGGGATAGGGAAAGGCAAGGCTTAGGGCACAGGTGAGGGTACGGAAACGTGGGAGGGTTAGGCTACATGCTGAAGCACGGTTCAATGCCAGGGTATGGACCAGGAGTAGGGTACGGCGTAGGGTAAAGTGTAAGGCTGGTGGTGGGTGTCCATTCCGGGCTAGTGTTAGGGTTAGGGAGCGGCAAGGCTTAGGGCACAGGTGAGGGTACGGAAACGTGGGAGGGTCAGGCTACATGCTGAAGAACGGGTCAGTGCTAGGGTGTGGACCAGGAGTAGGGTACGGCGTTGGGTATGGTGTAAGGGCGGTGGTGGGTGTCCATTCCGGTCTAGGGTTAGGGTTAGGGAACGTTAAGGCTTAGGACACAGGTGAGGGTACGGAAACGTGGGAGGGTCAGGCTACGTGCTGAAGAATGGGTCAGTGCCAGCGTATGGGCCAGGAGTAGGGTACGGCATAGCGTAATGTGTAGGGCTGGTGGTGGTTTCCGTTCCGGGCTAGGGTTAGAGGTAGGGAACTGCAAGGCTTAGGGCACAGGTGAGGGTATGGAAACGTGGGAGAGGCAGGCTACGGGCTGACACATGGGAGAGTGCCAGCTTACGGGCCGGCAGTAGGCTACGACGTAGGGTAGGGTGTAGGGCTGGTGGTGGGTTTCCGTTCCGGGCTAGGGTTAGAGTTAGGGATCGCCAAGGCTTAGGGAACAGGTGAGGGTAAGGAAAAGTGGGAGGGTTAGGCTACATGCTGACGCACGGATCAGTGCCAGCGTACGGGCCAGGTGTAGGGTACGGCGTAGGGTAAGGTTTAGGGCTGGTGGTGGGTTTCCGTTTGGGGTTATGGTTAGGGTTATGGAACGGCAAGGCTTAGGACACAGGTGAGGGTACGGGAACGTGGGAAGGTCAGGCTACGTGCTGACGCACGGATCAGTGCCAGCGTACGGGCCAGGATTAGGCTACGGCATAGGGTAAGCTGTAGGGCTGGTGGTGGGTTTCTGTTCTGGGCTAGGGTTAGGGTTAGGGAAGGACAAGACTTAGGGCACAGTTGAGGGTACGGAAATGGTGGAGGGTCAGGCTATGTGCTGACGCACGGGTCAGTGCCAGCGTACAGGCCAGGAGTAGGCAACAACGTAGGGTAAGGTGTAGGGCTGGTGGTTGGTTTCCTTTCCGGGCTAGGGTTAGGGTTAGGGAATGTCGAGGCTTAGGGCACAGGTGAGGGTATGGAAACGTGGGAGGGTCATGCTACGTGCTGACACACGTGTCAGTGCCAGCGTATGGGCCAGTCGTAGGCTACGGCGTAGGGAAAGGTGTAGGGCTGGTGGTGGGCTTCCTTTCCGGGCTAGGGTTAGGGTTAGGGAACGGCAAGTCTTAGGGCACAGGTGCGGGTACGGAAACGTGGGAGAGTCAGGCTATGTGCTGACGCACGGGTCAGTGCCAGCGTACGGGCCAGGAGTAGTGTACGTCGTAGGGTAAGGTGTAGGGCTGGTGGTGGGTTTCCGTTCTGGGCTAGGGTTAGGGTTAGGGAACGGCAAGTTTTAGGGCACACGTGACGGTATCGAAACGTGTTAGGCTCAGGGTACGTGTTGACGCACGGGTTAGTGTGAACGTACAGATGAGGATTATGGTGCGGCATAGGGTAAAGTGTATGGTTGGTGGTAGGTTTCCGTTTCAGGCTAGGGTTAGTGTTAGGGAACGGCAAGGTTTTGGGCACAGATGAGGGTATGGAAACGTGTTAGTGTCAGGGTACGTGTTGACATATGGATTAGCATTAGGGTACGGCTTAGGGTAAGGTGTAGGCTTGGTGGTAGGTTTCCATTGTGGTCTAGGGTTAGGGTTAGGGAATGGCAAGGTTTAGGTCACAGGTGAAGGTACGGAAACGTGTTAGGGTCAGGGTAAGTGTTGACGCATGTGTTAGTGTCAGCGTATGGAGTACGTTTATGGTCCTTCGTAGGTTAAGGTCTAGGGTTGGTGGTAGGTTTCCATTCCAGGCTAGGGTTAGTGTTATGGAACGGCAAGGTTTAGGGCATAGGTGAGGGTACGGAAATGTGTTAGGGTCAGGGTACGTGTTGACGCTCGGATTATGATTAGGGTATGGCGTAGAGTAACGTGTAGGGTTGGTGGTAGGTTTCCGTTTTGGGCTAGGGTTAGGGTTAGGCAACGGCACGGTTTAGGGCACAGGTGAGGGAACGGAAAAGTGTTAGGGTCAGTGTACGTGTTGACGCACGGGTTAGTGTCAGTGTACGGATTAGGATTAGGGTACCGTGTAGGGTATGCTGTACGGTTTGTGGTAGTTTTCCATTCTGGGCTAGGGTTAGTCTTAGGGTACGGCAAGGTTTAGGGTACAGGTGACGGTACAGAAACGTGTTAGGGTCATGATACATGTTGATACATGGAATAGTGTCATCATACGCATTAGGATTAGGGTACGGCGTAGGGTAAGGTGTACGGAGGGCGGTAGGTTTCCATTCCGTTGTAGGGTTAGGGTTAGCGAATTGCAAGGTTTTGGGCACAGGTGATGGTACAGAAATGTGTTAGGTTCAGGGTACGTGTTGACTCACGGGTTAGTGTCAGCATACGCATGAGGATTAGGGTACCGCATAGAGTAAGGTGTAGGGTTGGTGGTACGTTTCCGTTCCAGTCTAGGGTTATGTTTAGGGACCGGCAAAGTTTAGGGCACAGGTGAGGGTACGAAACGTGTTAGGGTCAGGGTATGTGTTGATGCACAGGTTAGTGTCAGCATACGAATTAGGATTAGGGTACGGCGTAAGGTAAGGTGTAGGGTTGGTGGTAGGTTTCCGTTCCGGGCTAGGGTTAGGGTTAGGGAACGGCAAGGTTTATGGCAGAGGTGAGGGAACGGAAGCGTGTTAGGGTCAGGGTACGTGTTGATGTATGAATTAGGATTAGGGTACAGCTTAGGGTAAGGTGTAGGGCTGATGGTAGGTTTCCGTTCCGGGCTAAGGTTAAGGATAGGCAACGACAAGTTTTAGGGCACAGCTGAGGGTATGGAAACGTGTTAGAGTCAGGGTACGTGTTGACTCACTGGTTAGTGCCAGCGTACGGATTAGGATTAGTGTACGGCATAGATAAGGTGTAGGGATGGTGGTAGGATTCCGTTCCCGGCTATGGTTAGGGTTAGGGAAAGTCAAGGTTTCTATTTCTAGTTCTTTTAAGGAAACTCCATACTGTTCTCCATAGTGACTGTATCAATTTACATTCCCACCAATAGTGGAAGAGGGATCCTTTTGTCCCCACCCTCCCCAGAATTTGTTGTTTGTAGAATTTCTGATGATGCCGATTCTAACAGGTGTGAGGTGATACCTCATTGTAGTTTTGATTTGCATTTCTCTAATAATTAGTGCTCTTGAGCAGCTTCTCATGTGCGTCTTGGCCATCTCTGTGTCTTCTTTGAAGAAACGCCTCTTGAGATCTTCTGCCCATTTCTGTATTGGGAGGCTCGTGGGATGGTCAGGCTGTGTGCTGACGCACGTGTCAGTGCCAGCGTAAGGGCCAGGAGTAGGGTACAGCATAGGGTAACGTGTAGGGCTGGTTGTGGGTTTCCGTTCCAGGTTAGGGTTAGGGAACGGCAAGGTTTAGGGAACAGGTGAGCATAGGGACACGTGGGAGAGGCAGGCTAAGTGCTGACAAACGTGTCAGTGCCAGCGTACGGGTCAGGAGTAAAGTATGGTGTAGGGCTGGTTGTGGGTTTACATTCCGCGCTAGGGTTAGGGTTAGGGAACGGCAAGGCTTAGGGCACAGCTGAGGGTACAGAAACGTGGGAGGGTCAGGCTATGTGCTGATGCACGGTTCAGTGCCAGTGTACGGGCCAGGATTAGGGTATGGAGTAGGGTAAGGTGTAGGGCTGTTGGTGGGTTTCTGTTCCGGGTTAGGGTTAGGGAACAGCAAGGCTTAGGGCACAGGTAAGGGTACGGAAACGAGGGAGAGGCACGCTGCGTGCTGACACACGGGTCAGTGCCAGCGTACGCGCCAGAATTAGGGTACGGCGTAGGGTAAGGTGTAGGGCTGGTGGTGGGTTTCTGTTCCAGGGTAGGGTTAGGGTTAGGGATCGGCAAGGCTTAGGGCACAGGTGAGGGTATGGAAACATTGGAGTGGCAGGCTACATGCTTACACAAGGGTCAGTTCCAGTGTACGGCCCAGGAGTAGGGTACGGCGTAGGGTAAGGTGTAGGGCTGGTGGTGGGTTTCCGTTCCCGGCTAGGGTTAGGGTTAGGGAATGGCAAGGCTTAGGGCACAGGTGAGGGTACAGAAACGTGGGAGGGTCAGGCTACGTGCTGACGCAAGTGTCAGTGCCAGCATACGGCCCAGGAATAGGGTATGGCGTAGGGTAAAGTGTAGGGTTAGGGTTAGGGAACGGCAAGGCTTAGGGCACAGGTGAGGGTACGGAAACGTGGGAGGGTCAGGCTACATGCTGAAGCACGGGTCAGTGCCAGGGTGTGGACCAGGAGTAGGGTACGGCATAGGGTAAGGTGTAAGACTGGTGGTGGGTGTCCATTCCGGGGTTTGATTAGGGTTAGGGAACGTCAAGTTTTAGGGCACAGGTGAGGGTACGGAAACGTGGGAGGGTCAGGCTACCTGCTGACGCATGGGTCAGTGCCAGCGTATGGGCCAGGAGTAGGGTACGGCGTAGGGTAAGGTGTAGGGCTGGTGGTGGGTTTCCGTTCTGGGCTAGGGTTAGGGTTAGGGAACGGCAAGGCTAAGGGCACAGGTGAGGGTACGGAAACTTGGGAGAGGCAGGCTACGTGCTGACGCACGGGTCAGTGCCAGCATACAGGCCAGGAGTAGGGTACGGCATAGGGTATGGTGTAGGGCTGGTGGTGGGTTTCAGTTCAGGGCTAGGGTTAGGGTTAGTGAACGGCAAGGCTTAGGGCACAGGTGAGGGTACAGAAACGTGTTAGGTTCATGGTGCATGTTGATGCATGGAATAGTGTCATCGTACGCATTAGGATTAGGGTACGGCGTAGAGTAAGGTGTACGGATGGCGGTAGGTTTACATTCCGGTGTAGGGTTAGGGATAGCGAGTTGCAAGGTATAGGGCACAGGTGATGGTACGGAAATGTGTTAGGTTCAGGGTACGTGTTGACTCACGGGTTAGTGTGAGCGTACGCATGAGGATTAGGGTACCGCATAGAGTAAGGTGTAGGGTTGGTGGTAGGTTTCCGTTCCAGTCTAGGGTTATGTTTAGGGACTGGCAAAGTTTAGGGCACAGGTGAGGGTACGAAACGTGTTAGGGTCAGGGTACGTTTTGACGTATGGATTAGGATTAGGGTACGGCTTAGGGTAAGGTGTAGGGCTGATGGTAGGTTTCTGTTCCGGGCTAAGGTTAAGGATAGGCAACGGTAAGGTTTGGGGCACAGCTGAGGGTACGGAAACGTGTTAGTGTCAGGGTACATGTTGACTCACCGGTTAGTGCCAGCGTACGGATTAGGATTAGTGTACCGCGTAGATAAGGTGCACGGTTGGTGGTAGGTTTTCGTTCCAGGCTATGGTTAGGGTTAGGGAAAGTCAAGGTTTCTATTTGTAGGTTTTTTAAGGAAACTCCATACTGTTCTCCATAGTGACTGTATCAATTTACATTCCCAACAATAGTGGAAGAGGGCTCCTTTTGTCCACACCCTCCCCAGAATTTGTTGTCTGTAGATTTTCTGATGACGCCGATTCTAACAGGTGTGAGGTGATACCTCATTGTAGTTTTGATTTGCATTTCTCTAATAATTAGTGCTCTTGAGCAGCTTTTGATTTGCGTCTTGGCCATCACTGTGTCTTCTTTGAAGAAACGTCTCTTTAGATATTCTGCCCATTTTTGTGTTGGGTTGTTTGTTTTTTTAATATTAAGCTGCATGAGCTGTTTATATATATTGGAGATTAAACCTATGTCCATTGATTCGTTTGAAACTATTTTCGCCCATTCTGAGGGATGCCTTTTTCCATTCCCCACTTTTTAACCAAAAAAGAAAGAAAGAAAAAGATGCAGAACACTAATGTGCATAAAATATGCCGTTTGAAATGGTCGTTTTGAAATATGGACGTCCTTTGAATTTTTTGGTCGATATGTGACCCCAGGATTTGTTTTCAGGGCAGGTGTCATTTACAGGCCTGCAATGATTTTGAATATCAACTGACCATTAGCGCTGGGATTAAAGCTGCTGTTGTGTGAAACGGCCACAAGGTGGCAGCAGTTCTCCCTTACCAAATCTGGTTAATAGGGCAACAGAGCCTCAATGGAAGTCGTGTTCTAGATTGGAATTTAGAATGGAATGTGCCAGGAGAAAGCCCCTCAAGTTTGTCTCCCTACTTCTTGTTCGTATTTTCAATTTAAATTTTTATTTTTTATTACAGCAAGTTTGATTACAATGTTTGGCTTGTTGTAGGTGTGGAAGATGTGGTTCTTTTACACATATACAGATGTGTGTTCTTCCTGGGATCCTTTTTCCAAGTACATTACGACAGAATGTTGAGTAGTCTTCTCTTGGTATTCCGTAGGTCTTTGGTGATTATATATGTCACCTGTGTTTGTATATGTCTGTTAACCCCGATATCGTAATGAAACCAATCCTCACACATTTCCATTGGTGAACCATAACTTTGTTTAATGAATCTGTGATTGCCCTTCTCCGTGGAAATATCTGCCCTGGTATCCATTTTTAGGTAACACCTATAAGTGATATGATATGATATGTGTCTTTCACTTTCTGACTTACTACAAGTCACGTGATTACCTCTAGACTCATCTACGGTGCTGCAAATGGCATTGTGTCCTTATTTTCCTTGGCTTCTATTCTGCCTTAGCGAGGTCCATTTTCAACAATGTGATTCCCTGCGGGTTGTGGATTAGCTGACCTGGGCAACCTTACCCTGCCGGCCGGCCCTCCCCAGGTGTGCCTGGTTGAGGTCAATATAAACAGCGCTACAGGCAGCAATAGCCCCTGAAGCTGTGCCTGACTCCAAATTCTCTGCCCCGTCAGCAGTCTCGCGGCAGAGCTGGTGGGAGGAAATGAGGGGCCACAGCTTTGTGGGTGGCCTGGTGTGAGTGGGGTTCTGCTGTTCTTTCTGCAGGAGTTGCCAGGCTGCCACCTGTAAAGAAGAGGATGTGTCACCCATACATTCCGCTGGAATTTCTCTCCGGACCGAGGTGAGGAAGGAAAAAAGCAGTGGGAGCCGGGACAGGAAGGGTATCACAGGCAGGACAATGGAAAGCTTCCGGAAGTGCGCCCGGGGCGAGGACCACCCTGGCTGGCCTGCAGGCACTAAGTTGGCCTGCGTGCTGTCGCTGGTGTGGCTAGACGGCCCTTCCTCTTGTCTTTCAAGCCCTTGTACATATTCAGGTGTTTTACCTGGGAAGGGTGGGAACAGTTCAGCAGCAGCTGGCCTGGGGCTCAGCTCACCTTTATCCAGAGATGCCTCGGCACGGTCCCCCAGCTTTGCAATGAGGACGCTCCTTGTGTGGGGTGTGGGTTGCTGGCTGTATGGGAGATGATTCCCCACTTCTGACCAATTTCAGAATTGTTTAGCGCTGGAGCAAGTGCCCGGATAGGGGTTTCCTCTGTATAACTGGTGGGCTCAGGATTTTCTTCTTTTATGTTTCAAGTTAGCATTTATTCCTCTTTTATGTATTTATAGATATAAGCATGGATATAATTCATTCCTATAAATACATCTATGAGAAGGGAAGAACTTTTTTCTGTTTTATTTTTAAATTTTATTTTTTATAATTTTGCAATTTAATTTTATTTACTTTTTTATACAGCAGGTTATTATTAGTTATGTATTTTATGCATATACATGTATACAGGTCAATCTCAATCTCCCAACTGATCCCACCACCACCACCCCATGGCTTCCCACACTTGGTGTCCATACGTTTTTTCTCTACCTCTGTGTCTCTATTTCTTCCCTGCAAACCAGTTCATCTGTACAATTTTTTAGGTTCCACATATATGCATTAATATACAATATTTGTTTTCCTCTTTCTGACTTACTTCATTCTGTATGACAGTCTCTAGATCCATCCATGGAAAGAAACAAAAAGAAGCGGAACACTAATGTGCGTAAAATATGGCTTTTGAAACGGTCGTTTTGAAATATGGACGTCCTTTGAATTTTTTGGTCGATATGTGACCCCAGGATTTGTTTTCAGGGCAGGTGTCATTTACAGGCCTGCAATGATTTTGAATATCAACTGACCATTAGCGCTGGGATTAAAGCTGCTGTTGTGTGAAACGGCCACAAGGTGGCAGCAGTTCTCCTTTACCAATTCTGGTTACTAGGGCAACAGAGCCTCAATGGAAGTCGTGTTCTAGATTGGAATTTAGAATGGAATGTGCCAGGAGAAAGCCCCTCAAGTTAGTCTCCCTACATCTTGTTCGTGTTTTTAATTTAATTTTTATTTTTTATTACAGCAAGTTTGATTAAAATGTTTGGCTTGTTGTAGGTGTGGAAGATGTGGTTCTTTTACACATATACAGATGTCGGTTTTTCCTGGGATCCTTTTCCCATGTACGTTATGACAGAATGTTGAGTAGTCTTTTGGTATTCCGTAGGTCTTTGGTGATTATATATGTCACCTGTGTTTGTATAAGTCTGTTAACCCCGATATCGTAATGAAACCAATGCTCAAACCTTTCCATTGGTGAACCATAAGTTTGTTTAATGAATCTCTAAATGCCCTTCTCGGTGGAAATATCTGCCCTGGTATCCATTTTTAGGTAAAACCTATAAGTGATATGATACGATATGTGTCTTTCACTTTCTGACTTACTACAAGTCACGTGATTACCTCTAGACTCATCTACGGTGCTGCAAATGGCATTGTGTCCTTATTTTCCTTGGCTTCTATTCTGCCTTAGCGAGGTCCATTTTCAACAATGTGATTCCCTGAGGGTTGTGGATTAGCTGACCTGGGCAGCCTTACCCTGCCGGCCGGCCCTCCCCAGGTCTGCCTGGTTGAGGTCAATATAAACAGCGCTCCAGGCAGCAATAGCCCCTGAAGCTGTGCCTGCCTCCATATTCTCTGCCCCGTGAGCAGTCTCGGGGCTGTGCTGGTGGGAGGGAGTGAGGGGCCACAGCTTTGTTGGTGGCCCGGTGTGAGTGGGGTTCTGCTGGCCTTTCTGCAGGAGATGCCAGGCTGCCTCCTGTAAAGAGGAGGATGTGTCACCCATACCTTCCGCTGGAATTTCTCTCCGGACAGAGGTGAGGAAGGAAAAATGCAGTGGGGGCCGGGACAAGAGGGGTATCTCAGGCAGGACAATGGAAAGCTTCCGGAAGAGCGCCCGGGGCCAGGACCACCCTGGCTGGCCTGCAGGCACCAAGTTGACCTGCGTGCTGTCGCTGGTGTGGCTCCACGGCCCTTCCTCTAGTCTTTCAAGCCCTTGTACATATTCAGGTGTTTTACCTGGGAAGGGTGGGAACAGTTCAGCAGCAGCTGACCTGGGGCTCAGCTCACCTTTATTCAGAGATGCCTCGGCTCGGTCACCCAGCTTTGCAGTGAGGACGCTCCTTGTGTGGGGTGTGTGTTGATGGCTCTATGGGAGATGATTCCCCACCTCTGACCAATTTCAATATTGTTTACCGTTGGAACAAGTGCCCTGATAGGGTTTTCCTCTGTATAACTGGTGGGTTCAGGTTTTTCTTCTTTTATGGTTCACGTTAGCTTTTATTCCTCTTTTATGTATTTATAGATATAAGCATGGAAATAATACTTTCCTATAAATACATCTGTGTGAAGGGAAGAACTTTTTTCTGTATTATTTTTAAATTTTATTTTTTAAAATTTTGAAATTTAATTTTATTTATTTTTTTATCCAGCAGGTTATTTTTAGTTATGTATTTTATGCATATACATGTATGCAGGTCAATCCCAATCTCCCAAGTCATCCCACCACCACCACCCCATGGCTTCCCACACTTGGTGTCCATACGTTTGTTCTCTACATCTGTGTCTCTATTTCTTCCCTGCAAACCAGTTCCTCTGTAAAATTTCGTAGGTTCCACATATATGCATTAATATACAATATTTGTTTTCCTCTTTCTGACTTACTTCATTCTGTATGACTGTCTCTAGATCCATCGATGTCTCTACAAATGACCCGGTTTCATTCCTTTTTATGGCTGAGTAATATTCCATTTTATACATGTAGCACATCTTTATCCATTCATCTGTGTGTGGGCATTTAGGTTGCTTCCATTACCTGGCCTTTGTAAATAGTGCTGCAATGAACATTGTGGTGAATGTGCCTTTCTGATTTATGGTTTTCTTTGGGTATATGAGCAGAATTGGGATTGCTGGATCAGATGGTAATTCTATTTCTAGATTTTTTTAGGAAACTCCATAGTGTTCTCCATAGTGAGTGTATCAATTTACATTCCCACCAATAGTGGAAGAGGGATCCTTTTGTCCACACCCTCCCCAGAATTTGTTGTTTGTAGATTTTCTGATGATGCCGATTCTAACAGGTGTGAGGTGATACCTCATTGTAGTTTTGATTTGCATTTCTCTAATAATTAGTGCTGTTGAACAGCTTTTCATGTGCGTCTTGGCCATCTCTGTGTCTTCTTTGAAGAAACGTCTCTTTAGATCTACCCATTTTTGTATTGGGTTGTTTGTTTTTTTAATATTAAGCAGCATGAGCTGTTTATATATATTGGAGATTAAACCTTTGTCCATTGATTCGTTTGCAACTATTTTCGCCCCTTTTGAGGGGTGTCTTTTTCCTTTCCCGTTTTTTTAACCAAAAAAGAAAAAAAGAAAAAGAAGTAGAAAACTAATGTGCGTAAAATATGCCTTTTGAAACGGTCGTTTTGAAATATGGACGTCCTTTGAATTTTTTGGTCGATATGTGACCCCAGAATTTGTTTTCAGGGCAGGTGTCATTTACAGGCCTGCAATGATTTTGAATATCAACTGACCATTAGCGCTGGGATTAAAGCTGCTGTTGTGTGAAACGGCCACAAGGTGGCAGCAGTTCTCCCTTACCAATTCTGCTAACTAGGGCAACAGAGCCTCAATGGAAGTCGTGTTCTAGATTGGAATTTAGAATGGAATGTGCCAGGAGTAAACCCCTCAAGTTTGTCTCCCTACTTCTTGTTCGTGTTTTTAATTTAATTTTTATTTTTTATTACAGCAAGTTTGATTACAATGTTTGGCTTGTTGTAGGTGTGGAAGATGTGGTTCTTTTACACATATACAGATGTCGGTTTTTCCTGGGATCCTTTTCCCATGTACCTTATGACAGAATGTTGAGTAGTCTTTTGGTATTCCGTAGGTCTTTGGTGATTATATATGTCACCTGTGTTTGTATAAGTCTGTTAACCCCGATATCGTAATGAAACCAATCCTCACAACTTTCCATTGGTGAACCATAAGTTTGTTTAATGAATGTCTGATTGCCCTTCTCGGAGGAAATATCTGCCCTGGTATCCATTTTTAGGTAACAGCTATAAGTGATATGATATGATATGTGTCTTTCACTTTCTGACTTACTACATGTCACGTGATTACCTCTAGACTCATCTACGGTGCTGCAAATGGCATTGTGTCCTTTTTTTCCTTGCCTTCTATTCTGACTTAGCGAGGTCCCTTTTCAACAATGTGCTTCCCTGCGGGTTGTGGATTAGTTGACGTGGGCAGCCTTATCCTGCCGGCCGGCCCTCCCCAGGTGTGCCTGGTTGAGGTCAATATAAACAGCGCTCCATGCAGCAATAGCCCCTGAAGCTGTGCCTGCCTCCATATTCTCTGCCCCGTGAGCAGTCTCGGGCCTGTGCTGGTGGGAGGGAGTGAGGGGCCACAGCTTTGTTGGTGGCCCGGTGTGAGTGGGGTTCTGCTGGCCTTTCTGAAGGAGTTGCCAGGCTGCCTCCTGTAAGGAGGAGGATGTGTCACCCATACCTTCCGTTGGAATTTCTCTCCGGCCAGAGGTGAGGAAGGAAAAAAGCAGTGGTGGCCGGGACAAGTGGGGTATCTCAGGCAGGACAATGGAAAGCTTCCGGAAGAGGGCCCGGGGCCAGGACCACCCTGGCTGGCCTGCAGGCACCAAGTTTACCTGCGTGCTGTCGCTAGTGTGGCTCCACGGCCCTTCCTCTAGTCTTTCAAGCCCTTGTACATATTCAGGTGATTTACCTGGGAAGGGTGGGAACAGTTCAGCAACAGCTGGCCTGGGGCTCAGCTCACCTTTGTTCAGAGATGCCTCGGCTCGGTACCCTCGCTTTGCAATGAGGAAGCTCCTTGTGTGGGGTGTGGGTTTCTGGCTGTATGGGAGATGATTCCCCACCTCTGAACAATTTCAATATTGTTTACCATTGGAGCAAGTGCCCTGATAGTGATTTTCTCTGTATAACTGGTCGGGTCAGGTTTTTCTTCGTTTATGGTTCAAGTTAGCTTTTATTCCTCTTTTATGTATTTATAGGTATAAGCATGGAAATAATTCATTCCTATAAATACATCTGTGTGAAGGGAAGAACTTTTTTCTGTTTTATTTTTAAATTTTATTTTTTATAATTTTGAAATTTAATTTTATTTACTTTTTTATACAGCGGGTTATTATTAGTTATTTGTTTTATGCATATACATATATACAGGTCAATCTCAATCTCACAACTCATCCCACCACCACCACCCCATGGCTTCCCACACTTGGTGTCCATACGTTTGTTCTCTACCTCTGTGTCTCTATTTCTTCCCTGCAAACCAGTTCATCTGTACAATTTTTTAGGTTCCACATATATGCATTAATATACAATATTTGTTTTCCTCTTTCTGACTTACTTCATTCTGTATGACAGTCTCTAGATCCATCCATGGAAAGAAACAAAAAGAAGCGGAACACTAATGTGCGTAAAATATGGCTTTTGAAACGGTCGTTTTGAAATATGGACGTCCTTTGAATTTTTTGGTCGATATGTGACCCCAGAATTTGTTTTCAGGGCAGGTGTCATTTACAGGCCTGCAATGATTTTGAATATCAACTGACCATTAGCGCTGGGATTAAAGCTGCTGTTGTGTGAAACGGCCACAAGGTGGCAGCAGTTCTCCCTTACCAATTCTGGTTACTAGGGCAACAGAGCCTCAATGGAAGTCGTGTTGTAGATTGGAATTTAGAATGGAATGTGCCAGGAGAAAGCCCCTCATGTTTGTCTCCCTACTTCTTGTTCATGTTTTCAATTTAATTTTTATTTTTTATTACAGCAAGTTTGATTACAATGTTTGGCTTGTTGGAGGTGTGGAAGATGTGGTTCTTTTACACATATACAGATGTCTGTTTTTCCTGGGATCCTTTTCCCATGTACCTTATGACAGAATGTTGAGTAGTCTTTTGGTATTCCGTAGGTCTTTGGTGATTATATATGTCACCTGTGTTTGTATAAGTCTGTTAACCCCGATATCGTAATGAAACCAATCCTCACAACTTTCCATTGGTGAACCATAAGTTTGTTTAATGAATCTCTGATTGCCCTTCTCGGTGGAAATATCTGCCCTGGTATCCATTTTTAGGTAACACCTATAAGTGATATGATATGATATGTGTCTTTCACTTTCTGACTTACTACAAGTCATGTGATTACCTCTAGACTCATCTATGGTGGTGCAAATGGCATTGTGTTCTCTTTTTCCTTGGCTTCTCTTCTGCCTTAGTGTGGTCCATTTTCAACAATGTGATTCCCTGAGTGTTGTGGATTAGCTGACCTGGGCAGCCTTACTCTACCGCCCGGCCCTCCCCATTTGTGCCTGGTTGAGGTCAATATAAACAGCGCTCCAGGCAGCAATAGCCCCTGAAGCTGTGCCTGACTCCATATTCTCTGCCCCGTCAGCAGTTTCGGGGCTGTGCTGGTGGGAGGGAATGAGGGGCCACAGCTTTGTTGGTGGCCCGGTGTGAGTGGGGTACTGCTGGCCTTTCTGCAGGAGTTGCCAGGCTGCCACCTGTAAAGAAGAGGATGTGTCACCCATACGTTCCGCTGGAGTCTCTCTCCGGACAGAGGTGAGGAAGGAAAAACGCAGTGGGGGCCGGGACAGGTGGGGTATCTCAGGCAGGACAATGGAAAGCTTCCGGAAGAGCGCCCGGGGGCAGGACCACCCTGGCTGGCCTGCAGGCACCAAGTTGGCCTGCGTGCTGTTGCTGGTGTGGCTCCACAGCCCTTCCTCTAGTCTTTCAAGCCCTTGTACATATTCAGGTGTTTTACCTGGGAAGGGTGGGAACAGTTCAGCAGCAGCTGGCCTTGGGCTCAGCTCACCTTTTTTCAGAGATGCCTTGGCTCGGTCCCCCAGCTTTGCAATGAGGACGCTCCTTGTGTGGGGTGTGGGTTGCTGGCTGTATGGGGATGATTCCCACCTCTGACCAATTTCAGAATTGTTTGCCGCTGGAGCAAGTGCCCAGATAGGGTTTTCCTCTGTATAACTGGTGGGTTCAGGTTTTTTTCCTTTTATGGTTCCAGTTAGATTTTATTCCTCTTTTATATATTTATAGATATAAGCATGGAAATAATTCATTCCTATAAATACATCTGTGTGAAGGGAAGAACTTTTATCTGTTTTATATTTAAATTTTATTCTTTAAGATTTTGAAATTTAATTTTATTTACTTTTATATACAGCAGGTTATTATAGTTATGTATTTTATGCATATACATGTATACAGGTCAATCTCAAACTCCCAACTCATCCCACCACCACCACCCCATGGCTTCCCACACTTGGTGTCCATACGTTTGTTCTCTACCTCTGTGTCTCTATTTCTTCCCTGCAAACCAGTTCATCTGTACCATTTTTTAGGTTCCACATATATGCATTAATATACAATATTTGTTTTCCTCTTTCTGACCTACTTCATTCTGTATGACTGTCTCTAGATCCATCGATGTCTCTACAAATGACCCAGTTTCATTCCTTTTTATGGTTGAGTAATATTCCATTTTATACATGTACCACATCTGTATCCATTCATCTGTGTGAGGGCATTTAGGTTGCTTCCATTACCTGGCCTTTGTAAATAGTGCTGCAATGAACATTGTGTTGAATGTGCCTTTTTGATTTATGGTTTTCTCTGGGTCTATTCCCAGAAGTGGGATTGCAGGATCAGATGGTAATTCTATTTCTAGTTTTTTTAAGGAAACTCCATAGTGTTCTCCATAGTGACTGTATCAATTTACATTCCCGCCAATAGTGGAAGAGGGATCCTTTTGTCCACACCCTCCCCAGAATTTGTTGTTTGTAGATTTTCTGATGATGCCGATTCTAACAGGTGTGAGGTGATACCTCATTGTAGTTTCGATTTGCATTTCTCTAATAATTAGTGCTCTTCAGCAGCTTTTCATGTGCGTCTTGGCCATCTCTGTGTCGTCTTTGAAGAAACGTCTCTTTAGATCTACTGCCCATTTTTGTATTGGGTTTTTTGTTTTTTTTAATATTAAGCTGCATGAGCTGTTTATATATTGGAGATTAAACCTTTGTCCATTGATTCGTTTTCAACGATTTTCGCCCATTCTGAGGGATGCCTTTTTCCATTCCCGTTTTTTTAACAAAAAAGTAAAGAAACAAAAAGAAGAAGAACACTAATGTGCGTAAAATATGGCTTTTGAAACGGTCGTTTTGAAATATGGACGTCCTTTGAATTTTTTGGTCGATATGTGACCCCAGGATTTGTTTTCAGGGCAGGTGTCATTTACCGGCCTGCAATGATTTTGAATATCAACTGACCATTAGCGCTGGGATTAAAGCTGCTGTTGTGTGAAACGGCCACAAGGTGGCAGCAGTTCTCCCTTACCAATTCTGGTTACTAGGGCAACAGAGCCTCAATGGAAGTCATGTTCTGGATTGGAATTTAGAATGGAATGTGCCAGGAGAAAGCCCCTCAAGTTAGTCTCCCTATTTCTTGTTCGTGTTTTTAATTTAATTTTTATTTTTTATTACAGCAAGTTTGATTAAAATGTTTGGCTTGTTGTAGGTGTGGAAGATGTGGTTCTTTTACACATATACAGATGTCGGTTTTTCCTGGGATCCTTTTCCCATGTACGTTATGACAGAATGTTGAGTAGTCTTTTAGTATTCCGTAGGTCTTTGGTGATTATATATGTCACCTGTGTTTGTATAAGTCTGTTAACCCCGATATCGTAATGAAACCAATGCTCAAACCTTTCCATTGGTGAACCATAAGTTTGTTTAATGAATCTCTAATTGCCCTTCTCGGTGGAAATATCTGCCCTGGTATCCATTTTTAGGTAAAACCTATAAGTGATATGATATGATATGTGTCTTTCACTTTCTGACTTACTACAAGTCACGTGATTACCTCTAGACTCATCTACGGTGCTGCAAATGGCATTGTGTCCTTATTTTCCTTGGCTTCTATTCTGTCTTAGCGAGGTCCATTTTCAACAATGTGATTCCCTGAGGGTTGTGGATTAGCTGACCTGGGCAGCCTTACCCTGCCGGCCGGCCCTCCCCAGGTCTGCCTGTTTGAGGTCAATATAAATAGCGCTCCAGGCAGCAATAGCCCCTGAAGCTGTGCCTGCCTTCATATTCTCTGCCCCGTGAGCAGTCTCGGGGCTGTGCTGGTGGGAGGGAGTGAGGGGCCACAGCTTTGTTGGTGGCCCGGTGTGAGTGGGGTTCTGCTGGCCTTTCTGCAGGAGATGCCAGGCTGCCTCCTGTAAAGAGGAGGATGTGTCACCCATACCTTCCGCTGGAATTTCTCTCCGGACAGAGGTGAGGAAGGAAAAATGCAGTGGGGGCCGGGACAAGAGGGGTATCTCAGGCAGGACAATGGAAAGCTTCCGGAAGAGCGCCCGGGGCCAGGACCACCCTGGCTGGCCTGCAGGCACCAAGTTGACCTGCGTGCTGTCGCTGGTGTGGCTCCACGGCCCTTCCTCTAGTCTTTCAAGCCCTTGTACATATTCAGGTGTTTTACCTGGGAAGGGTGGGAACAGTTCAGCAGCAGCTGACCTGGGGCTCAGCTCACCTTTATTCAGAGATGCCTCGGCTCGGTCACCCAGCTTTGCAGTGAGGACGCTCCTTGTGTGGGGTGTGTGTTGATGGCTCTATGGGAGATGATTCCCCACCTCTGACCAATTTCAATATTGTTTACCGTTGGAACAAGTGCCCTGATAGGGTTTTCCTCTGTATAACTGGTGGGTTCAGGTTTTTCTTCTTTTATGGTTCACGTTAGCTTTTATTCCTCTTTTATGTATTTATAGATATAAGCATGGAAATAATACTTTCCTATAAATACATCTGTGTGAAGGGAAGAACTTTTTTCTGTATTATTTTTAAATTTTATTTTTTAAAATTTTGAAATTTAATTTTATTTATTTTTTTATCCAGCAGGTTATTTTTAGTTATGTATTTTATGCATATACATGTATGCAGGTCAATCCCAATCTCCCAAGTCATCCCACCACCACCACCCCATGGCTTCCCACACTTGGTGTCCATACGTTTGTTCTCTACATCTGTGTCTCTATTTCTTCCCTGCAAACCAGTTCCTCTGTAAAATTTCGTAGGTTCCACATATATGCATTAATATACAATATTTGTTTTCCTCTTTCTGACTTACTTCATTCTGTATGACTGTCTCTAGATCCATCGATGTCTCTACAAATGACCCGGTTTCATTCCTTTTTATGGCTGAGTAATATTCCATTTTATACATGTAGCACATCTTTATCCATTCATCTGTGTGTGGGCATTTAGGTTGCTTCCATTACCTGGCCTTTGTAAATAGTGCTGCAATGAACATTGTGGTGAATGTGCCTTTCTGATTTATGGTTTTCTTTGGGTATATGAGCAGAATTGGGATTGCTGGATCAGATGGTAATTCTATTTCTAGATTTTTTTAGGAAACTCCATAGTGTTCTCCATAGTGAGTGTATCAATTTACATTCCCACCAATAGTGGAAGAGGGATCCTTTTGTCCACACCCTCCCCAGAATTTGTTGTTTGTAGATTTTCTGATGATGCCGATTCTAACAGGTGTGAGGTGATACCTCATTGTAGTTTTGATTTGCATTTCTCTAATAATTAGTGCTGTTGAACAGCTTTTCATGTGCGTCTTGGCCATCTCTGTGTCTTCTTTGAAGAAACGTCTCTTTAGATCTACCCATTTTTGTATTGGGTTGTTTGTTTTTTTAATATTAAGCAGCATGAGCTGTTTATATATATTGGAGATTAAACCTTTGTCCATTGATTCGTTTGCAACTATTTTCGCCCCTTTTGAGGGATGTCTTTTTCCTTTCCCGTTTTTTTAACCAAAAAAGAAAAAAAGAAAAAGAAGTAGAAAACTAATGTGCGTAAAATATGCCTTTTGAAACGGTCGTTTTGAAATATGGACGTCCTTTGAATTTTTTGGTCGATATGTGACCCCAGAATTTGTTTTCAGGGCAGGTGTCATTTACAGGCCTGCAATGATTTTGAATATCAACTGACCATTAGCGCTGGGATTAAAGCTGCTGTTGTGTGAAACGGCCACAAGGTGGCAGCAGTTCTCCCTTACCAATTCTGCTAACTAGGGCAACAGAGCCTCAATGGAAGTCGTGTTCTAGATTGGAATTTAGAATGGAATGTGCCAGGAGTAAACCCCTCAAGTTTGTCTCCCTACTTCTTGTTCGTGTTTTTAATTTAATTTTTATTTTTTATTACAGCAAGTTTGATTACAATGTTTGGCTTGTTGTAGGTGTGGAAGATGTGGTTCTTTTACACATATACAGATGTCGGTTTTTCCTGGGATCCTTTTCCCATGTACCTTATGACAGAATGTTGAGTAGTCTTTTGGTATTCCGTAGGTCTTTGGTGATTATATATGTCACCTGTGTTTGTATAAGTCTGTTAACCCCGATATCGTAATGAAACCAATCCTCACAACTTTCCATTGGTGAACCATAAGTTTGTTTAATGAATGTCTGATTGCCCTTCTCGGAGGAAATATCTGCCCTGGTATCCATTTTTAGGTAACAGCTATAAGTGATATGATATGATATGTGTCTTTCACTTTCTGACTTACTACATGTCACGTGATTACCTCTAGACTCATCTACGGTGCTGCAAATGGCATTGTGTCCTTTTTTTCCTTGCCTTCTATTCTGACTTAGCGAGGTCCCTTTTCAACAATGTGCTTCCCTGCGGGTTGTGGATTAGTTGACGTGGGCAGCCTTATCCTGCCGGCCGGCCCTCCCCAGGTGTGCCTGGTTGAGGTCAATATAAACAGCGCTCCATGCAGCAATAGCCCCTGAAGCTGTGCCTGCCTCCATATTCTCTGCCCCGTGAGCAGTCTCGGGCCTGTGCTGGTGGGAGGGAGTGAGGGGCCACAGCTTTGTTGGTGGCCCGGTGTGAGTGGGGTTCTGCTGGCCTTTCTGAAGGAGTTGCCAGGCTGCCTCCTGTAAGGAGGAGGATGTGTCACCCATACCTTCCATTGGAATTTCTCTCCGGCCAGAGGTGAGGAAGGAAAAAAGCAGTGGTGGCCGGGACAAGTGGGGTATCTCAGGCAGGACAATGGAAAGCTTCCGGAAGAGCGCCCGGGGCCAGGACCACCCTGGCTGGCCTGCAGGCACCAAGTTTACCTGCGTGCTGTCGCTAGTGTGGCTCCACGGCCCTTCCTCTAGTCTTTCAAGCCCTTGTACATATTCAGGTGATTTACCTGGGAAGGGTGGGAACAGTTCAGCAACAGCTGGCCTGGGGCTCAGCTCACCTTTGTTCAGAGATGCCTCGGCTCGGTACCCTCGCTTTGCAATGAGGAAGCTCCTTGTGTGGGGTGTGGGTTTCTGGCTGTATGGGAGATGATTCCCCACCTCTGAACAATTTCAATATTGTTTACCATTGGAGCAAGTGCCCTGATAGTGATTTTCTCTGTATAACTGGTCGGGTCAGGTTTTTCTTCGTTTATGGTTCAAGTTAGCTTTTATTCCTCTTTTATGTATTTATAGGTATAAGCATGGAAATAATTCATTCCTATAAATACATCTGTGTGAAGGGAAGAACTTTTTTCTGTTTTATTTTTAAATTTTATTTTTTATAATTTTGAAATTTAATTTTATTTACTTTTTTATACAGCGGGTTATTATTAGTTATTTGTTTTATGCATATACATATATACAGGTCAATCTCAATCTCACAACTCATCCCACCACCACCACCCCATGGCTTCCCACACTTGGTGTCCATACGTTTGTTCTCTACCTCTGTGTCTCTATTTCTTCCCTGCAAACCAGTTCATCTGTACAATTTTTTAGGTTCCACATATATGCATTAATATACAATATTTGTTTTCCTCTTTCTGACTTACTTCATTCTGTATGACAGTCTCTAGATCCATCCATGGAAAGAAACAAAAAGAAGCGGAACACTAATGTGCGTAAAATATGGCTTTTGAAACGGTCGTTTTGAAATATGGACGTCCTTTGAATTTTTTGGTCGATATGTGACCCCAGAATTTGTTTTCAGGGCAGGTGTCATTTACAGGCCTGCAATGATTTTGAATATCAACTGACCATTAGCGCTGGGATTAAAGCTGCTGTTGTGTGAAACGGCCACAAGGTGGCAGCAGTTCTCCCTTACCAATTCTGGTTACTAGGGCAACAGAGCCTCAATGGAAGTCGTGTTGTAGATTGGAATTTAGAATGGAATGTGCCAGGAGAAAGCCCCTCATATTTGTCTCCCTACTTCTTGTTCATGTTTTCAATTTAATTTTTATTTTTTATTACAGCAAGTTTGATTACAATGTTTGGCTTGTTGGAGGTGTGGAAGATGTGGTTCTTTTACACATATACAGATGTCTGTTTTTCCTGGGATCCTTTTCCCATGTACGTTATGACAGAATGTTGAGTAGTCTTTTGGTATTCCATAGGTCTTTGGTGATTATATATGTCACCTGTGTTTGTATAAGTCTGTTAACCCCGATATCGTAATGAAACCAATCCTCACACCTTTCCATTGGTGAACCATAAGTTTGTTTAATGAATCTCTGATTGCCCTTCTCGGTGGAAATATCTGCCCTGGTATCCATTTTTAGGTAACACCTATAAGTGATATGATATGATATGTGTCTTTCACTTTCTGTCTTACTACAAGTCATGTGATTACGTCTAGACTCATCTATGGTGGTGCAAATGGCATTGTGTTCTCTTTTTCCTTGGCTTCTCTTCTGCCTTAGTGTGGTCCATTTTCAACAATGTGATTCCCTGAGTGTTGTGGATTAGCTGACCTGGGCAGCCTTACTCTACCGCCCGGCCCTCCCCATTTGTGCCTGGTTGAGGTCAATATAAACAGCGCTCCAGGCAGCAATAGCCCCTGAAGCTGTGCCTGACTCCATATTCTCTGCCCCGTCAGCAGTTTCGGGGCTGTGCTGGTGGGAGGGAATGAGGGGCCACAGCTTTGTTGGTGGCCCGGTGTGAGTGGGGTACTGCTGGCCTTTCTGCAGGAGTTGCCAGGCTGCCACCTGTAAAGAAGAGGATGTGTCACCCATACGTTCCGCTGGAGTCTCTCTCCGGACAGAGGTGAGGAAGGAAAAACGCAGTGGGGGCCGGGACAGGTGGGGTATCTCAGGCAGGACAATGGAAAGCTTCCGGAAGAGCGCCCGGGGGCAGGACCACCCTGGCTGGCCTGCAGGCACCAAGTTGGCCTGCGTGCTGTTGCTGGTGTGGCTCCACAGCCCTTCCTCTAGTCTTTCAAGCCCTTGTACATATTCAGGTGTTTTACCTGGGAAGGGTGGGAACAGTTCAGCAGCAGCTGGCCTTGGGCTCAGCTCACCTTTTTTCAGAGATGCCTTGGCTCGGTCCCCCAGCTTTGCAATGAGGACGCTCCTTGTGTGGGGTGTGGGTTGCTGGCTGTATGGGGATGATTCCCACCTCTGACCAATTTCAGAATTGTTTGCCGCTGGAGCAAGTGCCCAGATAGGGTTTTCCTCTGTATAACTGGTGGGTTCAGGTTTTTTTCCTTTTATGGTTCCAGTTAGATTTTATTCCTCTTTTATATATTTATAGATATAAGCATGGAAATAATTCATTCCTATAAATACATCTGTGTGAAGGGAAGAACTTTTATCTGTTTTATATTTAAATTTTATTCTTTAAGATTTTGAAATTTAATTTTATTTACTTTTATATACAGCAGGTTATTATAGTTATGTATTTTATGCATATACATGTATACAGGTCAATCTCAAACTCCCAACTCATCCCACCACCACCACCCCATGGCTTCCCACACTTGGTGTCCATACGTTTGTTCTCTACCTCTGTGTCTCTATTTCTTCCCTGCAAACCAGTTCATCTGTACCATTTTTTAGGTTCCACATATATGCATTAATATACAATATTTGTTTTCCTCTTTCTGACCTACTTCATTCTGTATGACTGTCTCTAGATCCATCGATGTCTCTACAAATGACCCAGTTTCATTCCTTTTTATGGTTGAGTAATATTCCATTTTATACATGTACCACATCTGTATCCATTCATCTGTGTGAGGGCATTTAGGTTGCTTCCATTACCTGGCCTTTGTAAATAGTGCTGCAATGAACATTGTGTTGAATGTGCCTTTTTGATTTATGGTTTTCTCTGGGTCTATTCCCAGAAGTGGGATTGCAGGATCAGATGGTAATTCTATTTCTAGTTTTTTTAAGGAAACTCCATAGTGTTCTCCATAGTGACTGTATCAATTTACATTCCCGCCAATAGTGGAAGAGGGATCCTTTTGTCCACACCCTCCCCAGAATTTGTTGTTTGTAGATTTTCTGATGATGCCGATTCTAACAGGTGTGAGGTGATACCTCATTGTAGTTTCGATTTGCATTTCTCTAATAATTAGTGCTCTTCAGCAGCTTTTCATGTGCGTCTTGGCCATCTCTGTGTCGTCTTTGAAGAAACGTCTCTTTAGATCTACTGCCCATTTTTGTATTGGGTTTTTTGTTTTTTTTAATATTAAGCTGCATGAGCTGTTTATATATTGGAGATTAAACCTTTGTCCATTGATTCGTTTTCAACGATTTTCGCCCATTCTGAGGGATGCCTTTTTCCATTCCCGTTTTTTTAACAAAAAAGTAAAGAAACAAAAAGAAGAAGAACACTAATGTGCGTAAAATATGGCTTTTGAAACGGTCGTTTTGAAATATGGACGTCCTTTGAATTTTTTGGTCGATATGTGACCCCAGGATTTGTTTTCAGGGCAGGTGTCATTTACCGGCCTGCAATGATTTTGAATATCAACTGACCATTAGCGCTGGGATTAAAGCTGCTGTTGTGTGAAACGGCCACAAGGTGGCAGCAGTTCTCCCTTACCAATTCTGGTTACTAGGGCAACAGAGCCTCAATGGAAGTCATGTTCTGGATTGGAATTTAGAATGGAATGTGCCAGGAGAAAGCCCCTCAAGTTAGTCTCCCTATTTCTTGTTCGTGTTTTTAATTTAATTTTTATTTTTTATTACAGCAAGTTTGATTAAAATGTTTGGCTTGTTGTAGGTGTGGAAGATGTGGTTCTTTTACACATATACAGATGTCGGTTTTTCCTGGGATCCTTTTCCCATGTACGTTATGACAGAATGTTGAGTAGTCTTTTAGTATTCCGTAGGTCTTTGGTGATTATATATGTCACCTGTGTTTGTATAAGTCTGTTAACCCCGATATCGTAATGAAACCAATGCTCAAACCTTTCCATTGGTGAACCATAAGTTTGTTTAATGAATCTCTAATTGCCCTTCTCGGTGGAAATATCTGCCCTGGTATCCATTTTTAGGTAAAACCTATAAGTGATATGATATGATATGTGTCTTTCACTTTCTGACTTACTACAAGTCACGTGATTACCTCTAGACTCATCTACGGTGCTGCAAATGGCATTGTGTCCTTATTTTCCTTGGCTTCTATTCTGTCTTAGCGAGGTCCATTTTCAACAATGTGATTCCCTGAGGGTTGTGGATTAGCTGACCTGGGCAGCCTTACCCTGCCGGCCGGCCCTCCCCAGGTCTGCCTGTTTGAGGTCAATATAAATAGCGCTCCAGGCAGCAATAGCCCCTGAAGCTGTGCCTGCCTTCATATTCTCTGCCCCGTGAGCAGTCTCGGGGCTGTGCTGGTGGGAGGGAGTGAGGGGCCACAGCTTTGTTGGTGGCCCGGTGTGAGTGGGGTTCTGCTGGCCTTTCTGCAGGAGATGCCAGGCTGCCTCCTGTAAAGAGGAGGATGTGTCACCCATACCTTCCGCTGGAATTTCTCTCCGGACAGAGGTGAGGAAGGAAAAATGCAGTGGGGGCCGGGACAAGAGGGGTATCTCAGGCAGGACAATGGAAAGCTTCCGGAAGAGCGCCCGGGGCCAGGACCACCCTGGCTGGCCTGCAGGCACCAAGTTGACCTGCGTGCTGTCGCTGGTGTGGCTCCACGGCCCTTCCTCTAGTCTTTCAAGCCCTTGTACATATTCAGGTGTTTTACCTGGGAAGGGTGGGAACAGTTCAGCAGCAGCTGACCTGGGGCTCAGCTCACCTTTATTCAGAGATGCCTCGGCTCGGTCACCCAGCTTTGCAGTGAGGACGCTCCTTGTGTGGGGTGTGTGTTGATGGCTCTATGGGAGATGATTCCCCACCTCTGACCAATTTCAATATTGTTTACCGTTGGAACAAGTGCCCTGATAGGGTTTTCCTCTGTATAACTGGTGGGTTCAGGTTTTTCTTCTTTTATGGTTCACGTTAGCTTTTATTCCTCTTTTATGTATTTATAGATATAAGCATGGAAATAATACTTTCCTATAAATACATCTGTGTGAAGGGAAGAACTTTTTTCTGTATTATTTTTAAATTTTATTTTTTAAAATTTTGAAATTTAATTTTATTTATTTTTTTATCCAGCAGGTTATTTTTAGTTATGTATTTTATGCATATACATGTATGCAGGTCAATCCCAATCTCCCAAGTCATCCCACCACCACCACCCCATGGCTTCCCACACTTGGTGTCCATACGTTTGTTCTCTACATCTGTGTCTCTATTTCTTCCCTGCAAACCAGTTCCTCTGTAAAATTTCGTAGGTTCCACATATATGCATTAATATACAATATTTGTTTTCCTCTTTCTGACTTACTTCATTCTGTATGACTGTCTCTAGATCCATCGATGTCTCTACAAATGACCCGGTTTCATTCCTTTTTATGGCTGAGTAATATTCCATTTTATACATGTAGCACATCTTTATCCATTCATCTGTGTGTGGGCATTTAGGTTGCTTCCATTACCTGGCCTTTGTAAATAGTGCTGCAATGAACATTGTGGTGAATGTGCCTTTCTGATTTATGGTTTTCTTTGGGTATATGAGCAGAATTGGGATTGCTGGATCAGATGGTAATTCTATTTCTAGATTTTTTTAGGAAACTCCATAGTGTTCTCCATAGTGAGTGTATCAATTTACATTCCCACCAATAGTGGAAGAGGGATCCTTTTGTCCACACCCTCCCCAGAAAATTTTGTTTGTAGATTTTCTGATGATGCCGATTCTAACAGGTGTGAGGTGATACCTCATTGTAGTTTTGATTTGCATTTCTCTAATAATTAGTGCTGTTGAACAGCTTTTCATGTGCGTCTTGGCCATCTCTGTGTCTTCTTTGAAGAAACGTCTCTTTAGATCTACCCATTTTTGTATTGCGTTGTTTGTTTTTTTAATATTAAGCAGCATGAGCTGTTTATATATATTGGAGATTAAACCTTTGTCCATTGATTCGTTTGCAACTATTTTCGCCCCTTTTGAGGGATGTCTTTTTCCTTTCCCGTTTTTTTAACCAAAAAAGAAAAAAAGAAAAAGAAGTAGAAAACTAATGTGCGTAAAATATGCCTTTTGAAACGGTCGTTTTGAAATATGGACGTCCTTTGAATTTTTTGGTCGATATGTGACCCCAGAATTTGTTTTCAGGGCAGGTGTCATTTACAGGCCTGCAATGATTTTGAATATCAACTGACCATTAGCGCTGGGATTAAAGCTGCTGTTGTGTGAAACGGCCACAAGGTGGCAGCAGTTCTCCCTTACCAATTCTGCTAACTAGGGCAACAGAGCCTCAATGGAAGTCGTGTTCTAGATTGGAATTTAGAATGGAATGTGCCAGGAGTAAACCCCTCAAGTTTGTCTCCCTACTTCTTGTTCGTGTTTTTAATTTAATTTTTATTTTTTATTACAGCAAGTTTGATTACAATGTTTGGCTTGTTGTAGGTGTGGAAGATGTGGTTCTTTTACACATATACAGATGTCGGTTTTTCCTGGGATCCTTTTCCCATGTACCTTATGACAGAATGTTGAGTAGTCTTTTGGTATTCCGTAGGTCTTTGGTGATTATATATGTCACCTGTGTTTGTATAAGTCTGTTAACCCCGATATCGTAATGAAACCAATCCTCACAACTTTCCATTGGTGAACCATAAGTTTGTTTAATGAATGTCTGATTGCCCTTCTCGGAGGAAATATCTGCCCTGGTATCCATTTTTAGGTAACAGCTATAAGTGATATGATATGATATGTGTCTTTCACTTTCTGACTTACTACATGTCACGTGATTACCTCTAGACTCATCTACGGTGCTGCAAATGGCATTGTGTCCTTTTTTTCCTTGCCTTCTATTCTGACTTAGCGAGGTCCCTTTTCAACAATGTGCTTCCCTGCGGGTTGTGGATTAGTTGACGTGGGCAGCCTTATCCTGCCGGCCGGCCCTCCCCAGGTGTGCCTGGTTGAGGTCAATATAAACAGCGCTCCATGCAGCAATAGCCCCTGAAGCTGTGCCTGCCTCCATATTCTCTGCCCCGTGAGCAGTCTCGGGCCTGTGCTGGTGGGAGGGAGTGAGGGGCCACAGCTTTGTTGGTGGCCCGGTGTGAGTGGGGTTCTGCTGGCCTTTCTGAAGGAGTTGCCAGGCTGCCTCCTGTAAGGAGGAGGATGTGTCACCCATACCTTCCGTTGGAATTTCTCTCCGGCCAGAGGTGAGGAAGGAAAAAAGCAGTGGTGGCCGGGACAAGTGGGGTATCTCAGGCAGGACAATGGAAAGCTTCCGGAAGAGGGCCCGGGGCCAGGACCACCCTGGCTGGCCTGCAGGCACCAAGTTTACCTGCGTGCTGTCGCTAGTGTGGCTCCACGGCCCTTCCTCTAGTCTTTCAAGCCCTTGTACATATTCAGGTGATTTACCTGGGAAGGGTGGGAACAGTTCAGCAACAGCTGGCCTGGGGCTCAGCTCACCTTTGTTCAGAGATGCCTCGGCTCGGTACCCTCGCTTTGCAATGAGGAAGCTCCTTGTGTGGGGTGTGGGTTTCTGGCTGTATGGGAGATGATTCCCCACCTCTGAACAATTTCAATATTGTTTACCATTGGAGCAAGTGCCCTGATAGTGATTTTCTCTGTATAACTGGTCGGGTCAGGTTTTTCTTCGTTTATGGTTCAAGTTAGCTTTTATTCCTCTTTTATGTATTTATAGGTATAAGCATGGAAATAATTCATTCCTATAAATACATCTGTGTGAAGGGAAGAACTTTTTTCTGTTTTATTTTTAAATTTTATTTTTTATAATTTTGAAATTTAATTTTATTTACTTTTTTATACAGCGGGTTATTATTAGTTATTTGTTTTATGCATATACATATATACAGGTCAATCTCAATCTCCCAACTCATCCCACCACCACCACCCCATGGCTTCCCACACTTGGTGTCCATACGTTTGTTCTCTACCTCTGTGTCTCTATTTCTTCCCTGCAAACCAGTTCATCTGTACAATTTTTTAGGTTCCACATATATGCATTAATATACAATATTTGTTTTCCTCTTTCTGACTTACTTCATTCTGTATGACAGTCTCTAGATCCATCCATGGAAAGAAACAAAAAGAAGCGGAACACTAATGTGCGTAAAATATGGCTTTTGAAACGGTCGTTTTGAAATATGGACGTCCTTTGAATTTTTTGGTCGATATGTGACCCCAGAATTTGTTTTCAGGGCAGGTGTCATTTACAGGCCTGCAATGATTTTGAATATCAACTGACCATTAGCGCTGGGATTAAAGCTGCTGTTGTGTGAAACGGCCACAAGGTGGCAGCAGTTCTCCCTTACCAATTCTGGTTACTAGGGCAACAGAGCCTCAATGGAAGTCGTGTTGTAGATTGGAATTTAGAATGGAATGTGCCAGGAGAAAGCCCCTCATGTTTGTCTCCCTACTTCTTGTTCATGTTTTCAATTTAATTTTTATTTTTTATTACAGCAAGTTTGATTACAATGTTTGGCTTGTTGGAGGTGTGGAAGATGTGGTTCTTTTACACATATACAGATGTCTGTTTTTCCTGGGATCCTTTTCCCATGTACCTTATGACAGAATGTTGAGTAGTCTTTTGGTATTCCGTAGGTCTTTGGTGATTATATATGTCACCTGTGTTTGTATAAGTCTGTTAACCCCGATATCGTAATGAAACCAATCCTCACAACTTTCCATTGGTGAACCATAAGTTTGTTTAATGAATCTCTGATTGCCCTTCTCGGTGGAAATATCTGCCCTGGTATCCATTTTTAGGTAACACCTATAAGTGATATGATATGATATGTGTCTTTCACTTTCTGACTTACTACAAGTCATGTGATTACCTCTAGACTCATCTATGGTGGTGCAAATGGCATTGTGTTCTCTTTTTCCTTGGCTTCTCTTCTGCCTTAGTGTGGTCCATTTTCAACAATGTGATTCCCTGAGTGTTGTGGATTAGCTGACCTGGGCAGCCTTACTCTACCGCCCGGCCCTCCCCATTTGTGCCTGGTTGAGGTCAATATAAACAGCGCTCCAGGCAGCAATAGCCCCTGAAGCTGTGCCTGACTCCATATTCTCTGCCCCGTCAGCAGTTTCGGGGCTGTGCTGGTGGGAGGGAATGAGGGGCCACAGCTTTGTTGGTGGCCCGGTGTGAGTGGGGTACTGCTGGCCTTTCTGCAGGAGTTGCCAGGCTGCCACCTGTAAAGAAGAGGATGTGTCACCCATACGTTCCGCTGGAGTCTCTATCCGGACAGAGGTGAGGAAGGAAAAACGCAGTGGGGGCCGGGACAGGTGGGGTATCTCAGGCAGGACAATGGAAAGCTTCCGGAAGAGCGCCCGGGGGCAGGACCACCCTGGCTGGCCTGCAGGCACCAAGTTGGCCTGCGTGCTGTTGCTGGTGTGGCTCCACAGCCCTTCCTCTAGTCTTTCAAGCCCTTGTACATATTCAGGTGTTTTACCTGGGAAGGGTGGGAACAGTTCAGCAGCAGCTGGCCTTGGGCTCAGCTCACCTTTTTTCAGAGATGCCTTGGCTCGGTCCCCCAGCTTTGCAATGAGGACGCTCCTTGTGTGGGGTGTGGGTTGCTGGCTGTATGGGGATGATTCCCACCTCTGACCAATTTCAGAATTGTTTGCCGCTGGAGCAAGTGCCCAGATAGGGTTTTCCTCTGTATAACTGGTGGGTTCAGGTTTTTTTCCTTTTATGGTTCCAGTTAGATTTTATTCCTCTTTTATATATTTATAGATATAAGCATGGAAATAATTCATTCCTATAAATACATCTGTGTGAAGGGAAGAACTTTTATCTGTTTTATATTTAAATTTTATTCTTTAAGATTTTGAAATTTAATTTTATTTACTTTTATATACAGCAGGTTATTATAGTTATGTATTTTATGCATATACATGTATACAGGTCAATCTCAAACTCCCAACTCATCCCACCACCACCACCCCATGGCTTCCCACACTTGGTGTCCATACGTTTGTTCTCTACCTCTGTGTCTCTATTTCTTCCCTGCAAACCAGTTCATCTGTACCATTTTTTAGGTTCCACATATATGCATTAATATACAATATTTGTTTTCCTCTTTCTGACCTACTTCATTCTGTATGACTGTCTCTAGATCCATCGATGTCTCTACAAATGACCCAGTTTCATTCCTTTTTATGGTTGAGTAATATTCCATTTTATACATGTACCACATCTGTATCCATTCATCTGTGTGAGGGCATTTAGGTTGCTTCCATTACCTGGCCTTTGTAAATAGTGCTGCAATGAACATTGTGTTGAATGTGCCTTTTTGATTTATGGTTTTCTCTGGGTCTATTCCCAGAAGTGGGATTGCAGGATCAGATGGTAATTCTATTTCTAGTTTTTTTAAGGAAACTCCATAGTGTTCTCCATAGTGACTGTATCAATTTACATTCCCGCCAATAGTGGAAGAGGGATCCTTTTGTCCACACCCTCCCCAGAATTTGTTGTTTGTAGATTTTCTGATGATGCCGATTCTAACAGGTGTGAGGTGATACCTCATTGTAGTTTCGATTTGCATTTCTCTAATAATTAGTGCTCTTCAGCAGCTTTTCATGTGCGTCTTGGCCATCTCTGTGTCGTCTTTGAAGAAACGTCTCTTTAGATCTACTGCCCATTTTTGTATTGGGTTTTTTGTTTTTTTTAATATTAAGCTGCATGAGCTGTTTATATATTGGAGATTAAACCTTTGTCCATTGATTCGTTTTCAACGATTTTCGCCCATTCTGAGGGATGCCTTTTTCCATTCCCGTTTTTTTAACAAAAAAGTAAAGAAACAAAAAGAAGAAGAACACTAATGTGCGTAAAATATGGCTTTTGAAACGGTCGTTTTGAAATATGGACGTCCTTTGAATTTTTTGGTCGATATGTGACCCCAGGATTTGTTTTCAGGGCAGGTGTCATTTACCGGCCTGCAATGATTTTGAATATCAACTGACCATTAGCGCTGGGATTAAAGCTGCTGTTGTGTGAAACGGCCACAAGGTGGCAGCAGTTCTCCCTTACCAATTCTGGTTACTAGGGCAACAGAGCCTCAATGGAAGTCGTGTTCTGGATTGGAATTTAGAATGGAATGTGCCAGGAGAAAGCCCCTCAAGTTAGTCTCCCTATTTCTTGTTCGTGTTTTTAATTTAATTTTTATTTTTTATTACAGCAAGTTTGATTAAAATGTTTGGCTTGTTGTAGGTGTGGAAGATGTGGTTCTTTTACACATATACAGATGTCGGTTTTTCCTGGGATCCTTTTCCCATGTACGTTATGACAGAATGTTGAGTAGTCTTTTAGTATTCCGTAGGTCTTTGGTGATTATATATGTCACCTGTGTTTGTATAAGTCTGTTAACCCCGATATCGTAATGAAACCAATGCTCAAACCTTTCCATTGGTGAACCATAAGTTTGTTTAATGAATCTCTAATTGCCCTTCTCGGTGGAAATATCTGCCCTGGTATCCATTTTTAGGTAAAACCTATAAGTGATATGATATGATATGTGTCTTTCACTTTCTGACTTACTACAAGTCACGTGATTACCTCTAGACTCATCTACGGTGCTGCAAATGGCATTGTGTCCTTATTTTCCTTGGCTTCTATTCTGTCTTAGCGAGGTCCATTTTCAACAATGTGATTCCCTGAGGGTTGTGGATTAGCTGACCTGGGCAGCCTTACCCTGCCGGCCGGCCCTCCCCAGGTCTGCCTGTTTGAGGTCAATATAAATAGCGCTCCAGGCAGCAATAGCCCCTGAAGCTGTGCCTGCCTTCATATTCTCTGCCCCGTGAGCAGTCTCGGGGCTGTGCTGGTGGGAGGGAGTGAGGGGCCACAGCTTTGTTGGTGGCCCGGTGTGAGTGGGGTTCTGCTGGCCTTTCTGCAGGAGATGCCAGGCTGCCTCCTGTAAAGAGGAGGATGTGTCACCCATACCTTCCGCTGGAATTTCTCTCCGGACAGAGGTGAGGAAGGAAAAATGCAGTGGGGGCCGGGACAAGAGGGGTATCTCAGGCAGGACAATGGAAAGCTTCCGGAAGAGCGCCCGGGGCCAGGACCACCCTGGCTGGCCTGCAGGCACCAAGTTGACCTGCGTGCTGTCGCTGGTGTGGCTCCACGGCCCTTCCTCTAGTCTTTCAAGCCCTTGTACATATTCAGGTGTTTTACCTGGGAAGGGTGGGAACAGTTCAGCAGCAGCTGACCTGGGGCTCAGCTCACCTTTATTCAGAGATGCCTCGGCTCGGTCACCCAGCTTTGCAGTGAGGACGCTCCTTGTGTGGGGTGTGTGTTGATGGCTCTATGGGAGATGATTCCCCACCTCTGACCAATTTCAATATTGTTTACCGTTGGAACAAGTGCCCTGATAGGGTTTTCCTCTGTATAACTGGTGGGTTCAGGTTTTTCTTCTTTTATGGTTCACGTTAGCTTTTATTCCTCTTTTATGTATTTATAGATATAAGCATGGAAATAATACTTTCCTATAAATACATCTGTGTGAAGGGAAGAACTTTTTTCTGTATTATTTTTAAATTTTATTTTTTAAAATTTTGAAATTTAATTTTATTTATTTTTTTATCCAGCAGGTTATTTTTAGTTATGTATTTTATGCATATACATGTATGCAGGTCAATCCCAATCTCCCAAGTCATCCCACCACCACCACCCCATGGCTTCCCACACTTGGTGTCCATACGTTTGTTCTCTACATCTGTGTCTCTATTTCTTCCCTGCAAACCAGTTCCTCTGTAAAATTTCGTAGGTTCCACATATATGCATTAATATACAATATTTGTTTTCCTCTTTCTGACTTACTTCATTCTGTATGACTGTCTCTAGATCCATCGATGTCTCTACAAATGACCCGGTTTCATTCCTTTTTATGGCTGAGTAATATTCCATTTTATACATGTAGCACATCTTTATCCATTCATCTGTGTGTGGGCATTTAGGTTGCTTCCATTACCTGGCCTTTGTAAATAGTGCTGCAATGAACATTGTGGTGAATGTGCCTTTCTGATTTATGGTTTTCTTTGGGTATATGAGCAGAATTGGGATTGCTGGATCAGATGGTAATTCTATTTCTAGATTTTTTTAGGAAACTCCATAGTGTTCTCCATAGTGAGTGTATCAATTTACATTCCCACCAATAGTGGAAGAGGGATCCTTTTGTCCACACCCTCCCCAGAATTTGTTGTTTGTAGATTTTCTGATGATGCCGATTCTAACAGGTGTGAGGTGATACCTCATTGTAGTTTTGATTTGCATTTCTCTAATAATTAGTGCTGTTGAACAGCTTTTCATGTGCGTCTTGGCCATCTCTGTGTCTTCTTTGAAGAAACGTCTCTTTAGATCTACCCATTTTTGTATTGGGTTGTTTGTTTTTTTAATATTAAGCAGCATGAGCTGTTTATATATATTGGAGATTAAACCTTTGTCCATTGATTCGTTTGCAACTATTTTCGCCCCTTTTGAGGGATGTCTTTTTCCTTTCCCGTTTTTTTAACCAAAAAAGAAAAAAAGAAAAAGAAGTAGAAAACTAATGTGCGTAAAATATGCCTTTTGAAACGGTCGTTTTGAAATATGGACGTCCTTTGAATTTTTTGGTCGATATGTGACCCCAGAATTTGTTTTCAGGGCAGGTGTCATTTACAGGCCTGCAATGATTTTGAATATCAACTGACCATTAGCGCTGGGATTAAAGCTGCTGTTGTGTGAAACGGCCACAAGGTGGCAGCAGTTCTCCCTTACCAATTCTGCTAACTAGGGCAACAGAGCCTCAATGGAAGTCGTGTTCTAGATTGGAATTTAGAATGGAATGTGCCAGGAGTAAACCCCTCAAGTTTGTCTCCCTACTTCTTGTTCGTGTTTTTAATTTAATTTTTATTTTTTATTACAGCAAGTTTGATTACAATGTTTGGCTTGTTGTAGGTGTGGAAGATGTGGTTCTTTTACACATATACAGATGTCGGTTTTTCCTGGGATCCTTTTCCCATGTACCTTATGACAGAATGTTGAGTAGTCTTTTGGTATTCCGTAGGTCTTTGGTGATTATATATGTCACCTGTGTTTGTATAAGTCTGTTAACCCCGATATCGTAATGAAACCAATCCTCACAACTTTCCATTGGTGAACCATAAGTTTGTTTAATGAATGTCTGATTGCCCTTCTCGGAGGAAATATCTGCCCTGGTATCCATTTTTAGGTAACAGCTATAAGTGATATGATATGATATGTGTCTTTCACTTTCTGACTTACTACATGTCACGTGATTACCTCTAGACTCATCTACGGTGCTGCAAATGGCATTGTGTCCTTTTTTTCCTTGCCTTCTATTCTGACTTAGCGAGGTCCCTTTTCAACAATGTGCTTCCCTGCGGGTTGTGGATTAGTTGACGTGGGCAGCCTTATCCTGCCGGCCGGCCCTCCCCAGGTGTGCCTGGTTGAGGTCAATATAAACAGCGCTCCATGCAGCAATAGCCCCTGAAGCTGTGCCTGCCTCCATATTCTCTGCCCCGTGAGCAGTCTCGGGCCTGTGCTGGTGGGAGGGAGTGAGGGGCCACAGCTTTGTTGGTGGCCCGGTGTGAGTGGGGTTCTGCTGGCCTTTCTGAAGGAGTTGCCAGGCTGCCTCCTGTAAGGAGGAGGATGTGTCACCCATACCTTCCGTTGGAATTTCTCTCCGGCCAGAGGTGAGGAAGGAAAAAAGCAGTGGTGGCCGGGACAAGTGGGGTATCTCAGGCAGGACAATGGAAAGCTTCCGGAAGAGCGCCCGGGGCCAGGACCACCCTGGCTGGCCTGCAGGCACCAAGTTTACCTGCGTGCTGTCGCTAGTGTGGCTCCACGGCCCTTCCTCTAGTCTTTCAAGCCCTTGTACATATTCAGGTGATTTACCTGGGAAGGGTGGGAACAGTTCAGCAACAGCTGGCCTGGGGCTCAGCTCACCTTTGTTCAGAGATGCCTCGGCTCGGTACCCTCGCTTTGCAATGAGGAAGCTCCTTGTGTGGGGTGTGGGTTTCTGGCTGTATGGGAGATGATTCCCCACCTCTGAACAATTTCAATATTGTTTACCATTGGAGCAAGTGCCCTGATAGTGATTTTCTCTGTATAACTGGTCGGGTCAGGTTTTTCTTCGTTTATGGTTCAAGTTAGCTTTTATTCCTCTTTTATGTATTTATAGGTATAAGCATGGAAATAATTCATTCCTATAAATACATCTGTGTGAAGGGAAGAACTTTTTTCTGTTTTATTTTTAAATTTTATTTTTTATAATTTTGAAATTTAATTTTATTTACTTTTTTATACAGCGGGTTATTATTAGTTATTTGTTTTATGCATATACATATATACAGGTCAATCTCAATCTCACAACTCATCCCACCACCACCACCCCATGGCTTCCCACACTTGGTGTCCATACGTTTGTTCTCTACCTCTGTGTCTCTATTTCTTCCCTGCAAACCAGTTCATCTGTACAATTTTTTAGGTTCCACATATATGCATTAATATACAATATTTGTTTTCCTCTTTCTGACTTACTTCATTCTGTATGACAGTCTCTAGATCCATCCATGGAAAGAAACAAAAAGAAGCGGAACACTAATGTGCGTAAAATATGGCTTTTGAAACGGTCGTTTTGAAATATGGACGTCCTTTGAATTTTTTGGTCGATATGTGACCCCAGAATTTGTTTTCAGGGCAGGTGTCATTTACAGGCCTGCAATGATTTTGAATATCAACTGACCATTAGCGCTGGGATTAAAGCTGCTGTTGTGTGAAACGGCCACAAGGTGGCAGCAGTTCTCCCTTACCAATTCTGGTTACTAGGGCAACAGAGCCTCAATGGAAGTCGTGTTGTAGATTGGAATTTAGAATGGAATGTGCCAGGAGAAAGCCCCTCATGTTTGTCTCCCTACTTCTTGTTCATGTTTTCAATTTAATTTTTATTTTTTATTACAGCAAGTTTGATTACAATGTTTGGCTTGTTGGAGGTGTGGAAGATGTGGTTCTTTTACACATATACAGATGTCTGTTTTTCCTGGGATCCTTTTCCCATGTACGTTATGACAGAATGTTGAGTAGTCTTTTGGTATTCCATAGGTCTTTGGTGATTATATATGTCACCTGTGTTTGTATAAGTCTGTTAACCCCGATATCGTAATGAAACCAATCCTCACACCTTTCCATTGGTGAACCATAAGTTTGTTTAATGAATCTCTGATTGCCCTTCTCGGTGGAAATATCTGCCCTGGTATCCATTTTTAGGTAACACCTATAAGTGATATGATATGGTATGTGTCTTTCACTTTCTGTCTTACTACAAGTCATGTGATTACCTCTAGACTCATCTATGGTGGTGCAAATGGCATTGTGTTCTCTTTTTCCTTGGCTTCTCTTCTGCCTTAGTGTGGTCCATTTTCAACAATGTGATTCCCTGAGTGTTGTGGATTAGCTGACCTGGGCAGCCTTACTCTACCGCCCGGCCCTCCCCATTTGTGCCTGGTTGAGGTCAATATAAACAGCGCTCCAGGCAGCAATAGCCCCTGAAGCTGTGCCTGACTCCATATTCTCTGCCCCGTCAGCAGTTTCGGGGCTGTGCTGGTGGGAGGGAATGAGGGGCCACAGCTTTGTTGGTGGCCCGGTGTGAGTGGGGTACTGCTGGCCTTTCTGCAGGAGTTGCCAGGCTGCCACCTGTAAAGAAGAGGATGTGTCACCCATACGTTCCGCTGGAGTCTCTCTCCGGACAGAGGTGAGGAAGGAAAAACGCAGTGGGGGCCGGGACAGGTGGGGTATCTCAGGCAGGACAATGGAAAGCTTCCGGAAGAGCGCCCGGGGGCAGGACCACCCTGGCTGGCCTGCAGGCACCAAGTTGGCCTGCGTGCTGTTGCTGGTGTGGCTCCACAGCCCTTCCTCTAGTCTTTCAAGCCCTTGTACATATTCAGGTGTTTTACCTGGGAAGGGTGGGAACAGTTCAGCAGCAGCTGGCCTTGGGCTCAGCTCACCTTTTTTCAGAGATGCCTTGGCTCGGTCCCCCAGCTTTGCAATGAGGACGCTCCTTGTGTGGGGTGTGGGTTGCTGGCTGTATGGGGATGATTCCCACCTCTGACCAATTTCAGAATTGTTTGCCGCTGGAGCAAGTGCCCAGATAGGGTTTTCCTCTGTATAACTGGTGGGTTCAGGTTTTTTTCCTTTTATGGTTCCAGTTAGATTTTATTCCTCTTTTATATATTTATAGATATAAGCATGGAAATAATTCATTCCTATAAATACATCTGTGTGAAGGGAAGAACTTTTATCTGTTTTATATTTAAATTTTATTCTTTAAGATTTTGAAATTTAAATTTATTTACTTTTATATACAGCAGGTTATTATAGTTATGTATTTTATGCATATACATGTATACAGGTCAATCTCAAACTCCCAACTCATCCCACCACCACCACCCCATGGCTTCCCACACTTGGTGTCCATACGTTTGTTCTCTACCTCTGTGTCTCTATTTCTTCCCTGCAAACCAGTTCATCTGTACCATTTTTTAGGTTCCACATATATGCATTAATATACAATATTTGTTTTCCTCTTTCTGACCTACTTCATTCTGTATGACTGTCTCTAGATCCATCGATGTCTCTACAAATGACCCAGTTTCATTCCTTTTTATGGTTGAGTAATATTCCATTTTATACATGTACCACATCTGTATCCATTCATCTGTGTGAGGGCATTTAGGTTGCTTCCATTACCTGGCCTTTGTAAATAGTGCTGCAATGAACATTGTGTTGAATGTGCCTTTTTGATTTATGGTTTTCTCTGGGTCTATTCCCAGAAGTGGGATTGCAGGATCAGATGGTAATTCTATTTCTAGTTTTTTTAAGGAAACTCCATAGTGTTCTCCATAGTGACTGTATCAATTTACATTCCCGCCAATAGTGGAAGAGGGATCCTTTTGTCCACACCCTCCCCAGAATTTGTTGTTTGTAGATTTTCTGATGATGCCGATTCTAACAGGTGTGAGGTGATACCTCATTGTAGTTTCGATTTGCATTTCTCTAATAATTAGTGCTCTTCAGCAGCTTTTCATGTGCGTCTTGGCCATCTCTGTGTCGTCTTTGAAGAAACGTCTCTTTAGATCTACTGCCCATTTTTGTATTGGGTTTTTTGTTTTTTTTAATATTAAGCTGCATGAGCTGTTTATATATTGGAGATTAAACCTTTGTCCATTGATTCGTTTTCAACGATTTTCGCCCATTCTGAGGGATGCCTTTTTCCATTCCCGTTTTTTTAACAAAAAAGTAAAGAAACAAAAAGAAGAAGAACACTAATGTGCGTAAAATATGGCTTTTGAAACGGTCGTTTTGAAATATGGACGTCCTTTGAATTTTTTGGTCGATATGTGACCCCAGGATTTGTTTTCAGGGCAGGTGTCATTTACCGGCCTGCAATGATTTTGAATATCAACTGACCATTAGCGCTGGGATTAAAGCTGCTGTTGTGTGAAACGGCCACAAGGTGGCAGCAGTTCTCCCTTACCAATTCTGGTTACTAGGGCAACAGAGCCTCAATGGAAGTCGTGTTCTGGATTGGAATTTAGAATGGAATGTGCCAGGAGAAAGCCCCTCAAGTTAGTCTCCCTATTTCTTGTTCGTGTTTTTAATTTAATTTTTATTTTTTATTACAGCAAGTTTGATTACAATGTTTGGCTTGTTGTAGGTGTGGAAGATGTGGTTCTTTTACACATATACAGATGTCGGTTTTTCCTGGGATCCTTTTCCCATGTACGTTATGACAGAATGTTGAGTAGTCTTTTAGTATTCCGTAGGTCTTTGGTGATTATATATGTCACCTGTGTTTGTATAAGTCTGTTAACCCCGATATCGTAATGAAACCAATGCTCAAACCTTTCCATTGGTGAACCATAAGTTTGTTTAATGAATCTCTAATTGCCCTTCTCGGTGGAAATATCTGCCCTGGTATCCATTTTTAGGTAAAACCTATAAGTGATATGATATGATATGTGTCTTTCACTTTCTGACTTACTACAAGTCACGTGATTACCTCTAGACTCATCTACGGTGCTGCAAATGGCATTGTGTCCTTATTTTCCTTGGCTTCTATTCTGTCTTAGCGAGGTCCATTTTCAACAATGTGATTCCCTGAGGGTTGTGGATTAGCTGACCTGGGCAGCCTTACCCTGCCGGCCGGCCCTCCCCAGGTCTGCCTGTTTGAGGTCAATATAAATAGCGCTCCAGGCAGCAATAGCCCCTGAAGCTGTGCCTGCCTTCATATTCTCTGCCCCGTGAGCAGTCTCGGGGCTGTGCTGGTGGGAGGGAGTGAGGGGCCACAGCTTTGTTGGTGGCCCGGTGTGAGTGGGGTTCTGCTGGCCTTTCTGCAGGAGATGCCAGGCTGCCTCCTGTAAAGAGGAGGATGTGTCACCCATACCTTCCGCTGGAATTTCTCTCCGGACAGAGGTGAGGAAGGAAAAATGCAGTGGGGGCCGGGACAAGAGGGGTATCTCAGGCAGGACAATGGAAAGCTTCCGGAAGAGCGCCCGGGGCCAGGACCACCCTGGCTGGCCTGCAGGCACCAAGTTGACCTGCGTGCTGTCGCTGGTGTGGCTCCACGGCCCTTCCTCTAGTCTTTCAAGCCCTTGTACATATTCAGGTGTTTTACCTGGGAAGGGTGGGAACAGTTCAGCAGCAGCTGACCTGGGGCTCAGCTCACCTTTATTCAGAGATGCCTCGGCTCGGTCACCCAGCTTTGCAGTGAGGACGCTCCTTGTGTGGGGTGTGTGTTGATGGCTCTATGGGAGATGATTCCCCACCTCTGACCAATTTCAATATTGTTTACCGTTGGAACAAGTGCCCTGATAGGGTTTTCCTCTGTATAACTGGTGGGTTCAGGTTTTTCTTCTTTTATGGTTCACGTTAGCTTTTATTCCTCTTTTATGTATTTATAGATATAAGCATGGAAATAATACTTTCCTATAAATACATCTGTGTGAAGGGAAGAACTTTTTTCTGTATTATTTTTAAATTTTATTTTTTAAAATTTTGAAATTTAATTTTATTTATTTTTTTATCCAGCAGGTTATTTTTAGTTATGTATTTTATGCATATACATGTATGCAGGTCAATCCCAATCTCCCAAGTCATCCCACCACCACCACCCCATGGCTTCCCACACTTGGTGTCCATACGTTTGTTCTCTACATCTGTGTCTCTATTTCTTCCCTGCAAACCAGTTCCTCTGTAAAATTTCGTAGGTTCCACATATATGCATTAATATACAATATTTGTTTTCCTCTTTCTGACTTACTTCATTCTGTATGACTGTCTCTAGATCCATCGATGTCTCTACAAATGACCCGGTTTCATTCCTTTTTATGGCTGAGTAATATTCCATTTTATACATGTAGCACATCTTTATCCATTCATCTGTGTGTGGGCATTTAGGTTGCTTCCATTACCTGGCCTTTGTAAATAGTGCTGCAATGAACATTGTGGTGAATGTGCCTTTCTGATTTATGGTTTTCTTTGGGTATATGAGCAGAATTGGGATTGCTGGATCAGATGGTAATTCTATTTCTAGTTTTTTTTAGGAAACTCCATAGTGTTCTCCATAGTGAGTGTATCAATTTACATTCCCACCAATAGTGGAAGAGGGATCCTTTTGTCCACACCCTCCCCAGAATTTGTTGTTTGTAGATTTTCTGATGATGCCGATTCTAACAGGTGTGAGGTGATACCTCATTGTAGTTTTGATTTGCATTTCTCTAATAATTAGTGCTGTTGAACAGCTTTTCATGTGCGTCTTGGCCATCTCTGTGTCTTCTTTGAAGAAACGTCTCTTTAGATCTACCCATTTTTGTATTGGGTTGTTTGTTTTTTTAATATTAAGCAGCATGAGCTGTTTATATATATTGGAGATTAAACCTTTGTCCATTGATTCGTTTGCAACTATTTTCGCCCCTTTTGAGGGATGTCTTTTTCCTTTCCCGTTTTTTTAACCAAAAAAGAAAAAAAGAAAAAGAAGTAGAAAACTAATGTGCGTAAAATATGCCTTTTGAAACGGTCGTTTTGAAATATGGACGTCCTTTGAATTTTTTGGTCGATATGTGACCCCAGAATTTGTTTTCAGGGCAGGTGTCATTTACAGGCCTGCAATGATTTTGAATATCAACTGACCATTAGCGCTGGGATTAAAGCTGCTGTTGTGTGAAACGGCCACAAGGTGGCAGCAGTTCTCCCTTACCAATTCTGCTAACTAGGGCAACAGAGCCTCAATGGAAGTCGTGTTCTAGATTGGAATTTAGAATGGAATGTGCCAGGAGTAAACCCCTCAAGTTTGTCTCCCTACTTCTTGTTCGTGTTTTTAATTTAATTTTTATTTTTTATTACAGCAAGTTTGATTACAATGTTTGGCTTGTTGTAGGTGTGGAAGATGTGGTTCTTTTACACATATACAGATGTCGGTTTTTCCTGGGATCCTTTTCCCATGTACCTTATGACAGAATGTTGAGTAGTCTTTTGGTATTCCGTAGGTCTTTGGTGATTATATATGTCACCTGTGTTTGTATAAGTCTGTTAACCCCGATATCGTAATGAAACCAATCCTCACAACTTTCCATTGGTGAACCATAAGTTTGTTTAATGAATGTCTGATTGCCCTTCTCGGAGGAAATATCTGCCCTGGTATCCATTTTTAGGTAACAGCTATAAGTGATATGATATGATATGTGTCTTTCACTTTCTGACTTACTACATGTCACGTGATTACCTCTAGACTCATCTACGGTGCTGCAAATGGCATTGTGTCCTTTTTTTCCTTGCCTTCTATTCTGACTTAGCGAGGTCCCTTTTCAACAATGTGCTTCCCTGCGGGTTGTGGATTAGTTGACGTGGGCAGCCTTATCCTGCCGGCCGGCCCTCCCCAGGTGTGCCTGGTTGAGGTCAATATAAACAGCGCTCCATGCAGCAATAGCCCCTGAAGCTGTGCCTGCCTCCATATTCTCTGCCCCGTGAGCAGTCTCGGGCCTGTGCTGGTGGGAGGGAGTGAGGGGCCACAGCTTTGTTGGTGGCCCGGTGTGAGTGGGGTTCTGCTGGCCTTTCTGAAGGAGTTGCCAGGCTGCCTCCTGTAAGGAGGAGGATGTGTCACCCATACCTTCCGTTGGAATTTCTCTCCGGCCAGAGGTGAGGAAGGAAAAAAGCAGTGGTGGCCGGGACAAGTGGGGTATCTCAGGCAGGACAATGGAAAGCTTCCGGAAGAGCGCCCGGGGCCAGGACCACCCTGGCTGGCCTGCAGGCACCAAGTTTACCTGCGTGCTGTCGCTAGTGTGGCTCCACGGCCCTTCCTCTAGTCTTTCAAGCCCTTGTACATATTCAGGTGATTTACCTGGGAAGGGTGGGAACAGTTCAGCAACAGCTGGCCTGGGGCTCAGCTCACCTTTGTTCAGAGATGCCTCGGCTCGGTACCCTCGCTTTGCAATGAGGAAGCTCCTTGTGTGGGGTGTGGGTTTCTGGCTGTATGGGAGATGATTCCCCACCTCTGAACAATTTCAATATTGTTTACCATTGGAGCAAGTGCCCTGATAGTGATTTTCTCTGTATAACTGGTCGGGTCAGGTTTTTCTTCGTTTATGGTTCAAGTTAGCTTTTATTCCTCTTTTATGTATTTATAGGTATAAGCATGGAAATAATTCATTCCTATAAATACATCTGTGTGAAGGGAAGAACTTTTTTCTGTTTTATTTTTAAATTTTATTTTTTATAATTTTGAAATTTAATTTTATTTACTTTTTTATACAGCGGGTTATTATTAGTTATTTGTTTTATGCATATACATATATACAGGTCAATCTCAATCTCACAACTCATCCCACCACCACCACCCCATGGCTTCCCACACTTGGTGTCCATACGTTTGTTCTCTACCTCTGTGTCTCTATTTCTTCCCTGCAAACCAGTTCATCTGTACAATTTTTTAGGTTCCACATATATGCATTAATATACAATATTTGTTTTCCTCTTTCTGACTTACTTCATTCTGTATGACAGTCTCTAGATCCATCCATGGAAAGAAACAAAAAGAAGCGGAACACTAATGTGCGTAAAATATGGCTTTTGAAACGGTCGTTTTGAAATATGGACGTCCTTTGAATTTTTTGGTCGATATGTGACCCCAGAATTTGTTTTCAGGGCAGGTGTCATTTACAGGCCTGCAATGATTTTGAATATCAACTGACCATTAGCGCTGGGATTAAAGCTGCTGTTGTGTGAAACGGCCACAAGGTGGCAGCAGTTCTCCCTTACCAATTCTGGTTACTAGGGCAACAGAGCCTCAATGGAAGTCGTGTTGTAGATTGGAATTTAGAATGGAATGTGCCAGGAGAAAGCCCCTCATGTTTGTCTCCCTACTTCTTGTTCATGTTTTCAATTTAATTTTTATTTTTTATTACAGCAAGTTTGATTACAATGTTTGGCTTGTTGGAGGTGTGGAAGATGTGGTTCTTTTACACATATACAGATGTCTGTTTTTCCTGGGATCCTTTTCCCATGTACGTTATGACAGAATGTTGAGTAGTCTTTTGGTATTCCATAGGTCTTTGGTGATTATATATGTCACCTGTGTTTGTATAAGTCTGTTAACCCCGATATCGTAATGAAACCAATCCTCACACCTTTCCATTGGTGAACCATAAGTTTGTTTAATGAATCTCTGATTGCCCTTCTCGGTGGAAATATCTGCCCTGGTATCCATTTTTAGGTAACACCTATAAGTGATATGATATGATATGTGTCTTTCACTTTCTGACTTACTACAAGTCATGTGATTACCTCTAGACTCATCTATGGTGGTGCAAATGGCATTGTGTTCTCTTTTTCCTTGGCTTCTCTTCTGCCTTAGTGTGGTCCATTTTCAACAATGTGATTCCCTGAGTGTTGTGGATTAGCTGACCTGGGCAGCCTTACTCTACCGCCCGGCCCTCCCCATTTGTGCCTGGTTGAGGTCAATATAAACAGCGCTCCAGGCAGCAATAGCCCCTGAAGCTGTGCCTGACTCCATATTCTCTGCCCCGTCAGCAGTTTCGGGGCTGTGCTGGTGGGAGGGAATGAGGGGCCACAGCTTTGTTGGTGGCCCGGTGTGAGTGGGGTACTGCTGGCCTTTCTGCAGGAGTTGCCAGGCTGCCACCTGTAAAGAAGAGGATGTGTCACCCATACGTTCCGCTGGAGTCTCTCTCCGGACAGAGGTGAGGAAGGAAAAACGCAGTGGGGGCCGGGACAGGTGGGGTATCTCAGGCAGGACAATGGAAAGCTTCCGGAAGAGCGCCCGGGGGCAGGACCACCCTGGCTGGCCTGCAGGCACCAAGTTGGCCTGCGTGCTGTTGCTGGTGTGGCTCCACAGCCCTTCCTCTAGTCTTTCAAGCCCTTGTACATATTCAGGTGTTTTACCTGGGAAGGGTGGGAACAGTTCAGCAGCAGCTGGCCTTGGGCTCAGCTCACCTTTTTTCAGAGATGCCTTGGCTCGGTCCCCCAGCTTTGCAATGAGGACGCTCCTTGTGTGGGGTGTGGGTTGCTGGCTGTATGGGGATGATTCCCACCTCTGACCAATTTCAGAATTGTTTGCCGCTGGAGCAAGTGCCCAGATAGGGTTTTCCTCTGTATAACTGGTGGGTTCAGGTTTTTTTCCTTTTATGGTTCCAGTTAGATTTTATTCCTCTTTTATATATTTATAGATATAAGCATGGAAATAATTCATTCCTATAAATACATCTGTGTGAAGGGAAGAACTTTTATCTGTTTTATATTTAAATTTTATTCTTTAAGATTTTGAAATTTAATTTTATTTACTTTTATATACAGCAGGTTATTATAGTTATGTATTTTATGCATATACATGTATACAGGTCAATCTCAAACTCCCAACTCATCCCACCACCACCACCCCATGGCTTCCCACACTTGGTGTCCATACGTTTGTTCTCTACCTCTGTGTCTCTATTTCTTCCCTGCAAACCAGTTCATCTGTACCATTTTTTAGGTTCCACATATATGCATTAATATACAATATTTGTTTTCCTCTTTCTGACCTACTTCATTCTGTATGACTGTCTCTAGATCCATCGATGTCTCTACAAATGACCCAGTTTCATTCCTTTTTATGGTTGAGTAATATTCCATTTTATACATGTACCACATCTGTATCCATTCATCTGTGTGAGGGCATTTAGGTTGCTTCCATTACCTGGCCTTTGTAAATAGTGCTGTAATGAACATTGTGTTGAATGTGCCTTTTTGATTTATGGTTTTCTCTGGGTCTATTCCCAGAAGTGGGATTGCAGGATCAGATGGTAATTCTATTTCTAGTTTTTTTAAGGAAACTCCATAGTGTTCTCCATAGTGACTGTATCAATTTACATTCCCGCCAATAGTGGAAGAGGGATCCTTTTGTCCACACCCTCCCCAGAATTTGTTGTTTGTAGATTTTCTGATGATGCCGATTCTAACAGGTGTGAGGTGATACCTCATTGTAGTTTCGATTTGCATTTCTCTAATAATTAGTGCTCTTCAGCAGCTTTTCATGTGCGTCTTGGCCATCTCTGTGTCGTCTTTGAAGAAACGTCTCTTTAGATCTACTGCCCATTTTTGTATTGGGTTTTTTGTTTTTTTTAATATTAAGCTGCATGAGCTGTTTATATATTGGAGATTAAACCTTTGTCCATTGATTCGTTTTCAACGATTTTCGCCCATTCTGAGGGATGCCTTTTTCCATTCCCGTTTTTTTAACAAAAAAGTAAAGAAACAAAAAGAAGAAGAACACTAATGTGCGTAAAATATGGCTTTTGAAACGGTCGTTTTGAAATATGGACGTCCTTTGAATTTTTTGGTCGATATGTGACCCCAGGATTTGTTTTCAGGGCAGGTGTCATTTACCGGCCTGCAATGATTTTGAATATCAACTGACCATTAGCGCTGGGATTAAAGCTGCTGTTGTGTGAAACGGCCACAAGGTGGCAGCAGTTCTCCCTTACCAATTCTGGTTACTAGGGCAACAGAGCCTCAATGGAAGTCATGTTCTGGATTGGAATTTAGAATGGAATGTGCCAGGAGAAAGCCCCTCAAGTTAGTCTCCCTATTTCTTGTTCGTGTTTTTAATTTAATTTTTATTTTTTATTACAGCAAGTTTGATTAAAATGTTTGGCTTGTTGTAGGTGTGGAAGATGTGGTTCTTTTACACATATACAGATGTCGGTTTTTCCTGGGATCCTTTTCCCATGTACGTTATGACAGAATGTTGAGTAGTCTTTTAGTATTCCGTAGGTCTTTGGTGATTATATATGTCACCTGTGTTTGTATAAGTCTGTTAACCCCGATATCGTAATGAAACCAATGCTCAAACCTTTCCATTGGTGAACCATAAGTTTGTTTAATGAATCTCTAATTGCCCTTCTCGGTGGAAATATCTGCCCTGGTATCCATTTTTAGGTAAAACCTATAAGTGATATGATATGATATGTGTCTTTCACTTTCTGACTTACTACAAGTCACGTGATTACCTCTAGACTCATCTACGGTGCTGCAAATGGCATTGTGTCCTTATTTTCCTTGGCTTCTATTCTGTCTTAGCGAGGTCCATTTTCAACAATGTGATTCCCTGAGGGTTGTGGATTAGCTGACCTGGGCAGCCTTACCCTGCCGGCCGGCCCTCCCCAGGTCTGCCTGTTTGAGGTCAATATAAATAGCGCTCCAGGCAGCAATAGCCCCTGAAGCTGTGCCTGCCTTCATATTCTCTGCCCCGTGAGCAGTCTCGGGGCTGTGCTGGTGGGAGGGAGTGAGGGGCCACAGCTTTGTTGGTGGCCCGGTGTGAGTGGGGTTCTGCTGGCCTTTCTGCAGGAGATGCCAGGCTGCCTCCTGTAAAGAGGAGGATGTGTCACCCATACCTTCCGCTGGAATTTCTCTCCGGACAGAGGTGAGGAAGGAAAAATGCAGTGGGGGCCGGGACAAGAGGGGTATCTCAGGCAGGACAATGGAAAGCTTCCGGAAGAGCGCCCGGGGCCAGGACCACCCTGGCTGGCCTGCAGGCACCAAGTTGACCTGCGTGCTGTCGCTGGTGTGGCTCCACGGCCCTTCCTCTAGTCTTTCAAGCCCTTGTACATATTCAGGTGTTTTACCTGGGAAGGGTGGGAACAGTTCAGCAGCAGCTGACCTGGGGCTCAGCTCACCTTTATTCAGAGATGCCTCGGCTCGGTCACCCAGCTTTGCAGTGAGGACGCTCCTTGTGTGGGGTGTGTGTTGATGGCTCTATGGGAGATGATTCCCCACCTCTGACCAATTTCAATATTGTTTACCGTTGGAACAAGTGCCCTGATAGGGTTTTCCTCTGTATAACTGGTGGGTTCAGGTTTTTCTTCTTTTATGGTTCACGTTAGCTTTTATTCCTCTTTTATGTATTTATAGATATAAGCATGGAAATAATACTTTCCTATAAATACATCTGTGTGAAGGGAAGAACTTTTTTCTGTATTATTTTTAAATTTTATTTTTTAAAATTTTGAAATTTAATTTTATTTATTTTTTTATCCAGCAGGTTATTTTTAGTTATGTATTTTATGCATATACATGTATGCAGGTCAATCCCAATCTCCCAAGTCATCCCACCACCACCACCCCATGGCTTCCCACACTTGGTGTCCATACGTTTGTTCTCTACATCTGTGTCTCTATTTCTTCCCTGCAAACCAGTTCCTCTGTAAAATTTCGTAGGTTCCACATATATGCATTAATATACAATATTTGTTTTCCTCTTTCTGACTTACTTCATTCTGTATGACTGTCTCTAGATCCATCGATGTCTCTACAAATGACCCGGTTTCATTCCTTTTTATGGCTGAGTAATATTCCATTTTATACATGTAGCACATCTTTATCCATTCATCTGTGTGTGGGCATTTAGGTTGCTTCCATTACCTGGCCTTTGTAAATAGTGCTGCAATGAACATTGTGGTGAATGTGCCTTTCTGATTTATGGTTTTCTTTGGGTATATGAGCAGAATTGGGATTGCTGGATCAGATGGTAATTCTATTTCTAGTTTTTTTTAGGAAACTCCATAGTGTTCTCCATAGTGAGTGTATCAATTTACATTCCCACCAATAGTGGAAGAGGGATCCTTTTGTCCACACCCTCCCCAGAATTTGTTGTTTGTAGATTTTCTGATGATGCCGATTCTAACAGGTGTGAGGTGATACCTCATTGTAGTTTTGATTTGCATTTCTCTAATAATTAGTGCTGTTGAACAGCTTTTCATGTGCGTCTTGGCCATCTCTGTGTCTTCTTTGAAGAAACGTCTCTTTAGATCTACCCATTTTTGTATTGGGTTGTTTGTTTTTTTAATATTAAGCAGCATGAGCTGTTTATATATATTGGAGATTAAACCTTTGTCCATTGATTCGTTTGCAACTATTTTCGCCCCTTTTGAGGGATGTCTTTTTCCTTTCCCGTTTTTTTAACCAAAAAAGAAAAAAAGAAAAAGAAGTAGAAAACTAATGTGCGTAAAATATGCCTTTTGAAACGGTCGTTTTGAAATATGGACGTCCTTTGAATTTTTTGGTCGATATGTGACCCCAGAATTTGTTTTCAGGGCAGGTGTCATTTACAGGCCTGCAATGATTTTGAATATCAACTGACCATTAGCGCTGGGATTAAAGCTGCTGTTGTGTGAAACGGCCACAAGGTGGCAGCAGTTCTCCCTTACCAATTCTGCTAACTAGGGCAACAGAGCCTCAATGGAAGTCGTGTTCTAGATTGGAATTTAGAATGGAATGTGCCAGGAGTAAACCCCTCAAGTTTGTCTCCCTACTTCTTGTTCGTGTTTTTAATTTAATTTTTATTTTTTATTACAGCAAGTTTGATTACAATGTTTGGCTTGTTGTAGGTGTGGAAGATGTGGTTCTTTTACACATATACAGATGTCGGTTTTTCCTGGGATCCTTTTCCCATGTACCTTATGACAGAATGTTGAGTAGTCTTTTGGTATTCCGTAGGTCTTTGGTGATTATATATGTCACCTGTGTTTGTATAAGTCTGTTAACCCCGATATCGTAATGAAACCAATCCTCACAACTTTCCATTGGTGAACCATAAGTTTGTTTAATGAATGTCTGATTGCCCTTCTCGGAGGAAATATCTGCCCTGGTATCCATTTTTAGGTAACAGCTATAAGTGATATGATATGATATGTGTCTTTCACTTTCTGACTTACTACATGTCACGTGATTACCTCTAGACTCATCTACGGTGCTGCAAATGGCATTGTGTCCTTTTTTTCCTTGCCTTCTATTCTGACTTAGCGAGGTCCCTTTTCAACAATGTGCTTCCCTGCGGGTTGTGGATTAGTTGACGTGGGCAGCCTTATCCTGCCGGCCGGCCCTCCCCAGGTGTGCCTGGTTGAGGTCAATATAAACAGCGCTCCATGCAGCAATAGCCCCTGAAGCTGTGCCTGCCTCCATATTCTCTGCCCCGTGAGCAGTCTCGGGCCTGTGCTGGTGGGAGGGAGTGAGGGGCCACAGCTTTGTTGGTGGCCCGGTGTGAGTGGGGTTCTGCTGGCCTTTCTGAAGGAGTTGCCAGGCTGCCTCCTGTAAGGAGGAGGATGTGTCACGCATACCTTCCGTTGGAATTTCTCTCCGGCCAGAGGTGAGGAAGGAAAAAAGCAGTGGTGGCCGGGACAAGTGGGGTATCTCAGGCAGGACAATGGAAAGCTTCCGGAAGAGCGCCCGGGGCCAGGACCACCCTGGCTGGCCTGCAGGCACCAAGTTTACCTGCGTGCTGTCGCTAGTGTGGCTCCACGGCCCTTCCTCTAGTCTTTCAAGCCCTTGTACATATTCAGGTGATTTACCTGGGAAGGGTGGGAACAGTTCAGCAACAGCTGGCCTGGGGCTCAGCTCACCTTTGTTCAGAGATGCCTCGGCTCGGTACCCTCGCTTTGCAATGAGGAAGCTCCTTGTGTGGGGTGTGGGTTTCTGGCTGTATGGGAGATGATTCCCCACCTCTGAACAATTTCAATATTGTTTACCATTGGAGCAAGTGCCCTGATAGTGATTTTCTCTGTATAACTGGTCGGGTCAGGTTTTTCTTCGTTTATGGTTCAAGTTAGCTTTTATTCCTCTTTTATGTATTTATAGGTATAAGCATGGAAATAATTCATTCCTATAAATACATCTGTGTGAAGGGAAGAACTTTTTTCTGTTTTATTTTTAAATTTTATTTTTTATAATTTTGAAATTTAATTTTATTTACTTTTTTATACAGCGGGTTATTATTAGTTATTTGTTTTATGCATATACATATATACAGGTCAATCTCAATCTCACAACTCATCCCACCACCACCACCCCATGGCTTCCCACACTTGGTGTCCATACGTTTGTTCTCTACCTCTGTGTCTCTATTTCTTCCCTGCAAACCAGTTCATCTGTACAATTTTTTAGGTTCCACATATATGCATTAATATACAATATTTGTTTTCCTCTTTCTGACTTACTTCATTCTGTATGACAGTCTCTAGATCCATCCATGGAAAGAAACAAAAAGAAGCGGAACACTAATGTGCGTAAAATATGGCTTTTGAAACGGTCGTTTTGAAATATGGACGTCCTTTGAATTTTTTGGTCGATATGTGACCCCAGAATTTGTTTTCAGGGCAGGTGTCATTTACAGGCCTGCAATGATTTTGAATATCAACTGACCATTAGCGCTGGGATTAAAGCTGCTGTTGTGTGAAACGGCCACAAGGTGGCAGCAGTTCTCCCTTACCAATTCTGGTTACTAGGGCAACAGAGCCTCAATGGAAGTCGTGTTCTGGATTGGAATTTAGAATGGAATGTGCCAGGAGAAAGCCCCTCATGTTTGTCTCCCTACTTCTTGTTCATGTTTTCAATTTAATTTTTATTTTTTATTACAGCAAGTTTGATTACAATGTTTGGCTTGTTGGAGGTGTGGAAGATGTGGTTCTTTTACACATATACAGATGTCTGTTTTTCCTGGGATCCTTTTCCCATGTACGTTATGACAGAATGTTGAGTAGTCTTTTGGTATTCCATAGGTCTTTGGTGATTATATATGTCACCTGTGTTTGTATAAGTCTGTTAACCCCGATATCGTAATGAAACCAATCCTCACACCTTTCCATTGGTGAACCATAAGTTTGTTTAATGAATCTCTGATTGCCCTTCTCGGTGGAAATATCTGCCCTGGTATCCATTTTTAGGTAACACCTATAAGTGATATGATATGATATGTGTCTTTCACTTTCTGACTTACTACAAGTCATGTGATTACCTCTAGACTCATCTATGGTGGTGCAAATGGCATTGTGTTCTCTTTTTCCTTGGCTTCTCTTCTGCCTTAGTGTGGTCCATTTTCAACAATGTGATTCCCTGAGTGTTGTGGATTAGCTGACCTGGGCAGCCTTACTCTACCGCCCGGCCCTCCCCATTTGTGCCTGGTTGAGGTCAATATAAACAGCGCTCCAGGCAGCAATAGCCCCTGAAGCTGTGCCTGACTCCATATTCTCTGCCCCGTCAGCAGTTTCGGGGCTGTGCTGGTGGGAGGGAATGAGGGGCCACAGCTTTGTTGGTGGCCCGGTGTGAGTGGGGTACTGCTGGCCTTTCTGCAGGAGTTGCCAGGCTGCCACCTGTAAAGAAGAGGATGTGTCACCCATACGTTCCGCTGGAGTCTCTCTCCGGACAGAGGTGAGGAAGGAAAAACGCAGTGGGGGCCGGGACAGGTGGGGTATCTCAGGCAGGACAATGGAAAGCTTCCGGAAGAGCGCCCGGGGGCAGGACCACCCTGGCTGGCCTGCAGGCACCAAGTTGGCCTGCGTGCTGTTGCTGGTGTGGCTCCACAGCCCTTCCTCTAGTCTTTCAAGCCCTTGTACATATTCAGGTGTTTTACCTGGGAAGGGTGGGAACAGTTCAGCAGCAGCTGGCCTTGGGCTCAGCTCACCTTTTTTCAGAGATGCCTTGGCTCGGTCCCCCAGCTTTGCAATGAGGACGCTCCTTGTGTGGGGTGTGGGTTGCTGGCTGTATGGGGATGATTCCCACCTCTGACCAATTTCAGAATTGTTTGCCGCTGGAGCAAGTGCCCAGATAGGGTTTTCCTCTGTATAACTGGTGGGTTCAGGTTTTTTTCCTTTTATGGTTCCAGTTAGATTTTATTCCTCTTTTATATATTTATAGATATAAGCATGGAAATAATTCATTCCTATAAATACATCTGTGTGAAGGGAAGAACTTTTATCTGTTTTATATTTAAATTTTATTTTTTAAGATTTTGAAATTTAATTTTATTTACTTTTATATACAGCAGGTTATTATAGTTATGTATTTTATGCATATACATGTATACAGGTCAATCTCAAACTCCCAACTCATCCCACCACCACCACCCCATGGCTTCCCACACTTGGTGTCCATACGTTTGTTCTCTACCTCTGTGTCTCTATTTCTTCCCTGCAAACCAGTTCATCTGTACCATTTTTTAGGTTCCACATATATGCATTAATATACAATATTTGTTTTCCTCTTTCTGACCTACTTCATTCTGTATGACTGTCTCTAGATCCATCGATGTCTCTACAAATGACCCAGTTTCATTCCTTTTTATGGTTGAGTAATATTCCATTTTATACATGTACCACATCTGTATCCATTCATCTGTGTGAGGGCATTTAGGTTGCTTCCATTACCTGGCCTTTGTAAATAGTGCTGCAATGAACATTGTGGTGAATGTGCCTTTTTGATTTATGGTTTTCTCTGGGTCTATTCCCAGAAGTGGGATTGCAGGATCAGATGGTAATTCTATTTCTAGTTTTTTTAAGGAAACTCCATAGTGTTCTCCATAGTGACTGTATCAATTTACATTCCCGCCAATAGTGGAAGAGGGATCCTTTTGTCCACACCCTCCCCAGAATTTGTTGTTTGTAGATTTTCTGATGATGCCGATTCTAACAGGTGTGAGGTGATACCTCATTGTAGTTTCGATTTGCATTTCTCTAATAATTAGTGCTCTTCAGCAGCTTTTCATGTGCGTCTTGGCCATCTCTGTGTCGTCTTTGAAGAAACGTCTCTTTAGATCTACTGCCCATTTTTGTATTGGGTTTTTTGTTTTTTTTAATATTAAGCTGCATGAGCTGTTTATATATTGGAGATTAAACCTTTGTCCATTGATTCGTTTTCAACGATTTTCGCCCATTCTGAGGGATGCCTTTTTCCATTCCCGTTTTTTTAACAAAAAAGTAAAGAAACAAAAAGAAGAAGAACACTAATGTGCGTAAAATATGGCTTTTGAAACGGTCGTTTTGAAATATGGACGTCCTTTGAATTTTTTGGTCGATATGTGACCCCAGGATTTGTTTTCAGGGCAGGTGTCATTTACCGGCCTGCAATGATTTTGAATATCAACTGACCATTAGCGCTGGGATTAAAGCTGCTGTTGTGTGAAACGGCCACAAGGTGGCAGCAGTTCTCCCTTACCAATTCTGGTTACTAGGGCAACAGAGCCTCAATGGAAGTCGTGTTCTGGATTGGAATTTAGAATGGAATGTGCCAGGAGAAAGCCCCTCAAGTTAGTCTCCCTATTTCTTGTTCGTGTTTTTAATTTAATTTTTATTTTTTATTACAGCAAGTTTGATTAAAATGTTTGGCTTGTTGTAGGTGTGGAAGATGTGGTTCTTTTACACATATACAGATGTCGGTTTTTCCTGGGATCCTTTTCCCATGTACGTTATGACAGAATGTTGAGTAGTCTTTTAGTATTCCGTAGGTCTTTGGTGATTATATATGTCACCTGTGTTTGTATAAGTCTGTTAACCCCGATATCGTAATGAAACCAATGCTCAAACCTTTCCATTGGTGAACCATAAGTTTGTTTAATGAATCTCTAATTGCCCTTCTCGGTGGAAATATCTGCCCTGGTATCCATTTTTAGGTAAAACCTATAAGTGATATGATATGATATGTGTCTTTCACTTTCTGACTTACTACAAGTCACGTGATTACCTCTAGACTCATCTACGGTGCTGCAAATGGCATTGTGTCCTTATTTTCCTTGGCTTCTATTCTGTCTTAGCGAGGTCCATTTTCAACAATGTGATTCCCTGAGGGTTGTGGATTAGCTGACCTGGGCAGCCTTACCCTGCCGGCCGGCCCTCCCCAGGTCTGCCTGTTTGAGGTCAATATAAATAGCGCTCCAGGCAGCAATAGCCCCTGAAGCTGTGCCTGCCTTCATATTCTCTGCCCCGTGAGCAGTCTCGGGGCTGTGCTGGTGGGAGGGAGTGAGGGGCCACAGCTTTGTTGGTGGCCCGGTGTGAGTGGGGTTCTGCTGGCCTTTCTGCAGGAGATGCCAGGCTGCCTCCTGTAAAGAGGAGGATGTGTCACCCATACCTTCCGCTGGAATTTCTCTCCGGACAGAGGTGAGGAAGGAAAAATGCAGTGGGGGCCGGGACAAGAGGGGTATCTCAGGCAGGACAATGGAAAGCTTCCGGAAGAGCGCCCGGGGCCAGGACCACCCTGGCTGGCCTGCAGGCACCAAGTTGACCTGCGTGCTGTCGCTGGTGTGGCTCCACGGCCCTTCCTCTAGTCTTTCAAGCCCTTGTACATATTCAGGTGTTTTACCTGGGAAGGGTGGGAACAGTTCAGCAGCAGCTGACCTGGGGCTCAGCTCACCTTTATTCAGAGATGCCTCGGCTCGGTCACCCAGCTTTGCAGTGAGGACGCTCCTTGTGTGGGGTGTGTGTTGATGGCTCTATGGGAGATGATTCCCCACCTCTGACCAATTTCAATATTGTTTACCGTTGGAACAAGTGCCCTGATAGGGTTTTCCTCTGTATAACTGGTGGGTTCAGGTTTTTCTTCTTTTATGGTTCACGTTAGCTTTTATTCCTCTTTTATGTATTTATAGATATAAGCATGGAAATAATACTTTCCTATAAATACATCTGTGTGAAGGGAAGAACTTTTTTCTGTATTATTTTTAAATTTTATTTTTTAAAATTTTGAAATTTAATTTTATTTATTTTTTTATCCAGCAGGTTATTTTTAGTTATGTATTTTATGCATATACATGTATGCAGGTCAATCCCAATCTCCCAAGTCATCCCACCACCACCACCCCATGGCTTCCCACACTTGGTGTCCATACGTTTGTTCTCTACATCTGTGTCTCTATTTCTTCCCTGCAAACCAGTTCCTCTGTAAAATTTCGTAGGTTCCACATATATGCATTAATATACAATATTTGTTTTCCTCTTTCTGACTTACTTCATTCTGTATGACTGTCTCTAGATCCATCGATGTCTCTACAAATGACCCGGTTTCATTCCTTTTTATGGCTGAGTAATATTCCATTTTATACATGTAGCACATCTTTATCCATTCATCTGTGTGTGGGCATTTAGGTTGCTTCCATTACCTGGCCTTTGTAAATAGTGCTGCAATGAACATTGTGGTGAATGTGCCTTTCTGATTTATGGTTTTCTTTGGGTATATGAGCAGAATTGGGATTGCTGGATCAGATGGTAATTCTATTTCTAGATTTTTTTAGGAAACTCCATAGTGTTCTCCATAGTGAGTGTATCAATTTACATTCCCACCAATAGTGGAAGAGGGATCCTTTTGTCCACACCATCCCCAGAATTTGTTGTTTGTAGATTTTCTGATGATGCCGATTCTAACAGGTGTGAGGTGATACCTCATTGTAGTTTTGATTTGCATTTCTCTAATAATTAGTGCTGTTGAACAGCTTTTCATGTGCGTCTTGGCCATCTCTGTGTCTTCTTTGAAGAAACGTCTCTTTAGATCTACCCATTTTTGTATTGGGTTGTTTGTTTTTTTAATATTAAGCAGCATGAGCTGTTTATATATATTGGAGATTAAACCTTTGTCCATTGATTCGTTTGCAACTATTTTCGCCCCTTTTGAGGGATGTCTTTTTCCTTTCCCGTTTTTTTAACCAAAAAAGAAAAAAAGAAAAAGAAGTAGAAAACTAATGTGCGTAAAATATGCCTTTTGAAACGGTCGTTTTGAAATATGGACGTCCTTTGAATTTTTTGGTCGATATGTGACCCCAGAATTTGTTTTCAGGGCAGGTGTCATTTACAGGCCTGCAATGATTTTGAATATCAACTGACCATTAGCGCTGGGATTAAAGCTGCTGTTGTGTGAAACGGCCACAAGGTGGCAGCAGTTCTCCCTTACCAATTCTGCTAACTAGGGCAACAGAGCCTCAATGGAAGTCGTGTTCTAGATTGGAATTTAGAATGGAATGTGCCAGGAGTAAACCCCTCAAGTTTGTCTCCCTACTTCTTGTTCGTGTTTTTAATTTAATTTTTATTTTTTATTACAGCAAGTTTGATTACAATGTTTGGCTTGTTGTAGGTGTGGAAGATGTGGTTCTTTTACACATATACAGATGTCGGTTTTTCCTGGGATCCTTTTCCCATGTACCTTATGACAGAATGTTGAGTAGTCTTTTGGTATTCCGTAGGTCTTTGGTGATTATATATGTCACCTGTGTTTGTATAAGTCTGTTAACCCCGATATCGTAATGAAACCAATCCTCACAACTTTCCATTGGTGAACCATAAGTTTGTTTAATGAATGTCTGATTGCCCTTCTCGGAGGAAATATCTGCCCTGGTATCCATTTTTAGGTAACAGCTATAAGTGATATGATATGATATGTGTCTTTCACTTTCTGACTTACTACATGTCACGTGATTACCTCTAGACTCATCTACGGTGCTGCAAATGGCATTGTGTCCTTTTTTTCCTTGCCTTCTATTCTGACTTAGCGAGGTCCCTTTTCAACAATGTGCTTCCCTGCGGGTTGTGGATTAGTTGACGTGGGCAGCCTTATCCTGCCGGCCGGCCCTCCCCAGGTGTGCCTGGTTGAGGTCAATATAAACAGCGCTCCATGCAGCAATAGCCCCTGAAGCTGTGCCTGCCTCCATATTCTCTGCCCCGTGAGCAGTCTCGGGCCTGTGCTGGTGGGAGGGAGTGAGGGGCCACAGCTTTGTTGGTGGCCCGGTGTGAGTGGGGTTCTGCTGGCCTTTCTGAAGGAGTTGCCAGGCTGCCTCCTGTAAGGAGGAGGATGTGTCACGCATACCTTCCGTTGGAATTTCTCTCCGGCCAGAGGTGAGGAAGGAAAAAAGCAGTGGTGGCCGGGACAAGTGGGGTATCTCAGGCAGGACAATGGAAAGCTTCCGGAAGAGCGCCCGGGGCCAGGACCACCCTGGCTGGCCTGCAGGCACCAAGTTTACCTGCGTGCTGTCGCTAGTGTGGCTCCACGGCCCTTCCTCTAGTCTTTCAAGCCCTTGTACATATTCAGGTGATTTACCTGGGAAGGGTGGGAACAGTTCAGCAACAGCTGGCCTGGGGCTCAGCTCACCTTTGTTCAGAGATGCCTCGGCTCGGTACCCTCGCTTTGCAATGAGGAAGCTCCTTGTGTGGGGTGTGGGTTTCTGGCTGTATGGGAGATGATTCCCCACCTCTGAACAATTTCAATATTGTTTACCATTGGAGCAAGTGCCCTGATAGTGATTTTCTCTGTATAACTGGTCGGGTCAGGTTTTTCTTCGTTTATGGTTCAAGTTAGCTTTTATTCCTCTTTTATGTATTTATAGGTATAAGCATGGAAATAATTCATTCCTATAAATACATCTGTGTGAAGGGAAGAACTTTTTTCTGTTTTATTTTTAAATTTTATTTTTTATAATTTTGAAATTTAATTTTATTTACTTTTTTATACAGCGGGTTATTATTAGTTATTTGTTTTATGCATATACATATATACAGGTCAATCTCAATCTCACAACTCATCCCACCACCACCACCCCATGGCTTCCCACACTTGGTGTCCATACGTTTGTTCTCTACCTCTGTGTCTCTATTTCTTCCCTGCAAACCAGTTCATCTGTACAATTTTTTAGGTTCCACATATATGCATTAATATACAATATTTGTTTTCCTCTTTCTGACTTACTTCATTCTGTATGACAGTCTCTAGATCCATCCATGGAAAGAAACAAAAAGAAGCGGAACACTAATGTGCGTAAAATATGGCTTTTGAAACGGTCGTTTTGAAATATGGACGTCCTTTGAATTTTTTGGTCGATATGTGACCCCAGAATTTGTTTTCAGGGCAGGTGTCATTTACAGGCCTGCAATGATTTTGAATATCAACTGACCATTAGCGCTGGGATTAAAGCTGCTGTTGTGTGAAACGGCCACAAGGTGGCAGCAGTTCTCCCTTACCAATTCTGGTTACTAGGGCAACAGAGCCTCAATGGAAGTCGTGTTGTAGATTGGAATTTAGAATGGAATGTGCCAGGAGAAAGCCCCTCATGTTTGTCTCCCTACTTCTTGTTCATGTTTTCAATTTAATTTTTATTTTTTATTACAGCAAGTTTGATTACAATGTTTGGCTTGTTGGAGGTGTGGAAGATGTGGTTCTTTTACACATATACAGATGTCTGTTTTTCCTGGGATCCTTTTCCCATGTACGTTATGACAGAATGTTGAGTAGTCTTTTGGTATTCCATAGGTCTTTGGTGATTATATATGTCACCTGTGTTTGTATAAGTCTGTTAACCCCGATATCGTAATGAAACCAATCCTCACACCTTTCCATTGGTGAACCATAAGTTTGTTTAATGAATCTCTGATTGCCCTTCTCGGTGGAAATATATGCCCTGGTATCCATTTTTAGGTAACACCTATAAGTGATATGATATGATATGTGTCTTTCACTTTCTGACTTACTACAAGTCATGTGATTACCTCTAGACTCATCTACGGTGGTGCAAATGGCATTGTGTTCTCTTTTTCCTTGGCTTCTCTTCTGCCTTAGTGTGGTCCATTTTCAACAATGTGATTCCCTGAGTGTTGTGGATTAGCTGACCTGGGCAGCCTTACTCTACCGCCCGGCCCTCCCCATTTGTGCCTGGTTGAGGTCAATATAAACAGCGCTCCAGGCAGCAATAGCCCCTGAAGCTGTGCCTGACTCCATATTCTCTGCCCCGTCAGCAGTTTCGGGGCTGTGCTGGTGGGAGGGAATGAGGGGCCACAGCTTTGTTGGTGGCCCGGTGTGAGTGGGGTACTGCTGGCCTTTCTGCAGGAGTTGCCAGGCTGCCACCTGTAAAGAAGAGGATGTGTCACCCATACGTTCCGCTGGAGTCTCTCTCCGGACAGAGGTGAGGAAGGAAAAACGCAGTGGGGGCCGGGACAGGTGGGGTATCTCAGGCAGGACAATGGAAAGCTTCCGGAAGAGCGCCCGGGGGCAGGACCACCCTGGCTGGCCTGCAGGCACCAAGTTGGCCTGCGTGCTGTTGCTGGTGTGGCTCCACAGCCCTTCCTCTAGTCTTTCAAGCCCTTGTACATATTCAGGTGTTTTACCTGGGAAGGGTGGGAACAGTTCAGCAGCAGCTGGCCTTGGGCTCAGCTCACCTTTTTTCAGAGATGCCTTGGCTCGGTCCCCCAGCTTTGCAATGAGGACGCTCCTTGTGTGGGGTGTGGGTTGCTGGCTGTATGGGGATGATTCCCACCTCTGACCAATTTCAGAATTGTTTGCCGCTGGAGCAAGTGCCCAGATAGGGTTTTCCTCTATATAACTGGTGGGTTCAGGTTTTTTTCCTTTTATGGTTCCAGTTAGATTTTATTCCTCTTTTATATATTTATAGATATAAGCATGGAAATAATTCATTCCTATAAATACATCTGTGTGAAGGGAAGAACTTTTTTCTGTTTTATATTTAAATTTTATTTTTTAAGATTTTGAAATTTAATTTTATTTACTTTTATATACAGCAGGTTATTATAGTTATGTATTTTATGCATATACATGTATACAGGTCAATCTCAAACTCCCAACTCATCCCACCACCACCACCCCATGGCTTCCCACACTTGGTGTCCATACGTTTGTTCTCTACCTCTGTGTCTCTATTTCTTCCCTGCAAACCAGTTCATCTGTACCATTTTTTAGGTTCCACATATATGCATTAATATACAATATTTGTTTTCCTCTTTCTGACCTACTTCATTCTGTATGACTGTCTCTTGATCCATCGATGTCTCTACAAATGACCCAGTTTCATTCCTTTTTATGGTTGAGTAATATTCCATTTTATACATGTACCACATCTGTATCCATTCATCTGTGTGAGGGCATTTAGGTTGCTTCCATTACCTGGCCTTTGTAAATAGTGCTGCAATGAACATTGTGGTGAATGTGCCTTTTTGATTTATGGTTTTCTCTGGGTCTATTCCCAGAAGTGGGATTGCAGGATCAGATGGTAATTCTATTTCTAGTTTTTTTAAGGAAACTCCATAGTGTTCTCCATAGTGACTGTATCAATTTACATTCCCGCCAATAGTGGAAGAGGGATCCTTTTGTCCACACCCTCCCCAGAATTTGTTGTTTGTAGATTTTCTGATGATGCCGATTCTAACAGGTGTGAGGTGATACCTCATTGTAGTTTCGATTTGCATTTCTCTAATAATTAGTGCTCTTCAGCAGCTTTTCATGTGCGTCTTGGCCATCTCTGTGTCGTCTTTGAAGAAACGTCTCTTTAGATCTACTGCCCATTTTTGTATTGGGTTTTTTGTTTTTTTTAATATTAAGCTGCATGAGCTGTTTATATATTGGAGATTAAACCTTTGTCCATTGATTCATTTTCAACGATTTTCGCCCATTCTGAGGGATGCCTTTTTCCATTCCCGTTTTTTTAACAAAAAAGTAAAGAAACAAAAAGAAGAAGAACACTAATGTGCGTAAAATATGGCTTTTGAAACGGTCGTTTTGAAATATGGACGTCCTTTGAATTTTTTGGTCGATATGTGACCCCAGGATTTGTTTTCAGGGCAGGTGTCATTTACCGGCCTGCAATGATTTTGAATATCAACTGACCATTAGCGCTGGGATTAAAGCTGCTGTTGTGTGAAACGGCCACAAGGTGGCAGCAGTTCTCCCTTACCAATTCTGGTTACTAGGGCAACAGAGCCTCAATGGAAGTCGTGTTCTGGATTGGAATTTAGAATGGAATGTGCCAGGAGAAAGCCCCTCAAGTTAGTCTCCCTATTTCTTGTTCGTGTTTTTAATTTAATTTTTATTTTTTATTACAGCAAGTTTGATTAAAATGTTTGGCTTGTTGTAGGTGTGGAAGATGTGGTTCTTTTACACATATACAGATGTCGGTTTTTCCTGGGATCCTTTTCCCATGTACGTTATGACAGAATGTTGAGTAGTCTTTTAGTATTCCGTAGGTCTTTGGTGATTATATATGTCACCTGTGTTTGTATAAGTCTGTTAACCCCGATATCGTAATGAAACCAATGCTCAAACCTTTCCATTGGTGAACCATAAGTTTGTTTAATGAATCTCTAATTGCCCTTCTCGGTGGAAATATCTGCCCTGGTATCCATTTTTAGGTAAAACCTATAAGTGATATGATATGATATGTGTCTTTCACTTTCTGACTTACTACAAGTCACGTGATTACCTCTAGACTCATCTACGGTGCTGCAAATGGCATTGTGTCCTTATTTTCCTTGGCTTCTATTCTGTCTTATCGAGGTCCATTTTCAACAATGTGATTCCCTGAGGGTTGTGGATTAGCTGACCTGGGCAGCCTTACCCTGCCGGCCGGCCCTCCCCAGGTCTGCCTGTTTGAGGTCAATATAAATAGCGCTCCAGGCAGCAATAGCCCCTGAAGCTGTGCCTGCCTTCATATTCTCTGCCCCGTGAGCAGTCTCGGGGCTGTGCTGGTGGGAGGGAGTGAGGGGCCACAGCTTTGTTGGTGGCCCGGTGTGAGTGGGGTTCTGCTGGCCTTTCTGCAGGAGATGCCAGGCTGCCTCCTGTAAAGAGGAGGATGTGTCACCCATACCTTCCGCTGGAATTTCTCTCCGGACAGAGGTGAGGAAGGAAAAATGCAGTGGGGGCCGGGACAAGAGGGGTATCTCAGGCAGGACAATGGAAAGCTTCCGGAAGAGCGCCCGGGGCCAGGACCACCCTGGCTGGCCTGCAGGCACCAAGTTGACCTGCGTGCTGTCGCTGGTGTGGCTCCACGGCCCTTCCTCTAGTCTTTCAAGCCCTTGTACATATTCAGGTGTTTTACCTGGGAAGGGTGGGAACAGTTCAGCAGCAGCTGACCTGGGGCTCAGCTCACCTTTATTCAGAGATGCCTCGGCTCGGTCACCCAGCTTTGCAGTGAGGACGCTCCTTGTGTGGGGTGTGTGTTGATGGCTCTATGGGAGATGATTCCCCACCTCTGACCAATTTCAATATTGTTTACCGTTGGAACAAGTGCCCTGATAGGGTTTTCCTCTGTATAACTGGTGGGTTCAGGTTTTTCTTCTTTTATGGTTCACGTTAGCTTTTATTCCTCTTTTATGTATTTATAGATATAAGCATGGAAATAATACTTTCCTATAAATACATCTGTGTGAAGGGAAGAACTTTTTTCTGTATTATTTTTAAATTTTATTTTTTAAAATTTTGAAATTTAATTTTATTTATTTTTTTATCCAGCAGGTTATTATTAGTTATGTATTTTATGCATATACATGTATGCAGGTCAATCCCAATCTCCCAAGTCATCCCACCACCACCACCCCATGGCTTCCCACACTTGGTGTCCATACGTTTGTTCTCTACATCTGTGTCTCTATTTCTTCCCTGCAAACCAGTTCCTCTGTAAAATTTCGTAGGTTCCACATATATGCATTAATATACAATATTTGTTTTCCTCTTTCTGACTTACTTCATTCTGTATGACTGTCTCTAGATCCATCGATGTCTCTACAAATGACCCGGTTTCATTCCTTTTTATGGCTGAGTAATATTCCATTTTATACATGTAGCACATCTTTATCCATTCATCTGTGTGTGGGCATTTAGGTTGCTTCCATTACCTGGCCTTTGTAAATAGTGCTGCAATGAACATTGTGGTGAATGTGCCTTTCTGATTTATGGTTTTCTTTGGGTATATGAGCAGAATTGGGATTGCTGGATCAGATGGTAATTCTATTTCTAGTTTTTTTTAGGAAACTCCATAGTGTTCTCCATAGTGAGTGTATCAATTTACATTCCCACCAATAGTGGAAGAGGGCTCCTTTTGTCCACACCATCCCCAGAATTTGTTGTTTGTAGATTTTCTGATGATGCCGATTCTAACAGGTGTGAGGTGATACCTCATTGTAGTTTTGATTTGCATTTCTCTAATAATTAGTGCTGTTGAACAGCTTTTCATGTGCGTCTTGGCCATCTCTGTGTCTTCTTTGAAGAAACGTCTCTTTAGATCTGCCCATTTTTGTATTGGGTTGTTTGTTTTTTTAATATTAAGCAGCATGAGCTGTTTATATATATTGGAGATTAAACCTTTGTCCATTGATTCGTTTGCAACTATTTTCGCCCCTTTTGAGGGATGTCTTTTTCCTTTCCCGTTTTTTTAACCAAAAAAGAAAAAAAGAAAAAGAAGTAGAAAACTAATGTGCGTAAAATATGCCTTTTGAAACGGTCGTTTTGATATATGGACGTCCTTTGAATTTTTTGGTCGATATGTGACCCCAGAATTTGTTTTCAGGGCAGGTGTCATTTACAGGCCTGCAATGATTTTGAATATCAACTGACCATTAGCGCTGGGATTAAAGCTGCTGTTGTGTGAAACGGCCACAAGGTGGCAGCAGTTCTCCCTTACCAATTCTGCTAACTAGGGCAACAGAGCCTCAATGGAAGTCGTGTTCTAGATTGGAATTTAGAATGGAATGTGCCAGGAGTAAACCCCTCAAGGTTGTCTCCCTACTTCTTGTTCGTGTTTTTAATTTAATTTTTATTTTTTATTACAGCAAGTTTGATTACAATGTTTGGCTTGTTGGAGGTGTGGAAGATGTGGTTCTTTTACACATATACAGATGTCTGTTTTTCCTGGGATCCTTTTCCCATGTACGTTATGACAGAATGTTGAGTAGTCTTTTGGTATTCCGTAGGTCTTTGGTGATTATATATGTCACCTGTGTTTGTATAAGTCTGTTAACCCCGATATCGTAATGAAACCAATCCTCACACATTTCCATTGGTGAACCATAAGTTTGTTTAATGAATCTCTGATTGCCCTTCTCGGTGGAAATATCTGCCCTGGTATCCATTTTTAGGTAACACCTATAAGTGATATGATATGATATGTGTCTTTCACTTTCTGACTTACTACAAGTCATGTGATTACCTCTAGACTCATCTACGGTGGTGCAAATGGCATTGTGTTCTCTTTTTCCTTGGCTTCTCTTCTGCCTTAGTGTGGTCCATTTTCAACAATGTGATTCCCTGAGTGTTGTGGATTAGCTGACCTGGGCAGCCTTACTCTACCGCCCGGCCCTCCCCATTTGTGCCTGGTTGAGGTCAATATAAACAGCGCTCCAGGCAGCAATAGCCCCTGAAGCTGTGCCTGACTCCATATTCTCTGCCCCGTCAGCAGTTTCGGGGCTGTGCTGGTGGGAGGGAATGAGGGGCCACAGCTTTGTTGGTGGCCCGGTGTGAGTGGGGTACTGCTGGCCTTTCTGCAGGAGTTGCCAGGCTGCCACCTGTAAAGAAGAGGATGTGTCACCCATACGTTCCGCTGGAGTCTCTCTCCGGACAGAGGTGAGGAAGGAAAAACGCAGTGGGGGCCGGGACAGGTGGGGTATCTCAGGCAGGACAATGGAAAGCTTCCAGAATAGCGCCCGGGGGAAGGACCACCCTGGCTGGCCTGCAGGCACCAAGTTGGCCTGCGTGCTGTTGCTGGTGTGGCTCCACAGCCCTTCCTCTAGTCTTTCAAGCCCTTGTACATATTCAGGTGTTTTACCTGGGAAGGGTGGGAACAGTTCAGCAGCAGCTGGCCTTGGGCTCAGCTCACCTTTTTTCAGAGATGCCTTGGCTCGGTCCCCCAGCTTTGCAATGAGGACGCTCCTTGTGTGGGGTGTGGGTTGCTGGCTGTATGGGGATGATTCCCACCTCTGACCAATTTCAGAATTGTTTGCCGCTGGAGCAAGTGCCCAGATAGGGTTTTCCTCTGTATAACTGGTGGGTTCAGGTTTTTTTCCTTTTATGGTTCCAGTTAGATTTTATTCCTCTTTTATATATTTATAGATATAAGCATGGAAATAATTCATTCCTATAAATACATCTGTGTGAAGGGAAGAACTTTTTTCTGTTTTATATTTAAATTTTATTTTTTAAGATTTTGAAATTTAATTTTATTTACTTTTATATACAGCAGGTTATTATAGTTATGTATTTTATGCCTATACATGTATACAGGTCAATCTCAAACTCCCAACTCATCCCACCACCACCACCCCATGGCTTCCCACACTTGGTGTCCATACGTTTGTTCTCTACCTCTGTGTCTCTATTTCTTCCCTGCAAACCAGTTCATCTGTACCATTTTTTAGGTTCCACATATATGCATTAATATACAATATTTGTTTTCCTCTTTCTGACCTACTTCATTCTGTATGACTGTCTCTTGATCCATCGATGTCTCTACAAATGACCCAGTTTCATTCCTTTTTATGGTTGAGTAATATTCCATTTTATACATGTACCACATCTGTATCCATTCATCTGTGTGAGGGCATTTAGGTTGCTTCCATTACCTGGCCTTTGTAAATAGTGCTGCAATGAACATTGTGGTGAATGTGCCTTTTTGATTTATGGTTTTCTCTGGGTCTATTCCCAGAAGTGGGATTGCAGGATCAGATGGTAATTCTATTTCTAGTTTTTTTAAGGAAACTCCATAGTGTTCTCCATAGTGACTGTATCAATTTACATTCCCGCCAATAGTGGAAGAGGGATCCTTTTGTCCACACCCTCCCCAGAATTTGTTGTTTGTAGATTTTCTGATGATGCCGATTCTAACAGGTGTGAGGTGATACCTCATTGTAGTTTCGATTTGCATTTCTCTAATAATTAGTGCTCTTCAGCAGCTTTTCATGTGCGTCTTGGCCATCTCTGTGTCGTCTTTGAAGAAACGTCTCTTTAGATCTACTGCCCATTTTTGTATTGGGTTTTTTGTTTTTTTTAATATTAAGCTGCATGAGCTGTTTATATATTGGAGATTAAACCTTTGTCCATTGATTCGTTTTCAACGATTTTCGCCCATTCTGAGGGATGCCTTTTTCCATTCCCGTTTTTTTAACAAAAAAGTAAAGAAACAAAAAGAAGAAGAACACTAATGTGCGTAAAATATGGCTTTTGAAACGGTCGTTTTGAAATATGGACGTCCTTTGAATTTTTTGGTCGATATGTGACCCCAGGATTTGTTTTCAGGGCAGGTGTCATTTACCGGCCTGCAATGATTTTGAATATCAACTGACCATTAGCGCTGGGATTAAAGCTGCTGTTGTGTGAAACGGCCACAAGGTGGCAGCAGTTCTCCCTTACCAATTCTGGTTACTAGGGCAACAGAGCCTCAATGGAAGTCGTGTTCTAGACTGGAATTTAGAATGGAATGTGCCAGGAGAAAGCCCCTCAAGTTAGTCTCCCTACTTCTTGTTCGTGTTTTTAATTTAATTTTTATTTTTTATTACAGCAAGTTTGATTACAATGTTTGGCTTGTTGTAGGTGTGGAAGATGTGGTTCTTTTACACATATAGAGATGTCGGTTTTTCCTGGGGTCCTTTTCCCATGCACGTTATGACAGAATGTTGAGTAGTCTTTTGGTATTCCGTAGGTCTTTGGTGATTATATATGTCACCTGTGTTTGTATAAGTCTGTTAACCCCGATATCGTAATGAAACCAATGCTCAAACCTTTCCATTGGTGAACCATAAGTTTGTTTAATGAATCTCTAATTGCCCTTCTCGGTGGAAATATCTGCCCTGGTATCCATTTTTAGGTAAAACCTATAAGTGATATGATATGATATGTGTCTTTCACTTTCTGACTTACTACAAGTCACGTGATTACCTCTAGACTCATCTACGGTGCTGCAAATGGCATTGTGTCCTTATTTTCCTTGGCTTCTATTCTGTCTTAGCGAGGTCCATTTTCAACAATGTGATTCCCTGAGGGTTGTGGATTAGCTGACCTGGGCAGCCTTACCCTGCCGGCCGGCCCTCCCCAGGTCTGCCTGTTTGAGGTCAATATAAATAGCGCTCCAGGCAGCAATAGCCCCTGAAGCTGTGCCTGCCTCCATATTCTCTGCCCCGTGAGCAGTCTCGGGGCTGTGCTGGTGGGAGAGAGTGAGGGGCCACAGCTTTGTTGGTGGCCCGGTGTGAGTGGGGTTCTGCTGGCCTTTCTGCAGGAGATGCCAGGCTGCCTCCTGTAAAGAGGAGGATGTGTCACCCATACCTTCCGCTGGAATTTCTCTCCGGACAGAGGTGAGGAAGGAAAAATGCAGTGGGGGCCGGGACAAGAGGGGTATCTCAGGCAGGACAATGGAAAGCTTCCGGAAGAGCGCCCGGGGCCAGGACCACACTCCTGGCCTGCAGGCACCAAGTTGACCTGCGTGCTGTCGCTGGTGTGGCTCCACGGCCCTTCCTCTAGTCTTTCAAGCCCTTGTACATATTCAGGTGTTTTACCTGGGAAGGGTGGGAACAGTTCAGCAGCAGCTGACCTGGGGCTCAGCTCACCTTTATTCAGAGATGCCTCGGCTCGGTCACCCAGCTTTGCAGTGAGGACGCTCCTTGTGTGGGGTGTGTGTTGATGGCTCTATGGGAGATGATTCCCCACCTCTGACCAATTTCAATATTGTTTACCGTTGGAACAAGTGCCCTGATAGGGTTTTCCTCTGTATAACTGGTGGGTTCAGGTTTTTCTTCTTTTATGGTTCACGTTAGCTTTTATTCCTCTTTTATGTATTTATAGATATAAGCATGGAAATAATACTTTCCTATAAATACATCTGTGTGAAGGGAAGAACTTTTTTCTGTATTATTTTTAAATTTTATTTTTTAAAATTTTGAAATTTAATTTTATTTATTTTTTTATCCAGCAGGTTATTATTAGTTATGTATTTTATGCATATACATGTATGCAGGTCAATCCCAATCTCCCAAGTCATCCCACCACCACCACCCCATGGCTTCCCACACTTGGTGTCCATACGTTTGTTCTCTACATCTGTGTCTCTATTTCTTCCCTGCAAACCAGTTCCTCTGTAAAATTTCGTAGGTTCCACATATATGCATTAATATACAATATTTGTTTTCCTCTTTCTGACTTACTTCATTCTGTATGACTGTCTCTAGATCCATCGATGTCTCTACAAATGACCCGGTTTCATTCCTTTTTATGGCTGAGTAATATTCCATTTTATACATGTAGCACATCTTTATCCATTCATCTGTGTGTGGGCATTTAGGTTGCTTCCATTACCTGGCCTTTGTAAATAGTGCTGCAATGAACATTGTGGTGAATGTGCCTTTCTGATTTATGGTTTTCTTTGGGTATATGAGCAGAATTGGGATTGCTGGATCAGATGGTAATTCTATTTCTAGATTTTTTTAGGAAACTCCATAGTGTTCTCCATAGTGAGTGTATCAATTTACATTCCCACCAATAGTGGAAGAGGTCTCCTTTTGTCCACACCCTCCCCAGAATTTGTTGTTTGTAGATTTTCTGATGATGCCGATTCTAACAGGTGTGAGGTGATACCTCATTGTAGTTTTGATTTGCATTTCTCTAATAATTAGTGCTGTTGAACAGCTTTTCATGTGCGTCTTGGCCATCCCTGTGTCTTCTTTGAAGAAACGTCTCTTTAGATCTACCCATTTTTGTATTGGGTTGTTTGTTTTTTTAATATTAAGCAGCATGAGCTGTTTATATATATTGGAGATTAAACCTTTGTCCATTGATTCGTTTGCAACTATTTTCGCCCCTTTTGAGGGATGTCTTTTTCCTTTCCCGTTTTTTTAACCAAAAAAGAAAAAAAGAAAAAGAAGTAGAAAACTAATGTGCGTAAAATATGCCTTTTGAAACGGTCGTTTTGAAATATGGACGTCCTTTGAATTTTTTGGTCGATATGTGACCCCAGAATTTGTTTTCAGGGCAGGTGTCATTTACAGGCCTGCAATGATTTTGAATATCAACTGACCATTAGCGCTGGGATTAAAGCTGCTGTTGTGTGAAACGGCCACAAGGTGACAGCAGTTCTCCCTTACCAATTCTGCTAACTAGGGCAACAGAGCCTCAATGGAAGTCGTGTTCTAGATTGGAATTTAGAATGGAATGTGCCAGGAGTAAACCCCTCAAGTTTGTCTCCCTACTTCTTGTTCGTGTTTTTAATTTAATTTTTATTTTTTATTACAGCAAGTTTGATTACAATGTTTGGCTTGTTGTAGGTGTGGAAGATGTGGTTCTTTTACACATATACAGATGTCGGTTTTTCCTGGGATCCTTTTCCCATGTACCTTATGACAGAATGTTGAGTAGTCTTTTGGTATTCCGTAGGTCTTTGGTGATTATATATGTCACCTGTGTTTGTATAAGTCTGTTAACCCCGATATCGTAATGAAACCAATCCTCACAACTTTCCATTGGTGAACCATAAGTTTGTTTAATGAATGTCTGATTGCCCTTCTCGGAGGAAATATCTGCCCTGGTATCCATTTTTAGGTAAGAGCTATAAGTGATATGATATGATATGTGTCTTTCACTTTCTGACTTACTACATGTCACGTGATTACCTCTAGACTCATCTACGGTGCTGCAAAAGGCATTGTGTCCTTTTTTTCCTTGCCTTCTATTCTGACTTAGCGAGGTCCCTTTTCAACAATGTGCTTCCCTGCGGGTTGTGGATTAGTTGACGTGGGCAGCCTTATCCTGCCGGCCGGCCCTCCCCAGGTGTGCCTGGTTGAGGTCAATATAAACAGCGCTCCATGCAGCAATAGCCCCTGAAGCTGTGCCTGCCTCCATATTCTCTGCCCCGTGAGCAGTCTCGGGCCTGTGCTGGTGGGAGGGAGTGAGGGGCCACATCTTTGTTGGTGGCCCGGTGTGAGTGGGGTTCTGCTGGCCTTTCTGAAGGAGTTGCCAGGCTGCCTCCTGTAAGGAGGAGGATGTGTCACCCATACCTTCCGCTGGAATTTCTCTCCGGACAGAGGTGAGGAAGGAAAAAAGCAGTGGTGGCAGGGACAAGTGGGGTATCTCAGGCAGGACAATGGAAAGCTTCCGGAAGAGCGCCCGGGGCCAGGACCACCCTGGCTGGCCTGCAGGCACCAAGTTTACCTGCGTGCTGTCGCTAGTGTGGCTCCACGGCCCTTCCTCTAGTCTTTCAAGCCCTTGTACATATTCAGGTGATTTACCTGGGAAGGGTGGGAACAGTTCAGCAACAGCTGGCCTGGGGCTCAGCTCACCTTTGTTCAGAGATGCCTCGGCTCGGTACCCTCGCTTTGCAATGAGGAAGCTCCTTGTGTGGGGTGTGGGTTGCTGGCTGTATGGGAGATGATTCCCCACCTCTGAACAATTTCAATATTGTTTACCATTGGAGCAAGTGCCCTGATAGTGATTTTCTCTGTATAACTGGTCGGGTCAGGTTTTTCTTCGTTTATGGTTCAAGTTAGCTTTTATTCCTCTTTTATGTATTTATAGGTATAAGCATGGAAATAATTCATTCCTATAAATACATCTGTGTGAAGGGAAGAACTTTTTTCTGTTTTATTTTTAAATTTTATTTTTTATAATTTTGAAATTTAATTTTATTTACTTTTTTATACAGCGGGTTATTATTAGTTATTTGTTTTATGCATATACATATATACAGGTCAATCTCAATCTCACAACTCATCCCACCACCACCACCCCATGGCTTCCCACACTTGGTGTCCATACGTTTGTTCTCTACCTCTGTGTCTCTATTTCTTCCCTGCAAACCAGTTCATCTGTACAATTTTTTAGGTTCCACATATATGCATTAATATACAATATTTGTTTTCCTCTTTCTGACTTACTTCATTCTGTATGACAGTCTCTAGATCCATCCATGGAAAGAAACAAAAAGAAGCGGAACACTAATGTGCGTAAAATATGGCTTTTGAAACGGTCGTTTTGAAATATGGACGTCCTTTGAATTTTTTGGTCGATATGTGACCCCAGAATTTGTTTTCAGGGCAGGTGTCATTTACAGGCCTGCAATGATTTTGAATATCAACTGACCATTAGCGCTGGGATTAAAGCTGCTGTTGTGTGAAACGGCCACAAGGTGGCAGCAGTTCTCCCTTACCAATTCTGGTTACTAGGGCAACAGAGCCTCAATGGAAGTCGTGTTGTAGATTGGAATTTAGAATGGAATGTGCCAGGAGAAAGCCCCTCATGTTTGTCTCGCTACTTCTTGTTCATGTTTTCAATTTAATTTTTATTTTTTATTACAGCAAGTTTGATTACAATGTTTGGCTTGTTGGAGGTGTGGAAGATGTGGTTCTTTTACACATATACAGATGTCTGTTTTTCCTGGGATCCTTTTCCCATGTACGTTATGACAGAATGTTGAGTAGTCTTTTGGTATTCCATAGGTCTTTGGTGATTATATATGTCACCTGTGTTTGTATAAGTCTGTTAACCCCAATATCGTAATGAAACCAATCCTCACACCTTTCCATTGGTGAACCATAAGTTTGTTTAATGAATCTCTGATTGCCCTTCTCGGTGGAAATATCTGCCCTGGTATCCATTTTTAGGTAACACCTATAAGTGATATGATATGATATGTGTCTTTCACTTTCTGACTTACTACAAGTCATGTGATTACCTCTAGACTCATCTACGGTGGTGCAAATGGCATTGTGTTCTTTTTTTCCTTGGCTTCTCTTCTGCCTTAGTGTGGTCCATTTTCAACAATGTGATTCCCTGAGTGTTGTGGATTAGCTGACCTGGGCAGCCTTATTCTACCGCCCAGCCCTCCCCATTTGTGCCTGGTTGAGGTCAATATAAACAGCGCTCCAGGCAGCAATAGCCCCTGAAGCTGTGCCTGACTCCATATTCTCTGCCCTGTCAGCAGTTTCGGGGCTGTGCTGGTGGGAGGGAATGAGGGGCCACAGCTTTGTTGGTGGCCCGGTGTGAGTGGGGTACTGCTGGCCTTTCTGCAGGAGTTGCCAGGCTGCCACCTGTAAAGAAGAGGATGTGTCACCCATACGTTCCGCTGGAGTCTCTCTCCGGACAGCGGTGAGGAAGGAAAAACGCAGTGGGGGCCGGGACAGGTGGGGTATCTCAGGCAGGACAATGGAAAGCTTCCGGAAGAGCGCCCGGGGGCAGGACCACCCTGGCTGGCCTGCAGGCACCAAGTTGGCCTGCGTGCTGTTGCTGGTGTGGCTCCACAGCCCTTCCTCTAGTCTATCAAGCCCTTGTACATATTCAGGTGTTTTACCTGGGAAGGGTGGGAACAGTTCAGCAGCAGCTGGCCTTGGGCTCAGCTCACCTTTTTTCAGAGATGCCTTGGCTCGGTCCCCCAGCTTTGCAATGAGGACGCTCCTTGTGTGGGGTGTGGGTTGCTGGCTGTATGGGGATGATTCCCACCTCTGACCAATTTCAGAATTGTTTGCCGCTGGAGCAAGTGCCCAGATAGGGTTTTCCTCTGTATAACTGGTGGGTTCAGGTTTTTTTCCTTTTATGTTTCCAGTTAGATTTTATTCCTCTTTTATATATTTATAGATATAAGCATGGAAATAATTCATTCCTATAAATACATCTGTGTGAAGGGAAGAACTTTTTTCTGTTTTATATTTAAATTTTATTTTTTAAGATTTTGAAATTTAATTTTATTTACTTTTATATACAGCAGGTTATTATTAGTTATGTATTTTATGCATATACATGTATACAGGTCAATCTCAAACTCCCAACTCATCCCACCACCACCACCCCATGGCTTCCCACACTTGGTGTCCATACGTTTGTTCTCTACCTCTGTGTCTCTATTTCTTCCCTGCAAACCAGTTCATCTGTACCATTTTTTAGGTTCCACATATATGCATTAATATACAATATTTGTTTTCCTCTTTCTGACCTACTTCATTCTGTATGACTGTCTCTAGATCCATCGATGTCTCTACAAATGACCCAGTTTCATTCCTTTTTATGGTTGAGTAATATTCCATTTTATACATGTACCACATCTGTATCCATTCATCTGTGTGAGGGCATTTAGGTTGCTTCCATTACCTGGCCTTTGTAAATAGTGCTGCAATGAACATTGTGTTGAATGTGCCTTTTTGATTTATGGTTTTCTTTGGGTATATGCCAAGAAGTGGGATTGCAGGATCAGATGGTAATTCTATTTCTAGATTTTTTAAGGAAACTCCATAGTGTTCTCCATAGTGACTCTATTAATTTACATTTCCACCAATAGTGGAAGAGGGCTCCTTTTGTCCACACCCTCCCCAGAATTTGTTGTTTGTAGATTTTCTGATGATGCCGATTCTAACAGGTGTGAGGTGATACCTCATTGTAGTTTTGATTTGCATTTCTCTAATAATTAGTGCTCTTGAGCAGCTTCTCATGTGCGTCTTGGCCATCTCTGTGTCTTCTTTTAAGAAACGTCTCTTGAGATCTTCTGCCCATTTCTGTATTGGGAGGGTCGTGGGATGGTCAGGCTGTGTGCTGACGCACGTGTCAGTGCCAGCGTAAGGGCCAGGAGTAGGGTACAGCATAGGGTATCGTGTAGGGCTGGTTGTGGGTTTCCGTTCCAGGTTAGGGTTAGGGAACGGCAAGGTTTAGGGAACAGGTGAGCATAGGGACACGTGGGAGAGGCAGGCTACGTGCTGACAAACGTGTCAGTGCCAGGGTACGGGTCAGGAGTAAAGTATGGTGTAGGGCTGGTTGTGGGTTTCCATTCCGCGCTAGGGTTAGGGTTAGGGAACGGCAAGGCTTAGGGCACAGCTGAGGGTACAGAAACGTGGGAGGGTCAGGCTATGTGCTGACGCACGGTTCAGTGCCAGTGTACGGGCCAGGATTAGGGTACGGAGTAGGGTAAGGTTTAGGGCTGTTGGTGGGTTTCTGTTCCGGGTTAGGGTTAGGGAACGGCAAGGCTTAGGGCACAGGTAAGGGTACGGAAACGAGGGAGAGGCACGCTACGTGCTGACACACGGGTCAGTGCCAGCGTACGCGCCAGAATTAGGGTACGGCGTAGGGTAAGGTGTAGGGCTGGTGGTGGGTTTCTGTTCCAGGGTAGGGTTAGGGTTAGTGATCGGAAAGGCTTAGGGCACAGGTGAGGGTATGGAAACATGGGAGTGGCAGGCTACGTGCTTACACAAGGGTCAGTTCCAGTGTACGGCCCAGGAATAGGGTATGGCGTAGGGTAAAGTGTAGGGTTAGGGTGAGGGAACGGCAAGGCTTAGGGCACAGGTGAGGGTACGGAAACGTGGGAGGGTCAGGCTACATGCTGAAGCACGGGTCAGTGCCAGGGTGTGGACCAGGAGTAGTGTACGGCATATGGTAAGGTGTAAGACTGGTGGTGGGTGTCCATTCCGGGGTTTGATTAGGGTTAGGGAACGTCAAGTTTTAGGGCACAGGTGAGGGTACGGAAACGTGGGAGGGTCAGGCTACCTGCTGACGCATGGGTCAGTGCCAGCGTATGGGCCAGGAGTAGGGTACGGCGTACGGTAAGGTGTAGGGCTGGTGGTGGGTTTCCGTTCTGGGCTAGGGTTAGGGTTAGGGAACGGCAAGGCTAAGGGCACAGGTGAGGGTACGGAAACTTGGGAGAGGCAGGCTACGTGCTGACGCACGGGTCAGTGCCAGCATACAGGCCAGGAGTAGGGTACGGCATAGGGTATGGTGTAGGGCTGGTGGTGGGTTTCAGTTCAGGGCTAGGGTTAGGGTTAGTGAACGGCAAGGCTTAGGGCACAGGTGAGGGTACAGAAACGTGTTAGGTTCATGGTGCATGTTGATGCATGGAATAGTGTCATCGTACGCATTAGGATTAGGGTACGGCGTAGAGTAAGGTGTACGGATGGCGGTAGGTTTACATTCCGGTGTAGGGTTAGGGATAGCGAATTGCAAGGTATAGGGCACAGGTGATGGTACGGAAATGTGTTAGGTTCAGGGTACGTGTTGACTCACGGGTTAGTGTGAGCGTACGCATGAGGATTAGGGTACCGCATAGAGTAAGGTGTAGGGTTGGTGGTAGGTTTCCGTTCCAGTCTAGGGTTATGTTTAGGGACTGGCAAAGTTTAGGGCACAGGTGAGGGTACGAAACGTGTTAGGGTCAGTGTACGTGTTGATGCACAGGTTAGTGTCAGCATACGAATTAGGATTAGGGTATGGCGTAAGGTAAGGTGTAGGGTTGGTGGTAGTTTTCCGTTCCGGGCTAGGGTTAAGGTAAGGGAACGGCAAGGTTTATGGCAGAGGTGAGGGTACGGAAACGTGTTAGGGTCAGGGTACGTGTTGACGTATGGATTAGGATTAGGGTACGGCTTAGGGTAAGGTGTAGGGCTGATGGTAGGTTTCTGTTCCGGGCTAAGGTTAAGGATAGGCAACGGCAAGGTTTGGGGCACAGCTGAGGGTACGGAAACGTGTTAGTGTCAGGGTACATGTTGACTCACCGGTTAGTGGCAGCGTACGGATTAGGATTAGTGTACCGTGTAGATAAGGTGCACGGTTGGTGCTAGGTTTCCGTTCCAGGCTATGGTTAGGGTTAGGGAAAGTCAAGGTTTCTATTTGTAGGTTTTTTAAGGAAACTCCATAGTGTTCTCCATAGTGACTGTATCAATTTACATTCCCACCAATAGTGGAAGAGGGCTCCTTTTGTCCACACCCTCCCCAGAATTTGTTGTTTGTAGGTTTTCTGATGATGCCGATTCTAACATGTGTGAGGTGATACTTCATTGTAGTTTATTTATTTATTTATTTATTTTTATTTATTTTTTTTTGTGGTACGCGGGCCTCTCACTGTTGTGGCCTCTCCCGTTGCGGAGCACAGGCTGCGGACGCGCAGGCTCAGTGGCCATGGCTCACGGGCCCAGCTGCTCCGCGACATGTGGGATCTTCCCCGACCGGGGCACGAACCCGTGTCCCCTGCATCGGCAGGCGGACTCTCAACCACTGCGCCACCAGGGAAGCCCCCTCATTGTAGTTTTGATTTGCATTTCTCTAATAATTAGTGATGTTGATCAGCTTTTCATCTGCGTCTTGGCCATGTCTGTGTCTTCTTTGAAGGATCGTCTCATGAGATCTTCTGACCATTTCTGTATTGGGATGGTGGTTGGAGGGTAAGGCTATGTGCTCACGCACGTGTCAGTGCCAGCGTAAGGGCCAGGAGTAGGGTACTGCGTAGGGTAAGGTGTAGGTCTGGTGGTGGTTTCCGTTCCGGGCTAGGTTTAGGGTTTGGGAACGGCAAGGCTTAGGGCCCAGGTGAGGGTACGGAAACGTGGGATGGTCAGGCTACGTTTTTACGCATGGGTCAGTGCCAATGTACTTGCCAGGAATAGGCTACGGCGTAGGCTAATGTGTAGGGCTGGTGGTGGGTTTCCGTTCCGTGCTAGGGTTAGGGTTAGGGAATGACAAGGCTTAGGGCACAGGTGAGGGTACGGAAACGTGGGAGGGTCCGGCTATCTGCTGACGCACGGGTCAGTGCCAGCGTACGGGCCAGGAATAGGGAACGGCGTAGGGTAAGGAGTAGGGCTGGTTGTGAGATACTGTTCCGGGCTAGGGTTAGGGTTAGGGAACGGCAAGGCTTAGGGCACAGGTGAACGTAAGGAAACGTGGGAGGGTCAGGCTACGTGCTGACGCACGGGTCAGTGGCAGCGTACGGGCCAGGAGAAGGGTATGGCGTAGGGTAAGGTTTAGGGCTGGTGGTGGGTTTCCGTTCCAGGCTAGGGTTAGGGTTAGGGAACGGCAAGGCTTAGGACACAGGTGAGGGTATGGAAACGTGGGAGAGGCAGGCTACGTGCTGACGCACAGGTCAGTGCCAGCGTAGGGGCCAGGAGTAGGGTACAGCGTAGGGTAAGGTTTAGGGCTGGTGGTGGGTTTATGTTCCGGGCTAGGGTTAGGGTTAGGGAACGGCAAGGCTTACGGCACAGGTGAGGGTACGGAAACGTAGGAGTGGCAGGCTACGTGCTGACACACGGGTCAGTGCCAGCGTACGGGCCAGGAGTAGGGTATGGCGTAGGGTAAGGTTTAGGGCTGGTGGTGGGTTTCCGTTCCGGGCTAGGGTTAGGGTGAGGGAACAGCAAGGCTTAGGGCACAGGTGAACGTACGGAAACGTGGGAGTGGCAGGCTACGTGTTGACGCACGGGTCTGTGCCAGCGTACGGGCCAGGATTAGGGTACGTCGTTGCATAAGGTTTAGGGCTGGTGGTGGGTTTCCGTTCCGGGCTAGGGTTAGGGTTAGGGAACGGCAAGGCTTAGGACACAGTTGAGGGTATGGAAACGTGGGAGAGGCAGGCTACGTGCTGACGCACGTGTCAGTGCCAGCGTATGGGCCAGGAGTAGGGTACAGCGTAGGGTAAGGTTTAGGGCTGGTGGTGGGTTTATGTTCCAGGCTAGGGTTAGGGAACGGCAAGGCTTAGGGCACAGGTGAGGGTACGGAAACGTAGGAGTGGCAGGCTACGTGCTGACGCACGGGTCAGTGCCAGCGTACGGGGCAGGATTAGGGTACGGCGTAGGGTAAGGTTTAGGGCTGGTGGTGGGTTTCCGTTCCAGGCTAGGTTTAGGGATAGGGTACGGCAAAGCTTAGGGCACAGAAGATGGTACGGTAAAGTGGGAGGGTCAGGCTACGTGCTGACGCACGGGTCAGTGCCAGCGTATGGGCCAAGTGTAGGGTATGGCGTAGGGTTAGGTGTAGGGTTAGGGTTAGGGAACGGCAAGGCTTAGGGCACAGGTGAGGGTACGGAAACGTGGGAGGGTCAGGCTACGTGATGACGCACGGGTCTTTGCCAGCGTACGCGCCAGGATTCGGGTACGGCATTGGGTAAGGTGTAGGGCTGGTTGTGGGTTTCCGTACCAGGTTAGAGTTAGGGAACGGCAAGGCTTAGTGCACAGGTGAGGGTATGGAAACGTGGCAGAGGCAGGCTATGTGCTGACGCAAGGGTCACTGACAGCGTACGGGTCAGGAGTATTCTACGGCGTACGTTAAGGTTTAGGTTTTGTGGTGGGTTTCCGTTCCGGGCTAGTGTTAGGGATAGGGAAAGGCAAGGCTTAGGGCACAGGTGAGGGTACGGAAACGTGGAAGGGTTAGGCTACATGCTGAAGCACGGTTCAATGCCAGGGTATGGACCAGGAGTAGGGTACGGCGTAGGGTAAAGTGTAAGGCTGGTGGTGGGTGTCCATTCCGGGCTAGTGTTAGGGTTAGGGAGCGGCAAGGCTTAGGGCACAGGTGAGGGTACGGAAACGTGGGAGGGTCAGGCTACATGCTGAAGAACGGGTCAGTGCCAGGGTGTGGACCAGGAGTAGGGTACGGCGTTGGGTATGGTGTAAGGGCGGTGGTGGGTGTCCATTCCGGTCTAGGGTTAGGGTTAGGGAACCTTAAGGCTTAGGACACAGGTGAGGGTACGGAAACGTGGGAGGGTCAGGATACGTGCTGAAGAATGGGTCAGTGCCAGCGTACGGGCCAGGAGTAGGGTACGGCATAGCGTAATGTGTAGGGCTGGTGGTGGTTTCCGTTCCAGGCTAGGGTTAGAGGTAGGGAACTGCAAGGCTTAGGGCACAGGTGAGGGTACGGAAACGTGGGAGAGGCAGGCTACGGGCTGACACATGGGAGAGTGCCAGCTTACGGGCCAGCAGTAGGCTACGACGTAGGGTAGGGTGTAGGGCTGGTGGTGGGTTTCCGTTCCGGGCTAGGGTTAGAGTTAGGGATCGCCAAGGCTTAGGGAACAGGTGAGGGTAAGGAAAAGTGGGAGGGTTAGGCTACATGCTGACGCACGGATCAGTGCCAGCGTACGGGCCAGGTGTAGGGTACGGCGTAGGGTAAGGTTTAGGGCTGGTGGTGGGTTTCCGTTTGGGGTTATGGTTAGGGTTATGGAACGGCAAGGCTTAGGACACAGGTGAGGGTACGGGAACGTGGGAAGGTCAGGCTACGTGCTGACGCACGGATCAGTGCCAGCGTACGGGCCAGGATTAGGCTACGGCGTAGGGTAAGCTGTAGGGCTGGTGGTGGGTTTCTGTTCTGGGCTAGGGTTAGGGTTAGGGAAGGACAAGACTTAGGGCACAGTTGAGGGTACGGAAATGGTGGAGGGTCAGGCTATGTGCTGACGCACGGGTCAGTGCCAGCGTACAGGCCAGGAGTAGGCAACAACGTAGGGTAAGGTGTAGGGCTGGTGGTTGGTTTCCTTTCCGGGCTAGGGTTAGGGTTAGGGAATGTCAAGGCTTAGGGCACAGGTGAGGGTATGGAAACGTGGGAGGGTCATGCTACGTGCTGACACACGTGTCAGTGCCAGCGTATGGGCCATTCGTAGGCTACGGCGTAGGGAAAGGTGTAGGGCTGGTGGTGGGCTTCCTTTCCGGGCTAGGGTTAGGGTTAGGGAACGGCAAGTCTTAGGGCACAGGTGCGGGTACGGAAACGTGGGAGAGTCAGGCTATGTGCTGACGCACGGGTCAGTGCCAGCGTACGGGCCAGGAGTAGTGTACGTCGTAGGGTAAGGTGTAGGGCTGGTGGTGGGTTTCCGTTCTGGGCTAGGGTTAGGGTTAGGGAACGGCAAGGTTTACGGCACACGTGAGGGTATCGAAACGTGTTAGGCTCAGGGTACGTGTTGACGCACGGGTTAGTGTGAACGTACAGATGAGGATTATGGTGCGGCATAGGGTAAAGTGTATGGTTGGTGGTAGGTTTCCGTTTCAGGCTAGGGTTAGTGTTAGGGAACGGCAAGGTTTTGGGCACAGATGAGGGTATGGAAACGTGTTAGTGTCAGGGTACGTGTTGACATATGGATTAGCATTAGGGTACGGCTTAGGGTAAGGTGTAGGCTTGGTGGTAGGTTTCCATTGTGGTCTAGGTTTAGGGATAGGGAATGGCAAGGTTTAGGTCACAGGTGAAGGTACGGAAACGTGTTAGGGTCAGGGTAAGTGTTGACGCATGTGTTAGTGTCAGCGTACGGAGTAGGTTTATGGTCCTTCGTAGGTTAAGGTCTAGGGTTGGTGGTAGGTTTCCGTTCCAGGCTAGGGTTAGTGTTATGGAACGGCAAGGTTTAGGGCATAGGTGAGGGTACGGAAATGTGTTAGGGTCAGGGTACGTGTTGACGCTCGGATTATGATTAGGGTATGGCGTAGAGTAACGTGTAGGGTTGGTGGTATGTTTCCGTTTTGGGCTAGGGTTAGGGTTAGGCAACGGCACGGTTTAGGGCACAGGTGAGGGAATGGAAAAGTGTTAGGGTCAGTGTACGTGTTGACGCACGGGTTAGTGTCAGTGTACGGATTAGGATTAGGGTACCGTGTAGGGTATGCTGTACGGTTTGTGGTAGTTTTCCATTCTGGGCTAGGGTTAGTGTTAGGGTACGGCAAGGTTTAGGGTACAGGTGACGGTACAGAAACGTGTTAGGGTCATGATACATGTTGATACATGGAATAGTGTCATCATACGCATTAGGATTAGGGTACGGCGTAGGGTAAGGTGTACGGAGTGTGGTAGGTTTCCATTCCGTTGTAGGGTTAGGGTTAGCGAATTGCAAGGTTTTGGGCACAGGTTATGGTACAGAAATGTGTTAGGTTCAGGGTACGTGTTGACTCACGGGTTAGTGTCAGCATACGCATGAGGATTAGGGTACCGCATAGAGTAAGGTGTAGGGTTGGTGGTACGTTTCCGTTCCAGTCTAGGGTTATGTTTAGGGACCGGCAAAGTTTAGGGCACAGGTGAGGGTACGAAACGTGTTAGGGTCAGGGTATGTGTTGATGCACAGGTTAGTGTCAGCATACGAATTAGGATTAGGGTACGGCGTAAGGTAAGGTGTAGGGTTGGTGGTAGGTTTCCGTTCCGGGCTAGGGTTAGGGTTAGGGAACGGCAAGGTTTATGGCAGAGGTGAGGGTACGGAAACGTGTTAGGGTCAGGGTACGTGTTGATGTATGAATTAGGATTAGGGTACAGCTTAGGGTAAGGTGTAGGGCTGATGGTAGGTTTCCGTTCCGGGCTAAGGTTAAGGATAGGCAACGACAAGTTTTAGGGCACAGCTGAGGGTATGGAAACGTGTTAGGGTCAGGGTACGTGTTGACTCACTGGTTAGTGCCAGCGTACGGATTAGGATTAGTGTACGGCATAGATAAGGTGTAGGGTTGGTGGTAGGATTCCGTTCCGGGCTATGGTTAGGGTTAGGGAAAGTCAAGGTTTCTATTTCTAGTTCTTTTAAGGAAACTCCATACTGTTCTCCATAGTGACTGTATCAATTTACATTCCCACCATAGTGGAAGAGGGCTCCTTTTGTCCACACCCTCCCCAGAATTTGTTTGTAGATTTTCTGATGATGCCGATTCTAACAGTGTGAGGTGATACCTCATTGTAGTTTTGATTTGCATTTCTCTAATAATGAGTGCTCTTGAGCAGCTTTTCATGTGCGTCTTGGCCATCTCTGTGTCTTCTTTGAAGAAACGTCTCTTTAGATCTTCTGCCCATTTTTGTATTGGGTTGTTTGTTTTTTTAATAAGCTGCATGAGCTGTTTATATATATTGGAGATTAAACCTTTGTCCATTGATTCGTTTGCAACTATTTTCGCCCCTTCTGAGGGATGCCTTTTTCCATTCCCGTGTTTTTAAACAAAAAAGAAAGAAACAAAAAGAAGCAGAACATTAATGTGCATAAAATATGCCTTTTGAAACGGTCGTTTTGAAATATGGACGTCCTTTAAATTTTTTGGTCGATATGTGACCCCAGGATTTGTTTTCAGGGCAGGTGTCATTTACAGGCCTGCAATGATTTTGAATATCAACTGACCATGAGCGCTGGGATTAAAGCTGCTGTTGTGTGAAACGGCCACAAGGTGGCAGCAGTTCTCCCTTACCAATTCTGGTTACTAGGGCAACAGAGCCTCAATGGAAGTCGTGTTCTAGATGGGAATTTAGAATGGAATGTGACAAGAGAAAGCCCCTCAAGTTTGTCTCCCTACTTCTTGTTCGTGTTTTTAATTTAATTTTTTATTTTTTATTACAGCAATTTTGATTACAATGTTTGGCTTGTTGGAGGTGTGGAAGATGTGGTTCTTTTACACATATACACATGTCTGTTTTTCCTGGGATCCTTTTCCCATGTACGTTATGACAGAATGTTGACTAGTCTTTTGGTATTCCGTAGGTCTTTGGTGATTATATATGTCACCTGTGTTTGTATAAGTCTGTTAACCCTGATATCGTAATGAAACCAATCCTCACAACTTTCCATTGGTGAACCATAAGTTTGTTTAATGAATCTCTGATTGCCCTTCTCGGTGGAAATATATGCCCTGTTATCCATTTTTAGGTAACACCTATAAGTGATATGATATGATATGTGTCTTTCACTTTCTCACTTACTACAAGTCACGTGATTACCTCTAGACTCATCTACGGTGGTGCAAATGGCATTGTGTTCTCTTTTTCCTTGGCTTCTCTTCTGCCTTAGTGTGGTCCATTTTCAACAATGTGATTCCCTGAGTGTTGTGGATTAGCTGACCTGGGCAGCCTTACTCTACCGCCCGGCCCTCCCCATTTGTGCCTGGTTGAGGTCAATATAAACAGCGCTCCAGGCAGCAATAGCCCCTGAAGCTGTGCCTGACTCCATATTCTCTGCCCCGTCAGCAGTCTCGGGGCTGTGCTGGTGGGAGGGAATGAGGGGCCACAGCTTTGTTGGTGGCCCGGTGTGAGTGGGGTACGGCTGGCCTTTCTGCAGGAGTTGCCAGGCTGCCACCTGTAAAGAAGAGGATGTGTCACCCATACGTTCCGCTGGAGTCTCTCTCCGGACAGAGGTGAGGAAAGAAAAACGCAGTGGGGGCCGGGACAGGTGGGGTATCTCAGGCAGGACAATGGAAATCTTCCGGAAGAGCGCCCGGGGGCAGGACCACCCTGGCTGGCCTGCAGGCACCAAGTTGGCCTGCATGCTGTTGCTGGTGTGGCTCCACAGCCCTTCCTCTAGTCTTTCAAGCCCTTGTACATATTCAGGTGTTTTACCTGGGAAGGGTGGGAACAGTTCAGCAGCAGCTGGCCTTGGGCTCAGCTCACCTTTTTTCAGAGATGCCTTGGCTCGGTTCCCCAGCTTTGCAATGAGGACGCTCCTTGTGTGGGGTGTGGGTTGCTGGCTGTATGGGGATGATTCCCACCTCTGACCAATTTCAGAATTGTTTGCCGCTGGAGCAAGTGCCCTGATAGGGTTTTCCTCTGTATAACTGGTGGGTTCAGGTTTTTTTCCTTTTATGGTTCCAGTTAGATTTTATTCCTCTTTTATATATTTATAGATATAAGCATGGAAATAATTCATTCCTATAAATACATCTGTGTGAAGGGAAGAACTTTTTTCTGTTTTATATTTAAATTTTATTTTTTAAGATTTTGAAATTTAATTTTATTTACTTTTATATACAGCAGGTTATTATTAGTTATGTATTTTATGCATATACATGTATACAGGTCAATCTCAAACTCCCAACTCATCCCACCACCACCACCCCATGGCTTCCCACACTTGGTGTCCATACGTTTGTTCTCTACCTCTGTGTCTCTATTTCTTCCCTGCAAACCAGTTCATCTGTACCATTTTTTAGGTTCCACATATATGCATTAATATACAATATTTGTTTTCCTCTTTCTGACCTACTTCATTCTGTATGACAGTCTCTAGATCCATCGATGTCTCTACAAATGACCCAGTTTCATTCCTTTTTATGGTTGAGTAATATTCCATTTTATACATGTACCACATCTTTATCCATTCATCTGTGTGAGGGCATTTAGGTTGCTTCCATTACCTGGCCTTTGTAAATAGTGCTGCAATGAACATTGTGGTGAATGTGCCTTTTTGATTTATGGTTTTCTCTGGGTCTATTCCCAGAAGTGGGATTGCAGGATCAGATGGTAATTCTATTTCTAGTTTTTTTAAGGAAACTCCATAGTGTTCTCCATAGTGACTGTATCAATTTACATTCCCACCAATAGTGGAAGAGGGATCCTTTTGTCCACACCCTCCCCAGAATTTGTTGTTTGTAGATTTTCTGATGATGCCCATTCTAACAGGTGTGAGGTGATACCTCATTGTAGTTTCGATTTGCATTTCTCTAATAATTAGTGCTCTTCAGCAGCTTTTCATGTGCGTCTTGGCCATCTCTGTGTCGTCTTTGAAGAAACGTCTCTTTAGATCTACTGCCCATTTTTGTATTGGGTTTTTTGTTTTTTTTTAATATTAAGCTGCATGAGCTGTTTATATATTGGAGATTAAACCTTTGTCCATTGATTCGTTTTCAACGATTTTCGCCCATTCTGAGGGATGCCTTTTTCCATTCCCTTTTTTTAACAAAAAAGTAAAGAAACAAAAAGAAGAAGAACACTAATGTGCGTAAAATATGGCTTTTGAAACGGTCGTTTTGAAATATGGACGTCCTTTGAATTTTTTGGTCGATATGTGACCCCAGGATTTGTTTTCAGGGCAGGTGTCATTTACCGGCCTGCAATGATTTTGAATATCAACTGACCATTAGCGCTGGGATTAAAGCTGCTGTTGTGTGAAACGGCCACAAGGTGGCAGCAGTTCTCCCTTACCAATTCTGGTTACTAGGGCAACAGAGCCTCAATGGAAGTTGTGTTCTACATTGGAATTTAGAATGGAATGTGCCAGGAGAAAGCCCCTCAAGTTAGTCTCCCTACTTCTTGTTCGTGTTTTTAATTTAATTTTTATTTTTTATTACAGCAAGTTTGATTAAAATGTTTGGCTTGTTGTAGGTGTGGAAGATGTGGTTCTTTTACACATAAACAGATGTCGGTTTTTCCTGGGATCCTTTTCCCATGTACGTTATGACAGAATGTTGAGTAGTCTTTTGGTATTCCGTAGGTCTTTGGTGATTATATATGTCACCTGTGTTTGTATAAGTCTGTTAAACCCGATATCGTAATGAAACCAATGCTCAAACCTTTCCATTGGTGAACCATAAGTTTGTTTAATGAATCTCTAATTGCCCTTCTCGGTGGAAATATCTGCCCTGGTATCCATTTTTAGGTAAAACCTATAAGTGATATGATATGATATGTGTCTTTCACTTTCTGACTTACTACAAGTCACGTGATTACCTCTAGACTCATCTACGGTGGTGCAAATGGCATTGTGTTCTTTTTGTCCTTGGCTTCTCTTCTGCCTTAGCGAGGTCCATTTTCAACAATGTGATTCCCTGAGTGTTGTGGATTAGCTGACCTGGGCAGCCTTACCCTGCCGGCCGGCCTTCCCCAGGTCTGCCTGGTTGAGGTCAATATAAACAGCGCTCCAGGCAGCAATAGCCCCTGAAGCTGTGCCTGCCTCCATATTCTCTGCCCCGTGAGCAGTCTCGGGGCTGTGATGGTGGGTGGGAGTGAGGGGCCACAGCTTTGTTGGTGGCCCGGTGTGAGTGGGGTTCTGGTGGCCTTTCTGCAGGGGTTGCCAGGCTGCCACCTGTAAAGAAGAGGATGTGTCACCCATACCTTCCCCTGGAATTTCTCTCCGGACAGAGGTGAGGAAGGAAAAAAGCAGTGGGGGCCGGGACAGGTGGGGTATCTCAGGCAGGACAATGGAAAGCTTCCGGAAGAGCGCCCGGGGGCAGGACCACCCTGGCTGGCCTGCAGGCACCAAGTTGGCCTGCGTGCTGTCACTGGTGTGGCTCCACGGCCCTTCCTCTAGTCTTTCAAGCCCTTGTACATATTCAGGTGTTTACCTGGGAAGGGTGGGAACAGTTCAGCAGCAGCTGGCCTGGGGCTCAGCTCACCTTTATTCAGAGATGCCTCTGCACGATCCCCCAGCTTTGCAATGAGGACGCTCCTTTCGTGGGGTGTGGTTTGCTGGCTGTATGGGAGAAGATTCCCCACCTCTGACCAATTTCAGAATTGTTCACCGCTGGAGCAAGTGCCCTGATAGGGTTTTCCTCTGTATAACTGGTGGGTTCAGGTTTTTTTTTTCTTTTATGGTTCAAGTTAGATTTTATTCCTCTTTTATGTATTTATAGATATAAGCATGGAAATAATTCATTCCTATAAATACATCTGTGTGAAGGGAAGAACTTTTTTCTGTATTAGTTTTAATTTTATTTTTTAAAATTTTGAAATTTTATTTTATTTACTTTTTTATACAGCAGGTTATTATCAGTTATGTATTTTGTGCATATACATGTATGCAGGTCAATCCCAATCTCCCAACTCATCCCACCACCACCACACCATGGCTTCCCACACTTGGTGTCCATACGTTTGTTCTCTACCTCTGTCTCTATTTCTTCCCTGCAACCAGTTCATCTGTACCAGTTTTTAGGTTCCACATATATGCATGAATATACAATATTTGTTTTCCTCTTTCTGACTTACTTCATTCTGTATGACAGTCTCTAGATCCATCGATGTCTCTACAAATGACCCAGTTTCATTCCTTTTTATGGCTGAGTAATATTCCATTTTATACATGTACCACATCTTTATCCATTCATCTGTCTGTGGGCATTTAGGTTGCTTCCATTACCTGGCTATTGTAAATAGTGCTGCAATGAACATTGTGGTGAATGTGCCTTTTTGATTTATGGTTTTCTTTGGGTATATGCCCAGAAGTGGGATTGCTGGATCAGATGGTAATTCAATTTCTAGTTTTATTTTAACGAAACTCCATACTGTTCTCCAGAGTGACTGTATCAATTTACATTCCCACCAATAGTGGAAGAGGGCTCCTTTTGTCCACACCCTCCCCAGAATTTGTTGTTTGTAGATTTTCTGATGATGCCGATTCTAACAGTGTGAGGTGATACCTCATTGTAGTTTTGATTTGCATTTCTCTAATAATTAGTGCTGTTGAGCAGCTTTTCATGTGCGTCTTGGCCATCTCTGTGTCTTCTTTGAAGAAACGTATCTTTAGATCTTCTCCCCATTTTTGTATTGGGTTGTTTGTTTTTTTAATATTAAGCTGCATGAGCTGTTTATATATATTGGAGATTAAACCTTTGTCCATTGATTCGTTTGCAACTATTTTCGCCTTTTCTGAGGGAAGCCTTTTTCCATTCCCGTTTTTTTAACCAAAAAAGAAAGAAAGAAAAAGAAGCAGAAAACTAATGTGCATAAAATATGCCTTTTGAAATGGTCGTTTTGAAATATAGACGAATTTTTTGGTCGATATGTGACCCCAGCATTTGTTTTCACGGCAGGTGTCATTTACAGGCCTGCAATGATTTTGAATATCAACTGACCATTAGCGCTGGGATTAAAGCTGCTGTTGTGTGAAACGGCCACAAGGTGGCAGCAGTTCTCCCTTACCAATTCTGCTTACTAGGGCAACAGAGCCTCAATGGAAGTCGTGTTCTAGATTGGAATTTAGAATGGAATGTGCCACGAGAAAGCCCCTCAAGTTTGTCTCCCTACTTCTTGTTCGTGTTTTTAATTTAATTTTTATTTTTTATTACAGCAAGTTTGATTACAATGTTTGGCTTTTTGGAGGTGTGGAAGATGTGGTTCTTTTACACATATACACATGTCTGTTTTTCCTGGGATCCTTTTCCCATGTACGTTATGACAGAATGATGAGTAGTCTTTTGGTATTCCGTAGGTCTTTGGTGATTATATATGTCACCTGTGTTTGTATAAGTCTGTTAACCCCGATATCGTAATGAAACCAATCCTCACACCTTTCCATTGGTGAACCATAAGTTTGTTTAATGAATCTCTGATTGCCCTTCTCCGTGGAAATATCTGCCCTGGTATCCATTTTTAGGTAACACCTATAAGTGATATGATATGATATGTGTCTTTCACTTTCTGACTTACTACAAGTCACGTGATTACCTCTAGACTCATCTACGGTGGTGCAAATGGCATTGTGTTCTTTTTTTCATTGGATTCCCTTCTGCCTTAGTGAGGTCCATTTTCAACAATGTGATTCCCTGAGTGTTGTGGATTAGCTGACCTGGGCAGCCTTACCCTGCCGCCCAGCCCTCCCCAGGTGTGCCTGGTTCAGGTCAATATATACAGCGCTCCAGTGAGCAATAGCCCCTGAAGCTGTGCCTGACTCCATATTCTCTGCCCCGTGAGCAGTCTCGGGGCTGTGCTGGTGGGAGGGAATGAGGGGCCACAGCTTTGTTGGTGGCCCGGTGTGAGTGGGGTTCTGCTGGCCTTTCTTCAGGAGTTGCCAGGCTGCCACCTGTAAAGAAGAGGATGTGTCACCCATACCTTCCGCTGGAATTTCTCTCCGGACAGAGGTGAGGAAGGAAAAAAGCATTGGGGGCCGGGAGAGTTGGGGTATGACAGGCAGGACATTTGAAAGCTTCCGGAAGTGCGCCCGGGGTCAGGACCACCCTGGCTGGCCTGCAGGCATCAAGATGGCCTGCGTGCTGTTGCTGGTGTGGATCCACGGCCCTTCCTCTAGTCTTTCAAGCCCTTGTACATATTCAGGTGTTTTACCTGGGTAGGGTGGGAAGAGTTCAGCAGCAGCTGAGCTGGGGCTCAACTCACCTTTATTCAGAGATGCTTCGGCATGATCCCCCAGCTTTGCAATGAGGACGCTCCTTGCGTGTGGTGTGGGTTGCTGCCTGTATGGGAGATGATTCCCCACCTCTGACCAATTTCAGAATTGTTTACCGCTGGAGCAAGTGCCCTGATAGGGTTTTCCTCTGTATAACTGGTGGGTTCAGGTTTTTTTTTCTTTTATGGTTCAAGTTAGATTTTATTCCTCTTTAATGTATTTATAGATATAAGCATGGAAATAATTCATTCCTATAAATACATCTGTGTGAAGGGAAGAACTTTTTTCTGTATTATTTTTAAATTTATTTTTTAAAATTTTGAAATTTAATTTTATTTACTTTTTTATACAGCAGGTTATTATCAGTTATGTATTTTGTGCATACACATGTATGCAGGTCAATCCCAATCTCCCAACTCATCCCACCACCACCACACCATGGCTTCCCACACTTGGTGTGAATACGATAGTTCTCTACCTCTGTCTCTATTTCTTCCCTGCAACCAGTTCATCTGTACCAGTTTTTAGGTTCCACATATATGCATTAATATACAATATTTGTTTTCCTCTTTCTGACTTACTTCATTCTGTATGACAGTCTCTAGATCCATCGATGTCTCTACAAATGACCCAGTTTCATTCCTTTTTATGGCTGAGTAATATTCCATTTTATACATGTACCACATCTTTATCCATTCATCTGTCTGTGGGCATTTAGGTTGCTTCCATTACCTGGCTGTTGTAAATAGTGCTGCAATGAACATTGTAGTGAATGTGCCTTTTTGATTTATGGTTTTCTTTGGGTATATGCCCAGAAGTGGGATTGCTGGATGAGATGGTAATTCAATTTCTAGTTTTTTTTTAACGAAACTCCATACTGTTCTCCATAGTGACTGTATCAATTTACATTCCCACCATTAGTGGAAGAGGGCTCCTTTTGTCCACACCCTCCCCAGAATTTGTTGTTTGTAGATTTTCTGATGATGCCGATTCTAACAGTGTGAGGTGATACCTCATTGTAGTTTTGATTTGCATTTCTCTAATAATTAGTGCTGTTGAGCAGCGTTTCATGTGCGTCTTGGCCATCTCTGTGTCTTCTTTGAAGAAACGTATCTTTAGATCTTCTGCCCATTTTTGTATTGGGTTGTTTGTTTTTTTAATATTAAGCTGCATGAGCTGTTTATATATATTGGAGATTAAACCTTTGTCCATTGATTCGTTTGCAACTATTTTCGCCCCTTCTGAGGGATGCCGTTTTCCATTCCCGTTTTTTTAACCAAAAAAGAAAGAAAGAAAAAGAAGCAGAAAACTAATGTGCATAAAATATGCCTTTTGAAACGGTCGTTTTGAAATATGGACGTCCTTTGAATTTTTTGGTCGATATGTGACCCCAGGATTTGTTTTCAGGGCAGGTGTCATTTACAGGCCTGCAATGATTTTGAATATCAACTGACCATTAGCGCTGGGATTAAAGCTGCTGTTGTGTGAAACGGCCACAAGGTGGTAGCAGTTCTCCCTTACCAATTCTGGTTACTAGGGCAACAGAGCCTCAATGGAAGTCGTGTTGTAGATTGGAATTTAGAAAGGAATGTGACAGGAGATAGCCCCTCATGTTTGTCTCCCTATTTCTTGTTCGTGTTTTTAATTTAATTTTTATTTTTTATTACAGCAAGTTTGATTACAATGTTTGGCTTGTTGGAGGTGTGGAAGATGTGGTTCTTTTACACATAAACAGATGTCTGTTTTTCCTGGGATCCTTTTCCCATGTACGTTATGACAGAATGATGAGTAGTCTTTTGGTATTCCGTAGGTCTTTGGTGATTATATATGTCACCTGTGTTTGTATAAGTCTGTTAACCCCGATATCGTAATGAAATCAATCCTCACACCTTTCCATTGGTGAACCATAAGTTTGTTTAATGAATCTCTGATTGCCCTTCTCGGTGGAAATATCTGCCCTGGTACCATTTTTAGGTTACACCTATAAGTGATATGATATGATATGTGTCTTTCACTTTCTGACTTACTACAAGTCACGTGATTACCTCTAGACTCATCTACGGTGCTGCAAATGGCATTGTGTTCTTTTTGTCCTTGGCTTCTCTTCTCCCTTAGCGAGGTCCATTTTCAATAATGTGATTCGCTGAGTGTTGTAGATTAGCTGACCTGGGCAGCCTTACCCTGCCGCCCGGCCCTCCCCAGGTGTGCCTGGTGGAGGTCAATATAAACAGCGCTCCAGGCAGCAATAGCCCCTGAAGCTGTGTCTGACTCCATATTCTCTGCCCCGTCAGCAGTCTCGGGGCTGTGCTGGTGGGAGGGAATGAGGGGCCACAGCTTTGTTGGTGGCCCGGTGTGAGTGGGGTTCTGCTGGCCGTTCTGCAGGAGTTGCCTGGCTGCCACCTGTAAAGAAGAGGATGTGTCACACATACCTTCAGCTGGAATTTCTCTCCGGACAGAGGTGAGGAAGGAAAAAAGCAGTGGGGGCCGGGACTGGTGGTGTATGTCAGGCAGGACAATGGAAATCTTCCGGAAGAGCGCCCGCGGCCAGGACCACCCTGGCTGGCCTGCAGGCAACAAGTTGGCCTGCGTGCTGTTGCTGTGTGGCTCCATGGCCCTTCCTCTAGTCTTTCAAGCCCTTGTACATATTCAGGTGTTTTACCTGGGAAGGGTGGGAACAGTTCAGCAGCAGCTGTCCTGGGGCTCAGCTCACCTTTATTCAGAGATGCCTCTGCACGATCCCCCAGCTTTGCAATGAGGACGCTCCTTGCATGCGGTGTGGGTTGCTGGCTGTATGGGAGAAGATTCCCCACCTCTGACCAATTTCAGAATTGTTTACCGCTGGAGCAAGTGCCCTGATAGGATTTTCCTCTGTATAACTGGTGGGTTCAGGTTTTTTTTTCTTTTATGTTTCAAGTTATATTTTATTCCTCTTTTATGAATTTATAGATATAAGCATGGAAATAATTCATTCCGATAAATGCAACTGTGTGAAGGGAAGAACTTTTTTCTGTATTATTTTTAAATTTTCTTTTTAAAAATTTTGAAATTTAATTTTATTTATTTTTTTATACAGCAGGTTATTATTAGTTATGTATTTTATGCATATACATGTATGCTGGTCAATCCCAATCTCCCAACTCATCCCACCACCACCACACCATGGCTTCCCACACTTGGTGTCCATACGTTTGTTCTCTACCTCTGTCTCTATTTCTTCCCTGCCAACCAGTTCATCTGTACCAGTTTTTAGGTTCCACATATATGCATTAATATACAATATTTGTTTTCCTCTTTCTGACTTACTTCATTCTGCATGACAATCTCTAGATCCATCGATGTCTCTACAAATGACCCAGTTTCATTCCTTTTTATGGCTGAGTAATATTCCATTTTATACATGTACCACATTTTTATCCATTCATCTGTCTGTGGGCATTTAGGTTGCTTCCATTACCTGACTATTGTAAATAGTACTGCAATGAACATTGAGGTGAATGTGCCTTTTTCATTTATGGTTTTCTCTGGGTATATGCCCAGAAGTGGGATTGCTGGATCAGATGGTAATTCTATTTCTAGTTTTTTTAAGGAAACTCCATAGTGTTCTCCATAGTGCCTGTATCAATTTACATTCCCACCAATAGTGGAAGAGGGATCCTTTTGTCCCCACCCTCCCCAGAATTTGTTGTTTGTAGATTTTCTGATGATGCCGATTCTAACAGGTGTGAGGTGATACCTCATTGTAGTTTTGATTTGCATTTCTCTAATAATTAGTGCTCTTGAGCAGCTTTTCATGTGCGTCTTGGCCATCTCTGTGTCTTCTTTGAAGAAACGTATCTTTAGATCTTCTGCCCATTTTTGTATTGGGTTGTTTGTTTTTTTTAATATTAAGCCGAATGAGGTGTTTATATATATTGGAGAGTAAACCTTTGTCCATTGATTCGTTTGCAACGATTTTCGCCCTTTCTGAGGGATGGCTTTTTCCATTCCCGTTTTTTTAACCAAAAAAGAAAGAAAGACAAAGAAGCAGAACACTAATGTGCGTAAAATATTGCTTTTGAAACGGTCGTTTTGAAATATGGACGTCCTTTGTACTTTTTGGTCGATATGTGACCCCAGGATTTGTTTTCAGGGCAGGTGTCATTTACAGGCCTGCAATGATTTTGAATATCAACTGACCATTAGCGCTGGGATTAAAGCTGCTGTTGTGTGAAACGGCCACAAGGTGGCAGCAGTTCTCTCTTTCAAATCTGGGTATTAGTGCAACAGAGCCTCAATGGAAGTCCTCTTCTAGATTGGAATTTAGAATGGAATGTGCCAGGTGAAAGCCCCTCAAGTTTGTCTCACAACTTCTTTTTCGTGTTTTTAATTTAATTTTTATTTTTTATTACAGCAAGTTTGATTACAATGTTTGGCTTGTTGGAGGTGTGGAAGATGTGGTTCTTTTACACATATACAGATGTCTGTTCTTCCTGGGATCCTTTTCTCATGTACGTTATGACAGAATGTTGAGGAGTCCTCTCTTTGTATTCCGTAGGTCTTAGGTGATTATATATGTCACCTGTGTTTGTATATGTCTGTTAACCCCAATATCGTAATGAAACCAATCCTCACACCTTTCCATTGGTGAACCATAAGTGTGTTTAATGAATCTGTGACTGCCCTTCTCCGTGGAAATATCTGCCCTGGTATCCATTTTTAGGTAACACCTATAAGTGATATGATACGATATGTGTCTTTCACTTTCTGACTTACTACAAGTCACGTGATAACCTCTAGACTCATCTATGGTGCTGCAAATTGCATTGTGTCCTTTTTTTCCTTGGCTTCTGTTCTGATTTAGCGAGGTCCATTTTCAACACTGTGATTCCCTGAGGGTTGTGGATTAGCTGACGTGGGCATCGTTATCCTGCCGGCCGGCCCTCCCCAGGTGTGCCTGGTTGAGGTCAATATAAACAGCGCTCCAGGCAGCAATAGCCCCTGAAGCTGTGCCTGACTCCATATTCTCTGCCCCGTCAGCAGTCTCGCGGCTGAGCTGGTGGGAGGAAATGAGGGGCCACAGCTTTGTGGGTGGCCTGGTGTGAGTGGGGTTCTGCTGGCCTTTCTGCAGGAGTTGCCAGGCTGCCACCTGTAAAGAAGAGGATGTGTCACCCATACCTTCCGCTGCAATTTCTCTCCGGACCGAGGTGAGGAAGGAAAAAAGCAGTGGGGGCCGGGACAGGAGGGGTATCACAGGCAGGACAATGGAAAGCTTCCGGAAGAGCGCCCGGGGCAAGGACGAACCTGAGTGGCTCGCAGGCACGAAGTTGGCCTGCGTGCTGTCGCTGGTGTGGCTCCACGACCCTTCCTCTATGCTTTCAAGCCCTTGTACATATTCAGGTGTTTTACCTGGGAAGGGTGGGAACAATTCAGCAGCAGCTCGCATGGGGCTCAGCTCATGTTTACTCAGAGATGCCTCGGCATGGTCCCCCAGCTATGCAATGAGGATGCTCCCTGCGTGGGGGCTGGGTTGCTGGCTGTATGGGAGATGATTCCCCACCTCTGACCAATTTCAGATTTGTTTACCGCTGGAGCAAGTGCCATGATAGGGTTTTCCTCTGTATAACTGGTGGGTTCAGGTTTTTTTTTTCTTTTATGGTTCAAGTTAGATTTTATTCCTCTTTTATGTATTTATAGATATAAGTATGGAAATAATTCATTCCTATAAATACATGTGTGTGAAGGGAAGAACTTTTTTCTGTTTTATTTTTAAATTTTCTTTTTTAAATTTTTTAAATTTAATTTTATTTCCTTTTTTATACAGCATGTTATTATCAGTTATGTGTTTTATGCATATACATGTATACAGGTCAATCCCAATCTACCAACTCATCACACCACCACCACCCCATGGCTTCCCACACTTGGTGTCCATACGTTTGTTCTCTACCTCTGTGTCTCTATTTCTTCCCTGCAAACCAGTTCATCTGTACCATTTTTTAGGTTCCACATATATGCATTAATATACAATATTTGTTTTCCTCTTTCTGACTTACTTCATTCTGTATGACAGTCTCTAGATCCATCCATGGAAAGAAACAAAAAGAAGCGGAACACTAATGTGCGTAAAATATGGCTTTTGAAACGGTCGTTTTGAAATATGGACGTCCTTTGAAATTTTTGGTCGATATGTGACCCCAGGATTTGTTTTCAGGGCAGGTGTCATTTACAGGCCTGCAATGATTTTGAATATCAACTGACCATTAGCGCTGGGATTAAAGCTGCTGTTGTGTGAAACGGCCACAAGTTGGCAGCAGTTCTCCCTTACCAATTCTGGTTACTAGGGCAACAGAGCCTCAATGGAAGTCGTGTTCTAGATTGGAATTTAGAATGGAATGTGCCAGGAGAAAGCCCCTCAAGTTAGTCTCCCTACTTCTTGTTCGTGTTTTTAATTTAATTTTTATTTTTTATTACAGGAAGTTTGATTAAAATGTTTGGCTTGTTGTAGGTGTGGAAGATGTGGTTCTTTTACACATATACAGATGTCTGTTTTTCCTGGGATCCTTTTCCCATGTACGTTATGACAGAATGTTGAGTAGTCTTTTGGTATTCCGTAGGTCTTTGGTGATTATATATGTCACCTGTGTTTGTATAAGTCTGTTAACCCCGATATCGTAATGAAACCAATGCTCAAACCTTTCCATTGGTGAACCATAAGATTGTTTAATGAATCTCTGATTGCCCTTCTCGGTGGAAATATCTGCCCTGGTATCCATTTTTAGGTAAAACCTATAAGTGATATGATATGATATGTGTCTTTCACTTTTTGACTTACTACATGTCACGTGATTACCTCTAGACTCATCTACGGTGCTGCAAATGGCATTGTGTCCGTATTTTCCTTGGCTTCTATTCTGCCTTAGCGAGGTCCATTTTCAACAATGTGATTCCCTGAGGGTTGTGGATTAGCTGACCTGGGCAGCCTTACCCTGCCGGCCGGCCCTCCAGTTCTGCCTGGTTGAGGTCAATATAAACAGCGCTCCAGGCAGCAATAGCCCCTGAAGCTGTGCCTGCCTCCATATTCTCTGCCCCGTGAACAGTCTCGGGGCTGTGCTGGTGGGAGGGAGTGAGGGGCCACAGCTTTGTTGGTGGCCCGGTGTGAGTGGGGTTCTGCTGGCCTTTCTGCAGGAGATGCCAGGCTGCCTCCTGTAAAGAGGAGGATGTGTCACCCATACCTTCCGCTGGAATTTCTCTCCGGACAGAGCTGAGGAAGGAAAAATGCAGTGGGGGCCGTGACATGAGGGGTATCTCAGGCAGGACAATGGAGAGCTTCCAGAAGAGCGCCCGGGGCCAGGACCACCCTGGCTGGCCTGCAGGCACCAAGTTGCCCTGCGTGCTGTCGCTGTTGTGGCTCCACGGCCCTTCCTCTAGTCTTTAAAGCCCTTGTACATATTCAGGTGTTTTACCTGGGAAGGGTGGGAACAGTTCAGCAGCAGCTGACCTGGGGCTCAGCTCACCTTTATTCAGAGATGCCTCGGCTCGGTCACCCAGCTTTGCAATGAGGACGCTCCTTGTGTGGGGTGTGTGTTGATGGCTCTATGTGAGATGATTCCCCACCTCTGACCAATTTCAATATTGTTTACCATTGGAACAAGTGCCCTGATAGGGTTTTCCTCTGTATAACTGGTGGGTTCAGGTTTTTCTTCTTTTATGGTTCACGTTAGCTTTTATTCCTCTTTTATGTATTTATAGATATAAGCATGGAAATAATACTTTCCTATAAATACGTCTGTGTGAAGGGAAGAACTTTTTTCTGTAGTATTTTTAAATTTTATTATTTAAAATTTTGAAATTTAATTTAATTTATTTTTTTATACAGCAGGTTATTATTAGTTATGTATTTTATGCATATACATGTATGCAGGTCATTCCCAATCTCCCAAGTCATCCCACCACCACCACCCCATGGCTTCCCACACTTGGTGTCCATACGTTTGTTCTCTACATCTGTGTCTCTACTTCTTCCCTGCAAACCAGTTCCTCTGTAAAATTTCGTAGGTTCCACATATATGCATTAATATACAATATTTGTTTTCCTCTTTCTGACTTACTTCATTCTGTATGACAGTCTCTAGATCCATCGCTGTCTCTACAAATGACCCGGTTTCATTCCTTTTCATGGCTGAGTAATATTCCATTTTATACATGTAGCACATCTTTATCCATTCATCTGTGTGTGGGCATTTAGGTTGCTTCCATTACCTGGCCTTTGTAAATAGTGCTGCAATGAACATTGTGGTGAATGTGCCTTTCTGATTTATGGTTTTCTTTGGGTATATGAGCAGAAGTGGGATTGCTGGATCAGATGGTAATTCTATTTCTAGTTTTTTTAAGGAAACACCATAGTGTTCTCCATAGTGAGTGTATCAATTTACATTCCCACCAATAGTGGAAGAGGTCTCCTTTTGTCCACACCCTCCCCAGAATTTGTTGTTTGTAGGTTTTCTGATGATGCCGATTCTATCAGGTGTGAGGTGATACCTCATTGTAGTTTTGATTTGCATTTCTCTAATAATTAGTGCTGTTGAACAGCTTTTCATGTGCGTCTTGGCCATCTCTGTGTCTTCTTTGAAGAAACGTCTCTTTAGATCTGCCCATTTTTGTATTGGGTTGTTTGTTTTTTTAATATTAAGCAGCATGAGCTGTTTATATATATTGGAGATTAAACCTTTGTCCATTGATTCGTTTGCAACTATTTTTGCCCCTTTTGAGGGATGTCTTTTTCCTTTCCCGTTTTTTTAACGAAAAAAGAAAAAAAGAAAAAGAAGTAGAAAACTAATGTGCGTAAAATATGCCTTTTGAAACGGTCGTTTTGAAATATGGACGTCCTTTGAATTTTTTGGTCGATATGTGACCCCAGAATTTTTTTTCAGGGCAGGTGTCATTTACAGGCCTGCAATGATTTTGAATATCAACTGACCATTAGCGCTGGGATTAAAGCTGCTGTTGTGTGAAACGGCCACAAGGTGGCAGCTGTTCTCCCTTACCAATTCTGCTAACTAGGGCAACAGAGCCTCAATGGAAGTCGTGTTCTAGATTGGAATTTAGAATGGAATGTGACAGGAGAAAGCCCCTCAAGTTTGTCTCCCTACTTCTTGTTCGTGTTTTTAATTTAATTTTTATTTTTTATTACAGCAAGTTTGATTACAATGTTTGGCTTGTTGTAGGTGTGGAAGATGTGGTTCTTTTACACATATACAGATGTCGGTTTTTCCTGGGTTCCTTTTCCCATGTACCTTATGACAGAATGTTGAGTAGTCTTTTGGTATTCCATAGGTCTTTGGTGATTATATATGTCACCTGTGTTTGTATAAGTCTGTTAACCCCGATATCGTAATGAAACCAATCCTCACAACTTTCCATTCGTGAACCATAAGTTTGTTTAATGAATCTCTGATTGCCCTTCTCGGTGGAAATATCTGCCCTGGTATCCATTTTTAGGTAACAGCTATAAGTGATATGATATGATATGTGTCTTTCACTTTCTGACTTACTACATGTCACGTGATTACCTCTAGACTCATCTACGGTGCTGCAAAAGGCATTGTGTCCTTTTTTTCCTTGCCTTCTATTCTGACTTAGCGAGGTCCCTTTTCAACAATGTGCTTCCCTGCGGGTTGTGGATTAGCTGACGTGGGCAGCCTTATCCTGCCGGCCAGCCCTCCCCAGGTGTGCCTGGTTGAGGTCAATATAAACAGCGCTCCAGGCAGCAATAGCCCCTGAAGCTGTGCCTGCCTCCATATTTTCTGCCCCGTGAGCAGTCTCGGGGCTGTGCTGGTGGGAGGGAGTGAGGGGCCACAGCTTTGTTGGTGGCCCGGTGTGAGTGGGGTTCTGCTGGCCTTTCTGCAGGAGTTGCCAGGCTGCCTCCTGTAAGGAGGAGGATGTGTCACCCATACCTTCCGCTGGAATTTCTCTCCGGACAGAGGTGAGGAAGGAAAAATGCAGTGGGGGCCGGGACAAGTGGGGTATCTCACGCAGGACAATGGAAAGCTTCCGGAAGAGCGCCCGGGGCCAGGACCACCCTGGCTGGCCTGCAGGCACCAAGTTCGCCTGCGTGCTGTCTCTGGTGTGGCTCCACGGCCCTTCCTCTAGTCTTTCAAGCCCTTGTACATATTCAGGTGATTTACCTGGGAAGGGTGGGAACAGTTCAGCAACAGCTGGCCTGGGGCTCAGCTCACCTTTGTTCAGAGATGCCTCGGCTCGGTCCCCTCGCTTTGCAATGAGGAAGCTCCTTGTGTGGGGTGTGGGTTGCTGGATGTATGGGAGATGATTCCCCACCTCTGAACAATTTCAATATTGTTTACCGTTGGAGCAAGTGCCCTGATAGTGTTTTTCTCTGTATAACTGGTCGGTTCAGGTTTTTCTTCGTTTATGGTTCAAGTTAGCTTTTATTCCTCTTTTATGTATTTATAGGTATATGCATGGAAATAATTCATTCCTATAAATACATCTGTGTGAAGGGAAGAACTTTTTTCTGTTTTATTTTTAAATTTTATTTTTTATAATTTTGAAATTTAATTTTATTTACTTTTTTATACAGCGGGTTATTATTAGTTATGTGTTTTATGCATATACATGTATACAGGTCAATCTCAATCTCACAACTCATCCCACCACCACCACCCCATGGCTTCCCACACTTGGTGTCCATACGTTTGTTCTCTACCTCTGTGTCTCTCTTTCTTCCCTGCAAACCAGTTCATCTGTACAATTTTTTAGGTTCCACATATATGCATTAATATACAATATTTGTTTTCCCCTTTCTGACTTACTGCATTCTGTATGACAGTCTCTAGATCCATCGATGTCTCTACAAATGACCCAGATTCATTCCTTTTTATGGCCGAGTAGTATTCCATTTTATATATGTACCCCATCTTTATCCATTCATCTGTCTTTGGGCGTTTAGGTTGCTTCCATTACCTGGCTATTGTAAATAGTGCTGCAATGAACATTGTGGTGAATGTGCCTTTTTGATTTATGGTTTTCTTTGGGTATATGCCCAGAAGTGGAATTGCTGGATCAGATGGTAATTCTATTTCTAGATTTTTTAAGGAAACTCCATAGTATTCTCCATAGTGACTCTATCAATTTACATTCCCACCAATAGTGGAAGAGGGCTCCTTTTGTCCACACCCTCCCCAAAATTTGTTGTTTGTAGATTTTCTGATGTTGCCGATTCTAACAGGTGTGAGGTGATACCTCATTGTAGTTTTGATTTGCATTTCTCTAATAATTAGTGCTCTTGAGCAGCTTCTCATGTGCGTCTTGGCCATCTCTGTGTCTTCTTTGAAGAAACGTCTCTTGAGATCTTCTGCCCATTTCTCTATTGGGAGGGTCGTGGGATGGTCAGGCTGTGTGCTGACGCACGTGTCAGTGCCAGCGTAAGGGCCAGGAGTAGGGTACAGCATAGGGTACCGTGTAGGGCTGGTGGTGGGTTTCCGTTCCAGGTTAGGGTTAGGGAACGGCAAGGTTTAGGGAACAGGTGAGCATAGGGACACGTGGGAGAGGCAGGCTACGTGCTGACAAACGTGTCAGTGCCAGCGTACGGGTCAGGAGTAAAGTATGGTGTAGGGCTGGTTGTGGGTTTCCATTCCGCGCTAGGGTTAGGGTTAGGGAACGGCAAGGCTTAGGGCACAGCTGAGGGTACAGAAACGTGGGAGGGTCAGGCTATGTGCTGACGCACGGTTCAGTGCCACTGTACGGGCCAGGATTAGGGTACGGAGTAGGGTAAGGTGTAGGGCTGTTGGTGGGTTTCTGTTCCGGGTTAGGGTTAGGGAACGGCAAGGCTTAGGGCACAGGTAAGGGTACGGAAACGAGGGAGAGGCACGCTACGTGCTGACACACGGGTCAGTGCCAGCGTACGCGCCAGAATTAGGGTACGGCGTAGGGTAAGGTGTAGGGCTGGTGGTGGGTTTCTGTTCCAGGGTAGGGTTAGGGTTAGGGATCGGCAAGGCTTAGGGCACAGGTGAGGGTATGGAAACATGGGAGTGGCAGGCTACGTGCTTACACAAGGGTCAGTTCCAGTGTACTGCCCAGGAGTAGGGTACGGCGTAGGGTAAGGTGTAGGGCTGGTGGTGGGTTTCCGTTCCCGGCTAGGGTTAGGGTTAGGGAATGGCAAGGCTTAGGGCACAGGTGAGGGTACAGAAACGAGGGAGGGTCAGGCTACTTGCTGACGCAAGTGTCAGTGCCAGCGTACGGCCCAGGAATAGGGTATGGCGTAGGGTAAAGTGTAGGGTTAGGGTTAGGGAACGGCAAGGCTTAGGGCACAGGTGAGGGTACGGAAACGTGGGAGGGTCAGGCTACATGCTGAAGCACGGGTCAGTGCCAGGGTGTGGACCAGGAGTAGGGTACGGCGTAGGGTAAGGTGTAAGACTGGTGGTGGGTGTCCATTCCGGGGTTTGATTAGGGTTAGGGAACGTCAAGTTTTAGGGCACAGGTGAGGGTACGGAAACGTGGGAGGGTCAGGCTACCTGCTGACGCATGGGTCAGTGCCAGCGTATGGGCCAGGAGTAGGGTACGGCGTAGGGTAAGGTGTAGGGCTGGTGGTGGGTTTCCGTTCTGGGCTAGGGTTAGGGTTAGGGAACGGCAAGGCTAAGGGCACAGGTGAGGGTACGGAAACTTGGGAGAGGCAGGCTACGTGCTGACGCACGGGTCAGTGCCAGCATACAGGCCAGGAGTAGGGTACGGCATAGGGAATGGTGTAGTGCTGGTGGTGGGTTTCAGTTCAGGGCTAGGGTTAGGGTTAGTGAACGGCAAGGCTTAGGGCACAGGAGAGGGTACAGAAACGTGTTAGGTTCATGGTGCATGTTGATGCATGGAATAGTGTCATCGTACGCATTAGGATTAGGGTACGGCGTAGAGTAAGGTGTACGGATGGCGGTAGGTTTACATTCCGGTGTAGGGTTAGGGATAGCGAATTGCAAGGTATAGGGCACAGGTGATGGTACGGAAATGTGTTAGGTTCAGGGTACGTGTTGACTCACGGGTTAGTGTGAGCGTACGCATGAGGATTAGGGTACCGCATAGAGTAAGGTGTAGGGTTGGTGGTAGGTTTCCGTTCCAGTCTAGGGTTATGTTTAGGGACTGGCAAAGTTTAGGGCACAGGTGAGGGTACGAAACGTGTTAGGGTCAGGGTACGTGTTGATGCACAGGTTAGTGTCAGCATACGAATTAGGATTAGGGTATGGCATAAGGTAAGGTGTAGGGTTGGTGGTAGTTTTCCATTCCGGGCTAGGGTTAAGGTAAGGGAACGGCAAGGTTTATGGCAGAGGTGAGGGTACGGAAACGTGTTAGGGTTAGGGTACGTGTTGACGTATGGATTAGGATTAGGGTATGGCTTAGGGTAAGGTGTAGGGCTGATGGTAGGTTTCTGTTCCGGGCTAAGGTTAAGGATAGGCAACGGCAAGGTTTGGGGCACAGCTGAGGGTACGGAAACGTGTTAGTGTCAGGGTACATGTTGACTCACCGGTTAGTGCCAGCGTATGGATTAGGATTAGTGTACCGCGTAGATAAGGTGCACAGTTGGTGGTAGGTTTCCGTTCCAGGCTATGGTTAGGGTTAGGGAAAGTCAAGGTTTCTATTTGTAGGTTTTTTAAGGAAACACCATAGTGTTCTCCATAGTGACTGTATCAATTTACATTCCCAACAATAGTGGAAGAGGGCTCCTTTTGTCCACACCCTCCCCAGAATTTGTTGTCTGTAGATTTTCTGATGATGCCGATTCTAACAGGTGTGAGGTGATACCTCATTGTAGTTTTGATTTGCATTTCTCTAATAATTAGTGCTCTTGAGCAGCTATTCATGTGCGTCTTAGACATCTCTGTGTCTTCTTTGAAGAAACGTCTCTTTAGATATTCTGCCCATGTTTGTATTGGGTTGTTTGTTTTTTTAATATTAAGCTGCATGAGCTATTTATATATATTGGAGATTAAACCTTTGTCCATTGATTCGTTTGCAACTATTTTCGCCTCTTCTGAGGGATGCCTTTTTCCATTCCCGTGTTTTTAACCAAAACAGAAAGAAAGAAAAAGAAGCAGAACACTAATGTGCATAAAATATGCCTTTTGAAACGGTCGTTTTGAAATATGGACGTCCTTTAAATTTTTTGGTCGATATGTGGCCACAGGATTTGTTTTCAGGGCAGGTGTCATTTACAGGCCTGCAATGATTTTGAATATCAACTGACCATTAGCACTGGGATTAAAGCTGCTGTTGTGTGAAACGGCCACTAGGTGGCAGCAGTTCTCCCTGAACACATCTGGTTACTAGGGCAACAGAGCCTCAATGGACGTGTGTTCTACATTGGAATTTAGAATGGAATGTGCCAGGAGAAAGCCCCTCAAGTTTGACTCCCTACTTCTTGTTCGTATTTTTAATTTAATTTTTTTTTATTATAGCAAGATTGATTACAATGTTTGGCTTGTTGTAGGTGTGGAAGATGTGGTTCTTTTACACATATACAGATGTCTGTACTTCCTGGGATCCTTTTCCCATGTACGTTATGACAGAATGTTGAGTAGTCTTCTCTTCGTATTCCGTAGGTCTTTGGTGATTATATATGTCACCTCTGTTTGTATATATCTGTTAACCCCGATATCGTAATGAAACCAATCCTCACACCTTTCCATTGGTGAACCATAAGTTTGTTTAATGAATCTATGATTGCACTTCTCAGTGGAAATGACTGCCCTGGTTTCTATTTTAGGTAACACCTATAAGTGATATGAAATGATATGTGTCTTTCACTTTCTGACTTACTACAAGTCACGTGATTACCTCTAGACTCATCTACAGTGCTGCAAATGGCACTGTGTCCTTATTTTCCTTGGCTTCTATTCTGCCTTAGCGAGGTCCATTTTCAACAATGTGATTCCCTGAGGGTTGTGGATTAGCTGACCTGGGCAGCCTTACCCTGCCGGCCGGCCCTCCCCAGGTCTGCCTGGTTGAGGTCAATATAAACAGCGCTCCAGGCAGCAATAGCCCCTGAAGCTGTTCCTGACTCCATATTCTCTGCCCCGTCAGCAGTCTCGGGGCTGTGCTGGTGGGAGGGAGTGAGGGGCCACAGCTTTGTTGGTGGCCCTGTGTGAGTGGGGTTCTGCTGGCCTTTCTGCAGGAGTTGCCAGGCTGCCACCTGTAAAGAAGAGGATGTGTCACCCATAACTTCCCCTGGAATTTCTCTCCGGACAGAGGTGAGGAAGGAAAAAAGCAGTGGGGGCAGGGACAAATGGGGTATCTCAGGCAGGACAATGGAAAGCTTCCGGAAGAGCGCCCGGGGCCAGGATCACCCTGGCTGGCCTGCAGTCACCAAGTTGGCCTGCGTGCTGTCGCTGGTGTGGCTCCACGGCCCTTCCTCTAGGCTTTCATGCCTTTGTACATATTCAGGTGTTTGACCTGGGAAGGGTGGGAACAGTTCAGCAGCAGCTGGCCTGGGGCTCAGCTCACCTTTATTCAGAGATGCCCCGGCACGGTCCCCCAGCTTTGCAATGAGGATGCTCCTTGCATGGGGTGTGGGTTGCTGGCTGTATGGGAGATGATTCACCACCTGTGACCAATTTCAGAATTGTTTACCGCTGGAGCAAGTGCCCTGATAGGGTTTTCCTCTGTATAACTGGTGGGTTCAGGTTTTTTTTTCGTTTATGGTTCAAGTTAGATTTTATTCCTCTTTTATGTATTTATAGATATAAGCATGGAAATAATTCATTCCTATAAATACATCTGTATGAAGGGAAGAACTTTTTTCTGTTTTATTTTTAAATTTTATATTTTAAAATTTTGAAATTTAATTTTATTTACTTTTTTATACAGCGGGTTATTATTAGTAATGTATTTTATGCATATACATGTATACAGGTCAATCTCAAACTCCCAACTCATCCCACCACCACCACCCCATGGCTTCCCACACTTGGTGTCCATACGTTTGTTCTCTACCTCTGTGTCTCTATTTCTTCCCTGCAAACCAGTTCATCTGTACCAGTTTTTAGGTTCCACATATATGCCTTAATATACAATATTTGTTTTCCTCTTTCTGACTTACTTCATTCTGTATGACAGTCTCTAGATCCATCGATGTCTCTACAAGTGACCCAGTTTCATTCCTTTTTATGGCCGAGTAATATTCCATTTTATATATGTACCCCATCTTTATCCATTCATCTGTCTGTGGGCGTTTAGGTTGCTTCCATTACCTGGCTATTGTAAATAGTGCTGCAATGAACCTTGTGGTGAATGTGCCTTTTTGATTTATGGTTGTCTCTGGGTATATGCCCAACAGTGGGATTGCTGGGTCAGATGGTAATTCTATTTCTAGTTTTTTTAAGGAAACTCCATAGTGTTCTCCATAGTGATTGTATCAATTTACATTCCCACCAATAGTGGAAGAGGGCTCCTTTTGTCCACACCCTCCCCAGAATTTGTTTTTTGTAGATTTTCTGATGATGCCGATTCTAACAGGTGTGAGGTGATACCTCATTGTAGTTTCGATTTGCATTTCTCTAATAATTAGTGCTGTTGAGCAGCTTTTCATGTGCGTCTTGGCCATCTCTGTGTCGTCTTTGAAGAAACGTCTCTTTAGATCTACTGCCCATTTTTGTATTGGGTTTTTTGTTTTTTTTAATATTAAGCTGCATGAGCTGTTTATATATTGGAGATTAAACCTTTGTCCATTGATTCGTTTGCAACTATTTTCGCCCCTTCTGAGGGATGCCTTTTTCCATTCCCGTGTTTTTAACCAAAAAAGAAAGAAAGAAAAAGAAGCAGAACATTAATGTGCATAAAATATGCCTTTTGAAACGGTCGTTTTGAAATATGGACGTCCTTTAAATTTTTTGGTCGATATGTGACCCCAGGATTTGTTTTCAGGGCAGGTGTCATTTACAGGCCTGCAATGATTTTGAATATCAACTGACCATTAGCGCTGGGATTAAAGCTGCTGTTGTGTGAAACGGCCACAAGGTGGCAGCAGTTCTCTCTTTCATATCTGGTTACTAGGGCAACAGAGCCTCAATGGAAGTCGCCTTCTAGATTGGAATTTAGAACAGAATGTGACAGGAAAAAGCCCCTCAAGTTTGTCTCACTACTTCTTGATCGTGTTTTTAATTTAATTTTTTATTTTTTATTACAGCAAGTTTGATTACAATGTTTGGCTTGTTGTAGGTATGGTAGATGTGGTTCTTTTACACATATACAGATGTCTGTTCTTCCTGGGATCCTTTTCCCATGTACGTTATGACAGAATGTTGTGTACTCCTCTCTTTGTATTCCGTAACTCTTTGGTTATTATATGTATCACCTGTGTTTGTATGTCTGTTAACCACAATATCGTAATGAAACCAATCCTCACACCTTTCCATTGGTGAACCATAAGTTTGTTTAATGAATATGTGATTGCCCTTCTCCGTGGAAATATCTGCCCTGGTATCCATTTTTAGGTAACACCTATATGTGATATGATACGATATGTGCCTTTCACTTTCTGACTTACTACATGTCACATGATTACCTCTAGACTCATCTACGGTGCTGCAGATGGCATTGTGTCCTTATTTTCCTTGGCTTCTATTCTGCCTTAGCGAGGTCCATTTTCAACAATGTGATTCCCTGAGGGTTGTGGATTAGCTGACCTGGGCAGGCTTACCGTGCCAGCCGGCCGGCCCTCCCCAGGTGTGCCTGGTTGAGGTCAATATAAACAGCGCTCCAGGCAGCAATAGCCCCTGAAGCTGTGCCTGACTCCATATTCTCTGCCCCGTCAGCAGTCTCGGGGCTCTGCTGGTGGGAGCGTGTGAGGGGCCACGGCTTTGTGGGTGGCCCGGTGTGTGTGGGGCTGTGCTGGACTTTGTGCAGGAGTTGCCAGGCTGCCACCTGTAAAGAAGAGGATGTGTCACACATAAGTTCCACTGGAATTTTTCTCCGGGGTGAGGTAAGGAAGGAAAAAAAGGGGTGGGGTCCGGGACAGGAGGGGTATCTCAGGCAGGGAAATGGAAAGCTTCCGGAAGAGCGCCCGGGGTCAGGACCATCCTGCCTCGCCTGCAGGCACCAAGTTGGCCTGTGTGCTGTCGCTGGTGTGGCTCCATGGCCCTTCCTCTAGGATTTCATGCCCTTGTACATATTCAGGTGTTTTACCTGGGAAGGGTGGGAACAGTTCAGCTGCAGCTGGCCTGGGGCTCAGCTCACCTTTATTCAGAGATGCCTCGGCACGGTCCCCCAGCTTTGCAATGAGGACGCTCCTTGCATGCGGGGTGGGTTGCTGGCTGTATGGGAGATGATTCCCCACCTCTGACCAATTTCAGAATTGTTTACCGCTGGAGCAAGTTCCCTGATAGGGCTTTCCTCTGTATAACTGGTGGGTTCAGGTTTTTTTTCGTTTATGGTTCAAGTTAGATTTTATACCTCTTTTATGTATTTATAGATATAAGCATGGAAATAATACATTCCTATAAATACATCTGTGTGAAGGGAAGAACTTTTTTCTCTTTTATTTTTAAATTTTATTTTTTAAAATTTTGAAATTTAGTTTTATTTTTTTATACAGCAGGTTATTATTAGTTATGTATTTTATGCATATGCATGTATGCAGGCCAATCCCAATCTCCCAACTCATCCCACCTCTACCACCCCATGGCTTCCCACACTTGGTGTCCATAAGTTTGTTCTCTACCTGTGTCTCTATTTCTTCCCTGCAAACCAGTTCATCTGTACCACTTTTTAGGTTCCACATATATGCATTAATATACAATATTTGTTTTCCTCTTTCTGACTTACTTCATTCTGTATGACAGTCTCTAGATCCATCGATGTCTCTACAAATGACCCAGTTTCATTCCTTTTTATGGCTGAGTAATATTCCATTTTATATATGTACCACATATTTACCCATTCATCTGTTTGTGGGTATTTAGTTTGCTCCCTTACCTGGCTATTGTAAATAGTGCTGCAATGAACATTGTGGTGAATGTGCCTTTTTGATTTATGGTTTTCTCTGGGTATATGCCCAGAAGTGCGATTGCTGGATCAGATGGTAATTCTATTTCTAGTTTTTTTAAGGAAACTCCACACTGTTCTCCATAGTGACTGTATCAATTTACATTCCCACCAATAGTGGAAGAGGGCTCCTTTTGTCCACACCCTCCCCAGAATTTGTTGTTTGTAGGTTTTCTGATGATGCCGATTCTAACATGTGTGAGGTGATACCTCATTGTAGTTTATTTATTTATTTATTTATTTTTATTTATTTATTTTTTTTGGTACGCGGGCCTCTCACTGTTGTGGCCTCTCCCGTTGCGGAGCACAGGCTCCGGACGCGCAGGCTCAGTGGCCATGGCTCACGGGCCCAGCTGCTCCGCGACATGTGGCATCTTCCCGGACCGGGGCACGAACCCGTGTCCCCTGCATCGGCAGGCGGACTCTCAACCACTGCGCCACCAGGGAAGCCCCCTCATTGTAGTTTTGATTTGCATTTCTCTAATAATTAGTGATGTTGAGCAGCTTTTCATCTGCGTCTTGGCCATGTCTGTGTCTTCTTTGAAGGATCGTCTCATGAGATCTTCTGACCTTTTCTGTATTGGGAGGGTGGTTGGAGGGTAAGGCTATGTGCTCACGCACGGGTCAGTGCCAGCGTACGGGGCAGGATTAGGGTACTACGTAGGTTAAGGTGTAGGTCTGGTGGTGGTTTCCGTTCCGGGCTAGGTTTAGGGTATGGGAACGGCAAGGCTTAGGGCCCAGGTGAGGGTACAGAAACGTGGGATGGTCAGGCTACGTTCTTACGCATGGGTCAGTGCCAATGTACGGGCCAATAATAGGCTACGGCGTAGGCTAATGTGTAGGGCTGGTGGTGGGTTTCCATTCCGTGCTAGGGTTAGGGTTAGGGAATGACAAGGCTTAGGGCACAGGTGAGGGTACGGAAACGTGGGAGGGTCCGGCTATGTGCTGACGCACGGGTCAGTGCCAGCGTACGGGCCAGGAATAGGGAACGGCATAGGGTAAGGTGTAGGGCTGGTTGTGAGATACCGTTCCGGGCTAGGGTTAGGGTTAGGGAACGGCAAGGCTTAGGGCACAGGTGAACGTAAGGAAGCGTGGGAGGGTCAGGCTACGTGCTGAGGCACGTGTCAGTGCCAGCGTACGGGCCAGGAGTAGGGTATGGCGTAGGGTAAGGTTTAGGGCTGGTGGTGGGTTTCCGTTCCGGGCTAGGGTTAGCGTGAGGGAACAGCAAGGCTTAGGGCACAGGTGAACGTACGGAAACGTGGGAGTGGCAGGCTACGTGTTGACGCACGTGTCTGTGCCAGCGTACGGGCCAGGATTAGGGTACGTCGTAGCGTAAGGTTTAGGGCTGGTGGTGGGTTTCCGTTCCGGGCTAGGGTTAGGGTTAGGGAACGGCAAGGATTAGGACACAGTTGAGGGTATGGAAACGTGGGAGAGGCAGGCTACGTGCTGACGCACAGGTCAGTGCCAGCGTATGGGCCAGGAGTAGGGTACAGCGTAGGGTAAGGTTTAGGGCTGGTGGTGGGTTTATGTTCCAGGCTAGGGTTAGGGAACGGCAAGGCTTAGGGCACAGGTGAGGGTACGGAAACGTAGGAGTGGCAGGCTACGTGCTGACGCACGGGTCAGTGCCAGCGTACGGGGCAGGATTAGGGTACGGGGTAGCGTAAGGTTTAGGGCTGGTGGTGGGTTTCCGTTCCAGGCTAGGTTTAGGGTTAGGGAACGGCAAAGCTTAGGGCACAGAAGATGGTACGGTAAAGTGGGAGGGTCAGGCTACGTGCTGACGCACGGGTCAGTGCCAGCGTATGGGCCAAGTGTAGGGTATGGCGTAGGGTTAGGTGTAGGGTTAGGGTTAGGGAACGGCAAGGCTTAGGGCACAGGTGAGGGTACGGAAACGTGGGAGGGTCAGGCTACGTGATGACGCACGGGTCTTTGCCAGCGTACGCGCCAGGATTCGGGTACAGCATTGGGTAAGGTGTAGGGCTGGTTGTGGGTTTCCGTTCCAGGTTAGAGTTAGGGAACGGCAAGGCTTAGTGCACAGGTGAGGGTATGGAAACGTGGCAGAGGCAGGCTATGTGCTGACGCAAGGGTCACTGCCAGCGTACGGGTCAGGAGTAGTCTACGGCGTACGTTAAGGTTTAGGTTTTGTGGTGGGTTTCCGTTCCGGGCTAGGGTTAGGGATAGGGAAAGGCAAGGCTTAGGGCACAGGTGAGGGTACGGAAACGTGGGAGGGTTAGGCTACATGCTGAAGCACGGTTCAATGCCAGGGTATGGACCAGGAGTAGGGTACGGCGTAGGGTAAAGTGTAAGGCTGGTGGTGGGTGTCCATTCCGGGCTAGTGTTAGGGTTAGGGAGCGGCAAGGCTTAGGGCACAGGTGAGGGTACGGAAACGTGGGAGGGTCAGGCTACATGCTGAAGAACGGGTCAGTGCTAGGGTGTGGACCAGGAGTAGGGTACGGCGTTGGGTATGGTGTAAGGGCGGTGGTGGGTGTCCATTCCGGGCTAGGGTTAGGGTTAGGGAACGTTAAGGCTTAGGACACAGGTGAGGGTACGGAAACGTGGGAGGGTCAGGCTACGTGCTGAAGAATGGGTCAGTGCCAGCGTACGGGCCAGGAGTAGGGTACGGCATAGCGTAATGTGTAGGGCTGGTGGTGGTTTCCGTTCCGGGCTAGGGTTAGAGGTAGGGAACTGCAAGGCTTAGGGCACAGGTGAGGGTATGGAAACGTGGGAGAGGCAGGCTACGGGCTGACACATGGGAGAGTGCCAGCTTACGTGCCGGCAGTAGGCTACGACGTAGGGTAGGGTGTAGGGCTGGTGGTGGGTTTCCGTTCCGGGCTAGGGTTAGAGTTAGGGATCGCCAAGGCTTAGGGAACAGGTGAGGGTAAGGAAAAGTGGGAGGGTTAGGCTACATGCTGACGCACGGATCAGTGCCAGCGTACGGGCCAGGTGTCGGGTACGGCGTAGGGTAAGGTTTAGGGCTGGTGGTGGGTTTCCGTTTGGGGTTATGGTTAGGGTTATGGAACGGCAAGGCTTAGGACACAGGTGAGGGTACGGGAACGTGGGAAGGTCAGGCTACGTGCTGACGCACGGATCAGTGCCAGCGTACGGGCCAGGATTAGGCTACGGCATAGGGTAAGCTGTAGGGCTGGTGGTGGGTTTCTGTTCTGGGCTAGGGTTAGGGTTAGGGAAGGACAAGACTTTGGGCACAGTTGAGGGTACGGAAATGGTGGAGGGTCAGGCTATGTGCTGACGCACGGGTCAGTGCCAGCGTACAGGCCAGGAGTAGGCAACAACGTAGGGTAAGGTGTAGGGCTGGTGGTTGGTTTCCTTTCCGGGCTAGGGTTAGGGTTAGGGAATGTCAAGGCTTAGGGCACAGGTGAGGGTATGGAAACGTGGGAGGGTCATGCTACGTGCTGACACACGTGTCAGTGCCAGCGTATGGGCCATTCGTAGGCTACGGCGTAGGGAAAGGTGTAGGGCTGGTGGTGGGCTTCCTTTCCGGGCTAGGGTTAGGGTTAGGGAACGGCAAGTCTTAGGGCACAGGTGCGGGTACGGAAACGTGGGAGAGTCAGGCTATGTGCTGACGCACGGGTCAGTGCCAGCGTACGGGCCAGGAGTAGTGTACGTCGTAGGGTAAGGTGTAGGGCTGGTGGTGGGTTTCCGTTCTGGGCTAGGGTTAGGGTTAGGGAACGGCAAGGTTTAGGGCACACGTGAGGGTATCGAAACGTGTTAGGCTCAGGGTACGTGTTGACGCACGGGTTAGTGTGAACGTACAGATGAGGATTATGGTGCGGCATAGGGTAAAGTGTATGGTTGGTGGTAGGTTTCCGTTTCAGGCTAGGGTTAGTGTTAGGGAACGGCAAGGTTTTGGGCACAGATGAGGGTATGGAAACGTGTTAGTGTCAGGGTACGTGTTGACATATGGATTAGCATAGGGTACGGCTTAGGGTAAGGTGTAGGCTTGGTGGTAGGTTTCCATTGTGGTCTAGGGTTAGGGTTAGGGAATGGCAAGGTTTAGGTCACAGGTGAAGGTACGGAAACGTGTTAGGGTCAGGGTAAGTGTTGACGCATGTGTTAGTGTCAGCGTACGGAGTAGGTTTATGGTCCTTCGTAGGTTAAGGTCTAGGGTTGGTGGTAAGTTTCCGTTCCAGGCTAGGGTTAGTGTTATGGAACGGCAAGGTTTAGGGCATAGGTGAGGGTACGGAAATGTGTTAGGGTCAGGGTACGTGTTGACGCTCGGATTATGATTAGGGTATGGCGTAGAGTAACGTGTAGGGTTGGTGGTAGGTTTCCGTTTTGGGCTAGGGTTAGGGTTAGGCAACGGCACGGTTTAGGGCACAGGTGAGGGAACGGAAAAGTGTTAGGGTCAGTGTACGTGTTGACGCACGGGTTAGTGTCAGTGTACGGATTAGGATTAGGGTACCGTGTAGGGTATGCTGTACGGTTTGTGGTAGTTTTCCATTCTGGGCTAGGGTTAGTGTTAGGGTACGGCAAGGATTAGGGTACAGGTGACGGTACAGAAACGTGTTAGGGTCATGATACATGTTGATACATGGAATAGTGTCATCATACGCATTAGGATTAGGGTACGGCGTAGGGTAAGGTGTACGGAGGGCGGTAGGTTTCCATTCCGTTGTAGGGTTAGGGTTAGCGAATTGCAAGGTTTTGGGCACAGGTGATGGTACAGAAATGTGTTAGGTTCAGGGTACGTGTTGACTCACGGGTTAGTGTCAGCATACGCATGAGGATTAGGGTACCGCATAGAGTAAGGTGTAGGGTTGGTGGTACGTTTCCATTCCAGTCTAGGGTTATGTTTAGGGACCGGCAAAGTTTAGGGCACAGGTGAGGGTACGAAACGTGTTAGGGTCAGGGTATGTGTTGATGCACAGGTTAGTGTCAGCATACGAATTAGGATTAGGGTACGGCGTAAGGTAAGGTGTAGGGTTGGTGGTAGGTTTCCGTTCCGGGCTAGGGTTAGGGTTAGGGAACGGCAAGGTTTATGGCAGAGGTGAGGGAACGGAAGCGTGTTAGGGTCAGGGTACGTGTTGCTGTATGAATTAGGATTAGGGTACAGCTTAGGGTAAGGTGTAGGGCTGATGGTAGGTTTCCGTTCCGGGCTAAGGTTAAGGATAGGCAACGACAAGTTTTAGGGCACAGCTGAGGGTATGGAAACGTGTTAGGGTCAGGGTACGTGTTGACTCACTGGTTAGTGCCAGCATACGGATTAGGATTAGTGTACGGCATAGATAAGGTGTAGGGATGGTGGTAGGATTCCGTTCCCGGCTATGGTTAGGGTTAGGGAAAGTCAAGGTTTCTATTTCTAGTTCTTTTAAGGAAACTCCATATTGTTCTCCATAGTGACTGTATCAATTTACATTCCCACCAATAGTGGAAGAGGGATCCTTTTGTCCCCACCCTCCCCAGAATTTGTTGTTTGTAGAATTTCTGATGATGCCGATTCTAACAGGTGTGAGGTGATACCTCATTGTAGTTTTGATTTGCATTTCTCTAATAATTAGTGCTCTTGAGCAGCTTCTCATGTGCGTCTTGGCCATCTCTGTGTCTTCTTTGAAGAAACGCCTCTTGAGATCTTCTGCCCATTTCTGTATTGGGAGGCTCGTGGGATGGTCAGGCTGTGTGCTGACGCACGTGTCAGTGCCAGCGTAAGGGCCAGGAGTAGGGTACAGCATAGGGTAACGTGTAGGGCTGGTTGTGGGTTTCCGTTCCAGGTTAGGGTTAGGGAACGGCAAGGTTTAGGGAACAGGTGAGCATAGGGACACGTGGGAGAGGCAGGCTAAGTGCTGACAAACGTGTCAGTGCCAGCGTACGGGTCAGGAGTAAAGTATGGTGTAGGGCTGGTTGTGGGTTTCCATTCCGCGCTAGGGTTAGGGTTAGGGAACGGCAAGGCTTAGGGCACAGCTGAGGGTACAGAAACGTGGGAGGGTCAGGCTATGTGCTGACGCACGGTTCAGTGCCAGTGTACGGGCCAGGATTAGGGTATGGAGTAGGGTAAGGTGTAGGGCTGTTGGTGGGTTTCTGTTCCGGGTTAGGGTTAGGGAACGGCAAGGCTTAGGGCACAGGTAAGGGTACGGAAACGAGGGAGAGGCACGCTACGTGCTGACACACGGGTCAGTGCCAGCGTACGCGCCAGAATTAGGGTAGGGCGTAGGGTAAGGTGTAGGGCTGGTGGTGGGTTTTTGTTCCAGGGTAGGGTTAGGGTTAGGGATCGGCAAGGCTTAGGGCACAGGTGAGGGTATGGAAACATGGGAGTGGCAGGCTACGTGCTTACACAAGGGTCAGTTCCAGTGTACGGCCCAGGAGTAGGGTACGGCGTAGGGTAAGGTGTAGGGCTGGTGGTGGGTTTCCGTTCCCGGCTAGGGTTAGGGTTAGGGAATGGCAAGGCTTAGGGCACAGGTGAGGGTACAGAAACGTGGGAGGGTCAGGCTACGTGCTGACGCAAGTCTCAGTGCCAGCGTACGGCCCAGGAATAGGGTATGGCGTAGGGTAAAGTGTAGGGTTAGGGTGAGGGAACGGCAAGGCTTAGGGCACAGGTGAGGGTACGGAAACGTGGGAGGGTCAGGCTACATGCTGAAGCACGTGTCAGTGCCAGGGTGTGGACCAGGAGTAGGGTACGGCGTAGGGTAAGGTGTAAGACTGGTGGTGGGTGTCCATTCCGGGGTTTGATTAGGGTTAGGGAACGTCAAGTTTTAGGGCACAGGTGAGGGTACGGAAACGTGGGAGGGTCAGGCTACCTGCTGACGCATGGGTCAGTGCCAGCGTATGGGCCAGGAGTAGGGTACGACGTAGGGTAAGGTGTAGGGCTGGTGGTGGGTTTCCGTTCTGGGCTAGGGTTAGGGTTAGGGAACGGCAAGGCTAAGGGCACAGGTGAGGGTACGGAAACTTGGGAGAGGCAGGCTACGTGCTGACGCACGGGTCAGTGCCAGCATACAGGCCAGGAGTAGGGTACGGCATAGGGTATGGTGTAGGGCTGGTGGTGGGTTTCAGTTCAGGGCTAGGGTTAGGGTTAGTGAACGGCAAGGCTTAGGGCACAGGTGAGGGTACAGAAACGTGTTAGGTTCATGGTGCATGTTGATGCATGGAATAGTGTCATCGTACGCATTAGGATTAGGGTACGGCGTAGAGTAAGGTGTACGGATGGCGGGAGGTTTACATTCCGGTGTAGGGTTAGGGATAGCGAATTGCAAGGTATAGGGCACAGGTGATGGTACGGAAATGTGTTAGGTTCAGGGTACGTGTTGACTCACGGGTTAGTGTGAGCGTACGCATGAGGATTAGGGTACCGCATAGAGTAAGGTGTAGGGTTGGTGGTAGGTTTCCGTTCCAGTCTAGGGTTATGTTTAGGGACTGGCAAAGTTTAGGGCACAGGTGAGGGTACGAAACGTGTTAGGGTCAGGGTACGTGTTGATGCACAGGTTAGTGTCAGCATACGAATTAGGATTAGGGTATGGCGTAAGGTAAGGTGTAGGGTTGGTGGTAGTTTTCCGTTCCGGGCTAGGGTTAAGGTAAGGGAACGGCAAGGTTTATGGCAGAGGTGAGGGTACGGAAACGTGTTAGGGTCAGGGTACGTGTTGACGTATGGATTAGGATTAGGGTACGGCTTAGGGTAAGGTGTAGGGCTGATGGTAGGTTTCTGTTCCGGGCTAAGGTTAAGGATAGGCTACGGCAAGGTTTGGGGCACAGCTGAGGGTACGGAAACGTGTTAGTGTCAGGGTACATGTTGACTCACCGGTTAGTGGCAGCGTACGGATTAGGATTAGTGTACCGCGTAGATAAGGTGCACGGTTGGTGGTAGGTTTCCATTCCAGGCTATGGTTAGGGTTAGGGAAAGTCAAGGTTTCTATTTGTAGGTTTTTTAAGGAAACTCCATACTGTTCTCCATAGTGACTGTATCAATTTACATTCCCAACAATAGTGGAAGAGGGCTCCTTTTGTCCACACCCTCCCCAGAATTTGTTGTCTGTAGATTTTCTGATGATGCCGATTCTAACAGGTGTGAGGTGATACCTCATTGTAGTTTTGATTTGCATTTCTCTAATAATTAGTGCTCTTGAGCAGCTTTTCATTTGCGTCTTGGCCATCTCTGTGTCTTCTTTGAAGAAACGTCTCTTTAGATATTCTGCCCATTTTTGTGTTGGGTTGTTTGTTTTTTTAATATTAAGCTGCATGAGCTGTTTATATATATTGGAGATTAAACCTTTGTCCATTGATTCGTTTGCAACTATTTTCGCCCATTCTGAGGGATGCCTTTTTCCATTCCCTGCTTTTTAACCAAAAAAGAAAGAAAGAAAAAGAAGCAGAACACTAATGTGCATAAAATATGCTGTTTGAAATGGTCGTTTTGAAATATGGACGTCCTTTGAATTTTTTGGTCGATATGTGACCCCAGGATTTGTTTTCAGGGCAGGTGTCATTTACAGGCCTGCAATGATTTTGAATATCAACTGAACATTAGCGCTGGGATTAAAGCTGCTGTTGTGTGAAACGGCCACAAGGTGGCAGCAGTTCTCCCTTACCAAATCTGGTTAATAGGGCAACAGAGCCTCAATGGAAGTCGTGTTCTAGATTGGAATTTAGAATGGAATGTGCCAGGAGAAAGCCCCTCAAGTTTGTCTCCCTACTTCTTGTTCGTATTTTCAATTTAAATTTTTATTTTTTATTACAGCAAGTTTGATTACAATGTTTGGCTTGTTGTAGGTGTGGAAGATGTGGTTCTTTTACACATATACAGATGTGTGTTCTTCCTGGGATCCTTTCTACAGGTACATTACGACAGAATGTTGAGTAGTCTTCTCTTGGTATTCCGTAGGTCTTTGGTGATTATATATGTCACCTGTGTTTGTATATGTCTGTTAACCCCGATATCGTAATGAAACCAATCCTCACACCTTTCCATTGGTGAACCATAACTTTGTTTAATGAATCTGTGATTGCCCTTCTCCGTGGAAATATCTGCCCTGGTATCCATTTTTAGGTAACACCTATAAGTGATATGATATGATATGTGTCTTTCACTTTCTGACTTACTACAAGTCACGTGATTACCTCTAGACTCATCTACGGTGCTGCAAATGGCATTGTGTCCTTATTTTCCTTGGCTTCTATTCTGCCTTAGCGAGGTCCATTTTCAACAATGTGATTCCCTGAGTGTTGTGGATTAGCTGACCTGGGCAACCTTACCCTGCCGGCCGGCCCTCCCCAGGTGTGCCTGGTTGAGGTCAATATAAACAGCGCTCCAGGCAGCAATAACCCCTGAAGCTGTGCCTGACTCCATATTCTCTGCCCCGTCAGCAGTCTCGCGGCAGAGCTGGTGGGAGGAAATGAGGGGCCACAGCTTTGTGGGTGGCCTGGTGTGAGTGGGGTTCTGCTGTTCTTTCTGCAGGAGTTGCCAGGCTGCCACCTGTAAAGAAGAGGATGTGTCACCCATACCTTCCGCTGGAATTTCTCTCTGGACCGAGGTGAGGAAGGGAAAAAGCAGTGGGGGCCGGGACAGGAGGGGTATCACAGGCAGGACAATGGAAAGCTTCCGGAAGTGCGCCCGGGGCGAGGACCACCCTGGCTGGCCTGCAGGCACCAAGTTGGCCTGCGTGCTGTCGCTGGTGTGGCTAGACGGCCCTTCCTCTTGTCTTTCAAGCCCTTGTACATATTCAGGTGTTTTACCTGGGAAGGGTGGGAACAGTTCAGCAGCAGCTGGCCTGGGGCTCAGCTCACCTTTATCCAGAGATGCCTCGGCACGGTCCCCCAGCTTTGCAATGAGGACGCTCCTTGTGTGGGGTGTGGGTTGCTGGCTGTATGGGCGATGATTCCCCACCTCTGACCAATTTCAGAATTGTTTAGCGCTGGAGCAAGTGCCCGGATAGGGGTTTCCTCTGTATAACTGGTGGGCTCAGGATTTTCTTCTTTTATGTTTCAAGTTAGCATTTATTCCTCTTTTATGTATTTATAGATATAAGCATGGATATAATTCATTCCTATAAATACATCTATGAGAAGGGAAGAACTTTTTTCTGTTTTATTTTTAAATTTTATTTTTTATAATTTTGAAATTTAATTTTATTTACTTTTTTATACAGCAGGTTATTATTAGTTATGTATTTTATGCATATACATGTATACAGGTCAATCTCAATCTCCCAACTCATCCCACCACCACCACCCCATGGCTTCCCACACTTGGTGTCCATACGTTTGTTCTCTACCTCTGTGTCTCTATTTCTTCCCTGCAAACCAGTTCATCTGTACAATTTTTTAGGTTCCACATATATGCATTAATATACAATATTTGTTTTCCTCTTTCTGACTTACTTCATTCTGTATGACAGTCTCTAGATCCATCCATGGAAAGAAACAAAAAGAAGCGGAACACTAATGTGCGTAAAATATGGCTTTTGAAACGGTCGTTTTGAAATATGGACGTCCTTTGAATTTTTTGGTCGATATGTGACCCCAGGATTTGTTTTCAGGGCAGGTGTCATTTACAGGCCTGCAATGATTTTGAATATCAACTGACCATTAGCGCTGGGATTAAAGCTGCTGTTGTGTGAAACGGCCACAAGGTGGCAGCAGTTCTCCCTTACCAATTCTGGTTACTAGGGCAACAGAGCCTCAATGGAAGTCGTGTTAGAGATTGGAATTTAGAATGGAATGTGCCAGGAGAAAGCCCCTCAAGTTTGTCTCCCTACTTCTTGTTCGTGTTTTTAATTTAATTTTTATTTTTTATTACAGCAAGTTTGATTACAATGTTTGGCTTGTTGGAGGTGTGGAAGATGTGGTTCTTTTACACATATACAGATGTCTGTTTTTCCTGGGATCCTTTTCCCATGTACGTTATGACAGAATGTTGAGTAGTCTTTTGGTATTCCATAGGTCTTTGGTGATTATATATGTCACCTGTGTTTGTATAAGTCTGTTAACCCCGATATCGTAATGAAACCAATCCTCACACCTTTCCATTGGTGAACCATAAGTTTGTTTAATGAATCTCTGATTGCCCTTCTCGGTGGAAATATCTGCCCTGGTATCCATTTTTAGGTAACACCTATAAGTGATATGATATGATATGTGTCTTTCACTTTCTGACTTACTACAAGTCATGTGATTACCTCTAGACTCATCTACGGTGGTGCAAATGGCATTGTGTTCTTTTTTTCCTTGGCTTCTCTTCTGCCTTAGTGTGGTCCATTTTCAACAATGTGATTCCCTGAGTGTTGTGCATTAGCTGACCTGGGCAGCCTTACTCTACCGCCCGGCCCTCCCCATTTGTGCCTGGTTGAGGTCAATATAAACAGCGCTCCAGGCAGCAATAGACCGTGAAGCTGTGCCTGACTCCAAATCCTCTGCCCCGTCAGCAGTCTCGGGGCTGTGCTGGTGGGAGGGAATGAGGGGCCACAGCTTTGTTGGTGGCCCGGTGTGAGTGGGGTACTGCTGGCCTTTCTGCAGGAGTTGCCAGGCTGCCACCTGTAAAGAAGAGGATGTGTCACCCATACGTTCCGCTGGAGTCTCTCTCCAGACAGAGGTGAGGAAGGAAAAACGCAGTGGGGGCCGGGACAGGTGGGGTATCTCAGGCAGGACAATGGAAAGCTTCCGGAAGAGCGCCCGGGGGCAGGACCAGCCTTGCTGGCCTGCAGGCACCAAGTTGGCCTGCGTGCAGTTGCTGGTGTGGCTCCACAGCCCTTCCTCTAGTCTTTCAAGCCCTTGTACATATTCAGGTGTTTTACCTGGGAAGGGTGGGAACAGTTCAGCAGCAGCTGGCCTTGGGCTCAGCTCACCTTTTTTCAGAGATGCCTTGGCTCGGTCCCCCAGCTTTGCAATGAGGACGCTCCTTGTGTGGGGTGTGGGTTGCTGGCTGTATGGGGATGATTCCCACCTCTGACCAATTTCAGAATTGTTTGCCGCTGGAGCAAGTGCCCAGATAGGGTTTTCCTCTGTATAACTGGTGGGTTCAGTTTTTTTTCCTTTTATGGTTCCAGTTAGATTTTATTCTTCTTTTATATATTTATAGATATAAGCATGGAAATAATTCATTCCTATAAATACATCTGTGTGAAGGGAAGAACTTTTTTCTGTTTTATATTTAAATTTTATTTTTTAAGATTTTGAAATTTAATTTTATTTACTTTTATATACAGCAGGTTATTATTAGTTATGTATTTTATGCATATACATGTATACAGGTCAATCTCAAACTCCCAACTCATCCCACCACCACCACCCCATGGCTTCCCACACTTGGTGTCCATACGTTTGTTCTCTACCTCTGTGTCTCTATTTCTTCCCTGCAAACCAGTTCATCTGTACCATTTTTTACGTTCCACATATATGCATTAATATACAATATTTGTTTTCCTCTTTCTGACCTACTTCATTCTGTATGACTGTCTCTAGATCCATCGATGTCTCTACAAATGACCCAGTTTCATTCCTTTTTATGGTTGAGTAATATTCCATTTTATACATGTACCACATCTTTATCCATTCATCTGTGTGAGGGCATTTAGGTTGCTTCCATTACCTGGCCTTTGTAAATAGTGCTGCAATGAACATTGTGGTGAATGTGCCTTTTTGATTTATGGTTTTCTCTGGGTCTATTCCCAGAAGTGGGATTGCAGGATCAGATGGTAATTCTATTTCTAGTTTTTTTAAGGAAACTCCATAGTGTTCTCCATAGTGACTGTATCAATTTACATTCCCACCAATAGTGGAAGAGGGATCCTTTTGTCCACACCCTCCCCAGAATTTGTTTTTTGTAGATTTTCTGATGATGCCGATTCTAACAGGTGTGAGGTGATACCTCATTGTAGTTTCGATTTGCATTTCTCTAATAATTAGTGCTCTTCAGCAGCTTTTCATGTGCGTCTTGGCCATCTCTGTGTCGTCTTTGAAGAAACGTCTCTTTAGATCTACTGCCCATTTTTCTATTGGGTTTTTTGTTTTTTTTAATATTAAGCTGCATGAGCTGTTTATATATTGGAGATTAAACCTTTGTCCATTGATTCGTTTTCAACGATTTTCGCCCATTCTGAGGGATGCATTTTTCCATTCCCGTTTTTTTAACAAAAAAGTAAAGAAACAAAAAGAAGAAGAACACTAATGTGCGTAAAATATTGCTTTTGAAACGGTCGTTTTGAAATATGGACGACCTTTGATTTTTTTGGGCGATATGTGACCCCAGGATTTGTTTTCAGGGCAGGTGTCATTTACCGGCCTGCAATGATTTTGAATATCAACTGACCATTAGCGCTGGGATTAAAGCTGCTTTTGTGTGAAACGGCCACAAGGTGGCAGCAGTTCTCCCTTACAAATTCTGGTTACTAGGGCAACAGAGCCTCAATGGAAGTCGTGTTCTAGATTGGAATTTAGAATGGAATGTGCCAGGAGAAAGCCCCTCAAGTTAGTCTCCCTACTTCTTGTTCGTGTTTTTAATTTAATTTTTATTTTTTATTACAGCAAGTTTGATTAAAATGTTTGGCTTGTTGTAGGTGTGGAAGATGTGGTTCTTTTACACATATACAGATGTCGGTTTTTCCTGGGATCCTTTTCCCATGTACGTTATGACAGAATGTTGAGTAGTCTTTTGGTATTCCGTAGGTCTTTGGTGATTATATATGTCACCTGTGTTTGTATAAGTCTGTTAACCCCGATATCGTAATGAAACCAATGCTCAAACCTTTCCATTGGTGAACCATAAGTTTGTTTAATGAATCTCCAATTGCCCTTCTCGGTGGAAATATCTGCCCTGGTATCCATTTTTAGGTAAAACCTATAAGTGATATGATATGATATGTGTCTTTCACTTTCTGACTTACTACATGTCACGTGATTACCTCTAGACTCATCTATGGTGCTGCAAATGGCATTGTGTCCTTATTTTCCTTGGCTTCTATTCTGCCTTAGCGAGGTCCATTTTCAACAATGTGATTCCCTGAGGGTTGTGGATTAGCTGACCTGGGCAGCCTTACCCAGCCGGCCGGCCCTCCCCAGGTCTGCCTGGTTGAGGTCAATATAAACAGCGCTCCAGGCAGCAATATCCCCTGAAGCTGTGCCTGCCCCCATATTCTCTGCCCCGTGAGCAGTCTCGGTTCTGTGCTGGTGGGAGGGAGTGAGGGGCCACAGCTTTGTTGGTGGCCCGGTGTGAGTGGGGTTCTGCTGGCCTTTCTGCAGGAGATGCCAGGCTGCCTCCTGTAAAGAGGAGGATGTGTCACCCATACCTTCCGCTGGAATTTCTCTCCGGACAGAGGTGAGGAAGGAAAAATGCAGTGGGGGCCGGGACAAGAGGGGTATCTCAGGCAGGACAATGGAAAGCTTCCGGAAGAGCGCCCGGGGCCAGGACCACCCTGGCTGGCCTGCAGGCACCAAGTTGACCTGCGTGCTGTCGCTGGTGTGGCTCCACGGCCCTTCCTCTAGTCTTTCAAGCCCTTGTACATATTCAGGTGTTTTACCTGGGAAGGGTGGGAACAGTTCAGCAGCAGCTGACCTGGGGCTCAGCTCACCTTTATTCAGAGATGCCTCGGCTCGGTCACCCAGCTTTGCAATGAGGACGCTCCTTGTGTGGGGTGTGTGTTGATGGCTCTATGGGAGATGATACCCCACCTCTGACCAATTTCAATATTGTTTACCGTTGGAACAAGTGCCCTGATAGGGTTTTCCTCTGTATAACTGGTGGGTTCAGGTTTTTCTTCTTTTATGGTTCACGTTAGCTTTTATTCCTCTTTTATGTATTTATAGATATAAGCATGGAAATAATACTTTCCTATAAATACATCTGTGTGAAGGGAAGAACTTTTTTCTGTATCATTTTTAAATTTTATTTTTTAAAATTTTGAAATTTAATTTTATTTATTTTTTTATCCAGCAGGTTATTATTAGTTATGTATTTTATGCATATACACGTATGCAGGTCAATCCCAATCTCCCAAGTCATCCCACCACCACCACCCCATGGCTTCCCACACTTGGTGTCCATACGTTTGTTCTCTACATCTGTGTCTCTATTTCTTCCCTGCAAACCAGTTCCTCTGTAAAATTTCGTAGGTTCCACATATATGCATTAATATACAATATTTGTTTTCCTCTTTCTGACTTACTTCATTCTGTATGACTGTCTCTAGATCCATCGATGTCTCTACAAATGACCTGGTTTCATTCCTTTTTATGGCTGAGTAATATTCCATTTTATACATGTAGCACATCTTTATCCATTCATCTGTGTGTGGGCATTTAGGTTGCTTCCATTACCTGGCCTTTGTAAATAGTGCTGCAATGAACATTGTGGTGAATGTGCCTTTCTGATTTATGGTTTTCTCTGGGTATATGAGCAGAATTGGGATTGCTGGATCAGATAGTAATTCTATTTCTAGTTCTTTTTAGGAAACTCCATAGTGTTCTCCATAGTGAGTGTATCAATTTACATTCCCACCAATAGTGGAAGAGGTCTCCTTTTGTCCACACCCTCCCCAGAATTTGTTGTTTGTAGATTTTCTGATGATGCCGATTCTAACAGGTGTGAGGTGATACCTCATTGTAGTTTTGATTTGCATTTCTCTAATAATTAGTGCTGTTGAACAGCTTTTCATGTGCGTCTTGGCCATCTCTGTGTCTTCTTTGAAGAAACGTCTCTTTAGATCTGCCCATTTTTGTATTGGGTTGTTTGTTTTTTTAATATTAAGCAGCATGAGCTGTTTATATATATTGGAGATTAAACCTTTGTCCATTGATTCGTTTGCAACTATTTTCGCCCCTTTTGAGGGATGTCTTTTTCCTTTCCCGTTTTTTTAACCAAAAAAGAAAAAAAGAAAAAGAAGTAGAAAACTAATGTGCGTAAAATATGCCTTTTGAAACGGTCGTTTTGAAATATGGACGTCCTTTGAATTTTTTGTTCGATATGTGACCCCAGAATTTGTTTTCAGGGCAGGTGTCATTTACAGGCCTGCAATGATTTTGAATATCAACTGACCATTAGCGCTGGGATTAAAGCTGCTGTTGTGTGAAACGGCCAAAAGGTAGCAGCAGTTCTCCCTTACCAATTCTGCTAACTATGGCAACAGGGCCTCAATGGAAGTCGTGTTCTAGATTGGAATTTAGAATGGAATGTGCCAGGAGTAAACCCCTCAAGTTTGTCTCCCTACTTCTTGTTCGTGTTTTTAATTTAATTTTTATTTTTTATTACAGCAAGTTTGATTACAATGTTTGGCTTTTTGTAGGTGTGGAAGATGTGGTTCTTTTACACATATACAGATGTCGGTTTTTCCTGGGATCCTTTTCCCATGTACCTTATGACAGAATGTTGAGTAGTCTTTTGGTATTCCGTAGGTCTTTGGTGATTATATATGTCACCTGTGTTTGTATAAGTCTGTTAACCCCGATATCGTAATGAAACCAATCCTCACAACTTTCCATTGGTGAACCATAAGTTTGTTTAATGAATCTCTAATTGCCCTTCTCGGTGGAAATATCTGCCCTGGTATCCATTTTTAGGTAACAGCTATAAGTGATATGATATGATATGTGTCTTTCACTTTCTGACTTACTACATGTCACGTGATTACCTCTAGACTCATCTACGGTGCTGCAAAAGGCATTGTGTCCTTTTTTTCCTTGCCTTCTATTCTGACTTAGCGAGGTCCCTTTTCAACAATGTGCTTCCCTGCGGGTTGTGGATTAGCTGACGTGGGCAGCCTTATCCTGCCGGCCGGCCCTCCCCAGGTGTGCCTGGTTGAGGTCAATATAAACAGCGCTCCATGCAGCAATAGCCCCTGAAGCTGTGCCTGCCTCCATATTCTCTGCCCCGTGAGCAGTCTCGGGGCTGTGCTGGTGGGAGGGAGTGAGGGGCCACAGCTTTGTTGGTGGCCCGGTGTGAGTGGGGTTCTGCTGGCCTTTCTGAAGGAGTTGCCAGGCTGCCTCCTGTAAGGAGGAGGATGTGTCACCCATACCTTCCGCTGGAATTTCTCTCCGGACAGAGGTGAGGAAGGAAAAAAGCAGTGGGGGCCGGGACAAGTGGGGTATCTCAGGCAGGACAATGGAAAGCTTCCGGAAGAGCACCCGGGGCCAGGACCACCCTGGCTGGCCTGCAGGCACCAAGTTGGCCTGCGTGCTGTCGCTGGTGTGGCTCCACGGCCCTTCCTCTAGTCTTTCAAGCCCTTGTACATATTCAGGTGATTTACCTGGGAAGGGTGGGAACAGTTCAGCAACAGCTGGCCTGGGGCTCAGCTCACCTTTGTTCAGAGATGCCTCGGCTCGGTCCCCTCGCTTTGCAATGAGGAAGCTCCTTGTGTGTGGTGTGGGTTGCTGGCTGTATGGGAGATGATTCCCCACCTCTGAACAATTTCAATATTGTTTACCGTTGGAGCAAGTGCCCTGATAGTGTTTTTCTCTGTATAACTGGTCGGTTCAGGTTTTTCTTCGTTTATGGTTCAAGTTAGCTTTTATTCCTCTTTTATGTATTTATAGGTATAAGCATGGAAATAATTCATTCCTATAAATACATTTGTGTGAAGGGAAGAACTTTTTTCTGTTTTATTTTTAAATTTTATTTTTTATAATTTTGAAATTTAATTTTATTTACTTTTTTATACAGCGGGTTATTATTAGTTATTTGTTTTATGCATATACATGTATACAGGTCAATCTCAATCTCACAACTCATCCCACCACCACCACCCCATGGCTTCCCACACTTGGTGTCCATACGTTTGTTCTCTACCTCTGTGTCTCTATTTCTTCCCTGCAAACCAGTTCATCTGTACAATTTTTTAGGTTCCACATATATGCATTAATATACAATATTTGTTTTCCCCTTTCTGACTTACTGCATTCTGTATGACAGTCTCTAGATCCATCGATGTCTCTACAAATGACCCAGATTCATTCCTTTTTATGGCCGAGTAATATTCCATTTTATATATGTACCCCATCTTTATCCATTCATCTGTCTTTGGGCGTTTAGGTTGCTTCCATTACCTGGCTATTGTAAATAGTGCTGCAATGAACATTGTGGTGAATGTGCCTTTTTGATTTATGGTTTTCTTTGGGTATATGCCCAGAAGTGGAATTGCTGGATCAGATGGTAATTCTATTTCTAGATTTTTTAAGGAAACTCCATAGTGTTCTCCATAGTGACTCTATTAATTTACATTCCCACCAATAGTGGAAGAGGGCTACTTTTGTCCACACCCTCCCCAGAATTTGTTGTTTGTAAATTTTTTGATGATGCCGATTCTAACAGGTGTGAGGTGATACCTCATTGTAGTTTTGATTTGCATTTCTCTAATAATTAGTGCTCTTGAGCAGCTTCTCATGTGCGTCTTGGCCATCTCTGTGTCTTCTTTGAAGAAACGTCTCTTGAGATCTTCTGCCCATTTCTGTATTGGGAGCGTCGTGGGATGGTCAGGCTGTGTGCTGACGCACGTGTCAGTGCCAGCGTAAGGGCCAGGAGTAGGGTACAGCATAGGGTAACGTGTAGGGCTGGTTGTGGGTTTCCGTTCCAGGTTAGGGTTAGGGAACGGCAAGGTTTAGGGAACAGGTGAGCATAGGGACACGTGGGAGAGGCAGGCTACGTGCTGACAAACGTGTCAGTGCCAGCGTACGGGTCAGGAGTAAAGTATGGTGTAGGGCTGGTTGTGGGTTTCCATTCCACGCTAGGGTTAGGGTTAGGGAACGGCAAGGCTTAGGGCACAGCTGAGGGTACAGAAACGTGGGAGGGTCAGGCTATGTGCTGACGCACGGTTCAGTGCCAGTGTACGGGCCAGGATTAGGGTACGGAGTAGGGTAAGGTGTAGGGCTGTTGGTGGGTTTCTGTTCCGGGTTAGGGTTAGGGAACGGCAAGGCTTAGGGCACAGGTAAGGGTACGGAAACGAGGGAGAGGCACGCTACGTGCTGACACACGGGTCAGTGCCAGCGTACGCGCCAGAATTAGGGTACTCCGTAGGGTAAGGTGTAGGGCTGGTGGTGGGTTTCTGTTCCAGGGTAGGGTTAGGGTTAGGGAACGTCAAGTTTTAGGGCACAGGTGAGGGTACGGAAACGTGGGAGGGTCAGGCTACCTGCTGACGCATGGGATAGTGCCAGCGTATGGGCCAGGAGTAGGGTACGGCGTAGGGTAAGGTGTAGGGCTGGTGGTGGGTTTCCGTTCTGGGCTAGGGTTAGGGTTAGGGAACGGCAAGGCTAAGGGCACAGGTGAGGGTACGGAAACTTGGGAGAGGCAGGCTACGTGCTGACGCACGGGTCAGTGCCAGCATACAGGCCAGGAGTAGGGTACGGCATAGGGTATGGTGTAGGGCTGGTGGTGGGTTTCAGTTCAGGGCTAGGGTTAGGTTTAGTGAACGGCAAGGCTTAGGGCACAGGTGAGGGTACAGAAACGTGTTAGGTTCATGGTGCCTGTTGATGCATGGAATAGTGTCATCGTACGCATTAGGATTAGGGTACAGCGTAGAGTAAGGTGTACGGATGGCGGTAGGTTTACATTCCGGTGTAGGGTTAGGGATAGCGAATTGCAAGGTATAGGGCACAGGTGATGGTACGGAAATGTGTTAGGTTCAGGGTACGTGTTGACTCACGGGTTAGTGTGAGCGTACGCATGAGGATTAGGGTACCGCATAGAGTAAGGTGTAGGGTTGGTGGTAGGTTTCCGTTGCAGTCTAGGGTTATGTTTAGGGACTGGCAAAGTTTAGGGCACAGGTGAGGGTACGAAACGTGTTAGGGTCAGGGTACGTGTTGATGCACAGGTTAGTGTCAGCATACGAATTAGGATTAGGGTATGGCGTAAGGTAAGGTGTAGGGTTGGTGGTAGTTTTCCGTTCCGGGCTAGGGTTAAGGTAAGGGAACGGCAAGGTTTATGGCAGAGGTGAGGGTACGGAAACGTGTTAGGGTCAGGGTACGTGTTGACGTATGGATTAGGATTAGGGTACGGCTTAGGGTAAGGTGTAGGGCTGATGGTAGGTTTCTGTTCCGGGCTAAGGTTAAGGATAGGCAACGGCAAGGTTTGGGGCACAGCTGAGGGTACGGAAACGTGTTAGTGTCAGGGTACATGTTGACTCACCGGTTAGTGCCAGCGTACGGATTAGGATTAGTGTACCGCGTAGATAAGGTGCACGGTTGGTGGTAGGTTTCCGTTCCAGGCTATGGTTAGGGTTAGGGAAAGTCAAGGTTTCTATTTGTAGGTTTTTTAAGGAAACTCCATACTGTTCTCCATAGTGACTGTATCAATTTACATTCCCAACAATAGTGGAAGAGGGCTCCTTTTGTCCACACCCTCCCCAGAATTTGTTGTCTGTAGATTTTCTGATGATGCCGATTCTAACAGGTGTGAGGTGATACCTCATTGTAGTTTTGATTTGCATTTCTCTAATAATTAGTGCTCTTGAGCAGCTTTTCATTTGCGTCTTGGCCATCTCTGTGTCTTCTTTGAAGAAACGTCTCTTTAGATATTCTGCCCATTTTTGTGTTGGGTTGTTTGTTTTTTTAATATTAAGCTGCATGAGCTGTTTATATATATTGGAGATTAAACTTTAGTCCATTGATTCGTTTGCAACTATTTTCGCCCATTCTGAGGGATGCCTTTTTCCATTCCCCGCTTTTTAACCAAAAAAGAAAGAAAGAAAAAGAAGCAGAACACTAATGTGCATAAAATATGCCGTTTGAAACGGTCGTTTTGAAATATGGACGTCCTTTGAATTTTTTGGTCGATATGTGACCCCAGATTTGTTTTCAGGGCAGGTGTCATTTACAGGCCTGCAATGATTTTGAATATCAACTGACCATTAGCGCTGGGATTAAAGCTGCTGTTGTGTGAAACGGCCACAAGGTGGCAGCAGTTCTCCCTTACCAAATCTGGTTAATAGGGCAACAGAGCCTCAATGGAAATCGTGTTCTAGATTGGAATTTAGAATGGAATGTGCCAGGAGAAAGCCCCTCAAGTTTGTCTCCCTACTTCTTGTTCGTATTTTTAATTTAAATTTTTATTTTTTATTACAGCAAGTTTGATTACAATGTTTGGCTTGTTGTAGGTGTGGAAGATGTGGTTCTTTTACACATATACAGATGTGTGTTCTTCCTGGGATCCTTTCTACAGGTAAATTACGACAGAATGTTGAGTAGTGTTCTCTTGGTATTCCGTAGGTCTTTGGTGATTATATATGTCACCTGTGTTTGTATATGTCTGTTAACCCCGATATCGTAATGAAACCAATCCTCACACCTTTCCATTGGTGAACCATAACTTTGTTTAATGAATCTGTGATTGCCCTTCTCCGTGGATATATCTGCCCTGGTATCCATTTTTAGGTAACACCTATAAGTGATATGATATGATATGTGTCTTTCACTTTCTGACTTACTACAAGTCACGTGATTACCTCTAGACTCATCTACGGTGCTGCAAATGGCATCGTGTCCTTATTTTCCTTGGCTTCTATTCTGCCTTAGCGAGGTCCATTTTCAACAATGTGATTCCCTGAGGGTTGTGGATTAGCTGACCTGGGCAACCTTACCCTGCCGGCCGGCCCTCCCCAGGTGTGCCTGGTTGAGGTCAATATAAACAGCGCTCCAGGCAGCAATAGCCCCTGAAGCTGTGCCTGACTCCATATTCTCTGCCCCGTCAGCAGTCTCGGGGCTGTGCTGGTGGGAGGGAATGAGGGGCCACAGCTTTGTTGGTGGCCCGGTGTGAGTGGGGTACTGCTGGCCTTTCTGCAGGAGTTGCCAGGCTGCCACCTGTAAAGAAGAGGATGTGTCACCCATACGTTCCGCTGGAGTCTCTCTCCGGACAGAGGTGAGGAAGGAAAAACGCAGTGGGGGCCGGGACATGTGGGGTATCTCAGGCAGGACAATGGAAAGCTTCCGGAAGAGCGCCCGGGGTCAGGACCACCCTGGCTGGCCTGCAGCCACCAAGTTGGCCTGCGTGCTGTTGCTGGTGTGGCTCCACAGCCCTTCCTCTAGTCTTTCAAGCCCTTGTACATATTCAGGTGTTTTACCTGGGAAGGGTGGGAACAGTTCAGCAGCAGCTGGCCTTGGGCTCAGCTCACCTTTTCTCAGAGATGCCTTGGCTCGGTCCCCCAGCTTTGCAATGAGGACGCTCCTTGTGTGGGGTGTGGGTTGCTGGCTGTATGGGGATGATTCCCACCTCTGACCAATTTCAGAATTGTTTGCCGCTGGAGCAAGTGCCCTGATAGGGTTTTCCTCTGTATAACTGGTGGGTTCAGGTTTTTTTCCTTTTATGGTTCCTGTTAGATTTTATTCCTCTTTTATATATTTATAGATATAAGCATGGAAATAATTCATTCCTATAAATACATCTGTGTGAAGGGAAGAACTTTTTTCTGTTTTATATTTAAATTTTATTTTTTAAGATTTTGAAATTTAATTTTATTTACTTTTATATACAGCAGGTTATTATTAGTTATGTATTTTATGCATATACATGTATACAGGTCAATCTCAAACTCCCAACTCATCCCACCACCACCACCCCATGGCTTCCCACACTTGGTGTCCATACGTTTGTTCTCTACCTCTGTGTCTCTATTTCTTCCCTGCAAACCAGTTCATCTGTACCATTTTTTAGGTTCCACATATATGCATTAATATACAATATTTGTTTTCCTCTTTCTGACCTACTTCATTCTGTATGACTGTCTCTAGATCCATCGATGTCTCTACAAATGACCCAGTTTCATTCCTTTTTATGGTTGAGTAATATTCCATTTTATACATGTACCACATCTTCATCCATTCATCTGTGTGAGGGCATTTAGGTTGCTTCCATTACCTGGCATTTGTAAATAGTGCTGCAATGAACATTGTGGTGAATGTGCCTTTTTGATTTATGGTTTTCTCTGGGTCTATTCCCAGAAGTGGGATTGCAGGATCAGATGGTAATTCTATTTCTAGTTTTTTTAAGGTAACTCCATAGTGTTCTCCATAGAGACTGTATCCATTTACATTCCCACCAATAGTGGAAGAGGGATCCTTTTGTCCACACCCTCCCCAGAATTTGTTTTTTGTAGATTTTCTGATGATGCCGATTCTAACAGGTGTGAGGTGATACCTCATTGTAGTTTCGATTTGCATTTCTCTAATAATTAGTGCTCTTCAGCAGCTTTTCATGTGCGTCTTGGCCATCTCTGTGTCGTCTTTGAAGAAACGTCTCTTTAGATCTACTGCCCATTTTTGTATTGGGTTTTTTGTTTTTTTTAATATTAAGCTGCATGAGCTGTTTATATATTGGAGATTAAACCTTTGTCCATTGATTCGTTTTCAACGATTTTCGCCCATTCTGAGGGATGCCTTTTTCCATTCCCGTTTTTTTAACAAAAAAGTAAAGAAACAAAAAGAAGAAGAACACTAATGTGCGTAAAATATGGCTTTTGAAATGGTCGTTTTGAAATATGGACGTCCTTTGAATTTTTTGGTCGATATGTGACCCCAGGATTTGTTTTCAGGGCAGGTGTCATTTACAGGCCTGCAATGATTTTGAATATCAACTGACCATTAGCGCTGGGATTAAAGCTGCTGTTGTGTGAAACGGCCACAAGGTGGCAGCAGTTCTCCCTTACCAATTCTGGTTACTAGGGCAACAGAGCCTCAATGGAAGTCGTGTTCTAGACTGGAATTTAGAATGGAATGTGCCAGGAGAAAGCCCCTCAAGTTAGTCTCCCTACTTCTTGTTCGTGTTTTTAATTTAATTTTTATTTTTTATTACAGCAAGTTTGATTAAAATGTTTGGCTTGTTGTAGGTGTGGAAGATGTGGTTCTTTTACACATATACACATGTCGGTTTTTCCTGGGGTCCTTTTCCCATGTACGTTATGACAGAATGTTGAGTAGTCTTTTGGTATTCCGTAGGTCTTTGGTGATTATATATGTCACCTGTGTTTGTATAAGTCTGTTAACCCCGATATCGTAATGAAACCAATGCTCAAACCTTTCCATTGGTGAACCATAAGTTTGTTTAATGAATCTCTAATTGCCCTTCTCGGTGGAAATATCTGCCCTGGTATCCATTTTTAGGTAAAACCTATAAGTGATATGATATGATATGTGTCTTTCACTTTCTGACTTACTACATGTCACGTGATTACCTCTAGACTCATCTACGGTGCTGCAAATGGCATTGTGTCCTTATTTTCCTTGGCTTCTATTCTGCCTTAGCGAGGTCCATTTTCAACAATGTGATTCCCTGAGGGTTGTGGATTAGCTGACCTGGGCAGCCTTACCCTGGCGGCCGGCCCTCCCCAGGTCTGCCTGGTAGAGGTCAATATAAACAGCGCTCCAGGCATCAATATCCCCTGAAGCTGTGCCTGCCTCCATATTCTCTGCCCCGTGAGCAGTCTCGGGTCTGTGCTGGTGGGAGGGAGTGAGGGGCCACAGCTTTGTGGGTGGCCCGGTGTGAGTGGGGTTCTGCTGGCCTTTCTGCAGGAGATGCGAGGCTGCCTCCTGTAAAGAGGAGGATGTGTCACCCATACCTTCCGCTGGAATTTCTCTCCGGACAGAGGTGAGGAAGGAAAAATGCAGTGGGGGCCGGGACAAGAGGGGTATCTCAGGCAGGACAATGGAAAGCTTCCGGAAGAGCGCCCGGGGCCAGGACCACCCTGGCTGGCCTGCAGGCACCAAGTTGACCTGCGTGCTGTCGCTGTTGTGGCTCCACGTCCCTTCCTCTAGTCTTTCAAGCCCTTGTACATATTCATGTGTTTTACCTGGGAAGGGTGGGAACAGTTCAGCAGCAGCTGACCTGGGGCTCAGCTCACCTTTATTCAGAGATGCCTCGGCTCGGTCACCCAGCTTTGCAATGAGGGGTGTGTGGGGTGTGTGTTGATGGCTCTATGGGAGATGATTCCCCACCTCTGACCAATTTCAATATTGTTTACCGTTGGAACAAGTGCCCTGATAGGCTTTTCCTCTGTATAACTGGTGGGTTCAGGTTTTTCTTCTTTTATGATTCACGTTAGCTTTTATTCCTCTTTTATGTATTTATAGATATAAGCATGGAAATAATACTTTCCTATAAATACATCTGTGTGAAGGGAAGAACTTTTTTCTGTATTATTTTTAAATTTTATTTTTTAAAATTTTGAAATTTAATTTTATTTATTTTTTTATCCAGCAGGTTATTATTAGTTATGTATTTTATGCATATACATGTATGCAGGTCAATCCCAATCTCCCAAGTCATCCCACAACCACCACCCCATGGCTTCCCACACTTGGTGTCCATACGTTTGTTCTCTACATCTGTGTCTCTATTTCTTCCCTGCAAACCAGTTCCTCTGTAAAATTTCGTAGGTTCCACATATATGCATTAATATACAATATTTGTTTTCCTCTTTCTGACTTACTTCATTCTGTATGACTGTCTCTAGATCCATCGATGTCTCTACAAATGACCCGGTTTCATTCCTTTTTATGGCTGAGTAATATTCCATTTTATACATGTAGCACATCTTTATCCATTCATCTGTGTGTGGGCATTTAGGTTGCTTCCATTACCTGGCCTTTGTAAATAGTGCTGCAATGAACATTGTGGTGAATGTGCCTTTCTGATTTATGGTTTTCTTTGGGTATATGAGCAGAATTGGGATTGCTGGATCAGATGGTAATTCTATTTCTAGTTTTTTTTAGGAAACTCCATAGTGTTCTCCATAGTGAGTGTATCAATTTACATTCCCACCAATAGTGGAAGAGGTCTCCTTTTGTCCACACCCTCCCCAGAATTTGTTGTTTGTAGATTTTCTGATGATGCCGATTCTAACAGGTGTGAGGTGATACCTCATTGTAGTTTTGATTTGCATTTCTCTAATAATTAGTGCTGTTGAACAGCTTTTCATGTGCGTCTTGGCCATCTCTGTGTCTTCTTTGAAGAAACGTCTCTTTAGATCTGCCAATTTTTGTATTGGGTTGTTTGTTTTTTTAATATTAAGCAGCATGAGCTGTTTTTATATATTGGAGATTAAACCTTTGTCCATTGATTCGTTTGCAACTATTTTCGCCCCTTTTGAGGGATGTCTTTTTCCTTTCCCGTATTTTTAACCAAAAAAGAAAAAAAGAAAAAGAAGTAGAAAACTAATGTGCGTAAAATATGCCTTTTGAAACGGTCGTTTTGAAATATGGACGTCCTTTGAATTTTTTGTTCGATATGTGACCCCAGAATTTGTTTTCAGGGCAGGTGTCATTTACAGGCCTGCAATGATTTTGAATATCAACTGACCATTAGCGCTGGGATTAAAGCTGCTGTTGTGTGAAACGGCCACAAGGTGGCAGCAGTTCTCCCTTACCAATTCTGCTAACTAGGGCAACAGAGCCTCAATGGAAGTCGTGTTCTAGATTGGAATTTAGAATGGAATGTGCCAGGAGTAAACCCCTCAAGTTTGTCGCCCTACTTCTTGTTCGTGTTTTTAATTTAATTTTTATTTTTTATTACAGCAAGTTTGATTACAATGTTTGGCTTGTTGTAGGTGTGGAAGATGTGGTTCTTTTACACATATACAGATGTCGGTTTTTCCTGGGATCCTTTTCCCATGTACCTTATGACAGAATGTTGAGTAGTCTTTTGGTATTCCGTAGGTCTTTGGTGATTATATATGTCACCTGTGTTTGTATAAGTCTGTTAACCCCGATATCGTAATGAAACCAATCCTCACAACTTTCCATTGGTGAACCATAAATTTGTTTAATGAATCTCTGATTGCCCTTCTCGGTGGAAATATCTGCCCTGGTATCCATTTTTAGGTAACACCTATAAGTGATATGATATGATATGTGTCTTTCACTTTCTGACTTACTACATGTCACGTGATTACCTCTAGACTCATCTACGGTGCTGCAAAAGGCTTTGTGTCCTTTTTTTCCTTGCCTTCTATTCTGACTTAGCGAGGTCCCTTTTCAACAATGTGCTTCCCTGCGGGTTGTGGATTAGCTGACGTGGGCAGCTTTATCCTGCCGGCCGGCCCTCCCCAGGTGTGCCTGGTTGAGGTCAATATAAACAGCGCTCCATGCAGCAATAACCCCTGAAGCTGTGCCTGCCTCCATATTCTCTGCCCCGTGAGCAGTCTCGGGTCTGTGCTGGTGGGAGGGAGTGAGGGGCCACAGCTTTGTTGGTGGCCCGGTGTGAGTGGGGTACTGCTGGCCTTTCTGAAGGAGTTGCCAGGCTGCCTCCTGTAAGGAGGAGGATGTGTCACCCATACCTTCCGCTGGAAATTCTCTCCGGACAGAGGTGAGGAAGGAAAAAAGCAGTGGGGGCCGGGACAAGTGGGGTATCTCAGGCAGGACAATGGAAAGCTTCCGGAAGAGCGCCCGGGGCCAGGACCACCCTGGCTGGCCTGCAGGCACCAAGTTGGCCTGCGTGCTGTCGCTGGTGTGGCTCCACGGCCCTTCCTCTAGTCATTCAAGCCCTTGTACATATTCAGGTGATTTACCTGGGAAGGGTGGGAACAGTTCAGCAACAGCTGGCCTGAGGCTCAGCTCACCTTTGTTCAGAGATGCCTTGGCTCGGTCCCCTCGCTTTGCAATGAGGAAGCTCCTTGTGTGGGGTGTGGGTTGCTGGCTGTATGGGAGATGATTCCCCACCTCTGAACAATTTCAATATTGTTTACCGTTGGAGCAAGTGCCCTGATAGTGTTTTTCTCTGTATAACTGGTCGGTTCAGGTTTTTCTTCGTTTATGGTTCAAGTTAGCTTTTATTCCTCTTTTATGTATTTATAGGTATAAGCATGGAAATAATTCATTCCTATAAATACATCTGTGTGAAGGGAAGAACTTTTTTCTGTTTTATTTTTAAATTTTATTTTTTATAATTTTGAAATTTAATTTTATTTACTTTTTTATACAGCGGGTTATTATTAGTTATTTGTTTTATGCATATATATGTATACAGGTCAATCTCAATCTCACAACTCATCCCACCACCACCACCCCATGGCTTCCCACACTTGGTGTCCATACGTTTGTTCTCTACCTCTGTGTCTCTATTTCTTCCCTGCAAACCAGTTCATCTGTACAATTTTTTAGGTTCCACATATATGCATTTATATACAATATTTGTTTTCCCCTTTCTGACTTACTGCATTCTGTATGACAGTCTCTAGATCCATCGATGTCTCTACAAATGACCCAGATTCATTCCTTTTTATGGCCGAGTAATATTCCATTTTATATATGTACCCCATCTTTATCCATTCATCTGTCTTTGGGCGTTTAGGTTGCTTCCATTACCTGGCTATTGTAAATAGTGCTGCAATGAACATTGTGGTGAATGTGCCTTTTTGATTTATGGTTTTCTTTGGGTATATGCCCAGAAGTGGAATTGCTGGATCAGATGGTAATTCTATTTCTAGATTTTTTAAGGAAACTCCATAGTGTTCTCCATAGTGACTCTATTAATTTACATTCCCACCAATAGTGGAAGAGGGCTCCTTTTGTCCACACCCTCCCCAGAATTTGTTGTTTGTAGATTTCCTGATGATGCCGATTCTAACAGGTGTGAGGTGATACCTCATTGTAGTTTTGATTTGCATTTCTCTAATAATTAGTGCTCTTGAGCAGCTTCTCATGTGCGTCTTGGCCATCTCTGTGTCTTCTTGAAGAAACGTCTCTTGAGATCTTCTGCCCATTTCTGTATTGGGAGGGTCGTGGGATGGTCAGGCTGTGTGCTGACGCACGTGTCAGTGCCAGCGTAAGGGCCAGGAGTAGGGTACAGCATAGGGTAACGTGTAGGGCTGGTTGTGGGTTTCCGTTCCAGGTTAGGGTTAGGGAACGGCAAGGTTTAGGGAACAGGTGAGCATAGGGACACGTGGGAGAGGCAGGCTACGTGCTGACAAACGTGTCAGTGCCAGCGTACGGGTCAGGAGTAAAGTATGGTGTAGGGCTGGTTGTGGGTTTCCATTCCACGCTAGGGTTAGGGTTAGGGAACGGCAAGGCTTAGGGCACAGCTGAGGGTACAGAAACGTGGGAGGGTCAGGCTATGTGCTGACGCATGGTTCAGTGCCAGTGTACGGGCCAGGATTAGGGTACGGAGTAGGGTAAGGTGTAGGGCTGTTGGTGGGTTTCTGTTCCGGGTTAGGGTTAGGGAACGGCAAGGCTTAGGGCACAGGTAAGGGTACGGAAACGAGGGAGAGGCACGCTACGTGCTGACACACGGGTCAGTGCCAGCGTACGCGCCAGAATTAGGGTACGGCGTAGGGTAAGGTGTAGGGCTGGTGGTGGGTTTCTGTTCCAGGGTAGGGTTAGGGTTAGGGATCGGCAAGGCTCAGGGCACAGGTGAGGGTATGGAAACATGGGAGTGGCAGGCTACGTGCTTACACAAGGGTCAGTTCCAGTGTACGGCCCAGGAGTAGGGTACGGCATAGGGTAAGGTGTAGGGCTGCTGGTGGGTTTCCGTTCCCGGCTAGGGTTAGGGTTAGGGAATGGCAAGGCTTAGGGCACAGGTGAGGGTACAGAAACGTGGGAGGGTCAGGCTACGTGCTGACGCAAGTGTCAGTGCCAGCGTACGGCCCAGGAATAGGGTATGGCGTAGGGTAAAGTGTAGGGTTAGGGTTAGGGAACGGCAAGGCTTAGGGCACAGGTGAGGGTACGGAAACGTGGGAGGGTCAGGCTACATGCTGAAGCACGGGTCAGTGCCAGGGTGTGGACCAGGAGTAGGGTACGGCGTAGGGTAAGGTGTAAGACTGGTGGTGGGTGTCCATTCCGGGGTTTGATTAGGGTTAGGGAACGTCAAGTTTTAGGGCCCAGGTGAGGGTACGGAAACGTGGGAGGGTCAGGCTACCTGCTGACGCATGGGATAGTGCCAGCGTATGGGCCAGGAGTAGGGTATGGCGTAGGGTAAGGTGTAGGGCTGGTGGTGGGTTTCCGTTCTGGGCTAGGGTTAGGGTTAGGGAACGGCAAGGCTAAGGGCACAGGTGAGGGTACGGAAACTTGGGAGAGGCAGGCTACGTGCTGACGCACGGGTCAGTGCCAGCATACAGGCCAGGAGTAGGGTACGGCATAGGGTATGGTGTAGGGCTGGTGGTGGGTTTCAGTTCAGGGCTAGGGTTAGGTTTAGTGAACGGCAAGGCTTAGGGCACAGGTGAGGGTACAGAAACGTGTTAGGTTCATGGTGCATGTTGATGCATGGAATAGTGTCATCGTACGCATTAGGATTAGGGTACAGCGTAGAGTAAGGTGTACGGATGGCGGTAGGTTTACATTCCGGTGTAGGGTTAGGGATAGCGAATTGCAAGGTATAGGGCACAGGTGATGGTACGGAAATGTGTTAGGTTCAGGGTACGTGTTGACTCACGGGTTAGTGTGAGCGTACGCATGAGGATTAGGGTACCGCATAGAGTAAGGTGTAGGGTTGGTGGTAGGTTTCCGTTGCAGTCTAGGGTTATGTTTAGGGACTGGCAAAGTTTAGGGCACAGGTGAGGGTACGAAACGTGTTAGGGTCAGGGTACGTGTTGATGCACAGGTTAGTGTCAGCATACGAATTAGGATTAGGGTATGGCGTAAGGTAAGGTGTAGGGTTGGTGGTAGTTTTCCGTTCCGGGCTAGGGTTAAGGTAAGGGAACGGCAAGGTTTATGGCAGAGGTGAGGGTACGGAAACGTGTTAGGGTCAGGGTACGTGTTGACGTATGGATTAGGATTAGGGTACGGCTTAGGGTAAGGTGTAGGGCTGATGGTAGGTTTCTGTTCCGGGCTAAGGTTAAGGATAGGCAACGGCAAGGTTTGGGGCACAGCTGAGGGTACGGAAACGTGTTAGTGTCAGGGTACATGTTGACTCACCGGTTAGTGCCAGCGTACGGATTAGGATTAGTGTACCGCGTAGATAAGGTGCACGGTTGGTGGTAGGTTTCCGTTCCAGGCTATGGTTAGGGTTAGGGAAAGTCAAGGTTTCTATTTGTAGGTTTTTTAAGGAAACTCCATACTGTTCTCCATAGTGACTGTATCAATTTACATTCCCAACAATAGTGGAAGAGGGCTCCTTTTGTCCACACCCTCCCCAGAATTTGTTGTCTGTAGATTTTCTGATGATGCCGATTCTAACAGGTGTGAGGTGATACCTCATTGTAGTTTTGATTTGCATTTCTCTAATAATTAGTGCTCTTGAGCAGCTTTTCATTTGCGTCTTGGCCATCTCTGTGTCTTCTTTGAAGAAACGTCTCTTTAGATATTCTGCCCATTTTTGTGTTGGGTTGTTTGTTTTTTTAATATTAAGCTGCATGAGCTGTTTATATATATTGGAGATTAAACTTTAGTCCATTGATTCGTTTGCAACTATTTTCGCCCATTCTGAGGGATGCCTTTTTCCATTCCCCGCTTTTTAACCAAAAAAGAAAGAAAGAAAAAGAAGCAGAACACTAATGTGCATAAAATATGCCGTTTGAAACGGTCGTTTTGAAATATGGACGTCCTTTGAATTTTTTGGTCGATATGTGACCCCAGGATTTGTTTTCAGGGCAGGTGTCATTTACAGGCCTGCAATGATTTTGAATATCAACTGACCATTAGCGCTGGGATTAAAGCTGCTGTTGTGTGAAACGGCCACAAGGTGGCAGCAGTTCTCCCTTACCAAATCTGGTTAATAGGGCAACAGAGCCTCAATGGAAATCGTGTTCTAGATTGGAATTTAGAATGGAATGTGCCAGGAGAAAGCCCCTCAAGTTTGTCTCCCTACTTCTTGTTCGTATTTTTAATTTAAATTTTTATTTTTTATTACAGCAAGTTTGATTACAATGTTTGGCTTGTTGTAGGTGTGGAAGATGTGGTTCTTTTACACATATACAGATGTGTGTTCTTCCTGGGATCCTTTCTACAGGTAAATTACGACAGAATGTTGAGTAGTCTTCTCTTGGTATTCCGTAGGTCTTTGGTGATTATATATGTCACCTGTGTTTGTATATGTCTGTTAACCCCGATATCGTAATGAAACCAATCCTCACACCTTTCCATTGGTGAACCATAACTTTGTTTAATGAATCTGTGATTGCCCTTCTCCGTGGAAATATCTGCCCTGGTATCCATTTTTAGGTAACACCTATAAGTGATATGATATGATATGTGTCTTTCACTTTCTGACTTACTACAAGTCACGTGATTACCTCTAGACTCATCTACGGTGCTGCAAATGGCATTGTGTCCTTATTTTCCTTGGCTTCTATTCTGCCTTAGCGAGGTCCATTTTCAACAATGTGATTCCCTGAGGGTTGTGGATTAGCTGACCTGGGCAACCTTACCCTGCCGGCCGGCCCTCCCCAGGTGTGCCTGGTTGAGGTCAATATAAACAGCGCTCCAGGCAGCAATAACCCCTGAAGCTGTGCCTGACTCCATATTCTCTGCCCCGTCAGCAGTCTCGCGGCAGAGCTGGTGGGAGGAAATGAGGGGCCACAGCTTTGTGGGTGGCCTGGTGTGAGTGGGGTTCTGCTGTTCTTTCTGCAGGAGTTGCCAGGCTGCCACTTGTAAAGAAGAGGATGTGTCACCCATACCTTCCGCTGGAATTTCTCTCCGGACCGAGGTGAGGAAGGGAAAAAGCAGTGGGGGCCGGGACAGGAGGGGTATCACAGGCAGGACAATGGAAAGCTTCCGGAAGTGCGCCCGGGGCGAGGACCACCCTGGCTGGCCTGCAGGCACCAAGTTGGCCTGCGTGCTGTCGCTGGTGTGGCTAGACGGCCCTTCCTCTTGTCTTTCAAGCCCTTGTACATATTCAGGTGTTTTACCTGGGAAGGGTGGGAACAGTTCAGCAGCAGCTGGCCTGGGGCTCAGCTCACCTTTATCCAGAGATGCCTCGGCACGGTCCCCCAGCTTTGCAATGAGGACGCTCCTTGTGTGGGGTGTGTGTTGCTGGCTGTATGGGAGATGATTCCCCACCTCTGACCAATTTCAGAATTGTTTAGCGCTGGAGCAAGTGCCCGGATAGGGGTTTCCTCTGTATAACTGGTGGGCTCAGGATTTTCTTCTTTTATGTTTCAAGTTAGCATTTATTCCTCTTTTATGTATTTATAGATATAAGCATGGATATAATTCATTCCTATAAATACATCTATGAGAAGGGAAGAACTTTTTTCTGTTTTAATTTTAAATTTTATTTTTTATAATTTTGAAATTTAATTTTATTTACTTTTTTATACAGCAGGTTATTATTAGTTATGTATTTTATGCATATACATGTATACAGGTCAATCTCAATCTCCCAACTCATCCCACCACCACCACCCCATGGCTTCCCACACTTGGTGTCCATACGTTTGTTCTCTACCTCTGTGTCTCTATTTCTTCCCTGCAAACCAGTTCATCTGTACAATTTTTTAGGTTCCACATATATGCATTAATATACAATATTTGCTTTCCTCTTTCTGACTTACTTCATTCTGTATGACAGTCTCTAGATCCATCCATGGAAAGAAACAAAAAGAAGCGGAACACTAATGTGCGTAAAATATGGCTTTTGAAACGGTCGTTTTGAAATATGGACGTCCTTTGAATTTTTTGGTCGATATGTGACCCCAGGATTTGTTTTCAGGGCAGGTGTCATTTACAGGCCTGCAATGATTTTGAATATCAACTGACCATTAGCGCTGGGATTAAAGCTGCTGTTGTGTGAAACGGCCACAAGGTGGCAGCAGTTCTCCCTTACCAATTCTGGTTACTAGGGCAACAGAGCCTCAATGGAAGTCGTGTTCTAGATTGGAATTTAGAATGGAATGTGCCAGGAGAAAGCCCCTCAAGTTTGTCTCCCTACTTCTTGTTCGTGTTTTTAATTTAATTTTTATTTTTTATTACAGCAAGTTTGATTACAATGTTTGGCTTGTTGGAGGTGTGGAAGATGTGGTTCTTTTACACATATACAGATGTCTGTTTTTCCTGGGATCCTTTTCCCATGTACGTTATGACAGAATGTTGAGTAGTCTTTTGGTATTCCATAGGTCTTTGGTGATTATATATGTCACCTGTGTTTGTATAAGTCTGTTAACCCCGATATCGTAATGAAACCAATCCTCACACCTTTCCATTGGTGAACCATAAGTTTGTTTAATGAATCTCTGATTGCCCTTCTCGGTGGAAATATCTGCCCTGGTATCCATTTTTAGGTAACACCTATAAGTGATATGATATGATATGTGTCTTTCACTTTCTGACTTACTACAAGTCATGTGATTACCTCTAGACTCATCTACGGTGGTGCAAATGGCATTGTGTTCTTTTTTTCCTTGGCTTCTCTTCTGCCTTAGTGTGGTCCATTTTCAACAATGTGATTCCCTGAGTGTTGTAGATTAGCTGACCTGGGCAGCCTTACTCTACCGCCCGGCCCTCCCCATTTGTGCCTGGTTGAGGTCAATATAAACAGCGCTCCAGGCAGCAATAGCCCCTGAAGCTGTGCCTGACTCCATATTCTCTGCCCCGTCAGCAGTCTCGGGGCTGTGCTGGTGGGAGGGAATGAGGGGCCACAGCTTTGTTGGTGGCCCGGTGTGAGTGGGGTACTGCTGGCCTTTCTGCAGGAGTTGCCAGGCTGCCACCTGTAAAGAAGAGGATGTGTCACCCATACGTTCCGCTGGAGTCTCTCTCCGGACAGAGGTGAGGAAGGAAAAACGCAGTGGGGGCCGGGACATGTGGGGTATCTCAGGCAGGACAATGGAAAGCTTCCGGAAGAGCGCCCGGGGTCAGGACCACCCTGGCTGGCCTGCAGCCACCAAGTTGGCCTGCGTGCTGTTGCTGGTGTGGCTCCACAGCCCTTCCTCTAGTCTTTCAAGCCCTTGTACATATTCAGGTGTTTTACCTGGGAAGGGTGGGAACAGTTCAGCAGCAGCTGGCCTTGGGCTCAACTCACCTTTTCTCAGAGATGCCTTGGCTCGGTCCCCCAGCTTTGCAATGAGGACGCTCCTTGTTTGGGGTGTGGGTTTCTGGCTGTATGGGGATGATTCCCACCTCTGACCAATTTCAGAATTGTTTGCCGCTGGAGCAAGTGCCCTGATAGGGTTTTCCTCTGTATAACTGGTGGGTTCAGGTTTTTTTCCTTTTATGGTTCCAGTTAGATTTTATTCCTCTTTTATATATTTATAGATATAAGCATGGAAATAATTCATTCCTATAAATACATCTGTGTGAAGGGAAGAACTTTTTTCTGTTTTATATTTAAATTTTATTTTTTAAGATTTTGAAATTTAATTTTATTTACTTTTATATACAGCAGGTTATTATTAGTTATGTATTTTATGCATATACATGTATACAGGTCAATCTCAAACTCCCAACTCATCCCACCACCACCACCCCATGGCTTCCCACACTTGGTGTCCATACGTTTGTTCTCTACCTCTGTGTCTCTATTTCTTCCCTGCAAACCAGTTCATCTGTACCATTTTTTAGGTTCCACATATATGCATTAATATACAATATTTGTTTTCCTCTTTCTGACCTACTTCATTCTGTATGACTGTCTCTAGATCCATCGATGTCTCTACAAATGACCCAGTTTCATTCCTTTTTATGGTTGAGTAATATTCCATTTTATACATGTACCACATCTTTATCCATTCATCTGTGGGAGGGCATTTAGGTTGCTTCCATTACCTGGCCTTTGTAAATAGTGCTGCAATGAACATTGTGGTGAATGTGCCTTTTTGATTTATGGTTTTCTCTGGGTCTATTCCCAGAAGTGGGATTGCAGGATCAGATGGTAATTCTATTTCTAGTTTTTTTAAGGAAACTCCATAGTGTTCTCCATAGTGACTGTATCCATTTACATTCCCACCAATAGTGGAAGAGGGATCCTTTTGTCCACACCCTCCCCAGAATTTGTTTTTTGTAGATTTTCTGATGATGCCGATTCTAACAGGTGTGAGGTGATACCTCATTGTAGTTTCGATTTGCATTTCTCTAATAATTAGTGCTCTTCAGCAGCTTTTCATGTGCGTCTTGGCCATCTCTGTGTCGTCTTTGAAGAAACGTCTCTTTAGATCTACTGCCCATTTTTGTATTGGGTTTTTTGTTTTTTTTAATATTAAGCTGCATGAGCTGTTTATATATTGGAGATTAAACCTTTGTCCATTGATTCGTTTTCAACGATTTTCGCCCATTCTGAGGGATGCCTTTTTCCATTCCCGTTTTTTTAACAAAAAAGTAAAGAAACAAAAAGAAGAAGAACACTAATGTGCGTAAAATATGGCTTTTGAAATGGTCGTTTTGAAATATGGACGTCCTTTGAATTTTTTGGTTGATATGTGACCCCAGGATTTGTTTTCAGGGCAGGTGTCATTTACAGGCCTGCAATGATTTTGAATATCAACTGACCATTAGCGCTGGGATTAAAGCTGCTGTTGTGTGAAACGGCCACAAGGTGGCAGCAGTTCTCCCTTACCAATTCTGGTTACTAGGGCAACAGAGCCTCAATGGAAGTCGTGTTCTAGACTGGAATTTAGAATGGAATGTGCCAGGAGAAAGCCCCTCAAGTTAGTCTCCCTACTTCTTGTTCGTGTTTTTAATTTAATTTTTATTTTTTATTACAGCAAGTTTGATTAAAATGTTTGGCTTGTTGTAGGTGTGGAAGATGTGGTTCTTTTACACATATACACATGTCGGTTTTTCCTGGGGTCCTTTTCCCATGTACGTTATGACAGAATGTTGAGTAGTCTTTTGGTATTCCGTAGGTCTTTGGTGATTATATATGTCACCTGTGTTTGTATAAGTCTGTTAACCCCGATATCGTAATGAAACCAATGCTCAAACCTTTCCATTGGTGAACCATAAGTTTGTTTAATGAATCTCTAATTGCCCTTCTCGGTGGAAATATCTGCCCTGGTATCCATTTTTAGGTAAAACCTATAAGTGATATGATATGATATGTGTCTTTCACTTTCTGACTTACTACATGTCACGTGATTACCTCTAGACTCATCTACGGTGCTGCAAATGGCATTGTGTCCTTATTTTCCTTGGCTTCTATTCTGCCTTAGCGAGGTCCATTTTCAACAATGTGATTCCCTGAGGGTTGTGGATTAGCTGACCTGGGCAGCCTTACCCTGGCGGCCGGCCCTCCCCAGGTCTGCCTGATTGAGGTCAATATAAACAGCGCTCCAGGCAGCAATATCCCCTGAAGCTGTGCCTGCCTCCATATTCTCTGCCCCGTGAGCAGTCTCGGGTCTGTGCTGGTGGGAGGGAGTGAGGGGCCACAGCTTTGTGGGTGGCCCGGTGTGAGTGGGGTTCTGCTGGCCTTTCTGCAGGAGATGCCAGGCTGCCTCCTGTAAAGAGGAGGATGTGTCACCCATACCTTCCGCTGGAATTTCTCTCCGGACAGAGGTGAGGAAGGAAAAATGCAGTGGGGGCCGGGACTAGAGGGGTATCTCAGGCAGGACAATGGAAAGCTTCCGGAAGAGCGCCCGGGGCCAGGACCACCCTGGCTGGCCTGCAGGCACCAAGTTGACCTGCGTGCTGTCGCTGGTGTGGCTCCACGTCCCTTCCTCTAGTCTTTCAAGCCCTTGTACATATTCAGGTGTTTTACCTGGGAAGGGTGGGAACAGTTCAGCAGCAGCTGACCTGGGGCTCAGCTCACCTTTATTCAGAGATGCCTCGGCTCGGTCACCCAGCTTTGCAATGAGGACGCTCCTTGTGTAGGGTGTGTCTTGATGGCTCTATGGGAGATGATTCCCCACCTCTGACCAATTTCAATATTGTTTACCGTTGGAACAAGTGCCCTGATAGGCTTTTCCTCTGTATAACTGGTGGGTTCAGGTTTTTCTTCTTTTATGATTCACGTTAGCTTTTATTCCTCTTTTATGTATTTATAGATATAAGCATGGAAATAATACTTTCCTATAAATACATCTGTGTGAAGGGAAGAACTTTTTTCTGTATTATTTTTAAATTTTATTTTTTAAAATTTTGAAATTTAATTTTATTTATTTTTTTATCCAGCAGGTTATTATTAGTTATGTATTTTATGCATATACATGTATGCAGGTCAATCCCAATCTCCCAAGTCATCCCACCACCACCACCCCATGGCTTCCCACACTTGGTGTCCATACGTTTGTTCTCTACATCTGTGTCTCTATTTCTTCCCTGCAAACCAGTTTCTCTGTAAAATTTCGTAGGTTCCACATATATGCATTAATATACAATATTTGTTTTCCTCTTTCTGACTTACTTCATTCTGTATGACTGTCTCTAGATCCATCGATGTCTCTACAAATGACCCGGTTTCATTCCTTTTTATGGCTGAGTAATATTCCATTTTATACATGTAGCACATCTTTATCCATTCATCTGTGTGTGGGCATTTAGGTTGCTTCCATTACCTGGCCTTTGTAAATAGTGCTGCAATGAACATTGTGGTGAATGTGCCTTTCTGATTTATGGTTTTCTTTGGGTATATGAGCAGAATTGGGATTGCTGGATCAGATGGTAATTCTATTTCTAGTTTTTTTTAGGAAACTCCATAGTGTTCTCCATAGTGAGTGTATCAATTTACATTCCCACCAATAGTGGAAGAGGTCTCCTTTTGTCCACACCCTCCCCAGAATTTGTTGTTTGTAGATTTTCTGATGATGCCGATTCTAACAGGTGTGAGGTGATACCTCATTGTAGTTTTGATTTGCATTTCTCTAATAATTAGTGCTGTTGAACAGCTTTTCATGTGCGTCTTGGCCATCTCTGTGTCTTCTTTGAAGAAACGTCTCTTTAGATCTGCCAATTTTTGTATTGGGTTGTTTGTTTTTTTAATATTAAGCAGCATGAGCTGTTTTTATATATTGGAGATTAAACCTTTGTCCATTGATTCGTTTGCAACTATTTTCGCCCCTTTTGAGGGATGTCTTTTTCCTTTCCCGTTTTTTTAACCAAAAAAGAAAAAAAGAAAAAGAAGTAGAAAACTAATGTGCGTAAAATATGCCTTTTGAAACGGTCGTTTTGAAATATGGACGTCCTTTGAATTTTTTGGTCGATATGTGACCCCAGAATTTGTTTTCAGGGCAGGTGTCATTTACAGGCCTGCAATGATTTTGAATATCAACTGACCATTAGCGCTGGGATTAAAGCTGCTGTTGTGTGAAACGGCCACAAGGTGGCAGCAGTTCTCCCTTACCAATTCTGCTAACTAGGGCAACAGAGCCTCAATGGAAGTCGTGTTCTAGATTGGAATTTAGAATGGAATGTGCCAGGAGTAAACCCCTCAAGTTTGTCGCCCTACTTCTTGTTCGTGTTTTTAATTTAATTTTTATTTTTTATTACAGCAAGTTTGATTACAATGTTTGGCTTGTTGTAGGTGTGGAAGATGTGGTTCTTTTACACATATACAGATGTCGGTTTTTCCTGGGATCCTTTTCCCATGTACCTTATGACAGAATGTTGAGTAGTCTTTTGGTATTCCGTAGGTCTTTGGTGATTATATATGTCACCTGTGTTTGTATAAGTCTGTTAACCCCGATATCGTAATGAAACCAATCCTCACAACTTTCCATTGGTGAACCATAAATTTGTTTAATGAATCTCTGATTGCCCTTCTCGGTGGAAATATCTGCCCTGGTATCCATTTTTAGGTAACACCTATAAGTGATATGATATGATATGTGTCTTTCACTTTCTGACTTACTACATGTCACGTGATTACCTCTAGACTCATCTACGGTGCTGCAAAAGGCTTTGTGTCCTTTTTTTCCTTGCCTTCTATTCTGACTTAGCGAGGTCCCTTTTCAACAATGTGCTTCCCTGCGGGTTGTGGATTAGCTGACGTGGGCAGCCTTATCCTGCCGGCCGGCCCTCCCCAGGTGTGCCTGGTTGAGGTCAATATAAACAGCGCTCCATGCAGCAATAACCCCTGAAGCTGTGCCTGCCTCCATATTCTCTGCCCCGTGAGCAGTCTCGGGTCTGTGCTGGTGGGAGGGAGTGAGGGGCCACAGCTTTGTTGGTGGCCCGGTGTGAGTGGGGTACTGCTGGCCTTTCTGAAGGAGTTGCCAGGCTGCCTCCTGTAAGGAGGAGGATGTGTCACCCATACCTTCCGCTGGAAATTCTCTCCGGACAGAGGTGAGGAAGGAAAAAAGCAGTGGGGGCCGGGACAAGTGGGGTATCTCAGGCAGGCCAATGGAAAGCTTCCGGAAGAGCGCCCGGGGCCAGGACCACCCTGGCTGGCCTGCAGGCACCAAGTTGGCCTGCGTGCTGTCGCTGGTGTGGCTCCACGGCCCTTCCTCTAGTCTTTCAAGCCCTTGTACATATTCAGGTGATTTACCTGGGAAGGGTGGGAACAGTTCAGCAACAGCTGGCCTGAGGCTCAGCTCACCTTTGTTCAGAGATGCCTTGGCTCGGTCCCCTCGCTTTGCAATGAGGAAGCTCCTTGTGTGGGGTGTGGGTTGCTGGCTGTATGGGAGATGATTCCCCACCTCTGAACAATTTCAATATTGTTTACCGTTGGAGCAAGTGCCCTGATAGTGTTTTTCTCTGTATAACTGGTCGGTTCAGGTTTTTCTTCGTTTATGGTTCAAGTTAGCTTTTATTCCTCTTTTATGTATTTATAGGTATAAGCATGGAAATAATTCATTCCTATAAATACATCTGTGTGAAGGGAAGAACTTTTTTCTGTTTTATTTTTAAATTTTATTTTTTATAATTTTGAAATTTAATTTTATTTACTTTTTTATACAGCGGGTTATTATTAGTTATTTGTTTTATGCATATATATGTATACAGGTCAATCTCAATCTCACAAGTCATCTCACCACCACCACCCCATGGCTTCCCACACTTGGTGTCCATACGTTTGTTCTCTACCTCTGTGTCTCTATTTCTTCCCTGCAAACCAGTTCATCTGTACAATTTTTTAGGTTCCACATATATGCATTTATATACAATATTTGTTTTCCCCTTTCTGACTTACTGCATTCTATATGACAGTCTCTAGATCCATCGATGTCTCTACAAATGACCCAGATTCATTCCTTTTTATGGCCGAGTAATATTCCATTTTATATATGTACCCCATCTTTGTCCATTCATCTGTCTTTGGGCGTTTAGGTTGCTTCCATTACCTGGCTATTGTAAATAGTGCTGCAATGAACATTGTGGTGAATGTGCCTTTTTGATTTATGGTTTTCTTTGGGTATATGCCCAGAAGTGGAATTGCTGGATCAGATGGTAATTCTATTTCTAGATTTTTTAAGGAAACTCCATAGTGTTCTCCATAGTGACTCTATTAATTTACATTCCCACCAATAGTGGAAGAGGGCTCCTTTTGTCCACACCCTCCCCAGAATTTGTTGTTTGTAGATTTTCTGATGATGCCGATTCTAACAGGTGTGAGGTGATACCTCATTGTAGTTTTGATTTGCATTTCTCTAATAATTAGTGCTCTTGAGCAGCTTCTCATGTGCGTCTTGGCCATCTCTGTGTCTTCTTGAAGAAACGTCTCTTGAGATCTTTTGCCCATTTCTGTATTGGGAGGGTCGTGGGATGGTCAGGCTGTGTGCTGACGCACGTGTCAGTGCCAGCGTAAGGGCCAGGAGTAGGGTACAGCATAGGGTAACGTGTAGGGCTGGTTGTGGGTTTCCGTTCCAGGTTAGGGTTAGGGAACGGCAAGGTTTAGGGAACAGGTGAGCATAGGGACACGTGGGAGAGGCAGGCTACGTGCTGACAAACGTGTCAGTGCCAGCGTACGGGTCAGGAGTAAAGTATGGTGTAGGGCTGGTTGTGGGTTTCCATTCCACGCTAGGTTTAGGGTTAGGGAACGGCAAGGCTTAGGGCACAGCTGAGGGTACAGAAACGTGGGAGGGTCAGGCTATGTGCTGACGCATGGTTCAGTGCCAGTGTACGGGCCAGGATTAGGGTACGGAGTAGGGTAAGGTGTAGGGCTGTTGGTGGGTTTCTGTTCCGGGTTAGGGTTAGGGAACGGCAAGGCTTAGGGCACAGGTAAGGGTACGGAAACGAGGGAGAGGCACGCTACGTGCTGACACACGGGTCAGTGCCAGCGTACGCGCCAGAATTAGGGTACGGCGTAGGGTAAGGTGTAGGGCTGGTGGTGGGTTTCTGTTCCAGGGTAGGGTTAGGGTTAGGGATCGGCAAGGCTCAGGGCACAGGTGAGGGTATGGAAACATGGGAGTGGCAGGCTACGTGCTTACACAAGGGTCAGTTCCAGTGTACGGCCCAGGAGTAGGGTACGGCATAGGGTAAGGTGTAGGGCTGGTGGTGGGTTTCCGTTCCCGGCTAGGGTTAGGGTTAGGGAATGGCAAGGCTTAGGGCACAGGTGAGGGTACAGAAACGTGGGAGGGTCAGGCTACGTGCTGACGCAAGTGTCAGTGCCAGCGTACGGCCCAGGAATAGGGTATGGCGTAGGGTAAAGTGTAGGGTTAGGGTTAGGGAACGGCAAGGCTTAGGGCACAGGTGAGGGTACGGAAACGTGGGAGGGTCAGGCTACATGCTGAAGCACGGGTCAGTGCCAGGGTGTGGACCAGGAGTAGGGTACGGCGTAGGGTAAGGTGTAAGACTGGTGGTGGGTGTCCATTCCGGGGTTTGATTAGGGTTAGGGAACGTCAAGTTTTAGGGCACAGGTGAGGGTACGGAAACGTGGGAGGGTCAGGCTACCTGCTGACGCATGGGATAGTGCCAGCGTATGGGCCAGGAGTAGGGTACGGCGTAGGGTAAGGTGTAGGGCTGGTGGTGGGTTTCCGTTCTGGGCTAGGGTTAGGGTTAGGGAACGGCAAGGCTAAGGGCACAGGTGAGGGTACGGAAACTTGGGAGAGGCAGGCTACGTGCTGACGCACGGGTCAGTGCCAGCATACAGGCCAGGAGTAGGGTACGGCATAGGGTATGGTGTAGGGCTGGTGGTGGGTTTCAGTTCAGGGCTAGGGTTAGGTTTAGTGAACGGCAAGGCTTAGGGCACAGGTGAGGGTACAGAAACGTGTTAGGTTCATGGTGCATGTTGATGCATGGAATAGTGTCATCGTACGCATTAGGATTAGGGTACAGCGTAGAGTAAGGTGTACGGATGGCGGTAGGTTTACATTCCGGTGTAGGGTTAGGGATAGCAAATTGCAAGGTATAGGGCACAGGTGATGGTACGGAAATGTGTTAGGTTCAGGGTACGTGTTGACTCACGGGTTAGTGTGAGCGTACGCATGAGGATTAGGGTACCGCATAGAGTAAGGTGTAGGGTTGGTGGTAGGTTTCCGTTCCAGTCTAGGGTTATGTTTAGGGACTGGCAAAGTTTAGGGCACAGGTGAGGGTACGAAACGTGTTAGGGTCAGGGTACATGTTGATGCACAGGTTAGTGTCAGCATACGAATTAGGATTAGGGTATGGCGTAAGGTAAGGTGTAGGGTTGGTGGTAGTTTTCCGTTCCGGGCTAGGGTTAAGGTAAGGGAACGGCAAGGTTTATGGCAGAGGTGAGGGTACGGAAACGTGTTAGGGTCAGGGTACGTGTTGACGTATGGATTAGGATTAGGGTACGGCTTAGGGTAAGGTGTAGGGCTGATGGTAGGTTTCTGTTCCGGGCTAAGGTTAAGGATAGGCAACGGCAAGGTTTGGGGCACAGCTGAGGGTACGGAAACGTGTTAGTGTCAGGGTACATGTTGACTCACCGGTTAGTGCCAGCGTACGGATTAGGATTAGTGTACCGCGTAGATAAGGTGCACGGTTGGTGGTAGGTTTCCGTTCCAGGCTATGGTTAGGGTTAGGGAAAGTCAAGGTTTCTATTTGTAGGTTTTTTAAGGAAACTCCATACTGTTCTCCATAGTGACTGTATCAATGTACATTCCCAACAATAGTGGAAGAGGGCTCCTTTTGTCCACACCCTCCCCAGAATTTGTTGTCTGTAGATTTTCTGATGATGCCGATTCTAACAGGTGTGAGGTGATACCTCATTGTAGTTTTGATTTGCATTTCTCTAATAATTAGTGCTCTTGAGCAGCTTTTCATGTGCGTCTTGGCCATCTCTGTGTCTTCTTTGAAGAAACGTCTCTTTAGATATTCTGCCCATTTTTGTGTTGGGTTGTTTGTTTTTTTAATATTAAGCTGCATGAGCTGTTTATATATATTGGAGATTAAACTTTAGTCCATTGATTCGTTTGCAACTATTTTTGCCCATTCTGAGGGATGCCTTTTTCCATTCCCCGCTTTTTAACCAAAAAAGAAAGAAAGAAAAAGAAGCAGAACACTAATGTGCATAAAATATGCCGTTTGAAACGGTCGTTTTGAAATATGGACGTCCTTTGAATTTTTTGGTCGATATGTGACCCCAGGATTTGTTTTCAGGGCAGGTGTCATTTACAGGCCTGCAATGATTTTGAATATCAACTGACCATTAGCGCTGGGATTAAAGCTGCTGTTGTGTGAAACGGCCACAAGGTGGCAGCAGTTCTCCCTTACCAAATCTGGTTAATAGGGCAACAGAGCCTCAATGGAAATCGTGTTCTAGATTGGAATTTAGAATGGAATGTGCCAGGAGAAAGCCCCTCAAGTTTGTCTCCCTACTTCTTGTTCGTATTTTTAATTTAAATTTTTATTTTTTATTACAGCAAGTTTGATTACAATGTTTGGCTTGTTGTAGGTGTGGAAGATGTGGTTCTTTTACACATATACAGATGTGTGTTCTTCCTGGGATCCTTTCTACAGGTAAATTACGACAGAATGTTGAGTAGTCTTCTCTTGGTATTCCGTAGGTCTTTGGTGATTATATATGTCACCTGTGTTTGTATATGTCTGTTAACCCCGATATCGTAATGAAACCAATCCTCACACCTTTCCATTGGTGAACCATAACTTTGTTTAATGAATCTGTGATTGCCCTTCTCCGTGGAAATATCTGCCCTGGTATCCATTTTTAGGTAACACCTATAAGTGATATGATATGATATGTGTCTTTCACTTTCTGACTTACTACAAGTCACGTGATTACCTCTAGACTCATCTACGGTGCTGCAAATGGCATTGTGTCCTTATTTTCCTTGGCTTCTATTCTGCCTTAGCGAGGTCCATTTTCAACAATGTGATTCCCTGAGGGTTGTGGATTAGCTGACCTGGGCAACCTTACCCTGCCGGCCGGCCCTCCCCAGGTGTGCCTGGTTGAGGTCAATATAAACAGCGCTCCAGGCAGCAATAACCCCTGAAGCTGTGCCTGACTCCATATTCTCTGCCCCGTCAGCAGTCTCGCGGCAGAGCTGGTGGGAGGAAATGAGGGGCCACAGCTTTGTGGGTGGCCTGGTGTGAGTGGGGTTCTGCTGTTCTTTCTGCAGGAGTTGCCAGGCTGCCACCTGTAAAGAAGAGGATGTGTCACCCATACCTTCCGCTGGAATTTCTCTCCGGACCGAGGTGAGGAAGGGAAAAAGCAGTGGGGGCCGGGACAGGAGGGGTATCACAGGCAGGACAATGGAAAGCTTCCGGAAGTGCGCCCGGGGCGAGGACCACCCTGGCTGGCCTGCAGGCACCAAGTTGGCCTGCGTGCTGTCGCTGGTGTGGCTAGACGGCCCTTCCTCTTGTCTTTCAAGCCCTTGTACATATTCAGGTGTTTTACCTGGGAAGGGTGGGAACAGTTCAGCAGCAGCTGGCCTGGGGCTCAGCTCACCTTTATCCAGAGATGCCTCGGCACGGTCCCCCAGCTTTGCAATGAGGACGCTCCTTGTGTGGGGTGTGGGTTGCTGGCTGTATGGGAGATGATTCCCCACCTCTGACCAATTTCAGAATTGTTTAGCGCTGGAGCAAGTGCCCGGATAGGGGTTTCCTCTGTATAACTGGTGGGCTCAGGATTTTCTTCTTTTATGTTTCAAGTTAGCATTTATTCCTCTTTTATGTATTTATAGATATAAGCATGGATATAATTCATTCCTATAAATACATCTATGAGAAGGGAAGAACTTTTTTCTGTTTTAATTTTAAATTTTATTTTTTATAATTTTGAAATTTAATTTTATTTACTTTTTTATACAGCAGGTTATTATTAGTTATGTATTTTATGCATATACATGTATACAGGTCAATCTCAATCTCCCAACTCATCCCACCACCACCACCCCATGGCTTCCCACACTTGGTGTCCATACGTTTGTTCTCTACCTCTGTGTCTCTATTTCTTCCCTGCAAACCAGTTCATCTGTACAATTTTTTAGGTTCCACATATATGCATTAATATACAATATTTGCTTTCCTCTTTCTGACTTACTTCATTCTGTATGACAGTCTCTAGATCCATCCATGGAAAGAAACAAAAAGAAGCGGAACACTAATGTGCGTAAAATATGGCTTTTGAAACGGTCGTTTTGAAATATGGACGTCCTTTGAATTTTTTGGTCGATATGTGACCCCAGGATTTGTTTTCAGGGCAGGTGTCATTTACAGGCCTGCAATGATTTTGAATATCAACTGACCATTAGCGCTGGGATTAAAGCTGCTGTTGTGTGAAACGGCCACAAGGTGGCAGCAGTTCTCCCTTACCAATTCTGGTTAGTAGGGCAACAGAGCCTCAATGGAAGTCGTGTTCTAGATTGGAATTTAGAATGGAATGTGCCAGGAGAAAGCCCCTCAAGTTTGTCTCCCTACTTCTTGTTCGTGTTTTTAATTTAATTTTTATTTTTTATTACAGCAAGTTTGATTACAATGTTTGGCTTGTTGGAGGTGTGGAAGATGTGGTTCTTTTACACATATACAGATGTCTGTTTTTCCTGGGATCCTTTTCCCATGTACGTTATGACAGAATGTTGAGTAGTCTTTTGGTATTCCATAGGTCTTTGGTGATTATATATGTCACCTGTGTTTGTATAAGTCTGTTAACCCCGATATCGTAATGAAACCAATCCTCACACCTTTCCATTGGTGAACCATAACTTTGTTTAATGAATCTCTGATTGCCCTTCTCGGTGGAAATATCTGCCCTGGTATCCATTTTTAGGTAACACCTATAAGTGATATGATATGATATGTGTCTTTCACTTTCTGACTTACTACAAGTCATGTGATTACCTCTAGACTCATCTACGGTGGTGCAAATGGCATTGTGTTCTTTTTTTCCTTGGCTTCTCTTCTGCCTTAGTGTGGTCCATTTTCAACAATGTGATTCCCTGAGTGTTGTGGATTAGCTGACCTGGGCAGCCTTACTCTACCGCCCGGCCCTCCCCATTTGTGCCTGGTTGAGGTCAATATAAACAGCGCTCCAGGCAGCAATAGCCCCTGAAGCTGTGCCTGACTCCATATTCTCTGCCCCGTCAGCAGTCTCGGGGCTGTGCTGGTGGGAGGGAATGAGGGGCCACAGCTTTGTTGGTGGCCCGGTGTGAGTGGGGTACTGCTGGCCTTTCTGCAGGAGTTGCCAGGCTGCCACCTGTAAAGAAGAGGATGTGTCACCCATACGTTCCGCTGGAGTCTCTCTCCGGACAGAGGTGAGGAAGGAAAAACGCAGTGGGTGCCGGGACATGTGGGGTATCTCAGGCAGGACAATGGAAAGCTTCCGGAAGAGCGCCCGGGGTCAGGACCACCCTGGCTGGCCTGCAGCCACCAAGTTGGCCTGCGTGCTGTTGCTGGTGTGGCTCCACAGCCCTTCCTCTAGTCTTTCAAGCCCTTGTACATATTCAGGTGTTTTACCTGGGAAGGGTGGGAACAGTTCAGCAGCAGCTGGCCTTGGGCTCAGCTCACCTTTTTTCAGAGATGCCTTGGCTCGGTCCCCCAGCTTTGCAATGAGGACGCTCCTTGTGTGGGGTGTGGGTTGCTGGCTGTATGGGGATGATTCCCACCTCTGACCAATTTCAGAATTGTTTGCCGCTGGAGCAAGTGCCCTGATAGGGTTTTCCTCTGTATAACTGGTGGGTTCAGGTTTTTTTCCTTTTATGGTTCCAGTTAGATTTTATTCCTCTTTTATATATTTATAGATATAAGCATGGAAATAATTCATTCCTATAAATACATCTGTGTGAAGGGAAGAACTTTTTTCTGTTTTATATTTAAATTTTATTTTTTAAGATTTTGAAATTTAATTTTATTTACATTTATATACAGCAGGTTATTATTAGTTATGTATTTTATGCATATACATGTATACAGGTCAATCTCAAACTCCCAACTCATCCCACCACCACCACCCCATGGCTTCCCACACTTGGTGTCCATACGTTTGTTCTCTACCTCTGTGTCTCTATTTCTTCCCTGCAAACCAGTTCATCTGTACCATTTTTTAGGTTCCACATATATGCATTAATATACAATATTTGTTTTCCTCTTTCTGACCTACTTCATTCTGTATGACTGTCTCTAGATCCATCGATGTCTCTACAAATGACCCAGTTTCATTCCTTTTTATGGTTGAGTAATATTCCATTTTATACATGTACCACATCTTTATCCATTCATCTGTGGGAGGGCATTTAGGTTGCTTCCATTACCTGGCCTTTGTAAATAGTGCTGCAATGAACATTGTGGTGAATGTGCCTTTTTGATTTATGGTTTTCTCTGGGTCTATTCCCAGAAGTGGGATTGCAGGATCAGATGGTAATTCTATTTCTAGTTTTTTTAAGGAAACTCCATAGTGTTCTCCATAGTGACTGTATCCATTTACATTCCCACCAATAGTGGAAGAGGGATCCTTTTGTCCACACCCTCCCCAGAATTTGTTTTTTGTAGATTTTCTGATGATGCCGATTCTAACAGGTGTGAGGTGATACCTCATTGTAGTTTCGATTTGCATTTCTCTAATAATTAGTGCTCTTCAGCAGCTTTTCATGTGCGTCTTGGCCATCTCTGTGTCGTCTTTGAAGAAACGTCTCTTTAGATCTACTGCCCATTTTTGTATTGGGTTTTTTGTTTTTTTTAATATTAAGCTGCATGAGCTGTTTATATATTGGAGATTAAACCTTTGTCCATTGATTCGTTTTCAACGATTTTCGCCCATTCTGAGGGATGCCTTTTTCCATTCCCGTTTTTTTAACAAAAAAGTAAAGAAACAAAAAGAAGAAGAACACTAATGTGCGTAAAATATGGCTTTTGAAATGGTCGTTTTGAAATATGGACGTCCTTTGAATTTTTTGGTCGATATGTGACCCCAGGATTTGTTTTCAGGGCAGGTGTCATTTACAGGCCTGCAATGATTTTGAATATCAACTGACCATTAGCGCTGGGATTAAAGCTGCTGTTGTGTGAAACGGCCACAAGGTGGCAGCAGTTCTCCCTTACCAAATCTGGTTAATAGGGCAACAGAGCCTCAATGGAAATCGTGTTCTAGATTGGAATTTAGAATGGAATGTGCCAGGAGAAAGCCCCTCAAGTTTGTCTCCCTACTTCTTGTTCGTATTTTTAATTTAAATTTTTATTTTTTATTACAGCAAGTTTGATTACAATGTTTGGCTTGTTGTAGGTGTGGAAGATGTGGTTCTTTTACACATATACAGATGTGTGTTCTTCCTGGGATCCTTTCTACAGGTAAATTACGACAGAATGTTGAGTAGTCTTCTCTTGGTATTCCGTAGGTCTTTGGTGATTATATATGTCACCTGTGTTTGTATATGTCTGTTAACCCCGATATCGTAATGAAACCAATCCTCACACCTTTCCATTGGTGAACCATAACTTTGTTTAATGAATCTGTGATTGCCCTTCTCCGTGGAAATATCTGCCCTGGTATCCATTTTTAGGTAACACCTATAAGTGATATGATATGATATGTGTCTTTCACTTTCTGACTTACTACAAGTCACGTGATTACCTCTAGACTCATCTACGGTGCTGCAAATGGCATTGTGTCCTTATTTTCCTTGGCTTCTATTCTGCCTTAGCGAGGTCCATTTTCAACAATGTGATTCCCTGAGGGTTGTGGATTAGCTGACCTGGGCAACCTTACCCTGCCGGCCGGCCCTCCCCAGGTGTGCCTGGTTGAGGTCAATATAAACAGCGCTCCAGGCAGCAATAACCCCTGAAGCTGTGCCTGACTCCATATTCTCTGCCCCGTCAGCAGTCTCGCGGCAGAGCTGGTGGGAGGAAATGAGGGGCCACAGCTTTGTGGGTGGCCTGGTGTGAGTGGGGTTCTGCTGTTCTTTCTGCAGGAGTTGCCAGGCTGCCACCTGTAAAGAAGAGGATGTGTCACCCATACCTTCCGCTGGAATTTCTCTCCGGACCGAGGTGAGGAAGGGAAAAAGCAGTGGGGGCCGGGACAGGAGGGGTATCACAGGCAGGACAATGGAAAGCTTCCGGAAGTGCGCCCGGGGCGAGGACCACCCTGGCTGGCCTGCAGGCACCAAGTTGGCCTGCGTGCTGTCGCTGGTGTGGCTAGACGGCCCTTCCTCTTGTCTTTCAAGCCCTTGTACATATTCAGGTGTTTTACCTGGGAAGGGTGGGAACAGTTCAGCAGCAGCTGGCCTGGGGCTCAGCTCACCTTTATCCAGAGATGCCTCGGCACGGTCCCCCAGCTTTGCAATGAGGACGCTCCTTGTGTGGGGTGTGGGTTGCTGGCTGTATGGGAGATGATTCCCCACCTCTGACCAATTTCAGAATTGTTTAGCGCTGGAGCAAGTGCCCGGATAGGGGTTTCCTCTGTATAACTGGTGGGCTCAGGATTTTCTTCTTTTATGTTTCAAGTTAGCATTTATTCCTCTTTTATGTATTTATAGATATAAGCATGGATATAATTCATTCCTATAAATACATCTATGAGAAGGGAAGAACTTTTTTCTGTTTTAATTTTAAATTTTATTTTTTATAATTTTGAAATTTAATTTTATTTACTTTTTTATACAGCAGGTTATTATTAGTTATGTATTTTATGCATATACATGTATACAGGTCAATCTCAATCTCCCAACTCATCCCACCACCACCACCCCATGGCTTCCCACACTTGGTGTCCATACGTTTGTTCTCTACCTCTGTGTCTCTATTTCTTCCCTGCAAACCAGTTCATCTGTACAATTTTTTAGGGTCCACATATATGCATTAATATACAATATTTGCTTTCCTCTTTCTGACTTACTTCATTCTGTATGACAGTCTCTAGATCCATCCATGGAAAGAAACAAAAAGAAGCGGAACACTAATGTGCGTAAAATATGGCTTTTGAAACGGTCGTTTTGAAATATGGACGTCCTTTGAATTTTTTGGTCGATATGTGACCCCAGGATTTGTTTTCAGGGCAGGTGTCATTTACAGGCCTGCAATGATTTTGAATATCAACTGACCATTAGCGCTGGGATTAAAGCTGCTGTTGTGTGAAACGGCCACAAGGTGGCAGCAGTTCTCCCTTACCAATTCTGGTTAGTAGGGCAACAGAGCCTCAATGGAAGTCGTGTTCTAGATTGGAATTTAGAATGGAATGTGCCAGGAGAAAGCCCCTCAAGTTTGTCTCCCTACTTCTTGTTCGTGTTTTTAATTTAATTTTTATTTTTTATTACAGCAAGTTTGATTACAATGTTTGGCTTGTTGGAGGTGTGGAAGATGTGGTTCTTTTACACATATACAGATGTCTGTTTTTCCTGGGATCCTTTTCCCATGTACGTTATGACAGAATGTTGAGTAGTCTTTTGGTATTCCATAGGTCTTTGGTGATTATATATGTCACCTGTGTTTGTATAAGTCTGTTAACCCCGATATCGTAATGAAACCAATCCTCACACCTTTCCATTGGTGAACCATAACTTTGTTTAATGAATCTCTGATTGCCCTTCTCGGTGGAAATATCTGCCCTGGTATCCATTTTTAGGTAACACCTATAAGTGATATGATATGATATGTGTCTTTCACTTTCTGACTTACTACAAGTCATGTGATTACCTCTAGACTCATCTACGGTGGTGCAAATGGCATTGTGTTCTTTTTTTCCTTGGCTTCTCTTCTGCCTTAGTGTGGTCCATTTTCAACAATGTGATTCCCTGAGTGTTGTGGATTAGCTGACCTGGGCAGCCTTACTCTACCGCCCGGCCCTCCCCATTTGTGCCTGGTTGAGGTCAATATAAACAGCGCTCCAGGCAGCAATAGCCCCTGAAGCTGTGCCTGACTCCATATTCTCTGCCCCGTCAGCAGTCTCGGGGCTGTGCTGGTGGGAGGGAATGAGGGGCCACAGCTTTGTTGGTGGCCCGGTGTGAGTGGGGTACTGCTGGCTTTTCTGCAGGAGTTGCCAGGCTGCCACCTGTAAAGAAGAGGATGTGTCACCCATACGTTCCGCTGGAGTCTCTCTCCGGACAGAGGTGAGGAAGGAAAAACGCAGTGGGTGCCGGGACATGTGGGGTATCTCAGGCAGGACAATGGAAAGCTTCCGGAAGAGCGCCCGGGGTCAGGACCACCCTGGCTGGCCTGCAGCCACCAAGTTGGCCTGCGTGCTGTTGCTGGTGTGGCTCCACAGCCCTTCCTCTAGTCTTTCAAGCCCTTGTACATATTCAGGTGTTTTACCTGGGAAGGGTGGGAACAGTTCAGCAGCAGCTGGCCTTGGGCTCAGCTCACCTTTTTTCAGAGATGCCTTGGCTCGGTCCCCCAGCTTTGCAATGAGGACGCTCCTTGTGTGGGGTGTGGGTTGCTGGCTGTATGGGGATGATTCCCACCTCTGACCAATTTCAGAATTGTTTGCCGCTGGAGCAAGTGCCCTGATAGGGTTTTCCTCTGTATAACTGGTGGGTTCAGGTTTTTTTCCTTTTATGGTTCCAGTTAGATTTTATTCCTCTTTTATATATTTATAGATATAAGCATGGAAATAATTCATTCCTATAAATACATCTGTGTGAAGGGAAGAACTTTTTTCTGTTTTATATTTAAATTTTATTTTTTAAGATTTTGAAATTTAATTTTATTTACATTTATATACAGCAGGTTATTATTAGTTATGTATTTTATGCATATACATGTATACAGGTCAATCTCAAACTCCCAACTCATCCCACCACCACCACCCCATGGCTTCCCACACTTGGTGTCCATACGTTTGTTCTCTACCTCTGTGTCTCTATTTCTTCCCTGCAAACCAGTTCATCTGTACCATTTTTTAGGTTCCACATATATGCATTAATATACAATATTTGTTTTCCTCTTTCTGACCTACTTCATTCTGTATGACTGTCTCTAGATCCATCGATGTCTCTACAAATGACCCAGTTTCATTCCTTTTTATGGTTGAGTAATATTCCATTTTATACATGTACCACATCTTTATCCATTCATCTGTGGGAGGGCATTTAGGTTGCTTCCATTACCTGGCCTTTGTAAATAGTGCTGCAATGAACATTGTGGTGAATGTGCCTTTCTGATTTATGGTTTTCTCTGGGTCTATTCCCAGAAGTGGGATTGCAGGATCAGATGGTAATTCTATTTCTAGTTTTTTTAAGGAAACTCCATAGTGTTCTCCATAGTGACTGTATCCATTTACATTCCCACCAATAGTGGAAGAGGGATCCTTTTGTCCACACCCTCCCCAGAATTTGTTTTTTGTAGATTTTCTGATGATGCCGATTCTAACAGGTGTGAGGTGATACCTCATTGTAGTTTCGATTTGCATTTCTCTAATAATTAGTGCTCTTCAGCAGCTTTTCATGTGCGTCTTGGCCATCTCTGTGTCGTCTTTGAAGAAACGTCTCTTTAGATCTACTGCCCATTTTTGTATTGGGTTTTTTGTTTTTTTTAATATTAAGCTGCATGAGCTGTTTATATATTGGAGATTAAACCTTTGTCCATTGATTCGTTTTCAACGATTTTCGCCCATTCTGAGGGATGCCTTTTTCCATTCCCGTTTTTTTAACAAAAAAGTAAAGAAACAAAAAGAAGAAGAACACTAATGTGCGTAAAATATGGCTTTTGAAATGGTCGTTTTGAAATATGGACGTCCTTTGAATTTTTTGGTCGATATGTGACCCCAGGATTTGTTTTCAGGGCAGGTGTCATTTACAGGCCTGCAATGATTTTGAATATCAACTGACCATTAGCGCTGGGATTAAAGCTGCTGTTGTGTGAAACGGCCACAAGGTGGCAGCAGTTCTCCCTTACCAATTCTGGTTACTAGGGCAACAGAGCCTCAATGGAAGTCGTGTTCTAGACTGGAATTTAGAATGGAATGTGCCAGGAGAAAACCCCTCAAGTTAGTCTCCCTACTTCTTGTTCGTGTTTTTAATTTAATTTTTATTTTTTATTACAGCAAGTTTGATTAAAATGTTTGGCTTGTTGTAGGTGTGGAAGATGTGGTTCTTTTACACATATACACATGTCGGTTTTTCCTGGGGTCCTTTTCCCATGTACGTTATGACAGAATGTTGAGTAGTCTTTTGGTATTCCGTAGGTCTTTGGTGATTATATATGTCACCTGTGTTTGTATAAGTCTGTTAACCCCGATATCGTAATGAAACCAATGCTCAAACCTTTCCATTGGTGAACCATAAGTTTGTTTAATGAATCTCTAATTGCCCTTCTCGGTGGAAATATCTGCCCTGGTATCCATTTTTAGGTAAAACCTATAAGTGATATGATATGATATGTGTCTTTCACTTTCTGACTTACTACATGTCACGTGATTACCTCTAGACTCATCTACGGTGCTGCAAATGGCATTGTGTCCTTATTTTCCTTGGCTTCTATTCTGCCTTAGCGAGGTCCATTTTCAACAATGTGATTCCCTGAGGGTTGTGGATTAGCTGACCTGGGCAGCCTTACCCTGGCGGCCGGCCCTCCCCAGGTCTGCCTGATTGAGGTCAATATAAACAGCGCTCCAGGCAGCAATATCCCCTGAAGCTGTGCCTGCCTCCATATTCTCTGCCCCGTGAGCAGTCTCGGGTCTGTGCTGGTGGGAGGGAGTGAGGGGCCACAGCTTTGTGGGTGGCCCGGTGTGAGTGGGGTTCTGCTGGCCTTTCTGCAGGAGATGCCAGGCTGCCTCCTGTAAAGAGGAGGATGTGTCACCCATACCTTCCGCTGGAATTTCTCTCCGGACAGAGGTGAGGAAGGAAAAATGCAGTGGGGGCCGGGACAAGAGGGGTATCTCAGGCAGGACAATGGACAGCTTCCGGAAGAGCGCCCGGGGGCAGGACCACCCTGGCTGGCCTGCAGGCACCAAGTTGACCTGCGTGCTGTCGCTGGTGTGGCTCCACGGCCCTTCCTCTAGTCTTTCAAGCCCTTGTACATATTCAGGTGTTTTACCTGGGAAGGGTGGGAACAGTTCAGCAGCAGCTGACCTGGGGCTCAGCTCACCTTTATTCAGAGATGCCTCGGCTCGGTCACCCAGCTTTGCAATGAGGACGCTCCTTGTGTGGGGTGTGTGTTGATGGCTCTATGGGAGATGATTCCCCACCTCTGACCAATTTCAATATTGTTTACCGTTGGAACAAGTGCCCTGATAGGCTTTTCCTCTGTATAACTGGTGGGTTCAGGTTTTTCTTCTTTTATGATTCACGTTAGCTTTTATTCCTCTTTTATGTATTTATAGATATAAGCATGGAAATAATACTTTCCTATAAATACATCTGTGTGAAGGGAAGAACTTTTTTCTGTATTATTTTTAAATTTTATTTTTTAAAATTTTGAAATTTAATTTTATTTATTTTTTTATCCAGCAGGTTATTATTAGTTATGTATTTTATGCATATACATGTATGCAGGTCAATCCCAATCTCCCAAGTCATCCCACCACCACCACCCCATGGCTTCCCACACTTGGTGTCCATACGTTTGTTCTCTACATCTGTGTCTCTATTTCTTCCCTGCAAACCAGTTCCTCTGTAAAATTTCGTAGGTTCCACATATATGCATTAATATACAATATTTGTTTTCCTCTTTCTGACTTACTTCATTCTGTATGACTGTCTCTAGATCCATCGATGTCTCTACAAATGACCCGGTTTCATTCCTTTTTATGGCTGAGTAATATTCCATTTTATACATGTAGCACATCTTTATCCATTCATCTGTGTGTGGGCATTTAGGTTGCTTCCATTACCTGGCCTTTGTAAATAGTGCTGCAATGAACATTGTGGTGAATGTGCCTTTCTGATTTATGGTTTTCTTTGGGTATATGAGCAGAATTGGGATTGCTGGATCAGATGGTAATTCTATTTCTAGTTTTTTTTAGGAAACTCCATAGTGTTCTCCATAGTGAGTGTATCAATTTACATTCCCACCAATAGTGGAAGAGGTCTCCTTTTGTCCACACCCTCCCCAGAATTTGTTGTTTGTAGATTTTCTGATGATGCCGATTCTAACAGGTGTGAGGTGATACCTCATTGTAGTTTTGATTTGCATTTCTCTAATAATTAGTGCTGTTGAACAGCTTTTCATGTGCGTCTTGGCCATCTCTGTGTCTTCTTTGAAGAAACGTCTCTTTAGATCTGCCAATTTTTGTATTGGGTTGTTTGTTTTTTTAATATTAAGCAGCATGAGCTGTTTTTATATATTGGAGATTAAACCTTTGTCCATTGATTCGTTTGCAACTATTTTCGCCCCTTTTGAGGGATGTCTTTTTCCTTTCCCGTTTTTTTAACCAAAAAAGAAAAAAAGAAAAAGAAGTAGAAAACTAATGTGCGTAAAATATGCCTTTTGAAACGGTCGTTTTGAAATATGGACGTCCTTTGAATTTTTTGGTCGATATGTGACCCCAGAATTTGTTTTCAGGGCAGGTGTCATTTACAGGCCTGCAATGATTTTGAATATCAACTGACCATTAGCGCTGGGATTAAAGCTGCTGTTGTGTGAAACGGCCACAAGGTGGCAGCAGTTCTCCCTTACCAATTCTGCTAACTAGGGCAACAGAGCCTCAATGGAAGTCGTGTTCTAGATTGGAATTTAGAATGGAATGTGCCAGGAGTAAACCCCTCAAGTTTGTCTCCCTACTTCTTGTTCGGGTTTTTAATTTAATTTTTATTTTTTATTACAGCAAGTTTGATTACAATGTTTGGCTTGTTGTAGGTGTGGAAGATGTGGTTCTTTTACACATATACAGATGTCGGTTTTTCCTGGGATCCTTTTCCCATGTACCTTATGACAGAATGTTGAGTAGTCTTTTGGTATTCCGTAGGTCTTTGGTGATTATATATGTCACCTGTGTTTGTATAAGTCTGTTAACCCCGATATCGTAATGAAACCAATCCTCACAACTTTCCATTGGTGAACCATAAATTTGTTTAATGAATCTCTGATTGCCCTTCTCGGTGGAAATATCTGCCCTGGTATCCATTTTTAGGTAACACCTATAAGTGATATGATATGATATGTGTCTTTCACTTTCTGACTTACTACATGTCACGTGATTACCTCTAGACTCATCTACGGTGCTGCAAAAGGCTTTGTGTCCTTTTTTTCCTTGCCTTCTATTCTGACTTAGCGAGGTCCCTTTTCAACAATGTGCTTCCCTGCGGGTTGTGGATTAGCTGACGTGGGCAGCCTTATCCTGCCGGCCGGCCCTCCCCAGGTGTGCCTGGTTGAGGTCAATATAAACAGCGCTCCATGCAGCAATAACCCCTGAAGCTGTGCCTGCCTCCATATTCTCTGCCCCGTGAGCAGTCTCGGGTCTGTGCTGGTGGGAGGGATTGAGGGGCCACAGCTTTGTTGGTGGCCCGGTGTGAGTGGGGTACTGCTGGCCTTTCTGAAGGAGTTGCCAGGCTGCCTCCTGTAAGGAGGAGGATGTGTCACCCATACCTTCCGCTGGAAATTCTCTCCGGACAGAGGTGAGGAAGGAAAAAAGCAGTGGGGGCCGGGACAAGTGGGGTATCTCAGGCAGGACAATGGAAAGCTTCTGGAAGAGCGCCCGGGGCCAGGACCACCCTGGCTGGCCTGCAGGCACCAAGTTGGCCTGCGTGCTGTCGCTGGTGTGGCTCCACGGCCCTTCCTCTAGTCTTTCAAGCCCTTGTACATATTCAGGTGATTTACCTGGGAAGGGTGGGAACAGTTCAGCAACAGCTGGCCTGAGGCTCAGCTCACCTTTGTTCAGAGATGCCTTGGCTCGGTCCCCTCGCTTTGCAATGAGGAAGCTCCTTGTGTGGGGTGTGGGTTGCTGGCTCTATGGGAGATGATTCCCCACCTCTGAACAATTTCAATATTGTTTACCGTTGGAGCAAGTGCCCTGATAGTGTTTTTCTCTGTATAACTGGTCGGTTCAGGTTTTTCTTCGTTTATGGTTCAAGTTAGCTTTTATTCCTCTTTTATGTATTTATAGGTATAAGCATGGAAATAATTCATTCCTATAAATACATCTGTGTGAAGGGAAGAACTTTTTTCTGTTTTATTTTTAAATTTTATTTTTTATAATTTTGAAATTTAATTTTATTTACTTTTTTATACAGCGGGTTATTATTAGTTATTTGTTTTATGCATATATATGTATACAGGTCAATCTCAATCTCACAACTCATCCCACCACCACCACCCCATGGCTTCCCACACTTGGTGTCCATACGTTTGTTCTCTACCTCTGTGTCTCTATTTCTTCCCTGCAAACCAGTTCATCTGTACAATTTTTTAGGTTCCACATATATGCATTTATATACAATATTTGTTTTCCCCTTTCTGACTTACTGCATTCTGTATGACAGTCTCTAGATCCATCGATGTCTCTACAAATGACCCAGATTCATTCCTTTTTATGGCCGAGTAATATTCCATTTTATATATGTACCCAGTCTTTATCCATTCATCTGTCTTTGGGCGTTTAGGTTGCTTCCATTACCTGGCTATTGTAAATAGTGCTGCAATGAACATTGTGGTGAATGTGCCTTTTTGATTTATGGTTTTCTTTGGGTATATGCCCAGAAGTGGAATTGCTGGATCAGATGGTAATTCTATTTCTAGATTTTTTAAGGAAACTCCATAGTGTTCTCCATAGTGACTCTATTAATTTACATTCCCACCAATAGTGGAAGAGGGCTCCTTTTGTCCACACCCTCCCCAGAATTTGTTGTTTGTAGATTTTCTGATGATGCCGATTCTAACAGGTGTGAGGTGATACCTCATTGTAGTTTTGATTTGCATTTCTCTAATAATTAGTGCTCTTGAGCAGCTTCTCATGTGCATCTTGGCCATCTCTGTGTCTTCTTGAAGAAACGTCTCTTGAGATCTTCTGCCCATTTCTGTATTGGGAGGGTCGAGGGATGGTCAGGCTGTGTGCTGACGCACGTGTCAGTGCCAGCGTAAGGGCCAGGAGTAGGGTACAGCATAGGGTAACGTGTAGGGCTGGTTGTGGGTTTCCGTTCCAGGTTAGGGTTAGGGAACGGCAAGGTTTAGGGAACAGGTGAGCATAGGGACACGTGGGAGAGGCAGGCTACGTGCTGACAAACGTGTCAGTGCCAGCGTACGGGTCAGGAGTAAAGTATGGTGTAGGGCTGGTTGTGGGTTTCCATTCCACGCTAGGGTTAGGGTTAGGGAACGGCAAGGCTTAGGGCACAGCTGAGGGTACAGAAACGTGGGAGGGTCAGGCTATGTGCTGACGCATGGTTCAGTGCCAGTGTACGGGCCAGGATTAGGGTACGGAGTAGGGTAAGGTGTAGGGCTGTTGGTGGGTTTCTGTTCCGGGTTAGGGTTAGGGAACAGCAAGGCTTAGGGCACAGGTAAGGGTACGGAAACGAGGGAGAGGCACGCTACGTGCTGACACACGGGTCAGTGCCAGCGTACGCGCCAGAATTAGGGTACGGCGTAGGGTAAGGTGTAGGGCTGGTGGTGGGTTTCTGTTCCAGGGTAGGGTTAGGGTTAGGGATCGGCAAGGCTCAGGGCACAGGTGAGGGTATGGAAACATGGGAGTGGCAGGCTACGTGCTTACACAAGGGTCAGTTCCAGTGTACGGCCCAGGAGTAGGGTACGGCATAGGGTAAGGTGTAGGGCTGGTGGTGGGTTTCCGTTCCCGCCTAGGGTTAGGGTTAGGGAATGGCAAGGCTTGGGGCACAGGTGAGGGTACAGAAACGTGGGAGGGTCAGGCTACGTGCTGACGCAAGTGTCAGTGCCAGCGTACGGCCCAGGAATAGGGTATGGCGTAGGGTAAAGTGTAGGGTTAGGGTTAGGGAACGGCAAGGCTTAGGGCACAGGTGAGGGTACGGAAACGTGGGAGGGTCAGGCTACATGCTGAAGCACGGGTCAGTGCCAGGGTGTGGACCAGGAGTAGGGTACGGCGTAGGGTAAGGTGTAAGACTGGTGGTGGGTGTCCATTCCGGGGTTTGATTAGGGTTAGGGAACGTCAAGTTTTAGGGCACAGGTGAGGGTACGGAAACGTGGGAGGGTCAGGCTACCTGCTGACGCATGGGATAGTGCCAGCGTATGGGCCAGGAGTAGGGTACGGCGTAGGGTAAGGTGTAGGGCTGGTGGTGGGTTTCCGTTCTGGGCTAGGGTTAGGGTTAGGGAACGGCAAGGCTAAGGGCACAGGTGAGGGTACGGAAACTTGGGAGAGGCAGGCTACGTGCTGACGCACGGGTCAGTGCCAGCATACAGGCCAGGAGTAGGGTACGGCATAGGGTATGGTGTAGGGCTGGTGGTGGGTTTCAGTTCAAGGCTAGGGTTAGGGTTAGTGAACGGCAAGGCTTAGGGCACAGGTGAGGGTACAGAAACGTGTTAGGTTCATGGTGCATGTTGATGCATGGAATAGTGTCATCGTACGCATTAGGATTAGGGTACGGTGTAGAGTAAGGTGTACGGATGGCGGTAGGTTTACATTCCGGTGTAGGGTTAGGGATAGCGAATTGCAAGGAATAGGGCACAGGTGATGGTACGGAAATGTGTTAGGTTCAGGGTACGTGTTGACTCACGGGTTAGTGTGAGCGTACGCATGAGGATTAGGGTACCGCATAGAGTAAGGTGTAGGGTTGGTGGTAGGTTTCCGTTGCAGTCTAGGGTTATGTTTAGGGACTGGCAAAGTTTAGGGCACAGGTGAGGGTACGAAACGTGTTAGGGTCAGGGTACGTGTTGATGCACAGGTTAGTGTCAGCATACGAATTAGGATTAGGGTATGGCGTAAGGTAAGGTGTAGGGTTGGTGGTAGTTTTCCGTTCCGGGCTAGGGTTAAGGTAAGGGAACGGCAAGGTTTATGGCAGAGGTGAGGGTACGGAAACGTGTTAGGGTCAGGGTACGTGTTGACGTATGGATTAGGATTAGGGTACGGCTTAGGGTAAGGTGTAGGGCTGATGGTAGGTTTCTGTTCCGGGCTAAGGTTAAGGATAGGCAACGGCAAGTTTTGGGGCACAGCTGAGGGTACGGAAACGTGTTAGTGTCAGGGTACATGTTGACTCACCGGTTAGTGCCAGCGTACGGATTAGGATTAGTGTACCGCGTAGATAAGGTGCACGGTTGGTGGTAGGTTTCCGTTCCAGGCTATGGTTAGGGTTAGGGAAAGTCAAGGTTTCTATTTGTAGGTTTTTTAAGGAAACTCCATACTGTTCTCCATAGTGACTGTATCAATTTACATTCCCAACAATAGTGGAAGAGGGCTCCTTTTGTCCACACCCTCCCCAGAATTTGTTGTCTGTAGATTTTCTGATGATGCCGATTCTAACAGGTGTGAGGTGATACCTCATTGTAGTTTTGATTTGCATTTCTCTAATAATTAGTGCTCTTGAGCAGCTTTTCATGTGTGTCTTGGCCATCTCTGTGTCTTCTTTGAAGAAACGTCTCTTTAGATATTCTGCCCATTTTTGTGTTGGGTTGTTTGTTTTTTTAATATTAAGCTGCATGAGCTGTTTATATATATTGGAGATTAAACCTTAGTCCATTGATTCGTTTGCAACTATTTTCGCCCATTCTGAGGGATGCCTTTTTCCATTCCCCGCTTTTTAACCAAAAAAGAAAGAAAGAAAAAGAAGCAGAACACTAATGTGCATAAAATATGCCGTTTGAAACGGTCGTTTTGAAATATGGACGTCCTTTGAATTTTTTGGTCGATATGTGACCCCAGGATTTGTTTTCAGGGCAGGTGTCATTTACAGGCCTGCAATGATTTTGAATATCAACTGACCATTAGCGCTGGGATTAAAGCTGCTGTTGTGTGAAACGGCCACAAGGTGGCAGCAGTTCTCCCTTACCAAATCTGGTTAATAGGGCAACAGAGCCTCAATGGAAGTCGTGTTCTAGATTGGAATTTAGAATGGAATGTGCCAGGAGAAAGCCCCTCAAGTTTGTCTCCCTACTTCTTGTTCGTATTTTTAATTTAAATTTTTATTTTTTATTACAGCAAGTTTGATTACAATGTTTGGCTTGTTGTAGGTGTGGAAGATGTGGTTCTTTTACACATATACAGATGTGTGTTCTTCCTGGGATCCTTTTTCCAGGTACATTATGACAGAATGTTGAGTAGTCTTCTCTTGGTATTCCGTAGGTCTTTGGTGATTATATATGTCACCTGTGTTTGTATATGTCTGTTAACCCCGATATCGTAATGAAACCAATCCTCACACCTTTCCATTGCTGAACCATAACTTTGTTTAATGAATCTGTGATTGCACTTCTCCGTGGAAATATCTGCCCTGGTATCCATTTTTAGGTAAAACCTATAAGTGATATGATATGATATGTGTCTTTCACTTTCTGACTTACTACATGTCACGTGATTACCTCTAGACTCATCTACGGTGCTGCAAATGGCATTGTGTCCTTATTTTCCTTGGCTTCTATTCTGCCTTAGCGAGGTCCATTTTCAACAATGTGATTCCCTGAGGGTTGTGGATTAGCTGACCTGGGCAGCCTTACCCTGCCGGCCGGCCCTCCCCAGGTGTGCCTGGTTGAGGTCAATATAAACAGCGCTCCATGCAGCAATATCCCCTGAAGCTGTGCCTGCCTCCATATTCTCTGCCCCGTAAGCAGTCTCGGGGCTGTGCTGGTGGGAGGGAGTGAGGGGCCACAGCTTTGTTGGTGGCCCGGTGTGAGTGGGGTTCTGCTGGCCTTTCTGTAGGAGATGCCAGGCTGCCTCCTGTAAGGAGGAGGATGTGTCACCCATACCTTCCGCTGGAATTTCTCTCCGGACAGAGGTGAGGAAGGAAAAATGCAGTGGGGGCCGGGACAAGAGGGGTATCTCAGGCAGGACAATGGAAAGCTTCCGGAAGAGCGCCCGGGGCCAGGACCACCCTGGCTGGCCTGCAGGCACCAAGTTGACCTGCGTGCTGTCGCTGGTGTGGCTCCACGGCCCTTCCTCTAGTCTTTCAAGCCCTTGTACATATTCAGGTGTTTTACCTGGGAAGGGTGGGAACAGTTCAGCAGCAGCTGACCTGGGGCTCAGCTCACCTTTATTCAGAGATGCCTCGGCTCGGTCACCCAGCTTTGCAATGAGGACGCTCCTTGTGTGGGGTGTGTCTTGATGGCTCTATGGGAGATGATTCCCCACCTCTGACCAATTTCAATATTGTTTACCGTTGGAACAAGTGCCCTGATAGGGTTTTCCTCTGTATAACTGGTGGGTTCAGGTTTTTCTTCTTTTATGGTTCACGTTAGCTTTTATTCCTCTTTTATGTATTTATAGATATAAGCATGGAAATAATACTTTCCTATAAATACATCTGTGTGAAGGGAAGAACTTTTTTCTGTATTATTTTTAAATTTTATTTTTTAAAATTTTGAAATTTAATTTTATTTATTTTTTTATCCAGCAGGTTATTATTAGTTATGTATTTTATGCATATACATGTATGCAGGTCAATCCCAATCTCCCAAGTCATCCCACCACCACCACCCCATGGCTTCCCACACTTGGTGTCCATACGTTTGTTCTCTACATCTGTGTCTCTATTTCTTCCCTGCAAACCAGTTCCTCTGTAAAATTTCGTAGGTTCCACATATATGCATTAATATACAATATTTGTTTTCCTCTTTCTGACTTACTTCTTTCTGTATGACTGTCTCTAGATCCATCGATGTCTCTACAAATGACCCGGTTTCATTCCTTTTTATGGCTGAGTAATATTCCATTTTATACATGTAGCACATCTTTATCCATTCATCTGTGTGTGGGCATTTAGGTTGCTTCCATTACCTGGCCTTTGTAAATAGTGCTGCAATGAACATTGTGGTGAATGTGCCTTTCTGATTTATGGTTTTCTTTGGGTATATGAGCAGAATTGGGATTGCTGGATCAGATGGTAATTCTATTTCTAGTTTTTTTTAGGAAACTCCATAGTGTTCTCCATAGTGAGTGTATCAATTTACATTCCCACCAATAGTGGAAGAGGTCTCCTTTTGTCCACACCCTCCCCAGAATTTGTTGTTTGTAGATTTTCTGATGATGCCGATTCTAACAGGTGTGAGGTGATACCTCATTGTAGTTTTGATTTGCATTTCTCTAATAATTAGTGCTGTTGAACAGCTTTTCATGTGCGTCTTGGCCATCTCTGTGTCTTCTTTGAAGAAACGTCTCTTTAGATCTGCCCATTTTTGTATTGGGTTGTTTGTTTTTTTAATATTAAGCAGCATGAGCTGTTTATATATATTGGAGATTAAACCTTTGTCCATTGATTCGTTTGCAACTATTTTCGCCCCTTTTGAGGGATGTCTTTTTCCTTTCCCGTTTTTTTAACCAAAAAAGAAAAAAAGAAAAAGAAGTAGAAAACTAATGGGCGTAAAATATGCCTTTTGAAACGGTCGTTTTGAAATATGGACGTCCTTTGAATTTTTTGGTCGATATGTGACCCCAGAATTTGTTTTCAGGGCAGGTGTCATTTACAGGCCTGCAATGATTTTGAATATCAACTGACCATTAGCGCTGGGATTAAAGCTGCTGTTGTGTGAAACGGCCACAAGGTGGCAGCAGTTCTCCCTTACCAATTCTGCTAACTAGGGCAACAGAGCCTCAATGGAAGTCGTGTTCTAGATTGGAATTTAGAATGGAATGTGCCAGGAGTAAACCCCTCAAGTTTGTCTCCCTACTTCTTGTTCGTGTTTTTAATTTAATTTTTATTTTTTATTACAGCAAGTTTGATTACAATGTTTGGCTTGTTGTAGGTGTGGAAGATGTGGTTCTTTTACACATATACAGATGTCGGTTTTTCCTGGGATCCTTTTCCCATGTACCTTATGACAGAATGTTGAGTAGTCTTTTGGTATTCCGTAGGTCTTTGGTGATTATATATGTCACCTGTGTTTGTATAAGTCTGTTAACCCCGATATCGTAATGAAACCAATCCTCACAACTTTCCATTGGTGAACCATAAGTTTGTTTAATGAATCTCTGATTGCCCTTCTCGGTGGAAATATCTGCCCTGGTATCCATTTTTAGGTAACACCTATAAGTGATATGATATGATATGTGTCTTTCACTTTCTGACTTACTACATGTTACGTGCTTACCTCTAGACTCATCTATGGTGCTGCAAAAGGCATTGTGTCCTTTTTTTCCTTGCCTTCTATTCTGACTTAGCGAAGTCCCTTTTCAACAATGTGCTTCCCTGCGGGTTGTGGATTAGCTGACGTGGGCAGCCTTATCCTGCCGGCCGGCCCTCCCCAGGTGTGCCTGGTTGAGGTCAATATAAACAGCGCTCCATGCAGCAATATCCCCTGAAGCTGTGCCTGCCTCCATATTCTCTGCCCCGTGAGCAGTCTCGGGGCTGTGCTGGTGGGAGGGAGTGAGGGGCCACAGCTTTGTTGGTGGCCCGGTGTGAGTGGGGTTCTGCTGGCCTTTCTGAAGGAGTTGCCAGGCTGCCTCCTGTAAGGAGGAGGATGTGTCACCCATACCTTCCGCTGGAATTTCTCTCCGGACAGAGGTGAGGAAGGAAAAAAGCAGTGGGGGCCGGGACATGTGGGGTATCTCAGGCAGGACAATGGAAAGCTTCCGGAAGAGCGCCCGGGGCCAGGACCACCCTGGCTGGCCTGCAGGCACCAAGTTGGCCTGCGTGCTGTCGCTGGTGTGGCTCCACGGCCCTTCCTCTAGTCTTTCAAGCCCTTGTACATATTCAGGTGATTTACCTGGGAAGGGTGGGAACAGTTCAGCAACAGCTGGCCTGGGGCTCAGCTCACCTTTGTTCAGAGATGCCTCGGCTCGGTCCCCTCGCTTTGCAATGAGGAAGCTCCTTGTGTGGGGTGTGGGTTGCTGGCTGTATGGGAGATGATTCCCCGCCTCTGAACAATTTCAATATTGTTTACCGTTGGAGCAAGTGCCCTGATAGTGTTTTTCTCTGTATAACTGGTCGGTTCAGGTTTTTCTTCGTTTATGGTTCAAGTTAGCTTTTATTCCTCTTTTATGTATTTATAGGTATAAGCATGGAAATAATTCATTCCTATAAATACATCTGTGTGAAGGGAAGAACTTTTTTCTGTTTTATTTTTAAATTTTATTTTTTATAATTTTGAAATTTAATTTTATTTACTTTTATATACAGCGGGTTATTATTAGTTATTTGTTTTATGCATATACATGTATACAGGTCAATCTCAATCTCACAACTCATACCACCACCACCCCCCCATGGCTTCCCACACTTGGTGTCCATACGTTTGTTCTCTACCTCTGTGTCTCTATTTCTTCCCTGCAAACCAGTTCATCTGTACAATTTTTTAGGTTCCACATATATGCATTAATATACAATATTTGTTTTCCCCTTTCTGACTTACTGCATTCTGTATGACAGTCTCTAGATCCATCGATGTCTCTACAAATGACCCAGATTCATTCCTTTTTATGGCCGAGTAATATTCCATTTTATATATGTACCCCATCTTTATCCATTCATGTGTCTTTGGGCGTTTAGGTTGCTTCCATTACCTGGCTATTGTAAATAGTGCTGCAATGAACATTGTGGTGAATGTGCCTTTTTGATTTATGGTTTTCTTTGGGTATATGCCCAGAAGTGGAATTGCTGGATCAGATGGTAATTCTATTTCTAGATTTTTTAAGGAAACTCCATAGTGTTCTCCATAGTGACTCTATTAATTTACATTCCCACCAATAGTGGAAGAGGGCTCCTTTTGTCCACACCCTCCCCAGAATTTGTTGTTTGTAGATTTTCTGATGATGCCGATTCTAACAGGTGTGAGGTGATACCTCATTGTAGTTTTGATTTGCATTTCTCTAATAATTAGTGCTCTTGAGCAGCTTCTCATGTGCGTCTTGGCCATCTCTGTGTCTTCTTTTAAGAAACGTCTCTTGAGATCTTCTGCCCATTTCTGTATTGGGAGGGTCGTGGGATGGTCAGGCTGTGTGCTGACGCACGTGTCAGTGCCAGCGTAAGGGCCAGGAGTAGGGTACAGCATAGGGTATCGTGTAGGGCTGGTTGTGGGTTTCCGTTCCAGGTTAGGGTAAGGGAACGGCAAGGTTTAGGGAACAGGTGAGCATAGGGACACGTGGGAGAGGCAGGCTACGTGCTGACAAACGTGTCAGTGCCAGCGTACGGGTCAGGAGTAAAGTATGGTGTAGGGCTGGTTGTGGGTTTCCATTCCGCGCTAGGTTTAGGGTTAGGGAACGGCAAGGCTTAGGGCACAGCTGAGGGTACAGAAACGTGGGAGGGTCAGGCTATGTGATGACGCACGGTTCAGTGCCAGTGTACGGGCCAGGATTAGGGTACGGAGTAGGGTATGGTGTAGGGCTGTTGGTGGGTTTCTGTTCCGGGTTAGGGTTAGGGAACGGCAAGGCTTAGGGCACAGGTAAGGGTACGGAAACGAGGGAGAGGCACGCTACGTGCTGACACACGGGTCAGTGCCCGCGTACGCGCCAGAATTAGGGTACGGCGTAGGGTAAGGTGTAGGGCTGGTGGTGGGTTTCTGTTCCAGGGTAGGGTTAGGGTTAGGGATCGGCAAGGCTTAGGGCACAGGTGAGGGTATGGAAACATGGGAGTGGCAGGCTACGTGCTTACACAAGGGTCAGTTCCAGTGTACGGCCCAGGAGTAGGGTACGGCGTAGGGTAAGGTGTAGGGCTGGTGGTGGGTTTCCGTTCCCGGCTAGGGTTAGGGTTAGGGAATGGCAAGGCTTAGGGCACAGGTGAGGGTACAGAAACGTGGGAGGGTCAGGCTACGTGCTGACGCAAGTGTCAGTGCCAGCGTACGGCCCAGGAATAGGGTATGGCGTAGGGTAAAGTGTAGGGTTAGGGTTAGGGAACGGCAAGGCTTAGGGCACAGGTGAGGGTACGGAAACGTGGGAGGGTCAGGCTACATGCTGAAGCACGGGTCAGTGCCAGGGTGTGGACCAGGAGTAGGGTACGGCGTAGGGTAAGGTGTAAGACTGGTGGTGGGTGTCCATTCCGGGGTTTGATTAGGGTTAGGGAACGTCAAGTTTTAGGGCACAGGTGAGGGTACAGAAACGTGGGAGGGTCAGGCTACCTGCTGACGCATGGGTCAGTGCCAGCGTATGGGCCAGGAGTAGGGTACGGCGTAGGGTAAGGTGTAGGGCTGGTGGTGGTTTTCCGTTCTGGGCTAGGGTTAGGGTTAGGGAACGGCAAGGCTAAGGGCACAGGTGAGGGTACGGAAACTTGGGAGAGGCAGGCTACGTGCTGACGCACGGGTCAGTGCCAGCATACAGGCCAGGAGTAGGGTACGGCATAGGGTATGGTGTAGGGCTGGTGGTGGGTTTCAGTTCAGGGCTAGGGTTAGGGTTAGTGAACGGCAAGGCTTAGGGCACAGGTGAGGGTACAGAAACGTGTTAGGTTCATGGTGCATGTTGATGCATGGAATAGTGTCATCGTACGCATTAGGATTAGGGTACGGTGTAGAGTAAGGTGTACGGATGGCGGTAGGTTTACATTCCGGTGTAGGGTTAGGGATAGCGAATTGCAAGGAATAGGGCACAGGTGATGGTACGGAAATGTGTTAGGTTCAGGGTACGTGTTGACTCACGGGTTAGTGTGAGCGTACGCATGAGGATTAGGGTACCGCATAGAGTAAGGTGTAGGGTTGGTGGTAGGTTTCCGTTCCAGTCTAGGGTTATGTTTAGGGACTGGCAAAGTTTAGGGCACAGGTGAGGGTACGAAACGTGTTAGGGTCAGGGTACGTGTTGATGCACAGGTTAGTGTCAGCATACGAATTAGGATTAGGGTATGGCGTAAGGTAAGGTGTAGGGTTGGTGGTAGTTTTCCATTCCGGGCTAGGGTTAAGGTAAGGGAACGGCAAGGTTTATGGCAGAGGTGAGGGTACGGAAACGTGTTAGGGTCAGGGTACGTGTTGACGTATGGATTAGGATTAGGGTACCCCTTAGTGTAAGGTGTAGGGCTGATGGTAGGTTTCTGTTCCGGGCTAAGGTTAAGGATAGGCAACGGCAAGGTTTGGGGCACAGCTGAGGGTACGGAAACGTGTTAGTGTCAGGGTACATGTTGACTCACCGGTTAGTGCCAGCGTACGGATTAGGATTAGTGTACTGCGTAGATAAGGTGCCCGGTTGGTGGTAGGTTTCCGTTCCAGGCTATGGTTAGGGTTAGGGAAAGTCAAGGTTTCTATTTGTAGGTTTTTTAAGGAAACTCCATACTGTTCTCCATAGTGACTGTATCAATTTACATTCCCAACAATAGTGGAAGAGGGCTCCTTTTGTCCACACCCTCCCCAGAATTTGTTGTCTGTAGATTTTCTGATGATGCCGATTCTAACAGGTGTGAGGTGATACCTCATTGTAGTTTTGATTTGCATTTCTCTAATAATTAGTGCTCTTGAGCAGCTTTTCATTTGCATCTTGGCCATTTCTGTGTCTTCTTTGAAGAAACGTCTCTTTAGATATTCTGCCCATTTTTGTGTTGGGTTGTTTGTTTTTTTAATATTAAGCTGCATGAGCTGTTTATATATATTGGAGATTAAACCTATGTCCATTGATTCGTTTGCAACTATTTTCGCCCCTTCTGAGGGATGCCTTTTTCCATTCCCGTGTTTTTAACCAAAAAAGAAAGAAAGAAAAAGAAGCAGAACACTAATGTGCATAAAAGATGCCGTTTGAAACGGTCGTTTTGAAATATGGACGTCCTTTGAATTTTTTGGTCGATATGTGACCCCAGGATTTGTTTTCAGGGCAGGTGTCATTTACAGGCCTGCAATGATTTTGAATATCAACTGACCATTAGCGCTGGGATTAAAGCTGCTGTTGTGTGAAACGGCCACAAGGTGGCAGCAGTTCCCCCTTACCAAATCTGGTTAATAGGGCAACAGAGCCTCAATGGAAGTCGTGTTCTAGATTGGAATTTAGAATGGAATGTGCCAGGAGAAAGCCCCTCAAGTTTGTCTCCCTACTTCTTGTTCGTATTTTTAATTTAAATTTTTATTTTTTATTACAGCAAGTTTGATTACAATGTTTGGCTTGTTGTAGGTGTGGAAGATGTGGTTCTTTTACACATATACAGATGTGTGTTCTTCCTGGGATTCTTTTTCCAGGTACATTATGACAGAATGTTGAGTAGTCTTCTCTTGGTATTCCGTAGGTCTTTGGTGATTATATATGTCACCTGTGTTTGTATATGTCTGTTAACCCCGATATCGTAATGAAACCAATCCTCACACCTTTCGATTGGTGAACCATAAGTTTGTTTAATGAATCTATGATTGCACTTCTCAGTGGAAATGACTGCCCTGGTTTCTATTTTAGGTAACACCTATAAGTGATATGAAATGATATGTGTCTTTCACTTTCTGACTTACTACAAGTCACGTGATTACCTCTAGACTCATCTACAGTGCTGCAAATGGCATTGTGTCCTTATTTTCCTTGGCTTCTATTCTGCCTTAGCGAGGTTTATTTTCAACAATGTGATTCCCTGAGGGTTGTGGATTAGCTGACCTGGGCAGCCTTACCCTGCCGGCGGCACTCACCAGGTCTGCCTGGTTGAGGTCAATATAAATAGCGCTCCAGGCAGCAATAGCCCCTGAAGCTGTTCCTGACTCCATATTCTCTGCCCCGTCAGCAGTCTCGGGGCTGTGCTGGTTGTAGGGAGTGAGGTGCCACAGCTTTGTTGGTGGCCCTGTGTGAGTGGGTTTCTGCTGGCCTTTCTGCAGGAGTTGCCACGCTGCCACCTGTAAAGAAGAGGATGTGTCACCCATAACTTCCACTGGAATATCTCTCCGGACAGAGGTGAGGAAGGAAAAAAGCAGTGGGGGCCGGGACAAATGGGGTATCTCAGGCAGGACAATGGAAAACTTCCGGAAGAGCGCCCGGGGCCAGGATCACCCTGGCTGGCCTGCTGTCACCAAGTTGGCCTGCGTGCTGTCGCTGGTGTGGCTCCACGGCCCTTCCTCTAGGCTTTAAAGCCTTTGTACATATTCAGGTGTTTGACCTGGGAAGGGTGGGAACAGTTCAGCAGCAGCTGGCCTGGGGCTCAGCTCACCTTTATTCAGAGATGCCCTGGCACGGTCCCCCAGCTTTGCAATGAGGATGCTCCTTGCATGGGGTGTGGGTTGCTGGCTGTATGGGAGATGATTCCCCACCTCTGACCAATTTCAGCAGTGTTTACCACTGGAGCAAGTGCCCTGATAGGGTTTTCCTCTGTATAACTGGTCGGTTCATGTTTTTTTTTCGTTTATGGTTCAAGTTAGATTTTATTCCTCTTTTATGTATTTATAGATATAAGCATGGAAATAATTCATTCCTATAAATACATCTGTGTGAAGGGAAGAACATTTTTCAGTTTTATTTTTAAATTTTATATTTTAAAATTCTGAAATTTAATTTTATTTACTTTTTTATACAGCGGGTTATTATTAGTTATGTATTTTATGCATATACATGTATACAGGTCAATCTCAAACTCCCAACTCATCCCACCACCACCACCCCATGTCTTCCCACACTTGGTGTCCATACGTTTGTTCTCTACCTCTGTGTCTCTATTTCTTCCCTGCAAACCAGTTCATCTCTACCAGTTTTTAGGTTCCACATATATGCATTAATATACAATATTTGTTTTCCTCTTTCTGACTTACTTCATTCTGTATGACAGTCTCTAGATCCATCGATGTCTCTACAAATGACCCAGTTTCATTCCTTTTTATGGCCGAGTAATATTCCATTTTATATATGTACCCCATCTTTATCCATTCATCTGTCTGTGGGCATTTAGGTTGCTTCCATTACCTGGCTATTGTAAATAGTGCTGCAATGAACCTTGTGGTGAATGTGCCTTTTTGATTTATGGTTGTCTCTGGGTATATGCCCAACAGTGGGATTGCAGGGTCAGATGGTAATTCTATTTCTAGTTTTTTAAAGGAAACTCCATACTGTTCTCCATAGTGACTGTATAAATTTACATTCCCACCAATAGTGGAAGTGGGCTCCTTTTGTCCACACCCTCCCCAGAATTTGTTGTTTGTAGATTTTCTGATGATGCCGATTCTAACAGGTGTGAGGTGATACCTCACTGTAGTTTTGATTTGCATTTCTCTAATAATTAGTGCTCTTGAGCAGCTTTTCATGTGCGTCTTGGCCATCTCTGTGTCTTCTTTTAAGAAACGTCTCTAGATCTCCTGCCCATTTTTGTATTGGGTTGTTTGTTTTTTAATAAGCTGCATGAGCTGTTTATATATATTGGAGATTAAACCTTTGTCCATTGATTCGTTTGCAACTATTTTCGCCCCTTCTGAGGGATGCCTTTTTCCATTCCCATGTTTTTAACCAAAAAAGAAAGAAAGAAAAAGAAGCAGAACATTAATGTGCATAAAATATGGCTTTTGAAACGGTCGTTCTGAAATATGGATGTCCTTTAAATTTTTTGGTCGATATGTGACCCCAGGATTTGTTTTCAGGGCAGGTGTCATTTACAGGCCTGCAATGATTTTGAATATCAACTGACCATTAGTGCTGGGATTAAAGCTGCTGTTGTGTGAAACGGCCACAAGGTGGCAGCAGTTCTCTCTTTCATATCTGGTTACTAGGGCCACCGAGCCTCAATGGAAGTCGCCTTCTAGATTGGAATTTAGAACAGAATGTGACAGGAAAAAGCCCCTCAAGATTGTCTCACTACTTCTTGTTCGTGTTTTTAATTTATGATTTTATTTTTTATTACAGCAAGTTTGATTACAATGTTTGGCTTGTTGTAGGTATGGTAGATGTGGTTCTTTTACACATATACAGATGTCTGTACTTCCTGGGATCCTTTTCCCATGTACGTTATGACAGAATGTTGTGTACTCCTCTCTTTGTATTCCGTAGCTCTTTGGTTATTATATATATCACCTGTGTTTGTATGTCTGTTAACCCCAATATCGTAATGAAACCAATCCTCACACCTTTCCATTGGTGAACCATAAGTTTGTTTAATGAATATGTGATTGCCCTTCTCCGTGGAAATATCTGCCCTGGTATCCATTTTTAGGTAACACCTATAAGTGATATGATACGATATGTGCCTTTCACTTTCTGACTTACTACATGTCACATGATTACCTCTAGACTCATCTACGCTGCTGCAAATGGCATTGTGTCCTTATTTTCCTTGGCTTCTATTCTGCCTTAGCGAGGTCCATTTTCAACAATGTGATTCCCTGAGGGTTGTGGATTAGCTGACCTGGGCAGCCTTACCGTGCCGGCCGGCCCTCCCTAGGTGTGCCTGGTTGAGGTCAATATAAACAGCGCTCCAGGCAGCAATAGCCCCTGAATCTGTGCCTGACTCCATATTCTCTGCCCCGTCAGCAGTCTCGGGGCTCTGCTGGTGGGAGGGAGTCAGGGGCCACGGCTTTGTGGGTGGCCCGGTGTGTGTGGGGCTCTGCTGGACTTTGTGCAGGAGTTGCCAGGCTGCCACCTGTAAAGAAGAGGATGTGTCACCCATAAGTTCCACTGGAACTTCTCTCCGGGCTGAGGTAAGGAAGGAAAAAAAGGGGTGGGGTCCGGGACAGGTGGGGTATCTCAGGCAGGGAAATGGAAAGCTTCCAGAAGAGCGCCCGGGGTCAGGACCATCCTGCCTCGCCTGCAGGCACCAAGTTGGCCTGTGTGCTGTCGCTGGTGTGGCTCCACGGCCCTTCCTCTAGGATTTCATGCCCTTGTACATATTCAGGAGTTTTACCTGGGAAGGGTGGGAACAGTTCAGCTGCAGCTGGCCTGGGGCTCAGCTCACCTTTATTCAGAGATGCCTCGGCACGGTCCCCCAGCTTTGCAATGAGGACGCTCCTTGCATGCGGGGTGGGTTGCTGGCTGTATGGGAGATGATTCCCCACCTCTGACCAATTTCAGAATTGTTTACCGTTGGAACAAGTGCCCTGATAGGGTTTTCCTCTGTATAACTGGTGGGTTCAGGTTTTTTTTCGTTTATGGTTCAAGTTAGATTTTATACCTCTTTTATGTATTTATAGATATAAGCTTGGAAATAATACATTCCTATTAATACATCTGTGTGAAGGGAAGAACTTTTTTCTCTTTTATTTTTAAATTTTATTTTTTAAAATTTTGAAATTTAGTTTTATTTTTTTATACAGCAGGTTATTATTAGTTATGTATTTTATGCATATGCATGTATGCAGGCCAATCCCAAACTCCCAACTCATCCCACCTCTACCACCCCATGGCTTCCCACACTTGGTGTCCATAAGTTTGTTCTCTACCTGTGTCTCTATTTCTTCCCTGCAAACCAGTTCATCTGTACCACTTTTTAGGTTCCACATATATGCATTAATATACAATATTTGTTTTCCTCTTTCTGACTTACTTCATTCTGTATGACAGTCTCTATATCCACCGATGTCTCTACAAATGACCCAGTTTCATTCCTTTTTATGGCCGAGTAATATTCCATTTTATATATGTACCACATCTTTACCCATTCATCTGTTTGTGGGTATTTAGTTTGCTCCCTTACCTGGCTATTGTAAATAGTGCTGCAATGAATATTGTGGTGAATGTGCCTTTTTGATTTATGGTTTTCTCTGGATATATGCCCAGAAGTGCGATTGCTGGATCAGATGGTAATTCTATTTCTAGTTTTTTTAAGGAAACTCCACACTGTACTCCATAGTGACTGTATCAGTTTACATTCCCACCAATAGTGGAAGAGGGCTCCTTTTGTCCACACCCTCCCCAGAATTTGTTGTTTGTAGGTTTTCTGATGATGCCGATTCTAACATGTGTGAGGTGATACCTCATTGTAGTTTATTTATTTATTTATTTATTTTTATTTATTTATTTTTTTTGGTACGCGGGCCTCTCACTGTTGTGGCCTCTCCCGTTGCGGAGCACAGGCTCCGGACGCGCAGGCTCAGTGGCCATGGCTCACGGGCCCAGCTGCTCCGCGACATGTGGGATCTTCCCGGACCGGGGCACGAACCCGTGTCCCCTGCATCGGCAGGCGGACTCTCAACCACTGCGCCACCAGGGAAGCCCCCTCATTGTAGTTTTGATTTGCATTTCTCTAATAATTAGTGATGTTGAGCAGCTTTTCATCTGCGTCTTGGCCATGTCTGTGTCTTCTTTGAAGGATCGTCTCATGAGATCTTCTGACCATTTCTGTATTGGGAGGGTGGTTGGAGGGTAAGGCTATGTGCTCACGCACGTGTCAGTGCCAGCGTAAGGGCCAGGAGTAGGGTACTGCGTAGGGTAAGGTGTAGGTCTTGTGGTGGTTTCCGTTCCGGGCTAGGTTTAGGGTTTGGGAACGGCAAGGCTTAGGGCCCAGGTGAGGGTACGGAAACGTGGGATGGTCAGGCTACGTTCTTACGCATGGGTCAGTGCCATTGTACGGGCCAGGAATAGGCTACGGCGTAGGCTAATGTGTAGGGATGGTGGTGGGTTTCCGTTCCGTGCTAGGGTAAGGGTTAGGGAATGACAAGGCTTAGGGCACAGGTGAGGGTACGGAAACGTGGGAGGGTCCGGCTATGTGCTGACACAAGGGTCAGTGCCAGCGTACGGGCCAGGAATAGGGAACGGCGTAGGGTAAGGAGTAGGGCTGGTTGTGAGATACCGTTCCGGGCTAGGGTTAGGGTTAGGGAACGGCAAGGCTTAGGGCACAGGTGAACGTAAGGAAACGTGGGAGGGTCAGGCTACGTGCTGACGCACGGGTCAGTGCCAGCGTACGGGCCAGGAGTAGGGTATGGCGTAGGGTAAGGTTTAGGGCTGGTGGTGGGTTTCCGATCCAGGCTAGGGTTAGGGTTAGGGAACGGCAAGGCTTAGGACACAGGTGAGGGTATGGAAATGTGGGAGAGGCAGGCTACGTGCTGACGCACAGGTCAGTGCCAGCGTAGGGGCCAGGAGTAGGGTACAGCGTAGGGTAAGGTTTAGGGCTGGTGGTGGGTTTATGTTCCGGGCTAGGGTTAGGGTTAGGGAACGGCAAGGCTTACGGCACAGGTGAGTGTACGGAAACGTAGGATTGGCAGGCTACGTGCTGACACACTGGTCAGTGCCAGCGTACGGGGCAGGATTAGGGTACGGCGTAGGGTAAGGTTTAGGGCTGGTGGTGGGTTTCCGTTCCAGGCTAGGTTTAGGGTTAGGGAACAGAAAAGCTTAGGGCACAGAAGATGGTACGGAAAAGTGGGAGGGTCAGGCTACGTGCTGACGCACGTGTCAGTGCCAGCGTATGGGCCAAGTGTAGGGTATGGCGTAGGGTTAGGTGTAGGGTTAGGGTTAGGGAACGGCAAGGCTTAGGGCACAGGTGAGGGTACGGAAACGTGGGAGGGTCAGGCTACGTGATGACGCACGGTTCTCTGCCAGCGTATGCGCCAGGATTCGGGTACGGCATTGGGTAAGGTGTAGGGCTGGTTGTGGGTTTCCGTTCCAGGTTAGAGTTAGGGAACGGCAAGGCTTAGTGCACAGGTGAGGGTATGGAAACGTGGCAGAGGCAGGCTATGTGCTGACGCAAGGGTCACTGCCAGCGTACGGGTCAGGAGTAGTCTACGGCGTACGTTAAGGTTTAGGTTTTGTGGTGGGTTTCCGTTCCGGGCTAGTGTTAGGGATAGGGAAAGGCAAGGCTTAGGGCACAGGTGAGGGTACGGAAACGTGGGAGGGTTAGGCTACATGCTGAAGCACGGTTCAATGCCAGGGTATGGACCAGGAGTAGGGTACGGCGTAGGGTAAAGTGTAAGGCTGGTGGTGGGTGTCCATTCCGGGCTAGTGTTAGGGTTAGGGAACGTTAAGGTTTAGGGCACAGGTGAGGGTACGGAAACGTGGGAGGGTCAGGATACGTGCTGAAGAATGGGTCAGTGCAAGCGTACAGTCCAGGAGTAGGGTACGGCATAGCGTAATGTGTAGGGCTGGTGGTGGTTTCCGTTCCGGGCTAGGGTTAGAGGTAGGGAACTGCAAGGCTTAGGGCACAGGTGAGGGTACGGAAACGTGGGAGAGGCAGGCTACGGGCTGACACATGGGAGAGTGCCAGCTTACGGGCCAGCAGTAGGCTACGACGTAGGGTAGGGTGTAGGGCTGGTGGTGGGTTTCCGTTCCGGGCTAGGGTTAGAGTTAGGGATCGGCAAGGCTTAGGGAACAGGTGAGGGTAAGGAAAAGTGGGAGGGTTAGGCTACGTGCTGACGCACGGATCAGTGCCAGCGTACGGGCCAGGTGTAGGGTACGGCGTAGGGTAAGGTTTAGGGCTGGTGGTGGGTTTCCGTTTGGGGTTATGGTTAGGGTTATGGAACGGCAAGGCTTAGGACACAGGTGAGGGTACGGGAACGTGGGAAGGTCAGGCTACGTGCTGACGCACGGATCAGTGCCAGCGTACGGGCCAGGATTAGGCTACGGCGTAGGGTAAGCTGTAGGGCTGGTGGTGGGTTTCTGTTCTGGGCTAGGGTTAGGGTTAGGGAAGGACAAGACTTAGGGCACAGTTGAGGGTACGGAAATGGTGGAGGGTCAGGCTATGTGCTGACGCACGGGTCAGTGCCAGCGTACAGGCCAGGAGTAGGCAACAACGTAGGGTAAGGTGTAGGGCTGGTGGTTGGTTTCCTTTCCGGGCTAGGGTTAGGGTTAGGGAATGTCAAGGCTTAGGGCACAGGTGAGGGTATGGAAACGTGGGAGGGTCATGCTACGTGCTGACACACGTGTCAGTGCCAGCGTATGGGCCAGTCGTAGGCTACGGCGTAGGGAAAGGTGTAGGGCTGGTGGTGGGCTTCCTTTCCGGGCTAGGGTTAGGGTTAGGGAACGGCAAGTCTTAGGGCACAGGTGCGGGTACGGAAACGTGGGAGAGTCAGGCTATGTGCTGACGCACGGGTCTGTGCCAGCGTACGGGCCAGGAGTAGTGTACGTCGTAGGGTAAGGTGTAGGGCTGGTGGTGGGTTTCCGTGCTGGGCTAGGGTTAGGGTTAGGGAACGGCAAGGTTTAGGGCACACGTGAGGGTATCGAAACGTGTTAGGCTCAGGGTACGTGTTGACGCACGGGTTAGTGTGAACGTACAGATGAGGATGATGGTGCGGCATAGGGTAAAGTGTATGGTTGGTGGTAGGTTTCCGTTTCAGGCTAGGGTTAGTGTTAGGGAACGGCAAGGTTTTGGGCACAGATGAGGGTATGGAAACGTGTTAGTGTCAGGGTACGTGTTGACATATGGATTAGCATTAGGGTACGGCTTAGGGTAAGGTGTAGGCTTGGTGGTAGGTTTCCATTGTGGTCTAGGGTTAGGGTTAGGGAATGGCAAGGTTTAGGTCACAGGTGAAGGTACGGAAACGTGTTAGGGTCAGGGTAAGTGTTGACGCATGTGTTAGTGTCAGCGTACGGAGTACGTTTATGGTCCTTCGTAGGTTAAGGTCTAGGGTTGGTGGTAGGTTTCCGTTCCAGGCTAGGGTTAGTGTTATGGAACGGCAAGGTTTAGGGCATAGGTGAGGGTACGGAAATGTGTTAGGGTCAGGGTACATGTTGACGCTCGGATTATGATTAGGGTATGGCGTAGAGTAACGTGTAGGGTTGGTGGTAGGTTTCCGTTTTGGGCTAGGGTTAGGGTTAGGCAACGGCACGGTTTAGGGCACAGGTGAGGGAACGGAAAAGTGTTAGGGTCAGTGTACGTGTTGACGCACGGGTTAGTGTCAGTGTACGGATTAGGATTAGGGTACCGTGTAGGGTATGCTGTACGGTTTGTGGTAGTTTTCCATTCTGGGCTAGGGTTAGTGTTAGGGTACGGCAAGGTTTAGGGTACAGGTGACGGTACAGAAACGTGTTAGGGTCATGATACATGTTGATACATGGAATAGTATCATCATACGCATTAGGATTAGGGTACGGCGTAGGGTAAGGTGTACGGAGGGCGGTAGGTTTCCATTCCGTTGTAGGGTTAGGGTTAGCGAATTGCAAGGTTTTGGGCACAGGTGATGGTACAGAAATGTGTTAGGTTCAGGGTACGTGTTGACTCACGGGTTAGTGTCAGCATACGCATGAGGATTAGGGTACCGCATAGAGTAAGGTGTAGGGTTGGTGGTACGTTTCTGTTCCAGTCTAGGGTTATGTTTAGGGACCGGCAAAGTTTAGGGCACAGGTGAGGGTACGAAACGTGTTAGGGTCAGGGTATGTGTTGATGCACAGGTTAGTGTCAGCATACGAATTAGGATTAGGGTACGGCGTAAGGTAAGGTGTAGGGTTGGTGGTAGGTTTCCGTTCCGGGCTAGGGTTAGGGTTAGGGAACGGCAAGGTTTATGGCAGAGGTGAGGGTACGGAAACGTGTTAGGGTCAGGGTACGTGTTGATGTATGAATTAGGATTAGGGTACAGCTTAGGGTAAGGTGTAGGGCTGATGGTAGGTTTCCGTTCCGGGCTAAGGTTAAGGATAGGCAACGACAAGTTTTAGGGCACAGCTGAGGGTATGGAAACATGTTAGGGTCAGGGTACGTGTTGACTCACTGGTTAGTGCCAGCGTACGGATTAGGATTAGTGTACGGCATAGATAAGGTGTAGGGTTGGTGGTAGGATTCCGTTCCGGGCTATGGTTAGGGTTAGGGAAAGTCAAGGTTTCTATTTCTAGTTCTTTTAAGGAAACTCCATACTGTTCTCCATAGTGATTGTATCAATTTACATTCCCACCATAGTGGAAGAGGGCTCCTTTTGTCCGCACCCTCCCCAGAATTTGTTTGTAGATTTTCTGATGATGCCGATTCTAACAGGTGTGAGGTGATACCTCATTGTAGTTTTGATTTGCATTTCTCTAATAATTAGTGCTCTTGAGCAGCTTTTCATGTGCGTCTTGGCCATCTCTGTGTCTTCTTTGAAGAAACGTCTCTTTAGATCTTCTGCCCATTTTTGTATTGGGTTGTTTGTTTTTTTAATAAGCTGCATGAGCTGTTTATATATACTGGAGATTAAACCTTTGTCCATTGATTCGTTTGCAACTATTTTCGCCCCTTCTCAGGGATGCCTTTTTCCATTCCCGTGTTTTTAACCAAAAAAGAAAGAAAGAAAAAGAAGCAGAACACTAATGTGCATAAAATATGCCTTTTGAAACGGTTGTTTTGAAATATGGACGTCCTTTAAATTTTTTGGTCGATATGTGACCCCAGAATTTGTTTTCAGGGCAGGTGTCATTTACAGGCCTGCAATGATTTTGAGTATCACCTGACCATGAGCGCTGGGATTAAAGCTGCTGTTGTGTGAAACGGCCACAAGGTGGCAGCAGTTCTCCCTTACCAATTCTGGTTACTAGGGCAACAGAGCCTCAATGGAAGTCGTGTTCTAGATTGGAATTTAGAATGGAATGTGACAGGAGAAAGCCCCTCAAGTTTGTCTCCCTACTTCTTGTTCGTGTTTTTAATTTAATTTTTTATTTTTTATTACAGCAAGTTTGATTACAATGTTTGGCTTGTTGTAGGTGTGGAAGATGTGGTTCTTTTACACATATACACTTGTCTGTTTTTCCTGGGATCCTTTTCCCATGGACGTTATGACAGAATGTTGAGTAGTCTTTTGGTATTCCGTAGGTCTTTGGTGATTATATATGTCACCTGTGTTTGTATAAGTCTGTTAACCCCGATATCTTAATGAAACCTATGCTCACAACTTTCCATTGGTGAACCATAAGTTTGTTTAATGAATCTCTGATTGCCCTTCTCGGTGGAAATATATGCCCTGTTATCCATTTTTAGGTAACACCTATATGTGATATGATATGATATGTGTCTTTCACTTTCTCACTTACTACAAGTCACGTGATTACCTCTAGACTCATCTACGGTGAGCAAATGGCATTGTGTTCTTTTTTTCCTTGGCTTCTATTCTGCCTTAGCGAGGTCCATTTTCAACAATGTGATTCCCTGAGTGTTGTGGATTAGCTCACCTGGGCAGCCTTACCCTGCCGCCCGGCCCTCCCCAGGTGTGCCTGGTTGAGGTCAATATAAACAGCGCTCCAGGCAGCAATAGCCCCTGAAGCTGTTCCTGCCTCCATATTCTCTGCCCCGTGAGCAGTCTCGGGGCTGTGCTGGTGGGAGGGTATGAGGTGCCACAGATTTGTTGGTGGCCCGGTGTGAGTGGGGTTCTCCTGGCCTTTCTGCAGCAGTTGCCAGGCTGCCTCCTGTAAAGAAGAGGTTGTGTCACCCATACTTTCTGCTGGAATTTCTCTCCGGACAGAGGTGAGGAAGGAAAAAAGCAGTGGGGGCCGGGACAGGTGGGGTATCTCAGGCAGGACAATGGAAATTTTCCGTAAGAGCGCCCGGGACCAGGACCACCCAGGCTGGCCTGCAGGCACCAAGTTGGCCTGCATGCTGTCGCTGTTGTGGCTCCACGGCCCTTCCTCTAGTCTTTCAAGCCCTTGTACATATTCAGTTGTTTTACCTGGGAAGGGTGGGAACAGTTCAGCAACAGCTGGCCTGCGGCTCAGCTCACCTTTTTTTAGAGATGCCTCGGCTCGGTCCCCCAGCTTTGCAATGAGGACGCTCCTTGTGTGGGGTGTGGGTTGCTGGCTGTATGGGGATGATTCCCCATCTCTGACCAATTTCAGAATTGTTTGCCGCTGGAGCAAGTGCCCTGATAGTGTTTTCCTCTGTATAACTGGTGGGTTCAGGTTTTTTTCCTTTTATGGTTCAAGTTAGATTTTATTCCTCTTTTATATATTTATAGATATAAGCATGGAAATAATTCATTCCTATAAATACATCTGTGTGAAGGGAGGAACTTTTTTCTGTTTTATATTTAAATTTTATTTTTTAAGATTTTGAAATTTAATTTTATTTACTTTTATATACAGCAGGTTATTATTAGTTATGTATTTTATGCATATACATATATACAGGTCAATCTCAATCTCCCAACTCATCCCACCACCACCACCCCATGGCTTCCCACACTTGGTGTCCATACGTTTGTTCTCTACCTCTGTGTCTCTATTTCTTCCCTGCAAACCAGTTCATCTGTACCATTTTTTAGGTTCCACATATATGCATTAATATACAATATTTGTTTTCCTCTTTCTGACCTACTTCATTCTGTATGACAGTCTCTAGATCCATCGATGTCTCTACAAATGACCCAGTTTCATTCCTTTTTATGGTTGAGTAATATTCCATTTTATACATGTACCACATCTTTATCCATTCATCTGTGTGAGGGCATTTAGGTTGCTTCCATTACCTGGCCTTTGTAAATAGTGCTGCAATGAACATTGTGGTGAATGTGCCTTTCTGATTTATGGTTTTCTTTGGGTATATGAGCAGAAGTGGGATTGCTGGATCAGATGGTAATTCTATTTCTAGTTTTTTTAAGGAAACTCCATAGTGTTCTCCATAGTGAGTGTATCAATTTACATTCCCACCAATAGTGGAAGAGGTGTCCTTTTGTCCACACCCTCTCCAGAATTTGTTGTTTCTTGATTTTCTGATGATGCCGATTTTAACAGGTGTGAGGTGATAACTCATTGTAGTTTTGATTCGCATTTCTCTAATAATTAGTGCTGTTGAACAGCTTTTCATGTGCGTCTTGGCCATCTCTGTGTCTTCTTTGAAGAAACGTCTCTTTAGATCTGCCCATTTTTGTATTGGGTTGTTTGTTTTTTTAATATTAAGCTGCATGAGCTGTTTATATATATTGGAGATTAAACCTTTGTCCATTGATTCGTTTGCAACTATTTTCGCCCCTTTTGAGGGATGTCTTTTTCCTTTCCCGTTTTTTTAACCAAAAAAGAAATAAAGAAAAAGAAGTAGAAAACTAATGTGCGTAAAATATGCCTTTTGAAACGGTCGTTTTGAAATATGGACGTCCTTTGAATTTTTTGGTCGATATGTGACCCCAGAATTTGTTTTCAGGGCAGGTGTCATTTACAGGCCTGCAATGATTTTGAATATCAACTGACCATTAGCGCTGGGATTAAAGCTGCTGTTGTGTGAAACGGCCACAAGGTGGCAGCAGTTCTCCCATACCAATTCTGGTTACTAGGGCAACAGAGCCTCAATGGAAGTCGTGTTCTAGATTGGAATTTAGAATGGAATGTGCCAGGAGAAAACCCCTCAAGTTTGTCTCCCTACTTCTTGTTCGTGTTTTTAATTTAATTTTTATTTTTTATTACAGCAAGTTTGATTACAATGTTTGGCTTGTTGTAGGTGTGGAAGATGTGGTTCTTTTACACATATACAGATGTCGGTTTTTCCTGGGATCCTTTTCCCATGTACCTTATGACAGAATGTTGAGTAGTCTTTTGGTATTCCGTAGGTCTTTGGTGATTATATATGTCACCTGTGTTTGTATAAGTCTGTTAACCCCGATATCGTAATGAAACCAATCCTCACAACTTTCCTTTTTTGAACCATAAGTTTGTTTAATGAATCTCTGATTGCCCTTCTCGGTGGAAATATCTGCCCTGGTATCCATTTTTAGGTAACACCTATAAGTGATATGATATGATATGTGTCTTTCACTTTCTGACTTACTACATGTCACGTGATTACCTCTAGACTCATCTACGGTGCTGCAAAAGGCATTGTGTCCTTTTTTTCCTTGCCTTCTATTCTGACTTAGCGAGGTCCCTTTTCAACAATGTGCTTCCCTGCGGGTTGTGGATTAGCTGACGTGGGCAGCCTTATCCTGCCGGCCGGCCTTCCCCAGGTGTGCCTGGTTGAGGTCAATATAATCAGCGCTCCATGCAGCAATAGCCCCTGAAGCTGTGCCTGCCTCCATATTCTCTGCCCCGTGAGCAGTCTCGGGGCTGTGATGGTGGGAGGGAGTGAGGGGACACACCTTTGTTGGTGGCCCGGTGTGAGTGGGGTTCCGCTGGCCTTTCTGAAGGAGTTGCCAGGCTGCCTCCTGTAAGGAGGAGGATGTGTCACCCATACCTTCCGCTGGAATTTCTCTCCGGACCGAGGTGAGGAAGGAAAAAAGTAGTGGGGGCCGGGACAAGTGGGGTATCTCAGGCAGGACAATGGAAAGCTTCCGGAAGAGCGCCCGGGGTCAGGACCACCCTGGCTGGCCTACAGTCACCAAGATGGCCTGCGTGCTGTCGCTGGTGTGGCTCCACGGCCCTTCCTCTAGGCTTTCAAGCCTTTGTACATATTCAGGTGTTTGACCTGGGAAGGGTGGGAACAGTTCAGCAGCAGCTGGCCTGGGGCTCAGCTCACCTTTATTCAGAGATGCCCCGGCACGGTCCCCCAGCTTTGCAATGAGGATGCTCCTTGCATGGGGTGTGGGTTGCTGGCTGTATGGGAGATGATTCCCCACCTCTGACCAATTTCAGAATTGTTTACCCCTGGAGCAAGTGCCCTGATAGGGTTTTCCTCTGTATAACTGGTCGGTTCAGGTTTTTTTTTCGTTTATGGTTCAAGTTAGATTTTATTCCTCTTTTATGTATTTATAGATATAAGCATGGAAATAATTCATTCCTATAAATACATCTGTGTGAAGGGAAGAACTTTTTTCTGTTTTATTTTTAAATTTTATATTTTAAAATTTTGAAATTTAATTTTACTTACTTTTTTATACAGCGGCTTATTATTAGTTATGTATTTTATGCATATACATGTATACAGGTCAATCTCAAACTCCCAACTTACCCCACCACCACCACCCCATGGCTTCCCACACTTGGTGTCCATACGTTTGTTCTCTACCTCTGTGTCTCTATTTCTTCCCTGCAAACCAGTTCATCTGTACCATTTTTTAGGTTCCACATATATGCATTAATATACAATATTTGTTTTCCTCTTTCTGACTTACTTCATTCTGTATGACAGTCTCTAGATCCATCGATGTCTCTACAAATGACCCAGTTTCATTCCTTTTTATGGCCGAGTAATATTCCATTTTATATATGTACCCCATCTTTATCCATTCATCTGTCTGTGGGCATTTAGGTTGCTTCCATTACCTGGCTATTGTAAATAGTGCTGCAATGAACCTTGTGGTGAATGTGCCTTTTTGATTTATGGTTGTCTCTGGGTATATGCCCAACAGTGGGATTGCTGGGTCAGATGGTAATTCTATTTCTAGTTTTTTAAAGGAAACTCATACTGTTCTCCATAGTGACTGTATCAAATTACATTCCCACCAATAGTGGAAGAGGGCTCCTTTTGTCCACACCCTCTCCAGAATTTGTTGTTTGTAGATTTTCTGATGATGCCGATTCTAACAGGTGTGAGGTGATACCTCATTGTAGTTTCGATTTGCATTTCTCTAATAATTAGTGCTCTTGAGCAGCTTTTCATGTGCGTCTTGGCCATCTCTGTGTCTTCTTTGAAGAAACGTCTCTTTAGATCTTCTGCCCAATTTTGTATTGGGTTGTTTGTTTTTTTAATAAGCTGCATGAGCTGTTTATATATATTGGAGATTAAACCTTTGTCCATTGATTCGTTTGCAACTATTTTCGCCCCTTCTGAGGGATGCCTTTTTCCATTCCCGTGTTTTTAACCAAAAAAGAAAGAAAGAAATAGAAGCAGAACATTAATGTGCATAAAATATGCCTTTTGAAACGGTCGTTCTGAAATATGGACGTCCTTTAAATTTTTTGGTCGATATGTGACCCCAGGATTTGTTTTCAGGGCAGGTGTCATTTACAGGCCTGCAATGATTTTGAATATCACCTGACCATTAGCGCTGGGATTAAAGCTGCTGTTGTGTGAAACGGCCACAAGGTGGCAGCAGTTCTCTCTTTCATATCTGGTTACTAGGGCAACAGAGCCTCAATGGAAGTCGCCTCCTAGATTGGAATTTAGAACAGAATGTGACAGGAAAAAGCCCCTCACGTTTGTGTCACTACTTCTTGTTCGTGTTTTTAATTTAATTTTTTATTTTTTATTACAGCAAGTTTGATTACAATGTTTGGCTTGTTGTAGGTATGGTAGATGTGGTTCTTTTACACATATACAGATGTCTGTTCTTCCTGGGATCCTTTTCCCATGTACTTTATGACAGAATGTTGTGTACTCCTCTCTTTGTATTCCGTAGCTCTTTGGTTATTATATATATCACCTGTGTTTGTATGTCTGTTAACCCCAATATCGTAATGAAACCAATCCTCACACCTTTCCAATGGTGATCCATAAGTTTGTTTAATGAATATGTGATTGCCCTTCTCCGTGGAAATATCTGCCCTGGTATCCATTTTTAGGTAACCCCTATAAGTGATATGATACGATATGTGCCTTTCACTTTCTGACTTACTACATGTCACATGATTACCTCTAGACTCATCTACGGTGCTGCAGATGGCATTGTGTCCTTATTTTCCTTGGCTTCTATTCTGCCTTAGCGAGGTCCATTTCCAACAATGTGATTCCCTGAGGGTTGTGGATTAGCTGACCTGGGCAGCCTTACCGTGCCGGCCGGCCCTCCCCAGGTGTGCCTGGTTGAGGTCAATATAAACAGCGCTCCAGGCAGCAATAGCCCCTGAAGCTGTGCCTGACTCCATATTCTCTGCCCCGTCAGCAGTCTCGGGGCTCTGCTGGTGGGAGCGTGTGAGGGGCCACGGCTTTGTGGGTGGCCCAGTGTGTGTGGGTCTCTGCTGGACTTTGTGCAGGAGTTGCCAGGCTGCCACCTGTAAAGAAGAGGATGTGTCACCCATAAGTTCCATTGGAATTTCTCTCCGGGCTGAGGTAAGGAAGGAAAAAAAGGGGTGGGGTCCGGGACAGGAGGGGTATCTCAGGCAGGGAAATGGAAAGCTTCCAGAAGAGCGCCCGGGGTCAGGACCATCCTGCCTCGCCTGCAGGCACCAAGTTGGCCTGTGTGCTGTCGCTGGTGTGGCTCCACGGCCCTTCCTCTAGGATTTCATGCCCTTGTACATATTCAGGTGTTTTACCTGGGAAGGGTGGGAACAGTTCAGCTGCAGCTGGCCTGGGGCTCAGCTCACCTTTATTCAGAGATGACTCGGCACGGTCACCCAGCTTTGCAATGAGGACGCTCCTTGCATGCGGGGTGGGTTGCTGGCTGTATGGGAGATGATTCCCCACCTCTGACCAATTTCAGAGTTGTTTACCGCTGGAGCAAGTTCCCTGATAGGGCTTTCCTCTGTGTAACTGGTGGGTTCAGGTTTTTTTTCGTTTATGGTTCAAGTTAGATTTTATACCTCTTTTATGTATTTATAGATATAAGCATGGAAATAATACATTCCTATAAATACATCTGTGTGAAGGGAAGAACTTTTTTCTCTTTTATTTTTAAATTTTATTTTTTAAAATTTTGAAATTTAGTTTTATTTTTTTATACAGCAGGTTATTATTAGTTATGTATTTTATGCATATGCATGTATGCAGGCCAATCCCAATCTCCCAACTCATCCCACCTCTACCACCCCATGGCTTCCCACACTTGGTGTCCATAAGTTTGTTCTCTACCTGTGTCTCTATTTCTTCCCTGCAAACCAGTTCATCTGTACCACTTTTTAGGTTCCACATATATGCATTAATATACAATATTTGTTTTCCTCTTTCTGACTTACTTCATTCTGTATGACAGTCTCTAGATCCATCGATGTCTCTACAAATGACCCGGTTTCATTCCTTTTTATGGCCGAGTAATATTCCATTTTATATATGTACCACATCTTTACCCATTCATCTGTTTGTGGGTATTTAGTTTGCTCCCTTACCTGGCTATTGTAAATAGTGCTGCAATGAACATTTTGGTGAATGTGCCTTTTTGATTTATGGTTTTCTCCGGGTATATGCCCAGAAGTGGGATTGCTGGATCAGATGGTAATTCAATTTCTAGTTTTTTTTTAACGAAACTCCATACTGTTCTCCATAGTGACTGTATCAATTTACATTCCCACCAGTAGTGGAAGAGGGCTCCTTTTGTCCACACCCTCCCCAGAATTTGTTGTTTGTAGGTTTTCTGATGATGCCGATTCTAACATGTGTGAGGTGATACCTCATTGTAGTTTATTTATTTATTTATTTATTTTTATTTTTATTTTTTTGGTACGCGTGCCTCTCACTGTTGTGGCCTCTCCCGTTGCGGAGCACAGGCTCCGGACGCGCAGGCTCAGTGGCCATGGCTCACGGGCCCAGCTGCTCCGCGACATGTGGGATCTTCCCGGACCGGGGCACGAACCCGTGTCCCCTGCATCGGCAGGCGGACTCTCAACCACTGCGCCACCAGGGAAGCCCCCTCATTGTAGTTTTGATTTGCATTTCTCTAATAATTAGTGATGTTGAGCAGCTTTTCATCTGCGTCTTGGCCATGTCTGTGTCTTCTTTGAAGGATCGTCTCATGAGATCTTCTGACCTTTTCTGTATTGGGAGGGTGGTTGGAGGGTAAGGCTATGTGCTCACGCACGTGTCAGTGCCAGCGTAAGGGCCAGGAGTAGGGTACTGCGTAGGGTAAGGTGTAGGTCTGGTGGTGGTTTCCGTTCCGGGCTAGGTTTAGGGTATGGGAACGGCAAGGCTTAGGGCCCAGGTGAGGGTACAGAAACGTGGGATGGTCAGGCTACGTTCTTACGCATGGGTCAGTGCCAATGTACGGGCCAATAATAGGCTACGGCGTAGGCTAATGTGTAGGGCTGGTGGTGGGTTTCCGTTACGTGCTAGGGTTAGGGTTAGGGAATGACAAGGCTTAGGGCACAGGTGAGGGTACGGAAACGTGGGAGGGTCCGGCTATGTGCTGACGCACGGGTCAGTGCCAGCGTACGGGCCAGGAATAGGGAACGGCATAGGGTAAGGAGTAGGGCTGGTTGTGAGATACCGTTCCGGGCTAGGGTTAGGGTTAGGGAACGGCAAGGCTTAGGGCACAGGTGAACGTAAGGAAACGTGGGAGGGTCAGGCTACGTGCTGACGCACGGGTCATTGCCAGCGTACGGGCCAGGAGTAGGGTATGGCGTAGGGTAAGGTTTAGGGCTGGTGGTGGGTTTCCGTTCCGGGCTAGGGTTAGGGTGAGGGAACAGCAAGGCTTAGGGCACAGGTGAACGTACGGAAACGTGGGAGTGGCAGGCTACGTGTTGACGCACGGGTCTGTGCCAGCGTACGGGCCAGGATTAGGGTACGTCGTAGCGTAAGGTTTAGGGCTGGTGGTGGGTTTCCGTTCCGGGCTAGGGTTAGGGTTAGGGAACGGCAAGGCTTAGGACACAGTTGAGGGTATGGAAACGTGGGAGAGGCAAGCTACGTGCTGAAGCACAGGTCAGTGCCAGCGTAGGGTCCAGGAGTAGGGTACAGCGTAGGGTAAGGTTTAGGGCTGGTGGTGGGTTTATGTTCCAGGCTAGGGTTAGGGAACGGCAAGGCTTAGGGCACAGGTGAGGGTACGGAAACGTAGGAGTGGCAGGCTACGCGCTGACGCACGGGTCAGTGCCAGCGTACGGGGCAGGATTAGGGTACGGCGTAGGGTAAGGTTTAGGGCTGGTGGTGGGTTTCCGTTCCAGGCTAGGTTTAGGGTTAGGGAACGGCAAAGCTCAGGGCACAGAAGATGGTACTGTAAAGTGGGAGGGTCAGGCTACGTGCTGACACACGGGTCAGTGCCAGCGTATGGGCCAAGTGTAGGGTATGGCGTAGGGTTAGGTGTAGGGTTAGGGTTAGGGAACGGCAAGGCTTAGGGCACAGGTGAGGGTACGGAAACGTGGGAGGGTCAGGCTACGTGATGACGCACGGGTGTTTGCCAGCGTACGCGCCAGGATTCGGGTACGGCATTGGGTAAGGTGTAGGGCTGGTTGTGGGTTTCCGTTCCAGGTTAGAGTTAGGGAACGGCAAGGCTTAGTGCACAGGTGAGGGTATGGAAACGTGGCAGAGGCAGGCTATGTGCTGACGCAAGGGTCACTGCCAGCGTACGGGTCAGGAGTAGTCTACGGCGTACGTTGAGGTTTAGGTTTTGTGGTGGGTTTCCGTTCCGGCCTAGGGTTATGGATAGGGAAAGGCAAGGCTTAGGGCACAGGTGAGGGTACGGAAACGTGGGAGGGTTAGGCTACATGCTGAAGCACGGTTCAATGCCAGGGTATGGACCAGGAGTAGGGTACGGCGTAGGGTAAAGTGTAAGGCTGGTGGTGGGTGTCCATTCCGGGCTAGTGTTAGGGTTAGGGAGCGGCAAGGCTTAGGGCACAGGTGAGGGTACGGAAACGTGGGAGGGTCAGGCTACATGCTGAAGAACGGGTCAGTGCTATGGTGTGGACCAGGAGTAGGGTACGGCGTTGGGTATGGTGTAAGGGCGGTGGTGGGTGTCCATTCCGGTCTAGGGTTAGGGTTAGGGAACGTTAAGGCTTAGGACACAGGTGAGGGTACGGAAACGTGGGAGGGTCAGGCTACGTGCTGAAGAATGGGTCAGTGCCAGCGTACGGGCCAGGAGTAGGGTACGGCATAGCGTAATGTGTAGGGCTGGTGCTGGTTTCCGTTCCGGGCTAGGGTTAGAGGTAGGGAACTGCAAGGCTTAGGGCACAGGTGAGGGTATGGAAACGTGGGAGAGGCAGGCTACGGGCTGACACATGGGAGAGTGCCAGCTTACGGGCCGGCAGTAGGCTACGACGTAGGGTAGGGTGTAGGGCTGGTGGTGGGTTTCCGTTCCGGGCTAGGGTTAGAGTTAGGGATCGCCAAGGCTTAGGGAACAGGTGAGGGTAAGGAAAAGTGGGAGGGTTAGGCTACATGCTGACGCACGGATCAGTGCCAGCGTACGGGCCAGGTGTAGGGTACGGCGTAGGGTAAGGTTTAGGGCTGGTGGTGGGTTTCCGTTTGGGGTTATGGTTAGGGTTATGGAACGGCAAGGCTTAGGACACAGGTGAGGGTACGGGAACGTGGGAAGGTCAGGCTACGTGCTGACGCACGGATCAGTGCCAGCGTACGGGCCAGGATTAGGCTACGGCATAGGGTAAGCTGTAGGGCTGGTGGTGGGTTTCTGTTCTGGGCTAGGGTTAGGGTTAGGGAAGGACAAGACTTAGGGCACAGTTGAGGGTACGGAAATGGTGGAGGGTCAGGCTATGTGCTGACGCACGGGTCAGTGCCAACGTACAGGCCAGAAGTAGGCAACAACGTAGGGTAAGGTGTAGGGCTGGTGGTTGGTTTCCTTTCCGGGCTAGGGTTAGGGTTAGGGAATGTCAAGGCTTAGGGCACAGGTGAGGGTATGGAAACGTGGGAGGGTCATGCTACGTGCTGACACACGTGTCAGTGCCAGCGTATGGGCCAGTCGTAGGCTACGGCGTAGGGAAAGGTGTAGGGCTGGTGGTGGGCTTCCTTTCCGGGCTAGGGTTAGGGTTAGGGAACGGCAAGTCTTAGGGCACAGGTGCGGGTACAGAAACGTGGGAGAGTCAGGCTATGTGCTGACGCACTGGTCAGTGCCAGCGTACGGGCCAGGAGTAGTGTACGTCGTAGGGTAAGGTGTAGGGCTGGTGGTGGGTTTCCGTTCTGGGCTAGGGTTAGGGTTAGGGAACGGCAAGTTTTAGGGCACACGTGACGGTATCGAAACATGTTAGGCTCAGGGTACGTGTTGACGCACGGGTTAGTGTGAACGTACAGATGAGGATTATGGTGCGGCATAGGGTAAAGTGTATGGTTGGTGGTAGGTTTCCGTTTCAGGCTAGGGTTAGTGTTAGGGAACGGCAAGGTTTTGGGCACAGATGAGGGTATGGAAACGTGTTAGTGTCAGGGTACGTGTTGACATATGGATTAGCATTAGGGTACGGCTTAGGGTAAGGTGTAGGCTTGGTGGTAGGTTTCCATTGTGGTCTAGGGTTAGGGTTAGGGAATGGCAAGGTTTAGGTCACAGGTGAAGGTATGGAAACGTGTTAGGGTCAGGGTAAGTGTTGACGCATGTGTTAGTGTCAGCGTACGGAGTAGGTTTATGGTCCTTCGTAGGTTAAGGTCTAGGGTTGGTGGTAGGTTTCTGTTCCAGGCTAGGGTTAGTGTTATGGAACGGCAAGGTTTAGGGCATAGGTGAGGGTACGGAAATGTGTTAGGGTCAGGGTACGTGTTGACGCTCGGATTATGATTAGGGTATGGCGTAGAGTAACGTGTAGGGTTGGTGGTAGGTTTCCGTTTTGGGCTAGGGTTAGGGTTAGGCAACGGCACGGTTTAGGGCACAGGTGAGGGAACGGAAAAGTGTTAGGGTCAGTGTACGTGTTGACGCACGGGTTAGTGTCAGTGTACGGATTAGGATTAGGGTACCGTGTAGGGTATGCTGTATGGTTTGTGGTAGTTTTCCATTCTGGGCTAGGGTTAGTGTTAGGGTACGGCAAGGTTTAGGGTACAGGTGACGGTACAGAAACGTGTTAGGGTCATGATACATGTTGATACATGGAATAGTGTCATCATACGCATTAGGATTAGGGTACGGAGTAGGGTAAGGTGTACGGAGGGCGGTAGGTTTCCATTCCGTTGTAGGGTTAGGGTTAGCGAATTGCAAGGTTTTGGGCACAGGTGATGGTACAGAAATGTGTTAGGTTCAGGGTACGTGTTGACTCACGGGTTAGTGTCAGCATACGCATGAGGATTAGGGTACCGCATAGAGTAAGGTGTAGGGTTGGTGGTACGTTTCCGTTCCAGTCTAGGGTTATGTTTATGGACCGGCAAAGTTTAGGGCACAGGTGAGGGTACGAAACGTGTTAGGGTCAGGGTATGTGTTGATGCACAGGTTAGTGTCAGCATACGAATTAGGATTAGGGTACGGCGTAAGGTAAGGTGTAGGGTTGGTGGTAGGTTTCCGTTCCGGGCTAGGGTTAGGGTTAGGGAACGGCAAGGTTTATGGCAGAGGTGAGGGAACGGAAGCGTGTTAGGGTCAGGGTACGTGTTGATGTATGAATTAGGATTAGGGTACAGCTTAGGGTAAGGTGTAGGGCTGATGGTAGGTTTCCGTTCCGGGCTAAGGTTAAGGATAGGCAACGACAAGTTTTAGGGCACAGCTGAGGGTATGGAAACGTGTTAGGGTCAGGGTACGTGTTGACTCACTGGTTAGTGCCAGCGTACGGATTAGGATTAGTGTACGGCATAGATAAGGTGTAGGGATGGTGGTAGGATTCCGTTCCCGGCTATGGTTAGGGTTAGGGAAAGTCAAGGTTTCTATTTCTAGTTCTTTTAAGGAAACTCCATACTGTTCTCCATAGTGACTGTATCAATTTACATTCCCACCAATAGTGGAAGAGGGATCCTTTTGTCCCCACCCTCCCCAGAATTTGTTGTTTGTAGAATTTCTGATGATGCCGATTCTAACAGGTGTGAGGTGATACCTCATTGTAGTTTTGATTTGCATTTCTCTAATAATTAGTGCTCTTGAGCAGCTTCTCATGTGCGTCTTGGCCATCTCTGTGTCTTCTTTGAAGAAACGCCTCTTGAGATCTTCTGCCCATTTCTGTATTGGGAGGGTCGTGGGATGGTCAGGCTGTGTGCTGACGCACGTGTCAGTGCCAGCGTAAGGGCCAGGAGTAGGGTACAGCATAGGGTAACGTGTAGGGCTGGTTGTGGGTTTCCGTTCCAGGTTAGGGTTAGGGAACGGCAAGGTTTAGGGAACAGGTGAGCATAGGGACACGTGGGAGAGGCAGGCTACGTGCTGACAAACGTGTCAGTGCCAGCGTACGGGTCAGGAGTAAAGTATGGTGTAGGGCTGGTTGTGGGTTTCCATTCCGCGCTAGGGTTAGGGTTAGGGAACGGCAAGGCTTAGGGCACAGCTGAGGGTACAGAAACGTGGGAGGGTCAGGCTATGTGCTGACGCACGGTTCAGTGCCAGTGTACGGGCCAGGATTAGGGTACGGAGTAGGGTAAGGTTTAGGGCTGTTGGTGGGTTTCTGTTCCGGGTTAGGGTTAGGGAACAGCAAGGCTTAGGGCACAGGTAAGGGTACGGAAAGGAGGGAGAGGCACGCTACGTGCTGACACACGGGTCAGTGCCAGCGTACGCGCCAGAATTAGGGTACGGCGTAGGGTAAGGTGTAGGGCTGGTGGTGGGTTTCTGTTCCAGGGTAGGGTTAGGGTTAGGGATCGGCAAGGCTTAGGGCACAGGTGAGGGTATGGAAACATGGGAGTGGCAGGCTACGTGCTTACACAAGGGTCAGTTCCAGTGTACGGCCCAGGAGTAGGGTACGGCGTAGGGTAAGGTGTAGGGCTGGTGGTGGGTTTCCGTTCCCGGCTAGGGTTAGGGTTAGGGAATGGCAAGGCTTAGGGCACAGGAGAGGGTACAGAAACGTGGGAGGGTCAGGCTACGTGCTGACGCAAGTGTCAGTGCCAGCGTACGGCCCAGGAATAGGGTATGGCGTAGGGTAAAGTGTAGGGTTAGGGTTAGGGAACGGCAAGGCTTAGGGCACAGGTGAGGGTACGGAAACGTGGGAGGGTCAGGCTACATGCTGAAGCACGGGTCAGTGCCAGGGTGTGGACCAGGAGTAGGGTACGGCGTAGGGTAAGGTGTAAGACTGGTGGTGGGTGTCCATTCCGGGGTTTGATTAGGGTTAGGGAACGTCAAGTTTTAGGGCACAGGTGAGGGTACGGAAACGTGGGAGGGTCAGGCTACCTGCTGTCGCATGGGTCAGTGCCAGCGTATGAGCCAGGAGTAGGGTACGGCGTAGGGTAAGGTGTAGGGCTGGTGGTGGGTTTCCGTTCTGGGCTAGGGCTAGGGTTAGGGAACGGCAAGGCTAAGGGCACAGGTGAGGGTACGGAAACTTGGGAGAGGCAGGCTACGTGCTGACGCACGGGTCAGTGCCAGCATACAGGCCAGGAGTAGGGTACGGCATAGGGTATGGTGTAGGGCTGGTGGTGGGTTTCAGTTCAGGGCTAGGGTTAGGGTTAGTGAACGGCAAGGCTTAGGGCACAGGTGAGGGTACAGAAACGTGTTAGGTTCATGGTGCATGTTGATGCATGGAATAGTGTCATCGTACGCATTAGGATTAGGGTACGGCGTAGAGTAAGGTGTACGGATGGCGGTAGGTTTACATTCCGGTGTAGGGTTAGGGATAGCGAATTGCAAGGTATAGGGCACAGGTGATGGTACGGAAATGTGTTAGGTTCAGGGTACGTGTTGACTCACGGGTTAGTGTGAGCGTACGCATGAGGATTAGGGTACCGCATAGAGTAAGGTGTAGGGTTGGTGGTAGGTTTCCGTTCCAGTCTAGGGTTATGTTTAGGGACTGGCAAAGTTTAGGGCACAGGTGAGGGTACGAAACGTGTTAGGGTCAGGGTACGTTTTGACGTATGAATTAGGATTAGGGTACGGCTTAGGGTAAGGTGTAGGGCTGATGGTAGGTTTCTGTTCCGGGCTAAGGTTAAGGATAGGCAACGGCAAGGTTTGGGGCACAGCTGAGGGTACGGAAACGTGTTAGTGTCAGTGTACATGTTGACTCACCGGTTAGTGCCAGCGTACGGATTAGGATTAGTGTACCGCGTAGATAAGGTGCACGGTTGGTGGTAGGTTTCCGTTCCAGGCTATGGTTAGGGTTAGGGAAAGTCAAGGTTTCTATTTGTAGGTTTTTTAAGGAAACTCCATACTGTTCTCCATAGTGACTGTATCAATTTACATTCCCAACAATAGTGGAAGAGGGCTCCTTTTGTCCACACCCTCCCCAGAATTTGTTGTCTGTAGATTTTCTGATGATGCCGATTCTAACAGGTGTGAGGTGATACCTCATTGTAGTTTTGATTTGCATTTCTCTAATAATTAGTGCTCTTGAGCAGCTTTTCATGTGCGTCTTGGCCATCTCTGTGTCTTCTTTGAAGAAACGTCTCTTTAGATATTCTGCCCATTTTTGTGTTGGGTTGTTTGTTTTTTTAATATTAAGCTGCATGAGCTGTTTATATATATTGGAGATTAAACCTTAGTCCATTGATTCGTTTGCAACTATTTTCGCCCATTCTGAGGGATGCCTTTTTCCATTCCCCGCTTTTTAACCAAAAAAGAAAGAAAGAAAAAGAAGCAGAACACTAATGTGCATAAAATATGCCGTTTGAAACGGTCGTTTTGAAATATGGACGTCCTTTGAATTTTTTGGTCGATATGTGACCCCAGGATTTGTTTTCAAGGCAGGTGTCATTTACAGGCCTGCAATGATTTTGAATATCAACTGACCATTAGCGCTGGGATTAAAGCTGCTGTTGTGTGAAACGGCCACAAGGTGGCAGCAGTTCTCCCTTACCAAATCTGGTTATTAGGGCAACAGAGCCTCAATGGAAGTCGTGTTCTAGATTGGAATTTAGAATGGAATGTGCCAGGAGAAAGCCCCTCAAGTTTGTCTCCCTACTTCTTGTTCGTATTTTTAATTTAAATTTTTATTTTTTATTACAGCAAGTTTGATTACAATGTTTGGCTTGTTGTAGGTGTGGAAGATGTGGTTCTTTTACACATATACAGATGTGTGTTCTTCCTGGGATCCTTTTTCCAGGTACATTATGACAGAATGTTGAGTAGTCTTCTCTTGGTATTCCGTAGGTCTTTGGTGATTATATATGTCACCTGTGTTTGTATAAGTCTGTTAACCCCGATATCGTAATGAAACCAATGCTCACACCTTTCCATTGGTGAACCATAACTTTGTTTAATGAATCTGTGATTGCCCTTCTCCGTGGAAATATCTGCCCTGGTATCCATTTTTAGGTAACACCTATAAGTGATATGATATGATATGTGTCTTTCACTTTCTGACTTACTACAAGTCACGTGATTACCTCTAGACTCATCTACGGTGCTGCAAATGGCATTGTGTCCTTATTTTCCTTGGCTTCTATTCTGCCTTAGCGAGGTCCATTTTCAACAATGTGATTCCCTGAGGGTTGTTGGTTAGCTGACCTGGGCAACCTTACCCTGCCGGCCGGCCCTCCCCAGGTGTGCCTGGTTGAGGTCAATATAAACAGCGCTCCAGGCAGCAATAGCCCCTGAAGCTGTGCCTGACTCCATATTCTCTGCCCCGTCAGCAGTCTCGCGGCAGAGCTGGTGGGAGGAAATGAGGGGCCACAGCTTTGTGGGTGGCCTGGTGTGAGTGGGGTTCTGCTGGCCTTTCTGCAGGAGTTGCCAGGCTGCCACCTGTAAAGAAGAGGATGTGTCACTCATACCTTCCGCTGGAATTTCTCTCCGGACCGAGGTGAGGAAGGAAAAAAGCAGTGGGGGCCGGGACAGGAGGGGTATCACAGGCAGGACAATGGAAAGCTTCCGGAAGTGCGCCCGGGGCGAGGACCACCCTGGCTTGCCTGCAGGCACCAAGTTGGCCTGCGTGCTGTCGCTGGTGTGGCTAGATGGCCCTTCCTCTTGTCTTTCAAGCCCTTGTACATATTCAGGTGTTTTACCTGGGAAGGGTGGGAACAGTTCAGCAGCAGCTGGCCTGGGGCTCAGCTCACCTTTATCCAGAGATGCCTCGGCACGGTCCCCCAGCTTTGCAATGAGGACGCTCCTTGTGTGGGGTGTGGGTTGCTGGCTGTATGGGAGATGATTCCCCACCTCTGACCAATTTCAGAATTGTTTAGCGCTGGAGCAAGTGCCCGGATAGGGGTTTCCTCTGTATAACTGGTGGGCTCAGGATTTTCTTCTTTTATGTTTCAAGTTAGCATTTATTCCTCTTTTATGTATTTATAGATATAAGCATGGCTATAATTCATTCCTATAAATACATCTATGAGAAGGGAAGAAATTTTTTCTGTTTTATTTTTAAATTTTATTTTTTATAATTTTGAAGTTTAATTTTATTTACTTTTTTATACAGCAGGTTATTATTAGTTATGTATTTTATGCATAGACATGTATACAGGTCAATCTCAATCTCCCAACTCATCCCACCACCACCACCCCATGGCTTCCCACACTTGGTGTCCATACGTTTGTTCTCTACCTCTGTGTCTCTATTTGTTCCCTGCAAACCAGTTCATCTGTACAATTTTTTAGGTTCCACATATATGCATTAATATACAATATTTGTTTTCCTCTTTCTGACTTACTTCATTCTGTATGACAGTCTCTAGATCCATCCATGGAAAGAAACAAAAAGAAGCGGAACACTAATGTGCGTAAAATATGCCGTTTGAAACGGTCGTTTTGAAATATGGACGTCCTTTGAATTTTTTGGTCGATATGTGACCCCAGGATTTGTTTTCAGGGCAGGTGTCATTTACAGGCCTGCAATGATTTTGAATATCAACTGACCATTAGCGCTGGGATTAAAGCTGCTGTTGTGTGAAACGGCCACAAGGTGGCAGCAGTTCTCCCTTACCAATTCTGGTTACTAGGGCAACAGAGCCTCAATGGAAGTCGTGTTGTAGATTGGAATTTAGAATGGAATGTGCCAGGAGAAAGCCCCTCATGTTTGTCTCCCTACTTCTTGTTCATGTTTTCAATTTAATTTTTATTTTTTATTACAGCAAGTTTGATTACAATGTTTGGCTTGTTGGAGGTGTGGAAGATGTGGTTGTTTTACACATATACAGATGTCTGTTTTTCCTGGGATCCTTTTCCCATGTATGTTATGACAGAATGTTGAGTAGTCTTTTGGTATTCCATAGGTCTTTGGTGATTATATATGTCACCTGTGTTTGTATAAGTCTGTTAACCCCGATATCGTAATGAAACCAATCCTCACACATTTCCATTGGTGAACCATAAGTTTGTTTAATGAATCTCTGATTGCCCTTCTCGGTGGAAATATCTGCCCTGGTATCCATTTTTAGGTAACACCTATAAGTGATATGATATGATATGTGTCTTTCACTTTCTGACTTACTACAAGTCATGTGATTACCTCTAGACTCATCTACGGTGGTGCAAATGGCATTGTGTTCTTTTTCTCCTTGGCTTCTCTTCTGCCTTAGTGTGGTCCATTTTCAACAATGTGATTCCCTGAGTGTTGTGGATTAGCTGACCTGGGCAGCCTTACTCTACCGCCCGGCCCTCCCCATTTGTGCCTGGTTGAGGTCAATATAAACAGCGCTCCAGGCAGCAATAGCCCCTGAAGCTGTGCCTGACTCCATATTCTCTGCCCCGTCAGCAGTCTCGGGGCTGTGCTGGTGGGAGGGAATGAGGGGCCACAGCTTTGTTGGTGGCCCGGTGTGAGTGGGGTACTGCTGGCCTTTCTGCAGGAGTTGCCAGGCTGCCACCTGTAAAGAAGAGGATGTGTCACCCATACGTTCCGCTGGAGTCTCTCTCCGGACAGAGGTGAGGAAGGAAAAACGCAGTGGGGGCCGGGACAGGTGGGGTATCTCAGGCAGGACAATGGAAACCTTCCAGAAGAGCGCCCGGGGGCAGGACCACCCTTGCTGGCCTGCAGGCACCAAGTTGGCCTGCGTGCTATTGCTGGTGTGGCTCCACAGCCCTTCCTCTAGTCTTTCAAGCCCTTATACATATTCAGGTGTTTTACCTGGGAAGGGTGGGAACAGTTCAGCAGCAGCTGGCCTTGGGCTCAGCTCACCTTTTTTCAGAGATGCCTTGGCTCAGTCCCCCAGCTTTGCAATGAGGACGCTCCTTGTGTGGGGTGTGGGTTGCTGGCTGTATGGGGATGATTCCCACCTCTGACCAATTTCAGAATTGTTTGCCACTGGAGCAAGTGCCCTGATAGGGTTTTCCTCTGTATAACTGGTGGGTTCAGGTTTTTTTCCTTTTATGGTTCCAGTTAGATTTTATTCCTCTTTTATATATTTATAGATATAAGCATGGAAATAATTCATTCCTATAAATACATCTGTGTGAAGGGAAGAACTTTTTTCTGTTTTAATTTTAAATTTTATTTTTTATAATTTTGAAATTTAATTTTATTTACTTTTTTATCCAGCAGGTTATTATTAGTTATGTATTTTATGCATATACATGTATGCAGGTCAATCCCAATCTCCCAAGTCATCCCACCACCACCACCCCATGGCTCCCCACACTTGGTGTCCATACGTTTGTTCTCTACATCTGTGTCTCTATTTCTTCCCTGCAAACCAGTTCCTCTGTAAAATTTCGTAGGTTCCACATATATGCATTAATATACAATATTTGTTTTCCTCTTTCTGACTTACTTCATTCTGTATGACTGTCTCGAGATCCATCGATGTCTCTACAAATGACCCGGTTTCATTCCTTTTTATGGCTGAGTAATATTCCATTTTATACATGTAGCACATCTTTATCCATTCATCTGTGTGTGGGCATTTAGGTTGCTTCCATTACCTGGCCTTTGTAAATAGTGCTGCAATGAACATTGTGGTGAATGTGCCTTTCTGATTTATGGTTTTCTTTGGGTATATGAGCAGAATTGGGATTGCTGGATCAGATGGTAATTCTATTTCTAGTTTTTTTTAGGAAACTCCATAGTGTTCTCCATAGTGAGTGTATCAATTTACATTCCCACCAATAGTGGAAGAGGTCTCCTTTTGTCCACACCCTCCCCAGAATTTGTTGTTTGTAGATTTTCTGATGATGCCGATTCTAACAGGTGTGAGGTGATACCTCATTGTAGTTTTGATTTGCATTTCTCTAATAATTAGTGCTGTTGAACAGCTTTTCATGTGCGTCTTGGCCATCTCTGTGTCTTCTTTGAAGAAACGTCTCTTTAGATCTGCCCATTTTTGTATTGGGTTGTTTGTTTTTTTAATATTAAGCAGCATGAGCTGTTTATATATATTGGAGATTAAACCTTTGTCCATTGATTCGTTTGCAACTATTTTCGCCCCTTTTGAGGGATGTCTTTTTCCTTTCCCGTTTTTTTAACCAAAAAAGAAAAAAAGAAAAAGAAGTAGAAAACTAATGTGCGTAAAATATGCCTTTTGAAACGGTCGTTTTGAAATATGGACGTCCTTTGAATTTTTTGGTCGATATGTGACCCCAGAATTTGTTTTCAGGGCAGGTGTCATTTACAGGCCTGCAATGATTTTGAATATCAACTGACCATTAGCGCTGGGATTAAAGCTGCTGTTGTGTGAAACGGCCACAAGGTGGCAGCAGTTCTCCCTTACCAATTCTGCTAACTAGGGCAACAGAGCCTCAATGGAAGTCGTGTTCTAGATTGGAATTTAGAATGGAATGTGCCAGGAGTAAACCCCTCAAGTTTGTCTCCCTACTTCTTGTTCGTGTTTTTAATTTAATTTTTATTTTTTATTACAGCAAGTTTGATTACAATGTTTGGCTTGTTGTAGGTGTGGAAGATGTGGTTCTTTTACACATATACAGATGTCGGTTTTTCCTGGGATCCTTTTCCCATGTACCTTATGACAGAATGTTGAGTAGTCTTTTGGTATTCCGTAGGTCTTTGGTGATTATATATGTCACCTGTGTTTGTATAAGTCTGTTAACCACGATATCGTAATGAAACCAATCCTCACAACTTTCCATTGGTGAACCATAAGCTTGTTTAATGAATCTCTGATTGCCCTTCTCGGTGGAAATATCTGCCCTGGTATCCATTTTTAGGTAACACCTATAAGTGATATGATATGATATGTGTCTTTCACTTTCTGACTTACTACATGTCACGTGATTACCTCTAGACTCATCTACGGTGCTGCAAAAGGCATTGTGTCCTTTTTTTCCTTGCCTTCTATTCTGACTTAGCGAGGTCCCTTTTCAACAATGTGCTTCCCTGCGGGTTGTGGATTAGCTGACGTGGGCAGCCTTATCCTGCCGGCCGGCCCTCCCCAGGTGTGCCTGGTTGAGGTCAATATAAACAGCGCTCCATGCAGCATTAGCCCCTGAAGCTGTGCCTGCCTCCATATTCTCTGCCCCGTGAGCAGTCTCGGGTCTGTGCTGGTGGGAGGGAGTGAGGGGCCACAGCTTTGTTGGTGGCCCGGTGTGAGTGGGGTTCTGCTGGCCTTTCTGAAGGAGTTGCCAGGCTGCCTCCTGTAAGGAGGAGGATGTGTCACCCATACCTTCCGCTGGAATTTCTCTCCGGACAGAGGTGAGGAAGGAAAAAAGCAGTGGGGGCCGGGACAAGTGGGGTATCTCAGGCAGGACAATGGAAAGCTTCCGGAAGAGCGCCCGGGGCCAGGACCACCCTGGCTGGCCTGCAGGCACCAAGTTGGCCTGCGTGCTGTCGCTGGTGTGGCTCCACGGCCCTTCCTCTAGTCTTTCAAGCCCTTGTACATATTCAGGTGATTTACCTGGGAAGGGTGGGAACAGTTCAGCAACAGCTGGCCTGGGGCTCAGCTCACCTTTGTTCAGAGATGCCTCGGCTCGGTCCCCTCGCTTTGCAATGAGGAAGCTCCTTGTGTGGGGTGTGGGTTGCTGGCTGTATGGGAGATGATTCCCCACCTCTGAACAATTTCAATATTGTTTACCGTTGGAGCAAGTGCCCTGATAGTGTTTTTCTCTGTATAACTGGTCGGTTCAGGTTTTTCTTCGTTTATGGTTCAAGTTAGCTTTTATTCCTCTTTTATGTATTTATAGGTATAAGCATGGAAATAATTCATTCCTATAAATACATCTGTGTGAAGGGAAGAACTTTTTTCTGTTTTATTTTTAAATTTTATTTTTTATAATTTTGAAATTTAATTTTATTTACTTTTTTATACAGCGGGTTATTATTAGTTATTTGTTTTATGCATATACATGTATACAGGTCAATCTCAATCTCACAACTCATCCCACCACCACCACCCCATGGCTTCCCACACTTGGTGTCCATACGTTTGTTCTCTACCTCTGTGTCTCTATTTCTTCCCTGCAAACCAGTTCATCTGTACCATTTTTTAGGTTCCACATATATGCATTAATATACAATATTTGTTTTCCCCTTTCTGACTTACTGCATTCTGTATGACAGTCTCTAGATCCATCGATGTCTCTACAAATGACCCAGATTCATTCCTTTTTATGGCCGAGTAATATTCCATTTTATATATGTACCCCATCTTTATCCATTCATCTGTCTTTGGGCGTTTAGGTTGCTTCCATTACCTGGCTATTGTAAATAGTGCTGCAATGAACATTGTGGTGAATGTGCCTTTTTGATTTATGGTTTTCTTTGGGTATATGCCCAGAAGTGGAATTGCTGGATCAGATGGCAATTCTATTTCTAGATTTTTTAAGGAAACTCCATAGTGTTCTCCATAGTGACTCTATTAATTTACATTCCCACCAATAGTGGAAGAGGGCTCCTTTTGTCCCCACCCTCCCCAGAATTTGTTGTTTGTTGATTTTCTGATGATGCCCATTCTAACAGGTGTGAGGTGATACCTCATTGTAGTTTTGATTTGCATTTCTCTAATAATTAGTGCTCTTGAGCAGCTTCTCATGTGCGTCTTGTCCATCTCTGTGTCTTCTTTTAAGAAACGTCTCTTGAGATCTTCTGCCCATTTCTGTATTGGGAGGGTCGTGGGATGGTCAGGCTGTGTGCTGACGCACGTGTCAGTGCCAGCGTAAGGGCCAGGAGTAGGGTACAGCATAGGGTAACGTGTAGGGCTGGTTGTGGGTTTCCGTTCCAGGTTAGGGTTAGGGAACGGAAAGGTTTAGGGAACAGGTGAGCATAGGGACACGTGGGAGAGGCAGGCTACGTGCTGACAAACGTGTCAGTGCCAGCGTACGGGTCAGGAGTAAAGTATGGTGTAGGGCTGGTTGTGGGTTTCCATTCCGCGCTAGGGTTAGGGTTAGGGAACGGCAAGGCTTAGGGCACAGCTGAGGGTACAGAAACGTGGGAGGGTCAGGCTATGTGCTGACGCACGGTTCAGTGCCAGTGTACGGGCCAGGATTAGGGTACGGAGTAGGGTAAGGTGTAGGGCTGTTGGTGGGTTTCTGTTCCGGGTTAGGGTTAGGGAACGGCAAGGCTTAGGGCACAGGTAAGGGTACGGAAACGAGGGAGAGGCACGCTACGTGCTGACACACGGGTCAGTGCCAGTGTACGCGCCAGAATTAGGGTACGGCGTAGGGTAAGGTGTAGGGCTGGTGGTGGGTTTCTGTTCCAGGGTAGGGTTAGGGTTAGGGATCGGCAAGGCTTAGGGCACAGGTGAGGGTATGGAAACATGGGAGTGGCAGGCTACGTGCTTACACAAGGGTCAGTTCCAGTGTACGGCCCAGGAGTAGGGTACGGCGTAGGGTAAGGTGTAGGGCTGGTGGTGGGTTTCCGTTCCCGGCTAGGGTTAGGGTTAGGGAATGGCAAGGCTTAGGGCACAGGTGAGGGTACAGAAACGTGGGAGGGTCAGGCTACGTGTTGACGCAAGTGTCAGTGCCAGCGTACGGCCCAGGAATAGGGTATGGCGTAGGGTAAAGTGTAGGGTTAGGGTTAGGGAACGGCAAGGCTTAGGGCACAGGTGAGGGTACGGAAACGTGGGAGGGTCAGGCTACATGCTGAAGCACGGGTCAGTGCCAGGGTGTGGACCAGGAGTAGGGTACGGCGTAGGGTAAGGTGTAAGACTGGTGGTGGGTGTCCATTCCGGGGTTTGATTAGGGTTAGGGAACGTCAAGTTTTAGGGCACAGGTGAGGGTACGGAAACGTGGGAGGGTCAGGCTACCTGCTGACGCATGGGTCAGTGCCAGCGTATGGGCCAGGAGTAGGGTACGGCATAGGGTAAGGTGTAGGGCTGGTGGTGGGTTTCCGTTCTGGGCTAGGGTTAGGGTTAGGGAACGGCAAGGCTAAGGGCACAGGTGAGGGTACGGAAACTTGGGAGAGGCAGGCTACGTGCTGACGCACGGGTCAGTGCCAGCATACAGGCCAGGAGTAGGGTACGGCATAGGGTATGGTGTAGGGCTGGTAGTGGGTTTCAGTTCAGGGCTAGGGTTAGGGTTAGTGAACGGCAAGGCTTAGGGCACAGGTGAGGGTACAGAAACGTGTTAGGTTCATGGTGCATGTTGATGCATGGAATAGTGTCATCGTACGCATTAGGATTAGGGTACGGCGTAGAGTAAGGTGTACGGATGGCGGTAGGTTTACATTCAGGTGTAGGGTTAGGGATAGCGAATTGCAAGGTATAGGGCACAGGTGATGGTACGGAAATGTGTTAGGTTCAGGGTACGTGTTGACTCACGGGTTAGTGTGAGCGTACGCATGAGGATTAGGGTACCGCATAGAGTAAGGTGTAGGGTTGGTGGTAGGTTTCCGTTGCAGTCTAGGGTTATGTTTAGGGACTGGCAAAGTTTAGGGCACAGGTGAGGGTACGAAACGTGTTAGGGTCAGGGTACGTGTTGATGCACAGGTTAGTGTCAGCATACGAATTAGGATTAGGGTATGGCGTAAGGTAAGGTGTAGGGTTGGTGGTAGTTTTCCGTTCCGGGCTAGGGTTAAGGTAAGGGAACGGCAAGGTTTATGGCAGAGGTGAGGGTACGGAAACGTGTTAGGGTCAGGGTACGTGTTGACGTATGGATTAGGATTAGGGTACGGCTTAGGGTAAGGTGTAGGGCTGATGGTAGGTTTCTGTTCCGGGCTAAGGTTAAGGATAGGCAACGGCAAGGTTTGGGGCACAGCTGAGGGTACGGAAACGTGTTAGTGTCAGGGTACATGTTGACTCACCGGTTAGTGCCAGCGTACGGATTAGGATTAGTGTACCGCGTAGATAAGGTGCACGGTTGGTGGTAGGTTTCCGTTCCAGGCTATGGTTAGGGTTAGGGAAAGTCAAGGTTTCTATTTGTAGGTTTTTTAAGGAAACTCCATACTGTTCTCCATAGTGACTGTATCAATTTACATTCCCAACAATAGTGGAAGAGGGCTCCTTTTGTCCACACCCTCCCCAGAATTTGTTGTCTGTAGATTTTCTGATGATGCCGATTCTAACAGGTGTGAGGTGATACCTCATTGTAGTTTTGATTTGCATTTCTCTAATAATTAGTGCTCTTGAGCAGCTTTTCATTTGCGTCTTGGCCATCTCTGTGTCTTCTTTGAAGAAACGTCTCTTTAGATATTCTGCCCATTTTTGTGTTGGGTTGTTTGTTTTTTTAGTATTAAGCTGCATGAGCTGTTTATATATATTGGAGATTAAACCTTAGTCCATTGATTCGTTTGCAACTATTTTCGCCCATTCTGAGGGATGCCTTTTTCCATTCCCCGCTTTTTAACCAAAAAAGAAAGAAAGAAAAAGAAGCAGAACACTAATGTGCATAAAATATGCCGTTTGAAACGGTCGTTTTGAAATATGGACGTCCTTTGAATTTTTTGGTCGATATGTGACCCCAGGATTTGTTTTCAGGGCAGGTGTCATTTACAGGCCTGCAATGATTTTGAATATCAACTGACCATTAGCGCTGGGATTAAAGCTGCTGTTGTGTGAAACGGCCACAAGGTGGCAGCAGTTCTCCCTTACCAAATCTGGTTAATAGGGCAACAGAGCCTCAATGGAAGTCGTGTTCTAGATTGGAATTTAGAATGGAATGTGCCAGGAGAAAGCCCCTCAAGTTTGTCTCCCTACTTCTTGTTCGTATTTTTAATTTAAATTTTTATTTTTTATTACAGCAAGTTTGATTACAATGTTTGGCTTGTTGTAGGTGTGGAAGATGTGGTTCTTTTACACATATACAGATGTGTGTTCTTCCTGGGATCCTTTCTACAGGTACATTACGACAGAATGTTGAGTAGTCTTCTCTTGGTATTCCGTAGGTCTTTGGTGATTATATATGTCACCTGTGTTTGTATATGTCTGTTAACCCCGATATCGTAATGAAACCAATCCTCACACCTTTCCATTGGTGAACCATAACTTTGTTTAATGAATCTGTGATTGCCCTTCTCCGTGGAAATATCTGCCCTGGTATCCATTTTTAGGTAACACCTATAAGTGATATGATATGATATGTGTCTTTCACTTTCTGACTTACTACAAGTCACGTGATTACCTCTAGACTCATCTACGGTGCTGCAAATGGCATTGTGTCCTTATTTTCCTTGGCTTCTATTCTGCCTTAGCGAGGTCCATTTTCAACAATGTGATTCCCTGAGGGTTGTGGATTAGCTGACCTGGGCAACCTTACCCTGCCGGCCGGCCCTCCCCAGGTGTGCCTGGTTGAGGTCAATATAAACAGCGCTCCAGGCAGCAATAGCCCCTGAAGCTGTGCCTGACTCCATATTCTCTGCCCCGTCAGCAGTCTCGCGGCAGAGCTGGTGGGAGGAAATGAGGGGCCACAGCTTTGTGGGTGGCCTGGTGTGAGTGGGGTTCTGCTGTTCTATCTGCAGGAGTTGCCAGGCTGCCACCTGTAAAGAAGAGGATGTGTCACCCATACCTTCCGCTGGAATTTCTCTCCGGACAGAGGTGAGGAAGGAAAAAAGCAGTGGGGGCCGGGACAGGAGGGGTATCACAGGCAGGACAATGGAAAGCTTCCGGAAGTGCGCCCGGGGCGAGGACCACCCTGGCTGGCCTGCAGGCACCAAGTTGGCCTGCGTGCTGTCGCTGGTGTGGCTAGACGGCCCTTCCTCTTGTCTTTCAAGCCCTTGTACATATTCAGGTGTTTTACCTGGGAAGGGTGGGAACAGTTCAGCAGCAGCTGGCCTGGGGCTCAGCTCACCTTTATCCAGAGATGCCTCGGCATGGTCCCCCAGCTTTGCAATGAGGACGCTCCTTGTGTGGGGTGTGGGTTGCTGGCTGTATGGGAGATGATTCCCCACCTCTGACCAATTTCAGAATTGTTTAGCGCTGGAGCAAGTGCCCGGATAGGGGTTTCCTCTGTATAACTGGTGGGCTCAGGATTTTCTTCTTTTATGTTTCAAGTTAGCATTTATTCCTCTTTTATGTATTTATAGATATGAGCATGGATATAATTCATTCCTATAAATACATCTATGAGAAGGGAAGAACTTTTTTCTGTTTTAATTTTAAATTTTATTTTTTATAATTTTGAAATTTAATTTTATTTACTTTTTTATACAGCAGGTTATTATTAGTTATGTATTTTATGCATATACATGTATACAGGTCAATCTCAATCTCCCAACTCATCCCACCACCACCACCCCATGGCTTCCCACACTTGGTGTCCATACGTTTGTTCTCTACCTCTGTGTCTCTATTTCTTCCCTGCAAACCAGTTCATCTGTACAATTTTTTAGGTTCCACATATATGCATTAATATACAATATTTGTTTTCCTCTTTCTGACTTACTTCATTCTGTATGACAGTCTCTAGATCCATCCATGGAAAGAAACAAAAAGAAGCGGAACACTAATGTGCGTAAAATATGGCTTTTGAAACGGTCGTTTTGAAATATGGACGTCCTTTGAATTTTTTGGTCGATATGTGACCCCAGGATTTGTTTTCAGGGCAGGTGTCATTTACAGGCCTGCAATGATTTTGAATATCAACTGACCATTAGCGCTGGGATTAAAGCTGCTGTTGTGTGAAACGGCCACAAGGTGGCAGCAGTTCTCCCTTACCAATTCTGGTTACTAGGGCAACAGAGCCTCAATGGAAGTCGTGTTCTAGATTGGAATTTAGAATGGAATGTGCCAGGAGAAAGCCCCTCAAGTTTGTCTCCCTACTTCTTGTTCGTGTTTTTAATTTAATTTTTATTTTTTATTACAGCAAGTTTGATTACAATGTTTGGCTTGTTGGAGGTGTGGAAGATGTGGTTCTTTTACACATATAGAGATGACTGTTTTTCCTGGGATCCTTTTCCCATGTACGTTATGACAGAATGTTGAGTAGTCTTTTGGTATTCCATAGGTTTTTGGTGATTATATATGTCACCTGTGTTTGTATAAGTCTGTTAACCCCGATATCGTAATGAAACCAATCCTCACACCTTTCCATTGGTGAACCATAAGTTTGTTTAATGAATCTCTGATTGCCCTTCTCGGTGGAAATATCTGCCCTGGTATCCATTTTTAGGTAACACCTATAAGTGATATGATATGATATGTGTCTTTCACTTTCTGACTTACTACAAGTCATGTGATTACCTCTAGACTCATCTACGGTGGTGCAAATGGCATTGTGTCCTTTTTCTCCTTGGCTTCTCTTCTGCCTTAGTGTGGTCCATTTTCAACAATGTGATTCCCTGAGTGTTGTGGATTAGCTGACCTGGGCAGCCTTACTCTACCGCCCGGCCCTCCCCATTTGTGCCTGGTTGAGGTCAATATAAACAGCGCTCCAGGCAGCAATAGCCCCTGAAGCTGTGCCTGACTCCATATTCTCTGCCCCGTCAGCAGTCTCGGGGCTGTGCTGGTGGGAGGGAATGAGGGGCCACAGCTTTGTTGGTGGCCCGGTGTGAGTGGGGTACTGCTGGCCTTTCTGCAGGAGTTGCCAGGCTGCCACCTGTAAAGAAGAGGATGTGTCACCCATACGTTCCGCTGGAGTCTCTCTCCGGACAGAGGTGAGGAAGGAAAAACGCAGTGGGGGCCGGGACAGGTGGGGTATCTCAGGCAGGACAATGGAAAGCTTCCAGAAGAGCGCCCGGGGGCAGGACCACCCTTGCTGGCCTGCAGGCACCAAGTTGGCCTGCGTGCTATTGCTGGTGTGGCTCCACAGCCCTTCCTCTAGTCTTTCAAGCCCTTGTACATATTCAGGTGTTTTACCTGGGAAGGGTGGGAACAGTTCAGCTGCAGCTGGCCTTGGGCTCAGCTCACCTTTTTTCAGAGATGCCTTGGCTCAGTCCCCCAGCTTTGCAATGAGGACGCTCCTTGTGTGGGGTGTGGGTTGCTGGCTGTATGGGGATGATTCCCACCTCTGACCAATTTCAGAATTGTTTGCCGCTGGAGCAAGTGCCCTGATAGGGTTTTCCTCTGTATAACTGGTGGGTTCAGGTTTTTTTCCTTTTATGGTTCCAGTTAGATTTTATTCCTCTTTTATATATTTATAGATATAAGCATGGAAATAATTCATTCCTATAAATACATCTGTGTGAAGGGAAGAACTTTTTTCTGTTTTAATTTTAAATTTTATTTTTTATAATTTTGAAATTTAATTTTATTTACTTTTTTATCCAGCAGGTTATTATTAGTTATGTATATTATGCATATACATGTATGCAGGTCAATCCCAATCTCCCAAGTCATCCCACCACCACCACCCCATGGCTCCCCACACTTGGTGTCCATACGTTTGTTCTCTACATCTGTGTCTCTATTTCTTCCCTGCAAACCAGTTCCTCTGTAAAATTTCGTAGGTTCCACATATATGCATTAATATACAATATTTGTTTTCCTCTTTCTGACTTACTTCATTCTGTATGACTGTCTCGAGATCCATCGATGTCTCTACAAATGACCCGGTTTCATTCCTTTTTATGGCTGAGTAATATTCCATTTTATACATGTAGCACATCTTTATCCATTCATCTGTGTGTGGGCATTTAGGTTGCTTCCATTACCTGGCCTTTGTAAATAGTGCTGCAATGAACATTGTGGTGAATGTGCCTTTCTGATTTATGGTTTTCTTTGGGTATATGAGCAGAATTGGGATTGCTGGATCAGATGGTAATTCTATTTCTAGTTTTTTTTAGGAAACTCCATAGTGTTCTCCATAGTGAGTGTATCAATTTACATTCCCACCAATAGTGGAAGAGGGATCCTTTTGTCCACACCCTCCCCAGAATTTGTTGTTTGTAGATTTTCTGATGATGCCGATTCTAACAGGTGTGAGGTGATACCTCATTGTAGTTTTGATTTGCATTTCTCTAATAATTAGTGCTGTTGAACAGCTTTTCATGTGCGTCTTGGCCATCTCTGTGTCTTCTTTGAAGAAACGTCTCTTTAGATCTGCCCATTTTTGTATTGGGTTGTTTGTTTTTTTAATATTAAGCAGCATGAGCTGTTTATATATATTGGAGATTAAACCTTTGTCCATTGATTCGTTTGCAACTATTTTCGCCCCTTTTGAGGGATGTCTTTTTCCTTTCCCGTTTTTTTAACCAAAAAAGAAAAAAAGAAAAAGAAGTAGAAAACTAATGTGCGTAAAATATGCCTTTTGAAACGGTCGTTTTGAAATATGGACGTCCTTTGAATTTTTTGGTCGATATGTGACCCCAGAATTTGTTTTCAGGGCAGGTGTCATTTACAGGCCTGCAATGATTTTGAATATCAACTGACCATTAGCGCTGGGATTAAAGCTGCTGTTGTGTGAAACGGCCACAAGGTGGCAGCAGTTCTCCCTTACCAATTCTGCTAACTAGGGCAACAGAGCCTCAATGGAAGTCGTGTTCTAGATTGGAATTTAGAATGGAATGTGCCAGGAGTAAACCCCTCAAGTTTGTCTCCCTACTTCTTGTTCGTGTTTTTAATTTAATTTTTATTTTTTATTACAGCAAGTTTGATTACAATGTTTGGCTTGTTGTAGGTGTGGAAGATGTGGTTCTTTTACACATATACAGATGTCGGTTTTTCCTGGGATCCTTTTCCCATGTACCTTATGACAGAATGTTGAGTAGTCTTTTGGTATTCCGTAGGTCTTTGGTGATTATATATGTCACCTGTGTTTGTATAAGTCTGTTAACCACGATATCGTAATGAAACCAATCCTCACAACTTTCCATTGGTGAACCATAAGCTTGTTTAATGAATCTCTGATTGCCCTTCTCGGTGGAAATATCTGCCCTGGTATCCATTTTTAGGTAACACCTATAAGTGATATGATATGATATGTGTCTTTCACTTTCTGACTTACTACATGTCACGTGATTACCTCTAGACTCATCTACGGTGCTGCAAAAGGCATTGTGTCCTTTTTTTCCTTGCCTTCTATTCTGACTTAGCGAGGTCCCTTTTCAACAATGTGCTTCCCTGCGGGTTGTGGATTAGCTGACGTGGGCAGCCTTATCCTGCCGGCCGGCCCTCCCCAGGTGTGCCTGGTTGAGGTCAATATAAACAGCGCTCCATGCAGCATTAGCCCCTGAAGCTGTGCCTGCCTCCATATTCTCTGCCCCGTGAGCAGTCTCGGGTCTGTGCTGGTGGGAGGGAGTGAGGGGCCACAGCTTTGTTGGTGGCCCGGTGTGAGTGGGGTTCTGCTGGCCTTTCTGAAGGAGTTGCCAGGCTGCCTCCTGTAAGGAGGAGGATGTGTCACCCATACCTTCCGCTGGAATTTCTCTCCGGACAGAGGTGAGGAAGGAAAAAAGCAGTGGGGGCCGGGACAAGTGGGGTATCTCAGGCAGGACAATGGAAAGCTTCCGGAAGAGCGCCCGGGGCCAGGACCACCCTGGCTGGCCTGCAGGCACCAAGTTGGCCTGCGTGCTGTCGCTGGTGTGGCTCCACGGCCCTTCCTCTAGTCTTTCAAGCCCTTGTACATATTCAGGTGATTTACCTGGGAAGGGTGGGAACAGTTCAGCAACAGCTGGCCTGGGGCTCAGCTCACCTTTGTTCAGAGATGCCTCGGCTCGGTCCCCTCGCTTTGCAATGAGGAAGCTCCTTGTGTGGGGTGTGGGTTGCTGGCTGTATGGGAGATGATTCCCCACCTCTGAACAATTTCAATATTGTTTACCGTTGGAGCAAGTGCCCTGATAGTGTTTTTCTCTGTATAACTGGTCGGTTCAGGTTTTTCTTCGTTTATGGTTCAAGTTAGCTTTTATTCCTCTTTTATGTATTTATAGGTATAAGCATGGAAATAATTCATTCCTATAAATACATCTGTGTGAAGGGAAGAACTTTTTTCTGTTTTATTTTTAAATTTTATTTTTTATAATTTTGAAATTTAATTTTATTTACTTTTTTATACAGCGGGTTATTATTAGTTATTTGTTTTATGCATATACATGTATACAGGTCAATCTCAATCTCACAACTCATCCCACCACCACCACCCCATGGCTTCCCACACTTGGTGTCCATACGTTTGTTCTCTACCTCTGTGTCTCTATTTCTTCCCTGCAAACCAGTTCATCTGTACCATTTTTTAGGTTCCACATATATGCATTAATATACAATATTTGTTTTCCCCTTTCTGACTTACTGCATTCTGTATGACAGTCTCTAGATCCATCGATGTCTCTACAAATGACCCAGATTCATTCCTTTTTATGGCCGAGTAATATTCCATTTTATATATGTACCCCATCTTTATCCATTCATCTGTCTTTGGGCGTTTAGGTTGCTTCCATTACCTGGCTATTGTAAATAGTGCTGCAATGAACATTGTGGTGAATGTGCCTTTTTGATTTATGGTTTTCTTTGGGTATATGCCCAGAAGTGGAATTGCTGGATCAGATGGCAATTCTATTTCTAGATTTTTTAAGGAAACTCCATAGTGTTCTCCATAGTGACTCTATTAATTTACATTCCCACCAATAGTGGAAGAGGGCTCCTTTTGTCCCCACCCTCCCCAGAATTTGTTGTTTGTTGATTTTCTGATGATGCCCATTCTAACAGGTGTGAGGTGATACCTCATTGTAGTTTTGATTTGCATTTCTCTAATAATTAGTGCTCTTGAGCAGCTTCTCATGTGCGTCTTGTCCATCTCTGTGTCTTCTTTTAAGAAACGTCTCTTGAGATCTTCTGCCCATTTCTGTATTGGGAGGGTCGTGGGATGGTCAGGCTGTGTGCTGACGCACGTGTCAGTGCCAGCGTAAGGGCCAGGAGTAGGGTACAGCATAGGGTAACGTGTAGGGCTGGTTGTGGGTTTCCGTTCCAGGTTAGGGTTAGGGAACGGCAAGGTTTAGGGAACAGGTGAGCATAGGGACACGTGGGAGAGGCAGGCTACGTGCTGACAAACGTGTCAGTGCCAGCGTACGGGTCAGGAGTAAAGTATGGTGTAGGGCTGGTTGTGGGTTTCCATTCCGCGCTAGGGTTAGGGTTAGGGAACGGCAAGGCTTAGGGCACAGCTGAGGGTACAGAAACGTGGGAGGGTCAGGCTATGTGCTGACGCACGGTTCAGTGCCAGTGTACGGGCCAGGATTAGGGTACGGAGTAGGGTAAGGTGTAGGGCTGTTGGTGGGTTTCTGTTCCGGGTTAGGGTTAGGGAACGGCAAGGCTTAGGGCACAGGTAAGGGTACGGAAACGAGGGAGAGGCACGCTACGTGCTGACACACGGGTCAGTGCCAGCGTACGCGCCAGAATTAGGGTACGGCGTAGGGTAAGGTGTAGGGCTGGTGGTGGGTTTCTGTTCCAGGGTAGGGTTAGGGTTAGGGATCGGCAAGGCTTAGGGCACAGGTGAGGGTATGGAAACATGGGAGTGGCAGGCTACGTGCTTACACAAGGGTCAGTTCCAGTGTACGGCCCAGGAGTAGGGTACGGCGTAGGGTAAGGTGTAGGGCTGGTGGTGGGTTTCCGTTCCCGGCTAGGGTTAGGGTTAGGGAATGGCAAGGCTTAGGGCACAGGTGAGGGTACAGAAACGTGGGAGGGTCAGGCTACGTGTTGACGCAAGTGTCAGTGCCAGCGTACGGCCCAGGAATAGGGTATGGCGTAGGGTAAAGTGTAGGGTTAGGGTTAGGGAACGGCAAGGCTTAGGGCACAGGTGAGGGTACGGAAACGTGGGAGGGTCAGGCTACATGCTGAAGCACGGGTCAGTGCCAGGGTGTGGACCAGGAGTAGGGTACGGCGTAGGGTAAGGTGTAAGACTGGTGGTGGGTGTCCATTCCGGGGTTTGATTAGGGTTAGGGAACGTCAAGTTTTAGGGCACAGGTGAGGGTACGGAAACGTGGGAGGGTCAGGCTACCTGCTGACGCATGGGTCAGTGCCAGCGTATGGGCCAGGAGTAGGGTACGGCATAGGGTAAGGTGTAGGGCTGGTGGTGGGTTTCCGTTCTGGGCTAGGGTTAGGGTTAGGGAACGGCAAGGCTAAGGGCACAGGTGAGGGTACGGAAACTTGGGAGAGGCAGGCTACGTGCTGACGCACGGGTCAGTGCCAGCATACAGGCCAGGAGTAGGGTACGGCATAGGGTATGGTGTAGGGCTGGTAGTGGGTTTCAGTTCAGGGCTAGGGTTAGGGTTAGTGAACGGCAAGGCTTAGGGCACAGGTGAGGGTACAGAAACGTGTTAGGTTCATGGTGCATGTTGATGCATGGAATAGTGTCATCGTACGCATTAGGATTAGGGTACGGCGTAGAGTAAGGTGTACGGATGGCGGTAGGTTTACATTCAGGTGTAGGGTTAGGGATAGCGAATTGCAAGGTATAGGGCACAGGTGATGGTACGGAAATGTGTTAGGTTCAGGGTACGTGTTGACTCACGGGTTAGTGTGAGCGTACGCATGAGGATTAGGGTACCGCATAGAGTAAGGTGTAGGGTTGGTGGTAGGTTTCCGTTGCAGTCTAGGGTTATGTTTAGGGACTGGCAAAGTTTAGGGCACAGGTGAGGGTACGAAACGTGTTAGGGTCAGGGTACGTGTTGATGCACAGGTTAGTGTCAGCATACGAATTAGGATTAGGGTATGGCGTAAGGTAAGGTGTAGGGTTGGTGGTAGTTTTCCGTTCCGGGCTAGGGTTAAGGTAAGGGAACGGCAAGGTTCATGGCAGAGGTGAGGGTACGGAAACGTGTTAGGGTCAGGGTACGTGTTGACGTATGGATTAGGATTAGGGTACGGCTTAGGGTAAGGTGTAGGGCTGATGGTAGGTTTCTGTTCCGGGCTAAGGTTAAGGATAGGCAACGGCAAGGTTTGGGGCACAGCTGAGGGTACGGAAACGTGTTAGTGTCAGGGTACATGTTGACTCACCGGTTAGTGCCAGCGTACGGATTAGGATTAGTGTACCGCGTAGATAAGGTGCACGGTTGGTGGTAGGTTTCAGTTCCAGGCTATGGTTAGGGTTAGGGAAAGTCAAGGTTTCTATTTGTAGGTTTTTTAAGGAAACTCCATACTGTTCTCCATAGTGACTGTATCAATTTACATTCCCAACAATAGTGGAAGAGGGCTCCTTTTGTCCACACCCTCCCCAGAATTTGTTGTCTGTAGATTTTCTGATGATGCCGATTCTAACAGGTGTGAGGTGATACCTCATTGTAGTTTTGATTTGCATTTCTCTAATAATTAGTGCTCTTGAGCAGCTTTTCATTTGCGTCTTGGCCATCTCTGTGTCTTCTTTGAAGAAACGTCTCTTTAGATATTCTGCCCATTTTTGTGTTGGGTTGTTTGTTTTTTTAATATTAAGCTGCATGAGCTGTTTATATATATTGGAGATTAAACCTTAGTCCATTGATTCGTTTGCAACTATTTTCGCCCATTCTGAGGGATGCCTTTTTCCATTCCCCGCTTTTTAACCAAAAAAGAAAGAAAGAAAAAGAAGCAGAACACTAATGTGCATAAAATATGCCGTTTGAAACGGTCGTTTTGAAATATGGACGTCCTTTGAATTTTTTGGTCAATATGTGACCCCAGGATTTGTTTTCAGGGCAGGTGTCATTTACAGGCCTGCAATGATTTTGAATATCAACTGACCATTAGCGCTGGGATTAAAGCTGCTGTTGTGTGAAACGGCCACAAGGTGGCAGCAGTTCTCCCTTACCAAATCTGGTTAATAGGGCAACAGAGCCTCAATGGAAGTCGTGTTCTAGATTGGAATTTAGAATGGAATGTGCCAGGAGAAAGCCCCTCAAGTTTGTCTCCCTACTTCTTGTTCGTATTTTTAATTTAAATTTTTATTTTTTATTACAGCAAGTTTGATTACAATGTTTGGCTTGTTGTAGGTGTGGAAGATGTGGTTCTTTTACACATATACAGATGTGTGTTCTTCCTGGGATCCTTTCTACAGGTACATTACGACAGAATGTTGAGTAGTCTTCTCTTGGTATTCCGTAGGTCTTTGGTGATTATATATGTCACCTGTGTTTGTATATGTCTGTTAACCCCGATATCGTAATGAAACCAATCCTCACACCTTTCCATTGGTGAACCATAACTTTGTTTAATGAATCTGTGATTGCCCTTCTCCGTGGAAATATCTGCCCTGGTATCCATTTTTAGGTAACACCTATAAGTGATATGATATGATATGTGTCTTTCACTTTCTGACTTACTACAAGTCACGTGATTACCTCTAGACGCATCTACGGTGCTGCAAATGGCATTGTGTCCTTATTTTCCTTGGCTTCTATTCTGCCTTAGCGAGGTCCATTTTCAACAATGTGATTCCCTGAGGGTTGTGGATTAGCTGACCTGGGCAACCTTACCCTGCCGGCCGGCCCTCCCCAGGTGTGCCTGGTTGAGGTCAATATAAACAGCGCTCCAGGCAGCAATAGCCCCTGAAGCTGTGCCTGACTCCATATTCTCTGCCCCGTCAGCAGTCTCGCGGCAGAGCTGGTGGGAGGAAATGAGGGGCCACAGCTTTGTGGGTGGCCTGGTGTGAGTGGGGTTCTGCTGTTCTATCTGCAGGAGTTGCCAGGCTGCCACCTGTAAAGAAGAGGATGTGTCACCCATACCTTCCGCTGGAATTTCTCTCCGGACAGAGGTGAGGAAGGAAAAAAGCAGTGGGGGCCGGGACAGGAGGGGTATCACAGGCAGGACAATGGAAAGCTTCCGGAAGTGCGCCCGGGGCGAGGACCACCCTGGCTGGCCTGCAGGCACCAAGTTGGCCTGCGTGCTGTCGCTGGTGTGGCTAGACGGCCCTTCCTCTTGTCTTTCAAGCCCTTGTACATATTCAGGTGTTTTACCTGGGAAGGGTGGGAACAGTTCAGCAGCAGCTGGCCTGGGGCTCAGCTCACCTTTATCCAGAGATGCCTCGGCATGGTCCCCCAGCTTTGCAATGAGGACGCTCCTTGTGTGGGGTGTGGGTTGCTGGCTGTATGGGAGATGATTCCCCACCTCTGACCAATTTCAGAATTGTTTAGCGCTGGAGCAAGTGCCCGGATAGGGGTTTCCTCTGTATAACTGGTGGGCTCAGGATTTTCTTCTTTTATGTTTCAAGTTAGCATTTATTCCTCTTTTATGTATTTATAGATATGAGCATGGATATAATTCATTCCTATAAATACATCTATGAGAAGGGAAGAACTTTTTTCTGTTTTAATTTTAAATTTTATTTTTTATAATTTTGAAATTTAATTTTATTTACTTTTTTATACAGCAGGTTATTATTAGTTATGTATTTTATGCATATACATGTATACAGGTCAATCTCAATCTCCCAACTCATCCCACCACCACCACCCCATGGCTTCCCACACTTGGTGTCCATACGTTTGTTCTCTACCTCTGTGTCTCTATTTCTTCCCTGCAAACCAGTTCATCTGTACAATTTTTTAGGTTCCACATATATGCATTAATATACAATATTTGTTTTCCTCTTTCTGACTTACTTCATTCTGTATGACAGTCTCTAGATCCATCCATGGAAAGAAACAAAAAGAAGCGGAACACTAATGTGCGTAAAATATGGCTTTTGAAACGGTCGTTTTGAAATATGGACGTCCTTTGAATTTTTTGGTCGATATGTGACCCCAGGATTTGTTTTCAGGGCAGGTGTCATTTACAGGCCTGCAATGATTTTGAATATCAACTGACCATTAGCGCTGGGATTAAAGCTGCTGTTGTGTGAAACGGCCACAAGGTGGCAGCAGTTCTCCCTTACCAATTCTGGTTACTAGGGCAACAGAGCCTCAATGGAAGTCGTGTTCTAGATTGGAATTTAGAATGGAATGTGCCAGGAGAAAGCCCCTCAAGTTTGTCTCCCTACTTCTTGTTCGTGTTTTTAATTTAATTTTTATTTTTTATTACAGCAAGTTTGATTACAATGTTTGGCTTGTTGGAGGTGTGGAAGATGTGGTTCTTTTACACATATAGAGATGTCTGTTTTTCCTGGGATCCTTTTCCCATGTACGTTATGACAGAATGTTGAGTAGTCTTTTGGTATTCCATAGGTTTTTGGTGATTATATATGTCACCTGTGTTTGTATAAGTCTGTTAACCCCGATATCGTAATGAAACCAATCCTCACACCTTTCCATTGGTGAACCATAAGTTTGTTTAATGAATCTCTGATTGCCCTTCTCGGTGGAAATATCTGCCCTGGTATCCATTTTTAGGTAACACCTATAAGTGATATGATATGATATGTGTCTTTCACTTTCTGACTTACTACAAGTCATGTGATTACCTCTAGACTCATCTACGGTGGTGCAAATGGCATTGTGTTCTTTTTCTCCTTGGCTTCTCTTCTGCCTTAGTGTGGTCCATTTTCAACAATGTGATTCCCTGAGTGTTGTGGATTAGCTGACCTGGGCAGCCTTACTCTACCGCCCGGCCCTCCCCATTTGTGCCTGGTTGAGGTCAATATAAACAGCGCTCCAGGCAGCAATAGCCCCTGAAGCTGTGCCTGACTCCATATTCTCTGCCCCGTCAGCAGTCTCGGGGCTGTGCTGGTGGGAGGGAATGAGGGGCCACAGCTTTGTTGGTGGCCCGGTGTGAGTGGGGTACTGCTGGCCTTTCTGCAGGAGTTGCCAGGCTGCCACCTGTAAAGAAGAGGATGTGTCACCCATACGTTCCGCTGGAGTCTCTCTCCGGACAGAGGTGAGGAAGGAAAAACGCAGTGGGGGCCGGGACAGGTGGGGTATCTCAGGCAGGACAATGGAAAGCTTCCAGAAGAGCGCCCGGGGGCAGGACCACCCTTGTTGGCCTGCAGGCACCAAGTTGGCCTGCGTGCTATTGCTGGTGTGGCTCCACAGCCCTTCCTCTAGTCTTTCAAGCCCTTGTACATATTCAGGTGTTTTACCTGGGAAGGGTGGGAACAGTTCAGCTGCAGCTGGCCTTGGGCTCAGCTCACCTTTTTTCAGAGATGCCTTGGCTCAGTCCCCCAGCTTTGCAATGAGGACGCTCCTTGTGTGGGGTGTGGGTTGCTGGCTGTATGGGGATGATTCCCACCTCTGACCAATTTCAGAATTGTTTGCCGCTGGAGCAAGTGCCCTGATAGGGTATTCCTCTGTATAACTGGTGGGTTCAGGTTTTTTTCCTTTTATGGTTCCAGTTAGATTTTATTCCTCTTTTATATATTTATAGATATAAGCATGGAAATAATTCATTCCTATAAATACATCTGTGTGAAGGGAAGAACTTTTTTCTGTTTTATATTTAAATTTTATTTTTTAAGATTTTGAAATTTAATTTTATTTACTTTTTTATCCAGCAGGTTATTATTAGTTATGTATTTTATGCATATACATGTATACAGGTCAATCTCAAACTCCCAACTCATCCCACCACCACCACCCCATGGCTTCCCACACTTGGTGTCCATACGTTTGTTCTCTACCTCTGTGTCTCTATTTCTTCCCTGCAAACCAGTTCATCTGTACCATTTTTTAGGTTCCACATATATGCATTAATATACAATATTTGTTTTCCTCTTTCTGACCTACTTCATTCTGTATGACTGTCTCTAGATCCATCGATGTCTCTACAAATGACCCAGTTTCATTCCATTTTATGGTTGAGTAATATTCCATTTTATACATGTACCACATCTTTATCCATTCATCTGTGTGAGGGCATTTAGGTTGCTTCCATTACCTGGCCTTTGTAAATAGTGCTGCAATGAACATTGTGGTGAATGTGCCTTTTTGATTTATGGTTTTCTCTGGGTCTATTCCCAGAAGTGGGATTGCAGGACCAGATGGTAATTCTATTTCTAGTTTTTTTAAGGAAACTCCATAGTGTTCTCCATAGTGACTGTATCAATTTACATTCCCACCAATAGTGGAAGAGGGATCCTTTTGTCCACACCCTCCCCAGAATTTGTTTTTTGTAGATTTTCTGATGATGCCGATTCTAACAGGTGTGAGGTGATACCTCATTGTAGTTTCGATTTGCATTTCTCTAATAATTAGTGCTCTTCAGCAGCTTTTCATGTGCGTCTTGGCCATCTCTGTGTCGTCTTTGAAGAAACGTCTCTTTAGATCTACTGCCCATTTTTGTATTGGGTTTTTTGTTTTTTTTAATATTAAGCTGCATGAGCTGTTTATATATTGGAGATTAAACCTTTGTCCATTGATTCGTTTTCAACGATTTTCGCCCATTCTGAGGGATGCCTTTTTCCATTCCCGTTTTTTTAACAAAAAAGTAAAGAAACAAAAAGAAGAAGAACACTAATGTGCGTAAAATATGGTTTTGAAACGGTCGTTTTGAAATATGGACGTCCTTTGAATTTTTTGGTCGATATGTGACCCCAGGATTTGTTTTCAGGGCAGGTGTCATTTACCGGCCTGCAATGATTTTGAATATCAACTGACCATTAGCGCTGGGATTAAAGCTGCTGTTGTGTGAAACGGCCACAAGGTGGCAGCAGTTCTCCCTTACCAATTCTGGTTACTAGGGCAACAGAGCCTCAATGGAAGTCCTATTCTAGATTGGAATTTAGAATGGAATGTGCTAGGAGAAAGCCCCTCAAGTTAGTCTCCCTAATTCTTGTTCGTGTTTTTAATTTAATTTTTATTTTTTATTACAGCAAGTTTGATTAAAATGTTTGGCTTGTTGTAGGTGTGGAAGATGTGGTTCTTTTACATATATACAGATGTCGGTTTTTCCTGGGATCCTTTTCCCATGTACGTTATGACAGAATGTTGAGTAGTCTTTTGGAATTCCGTAGGTCTTTGGTGATTATATATGTCACCTGTGTTTGTATAAGTCTGTTAACCCCGATATCGTAATGAAACCAATGCTCAAACCTTTCCATTGGTGAACCATAAGTTTGTTTAATGAATCTCTAATTGCCCTTCTCGGTGGAAATATCTGCCCTGGTATCCATTTTTAGGTAAAACCTATAAGTGATATGATATGATATGTGTCTTTCACTTTCTGACTTGCTACAAGTCACGTGATTACCTCTAGACTCATCTACGGTGGTGCAAATGGCATTGTGTTCTTTTTGTCCTTGGCTTCTCTTCTGCCTTAGCGAGGTCCATTTTCAACAATGTGATTCCCTGAGTGTTGTGGATTAGCTGACCTGGGCAGCCTTACCCTGCCGGCCGGCCCTCCCCAGGTCTGCCTGGTTGAGGTCAATATAAACAGCGCTCCAGGCAGCAATAGCCCCTGAAGCTGTGCCTGCCTCCATATTCTCTGCCCCGTGAGCAGTCTCGGGTCTGTGCTGGTGGGAGGGAGTGAGGGGCCACTGCTTTGTTGGTGGCCCTGTGTGAGTGGGGTTCTGCTGGCCTTTCTGCAGGAGATGCCAGGCTGCCTCCTGTAAAGAGGAGGATGTGTCACCCATACCTTCCGCTGGAATTTCTCTCCGGACAGAGGTGAGGAAGGAAAAATGCAGTGGGGGCCGGGACAAGAGGGGTATCTCAGGCAGGACAATGGAAAGCTTCCGGAAGAGCGCCCAGGGCCAGGACCACCCTGGCTGGCCGGCAGGCACCAAGTTGACCTGCGTGCTGTCGCTGGTGTGGCTCCACGGCCCTTCCTCTAGTCTTTCAAGCCCTTGTACATATTCAGGTGTTTTACCTGGGAAGGGTGGGAACAGTTCAGCAGCAGCTGACCTGGGGCTCAGCTCACCTTTATTCAGAGATGCCTCGGCTCGTTCACCCAGCTTTGCAATGAGGACGCTCCTTTTGTGGGGTGTGTGTTGATGGCTCTATGGGAGATGATTCCCCACCTCTGACCAATTTCAATATTGTTTACCGTTGGAACAAGTGCCCTGATAGTGTTTTCTACTGTATAACTGGTGGGTTCAGGTTTTTCTTCTTTTATGGTTCACGTTAGCTTTTATTCCTCTTTTATGTATTTATAGATATAAGCATGGAAATAATACTTTCCTATAAATACATCTGTGTGAAGGGAAGAACTTTTTTCTGTATTATTTTTAAATTTTATTTTTTAAAATTTTGAAATTTAATTTTATTTATTTATTTATCCAGCAGGTTATTATTAGTTATGTATTTTATGCATATACATGTATGCAGGTCAATCCCAATCTCCCAAGTCATCCCACCACCACCACCCCATGGCTTCCCACACTTGGTGTCCATACGTTTGTTCTCTACATCTGTGTCTCTATTTCTTCCCTGCAAACCAGTTCCTCTGTAAAATTTCGTAGGTTCCACATATATGCATTAATATACAATATTTGTTTTCCTCTTTCTGACTTACTTCATTCTGTATGACTGTCTCTAGATCCATCGATGTCTCTACAAATGACCCGGTTTCATTCCTTTTTATGGCTGAGTAATATTCCATTTTATACATGTAGCACATCTTTATCCATTCATCTGTGTGTGGGCATTTAGGTTGCTTCCATTACCTGGCCTTTGTAAATAGTGCTGCAATGAACATTGTGGTGAATGTGCCTTTCTGATTTATGGTTTTCTTTGGGTATATGAGCAGAATTGGGATTGCTGGATCAGATGGTAATTCTATTTCTAGTTTTTTTTAGGAAACTCCATAGTGTTCTCCATAGTGAGTGTATCAATTTACATTCCCACCAATAGTGGAAGAGGTCTCCTTTTGTAGACACCCTCCCCAGAATTTGTTGTTTGTAGATTTTCTGATGATGCCGATTCTAACAGGTGTGAGGTGATACCTCATTGTAGTTTTGATTTGCATTTCTCTAATTATTAGTGCTCTTGAGCAGCTTCTCATGTGCGTCTTGGCCATCTCTGTGTCTTCTTTGAAGAAACGCCTGTTGAGATCTTCTGCCCATTTCTGTATTGGGAGGGTCGTGGGATGGTAAGGCTGTGTGCTGACGCACGTGTCAGTGCCAGCGTAAGGGCCAGGAGTAGGGTACAGCATAGGGTAACGTGTAGGGCTGCTTGTGGGTTTCCGTTCCAGGTTAGGGTTAGGGAACGGCAAGGTTTAGGGAACAGGTGAGCATAGGGACACGTGGGAGAGGCAGGCTACGTGCTGACAAACGTGTCAGTGCCAGCGTACGGGTCAGGAGTAAAGTATGGTGTAGGGCTGGTTGTGGGTTTCCATTCCGCGCTAGGGTTAGGGTTAGGGAACGGCAAGGCTTAGGGCACAGCTGAGGGTACAGAAACGTGGGAGGGTCAGGCTATGTGCTGACGCACGGTTCAGTGCCAGTGTACAGGACAGGATTAGGGTACGGAGTAGGGTAAGGTGTAGGGCTGTTGGTGGGTTTCTGTTCCGGGTTAGGGTTAGGGAACGGCAAGGCTTAGGGCACAGGTAAGGGTACGGAAACGAGGGAGAGGCACGCTACGTGCTGACACACGGGTCAGTGCCAGCGTACGCGCCAGAATTAGGGTACGGCGTAGGGTAATGTGTAGGGCTGGTGGTGGGTTTCTGTTCCAGGGTAGGGTTAGGGTTAGGGATCGGCAAGGCTTAGGGCACAAGTGAGGGTATGGAAACATGGGAGTGGCAGGCTACGTGCTTACACAAGGGTCAGTTCCAGTGTACGGCCCAGGAGTAGGGTACGGCATAGGGTAAGGTGTAGGGCTGGTGGTGGGTTTCCGTTCCCGGCTAGGGTTAGGGTTAGGGAATGGCAAGGCTTAGGGCACAGGTGAGGGTACAGAAACGTGGGAGGGTCAGGCTACGTGCTGACGCAAGTGTCAGTGCCAGCGTACGGCCCAGGAATAGGGTATGGCGTAGTGTAAAGTGTAGGGTTAGGGTTAGGGAACGGCAAGGCTTAGGGCACAGGTGAGGGTACGGAAACGTGGGAGGGTCAGGCTACATGCTGAAGCACGGGTCAGTGCCAGGGTGTGGACCAGGAGTAGGGTACGGCGTAGGGTAAGGTGTAAGACTGGTGGTGGGTGTCCATTCCGGGGTTTGATTAGGGTTAGGGAACGTCAAGTTTTAGGGCACAGGTGAGGGTATGGAAACGTGGGAGGGTCAGGCTACCTGCTGACGCATGGGTCAGTGCCAGCGTATGGGCCAGGAGTAGGGTACGGCGTAGGGTAAGGTTTAGGGCTGGTGGTGGTTTTCCGTTCTGGGCTAGGGTTAGGGTTAGGGAACGGCAAGGCTAAGGGCACAGGTGAGGGTACGGAAACTTGGGAGAGGCAGGCTACGTGCTGACGCACGGGTCAGTGCCAGCATACAGGCCAGGAGTAGGGTACGGCATAGGGTATGGTGTAGGGCTGGTGGTGGGTTTCAGTTCAGGGCTAGGGTTAGGGTTAGTGAACGGCAAGGCTTAGGGCACAGGTGAGGGTACAGAAACGTGTTAGGTTCATGGTGCATGTTGATGCATGGAATAGTGTCATCGTACGCATTAGGATTAGGGTACGGCGTAGAGTAAGGTGTACGGATGGCGGTAGGTTTACATTCCGGTGTAGGGTTAGGGATAGCGAATTGCAAGGTATAGGGCACAGGTGATGGTACGGAAATGTGTTAGGTTCAGGGTACGTGTTGACTCACGGGTTAGTGTGAGCGTACGCATGAGGATTAGGGTACCGCATAGAGTAAGGTGTAGGGTTGGTGGTAGGTTTCCGTTCCAGTCTAGGGTTATGTTTAGGGACTGGCAAAGTTTAGGGCACAGGTGAGGGTACGAAACGTGTTGAGGTCAGGGTACGTGTTGATGCACAGGTTAGTGTCAGCATACGAATTAGGATTAGGGTATGGCGTAAGGTAAGGTGTAGGGTTGGTGGTAGTTTTCCGTTCCGGGCTAGGGTTAAGGTAAGGGAACGGCAAGGTTTATGGCAGAGGTGAGGGTACGGAAACGTGTTAGGGTCAGGGTACGTGTTGACGTATGGATTAGGATTAGGGTACGGCTTAGGGTAAGGTGTAGGGCTGATGGTAGGTTTCTGTTCCGGGCTAAGGTTAAGGATAGGCAACGGCAAGGTTTGGGGCACAGCTGAGGGTACGGAAACGTGTTAGTGTCAGGGTACATGTTGACTCACCGGTTAGTGCCAGCGTACGGATTAGGATTAGTGTACCGCGTAGATAAGGTGCACGGTTGGTGGTAGGTTTCCGTTCCAGGCTATGGTTAGGGTTAGGGAAAGTCAAGGTTTCTATTTGTAGGTTTTTTAAGGAAACTCCATACTGTTCTCCATAGTGACTGTATCAATTTACATTCCCAACAATAGTGGAAGAGGGCTCCTTTTGTCCACACCCTCCCCAGAATTTGTTGTCTGTAGATTTTCTGATGATGCCGATTCTAACAGGTGTGAGGTGATACCTCATTGTAGTTTTGATTTGCATTTCTCTAATAATTAGTGCTCTTGAGCATCTTTTTATTTGCGTCTTGGCCATCTCTGTGTCTTCTTTGAAGAAACGTGTCTTTAGATATTCTGCCCATTTTTGTGTTGGGTTGTTTGTTTTTTTAATATTAAGCTGCATGAGCTCTTTATATATATTGGAGATTAAACATTTGTCCATTGATTCGTTTGCAACTATTTTCGCCCATTCTGAGGGATGCCTTTTTCCATTCCCCGCTTTTTAACCAAAAAAGAAAGAAAGAAAAAGAAGCAGAACACTAATGTGCATAAAATATGCCGTTTGAAATGGTCGTTTTGAAATATGGACGTCCTTTGAATTTTTTGGTCGATATGTGACCCCAGGATTTGTTTTCAGGGCAGGTGTCATTTACAGGCCTGCAATGATTTTGAATATCAACTGACCATTAGCGCTGGGATTAAAGCTGCTGTTGTGTGAAACGGCCACAAGGTGGCAGCAGTTCTCCCTTACCAAATCTGGTTAATAGGGCAACAGAGCCTCAATGGAAGTCGTGTTCTAGATTGGAATTTAGAATGGAATGTGCCAGGAGAAAGCCCCTCAAGTTTGTCTCCCTACTTCTTGTTCGTATTTTTAATTTAAATTTTTATTTTTTATTACAGCAAGTTTGATTACAATGTTTGGCTTGTTGTAGGTTTGGAAGATGTGGTTCTTTTACACATATACAGATGTGTGTTCTTCCTGGGATCCTTTCTACAGGTACATTACGACAGAATGTTGAGTAGTCTTCTCTTGGTATTCCGTAGGTCTTTGGTGATTATATATGTCACCTGTGTTTGTATATGTCTGTTAACCCCGATATTGTAATGAAACCAATCCTCACACCTTTCCATTGGTGAACCATAACTTTGTTTAATGAATCTGTGATTGCCCTTCTCCGTGGAAATATCTGCCCTGGTATCCATTTTTAGGTAACACCTATAAGTGATATGATATGATATGTGTCTTTCACTTTCTGACTTACTACAAGTCACGTGATTACCTCTAGACTCATCTACGGTGCTGCAAATGGCATTGTGTCCTTATTTTCCTTGGCTTCTATTCTGCCTTAGCGAGGTCCATTTTCAACAATGTGATTCCCTGAGGGTTGTGGATTAGCTGACCTGGGCAACCTTACCCTGCCGGCCGGCCCTCCCCAGGTGTGCCTGGTTGAGGTCAATATAAACAGCGCTCCAGGCAGCAATAGCCCCTGAAGCTGTGCCTGACTCCATATTCTCTGCCCCGTCAGCAGTCTCGCGGCAGAGCTGGTGGGAGGAAATGAGCGGCCACAGCTTTGTGGGTGGCCTGGTGTGAGTGGGGTTCTGCTGTTCTTTCTGCAGGAGTTGCCAGGCTGCCACCTGTAAAGAAGAGGATGTGTCACCCATACCTTCCGCTGGAATATCTCTTCGGACCGAGGTGAGGAAGGGAAAAAGCAGTGGGGGCCGGGACAGGAGGGGTATCACAGGCAGGACAATGGAAAGCTTCCGGAAGTGCGCCCGGGGCGAGGACCACCCTGGCTGGCCTGCAGGCACCAATTTGGCCTGCGTGCTGTCGCTGGTGTGGCTAGACGGCCCTTCCTCTTGTCTTTCAAGCCCTTGTACATATTCAGGTGTTTTACCTGGGAAGGGTGGGAACAGTTCAGCAGCAGCTGGCCTGGGGCTCAGCTCACCTTTATCCAGAGATGCCTCGGCACGGTCCCCCAGCTTTGCAATGAGGACGCTCCTTGTGTGGGGTGTGGGTTGCTGGCTGTATGGGAGATGATTCCCCACCTCTGACCAATTTCAGAATTGTTTAGCGCTGGAGCAAGTGCCCGGATAGGGGTTTCCTCTGTATAACTGGTGGGCTCAGGATTTTCTTCTTTTATGTTTCAAGTTAGCATTTATTCCTCTTTTATGTATTTATAGATATAAGCATGGATATAATTCATTCCTATAAATACATCTATGAGAAGGGAAGAACTTTTTTCTGTTTTAATTTTAAATTTTATTTTTTATAATTTTGAAATTTAATTTTATTTACTTTTTTATACAGCAGGTTATTATTAGTTATGTATTTTATGCATATACATGTATACAGGTCAATCTCAATCTCCCAACTCATCCCACCACCACCACCCCATGGCTTCCCACACTTGGTGTCCATACGTTTGTTCTCTACCTCTGTGTCTCTATTTCTTCCCTGCAAACCAGTTCATCTGTACAATTTTTTAGGTTCCACATATATGCATTAATATACAATATTTGTTTTCCTCTTTCTGACTTACTTCATTCTGTATGACAGTCTCTAGATCCATCCATGGAAAGAAACAAAAAGAAGCGGAACACTAATGTGCGTAAAATATGGCTTTTGAAACGGTCGTTTTGAAATATGGACGTCCTTTGAATTTTTTGGTCGATATGTGACCCCAGGATTTGTTTTCAGGGCAGGTGTCATTTACAGGCCTGCAATGATTTTGAATATCAACTGACCATTAGCGCTGGGATTAAAGCTGCTGTTGTGTGAAACGGCCACAAGGTGGCAGCAGTTCTCCCTTACCAATTCTGGTTACTAGGGCAACAGAGCCTCAATGGAAGTCGTGTTCTAGACTGGAATTTAGAATGGAATGTGCCAGGAGAAAGCCCCTCAAGTTAGTCTCCCTACTTCTTGTTCGTGTTTTTAATTTAATTTTTATTTTTTATTACAGCAAGTTTGATTAAAATGTTTGGCTTGTTGTAGGTGTGGAAGATGTGGTTCTTTTACACATATACAGATGTCGGTTTTTCCTGGGGTCCTTTTCCCATGCACGTTATGACAGAATGTTGAGTAGTCTTTTGGTATTCCGTAGGTCTTTGGTGATTATATATGTCACCTGTGTTTGTATAAGTCTGTTAACCCCGATATTGTAATGAAACCAATGCTCAAACCTTTCCATTGGTGAACCATAAGTTTGTTTAATGAATCTCTAATTGCCCTTCTCGGTGGAAATATCTGCCCTGGTATCCATTTTTAGGTAAAACCTATAAGTGATATGATATGATATGTGTCTTTCACTTTCTGACTTACTACATGTCACGTGATTACCTCTAGACTCATCTACGGTGCTGCAAATGGCATTGTGTACTTATTTTCCTTGGCTTCTATTCTGCCTTAGCGAGGTCCATTTTCAACAGTGTGATTCCCTGAGGGTTGTGGATTAGCTGACCTGGGCAGCCTTACCCTGGCGGCCGGCCCTCCCCAGGTGTGCCTGGTTGAGGTCAATATAAACAGCGCTCCAGGCAGCAATAGCCCCTGAAGCTGTTCCTGCCTCCATATTCTCTGCCCCGTGAGCAGTCTCGGGGCTGTGCTGGTGGGAGGGAATGAGGTGCCACAGATTTGTTGGTGGCCCGGTGTGAGTGGGGTTCTGCTGGCCTTTCTGCAGGAGATGCCAGGCTGCCTCCTGTAAAGAGGAGGATGTGTCACCCATACCTTCCGCTGGAATTTCTCTCCGGACAGAGGTGAGGAAGGAAAAATGCAGTGGGGGCCGGGACAAGAGGGGTATCTCAGGCAGGACAATGGAAAGCTTCCGGAAGAGCGCCCGGGGCCAGGACCACCCTGGCTGGCCTGCAGGCACCAAGTTGACCTGCGTGCTGTCGCTGGTGTGGCTCCACGGCCCTTCCTCTAGTCTTTCAAGCCCTTGTACATATTCAGGTGTTTTACCTGGGAAGGGTGGGAACAGTTCAGCAGCAGCTGACCTGGGGCTCAGCTCACCTTTATTCAGAGATGCCTCGGCTCGGTCACCCAGCTTTGCAATGAGGACGCTCCTTGTGTGGGGTGTGTGTTGATGGCTCTATGGGAGATGATTCCCCACCTCTGACCAATTTCAATATTGTTTACCGTTGGAACAAGTGCCCTGATAGTGTTTTCCTCTGTATAACTGGTGGGTTCAGGTTTTTCTTCTTTTATGGTTCACGTTAGCTTTTATTCCTCTTTTATGTATTTATAGATATAAGCATGGAAATAATACTTTCCTATAAATACATCTGTGTGAAGGGAAGACCTTTTTTCTGTATTATTTTTAAATTTTATTTTTTAAAATTTTGAAATTTAATTTTATTTATTTTTTTATCCAGCAGGTTATTATTAGTTATGTACTTTATGCATATACATGTATGCAGGTCAATCCCAATCTCCCAAGTCATCCCACCACCACCACCCCATGGCTTCCCACACTTGGTGTCCATACGTTTGTTCTCTACATCTGTGTCTCTATTTCTTCCCTGCAAACCAGTTCCTCTGTAAAATTTCGTAGGTTCCACATATATGCATTAATATACAATATTTGTTTTCCTCTTTCTGACTTACTTCTTTCTGTATGACTGTCTCTAGATCCATCGATGTCTCTACAAATGACCCGGTTTCATTCCTTTTTATGGCTGAGTAATATTCCATTTTATACATGTAGCACATCTTTATCCATTCATCTGTGTGTGGGCATTTAGGTTGCTTCCATTACCTGGCCTTTGTAAATAGTGCTGCAATGAACATTGTGGTGAATGTGCCTTTCTGATTTATGGTTTTCTTTGGGTATATGAGCAGAATTGGGATTGCTGGATCAGATGGTAATTCTATTTCTAGTTTTTTTTAGGAAACTCCATAGTGTTCTCCATAGTGAGTGTATCAATTTACATTCCCACCAATAGTGGAAGAGGTCTCCTTTTGTCCACACCCTCCCCAGAATTTGTTGTTTGTAGATTTTCTGATGATGCCGATTCTAACAGGTGTGAGGTGATACCTCATTGTAGTTTTGATTTGCATTTCTCTAATAATTAGTGCTGTTGAACCGCTTTTCATGTGCGTCTTGGCCATCTCTGTGTCTTCTTTGAAGAAACGTCTCTTTAGATCTGCCCATTTTTGTATTGGGTTGTTTGTTTTTTTAATATTAAGCAGCATGAGCTGTTTATATATATTGGAGATTAAACCTTTGTCCATTGATTCGTTTGCAACTATTTTCGCCCCTTTTGAGGGATGTCTTTTTCCTTTCCCGTTTTTTTAACCAAAAAAGAAAAAAAGAAAAAGAAGTAGAAAACTAATGTGCGTAAAATATGCCTTTTGAAACGGTCGTTTTGAAATATGGACGTCCTTTGAATTTTTTTGTCGATATGTGACCCCAGAATTTGTTTTCAGGGCAGGTGTCATTTACAGGCCTGCAATGATTTTGAATATCAACTGACCATTAGCGCTGGGATTAAAGCTGCTGTTGTGTGAAACGGCCACAAGGTAGCAGCAGTTCTCCCTTACCAATTCTGCTAACTGGGGCAACAGAGCCTCAATGGAAGTCCTGTTCTAGATTGGAATTTAGAATGGAATGTGCCAGGAGTAAACCCCTCAAGTTTGTCTCCCTACTTCTTGTTCGTGTTTTTAATTTAATTTTTATTTTTTATTACAGCAAGTTTGATTACAATGTTTGGCTTGTTGTAGGTGTGGAAGATGTGGTTCTTTTACACATATACAGATGTCGGTTTTTCCTGGGATCCTTTTCCCATGTACCTTATGACAGAATGTTGAGTAGTCTTTTGGTATTCCGTAGGTCTTTGGTGATTATATATGTCACCTGTGTTTGTATAAGTCTGTTAACCCTGATATCGTAATGAAACCAATCCTCACAGCTTTCCATTGGTGAACCATAAATTTGTTTAATGAATCTCTGATTGCCCTTCTCGGTGGAAATATCTGCCCTGGTATCCATTTTTAGGTAACACCTATAAGTGATATGATATGATATGTGTCTTTCACTTTCTGACTTACTACATGTCACGTGATTACCTCTAGACTCATCTACGGTGCTGCAAAAGGCTTTGTGTCCTTTTTTTCCTTGCCTTCTATTCTGACTTAGCGAGGTCCCTTTTCAACAATGTGCTTCCCTGCGGGTTGTGGATTAGCTGACGTGGGCAGCCTTATCCTGCCGGCCGGCCCTCCCCAGGTGTGCCTGGTTGAGGTCAATATAAACAGCGCTCCATGCAGCAATAACCCCTGAAGCTGTGCCTGCCTCCATATTCTCTGCCCCGTGAGCAGTCTCGGGTCTGTGCTGGTGGGAGGGATTGAGGGGCCACAGCTTTGTTGGTGGCCCGGTGTGAGTGGGGTACTGCTGGCCTTTCTGAAGGAGTTGCCAGGCTGCCTCCTGTAAGGAGGAGGATGTGTCACCCATACCTTCCGCTGGAAATTCTCTCCGGACAGAGGTGAGGAAGGAAAAAAGCAGTGGGGGCCGGGACAAGTGGGGTATCTCAGGCAGGACAATGGAAAGCTTCTGGAAGAGCGCCCGGGGCCAGGACCACCCTGGCTGGCCTGCAGGCACCAAGTTGGCCTGCGTGCTGTCGCTGGTGTGGCTCCACGGCCCTTCCTCTAGTCTTTCAAGCCCTTGTACATATTCAGGTGATTTACCTGGGAAGGGTGGGAACAGTTCAGCAACAGCTGGCCTGAGGCTCAGCTCACCTTTGTTCAGAGATGCCTTGGCTCGGTCCCCTCGCTTTGCAATGAGGAAGCTCCTTGTGTGGGGTGTGGGTTGCTGGCTGTATGGGAGATGATTCCCCACCTCTGAACAATTTCAATATTGTTTACCGTTGGAGCAAGTGCCCTGATAGTGTTTTTCTCTGTATAACTGGTCGGTTCAGGTTTTTCTTCGTTTATGGTTCAAGTTAGCTTTTATTCCTCTTTTATGTATTTATAGGTATAAGCATGGAAATAATTCATTCCTATAAATACATCTGTGTGAAGGGAAGAACTTTTTTCTGTTTTATTTTTAAATTTTATTTTTTATAATTTTGAAATTTAATTTTATTTACTTTTTTATACAGCGGGTTATTATTAGTTATTTGTTTTATGCATATATATGTATACAGGTCAATCTCAATCTCACAACTCATCCCACCACCACCACCCCATGGCTTCCCACACTTGGTGTCCATACGTTTGTTCTCTACCTCTGTGTCTCTATTTCTTCCCTGCAAACCAGTTCATCTGTACAATTTTTTAGGTTCCACATATATGCATTTATATACAATATTTGTTTTCCCCTTTCTGACTTACTGCATTCTGTATGACAGTCTCTAGATCCATCGATGTCTCTACAAATGACCCAGATTCATTCCTTTTTATGGCCGAGTAATATTCCATTTTATATATGTACCCAGTCTTTATCCATTCATGTGTCTTTGGGCGTTTAGGTTGCTTCCATTACCTGGCTATTGTAAATAGTGCTGCAATGAACATTGTGGTGAATGTGCCTTTTTGATTTATGGTTTTCTTTGGGTATATGCCCAGAAGTGGAATTGCTGGATCAGATGGTAATTCTATTTCTAGATTTTTTAAGGAAACTCCATAGTGTTCTCCATAGTGACTCTATTAATTTACATTCCCACCAATAGTGGAAGAGGGCTCCTTTTGTCCACACCCTCCCCAGAATTTGTTGTTTGTAGATTTTCTGATGATGCCGATTCTAACAGGTGTGAGGTGATACCTCATTGTAGTTTTGATTTGCATTTCTCTAATAATTAGTGCTCTTGAGCAGCTTCTCATGTGCATCTTGGCCATCTCTGTGTCTTCTTGAAGAAACGTCTCTTGAGATCTTCTGCCCATTTCTGTATTGGGAGGGTCGAGGGATGGTCAGGCTGTGTGCTGACGCACGTGTCAGTGCCAGCGTAAGGGCCAGGAGTAGGGTACAGCATAGGGTAACGTGTAGGGCTGGTTGTGGGTTTCCGTTCCAGGTTAGGGTTAGGGAACGGCAAGGTTTAGGGAACAGGTGAGCATAGGGACACGTGGGAGAGGCAGGCTACGTGCTGACAAACGTGTCAGTGCCAGCGTACGGGTCAGGAGTAAAGTATGGTGTAGGGCTGGTTGTGGGTTTCCATTCCACGCTAGGGTTAGGGTTAGGGAACGGCAAGGCTTAGGGCACAGCTGAGGGTACAGAAACGTGGGAGGGTCAGGCTATGTGCTGACGCATGGTTCAGTGCCAGTGTACGGGCCAGGATTAGGGTACGGAGTAGGGTAAGGTGTAGGGCTGTTGGTGGGTTTCTGTTCCGGGTTAGGGTTAGGGAACAGCAAGGCTTAGGGCACAGGTAAGGGTACGGAAACGAGGGAGAGGCACGCTACGTGCTGACACACGGGTCAGTGCCAGCGTACGCGCCAGAATTAGGGTACGGCGTAGGGTAAGGTGTAGGGCTGGTGGTGGGTTTCTGTTCCAGGGTAGGGTTAGGGTTAGGGATCGGCAAGGCTCAGGGCACAGGTGAGGGTATGGAAACATGGGAGTGGCAGGCTACGTGCTTACACAAGGGTCAGTTCCAGTGTACGGCCCAGGAGTAGGGTACGGCATAGGGTAAGGTGTAGGGCTGGTGGTGGGTTTCCGTTCCCGCCTAGGGTTAGGGTTAGGGAATGGCAAGGCTTGGGGCACAGGTGAGGGTACAGAAACGTGGGAGGGTCAGGCTACGTGCTGACGCAAGTGTCAGTGCCAGCGTACGGCCCAGGAATAGGGTATGGCGTAGGGTAAAGTGTAGGGTTAGGGTTAGGGAACGGCAAGGCTTAGGGCACAGGTGAGGGTACGGAAACGTGGGAGGGTCAGGCTACATGCTGAAGCACGGGTCAGTGCCAGGGTGTGGACCAGGAGTAGGGTACGGCGTAGGGTAAGTTGTAAGACTGGTGGTGGGTGTCCATTCCGGGGTTTGATTAGGGTTAGGGAACGTCAAGTTTTAGGGCACAGGTGAGGGTACGGAAACGTGGGAGGGTCAGGCTACCTGCTGACGCATGGGATAGTGCCAGCGTATGGGCCAGGAGTAGGGTACGGCGTAGGGTAAGGTGTAGGGCTGGTGGTGGGTTTCCGTTCTGGGCTAGGGTTAGGGTTAGGGAACGGCAAGGCTAAGGGCACAGGTGAGGGTACGGAAACTTGGGAGAGGCAGGCTACGTGCTGACGCACGGGTCAGTGCCAGCATACAGGCCAGGAGTAGGGTACGGCATAGGGTATGGTGTAGGGCTGGTGGTGGGTTTCAGTTCAAGGCTAGGGTTAGGGTTAGTGAACGGCAAGGCTTAGGGCACAGGTGAGGGTACAGAAACGTGTTAGGTTCATGGTGCATGTTGATGCATGGAATAGTGTCATCGTACGCATTAGGATTAGGGTACGGTGTAGAGTAAGGTGTACGGATGGCGGTAGGTTTACATTCCGGTGTAGGGTTAGGGATAGCGAATTGCAAGGAATAGGGCACAGGTGATGGTACGGAAATGTGTTAGGTTCAGGGTACGTGTTGACTCACGGGTTAGTGTGAGCGTACGCATGAGGATTAGGGTACCGCATAGAGTAAGGTGTAGGGTTGGTGGTAGGTTTCCGTTGCAGTCTAGGGTTATGTTTAGGGACTGGCAAAGTTTAGGGCACAGGTGAGGGTACGAAACGTGTTAGGGTCAGGGTACGTGTTGATGCACAGGTTAGTGTCAGCATACGAATTAGGATTAGGGTATGGCGTAAGGTAAGGTGTAGGGTTGGTGGTAGTTTTCCGTTCCGGGCTAGGGTTAAGGTAAGGGAACGGCAAGGTTTATGGCAGAGGTGAGGGTACGGAAACGTGTTAGGGTCAGGGTACGTGTTGACGTATGGATTAGGATTAGGGTACGGCTTAGGGTAAGGTGTAGGGCTGATGGTAGGTTTCTGTTCCGGGCTAAGGTTAAGGATAGGCAACGGCAAGTTTTGGGGCACAGCTGAGGGTACGGAAACGTGTTAGTGTCAGGGTACATGTTGACTCACCGGTTAGTGCCAGCGTACGGATTAGGATTAGTGTACCGCGTAGATAAGGTGCACGGTTGGTGGTAGGTTTCCGTTCCAGGCTATGGTTAGGGTTAGGGAAAGTCAAGGTTTCTATTTGTAGGTTTTTTAAGGAAACTCCATACTGTTCTCCATAGTGACTGTATCAATTTACATTCCCAACAATAGTGGAAGAGGGCTCCTTTTGTCCACACCCTCCCCAGAATTTGTTGTCTGTAGATTTTCTGATGATGCCGATTCTAACAGGTGTGAGGTGATACCTCATTGTAGTTTTGATTTGCATTTCTCTAATAATTAGTGCTCTTGAGCAGCTTTTCATGTGTGTCTTGGCCATCTCTGTGTCTTCTTTGAAGAAACGTCTCTTTAGATATTCTGCCCATTTTTGTGTTGGGTTGTTTGTTTTTTTAATATTAAGCTGCATGAGCTGTTTATATATATTGGAGATTAAACCTTAGTCCATTGATTCGTTTGCAACTATTTTCGCCCATTCTGAGTGATGCCTTTTTCCATTCCCCGCTTTTTAACCAAAAAAGAAAGAAAGAAAAAGAAGCAGAACACTAATGTGCATAAAATATGCCGTTTGAAACGGTCGTTTTGAAATATGGACGTCCTTTGAATTTTTTGGTCGATATGTGACCCCAGGATTTGTTTTCAGGGCAGGTGTCATTTACAGGCCTGCAATGATTTTGAATATCAACTGACCATTAGCGCTGGGATTAAAGCTGCTGTTGTGTGAAACGGCCACAAGGTGGCAGCAGTTCTCCCTTACCAAATCTGGTTAATAGGGCAACAGAGCCTCAATGGAAGTCGTGTTCTAGATTGGAATTTAGAATGGAATGTGCCAGGAGAAAGCCCCTCAAGTTTGTCTCCCTACTTCTTGTTCGTATTTTTAATTTAAATTTTTATTTTTTATTACAGCAAGTTTGATTACAATGTTTGGCTTGTTGTAGGTGTGGAAGATGTGGTTCTTTTACACATATACAGATGTGTGTTCTTCCTGGGATCCTTTTTCCAGGTACATTATGACAGAATGTTGAGTAGTCTTCTCTTGGTATTCCGTAGGTCTTTGGTGATTATATATGTCACCTGTGTTTGTATATGTCTGTTAACCCCGATATCGTAATGAAACCAATCCTCACACCTTTCCATTGGTGAACCATAACTTTGTTTAATGAATCTGTGATTGCACTTCTCCGTGGAAATATCTGCCCTGGTATCCATTTTTAGGTAAAACCTATAAGTGATATGATATGATATGTGTCTTTCACTTTCTGACTTACTACATGTCACGTGATTACCTCTAGACTCATCTACGGTGCTGCAAATGGCATTGTGTCCTTATTTTCCTTGGCTTCTATTCTGCCTTAGCGAGGTCCATTTTCAACAATGTGATTCCCTGAGGGTTGTGGATTAGCTGACCTGGGCAGCCTTACCCTGCCGGCCGGCCCTCCCCAGGTGTGCCTGGTTGAGGTCAATATAAACAGCGCTCCAGGCAGCAATATCCCCTGAAGCTGTGCCTGCCTCCATATTCTCTGCCCCGTAAGCAGTCTCGGGGCTGTGCTGGTGGGAGGGAGTGAGGGGCCACAGCTTTGTTGGTGGCCCGGTGTGAGTGGGGTTCTGCTGGCCTTTCTGTATGAGATGCCAGGCTGCCTCCTGTAAGGAGGAGGATGTGTCACCCATACCTTCCGCTGGAATTTCTCTCCGGACAGAGGTGAGGAAGGAAAAATGCAGTGGGGGCCGGGACAAGAGGGGTATCTCAGGCAGGACAATGGAAAGCTTCCGGAAGAGCGCCCGGGGCCAGGACCACCCTGGCTGGCCTGCAGGCACCAAGTTGACCTGCGTGCTGTCGCTGGTGTGGCTCCACGGCCCTTCCTCTAGTCTTTCAAGCCCTTGTTCATATTCAGGTGTTTTACCTGGTAAGGGTGGGAACAGTTCAGCAGCAGCTGACCTGGGGCTCAGCTCACCTTTATTCAGAGATGCCTCGGCTCGGTCACCCAGCTTTGCAATGAGGACGCTCCTTGTGTGGGGTGTGTCTTGATGGCTCTATGGGAGATGATTCCCCACCTCTGACCAATTTCAATATTGTTTACCGTTGGAACAAGTGCCCTGATAGGGTTTTCCTCTGTATAACTGGTGGGTTCAGGTTTTTCTTCTTTTATGGTTCACGTTAGCTTTTATTCCTCTTTTATGTATTTATAGATATAAGCATGGAAATAATACTTTCCTATAAATACATCTGTGTGAAGGGAAGAACTTTTTTCTGTATTATTTTTAAATTTTATTTTTTAAAATTTTGAAATTTAATTTTATTTATTTTTTTATCCAGCAGGTTATTATTAGTTATGTATTTTATGCATATACATGTATGCAGGTCAATCCCAATCTCCCAAGTCATCCCACCACCACCACCCCATGGCTTCCCACACTTGGTGTCCATACGTTTGTTCTCTACATCTGTGTCTCTATTTCTTCCCTGCAAACCAGTTCCTCTGTAAAATTTCGTAGGTTCCACATATATGCATTAATATACAATATTTGTTTTCCTCTTTCTGACTTACTTCTTTCTGTATGACTGTCTCTAGATCCATCGATGTCTCTACAAATGACCCGGTTTCATTCCTTTTTATGGCTGAGTAATATTCCATTTTATACATGTAGCACATCTTTATCCATTCATCTGTGTGTGGGCATTTAGGTTGCTTCCATTACCTGGCCTTTGTAAATAGTGCTGCAATGAACATTGTGGTGAATGTGCCTTTCTGATTTATGGTTTTCTTTGGGTATATGAGCAGAATTGGGATTGCTGGATCAGATGGTAATTCTATTTCTAGTTTTTTTTAGGAAACTCCATAGTGTTCTCCATAGTGAGTGTATCAATTTACATTCCCACCAATAGTGGAAGAGGTCTCCTTTTGTCCACACCCTCCCCAGAATTTGTTGTTTGTAGATTTTCTGATGATGCCGATTCTAACAGGTGTGAGGTGATACCTCATTGTAGTTTTGATTTGCATTTCTCTAATAATTAGTGCTGTTGAACAGCTTTTCATGTGCGTCTTGGCCATCTCTGTGTCTTCTTTGAAGAAACGTCTCTTTAGATCTGCCCATTTTTGTATTGGGTTGTTTGTTTTTTTAATATTAAGCAGCATGAGCTGTTTATATATATTGGAGATTAAACCTTTGTCCATTGATTCGTTTGCAACTATTTTCGCCCCTTTTGAGGGATGTCTTTTTCCTTTCCCGTTTTTTTAACCAAAAAAGAAAAAAAGAAAAAGAAGTAGAAAACTAATGTGCGTAAAATATGCCTTTTGAAACGGTCGTTTTGAAATATGGACGTCCTTTGAATTTTTTGGTCGATATGTGACCCCAGAATTTGTTTTCAGGGCAGGTGTCATTTACAGGCCTGCAATGATTTTGAATATCAACTGACCATTAGCGCTGGGATTAAAGCTGCTGTTGTGTGAAACGGCCACAAGGTGGCAGCAGTTCTCCCTTACCAATTCTGCTAACTAGGGCAACAGAGCCTCAATGGAAGTCGTGTTCTAGATTGGAATTTAGAATGGAATGTGCCAGGAGTAAACCCCTCAAGTTTGTCTCCCTACTTCTTGTTCGTGTTTTTAATTTAATTTTTATTTTTTATTACAGCAAGTTTGATTACAATGTTTGGCTTGTTGTAGGTGTGGAAGATGTGGTTCTTTTACACATATACAGATGTCGGTTTTTCCTGGGATCCTTTTCCCATGTACCTTATGACAGAATGTTGAGTAGTCTTTTGGTATTCCGTAGGTCTTTGGTGATTATATATGTCACCTGTGTTTGTATAAGTCTGTTAACCCCGATATCGTAATGAAACCAATCCTCACAACTTTCCATTGGTGAACCATAAGTTTGTTTAATGAATCTCTGATTGCCCTTCTCGGTGGAAATATCTGCCCTGGTATCCATTTTTAGGTAACACCTATAAGTGATATGATATGATATGTGTCTTTCACTTTCTGACTTACTACATGTTACGTGATTACCTCTAGACTCATCTATGGTGCTGCAAAAGGCATTGTGTCCTTTTTTTCCTTGCCTTCTATTCTGACTTAGCGAAGTCCCTTTTCAACAATGTGCTTCCCTGCGGGTTGTGGATTAGCTGACGTGGGCAGCCTTATCCTGCCGGCCGGCCCTCCCCAGGTGTGCCTGGTTGAGGTCAATATAAACAGCGCTCCATGCAGCAATAGCCCCTGAAGCTGTGCCTGCCTCCATATTCTCTGCCCCGTGAGCAGTCTCGGGGCTGTGCTGGTGGGAGGGAGTGAGGGGCCACAGCTTTGTTGGTGGCCCGGTGTGAGTGGGGTTCTGCTGGCCTTTCTGAAGGAGTTGCCAGGCTGCCTCCTGTAAGGAGGAGGATGTGTCACCCATACCTTCCGCTGGAATTTCTCTCCGGACAGAGGTGAGGAAGGAAAAAAGCAGTGGGGGCCGGGACATGTGGGGTATCTCAGGCAGGACAATGGAAAGCTTCCGGAAGAGCGCCCGGGGCCAGGACCACCCTGGCTGGCCTGCAGGCACCAAGTTGGCCTGCGTGCTGTCGCTGGTGTGGCTCCACGGCCCTTCCTCTAGTCTTTCAAGCCCTTGTACATATTCAGGTGATTTACCTGGGAAGGGTGGGAACAGTTCAGCAACAGCTGGCCTGGGGCTCAGCTCACCTTTGTTCAGAGATGCCTCGGCTCGGTCCCCTCGCTTTGCAATGAGGAAGCTCCTTGTGTGGGGTGTGGGTTGCTGGCTGTATGGGAGATGATTCCCCGCCTCTGAACAATTTCAATATTGTTTACCGTTGGAGCAAGTGCCCTGATAGTGTTTTTCTCTGTATAACTGGTCGGTTCAGGTTTTTCTTCGTTTATGGTTCAAGTTAGCTTTTATTCCTCTTTTATGTATTTATAGGTATAAGCATGGAAATAATTCATTCCTATAAATACATCTGTGTGAAGGGAAGAACTTTTTTCTGTTTTATTTTTAAATTTTATTTTTTATAATTTTGAAATTTAATTTTATTTACTTTTTTATACAGCGGGTTATTATTAGTTATTTGTTTTATGCATATACATGTATACAGGTCAATCTCAATCTCACAACTCATACCACCACCACCCCCCCATGGCTTCCCACACTTGGTGTCCATACGTTTGTTCTCTACCTCTGTGTCTCTCTTTCTTCCCTGCAAACCAGTTCATCTGTACAATTTTTTAGGTTCCACATATATGCATTAATATACAATATTTGTTTTCCCCTTTCTGACTTACTGCATTCTGTATGACAGTCTCTAGATCCATCGATGTCTCTACAAATGACCCAGATTCATTCCTTTTTATGGCCGAGTAATATTCCATTTTATATATGTACCCCATCTTTATCCATTCATGTGTCTTTGGGCGTTTAGGTTGCTTCCATTACCTGGCTATTGTAAATAGTGCTGCAATGAACATTGTGGTGAATGTGCCTTTTTGATTTATGGTTTTCTTTGGGTATATGCCCAGAAGTGGAATTGCTGGATCAGATGGTAATTCTATTTCTAGATTTTTTAAGGAAACTCCATAGTGTTCTCCATAGTGACTCTATTAATTTACATTCCCACCAATAGTGGAAGAGGGCTCCTTTTGTCCACACCCTCCCCAGAATTTGTTGTTTGTAGATTTTCTGATGATGCCGATTCTAACAGGTGTGAGGTGATACCTCATTGTAGTTTTGATTTGCATTTCTCTAATAATTAGTGCTCTTGAGCAGCTTCTCATGTGCGTCTTGGCCATCTCTGTGTCTTCTTTTAAGAAACGTCTCTTGAGATCTTCTGCCCATTTCTGTATTGGGAGGGTCGTGGGATGGTCAGGCTGTGTGCTGACGCACGTGTCAGTGCCAGCGTAAGGGCCAGGAGTAGGGTACAGCATAGGGTATCGTGTAGGGCTGGTTGTGGGTTTCCGTTCCAGGTTAGGGTTAGGGAACGGCAAGGTTTAGGGAACAGGTGAGCATAGGGACACGTGGGAGAGGCAGGCTACGTGCTGACAAACGTGTCAGTGCCAGCGTACGGGTCAGGAGTAAAGTATGGTGTAGGGCTGGTTGTGGGTTTCCATTCCGCGCTAGGGTTAGGGTTAGGGAACGGCAAGGCTTAGGGCACAGCTGAGGGTACAGAAACGTGGGAGGGTCAGGCTATGTGATGACGCACGGTTCAGTGCCAGTGTACGGGCCAGGATTAGGGTACGGAGTAGGGTAAGGTGTAGGGCTGTTGGTGGGTTTCTGTTCCGGGTTAGGGTTAGGGAACGGCAAGGCTTAGGGCACAGGTAAGGGTACGGAAACGAGGGAGAGGCACGCTACGTGCTGACACACGGGTCAGTGCCCGCGTACGCGCCAGAATTAGGGTACGGCGTAGGGTAAGGTGTAGGGCTGGTGGTGGGTTTCTGTTCCAGGGTAGGGTTAGGGTTAGGGATCGGCAAGGCTTAGGGCACAGGTGAGGGTATGGAAACATGGGAGTGGCAGGCTACGTGCTTACACAAGGGTCAGTTCCAGTGTACGGCCCAGGAGTAGGGTACGGCGTAGGGTAAGGTGTAGGGCTGGTGGTGGGTTTCCGTTCCCGGCTAGGGTTAGGGTTAGGGAATGGCAAGGCTTAGGGCACAGGTGAGGGTACAGAAACGTGGGAGGGTCAGGCTACGTGCTGACGCAAGTGTCAGTGCCAGCGTACGGCCCAGGAATAGGGTATGGCGTAGGGTAAAGTGTAGGGTTAGGGTTAGGGAACGGCAAGGCTTAGGGCACAGGTGAGGGTACGGAAACGTGGGAGGGTCAGGCTACATGCTGAAGCACGGGTCAGTGCCAGGGTGTGGACTAGGAGTAGGGTACGGCGTAGGGTAAGGTGTAAGACTGGTGGTGGGTGTCCATTCCGGGGTTTGATTAGGGTTAGGGAACGTCAAGTTTTAGGGCACAGGTGAGGGTACAGAAACGTGGGAGGGTCAGGCTACCTGCTGACGCATGGGTCAGTGCCAGCGTATGGGCCAGGAGTAGGGTACGGCGTAGGGTAAGGTGTAGGGCTGGTGGTGGTTTTCCGTTCTGGGCTAGGGTTAGGGTTAGGGAACGGCAAGGCTAAGGGCACAGGTGAGGGTACGGAAACTTGGGAGAGGCAGGCTACGTGCTGACGCACGGGTCAGTGCCAGCATACAGGCCAGGAGTAGGGTACGGCATAGGGTATGGTGTAGGGCTGGTAGTGGGTTTCAGTTCAGGGCTAGGGTTAGGGTTAGTGAACGGCAAGGCTTAGGGCACAGGTGAGGGTACAGAAACGTGTTAGGTTCATGGTGCATGTTGATGCATGGAATAGTGTCATCGTACGCATTAGGATTAGGGTACGGTGTAGAGTAAGGTGTACGGATGGCGGTAGGTTTACATTCCGGTGTAGGGTTAGGGATAGCGAATTGCAAGGAATAGGGCACAGGTGATGGTACGGAAATGTGTTAGGTTCAGGGTACGTGTTGACTCACGGGTTAGTGTGAGCGTACGCATGAGGATTAGGGTACCGCATAGAGTAAGGTGTAGGGTTGGTGGTAGGTTTCCGTTCCAGTCTAGGGTTATGTTTAGGGACTGGCAAAGTTTAGGGCACAGGTGAGGGTACGAAACGTGTTAGGGTCAGGGTACGTGTTGATGCACAGGTTAGTGTCAGCATACGAATTAGGATTAGGGTATGGCGTAAGGTAAGGTGTAGGGTTGGTGGTAGTTTTCCATTCCGGGCTAGGGTTAAGGTAAGGGAACGGCAAGGTTTATGGCAGAGGTGAGGGTACGGAAACGTGTTAGGGTCAGGGTACGTGTTGACGTATGGATTAGGATTAGGGTACCCCTTAGTGTAAGGTGTAGGGCTGATGGTAGGTTTCTGTTCCGGGCTAAGGTTAAGGATAGGCAACGGCAAGGTTTGGGGCACAGCTGAGGGTACGGAAACGTGTTAGTGTCAGGGTACATGTTGACTCACCGGTTAGTGCCAGCGTACGGATTAGGATTAGTGTACTGCGTAGATAAGGTGCCCGGTTGGTGGTAGGTTTCCGTTCCAGGCTATGGTTAGGGTTAGGGAAAGTCAAGGTTTCTATTTGTAGGTTTTTTAAGGAAACTCCATACTGTTCTCCATAGTGACTGTATCAATTTACATTCCCAACAATAGTGGAAGAGGGCTCCTTTTGTCCACACCCTCCCCAGAATTTGTTGTCTGTAGATTTTCTGATGATGCCGATTCTAACAGGTGTGAGGTGATACCTCATTGTAGTTTTGATTTGCATTTCTCTAATAATTAGTGCTCTTGAGCAGCTTTTCATTTGCATCTTGGCCATTTCTGTGTCTTCTTTGAAGAAACGTCTCTTTAGATATTCTGCCCATTTTTGTGTTGGGTTGTTTGTTTTTTTAATATTAAGCTGCATGAGCTGTTTATATATATTGGAGATTAAACCTATGTCCATTGATTCGTTTGCAACTATTTTCGCCCCTTCTGAGGGATGCCTTTTTCCATTCCCGTGTTTTTAACCAAAAAAGAAAGAAAGAAAAAGAAGCAGAACACTAATGTGCATAAAAGATGCCGTTTGAAACGGTCGTTTTGAAATATGGACGTCCTTTGAATTTTTTGGTCGATATGTGACCCCAGGATTTGTTTTCAGGGCAGGTGTCATTTACAGGCCTGCAATGATTTTGAATATCAACTGACCATTAGCGCTGGGATTAAAGCTGCTGTTGTGTGAAACGGCCACAAGGTGGCAGCAGTTCCCCCTTACCAAATCTGGTTAATAGGGCAACAGAGCCTCAATGGAAGTCGTGTTCTAGATTGGAATTTAGAATGGAATGTGCCAGGAGAAAGCCCCTCAAGTTTGTCTCCCTACTTCTTGTTCGTATTTTTAATTTAAATTTTTATTTTTTATTACAGCAAGTTTGATTACAATGTTTGGCTTGTTGTAGGTGTGGAAGATGTGGTTCTTTTACACATATACAGATGTGTGTTCTTCCTGGGATACTTTTTCCAGGTACATTATGACAGAATGTTGAGTAGTCTTCTCTTGGTATTCCGTAGGTCTTTGGTGATTATATATGTCACCTGTGTTTGTATATGTCTGTTAACCCCGATATCGTAATGAAACCAATCCTCACACCTTTCGATTGGTGAACCATAAGTTTGTTTAATGAATCTATGATTGCACTTCTCAGTGGAAATGACTGCCCTGGTTTCTATTTTAGGTAACACCTATAAGTGATATGAAATGATATGTGTCTTTCACTTTCTGACTTACTACAAGTCACGTGATTACCTCTAGACTCATCTACAGTGCTGCAAATGGCATTGTGTCCTTATTTTCCTTGGCTTCTATTCTGCCTTAGCGAGGTTTATTTTCAACAATGTGATTCCCTGAGGGTTGCGGATTAGCTGACCTGGGCAGCCTTACCCTGCCGGCGGCACTCACCAGGTCTGCCTGGTTGAGGTCAATATAAATAGCGCTCCAGGCAGCAATAGCCCCTGAAGCTGTTCCTGACTCCATATTCTCTGCCCCGTCAGCAGTCTCGGGGCTGTGCTGGTTGTAGGGAGTGAGGTGCCACAGCTTTGTTGGTGGCCCTGTGTGAGTGGGTTTCTGCTGGCCTTTCTGCAGGAGTTGCCACGCTGCCACCTGTAAAGAAGAGGATGTGTCACCCATAACTTCCACTGGAATATCTCTCCGGACAGAGGTGAGGAAGGAAAAAAACAGTGGGGGCCGGGACAAATGGGGTATCTCAGGCAGGACAATGGAAAACTTCCGGAAGAGCGCCCGGGGCCAGGATCACCCTGGCTGGCCTGCTGTCACCAAGTTGGCATGCGTGCTGTCGCTGGTGTGGCTCCACGGCCCTTCCTCTAGGCTTTAAAGCCTTTGTACATATTCAGGTGTTTGACCTGAGAAGGGTGGGAACAGTTCAGCAGCAGCTGGCCTGGGGCTCAGCTCACCTTTATTCAGAGATGCCCTGGCACGGTCCCCCAGCTTTGCAATGAGGATGCTCCTGGCATGGGGTGTGGGTAGCTGGCTGTATGGGAGATGATTCCCCACCTCTGACCAATTTCAGCAGTGTTTACCACTGGAGCAAGTGCCCTGATAGGGTTTTCCTCTGTATAACTGGTCGGTTCATGTTTTTTTTTCGTTTATGGTTCAAGTTAGATTTTATTCCTCTTTTATGTATTTATAGATATAAGCATGGAAATAATTCATTCCTATAAATACATCTGTGTGAAGGGAAGAACATTTTTCAGTTTTATTTTTAAATTTTATATTTTAAAATTCTGAAATTTAATTTTATTTACTTTTTTATACAGCGGGTTATTATTAGTTATGTATTTTATGCATATACATGTATACAGGTCAATCTCAAACTCCCAACTCATCCCACCACCACCACCCCATGTCTTCCCACACTTGGTGTCCATACGTTTGTTCTCTACCTCTGTGTCTCTATTTCTTCCCTGCAAACCAGTTCATCTCTACCAGTTTTTAGGTTCCACATATATGCATTAATATACAATATTTGTTTTCCTCTTTCTGACTTACTTCATTCTGTATGACAGTCTCTAGATCCATCGATGTCTCTACAAATGACCCAGTTTCATTCCTTTTTATGGCCGAGTAATATTCCATTTTATATATGTACCCCATCTTTATCCATTCATCTGTCTGTGGGCATTTAGGTTGCTTCCATTACCTGGCTATTGTAAATAGTGCTGCAATGAACCTTGTGGTGAATGTGCCTTTTTGATTTATGGTTGTCTCTGGGTATATGCCCAACAGTGGGATTGCAGGGTCAGATGGTAATTCTATTTCTAGTTTTTTAAAGGAAACTCCATACTGTTCTCCATAGTGACTGTATAAATTTACATTCCCACCAATAGTGGAAGTGGGCTCCTTTTGTCCACACCCTCCCCAGAATTTGTTGTTTGTAGATTTTCTGATGATGCCGATTCTAACAGGTGTGAGGTGATACCTCACTGTAGTTTTGATTTGCATTTCTCTAATAATTAGTGCTCTTGAGCAGCTTTTCATGTGCGTCTTGGCCATCTCTGTGTCTTCTTTTAAGAAACGTCTCTAGATCTCCTGCCCATTTTTGTATTGGGTTGTTTGTTTTTTAATAAGCTGCATGAGCTGTTTATATATATTGGAGATTAAACCTTTGTCCATTGATTCGTTTGCAACTATTTTCGCCCCTTCTGAGGGATGCCTTTTTCCATTCCCATGTTTTTAACCAAAAAAGAAAGAAAGAAAAAGAAGCAGAACATTAATGTGCATAAAATATGGCTTTTGAAACGGTCGTTCTGAAATATGGATGTCCTTTAAATTTTTTGGTCGATATGTGACCCCAGGATTTGTTTTCAGGGCAGGTGTCATTTACAGGCCTGCAATGATTTTGAATATCAACTGACCATTAGTGCTGGGATTAAAGCTGCTGTTGTGTGAAACGGCCACAAGGTGGCAGCAGTTCTCTCTTTCATATCTGGTTACTAGGGCCACCGAGCCTCAATGGAAGTCGCCTTCTAGATTGGAATTTAGAACAGAATGTGACAGGAAAAAGCCCCTCAAGATTGTCTCACTACTTCTTGTTCGTGTTTTTAATTTATGATTTTATTTTTTATTACAGCAAGTTTGATTACAATGTTTGGCTTGTTGTAGGTATGGTAGATGTGGTTCTTTTACACATATACAGATGTCTGTACTTCCTGGGATCCTTTTCCCATGTACGTTATGACAGAATGTTGTGTACTCCTCTCTTTGTATTCCGTAGCTCTTTGGTTATTATATATATCACCTGTGTTTGTATGTCTGTTAACCCCAATATCGTAATGAAACCAATCCTCACACCTTTCCATTGGTGAACCATAAGTTTGTTTAATGAATATGTGATTGCCCTTCTCCGTGGAAATATCTGCCCTGGTATCCATTTTTAGGTAACACCTATAAGTGATATGATACGATATGTGCCTTTCACTTTCTGACTTACTACATGTCACATGATTACCTCTAGACTCATCTACGCTGCTGCAAATGGCATTGTGTCCTTATTTTCCTTGGCTTCTATTCTGCCTTAGCGAGGTCCATTTTCAACAATGTGATTCCCTGAGGGTTGTGGATTAGCTGACCTGGGCAGCCTTACCGTGCCGGCCGGCCCTCCCTAGGTGTGCCTGGTTGAGGTCAATATAAACAGCGCTCCAGGCAGCAATAGCCCCTGAAGCTGTGCCTGACTCCATATTCTCTGCCCCGTCAGCAGTCTCGGGGCTCTGCTGGTGGGAGGGAGTCAGGGGCCACGGCTTTGTGGGTGGCCCGGTGTGTGTGGGGCTCTGCTGGACTTTGTGCAGGAGTTGCCAGGCTGCCACCTGTAAAGAAGAGGATGTGTCACCCATAAGTTCCACTGGAACTTCTCTCCGGGCTGAGGTAAGGAAGGAAAAAAAGGGGTGGGGTCCGGGACAGGTGGGGTATCTCAGGCAGGGAAATGGAAAGCTTCCAGAAGAGCGCCCGGGGTCAGGACCATCCTGCCTCGCCTGCAGGCACCAAGTTGGCCTGTGTGCTGTCGCTGGTGTGGCTCCACGGCCCTTCCTCTAGGATTTCATGCCCTTGTACATATTCAGGAGTTTTACCTGGGAAGGGTGGGAACAGTTCAGCTGCAGCTGGCCTGGGGCTCAGCTCACCTTTATTCAGAGATGCCTCGGCACGGTCCCCCAGCTTTGCAATGAGGACGCTCCTTGCATGCGGGGTGGGTTGCTGGCTGTATGGGAGATGATTCCCCACCTCTGACCAATTTCAGAATTGTTTACCGTTGGAACAAGTGCCCTGATAGGGTTTTCCTCTGTATAACTGGTGGGTTCAGGTTTTTTTTCGTTTATGGTTCAAGTTAGATTTTATACCTCTTTTATGTATTTATAGATATAAGCTTGGAAATAATACATTCCTATAAATACATCTGTGTGAAGGGAAGAACTTTTTTCTCTTTTATTTTTAAATTTTATTTTTTAAAATTTTGAAATTTAGTTTTATTTTTTTATACAGCAGGTTATTATTAGTTATGTATTTTATGCATATGCATGTATGCAGGCCAATCCCAAACTCCCAACTCATCCCACCTCTACCACCCCATGGCTTCCCACACTTGGTGTCCATAAGTTTGTTCTCTACCTGTGTCTCTATTTCTTCCCTGCAAACCAGTTCATCTGTACCACTTTTTAGGTTCCACATATATGCATTAATATACAATATTTGTTTTCCTCTTTCTGACTTACTTCATTCTGTATGACAGTCTCTATATCCACCGATGTCTCTACAAATGACCCAGTTTCATTCCTTTTTATGGCCGAGTAATATTCCATTTTATATATGTACCACATCTTTACCCATTCATCTGTTTGTGGGTATTTAGTTTGCTCCCTTACCTGGCTATTGTAAATAGTGCTGCAATGAATATTGTGGTGAATGTGCCTTTTTGATTTATGGTTTTCTCTGGATATATGCCCAGAAGTGCGATTGCTGGATCAGATGGTAATTCTATTTCTAGTTTTTTTAAGGAAACTCCACACTGTACTCCATAGTGACTGTATCAGTTTACATTCCCACCAATAGTGGAAGAGGGCTCCTTTTGTCCACACCCTCCCCAGAATTTGTTGTTTGTAGGTTTTCTGATGATGCCGATTCTAACATGTGTGAGGTGATACCTCATTGTAGTTTATTTATTTATTTATTTATTTTTATTTATTTATTTTTTTTGGTACGCGGGCCTCTCACTGTTGTGGCCTCTCCCGTTGCGGAGCACAGGCTCCGGACGCGCAGGCTCAGTGGCCATGGCTCACGGGCCCAGCTGCTCCGCGACATGTGGGATCTTCCCGGACCGGGGCACGAACCCGTGTCCCCTGCATCGGCAGGCGGACTCTCAACCACTGCGCCACCAGGGAAGCCCCCTCATTGTAGTTTTGATTTGCATTTCTCTAATAATTAGTGATGTTGAGCAGCTTTTCATCTGCGTCTTGGCCATGTCTGTGTCTTCTTTGAAGGATCGTCTCATGAGATCTTCTGACCATTTCTGTATTGGGAGGGTGGTTGGAGGGTAAGGCTATGTGCTCACGCACGTGTCAGTGCCAGCGTAAGGGCCAGGAGTAGGGTACTGCGTAGGGTAAGGTGTAGGTCTTGTGGTGGTTTCCGTTCCGGGCTAGGTTTAGGGTTTGGGAACGGCAAGGCTTAGGGCCCAGGTGAGGGTACGGAAACGTGGGATGGTCAGGCTACGTTCTTACGCATGGGTCAGTGCCATTGTACGGGCCAGGAATAGGCTACGGCGTAGGCTAATGTGTAGGGATGGTGGTGGGTTTCCGTTCCGTGCTAGGGTAAGGGTTAGGGAATGACAAGGCTTAGGGCACAGGTGAGGGTACGGAAACGTGGGAGGGTCCGGCTATGTGCTGACACAAGGGTCAGTGCCAGCGTACGGGCCAGGAATAGGGAACGGCGTAGGGTAAGGAGTAGGGCTGGTTGTGAGATACCGTTCCGGGCTAGGGTTAGGGTTAGGGAACGGCAAGGCTTAGGGCACAGGTGAACGTAAGGAAACGTGGGAGGGTCAGGCTACGTGCTGACGCACGGGTCAGTGCCAGCGTACGGGCCAGGAGTAGGGTATGGCGTAGGGTAAGGTTTAGGGCTGGTGGTGGGTTTCCGATCCAGGCTAGGGTTAGGGTTAGGGAACGGCAAGGCTTAGGACACAGGTGAGGGTATGGAAATGTGGGAGAGGCAGGCTACGTGCTGACGCACAGGTCAGTGCCAGCGTAGGGGCCAGGAGTAGGGTACAGCGTAGGGTAAGGTTTAGGGCTGGTGGTGGGTTTATGTTCCGGGCTAGGGTTAGGGTTAGGGAACGGCAAGGCTTACGGCACAGGTGAGTGTACGGAAACGTAGGATTGGCAGGCTACGTGCTGACACACTGGTCAGTGCCAGCGTACGGGGCAGGATTAGGGTACGGCGTAGGGTAAGGTTTAGGGCTGGTGGTGGGTTTCCGTTCCAGGCTAGGTTTAGGGTTAGGGAACAGAAAAGCTTAGGGCACAGAAGATGGTACGGAAAAGTGGGAGGGTCAGGCTACGTGCTGACGCACGTGTCAGTGCCAGCGTATGGGCCAAGTGTAGGGTATGGCGTAGGGTTAGGTGTAGGGTTAGGGTTAGGGAACGGCAAGGCTTAGGGCACAGGTGAGGGTACGGAAACGTGGGAGGGTCAGGCTACGTGATGACGCATGGTTCTCTGCCAGCGTATGCGCCAGGATTCGGGTACGGCATTGGGTAAGGTGTAGGGCTGGTTGTGGGTTTCCGTTCCAGGTTAGAGTTAGGGAACGGCAAGGCTTAGTGCACAGGTGAGGGTATGGAAACGTGGCAGAGGCAGGCTATGTGCTGACGCAAGGGTCACTGCCAGCGTACGGGTCAGGAGTAGTCTACGGCGTACGTTAAGGTTTAGGTTTTGTGGTGGGTTTCCGTTCCGGGCTAGTGTTAGGGATAGGGAAAGGCAAGGCTTAGGGCACAGGTGAGGGTACGGAAACGTGGGAGGGTTAGGCTACATGCTGAAGCACGGTTCAATGCCAGGGTATGGACCAGGAGTAGGGTACGGCGTAGGGTAAAGTGTAAGGCTGGTGGTGGGTGTCCATTCCGGGCTAGTGTTAGGGTTAGGGAACGTTAAGGTTTAGGGCACAGGTGAGGGTACGGAAACGTGGGAGGGTCAGGATACGTGCTGAAGAATGGGTCAGTGCCAGCGTACAGTCCAGGAGTAGGGTACGGCATAGCGTAATGTGTAGGGCTGGTGGTGGTTTCCGTTCCGGGCTAGGGTTAGAGGTAGGGAACTGCAAGGCTTAGGGCACAGGTGAGGGTACGGAAACGTGGGAGAGGCAGGCTACGGGCTGACACATGGGAGAGTGCCAGCTTACGGGCCAGCAGTAGGCTACGACGTAGGGTAGGGTGTAGGGCTGGTGGTGGGTTTCCGTTCCGGGCTAGGGTTAGAGTTAGGGATCGGCAAGGCTTAGGGAACAGGTGAGGGTAAGGAAAAGTGGGAGGGTTAGGCTACGTGCTGACGCACGGATCAGTGCCAGCGTACGGGCCAGGTGTAGGGTACGGCGTAGGGTAAGGTTTAGGGCTGGTGGTGGGTTTCCGTTTGGGGTTATGGTTAGGGTTATGGAACGGCAAGGCTTAGGACACAGGTGAGGGTACGGGAACGTGGGAAGGTCAGGCTACGTGCTGACGCACGGATCAGTGCCAGCGTACGGGCCAGGATTAGGCTACGGCGTAGGGTAAGCTGTAGGGCTGGTGGTGGGTTTCTGTTCTGGGCTAGGGTTAGGGTTAGGGAAGGACAAGACTTAGGGCACAGTTGAGGGTACGGAAATGGTGGAGGGTCAGGCTATGTGCTGACGCACGGGTCAGTGCCAGCGTACAGGCCAGGAGTAGGCAACAACGTAGGGTAAGGTGTAGGGCTGGTGGTTGGTTTCCTTTCCGGGCTAGGGTTAGGGTTAGGGAATGTCAAGGCTTAGGGCACAGGTGAGGGTATGGAAACGTGGGAGGGTCATGCTACGTGCTGACACACGTGTCAGTGCCAGCGTATGGGCCAGTCGTAGGCTACGGCGTAGGGAAAGGTGTAGGGCTGGTGGTGGGCTTCCTTTCCGGGCTAGGGTTAGGGTTAGGGAACGGCAAGTCTTAGGGCACAGGTGCGGGTACGGAAACGTGGGAGAGTCAGGCTATGTGCTGACGCACGGGTCTGTGCCAGCGTACGGGCCAGGAGTAGTGTACGTCGTAGGGTAAGGTGTAGGGCTGGTGGTGGGTTTCCGTGCTGGGCTAGGGTTAGGGTTAGGGAACGGCAAGGTTTAGGGCACACGTGAGGGTATCGAAACGTGTTAGGCTCAGGGTACGTGTTGACGCACGGGTTAGTGTGAACGTACAGATGAGGATGATGGTGCGGCATAGGGTAAAGTGTATGGTTGGTGGTAGGTTTCCGTTTCAGGCTAGGGTTAGTGTTAGGGAACGGCAAGGTTTTGGGCACAGATGAGGGTATGGAAACGTGTTAGTGTCAGGGTACGTGTTGACATATGGATTAGCATTAGGGTACGGCTTAGGGTAAGGTGTAGGCTTGGTGGTAGGTTTCCATTGTGGTCTAGGGTTAGGTTTAGGGAATGGCAAGGTTTAGGTCACAGGTGAAGGTACGGAAACGTGTTAGGGTCAGGGTAAGTGTTGACGCATGTGTTAGTGTCAGCGTACGGAGTACGTTTATGGTCCTTCGTAGGTTAAGGTCTAGGGTTGGTGGTAGGTTTCCGTTCCAGGCTAGGGTTAGTGTTATGGAACGGCAAGGTTTAGGGCATAGGTGAGGGTACGGAAATGTGTTAGGGTCAGGGTACATGTTGACGCTCGGATTATGATTAGGGTATGGCGTAGAGTAACGTGTAGGGTTGGTGGTAGGTTTCCGTTTTGGGCTAGGGTTAGGGTTAGGCAACGGCACGGTTTAGGGCACAGGTGAGGGAACGGAAAAGTGTTAGGGTCAGTGTACGTGTTGACGCACGGGTTAGTGTCAGTGTACGGATTAGGATTAGGGTACCGTGTAGGGTATGCTGTACGGTTTGTGGTAGTTTTCCATTCTGGGCTAGGGTTAGTGTTAGGGTACGGCAAGGTTTAGGGTACAGGTGACGGTACAGAAACGTGTTAGGGTCATGATACATGTTGATACATGGAATAGTATCATCATACGCATTAGGATTAGGGTACGGCGTAGGGTAAGGTGTACGGAGGGCGGTAGGTTTCCATTCCGTTGTAGGGTTAGGGTTAGCGAATTGCAAGGTTTTGGGCACAGGTGATGGTACAGAAATGTGTTAGGTTCAGGGTACGTGTTGACTCACGGGTTAGTGTCAGCATACGCATGAGGATTTGGGTACCGCATAGAGTAAGGTGTAGGGTTGGTGGTACGTTTCCGTTCCAGTCTAGGGTTATGTTTAGGGACCGGCAAAGTTTAGGGCACAGGTGAGGGTACGAAACGTGTTAGGGTCAGGGTATGTGTTGATGCACAGGTTAGTGTCAGCATACGAATTAGGATTAGGGTACGGCGTAAGGTAAGGTGTAGGGTTGGTGGTAGGTTTCCGTTCCGGGCTAGGGTAAGGGTTAGGGAACGGCAAGGTTTATGGCAGAGGTGAGGGTACGGAAACGTGTTAGGGTCAGGGTACGTGTTGATGTATGAATTAGGATTAGGGTACAGCTTAGGGTAAGGTGTAGGGCTGATGGTAGGTTTCCGTTCCGGGCTAAGGTTAAGGATAGGCAACGACAAGTTTTAGGGCACAGCTGAGGGTATGGAAACATGTTAGGGTCAGGGTACGTGTTGACTCACTGGTTAGTGCCAGCGTACGGATTAGGATTAGTGTACGGCATAGATAAGGTGTAGGGTTGGTGGTAGGATTCCGTTCCGGGCTATGGTTAGGGTTAGGGAAAGTCAAGGTTTCTATTTCTAGTTCTTTTAAGGAAACTCCATACTGTTCTCCATAGTGATTGTATCAATTTACATTCCCACCATAGTGGAAGAGGGCTCCTTTTGTCCGCACCCTCCCCAGAATTTGTTTGTAGATTTTCTGATGATGCCGATTCTAACAGGTGTGAGGTGATACCTCATTGTAGTTTTGATTTGCATTTCTCTAATAATTAGTGCTCTTGAGCAGCTTTTCATGTGCGTCTTGGCCATCTCTGTGTCTTCTTTGAAGAAACGTCTCTTTAGATCTTCTGCCCATTTTTGTATTGGGTTGTTTGTTTTTTTAATAAGCTGCATGAGCTGTTTATATATACTGGAGATTAAACCTTTGTCCATTGATTCGTTTGCAACTATTTTCGCCCCTTCTCAGGGATGCCTTTTTCCATTCCCGTGTTTTTAACCAAAAAAGAAAGAAAGAAAAAGAAGCAGAACACTAATGTGCATAAAATATGCCTTTTGAAACGGTTGTTTTGAAATATGGACGTCCTTTAAATTTTTTGGTCGATATGTGACCCCAGAATTTGTTTTCAGGGCAGGTGTCATTTACAGGCCTGCAATGATTTTGAGTATCACCTGACCATGAGCGCTGGGATTAAAGCTGCTGTTGTGTGAAACGGCCACAAGGTGGCAGCAGTTCTCCCTTACCAATTCTGGTTACTAGGGCAACAGAGCCTCAATGGAAGTCGTGTTCTAGATTGGAATTTAGAATGGAATGTGACAGGAGAAAGCCCCTCAAGTTTGTCTCCCTACTTCTTGTTCGTGTTTTTAATTTAATTTTTTATTTTTTATTACAGCAAGTTTGATTACAATGTTTGGCTTGTTGTAGGTGTGGAAGATGTGGTTCTTTTACACATATACACTTGTCTGTTTTTCCTGGGATCCTTTTCCCATGGAAGTTATGACAGAATGTTGAGTAGTCTTTTGGTATTCCGTAGGTCTTTGGTGATTATATATGTCACCTGTGTTTGTATAAGTCTGTTAACCCCGATATCTTAATGAAACCTATGCTCACAACTTTCCATTGGTGAACCATAAGTTTGTTTAATGAATCTCTGATTGCCCTTCTCGGTGGAAATATATGCCCTGTTATCCATTTTTAGGTAACACCTATATGTGATATGATATGATATGTGTCTTTCACTTTCTCACTTACTACAAGTCACGTGATTACCTCTAGACTCATCTACGGTGAGCAAATGGCATTGTGTTCTTTTTTTCCTTGGCTTCTATTCTGCCTTAGCGAGGTCCATTTTCAACAATGTGATTCCCTGAGTGTTGTGGATTAGCTCACCTGGGCAGCCTTACCCTGCCGCCCGGCCCTCCCCAGGTGTGCCTGGTTGAGGTCAATATAAACAGCGCTCCAGGCAGCAATAGCCCCTGAAGCTGTTCCTGCCTCCATATTCTCTGCCCCGTGAGCAGTCTCGGGGCTGTGCTGGTGGGAGGGTATGAGGTGCCACAGATTTGTTGGTGGCCCGGTGTGAGTGGGGTTCTCCTGGCCTTTCTGCAGCAGTTGCCAGGCTGCCTCCTGTAAAGAAGAGGTTGTGTCACCCATACTTTCTGCTGGAATTTCTCTCCGGACAGAGGTGAGGAAGGAAAAAAGCAGTGGGGGCCGGGACAGGTGGGGTATCTCAGGCAGGACAATGGAAATTTTCCGTAAGAGCGCCCGGGACCAGGACCACCCAGGCTGGCCTGCAGGCACCAAGTTGGCCTGCATGCTGTCGCTGTTGTGGCTCCACGGCCCTTCCTCTAGTCTTTCAAGCCCTTGTACATATTCAGTTGTTTTACCTGGGAAGGGTGGGAACAGTTCAGCAACAGCTGGCCTGCGGCTCAGCTCACCTTTTTTTAGAGATGCCTCGGCTCGGTCCCCCAGCTTTGCAATGAGGACGCTCCTTGTGTGGGGTGTGGGTTGCTGGCTGTATGGGGATGATTCCCCATCTCTGACCAATTTCAGAATTGTTTGCCGCTGGAGCAAGTGCCCTGATAGTGTTTTCCTCTGTATAACTGGTGGGTTCAGGTTTTTTTCCTTTTATGGTTCAAGTTAGATTTTATTCCTCTTTTATATATTTATAGATATAAGCATGGAAATAATTCATTCCTATAAATACATCTGTGTGAAGGGAGGAACTTTTTTCTGTTTTATATTTAAATTTTATTTTTTAAGATTTTGAAATTTAATTTTATTTACTTTTATATACAGCAGGTTATTATTAGTTATGTATTTTATGCATATACATATATACAGGTCAATCTCAATCTCCCAACTCATCCCACCACCACCACCCCATGGCTTCCCACACTTGGTGTCCATACGTTTGTTCTCTACCTCTGTGTCTCTATTTCTTCCCTGCAAACCAGTTCATCTGTACCATTTTTTAGGTTCCACATATATGCATTAATATACAATATTTGTTTTCCTCTTTCTGACCTACTTCATTCTGTATGACAGTCTCTAGATCCATCGATGTCTCTACAAATGACCCAGTTTCATTCCTTTTTATGGTTGAGTAATATTCCATTTTATACATGTACCACATCTTTATCCATTCATCTGTGTGAGGGCATTTAGGTTGCTTCCATTACCTGGCCTTTGTAAATAGTGCTGCAATGAACATTGTGGTGAATGTGCCTTTCTGATTTATGGTTTTCTTTGGGTATATGAGCAGAAGTGGGATTGCTGGATCAGATGGTAATTCTATTTCTAGTTTTTTTAAGGAAACTCCATAGTGTTCTCCATAGTGAGTGTATCAATTTACATTCCCACCAATAGTGGAAGAGGTGTCCTTTTGTCCACACCCTCTCCAGAATTTGTTGTTTCTTGATTTTCTGATGATGCCGATTTTAACAGGTGTGAGGTGATAACTCATTGTAGTTTTGATTCGCATTTCTCTAATAATTAGTGCTGTTGAACAGCTTTTCATGTGCGTCTTGGCCATCTCTGTGTCTTCTTTGAAGAAACGTCTCTTTAGATCTGCCCATTTTTGTATTGGGTTGTTTGTTTTTTTAATATTAAGCTGCATGAGCTGTTTATATATATTGGAGATTAAACCTTTGTCCATTGATTCGTTTGCAACTATTTTCGCCCCTTTTGAGGGATGTCTTTTTCCTTTCCCGTTTTTTTAACCAAAAAAGAAATAAAGAAAAAGAAGTAGAAAACTAATGTGCGTAAAATATGCCTTTTGAAACGGTCGTTTTGAAATATGGACGTCCTTTGAATTTTTTGGTCGATATGTGACCCCAGAATTTGTTTTCAGGGCAGGTGTCATTTACAGGCCTGCAATGATTTTGAATATCAACTGACCATTAGCGCTGGGATTAAAGCTGCTGTTGTGTGAAACGGCCACAAGGTGGCAGCAGTTCTCCCATACCAATTCTGGTTACTAGGGCAACAGAGCCTCAATGGAAGTCGTGTTCTAGATTGGAATTTAGAATGGAATGTGCCAGGAGTAAACCCCTCAAGTTTGTCTCCCTACTTCTTGTTCGTGTTTTTAATTTAATTTTTATTTTTTATTACAGCAAGTTTGATTACAATGTTTGGCTTGTTGTAGGTGTGGAAGATGTGGTTCTTTTACACATATACAGATGTCGGTTTTTCCTGGGATCCTTTTCCCATGTACATTATGACAGAATGTTGAGTAGTCTTTTGGTATTCCGTAGGTCTTTGGTGATTATATATGTCACCTGTGTTTGTATAAGTCTGTTAACCCCGATATCGTAATGAAACCAATCCTCACAACTTTCCTTTTTTGAACCATAAGTTTGTTTAATGAATCTCTGATTGCCCTTCTCGGTGGAAATATCTGCCCTGGTATCCATTTTTAGGTAACACCTATAAGTGATATGATATGATATGTGTCTTTCACTTTCTGACTTACTACATGTCACGTGATTACCTCTAGACTCATCTACGGTGCTGCAAAAGGCATTGTGTCCTTTTTTTCCTTGCCTTCTATTCTGACTTAGCGAGGTCCCTTTTCAACAATGTGCTTCCCTGCGGGTTGTGGATTAGCTGACGTGGGCAGCCTTATCCTGCCGGCCGGCCTTCCCCAGGTGTGCCTGGTTGAGGTCAATATAATCAGCGCTCCATGCAGCAATAGCCCCTGAAGCTGTGCCTGCCTCCATATTCTCTGCCCCGTGAGCAGTCTCGGGGCTGTGATGGTGGGAGGGAGTGAGGGGACACACCTTTGTTGGTGGCCCGGTGTGAGTGGGGTTCCGCTGGCCTTTCTGAAGGAGTTGCCAGGCTGCCTCCTGTAAGGAGGAGGATGTGTCACCCATACCTTCCGCTGGAATTTCTCTCCAGACCGAGGTGAGGAAGGAAAAAATGTAGTGGGGGCCGGGACAAGTGGGGTATCTCAGGCAGGACAATGGAAAGCTTCCGGAAGAGCGCCCGGGGTCAGGACCACCCTGGCTGGCCTACAGTCACCAAGATGGCCTGCGTGCTGTCGCTGGTGTGGCTCCACGGCCCTTCCTCTAGGCTTTCAAGCCTTTGTACATATTCAGGTGTTTGACCTGGGAAGGGTGGGAACAGTTCAGCAGCAGCTGGCCTGGGGCTCAGCTCACCTTTATTCAGAGATGCCCCGGCACGGTCCCCCAGCTTTGCAATGAGGATGCTCCTTGCATGGGGTGTGGGTTGCTGGCTGTATGGGAGATGATTCCCCACCTCTGACCAATTTCAGAATTGTTTACCCCTGGAGCAAGTGCCCTGATAGGGTTTTCCTCTGTATAACTGGTCGGTTCAGGTTTTTTTTTCGTTTATGGTTCAAGTTAGATTTTATTCCTCTTTTATGTATTTATAGATATAAGCATGGAAATAATTCATTCCTATAAATACATCTGTGTGAAGGGAAGAACTTTTTCCTGTATTATTTTTAAATTTTATATTTTAAAATTTTGAAATTTAATTTTATTTACTTTTTTATACAGCGGCTTATTATTAGTTATGTATTTTATGCATATACATGTATACAGGTCAATCTCAAACTCCCAACTTACCCCACCACCACCACCCCATGGCTTCCCACACTTGGTGTCCATACGTTTGTTCTCTACCTCTGTGTCTCTATTTCTTCCCTGCAAACCAGTTCATCTGTACCATTTTTTAGGTTCCACATATATGCATTAATATACAATATTTGTTTTCCTCTTTCTGACTTACTTCATTCTGTATGACAGTCTCTAGATCCATCGATGTCTCTACAAATGACCCAGTTTCATTCCTTTTTATGGCCGAGTAATATTCCATTTTATATATGTACCCCATCTTTATCCATTCATCTGTCTGTGGGCATTTAGGTTGCTTCCATTACCTGGCTATTGTAAATAGTGCTGCAATGAACCTTGTGGTGAATGTGCCTTTTTGATTTATGGTTGTCTCTGGGTATATGCCCAACAGTGGGATTGCTGGGTCAGATGGTAATTCTATTTCTAGTTTTTTAAAGGAAACTCATACTGTTCTCCATAGTGACTGTATCAAATTACATTCCCACCAATAGTGGAAGAGGGCTCCTTTTGTCCACACCCTCTCCAGAATTTGTTGTTTGTAGATTTTCTGATGATGCCGATTCTAACAGGTGTGAGGTGATACCTCATTGTAGTTTCGATTTGCATTTCTCTAATAATTAGTGCTCTTGAGCAGCTTTTCATGTGCGTCTTGGCCATCTCTGTGTCTTCTTTGAAGAAACGTCTCTTTAGATCTTCTGCCCAATTTTGTATTGGGTTGTTTGTTTTTTTAATAAGCTGCATGAGCTGTTTATATATATTGGAGATTAAACCTTTGTCCATTGATTCGTTTGCAACTATTTTCGCCCCTTCTGAGGGATGCCTTTTTCCATTCCCGTGTTTTTAACCAAAAAAGAAAGAAAGAAATAGAAGCAGAACATTAATGTGCATAAAATATGCCTTTTGAAACGGTCGTTCTGAAATATGGACGTCCTTTAAATTTTTTGGTCGATATGTGACCCCAGGATTTGTTTTCAGGGCAGGTGTCATTTACAGGCCTGCAATGATTTTGAATATCACCTGACCATTAGCGCTGGGATTAAAGCTGCTGTTGTGTGAAACGGCCACAAGGTGGCAGCAGTTCTCTCTTTCATATCTGGTTACTAGGGCAACAGAGCCTCAATGGAAGTCGCCTTCTAGATTGGAATTTAGAACAGAATGTGACAGGAAAAAGCCCCTCACGTTTGTGTCACTACTTCTTGTTCGTGTTTTTAATTTAATTTTTTATTTTTTATTACAGCAAGTTTGATTACAATGTTTGGCTTGTTGTAGGTATGGTAGATGTGGTTCTTTTACACATATACAGATGTCTGTTCTTCCTGGGATCCTTTTCCCATGTACTTTATGACAGAATGTTGTGTACTCCTCTCTTTGTATTCCGTAGCTCTTTGGTTATTATATATATCGCCTGTGTTTGTATGTCTGTTAACCCCAATATCGTAATGAAACCAATCCTCACACCTTTCCAATGGTGATCCATAAGTTTGTTTAATGAATATGTGATTGCCCTTCTCCGTGGAAATATCTGCCCTGGTATCCATTTTTAGGTAACCCCTATAAGTGATATGATACGATATGTGCCTTTCACTTTCTGACTTACTACATGTCACATGATTACCTCTAGACTCATCTACGGTGCTGCAGATGGCATTGTGTCCTTATTTTCCTTGGCTTCTATTCTGCCTTAGCGAGGTCCATTTCCAACAATGTGATTCCCTGAGGGTTGTGGATTAGCTGACCTGGGCAGCCTTACCGTGCCGGCCGGCCCTCCCCAGGTGTGCCTGGTTGAGGTCAATATAAACAGCGCTCCAGGCAGCAATAGCCCCTGAAGCTGTGCCTGACTCCATATTCTCTGCCCCGTCAGCAGTCTCGGGGCTCTGCTGGTGGGAGCGTGTGAGGGGCCACGGCTTTGTGGGTGGCCCAGTGTGTGTGGGTCTCTGCTGGACTTTGTGCAGGAGTTGCCAGGCTGCCACCTGTAAAGAAGAGGATGTGTCACCCATAAGTTCCATTGGAATTTCTCTCCGGGCTGAGGTAAGGAAGGAAAAAAAGGGGTGGGGTCCGGGACAGGAGGGGTATCTCAGGCAGGGAAATGGAAAGCTTCCAGAAGAGCGCCCGGGTTCAGGACCATCCTGCCTCGCCTGCAGGCACCAAGTTGGCCTGTGTGCTGTCGCTGGTGTGGCTCCACGGCCCTTCCTCTAGGATTTCATGCCCTTGTACATATTCAGGTGTTTTACCTGGGAAGGGTGGGAACAGTTCAGCTGCAGCTGGCCTGGGGCTCAGCTCACCTTTATTCAGAGATGACTCGGCACGGTCACCCAGCTTTGCAATGAGGACGCTCCTTGCATGCGGGGTGGGTTGCTGGCTGTATGGGAGATGATTCCCCACCTCTGACCAATTTCAGAATTGTTTACCGCTGGAGCAAGTTCCCTGATAGGGCTTTCCTCTGTGTAACTGGTGGGTTCAGGTTTTTTTTCGTTTATGGTTCAAGTTAGATTTTATACCTCTTTTATGTATTTATAGATATAAGCATGGAAATAATACATTCCTATAAATACATCTGTGTGAAGGGAAGAACTTTTTTCTCTTTTATTTTTAAATTTTATTTTTTAAAATTTTGAAATTTAGTTTTATTTTTTTATACAGCAGGTTATTATTAGTTATGTATTTTATGCATATGCATGTATGCAGGCCAATCCCAATCTCCCAACTCATCCCACCTCTACCACCCCATGGCTTCCCACACTTGGTGTCCATAAGTTTGTTCTCTACCTGTGTCTCTATTTCTTCCCTGCAAACCAGTTCATCTGTACCACTTTTTAGGTTCCACATATATGCATTAATATACAATATTTGTTTTCCTCTTTCTGACTTACTTCATTCTGTATGACAGTCTCTAGATCCATCGATGTCTCTACAAATGACCCGGTTTCATTCCTTTTTATGGCCGAGTAATATTCCATTTTATATATGTACCACATCTTTACCCATTCATCTGTTTGTGGGTATTTAGTTTGCTCCCTTACCTGGCTATTGTAAATAGTGCTGCAATGAACATTTTGGTGAATGTGCCTTTTTGATTTATGGTTTTCTCCGGGTATATGCCCAGAAGTGGGATTGCTGGATCAGATGGTAATTCAATTTCTAGTTTTTTTTTAACGAAACTCCATACTGTTCTCCATAGTGACTGTATCAATTTACATTCCCACCAGTAGTGGAAGAGGGCTCCTTTTGTCCACACCCTCCCCAGAATTTGTTGTTTGTAGGTTTTCTGATGATGCCGATTCTAACATGTGTGAGGTGATACCTCATTGTAGTTTATTTATTTATTTATTTATTTTTATTTTTATTTTTTTGGTACGCGTGCCTCTCACTGTTGTGGCCTCTCCCGTTGCGGAGCACAGGCTCCGGACGCGCAGGCTCAGTGGCCATGGCTCACGGGCCCAGCTGCTCCGCGACATGTGGGATCTTCCCGGACCGGGGCACGAACCCGTGTCCCCTGCATCGGCAGGCGGACTCTCAACCACTGCGCCACCAGGGAAGCCCCCTCATTGTAGTTTTGATTTGCATTTCTCTAATAATTAGTGATGTTGAGCAGCTTTTCATCTGCGTCTTGGCCATGTCTGTGTCTTCTTTGAAGGATCGTCTCATGAGATCTTCTGACCTTTTCTGTATTGGGAGGGTGGTTGGAGGGTAAGGCTATGTGCTCACGCACGTGTCAGTGCCAGCGTAAGGGCCAGGAGTAGGGTACTGCGTAGGGTAAGGTGTAGGTCTGGTGGTGGTTTCCGTTCCGGGCTAGGTTTAGGGTATGGGAACGGCAAGGCTTAGGGCCCAGGTGAGGGTACAGAAACGTGGGATGGTCAGGCTACGTTCTTACGCATGGGTCAGTGCCAATGTACGGGCCAATAATAGGCTACGGCGTAGGCTAATGTGTAGGGCTGGTGGTGGGTTTCCGTTACGTGCTAGGGTTAGGGTTAGGGAATGACAAGGCTTAGGGCACAGGTGAGGGTACGGAAACGTGGGAGGGTCCGGCTATGTGCTGACGCACGGGTCAGTGCCAGCGTACGGGCCAGGAATAGGGAACGGCATAGGGTAAGGAGTAGGGCTGGTTGTGAGATACCGTTCCGGGCTAGGGTTAGGGTTAGGGAACGGCAAGGCTTAGGGCACAGGTGAACGTAAGGAAACGTGGGAGGGTCAGGCTACGTGCTGACGCACGGGTCATTGCCAGCGTACGGGCCAGGAGTAGGGTATGGCGTAGGGTAAGGTTTAGGGCTGGTGGTGGGTTTCCGTTCCGGGCTAGGGTTAGGGTGAGGGAACAGCAAGGCTTAGGGCACAGGTGAACGTACGGAAACGTGGGAGTGGCAGGCTACGTGTTGACGCACGGGTCTGTGCCAGCGTACGGGCCAGGATTAGGGTACGTCGTAGCGTAAGGTTTAGGGCTGGTGGTGGGTTTCCGTTCCGGGCTAGGGTTAGGGTTAGGGAACGGCAAGGCTTAGGACACAGTTGAGGGTATGGAAACGTGGGAGAGGCAGGCTACGTGCTGAAGCACAGGTCAGTGCCAGCGTAGGGTCCAGGAGTAGGGTACAGCGTAGGGTAAGGTTTAGGGCTGGTGGTGGGTTTATGTTCCAGGCTAGGGTTAGGGAACGGCAAGGCTTAGGGCACAGGTGAGGGTACGGAAACGTAGGAGTGGCAGGCTACGCGCTGACGCACGGGTCAGTGCCAGCGTACGGGGCAGGATTAGGGTACGGCGTAGGGTAAGGTTTAGGGCTGGTGGTGGGTTTCCGTTCCAGGCTAGGTTTAGGGTTAGGGAACGGCAAAGCTCAGGGCACAGAAGATGGTACTGTAAAGTGGGAGGGTCAGGCTACGTGCTGACACACGGGTCAGTGCCAGCGTATGGGCCAAGTGTAGGGTATGGCGTAGGGTTAGGTGTAGGGTTAGGGTTAGGGAACGGCAAGGCTTAGGGCACAGGTGAGGGTACGGAAACGTGGGAGGGTCAGGCTACGTGATGACGCACGGGTGTTTGCCAGCGTACGCGCCAGGATTCGGGTACGGCATTGGGTAAGGTGTAGGGCTGGTTGTGGGTTTCCGTTCCAGGTTAGAGTTAGGGAACGGCAAGGCTTAGTGCACAGGTGAGGGTATGGAAACGTGGCAGAGGCAGGCTATGTGCTGACGCAAGGGTCACTGCCAGCGTACGGGTCAGGAGTAGTCTACGGCGTACGTTAAGGTTTAGGTTTTGTGGTGGGTTTCCGTTCCGGCCTAGGGTTAGGGATAGGGAAAGGCAAGGCTTAGGGCACAGGTGAGGGTACGGAAACGTGGGAGGGTTAGGCTACATGCTGAAGCACGGTTCAATGCCAGGGTATGGACCAGGAGTAGGGTACGGCGTAGGGTAAAGTGTAAGGCTGGTGGTGGGTGTCCATTCCGGGCTAGTGTTAGGGTTAGGGAGCGGCAAGGCTTAGGGCACAGGTGAGGGTACGGAAACGTGGGAGGGTCAGGCTACATGCTGAAGAACGGGTCAGTGCTATGGTGTGGACCAGGAGTAGGGTACGGCGTTGGGTATGGTGTAAGGGCGGTGGTGGGTGTCCATTCCGGTCTAGGGTTAGGGTTAGGGAACGTTAAGGCTTAGGACACAGGTGAGGGTACGGAAACGTGGGAGGGTCAGGCTACGTGCTGAAGAATGGGTCAGTGCCAGCGTACGGGCCAGGAGTAGGGTACGGCATAGCGTAATGTGTAGGGCTGGTGCTGGTTTCCGTTCCGGGCTAGGGTTAGAGGTAGGGAACTGCAAGGCTTAGGGCACAGGTGATGGTATGGAAACGTGGGAGAGGCAGGCTACGGGCTGACACATGGGAGAGTGCCAGCTTACGGGCCGGCAGTAGGCTACGACGTAGGGTAGGGTGTAGGGCTGGTGGTGGGTTTCCGTTCCGGGCTAGGGTTAGAGTTAGGGATCGCCAAGGCTTAGGGAACAGGTGAGGGTAAGGAAAAGTGGGAGGGTTAGGCTACATGCTGACGCACGGATCAGTGCCAGCGTACGGGCCAGGTGTAGGGTACGGCGTAGGGTAAGGTTTAGGGCTGGTGGTGGGTTTCCGTTTGGGGTTATGGTTAGGGTTATGGAACGGCAAGGCTTAGGACACAGGTGAGGGTACGGGAACGTGGGAAGGTCAGGCTACGTGCTGACGCACGGATCAGTGCCAGCGTACGGGCCAGGATTAGGCTACGGCATAGGGTAAGCTGTAGGGCTGGTGGTGGGTTTCTGTTCTGGGCTAGGGTTAGGGTTAGGGAAGGACAAGACTTAGGGCACAGTTGAGGGTACGGAAATGGTGGAGGGTCAGGCTATGTGCTGACGCACGGGTCAGTGCCAACGTACAGGCCAGGAGTAGGCAACAACGTAGGGTAAGGTGTAGGGCTGGTGGTTGGTTTCCTTTCCGGGCTAGGGTTAGGGTTAGGGAATGTCAAGGCTTAGGGCACAGGTGAGGGTATGGAAACGTGGGAGGGTCATGCTACGTGCTGACACACGTGTCAGTGCCAGCGTATGGGCCAGTCGTAGGCTACGGCGTAGGGAAAGGTGTAGGGCTGGTGGTGGGCTTCCTTTCCGGGCTAGGGTTAGGGTTAGGGAACGGCAAGTCTTAGGGCACAGGTGCGGGTACAGAAACGTGGGAGAGTCAGGCTATGTGCTGACGCACTGGTCAGTGCCAGCGTACGGGCCAGGAGTAGTGTACGTCGTAGGGTAAGGTGTAGGGCTGGTGGTGGGTTTCCGTTCTGGGCTAGGGTTAGGGTTAGGGAACGGCAAGTTTTAGGGCACACGTGACGGTATCGAAACATGTTAGGCTCAGGGTACGTGTTGACGCACGGGTTAGTGTGAACGTACAGATGAGGATAATGGTGCGGCATAGGGTAAAGTGTATGGTTGGTGGTAGGTTTCCGTTTCAGGCTAGGGTTAGTGTTAGGGAACGGCAAGGTTTTGGGCACAGATGAGGGTATGGAAACGTGTTAGTGTCAGGGTACGTGTTGACATATGGATTAGCATTAGGGTACGGCTTAGGGTAAGGTGTAGGCTTGGTGGTAGGTTTCCATTGTGGTCTAGGGTTAGGGTTAGGGAATGGCAAGGTTTAGGTCACAGGTGAAGGTATGGAAACGTGTTAGGGTCAGGGTAAGTGTTGACGCATGTGTTAGTGTCAGCGTACGGAGTAGGTTTATGGTCCTTCGTAGGTTAAGGTCTAGGGTTGGTGGTAGGTTTCTGTTCCAGGCTAGGGTTAGTGTTATGGAACGGCAAGGTTTAGGGCATAGGTGAGGGTACGGAAATGTGTTAGGGTCAGGGTACGTGTTGACGCTCGGATTATGATTAGGGTATGGCGTAGAGTAACGTGTAGGGTTGGTGGTAGGTTTCCGTTTTGGGCTAGGGTTAGGGTTAGGCAACGGCACGGTTTAGGGCACAGGTGAGGGAACGGAAAAGTGTTAGGGTCAGTGTACGTGTTGACGCACGGGTTAGTGTCAGTGTACGGATTAGGATTAGGGTACCGTGTAGGGTATGCTGTATGGTTTGTGGTAGTTTTCCATTCTGGGCTAGGGTTAGTGTTAGGGTACGGCAAGGTTTAGGGTACAGGTGACGGTACAGAAACGTGTTAGGGTCATGATACATGTTGATACATGGAATAGTGTCATCATACGCATTAGGATTAGGGTACGGCGTAGGGTAAGGTGTACGGAGGGCGGTAGGTTTCCATTCCGTTGTAGGGTTAGGGTTAGCGAATTGCAAGGTTTTGGGCACAGGTGATGGTACAGAAATGTGTTAGGTTCAGGGTACGTGTTGACTCACGGGTTAGTGTCAGCATACGCATGAGGATTAGGGTACCGCATAGAGTAAGGTGTAGGGTTGGTGGTACGTTTCCGTTCCAGTCTAGGGTTATGTTTATGGACCGGCAAAGTTTAGGGCACAGGTGAGGGTACGAAACGTGTTAGGGTCAGGGTATGTGTTGATGCACAGGTTAGTGTCAGCATACGAATTAGGATTAGGGTACGGCGTAAGGTAAGGTGTAGGGTTGGTGGTAGGTTTCCGTTCCGGGCTAGGGTTAGGGTTAGGGAACGGCAAGGTTTATGGCAGAGGTGAGGGAACGGAAGCGTGTTAGGGTCAGGGTACGTGTTGATGTATGAATTAGGATTAGGGTACAGCTTAGGGTAAGGTGTAGGGCTGATGGTAGGTTTCCGTTCCGGGCTAAGGTTAAGGATAGGCAACGACAAGTTTTAGGGCACAGCTGAGGGTATGGAAACGTGTTAGGGTCAGGGTACGTGTTGACTCACTGGTTAGTGCCAGCGTACGGATTAGGATTAGTGTACGGCATAGATAAGGTGTAGGGATGGTGGTAGGATTCCGTTCCCGGCTATGGTTAGGGTTAGGGAAAGTCAAGGTTTCTATTTCTAGTTCTTTTAAGGAAACTCCATACTGTTCTCCATAGTGACTGTATCAATTTACATTCCCACCAATAGTGGAAGAGGGATCCTTTTGTCCCCACCCTCCCCAGAATTTGTTGTTTGTAGAATTTCTGATGATGCCGATTCTAACAGGTGTGAGGTGATACCTCATTGTAGTTTTGATTTGCATTTCTCTAATAATTAGTGCTCTTGAGCAGCTTCTCATGTGCGTCTTGGCCATCTCTGTGTCTTCTTTGAAGAAACGCCTCTTGAGATCTTCTGCCCATTTCTGTATTGGGAGGGTCGTGGGATGGTCAGGCTGTGTGCTGACGCACGTGTCAGTGCCAGCGTAAGGGCCAGGAGTAGGGTACAGCATAGGGTAACGTGTAGGGCTGGTTGTGGGTTTCCGTTCCAGGTTAGGGTTAGGGAACGGCAAGGTTTAGGGAACAGGTGAGCATAGGGACACGTGGGAGAGGCAGGCTACGTGCTGACAAACGTGTCAGTGCCAGCGTACGGGTCAGGAGTAAAGTATGGTGTAGGGCTGGTTGTGGGTTTCCATTCCGCGCTAGGGTTAGGGTTAGGGAACGGCAAGGCTTAGGGCACAGCTGAGGGTACAGAAACGTGGGAGGGTCAGGCTATGTGCTGACGCACGGTTCAGTGCCAGTGTACGGGCCAGGATTAGGGTACGGAGTAGGGTAAGGTGTAGGGCTGTTGGTGGGTTTCTGTTCCGGGTTAGGGTTAGGGAACAGCAAGGCTTAGGGCACAGGTAAGGGTACGGAAAGGAGGGAGAGGCACGCTACGTGCTGACACACGGGTCAGTGCCAGCGTACGCGCCAGAATTAGGGTACGGCGTAGGGTAAGGTGTAGGGCTGGTGGTGGGTTTCTGTTCCAGGGTAGGGTTAGGGTTAGGGATCGGCAAGGCTTAGGGCACAGGTGAGGGTATGGAAACATGGGAGTGGCAGGCTACGTGCTTACACAAGGGTCAGTTCCAGTGTACGGCCCAGGAGTAGGGTACGGCGTAGGGTAAGGTGTAGGGCTGGTGGTGGGTTTCCGTTCCCGGCTAGGGTTAGGGTTAGGGAATGGCAAGGCTTAGGGCACAGGAGAGGGTACAGAAACGTGGGAGGGTCAGGCTACGTGCTGACGCAAGTGTCAGTGCCAGCGTACGGCCCAGGAATAGGGTATGGCGTAGGGTAAAGTGTAGGGTTAGGGTTAGGGAACGGCAAGGCTTAGGGCACAGGTGAGGGTACGGAAACGTGGGAGGGTCAGGCTACATGCTGAAGCACGGGTCAGTGCCAGGGTGTGGACCAGGAGTAGGGTACGGCGTAGGGTAAGGTGTAAGACTGGTGGTGGGTGTCCATTCCGGGGTTTGATTAGGGTTAGGGAACGTCAAGTTTTAGGGCACAGGTGAGGGTACGGAAACGTGGGAGGGTCAGGCTACCTGCTGTCGCATGGGTCAGTGCCAGCGTATGAGCCAGGAGTAGGGTACGGCGTAGGGTAAGGTGTAGGGCTGGTGGTGGGTTTCCGTTCTGGGCTAGGGCTAGGGTTAGGGAACGGCAAGGCTAAGGGCACAGGTGAGGGTACGGAAACTTGGGAGAGGCAGGCTACGTGCTGACGCACGGGTCAGTGCCAGCATACAGGCCAGGAGTAGGGTACGGCATAGGGTATGGTGTAGGGCTGGTGGTGGGTTTCAGTTCAGGGCTAGGGTTAGGGTTAGTGAACGGCAAGGCTTAGGGCACAGGTGAGGGTACAGAAACGTGTTAGGTTCATGGTGCATGTTGATGCATGGAATAGTGTCATCGTACGCATTAGGATTAGGGTACGGCGTAGAGTAAGGTGTACGGATGGCGGTAGGTTTACATTCCGGTGTAGGGTTAGGGATAGCGAATTGCAAGGTATAGGGCACAGGTGATGGTACGGAAATGTGTTAGGTTCAGGGTACGTGTTGACTCACGGGTTAGTGTGAGCGTACGCATGAGGATTAGGGTACCGCATAGAGTAAGGTGTAGGGTTGGTGGTAGGTTTCCGTTCCAGTCTAGGGTTATGTTTAGGGACTGGCAAAGTTTAGGGCACAGGTGAGGGTACGAAACGTGTTAGGGTCAGGGTACGTTTTGACGTATGGATTAGGATTAGGGTACGGCTTAGGGTAAGGTGTAGGGCTGATGGTAGGTTTCTGTTCCGGGCTAAGGTTAAGGATAGGCAACGGCAAGGTTTGGGGCACAGCTGAGGGTACGGAAACGTGTTAGTGTCAGTGTACATGTTGACTCACCGGTTAGTGCCAGCGTACGGATTAGGATTAGTGTACCACGTAGATAAGGTGCACGGTTGGTGGTAGGTTTCCGTTCCAGGCTATGGTTAGGGTTAGGGAAAGTCAAGGTTTCTATTTGTAGGTTTTTTAAGGAAACTCCATACTGTTCTCCATAGTGACTGTATCAATTTACATTCCCAACAATAGTGGAAGAGGGCTCCTTTTGTCCACACCCTCCCCAGAATTTGTTGTCTGTAGATTTTCTGATGATGCCGATTCTAACAGGTGTGAGGTGATACCTCATTGTAGTTTTGATTTGCATTTCTCTAATAATTAGTGCTCTTGAGCAGCTTTTCATGTGCGTCTTGGCCATCTCTGTGTCTTCTTTGAAGAAACGTCTCTTTAGATATTCTGCCCATTTTTGTGTTGGGTTGTTTGTTTTTTTAATATTAAGCTGCATGAGCTGTTTATATATATTGGAGATTAAACCTTAGTCCATTGATTCGTTTGCAACTATTTTCGCCCATTCTGAGGGATGCCTTTTTCCATTCCCCGCTTTTTAACCAAAAAAGAAAGAAAGAAAAAGAAGCAGAACACTAATGTGCATAAAATATGCCGTTTGAAACGGTCGTTTTGAAATATGGACGTCCTTTGAATTTTTTGGTCGATATGTGACCCCAGGATTTGTTTTCAAGGCAGGTGTCATTTACAGGCCTGCAATGATTTTGAATATCAACTGACCATTAGCGCTGGGATTAAAGCTGCTGTTGTGTGAAACGGCCACAAGGTGGCAGCAGTTCTCCCTTACCAAATCTGGTTATTAGGGCAACAGAGCCTCAATGGAAGTCGTGTTCTAGATTGGAATTTAGAATGGAATGTGCCAGGAGAAAGCCCCTCAAGTTTGTCTCCCTACTTCTTGTTCGTATTTTTAATTTAAATTTTTATTTTTTATTACAGCAAGTTTGATTACAATGTTTGGCTTGTTGTAGGTGTGGAAGATGTGGTTCTTTTACACATATACAGATGTGTGTTCTTCCTGGGATCCTTTTTCCAGGTACATTATGACAGAATGTTGAGTAGTCTTCTCTTGGTATTCCGTAGGTCTTTGGTGATTATATATGTCACCTGTGTTTGTATAAGTCTGTTAACCCCGATATCGTAATGAAACCAATGCTCACACCTTTCCATTGGTGAACCATAACTTTGTTTAATGAATCTGTGATTGCCCTTCTCCGTGGAAATATCTGCCCTGGTATCCATTTTTAGGTAACACCTATAAGTGATATGATATGATATGTGTCTTTCACTTTCTGACTTACTACAAGTCACGTGATTACCTCTAGACTCATCTACGGTGCTGCAAATGGAATTGTGTCCTTATTTTCCTTGGCTTCTATTCTGCCTTAGCGAGGTCCATTTTCAACAATGTGATTCCCTGAGGGTTGTTGGTTAGCTGACCTGGGCAACCTTACCCTGCCGGCCGGCCCTCCCCAGGTGTGCCTGGTTGAGGTCAATATAAACAGCGCTCCAGGCAGCAATAGCCCCTGAAGCTGTGCCTGACTCCATATTCTCTGCCCCGTCAGCAGTCTCGCGGCAGAGCTGGTGGGAGGAAATGAGGGGCCACAGCTTTGTGGGTGGCCTGGTGTGAGTGGGGTTCTGCTGGCCTTTCTGCAGGAGTTGCCAGGCTGCCACCTGTAAAGAAGAGGATGTGTCACTCATACCTTCCGCTGGAATTTCTCTCCGGACCGAGGTGAGGAAGGAAAAAAGCAGTGGGGGCCGGGACAGGAGGGGTATCACAGGCAGGACAATGGAAAGCTTCCGGAAGTGCGCCCGGGGCGAGGACCACCCTGGCTTGCCTGCAGGCACCAAGTTGGCCTGCGTGCTGTCGCTGGTGTGGCTAGATGGCCCTTCCTCTTGTCTTTCAAGCCCTTGTACATATTCAGGTGTTTTACCTGGGAAGGGTGGGAACAGTTCAGCAGCAGCTGGCCTGGGGCTCAGCTCACCTTTATCCAGAGATGCCTCGGCACGGTCCCCCAGCTTTGCAATGAGGACGCTCCTTGTGTGGGGTGTGGGTTGCTGGCTGTATGGGAGATGATTCCCCACCTCTGACCAATTTCAGAATTGTTTAGCGCTGGAGCAAGTGCCCGGATAGGGGTTTCCTCTGTATAACTGGTGGGCTCAGGATTTTCTTCTTTTATGTTTCAAGTTAGCATTTATTCCTCTTTTATGTATTTATAGATATAAGCATGGCTATAATTCATTCCTATAAATACATCTATGAGAAGGGAAGAAATTTTTTCTGTTTTATTTTTAAATTTTATTTTTTATAATTTTGAAGTTTAATTTTATTTACTTTTTTATACAGCAGGTTATTATTAGTTATGTATTTTATGCATAGACATGTATACAGGTCAATCTCAATCTCCCAACTCATCCCACCACCACCACCCCATGGCTTCCCACACTTGGTGTCCATACGTTTGTTCTCTACCTCTGTGTCTCTATTTGTTCCCTGCAAACCAGTTCATCTGTACAATTTTTTAGGTTCCACATATATGCATTAATATACAATATTTGTTTTCCTCTTTCTGACTTACTTCATTCTGTATGACAGTCTCTAGATCCATCCATGGAAAGAAACAAAAAGAAGCGGAACACTAATGTGCGTAAAATATGCCGTTTGAAACGGTCGTTTTGAAATATGGACGTCCTTTGAATTTTTTGGTCGATATGTGACCCCAGGATTTGTTTTCAGGGCAGGTGTCATTTACAGGCCTGCAATGATTTTGAATATCAACTGACCATTAGCGCTGGGATTAAAGCTGCTGTTGTGTGAAACGGCCACAAGGTGGCAGCAGTTCTCCCTTACCAATTCTGGTTACTAGGGCAACAGAGCCTCAATGGAAGTCGTGTTGTAGATTGGAATTTAGAATGGAATGTGCCAGGAGAAAGCCCCTCATGTTTGTCTCCCTACTTCTTGTTCATGTTTTCAATTTAATTTTTATTTTTTATTACAGCAAGTTTGATTACAATGTTTGGCTTGTTGGAGGTGTGGAAGATGTGGTTGTTTTACACATATACAGATGTCTGTTTTTCCTGGGATCCTTTTCCCATGTATGTTATGACAGAATGTTGAGTAGTCTTTTGGTATTCCATAGGTCTTTGGTGATTATATATGTCACCTGTGTTTGTATAAGTCTGTTAACCCCGATATCGTAATGAAACCAATCCTCACACATTTCCATTGGTGAACCATAAGTTTGTTTAATGAATCTCTGATTGCCCTTCTCGGTGGAAATATCTGCCCTGGTATCCATTTTTAGGTAACACCTATAAGTGATATGATATGATATGTGTCTTTCACTTTCTGACTTACTACAAGTCATGTGATTACCTCTAGACTCATCTACGGTGGTGCAAATGGCATTGTGTTCTTTTTCTCCTTGGCTTCTCTTCTGCCTTAGTGTGGTCCATTTTCAACAATGTGATTCCCTGAGTGTTGTGGATTAGCTGACCTGGGCAGCCTTACTCTACCGCCCGGCCCTCCCCATTTGTGCCTGGTTGAGGTCAATATAAACAGCGCTCCAGGCAGCAATAGCCCCTGAAGCTGTGCCTGACTCCATATTCTCTGCCCCGTCAGCAGTCTCGGGGCTGTGCTGGTGGGAGGGAATGAGGGGCCACAGCTTTGTTGATGGCCCGGTGTGAGTGGGGTACTGCAGGCCTTTCTGCAGGAGTTGCCAGGCTGCCACCTGTAAAGAAGAGGATGTGTCACCCATACGTTCCGCTGGAGTCTCTCTCCGGACAGAGGTGAGGAAGGAAAAACGCAGTGGGGGCCGGGACAGGTGGGGTATCTCAGGCAGGACAATGGAAACCTTCCAGAAGAGCGCCCGGGGGCAGGACCACCCTTGCTGGCCTGCAGGCACCAAGTTGGCCTGCGTGCTATTGCTGGTGTGGCTCCACAGCCCTTCCTCTAGTCTTTCAAGCCCTTATACATATTCAGGTGTTTTACCTGGGAAGGGTGGGAACAGTTCAGCAGCAGCTGGCCTTGGGCTCAGCTCACCTTTTTTCAGAGATGCCTTGGCTCAGTCCCCCAGCTTTGCAATGAGGACGCTCCTTGTGTGGGGTGTGGGTTGCTGGCTGTATGGGGATGATTCCCACCTCTGACCAATTTCAGAATTGTTTGCCACTGGAGCAAGTGCCCTGATAGGGTTTTCCTCTGTATAACTGGTGGGTTCAGGTTTTTTTCCTTTTATGGTTCCAGTTAGATTTTATTCCTCTTTTATATATTTATAGATATAAGCATGGAAATAATTCATTCCTATAAATACATCTGTGTGAAGGGAAGAACTTTTTTCTGTTTTAATTTTAAATTTTATTTTTTATAATTTTGAAATTTAATTTTATTTACTTTTTTATCCAGCAGGTTATTATTAGTTATGTATTTTATGCATATACATGTATGCAGGTCAATCCCAATCTCCCAAGTCATCCCACCACCACCACCCCATGGCTCCCCACACTTGGTGTCCATACGTTTGTTCTCTACATCTGTGTCTCTATTTCTTCCCTGCAAACCAGTTCCTCTGTAAAATTTCGTAGGTTCCACATATATGCATTAATATACAATATTTGTTTTCCTCTTTCTGACTTACTTCATTCTGTATGACTGTCTCGAGATCCATCGATGTCTCTACAAATGACCCGGTTTCATTCCTTTTTATGGCTGAGTAATATTCCATTTTATACATGTAGCACATCTTTATCCATTCATCTGTGTGTGGGCATTTAGGTTGCTTCCATTACCTGGCCTTTGTAAATAGTGCTGCAATGAACATTGTGGTGAATGTGCCTTTCTGATTTATGGTTTTCTTTGGGTATATGAGCAGAATTGGGATTGCTGGATCAGATGGTAATTCTATTTCTAGTTTTTTTTAGGAAACTCCATAGTGTTCTCCATAGTGAGTGTATCAATTTACATTCCCACCAATAGTGGAAGAGGTCTCCTTTTGTCCACACCCTCCCCAGAATTTGTTGTTTGTAGATTTTCTGATGATGCCGATTCTAACAGGTGTGAGGTGATACCTCATTGTAGTTTTGATTTGCATTTCTCTAATAATTAGTGCTGTTGAACCGCTTTTCATGTGCGTCTTGGCCATCTCTGTGTCTTCTTTGAAGAAACGTCTCTTTAGATCTGCCCATTTTTGTATTGGGTTGTTTGTTTTTTTAATATTAAGCAGCATGAGCTGTTTATATATATTGGAGATTAAACCTTTGTCCATTGATTCGTTTGCAACTATTTTCGCCCCTTTTGAGGGATGTCTTTTTCCTTTCCCGTTTTTTTAACCAAAAAAGAAAAAAAGAAAAAGAAGTAGAAAACTAATGTGCGTAAAATATGCCTTTTGAAACGGTCGTTTTGAAATATGGACGTCCTTTGAATTTTTTGGTCGATATGTGACCCCAGAATTTGTTTTCAGGGCAGGTGTCATTTACAGGCCTGCAATGATTTTGAATATCAACTGACCATTAGCGCTGGGATTAAAGCTGCTGTTGTGTGAAACGGCCACAAGGTGGCAGCAGTTCTCCCTTACCAATTCTGCTAACTAGGGCAACAGAGCCTCAATGGAAGTCGTGTTCTAGATTGGAATTTAGAATGGAATGTGCCAGGAGTAAACCCCTCAAGTTTGTCTCCCTACTTCTTGTTCGTGTTTTTAATTTAATTTTTATTTTTTATTACAGCAAGTTTGATTACAATGTTTGGCTTGTTGTAGGTGTGGAAGATGTGGTTCTTTTACACATATACAGATGTCGGTTTTTCCTGGGATCCTTTTCCCATGTACCTTATGACAGAATGTTGAGTAGTCTTTTGGTATTCCGTAGGTCTTTGGTGATTATATATGTCACCTGTGTTTGTATAAGTCTGTTAACCACGATATCGTAATGAAACCAATCCTCACAACTTTCCATTGGTGAACCATAAGCTTGTTTAATGAATCTCTGATTGCCCTTCTCGGTGGAAATATCTGCCCTGGTATCCATTTTTAGGTAACACCTATAAGTGATATGATATGATATGTGTCTTTCACTTTCTGACTTACTACATGTCACGTGATTACCTCTAGACTCATCTACGGTGCTGCAAAAGGCATTGTGTCCTTTTTTTCCTTGCCTTCTATTCTGACTTAGCGAGGTCCCTTTTCAACAATGTGCTTCCCTGCGGGTTGTGGATTAGCTGACGTGGGCAGCCTTATCCTGCCGGCCGGCCCTCCCCAGGTGTGCCTGGTTGAGGTCAATATAAACAGCGCTCCATGCAGCATTAGCCCCTGAAGCTGTGCCTGCCTCCATATTCTCTGCCCCGTGAGCAGTCTCGGGTCTGTGCTGGTGGGAGGGAGTGAGGGGCCACAGCTTTGTTGGTGGCCCGGTGTGAGTGGGGTTCTGCTGGCCTTTCTGAAGGAGTTGCCAGGCTGCCTCCTGTAAGGAGGAGGATGTGTCACCCATACCTTCCGCTGGAATTTCTCTCCGGACAGAGGTGAGGAAGGAAAAAAGCAGTGGGGGCCGGGACAAGTGGGGTATCTCAGGCAGGACAATGGAAAGCTTCCGGAAGAGCGCCCGGGGCCAGGACCACCCTGGCTGGCCTGCAGGCACCAAGTTGGCCTGCGTGCTGTCGCTGGTGTGGCTCCACGGCCCTTCCTCTAGTCTTTCAAGCCCTTGTACATATTCAGGTGATTTACCTGGGAAGGGTGGGAACAGTTCAGCAACAGCTGGCCTGGGGCTCAGCTCACCTTTGTTCAGAGATGCCTCGGCTCGGTCCCCTCGCTTTGCAATGAGGAAGCTCCTTGTGTGGGGTGTGGGTTGCTGGCTGTATGGGAGATGATTCCCCACCTCTGAACAATTTCAATATTGTTTACCGTTGGAGCAAGTGCCCTGATAGTGTTTTTCTCTGTATAACTGGTCGGTTCAGGTTTTTCTTCGTTTATGGTTCAAGTTAGCTTTTATTCCTCTTTTATGTATTTATAGGTATAAGCATGGAAATAATTCATTCCTATAAATACATCTGTGTGAAGGGAAGAACTTTTTTCTGTTTTATTTTTAAATTTTATTTTTTATAATTTTGAAATTTAATTTTATTTACTTTTTTATACAGCGGGTTATTATTAGTTATTTGTTTTATGCATATACATGTATACAGGTCAATCTCAATCTCACAACTCATCCCACCACCACCACCCCATGGCTTCCCACACTTGGTGTCCATACGTTTGTTCTCTACCTCTGTGTCTCTATTTCTTCCCTGCAAACCAGTTCATCTGTACCATTTTTTAGGTTCCACATATATGCATTAATATACAATATTTGTTTTCCCCTTTCTGACTTACTTCATTCTGTATGACAGTCTCTAGATCCATCGATGTCTCTACAAATGACCCAGATTCATTCCTTTTTATGGCCGAGTAATATTCCATTTTATATATGTACCCCATCTTTATCCATTCATCTGTCTTTGGGCGTTTAGGTTGCTTCCATTACCTGGCTATTGTAAATAGTGCTGCAATGAACATTGTGGTGAATGTGCCTTTTTGATTTATGGTTTTCTTTGGGTATATGCCCAGAAGTGGAATTGCTGGATCAGATGGCAATTCTATTTCTAGATTTTTTAAGGAAACTCCATAGTGTTCTCCATAGTGACTCTATTAATTTACATTCCCACCAATAGTGGAAGAGGGCTCCTTTTGTCCCCACCCTCCCCAGAATTTGTTGTTTGTTGATTTTCTGATGATGCCCATTCTAACAGGTGTGAGGTGATACCTCATTGTAGTTTTGATTTGCATTTCTCTAATAATTAGTGCTCTTGAGCAGCTTCTCATGTGCGTCTTGTCCATCTCTGTGTCTTCTTTTAAGAAACGTCTCTTGAGATCTTCTGCCCATTTCTGTATTGGGAGGGTCGTGGGATGGTCAGGCTGTGTGCTGACGCACGTGTCAGTGCCAGCGTAAGGGCCAGGAGTAGGGTACAGCATAGGGTAACGTGTAGGGCTGGTTGTGGGTTTCCGTTCCAGGTTAGGGTTAGGGAACGGCAAGGTTTAGGGAACAGGTGAGCATAGGGACACGTGGGAGAGGCAGGCTACGTGCTGACAAACGTGTCAGTGCCAGCGTACGGGTCAGGAGTAAAGTATGGTGTAGGGCTGGTTGTGGGTTTCCATTCCGCGCTAGGGTTAGGGTTAGGGAACGGCAAGGCTTAGGGCACAGCTGAGGGTACAGAAACGTGGGAGGGTCAGGCTATGTGCTGACGCACAGTTCAGTGCCAGTGTACGGGCCAGGATTAGGGTACGGAGTAGGGTAAGGTGTAGGGCTGTTGGTGGGTTTCTGTTCCGGGTTAGGGTTAGGGAACGGCAAGGCTTAGGGCACAGGTAAGGGTACGGAAACGAGGGAGAGGCACGCTACGTGCTGACACACGGGTCAGTGCCAGCGTACGCGCCAGAATTAGGGTACGGCGTAGGGTAAGGTGTAGGGCTGGTGGTGGGTTTCTGTTCCAGGGTAGGGTTAGGGTTAGGGATCGGCAAGGCTTAGGGCACAGGTGAGGGTATGGAAACATGGGAGTGGCAGGCTACGTGCTTACACAAGGGTCAGTTCCAGTGTACGGCCCAGGAGTAGGGTACGGCGTAGGGTAAGGTGTAGGGCTGGTGGTGGGTTTCCGTTCCCGGCTAGGGTTAGGGTTAGGGAATGGCAAGGCTTAGGGCACAGGTGAGGGTACAGAAACGTGGGAGGGTCAGGCTACGTGTTGACGCAAGTGTCAGTGCCAGCGTACGGCCCAGGAATAGGGTATGGCGTAGGGTAAAGTGTAGGGTTAGGGTTAGGGAACGGCAAGGCTTAGGGCACAGGTGAGGGTACGGAAACGTGGGAGGGTCAGGCTACATGCTGAAGCACGGGTCAGTGCCAGGGTGTGGACCAGGAGTAGGGTACGGCGTAGGGTAAGGTGTAAGACTGGTGGTGGGTGTCCATTCCGGGGTTTGATTAGGGTTAGGGAACGTCAAGTTTTAGGGCACAGGTGAGGGTACGGAAACGTGGGAGGGTCAGGCTACCTGCTGACGCATGGGTCAGTGCCAGCGTATGGGCCAGGAGTAGGGTACGGCATAGGGTAAGGTGTAGGGCTGGTGGTGGGTTTCCGTTCTGGGCTAGGGTTAGGGTTAGGGAACGGCAAGGCTAAGGGCACAGGTGAGGGTACGGAAACTTGGGAGAGGCAGGCTACGTGCTGACGCACGGGTCAGTGCCAGCATACAGGCCAGGAGTAGGGTACGGCATAGGGTATGGTGTAGGGCTGGTAGTGGGTTTCAGTTCAGGGCTAGGGTTAGGGTTAGTGAACGGCAAGGCTTAGGGCACAGGTGAGGGTACAGAAACGTGTTAGGTTCATGGTGCATGTTGATGCATGGAATAGTGTCATCGTACGCATTAGGATTAGGGTACGGCGTAGAGTAAGGTGTACGGATGGCGGTAGGTTTACATTCAGGTGTAGGGTTAGGGATAGCGAATTGCAAGGTATAGGGCACAGGTGATGGTACGGAAATGTGTTAGGTTCAGGGTACGTGTTGACTCATGGGTTAGTGTGAGCGTACGCATGAGGATTAGGGTACCGCATAGAGTAAGGTGTAGGGTTGGTGGTAGGTTTCCGTTGCAGTCTAGGGTTATGTTTAGGGACTGGCAAAGTTTAGGGCACAGGTGAGGGTACGAAACGTGTTAGGGTCAGGGTACGTGTTGATGCACAGGTTAGTGTCAGCATACGAATTAGGATTAGGGTATGGCGTAAGGTAAGGTGTAGGGTTGGTGGTAGTTTTCCGTTCCGGGCTAGGGTTAAGGTAAGGGAACGGCAAGGTTTATGGCAGAGGTGAGGGTACGGAAACGTGTTAGGGTCAGGGTACGTGTTGACGTATGGATTAGGATTAGGGTACGGCTTAGGGTAAGGTGTAGGGCTGATGGTAGGTTTCTGTTCCGGGCTAAGGTTAAGGATAGGCAACGGCAAGGTTTGGGGCACAGCTGAGGGTACGGAAACGTGTTAGTGTCAGGGTACATGTTGACTCACCGGTTAGTGCCAGCGTACGGATTAGGATTAGTGTACCGCGTAGATAAGGTGCACGGTTGGTGGTAGGTTTCAGTTCCAGGCTATGGTTAGGGTTAGGGAAAGTCAAGGTTTCTATTTGTAGGTTTTTTAAGGAAACTCCATACTGTTCTCCATAGTGACTGTATCAATTTACATTCCCAACAATAGTGGAAGAGGGCTCCTTTTGTCCACACCCTCCCCAGAATTTGTTGTCTGTAGATTTTCTGATGATGCCGATTCTAACAGGTGTGAGGTGATACCTCATTGTAGTTTTGATTTGCATTTCTCTAATAATTAGTGCTGTTGAGCAGCTTTTCATTTGCGTCTTGGCCATCTCTGTGTCTTCTTTGAAGAAACGTCTCTTTAGATATTCTGCCCATTTTTGTGTTGGGTTGTTTGTTTTTTTAGTATTAAGCTGCATGAGCTGTTTATATATATTGGAGATTAAACCTTAGTCCATTGATTCGTTTGCAACTATTTTCGCCCATTCTGAGGGATGCCTTTTTCCATTCCCCGCTTTTTAACCAAAAAAGAAAGAAAGAAAAAGAAGCAGAACACTAATGTGCATAAAATATGCCGTTTGAAACGGTCGTTTTGAAATATGGACGTCCTTTGAATTTTTTGGTCGATATGTGACCCCAGGATTTGTTTTCAGGGCAGGTGTCATTTACAGGCCTGCAATGATTTTGAATATCAACTGACCATTAGCGCTGGGATTAAAGCTGCTGTTGTGTGAAACGGCCACAAGGTGGCAGCAGTTCTCCCTTACCAAATCTGGTTAATAGGGCAACAGAGCCTCAATGGAAGTCGTGTTCTAGATTGGAATTTAGAATGGAATGTGCCAGGAGAAAGCCCCTCAAGTTTGTCTCCCTACTTCTTGTTCGTATTTTTAATTTAAATTTTTATTTTTTATTACAGCAAGTTTGATTACAATGTTTGGCTTGTTGTAGGTGTGGAAGATGTGGTTCTTTTACACATATACAGATGTGTGTTCTTCCTGGGATCCTTTCTACAGGTACATTACGACAGAATGTTGAGTAGTCTTCTCTTGGTATTCCGTAGGTCTTTGGTGATTATATATGTCACCTGTGTTTGTATATGTCTGTTAACCCCGATATCGTAATGAAACCAATCCTCACACCTTTCCATTGGTGAACCATAACTTTGTTTAATGAATCTGTGATTGCCCTTCTCCGTGGAAATATCTGCCCTGGTATCCATTTTTAGGTAACACCTATAAGTGATATGATATGATATGTGTCTTTCACTTTCTGACTTACTACAAGTCACGTGATTACCTCTAGACTCATCTACGGTGCTGCAAATGGCATTGTGTCCTTATTTTCCTTGGCTTCTATTCTGCCTTAGCGAGGTCCATTTTCAACAATGTGATTCCCTGAGGGTTGTGGATTAGCTGACCTGGGCAACCTTACCCTGCCGGCCGGCCCTCCCCAGGTGTGCCTGGTTGAGGTCAATATAAACAGCGCTCCAGGCAGCAATAGCCCCTGAAGCTGTGCCTGACTCCATATTCTCTGCCCCGTCAGCAGTCTCGCGGCAGAGCTGGTGGGAGGAAATGAGGGGCCACAGCTTTGTGGGTGGCCTGGTGTGAGTGGGGTTCTGCTGTTCTATCTGCAGGAGTTGCCAGGCTGCCACCTGTAAAGAAGAGGATGTGTCACCCATACCTTCCGCTGGAATTTCTCTCCGGACAGAGGTGAGGAAGGAAAAAAGCAGTGGGGGCCGGGACAGGAGGGGTATCACAGGCAGGACAATGGAAAGCTTCCGGAAGTGCGCCCGGGGCGAGGACCACCCTGGCTGGCCTGCAGGCACCAAGTTGGCCTGCGTGCTGTCGCTGGTGTGGCTAGACGGCCCTTCCTCTTGTCTTTCAAGCCCTTGTACATATTCAGGTGTTTTACCTGGGAAGGGTGGGAACAGTTCAGCAGCAGCTGGCCTGGGGCTCAGCTCACCTTTATCCAGAGATGCCTCGGCATGGTCCCCCAGCTTTGCAATGAGGACGCTCCTTGTGTGGGGTGTGGGTTGCTGGCTGTATGGGAGATGATTCCCCACCTCTGACCAATTTCAGAATTGTTTAGCGCTGGAGCAAGTGCCCGGATAGGGGTTTCCTCTGTATAACTGGTGGGCTCAGGATTTTCTTCTTTTATGTTTCAAGTTAGCATTTATTCCTCTTTTATGTATTTATAGATATGAGCATGGATATAATTCATTCCTATAAATACATCTATGAGAAGGGAAGAACTTTTTTCTGTTTTAATTTTAAATTTTATTTTTTATAATTTTGAAATTTAATTTTATTTACTTTTTTATACAGCAGGTTATTATTAGTTATGTATTTTATGCATATACATGTATACAGGTCAATCTCAATCTCCCAACTCATCCCACCACCACCACCCCATGGCTTCCCACACTTGGTGTCCATACGTTTGTTCTCTACCTCTGTGTCTCTATTTGTTCCCTGCAAACCAGTTCATCTGTACAATTTTTTAGGTTCCACATATATGCATTAATATACAATATTTGTTTTCCTCTTTCTGACTTACTTCATTCTGTATGACAGTCTCTAGATCCATCCATGGAAAGAAACAAAAAGAAGCGGAACACTAATGTGCGTAAAATATGGCTTTTGAAACGGTCGTTTTGAAATATGGACGTCCTTTGAATTTTTTGGTCGATATGTGACCCCAGGATTTGTTTTCAGGGCAGGTGTCATTTACAGGCCTGCAATGATTTTGAATATCAACTGACCATTAGCGCTGGGATTAAAGCTGCTGTTGTGTGAAACGGCCACAAGGTGGCAGCAGTTCTCCCTTACCAATTCTGGTTACTAGGGCAACAGAGCCTCAATGGAAGTCGTGTTCTAGATTGGAATTTAGAATGGAATGTGCCAGGAGAAAGCCCCTCAAGTTTGTCTCCCTACTTCTTGTTCGTGTTTTTAATTTAATTTTTATTTTTTATTACAGCAAGTTTGATTACAATGTTTGGCTTGTTGGAGGTGTGGAAGATGTGGTTCTTTTACACATATAGAGATGACTGTTTTTCCTGGGATCCTTTTCCCATGTACGTTATGACAGAATGTTGAGTAGTCTTTTGGTATTCCATAGGTTTTTGGTGATTATATATGTCACCTGTGTTTGTATAAGTCTGTTAACCCCGATATCGTAATGAAACCAATCCTCACACCTTTCCATTGGTGAACCATAAGTTTGTTTAATGAATCTCTGATTGCCCTTCTCGGTGGAAATATCTGCCCTGGTATCCATTTTTAGGTAACACCTATAAGTGATATGATATGATATGTGTCTTTCACTTTCTGACTTACTACAAGTCATGTGATTACCTCTAGACTCATCTACGGTGGTGCAAATGGCATTGTGTTCTTTTTCTCCTTGGCTTCTCTTCTGCCTTAGTGTGGTCCATTTTCAACAATGTGATTCCCTGAGTGTTGTGGATTAGCTGACCTGGGCAGCCTTACTCTACCGCCCGGCCCTCCCCATTTGTGCCTGGTTGAGGTCAATATAAACAGCGCTCCAGGCAGCAATAGCCCCTGAAGCTGTGCCTGACTCCATATTCTCTGCCCCGTCAGCAGTCTCGGGGCTGTGCTGGTGGGAGGGAATGAGGGGCCACAGCTTTGTTGGTGGCCCGGTGTGAGTGGGGTACTGCTGGCCTTTCTGCAGGAGTTGCCAGGCTGCCACCTGTAAAGAAGAGGATGTGTCACCCATACGTTCCGCTGGAGTCTCTCTCCGGACAGAGGTGAGGAAGGAAAAACGCAGTGGGGGCCGGGACAGGTGGGGTATCTCAGGCAGGACAATGGAAAGCTTCCAGAAGAGCGCCCGGGGGCAGGACCACCCTTGCTGGCCTGCAGGCACCAAGTTGGCCTGCGTGCTATTGCTGGTGTGGCTCCACAGCCCTTCCTCTAGTCTTTCAAGCCCTTGTACATATTCAGGTGTTTTACCTGGGAAGGGTGGGAACAGTTCAGCAGCAGCTGGCCTTGGGCTCAGCTCACCTGTTTTCAGAGATGCCTTGGCTCAGTCCCCCAGCTTTGCAATGAGGACGCTCCTTGTGTGGGGTGTGGGTTGCTGGCTGTATGGGGATGATTCCCACCTCTGACCAATTTCAGAATTGTTTGCCGCTGGAGCAAGTGCCCTGATAGGGTTTTCCTCTGTATAACTGGTGGGTTCAGGTTTTTTTCCTTTTATGGTTCCAGTTAGATTTTATTCCTCTTTTATATATTTATAGATATAAGCATGGAAATAATTCATTCCTATAAATACATCTGTGTGAAGGGAAGAACTTTTTTCTGTTTTAATTTTAAATTTTATTTTTTATAATTTTGAAATTTAATTTTATTTACTTTTTTATCCAGCAGGTTATTATTAGTTATGTATTTTATGCATATACATGTATGCAGGTCAATCCCAATCTCCCAAGTCATCCCACCACCACCACCCCATGGCTCCCCACACTTGGTGTCCATACGTTTGTTCTCTACATCTGTGTCTCTATTTCTTCCCTGCAAACCAGTTCCTCTGTAAAATTTCGTAGGTTCCACATATATGCATTAATATACAATATTTGTTTTCCTCTTTCTGACTTACTTCATTCTGTATGACTGTCTCGAGATCCATCGATGTCTCTACAAATGACCCGGTTTCATTCCTTTTTATGGCTGAGTAATATTCCATTTTATACATGTAGCACATCTTTATCCATTCATCTGTGTGTGGGCATTTAGGTTGCTTCCATTACCTGGCCTTTGTAAATAGTGCTGCAATGAACATTGTGGTGAATGTGCCTTTCTGATTTATGGTTTTCTTTGGGTATATGAGCAGAATTGGGATTGCTGGATCAGATGGTAATTCTATTTCTAGTTTTTTTTAGGAAACTCCATAGTGTTCTCCATAGTGAGTGTATCAATTTACATTCCCACCAATAGTGGAAGAGGTCTCCTTTTGTCCACACCCTCCCCAGAATTTGTTGTTTGTAGATTTTCTGATGATGCCGATTCTAACAGGTGTGAGGTGATACCTCATTGTAGTTTTGATTTGCATTTCTCTAATAATTAGTGCTGTTGAACAGCTTTTCATGTGCGTCTTGGCCATCTCTGTGTCTTCTTTGAAGAAACGTCTCTTTAGATCTGCCCATTTTTGTATTGGGTTGTTTGTTTTTTTAATATTAAGCAGCATGAGCTGTTTATATATATTGGAGATTAAACCTTTGTCCATTGATTCGTTTGCAACTATTTTCGCCCCTTTTGAGGGATGTCTTTTTCCTTTCCCGTTTTTTTAACCAAAAAAGAAAAAAAGAAAAAGAAGTAGAAAACTAATGTGCGTAAAATATGCCTTTTGAAACGGTCGTTTTGAAATATGGACGTCCTTTGAATTTTTTGGTCGATATGTGACCCCAGAATTTGTTTTCAGGGCAGGTGTCATTTACAGGCCTGCAATGATTTTGAATATCAACTGACCATTAGCGCTGGGATTAAAGCTGCTGTTGTGTGAAACGGCCACAAGGTGGCAGCAGTTCTCCCTTACCAATTCTGCTAACTAGGGCAACAGAGCCTCAATGGAAGTCGTGTTCTAGATTGGAATTTAGAATGGAATGTGCCAGGAGTAAACCCCTCAAGTTTGTCTCCCTACTTCTTGTTCGTGTTTTTAATTTAATTTTTATTTTTTATTACAGCAAGTTTGATTACAATGTTTGGCTTGTTGTAGGTGTGGAAGATGTGGTTCTTTTACACATATACAGATGTCGGTTTTTCCTGGGATCCTTTTCCCATGTACCTTATGACAGAATGTTGAGTAGTCTTTTGGTATTCCGTAGGTCTTTGGTGATTATATATGTCACCTGTGTTTGTATAAGTCTGTTAACCACGATATCGTAATGAAACCAATCCTCACAACTTTCCATTGGTGAACCATAAGCTTGTTTAATGAATCTCTGATTGCCCTTCTCGGTGGAAATATCTGCCCTGGTATCCATTTTTAGGTAACACCTATAAGTGATATGATATGATATGTGTCTTTCACTTTCTGACTTACTACATGTCACGTGATTACCTCTAGACTCATCTACGGTGCTGCAAAAGGCATTGTGTCCTTTTTTTCCTTGCCTTCTATTCTGACTTAGCGAGGTCCCTTTTCAACAATGTGCTTCCCTGCGGGTTGTGGATTAGCTGACGTGGGCAGCCTTATCCTGCCGGCCGGCCCTCCCCAGGTGTGCCTGGTTGAGGTCAATATAAACAGCGCTCCATGCAGCATTAGCCCCTGAAGCTGTGCCTGCCTCCATATTCTCTGCCCCGTGAGCAGTCTCGGGTCTGTGCTGGTGGGAGGGAGTGAGGGGCCACAGCTTTGTTGGTGGCCCGGTGTGAGTGGGGTTCTGCTGGCCTTTCTGAAGGAGTTGCCAGGCTGCCTCCTGTAAGGAGGAGGATGTGTCACCCATACCTTCCGCTGGAATTTCTCTCCGGACAGAGGTGAGGAAGGAAAAAAGCAGTGGGGGCCGGGACAAGTGGGGTATCTCAGGCAGGACAATGGAAAGCTTCCGGAAGAGCGCCCGGGGCCAGGACCACCCTGGCTGGCCTGCAGGCACCAAGTTGGCCTGCGTGCTGTCGCTGGTGTGGCTCCACGGCCCTTCCTCTAGTCTTTCAAGCCCTTGTACATATTCAGGTGATTTACCTGGGAAGGGTGGGAACAGTTCAGCAACAGCTGGCCTGGGGCTCAGCTCACCTTTGTTCAGAGATGCCTCGGCTCGGTCCCCTCGCTTTGCAATGAGGAAGCTCCTTGTGTGGGGTGTGGGTTGCTGGCTGTATGGGAGATGATTCCCCACCTCTGAACAATTTCAATATTGTTTACCGTTGGAGCAAGTGCCCTGATAGTGTTTTTCTCTGTATAACTGGTCGGTTCAGGTTTTTCTTCGTTTATGGTTCAAGTTAGCTTTTATTCCTCTTTTATGTATTTATAGGTATAAGCATGGAAATAATTCATTCCTATAAATACATCTGTGTGAAGGGAAGAACTTTTTTCTGTTTTATTTTTAAATTTTATTTTTTATAATTTTGAAATTTAATTTTATTTACTTTTTTATACAGCGGGTTATTATTAGTTATTTGTTTTATGCATATACATGTATACAGGTCAATCTCAATCTCACAACTCATCCCACCACCACCACCCCATGGCTTCCCACACTTGGTGTCCATACGTTTGTTCTCTACCTCTGTGTCTCTATTTCTTCCCTGCAAACCAGTTCATCTGTACCATTTTTTAGGTTCCACATATATGCATTAATATACAATATTTGTTTTCCCCTTTCTGACTTACTTCATTCTGTATGACAGTCTCTAGATCCATCGATGTCTCTACAAATGACCCAGATTCATTCCTTTTTATGGCCGAGTAATATTCCATTTTATATATGTACCCCATCTTTATCCATTCATCTGTCTTTGGGCGTTTAGGTTGCTTCCATTACCTGGCTATTGTAAATAGTGCTGCAATGAACATTGTGGTGAATGTGCCTTTTTGATTTATGGTTTTCTTTGGGTATATGCCCAGAAGTGGAATTGCTGGATCAGATGGCAATTCTATTTCTAGATTTTTTAAGGAAACTCCATAGTGTTCTCCATAGTGACTCTATTAATTTACATTCCCACCAATAGTGGAAGAGGGCTCCTTTTGTCCCCACCCTCCCCAGAATTTGTTGTTTGTTGATTTTCTGATGATGCCCATTCTAACAGGTGTGAGGTGATACCTCATTGTAGTTTTGATTTGCATTTCTCTAATAATTAGTGCTCTTGAGCAGCTTCTCATGTGCGTCTTGTCCATCTCTGTGTCTTCTTTTAAGAAACGTCTCTTGAGATCTTCTGCCCATTTCTGTATTGGGAGGGTCGTGGGATGGTCAGGCTGTGTGCTGACGCACGTGTCAGTGCCAGCGTAAGGGCCAGGAGTAGGGTACAGCATAGGGTAACGTGTAGGGCTGGTTGTGGGTTTCCGTTCCAGGTTAGGGTTAGGGAACGGAAAGGTTTAGGGAACAGGTGAGCATAGGGACACGTGGGAGAGGCAGGCTACGTGCTGACAAACGTGTCAGTGCCAGCGTACGGGTCAGGAGTAAAGTATGGTGTAGGGCTGGTTGTGGGTTTCCATTCCGCGCTAGGGTTAGGGTTAGGGAACGGCAAGGCTTAGGGCACAGCTGAGGGTACAGAAACGTGGGAGGGTCAGGCTATGTGCTGACGCACGGTTCAGTGCCAGTGTACGGGCCAGGATTAGGGTACGGAGTAGGGTAAGGTGTAGGGCTGTTGGTGGGTTTCTGTTCCGGGTTAGGGTTAGGGAACGGCAAGGCTTAGGGCACAGGTAAGGGTACGGAAACGAGGGAGAGGCACGCTACGTGCTGACACACGGGTCAGTGCCAGTGTACGCGCCAGAATTAGGGTACGGCGTAGGGTAAGGTGTAGGGCTGGTGGTGGGTTTCTGTTCCAGGGTAGGGTTAGGGTTAGGGATCGGCAAGGCTTAGGGCACAGGTGAGGGTATGGAAACATGGGAGTGGCAGGCTACGTGCTTACACAAGGGTCAGTTCCAGTGTACGGCCCAGGAGTAGGGTACGGCGTAGGGTAAGGTGTAGGGCTGGTGGTGGGTTTCCGTTCCCGGCTAGGGTTAGGGTTAGGGAATGGCAAGGCTTAGGGCACAGGTGAGGGTACAGAAACGTGGGAGGGTCAGGCTACGTGTTGACGCAAGTGTCAGTGCCAGCGTACGGCCCAGGAATAGGGTATGGCGTAGGGTAAAGTGTAGGGTTAGGGTTAGGGAACGGCAAGGCTTAGGGCACAGGTGAGGGTACGGAAACGTGGGAGGGTCAGGCTACATGCTGAAGCACGGGTCAGTGCCAGGGTGTGGACCAGGAGTAGGGTACGGCGTAGGGTAAGGTGTAAGACTGGTGGTGGGTGTCCATTCCGGGGTTTGATTAGGGTTAGGGAACGTCAAGTTTTAGGGCACAGGTGAGGGTACGGAAACGTGGGAGGGTCAGGCTACCTGCTGACGCATGGGTCAGTGCCAGCGTATGGGCCAGGAGTAGGGTACGGCATAGGGTAAGGTGTAGGGCTGGTGGTGGGTTTCCGTTCTGGGCTAGGGTTAGGGTTAGGGAACGGCAAGGCTAAGGGCACAGGTGAGGGTACGGAAACTTGGGAGAGGCAGGCTACGTGCTGACGCACGGGTCAGTGCCAGCATACAGGCCAGGAGTAGGGTACGGCATAGGGTATGGTGTAGGGCTGGTAGTGGGTTTCAGTTCAGGGCTAGGGTTAGGGTTAGTGAACGGCAAGGCTTAGGGCACAGGTGAGGGTACAGAAACGTGTTAGGTTCATGGTGCATGTTGATGCATGGAATAGTGTCATCGTACGCATTAGGATTAGGGTACGGCGTAGAGTAAGGTGTACGGATGGCGGTAGGTTTACATTCAGGTGTAGGGTTAGGGATAGCGAATTGCAAGGTATAGGGCACAGGTGATGGTACGGAAATGTGTTAGGTTCAGGGTACGTGTTGACTCACGGGTTAGTGTGAGCGTACGCATGAGGATTAGGGTACCGCATAGAGTAAGGTGTAGGGTTGGTGGTAGGTTTCCGTTGCAGTCTAGGGTTATGTTTAGGGACTGGCAAAGTTTAGGGCACAGGTGAGGGTACGAAACGTGTTAGGGTCAGGGTACGTGTTGATGCACAGGTTAGTGTCAGCATACGAATTAGGATTAGGGTATGGCGTAAGGTAAGGTGTAGGGTTGGTGGTAGTTTTCCGTTCCGGGCTAGGGTTAAGGTAAGGGAACGGCAAGGTTTATGGCAGAGGTGAGGGTACGGAAACGTGTTAGGGTCAGGGTACGTGTTGACGTATGGATTAGGATTAGGGTACGGCTTAGGGTAAGGTGTAGGGCTGATGGTAGGTTTCTGTTCCGGGCTAAGGTTAAGGATAGGCAACGGCAAGGTTTGGGGCACAGCTGAGGGTACGGAAACGTGTTAGTGTCAGGGTACATGTTGACTCACCGGTTAGTGCCAGCGTACGGATTAGGATTAGTGTACCGCGTAGATAAGGTGCACGGTTGGTGGTAGGTTTCAGTTCCAGGCTATGGTTAGGGTTAGGGAAAGTCAAGGTTTCTATTTGTAGGTTTTTTAAGGAAACTCCATACTGTTCTCCATAGTGACTGTATCAATTTACATTCCCAACAATAGTGGAAGAGGGCTCCTTTTGTCCACACCCTCCCCAGAATTTGTTGTCTGTAGATTTTCTGATGATGCCGATTCTAACAGGTGTGAAGTGATACCTCATTGTAGTTTTGATTTGCATTTCTCTAATAATTAGTGCTCTTGAGCAGCTTTTCATTTGCGTCTTGGCCATCTCTGTGTCTTCTTTGAAGAAACGTCTCTTTAGATATTCTGCCCATTTTTGTGTTGGGTTGTTTGTTTTTTTAGTATTAAGCTGCATGAGCTGTTTATATATATTGGAGATTAAACCTTAGTCCATTGATTCGTTTGCAACTATTTTCGCCCATTCTGAGGGATGCCTTTTTCCATTCCCCGCTTTTTAACCAAAAAAGAAAGAAAGAAAAAGAAGCAGAACACTAATGTGCATAAAATATGCCGTTTGAAACGGTCGTTTTGAAATATGGACGTCCTTTGAATTTTTTGGTCGATATGTGACCCCAGGATTTGTTTTCAGGGCAGGTGTCATTTACAGGCCTGCAATGATTTTGAATATCAACTGACCATTAGCGCTGGGATTAAAGCTGCTGTTGTGTGAAACGGCCACAAGGTGGCAGCAGTTCTCCCTTACCAAATCTGGTTAATAGGGCAACAGAGCCTCAATGGAAGTCGTGTTCTAGATTGGAATTTAGAATGGAATGTGCCAGGAGAAAGCCCCTCAAGTTTGTCTCCCTACTTCTTGTTCGTATTTTTAATTTAAATTTTTATTTTTTATTACAGCAAGTTTGATTACAATGTTTGGCTTGTTGTAGGTGTGGAAGATGTGGTTCTTTTACACATATACAGATGTGTGTTCTTCCTGGGATCCTTTCTACAGGTACATTACGACAGAATGTTGAGTAGTCTTCTCTTGGTATTCCGTAGGTCTTTGGTGATTATATATGTCACCTGTGTTTGTATATGTCTGTTAACCCCGATATCGTAATGAAACCAATCCTCACACCTTTCCATTGGTGAACCATAACTTTGTTTAATGAATCTGTGATTGCCCTTCTCCGTGGAAATATCTGCCCTGGTATCCATTTTTAGGTAACACCTATAAGTGATATGATATGATATGTGTCTTTCACTTTCTGACTTACTACAAGTCACGTGATTACCTCTAGACTCATCTACGGTGCTGCAAATGGCATTGTGTCCTTATTTTCCTTGGCTTCTATTCTGCCTTAGCGAGGTCCATTTTCAACAATGTGATTCCCTGAGGGTTGTGGATTAGCTGACCTGGGCAACCTTACCCTGCCGGCCGGCCCTCCCCAGGTGTGCCTGGTTGAGGTCAATATAAACAGCGCTCCAGGCAGCAATAGCCCCTGAAGCTGTGCCTGACTCCATATTCTCTGCCCCGTCAGCAGTCTCGCGGCAGAGCTGGTGGGAGGAAATGAGGGGCCACAGCTTTGTGGGTGGCCTGGTGTGAGTGGGGTTCTGCTGTTCTATCTGCAGGAGTTGCCAGGCTGCCACCTGTAAAGAAGAGGATGTGTCACCCATACCTTCCGCTGGAATTTCTCTCCGGACAGAGGTGAGGAAGGAAAAAAGCAGTGGGGGCCGGGACAGGAGGGGTATCACAGGCAGGACAATGGAAAGCTTCCGGAAGTGCGCCCGGGGCGAGGACCACCCTGGCTGGCCTGCAGGCACCAAGTTGGCCTGCGTGCTGTCGCTGGTGTGGCTAGACGGCCCTTCCTCTTGTCTTTCAAGCCCTTGTACATATTCAGGTGTTTTACCTGGGAAGGGTGGGAACAGTTCAGCAGCAGCTGGCCTGGGGCTCAGCTCACCTTTATCCAGAGATGCCTCGGCATGGTCCCCCAGCTTTGCAATGAGGACGCTCCTTGTGTGGGGTGTGGGTTGCTGGCTGTATGGGAGATGATTCCCCACCTCTGACCAATTTCAGAATTGTTTAGCGCTGGAGCAAGTGCCCGGATAGGGGTTTCCTCTGTATAACTGGTGGGCTCAGGATTTTCTTCTTTTATGTTTCAAGTTAGCATTTATTCCTCTTTTATGTATTTATAGATATGAGCATGGATATAATTCATTCCTATAAATACATCTATGAGAAGGGAAGAACTTTTTTCTGTTTTAATTTTAAATTTTATTTTTTATAATTTTGAAATTTAATTTTATTTACTTTTTTATACAGCAGGTTATTATTAGTTATGTATTTTATGCATATACATGTATACAGGTCAATCTCAATCTCCCAACTCATCCCACCACCACCACCCCATGGCTTCCCACACTTGGTGTCCATACGTTTGTTCTCTACCTCTGTGTCTCTATTTGTTCCCTGCAAACCAGTTCATCTGTACAATTTTTTAGGTTCCACATATATGCATTAATATACAATATTTGTTTTCCTCTTTCTGACTTACTTCATTCTGTATGACAGTCTCTAGATCCATCCATGGAAAGAAACAAAAAGAAGCGGAACACTAATGTGCGTAAAATATGGCTTTTGAAACGGTCGTTTTGAAATATGGACGTCCTTTGAATTTTTTGGTCGATATGTGACCCCAGGATTTGTTTTCAGGGCAGGTGTCATTTACAGGCCTGCAATGATTTTGAATATCAACTGACCATTAGCGCTGGGATTAAAGCTGCTGTTGTGTGAAACGGCCACAAGGTGGCAGCAGTTCTCCCTTACCAATTCTGGTTACTAGGGCAACAGAGCCTCAATGGAAGTCGTGTTCTAGATTGGAATTTAGAATGGAATGTGCCAGGAGAAAGCCCCTCAAGTTTGTCTCCCTACTTCTTGTTCGTGTTTTTAATTTAATTTTTATTTTTTATTACAGCAAGTTTGATTACAATGTTTGGCTTGTTGGAGGTGTGGAAGATGTGGTTCTTTTACACATATAGAGATGACTGTTTTTCCTGGGATCCTTTTCCCATGTACGTTATGACAGAATGTTGAGTAGTCTTTTGGTATTCCATAGGTTTTTGGTGATTATATATGTCACCTGTGTTTGTATAAGTCTGTTAACCCCGATATCGTAATGAAACCAATCCTCACACCTTTCCATTGGTGAACCATAAGTTTGTTTAATGAATCTCTGATTGCCCTTCTCGGTGGAAATATCTGCCCTGGTATCCATTTTTAGGTAACACCTATAAGTGATATGATATGATATGTGTCTTTCACTTTCTGACTTACTACAAGTCATGTGATTACCTCTAGACTCATCTACGGTGGTGCAAATGGCATTGTGTCCTTTTTCTCCTTGGCTTCTCTTCTGCCTTAGTGTGGTCCATTTTCAACAATGTGATTCCCTGAGTGTTGTGGATTAGCTGACCTGGGCAGCCTTACTCTACCGCCCGGCCCTCCCCATTTGTGCCTGGTTGAGGTCAATATAAACAGCGCTCCAGGCAGCAATAGCCCCTGAAGCTGTGCCTGACTCCATATTCTCTGCCCCGTCAGCAGTCTCGGGGCTGTGCTGGTGGGAGGGAATGAGGGGCCACAGCTTTGTTGGTGGCCCGGTGTGAGTGGGGTACTGCTGGCCTTTCTGCAGGAGTTGCCAGGCTGCCACCTGTAAAGAAGAGGATGTGTCACCCATACGTTCCGCTGGAGTCTCTCTCCGGACAGAGGTGAGGAAGGAAAAACGCAGTGGGGGCCGGGACAGGTGGGGTATCTCAGGCAGGACAATGGAAAGCTTCCAGAAGAGCGCCCGGGGGCAGGACCACCCTTGCTGGCCTGCAGGCACCAAGTTGGCCTGCGTGCTATTGCTGGTGTGGCTCCACAGCCCTTCCTCTAGTCTTTCAAGCCCTTGTACATATTCAGGTGTTTTACCTGGGAAGGGTGGGAACAGTTCAGCTGCAGCTGGCCTTGGGCTCAGCTCACCTTTTTTCAGAGATGCCTTGGCTCAGTCCCCCAGCTTTGCAATGAGGACGCTCCTTGTGTGGGGTGTGGGTTGCTGGCTGTATGGGGATGATTCCCACCTCTGACCAATTTCAGAATTGTTTGCCGCTGGAGCAAGTGCCCTGATAGGGTTTTCCTCTGTATAACTGGTGGGTTCAGGTTTTTTTCCTTTTATGGTTCCAGTTAGATTTTATTCCTCTTTTATATATTTATAGATATAAGCATGGAAATAATTCATTCCTATAAATACATCTGTGTGAAGGGAAGAACTTTTTTCTGTTTTAATTTTAAATTTTATTTTTTATAATTTTGAAATTTAATTTTATTTACTTTTTTATCCAGCAGGTTATTATTAGTTATGTATTTTATGCATATACATGTATGCAGGTCAATCCCAATCTCCCAAGTCATCCCACCACCACCACCCCATGGCTCCCCACACTTGGTGTCCATACGTTTGTTCTCTACATCTGTGTCTCTATTTCTTCCCTGCAAACCAGTTCCTCTGTAAAATTTCGTAGGTTCCACATATATGCATTAATATACAATATTTGTTTTCCTCTTTCTGACTTACTTCATTCTGTATGACTGTCTCGAGATCCATCGATGTCTCTACAAATGACCCGGTTTCATTCCTTTTTATGGCTGAGTAATATTCCATTTTATACATGTAGCACATCTTTATCCATTCATCTGTGTGTGGGCATTTAGGTTGCTTCCATTACCTGGCCTTTGTAAATAGTGCTGCAATGAACATTGTGGTGAATGTGCCTTTCTGATTTATGGTTTTCTTTGGGTATATGAGCAGAATTGGGATTGCTGGATCAGATGGTAATTCTATTTCTAGTTTTTTTTAGGAAACTCCATAGTGTTCTCCATAGTGAGTGTATCAATTTACATTCCCACCAATAGTGGAAGAGGGATCCTTTTGTCCACACCCTCCCCAGAATTTGTTGTTTGTAGATTTTCTGATGATGCCGATTCTAACAGGTGTGAGGTGATACCTCATTGTAGTTTTGATTTGCATTTCTCTAATAATTAGTGCTGTTGAACAGCTTTTCATGTGCGTCTTGGCCATCTCTGTGTCTTCTTTGAAGAAACGTCTCTTTAGATCTGCCCATTTTTGTATTGGGTTGTTTGTTTTTTTAATATTAAGCAGCATGAGCTGTTTATATATATTGGAGATTAAACCTTTGTCCATTGATTCGTTTGCAACTATTTTCGCCCCTTTTGAGGGATGTCTTTTTCCTTTCCCGTTTTTTTAACCAAAAAAGAAAAAAAGAAAAAGAAGTAGAAAACTAATGTGCGTAAAATATGCCTTTTGAAACGGTCGTTTTGAAATATGGACGTCCTTTGAATTTTTTTGTCGATATGTGACCCCAGAATTTGTTTTCAGGGCAGGTGTCATTTACAGGCCTGCAATGATTTTGAATATCAACTGACCATTAGCGCTGGGATTAAAGCTGCTGTTGTGTGAAACGGCCACAAGGTAGCAGCAGTTCTCCCTTACCAATTCTGCTAACTGGGGCAACAGAGCCTCAATGGAAGTCCTGTTCTAGATTGGAATTTAGAATGGAATGTGCCAGGAGTAAACCCCTCAAGTTTGTCTCCCTACTTCTTGTTCGTGTTTTTAATTTAATTTTTATTTTTTATTACAGCAAGTTTGATTACAATGTTTGGCTTGTTGTAGGTGTGGAAGATGTGGTTCTTTTACACATATACAGATGTCGGTTTTTCCTGGGATCCTTTTCCCATGTACCTTATGACAGAATGTTGAGTAGTCTTTTGGTATTCCGTAGGTCTTTGGTGATTATATATGTCACCTGTGTTTGTATAAGTCTGTTAACCACGATATCGTAATGAAACCAATCCTCACAACTTTCCATTGGTGAACCATAAGCTTGTTTAATGAATCTCTGATTGCCCTTCTCGGTGGAAATATCTGCCCTGGTATCCATTTTTAGGTAACACCTATAAGTGATATGATATGATATGTGTCTTTCACTTTCTGACTTACTACATGTCACGTGATTACCTCTAGACTCATCTACGGTGCTGCAAAAGGCATTGTGTCCTTTTTTTCCTTGCCTTCTATTCTGACTTAGCGAGGTCCCTTTTCAACAATGTGCTTCCCTGCGGGTTGTGGATTAGCTGACGTGGGCAGCCTTATCCTGCCGGCCGGCCCTCCCCAGGTGTGCCTGGTTGAGGTCAATATAAACAGCGCTCCATGCAGCATTAGCCCCTGAAGCTGTGCCTGCCTCCATATTCTCTGCCCCGTGAGCAGTCTCGGGTCTGTGCTGGTGGGAGGGAGTGAGGGGCCACAGCTTTGTTGGTGGCCCGGTGTGAGTGGGGTTCTGCTGGCCTTTCTGAAGGAGTTGCCAGGCTGCCTCCTGTAAGGAGGAGGATGTGTCACCCATACCTTCCGCTGGAATTTCTCTCCGGACAGAGGTGAGGAAGGAAAAAAGCAGTGGGGGCCGGGACAAGTGGGGTATCTCAGGCAGGACAATGGAAAGCTTCCGGAAGAGCGCCGGGGGCCAGGACCACCCTGGCTGGCCTGCAGGCACCAAGTTGGCCTGCGTGCTGTCGCTGGTGTGGCTCCACGGCCCTTCCTCTAGTCTTTCAAGCCCTTGTACATATTCAGGTGATTTACCTGGGAAGGGTGGGAACAGTTCAGCAACAGCTGGCCTGGGGCTCAGCTCACCTTTGTTCAGAGATGCCTCGGCTCGGTCCCCTCGCTTTGCAATGAGGAAGCTCCTTGTGTGGGGTGTGGGTTGCTGGCTGTATGGGAGATGATTCCCCACCTCTGAACAATTTCAATATTGTTTACCGTTGGAGCAAGTGCCCTGATAGTGTTTTTCTCTGTATAACTGGTCGGTTCAGGTTTTTCTTCGTTTATGGTTCAAGTTAGCTTTTATTCCTCTTTTATGTATTTATAGGTATAAGCATGGAAATAATTCATTCCTATAAATACATCTGTGTGAAGGGAAGAACTTTTTTCTGTTTTATTTTTAAATTTTATTTTTTATAATTTTGAAATTTAATTTTATTTACTTTTTTATACAGCGGGTTATTATTAGTTATTTGTTTTATGCATATACATGTATACAGGTCAATCTCAATCTCACAACTCATCCCACCACCACCACCCCATGGCTTCCCACACTTGGTGTCCATACGTTTGTTCTCTACCTCTGTGTCTCTATTTCTTCCCTGCAAACCAGTTCATCTGTACCATTTTTTAGGTTCCACATATATGCATTAATATACAATATTTGTTTTCCCCTTTCTGACTTACTTCATTCTGTATGACAGTCTCTAGATCCATCGATGTCTCTACAAATGACCCAGATTCATTCCTTTTTATGGCCGAGTAATATTCCATTTTATATATGTACCCCATCTTTATCCATTCATCTGTCTTTGGGCGTTTAGGTTGCTTCCATTACCTGGCTATTGTAAATAGTGCTGCATTGAACATTGTGGTGAATGTGCCTTTTTGATTTATGGTTTTCTTTGGGTATATGACCAGAAGTGGAATTGCTGGATCAGATGGCAATTCTATTTCTAGATTTTTTAAGGAAACTCCATAGTGTTCTCCATAGTGACTCTATTAATTTACATTCCCACCAATAGTGGAAGAGGGCTCCTTTTGTCCCCACCCTCCCCAGAATTTGTTGTTTGTTGATTTTCTGATGATGCCCATTCTAACAGGTGTGAGGTGATACCTCATTGTAGTTTTGATTTGCATTTCTCTAATAATTAGTGCTCTTGAGCAGCTTCTCATGTGCGTCTTGTCCATCTCTGTGTCTTCTTTTAAGAAACGTCTCTTGAGATCTTCTGCCCATTTCTGTATTGGGAGGGTCGTGGGATGGTCAGGCTGTGTGCTGACGCACGTGTCAGTGCCAGCGTAAGGGCCAGGAGTAGGGTACAGCATAGGGTAACGTGTAGGGCTGGTTGTGGGTTTCCGTTCCAGGTTAGGGTTAGGGAACGGAAAGGTTTAGGGAACAGGTGAGCATAGGGACACGTGGGAGAGGCAGGCTACGTGCTGACAAACGTGTCAGTGCCAGCGTACGGGTCAGGAGTAAAGTATGGTGTAGGGCTGGTTGTGGGTTTCCATTCCGCGCTAGGGTTAGGGTTAGGGAACGGCAAGGCTTAGGGCACAGCTGAGGGTACAGAAACGTGGGAGGGTCAGGCTATGTGCTGACGCACGGTTCAGTGCCAGTGTACGGGCCAGGATTAGGGTACGGAGTAGGGTAAGGTGTAGGGCTGTTGGTGGGTTTCTGTTCCGGGTTAGGGTTAGGGAACGGCAAGGCTTAGGGCACAGGTAAGGGTACGGAAACGAGGGAGAGGCACGCTACGTGCTGACACACGGGTCAGTGCCAGTGTACGCGCCAGAATTAGGGTACGGCGTAGGGTAAGGTGTAGGGCTGGTGGTGGGTTTCTGTTCCAGGGTAGGGTTAGGGTTAGGGATCGGCAAGGCTTAGGGCACAGGTGAGGGTATGGAAACATGGGAGTGGCAGGCTACGTGCTTACACAAGGGTCAGTTCCAGTGTACGGCCCAGGAGTAGGGTACGGCGTAGGGTAAGGTGTAGGGCTGGTGCTGGGTTTCCGTTCCCGGCTAGGGTTAGGGTTAGGGAATGGCAAGGCTTAGGGCACAGGTGAGGGTACAGAAACGTGGGAGGGTCAGGCTACGTGTTGACGCAAGTGTCAGTGCCAGCGTACGGCCCAGGAATAGGGTATGGCGTAGGGTAAAGTGTAGGGTTAGGGTTAGGGAACGGCAAGGCTTAGGGCACAGGTGAGGGTACGGAAACGTGGGAGGGTCAGGCTACATGCTGAAGCACGGGTCAGTGCCAGGGTGTGGACCAGGAGTAGGGTACGGCGTAGGGTAAGGTGTAAGACTGGTGGTGGGTGTCCATTCCGGGGTTTGATTAGGGTTAGGGAACGTCAAGTTTTAGGGCACAGGTGAGGGTACGGAAACGTGGGAGGGTCAGGCTACCTGCTGACGCATGGGTCAGTGCCAGCGTATGGGCCAGGAGTAGGGTACGGCATAGGGTAAGGTGTAGGGCTGGTGGTGGGTTTCCGTTCTGGGCTAGGGTTAGGGTTAGGGAACGGCAAGGCTAAGGGCACAGGTGAGGGTACGGAAACTTGGGAGAGGCAGGCTACGTGCTGACGCACGGGTCAGTGCCAGCATACAGGCCAGGAGTAGGGTACGGCATAGGGTATGGTGTAGGGCTGGTAGTGGGTTTCAGTTCAGGGCTAGGGTTAGGGTTAGTGAACGGCAAGGCTTAGGGCACAGGTGAGGGTACAGAAACGTGTTAGGTTCATGGTGCATGTTGATGCATGGAATAGTGTCATCGTACGCATTAGGATTAGGGTACGGCGTAGAGTAAGGTGTACGGATGGCGGTAGGTTTACATTCAGGTGTAGGGTTAGGGATAGCGAATTGCAAGGTATAGGGCACAGGTGATGGTACGGAAATGTGTTAGGTTCAGGGTACGTGTTGACTCACGGGTTAGTGTGAGCGTACGCATGAGGATTAGGGTACCGCATAGAGTAAGGTGTAGGGTTGGTGGTAGGTTTCCGTTGCAGTCTAGGGTTATGTTTAGGGACTGGCAAAGTTTAGGGCACAGGTGAGGGTACGAAACGTGTTAGGGTCAGGGTACGTGTTGATGCACAGGTTAGTGTCAGCATACGAATTAGGATTAGGGTATGGCGTAAGGTAAGGTGTAGGGTTGGTGGTAGTTTTCCGTTCCGGGCTAGGGTTAAGGTAAGGGAACGGCAAGGTTTATGGCAGAGGTGAGGGTACGGAAACGTGTTAGGGTCAGGGTACGTGTTGACGTATGGATTAGGATTAGGGTACGGCTTAGGGTAAGGTGTAGGGCTGATGGTAGGTTTCTGTTCCGGGCTAAGGTTAAGGATAGGCAACGGCAAGGTTTGGGGCACAGCTGAGGGTACGGAAACGTGTTAGTGTCAGGGTACATGTTGACTCACCGGTTAGTGCCAGCGTACGGATTAGGATTAGTGTACCGCGTAGATAAGGTGCACGGTTGGTGGTAGGTTTCAGTTCCAGGCTATGGTTAGGGTTAGGGAAAGTCAAGGTTTCTATTTGTAGGTTTTTTAAGGAAACTCCATACTGTTCTCCATAGTGACTGTATCAATTTACATTCCCAACAATAGTGGAAGAGGGCTCCTTTTGTCCACACCCTCCCCAGAATTTGTTGTCTGTAGATTTTCTGATGATGCCGATTCTAACAGGTGTGAGGTGATACCTCATTGTAGTTTTGATTTGCATTTCTCTAATAATTAGTGCTCTTGAGCAGCTTTTCATTTGCGTCTTGGCCATCTCTGTGTCTTCTTTGAAGAAACGTCTCTTTAGATATTCTGCCCATTTTTGTGTTGGGTTGTTTGTTTTTTTAATATTAAGCTGCATGAGCTGTTTATATATATTGGAGATTAAACCTTAGTCCATTGATTCGTTTGCAACTATTTTCGCCCATTCTGAGGGATGCCTTTTTCCATTCCCCGCTTTTTAACCAAAAAAGAAAGAAAGAAAAAGAAGCAGAACACTAATGTGCATAAAATATGCCGTTTGAAACGGTCGTTTTGAAATATGGACGTCCTTTGAATTTTTTGGTCAATATGTGACCCCAGGATTTGTTTTCAGGGCAGGTGTCATTTACAGGCCTGCAATGATTTTGAATATCAACTGACCATTAGCGCTGGGATTAAAGCTGCTGTTGTGTGAAACGGCCACAAGGTGGCAGCAGTTCTCCCTTACCAAATCTGGTTAATAGGGCAACAGAGCCTCAATGGAAGTCGTGTTCTAGATTGGAATTTAGAATGGAATGTGCCAGGAGAAAGCCCCTCAAGTTTGTCTCCCTACTTCTTGTTCGTATTTTTAATTTAAATTTTTATTTTTTATTACAGCAAGTTTGATTACAATGTTTGGCTTGTTGTAGGTGTGGAAGATGTGGTTCTTTTACACATATACAGATGTGTGTTCTTCCTGGGATCCTTTCTACAGGTACATTACGACAGAATGTTGAGTAGTCTTCTCTTGGTATTCCGTAGGTCTTTGGTGATTATATATGTCACCTGTGTTTGTATATGTCTGTTAACCCCGATATCGTAATGAAACCAATCCTCACACCTTTCCATTGGTGAACCATAACTTTGTTTAATGAATCTGTGATTGCCCTTCTCCGTGGAAATATCTGCCCTGGTATCCATTTTTAGGTAACACCTATAAGTGATATGATATGATATGTGTCTTTCACTTTCTGACTTACTACAAGTCACGTGATTACCTCTAGACTCATCTACGGTGCTGCAAATGGCATTGTGTCCTTATTTTCCTTGGCTTCTATTCTGCCTTAGCGAGGTCCATTTTCAACAATGTGATTCCCTGAGGGTTGTGGATTAGCTGACCTGGGCAACCTTACCCTGCCGGCCGGCCCTCCCCAGGTGTGCCTGGTTGAGGTCAATATAAACAGCGCTCCAGGCAGCAATAGCCCCTGAAGCTGTGCCTGACTCCATATTCTCTGCCCCGTCAGCAGTCTCGCGGCAGAGCTGGTGGGAGGAAATGAGGGGCCACAGCTTTGTGGGTGGCCTGGTGTGAGTGGGGTTCTGCTGTTCTATCTGCAGGAGTTGCCAGGCTGCCACCTGTAAAGAAGAGGATGTGTCACCCATACCTTCCGCTGGAATTTCTCTCCGGACAGAGGTGAGGAAGGAAAAAAGCAGTGGGGGCCGGGACAGGAGGGGTATCACAGGCAGGACAATGGAAAGCTTCCGGAAGTGCGCCCGGGGCGAGGACCACCCTGGCTGGCCTGCAGGCACCAAGTTGGCCTGCGTGCTGTCGCTGGTGTGGCTAGACGGCCCTTCCTCTTGTCTTTCAAGCCCTTGTACATATTCAGGTGTTTTACCTGGGAAGGGTGGGAACAGTTCAGCAGCAGCTGGCCTGGGGCTCAGCTCACCTTTATCCAGAGATGCCTCGGCATGGTCCCCCAGCTTTGCAATGAGGACGCTCCTTGTGTGGGGTGTGGGTTGCTGGCTGTATGGGAGATGATTCCCCACCTCTGACCAATTTCAGAATTGTTTAGCGCTGGAGCAAGTGCCCGGATAGGGGTTTCCTCTGTATAACTGGTGGGCTCAGGATTTTCTTCTTTTATGTTTCAAGTTAGCATTTATTCCTCTTTTATGTATTTATAGATATGAGCATGGATATAATTCATTCCTATAAATACATCTATGAGAAGGGAAGAACTTTTTTCTGTTTTAATTTTAAATTTTATTTTTTATAATTTTGAAATTTAATTTTATTTACTTTTTTATACAGCAGGTTATTATTAGTTATGTATTTTATGCATATACATGTATACAGGTCAATCTCAATCTCCCAACTCATCCCACCACCACCACCCCATGGCTTCCCACACTTGGTGTCCATACGTTTGTTCTCTACCTCTGTGTCTCTATTTCTTCCCTGCAAACCAGTTCATCTGTACAATTTTTTAGGTTCCACATATATGCATTAATATACAATATTTGTTTTCCTCTTTCTGACTTACTTCATTCTGTATGACAGTCTCTAGATCCATCCATGGAAAGAAACAAAAAGAAGCGGAACACTAATGTGCGTAAAATATGGCTTTTGAAACGGTCGTTTTGAAATATGGACGTCCTTTGAATTTTTTGGTCGATATGTGACCCCAGGATTTGTTTTCAGGGCAGGTGTCATTTACAGGCCTGCAATGATTTTGAATATCAACTGACCATTAGCGCTGGGATTAAAGCTGCTGTTGTGTGAAACGGCCACAAGGTGGCAGCAGTTCTCCCTTACCAATTCTGGTTACTAGGGCAACAGAGCCTCAATGGAAGTCGTGTTCTAGATTGGAATTTAGAATGGAATGTGCCAGGAGAAAGCCCCTCAAGTTTGTCTCCCTACTTCTTGTTCGTGTTTTTAATTTAATTTTTATTTTTTATTACAGCAAGTTTGATTACAATGTTTGGCTTGTTGGAGGTGTGGAAGATGTGGTTCTTTTACACATATAGAGATGTCTGTTTTTCCTGGGATCCTTTTCCCATGTACGTTATGACAGAATGTTGAGTAGTCTTTTGGTATTCCATAGGTTTTTGGTGATTATATATGTCACCTGTGTTTGTATAAGTCTGTTAACCCCGATATCGTAATGAAACCAATCCTCACACCTTTCCATTGGTGAACCATAAGTTTGTTTAATGAATCTCTGATTGCCCTTCTCGGTGGAAATATCTGCCCTGGTATCCATTTTTAGGTAACACCTATAAGTGATATGATATGATATGTGTCTTTCACTTTCTGACTTACTACAAGTCATGTGATTACCTCTAGACTCATCTACGGTGGTGCAAATGGCATTGTGTTCTTTTTCTCCTTGGCTTCTCTTCTGCCTTAGTGTGGTCCATTTTCAACAATGTGATTCCCTGAGTGTTGTGGATTAGCTGACCTGGGCAGCCTTACTCTACCGCCCGGCCCTCCCCATTTGTGCCTGGTTGAGGTCAATATAAACAGCGCTCCAGGCAGCAATAGCCCCTGAAGCTGTGCCTGACTCCATATTCTCTGCCCCGTCAGCAGTCTCGGGGCTGTGCTGGTGGGAGGGAATGAGGGGCCACAGCTTTGTTGGTGGCCCGGTGTGAGTGGGGTACTGCTGGCCTTTCTGCAGGAGTTGCCAGGCTGCCACCTGTAAAGAAGAGGATGTGTCACCCATACGTTCCGCTGGAGTCTCTCTCCGGACAGAGGTGAGGAAGGAAAAACGCAGTGGGGGCCGGGACAGGTGGGGTATCTCAGGCAGGACAATGGAAAGCTTCCAGAAGAGCGCCCGGGGGCAGGACCACCCTTGTTGGCCTGCAGGCACCAAGTTGGCCTGCGTGCTATTGCTGGTGTGGCTCCACAGCCCTTCCTCTAGTCTTTCAAGCCCTTGTACATATTCAGGTGTTTTACCTGGGAAGGGTGGGAACAGTTCAGCTGCAGCTGGCCTTGGGCTCAGCTCACCTTTTTTCAGAGATGCCTTGGCTCAGTCCCCCAACTTTGCAATGAGGACGCTCCTTGTGTGGGGTGTGGGTTGCTGGCTGTATGGGGATGATTCCCACCTCTGACCAATTTCAGAATTGTTTGCCGCTGGAGCAAGTGCCCTGATAGGGTTTTCCTCTGTATAACTGGTGGGTTCAGGTTTTTTTCCTTTTATGGTTCCAGTTAGATTTTATTCCTCTTTTATATATTTATAGATATAAGCATGGAAATAATTCATTCCTATAAATACATCTGTGTGAAGGGAAGAACTTTTTTCTGTTTTATATTTAAATTTTATTTTTTAAGATTTTGAAATTTAATTTTATTTACTTTTATATACAGCAGGTTATTATTAGTTATGTATTTTATGCATATACATGTATACAGGTCAATCTCAAACTCCCAACTCATCCCACCACCACCACCCCATGGCTTCCCACACTTGGTGTCCATACGTTTGTTCTCTACCTCTGTGTCTCTATTTCTTCCCTGCAAACCAGTTCATCTGTACCATTTTTTAGGTTCCACATATATGCATTAATATACAATATTTGTTTTCCTCTTTCTGACCTACTTCATTCTGTATGACTGTCTCTAGATCCATCGATGTCTCTACAAATGACCCAGTTTCATTCCATTTTATGGTTGAGTAATATTCCATTTTATACATGTACCACATCTTTATCCATTCATCTGTGTGAGGGCATTTAGGTTGCTTCCATTACCTGGCCTTTGTAAATAGTGCTGCAATGAACATTGTGGTGAATGTGCCTTTTTGATTTATGGTTTTCTCTGGGTCTATTCCCAGAAGTGGGATTGCAGGACCAGATGGTAATTCTATTTCTAGTTTTTTTAAGGAAACTCCATAGTGTTCTCCATAGTGACTGTATCAATTTACATTCCCACCAATAGTGGAAGAGGGATCCTTTTGTCCACACCCTCCCCAGAATTTGTTTTTTGTAGATTTTCTGATGATGCCGATTCTAACAGGTGTGAGGTGATACCTCATTGTAGTTTCGATTTGCATTTCTCTAATAATTAGTGCTCTTCAGCAGCTTTTCATGTGCGTCTTGGCCATCTCTGTGTCGTCTTTGAAGAAACGTCTCTTTAGATCTACTGCCCATTTTTGTATTGGGTTTTTTGTTTTTTTTAATATTAAGCTGCATGAGCTGTTTATATATTGGAGATTAAACCTTTGTCCATTGATTCGTTTTCAACGATTTTCGCCCATTCTGAGGGATGCCTTTTTCCATTCCCGTTTTTTTAACAAAAAAGTAAAGAAACAAAAAGAAGAAGAACACTAATGTGCGTAAAATATGGTTTTGAAACGGTCGTTTTGAAATATGGACGTCCTTTGAATTTTTTGGTCGATATGTGACCCCAGGATTTGTTTTCAGGGCAGGTGTCATTTACCGGCCTGCAATGATTTTGAATATCAACTGACCATTAGCGCTGGGATTAAAGCTGCTGTTGTGTGAAACGGCCACAAGGTGGCAGCAGTTCTCCCTTACCAATTCTGGTTACTAGGGCAACAGAGCCTCAATGGAAGTCCTATTCTAGATTGGAATTTAGAATGGAATGTGCTAGGAGAAAGCCCCTCAAGTTAGTCTCCCTAATTCTTGTTCGTGTTTTTAATTTAATTTTTATTTTTTATTACAGCAAGTTTGATTAAAATGTTTGGCTTGTTGTAGGTGTGGAAGATGTGGTTCTTTTACATATATACAGATGTCGGTTTTTCCTGGGATCCTTTTCCCATGTACGTTATGACAGAATGTTGAGTAGTCTTTTGGAATTCCGTAGGTCTTTGGTGATTATATATGTCACCTGTGTTTGTATAAGTCTGTTAACCCCGATATCGTAATGAAACCAATGCTCAAACCTTTCCATTGGTGAACCATAAGTTTGTTTAATGAATCTCTAATTGCCCTTCTCGGTGGAAATATCTGCCCTGGTATCCATTTTTAGGTAAAACCTATAAGTGATATGATATGATATGTGTCTTTCACTTTCTGACTTGCTACAAGTCACGTGATTACCTCTAGACTCATCTACGGTGGTGCAAATGGCATTGTGTTCTTTTTGTCCTTGGCTTCTCTTCTGCCTTAGCGAGGTCCATTTTCAACAATGGGATTCCCTGAGTGTTGTGGATTAGCTGACCTGGGCAGCCTTACCCTGCCGGCCGGCCCTCCCCAGGTCTGCCTGGTTGAGGTCAATATAAACAGCGCTCGAGGCAGCAATAGCCCCTGAAGCTGTGCCTGCCTCCATATTCTCTGCCCCGTGAGCAGTCTCGGGTCTGTGCTGGTGGGAGGGAGTGAGGGGCCACTGCTTTGTTGGTGGCCCTGTGTGAGTGGGGTTCTGCTGGCCTTTCTGCAGGAGATGCCAGGCTGCCTCCTGTAAAGAGGAGGATGTGTCACCCATACCTTCCGCTGGAATTTCTCTCCGGACAGAGGTGAGGAAGGAAAAATGCAGTGGGGGCCGGGACAAGAGGGGTATCTCAGGCAGGACAATGGAAAGCTTCCGGAAGAGCGCCCAGGGCCAGGACCACCCTGGCTGGCCGGCAGGCACCAAGTTGACCTGCGTGCTGTCGCTGGTGTGGCTCCACGGCCCTTCCTCTAGTCTTTCAAGCCCTTGTACATATTCAGGTGTTTTACCTGGGAAGGGTGGGAACAGTTCAGCAGCAGCTGACCTGGGGCTCAGCTCACCTTTATTCAGAGATGCCTCGGCTCGTTCACCCAGCTTTGCAATGAGGACGCTCCTTTTGTGGGGTGTGTGTTGATGGCTCTATGGGAGATGATTCCCCACCTCTGACCAATTTCAATATTGTTTACCGTTGGAACAAGTGCCCTGATAGTGTTTTCTACTGTATAACTGGTGGGTTCAGGTTTTTCTTCTTTTATGGTTCACGTTAGCTTTTATTCCTCTTTTATGTATTTATAGATATAAGCATGGAAATAATACTTTCCTATAAATACATCTGTGTGAAGGGAAGAACTTTTTTCTGTATTATTTTTAAATTTTATTTTTTAAAATTTTGAAATTTAATTTTATTTATTTATTTATCCAGCAGGTTATTATTAGTTATGTATTTTATGCATATACATGTATGCAGGTCAATCCCAATCTCCCAAGTCATCCCACCACCACCACCCCATGGCTTCCCACACTTGGTGTCCATACGTTTGTTCTCTACATCTGTGTCTCTATTTCTTCCCTGCAAACCAGTTCCTCTGTAAAATTTCGTAGGTTCCACATATATGCATTAATATACAATATTTGTTTTCCTCTTTCTGACTTACTTCATTCTGTATGACTGTCTCTAGATCCATCGATGTCTCTACAAATGACCCGGTTTCATTCCTTTTTATGGCTGAGTAATATTCCATTTTATACATGTAGCACATCTTTATCCATTCATCTGTGTGTGGGCATTTAGGTTGCTTCCATTACCTGGCCTTTGTAAATAGTGCTGCAATGAACATTGTGGTGAATGTGCCTTTCTGATTTATGGTTTTCTTTGGGTATATGAGCAGAATTGGGATTGCTGGATCAGATGGTAATTCTATTTCTAGTTTTTTTTAGGAAACTCCATAGTGTTCTCCATAGTGAGTGTATCAATTTACATTCCCACCAATAGTGGAAGAGGTCTCCTTTTGTAGACACCCTCCCCAGAATTTGTTGTTTGTAGATTTTCTGATGATGCCGATTCTAACAGGTGTGAGGTGATACCTCATTGTAGTTTTGATTTGCATTTCTCTAATTATTAGTGCTCTTGAGCAGCTTCTCATGTGCGTCTTGGCCATCTCTGTGTCTTCTTTGAAGAAACGCCTGTTGAGATCTTCTGCCCATTTCTGTATTGGGAGGGTCGTGGGATGGTAAGGCTGTGTGCTGACGCACGTGTCAGTGCCAGCGTAAGGGCCAGGAGTAGGGTACAGCATAGGGTAACGTGTAGGGCTGCTTGTGGGTTTCCGTTCCAGGTTAGGGTTAGGGAACGGCAAGGTTTAGGGAACAGGTGAGCATAGGGACACGTGGGAGAGGCAGGCTACGTGCTGACAAACGTGTCAGTGCCAGCGTACGGGTCAGGAGTAAAGTATGGTGTAGGGCTGGTTGTGGGTTTCCATTCCGCGCTAGGGTTAGGGTTAGGGAACGGCAAGGCTTAGGGCACAGCTGAGGGTACAGAAACGTGGGAGGGTCAGGCTATGTGCTGACGCACGGTTCAGTGCCAGTGTACAGGACAGGATTAGGGTACGGAGTAGGGTAAGGTGTAGGGCTGTTGGTGGGTTTCTGTTCCGGGTTAGGGTTAGGGAACGGCAAGGCTTAGGGCACAGGTAAGGGTACGGAAACGAGGGAGAGGCACGCTACGTGCTGACACACGGGTCAGTGCCAGCGTACGCGCCAGAATTAGGGTACGGCGTAGGGTAATGTGTAGGGCTGGTGGTGGGTTTCTGTTCCAGGGTAGGGTTAGGGTTAGGGATCGGCAAGGCTTAGGGCACAGGTGAGGGTATGGAAACATGGGAGTGGCAGGCTACGTGCTTACACAAGGGTCAGTTCCAGTGTACGGCCCAGGAGTAGGGTACGGCATAGGGTAAGGTGTAGGGCTGGTGGTGGGTTTCCGTTCCCGGCTAGGGTTAGGGTTAGGGAATGGCAAGGCTTAGGGCACAGGTGAGGGTACAGAAACGTGTGAGGGTCAGGCTACGTGCTGACGCAAGTGTCAGTGCCAGCGTACGGCCCAGGAATAGGGTATGGCGTAGTGTAAAGTGTAGGGTTAGGGTTAGGGAACGGCAAGGCTTAGGGCACAGGTGAGGGTACGGAAACGTGGGAGGGTCAGGCTACATGCTGAAGCACGGGTCAGTGCCAGGGTGTGGACCAGGAGTAGGGTACGGCGTAGGGTAAGGTGTAAGACTGGTGGTGGGTGTCCATTCCGGGGTTTGATTAGGGTTAGGGAACGTCAAGTTTTAGGGCACAGGTGAGGGTACGGAAACGTGGGAGGGTCAGGCTACCTGCTGACGCATGGGTCAGTGCCAGCGTATGGGCCAGGAGTAGGGTACGGCGTAGGGTAAGGTTTAGGGCTGGTGGTGGTTTTCCGTTCTGGGCTAGGGTTAGGGTTAGGGAACGGCAAGGCTAAGGGCACAGGTGAGGGTACGGAAACTTGGGAGAGGCAGGCTACGTGCTGACGCACGGGTCAGTGCCAGCATACAGGCCAGGAGTAGGGTACGGCATAGGGTATGGTGTAGGGCTGGTGGTGGGTTTCAGTTCAGGGCTAGGGTTAGGGTTAGTGAACGGCAAGGCTTAGGGCACAGGTGAGGGTACAGAAACGTGTTAGGTTCATGGTGCATGTTGATGCATGGAATAGTGTCATCGTACGCATTAGGATTAGGGTACGGCGTAGAGTAAGGTGTACGGATGGCGGTAGGTTTACATTCCGGTGTAGGGTTAGGGATAGCGAATTGCAAGGTATAGGGCACAGGTGATGGTACGGAAATGTGTTAGGTTCAGGGTACGTGTTGACTCACGGGTTAGTGTGAGCGTACGCATGAGGATTAGGGTACCGCATAGAGTAAGGTGTAGGGTTGGTGGTAGGTTTCCGTTCCAGTCTAGGGTTATGTTTAGGGACTGGCAAAGTTTAGGGCACAGGTGAGGGTACGAAACGTGTTGAGGTCAGGGTACGTGTTGATGCACAGGTTAGTGTCAGCATACGAATTAGGATTAGGGTATGGCGTAAGGTAAGGTGTAGGGTTGGTGGTAGTTTTCCGTTCCGGGCTAGGGTTAAGGTAAGGGAACGGCAAGGTTTATGGCAGAGGTGAGGGTACGGAAACGTGTTAGGGTCAGGGTACGTGTTGACGTATGGATTAGGATTAGGGTACGGCTTAGGGTAAGGTGTAGGGCTGATGGTAGGTTTCTGTTCCGGGCTAAGGTTAAGGATAGGCAACGGTAAGGTTTGGGGCACAGCTGAGGGTACGGAAACGTGTTAGTGTCAGGGTACATGTTGACTCACCGGTTAGTGCCAGCGTACGGATTAGGATTAGTGTACCGCGTAGATAAGGTGCACGGTTGGTGGTAGGTTTCCGTTCCAGGCTATGGTTAGGGTTAGGGAAAGTCAAGGTTTCTATTTGTAGGTTTTTTAAGGAAACTCCATACTGTTCTCCATAGTGACTGTATCAATTTACATTCCCAACAATAGTGGAAGAGGGCTCCTTTTGTCCACACCCTCCCCAGAATTTGTTGTCTGTAGATTTTCTGATGATGCCGATTCTAACAGGTGTGAGGTGATACCTCATTGTAGTTTTGATTTGCATTTCTCTAATAATTAGTGCTCTTGAGCATCTTTTTATTTGCGTCTTGGCCATCTCTGTGTCTTCTTTGAAGAAACGTGTCTTTAGATATTCTGCCCATTTTTGTGTTGGGTTGTTTGTTTTTTTAATATTAAGCTGCATGAGCTGTTTATATATATTGGAGATTAAACATTTGTCCATTGATTCGTTTGCAACTATTTTCGCCCATTCTGAGGGATGCCTTTTTCCATTCCCCGCTTTTTAACCAAAAAAGAAAGAAAGAAAAAGAAGCAGAACACTAATGTGCATAAAATATGCCGTTTGAAATGGTCGTTTTGAAATATGGACGTCCTTTGAATTTTTTGGTCGATATGTGACCCCAGGATTTGTTTTCAGGGCAGGTGTCATTTACAGGCCTGCAATGATTTTGAATATCAACTGACCATTAGCGCTGGGATTAAAGCTGCTGTTGTGTGAAACGGCCACAAGGTGGCAGCAGTTCTCCCTTACCAAATCTGGTTAATAGGGCAACAGAGCCTCAATGGAAGTCGTGTTCTAGATTGGAATTTAGAATGGAATGTGCCAGGAGAAAGCCCCTCAAGTTTGTCTCCCTACTTCTTGTTCGTATTTTTAATTTAAATTTTTATTTTTTATTACAGCAAGTTTGATTACAATGTTTGGCTTGTTGTAGGTTTGGAAGATGTGGTTCTTTTACACATATACAGATGTGTGTTCTTCCTGGGATTCTTTCTACAGGTACATTACGACAGAATGTTGAGTAGTCTTCTCTTGGTATTCCGTAGGTCTTTGGTGATTATATATGTCACCTGTGTTTGTATATGTCTGTTAACCCCGATATTGTAATGAAACCAATCCTCACACCTTTCCATTGGTGAACCATAACTTTGTTTAATGAATCTGTGATTGCCCTTCTCCGTGGAAATATCTGCCCTGGTATCCATTTTTAGGTAACACCTATAAGTGATATGATATGATATGTGTCTTTCACTTTCTGACTTACTACAAGTCACGTGATTACCTCTAGACTCATCTACGGTGCTGCAAATGGCATTGTGTCCTTATTTTCCTTGGCTTCTATTCTGCCTTAGCGAGGTCCATTTTCAACAATGTGATTCCCTGAGGGTTGTGGATTAGCTGACCTGGGCAACCTTACCCTGCCGGCCGGCCCTCCCCAGGTGTGCCTGGTTGAGGTCAATATAAACAGCGCTCCAGGCAGCAATAGCCCCTGAAGCTGTGCCTGACTCCATATTCTCTGCCCCGTCAGCAGTCTCGCGGCAGAGCTGGTGGGAGGAAATGAGCGGCCACAGCTTTGTGGGTGGCCTGGTGTGAGTGGGGTTCTGCTGTTCTTTCTGCAGGAGTTGCCAGGCTGCCACCTGTAAAGAAGAGGATGTGTCACCCATACCTTCCGCTGGAATATCTCTTCGGACCGAGGTGAGGAAGGGAAAAAGCAGTGGGGGCCGGGACAGGAGGGGTATCACAGGCAGGACAATGGAAAGCTTCCGGAAGTGCGCCCGGGGCGAGGACCACCCTGGCTGGCCTGCAGGCACCAATTTGGCCTGCGTGCTGTCGCTGGTGTGGCTAGACGGCCCTTCCTCTTGTCTTTCAAGCCCTTGTACATATTCAGGTGTTTTACCTGGGAAGGGTGGGAACAGTTCAGCAGCAGCTGGCCTGGGGCTCAGCTCACCTTTATCCAGAGATGCCTCGGCACGGTCCCCCAGCTTTGCAATGAGGACGCTCCTTGTGTGGGGTGTGGGTTGCTGGCTGTATGGGAGATGATTCCCCACCTCTGACCAATTTCAGAATTGTTTAGCGCTGGAGCAAGTGCCCGGATAGGGGTTTCCTCTGTATAACTGGTGGGCTCAGGATTTTCTTCTTTTATGTTTCAAGTTAGCATTTATTCCTCTTTTATGTATTTATAGATATAAGCATGGATATAATTCATTCCTATAAATACATCTATGAGAAGGGAAGAACTTTTTTCTGTTTTATTTTTAAATTTTATTTTTTATAATTTTGAAATTTAATTTTATTTACTTTTTTATACAGCAGGTTATTATTAGTTATGTATTTTATGCATAGACATGTATACAGGTCAATCTCAATCTCCCAACTCATCCCACCACCACCACCCCATGGCTTCCCACACTTGGTGTCCATACGTTTGTTCTCTACCTCTGTGTCTCTATTTCTTCCCTGCAAACCAGTTCATCTGTACAATTTTTTAGGTTCCACATATATGCATTAATATACAATATTTGTTTTCCTCTTTCTGACTTACTTCATTCTGTATGACAGTCTCTAGATCCATCCATGGAAAGAAACAAAAAGAAGCGGAACACTAATGTGCGTAAAATATGGCTTTTGAAACGGTCGTTTTGAAATATGGACGTCCTTTGAATTTTTTGGTCGATATGTGACCCCAGGATTTGTTTTCAGGGCAGGTGTCATTTACAGGCCTGCAATGATTTTGAATATCAACTGACCATTAGCGCTGGGATTAAAGCTGCTGTTGTGTGAAACGGCCACAAGGTGGCAGCAGTTCTCCCTTACCAATTCTGGTTACTAGGGCAACAGAGCCTCAATGGAAGTCGTGTTCTAGACTGGAATTTAGAATGGAATGTGCCAGGAGAAAGCCCCTCAAGTTAGTCTCCCTACTTCTTGTTCGTGTTTTTAATTTAATTTTTATTTTTTATTACAGCAAGTTTGATTAAAATGTTTGGCTTGTTGTAGGTGTGGAAGATGTGGTTCTTTTACACATATACAGATGTCGGTTTTTCCTGGGGTCCTTTTCCCATGCACGTTATGACAGAATGTTGAGTAGTCTTTTGGTATTCCGTAGGTCTTTGGTGATTATATATGTCACCTGTGTTTGTATAAGTCTGTTAACCCCGATATCGTAATGAAACCAATGCTCAAACCTTTCCATTGGTGAACCATAAGTTTGTTTAATGAATCTCTAATTGCCCTTCTCGGTGGAAATATCTGCCCTGGTATCCATTTTTAGGTAAAACCTATAAGTGATATGATATGATATGTGTCTTTCACTTTCTGACTTACTACATGTCACGTGATTACCTCTAGACTCATCTACGGTGCTGCAAATGGCATTGTGTACTTATTTTCCTTGGCTTCTATTCTGCCTTAGCGAGGTCCATTTTCAACAGTGTGATTCCCTGAGGGTTGTGGATTAGCTGACCTGGGCAGCCTTACCCTGGCGGCCGGCCCTCCCCAGGTGTGCCTGGTTGAGGTCAATATAAACAGCGCTCCAGGCAGCAATAGCCCCTGAAGCTGTTCCTGCCTCCATATTCTCTGCCCCGTGAGCAGTCTCGGGGCTGTGCTGGTGGGAGGGAATGAGGTGCCACAGATTTGTTGGTGGCCCGGTGTGAGTGGGGTTCTGCTGGCCTTTCTGCAGGAGATGCCAGGCTGCCTCCTGTAAAGAGGAGGATGTGTCACCCATACCTTCCGCTGGAATTTCTCTCCGGACAGAGGTGAGGAAGGAAAAATGCAGTGGGGGCCGGGACAAGAGGGGTATCTCAGGCAGGACAATGGAAAGCTTCCGGAAGAGCGCCCGGGGCCAGGACCACCCTGGCTGGCCTGCAGGCACCAAGTTGACCTGCGTGCTGTCGCTGGTGTGGCTCCACGGCCCTTCCTCTAGTCTTTCAAGCCCTTGTACATATTCAGGTGTTTTACCTGGGAAGGGTGGGAACAGTTCAGCAGCAGCTGACCTGGGGCTCAGCTCACCTTTATTCAGAGATGCCTCGGCTCGGTCACCCAGCTTTGCAATGAGGACGCTCCTTGTGTGGGGTGTGTGTTGATGGCTCTATGGGAGATGATTCCCCACCTCTGACCAATTTCAATATTGTTTACCGTTGGAACAAGTGCCCTGATAGGGTTTTCCTCTGTATAACTGGTGGGTTCAGGTTTTTCTTCTTTTATGGTTCACGTTAGCTTTTATTCCTCTTTTATGTATTTATAGATATAAGCATGGAAATAATACTTTCCTATAAATACATCTGTGTGAAGGGAAGAACTTTTTTCTGTATTATTTTTAAATTTTATTTTTTAAAATTTTGAAATTTAATTTTATTTATTTTTTTATCCAGCAGGTTATTATTAGTTATGTACTTTATGCATATACATGTATGCAGGTCAATCCCAATCTCCCAAGTCATCCCACCACCACCACCCCATGGCTTCCCACACTTGGTGTCCATACGTTTGTTCTCTACATCTGTGTCTCTATTTCTTCCCTGCAAACCAGTTCCTCTGTAAAATTTCGTAGGTTCCACATATATGCATTAATATACAATATTTGTTTTCCTCTTTCTGACTTACTTCTTTCTGTATGACTGTCTCTAGATCCATCGATGTCTCAACAAATGACCCGGTTTCATTCCTTTTTATGGCTGAGTAATATTCCATTTTATACATGTAGCACATCTTTATCCATTCATCTGTGTGTGGGCATTTAGGTTGCTTCCATTACCTGGCCTTTGTAAATAGTGCTGCAATGAACATTGTGGTGAATGTGCCTTTCTGATTTATGGTTTTCTTTGGGTATATGAGCAGAATTGGGATTGCTGGATCAGATGGTAATTCTATTTCTAGTTTTTTTTAGGAAACTCCATAGTGTTCTCCATAGTGAGTGTATCAATTTACATTCCCACCAATAGTGGAAGAGGTCTCCTTTTGTCCACACCCTCCCCAGAATTTGTTGTTTGTAGATTTTCTGATGATGCCGATTCTAACAGGTGTGAGGTGATACCTCATTGTAGTTTTGATTTGCATTTCTCTAATAATTAGTGCTGTTGAACCGCTTTTCATGTGCGTCTTGGCCATCTCTGTGTCTTCTTTGAAGAAACGTCTCTTTAGATCTGCCCATTTTTGTATTGGGTTGTTTGTTTTTTTAATATTAAGCAGCATGAGCTGTTTATATATATTGGAGATTAAACCTTTGTCCATTGATTCGTTTGCAACTATTTTCGCCCCTTTTGAGGGATGTCTTTTTCCTTTCCCGTTTTTTTAACCAAAAAAGAAAAAAAGAAAAAGAAGTAGAAAACTAATGTGCGTAAAATATGCCTTTTGAAACGGTCGTTTTGAAATATGGACGTCCTTTGAATTTTTTTGTCGATATGTGACCCCAGAATTTGTTTTCAGGGCAGGTGTCATTTACAGGCCTGCAATGATTTTGAATATCAACTGACCATTAGCGCTGGGATTAAAGCTGCTGTTGTGTGAAACGGCCACAAGGTAGCAGCAGTTCTCCCTTACCAATTCTGCTAACTGGGGCAACAGAGCCTCAATGGAAGTCCTGTTCTAGATTGGAATTTAGAATGGAATGTGCCAGGAGTAAACCCCTCAAGTTTGTCTCCCTACTTCTTGTTCGTGTTTTTAATTTAATTTTTATTTTTTATTACAGCAAGTTTGATTACAATGTTTGGCTTGTTGTAGGTGTGGAAGATGTGGTTCTTTTACACATATACAGATGTCGGTTTTTCCTGGGATCCTTTTCCCATGTACCTTATGACAGAATGTTGAGTAGTCTTTTGGTATTCCGTAGGTCTTTGGTGATTATATATGTCACCTGTGTTTGTATAAGTCTGTTAACCCTGATATCGTAATGAAACCAATCCTCACAGCTTTCCATTGGTGAACCATAAATTTGTTTAATGAATCTCTGATTGCCCTTCTCGGTGGAAATATCTGCCCTGGTATCCATTTTTAGGTAACACCTATAAGTGATATGATATGATATGTGTCTTTCACTTTCTGACTTACTACATGTCACGTGATTACCTCTAGACTCATCTACGGTGCTGCAAAAGGCTTTGTGTCCTTTTTTTCCTTGCCTTCTATTCTGACTTAGCGAGGTCCCTTTTCAACAATGTGCTTCCCTGCCGGTTGTGAATTAGCTGACGTGGGCAGCCTTATCCTGCCGGCCGGCCCTCCCCAGGTGTGCCTGGTTGAGGTCAATATAAACAGCGCTCCATGCAGCAATAACCCCTGAAGCTGTGCCTGCCTCCATATTCTCTGCCCCGTGAGCAGTCTCGGGTCTGTGCTGGTGGGAGGGAGTGAGGGGCCACAGCTTTGTTTGTGGCCCGGTGTGAGTGGGGTTCTGCTGGCCTTTCTGCAGGAGATGCCAGGCTGCCTCCTGTAAAGAGGAGGATGTGTCACCCACACCTTCCGCTGGAATTTCTCTCCGGACAGAGGTGAGGAAGGAAAAATGCAGTGGGGGCCGGGACAAGAGGGGTATCTCAGGCAGGACAATGGAAAGCTTCCAGAAGAGCGCCCGGGGCCAGGACCACCCTGGCTGGCCCGCAGGCACCAAGTTGACCTGCGTGCTGTCGCTGGTGTGGCTCCACGGCCCTTCCTCTAGTCTTTCAAGCCCTTGTACATATTCAGGTGTTTTACCTGGGAAGGGTGGGAACAGTTCAGCAGCAGCTGACCTGGGGCTCAGCTCACCTTTATTCAGAGATGCCTCGGCTCGGTCACCCAGCTTTGCAATGAGGAAGCTCCTTGTGTGGGGTGTGGGTTGCTGGCTGTATGGGAGATGATTCCCCACCTCTGAACAATTTCAATATTGTTTACCGTTGGAGCAAGTGCCCTGATAGTGTTTTTCTCTGTATAACTGGTCGGTTCAGGTTTTTCTTCGTTTATGGTTCAAGTTAGCTTTTATTCCTCTTTTATGTATTTATAGGTATAAGCATGGAAATAATTCATTCCTATAAATACATCTGTGTGAAGGGAAGAACTTTTTTCTGTTTTATTTTTAAATTTTATTTTTTATAATTTTGAAATTTAATTTTATTTACTTTTTTATACAGCGGGTTATTATTAGTTATTTGTTTTATGCATATACATGTATACAGGTCAATCTCAATCTCACAACTCATCCCACCACCACCACCCCATGGCTTCCCACACTTGGTGTCCATACGTTTGTTCTCTACCTCTGTGTCTCTATTTCTTCCCTGCAAACCAGTTCATCTGTACAATTTTTTAGGTTCCACATATATGCATTAATATACAATATTTGTTTTCCTCTTTCTGACTTACTTCATTCTGTATGACAGTCTCTAGATCCATCCATGGAAAGAAACAAAAAGAAGCGGAACACTAATGTGCGTAAAATATGGCTTTTGAAACGGTCGTTTTGAAATATGGACGTCCTTTGAATTTTTTGGTCGATATGTGACCCCAGGATTTGTTTTCAGGGCAGGTGTCATTTACAGGCCTGCAATGATTTTGAATATCAACTGACCATTAGCGCTGGGATTAAAGCTGCTGTTGTGTGAAACGGCCACAAGGTGGCAGCAGTTCTCCCTTACCAATTCTGGTTACTAGGGCAACAGAGCCTCAATGGAAGTCGTGTTCTAGACTGGAATTTAGAATGGAATGTGCCAGGAGAAAGCCCCTCAAGTTAGTCTCCCTACTTCTTGTTCGTGTTTTTAATTTAATTTTTATTTTTTATTACAGCAAGTTTGATTAAAATGTTTGGCTTGTTGTAGGTGTGGAAGATGTGGTTCTTTTACACATATACAGATGTCGGTTTTTCCTGGGGTCCTTTTCCCATGCACGTTATGACAGAATGTTGAGTAGTCTTTTGGTATTCCGTAGGTCTTTGGTGATTATATATGTCACCTGTGTTTGTATAAGTCTGTTAACCCCGATATCGTAATGAAACCAATGCTCAAACCTTTCCATTGGTGAACCATAAGTTTGTTTAATGAATCTCTAATTGCCCTTCTCGGTGGAAATATCTGCCCTGGTATCCATTTTTAGGTAAAACCTATAAGTGATATGATATGATATGTGTCTTTCACTTTCTGACTTACTACATGTCACGTGATTACCTCTAGACTCATCTACGGTGCTGCAAATGGCATTGTGTACTTATTTTCCTTGGCTTCTATTCTGCCTTAGCGAGGTCCATTTTCAACAGTGTGATTCCCTGAGGGTTGTGGATTAGCTGACCTGGGCAGCCTTACCCTGGCGGCCGGCCCTCCCCAGGTGTGCCTGGTTGAGGTCAATATAAACAGCGCTCCAGGCAGCAATAGCCCCTGAAGCTGTTCCTGCCTCCATATTCTCTGCCCCGTGAGCAGTCTCGGGGCTGTGCTGGTGGGAGGGAATGAGGTGCCACAGATTTGTTGGTGGCCCGGTGTGAGTGGGGTTCTGCTGGCCTTTCTGCAGGAGATGCCAGGCTGCCTCCTGTAAAGAGGAGGATGTGTCACCCATACCTTCCGCTGGAATTTCTCTCCGGACAGAGGTGAGGAAGGAAAAATGCAGTGGGGGCCGGGACAAGAGGGGTATCTCAGGCAGGACAATGGAAAGCTTCCGGAAGAGCGCCCGGGGCCAGGACCACCCTGGCTGGCCTGCAGGCACCAAGTTGACCTGCGTGCTGTCGCTGGTGTGGCTCCACGGCCCTTCCTCTAGTCTTTCAAGCCCTTGTACATATTCAGGTGTTTTACCTGGGAAGGGTGGGAACAGTTCAGCTGCAGCTGACCTGGGGCTCAGCTCACCTTTATTCAGAGATGCCTCGGCTCGGTCACCCAGCTTTGCAATGAGGACGCTCCTTGTGTGGGGTGTGTGTTGATGGCTCTATGGGAGATGATTCCCCACCTCTGACCAATTTCAATATTGTTTACCGTTGGAACAAGTGCCCTGATAGGGTTTTCCTCTGTATAACTGGTGGGTTCAGGTTTTTCTTCTTTTATGGTTCACGTTAGCTTTTATTCCTCTTTTATGTATTTATAGATATAAGCATGGAAATAATACTTTCCTATAAATACATCTGTGTGAAGGGAAGAACTTTTTTCTGTATTATTTTTAAATTTTATTTTTTAAAATTTTGAAATTTAATTTTATTTATTTTTTTATCCAGCAGGTTATTATTAGTTATGTACTTTATGCATATACATGTATGCAGGTCAATCCCAATCTCCCAAGTCATCCCACCACCACCACCCCATGGCTTCCCACACTTGGTGTCCATACGTTTGTTCTCTACATCTGTGTCTCTATTTCTTCCCTGCAAACCAGTTCCTCTGTAAAATTTCGTAGGTTCCACATATATGCATTAATATACAATATTTGTTTTCCTCTTTCTGACTTACTTCTTTCTGTATGACTGTCTCTAGATCCATCGATGTCTCTACAAATGACCCGGTTTCATTCCTTTTTATGGCTGAGTAATATTCCATTTTATACATGTAGCACATCTTTATCCATTCATCTGTGTGTGGGCATTTAGGTTGCTTCCATTACCTGGCCTTTGTAAATAGTGCTGCAATGAACATTGTGGTGAATGTGCCTTTCTGATTTATGGTTTTCTTTGGGTATATGAGCAGAATTGGGATTGCTGGATCAGATGGTAATTCTATTTCTAGTTTTTTTTAGGAAACTCCATAGTGTTCTCCATAGTGAGTGTATCAATTTACATTCCCACCAATAGTGGAAGAGGTCTCCTTTTGTCCACACCCTCCCCAGAATTTGTTGTTTGTAGATTTTCTGATGATGCCGATTCTAACAGGTGTGAGGTGATACCTCATTGTAGTTTTGATTTGCATTTCTCTAATAATTAGTGCTGTTGAACCGCTTTTCATGTGCGTCTTGGCCATCTCTGTGTCTTCTTTGAAGAAACGTCTCTTTAGATCTGCCCATTTTTGTATTGGGTTGTTTGTTTTTTTAATATTAAGCAGCATGAGCTGTTTATATATATTGGAGATTAAACCTTTGTCCATTGATTCGTTTGCAACTATTTTCGCCCCTTTTGAGGGATGTCTTTTTCCTTTCCCGTTTTTTTAACCAAAAAAGAAAAAAAGAAAAAGAAGTAGAAAACTAATGTGCGTAAAATATGCCTTTTGAAACGGTCGTTTTGAAATATGGACGTCCTTTGAATTTTTTTGTCGATATGTGACCCCAGAATTTGTTTTCAGGGCAGGTGTCATTTACAGGCCTGCAATGATTTTGAATATCAACTGACCATTAGCGCTGGGATTAAAGCTGCTGTTGTGTGAAACGGCCACAAGGTAGCAGCAGTTCTCCCTTACCAATTCTGCTAACTGGGGCAACAGAGCCTCAATGGAAGTCCTGTTCTAGATTGGAATTTAGAATGGAATGTGCCAGGAGTAAACCCCTCAAGTTTGTCTCCCTACTTCTTGTTCGTGTTTTTAATTTAATTTTTATTTTTTATTACAGCAAGTTTGATTACAATGTTTGGCTTGTTGTAGGTGTGGAAGATGTGGTTCTTTTACACATATACAGATGTCGGTTTTTCCTGGGATCCTTTTCCCATGTACCTTATGACAGAATGTTGAGTAGTCTTTTGGTATTCCGTAGGTCTTTGGTGATTATATATGTCACCTGTGTTTGTATAAGTCTGTTAACCCCGATATCGTAATGTAACCAATCCTCACAGCTTTCCATTGGTGAACCATAAATTTGTTTAATGAATCTCTGATTGCCCTTCTCGGTGGAAATATCTGCCCTGGTATCCATTTTTAGGTAACACCTATAAGTGATATGATATGATATGTGTCTTTCACTTTCTGACTTACTACATGTCACGTGATTACCTCTAGACTCATCTACGGTGCTGCAAAAGGCTTTGTGTCCTTTTTTTCCTTGCCTTCTATTCTGACTTAGCGAGGTCCCTTTTCAACAATGTGCTTCCCTGCCGGTTGTGAATTAGCTGACGTGGGCAGCCTTATCCTGCCGGCCGGCCCTCCCCAGGTGTGCCTGGTTGAGGTCAATATAAACAGCGCTCCATGCAGCAATAACCCCTGAAGCTGTGCCTGCCTCCATATTCTCTGCCCCGTGAGCAGTCTCGGGTCTGTGCTGGTGGGAGGGAGTGAGGGGCCACAGCTTTGTTGGTGGCCCGGTGTGAGTGGGGTTCTGCTGGCCTTTCTGCAGGAGATGCCAGGGTGCCTCCTGTAAAGAGGAGGATGTGTCACCCACACCTTCCGCTGGAATTTCTCTCCGGACAGAGGTGAGGAAGGAAAAATGCAGTGGGGGCCGGGACAAGAGGGGTATCTCAGGCAGGACAATGGAAAGCTTCCAGAAGAGCGCCCGGGGCCAGGACCACCCTGGCTGGCCCGCAGGCACCAAGTTGACCTGCGTGCTGTCGCTGGTGTGGCTCCACGGCCCTTCCTCTAGTCTTTCAAGCCCTTGTACATATTCAGGTGTTTTACCTGGGAAGGGTGGGAACAGTTCAGCAGCAGCTGACCTGGGGCTCAGCTCACCTTTATTCAGAGATGCCTCGGCTCGGTCACCCAGCTTTGCAATGAGGAAGCTCCTTGTGTGGGGTGTGGGTTGCTGGCTGTATGGGAGATGATTCCCCACCTCTGAACAATTTCAATATTGTTTACCGTTGGAGCAAGTGCCCTGATAGTGTTTTTCTCTGTATAACTGGTCGGTTCAGGTTTTTCTTCGTTTATGGTTCAAGTTAGCTTTTATTCCTCTTTTATGTATTTATAGGTATAAGCATGGAAATAATTCATTCCTATAAATACATCTGTGTGAAGGGAAGAACTTTTTTCTGTTTTATTTTTAAATTTTATTTTTTATAATTTTGAAATTTAATTTTATTTACTTTTTTATACAGCGGGTTATTATTAGTTATTTGTTTTATGCATATACATGTATACAGGTCAATCTCAATCTCACAACTCATCCCACCACCACCACCCCATGGCTTCCCACACTTGGTGTCCATACGTTTGTTCTCTACCTCTGTGTCTCTATTTCTTCCCTGCAAACCAGTTCATCTGTACTATTTTTTAGGTTCCACATATATGCATTAATATACAATATTTGTTTTCCCCTTTCTGACTTACTGCATTCTGTATGACAGTCTCTAGATCCATCGATGTCTCTACAAATGACCCAGATTCATTCCTTTTTATGGCCGAGTAATATTCCATTTTATATATGTACCCCATCTTTATCCATTCATCTGTCTTTGGGCGTTTAGGTTGCTTCCATTACGTGGCTATTGTAAATAGTGCTGCAATGAACATTGTGGTGAATGTGCCTTTCTGATTTATGGTTTTCTTTGGGTATATGAGCAGAATTGGGATTGCTGGATCAGATGGTAATTCTATTTCTAGTTTTTTTTAGGAAACTCCATAGTGTTCTCCATAGTGAGTGTATCAATTTACATTCCCACCAATAGTGGAAGAGGTCTCCTTTTGTCCACACCCTCCCCAGAATTTGTTGTTTGTAGATTTTGTGATGATGCCGATTCTAACAGGTGTGAGGTGATACCTCATTGTAGTTTTGATTTGCATTTCTCTAATAATTAGTGCTGTTGAACAGCTTTTCATGTGCGTCTTGGCCATCTCTGTGTCTTCTTGAAGAAACGTCTCTTGAGATCTTCTGCCCATTTCTGTATTGGGAGGGTCGTGGGATGGTCAGGCTGTGTGCTGACGCACGTGTCAGTGACAGCGTAAGGGCCAGGTGTAGGGTACAGCATAGGGTAACGTGTAGGGCTGGTTGTGGGTTTCCGTTCCAGGTTAGGGTTAGGGAACGGCAAGTTTTAGGGAACAGGTGAGCATAGGGACACGTGGGAGAGGCAGGCTACGTGCTGACAAACGTGTCAGTGCCAGCGTACGGGTCAGGAGTAAAGTATGGTGTAGGGCTGGTTGTGGGTTTCCATTCCGCGCTAGGGTTAGGGTTAGGGAACGGCAAGGCTTAGGGCACAGCTGAGGGTACAGAAACGTGGGAGGGTCAGGCTATGTGCTGACGCATGGTTCAGTGCCAGTGTACGGGCCAGGATTAGGGTACGGAGTAGGGTAAGGTGTAGGGCTGTTGGTGGGTTTCTGTTCCGGGTTAGGGTTAGGGAACGGCAAGGCTTAGGGCACAGGTAAGGGTACGGAAACGAGGGAGAGGCACGCTACGTGCTGACACACGGGTCAGTGCCAGCGTACGCGCCAGAATTAGGGTACGGCGTAGGGTAAGGTGTAGGGCTGGTGGTGGGTTTCTGTTCCAGGGTAGGGTTAGGGTTAGTGATCGGCAAGGCTTAGGGCACAGGTGAGGGTATGGAAACATGGGAGTGGCAGGCTACGTGCTTACACAAGGGTCAGTTCCAGTGTACGGCCCAGGAGTAGGGTACGGCATAGGGTAAGGTGTAGGGCTGGTGGTGGGTTTCCGTTCCCGGCTAGGGTTAGGGTTAGGGAATGGCAAGGCTTAGGGAACAGGTGAGGGTACAGAAACGTGGGAGGGTCAGGCTACGTGCTGACACAAGTGTCAATGCCAGCGTACTGCCCAGGAATAGGGTATGGCGTAGGGTAAAGTGTAGGGTTAGGGTTAGGGAACGGCAAGGCTTAGGGCACAGGTGAGGGTACGGAAACGTGGGAGGGTCAGGCTACATGCTGAAGCACGGGTCAGTGCCTGGGTGTGGACCAGGAGTTGGGTACGGCGTAGGGTAAGGTGTAAGACTGGTGGTGGGTGTCCATTCCGGGGTTTGATTAGGGTTAGGGAACGTCAAGTTTTAGGGCACAGGTGAGGGTACGGAAACGTGGGAGGGTCAGGCTACCTGCTGACGCATGGGTCAGTGCCTGCGTATGGGCCAGGAGTAGGGTACGGCGTAGGGTAAGGTGTAGGTCTGGTGGTGGGTTTCTGTTCTGGGCTAGGGTTAGGGTTAGGGAACGGCAAGCCTAAGGGCACAGGTGAGGGTACGGAAACTTGGGAGAGGCAGGCTACGTGCTGACGCACGGGTCAGTGCCAGCATACAGGCCAGGAGTAGGGTACGGCATAGGGTATGGTGTAGGGCTGGTGGTGGGTTTCAGTTCAGGGCTAGGGTTAGGGTTAGTGAACGGCAAGGCTTAGGGCACAGGTGAGGGTACAGAAACGTGTTAGGTTCATGGTGCATGTTGATGCATGGAATAGTGTCATCGTACGCATTAGGATTAGGGTACGGCGTAGAGTAAGGTGTACGGATGGCGGTAGGTTTACATTCCGGTGTAGGGTTAGGGATAGCGAATTGCAAAGTATAGGGCACAGGTGATGGTACGGAAATGTGTTAGGTTCAGGGTACGTGTTGACTCACGGGTTAGTGTGAGCGTACGCATGAGGATTAGGGTACCGCATAGAGTAAGGTGTAGGGTTGGTGGTAGGTTTCCGTTCCAGTCTAGGGTTATGTTTAGGGACTGGCAAAGTTTAGGGCACAGGTGAGGGTACGAAACGTGTTAGGGTCAGGGTACGTGTTGATGCACAGGTTAGTGTCAGCATACGAATTAGGATTAGGGTATGGCGTAAGGTAAGGTGTAGGGTTGGTGGTAGTTTTCCGTTCCGGGCTAGAGTTAAGGTAAGGGAACGGCAAGGTTTATGGCAGAGGTGAGGGTACGGAAACGTGTTAGGGTCAGGGTACGTGTTGACGTATGGATTAGGCTTAGGGTACGGCTTAGGGTAAGGTGAAGGGCTGATGGTAGGTTTCTGTTCCGGGCTAAGGTTAAGGATAGGCAACGGCAAGGTTTGGGGCACAGCTGAGGGTACGGAAACGTGTTAGTGTCAGGGTACATGTTGACTCACCGGTTAGTGCCAGCGTACGGATTAGGATTAGTGTACCGCGTAGATAAGGTGCACGGTTGGTGGTAGGTTTCCGTTCCAGGCTATGGTTAGGGTTAGGGAAAGTCAAGGTTTCTATTTGTAGGTTCTTTAAGGAAACTCCATACTGTTCTCCATAGTGACTGTATCAATTTACATTCCCAACAATAGTGGAAGAGGGCTCCTTTTGTCCACACCCTCCCCAGAATTTGTTGTCTGTAGATTTTCTGATGATGCCGATTCTAACAGGTGTGAGGTGATACCTCATTGTAGTTTTGATTTGCATTTCTCTAATAATTAGTGCTCTTGAGCAGCTTTTCATGTGCGTCTTGGCCATCTCTGTGTCTTCTTTGAAGAAACGTGTCTTTAGATATTCTGCCCATTTTTGTGTTGGGTTGTTTGTTTTTTTAATATTATGCTGCATGAGCTGTTTATATATATTGGAGATTAAACCTTAGTCCATTGATTCGTTTGCAACTATTTTCGTCCATTCTGAGGGATGCCTTTTTCCATTCCCCGCTTTTTAACCAAAAAAGAAAGAAAGAAAAAGAAGCAGAACACTAATGTGCATAAAATATGCCGTTTGAAACGGTCGTTTTGAAATATGGACGTCCCTTGAATTTTTTGGTCGATATGTGATCCCAGGATTTGTTTTCAGGGCAGGTGTCATTTACAGGCCTGCAATGATTTTGAATATCAACTGACCATTAGCGCTGGGATTAAAGCTGCTGTTGTGTGAAACGGCCACAAGGTGGCAGCAGTTCTCCCTTACCAAATCTGGTTAATAGGGCAACAGAGCCTCAATGGAAGTCCTGTTCTAGATTGGAATTTAGAATGGAATGTGCCAGGAGAAAGCCCCTCAAGTTTGTCTCCCTACTTCTTGTTCGTATTTTTAATTTAAATTTTTATTTTTTATTACAGCAAGTTTGATTACAATGTTTGGCTTGTTGTAGGTGTGGAAGATGTGGTTCTTTTACACATATACAGATGTGTGTTCTTCCTGGGATCCTTTTTCCAGGTACATTATGACAGAATGTTGAGTAGTCTTCTCTTGGTATTCCGTAGGTCTTTGGTGATTATATATGTCACCTGTGTTTGTATATGTCTGTTAACCCCGATATCGTAATGAAACCAATCCTCACACATTTCCATTGGTGAACCATAACTTTGTTTAATGAATCTGTGATTGCCCTTCTCCGTGGAAATATCTGCCCTGGTATCCATTTTTAGGTAACACCTATAAGTGATATGATATGATATGTGTCTTTCACTTTCTGACTTACTACAAGTCACGTGATTACCTCTAGACTCATCTACGGTGCTGCAAATGGCATTGTGTCCTTATTTTCCTTGGCTTCTATTCTGCCTTAGCAAGGTCCATTTTCAACAATGTGATTCCCTGAGGGTTGTGGATTAGCTGACCTGGGCAACCTTACCCTGCCGGCCGGCCCTCCCCAGGTGTGCCTGGTTGAGGTCAATATAAACAGCGCTCCAGGCAGCAATAGCCCCTAAAGCTGTGCCTGACTCCATATTCTCTGCCCCGTCAGCAGTCTCGGGGCTGTGCTAGTGGGAGGGAATGAGGGGCCACAGCTTTGTTGGTGGCCTGGTGTGAGTGGGGTTCTGCTGGCCTTTCTGCAGGAGTTGCCAGGCTGCCACCTGTAAAGAAGAGGATGTGTCACCCATACCTTCCGCTGGAATTTCTCTCCGGACAGAGGTGAGGAAGGAAAAAAGCAGTGGGGGCCGGGACAGGTGGGGTATCTCAGGCAGGACAATGGAAAGCTTCCAGAAGAGCGCCCGGGGCCAGGACCACCCTGGCTGGCCTGCAGGCACCAAGTTGGCCTGCGTGCTGTCGCTGGTGTGGCTCCACGGCCCTTCCTCTAGTCTTTCAAGCCCTTGTACATATTCAGGTGTTTTACCTGGGAATGGTGGGAACAGTTCAGCAGCAGCTGGCCTGGGGCTCAGCTCACCTTTATCCAGAGATGCCTCGGCACGGTCCACCAGCTTTGCAATGAGGACGCTCCTTGTGTGGGGTGTGGGTTGCTGGCTGTATGGGAGATGATTCCCCACCTCTGACCAATTTCAGAATTGTTTAGCGCTGGAGCAAGTGCCCGGATAGGGGTTTCCTCTGTATAACTGGTGGGTTCAGGTTTTTTTTTTCTTTTATGGTTCAAGTTAGAATTTATTCCTCTTTTATGTATTTATAGATATAAGCATGGAAATAATTCATTCCTATAAATACATCTGTGTGAAGGGAAGAACTTTTTTCTGTTTTATTTTAAAATTTTATTTTTATAATTTTGAAATTTAATTTTATTTACTTTTTTATACAGCAGGTTATTATTAGTTATGTATTTTATGCATATACATGTATACAGGTCAATCTCAATCTCCCAACTCATCCCACCACCACCACCCCATGGCTTCCCACACTTGGTGTCCATACGTTTGTTCTCTACCTCTGTGTCTCTATTTCTTCCCTGCAAACCAGTTCATCTGTACAATTTTTTAGGTTCCACATATATGCATTAATATACAATATTTGTTTTCCTCTTTCTGACTTACTTCATTCTGTATGACAGTCTCTAGATCCATCCATGGAAAGAAACAAAAAGAAGCGGAACACTAATGTGCGTAAAATATGGCTTTTGAAACATTCGTTTTGAAATATGGACGTCCTTTGAATTTTTTGGTCGATATGTGACCCCAGGATTTGTTTTCAGGGCAGGTGTCATTTACCGGCCTGCAATGATTTTGAATATCACCTGACCATTAGCGCTGGGATTAAAGCTGCTGTTGTGTGAAACGGCCACAAGGTAGCAGCAGTTCTCCCTTACCAATTCTGGTTACTAGGGCAACAGAGCCTCAATGGAAGTCGTGTTCTAGATTGGAATTTAGAATGGAATGTGCCAGGAGAAAGCCCCTCAAGTTTGTCTCCCTACTTCTTGTTCGTGTTTTTAATTTAATTTTTATTTTTTATTACAGCAAGTTTGATTAAAATGTTTGGCTTGTTGTAGGTGTGGAAGATGTGGTTCTTTTACACATATACAGATGTCGGTTTTTCCTGGGATCCTTTTCCCATGTACGTTATGACAGAATGTTGAGTAGTCTTTTGGTATTCCGTAGGTCTTTGGTGATTATATATGTCACCTGTGTTTGTATAAGTCTGTTAACCCCGATATCGTAATGAAACCAATGCTCAAACCTTTCCATTGGTGAACCATAAGTTTGTTTAATGAATCTCTAATTGCCCTTCTCGGTGGAAATATCTGCCCTAGTATCCATTTTTAGGTAAAACCTATAAGTGATATGATATGATATGTGTCTTTCACTTTCTGACTTACTACATGTCACGTGATTACCTCTAGACTCATCTACGGTGCTGCAAATGGCATTGTGTCCTTATTTTCCTTGGCTTCTATTCTGCCTTAGCGACGTCCATTTTCAACAATGTGATTCCCTGAGGGTTGTGGATTAGCTGACCTGGGCAGCCTTACCCTGCCGGCCGGCCCTCCCCAGGTGTGCCTGGTTGAGGTCAATATAAACAGCGCTCCAGGCAGCAATAGCCCCTGAAGCTGTGCCTGCCTCCATATTCTCTGCCCCGTGAGCAGTCTCGGGGCTGTGCTGGTGGGAGGGAGTGAGGGGCCACAGCTTTGTTGGTGGACCGGTGTGAGTGGGGTTCTGCTGGCCTTTCTGCAGGGGTTGCCAGGCTGCCACCTGTAAAGAAGAGGATGTGTCACCCATACCTTCCGCTGGAATTTCTCTCCGGACCGAGGTGAGGAAGGAAAAAAGCAGTGGGGGCCGGGACAGGAGGGGTATCACAGGCAGGACAATGGAAAGCTTCCGGAAGTGCGCCCGGGGCGAGGACCACCCTGGCTGGCCTGCAGGCACCAAGTTGGCCTGCGTGCTGTCGCTGGTGTGGCTAGACGGCCCTTCCTCTTGTCTTTCAAGCCCTTGTACATATTCAGGTGTTTTACCTGGGAAGGGTGGGAACAGTTCAGCAGCAGCTGGCCTGGGGCTCAGCTCACCTTTATCCAGAGATGCCTCGGCACGGTCCCCCAGCTTTGCAATGAGGACGCTCCTTGTGTGGGGTGTGGGTTGCTGGCTGTATGGGAGATGATTCCCCACCTCTGACCAATTTCAGAATTGTTTAGTGCTGGAGCAAGTGCCCGGATAGGGGTTTCCTCTGTATAACTGGTGGGCTCAGGATTTTCTTCTTTTATGTTTCAAGTTAGCATTTATTCCTCTTTTATGTATTTATAGATATAAGCATGGATATAATTCATTCCTATAAATACATGTATTGGAAGGGAAGAACTTTTTTCTGTTTTATTTTTAAATTTTATTTTTTATAATTTTGAAATTTAATTTTATTTACTTTTTTATACAGCAGGTTATTATTAGTTATGTATTTTATGCATAGACATGTATACAGGTCAATCTCAATCTCCCAACTCATCCGACCACCACCACCCCAAGGCTTCCCACACTTGGTGTCCATACGTTTGTTCTCTACCTCTGTGTCTCTATTTCTTCCCTGCAAACCAGTTCATCTGTACAATTTTTTAGGTTCCACATATATGCATTAATATACAATATTTGTTTTCCTCTTTCTGACTTACTTCATTCTGTATGACAGTCTCTAGATCCATGCATGGAAAGAAACAAAAAGAAGCGGAACACTAATGTGCGTAAAATATGGCTTTTGAAACGGTCGTTTTGAAATATGGACGTCCTTTGAATTTTTTGGTCGATATGTGACCCCAGAATTTGTTTTCAGGGCAGGTGTCATTTACAGGCCTGCAATGATTTTGAATATCAACTGACCATTAGCGCTGGGATTAAAGCTGCTGTTGTGTGAAACGGCCACAAGGTGGCAGCAGTTCTCCCTTACCAATTCTGCTAACTAGGGCAACAGAGCCTCAATGGAAGTCGTGTTCTAGATTGGAATTTAGAATGGAATGTGCCAGGAGTAAACCCCTCAAGTTTGTCTCCCGACTTCTTGTTCGTGTTTTTAATTTAATTTTTATTTTTTATTACAGCAAGTTTGATTACAATGTTTGGCTTGTTGTAGGTGTGAAAGATGTGGTTCTTTTACACATATACAGATGTCGGTTTTTCCTGGGATCGTTTTCCCATGTACCTTATGACAGAATGTTGAGTAGTCTTTTGGTATTCCGTAGGTCTTTGGTGATTATATATGTCACCTATGTTTGTATAAGTGTGTTAACCCCGATATCGTAATGAAACCAATCCTCACACCTTTCCATTGGTGAACCATAAGTTTGTTTAATGAATCTCTGATTGCCCTTCTCGGTGGAAATATCTGCCCTGGTATCCATTTTTAGGTAACACCTATAAGTGATATGATATGATATGTGTCTTTCACTTTCTGACTTACTACATGTTACGTGATTACCTCTAGACTCATCTATGGTGCTGCAAAAGGCATTGTGTCCTTTTTTTCCTTGCCTTCTATTCTGACTTAGCGAGGTCCCTTTTCAACAATGTGCTTCCCTGCGGGTTGTGGATTAGCTGACGTGGGCAGCCTTATCCTGCCGGCCGGCCCTCCCCAGGTGTGCCTGGTTGAGGTCAATATAAACAGCGCTCCAGGCAGCAATAGCCCCTGAAGCTGTGCCTGCCTCCATATTCTCTGCCCCGTGAGCAGTCTCGGGGCTGTGCTGGTGGGAGGGAGTGAGGGGCCACAGCTTTGTTGTTGGCCCGGTGTGAGTGGGGTTCTGCTGGCCTTTCTGAAGGAGTTGCCATGCTGCCTCCTGTAAGGAGGAGGATGTGTCACCCATACCTTCCGCTGGAATTTCTCTCCGGACAGAGGTGAGGAAGGAAAAAAGCAGTGGGGGCCGGGACAAGTGGGGTATCTCAGGCAGGACAATGGAAAGCTTCCGGAAGAGCGCCCCGGGCCAGGACCACCCTGGCTGGCCTGCAGGCACCAAGTTGGCCTGCGTGCTGTCGCTGGTGTGGCTCCACGGCCCTTCCTCTAGTCTTTCAAGCCCTTGTACATATTCAGGTGATTTACCTGGGAAGGGTGGGAACAGTTCAGCAACAGCTGGCCTGGGGCTCAGCTCACCTTTGTTCAGAGATGCCTCGGCTCGGTACCCTCGCTTTGCAATGAGGAAGCTCCTTGTGTGGGGTGTGGGTTGCTGGCTGTATGGGAGATGATTCCCCACCTCTGAACAATTTCAATATTGTTTACCGTTGGAGCAAGTGCCCTGATAGTGTTTTTCTCTGTATAACTGGTCGGTTCAGGTTTTTCTTCGTTTATGGTTCAAGTTAGCTTTTATTCCTCTTTTATGTATTTATAGGTATAAGCATGGAAATAATTCATTCCTATAAATACATCTGTGTGAAGGGAAGAACTTTTTTCTGTTTTATTTTTAAATTTTATTTTTTATAATTTTGAAATTTAATTTTATTTACTTTTTTATACAGCGGGTTATTATTAGTTATTTGTTTTATGCATATACATGTATACAGGTCAATCTCAATCTCACAACTCATCCCACCACCACCACCCCATGGCTTCCCACACTTGGTGTCCATACGTTTGTTCTCTACCTCTGTGTCTCTATTTCTTCCCTGCAAACCAGTTCATCTGTACAATTTTTTAGGTTCCACATATATGCATTAATATACAATATTTGTTTTCCCCTTTCTGACTTACTGCATTCTGTATGACAGTCTCTAGATCCATCGATGTCTCTACAAATGACCCAGATTCATTCCTTTTTATGGCCGAGTAATATTCCATGTTATATATGTACCCCATCTTTATCCATTCATGTGTCTGTGGGCGTTTAGGTTGCTTCCATTACTTGGCTATTGTAAATAGTGCTGCAATGAACATTGTGGTGAATGTGCCTTTTTGATTTATGGTTTTCTTTGGGTATATGCCCAGAAGTGGAATTGCTGGATCAGATGGTAATTCTATTTCTAGATTTTTTAAGGAAACTCCATAGTGTTCTCCATAGTGACTCTATTAATTTACATTCCCACCAATAGTGGAAGAGGTCTCCTTTTGTCCACACCCTCCCCAGAATTTGTTGTTTGTAGATTTTCTGATGATGCCGATTCTAACAGGTGTGTGGTGATACCTCATTGTAGTTTTGATTTGCATTTCTCTAAAAATTAGTGCTCTTGAGCAGCTTCTCATGTGCTTCTTGGCCATCTCTGTGTCTTCTTTTAAGAAACGTCTCTTGAGATCTTCTGCCCATTTCTGTATTGGGAGGGTCGTGGGATGGTCAGGCTGTGTGCTGACGCACGTGTTAGTGCCAGCGTAAGGGCCAGGAGTAGGGTACAGCATAGGGTAACGTGTAGGGCTGGTTGTGGGTTTCCGTTCCAGGTTAGGGTTAGGGAACGGCAAGGTTTAGGGAACAGGTGAGCATAGGGACACGTGGGAGAGGCAGGCTACGTGCTGACAAACGTGTCAGTGCCAGCGTACGAGTCAGGAGTAAAGTATGGTGTAGGGCTGGTTGTGGGTTTCCATTCCGCGCTAGGGTTAGGGTTAGGGAACGGCAAGGCTTAGGGCACAGCTGAGGGTACAGAAACGTGGGAGGGTCAGGCTATGTGCTGACGCACGGTTCAGTGCCAGTGTACGGGCCAGGATTAGGGTACGGAGTAGGGTAAGGTGTAGGGCTCTTGGTGGGTTTCTGTTCCGGGTTAGGGTTAGGGAACGGCAAGGCTTAGGGCACAGGTAATGGTACGGAAACGAGGGAGAGGCACGCTACGTGCTGACAAACGGGTCAGTGCCAGCGTACGCGCCAGAATTAGGGTACGGCGTAGGGTAAGGTGTAGGGCTGGTGGTGGGTTTCTGTTCCAGGGTAGGGTTAGGGTTAGGGATCGGCAAGGCTTAGGGCACAGGTGAGGGTATGGAAAAATGGGAGTGGCAGGCTACGTGCTTACACAAGGGTCATTTCCAGTGTACGGCCCAGGAGTAGGGTACGGCGTAGGGTAAGGTGTAGGGCTGGTGGTGGGTTTCCGTTCCCGGCTTGGGTTAGGGTTAGGGAATGGCAAGGCTTAGGGCACAGGAAAGGGTACAGAAACGTGGGAGGGTCAGGCTACGTGCTGACGCAAGTGTCAGTGCCAGCGTACGGCCCAGGAATAGGGTATGGCGTAGGGTAAAGTGTAGGGTTAGGGTTAGGGAACGGCAAGGCTTAGGGCACAGGTGAGGGTACGGAAACGTGGGAGGGTCAGGCTACATGCTGAAGCACGGGTCAGTGCCAGGGTGTGGACCAGGAGTAGGGTACGGCGTAGGGTAAGGTGTAAGACTGGTGGTGGGTGTCCATTCGGGGGTTTGATTAGGGTTAGGGAACGTCAAGTTTTAGGGCACAGGTGAGGGTACGGAAACTTGGGAGAGGCAGGCTACGTGCTGACGCACGGGTCAGTGCCAGCATACAGGCCAGGAGTAGGGTACGGCATAGGGTATGGTGTAGGGCTGGTGGTGGGTTTCAGTTCAGGGCTAGGGTTAGGGTTAGTGAACGGCAAGGCTTAGGGCACAGGTGAGGGTACAGAAACGTGTTAGGTTCATGGTGCATGTTGATGCATGGAATACTGTCATCGTATGCATTAGGAATAGGGTACGGCGTAGAGTAAGGTGTACGGATGGCGGTAGGTTTACATTCCGGTGTAGGGTTAGGGATAGCGAATTGCAAGGTATAGGGCACAGGTGATGGTACGGAAATGTGTTAGGTTCAGGGTACGTGTTGACTCACGGGTTAGTGTGAGCGTACGCATGAGGATTAGGGTACTGCATAGAGTAAGGTGTAGGGTTGGTGGTAGGTTTCCGTTCCAGTCTAGGGTTATGTTCAGGGACTGGCAAAGTTTAGGGCACAGGTGAGGGTACGAAACGTGTTAGGGTCAGGGTACGTGTTGATGCACAGGTTAGTGTCAGCATACGAATTAGGATTAGGGTATGGCGTAAGGTAAGGTGTAGGGTTGGTGTTAGTTTTCCGTTCCGGTCTAGGGTTAAGGTAAGGGAACGGCAAGGTTTATGGCAGAGGTGAGGGTACGGAAACGTGTTAGGGTCAGGGTACGTGTTGACGTATGGATTAGGATTAGGGTACGGCTTAGGGTAAGGTGTAGGGCTGATGGTAGGTTTCTGTTCCGGGCTAAGGTTAAGGATAGGCAACGGCAAGGTTTGGGGCACAGCTGAGGGTACGGAAACGTGTTAGTGTCAGGGTACATGTTGACTCACCGGTTAGTGCCAGCGTACGGATTAGGATTAGTGTACCGCGTAGATAAGGTGCACGGTTGGTGGTAGGTTTCCGTTCCAGGCTATGGTTAGGGTTAGGGAAAGTCAAGGTTTCTATTTGTAGGTTTTTTAAGGAAACTCCATACTGTTCTCCATAGTGACTGTATCAATTTACATTCCCAACAATAGTGGAAGAGGGCTCCTTTTGTCCACACCCTCCCCAGAATTTGTTGTCTGTAGATTTTCTGATGATGCCGATTCTAACAGGTGTGAGGTGATACCTCATTGTAGTTTTGATTTGCATTTCTCTAATAATTAGTGCTCTTGAGCAGCTTTTCATGTGCGTCTTAGCCATCTCTGTGTCTTCTTTGAAGAAACGTCTCTTTAGATATTCTGCCCATGTTTGTATTGGGTTGTTTGTTTTTTTAATATTAAGCTGCATGAGCTGTTTATATATATTGGAGATTAAACCTTTGTCCATTGATTCGTTTGCAACTATTTTCGCCCCTTCTGAGGGATGCCTTTTTCCATTCCCGTGTTTTTAACCAAAAAAGAAGGAAAGAAATAAAAAGAAGCAGAACACTAATGTGCATAAAATATGCCTTTTGAAACGGTCGTTTTGAAATATGGACGTCCTTTAAAATTTTGGTCGATATGTGGCCCCAGGATTTGTTTTCAGGGCAGATGTAATTTACAGGCCTGCAATGATTTTGAATATCAACTGACCTTTAGCGCTGGGATTAAAGCTGCTGTTGTGTGAAAGGGCCACAAGGTGGCAGCAGTTCTCCCTTACCAATTCTGGTTACTAGGGCAACAGAGCCTCAATGGACATCGTGTTCTACATTGGAATTTAGAATGGAATGTGCCAGGAGAAAGCCCCTCAAGTTTGACTCCCTACTTCTTGTTCGTATTTTTAATTTAATTTTTTTTTATTATAGCAAGTTTGATTACAATGTTTGGCTTGTTGTAGGGGTGGAAGATGTGGTTCTTTTACACATATACAGATGTCTGTACTTCCTGGGATCCTTTTCCCATGTACGTTATGACAGAATGTTGAGTAGTCTTCTCTTGGTATTCCGTAGGTCTTTGGTGATTATATATGTCACCTCTGTTTGTATATGTCTGTTAACCCCGATATCGTAATGAAACCAATCCTCACACCTTTCCATTGGTGAACCATAAGTTTGTTTAATGAATCTATGATTGCACTTCTCAGTGGAAATGACTGCCCTGGTTTCTATTTTAGGTAACACCTATAAGTGATATGAAATGATATGTGTCTTTCACTTTCTGACTTACTCCAAGTCACGTGATTACCTCTAGTCTCATCTACAGTGCTGCAAATGGCATTGTGTCCTTATTTTCCTTGGCTTCTATTCTGCCTTAGCGAGGTCCACTTTCAACAATGTGATTCCCTGAGGGTTGTGGATTAGCTGACCTGGGCAGCCTTACCCTGCCGGCCGGCCCTCCCCTGGTCTGCCTGGTTGAGGTCAATATAAACAGCGCTCCAGGCAGCAATAGCCCCTGAAGCTGTTCCTGACTCCATATTCTCTGCCCCGTCAGCAGTCTCGGGGCTGTGCTGGTGGGAGGGAGTGAGGGGCCACAGGTTTGTTGGTGGCCCTGTGTGAGTGGGGATCTTCTGGCCTTTCTGCAGGAGTTGCCAGGCTGCCACCTGTAAAGAAGAGGATGTGTCACCCATAAATTCCGCTGGAATTTCTCTCCGGACAGAGGTGAGGAAGGAAAAAAGCAGTGGGGGCCGGGACAAATGGGGTATCTCAGGCAGGACAATGGAAAGCTTCCGGAAGAGCGCCCGGGGCCAGGATCACCCTGGCTGCCCTGCAGTCACCAAGTTGGCCTGCGTGCTGTCGCTGGTGTGGCTCCACGGCCCTTCCTCTAGGCTTTCAAGCCTTTGTACATATTCAGGTGTTTGACCTGGGAAGGGTGGGAACAGTTCAGCAGCAGCTGGCCTGGGGCTCAGCTCACCTTTATTCAGAGATGCCTCGGCACGGTCCCCCAGCTTTGCAATGAGGATGCACCTCGCATGGGGTGTGGGTTGCTGGCTGTATGGGAGATGATTCCCCACCTCTGACCAATTTCAGAATTGTTTAGCGCTGGAGCAAGTGCCCGGATAGGGGTTTCCTCTGTATAACTGGTGGGTTCAGGTTTTTTTTTTCTTTTATGGTTCAAGTTAGAATTTATTCCTCTTTTATGTATTTATAGATATAAGCATGGAAATAATTCATTCCTATAAATACATCTGTGTGAAGGGAAGAAATTTTTTCTGTTTTATTTTTAAATTTTATATTTTAAAATTTTGAAATTTAATATTATTTACTTTTTTATACAGTGGGTTATTATTAGTTATGTATTTTATGCATATACATGTATACAGGTCAATCTCAAACTCCCAACTCATCCCACCACGACCACCCCATGGCTTCCCACACTTGGTGTCCATACGTTTGTTCTCTACCTCTGTGTCTCTATTTCTTCCCTGCAAACCAGTTCATCTGTACCAGTTTTTAGGTTCCACATATATGCATTAATATACAATATTTGTTTTCCTCTTTCTGACTTACTTCATTCTGTATGACAGTCTCTAGATCCATCGATGTCTCTACAAATGACCCAGTTTCATTCCTTTTTATGGCCGAGTAATATTCCATTTTATATATGTACCCCATCTTTATCCATTCATCTGTCTGTGGGCATTTAGGTTGCTTCCATTACCTGGCTATTGTAAATAGTGCTGCAATGAACCTTGTGGTGAATGTGCCTTTTGGATTTATGGTTGTCTCTGGGTATATGCCCAACAGTGGGATTGCTGGGTCAGATGGTAATTCTATTTCTAGTTTTTTAAAGGAAACTCCATACTGTTCTCCATAGTGACTGTATCAAATTACATTCCCACCAATAGTGGAAGAGGGCTCCTTTTGTCCACACCCTCCCCAGAATTTGTTGTTTGTAGATTTTCTGATGATGCCGATTCTAACTGGTGTGAGGTGATACCTCATTGTAGTTTTGATTTGCATTTCTCTAATAATTAGTGCTCTTGAGCAGCTTTTCATGTGCGTCTTGGCCATCTCTGTGTCTTCTTTGAAGAACCGTCTCTTTAGATCTTCTGCTCATTTTTGTATTGGGTTGTTTGTTTTTTTAATAAGCTGCATGAGCTGTTTATATATATTGGAGATTAAACCTTTCTCCATTGATTCGTTTGCAACTATTTTCGCCCATTCTGAGGGATGCCTTTTTCCATTCCCGTGTTTTTAACCAAAAAAGAAAGAAAGAAAAAGAAGCAGAACATTAATGTGCATAAAATATGCCTTTTGAAACGGTCGTTTTGAAATATGGACGTCCTTTAAATTTTTTGGTCGATATGTGACCCCAGGATTTGTTTTCAGGGCAGGTGTCATTTACAGGCCTGCAATGATTTTGAATATCAACTGACCATTAGCGCTGGGATTAAAGCTGCTGTTGTGTGAAACGGCCACAAGGTGGCAGCAGTTCTCTCTTTCATATCTGGTTACTAGGGCAACAGAGCCTCAATGGAAGTCGCCTTCTAGATTGGAATTTAGAACAGAATGTGACAGGAAAAAGCCCCTCAAGTTTGTCTCACTACTTCTTGTTCGTGTTTTTAATTTAATTTTTTATTTTTTATTACAGCAAGTTTGATTACAATGTTTGGCTTGTTGTAGGTATGGTAGATGTGGTTCTTTTACACATATACAGATGTCTGTTTTCCTGGGATCCTTTTCCCATGTACGTTATGACAGAATGTGGTGTACTCCTCTCTTTGTATTCCGTAGCTCTTTAGTTATTATATATATCACCTGTGTTTGTATGTCTGTTAATCCCAATATCTTAATGAAACCAATCCTCACACCTTTCATTGGTGAACCATAAGTTTGTTTAATGAATATGTGATTGCCCTTCTCCGTGGAAATATCTGCCCTGGTATCCATTTTTAGGTAACACCTATAAGTGATATGATACGATATGTGCCTTTCACTTTCTGACTTACTACATGTCACATGATTACCTCTAGACTCATCTACGCTGCTGCAAATGGCATTGTGTCCTTATTTTCCTTGGCTTCTATTCTGCCTTAGCGAGGTCCATTTTCAACAATGTGATTCCCTGAGGGTTGTGGATTAGCTGACCTGGGCAGCCTTACCGTGCCGGCCGGCCCTCCCCAGGTCTGCCTGGTTGAGGTCAATATAAACAGCGCTCCAGGCAGCAATAACCCCTGAAGCTGTGCCTGACTCCATATTCTCTGCCCCGTCAGCAGTCTCGGGGCTCTGCTGGTGGGAGCGTGTGTGGGCCCACGGCTTTGTGGGTGGCCCGGTGTGTGTGGGGCTCTGCTGGACTTTGTGCAGCAGTTGCCAGGCTGCCACCTGTAAAGAAGAGGATGTGTCACCCATAAGTTCCACTGGAATTTCTCTCTGGGCTGAGGTAAGGAAGGAAAAAAAGGGGTGGGGTCCGGGACAGGAGGTGTATCTCAGGCAGGGAAATGGAAAGCTTCCAGAAGAGCGCCCGGGGTCAGGACCATCCTGCCTCGCCTGCAGGCACCAAGTTGGCCTGTGTGCTGTCGCTGGTGTGGCTCCACGGCCCTTCCTCTAGGATTTCATGCCCTTGTACATATTCAGGTGTTTTACCTGGGAAGGGTGGGAACAGTTCAGCTGCAGCTGGCCTGGGGCTCAGCTCACCTTTATTCAGAGATGCCTCGGCACGGTCCCCCAGCTTTGCAATGAGGACGCTCCTTGCATGCGGGGTGGGTTGCTGGCTGTATGGGAGATGATTCCCCACCTCTGACCAATTTCAGAATTGTTTACCGCTGGAACAAGTTCCCTGATAGTGCTTTCCTCTGTATAACTGGTGGGTTCAGGTTTTTTTTCGTTTATGGTTCAAGTTAGATTTTATACCTCTTTTATGTATTTATAGATATAAGCATGGAAATAATACATTCCTATAAATACATCTGTGTGAAGGGAAGAACTTTTTTCTCTTTTATTTTTAAATTTTATTTTTTAAAATTTTGAAATTTAGTTTTATTTTTTTATACAGCAGGTATTATTAGTTATGCATTTTATGCATATGCATGTATGCAGGCCAATCCCAATCTCCCAACTCATCCCACCTCTACCACCCCATGGCTTCCCACACTTGGTGTCCATAAGTTTGTTCTCTACCTGTGTCTCTATTTCTTCCCTGCAAACCAGTTCATCTGTACCACTTTTTAGGTTCCACATATATGCATTAATATACATTATTTGTTTTCCTCTTTCTGACTTACTTCATTCTGTATGACAGTCTCTAGATCCATCGATGTCTCTACAAATGACCCAGTTTCATTCCTTTTTATGGCCGAGTAATATTCCATTTTATATATGTACCACATCTTTACCCATTCATCTGTTTGTGGGTATTTAGTTTGCTCCCTTACCTGGCTGTTGTAAATAGTGCTGCAATGAACATTGTGGTGAATGTGCCTTTTTGATTTATGGTTTTCTCTGGGTATATGCCCAGAAGTGCGATTGCTGGATCAGGTGGTAATTCTATTTCTAGTTTTTTTAAGGAAACTCCACACTGTTCTCCATAGTGACTGTATCAATTTACATTCCCACCAATAGTGGAAGAGAGCTCCTTTTGTCCACACCCTCCCCAGAATTTATTGTTTGTAGGTTTTCTGATGATGCCGATTCTAACATGTGTGAGGTGATACCTGATTGTAGTTTATTTATTTATTTATTTTATTTATTTATTTTTTTTTTTGTGGTACGCGGGCCTCTCACTGTTGTGGCCTCTCCCGTTGCGGAGCACAGGCTCCGGACGCGCAGGCTCAGTGGCCATGGCTCACGGGCCCAGCTGCTCCGCGACATGTGGGATCTTCCCGGACCGGGGCACGAACTCGTGTCCCCTGCATCGGCAGGCGGACTCTCAACCACTGAGCCACCAGGGAAGCCCCCTCATTGTAGTTTTGATTTGCATTTCTCTAATAATTAGTGATGTTTAGCAGCTTTTCATCTGCGTCTTGGCCATGTCTGTGTCTTCTTTGAAGGATCGTCTCATGAGATCTTCTGACCATTTCTGTATTGGGAGGGTGGTTGGAGGGTAAGGCTATGTGCTCACGCACGTGTCAGTGCCAGCGTAAGGGCCAGGAGTAGGGTACTGCGTAGGGTAAGGTGTAGGTCTGGTGGTGGTTTCCGTTCCGGGCTAGGTTTAGGGTTTGGGAACGGCAAGGCTTAAGGCCCTGGTGAGGGTACGGAAACGTGGGATGGTCAGTCTACGTTCTTACGCATGGGTCAGTGCCAATGTATGGGCCAGGAATAGGCTACGGCGTAGGCTAATGTGTAGGGCTGGTGGTGGGTTTCCGTTCCGTGCTAGGGTTAGGGTTAGGGAATGACAAGGCTTAGGGCACAGGTGAGGGTACGGAAACGTGGGAGGGTCCGGCTATGTGCTGACGTACGGGTCAGTGCCAGCGTACGGGCCAGGAATAGGGAACGGCGTAGGGTAAGCAGTAGGGCTGGTTGTGAGATACCGTTCCGGGCTAGGGTTAGGGTTAGGGAACGGCAAGGCTTAGGGCACAGGTGAACGTAAGGAAACGTGGGAGGGTCAGGCTACGTGCTGACGCACGGGTCATTGCCAGCGTACGGGCCAGGAGTAGGGTATGGCGTAGGGTAAGGTTTAGGGCTGGTGGTGGGTTTCCGTTCCGGGCTAGGGTTAGGGTGAGGGAACAGCAAGGCTTAGGGCACAGGTGAACGTACGGAAACGTTGGAGTGGCAGGCTACGTGTTGACGCACGGGTCTGTGCCAGCGTACGGGCCAGGATTAGGGTACGTCGTAGCGTAAGGTTTAGGGCTGGTGGTGAGTTTCCGTTCCAGGCTAGGATTAGGGTTAGGGAACGGCAAGGCTTAGGACACAGGTGAGGGTATGGAAACGTGGGAGAGGCAGGCTACGTGCTGACGCACAGGTCAGTGCCAGCGTAGGGGCCAGGAGTAGGGTACAGCGTAGGGTAAGGTTTAGGGCTGGTGGTGGGTTTATGTTCCGGGCTAGGGTTAGGGAACGGCAAGGCTTAGGGCACAGAAGATGGTACGGAAAAGTGGGAGGGTCAGGCTACGTGCTGACGCACGGGTCAGTGCCAGCGTATGGGCCAAGTGTAGGGTATGGCGTAGGGTTAGGTGTAGGGTTAGGGTTAGGGAACGGCAAGGCTTAGGTCACAGGTGAGGGTACGGAAACGTGGGAGGGTCAGGCTACGTGATGACGCACGGGTCTTTGCCAGCGTACGCGCCAGGATTCGGGTACGGCATTGGGTAAGGTGTAGGGCTGGTTGTGGGTTTCCGTTCCAGGTTAGAGTTAGGGAACGGCAAGGCTTAGTGCACAGGTGAGGGTATGGAAACGTGGCAGAGGCAGGCTATGTGCTGACGCAAGGGTCACTGCCAGCGTACGGGTCAGGAGTAGTCTACGGCGTACGTTAAGGTTTAGGTTTTGTGGTGGGTTTCCGTTCCGGGCTAGGGTTAGGGATAGGGAAAGGCAAGGCTTAGGGCACAGGTGAGGGTACGGAAACGTGGAAGGGTCAGGCTACATGCTGAAGAATGGGTCAGTGCCAGGTTGTGGACCAGGAGTAGGGTACGGCGTTGGGTATGGTGTAAGGGCGGTGGTGGTTGTCCATTCCGGTCTAGGGTTAGGGTTAGGGAACGTTAAGGCTTAGGACACAGGTGAGGGTACGGAAACGTGGGAGGGTCAGGATACGTGCTGAAGAATGGGTCAGTGCCAGCATACGGGCCAGGAGTAGGGTACGGCATAGCGTAATGTGTAGGGCTGGTGGTGGTTTCCGTTCCGGGCTAGGGTTAGAGGTAGGGAACTGCAAGGCTTAGGGCACAGGTGAGGGTACGGAAACGTGGGAGAGGCAGGCTACGGGCTGACACATGGGAGAGTGCCAGCTTACGGGCCAGCAGTAGGCTACGACGTAGGGTAGGGTGTAGGGCTGGTGGTGGGTTTCCGTTCCGTGCTAGGGTTAGAGTTAGGGATCGCCAAGGCTTAGGGAACAGGTGAGGGTAAGGAAAAGTGGGAGGGTTAGGCTACATGCTGACGCACGGATCAGTGCCAGCGTACGGGCCAGGTGTAGGGTAAGGCGTAGGGTAAGGTTTAGGGCTGGTGGTGGGTTTCCGTTTGGGGTTATGGTTAGGGTTATGGAACGGCAAGGCTTAGGACACAGGTGAGGGTACGGGAACGTGGGAAGGTCAGGCTACGTGCTGACGCACGGATCAGTGCCAGCGTACGGGCCAGGATTAGGCTACGGCGTAGGGTAAGCTGTAGGGCTGGTGGTGGGTTTCTGTTCTGGGCTAGGGTTAGGGTTAGGGAAGGACAAGACTTAGGGCACAGTTGAGGGTACGGAAATGGTGGAGGGTCAGGCTATGTGCTGACGCACGGGTCAGTGCCAGCGTACAGGCCAGGAGTAGGCAACAACGTAGGGTAAGGTGTAGGGCTGGTGGTTGGTTTCCTTTCCGGGCTAGGGTTAGGGTTAGGGAATGTCAAGGCTTAGGGCACAGGTGAGGGTATGGAAACGTGGGAGGGTCATGCTACGTGCTGACACACTTGTCAGTGCCAGCGTATGGGCCAGTCGTAGGCTACGGCGTAGGGAAAGGTGTAGGGCTGGTGGTGGGCTTCCTTTCTGGGCTAGGGTCAGGGTTAGGGAACGGCAAGTCTTAGGGCACAGGTGCGGGTACGGAAACGTGGGAGAGTCAGGCTATGTGCTGACGCACGGGTCAGTGCCAGCGTACGGGCCAGGAGTAGTGTACGTCGTAGGGTAAGGTGTAGGGCTGGTGGTGGGTTTCCGTTCTGGGCTAGGGTTAGGGTTAGGGAACGGCAAGGTTTACGGCACACGTGAGGGTATCGAAACGTGTTAGGCTCAGGGTACGTGTTGACGCACGGGTTAGTGTGAACGTACAGATGAGGATTATGGTGCGGCATAGGGTAAAGTGTATGGTTGGTGGTAGGTTTCCGTTTCAGGCTAGGGTTAGTGTTAGGGAACGGCAAGGTTTTGGGCACAGATGAGGGTATGGAAACGTGTTAGTGTCAGGGTACGTGTTGACATATGGATTAGCATTAGGGTACGGCTTAGGGTAAGGTGTAGGCTTGGTGGTAGGTTTCCATTGTGGTCTAGGGTTAGGGATAGGGAATGGCAAGGTTTAGGTCACAGGTGAAGGTACGGAAACGTGTTAGGGTCAGGGTAAGTGTTGACGCATGTGTTAGTGTCAGCGTACGGAGTAGGTTTATGGTCCTTCGTAGGTTAAGGTCTAGGGTTGGTGGTAGGTTTCCGTTCCAGGCTAGGGTTAGTGTTATGGAACGGCAAGGTTTAGGGCATAGGTGAGGGTACGGAAATGTGTTAGGGTCAGGGTACGTGTTGACGCTCGGATTATGATTAGGGTATGGCGTAGAGTAACGTGAAGGGTTGGTGGTAGGTTTCCGTTTTGGGCTAGGGTTAGGGTTAGGCAACGGCACGGTTTAGGGCACAGGTGAGGGAAGGGAAAAGTGTTAGGGTCAGTGTACGTGTTGACGCACAGGTTAGTGTCAGTGTACGGATTAGGATTAGGGTACAGTGTAGGGTATGCTGTACGGTTTGTGGTAGTTTTCCATTCTGAGCTAGGGTTAGTGTTAGGGTACGGCAAGGTTTAGGGAACAGGTGAGCATAGGGACACGTGGGAGAGGCACTCTACGTGCTGACAAACGTGTCAGTGCCAGCGTACGGGTCAGGAGTAAAGTATGGTGTAGGGCTGGTTGTGGGTTTCCATTCCGCGCTAGGGTTAGGGTTAGGGAACGGCAAGGCTTAGGGCACAGCTGAGGGTACAGAAACGTGGGAGGGTCAGGCTATGTGCTGACGCACGGTTCAGTGCCAGTGTACGGGCCAGGATTAGGGTACGGAGTAGGGTAAGGTGTAGGGCTGTTGGTGGGTTTCTGTTCCGGGTTAGGGTTAGGGAACGGCAAGGCTTAGGGCACACGTAAGGGAACGGAAACGAGGGAGAGGCACGCTACGTGCTGACACACGGGTCAGTGCCAGCGTACGCGCCAGAATTAGGGTACGGCGTAGGGTAAGGTGTAGGGCTGGTGGTGGGTTTCCGTTCCCGGCTAGGGTTAGGGTTAGGGAATGGCAAGGCTTAGGGCACAGGTGAGGGTACAGAAACGTGGGAGGGTCAGGCTACGTGCTGACGCAAGTGTCAGTGCCAGCGTACGGCCCAGGAATAGGGTATGGCGTAGGGTAAAGTGTAGGGTTAGGGTTAGGGAACGGCAAGGCTTAGGGCACAGGTGAGGGTACGGAAACGTGGGAGGGTCAGGCTACATGCTGAAGCATGGGTCAGTGCCAGGGTGTGGACCAGGAGTAGGGTACGGCGTAGGGTAAGGTGTAAGACTGGTAGTGGGTGTCCATTCCGGGGTTTGATTAGGGTTAGGGAACGTCAAGTTTTAGGGCACAGGTGAGGGTACGGAAACGTGGGAGGGTCAGGCTACCTGCTGACGCATGGGTCAGTGCCAGCGTATGGGCCAGGAGTAGGGTACGGCATAGGGTAAGGTGTAGGGCTGGTGGTGGGTTTCCGTTCTGGGCTAGGGTTAGGGTTAGGGAACGGCAAGGCTAAGGGCACAGGTGAGGGTACGGAAACTTGGGAGAGGCAGGCTACGTGCTGACGCACGGGTCAGTGCCAGCATACAGGCAAGGAGTAGGGTATGGCATAGGGTATGGTGTAGGGTTGGTGGTGGGTTTCAGTTCAGGGCTAGGGTTAGGGTTAGTGAACGGCAAGGCTTAGGGCACAGGTGAGGGTACAGAAACGTGTTAGGTTCATGGTGCATGTTGATGCATGGAATAGTGTCATCGTACGCATTAGGATTAGGGTACGGCGTAGAGTAAGGTGTACGGATGGCGGTAGGTTTACATTCCGGTATAGGGTTAGGGATAGCGAATTGCAAGGTATAGGGCACAGGTGATGGTATGGAAATGTGTTAGGTTCAGGGTACGTGTTGACTCACGGGTTAGTGTGAGCGTACGCATGAGGATTAGGGTACCGCATAGAGTAAAGTGTAGGGTTGGTGGTAGGTTTCCGTTCCAGTCTAGGGTTATGTTTAGGGACTGGCAAAGTTTAGGGCACAGGTGAGGGTACGAAACGTGTTAGGGTCAGGGTACGTGTTGATGCACAGGTTAGTGTCAGCATACGAATTAGGATTAGGATATGGCGTAAGGTAAGGTGTAGGGTTGGTGGTAGTTTTCCGTTCCGGGCTAGGGTTAATGTAAGGGAACGGCAAGGTTTATGGCAGAGGTGAGGGTACGGAAACGTGTTAGGGTCAGGGTACGTGTTGACGTATGGATTAGGATTAGGGTACGGCTTAGGGTAAGGTGTAGGGCTGATGGTAGGTTTCTGTTCCGGGCTAAGGTTAAGGATAGGCAACGGCAAGGTTTGGGGCACAGCTGAGGGTACGGAAACGTGTTAGTGTGAGGGTAAATGTTGACTCACCGGTTAGTGCCAGCGTACGGATTAGGATTAGTGTACCGCGTAGATAAGGTGCACGGTTGGTGGTAGGTTTCAGTTCCAGGCTATGGTTAGGGTTAGGGAAAGTCAAGGTTTCTATTTGTAGGTTTTTTAAGAAAACTCCATACTGTTCTCCATAGTGACTGTATCAATTTACATTCCCAACAATAGGGGAAGAGGGCTCCTTTTGTCCACACCCTCCCCAGAATTTGTTGTCTGTAGATTTTCTGATGATGCCGATTCTAACAGGTGTGAGGTGATACCTCATTGTAGTTTTGATTTGCATTTCTCTAATAATTAGTGCTCTTGAGCAGCTTTTCATGTGCGTCTTAGCCATCTCTGTGTCTTCTTTGAAGAAACGTCTCTTTAGATATTCTGCCCATGTTTGTATTGGGTTGTTTGTTTTTTTAATATTAAGCTGCATGAGCTGTTTATATATATTGGAGATTAAACCTTTGTCCATTGATTCGTTTGCAACTATTTTCGCACCTTCTGAGGGATGCCTTTTTCCATTCCCGTGTTTTTAACCAAAAAAGAAAGAAAGAAAAAGAAGCAGAACACTAATGTGCATAAAATATGCCTTTTGAAACGGTCGTTTTGAAATATGGACGTCCTTTAAATTTTTTGGTCGATATGTGGCCCCAGGATTTGTTTTCAGGGCAGGTGTCATTTACAGGCCTGCAATGATTTTGAATATCAACTGACCATTACCACTGGGATTAAAGCTGCTGTTGTGTGAAATGGCCACTAGGTGGCAGCAGTTCTCCCTTAACACATCTGGTTACTAGGGCAACAGAGCCTCAATGGACGTCGTGTTCTACATTGGAATTTAGAATGGAATGTGCCAGGAGAAAGCCCCTCAAGTTTGACTCCCTACTTCTTGTTCGTATTTTTAATTTAATTTTTTTTTTATTATAGCAAGTTTGATTACAATGTTTGGCTTGTTGTAGGTGTGGAAGATGTGGTTCTTTTACACATATACAGATGTCTGTACTTCCTGGGATCCTTTTCCCATGTACGTTATGACAGAATGTTGAGTGGTCTTCTCTTGGTATTCCGTAGGTCTTTGGTGATTATATATGTCACCTCTCTTTGTATATGTCTGTTAACCCCGATATCATAATGAAACCAATCCTCACACCTTTCCATTGGTGAACCATAAGTTTGTTTAATGAATCTATGATTGCACTTCTCAGTGGAAATGACTGCCCTGGTTTCTATTTTATGTAACACCTATAAGTGATATGAACTGATATGTGTCTTTCACTTTCTGACTTACTACAAGTCACGTGATTACCTCTAGACTCATCTACAGTGCTGCAAATGGCATTGTGTCCTTATTTTCCTTGGCTTCTATTCTGCCTTAGCGAGGTCCATTTTCAACAATGTGATTACCTGAGGGTTGTGGATTAGCTGACCTGTGCAGCCTTACCCTGCTGGCCGGCCCTCCCCAGGTGTGCCTGGTTGAGGTCAATATAAACAGCGCTCCAGGCAGCAATAGCCCCTGAAGCTCTTCCTGACTCCATATTCTCTGCCCCGTCAGCAGTCTCGGGGCTGTGCTGGTGGGAGGGAGTGAGGGGCCACAGCTTTGTTGGTGGCTCTGTGTGAGTGGGGTTCTGCTGGCCTTTCTGCTGGAGTTGCCAGGCTGCCAACTGTAAAGAAGAGGATGTGTCACCCATAACTTCCGCTGGAATTTCTCTCCGGACAGAGGTGAGGAAGGAAAAAAGCAGTGGGGGCCTGGACAAATGGGGTATCTCAGGCAGGACAATGGAAAGCCTCCGGAAGAGCGCCGGGGGCCAGGATCACCCTGGCTGGCCTGCAGTCACCAAGATGGCCTGCGTGCTGTCGCTGGTGTGGCTCCACGGCCCTTCCTCTAGGCTTTCAAGCCTTTGTACATATTCAGGTGTTTGACCTGGAAAGGGTGGGAGCAGTTCAGCAGCAGCTGGCCTGGGGCTCAGCTCACCTTTATTCAGAGATGCCCCGGCATGGTCCCCCAGCTTTGCAATGAGGATGCTCCTTGCATGGGGTGTGGGTTGCTGGCTGTATGGGAGATGATTCCCCACCTCTGACCAATTTCAGAATTGTTTACCGCTGGAGCAAGTGCCCTGATATGGTTTTCCTCTGTATAACTGGTCGGTTCAGGTTTTTTTTTCGTTTATGGTTCAAGTTAGATATTATTCCTCTTTTATGTATTTATAGATATAAGCATGGAAATAATTCATTCCTATAAATACATCTGTGTGAAGGGAAGAACTTTTTTCTGTTTTATTTTTAAATTTTATATTTTAAAATTTTGAAATTTAATTTTATTTACTTTTTTATACAGCGTGTTATTATTAGTTATGTATTTTATGCATATACATGTATACAGGTCAATCTCAATCTCCCAACTCATCCCACCACCACCACCCCATGGCTTCCCACACTTGGTGTCCATACGTTTGTTCTCTACCTCTGTGTCTCTATTTCTTCCCTGCAAACCAGTTCATCTGTACCATTTTTTAGGTTCCACATATATGCATTAATTTACAATATTTGTTTTCCTCTTTCTGACTTACTTCCTTCTGTATGACAGTCTGTAGATCCATCGATGTCTCTACAAATGACCCAGTTTCATTCCTTTTTATGGCCGAGTAATATTCCATTTTATATATGTACCCCATCTTTATCCATTCATCTGTCTGTGGGCATTCAGGTTGCTTCCATTACCTGGCTATGGTAAATAGTGCTGCAATGAACCTTGTGGTGAATGTGCGTTTTTGATTTATTGTTGTCTCTGGGTATATGCCCAACAGTGGGATTGCTGGGTCAGATGGTAATTCTATTTCTAGTTTTTTAAAGGAAACTCCATACTGTTCTCCATAGAGACTGTATCAAATTACATTCCCACCAATAGTGGAAGAGGGCTCCTTTTGTCCACACCCTCCCCAGAATTTGTTGTTTGTAGATTTTCTGATGATGCCGATTCTAACAGATGTGAGGTGATACCTCATTGTAGTTTTGATTTGCATTTCTCTAATAATTAGTGCTCTTGAGCAGCTTTTCATGTGCGTCTTGGCCATCTCTGTGTCTTCTTTGAAGAAACGTCTCTTTAGATCTTCTGCCCATTTTTGTATTGGGTTGTTTGTTTTTTTAATAAGCTGCATGAGCTGTTTATATATATTGGAGATTAAACCTTTGTCCATTGATTCGTTTGCAACTATTTTCGCCCCTTCTGAGGGATGCCTTTTTCCATTCCCGTGTTTTTAACCAAAAAAGAAAGAAAGAAAAAGAAGCAGAACACTAATGTGCATAAAATATGCCTTTTGAAACGGTCGTTTTGAAATATGGACGTCCTTTAAATTTTTTGGTCGATATGTGACCCCAGGATTTGTTTTCAGGGCAGGTTCTTTTACAGGCCTGCAATGATTTTGAATATCAACTGACCATGAGCGCTGGGATTAAAGCTGCTGTTGTGTGAAACGGCCACAAGGTGGCAGCAGTTCTCTCTTTCATATCTGGTTACTAGGGCAACAGAGCCTCAATGGAAGTCGCCTTCTAGATTGGAATTTAGAACAGAATGTGACAGGAAAAAGCCCCTCAAGATTGTCTCACTACTTCTTGTTCGTGTTTTTAATTTAATTTTTTATTTTTCATTACAGCAAGTTTGATTACAATGTTTGGCTTGTTGTTGGTATGGTAGATGTGGTTCTTTTACACATATACAGATGTCTGTTCTTCCTGGGATCCTTTTCCCATGTACGTTATGACAGAATGTTGTGTACTCCTCTCTTTGTATTCCGTAGCTCTTTGGTTATTATATATATCACCTGTGTTTGTATGTCTGTTAACCCCAATATCGTAATGAAACCAATCCTCACACCTTTCCATTGGTGAACCATAAGTTTGTTTAATGAATATGTGATTGCCCTTCTCCGTGGAAATATCTGCCCTGGTATCCATTTTTAGGGAACACCTATAAGTGATATGATACGATATGTGCCTTTCACTTTCTGACTTACTACATGTCACATGATTACCTCTAGACTAATCTACGGTGCTGCAAATGGCATTGTGTCCTTATTTTCCTTGGCTTCTATTCTGCCTTAGCGAGGTCCATTTTCAACAATGTGATTCCCTGATGGTTGTGGATTAGCTGACCTGGGCAGCCTTACCGTGCCGGCCGGCCCTCACCAGGTGTGCCTGGTTGTGGTCAATATAAACAGCGCTCCAGGCAGCAATAGCCCCTGAAGCTGTGCCTGAATCCATATTCTCTGCCCCGTCAGCAGTATCGGGGCTCTGCTGGTGGGAGCGTGTGAGGGGCCACGGCTTTGTGGGTGGCCCGGTGTGTGTGTGGCTCTGCTGGACTTTGTGCAGGAGTTGCCATGCTGCCACCTGTAAAGAAGAGGATGTGTCACCCATAAGTTCCACTGAAATTTCTCTCCGGGCTGAGGTAAGGAAGGAAAAAAAGGGGTGGGGTCCGGGACAGGAGGGGTATCTCAGGCAGGGAAATGGAAAGCTTTCAGAAGAGCGCCCGGGGTCAGGACCATCCTGCCTCGCCTGCAGGCACCAAGTTGGCCTGTGTGCTGTCGCTGGTGTGGCTCCACGGCCCTTCCTGTAGGATTTCATGCCCTTGTACATATTCAGGTGTTTTTCCTGGGAAGGGTGGGAACAGTTCAGCTGCAGCTGGCCTGGGGCTCAGCTCACCTTTATTCAGAGATGCCTCGGCACGGTCCCCCAGCTTTGCAATGAGGATGCTCCTTGCATGCGGGGTGGGTTGCTGGCTGTATGGGAGATGATTCCCCACCTCTGACCAATTTCAGAATTGTTTACCGCTGGAGCAAGTTCCCTGATAGGGCTTTCCTCTGTATAACTGGTGGGTTCAGGTTTTTTTTCGTTTATGGTTCAAGTTAGATTTTATACCTCTTTTATGTGTTTATAGATATAAGCATGGAAATAATACATTCCTATAAATACATCTGTGTGAAGGGAAGAACATTTTTCTCTTTTATTTTTAAATTTTATTTTTTAAAATTTTGAAATTTAGTTTTGTTTTTTTATACAGCAGGTTATTATTAGTTATGTATTTTATGCATATGCATGTATGCAGGCCAATCCCAATCTCCCAACTCATCCCACCTCTACCACCCCATGGCTTCCCACACTTGGTGTCCATATGTTTGTTCTCTACCTGTGTCTCTATTTCTTCCCTGCAAACCAGTTCATCTGTACCACTTTTTAGGTTCCACATATATGCATTAATATACAATATTTGTTTTCCTCTTTCTGACTTACTTCATTCTGTATGACAGTCTCTAGATCCATCGATGTCTCTACAAATGACCCAGTTTCATTCCTTTTTATGGCCGAGTAATATTCCATTTTATATATGTACCACATCTTTACCCATTCATCTGTTTGTGGGTATTTAGTTTGCTCCCTTACCTGGCTATTGTAAATAGTGCTGCAATGAACATTGTGGTGAATGTGCCTTTTTGATTTATGGTTTTCTCTGGGTATATGCCCAGAAGTGCGATTGCTGGATCAGATGGTAATTCTATTTCTAGTTTTTTTAAGGAAACTCCACACTGTTCTCCATAGTGACTGTATCAATTTACATTCCCACCAATAGTGGAAGAGGGCTCCTTTTGTCCACACCCTCCCAAGAATTTGTTGTTTGTAGGTTTTCTGATGATGCCGATTCTAACATGTGTGAGGTGATACCTCATTGTAGTTTTTTTTTTTTTTTTTTTTTTTTTTTTGTGGTACGCGGGCCTCTCACTGTTGTGGTCTCTCCCGTTGCGGAGCACAGGCTGCGGACGCGCAGGCTCAGTGGCCATGGCTCACGGGCCCAGCTGATCCGCGACATGTGGGATCTTCCCGGACCGGGGCACGAACCCGTGTCCCCTGCATCGGCAGGCGGACTCTCAATCACTGCGCCACCAGGGAAGCCCCCTCATTGTAGTTTTGATTTACATTTCTCTAATAATTAGTGATATTGAGCAGCTTTTCATCTGCGTCTTGGCCATGTCTGTGTCTTCTTTGAAGGATCGTCTCATGAGATCTTCTGACCATTTTTGTATTGGGAGGGTGTTTGGAGGGTAAGGCTATGTGCTCACGCACGTGTCATTGCCAGCGTAAGGGCCAGGAGTAGGGTACTGCGTAGGGTAAGGTGTAGGTCTGGTGGTGGTTTCCGTTCCGGGCTAGGTTTAGGGTTTGGGAACGGCAAGGCTTAGGGCCCAGGTGAGGGTACGGAAACGTGGGATGGTCAGGCTACGTTCTTACGCATGGGTCAGTGCCAATGTACGGGCCAGGAATAGGCTACGGCATAGGCTAATGTGTAGGGCTGGTGGTGGGTTTCCGTTCCGTGCTAGGGTTAGGGTTAGGGAATGACAAGGCTTAGGGCACTGGTGAGGGTATGGAAACGTGGGAGGGTCCAGCTATGTGCTGACGCACGGGTCAGTGCCAGCGTACGGGCCAGGAATAGTGAACGGCGTAGGGTAAGGAGTAGGGCTGGTTGTGAGATACCGTTCCGGGCTAGGGTTAGGGTTAGGGAATGGCAAGGCTTTGGGCACAGGTGAACGTAAGGAAACGTGGGAGGGTCAGGCTACGTGCTGACGCACGGTTCAGTGCCAGCGTACGGGCCAGGAGTAGGGTATGGCGTAGGGTAAGGTTTAGGGGTGGTGGTGGATTTCCGTTGCGGGCTAGGGTTAGGGTGAGGGAACAGCAAGGCTTAGGGCACAGGTGAACATACGGAAACGTGGTAGTGACAGGCTACGTGTTGACGCACGGGTCTGTGCCAGCGTACGGGCCAGGATTACGGTACGTCGTAGCGTAAGGTTTAGGGCCGGTGGTGGGTTTCCGTTCCAGGCTAGGTTTAGGGTTAGTGAACGGCAAAGCTTAGGGCACAGAAGATGGTTCGGAAAAGTGGGAGGGTCAGGCTACGTGCTGACGCACGGGTCAGTGCCAGCGTATGGGCCAAGTGTAGGGTATGGCGTAGGGTTAGGTGTAGGGTTAGGGTTAGGGAACGGCAGGGCTTAGGGCACAGGTGAGGGTACGGAAACGTGGGAGGGTCAGGCTACGTGATAACGTACGGGTCTTTGCCAGCGTACGCGCCAGGATTCGGGTACGGCATTGGGTAAGGTGTAGGGCTGGTTGTGGGTTTCCGTTCCAGGTTAGAGTTAGGGAACGGCAAGGCTTAGTGCACAGGTGAGGGTATGGAAACGTGGCAGAGGCAGGCTATGTGCTGACGCAAGGGTCACTGCCAGCGTACGGGTCAGGAGTAGTCTACGGCGTACGTTAAGGTTTAGGTTTTGTGGTGGGTTTCCTTTCCGGGCTAGGGTTAGGGATAGGGAAAGGCAAGGCTTAGGGCACAGGTGAGGGTACGGAAACGTGGGAGGGTTAGGCTACATGCTGAAGCACGGTTCAATGCCAGGGTATGGACCAGGAGTAGGGTACGGTGTAGGGTAAAGTGTAAGGCTGGTGGTGGGTGTCCATTCCGGGCTAGTGTTAGGGTTAGGGAGCGGCAAGGCTTAGGGCACAGGTGAGGGTACGGAAACTTGGGAGGGTCAGGCTACATGCTGAAGAACGGGTCAGTGCCAGGGTGTGGACCAGGAGTAGGGTACGGCGTTGGGTATGGTGTAAGGGCGGTGGTGGGTGTCCATTCCGGTCTAGGGTTAGGGTTAGGGAACGTTAAGGCTTAGGACACAGGTGAGGGTACGGAAACGTGGGAGGGTCAGGATACGTGCTGAAGAATGGGTCAGTGCCAGCGTACGGGCCAGGAGTAGGGTACGGCATAGCGTAATGTGTAGGGCTGGTGGTGGTTTCCGTTCCGGGCTAGGGTTAGAGGTAGGGAACTGCAAGGCTTAGGGCACAGGTGAGGGTACGGAAACGTGGGAGAGGCAGGCTACGGGCTGACACATGGGAGAGTGCCAGCTTACGGGCCAGCAGTAGGCTACGACGTAGGGTAGGGCGTAGGGCTGGTGGTGGGTTTCCGTTCCGGGCTAGGGTTAGAGTTAGGGATCGCCAAGGCTTAGGGAACAGGTGAGGGTAAGGAAAAGTGGGAGGGTTAGGCTACATGCTGACGCACGGTTCAGTGCCAGCGTACGGGCCAGGTGTAGGGTACGGCGTAGGGTAAGGTTTAGAGCTGGTGGTGGGTTTCCGTTTGGGGTTATGGTTAGGGTTATGGAACGGCAAGGCTTAGGACACAGGTGAGGGTACGGGAACGTGGGAAGGTCAGGCTACGTGCTGACGCACGGATCAGTGCCAGCGTACGGGCCAGGATTAGGCTACGGCGTAGGGTAAGCTGTAGGGCTGGTGGTGGGTTTCTGTTCTGGGCTAGGGTTAGGGTTAGGGAAGGACAAGACTTAGGGCACAGTTGAGGGTACGGAAATGGTGGAGGGTCAGGCTATGTGCTGACGCACGGGTCAGTGCCAGCGTACAGGCCAGGAGTAGGCAACAACGTAGGGTAAGGTGTAGGGCTGGTGGTTGGTTTCCTTTCCGGGCTAGGGTTAGGGTTAGGGAATGTCAAGGCTTAGGGCACAGGTGAGGGTATGGAAACGTGGGAGGGTCATGCTACGTGCTGACACACGTGTCAGCGCCAGCGTATGGGCCAGTCGTAGGCTACCGCGTAGGGAAAGGTGTAGGGCTGGTGGTGGGCTTCCTTTCCGGGCTAGGGTTAGGGTTAGGGAACGGCAAGTCTTAGGCCACAGGTGCGGGTACGGAAACGTGGGAGAGTCAGGCTATGTGCTGACGCACGGGTCAGTGCCAGCGTACGGGCCAGGAGTAGTGTACGTCGTAGGGTAAGGTGTAGGGCTGGTGGTGGGTTTCCGTTCTGGGCTAGGGTTAGGGTTAGGGAACGGCAAGGTTTACGGCACACGTGAGGGTATCGAAACGTGTTAGGCTCAGGGTACGTGTTGACGCACGGGTTAGTGTGAACGTACAGATGAGGATGATGGTGCGGCATAGGGTAAAGTGTATGGTTGGTGGTAGGTTTCCGTTCCAGGCTAGGGTTAGTGTTATGGAACGGCAAGGTTTAGGGCATAGGTGAGGGTACGGAAATGTGTTAGGGTCAGGGTACGTGTTGACGCTCGGATTATGATTAGGGTATGGCGTAGAGTAACGTGTAGGGTTGGTGGTAGGTTTCCGTTTTGGGCTAGGGTTAGGGTTAGGCAACGGCACGGTTTAGGGCACAGGTGAGGGAACGGAAAAGTGTTAGGGTCAGTGTACGTGTTGACGCACGGGTAAGTGCCAGTGTACGGATTAGGATTAGGGTACCGTGTAGGGTATGCTGTACGGTTTGTGGTAGTTTTCCATTCTGGGCTAGGGTTAGTGTTAGGGTACGGCAAGGTTTAGGGTACAGGTGACGGTACAGAAACGTGTTAGGGTCATGATACATGTTGATACATGGAATAGTGTCATCATACGCATTAGGATTAGGGTACGGCGTAGGGTAAGGTGTACGGAGGGCGGTAGGTTTCCATTCCGTTGTAGGGTTAGGGTTAGCGAATTGCAAGGTTTTGGGCACAGGTGATGGTACAGAAATGTGTTAGGTTCAGGGTACATGTTGACTCACGGGTTAGTGTCAGCATACGCATGAGGATTAGGGTACCGCATAGATAAGGTGTAGGGTTGGTGGTAGGATTCCGTTCCGGGCTATGGTTAGGGTTAGGGAAACTCAAGGTTTCTATTTCTAGTTCTTTTAAGGAAACTCCATACTGTTCTCCATAGTGACTGTATCAATTTACATTCCCACCATAGTGGAAGAGGGCTCCTTTTGTCCACACCCTCCCCAGAATTTGTTTGTAGATTTTCTGATGATGCCGATTCTAACAGGTGTGAGGTGATACCTCATTGTAGTTTTGATTTGCATTTCTCTAATAATTAGTGCTCTTGAGCAGCTTTTCATGTGCGTCTTGGCCATCTCTGTGTCTTCTTTGAAGAAACGTCTCTTTAGATCTTCTGCCCATTTTTGTATTGGGTTGTTTGTTTTTTTAATAAGCTGCATGAGCTGTTTATATATATTGGAGATTAAACCTTTGTCCATTGATTCGTTTGCAACTATTTTCGCCCCTTCTGAGGGATGCCTTTTTCCATTCCCGTGTTTTTAACCAAAAAAGAAAGAAAGAAAAAGAAGCAGAACACTAATGTGCATAAAATATGCCTTTTGAAACGGTCGTTTTGAAATATGGACGTCCTTTAAATTTTTTGGTCGATATGTGACCCCAGGATTTGTTTTCAGGGCAGGTTCTTTTACAGGCCTGCAATGATTTTGAATATCAACTGACAATGAGCGCTGGGATTAAAGCTGCTGTTGTGTGAAACGGCCACAAGGTGGCAGCAGTTCTCTCTTTCATATCTGGTTACTAGGGCAACAGAGCCTCAATGGAAGTCGCCTTCTAGATTGGAATTTAGAACAGAATGTGACAGGAAAAAGCCCCTCAAGATTGTCTCACTACTTCTTGTTCGTGTTTTTAATTTAATTTTTTATTTTTCATTACAGCAAGTTTGATTACAATGTTTGGCTTGTTGTTGGTATGGTAGATGTGGTTCTTTTACACATATACAGATGTCTGTTCTTCCTGGGATCCTTTTCCCATGTACGTTATGACAGAATGTTGTGTACTCCTCTCTTTGTATTCCGTAGCTCTTTGGTTATTATATATATCACCTGTGTTTGTATGTCTGTTAACCCCAATATCGTAATGAAACCAATCCTCACACCTTTCCATTGGTGAACCATAAGTTTGTTTAATGAATATGTGATTGCCCTTCTCCGTGGAAATATCTGCCCTGGTATCCATTTTTAGGGAACACCTATAAGTGATATGATACGATATGTGCCTTTCACTTTCTGACTTACTACATGTCACATGATTACCTCTAGACTAATCTACGGTGCTGCAAATGGCATTGTGTCCTTATTTTCCTTGGCTTCTATTCTGCCTTAGCGAGGTCCATTTTCAACAATGTGATTCCCTGATGGTTGTGGATTAGCTGACCTGGGCAGCCTTACCGTGCCGGCCGGCCCTCACCAGGTGTGCCTGGTTGTGGTCAATATAAACAGCGCTCCAGGCAGCAATAGCCCCTGAAGCTGTGCCTGAATCCATATTCTCTGCCCCGTCAGCAGTATCGGGGCTCTGCTGGTGGGAGCGTGTGAGGGGCCACGGCTTTGTGGGTGGCCCGGTGTGTGTGTGGCTCTGCTGGACTTTGTGCAGGAGTTGCCATGCTGCCACCTGTAAAGAAGAGGATGTGTCACCCATAAGTTCCACTGGAATTTCTCTCCGGGCTGAGGTAAGGAAGGAAAAAAAGGGGTGGGGTCCGGGACAGGAGGGGTATCTCAGGCAGGGAAATGGAAAGCTTTCAGAAGAGCGCCCGGGGTCAGGACCATCCTGCCTCGCCTGCAGGCACCAAGTTGGCCTGTGTGCTGTCGCTGGTGTGGCTCCACGGCCCTTCCTCTAGGATTTCATGCCCTTGTACATATTCAGGTGTTTTTCCTGGGAAGGGTGGGAACAGTTCAGCTGCAGCTGGCCTGGGGCTCAGCTCACCTTTATTCAGAGATGCCTCAGCACGGTCCCCCAGCTTTGCAATGAGGATGCTCCTTGCATGCGGGGTGGGTTGCTGGCTGTATGGGAGATGATTCCCCACCTCTGACCAATTTCAGAATTGTTTACCGCTGGAGCAAGTTCCCTGATAGGGCTTTCCTCTGTATAACTGGTGGGTTCAGGTTTTTTTTCGTTTATGGTTCAAGTTAGATTTTATACCTCTTTTATGTGTTTATAGATATAAGCATGGAAATAATACATTCCTATAAATACATCTGTGTGAAGGGAAGAACTTTTTTCTCTTTTATTTTTAAATTTTATTTTTTAAAATTTTGAAATTTAGTTTTATTTTTTTATACAGCAGGTTATTATTAGTTATGTATTTTATGCATATGCATGTATGCAGGCCAATCCCAATCTCGCAACTCATCCCAACTCTACCACCCCATGGCTTCCCACACTTGGTGTCCATAAGTTTGTTCTCTACCTGTGTCTCTATTTCTTCCCTGCAAACCAGTTCATCTGTACCACTTTTTAGGTTCCACATATATGCATTAATATACAATATTTGTTTTCCTCTTTCTGACTTACTTCATTCTGTATGACAGTCTCTAGATCCATCGATGTCTCTACAAATGACCCAGTTTCATTCCTTTTTATGGCCGAGTAATATTCCATTTTATATATGTACCACATCTTTACCCATTCATCTGTTTGTGGGTATTTAGTTTGCTCCCTTACCTGGCTATTGTAAATAGTGCTGCAATGAACATTGTGGTGAATGTGCCTTTTTGATTTATGGTTTTCTCTGGGTATATGCCCAGAAGTGCGATTGCTGGATCAGATGGTAATTCTATTTCTAGTTTTTTTAAGGAAACTCCACACTGTTCTCCATAGTGACTGTATCAATTTACATTCCCACCAATAGTGGAAGAGGGCTCCTTTTGTCCACACCCTCCCAAGAATTTGTTGTTTGTAGGTTTTCTGATGATGCCGATTCTAACATGTGTGAGGTGATACCTCATTGTAGTTTTTTTTTTTTTTTTTTTTTTTTTTTTGTGGTACGCGGGCCTCTCACTGTTGTGGCCTCTCCCGTTGCGGAGCACAGGCTCTGGACACGCAGGCTCAGTGGCCATGGCTCACGGGACCAGCTGCTCCGCGACATGTGGGATCTTCCCGGACCGGGGCACGAACCCGTGTCCCCTGCATCGGCAGGCGGACTCTCAACCACTGAGCCACCAGGGAAGCCCCCTCATTGTAGTTTTGATTTGCATTTCTCTAATAATTAGTGATGTTGAGCAGCTTTTCATCTGCGTCTTGGCCATGTCTGTGTCTTCTTTGAAGGATCGTCTCATGAGATCTTCTGACCATTTTTGTATTGGGAGGGTGTTTGGAGGGTAAGGCTATGTGCTCACGCACGTGTCATTGCCAGCGTAAGGGCCAGGAGTAGGGTACTGCGTAGGGTAAGGTGTAGGTCTGGTGGTGGTTTCCGTTCCGGGCTAGGTTTAGGGTTTGGGAACGGCAAGGCTTAGGGCCCAGGTGAGGGTACGGAAACGTGGGATGGTCAGGCTACGTTCTTACGCATGGGTCAGTGCCAATGTACAGGCCAGGAATAGGCTACGGCATAGGCTAATGTGTAGGGCTGGTGGTGGGTTTCCGTTCCGTGCTAGGGTTAGGGTTAGGGAATGACAAGGCTTAGGGCACAGGTGAGGGTACGGAAACGTGGGAGGGTCCGGCTATGTGCTGACGCACGGGTCAGTGCCAGCGTACGGGCCAGGAATAGTGAACGGCGTAGGGTAAGGAGTAGGGCTGGTTGTGAGATACCGTTCCGGGCTAGGGTTAGGGTTAGGGAATGGCAAGGCTTAGGGCACAGGTGAACGTAAGGAAACGTGGGAGGGTCAGGCTACGTGCTGACGCACGGTTCAGTGCCAGCGTACGGGCCAGGAGTAGGGTATGGCGTAGGGTAAGGTTTAGGGCTGGTGGTGGATTTCCGTTCCGGGCTAGGGTTAGGGTGAGGGAACAGCAAGGCTTAGGGCACAGGTGAACGTACGGAAACGTGGGAGTGGCAGGCTACGTGTTGACGCACGGGTCTGTGCCAGCGTACGGGCCAGGATTACGGTACGTCGTAGCGTAAGGTTTAGGGCCGGTGGTGGGTTTCCGTTCCAGGCTAGGTTTAGGGTTAGTGAACGGCAAAGCTTAGGGCACAGAAATTGGTTCGGAAAAGTGGGAGGGTCAGGCTACGTGCTGACGCACGGGTCAGTGCCAGCGTATGGGCCAAGTGTAGGGTATGGCGTAGGGTTAGGTGTAGGGTTAGGGTTAGGGAACGGCAGGGCTTAGGGCACAGGTGAGGGTACGGAAACGTGGGAGGGTCAGGCTACGTGATAACGCACGGGTCTTTGCCAGCGTACGCGCCAGGATTCGGGTACGGCATTGGGTAAGGTGTAGGGCTGGTTGTGGGTTTCCGTTCCAGGTTAGAGTTAGGGAACGGCAAGGCTTAGTGCACAGGTGAGGGTATGGAAACGTGGCAGAGGCAGGCTATGTGCTGACGCAAGGGTCACTGCCAGCGTACGGGTCAGGAGTAGTCTACGGCGTACGTTAAGGTTTAGGTTTTGTGGTGGGTTTCCTTTCCGGGCTAGGGTTAGGGATAGGGAAAGGCAAGGCTTAGGGCACAGGTGAGGGTACGGAAACGTGGGAGGGTTAGGCTACATGCTGAAGCACGGTTCAATGCCAGGGTATGGACCAGGAGTAGGGTACGGTGTAGGGTAAAGTGTAAGGCTGGTGGTGGGTGTCCATTCCGGGCTAGTGTTAGGGTTAGGGAGCGGCAAGGCTTAGGGCACAGGTGAGGGTACGGAAACGTGGGATGGTCAGGCTACGTTCTTACGCATGGGTCAGTGCCAATGTACAGGCCAGGAATAGGCTACGGCATAGGCTAATGTGTAGGGCTGGTGGTGGGTTTCCGTTCCGTGCTAGGGTTAGGGTTAGGGAATGACAAGGCTTAGGGCACAGGTGAGGGTACGGAAACGTGGGAGGGTCCGGCTATGTGCTGACGCACGGGTCAGTGCCAGCGTACGGGCCAGGAATAGTGAACGGCGTAGGGTAAGGAGTAGGGCTGGTTGTGAGATACCGTTCCGGGCTAGGGTTAGGGTTAGGGAATGGCAAGGCTTAGGGCACAGGTGAACGTAAGGAAACGTGGGAGGGTCAGGCTACGTGCTGACGCACGGTTCAGTGCCAGCGTACGGGCCAGGAGTAGGGTATGGCGTAGGGTAAGGTTTAGGGCTGGTGGTGGATTTCCGTTCCGGGCTAGGGTTAGGGTGAGGGAACAGCAAGGCTTAGGGCACAGGTGAACGTACGGAAACGTGGGAGTGGCAGGCTACGTGTTGACGCACGGGTCTGTGCCAGCGTACGGGCCAGGATTACGGTACGTCGTAGCGTAAGGTTTAGGGCCGGTGGTGGGTTTCCGTTCCAGGCTAGGTTTAGGGTTAGTGAACGGCAAAGCTTAGGGCACAGAAATTGGTTCGGAAAAGTGGGAGGGTCAGGCTACGTGCTGACGCACGGGTCAGTGCCAGCGTATGGGCCAAGTGTAGGGTATGGCGTAGGGTTAGGTGTAGGGTTAGGGTTAGGGAACGGCAGGGCTTAGGGCACAGGTGAGGGTACGGAAACGTGGGAGGGTCAGGCTACGTGATAACGCACGGGTCTTTGCCAGCGTACGCGCCAGGATTCGGGTACGGCATTGGGTAAGGTGTAGGGCTGGTTGTGGGTTTCCGTTCCAGGTTAGAGTTAGGGAACGGCAAGGCTTAGTGCACAGGTGAGGGTATGGAAACGTGGCAGAGGCAGGCTATGTGCTGACGCAAGGGTCACTGCCAGCGTACGGGTCAGGAGTAGTCTACGGCGTACGTTAAGGTTTAGGTTTTGTGGTGGGTTTCCTTTCCGGGCTAGGGTTAGGGATAGGGAAAGGCAAGGCTTAGGGCACAGGTGAGGGTACGGAAACGTGGGAGGGTTAGGCTACATGCTGAAGCACGGTTCAATGCCAGGGTATGGACCAGGAGTAGGGTACGGTGTAGGGTAAAGTGTAAGGCTGGTGGTGGGTGTCCATTCCGGGCTAGTGTTAGGGTTAGGGAGCGGCAAGGCTTAGGGCACAGGTGAGGGTACGGAAACTTGGGAGGGTCAGGCTACATGCTGAAGAACGGGTCAGTGCCAGGGTGTGGACCAGGAGTAGGGTACGGCGTTGGGTATGGTGTAAGGGCGGTGGTGGGTGTCCATTCCGGTCTAGGGTTAGGGTTAGGGAACGTTAAGGCTTAGGACACAGGTGAGGGTACGGAAACGTGGGAGGGTCAGGATACGTGCTGAAGAATGGGTCAGTGCCAGCGTACGGGCCAGGAGTAGGGTACGGCATAGCGTAATGTGTAGGGCTGGTGGTGGTTTCCGTTCCGGGCTAGGGTTAGAGGTAGGGAACTGCAAGGCTTAGGGCACAGGTGAGGGTACGGAAACGTGGGAGAGGCAGGCTACGGGCTGACACATGGGAGAGTGCCAGCTTACGGGCCAGCAGTAGGCTACGACGTAGGGTAGGGCGTAGGGCTGGTGGTGGGTTTCCGTTCCGGGCTAGGGTTAGAGTTAGGGATCGCCAAGGCTTAGGGAACAGGTGAGGGTAAGGAAAAGTGGGAGGGTTAGGCTACATGCTGACGCACGGTTCAGTGCCAGCGTACGGGCCAGGTGTAGGGTACGGCGTAGGGTAAGGTTTAGAGCTGGTGGTGGGTTTCCGTTTGGGGTTATGGTTAGGGTTATGGAACGGCAAGGCTTAGGACACAGGTGAGGGTACGGGAACGTGGGAAGGTCAGGCTACGTGCTGACGCACGGATCAGTGCCAGCGTACGGGCCAGGATTAGGCTACGGCGTAGGGTAAGCTGTAGGGCTGGTGGTGGGTTTCTGTTCTGGGCTAGGGTTAGGGTTAGGGAAGGACAAGACTTAGGGCACAGTTGAGGGTACGGAAATGGTGGAGGGTCAGGCTATGTGCTGACGCATGGGTCAGTGCCAGCGTACAGGCCAGGAGTAGGCAACAACGTAGGGTAAGGTGTAGGGCTGGTGGTTGGTTTCCTTTCCGGGCTAGGGTTAGGGTTAGGGAATGTCAAGGCTTAGGGCACAGGTGAGGGTATGGAAACGTGGGAGGGTCATGCTACGTGCTGACACACGTGTCAGCGCCAGCGTATGGGCCAGTCGTAGGCTACCGCGTAGGGAAAGGTGTAGGGCTGGTGGTGGGCTTCCTTTCCGGGCTAGGGTTAGGGTTAGGGAACGGCAAGTCTTAGGCCACAGGTGCGGGTACGGAAACGTGGGAGAGTCAGGCTATGTGCTGACGCACGGGTCAGTGCCAGCGTACGGGCCAGGAGTAGTGTACGTCGTAGGGTAAGGTGTAGGGCTGGTGGTGGGTTTCCGTTCTGGGCTAGGGTTAGGGTTAGGGAACGGCAAGGTTTACGGCACACGTGAGGGTATCGAAACGTGTTAGGTTCAGGGTACGTGTTGACGCACGGGTTAGTGTGAACGTACAGATGAGGATGATGGTGCGGCATAGGGTAAAGTGTATGGTTGGTGGTAGGTTTCCGTTCCAGGCTAGGGTTAGTGTTATGGAACGGCAAGGTTTAGGGCATAGGTGAGGGTACGGAAATGTGTTAGGGTCAGGGTACGTGTTGACGCTCGGATTATGATTAGGGTATGGCGTAGAGTAACGTGTAGGGTTGGTGGTAGGTTTCCGTTTTGGGCTAGGGTTAGGGTTAGGCAACGGCACGGTTTAGGGCACAGGTGAGGGAACGGAAAAGTGTTAGGGTCAGTGTACGTGTTGACGCACGGGTTAGTGCCAGTGTACGGATTAGGATTAGGGTACCGTGTAGGGTATGCTGTACGGTTTGTCGTAGTTTTCCATTCTGGGCTAGGGTTAGTGTTAGGGTACGGCAAGGTTTAGGGTACAGGTGACGGTACAGAAACGTGTTAGGGTCATGATACATGTTGATACATGGAATAGTGTCATCATACGCATTAGGATTAGGGTACGGCGTAGGGTAAGGTGTACGGAGGGCGGTAGGTTTCCATTCCGTTGTAGGGTTAGGGTTAGCGAATTGCAAGGTTTTGGGCACAGGTGATGGTACAGAAATGTGTTAGGTTCAGGGTACGTGTTGACTCACGGGTTAGTGTCAGCATACGCATGAGGATTAGGGTACCGCATAGATAAGGTGTAGGGTTGGTGGTAGGATTCCGTTCCGGGCTATGGTTAGGGTTAGGGAAACTCAAGGTTTCTATTTCTAGTTCTTTTAAGGAAACTCCATACTGTTCTCCATAGTGACTGTATCAATTTACATTCCCACCATAGTGGAAGAGGGCTCCTTTTGTCCACACCCTCCCCAGAATTTGTTTGTAGATTTTCTGATGATGCCGATTCTAACAGGTGTGAGGTGATACCTCATTGTAGTTTTGATTTGCATTTCTCTAATAATTAGTGCTCTTGAGCAGCTTTTCATGTGCGTCTTGGCCATCTCTGTGTCTTCTTTGAAGAAACGTCTCTTTAGATCTTCTGCCCATTTTTGTATTGGGTTGTTTGTTTTTTTAATAAGCTGCATGAGCTGTTTATATATATTGGAGATTAAACCTTTGTCCATTGATTCGTTTGCAACTATTTTCGCCCCTTCTGAGGGATGCCTTTTTCCATTCCCGTGTTTTTAACCAAAAAAGAAAGAAAGAAAAAGAAGCAGAACACTAATGTGCATAAAATATGCCTTTTGAAACGGTCGTTTTGAAATATGGACGTCCTTTAAATTTTTTGGTCGATATGTGACCCCAGGATTTGTTTTCAGGGCAGGTTCTTTTACAGGCCTGCAATGATTTTGAATATCAACTGACAATGAGCGCTGGGATTAAAGCTGCTGTTGTGTGAAACGGCCACAAGGTGGCAGCAGTTCTCTCTTTCATATCTGGTTACTAGGGCAACAGAGCCTCAATGGAAGTCGCCTTCTAGATTGGAATTTAGAACAGAATGTGACAGGAAAAAGCCCCTCAAGATTGTCTCACTACTTCTTGTTCGTGTTTTTAATTTAATTTTTTATTTTTCATTACAGCAAGTTTGATTACAATGTTTGGCTTGTTGTTGGTATGGTAGATGTGGTTCTTTTACACATATACAGATGTCTGTTCTTCCTGGGATCCTTTTCCCATGTACGTTATGACAGAATGTTGTGTACTCCTCTCTTTGTATTCCGTAGCTCTTTGGTTATTATATATATCACCTGTGTTTGTATGTCTGTTAACCCCAATATCGTAATGAAACCAATCCTCACACCTTTCCATTGGTGAACCATAAGTTTGTTTAATGAATATGTGATTGCCCTTCTCCGTGGAAATATCTGCCCTGGTATCCATTTTTAGGGAACACCTATAAGTGATATGATACGATATGTGCCTTTCACTTTCTGACTTACTACATGTCACATGATTACCTCTAGACTAATCTACGGTGCTGCAAATGGCATTGTGTCCTTATTTTCCTTGGCTTCTATTCTGCCTTAGCGAGGTCCATTTTCAACAATGTGATTCCCTGATGGTTGTGGATTAGCTGACCTGGGCAGCCTTACCGTGCCGGCCGGCCCTCACCAGGTGTGCCTGGTTGTGGTCAATATAAACAGCGCTCCAGGCAGCAATAGCCCCTGAAGCTGTGCCTGAATCCATATTCTCTGCCCCGTCAGCAGTATCGGGGCTCTGCTGGTGGGAGCGTGTGAGGGGCCACGGCTTTGTGGGTGGCCCGGTGTGTGTGTGGCTCTGCTGGACTTTGTGCAGGAGTTGCCATGCTGCCACCTGTAAAGAAGAGGATGTGTCACCCATAAGTTCCACTGGAATTTCTCTCCGGGCTGAGGTAAGGAAGGAAAAAAAGGGGTGGGGTCCGGGACAGGAGGGGTATCTCAGGCAGGGAAATGGAAAGCTTTCAGAAGAGCGCCCGGGGTCAGGACCATCCTGCCTCGCCTGCAGGCACCAAGTTGGCCTGTGTGCTGTCGCTGGTGTGGCTCCACGGCCCTTCCTCTAGGATTTCATGCCCTTGTACATATTCAGGTGTTTTTCCTGGGAAGGGTGGGAACAGTTCAGCTGCAGCTGGCCTGGGGCTCAGCTCACCTTTATTCAGAGATGCCTCAGCACGGTCCCCCAGCTTTGCAATGAGGATGCTCCTTGCATGCGGGGTGGGTTGCTGGCTGTATGGGAGATGATTCCCCACCTCTGACCAATTTCAGAATTGTTTACCGCTGGAGCAAGTTCCCTGATAGGGCTTTCCTCTGTATAACTGGTGGGTTCAGGTTTTTTTTCGTTTATGGTTCAAGTTAGATTTTATACCTCTTTTATGTGTTTATAGATATAAGCATGGAAATAATACATTCCTATAAATACATCTGTGTGAAGGGAAGAACTTTTTTCTCTTTTATTTTTAAATTTTATTTTTTAAAATTTTGAAATTTAGTTTTATTTTTTTATACAGCAGGTTATTATTAGTTATGTATTTTATGCATATGCATGTATGCAGGCCAATCCCAATCTCGCAACTCATCCCAACTCTACCACCCCATGGCTTCCCACACTTGGTGTCCATAAGTTTGTTCTCTACCTGTGTCTCTATTTCTTCCCTGCAAACCAGTTCATCTGTACCACTTTTTAGGTTCCACATATATGCATTAATATACAATATTTGTTTTCCTCTTTCTGACTTACTTCATTCTGTATGACAGTCTCTAGATCCATCGATGTCTCTACAAATGACCCAGTTTCATTCCTTTTTATGGCCGAGTAATATTCCATTTTATATATGTACCACATCTTTACCCATTCATCTGTTTGTGGGTATTTAGTTTGCTCCCTTACCTGGCTATTGTAAATAGTGCTGCAATGAACATTGTGGTGAATGTGCCTTTTTGATTTATGGTTTTCTCTGGGTATATGCCCAGAAGTGCGATTGCTGGATCAGATGGTAATTCTATTTCTAGTTTTTTTAAGGAAACTCCACACTGTTCTCCATAGTGACTGTATCAATTTACATTCCCACCAATAGTGGAAGAGGGCTCCTTTTGTCCACACCCTCCCAAGAATTTGTTGTTTGTAGGTTTTCTGATGATGCCGATTCTAACATGTGTGAGGTGATACCTCATTGTAGTTTTTTTTTTTTTTTTTTTTTTTTGTTGTACGCGGGCCTCTCACTGTTGTGGCCTCTCCCGTTGCGGAGCACAGGCTCTGGACACGCAGGCTCAGTGGCCATGGCTCACGGGACCAGCTGCTCCGCGACATGTGGGATCTTCCCGGACCGGGGCACGAACCCGTGTCCCCTGCATCGGCAGGCGGACTCTCAACCACTGAGCCACCAGGGAAGCCCCCTCATTGTAGTTTTGATTTGCATTTCTCTAATAATTAGTGATGTTGAGCAGCTTTTCATCTGCGTCTTGGCCATGTCTGTGTCTTCTTTGAAGGATCGTCTCATGAGATCTTCTGACCATTTTTGTATTGGGAGGGTGTTTGGAGGGTAAGGCTATGTGCTCACGCACGTGTCATTGCCAGCGTAAGGGCCAGGAGTAGGGTACTGCGTAGGGTAAGGTGTAGGTCTGGTGGTGGTTTCCGTTCCGGGCTAGGTTTAGGGTTTGGGAACGGCAAGGCTTAGGGCCCAGGTGAGGGTACGGAAACGTGGGATGGTCAGGCTACGTTCTTACGCATGGGTCAGTGCCAATGTACAGGCCAGGAATAGGCTACGGCATAGGCTAATGTGTAGGGCTGGTCGTGGGTTTCCGTTCCGTGCTAGGGTTAGGGTTAGGGAATGACAAGGCTTAGGGCACAGGTGAGGGTACGGAAACGTGGGAGGGTCCGGCTATGTGCTGACGCACGGGTCAGTGCCAGCGTACGGGCCAGGAATAGTGAACGGCGTAGGGTAAGGAGTAGGGCTGGTTGTGAGATACCGTTCCGGGCTAGGGTTAGGGTTAGGGAATGGCAAGGCTTAGGGCACAGGTGAACGTAAGGAAACGTGGGAGGGTCAGGCTACGTGCTGACGCACGGTTCAGTGCCAGCGTACGGGCCAGGAGTAGGGTATGGCGTAGGGTAAGGTTTAGGGCTGGTGGTGGATTTCCGTTCCGGGCTAGGGTTAGGGTGAGGGAACAGCAAGGCTTAGGGCACAGGTGAACGTACGGAAACGTGGGAGTGGCAGGCTACGTGTTGACGCACGGGTCTGTGCCAGCGTACGGGCCAGGATTACGGTACGTCGTAGCGTAAGGTTTAGGGCCGGTGGTGGGTTTCCGTTTCAGGCTAGGTTTAGGGTTAGTGAACGGCAAAGCTTAGGGCACAGAAATTGGTTCGGAAAAGTGGGAGGGTCAGGCTACGTGCTGACGCACGGGTCAGTGCCAGCGTATGGGCCAAGTGTAGGGTATGGCGTAGGGTTAGGTGTAGGGTTAGGGTTAGGGAACGGCAGGGCTTAGGGCACAGGTGAGGTTACAGAAACGTGGGAGGGTCAGGCTACGTGATAACGCACGGGTCTTTGCCAGCGTACGCGCCAGGATTCGGGTACGGCATTGGGTAAGGTGTAGGGCTGGTTGTGGGTTTCCGTTCCAGGTTAGAGTTAGGGAACGGCAAGGCTTAGTGCACAGGTGAGGGTATGGAAACGTGGCAGAGGCAGGCTATGTGCTGACGCAAGGGTCACTGCCAGCGTACGGGTCAGGAGTAGTCTACGGCGTACGTTAAGGTTTAGGTTTTGTGGTGGGTTTCCTTTCCGGGCTAGGGTTAGGGATAGGGAAAGGCAAGGCTTAGGGCACAGGTGAGGGTACGGAAACGTGGGAGGGTTAGGCTACATGCTGAAGCACGGTTCAATGCCAGGGTATGGACCAGGAGTAGGGTACGGTGTAGGGTAAAGTGTAAGGCTGGTGGTGGGTGTCCATTCCGGGCTAGTGTTAGGGTTAGGGAGCGGCAAGGCTTAGGGCACAGGTGAGGGTACGGAAACTTGGGAGGGTCAGGCTACATGCTGAAGAACGGGTCAGTGCCAGGGTGTGGACCAGGAGTAGGGTACGGCGTTGGGTATGGTGTAAGGGCGGTGGTGGGTGTCCATTCCGGTCTAGGGTTAGGGTTAGGGAACGTTAAGGCTTAGGACACAGGTGAGGGTACGGAAACGTGGGAGGGTCAGGATACGTGCTGAAGAATGGGTCAGTGCCAGCGTACGGGCCAGGAGTAGGGTACGGCATAGCGTAATGTGTAGGGCTGGTGGTGGTTTCCGTTCCGGGCTAGGGTTAGAGGTAGGGAACTGCAAGGCTTAGGGCACAGGTGAGGGTACGGAAACGTGGGAGAGGCAGGCTACGGGCTGACACATGGGAGAGTGCCAGCTTACGGGCCAGCAGTAGGCTACGATGTAGGGTAGGGTGTAGGGCTGGTGGTGGGTTTCCGTTCTGGGCTAGGGTTAGAGTTAGGGATCGCCAAGGCTTAGGGAACAGGTGAGGGTAAGGAAAAGTGGGAAGGTTAGGCTACATGCTGACGCACGGTTCAGTGCCAGCGTACGGGCCAGGTGTAGGGTACGGCGTAGGGTAAGGTTTAGAGCTGGTGGTGGGTTTCCGTTTGGGGTTATGGTTAGGGTTATGGAACGGCAAGGCTTAGGACACAGGTGAGGGTACGGGAACGTGGGAAGGTCAGGCTACGTGCTGACGCACGGATCAGTGCCAGCGTACGGGCCAGGATTAGGCTACGGCGTAGGGTAAGCTGTAGGGCTGGTGGTGGGTTTCTGTTCTGGGCTAGGGTTAGGGTTAGGGAAGGACAAGACTTAGGGCACAGTTGAGGGTACGGAAATGGTGGAGGGTCAGGCTATGTGCTGACGCACGGGTCAGTGCCAGCGTACAGGCCAGGAGTAGGCAACAACGTAGGGTAAGGTGTAGGGCTGGTGGTTGGTTTCCTTTCCGGGCTAGGGTTAGGGTTAGGGAATGTCAAGGCTTAGGGCACAGGTGAGGGTATGGAAACGTGGGAGGGTCATGCTACGTGCTGACACACGTGTCAGCGCCAGCGTATGGGCCAGTCGTAGGCTACCGCGTAGGGAAAGGTGTAGGGCTGGTGGTGGGCTTCCTTTCCGGGCTAGGGTTAGGGTTAGGGAACGGCAAGTCTTAGGCCACAGGTGCGGGTACGGAAACGTGGGAGAGTCAGGCTATGTGCTGACGCACGGGTCAGTGCCAGCGTACGGGCCAGGAGTAGTGTACGTCGTAGGGTAAGGTGTAGGGCTGGTGGTGGGTTTCCGTTCTGGGCTAGGGTTAGGGTTAGGGAACGGCAAGGTTTACGGCACACGTGAGGGTATCGAAACGTGTTAGGCTCAGGGTACGTGTTGACGCACGGGTTAGTGTGAACGTACAGATGAGGATGATGGTGCGGCATAGGGTAAAGTGTATGGTTGGTGGTAGGTTTCCGTTCCAGGCTAGGGTTAGTGTTATGGAACGGCAAGGTTTAGGGCATAGGTGAGGGTACGGAAATGTGTTAGGGTCAGGGTACGTGTTGACGCTCGGATTATGATTAGGGTATGGCGTAGAGTAACGTGTAGGGTTGGTGGTAGGTTTCCGTTTTGGGCTAGGGTTAGGGTTAGGCAACGGCACGGTTTAGGGCACAGGTGAGGGAACGGAAAAGTGTTAGGGTCAGTGTACGTGTTGACGCACGGGTTAGTGCCAGTGTACGGATTAGGATTAGGGTACCGTGTAGGGTATGCTGTACGGTTTGTCGTAGTTTTCCATTCTGGGCTAGGGTTAGTGTTAGGGTACGGCAAGGTTTAGGGTACAGGTGACGGTACAGAAACGTGTTAGGGTCATGATACATGTTGATACATGGAATAGTGTCATCATACGCATTAGGATTAGGGTACGGCGTAGGGTAAGGTGTACGGAGGGCGGTAGGTTTCCATTCCGTTGTAGGGTTAGGGTTAGCGAATTGCAAGGTTTTGGGCACAGGTGATGGTACAGAAATGTGTTAGGTTCAGGGTACGTGTTGACTCACGGGTTAGTGTCAGCATACGCATGAGGATTAGGGTACCGCATAGATAAGGTGTAGGGTTGGTGGTAGGATTCCGTTCCGGGCTATGGTTAGGGTTAGGGAAACTCAAGGTTTCTATTTCTAGTTCTTTTAAGGAAACTCCATACTGTTCTCCATAGTGACTGTATCAATTTACATTCCCACCATAGTGGAAGAGGGCTCCTTTTGTCCACACCCTCCCCAGAATTTGTTTGTAGATTTTCTGATGATGCCGATTCTAACAGGTGTGAGGTGATACCTCATTGTAGTTTTGATTTGCATTTCTCTAATAATTAGTGCTCTTGAGCAGCTTTTCATGTGCGTCTTGGCCATCTCTGTGTCTTCTTTGAAGAAACGTCTCTTTAGATCTTCTGCCCATTTTTGTATTGGGTTGTTTGTTTTTTTAATAAGCTGCATGAGCTGTTTATATATATTGGAGATTAAACCTTTGTCCATTGATTCGTTTGCAACTATTTTCGCCCCTTCTGAGGGATGCCTTTTTCCATTCCCGTGTTTTTAACCAAAAAAGAAAGAAAGAAAAAGAAGCAGAACACTAATGTGCATAAAATATGCCTTTTGAAACGGTCGTTTTGAAATATGGACGTCCTTTAAATTTTTTGGTCGATATGTGACCCCAGGATTTGTTTTCAGGGCAGGTTCTTTTACAGGCCTGCAATGATTTTGAATATCAACTGACAATGAGCGCTGGGATTAAAGCTGCTGTTGTGTGAAACGGCCACAAGGTGGCAGCAGTTCTCTCTTTCATATCTGGTTACTAGGGCAACAGAGCCTCAATGGAAGTCGCCTTCTAGATTGGAATTTAGAACAGAATGTGACAGGAAAAAGCCCCTCAAGATTGTCTCACTACTTCTTGTTCGTGTTTTTAATTTAATTTTTTATTTTTCATTACAGCAAGTTTGATTACAATGTTTGGCTTGTTGTTGGTATGGTAGATGTGGTTCTTTTACACATATACAGATGTCTGTTCTTCCTGGGATCCTTTTCCCATGTACGTTATGACAGAATGTTGTGTACTCCTCTCTTTGTATTCCGTAGCTCTTTGGTTATTATATATATCACCTGTGTTTGTATGTCTGTTAACCCCAATATCGTAATGAAACCAATCCTCACACCTTTCCATTGGTGAACCATAAGTTTGTTTAATGAATATGTGATTGCCCTTCTCCGTGGAAATATCTGCCCTGGTATCCATTTTTAGGGAACACCTATAAGTGATATGATACGATATGTGCCTTTCACTTTCTGACTTACTACATGTCACATGATTACCTCTAGACTAATCTACGGTGCTGCAAATGGCATTGTGTCCTTATTTTCCTTGGCTTCTATTCTGCCTTAGCGAGGTCCATTTTCAACAATGTGATTCCCTGATGGTTGTGGATTAGCTGACCTGGGCAGCCTTACCGTGCCGGCCGGCCCTCACCAGGTGTGCCTGGTTGTGGTCAATATAAACAGCGCTCCAGGCAGCAATAGCCCCTGAAGCTGTGCCTGAATCCATATTCTCTGCCCCGTCAGCAGTATCGGGGCTCTGCTGGTGGGAGCGTGTGAGGGGCCACGGCTTTGTGGGTGGCCCGGTGTGTGTGTGGCTCTGCTGGACTTTGTGCAGGAGTTGCCATGCTGCCACCTGTAAAGAAGAGGATGTGTCACCCATAAGTTCCACTGGAATTTCTCTCCGGGCTGAGGTAAGGAAGGAAAAAAAGGGGTGGGGTCCGGGACAGGAGGGGTATCTCAGGCAGGGAAATGGAAAGCTTTCAGAAGAGCGCCCGGGGTCAGGACCATCCTGCCTCGCCTGCAGGCACCAAGTTGGCCTGTGTGCTGTCGCTGGTGTGGCTCCACGGCCCTTCCTCTAGGATTTCATGCCCTTGTACATATTCAGGTGTTTTTCCTGGGAAGGGTGGGAACAGTTCAGCTGCAGCTGGCCTGGGGCTCAGCTCACCTTTATTCAGAGATGCCTCGGCACGGTCCCCCAGCTTTGCAATGAGGATGCTCCTTGCATGCGGGGTGGGTTGCTGGCTGTATGGGAGATGATTCCCCACCTCTGACCAATTTCAGAATTGTTTACCGCTGGAGCAAGTTCCCTGATAGGGCTTTCCTCTGTATAACTGGTGGGTTCAGGTTTTTTTTCGTTTATGGTTCAAGTTAGATTTTATACCTCTTTTATGTGTTTATAGATATAAGCATGGAAATAATACATTCCTATAAATACATCTGTGTGAAGGGAAGAACTTTTTTCTCTTTTATTTTTAAATTTTATTTTTTAAAATTTTGAAATTTAGTTTTATTTTTTTATACAGCAGGTTATTATTAGTTATGTATTTTATGCATATGCATGTATGCAGGCCAATCCCAATCTCGCAACTCATCCCAACTCTACCACCCCATGGCTTCCCACACTTGGTGTCCATAAGTTTGTTCTCTACCTGTGTCTCTATTTCTTCCCTGCAAACCAGTTCATCTGTACCACTTTTTAGGTTCCACATATATGCATTAATATACAATATTTGTTTTCCTCTTTCTGACTTACTTCATTCTGTATGACAGTCTCTAGATCCATCGATGTCTCTACAAATGACCCAGTTTCATTCCTTTTTATGGCCGAGTAATATTCCATTTTATATATGTACCACATCTTTACCCATTCATCTGTTTGTGGGTATTTAGTTTGCTCCCTTACCTGGCTATTGTAAATAGTGCTGCAATGAACATTGTGGTGAATGTGCCTTTTTGATTTATGGTTTTCTCTGGGTATATGCCCAGAAGTGCGATTGCTGGATCAGATGGTAATTCTATTTCTAGTTTTTTTAAGGAAACTCCACACTGTTCTCCATAGTGACTGTATCAATTTACATTCCCACCAATAGTGGAAGAGGGCTCCTTTTGTCCACACCCTCCCAAGAATTTGTTGTTTGTAGGTTTTCTGATGATGCCGATTCTAACATGTGTGAGGTGATACCTCATTGTAGTTTTTTTTTTTTTTTTTTTTTTTTTGTTGTACGCGGGCCTCTCACTGTTGTGGCCTCTCCCGTTGCGGAGCACAGGCTCTGGACACGCAGGCTCAGTGGCCATGGCTCACGGGACCAGCTGCTCCGCGACATGTGGGATCTTCCCGGACCGGGGCACGAACCCGTGTCCCCTGCATCGGCAGGCGGACTCTCAACCACTGAGCCACCTGGGAAGCCCCCTCATTGTAGTTTTGATTTGCATTTCTCTAATAATTAGTGATGTTGAGCAGCTTTTCATCTGCGTCTTGGCCATGTCTGTGTCTTCTTTGAAGGATCGTCTCATGAGATCTTCTGACCATTTTTGTATTGGGAGGGTGTTTGGAGGGTAAGGCTATGTGCTCACGCACGTGTCATTGCCAGCGTAAGGGCCAGGAGTAGGGTACTGCGTAGGGTAAGGTGTAGGTCTGGTGGTGGTTTCCGTTCCGGGCTAGGTTTAGGGTTTGGGAACGGCAAGGCTTAGGGCCCAGGTGAGGGTACGGAAACGTGGGATGGTCAGGCTACGTTCTTACGCATGGGTCAGTGCCAATGTACGGGCCAGGAATAGGCTACGGCATAGGCTAATGTGTAGGGCTGGTGGTGGGTTTCCGTTCCGTGCTAGGGTTAGGGTTAGGGAATGACAAGGCTTAGGGCACAGGTGAGGGTACGGAAACGTGGGAGGGTCCGGCTATGTGCTGACGCACGGGTCAGTGCCAGCGTACGGGCCAGGAATAGTGAACGGCGTAGGGTAAGGAGTAGGGCTGGTTGTGAGATACCGTTCCGGGCTAGGGTTAGGGTTAGGGAATGGCAAGGCTTAGGGCACAGGTGAACGTAAGGAAACGTGGGAGGGTCAGGCTACGTGCTGACGCACGGTTCAGTGCCAGCGTACGGGCCAGGAGTAGGGTATGGCGTAGGGTAAGGTTTAGGGCTGGTGGTGGATTTCCGTTCCGGGCTAGGGTTAGGGTGAGGGATCAGCAAGGCTTAGGGCACAGGTGAACGTACGGAAACGTGGGAGTGGCAGGCTACGTGTTGACGCACGGGTCTGTGCCAGCGTACGGGCCAGGATTACGGTACGTCGTAGCGTAAGGTTTAGGGCCGGTGGTGGGTTTCCGTTCCAGGCTAGGTGTAGGGTTAGTGAACGGCAAAGCTTAGGGCACAGAAATTGGTTCGGAAAAGTGGGAGGGTCAGGCTACGTGCTGACGCACGGGTCAGTGCCAGCGTATGGGCCAAGTGTAGGGTATGGCGTAGGGTTAGGTGTAGGGTTAGGGTTAGGGAACGGCAGGGCTTAGGGCACAGGTGAGGGTACGGAAACGTGGGAGGGTCAGGCTACGTGATAACGCACGGGTCTTTGCCAGCGTACGCGCCAGGATTCGGGTACGGCATTGGGTAAGGTGTAGGGCTGGTTGTGGGTTTCCGTTCCAGGTTAGAGTTAGGGAACGGCAAGGCTTAGTGCACAGGTGAGGGTATGGAAACGTGGCAGAGGCAGGCTATGTGCTGACGCAAGGGTCACTGCCAGCGTACGGGTCAGGAGTAGTCTACGGCGTACGTTAAGGTTTAGGTTTGGTGGTGGGTTTCCTTTCCGGGCTAGGGTTAGGGATAGGGAAAGGCAAGGCTTAGGGCACAGGTGAGGGTACGGAAACGTGGGAGGGTTAGGCTACATGCTGAAGCACGGTTCAATGCCAGGGTATGGACCAGGAGTAGGGTACGGTGTAGGGTAAAGTGTAAGGCTGGTGGTGGGTGTCCATTCCGGGCTAGTGTTAGGGTTAGGGAGCGGCAAGGCTTAGGGCACAGGTGAGGGTACGGAAACTTGGGAGGGTCAGGCTACATGCTGAAGAACGGGTCAGTGCCAGGGTGTGGACCAGGAGTAGGGTACGGCGTTGGGTATGGTGTAAGGGCGGTGGTGGGTGTCCATTCCGGTCTAGGGTTAGGGTTAGGTTTAGGGAACGTTAAGGCTTAGGACACAGGTGAGGGTACGGAAACGTGGGAGGGTCAGGATACGTGCTGAAGAATGGGTCAGTGCCAGCGTACGGGCCAGGAGTAGGGTACGGCATAGCGTAATGTGTAGGGCTGGTGGTGTTTTCCGTTCCGGGCTAGGGTTAGAGGTAGGGAACTGCAAGGCTTAGGGCACAGGTGAGGGTACGGAAACGTGGGAGAGGCAGGCTACGGGCTGACACATGGGAGAGTGCCAGCTTACGGGCCAGCAGTAGGCTACGACGTAGGGTAGGGCGTAGGGCTGGTGGTGGGTTTCCGTTCCGGGCTAGGGTTAGAGTTAGGGATCGCCAAGGCTTAGGGAACAGGTGAGGGTAAGGAAAAGTGGGAGGGTTAGGCTACATGCTGACGCACGGTTCAGTGCCAGCGTACGGGCCAGGTGTAGGGTACGGCGTAGGGTAAGGTTTAGAGCTGGTGGTGGGTTTCCGTTTGGGGTTATGGTTAGGGTTATGGAACGGCAAGGCTTAGGACACAGGTGAGGGTACGGGAACGTGGGAAGGTCAGGCTACGTGCTGACGCACGGATCAGTGCCAGCGTACGGGCCAGGATTAGGCTACGGCGTAGGGTAAGCTGTAGGGCTGGTGGTGGGTTTCTGTTCTGGGCTAGGGTTAGGGTTAGGGAAGGACAAGACTTAGGGCACAGTTGAGGGTACGGAAATGGTGGAGGGTCAGGCTATGTGCTGACGCACGGGTCAGTGCCAGCGTACAGGCCAGGAGTAGGCAACAACGTAGGGTAAGGTGTAGGGCTGGTGGTTGGTTTCCTTTCCGGGCTAGGGTTAGGGTTAGGGAATGTCAAGGCTTAGGGCACAGGTGAGGGTATGGAAACGTGGGAGGGTCATGCTACGTGCTGACACACGTGTCAGCGCCAGCGTATGGGCCAGTCGTAGGCTACCGCGTAGGGAAAGGTGTAGGGCTGGTGGTGGGCTTCCTTTCCGGGCTAGGGTTAGGGTTAGGGAACGGCAAGTCTTAGGCCACAGGTGCGGGTACGGAAACGTGGGAGAGTCAGGCTATGTGCTGACGCACGGGTCAGTGCCAGCGTACGGGCCAGGAGTAGTGTACGTCGTAGGGTAAGGTGTAGGGCTGGTGGTGGGTTTCCGTTCTGGGCTAGGGTTAGGGTTAGGGAACGGCAAGGTTTACGGCACACGTGAGGGTATCGAAACGTGTTAGGCTCAGGGTACGTGTTGACGCACGGGTTAGTGTGAACGTACAGATGAGGATGATGGTGCGGCATAGGGTAAAGTGTATGGTTGGTGGTAGGTTTCCGTTCCAGGCTAGGGTTAGTGTTATGGAACGGCAAGGTTTAGGGCATAGGTGAGGGTACGGAAATGTGTTAGGGTCAGGGTACGTGTTGACGCTCGGATTATGATTAGGGTATGGCGTAGAGTAACGTGTAGGGTTGGTGGTAGGTTTCCGTTTTGGGCTAGGGTTAGGGTTAGGCAACGGCACGGTTTAGGGCACAGGTGAGGGAACGGAAAAGTGTTAGGGTCAGTGTACGTGTTGACGCACGGGTTAGTGCCAGTGTACGGATTAGGATTAGGGTACCGTGTAGGGTATGCTGTACGGTTTGTGGTAGTTTTCCATTCTGGGCTAGGGTTAGTGTTAGGGTACGGCAAGGTTTAGGGTACAGGTGACGGTACAGAAACGTGTTAGGGTCATGATACATGTTGATACATGGAATAGTGTCATCATACGCATTAGGATTAGGGTACGGCGTAGGGTAAGGTGTACGGAGGGCGGTAGGTTTCCATTCCGTTGTAGGGTTAGGGTTAGCGAATTGCAAGGTTTTGGGCACAGGTGATGGTACAGAAATGTGTTAGGTTCAGGGTACGTGTTGACTCACGGGTTAGTGTCAGCATACGCATGAGGATTAGGGTACCGCATAGATAAGGTGTAGGGTTGGTGGTAGGATTCCGTTCCGGGCTATGGTTAGGGTTAGGGAAACTCAAGGTTTCTATTTCTAGTTCTTTTAAGGAAACTCCATACTGTTCTCCATAGTGACTGTATCAATTTACATTCCCACCATAGTGGAAGAGGGCTCCTTTTGTCCACACCCTCCCCAGAATTTGTTTGTAGATTTTCTGATGATGCCGATTCTAACAGATGTGAGGTGATACCTCATTGTAGTTTTGATTTGCATTTCTCTAATAATTAGTGCTCTTGAGCAGCTTTTCATGTGCGTCTTGGCCATCTCTGTGTCTTCTTTGAAGAAACGTCTCTTTAGATCTTCTGCCCATTTTTGTATTGGGTTGTTTGTTTTTTTAATAAGCTGCATGAGCTGTTTATATATATTGGAGATTAAACCTTTGTCCATTGATTCGTTTGCAACTATTTTCGCCCCTTCTGAGGGATGCCTTTTTCCATTCCCGTGTTTTTAACCAAAAAAGAAAGAAAGAAAAAGAAGCAGAACACTAATGTGCATAAAATATGCCTTTTGAAACGGTCGTTTTGAAATATGGACGTCCTTTAAATTTTTTGGTCGATATGTGACCCCAGGATTTGTTTTCAGGGCAGGTTCTTTTACAGGCCTGCAATGATTTTGAATATCAACTGACAATGAGCGCTGGGATTAAAGCTGCTGTTGTGTGAAACGGCCACAAGGTGGCAGCAGTTCTCTCTTTCATATCTGGTTACTAGGGCAACAGAGCCTCAATGGAAGTCGCCTTCTAGATTGGAATTTAGAACAGAATGTGACAGGAAAAAGCCCCTCAAGATTGTCTCACTACTTCTTGTTCGTGTTTTTAATTTAATTTTTTATTTTTCATTACAGCAAGTTTGATTACAATGTTTGGCTTGTTGTTGGTATGGTAGATGTGGTTCTTTTACACATATACAGATGTCTGTTCTTCCTGGGATCCTTTTCCCATGTACGTTATGACAGAATGTTGTGTACTCCTCTCTTTGTATTCCGTAGCTCTTTGGTTATTATATATATCACCTGTGTTTGTATGTCTGTTAACCCCAATATCGTAATGAAACCAATCCTCACACCTTTCCATTGGTGAACCATAAGTTTGTTTAATGAATATGTGATTGCCCTTCTCCGTGGAAATATCTGCCCTGGTATCCATTTTTAGGGAACACCTATAAGTGATATGATACGATATGTGCCTTTCACTTTCTGACTTACTACATGTCACATGATTACCTCTAGACTAATCTACGGTGCTGCAAATGGCATTGTGTCCTTATTTTCCTTGGCTTCTATTCTGCCTTAGCGAGGTCCATTTTCAACAATGTGATTCCCTGATGGTTGTGGATTAGCTGACCTGGGCAGCCTTACCGTGCCGGCCGGCCCTCACCAGGTGTGCCTGGTTGTGGTCAATATAAACAGCGCTCCAGGCAGCAATAGCCCCTGAAGCTGTGCCTGAATCCATATTCTCTGCCCCGTCAGCAGTATCGGGGCTCTGCTGGTGGGAGCGTGTGAGGGGCCACGGCTTTGTGGGTGGCCCGGTGTGTGTGTGGCTCTGCTGGACTTTGTGCAGGAGTTGCCATGCTGCCACCTGTAAAGAAGAGGATGTGTCACCCATAAGTTCCACTGGAATTTCTCTCCGGGCTGAGGTAAGGAAGGAAAAAAAGGGGTGGGGTCCGGGACAGGAGGGGTATCTCAGGCAGGGAAATGGAAAGCTTTCAGAAGAGCGCCCGGGGTCAGGACCATCCTGCCTCGCCTGCAGGCACCAAGTTGGCCTGTGTGCTGTCGCTGGTGTGGCTCCACGGCCCTTCCTCTAGGATTTCATGCCCTTGTACATATTCAGGTGTTTTTCCTGGGAAGGGTGGGAACAGTTCAGCTGCAGCTGGCCTGGGGCTCAGCTCACCTTTATTCAGAGATGCCTCGGCACGGTCCCCCAGCTTTGCAATGAGGATGCTCCTTGCATGCGGGGTGGGTTGCTGGCTGTATGGGAGATGATTCCCCACCTCTGACCAATTTCAGAATTGTTTACCGCTGGAGCAAGTTCCCTGATAGGGCTTTCCTCTGTATAACTGGTGGGTTCAGGTTTTTTTTCGTTTATGGTTCAAGTTAGATTTTATACCTCTTTTATGTGTTTATAGATATAAGCATGGAAATAATACATTCCTATAAATACATCTGTGTGAAGGGAAGAACTTTTTTCTCTTTTATTTTTAAATTTTATTTTTTAAAATTTTGAAATTTAGTTTTATTTTTTTATACAGCAGGTTATTATTAGTTATGTATTTTATGCATATGCATGTATGCAGGCCAATCCCAATCTCGCAACTCATCCCAACTCTACCACCCCATGGCTTCCCACACTTGGTGTCCATAAGTTTGTTCTCTACCTGTGTCTCTATTTCTTCCCTGCAAACCAGTTCATCTGTACCACTTTTTAGGTTCCACATATATGCATTAATATACAATATTTGTTTTCCTCTTTCTGACTTACTTCATTCTGTATGACAGTCTCTAGATCCATCGATGTCTCTACAAATGACCCAGTTTCATTCCTTTTTATGGCCGAGTAATATTCCATTTTATATATGTACCACATCTTTACCCATTCATCTGTTTGTGGGTATTTAGTTTGCTCCCTTACCTGGCTATTGTAAATAGTGCTGCAATGAACATTGTGGTGAATGTGCCTTTTTGATTTATGGTTTTCTCTGGGTATATGCCCAGAAGTGCGATTGCTGGATCAGATGGTAATTCTATTTCTAGTTTTTTTAAGGAAACTCCACACTGTTCTCCATAGTGACTGTATCAATTTACATTCCCACCAATAGTGGAAGAGGGCTCCTTTTGTCCACACCCTCCCAAGAATTTGTTGTTTGTAGGTTTTCTGATGATGCCGATTCTAACATGTGTGAGGTGATACCTCATTGTAGTTTTTTTTTTTTTTTTTTTTTTTTTGTTGTACGCGGGCCTCTCACTGTTGTGGCCTCTCCCGTTGCGGAGCACAGGCTCTGGACACGCAGGCTCAGTGGCCATGGCTCACGGGACCAGCTGCTCCGCGACATGTGGGATCTTCCCGGACCGGGGCACGAACCCGTGTCCCCTGCATCGGCAGGCGGACTCTCAACCACTGAGCCACCTGGGAAGCCCCCTCATTGTAGTTTTGATTTGCATTTCTCTAATAATTAGTGATGTTGAGCAGCTTTTCATCTGCGTCTTGGCCATGTCTGTGTCTTCTTTGAAGGATCGTCTCATGAGATCTTCTGACCATTTTTGTATTGGGAGGGTGTTTGGAGGGTAAGGCTATGTGCTCACGCACGTGTCATTGCCAGCGTAAGGGCCAGGAGTAGGGTACTGCGTAGGGTAAGGTGTAGGTCTGGTGGTGGTTTCCGTTCCGGGCTAGGTTTAGGGTTTGGGAACGGCAAGGCTTAGGGCCCAGGTGAGGGTACGGAAACGTGGGATGGTCAGGCTACGTTCTTACGCATGGGTCAGTGCCAATGTACGGGCCAGGAATAGGCTACGGCATAGGCTAATGTGTAGGGCTGGTGGTGGGTTTCCGTTCCGTGCTAGGGTTAGGGTTAGGGAATGACAAGGCTTAGGGCACAGGTGAGGGTACGGAAACGTGGGAGGGTCCGGCTATGTGCTGACGCACGGGTCAGTGCCAGCGTACGGGCCAGGAATAGTGAACGGCGTAGGGTAAGGAGTAGGGCTGGTTGTGAGATACCGTTCCGGGCTAGGGTTAGGGTTAGGGAATGGCAAGGCTTAGGGCACAGGTGAACGTAAGGAAACGTGGGAGGGTCAGGCTACGTGCTGACGCACGGTTCAGTGCCAGCGTACGGGCCAGGAGTAGGGTATGGCGTAGGGTAAGGTTTAGGGCTGGTGGTGGATTTCCGTTCCGGGCTAGGGTTAGGGTGAGGGATCAGCAAGGCTTAGGGCACAGGTGAACGTACGGAAACGTGGGAGTGGCAGGCTACGTGTTGACGCACGGGTCTGTGCCAGCGTACGGGCCAGGATTACGGTACGTCGTAGCGTAAGGTTTAGGGCCGGTGGTGGGTTTCCGTTCCAGGCTAGGTGTAGGGTTAGTGAACGGCAAAGCTTAGGGCACAGAAATTGGTTCGGAAAAGTGGGAGGGTCAGGCTACGTGCTGACGCACGGGTCAGTGCCAGCGTATGGGCCAAGTGTAGGGTATGGCGTAGGGTTAGGTGTAGGGTTAGGGTTAGGGAACGGCAGGGCTTAGGGCACAGGTGAGGGTACGGAAACGTGGGAGGGTCAGGCTACGTGATAACGCACGGGTCTTTGCCAGCGTACGCGCCAGGATTCGGGTACGGCATTGGGTAAGGTGTAGGGCTGGTTGTGGGTTTCCGTTCCAGGTTAGAGTTAGGGAACGGCAAGGCTTAGTGCACAGGTGAGGGTATGGAAACGTGGCAGAGGCAGGCTATGTGCTGACGCAAGGGTCACTGCCAGCGTACGGGTCAGGAGTAGTCTACGGCGTACGTTAAGGTTTAGGTTTGGTGGTGGGTTTCCTTTCCGGGCTAGGGTTAGGGATAGGGAAAGGCAAGGCTTAGGGCACAGGTGAGGGTACGGAAACGTGGGAGGGTTAGGCTACATGCTGAAGCACGGTTCAATGCCAGGGTATGGACCAGGAGTAGGGTACGGTGTAGGGTAAAGTGTAAGGCTGGTGGTGGGTGTCCATTCCGGGCTAGTGTTAGGGTTAGGGAGCGGCAAGGCTTAGGGCACAGGTGAGGGTACGGAAACTTGGGAGGGTCAGGCTACATGCTGAAGAACGGGTCAGTGCCAGGGTGTGGACCAGGAGTAGGGTACGGCGTTGGGTATGGTGTAAGGGCGGTGGTGGGTGTCCATTCCGGTCTAGGGTTAGGGTTAGGTTTAGGGAACGTTAAGGCTTAGGACACAGGTGAGGGTACGGAAACGTGGGAGGGTCAGGATACGTGCTGAAGAATGGGTCAGTGCCAGCGTACGGGCCAGGAGTAGGGTACGGCATAGCGTAATGTGTAGGGCTGGTGGTGTTTTCCGTTCCGGGCTAGGGTTAGAGGTAGGGAACTGCAAGGCTTAGGGCACAGGTGAGGGTACGGAAACGTGGGAGAGGCAGGCTACGGGCTGACACATGGGAGAGTGCCAGCTTACGGGCCAGCAGTAGGCTACGACGTAGGGTAGGGCGTAGGGCTGGTGGTGGGTTTCCGTTCCGGGCTAGGGTTAGAGTTAGGGATCGCCAAGGCTTAGGGAACAGGTGAGGGTAAGGAAAAGTGGGAGGGTTAGGCTACATGCTGACGCACGGTTCAGTGCCAGCGTACGGGCCAGGTGTAGGGTACGGCGTAGGGTAAGGTTTAGAGCTGGTGGTGGGTTTCCGTTTGGGGTTATGGTTAGGGTTATGGAACGGCAAGGCTTAGGACACAGGTGAGGGTACGGGAACGTGGGAAGGTCAGGCTACGTGCTGACGCACGGATCAGTGCCAGCGTACGGGCCAGGATTAGGCTACGGCGTAGGGTAAGCTGTAGGGCTGGTGGTGGGTTTCTGTTCTGGGCTAGGGTTAGGGTTAGGGAAGGACAAGACTTAGGGCACAGTTGAGGGTACGGAAATGGTGGAGGGTCAGGCTATGTGCTGACGCACGGGTCAGTGCCAGCGTACAGGCCAGGAGTAGGCAACAACGTAGGGTAAGGTGTAGGGCTGGTGGTTGGTTTCCTTTCCGGGCTAGGGTTAGGGTTAGGGAATGTCAAGGCTTAGGGCACAGGTGAGGGTATGGAAACGTGGGAGGGTCATGCTACGTGCTGACACACGTGTCAGCGCCAGCGTATGGGCCAGTCGTAGGCTACCGCGTAGGGAAAGGTGTAGGGCTGGTGGTGGGCTTCCTTTCCGGGCTAGGGTTAGGGTTAGGGAACGGCAAGTCTTAGGCCACAGGTGCGGGTACGGAAACGTGGGAGAGTCAGGCTATGTGCTGACGCACGGGTCAGTGCCAGCGTACGGGCCAGGAGTAGTTTACGTCGTAGTGTAAGGTGTAGGGCTGGTGGTGGGTTTCCGTTCTGGGCTAGGGTTAGGGTTAGGGAACGGCAAGGTTTAGGGCACACGTGAGGGTATCGAAACGTGTTAGGCTCAGGGTACGTGTTGACGCACGGGTTAGTGTGAACGTACAGATGAGGATGATGGTGCGGCATAGGGTAAAGTCTATGGTTGGTGGTAGGTTTCCGTTCCAGGCTAGGGTTAGTGTTATGGAACGGCAAGGTTTAGGGCATAGGTGAGGGTACGGAAATGTGTTAGGGTCAGGGTACGTGTTGACGCTCGGATTATGATTAGGGTATGGCGTAGAGTAACGTGTAGGGTTGGTGGTAGGTTTCCGTTTTGGGCTAGGGATAGGGTTAGGCAACGGCACGGTTTAGGGCACAGGTGAGGGAACGGAAAAGTGTTAGGGTCAGTGTACGTGTTGACGCACGGGTAAGTGCCAGTGTACGGATTAGGATTAGGGTACCGTGTAGGGTATGCTGTACGGTTTGTGGTAGTTTTCCATTCTGGGCTAGGGTTAGTGTTAGGGTACGGCAAGGTTTAGGGTACAGGTGACGGTACAGAAACGTGTTAGGGTCATGATACATGTTGATACATGGAATAGTGTCATCATACGCATTAGGATTAGGGTACGGCGTAGGGTAAGGTGTACGGAGGGCGGTAGGTTTCCATTCCGTTGTAGGGTTAGGGTTAGCGAATTGCAAGGTTTTGGGCACAGGTGATGGTACAGAAATGTGTTAGGTTCAGGGTACGTGTTGACTCACGGGTTAGTGTCAGCATACGCATGAGGATTAGGGTACCGCATAGATAAGGTGTAGGGTTGGTGGTAGGATTCCGTTCCGGGCTATGGTTAGGGTTAGGGAAACTCAAGGTTTCTATTTCTAGTTCTTTTAAGGAAACTCCATACTGTTCTCCATAGTGACTGTATCAATTTACATTCCCACCATAGTGGAAGAGGGCTCCTTTTATCCACACCCTCCCCAGAATTTGTTTGTAGATTTTCTGATGATGCCGATTCTAACAGGTGTGAGGTGATACCTCATTGTAGTTTTGATTTGCATTTCTCTAATAATTAGTGCTCTTGAGCAGCTTTTCATGTGCGTCTTGGCCATCTCTGTGTCTTCTTTGAAGAAACGTCTCTTTAGATCTTCTGCCCATTTTTGTATTGGGTTGTTTGTTTTTTTAATAAGCTGCATGAGCTGTTTATATATATTGGAGATTAAACCTTTGTCCATTGATTCGTTTGCAACTATTTTCGCCCCTTCTGAGGGATGCCTTTTTCCATTCCCGTGTTTTTAACCAAAAAAGAAAGAAAGAAAAAGAAGCAGAACACTAATGTGCATAAAATATGCCTTTTGAAACGGTCGTTTTGAAATATGGACGTCCTTTAAATTTTTTGTTCGATATGTGACCCCAGGATTTGTTTTCAGGGCAGATTCTTTTACAGGCCTGCAATGATTTTGAATATCAACTGACCATGAGCGCTGGGATTAAAGCTGCTGTTGTGTGAAACGGCCACAAGGTGGCAGCAGTTCTCTCTTTCATATCTGGTTACTAGGGCAACAGAGCCTCAATGGAAGTCGCCTTCTAGATTGGAATTTAGAACAGAATGTGACAGGAAAAAGCCCCTCAAGATTGTCTCACTACTTCTTGTTCGTGTTTTTAATTTAATTTTTTATTTTTTATTACAGCAAGTTTGATTACAATGTTTGGCTTGTTGTTGGTATGGTAGATGTGGTTCTTTTACACATATACAGATGTCTGTTCTTCCTGGGATCCTTTTCCCATGTACGTTATGACAGAATGTTGTGTACTCCTCTCTTTGTATTCCGTAGCTCTTTGGTTATTATATATATCACCTGTGTTTGTATGTCTGTTAACCCCAATATCGTAATGAAACCAATCCTCACACCTTTCCATTGGTGAACCATAAGTTTGTTTAATGAATATGTGATTGCCCTTCTCCGTGGAAATATCTGCCCTGGTATCCATTTTTAGGTAACACCTATAAGTGATATGATACGATATGTGCCTTTCACTTTCTGACTTACTACATGTCACATGATTACCTCTAGACTCATCTACGGTGCTGCAAATGGCATTGTGTCCTTATTTTCCTTGGCTTCTATTCTGCCTTAGCGAGGTCCATTTTCAACAATGTGATTCCCTGAGGGTTGTGGATTAGCTGACCTGGGCAGCCTTACCGTGCCGGCCGGCCCTCACCAGGTGTGCCTGGTTGTGGTCAATATAAACAGCGCTCCAGGCAGCAATAGCCGCTGAAGCTGTGCCTGACTCCATATTCTCTGCCCCATCAGCAGTATCGGGGCTCTGCTGGTGGGAGCGTGTGAGGGGCCACGGCTTTGTGGGTGGCCCGGTGTGTGTGTGGCTCTGCTGGACTTTGTGCAGGAGTTGCCATGCTGCCACCTGTAAAGAAGAGGATGTGTCACCCATAAGTTCCACTGGAATTTCTCTCCGGGCTGAGGTAAGGAAGGAAAAAAAGGGGTGGGGTCCGGGACAGGAGGGGTATCTCAGGCAGGGAAATGGAAAGCTTTCAGAAGAGCGCCCGGGGTCAGGACCATCCTGCCTCGCCTGCAGGCACCAAGTTGGCCTGTTTGCTGTCGCTGGTGTGGCTCCACGGCCCTTCCTCTAGGATTTCATGCCCTTGTACATATTCAGGTGTTTTTCCTGGGAAGGGTGGGAACAGTTCAGCTGCAGCTGGCCTGGGGCTCAGCTCACCTTTATTCAGAGATGCCTCGGCACGGTCCCCCAGCTTTGCAATGAGGATGCTCCTTGCATGCGGGGTGGGTTGCTGGCTGTATGGGAGATGATTCCCCACCTCTGACCAATTTCAGAATTGTTTACCGCTGGAGCAAGTTCCCTGATAGGGCTTTCCTCTGTATAACTGGTGGGTTCAGGTTTTTTTTCGTTTATGGTTCAAGTTAGATTTTATACCTCTCTTATGTGTTTATAGATATAAGCATGGAAATAATACATTCCTATAAATACATCTGTGTGAAGGGAAGAACTTTTTTCTCTTTTATTTTTAAATTTTATTTTTTAAAATTTTGAAATTTAGTTATATATTTTTATACAGCAGGTTATTATTAGTTATGTATTTTATGCATATGCATGTATGCAGGCCAATCCCAATCTCCCAACTCATCCCACCTCTACATCCCCATGGCTTCCCACACTTGGTGTCCATAAGTTTGTTCTCTACCTGTGTCTCTATTTCTTCCCTGCAAACCAGTTCATCTGTACCACTTTTTAGGTTCCACATATATGCATTAATATACAATATTTGTTTTCCTCTTTCTGACTTACTTCATTCTGTATGACAGTCTCTAGATCCATCGATGTCTCTACAAATGACCCAGTTTCATTCCTTTTTATGGCCGAGTAATATTCCATTTTATATATGTATCACATCTTTACCCATTCATCTGTTTGTGGGTATTTAGTTTGCTCCCTTACCTGGCTATTGTAAATAGTGCTGCAATGAACATTGTGGTGAATGTGCCTTTTTGATTTATGGTTTTCTCTGGGTATATGCCCAGAAGTGCGATTGCTGGATCAGATGGTAATTCTATTTCTAGTTTTTTTAAGGAAACTCCACACTGTTCTCCATAGTGACTGTATCTATTTACATTCCCACCAATAGTGGAAGAGGGCTCCTTTTGTCCACACCCTCCCCAGAATTTGTTGTTTGTAGGTTTTCTGATGATGCCGATTCTAACATGTGTGAGGTGATACCTCATTGTAGTTTTTTTTTTTTTTAATTTTTTTTGTGGTACGCGGGCCTCTCACTGTTGTGGCCTCTCCCGTTGCGGAGCACAGGCTGCGGACGCGCAGGCTCAGTGGCCATGGCTCACGGGCCCAGCTGATCCGCGACATGTGGGATCTTCCCGGACCGGGGCACGAACCCGTGTCCCCTGCATCGGCAGGTGGACTCTCAATCACTGCGCCACCAGGGAAGCCCCCTCATTGTAGTTTTGATTTGCATTTCTCTAATAATTAGTGATGTTGAGCAGCTTTTCATCTGCGTCTTGGCCATGTCTGTGTCTTCTTTGAAGGATCGTCTCATGAGATCTTCTGACCATTTTTGTATTGGGAGGGTGTTTGGAAGGTAAGGCTATATGCTCACGCACGTGTCAGTGCCAGCGTAAGGGCCAGGAGTAGGGTACTGCGTAGGGTAAGGTGTAGGTCTGGTGGTGGTTTCCGTTCCGGGCTAGGTTTAGGGTTTGGGAACGGCAAGGCTTAGGGCCCAGGTGAGGGTACGGAAACGTGGGATGGTCAGGCTACGTTCTTACGCATTGGTCAGTGCCAATGTACGGGCCAGGAATAGGCTACGGCATAGGCTAATGTGTAGGGCTGGTGGTGGGTTTCCGTTCGGTGCTAGGGTTAGGGTTAGGGAATGACAAGGCTTAGGGCACAGGTGAGGGTACGGAAACGTGGGAGGGTCCGGCTATGTGCTGACGCACGGGTCAGTGCCAGCGTACGGGCCAGGAATAGTGAACGGCGTAGGGTAAGGAGTAGGGCTGGTTGTGAGATACCGTTCCGGGCTAGGGTTAGGGTTAGGGAATGGCAAGGCTTAGGGCACAGGTGAACGTAAGGAAACGTGGGAGGGTCAGGCTACGTGCTGACGCACGGTTCAGTGCCAGCGTACGGGCCAGGGGTAGGGTATGGCGTAGGGTAAGGTTTAGGGCTGGTGGTGGATTTCCGTTCCGGGCTAGGGTTAGGGTGAGGGAACAGCAAGGCTTAGGGCACAGGTGAATGTACGGAAACGTGGGAGTGGCAGGCTACGTGTTGACGCACGGGTCTGTGCCAGCGTACGGGCCAGGATTAGGGTACGTCGTAGCGTAAGGTTTAGGGCCGGTGGTGGGTTGCCGTTCCAGGCAAGGTTTAGGGTTAGTGAACGGCAAAGCTTAGGGCACAGAAGATGGTTCGGAAAAGTGGGAGGGTCAGGCTACGTGCTGACGCACGGGTCAGTGCCAGCGTATGGGCCAAGTGTAGGGTATGGCGTAGGGTTAGGTGTAGGGTTAGGGTTAGGGAACGGCAAGGCTTAGGGCACAGGTGAGGGTACGGAAACGTGGGAGGGTCAGGCTACGTGATAAGGCACGGGTCTTTGCCAGCGTATGCGCCAGGAATCGGGTACGGCATTGGGTAAGGTGTAGGGCTGGTTGTGGGTTTCCGTTCCAGGTTAGAGTTAGGGAACGGCAAGGCTTAGTGCACAGGTGAGGGTATGGAAACGTGGCAGAGGCAGGCTATGTGCTGACGCAAGGGTCACTGCCAGCGTACGGGTCAGGAGTAGTCTACGGCGTACGTTAAGGTTTAGGTTTTGTGGTGGGTTTCCTTTCCGGGCTAGGGTTAGGGATAGGGAAAGGCAAGGCTTAGGGCTCAGGTGAGGGTACGGAAACGTGGGAGTGTTAGGCTACATGCTGAAGCACGGTTCAATGCCAGGGTATGGACCAGGAGTAGGGTACGGCGTAGGGTAAAGTGTAAGGCTGGTGGTGGGTGTCCATTCCGGGCTAGTGTTAGGGTTAGGGAGCGGCAAGGCTTAGGGCACAGGTGAGGGTACGGAAACTTGGGAGGGTCAGGCTACATGCTGAAGAACGGGTCAGTGCCAGGGTGTGGACCAGGAGTAGGGTACGGCGTTGGGTATGGTGTAAGGGCGGTGGTGGGTGTCCATTCCGGTCTAGGGTTAGGGTTAGGGAACGTTAAGGCTTAGGACACAGGTGAGGGTACGGAAACGTGGGAGGGTCAGGATACGTGCTGAAGAATGGGTCAGTGCCAGCGTACGGGCCAGGAGTAGGGTACGGCATAGCGTAATGTGTAGGGCTGGTGGTGTTTTCCGTTCCGGGCTAGGGTTAGAGGTAGGGAACTGCAAGGCTTAGGGCACAGGTGAGGGTACGGAAACGTGGGAGAGGCAGGCTACGGGCTGACACATGGGAGAGTGCCAGCTTACGGGCCAGCAGTAGGCTACGACGTAGGGTAGGGTGTAGGGCTGATGGTGGGTTTCCGTTCCGGGCTAGGGTTAGAGTTAGGGATCGCCAAGGCTTAGGGAACAGGTGAGGGTAAGGAAAAGTGGGAGGGTTAGGCTACATGCTGACGCATGGTTCAGTGCCAGCGTACGGGCCAGGTGTAGGGTACGGCGTAGGGTAAGGTTTAGAGCTGGTGGTGGGTTTCCGTTTGGGGTTATGGTTAGGGTTATGGAACGGCAAGGCTTAGGACACAGGTGAGGGTACGGGAACGTGGGAAGGTCAGGCTACGTGCTGACGCACGGATCAGTGCCAGCGTACGGGCCAGGATTAGGCTACGGCGTTGGGTAAGCTGTAGGGCTGGTGGTGGGTTTCTGTTCTGGGCTAGGGTTAGGCTTAGGGAAGGACAAGACTTAGGGCACAGTTGAGGGTACGGAAATGGTGGAGGGTCAGGCTATGTGCTGACGCACTGGTCAGTGCCAGCGTACAGGCCAGGAGTAGGCAACAACGTAGGGTAAGGCGTAGGGCTGGTGGTTGGTTTCCTTTCCGGGCTAGGGTTAGGGTTAGGGAATGTCAAGGCTTAGGGCACAGGTGAGGGTATGGAAACGTGGGAGGGTCATGCTACGTGCTGACACACGTGTCAGCGCCAGCGTATGGGCCAGTCGTAGGCTACCGCGTAGGGAAAGGTGTAGGGCTGGTGGTGGGCTTCCTTTCCGGGCTAGGGTTAGGGTTAGGGAACGGCAAGTCTTAGGCCACAGGTGCGGGTACGGAAACGTGGGAGAGTCAGGCTATGTGCTGACGCACGGGTCAGTGCCAGCGTACGGGCCAGGAGTAGTGTACGTCGTAGGGTAAGGTGTAGGGCTGGTGGTGGGTTTCCGTTCTGGGCTAGGGTTAGGGTTAGGGAACGGCAAGGTTTAGGGCACACGTGAGGGTATCGAAACGTGTTAGGCTCAGGGTACGTGTTGACGCACGGGTTAGTGTGAACGTACAGATGAGGATGATGGTGCGGCATAGGGTAAAGTGTATGGTTGGTGGTAGGTTTCCGTTCCAGGCTAGGGTTAGTGTTAGGGAACGGCAAGGTTTAGGGCATAGGTGAGGGTACGGAAATGTGTTAGGGTCAGGGTACGTGTTGACGCTCGGATTATGATTAGGGTATGGCGTAGAGTAACGTGTAGGGTTGGTGGTAGGTTTCCGTTTTGGGCTAGGGTTAGGGTTAGGCAACGGCACGGTTTAGGGCACAGGTGAGGGAACGGAAAAGTGTTAGGGTCAGTGTACGTGTTGACGCACGGGTTAGTGCCAGTGTACGGATTAGGATTAGGGTACCGTGTAGGGTATGCTGTACGGTTTGTGGTAGTTTTCCATTCTGGGCTCGGGTTAGTGTTAGGGTACGGCAAGGTTTAGGGTACAGGTGACGGTACAGAAACGTGTTAGGGTCATGATACATGTTGATACATGGAATAGTGTCATCATACGCATTAGGATTAGGGTACGGCGTAGGGTAAGGTGTACGGAGGGCGGTAGGTTTCCATTCCGTTGTAGGGTTAGGGTTAGCGAATTGCAAGGTTTTGGGCACAGGTGATGGTACAGAAATGTGTTAGGTTCAGGGTACGTGTTGACTCACGGGTTAGTGTCAGCATACGCATGAGGATTAGGGTACCGCATAGATAAGGTGTAGGGTTGGTGGTAGGATTCCGTTCCGGGCTATGGTTAGGGTTAGGGAAACTCAAGGTTTCTATTTCTAGTTCTTTTAAGGAAACTCCATACTGTTCTCCATAGTGACTGTATCAATTTACATTCCCACCATAGTGGAAGAGGGCTCCTTTTGTCCACACCCTCCCCAGAATTTGTTTGTAGATTTTCTGATGATGCCGATTCTAACAGGTGTGAGGTGATACCTCATTGTAGTTTTGATTTGCATTTCTCTAATAATTAGTGCTCTTGAGCAGCTTTTCATGTGCGTCTTGGCCATCTCTGTGTCTTCTTTGAAGAAACGTCTCTTTAGATCTTCTGCCCATTTTTGTATTGGGTTGTTTGTTTTTTTAATAAGCTGCATGAGCTGTTTATATATATTGGAGATTAAACCTTTGTCCATTGATTCGTTTGCAACTATTTTCGCCCCTTCTGAGGGATGCCTTTTTCCATTCCCGTGTTTTTAACCAAAAAAGAAAGAAAGAAAAAGAAGCAGAACACTAATGTGCATAAAATATGCCTTTTGAAACGGTCGTTTTGAAATATGGACGTCCTTTAAATTTTTTGGTCGATATGTGACCCCAGGATTTGTTTTCAGGGCAGGTTCTTTTACAGGCCTGCAATGATTTTGAATATCAACTGACAATGAGCGCTGGGATTAAAGCTGCTGTTGTGTGAAACGGCCACAAGGTGGCAGCAGTTCTCTCTTTCATATCTGGTTACTAGGGCAACAGAGCCTCAATGGAAGTCGCCTTCTAGATTGGAATTTAGAACAGAATGTGACAGGAAAAAGCCCCTCAAGATTGTCTCACTACTTCTTGTTCGTGTTTTTAATTTAATTTTTTATTTTTCATTACAGCAAGTTTGATTACAATGTTTGGCTTGTTGTTGGTATGGTAGATGTGGTTCTTTTACACATATACAGATGTCTGTTCTTCCTGGGATCCTTTTCCCATGTACGTTATGACAGAATGTTGTGTACTCCTCTCTTTGTATTCCGTAGCTCTTTGGTTATTATATATATCACCTGTGTTTGTATGTCTGTTAACCCCAATATCGTAATGAAACCAATCCTCACACCTTTCCATTGGTGAACCATAAGTTTGTTTAATGAATATGTGATTGCCCTTCTCCGTGGAAATATCTGCCCTGGTATCCATTTTTAGGTAACACCTATAAGTGATATGATACGATATGTGCCTTTCACTTTCTGACTTACTACATGTCACATGATTACCTCTAGACTCATCTACGGTGCTGCAAATGGCATTGTGTCCTTATTTTCCTTGGCTTCTATTCTGCCTTAGCGAGGTCCATTTTCAACAATGTGATTCCCTGAGGGTTGTGGATTAGCTGACCTGGGCAGCCTTACCGTGCTGGCCGGCCCTCACCAGGTGTGCCTGGTTGTGGTCAATATAAACAGCGCTCCAGGCAGCAAGAGCCCCTGAAGCTGTGCCTGACTCCATATTCTCTGCCCCGTCAGCAGTATCGGGGCTCTGCTGGTGGGAGCGTGTGAGGGGCCACGGCTTTGTGGGTGGCCCGGTGTGTGTGTGGCTCTGCTGGACTTTGTGCAGGAGTTGCCATGCTGCCACCTGTAAAGAAGAGGATGTGTCACCCATAAGTTCCACTGGAATTTCTCTCCGGGCTGAGGTAAGGAAGGAAAAAAAGGGGTGGGGTCCGGGACAGGAGGGGTATCTCAGGCAGGGAAATGGAAAGCTTTCAGAAGAGCGCCCGGGGTCAGGACCATCCTGCCTCGCCTGCAGGCACCAAGTTGGCCTGTGTGCTGTCACTGGTGTGGCTCCACGGCCCTTCCACTAGGATTTCATGCCCTTGTACATATTCAGGTGTTTTTCCTGGGAAGGGTGGGAACAGTTCAGCTGCAGCTGGCCTGGGGCTCAGCTCACCTTTATTCAGAGATGCCTCGGCACGGTCCCCCAGCTTTGCAATGAGGATGCTCCTTGCATGCGGGGTGGGTTGCTGGCTGTATGGGAGATGATTCCCCACCTCTGACCAATTTCAGAATTGTTTACCGCTGGAGCAAGTTCCCTGATAGGGCTTTCCTCTGTATAACTGGTGGGTTCAGGTTTTTTTTCGTTTATGGTTCAAGTTAGATTTTATACCTCTTTTATGTGTTTATAGATATAAGCATGGAAATAATACATTCCTATAAATACATCTGTGTGAAGGGAAGAACTTTTTTCTCTTTTATTTTTAAATTTTATTTTTTAAAATTTTGAAATTTAGTTTTATTTTTTTATACAGCAGGTTATTATTAGTTATGTATTTTATGCATATGCATGTATGCAGGCCAATCCCAATCTCCCAACTCATCCCAACTCTACCACCCCATGGCTTCCCACACTTGGTGTCCATAAGTTTGTTCTCTACCTGTGTCTCTATTTCTTCCCTGCAAACCAGTTCATCTGTACCACTTTTTAGGTTCCACATATATGCATTAATATACAATATTTGTTTTCCTCTTTCTGACTTACTTCATTCTGTATGACAGTCTCTAGATCCATCGATGTCTCTACAAATGACCCAGTTTCATTCCTTTTTATGGCCGAGTAATATTCCATTTTATATATGTACCACATCTTTACCCATTCATCTGTTTGTGGGTATTTAGTTTGCTCCCTTACCTGGCTATTGTAAATAGTGCTGCAATGAACATTGTGGTGAATGTGCCTTTTTGATTTATGGTTTTCTCTGGGTATATGACCAGAAGTGCGATTGCTGGATCAGATGGTAATTCTATTTCTAGTTTTTTTAAGGAAACTCCACACTGTTCTCCATAGTGACTGTATCAATTTACATTCCCACCAATAGTGGAAGAGGGCTCCTTTTGTCCACACCCTCCCCAGAATTTGTTGTTTGTAGGTTTTCTTTTTTTTTTTTTTTTTTTTTAATTTTATTTTTATTTTTAATTTATTTATTTTAGGCTGTGTTAGGTCTTCGTTGCTGTGCGCGGGCTTCTCATTGTGGTGGCTTCTCTTGTTGAGGAGCACGGGCTCTAGGCACGTGGGCTTCAGTAGTTGTGACTCACGGGCTCTAGAGCGCAGGCTCAGTGGCCATGGCTCACGGGCCCAGCTGATCCGCGACATGTGGGATCTTCCCGGACCGGGGCACGAACCCGTGTCCCCTGCATTGGCAGGCGGACTCTCAATCACTGCGCCACCAGGGAAGCCCCCTCATTGTAGTTTTGATTTGCATTTCTCTAATAATTAGTGATGTTGAGCAGCTTTTCATCTGCGTCTTGGCCATGTCTGTGTCTTCTTTGAAGGATCGTCTCATGAGATCTTCTGACCATTTTTGTATTGGGAGGGTGGTTGGAGGGTAAGGCTATGTGCTCACGCACGTGTCAGTGCCAGCGTAAGGGCCAGGAGTAGGGTACTGCGTAGGGTAAGGTGTAGGTCTGGTGGTGGTTTCCGTTCCGGGCTAGGTTTAGGGTTTGGGAACGGCAAGGCTTAGGGCCCAGGTGAGGGTACGGAAACGTGGGATGGTCAGGCTACGTTCTTACGCATGGGTCAGTGCCAATGTACGGGCCAGGAATAGGCTACGGCATAGGCTAATGTGTAGGGCTGGTGGTGGGTTTCCGTTCGGTGCTAGGGTTAGGGTTAGGGAATGACAAGGCTTAGGGCACAGGTGAGGGTACGGAAACATGGGAGGGTCCGGCTATGTGCTGACGCACGGGTCAGTGCCAGCGTATGGGCCAGGAATAGTGAACGGCGTAGGGTAAGGAGTAGGGCTGGTTGTGAGATACCGTTCCGGGCTAGGGTTAGGGTTAGGGAATGGCAAGACTTAGGGCACAGGTGAACGTAAGGAAACGTGGGAGGGTCAGGCTACGTGCTGACGCACGGTTCAGTGCCAGCGTACGGGCCAGGAGTAGGGTATGGCGTAGGGTAAGGTTTAGGGCTGGTGGTGGATTTCCGTTCCGGGCTAGGGTTAGGGTGAGGGAACAGCAAGGCTTAGGGCACAGGTGAACGTACGGAAACGTGGGAGTGGCAGGCTACGTGTTGACGCACGGGTCTGTGCCAGCGTACGGGCCAGGATTAGGGTACGTCGTAGCGTAAGGTTTAGGGCCGGTGGTGGGTTTCCGTTCCAGGCTAGGTTTAGGGTTAGTGAACGGCAAAGCTTAGGGCACAGAAGATGGTTCGGAAAAGTGGGAGGGTCAGGCTACGTGCTGACGCACGGGTCAGTGCCAGCGTATGGGCCAAGTGTAGGGTATGGCGTAGGGTTAGGTGTAGGGTTAGGGTTAGGGAACGGCAGGGCTTAGGGCACAGGTGAGGGTACGGAAACGTGGGAGGGTCAGGCTACGTGATAACGCACGGGTCTTTGCCAGCGTACGCGCCAGGATTCGGGTACGGCATTGGGTAAGGTGTAGGGCTGGTTGTGGGTTTCCGTTCCAGGTTAGAGTTAGGGAACGGCAAGGCTTAGTGCACAGGTGAGGGTATGGAAACGTGGCAGAGGCAGGCTATGTGCTGACGCAAGGGTCACTGCCAGCGTACGGGTCAGGAGTAGTCTACGGCGTACGTTAAGGTTTAGGTTTTGTGGTGGGTTTCCTTTCCGGGCTAGGGTTAGGGATAGGGAAAGGCAAGGCTTAGGGCACAGGTGAGGGTACGGAAACGTGGGAGGGTTAGGCTACATGCTGAAGCACGGTTCAATGCCAGGGTATGGACCAGGAGTAGGGTACGGTGTAGGGTAAAGTGTAAGGCTGGTGGTGGGTGTCCATTCCGGGCTAGTGTTAGGGTTAGGGAGCGGCAAGGCTTAGGGCACAGGTGAGGGTACGGAAACTTGGGAGGGTCAGGCTACATGCTGAAGAACGGGTCAGTGCCAGGGTGTGGACCAGGAGTAGGGTACGGCGTTGGGTATGGTGTAAGGGCGGTGGTGGGTGTCCATTCCGGTCTAGGGTTAGGGTTAGGGAACGTTAAGGCTTAGGACACAGGTGAGGGTACGGAAACGTGGGAGGGTCAGGATACGTGCTGAAGAATGGGTCAGTGCCAGCGTACGGGCCAGGAGTAGGGTACGGCATAGCGTAATGTGTAGGGCTGGTGGTGGTTTCCGTTCCGGGCTAGGGTTAGAGGTAGGGAACTGCAAGGCTTAGGGCACAGGTGAGGGTACGGAAACGTGGGAGAGGCAGGCTACGGGCTGACACATGGGAGAGTGCCAGCTTACGGGCCAGCAGTAGGCTACGACGTAGGGTAGGGCGTAGGGCTGGTGGTGGGTTTCCGTTCCGGGCTAGGGTTAGAGTTAGGGATCGCCAAGGCTTAGGGAACAGGTGAGGGTAAGGAAAAGTGGGAGGGTTAGGCTACATGCTGACGCACGGTTCAGTGCCAGCGTACGGGCCAGGTGTAGGGTACGGCGTAGGGTAAGGTTTAGAGCTGGTGGTGGGTTTCCGTTTGGGGTTATGGTTAGGGTTATGGAACGGCAAGGCTTAGGACACAGGTGAGGGTACGGGAACGTGGGAAGGTCAGGCTACGTGCTGACGCACGGATCAGTGCCAGCGTACGGGCCAGGATTAGGCTACGGCGTAGGGTAAGCTGTAGGGCTGGTGGTGGGTTTCTGTTCTGGGCTAGGGTTAGGGTTAGGGAAGGACAAGACTTAGGGCACAGTTGAGGGTACGGAAATGGTGGAGGGTCAGGCTATGTGCTGACGCACGGGTCAGTGCCAGCGTACAGGCCAGGAGTAGGCAACAACGTAGGGTAAGGTGTAGGGCTGGTGGTTGGTTTCCTTTCCGGGCTAGGGTTAGGGTTAGGGAATGTCAAGGCTTAGGGCACAGGTGAGGGTATGGAAACGTGGGAGGGTCATGCTACGTGCTGACACACGTGTCAGCGCCAGCGTATGGGCCAGTCGTAGGCTACCGCGTAGGGAAAGGTGTAGGGCTGGTGGTGGGCTTCCTTTCCGGGCTAGGGTTAGGGTTAGGGAACGGCAAGTCTTAGGCCACAGGTGCGGGTACGGAAACGTGGGAGAGTCAGGCTATGTGCTGACGCACGGGTCAGTGCCAGTGTACGGGCCAGGAGTAGTGTACGTCGTAGGGTAAGGTGTAGGGCTGGTGGTGGGTTTCCGTTCTGGGCTAGGGTTAGGGTTAGGGAACGGCAAGGTTTAGGGCACACGTGAGGGTATCGAAACGTGTTAGGCTCAGGGTACGTGTTGACGCACGGGTTAGTGTGAACGTACAGATGAGGATGATGGTGCGGCATAGGGTAAAGTGTATGGTTGGTGGTAGGTTTCCGTTCCAGGCTAGGGTTAGTGTTAGGGAACGGCAAGGTTTAGGGCATAGGTGAGGGTACGGAAATGTGTTAGGGTCAGGGTACGTGTTGACGCTCGGATTATGATTAGGGTATGGTGTAGAGTAACGTGTAGGGTTGGTGGTAGGTTTCCGTTTTGGTATAGGGTTAGGGAACGGCAAGGCTAAGGGCACAGGTGAGGGTACAGAAAGTTGGGAGAGGTAGGCTACGTGCTGACGCATGGGTCAGTGCCAGCGTACGGGCAAGGAGTAGGGTACGGCGTACGGTAAGCTGTAGGGCTGGTGGTGTGTTTCCGGTCTGGGCTAGGGTTAGGGTTAGGGAACGGCAAGGCTTAGGGCACTGGTGAGGGTGCGGAAACGTGGGAGTGGTAGGCTATGTGCTGAGGCACGGGTCAGTGCTAGCGTATGGGGCAGGATTAGCGTACGGCGTAGGGTAAGGTTTAGGGCAGGTGGTGGGTTTCCGTTCCGGGCTAGGGTTAGTGTTAGGGAATGGCAAGGCTTAGGACACAGGTGAGGGTACAAAAACGTGGGAGGGTCAGGCTACGCGCTGACGCATGGGTCAGTGACAGCATACGGGCCAGAAGTCGTGTACGGCGTAGGGTAAGGTGTCGGGCTGGCTGTGGTTTCCCGTTCCGGGCTAGGGTTAGGGTTATGGAACGGCAAGGCTTAGGGCACAGGTGAGGGTACGGAAATGTGTGTGGGTCAGGCTACGTGCTGACGCACGGGTCAGTGCCAGCGTACAGGCCAAGAGTAGGGTACGGCGTAGGGTAAGGTGTAGGGCTGGTGGTGGGTTACCATTCCGGGCTAGCGTTAGGGTTAGGGAACGGCAAGGCATAAGGCACAGGTGAGGGTACGGAAACGTGGGAGGTTCAGGCTATTTTTTGACGCATGGATCAGTGCCAGCGTACGGGCCAGGAGTAAGGTACGGCGTAGGGTAAGGTGTAGGGCTGGGGGTGGGTTTCCTTTCCGGGCTAAGGTTAGGTTTAGGGAATGACAAGGCTTAGGGTTCGGGTGAGGATACGGAAACGTGGGAGGGGCAGGCTACGTGCTGACGACAGGTCAGTGCCAGCGTATGGGCCAGGAGTGGGCTATGGCGTAGAGTAAGGTGTAGGGCTGGCGGTAGGTTTCCGTTCGTGGTTATGGTTAGGGTTATGGAATGGCAAGGCTTAGGACACAGGTGAGGGTACGGGAACGTGGGAGGGTCAGGCTACGTGCTGACGCACGGATCAGTGCCAGCGTACGGGCCAGGATTAGTCTACGGCGTAGGGTAAGGTGTAGGGCTGGTGGTGGGTTTCTGTTCTGGGCTAGGGTTAGGGTTAGGGGACGACAAGCCTTAGGGCACAGGTGAGGGTACGGAAATGGTGGAGGGTCAGGCTATGTGCTGATGCACGGGTCAGTGCCAGCGTACAGGCCAGGAGTAGGCAAAAGCGTAGGGTAAGGTGTAGGGCTGTTGGTTGGTTTCCTTTCCGGGCTAGGGTTAGGGTTAGGGAATGGCAAGGCATAGGGAACAGGTGAGGGTATGGAAACGTGGGAGGGTCATGCTACGTGCTGACACACGGGTCAGTGCCAGCATATGGGCCCGGCGTAGGCTACGGCGTACGGTAAGGTGTAGGGCTGGTGGTGGGTTTCCTTTCCGGGCTAGGGTTAGGGTTAGGTAACGGTAAGGCTTAGGGCACAGGTGAGGGTACGGAAACGTGTGAGAGGCAGGCTACGTGCTGACACACAGGTCAGTGCCACCGTACGGGCCAGGAGTTGGGTACGGCGTAGGGTATGCTCTAGGGGTGGTCGTGGGATTCCGTTCCGGGCTAGGGTTAGGGGTAGGGAACCGCAAGGCTTAGGGCACAGGTGAGGTTATGGAAACGTGGGAGTGTCAGACTATGTGCTGACACATGGGTCAATGACAGCGTACGCCCAGGTGTAGGCTTCTGTGTAGGGTAAGGTGTAGGCCCGGTGGTGGTTTTCCGTTCTGGGCTAGGGTTAGGGTTAGCGAACGGCAAGGCTTAGGGCACAGGTGAGGGTACGGAAAAGTGGGAGGGTCAGGCTACGTGCTCACGCACGTGTCAGTGTCAGCTTCTGGGCAGGAGTAGGCTTCGACGTAGGGTAAGGTGTAGGGCTGGTGGTGGGTCTCTGTTCCGGGCTAGTGTTAGGGTTAGGGAACGGGAAGTCTTAGGGCACAGGTGAAGGTACGGAAACGTGGGAGGGTCAGGCTCCGTGCTGACGCACGGGTCAGTGCCAGTGTACGGGCCAGGAGTAGGATACGGCATAGGGTAAGGTGTAGGGCTGGTGGTGGGTTTCCGTTCCAGGCTAGGGTTAGGGTTAGGGAATGGCAAGTCTTAGGGCACAGGTGAGGGTATGGAAACGTCGGAGGGTCAGGCTACATGCTGAATCAAGGGTTAGTTCCAGGGTATGGACCAGGTGTAGGGTACGGCGTAGGGTAAAGTGTAAGGCTGGTGGTGGGTGTCCATTCCGGGCTAGGGTTAGGGTTAGGGAGCGGCAAGGCTTAGGGCACAGGTGAGGGTACGGAAACGTGGGAGAGGCAGGCTACGGGCTGACACATGGGAGAGTGTCAGCTTACGGGCCAGCAGTAGGCTACGACGTAGGGTAGGGTGTAGGGCTGGTGGTGGGTTTCCGTTCCGGGCTAGGGTTAGAGTTAGGGATCAGTAAGGCTTAGGGAACAGGTGAGGGTAAGGAAAAGTGGGAGGGTCAGGCTACATGCTGACGCACGGGTCAGTGCCAGCGTACGCGCCAGGAGTATGATACGGCGTAGGGTAAGGTTTAGGGCTGGTGGTGGGTTTCCGTTCCGGGCTAGGGTTAGGGTTACGGAACGGCAAAGCTTAGGGCACAGGTGAGGGTTCGGAAAAGTGGGAGGGTCAGGCTACGTGCTGACGCATGGGTCAGTGCCAGCATACGGGCCAGGAGTCGTTTACGGCATAGGGTAAGGTGTCGGGCTGGCTGTGGTTTCCCGTTCCGGGCTAGGGTTAGGGTTACGGAACGGCAAGGCTTAGGGCACAGGTGAGGGTACGGAAACGTGGGTGGGTCAGGCTACGTGCTGACGCACGGGTCAGTGCCTGCGTATAGGCCAAGAGTAGGGTACGGCATACGGTAAGGTGTAGGGCTGGTGGTGGGTTTCCATTCCCGGCTAGGGTTAGGGTTAGGGAAAGGCAATGCTTAGGGCACAGGTGAGGGTATGGAAACGTGGGTGGGTCAGGCTACATGCTGAATCACGTGTCAGTGTCAGCGTACGGTCCAGGAATAGGGTACGGTGTAGGGTAAGGTGTAGGGCTGGTGGAGGGTTTCTGTTCTTGGCTAGGGTTAGTGTTAGGGAATTGCGAGGCTTAGGGCACAGGTGAGGGTAAGGAAACGTGGGAAAGGCAGGCTACGTGCTGACACACGAGTCAGTGCCACCGTACGGGGCAGGAGTTGGGTATGACGTTGGGTATGGTGTAGGGGTTGTGCTGGGTTTCCTTTTCGTGCAACTGTTAGGGGAAGGGAACCACAAGACTTAGGGCACAGGTGAGGTTACAGAAACGTGGGGGGGTCACACTACGTGCTGATGCACGGGTCAATGACAGCGTACGCCCAGGTGTAGTCTTCGGCGTAGTGTAAGGTGTAGGCCCGGTGGTGGGTTTCCGTTCCGGGCCAGGGTAAGGGTTTGCGAACGCAAGGCTTAGGGAACAGGTGAGGGTACAGAAAAGTGGGAGGGTCTGGGTACGTGCTCACGCACGTGTCAGTGTCAGCTTCCGGGCAGGAGTAGGCTTTGACAAGGGTAAGGGGTAGGGCTGATGGTGGGTCTCCGTTCGGGGCTAGGGTTAGGGTTAGGGAACGGCGAGGCTTAGGGCACAGGTGAGGGTACGGAAACGTGGGAGTGTCAGGCTCCATGCTGACGCACGGGTCAGTGCTAGCGTACGGGGCAGGATTAGGGTACGGCGTAGGGTAAGGTGTAGGGCTGGTGGTGGGTTTCCATTCTGGGCTAGGGTTAGGGTTAGGGAATGGCAAAGCTTAGGGCACAGAAGATGGTACGGAAACGTGGGAGGGTCATGCTACGTGTTGACGCACGGGTCAGTGCCAGCGTACGGGCCAAGAGTAGGGTACGGCGTAGGGTAAGTTGTAGGGTTAGGGTTAGGGAACGGCAAGGCTTAGGGCACGGGTGAGGGTACGGAAACGTGGGAGGGTCAGGCTACATGCTGACGCAAAGGTCAGTGCCAGTGTACTGGCCAGAAGTAGGGTACAGTGTAGGGTAAGGTTTAGGGCAGGGGGTGGTTTTCCGTTCCGGGATAGGGTTAGGGCTAGAGAATGACAAGCCTTAGGGCACAGGTGCGGGTACGGAAACGTGGGAGGTTCAGGCTATGTTCTGACGCACGGGTCAGTGCCAGCGTACGGTCCAGGAGTAAGGTACGGCGTAGGGTAAGGTGTAGGGCTGGTGGTGGGTTTCCTTTCCGGGCTAAGGTTAGGTTTAGGGAATGACAAGGCTTCGGGTTCGGGTGAGGATACGGAAACGTGGGAGGGGCAGGCTATGTGCTGACGCACAAGTCAGTGCCAGCGTATGGGCCAGGAGTGGGCTATGGCGTAGAGTAAGGTGTAGGGCTGGTGGTAGGTTTCCGTTCGGGGTTATGGTTAGGGTTATGGAACGGCAAGGCTTAGGACAGAGGTGAGGGTACGGGAACGTGGGAGGGTCAGGCTACGTGCTGACGCACGGATCAGTGCCAGCGTACGGGCCAGGAATAGGCTACGGCGTAGGGTAAGGTTTAGGGCTGGTGGTGGGTTTCTGCTCTGGGCTTGGGTTAGGGTTAGGGCACGACAAGCCTTAGGGCACAGGTGAGGGTACGGAAATGGGGGAGGGTCAGGCTATGTGCTGACGCATGTGTCAGTGCCAGCGTACAGGACAGGAGTAGGCAATAGCGTAGGGTAAGGTGTAGGGCGGGTGGTTGGTTTCCTTTCCGGGCTAGGGTTAGGGTTAGGGAATGGCAAGGCATAGGGCACAGGTGAGGGTATGGAAACGTGGGAGGGTCATGCTACGTGCTGACACACGGGTCAGTGCCAGCATATGGGCCAGGCATAGGCTACGGCGTACGGTAAGGTGTAGGGCTGGTGGTGGGTTTCCTTTCCGCGCTAGGGTTAGGGTTAGGGAACGGTAAGGCTTAGGGCACAGGTGAGGGTACGGAAACGTGTGAGAGGCAGGCTACGTGCTGACACACAGGTCAGTGCCACCGTACGGGCCAGGAGTTGGGTACGGCGTAGGGTATGCTCTAGGGGTGGTCGTGTGATTCCGTTCCGGGCTAGGGTTAGGGGTAGGGAATCGCAAGGCTTAGGGCACAGGTGAGGTTACGGAAACGTGGGAGTGTCAGACTACGTGCTGACCCACGGGTCAATGACAGCGTACGCCCAGGTGTAGGCTTCGGCGTAGGGTAAGGTGTAGGCCCGGTGGTGGGTTTCCGTTCTGGGCTAGGGTTAGGCTTAGCGAACGGCAAGGCTTAGGGCACAGGTGAGGGTACGGAAAAGTGGGAGGGTCAGGCTACGTGCTCACGCACGTGTCAGTGTCAGCTTCTGGGCAGGAGTAGGCTTCGACGTAGGGTAAGGTGTAGGTCTGGTGGTGGGTCTCTGTTCCAGGCTAGGGTTAGGGTTAGGGAACGGGAAGGCTTAGGGCACAGGTGAGGGTACGGAAACGTGGGAGGGTCAGGCTGCATCTGACGCAGGGTTCAGTTCCAGCGTACGCTCCAGGAGTATGGTACGGCGTAGGGTAAGGTGTAGGGCTGGTGGTGGGTTTCCGTTTCGGGCTAGGGTTAGGGATAGGGTACGGCAAGGCTTAGGGCACAGGTGAGTGTACAGAAACGGGGGACTGTCAGGCTACGTGGTGACGCACGGGTCAGTGCCAGCATACAGGCCAGGAGTAGGCAATGGCTTAGGTTAAGGTGTAGGGCTGGTGGTTGGTTTCCTTTCCAGGCTAGGGTTAGGGTTAGGGAATGGCAAGGTTTAGGGCAAAGGTGAGGGTACGGAAACGTGGGAGGGTCAGGCTCCGTGCTGACGCACGTGTCAGTGCCAGCGTACGGGCCAGGAGTAGGGTACGGCATAGGGTAAGGAGTAGGGCTGGTGGTGGGTTTCCGTTCCGGGCTAGGGTTAGGGTTAGGGATTGGCAAAGTTTGGGCACAGGTGAGCTTACAGAAAGATGTTACAGTCAAGGTACGTGTTGAAATACGGGTTAGTGTCAGCGTATGGATTAGGATTAGGGTACGGCGTAGGGTAATGTGTAGGGTTGGTGGTAGGTTTCCGTTCCGTGCTAGGGTTAGGGTTAGGGAATGGCAATGTTTAGGGCACAGGTGAGGGTACGGAAACGTTTTAGGGTCAGGGTATATGTTGACGTACAGATTAGGATTACGGTATGGCTTAGGGTAAGGTGTTGTGTTGGTGGTAGGTTTCCGTTCCGGGCTTGGGTTAGGGATAGGGAATGACAAGGTTTAGGGCACACGTGAGGGTATTGAAACGTGTTAGGCTCAGGGTACGTGTTGACGCACGGGTTAGTGTGAACGTACAGATGAGGATTATGGTGCGGCATAGGGTAAGGTGTATGGTTGGTGGTAGGTTTCCGTTCCAGGCTAGGGTTAGTGTTAGGGAACGGCAAGGTTTTGGGCCCAGATGAGGGTATGGAAACGTGTTAGTGTCAGGGTACGTGTTGACATATGGATTAGCATTAGGGTACGGCTTAGGGTAAGGTGTAGGTTTGGTGGTAGGTTTCCGTTGTGGGCTAGGGTTAGGGTTAGGGAATGGCAAGGTTAAGGTCACAGGTGAAGGTACGGAAACGTGTTAGGGTCAGGGTAAGTGTTGACGCATGGGTTAGTGTCAGCGTACGGAGTAGGTTTATGGTCCTTCGTAGGTTAAAGTCTAGGGTTGGTGGTAGGTTTCCGTTCCAGGCTAGGGTTAGTGTTATGGAAAGGCAAGGTTTAGGGCATAGGTGAGGGTACGGAAATGTGTTAGGGTCATGGTACGTGTTGACGCTCGGATTATGATTAGGGTATGGCGTAGGGTAACGTGTAGGGTTGGTGGTAGGTTTCCATTTTGGGCTAGGGTTAGGGTTAGGCAACGGCATGGTTTAGGGCACAGGTGAGGGTACGGAAAAGTGTTAGGGTCAGTGTACGTGTTGACGCACGGGTTAGTGTCAGTGTACGGATTAGGATTAGGGTACCGTGTAGGGTATGCTGTACGGTTTGTGGTAGTTTTCCATTCTGGGCTAGGGTTAGTGTTAGGGTATGGCAAGGTTTAGGGTACAGGTGACGGTACAGAAACGTGTTAGGGTCATGATACATGTTGATACATGGAATAGTGTCATCATACACATTAGGATTAGGGTACGGCGTAGGGTAAGGTGTACGGAGGGCGGTAGGTTTCCATTCCGTTGTAGGGTTAGGGTTAGCGAATTGCAAGGTTTTGTGCACAGGTGATGGTACAGAAATGTGTTAGGTTCAGGGTACGTGTTGACTCACGGGTTAGTGTCAGCATACGCATGAGGATTAGGGTACCGCATAGAGTAAGGTGTAGGGTTTGTGGTACGTTTCCGTTCCAGTCTAGGGTTATGTTTAGGGACCGGCAAAGTTTAGGGCACAGGTGAGGGTACGAAACGTGTTAGGGTCAGGGTATGTGTTGATGCACAGGTTAGTGTCAGCATACGAATTAGGATTAGGGTACGGCGTAAGGTAAGGTGTAGGGTTGGTGGTAGGTTTCCGTTCCGGGCTAGGGTTAGGGTTAGGGAACGGCAAGGTTTATGGCAGAGGTGAGGGTACGGAAACGTGTTAGGGTCAGGGTACGTGTTGATGTATGAATTAGGATTAGGGTACAGCTTAGGGTAAGGTGTAGGGCTGATGGTAGGTTTCCGTTCCGGGCTAAGGTTAAGGATAGGCAACGACAAGTTTTAGGGCACAGCTGAGGGTATGGAAACGTGTTAGGGTCAGGGTACGTGTTGACTCACTGGTTAGTGCCAGCGTACGGATTAGGATTAGTGTACGGCATAGATAAGGTGTAGGGTTGGTGGTAGGATTCCGTTCCGGGCTATGGTTAGGGTTAGGGAAAGTCAAGGTTTCTATTTCTAGTTCTTTTAAGGAAACTCCATACTGTTCTCCATAGTGACTGTATCAATTTACATTCCCACCATAGTGGAAGAGGGCTCCTTTTGTCCACACCCTCCCCAGAATTTGTTTGTAGATTTTCTGATGATGCCGATTCTAACAGGTGTGAGGTGATACCTCATTGTAGTTTTGATTTGCATTTCTCTAATAATTAGTGCTCTTGAGCAGCTTTTCATGTGCGTCTTGGCCATCTCTGTGTCTTCTTTGAAGAAACGTCTCTTTAGATCTTCTGCCCATATTTGTATTGGGTTGTTTGTTTTTTAATAAGCTGCATGAGCTGTTTATATATATTGGAGATTAAACCTTTGTCCATTGATTCGTTTGCAACTATTTTCGCCCCTTCTGAGGGATGACTTTTTCCATTCCCGTGTTTTTAACCAAAAAAGAAAGAAAGAAAAAGAAGCAGAAAACTAATGTGCATAAAATATGCCTTTTGAAACGGTCGTTTTGAAATATGGACGTCCTTTAAAATTTTTGGTCGATATGTGACCCCAGGATTTGTTTTCAGGGCAGGTGTCATTTACAGGCCTGCAATGATTTTGAATATCAACTGACCATGAATGCTGGGATTGAAGCTGCTGTTGTGTGAAACGGCCACAAGGTGGCAGCAGTTCTCCCTTACCAATTCTGGTTACTAGGGCAACAGAGCCTCAATGGAAGTCGCCTTCTAGATTGGAATTTAGAAAAGAATGTGACAGGAAAAAGCCCCTCAAGTTTTTCTCACTACTTCTTGTTCGTGTTTTTAATTTAATTTTATATTTTTTATTACAGCAAGTTTGATTACAATGTTTGGCTTGTTGTAGGTATGGTAGATGTGGTTCTTTTACACATATACAGATGTCTGTTTTACCTGGGATCCTTTTCCCATGTACGTTATGACACAATGTTGTGTACTCCTCTCTTTGTATTCCGTAGCTCTTTGGTTATTATATATATCACCTGTGTTTGTATGTCTGTTAACCCCAATATCGTAATGAAACCAATCCTCACACCTTTCCATTGGTGAACCATAAGTTTGTTTAATTAATCGGTGATTGCCCTTCTCCGTGGAAATATCTGCTCTGGTATCCATTTTTAGGTAACACCTATAAGTGATATGATATGATATGTGTCTTTCACTTTCTGACTTACTACAAGTCACGTGATGACCTCTAGACTCATCTACGGTGGTGCAAATGGCATTGTGTTCTATTTTTCCTTGGCTTCTCTTCTGCCTTAGCGAGGTCCATTTTCAACAATGTGATTCGCTGAGTGTTGTGGATTAGCTGACCTGGGCAGCCTTACCCTGCCGCCCAGCACTCCCCAGGTGTGCCTGGTTGAGGTCAATATAAACAGCGCTCCAGGCAGCAATAGCCCCTGAAGCTGTTCCTGACTCCATATTCTCTGCCCCGTCAGCAGTCTCGGGGATGTGCTGGTGGGAGGGAATGAGGGGCCACAGCTTTGTTGGTGGCCCGGTGTGAGTGGGGTTCTGCTGGCCTTCCTGCAGGAGTTGCCAGGCTGCCACCTGGAAAGAAGAGGAGGTGTCACCCATACCTTCCGCTGGAATTTCTCTCTGGACAGAGGTGAGGAAGGAAAAAAGCAGTTGGGGCCGGGACAGGTGGGGTATCTCAGGCAGGACAATGGAAAGCTTCCGGAAGAGCGCCCGGGGACAGGACCACCCTGGCTGGCCTGCAGGCACCAAGTTGGCCTGCATGCTGTTGCTGGTGTGGCTCCACAGCCCTTCCTCTAGTCTTTCAAGCCCTTGTACATATTCAGGTGTTTTACCTGGGAATGGTGGGAACAGTCCAGCAGCAGCTGGCCTGGGGCTCAGCTCACCTTTATTTAGAGATGCCTCTGCACGATCCCCCAGCTTTGCAATGAGTACGCTCCTTGCGTGGGGTGTGGGTTGCTGGCTGTATGGGAGATGATTCCCCACCTCTGACCAATTTCAGAATTGTTTACCGCTGGAGCAAGTGCCCTGATAGGGTTTTCCTCTGTATAACTGGTGGGTTCAGGTTTTTTTTTTCTTTTATGGTTCAAGTTAGATTTTATTCCAATTTATGTATTTATAGATATAAGCATGGAAATAATTCATTCCTATAAATACATCTGTGTGAAGGGAAGAACTTTTTTGTGTATTATTTTTAAATTTTCTTTTTTAAAATTTTGAAATTTAATGTTATTTATTTTTTTATACAGCAGGTTATTATTAGTTATGTATTTTATGCGTATACATGTATGCAGGTCAATCCCAATCTCCCAACTCATCCCACCACCACCACACCATGGCTTCCCACACTTGGTGTCCATACGTTTGTTCTCTACCTCTGTCTCTATTTCTTCCCTGCAAACCAGTTCATCTGTACCACTTTTTAGGTTCCACATATATGCATTAATATACAATATTTGTTTTCCTCTTTCTGACTTACTTCATTCTGTATGACAGTCTCTAGATCCATCGATGTCTCTACAAATGACCCAGTTTCATTCCGTTTTATGGCTGAGTAATATTCCATTTTATACATGTACCACATCTTTATCCATTCTTCTGTCTTTGGGCATTTAGGTTGCTTCCATTACCTGGCTATTGTAAATAGCGCTGCAGTGAACATTGTGGTGAATGTGCCTTTTTGATTTATGGTTTTCTTTGGGTATATGCCCAGAAGTAGGATTGCTGGATCAGATGGTAATTCTATTTCTAGTTTTTTTTTAACAAAACTCCATACTGTTCTCCATAGTGACTGTATCAATTTACATTCCCACCAACAGTGGAAGAGGGCTCCTTTTGTCCGCACCCTCCCCAGAATTTGTTGTTTGTAGATTTTCTGATGATGCTGATTCTAACAGGTGTGAGGTGATACCTCATTATAGTTTTGATTTGCATATCTCTAATAATTAGTGCTGTTGAGCAGCTTTTCATGTGCGTCTTGGCCATCTCTGTGTCTTCTTTGAAGAAACGTACCTTTACATATTCTGCCCATTTTTGTATTGGGTTGTTTGTTTTTTTAATATTAAGCTGCATGAGCTGTTTATATATATTGGAGATTAAACCTTTGTCCATTGATTCGTTTGCAACTATTTTCGCCCATTCTGAGGGATGCCTTTTTCCATTCCCGTTTTTTTAACCAAAAAAGAAAGAAAGAAAAAGAAGCAGAACACTAATATGCATAAAATATATCTTTTGAAACGGTCGTTTTGAAATATGGACGTCCTTTAAATTTTTTGGTCGATATGTGACCCCAGGATTTGTTTTCAGGGCAGGTGTCATTTACAGGCCTGCAATGATTTTGAATATCAACTGACCTTTAGCGCTGGGATTAAAGCTGCTGTTGTGTGAAACGGCCACAAGGTGGCAGCAGTGCTCCCTTAACACATCTGGTTACCAGGGAAACAGATCCTCAAAGGACGTCGTGTTCAATTTTGGAATTTAGAATGGAATGTGCCAGGAGAAAGCCCCTCAAGTATGTCTCCCTACTTCTTGTTCGTGTTTTTAATTTAATTTTTATTTTTTATTACAGCAAGTTTGATTACAATGTTTGGCTTGTTGGAGGTGTGGAAGATTTGGTACTTTTACACATATACACATGTCTGTTTTTACTGGGATCCTTTCCCCATGTACGTTATGACAGAATGATGAGTAGTCTTTTGGTATTCCGTAGGTCTTTGGTGATTATATATGTCACCTGTGTTTGTATAAGTCTGTTAACCCCGATATCGTAATGAAACCCATCCTCACACCGTTCCATTGGTGAACCATAAGCTTGTTTAATGAATCTCTGATTGCCCTTCTCGGTGGAAATATCTGCCCTGGTATCCATTTTTAGGTAACACCTATAAGTGATATGATATGGTATGTGTCTTTCAGTTTCTGACTTACTACAAGTCACGTGATTACCTCTAGACTCATCTACGGTGGTGCAAATGGCATTGTGTTCTTTTTTTTCCTTGGCTTCTCTTCTGCCTTAGCGTGGTCCATTTTCAACAATGTGATTCCCTGAGTGTTGTGGATTAGCTGACCTAGGCAGCCTTACCCTGCCGCCCGGCCCTCCCCAGGTGTGCCTGGTTGAGGTCAATATAAACAGCGCTCCAGGCAGCAATAGCCCCTGAAGCTGTGCCTGACTCCATATTCTCTGCCCCGTCAGCAGTTTCGGGGCTGTGCTGCGGGGAGGGAATGAGGGGCCACAGCTTTGTTGGTGGCCCGGTGTGAGTGGGGTTCTGCTGGCCTTTCTGCAGGAGTTGCCAGGCTGCCACCTGTAAAGAAGAGGATGTGTCACCCATACTTTCCGCTGGAATTTCTCTCCGGACAGAGGTGAGGAAGGAAAAAAGCAGTGGGGGCCGGGACAGGTGGGGTATCTCAGGCAGGACAATGGAAAGCTTCCGGAAGATGCCCGGGGGCAGGACAACCCTGGCTGGCCTGCAGGCCCCAAGTTGGCCTGCGTGCTGTTGCTGGTGTGGCTCCACGGCCCTTCCTCTAGTCTATCAAGCCCTTGTACATATTCAGGTTTTTTACCTGGAAAGGGTGGGAACAGTTTAGCAGCAGCTGGCCTGGGGCTCAGCTCACCTTTATTCAGAGATGCCTCGGCACGGTCCCCCAGCTTTGCAATGAGAACGCTCCTTGCGTGGGGTGTGGGTAGCTGGCTGTATGGGAGATGATTCCCCACCTCTGACCAAATTCAGAATTGTATGCCCTTGGAGCAAGTGCCCTGATAGGGTTTTCCTCTGTATAACTGGTGGGTTCAGGTTTTTTTTTTCTTTTATGATTCAAGTTTGATATATTCCTCTGTTATTATTTATAGATATAAGCATGGAAATAATTCATTCCTATAAATACATCTATGAGAAGGGAAGAACTTTTTTCTGTTTTATTTTTAAATTTTATTTTTTATAATTTTGAAATTTAATTTTATTTACTTTTTTATACAGCAGGTTATTATTAGTTATGTATTTTATGCATATACATGTATACAGGTCAATCTCAATCTCCCAACTCATCCCACCACCACCACCCCATGGCTTCCCACACTTGGTGTCCATACGTTTTTTCTCTACCTCTGTGTCTCTATTTCTTCCCTGCAAACCAGTTCATCTGTACAATTTTTTAGGTTCCACATATATGCATTAATATACAATATTTGTTTTCCTCTTTCTGACTTACTTCATTCTGTATGACAGTCTCTAGATCCATCCATGGAAAGAAACAAAAAGAATCGGAACACTAATGTGCGTAAAATATGGCTTTTGAAATGGTCGTTTTGAAATATGGACGTCCTTTGAATTTTTTGGTCGATATGTGACCCCAGGATTTGTTTTCAGGGCAGGTGTCATTTACAGGCCTGCAATGATTTTGAATATCAACTGACCATTAGCGCTGGGATTAAAGCGGCTGTTGTGTGAAACGGCCACAAGGTGGCAGCAATTCTCCCTTACAAATTCTGGTTACTAGGGCAACACAGCCTCAATGGAAGTCGTGTTCTAGATTGGAATTTAGAATGGAATGTGCCAGGAGGAAGCCCCTCAAGTTTGTCTCCCTACTTCTTGTTCATGTTTTCAATTTAATTTTTTTTTTATTACAGCAAGTTTGATTACAATGTTTGGCTTGTTGGAGGTGTGGAAGATGTGGTTCTTTTACACATATACAGATGTCTGTTTTTCCTGGGATCCTTTTCCCATGTACGTTATGACAGAATGTTGAGTAGTCTTTTGGTATTCCATAGGTCTTTGGTGATTATATATGTCACCTGTGTTTGTATAAGTCTGTTAACCCCGATATCGTAATGAAACCAATCCTCACACCTTTCCATTGGTGAACCATAAGTTTGTTTAATGAATCTCTGATTGCCCTTCTCGGTGGAAATATCTGCCCTGGTATCCATTTTTAGGTAACACCTATAAGTGATATGATATGATATGTGTCTTTGACTTTCTGACTTACTACATGTCACATGATTACCTCTAGACTCATCTACGGTGCTGCAGATGGCATTGTGTCCTTATTTTCCTTGGCTTCTATTCTGCCTTAGCGAGGTCCATTTTCAACAATGTGATTCCCTGAGGGTTGTGGATTAGCTGACCTGGGCAGCCTTACCGTGCCGGCCGGCCCTCCCCAGGTGTGCCTGGTTGAGGTCAATATAAACAGCGCTCCAGGCAGCAATAGCCCGTGAAGCTGTGCCTGACTCCATATTCTCTGCCCCGTCAGCAGTCTCGGGGCTCTGCTGGTGGGAGCGTGTGAGGGGCCACGGCTTTGTGGGTGGCCCGGTGTGTGTGGGGCTCTGCTGGACTTTGTGCAGGAGTTGCCAGGCTGCCACCTGTAAAGAAGAGGATGTGTCACCCATAAGTTCCACTGGAATTTCTCTCCGGGCTGAGGTAAGGAAGGAAAAAAAGGGGTGGGGTCCGGGACAGGAGGGGTATCTCAGGCAGGGAAATGGAAAGCTTCCAGAAGAGCGCCCGGGGTCAGGACCATCCTGCCTCGCCTGCAGGCCCCAAATTGGCCTGTGTGCTGTCGCTGGTGTGGCTCCACGGCCCTTCCTCTAGGATTTCATGCCCTTGTACATATTCAGGTGTTTTACCTGGGAAGGGTGGGAACAGTTCAGCTGCAGCTGGCCTGGGTCTCAGCTCACTTTTATTCAGAGATGCCTCGGCACGGTCCCCCAGCTTTGCAATGAGGACGCTCCTTGCATGTGGGTTGGGTTGCTGGCTGTATGGGAGATGATTCCCCACCTCTGACCAATTTCAGAATTGTTTACCGCTGGAGCAAGTTCCCTGATAGGGCTTTCCTCTGTATAACTGGTGGGTTCAGGTTTTTTTTCGTTTATGGTTCAAGTTAGATTTTATACCTCTTTTATGTATTTATAGATATAAGCATGGAAATAATACATTCCTATAAATACATCTGTGTGAAGGGAAGAACTTTTTTCTCTTTTATTTTTAAATTTTATTTTTTAAAATTTTGAAATTTAGTTTTATTTTTTTATACAGCAGGTTATTATTAGTTATGTATTTTATGCATATGCATGTATGCAGGCCAATCCCAATCTCCCAACTCATCCCACCTCTACCACCCCATGGCTTCCCACACTTGGTGTCCATAAGTTTGTTCTCTACCTGTGTCTCTATTTCTTCCCTGCAAACCAGTTCATCTGTACCACTTTTTAGGTTCCACATATATGCATTAATATACAATATTTGTTTTCCTCTTTCTGACTTACTTCATTCTGTATGACAGTCTCTAGATCCATCGATGTCTCTACAAATGACCCAGTTTCATTCCTTTTTATGGCCGAGTAATATTCCATTTTATATATGTACCACATCTTTACCCATTCATCTGTTTGTGGGTATTTAGTTTGCTCCCTTACCTGGCTATTGTAAATAGTGCTGCAATGAACATTGTGGTGAATGTGCCTTTTTGATTTATGGTTTTCTCTGGGTATATGCCCAGAAGTGCGATTGCTGGATCAGATGGTAATTCTATTTCTAGTTTTTTTAAGGAAACTCCACACTGATCTCCATAGTGACTGTATCAATTTACATTCCCACCAGTAGTGGAAGAGGGCTCCTTTTGTCCACACCCTCCCCAGAATTGTTCTTTGTAGGTTTTCTGATGATGCCGATTCTAACATGTGTGAGGTGATACCTCATTGTAGTTTAATTCATTTTTTTTTTTATTTTTTTTTTGTGGTACGCGGGCCTCTCACTGTTGTGGCCTCTCCCGTTGCGGAGCACAGGCTCCGGACGAGCAGGCTCAGTGGCCATGGCTCACGGGCCCAGCTGCTCCGCGACATGTGGGATCTTCCCGTACCGGGGCACGAACCCGTGTCCCCTGCATCGGCAGGCGGACTCTCAACCACTGCGGCACCAGGGAAGCCCCCTCATTGTAGTTTTGATTTGCATTTCTCTAATAATTAGTGATGTTGAGCAGCTTTTAATCTGCGTCTTGGCCATGTCTGTGTCTTCTATGAAGGATCGTCTCATGAGATCTTCTGACCATTTTTGTATTGGGAGGGTGGTTGGAGGGTAAGGCTATGTGCTCACGCACGTGTCAGTGCCAGCGTAAGGGCCAGGAGTAGGGTACTGCGTAGGGTAAGGTGTAGGTCTGGTGGTTGTTTCCGTTCCGGGCTAGGTTTAGGGTTTGGGAACGGCAAGCTTTAGGGCCCAGGTGAGGGTACGGAAACGTGGGATGGTCAGGCTACGTTCTTACGCATGGGTCAGTGCCAATGTACGGGCCAGGAATAGGCTACGACGTAGGCTAATGTGTAGGGCTGGTGGTGGGGTTCCGTTCCGTGCTAGGGTTAGGGTTAGGGAATGAGAAGGCTTAGGGCACAGGTGAGGGTACGGAAACGTGGGAGGGTCCGGCTATGTGCTGACGCACGGGTCAGTGCCAGCGTACGGGCCAGGAAGAGGGAACGGCGTAGGGTAAGGAGTAGGGCTGGTTGTGAGATACCGTTCCGGGCTAGTGTTAGGGTTAGGGAACGGCAAGGCTTAGGGCACAGGTTAACGTACGGAAACGTGGGAGTGGCAGGCTACGTGTTGACGCACGGTTCTGTGCCAGCGTACGGGCCAGGATTAGGGTACGTCGTAGCGTAAGGTTTAGGGCTGGTGGTGGGTTTCCGTTCCGGGCTAGGGTTAGGGTTAGGGAACGGCAAGGCTTAGGACACAGGTGAGGGTACGGAAACGTGGGAGAGGCAGGCTACGTGCTGACGCACAGGTCAGTGCCAGCGTAGGGGCCAGGAGTAGGGTACTGCATAGGGTAAGGTTTAGGGCTGGTGGTGGTTTTATGTTCCGGGCTAGGGTTAGGGTTAGGGAACGGCAAGGCTTAGGGCACAGGTGAGGGTACGGAAACGTAGGAGTGGCAGGCTACGTGCTGACGCACGGGTCAGTGCCAGCGTACGGGGCAGGATTAGGGTACGGCGTAGGGTAAGGTTTAGGGCTGGTGGTGGGTTTCCGTTCCAGGCTAGGTTTAGGGTTAGGGAACGGCAAAGCTTCGGGCACAGAAGATAGTACGGAAAAGTGGGAGGGTCAGGCTACGTGCTGACGCACGGGTCAGTGCCAGCGTATGGGCCAAGTGTAGGGTATGGCGTAGGGTTAGGTGTAGGGTTAGGGTTAGGGAACGGCAAGGCTTAGGGCACAGGTGAGGGTACGGAAACGTGGGAGGGTCAGGCTACGTGATGACGCACGTGTCTTTGCCAGCGTACGCGCCAGGATTCGGGTACGGCGTAGGGTAAGGTTTAGGGCTGGTGGTGGGTTTCCGTTCCAGGCTAGGTTTAGGGTTAGGGAACGGCAAAGCTTCGGGCACAGAAGATAGTACGGAAAAGTGGGAGGGTCAGGCTACGTGCTGACGCACGGGTCAGTGCCAGCGTATGGGCCAAGTGTAGGGTATGGCGTAGGGTTAGGTGTAGGGTTAGGGTTAGGGAATGGCAAGGCTTAGGGCACAGGTGAGGGTACGGAAACGTGGGAGGGTCAGGCTACGTGATGACGCACGTGTCTTTGCCAGCGTACGCGCCAGGATTCGGGTACGGCATTGGGTAAGGTGTAGGGCTGGTTGTGGGTTTCCGTTCCAGGTTAGATTTAGGGAACGGCAAGGCTTAGTGCACAGGTGAGGGTATGGAAACGTGGCAGAGGCAGGCTATGTGCTGACGCAAGGGTCACTGCCAGCGTACGGGTCAGGAGTAGTCTACGGCGTACGTTAAGGTTTAGGTTTTGTGGTGGGTTTCCTTTCCGGGCTAGGGTTAGGGATAGGGAAAGGCAAGGCTTAGGGCACAGGTGAGGGTACGGAAACGTGGGAGGGTTAGGCTCCATGCTGAAGCACGGTTCAATGCCAGGGTATGGACCAGGAGTAGGGTACGGCGTAGGGTAAAGTGTAAGGCTGGTGGTGGGTTTCCATTCCGGGCTAGTGTTAGGGTTAGGGAGCAGCAAGGCTTAGGGCACAGGTGAGGGTACGGAAACGTGGGAGGGTCAGGCTACATGCTGAAGAACGGGTCAGTGCCAGGGTGTGGACCAGGAGTAGGGTACGGCGTTGGGTATGGTGTAAGGGCGGTGGTGGGTGTCCATTCCGGTCTAGGGTTAGGGTTAGGGAACGTTAAGGCTTAGGACACAGGTGAGGGTACGGAAACGTTGGAGGGTCAGGATACGTGCTGAAGAATGGGTCAGTGCCAGCGTACGGGCCAGGAGTAGGGTACGGCATAGCGTAATGTGTAGGGCTGGTGGTGGTTTCCGTTCCGGGCTAGGGTTAGAGGTAGGGAACTGCAAGGCTTAGGGCACAGGTGAGGGTACGGAAACGTGGGAGAGGCAGGCTACGGGCTGACACATGGGAGAGTGCCAGCTTACGGGCCAGCAGTAGGCTACGACGTAGGGTAGGGTGTAGGGCTGGTGGTGGGTTTCCGTTCCGGGCTAGGGTTAGAGTTAGGGATCGGCAAGGCTTAGGGAACAGGTGAGGGTAAGGAAAAGTGGGAGGGTTAGGCTACATGCTGACGCACGGATCAGTGCCAGCGTACGGGCCAGGTGTAGGGTACGGCGTAGGTTAAAGTTTAGGGCTGGTGGTGGGTTTCCGTTTGGGGTTATGGTTAGGGTTTTGGAACGGCAAGGCTTAGGACACAGGTGAGGGTACGGGAACGTGGGAAGGTCAGGCTACGTGCTGACGCACGGATCAGTGCCAGCGTACGGGCCAGGATTAGGCTACGGCGTAGGGTAAGCTGTAGGGCTGGTGGTGGGTTTCTGTTCTGGGCTAGGGTTAGGGTTAGGGAAGGACAAGACTTAGGGCACAGTTGAGGGTACGGAAATGGTGGAGGGTCAGGCTATGTGCTGACGCACGGGTCAGTGCCAGCGTACAGGCCAGGAGTAGGCAACAACGTAGGGTAAGGTGTAGGGCTGGTGGTTGGTTTCCTTTCCGGGCTAGGGTTAGGGTTAGGGAATGTCAAGGCTTAGGGCACAGGTGAGGGTATGGAAACGTGGGAGGGTCATGCTATGTGCTGACGCACGGGTCAGTGCCAGCGTACGGGCCAGGAGTAGTGTACGTCGTAGGGTAAGGTGTAGGGCTGGTGGTGGGTTTCCGTTCTGGGCTAGGGTTAGGGTTAGGGAACGGCAAGGTTTAGGGCACACATGAGGGTATCGAAACGTGTTAGGCTCAGGGTACGTGTTGACGCACGGGTTAGTGTGAACGTACAGATGAGGATTATGGTGCTCCATAGGGTAAAGTGTATGGTTGGTGGTAGGTTTCCGTTTCAGGCTAGGGTTAGTGTTAGGGAACGGCAAGGTTTTGGGCACAGATGAGGGTATGGAAACGTGTTAGTGTCAGGGCACGTGTTGACATATGGATTAGCATTAGGGTACGGCTTAGGGTAAGGTGTAGGCTTGGTGGTAGGTTTCCATTGTGGTCTAGGGTTAGGGTTAGGGAATGGCAAGGTTTAGGTCACAGGTGAAGGTACGGAAACGTGTTAGGGTCAGGGTAAGTGTTGACACATGTGTTAGTGTCAGCGTACGGAGTAGGTTTATGGTCCTTCGTAGGTTAAGGTCTAGGGTTGGTGGTAGGTTTCCGTTCCAGGCTAGGGTTAGTGTTATGGAACGGCAATGTTTAGGGCATAGGTGAGGGTACGGAAATGTGTTAGGGTCAGGGTACGTGTTGACGCTCAGATTATGATTAGGGTATGGCGTAGAGTAACGTGTAGGGTTGGTGGTAGGTTTCCGTTTTGGGCTAGGGTTAGGGTTAGGCAACGGCACGGTTTAGGGCACAGGTGAGGGAACGGAAAAGTGTTAGGGTCAGTGTACGTGTTGACGCACGGGTTAGTGTCAGTGTACGGATTAGGATTAGGGTACCGTGTAGGGTATGCTGTACGGTTTGTGGTAGTTTTCCATTCTGGGCTAGGGTTAGTGTTAGGGTACGGCAAGGTATAGGGTACAGGTGACGGTACAGAAACGTGTTAGGGTCATGATACATGTTGATACATGGAATAGTGTCATCATACGCATTAGGATAAGGGTACGGCGTAGGGTAAGGTGTACGGAGGGCAGTAGGTTTCCATTCCGTTGTAGGGTTAGGGTTAGGGTTAGCGAATTGCAAGGTTTTGGGCACAGGTGATGGTACAGAAATGTGTTAGGTTCAGGGTACGTGTTGACTCACGGGTTAGTGTCAGCATACGCATGAGGATTAGGGTACCGCATAGAGTAAGGTGTAGGGTTGGTGGTACGTTTCCGTTCCAGTCTAGGGTTATGTTTAGGGACCGGCAAAGTTTAGGGCACAGGTGAGGGTACGAAACGTGTTAGGGTCAGGGTATGTGTTGATGCACAGGTTAGTGTCAGCATACGAATTAGGATTAGGGTACGGCGTAAGGTAAGGTGTAGGGTTGGTGGTAGGTTTCCGTTCCGGGCTAGGGTTAGGGTTAGGGAACGGCAAGGTTTATGGCAGAGGAGAGGGTACGGAAACGTGTTAGGGTCAGGGTACGTGTTGATGTATGAATTAGGATTAGGGTACAGCTTAGGGTAAGGTGTAGGGCTGATGGTAGGTTTCCGTTCTGGGCTAAGGTTAAGGATAGGCAACGACAAGTTTTAGGGCACAGCTGAGGGTATGGAAACGTGTTAGGGTCAGGGTACGTGTTGACTCACTGGTTAGTGCCAGCGTACGGATTAGGATTAGTGTACGGCATAGATAAGGTGTAGGGTTGGTGGTAGGATTCCGTTCCGGGCTACGGTTAGGGTTAGGGAAAGTCAAGGTTTCTATTTCTAGTTCTTTTAAGGAAACTCCATACTGTTCTCCATAGTGACTGTATCAATTTACATTGCCACCATAGTGGAAGAGGGCTCCTTTTTTCCACACCCTCCCCAGAATTTGTTTGTAGATTTTCTGATGATGCCGATTCTAACAGGTGTGAGGTGATACCTCATTGTAGTTTTGATTTGCATTTCTCTAATAATTAGTGCTCTTGAGCAGCTTTTCATGTGCGTCTTGGCCATCTCTGTGTCTTCTTTGAAGAAACGTCTCTTTAGATCTTCTGCCCATTTTTGTATTGGGTTGTTTGTTTTTTTAATAAGCTGCATGAGCTGTTTATATATACTGGAGATTAAACCTTTGTCCATTGATTCGTTTGCAACTATTTTCGCCCCTTCTGAGGGATGCCTTTTTCCATTCCCGTGTTTTTAACCAAAAAAGAAAGAAAGAAAAAGAAGCAGAACACTAATGTGCATAAAATATGCCTTTTGAAACGGTTGTTTTGAAATATGGACGTCCTTTAAATTTTTTGTTCGATATGTGACCCCAGGATTTGTTTTCAGGGCAGGTGTCATTTACAGGCCTGCAATGATTTTGAATATCAACTGACCATGAGCGCTGGGATTAAAGCTGCTGTTGTGTGAAAGGGCCACAAGGTGGCAGCAGTTCTCCCTTACCAATTCTGGTTACTAGGGCAACAGAGCCTCAATGGAAGTCGTGTTCTAGATTGGAAATTAGAATGAAATGTGACAGGAGAAAGCCCCTCAACTTTGTCTCCCTACTTCTTGTTCGTGTTTTTAATTTAATTTTTTATTTTTTATTACAGCAAGTTTCATTACAATGTTTGGCTTGTTGTAGGTCTGGAAGATGTGGTTCTTTTACATATATACAGCAGTAGCTGGCCTGCGGCTCAGCTCACCTTTTTTTAGAGATGCCTCGGCTCGGTCCCCCAGCTTTGCAATGAGGACGCTCCTTTTGTGGGGTGTGGGTTGCTGGCTGTATGGGGATGATTCCCCACCTCTGACCAATTTCAGAATTGTTTGCCGCTGGAGCAAGTGCCCTGATAGGGTTTTCCTCTGTATAACTGGTGGGTTCAGGTTTTTTTCCTTTTATGGTTCAAGTTAGATTTTATTCCTCTTTTATATATTTATAGATATAAGCATGGAAATAATTCATTCCTATAAATACATCTGTGTGAAGGGAAGAACTTTTTTCTGTTTTATATATAAATTTTATTTTTTAAGATTTTGAAATTTAATTTTATTTACTTTTATATACAGCAGGTTATTATTAGTTATGTATTTTATGCATATACATGTATACAGGTCAATCTCAAACTCCCTACTCATCCCACAACCACCACCCCATGGCTTCCCACACTTGGTGTCCATACGTTTGTTCTCTACCTGTGTGTCTCTATTTTTTCCCTGCAAACCAGTTCATCTGTACCATTTTTTAGGTTCCACATATATGCATTAATATACAATATTTGTTTTCCTCTTTCTGACCTACTTCATTCTGTATGACAGTCTCTAGATCCATCGATGTCTCTACAAATGACCCAGTTTCATTCCCTTTTATGGTTGAGTAATATTCCATTTTATACATGTACCACATCTTTATCCATTCATCTGTGTGAGGGCATTTAGGTTGCTTCCATTACCTGGCCTTTGTAAATAGTGCTGCAATGAACATTTTGGTGAATGTGCGTTTTTGATTTATGGTTTTCTCTGGGTCTATTCCCAGAAGTGGGATTGCAGGATCAGATGGTAATTCTATTTCTAGTTTTTTTAAGGAAACTCCTTAGTGTTCTCCATAGTGACTGTATCAATTTACATTCCCACCAATAGTGGAAGAGGGATCCTTTTGTCCACACCCTCCCCAGAATTTGTTGTTTGTAGATTTTCTGATGATGCCGATTCTAACAGGTGTGAGGTGATACCTCATTGTAGTTTCGATTTGCATTTCTCTAATAATTAGTGCTCTTCAGCAGCTTTTCATGTGCGTCTTGGCCATCTCTGTGTCGTCTTTGAAGAAACGTCTCTTTAGATCTACTGCCCATTTTTGTATTGGGTATTTTGTTTTTTTTAATATTAAGCTGCATGAGCTGTTTATATATTGGAGATTAAACCTTTGTCCATTGATTCGTTTTCAACGATTTTTGCCCATTCTGTGGGATGCCTTTTTCCATTCCCGTTTTTTTAACAAAATAGTAAAGAAAAAAAAGAAGAAGAACACTAATGTGCGTAAAGTATGGCTTTTGAAACGGTCGTTTTGAAATATGGACGTCCTTTGAAATTTTTGGTCGATATGTGACCCTAGGATTTGTTTTCAGGGCAGGTGTCATTTACCGGCCTGCAATGATTTTGAATATCAACTGACCATTAGCGCTGGGATTAAAGCTGCTGTTGTGTGAAACGGCCACAAGGTGGCAGCAGTTCTCCCTTACCAATTCTGGTTACTAGGGCAACAGAGCCTCAATGGAAGTCGTGTTCTAGATTGGAATTTAGAATGGAATGTGCCAGGAGAAAGCACCTAAAGTTTGTCTCCCTACTTCTTGTTCGTGTTTTTAATTTAATTTTTATTTTTTATTACAGCAAGTTTGATTAAAATGTTTGGCTTGTTGTAGGTGTGGAAGATGTGGTTCTTTTACACACATACACATGTCTGTTTTTCCTGGGATCCTTTTCCCATGTACGTTATGACAGAATGTTGAGTTGTCTTTTGGTATTCCGTAGGTCTTTGGTAATTATATATGTCACCTGTGTTTGTATAAGTCTGTTAACCCCGATATCGTAATGAAACCACTGCTCACACCTTTCCATTGGTGAACCATAAGTTTGTTTAATGAATCTCTAATTGCCCTTCTCGGTGGAAATATCTGCCCTGGTATCAATTTTTAGGTAACACCTATAAGTGATATGATATGATATGTGTCTTTCACTTTCTGACTTACTACATGTCACGTGATTACCTCTAGACTCATCTACGGTGCTGCAAAAGGCATTGTGTCCTTTTTTTCCTTGCCTTCTATTCTGACTTAGCGAGGTCCCTTTTCAACAATGTGATTCCCTGCGGGTTGTGGATTAGCTGACGTGGGCAGCCTTATCCTGCCGGTCGGCCCTCCCAAGGTGTGCCTGGTTGAGGTCAATATAAACAGCGCTCCATTCAGCAATAGCCCCTGAAGCTGTGCCTGCCTCCATATTCTCTGCCCCGTGAGCAGTCTCGGGGCTGTGCTGGTGGGAGGGAGTGAGGGGCCACAGCTTTGTTGGTGGCCCGGTGTGTGTGGGGTTCTGCTGGCCTTTCTGCAGGAGATGCCAGGCTGCCTCCTGTAAAAAGGAGGATGTGTCACCCATAACTTCCTCTGGAATTTCTCTCCGGACTGAGGTGACGAAGGAAAAAAGCAGTGGGGGCCGGGACAGGGTGGGTATCTCAGGCAGGACAATGGAAAGCTTCTGGAAGAGCGCCCGTGGCCAGGACCACCCTGGCTGGCTTGCAGGCACCAAGTTGACCTGCGTGCTGTCGCTGGTGTGGCTCCATGGCCCTTCCTCTAGTCTTTCAAGTCCATGTACATATTCAGGTGTTTTACCTGGGAAGGGTGGGAACAGTTCAGCAGCAGCTGACCTGGGGCTCAGCTCACATTTATTCAGAGATGCCTCGGCTCGGTCACCCAGCTTTGCAATGAGGACGCTCCTTGTGTAGGGTGTGTGTTGAAGGATGCATGGGAGATGATTCCCCACCTCTGACCAATTTCAATATTGTTTACCATTGGAACAAGTGCCCTGATAGGGTTTTCCTCTGTATAACTGGTGGGTTCAGGTTTTTCTTCTTTTATGGCTCACGTTAGCTTTTATTCCTCTTTTATGTATTTATAGATATAAGCATGGAAATAATACTTTCCTATAAATACATCTGTGTGAAGGGAAGAACTTTTTTCTGTATTATTTTTAAATTTTATTTTTTAAAATTTTGAAATTTAGTTTTATTTATTTTTTTATCCAGCAGGTTATTATTAGTTATGTATTTTATGCATATACATGTATGCAGGTCAATCCCAATCTCCCAAGTCATCCCACCACCACCACCCCAGGGCTTTCCACACTTGGTGTCCATACGTTTGTTCTCTACATCTGTGTCTCTATTTCTTGCCTGCAAACCAGTTCCTCTGTAAAATTTCGTAAGTTCCACATATATGCATTAATATACAATATTAGTTTTCCTCTTTCTGACTTACTTCATTCTGTATGACAGTCTCTAGATCCATCGCTGTCTCTACAAATGACCCGGTTTCATTCCTTTTTATGGCTGAGTAATATTCCATTTTATACATGTACCACATCTTTATCCATTCATCTGTCTGTGGGCATTTAGGTTGCTTCCATTACCTGACTATTGTAAATAGTGCTGCAATGAACATTGAGGTTAATGTGCCTTTTACATTTATGGTTTTCTCTGGGTATATGAGCAGAAGTGGGATTGCTGGTTCAGATGTTAATTCTATTTCTAGTTTTTTTAAGGAAACTCCATAGTGTTCTCCATAGTGAGTGTATCAATTTACATTCCCACCAATAGTGGAAGAGGTCTCCTTTTGTCCACACCCTCCCCAGGATTTGTTGTTTGTAGATTTTCTGATGATGCCGATTCTAACAGGTGTGAGGTGATACCTCATTGTAGTTTTGATTTGCATTTCTCTAATAATTAGTGCTCTTGAGCAGCTTTTCATGTGTGTCTTGGCCATCTCTGTGTCTTCTTTGAAGAAACGTATCTTTAGATCTTCTGCCCATTTTTGTATTGAGTTGTTTGTTTTTTTAATATTAAGCCGAATGAGCTGTTTATATATATTGGAGAGTAAACCGTTGTCCATTGATTCGTTTGCAACGATTTTCGCCCTTTCTGAGGGATGCCTTTTTCCATTCCGGTTTTTTTAACCAAAAAAGAAAGAAAGACAAAGAAGCAGAACACTAATGTGCGTAAAATATTGCTTTTGAAACGGTCGTTTTGAAATATGGACGTCCTTTGTACTTTTTGGTCGATATGTGACCCCAGGATTTGTTTTCAGGGCAGGTGTCATTTACAGGCCTGCAATGATTTTGAATATCAACTGACCTTTAGCGCTGGGATTAAAGCTGCTGTTGTGTGAAACGGCCACAAGGTGGCAGCAGTTCTCTCTTTCAAATCTGGTTATTAGTGCAACAGAGCCTCAATGGAAGTCCTGTTCTAGATTGGAATTTAGAATGGAATGTGCCAGGTGAAAGCCCCTCAAGTTTGTCTCACTACTTCTTGTTCGTGTTTTTAATTTAATTTTTTATCTTTTATTACAGCAAGTTTGATTACAATATTTGGCTTGTTGGAGGTGTGGAAGATGTGGTTCATTTACACATATACAGATGTGTGTTCTTCCTGGGATCCTTTTCCCAGGTCCATTATGACAGAATGTTGAGTAGTCTTCTCTTGGTATTCCGTAGGTCTTTGGTGATTATATATGTCACCTGTGTTTGTATAAGTCTGTTAACCCCGATATCGTAATGAAACCAATCCTCACACCTTTCCATTGGTGAACCATAACTTTGTTTAATGAATCTGTGATTGCCCTTCTCCGTGGAAATATCTGCCCTGGTATCCATTTTCAGGTAACACCTGTAAGTGATATGATACGATATGTGTCTTTCACTTTCTGACTTACTACAAGTCACGTGATTACCTCTAGACTCATCTACGGAGCTGCAAATGGCATTGTGTCCTTATTTTCCTTGGCTTCTATTCTGCCTTAGCGAGGTCCATTTTCAACAATGTGATTCCCTGAGGGTTGTGGTTTAGCTGACCTGGGCAACCTTACCCTGCCGGCCGGCCCTCCCCAGGTGTGCCTGGTTGAGGTCAATATAAACAGCGCTCCAGGCAGCAATAGCCCCTGAAGCTGTGCCTGACTCCATATTCTCTGCCCCGTCAGCAGTCTCGCGGCAGAGCTGGTGGGAGGAAATGAGGGGCCACAGCTTTGTGGGTGGCCTGGTGTGAGTGGGGTTCTGCTGGCCTTTCTGCAGGAGTTGCCAGGCTGCCACCTGTAAAGAAGAGGATGTGTCACCCATACCTTCCGCTGGAATTTCTCTCCGGACCGAGGTGAGGAAGGAAAAAGGCAGTGGGGGCCGGGACAGGAGGGGTATCACAGGCAGGACAATGGAAAGCTTCCGGAAGAGGGCCCGGGGCGAGGACCACCCTGGCTGACCTGCAGGCACCAAGTTGGCCTGCGTGCTGTCGCTGGTGTGGCTCCACGGCCCTTCCTCTTGTCTTTCAAGCCCTTGTACATATTCAGGTGTTTTACCTGGGAAGGGTGGGAACAGTTCAGCAGCAGCTGGCCTGGGGCTCAGCTCACCTTTATCCAGAGATGCCTCGGCACGGTCCCCCAGCTTTGCAATGAGGACGCTCCTTGTGTGGGTTGTGGGTTGCTGGCTGTATGGGAGATGATTCCCCACCTCTGACCAATTTCAGAATTGTTTAGCGCTGGAGCAAGTGCCCTGATAGGGTTTTCCTCTGTATAACTGGTGGGCTCAGGATTTTCTTCTTTTATGTTTCAAGTTAGCATTTATTCCTCTTTTATGTATTTATAGATATAAGCATGGATATAATTCATTCCTATAAATACATCTATGAGAAGGGAAGAACTTTTTTCTGTTTTATTTTTAAATTTTATTTTTTATAATTTTGAAATTTAATTTTATTTACTTTTTTATACAGCAGGTTATTATTAGTTATGTATTTTATGCATATACATGTATACAGGTCAATCTCAATCTCCCAACTCATCCCACCACCACCACCCCATGGCTTCCCACACTTGGTGTCCATACATTTGTTCTCTACGTCTGTGTCTCTATTTCTTCCCTGCAAACCATTTCATCTGTACAATTTTTTAGGTTCCACATATATGCATTAATATACAATATTTGTTTTCCTCTTTCTGACTTACTTCATTCTGTATGACAGTCTCTAGATCCATCCATGGAAAGAAACAAAAAGAAGCGGAACACTAATGTGCGTAAAATATGGCTTTTGAAACGGTCGTTTTGAAATATGGACGTCCTTTGAATTTTTTGGTCGATATGTGACCCCAGGATTTGTTTTCCGGGCAGGTGTCATTTACAGGCCTGCAATGATTTTGAATATCAACTGACCATTAGCGCTGGGATTAAAGCTGCTGTTGTGTGAAACGGCCACAAGGTGGCAGCAGTTCTCCCTTACCAATTCTGGTTACTAGGGCAACAGAGCCTCAATGGAAGTCGTGTTCTAGATTGGAATTTATAATGGAATGTGCCAGGAGAAAGCCCCTCATGTTTGTCTCCCTACTTCTTGTTCATGTTTTCAATCTAATTTTTATTTTTTATTACAGCAAGTTTGATTAAATTGTTTGGCTTGTTGGAGGTGTGGAAGATGTGGTTCTTTTACACATATACAGATGTCTGTTTTTCCTGCGATCCTTTTCCCATGTACGTTATGACAGAATGTTGAGTAGTCTTTTGGTATTCCATAGGTCTTTGGTGATTATATATGTCACCTGTGTTTGTATAAGTCTGTTAACCCCGATATCGTAATGAAACCAATCCTCACACCTTTCCATTGGTGAACCATAAGTTTGTTTAATGAATCTCTGATTGCCCTTCTCGGTGGAAATATCTGCCCTGGTATCCATTTTTAGGTAACACCTATAAGTGATATGATATGATATGTGTCTTACACTTTCTGACTTACTACAAGTCATGTGATTACCTCTAGACTCATCTACGGTGGTGCAATTGGCATTGTGTTCTTTTTTTCCTTGGCTTCTCTTCTGCCTTAGCGTGGTCCATTTTCAACAATGTGATTCCCTGAGTGTTGTGGATTAGCTGACCTGGGCAGCCTTACTCTACCGCCCGGCCCTCCCCATTTGTGCCTGGTTGAGGTCAATATAAACAGCGCTCCAGGCAGCAATAGCCCCTGAAGCTGTGCCTGACTCCATATTCTCTGCCCCGTCAGCAGTCTCGGGACTGTGCACGTGGGAGGGAATGAGGGGCCACAGCTTTGTTGGTGGCCCGGTGTGAGTGGGGTTCTGCTGGCCTTTCTGCAGGAGTTGCCAGGCTGCCACCTGTAAAGAAGAGGATGTGTCACCCATACCTTCTGCTGGAGTCTCTCTCCGGACAGAGGTGAGGAAGGAAAAACGCAGTGGGGGCCGGGACAGGTGGGGTATCTCAGGCAGGACAATGGAAAGCTTCCGGAAGAGCGCCCGGGGGCAGGACGACCCTGGCTGGCCAGCAGGCACCAAGGTGGCCTGCGTGCTGTCGCTGGTGTGGCTCCACGGCCCTTCCTCTAGTCTTTCAAGCCCTTGTACATATTCAGGTGTTTTACCTGGGAAGGGTGGGAACAGTTCAGCAGCAGCTGGCCTGGGGCTCAGCTCACCTTTATTCAGAGATGCCTCGGCACGATCCCCCAGCTTTGCAATGAGGACACTCCTTTCTTGGGGTGTGGGTTGCTGGCTGTATGGGAGATGATTCCCCACCTCTGACCAATTTCAGAATTGTTTACCGCTGGAGCAAGTGACGTGATAGGGTTTTCCTCTGTATAACTGGTGTGTTCTGGTTTTTTTTTTTCTTTTATGGTTCAAGTTAGATTTTATTCCTCTTTTATGTATTTATAGATATAAACATGGAAATAATTCATTGCGATAAATACATCTGTGTGAAGGGAAGAACATTTTTCTGTATAATTTTTAAATTTTATTTTTTAAAATTTTGAAATTTAATTTTATTTACTTTTTTATACAGCAGGTTATTATCAGTTATGTATTTTGTGCATATACATGAATGCAGGTCAATCCGAATCCCCCAACTCATCCCACCACCACCACACCATGGCTTCCCAAACTTGGTGTCCATATGGTTGTTCTCTACCTCTGTCTCTATTTCTTCCCTGCAAACCAGTTCATCTGTACCAGTTTTTAGGTTCCACATATATGCATTAATATACAATATTTGTTTTCCTCTTTCTGACTTACTTCATTCTGTATGACAGTCTCTAGATCCATCGATGTCTCTAAAAATGACCCAGTTTCATTCCTTTTTATGGCTGAGTAATATTCCATTTTATACATGTACCACATCTTTATCCATTCATCTGTCTGTGGGCATTTAGGTTGCTTCCATTACCTGGCTATTGTAAATAGTGCTGCAATGAACATTGTGGTGAATGTGCCTTTTTGATTTATGGTTTTCTTTGGGTATATGCCCAGAAGTGGGATTGCTGCATCAGATGGTAATTCTATTTCTAGTTTTTTTTAACGAATCTCCATACTGTTCTCCATAGTGACTGTATCAATTTACATTCCCACCAATAGTGGAGGAGGGCTCCTTTTGTCCACACCCTCCCCAGAATTTGTTGTTTGTAGATTTTCTGATGATGCCGATTCTAACAGTGTGAGGTGATACCTCATTGTAGTTTTGATTTGCATTTCTCTAATAATTAGTGCTGTTGAGCAGCTTTTCATGTGCGTCTTGGCCATCTCTGTGTCTTCTTTGAAGAAACGTATCTTTAGATCTTTTGCCCATTTTTGTATTGGGTTGTTTGTTTTTTTAATATTAAGCTGCATGAGCTGTTTATATATATTCGAGATTAAACCTTTGTCCATTGATTCGTTTGCAACTATTTTCGCCCCTTCTGAGGGATGCCTTTTTCCATTCCCGTTTTTTTAACCAAAAAAGAAAGAAAGAAAAAGAAGCAGAAAACTAATGTGCATAAAATAAGCCTTTTGAAACGGTCGTTTTGAAATATGGACGAATTTTTTGGTCGATATGTGACCCCAGGATTTGTTTTCAGGGCAGGTGTCATTTACAGGCCTGCAATGATTTTGAATATCAACTGACCATGAGCGCTGGGATTAAAGCTGCTGTTGTGTGAAACGGCCACAAGGTGGCAGCAGTTCTCCCTTACCAATTCTGGTTACTAGGGCAACAGAGCCTCAATGGAAGTCGTGTTCTAGATTGGAATTTAGAATGGAATGTGCCAGGAGAAAGCCCCTCAAGTTTGTCTCCCTACTTCTTGTTCGTGTTTTTAATTTAATTTTTATTTTTTATTACAGCAAGTTTGATTACAATGTTTGGCTTGTTGGAGGTGTGGAAGATGTGGTTCTTTTCCACATATACAGATGTCTGTTTTTCCTGGGATCCTTTTCCCATTTACGTTAAGACAGAACGTTGAGTAGTCTTTTGGTATTCTGTAGGTCTTTGGTGATTATATATGTCACCTGTGTTTGTATAAGTCTGTTAACCCCGATATCGTAATGAAACCAATCCTCACACCTTTCCATTGGTGAACCATAAGTTTGTTTAATGAATCTCTGATTGCCATTCTCGGTGGAAATATCTGCCCTGGTATCCATTTTTAGGTAACACCTATAAGTGATATGATATGATATGTGTCTTTCACTTTCTGACTTACTACAAGTCACGTGATTACCTCTAGACTCATCTACGGTGGTGCAAATGGCATTGTGTTCTTTTTTTCCTTGGCTTCTCTTCTGTCTTAGCGAGGTCCATTTTCAGCAATGTGATTCCCTGAGTGTTGTGGATTAGCTGACCTGGGCAGCCTTACCCTGCCGCCCAGCCATCCCCAGGTGTGCCTGGTTGAGGTCAATATAAACAGTGCTCCAGGCAGCAATAGCCCCTGAATCTGTGCCTGACTCCATATTCTCTGCCCCGTCAGCAGTCTCGGGGCTGTGCACGTGGGAGGGAATGAGGGGCCACAGCTTTGTTGGTGGCCCGGTGTGAGTGGGGTTCTGCTGGCTTTTCTGCAGGAGTTGACAGGCTGCCACCTGTAAAGAAGAGGATGTGTCACCCATACCTTCCGCTGGTATTTCTCTCCGGACAGAGGTGAGGAAGGAAAAAATCAGTGGGGGCCGGGACAGGTGGGGTATCTCAGGCAGGACAATGGAAAGCTTCCAGGAGAGCGCCCGGGAGCAGGACCACCCTTGCTGGCCTGCAGGCACCAAGTTGGCCTGCGTGCTGTTGCTGGTGTGGCTCCACGGCCCTTCCTCTAGTCTTTCAAGCCCTTGTACATATTCAGGTGTTTTACCTGGGAAGGGTGGGAAGAGTTCAGCAGCAGCTGAGCTGGGGCTCAGCTCACCTTTATTCAGAGATGCTTCGGCATGAACCCCCAGGTTTGCAATGAGGACGCTCCTTGCGTGGGGTGTGGGTTGCTGCCTGTATGGGAGATGATTCCCCACCTCTGACCAATTTCAGAATTGTTTACCGCTGTAGCAAGTGCCCTGATAGGGTTTTCGTCTGTATAACTGGTGGGTTCAGGTTTTTTTTTCTTTTATGGTTCAAGTTAGATTTTATTCCTCTTTTTTGTATTTATAGATATAAGCATGGAAATAATTCATTCCTATAAATACATCTGTGTGAAGGGAAGAACTTTTTTCTGTATTATTTTTAAATTTATTTTTTAAAATTTTGAAATTTAATTTTATTTACTTTTTTATACAGCAGGTTATTATCAGTTATGTATTTTGTGCATATACATGTATGCAGGTCAATCCCAATCTCCCAACTCATCCCACCACCACCACACCATGGCTTCCCACACTTGGTGTCAATACGTTAGTTCTCTACCTCTGTCTCTATTTCTTCCCTGCAACCAGTTCATCTCTACCAGTTTTTAGGTTCCACATATATGCATTAATATACAATATTTGTTTTCCTCTTTCTGACTTACTTCATTCTGTATGACAGTCTCTAGATCCATCGATGTCTCTACAAATGACCCAGTTTCATTCCTTTTTATGGCTGAGTAATATTCCATTTTATACATGTACCACATCTTTATCCATTCATCTGTCTGTGGGCATTTAGGTTGCTTCCATTACCTGGCTATTGTAAATAGTGCTGCAATGAACATTGTGGTGAATGTGCCTTTTTGATTTATGGTTTTCTTTGGGTATATGCCCAGAAGTGGGATTGCTGGATCAGATGGTAATTCAATTTCTAGTTTTATTTTAACGAAACTCCATACTGTTCTCCATACTGACTGTATCAATTTACATTCCCACCAATAGTGGAAGAGGGCTCCTTTTGTCCACACCCTCCCCAGAATTAGTTGTTTGTACATTTTCTGATGATGCCGATTCTAACAGTGTGAGGTGATACCTCATTGTAGTTTTGATTTGCATTTCTCTAATAATTAGTGCTGTTGAGCAGCTTTTCATGTGCGTCTTGGCCATCTCTGTGTCTTCTTTGAAGAAACGTATCTTTAGATCTTCTGCCCATTTTTGTATTGGGTTGTTTGTTTTTTTAATATTAAGCTGCATGAGCTGTTTATATATATTGGAGATTAAACCTTTGTCCATTGATTCGTTTGCAACTATTTTCGCCTTTTCTGAGGGAAGCCTTTTTCCATTCCCGTTTTTTTAACCAAAAAAGAAAGAAAGAAAAAGATGCAGAAAACTAATGTGCATAAAATATGCCTTTTGAAATGGTCGTTTTGAAATATGGACGAATGTTTTGGTCGATATGTGACCCCAGGATTTGTTTTCAGGGCAGGTGTCATTTACAGGCCTGCAATGATTTTGAATATCAACTGATCATTAGCGCTAGGATTAAAGCTGCTGTTGTGTGAAACGGCCACAAGGTGGCAGCAGTTCCCCCTTACCAATTCTGGTTACTAGGGCAACAGAGGCTCAATGGAAGTCGTGTTCTAGATGGGAATTTAGAATGGAATGTGCCAGGAGAATGCCCCTCAAGTTTGTCTCCCTACTTCTTGTTCGTGTTTTTAATTTAATTTTTATTTTTTATTACAGCAAGTTTGATTACAATGTTTGGCTTTTTGGAGGTGTGGAAGATGTGGTTCTTTTACACATATACACATGTCTGTTTTTTCTGGGATCCTTTTCCCATGTACGTTATGACAGGATGATGAGTAGTCTTTTGGTATTCCGTAGGTCTTTGGTGATTATATATGTCACCTGTGTTTGTATAAGTCTGTTAACCCCGATATCGTAATGAAACCAATCCTCACACCTTTCCATTGGTGAACCATAAGTTTGTTTAATGAATCTCTGATTGCCCTTCTCCGTGGAAATATCTGCCCTGGTATCCATTTTTAGGTAACACCTATAAGTGATATGATATGATATGTGTCTTTCACTTTCTGACTTACTACAAGTCACGTGATTACCTCTAGACTCATCTACGGTGGTGCAAATGGCATTGTGTTCTTTTTTTCCTTGGCTTCTCTTCTGCCTTAGTGAGGTCCATTTTCAACAATGTGATTCCCTGAGTGTTGTGGATTAGCTGACCTGGGCAGCCTTACCCTGCCGCCCAGCCCTCCCCAGGTGTGCCTGGTTGAGGTCAATATATACAGCGCTCCAGACAGCAATAGCCCCTGAAGTTGTGCCTGACTCCATATTCTCTGCCCCGTGAGCAGTCTCGGGGCTGTGCTGGTGGGAGGGAATGAGGGGCCACAGCTTTGTTGGTGGCCCGGTGTGAGTGGGGTTCTGCTGGCCTTTCTGCAAGAGTTGCCAGGCTGCCACCTGTAAAGAAGAGGATGTGTCACCCATACCTTCCGCTGGAATTTCTCTCCGGACAGAGGTGAGGAAGGAAAAAACATTGGGGGCCGGGAGAGTTGGGGTATGTCAGGCAGGACAATTGAACGCTTCCGGAAGAGCGCCCGGGGGCAGGACCACCCTGGCTGGCCTGCAGGCCCCAAGTTGGCCTGCGTGCTGTTGCTGGTGTGGCTCCACGGCCCTTCCTCTAGTCTTTCAAGCCCTTGTACATATTCAGGTGTTTTACCTGGGTAGGGTGGGAAGAGTTCAGCAGCAGCTGAGCTGGGGCTCAGCTCACCTTTATTCAGAGATGCTTCGGCATGATCCCCCAAGTTTGCAATGAGGACGCTCCTTGCGTGGGGTGTGGGTTGCTGCCTGTATGGGAGATGATTCCCCACCTCTGACCAATTTCAGAATTGTTTACCGCTGGAGAAAGTGCCCTGATAGGGTTTTCCTCTGTATAACTGGTGGGTTCATGTTTTTTTTTCTTTTATGGTTCAAGTTAGATTTTATTCCTCTTTTATGTATTTATAGATATAAGCATGGAAATAATTCATTCCTATAAATACATCTGTGTGAAGGGAAGAACTTTTTTCTGTATTATTTTTAAATTTATTTTTTAAAATTTTGAAATTTAATTTTATTTACTTTTTTATACAGCAGGTTATTATCAGTTATGTATTTTGTGCATATACATGTATGCAGGTCAATCCCAATATCCCAACTCATCCCAACACCACCACACCATGGCTTCCCACACTTGGTGTGAATACGTTAGTTCTCTACCTCTGTCTCTATTTCTTCCCTGCAACCAGTTCATCTGTACCAGTTTTTAGGTTCCACATATATGCATTAATATACAATATTTGTTTTCCTCTTTCTGACTTACTTCATTCTGTATGACAGTCTCTAGATCCATCGATGTCTCTACAAATGACCCAGTTTCATTCCTTTTTATGGCTGAGTAATATTCCATTTTATACATGTACCACATCTTTATCCATTCATCTGTCTGTGGGCATTTAGGTTGCTTCCATTACCTGGCTATTGTAAATAGTGCTGCAATGAACATTGTGGTGAATGTGCCTTTTTGATTTATGGTTTTCTTTGGGTATATGCCCAGAAGTGGGATTGCTGGATCAGATGGTAATTCAATTTCTAGTTTTATTTTAACGAAACTCCATACTGTTCTCCATAGTGACTGTATCAATTTACATTCCCACCAATAGTGGAAGAGGGTTCCTTTTGTCCACACCCTCCCCAATATTTGTTGTTTGTAGATTTTCTGATGATGCCGATTCTAACAGTGTGAGGTGATACCTCATTGTAGTTTTGATTTGCATTTCTCTAATAATTAGTGCTGTTGAGCAGCTTTTCATGTGCGTCTTGGCCATCTCTGTGTCTTCTTTGAAGAAACGTATCTTTAGATCTTCTGCCCATTTTTGTATTGGGTTGTTTGTTTTTTTAATATTAAGCTGCATGTGCTGTTTATATATATTCGAGATTAAACCTTTGTCCATTGATTCGTTTGCATCTATTTTCGCCCCTTCTGAGGGATGCCTTTTTCCATTCCCGTTTTTTTAACCAAAAAAGAAAGAAAGAAAAAGAAGCAGAAAACTAATGTGCATAAAATATGCCTTTTGAAACGGTCGTTTTGAAATATGGACGTCCTTTGAATTTTTTGGTTGATATGTGACCCCAGGATTTGTTTTCAGGGCAGGTGTCATTTACATGCCTGCAATGATTTTGAATATCAACTGACCTTTAGCGCTGGGATTAAAGCTGCTGTTGTGTGAAACGGCCACAAGGTGGCAGCAGTTCTCCCTTACCAAATCTGGTTACTAGGGCAACAGAGCCTCAATGGAAGTCCTGTTCTAGATTGGAATTTAGAATGGAATGTGCCAGGAGAAAGCCCCTCAAGTTTGTCTCCCTACTTCTTGTTCGTGTTTTTAATTTAATTTTTATTTTTTATTACAGCAAGTTTGATTACAATGTTTGGCTTGTTGGAGGTGTGGAAGATGTGGTTCTTTTACACATATACACATGTCTGTTTTTCCTGGGATCCTTTTCCCATGTACGTTATGACAGAACGTTGAGTAGTCTTTTGGTATTCCGTAGGTCTTTGGTGATTATATATGTCACCTGTGTTTGTATAAGTCTGTTAACCCCGATATCGTAATGAAACCAATCCTCACACCTTTCCATTGGTGAACCATAAGTTTGTTTAATGAATCTCTGATTGCCCTTCTCGGTGGAAATATCTGCCCTGGTATCCATTTTCAGGTAACACCTATAAGTGATATGATATGATATGTGTCTTTCACTTTCTGACTTACTACAAGTCACGTGATTACCTCTAGACTCATCTACGGTGGTGCAAATGGCATTGTGTTCTTTTTTTCCTTGGCTTCTCTTCTGCCTTAGCGAGTTCCATTTTCAACAATGTGATTCCCTGAGTGTTGTGGATTAGCTGACCTGGGCAGGCTTACCCTGCCGCCCGGCCCTCCCCAGGTGTGCCTGGTTGAGGTCAATATAAACAGCGCTCCAAGCTGCAATAGCCCGTGAAGCTCTGCCTGACTCCATATTCTCTGCCCCGTCAACAGTCTCGGGGCTGTGCTGGTGGGAGGGAATGAGGGGCCACAGCTTTGTTGGTGGCCCGGTGTGAGTGGGGTTCTGCTGGCCTTTCTGCAGGGGTTGCCAGGCTGCCACCTGTAAAGAAGAGGATGTGTCACCCATACCTTCCGCTGGAATTTCTCTCCGGACAGAGGTGAGGAAGGAAAAAAGCAGTGGGGGCCGGGACAGGTGGGGTATCTCAGGCAGGACAATGGAAAGCTTCCGGAAGAGCGCCCGGGGGCAGGACCACCCTGGCTGGCCTGCAGGCACCAGGTTGGCCTGCGTGCTGTCACTGGTGTGGCTCCACGGCCCTTCCTCTAGTCTTTCAAGCCCTTGTACATATTCAGGTGTTTTACCTGGGAAGGGTGGGAACAGTTCAGCAGCAGCTGGCCTGGGGCTCAGCTCACCTTTATTCAGAGATGCCTCTGCACGATCCCCCAGCTTTGCAATGAGGACGCTCCTTTTGTGGGGTGTGGTTTGCAGGCTGTATGGGAGAAGATTCCCCACCTCTGACCAATTTCAGAATTGTTTACCGCTGGAGCAAGTGCCCTGATAGGGTTTTCCTCTGTATAACTGGTGGGTTCAGGTTTTTTTTTTCTTTTATGGTTCAAGTTAGATTTTATTCCTCTTTTATGTATTTATAGATATAAGCATGGAAATAATTCATTCCTATAAATATATCTGTGTGAAGGGACGAACTTTTTTCTGTATTAGTTTTAATTTTATTTTTTAAAATTTTGAAATTTAATTTTATTTACTCTTTTATAGAGCAGGTTATTATCAGTTATGTATTTTGTGCATATACAAGTATGCAGGTCAATCCCAATCTCCCAACTCATCCCACCACCACCACACCATGGCTTCCCACACTTGGTGTCAATACGTTTGTTCTCTACCTCTGTCTCTATTTCTTCCCTGCAAACCAGTTCATCTGTACCAGTTTTTAGGTTCCACATATATGCATTAATATACAATATTTGTTTTCCTCTTTCTGACTTACTTCATTCTGTATGACAGTCTCTAGATCCATCGATGTCTGTACAAATGACCCAGTTTCATTCCTTTTTATGGCTGAGTAATATTCCATTTTATACATGTACCACATCTTTATCCATTCATCTGTCTGTGGGCATTTAGGTTGCTTCCATTACCTGGCTATTGTAAATAGTGCTGCAATGAACATTGTGGTGAATGTGCCTATTTGATTTATGGTTTTCTTTGGGTATATGCCCAGAAGTGGGATTGCTGGATCAGATGGTAATTCAATTTCTTGTTTTTTTTTAACGAAACTCCATACTGTTCTCCATAGTGACTGTATCAATTTACATTCCCACCAATAGTGGAAGAGGGTTCCTTTTGTCCACACCCTCCCCAGAATTTGTTGTTTGTAGATTTTCTGATGATGCCGATTCTAACAGTGTGAGGTGATACCTCATTGTAGTTTTGATTTGCATTTCTCAAATAATTAGTGCTGTTGAGCAGCTTTTCATGTGCGTCTTGGCCATCTCTGTGTCTTCTTTGAAGAAACGTATCTTTAGATCTTCTGCCCATTTTTGTATTGGGTTGTTTGTTTTTTTAATATTAAGCTGCATGAGCTGTTTATATATATTGGAGATTAAACCTTTGTCCATTGATTCGTTTGCATCTATTTTCGCCCCTTCTGAGGGATGCCTTTTTCCATTCCCGTATTTTAAACCAAAAAAGAAAGAAAGAAAAAGAAGCAGAACACTAATGTGCATAAAATATGCCTTTTGAAATGGTCGTTTTGAAATATGGACGAATTTTTTGGTCGATATGTGACCCCAGGATTTGTTTTCAGGGCAGGTGTCATTTACAGGCCTGCAATGATTTTGAATATCAACTGACCATTAGCGCTGGGATTAAAGCTGCTGTTGTGTGAAACGGCCACAAGGTGGCAGCAGTTCTCCCTTACCAATTCTGGTTACTAGGGCAACAGAGCCTCAATGGAAGTCGTGTTCTAGATTGGAATTTAGAATGGAATGTGCCAGGAGAAAGCCCCTCAAGTTTGTCTCCCTAATTCTTGTTCGTGTTTTTAATTTAATTTTTATTTTTTATTACAGCAAGTTTGATTACAATGTTTGGCTTGTTGGAGGTGTGGAAGATGTGGTTCTTTTACACATATACACATGTCTGTTTTTCCTGGGATCCTTTTCCCATGTACGTTATGACAGAACGTTGAGTAGTCTTTTGGTATTCCGTAGGTCTTTGGTGATTATATATGTCACCTGTGTTTGTATAAGTTTGTTAACCACGATATCGTAATGAAACCAATCCTCACACCTTTCCATTGGTGAACCATAAGTTTGTTTAATGAATCTCTGATTGCCCTTCTCGGTGGAAATATCTGCCCTGGTATCCATTTTTAGGTAACACCTATAAGTGATATGATATGATATGTGTCTTTCACTTTCTGACTTACTACAAGTCACGTGATTACCTCTAGACTCATGTACGGTGGTGCAATTGGCATTGTGTTCTTTTTTTCCTTGGCTTCTCTTCTGCCTTAGCGAGGTCCATTTTCAACAATGTAATTCCCTGAGTGTTGTGGATTAGCTGACATGGGCAGCCTTACCCTGCCGCCGGCCCTCCCCAGGTGTGCCTGGTTGAGGTCAATATAAACAGCGCTCCAGGCAGCAATAGCCCTTGAAGCTGTGCCTGACTCCATATTCTCTGCCCCGTCAGCAGTCTCGGGGCTGTGCTGGTGGGAGGGAATGAGGGGCCACAGCTTTGTTGGTGGCCCGGTGTGAGTGGGGTTCTGCTGGCCTTTCTGCAGGAGTTGCCAGGCTGCCACCTGTAAAAAAGAGGATGTGTCACCCATACCTTCCGCTGGAATTTCTCTCCGGAGAGAGGTCAGGAAGGAAAAAAGCATTGGGGGCCGGGACAGGTGGGGTATCTCAGGCAGGACAATGGAAAGCTTCCAGAAGAGCGCCCGGGGGCAGGACCACCCTGGCTGGCCTGCAGGCACCAAGTTGGCCTGCGTGCTGTTGCTGTTGTGGCTCCACGGCCCTTCCTCTAGACTTTCAAGCCCTTGTACATATTCAGGTGTTTTACCTGGGAAGGGTGGGAAGAGTTCAGCAGCAGCTGAGCTGGGGCTCAGCTCACCTTTATTCAGAGATGCCTCGGCACGATCCCCCAGCTTTGCAATGAGGACGCTCCTTGCGTGGGGTGTGGGTTGCTGGCTGTATGGGAGATGATTCCCCACCTCTGACCAATTTCAGAATTGTTTACCACTGGAGCAAGTGCCCTGATAGTGTTTTCCTCTGTATAACTGGTGGGTTCAGGTTTTTTTTTTCTTTCATGGTTCAAGTTAGATTTTATTCCTCTTTTATGTATTTATAGATATAAGCATGGAAATAATTCATTCCGATGAATACATCTGTGTGAAGGGAAGAACTTTTTTCTGTATTATTTTTAAATTTTATTTTTTAAAATTTTGAAATTTAATTTTATTTACTTTTTTATACAGCAGGTTATTATCAGTTATGTATTTTGTGCATATACATGAATGCAGTTCAATCCGAATCTCCCAACTCATCCCACCACCACCACACCATGGCTTCCCACACTTGGTGTCCATACGTTTGTTCTCTACCTCTGTCTCTATTTCTTCCCTGCAAACCAGTTCATCTGAACCAGTTTTTAGGTTGCACATATATGCATTAATATACAATATTTGTTTTCCTCTTTCTGACTTACTTCATTTTGTATGACAGTCTCTAGATCCATCGATGTCTCTACAAATGACCCAGTTTCATTCCTTTCTTTGGCTGAGTAATATTCCATTTTATACATGTACCACATCTTTATCCATTCATCTGTCTGTGGGCATTTAGGTTGCTTCCATTACCTGGCTATTGTAAATAGAGCTGCAATGAACATTGTGGTGAATGTGCCTTTTTGATTTATGGTTCTCTTTGGGTATATGCCCAGAAGTGGGATTGCTGGATCAGATGGTAATTCTATTTCTAGTTTTTTTTAACGAAACTCCATACTGTTCTCCATAGTGAATGTATCAATTTACATTCCCACCAATAATGGAAGAGGGCTCCTTTTGTCCACACCCTCCCCAGAATTTGTTGTTTGTAGATTTTCTGATGATGCCGATTCTAACAGTGTGAGGTGATACCTCATTGTAGTTTTGAGTTGCATTTCTCTAATAATTAGTGCTGTTGAGCAGCTTTTCATGTGCGTCTTGGCCATCTCTGTGTCTTCTTTGAAGAAACGTATCTTTAGATCTTCTGCCCATTTTTGTATTGGGTTGTTTGTTTTTTTAATATTAAGCTGCATGAGCTGTTTATATATATTCGAGATTAAACCTTTGTCCATTGATTCGTTTGCAACTATTTTCGCCCCTTCTGAGGGATGCCTTTTTCCATTCCTGTTTTTTTAACCAAAAAAGAAAGAAAGAAAAAGAAGCAGAAAACTAATGTGCATAAAATATGCCTTTTGAAACGGTCGTTTTGAAATATGGACGTCCTTTGAATTTTTTGGTCGATATGTGACCCCAGGATTTGTTTTCAGGGCAGGTGTCATTTACATGCCTGCAATGATTTTGAATATCAACTGACCATTAGCGCTGGGATTAAAGCTGCTGTTGTGTGAAACGGCCACAAGGTGGCAGCAGTTCTGCCTTACCATTTCTGGTTACTAGGGCAACAGAGCCTCAATGGAAGTCGTGTTCTAGATTGGAATTTAGAATGGAATGTGCCAGGAGAAAGCCCCTCAAGTTTGTCTCCCTACTTCTTGTTCGTGTTTTTAATTTAATTTTTATTTTTTATTACAGCAAGTTTGATTACAATGTTTGGCTTGTTGGAGGTGTGGAAGATGTGGTTCTTTTACACATATACAGATGTCTGTTTTTCCTGGGATCCTTTTCCCATGTACGTTATGACAGAACGTTGAGTAGACTTTTGGTATTCTGTAGGTCTTTGGTGATTATATATGTCACCTGTGTTTGTATAAGTCTGTTATCCCCGATATCGTAATGAAACAAATCCTCACACCTTTCCATTGGTGAACTATAAGTTTGTTTAATGAATCTCTGATTGCCCTTCTCGGTGGAAATATCTGCCCTGGTATCCATTTTTAGGTAACACCTATAAGTGATATGATATGATATGTGTCTTTCACTTTCTGACTTACTACAAGTCACGTGATTACCTCTAGACTCATCTACGGTGGTGCAAATGGCATTGTGTTCTTTTTTTCCTTGGCTTCTCTTCTGCCTTAGCGAGGTCCATTTTCAACAATGTGATTCCCTGAGTGTTGTGGATTAGCTGACCTGGGCAGCCTTACCCTGCCGCCCGGCCATCCCCAGGTGTGCCTGGTTGAGGTCAATATAAACAGTGCTCCAGGCAGCAATAGCCCCTGAAGCTGTGCCTGACTCCATATTCTCTGCCCCGTCAGCAGTCTCGGGGCTGTGCACGTGGGAGGGAATGAGGGGCCACAGCTTTGTTGGTGGCCCGGTGTGAGTGGGGTTCTGCTGGCCTTTCTGCAGGAGTTGCCAGGCTGCCACCTGTAAAGAAGAGGATGTGTCACCCATAACTTCCGCTGGAATTTCTCTCCGGACAGAGGTGAGGAAGGAAAAAAGCAGTGGGGGCCGGGACAGTTGGGGTATCTCAGGCAGGACAATGGAAAGATTCCAGGAGAGCGCCCGGGAGCAGGACCACCCTTGCTGGCCTGCAGGCACCAAGTTGGCCTGCGTGCTGTTGCTGGTGTGGCTCCACGGCCCTTCCTCTAGTCTTTCAAGCCCTTGTACATATTCAGGTGTTTTACCTGGGAAGGGTGGGAACAGTTCAGCAGCAGCTGGCCTGGGGCTCAGCTCACCATTATTCAGAGATGCCTCGGCACGATCCCCAAGCTTTGCAATGAGGACGATCCTTGCGTGGGGTGTGGGTTGCTCCCTGTATGGGAGATGATTCCCCACCTCTGACCAATTTCAGAATTGTTTACCGCTGGAGCAAGTGCCCTGATAGGGTTTTCCTCTGTATAACTGGTGGCTTCAGGTTTTTTTTTTCTTTTATGGTTCAAGTTAGATTTTATTCCTCTTTTATGTATTTATAGATATAAACATGGAAATAATTCATTCCTATACATACATCTGTGTGAAGGGAAGAACTTTTTTCTGTATTATTTTTAAATATTCTTTTTTAAAATTTTGAAATTTAATTTTATTTATTTTTTTATACAGCAGGTTATTATTAGTTATGTATTTTATGCTTATACATGTATGCAGGTCAATCCCAATCTCCCAACTCATCCCACCACCACCACACCATGGCTTCCCACACTTGGTGTGAATACGTTAGTTCTCTACCTCTGTCTCTATTTCTTCCCTGCAACCAGTTCATCTCTACCAGTTTTTAGGTTCCACATATATGCATTAATATACAATATTTGTTTTCCTCTTTCTGACTTACTTCATTCTGTATGACAGTCTCTAGATCCATCGATGTCTCTACAAATGACCCAGTTTCATTCCTTTTTATGGCTGAGTAATATTCCATTTTATACATGTACCACATCTTTATCCATTCATCTGTCTGTGGGCATTTAGGTTGCTTCCATTACCTGGCTATTGTAAATAGTGCTGCAATGAACATTGTGGTGAATGTGCCTTTTTGATTTATGGTTTTCTTTGGGTATATGCCCAGAAGTGGGATTGCTGGATCAGATGGTAATTCAATTTCTAGTTTTATTTTAACGAAACTCCATACTGTTCTCCATAGTGACTGTATCAATTTACATTCCCACCAGTAGTGGAAGAGGTCTCCTTTTGTCCACACCCTCCCCAGAATTTGTTGTTTGTAGATTTTCTGATGATGCCGATTCTAACAGTGTGAGGTGATACCTCATTGTAGTTTTGATTTGCATTTCTCTAATAATTAGTGCTGTTGAGCAGCTTTTCATGTGTGTCTTGGCCATCTCTGTGTCTTCTTTGAAGAAACGTATCTTTAGATCTTCTGCCCATTTTTGTATTGGGTTGTTTGTTTTTTTAATATTACGCTCCATGAGCTGTTTATATATATTGGAGATTAAACCTTTGTCCATTGATTCGTTTTCAACTATTTTCACCTTTTCTGAGGGATGCCTTTTTCCATTCCTGTTTTTTTAACCAAAAAAGAAAGAAAGAAAAAGAAGCAGAAAACTAATGTGCATAAAATATGCCTTTTGAAATGGTCGTTTTGAAATATGGACGAATTTTTTGGTCGATATGTGACCCCAGGATTTGTTTTCAGGGCAGGTGTCATTTACAGGCCTGCAATGATTTTGAATATCAACTGACCATTAGCGCTGGGATTAAAGCTGCTGTTGTGTGAAACGGCCACAAGGTGGCAGCAGTTCTCCCTTACCAATTCTGGTTACTAGGGCAACAGAGCCTCAATGGAAGTCGTGTTCTAGATTGGAATTTAGAATGGAATGTGCCAGGAGTAAGCCCCTCAAGTTTGTCTCCCTACTTCTTGTTCGTGTTTTTAATTTAATTTTTATTTTTTATTACAGCAAGTTTGATTACAATGTTTGGCTTGTTGGAGGTGTGGAAGATGTGGTTCTTTTCCACATATACAGATGTCTGTTTTTCCTGGGATCCTTTTCCCATGTACGTTATGACAGAACGTTGAGTAGACTTTTGGTATTCTGTAGGTCTTTGGTGATTATATATGTCACCTGTGTTTGTATAAGTCTGTTAACCCCGATATCGTAATGAAACCAATCCTCACACCTTTCCATTGGTGAACCATAACTTTGTTTAATGAATCTCTGATTGCCCTTCTCGGTGGAAATATCTGCCCTGGTATCCATTTTTAGGTAACACCTATAAGTGATATGATATGATATGTGTCTTTCACTTTCTGACTTACTACAAGTCACGTGATTACATCTAGACTCATCTACGGTGGTGCAAATGGCATTGTGTTCTTTTTTCCTTGGCTTCTCTTCTGCCTTAGCGAGGTCCATTTTCAACAATGTGATTCCCTGAGTGTTGTGGATTAGCTGACCTGGGCAACCTTACACTGCCGCCCGGCCCTCCCAAGGTGTGCCTGGTTGAGGTCAATATAAACAGCGCTCCAAGCTGCAATAGCCCCTGAAGCTGTGCCTGACTCCAGATTCTCTGCCCCGTGAGCAGTCTCGGGGCTGTGCTGGTGGGAGGGAATGAGGGGCCACAGCTTTGTTGGTGGCCCGGTGTGAGTGGGGTTCTGCTGGCCTTTATGCAGGAGTTGCCTGGCTGCCACCTGTAAAGAAGAGGATGTGTCACACATACCTTCAGCTGGAATTTCTCTCGGGACAGAGGTGAGGAAGGAAAAATGCAGTGGGGGCCGGGGGAGTTGGGGTATGTCAGGCAGGACAATGGAAAGCTTCCGGAAGAGCGCCCGGGGCCAGGACCACCCTGGCTGGCCTGCAGGCAAAAAGTTGGCCTGCGTGCTGTTGCTGGTGTGGCTCCATGGCCCTTCCTCTAGTCTTTCAAGCCCTTGTACATATTCAGGTGTTTTACCTGGGAAGGGTGGGAACAGTTCAGCAGCAGCTGGCCTGGGGCTCAGCTCACCATTATTCAGAGATGCTTCCGCACGATCCCCAAGCTTTGCAATGAGGATGCTCCTTGCGTGGGGTGTGGGTTCCTGGCTGTATGGGAGAAGATTCCCCACCTCTGATCAATTTCAGAATTGTTTACCGCTGGAGCAAGTGCCCTGATAGGGTTTTCCTCTGTATAACTGGTGGGTTCTGGTTTTTTTTTTTTATGGTTCAAGTTAGATTTTATTCCTCTTTTATGTATTTATAGATATAAGCATGGAAATAATTCATTCCTATAAATACATCTGTGTGAAGGGAAGAACTTTTTTCTGTATTATTTTTAAATTTATTTTTTAAAATTTTGAAATTTAATTTTATTTATTTTTTTATACAGCAGGTTATTATTAGTTATGTATTTTATGCTTATACATGTATGCAGGTCAATCCCAATCACCCAACTCATCCCACCACCACCACACCATGGCTTCCCACACTTGGTGTCCATACGTTTGTTCTCTACCTCTGTCTCTATTTCTTCCCTGCAAACCAGTTCATCTGTACCAGTTTTTAGGTTCCACATATATGCATTAATATACAATATTTGTTTTCCTCTTTCTGACTTACTTCATTCTGTATGACAGTCTCTAGATCCATCGATGTCTCTACAAATGACCCAGTTTCATTCCTTTTTATGGCTGAGTAATATTCCATTTTATACATGTACCACATCTTTATCCATTCATCTGTCTCTGGGCATTTAGGTTGCTTCCATTACCTGGCTATTGTAAATAGTGCTGCAATGAACATTGTGGTGAATGTGCCTTTTTGATTTATGGTTTTCTTTGGGTATATGCCCAGAAGTGGGATTGCTGGATCAGATGGTAATTCAATTTCTAGTTTTATTTTAACGAAACTCCATACTGTTCTCCATAGTGACTGTATCAATTTACATTCCCACCAATAGTGGAAGAGGGCTCCTTTTGTCCACACCCTCCCCAGAATTTGTTGTTTGTAGATTTTCTGATGATGCCGATTCTAACAGTGTGAGGTGATACCTCATTGTAGTTTTGATTTGCATTTCTCTAATAATTAGTGCTGTTGAGCAGCTTTTCATGTGCGTCTTGGCCATCTCTGTGTCTTCTTTGAAGAAACGTATCTTTAGATCTTCTGCCCATTTTTGTATTGGGTTGTTTGTTTTTTTAATATTAAGCTGCATGAGCTGTTTATATATATTGGAGATTAAACCTTTGTCCATTGATTCGTTTGCAACTATTTTCGCCTTTTCTGAGGGAAGCCTTTTTCCATTCCCGTTTTTTTAACCAAAAAAGAAAGAAAGAAAAAGAAGCAGAAAACTAATGTGCATAAAATATGCCTTTTGAAATGGTCGTTTTGAAATATGGACGAATTTTTTGGTCGATATGTGACCCCAGGATTTGTTTTCAGGGCAGGTGTCATTTACAGGCCTGCAATGATTTTGAATATCAACTGATCATTAGCGCTAGGATTAAAGCTGCTGTTGTGTGAAACGGCCACAAGGTGGCAGCAGTTCTCCCTTACCAATTCTGGTTACTAGGGCAACAGAGCCTCAATGGAAGTCGTGTTCTAGATTGGAATTTAGAATGGAATGTGCCAGGAGAAAGCCCCTCAAGTTTGTCTCCCTACTTCTTGTTCGTGTTTTTAATTTAATTTTTATTTTTTATTACAGCAAGTTTGATTACAATGTTTGGGTTTTTGGAGTTGTGGAAGATGTGGTTCTTTTACACATATACACATGTCTCTTTTTCCTGGGATCCTTTTCCCATGTACGTTATGACAGAATGATGAGTAGTCTTTTGGTATTCCGTAGGTCTTTGGTGATTTTATATGTCACCTGTGTTTGTATAAGTCTGTTAACCCCGATATCTTAATGAAACCAATCCTCACACCTTTCCATTGGTGAACCATAAGTTTGTTTAATGAATCTCTGATTGCCCTTCTCCGTGGAAATATCTGCCCTGGTATCCATTTTTAGGTAACACCTATAAGTGATATGATATGATATGTGTCTTTCACTTTCTGACTTACTACAAGTCACGTGATAAACTCTAGACTCATCTACGGTGGTGCAAATGGCATTGTGTTCTTTTTTTCCTTGGCTTCTCTTCTGCCTTAGTGAGGTCCATTTTCAACAATGTGATTCCCTGAGTGTTGTGGATTAGCTGACCTGGGCAGCCTTACCCTGCCGCGCACCCCTCCCCAGGTGTGCCTGGTTGAGGTCAATATATACAGCGCTCCAGACAGCAATAGCCTCTGAAGCTGTGCCTGACTCCATATTCTCTGCCCCGTGAGCAGTCTCGGGGCTGTGCTGGTGGGAGGGAATGAGGGGCCACAGCTTTGTTGGTGGCCCGGTGTGAGTGGGGTTCTGCTGGCCTTTCTGCAGGAGTTGCCAGGCTGCCACCTGTAAAGAAGAGGATGTGTCACCCATACCTTCCGCTGGAATTTCTCTCCGGACAGAGGTGAGGAAGGAAAAAAGCATTGGGGGCCGGGAGAGTTGGGGTATGTCAGGCAGGACAATGGAAAGCTTCCGGAAGAGCGCCCGGGGGCAGGACCACCCTGGCTGGCCTGCAGGCACCAAGTTGGCCTGCGTGCTGTTGCTGGTGTGGCTCCACGGCCCTTCCTCTAGTCTTTCAAGCCCTTGTACATATTCAGGTGTTTTACCTGGGTAGGGTGGGAAGAGTTCAGCAGCAGCTGAGCTGGGGCTCAACTCACCTTTATTCAGAGATGCTTCGGCATGATCCCCCAGGTTTGCAATGAGGACGCTCCTTGCGTGGGGTGTGGGTTGCTGCCTGTATGGGAGATGATTCCCCACCTCTGACCAATTTCAGAATTATTTACCGCTGGAGCAAGTGCCCTGATAGGGTTTTCCTCTGTATAACTGGTGGGTTCAGGTTTTTTTTTTCTTTTATGGTTCAAGTTAGATTTTATTCCTCTTTTATGTATTTATAGATATAAGCATGGAAATAATTCATTCCTATAAATACATCTGTGTGAAGGGAAGAACTTTTTTCTGTATTATTTTTAAATTTATTTTTTAAAATTTTGAAATTTAATTTTATTTACTTTTTTATACAGCAGGTTATTATCAGTTATGTATTTTGTGCATATACATGTATGCAGGTCAATCCCAATCTCCCAACTCATCCCACCACCACCACACCATGGCTTCCCACACTTGGTGTGAATACGTTAGTTCTCTACCTCTGTCTCTATTTCTTCCCTGCAACCAGTTCATCTGTACCAGTTTTTAGGTTCCACATATATGCATTAATATACAATATTTGTTTTCCTCTTTCTGACTTACTTCATTCTGTATGACAGTCTCTAGATCCATCGATGTCTCTACAAATGACCCAGTTTCATTCCTTTTTATGGCCGAGTAATATTCCATTTGATACGTGTACCCCAATTTTATCCATTCATCTGTCTGTGGGCATTTAGGTTGCTTCCATTACCTGGCTATTGTAAATAGTGCTGCAATGAACATTGTGGTGAATGTGCCTTTTTGATTTATGGTTTTCTTTGGGTATAGGCCCAGAAGTGGGATTGCTGGATCAGATGGTAATTCAATTTCTAGTTTTTTTTTAAGGAAACTCCATACTGTTCTCCATAGTGACTGTATCAATTTACATTCCCACCAATAGTGGAAGAGGGCTCCTTTTGTCCACACCCTCCCCAGAATTTGTTGTTTGTAGATTTTCTGATGATGCCAATTCTAACAGTGTGAGGTGATACCTCATTGTAGTTTTGATTTGCATTTCTCTAATAATTAGTGCTGTTGAGCAGCTTTTCATGTGCGTCTTGGCCATCTCTGTGTCTTCTTTGAAGAAACGTATCTTTAGATCTTCTGCCCATTTTTGTATTGGGTTGTTTGTTTTTTTAATATTAAGCTGCATGAGCTGTTTATATATATTGGAGATTAAACCTTTGTCCATTGATTCGTTTGCAACTATTTTCGCCCCTTCTGAGGGATGCCTTTTTCCATTCCCGTTTTTTTAACCAAAAAAGAAAGAAAGAAAAAGAAGCAGAAAACTAATGTGCATAAAATATGCCTTTTGAAACGGTCGTTTTGAAATATGGACGTCCTTTGAATTTTTTGGTCGATATGTGACCCCAGGATTTGTTTTCAGGGCAGGTGTCATTTACAGGCCTGCAATGATTTTGAATATCAACTGACCATTAGCGCTGGGATTAAAGCTGCTGTTGTGTGAAACGGCCACAAGGTGGCAGCAGTTCTCCCTTACCAATTCTGGTTACTAGGGCAACAGAGCCTCAATGGAAGTCGTGTTCTAGATTGGAATTTAGAAAGGAATGTGCCAGGAGAAAGCCCCTCATGTTTGTCTCCCTATTTCTTGTTCGTGTTTTTAATTTAATTTTTATTTTTTATTACAGCAAGTTTGATTACAATGTTTGGCTTGTTGGAGGTGTGGAAGATGTGGTTCTTTTACACATATACAGATGTCTGTTTTTCCTGGGATCCTTTTCCCATGTACGTTATGACAGAACGTTGAGTAGTCTTTTGGTATTCCGTAGGTCTTTGGTGATTATATATGTCACCTGTGTTTGTATAAGTCTGTTAACCCCGATATCGTAATGAAAACAATCCTCACACCTTTCCATTGTTGAACCATAAGTTTGTTTAATGAATCTCTGATTGCCCTTCTCGGTGGAAATATCTGCCCTGGTATCCATTTTCAGGTAACACCTATAAGTGATATGATATGATATGTGTCTTTCACTTTCTGACTTACTACAAGTCACGTGATTACCTCTAGACTCATCTACGGTGGTGCAAATGGCATTGTGTTCTTTTTTTCCTTGGCTTCTCTTCTGCCTTAGCGAGTTCCATTTTCAACAATGTGATTCCCTGAGTGTTGTGGATTAGCTGACCTGGGCAGCCTTACCCTGCCGCCCGGCCCTCCCCAGGAGTGCCTGGTTGAGGTCAATATAAACAGCGCTCCAAGCTGCAATAGCCCGTGAAGCTCTGCCTGACTCCATATTCTCTGCCCCGTCAGCAGTCTCGGGGCTGTGCTGGTGGGAGGGAATGAGGGGCCACAGCTTTGTTGGTGGCCCGGTGTGAGTGGGGTTCTGCTGGCCTTTCTGCAGGGGTTGCCAGGCTGCCACCTGTAAAGAAGAGGATGTGTCACCCATACCTTCCACTGGAATTTCTCTCCGGACAGAGGTGAGGAAGGAAAAGAGCAGTGGGGGCCGGGACTGGTGGGGTATCTCAGGCAGGACAATGGAAAGCTTCCGGAAGAGCGCCCGGGGGCAGGACCACCCTGGCTGGCCTGCAGGCACCAAGTTGGCCTGCGTGCTGTCACTGGTGTGGCTCCACGGCCCTTCTTCTAGTCTTTCAAGCCCTTGTACATATTCAGGTGTTTTACCTGGGAAGGGTGGGAACAGTTCAGCAGCAGCTGGCCTGGGGCTCAGCTCACCTTTATTCAGAGATGCCTCTGCACGATCCCCCAGCTTTGCAATGAGGACGCTCCTTTCGTGGGGTGTGGTTTGCTGGCTGTATGGGAGAAGATTCCCCACCTCTGACCAATTTCAGAATTGTTTACCACTGGAGCAAGTGCCCTGATAGGGTTTTCCTCTGTATAACTGGTGGGTTCAGGTTTTTTTTTTCTTTTATGGTTCAAGTTAGATTTTATTCCTCTTTTATGTATTTATAGATATAAGCATGGTAATAATTCATTCCTATAAATACCTCTGTGTGAAGGGAAGAACTTTTTTCTGTATTAATTTTAAATTTATTTTTTAAAATTTTGAAATTTAATTTTATTTACTTTTTTATACAGCAGGTTATTATCAGTTTTGTATTTTGTGCATATACATGTATGCAGGTCAATCCCAATCTCCCAACTCATCCCACCACCACCACAGCATGGCTTCCCACACTTGGTGTCAATACGTTTGTTCTCTACCTCTGTCTCTATTTCTTCCCTGCAACCAGTTCATCTGTACCAGTTTTTAGGTTGCACATATATGCATTAATATACAATATTTGTTTTCCTCTTTCTGACTTACTTCATTCTGTATGACAGTCTCTAGATCCATCGATGTCTCTACAAATGACCCAGTTTCATTCCTTTTTATGGCTGAGTAATATTCCATTTTATACATGTACCACATCTTTATCCATTCATCTGTCTCTGGGCATTTAGGTTGCTTCCATTACCTGGCTATTGTAAATAGTGCTGCAATGAACACTGTGGTGAATGTGCCTTTTTGATTTATGGTTTTCTTTGGGTATATGCCCAGAAGTGGGATTGCTGGATCAGATGGTAATTCTATTTCTAGTTTTTTTTTTTTAACGAAACTCCATACTGTTCTCCATAGTGACTGTATCAATTTACATTCCCACCAATAGTGGAAGAGGGCTCCTTTTGTCCACACCCTCCCCAGAATTTGTTGTTTGTAGATTTTCTGATGATGCCGATTCTAACAGTGTGAGGTGATACCTCATTGTAGTTTTGATTTGCATTTCTCTAATAATTAGTGCTGTTGAGCAGCTTTTCATGTGCGTCTTGGCCATCTCTGTGTCTTCTTTGAAGAAACGTATCTTTAGACCTTCTGCCCATTTTTGTATTGGGTTGTTTGTTTTTTTAATATTAAGCTGCATTAGCTGTTTATATATATTGGAGATTAAACCTTTGTCCATTGATTCGTTTGCAACTATTTTCGCCTTTTCTGAGGGAAGCCTTTTTCCATTCCCGTTTTTTTAACCAAAAAAGAAAGAAAGAAAAAGAAGCAGAAAACTAATGTGCATAAAATATGCCTTTTGAAATGGTCGTTTTGAAATATGGACGAATTTTTTGGTCGATATGTGACCCCAGGATTTGTTTTCAGGGCAGGTGTCATTTACAGGCCTGCAATGATTTTGAATATCAACTGACCATTAGCGCTGGGATTAAAGCTGCTGTTGTGTGAAACGGCCACAAGGTGGCAGCAGTTCTCCCTTACCAATTCTGGTTACTAGGGCAACAGAGCCTCAATGGAAGTCGTATTCTAGATTGGAATTTAGAATGGAATGTGCCAGGAGAAAGCCCCTCAAGTTTGTCTCCCTACTTCTTGTTCGTGTTTTTAATTTATTTTTTTATTTTTTATTACAGCAAGTTTGATTACAATGTTTGGCTTGTTGGAGGTGTGGAAGATGTGGTTCTTTTACACATATACACATGTCTGTTTTTCCTGGGATCCTTTTCCCATGTACGTTATGACAGAACGTTGAGTAGTCTTTTGTTATTCTGTAGGTCTTTGGTGATTATATATGTCACCTGTGTTTGTATAAGTCTGTTATCCCCGATATCGTAATGAAACAAATCCTCACACCTTTCCATTGGTGAACTATAAGTTTGTTTAATGAATCTCTGATTGCCCTTCTCGGTGGAAATATCTGCCCTGGTATCCATTTTTAGGTAACACCTATAAGTGATATGATATGATATGTGTCTTTCACTTTCTGACTTACTACAAGTCACGTGATTACCTCTAGACTCATCTACGGTGGTGCAAATGGCATTGTGTTCTTTTTTTCCTTGGCTTCTCTTCTGCCTTAGCGAGGTCCATTTTCAACAATGTGATTCCCTGAGTGTTGTGGATTAGCTGACCTGGGCAGCCTTACCCTGCCGCCCGGCCATCCCCAGGTGTGCCTGGTTGAGGTCAATATAAACAGTGCTCCAGGCAGCAATAGCCCCTGAAGCTGTGCCTGACTCCATATTCTCTGCCCCGTCAGCAGTCTCGGGGCTGTGCACGTGGGAGGGAATGAGGGGCCACAGCTTTGTTGGTGGCCCGGTGTGAGTGGGGTTCTGCTGGCCTTTCTGCAGGAGTTGCCAGGCTGCCACCTGTAAAGAAGAGGATGTGTCACCCATAACTTCCGCTGGAATTTCTCTCCGGACAGAGGTGAGGAAGGAAAAAAGCAGTGGGGGCCGGGACAGTTGGGGTATCTCAGGCAGGACAATGGAAAGATTCCAGGAGAGCGCCCGGGAGCAGGACCACCCTTGCTGGCCTGCAGGCACCAAGTTGGCCTGCGTGCTGTTGCTGGTGTGGCTCCACGGCCCTTCCTCTAGTCTTTCAAGCCCTTGTACATATTCAGGTGTTTTACCTGGGAAGGGTGGGAACAGTTCAGCAGCAGCTGGCCTGGGGCTCAGCTCACCATTATTCAGAGATGCCTCGGCACGATCCCCAAGCTTTGCAATGAGGACGATCCTTGCGTGGGGTGTGGGTTGCTCCCTGTATGGGAGATGATTCCCCACCTCTGACCAATTTCAGAATTGTTTACCGCTGGAGCAAGTGCCCTGATAGGGTTTTCCTCTGTATAACTGGTGGCTTCAGGTTTTTTTTTCTTTTATGGTTCAAGTTAGATTTTATTCCTCTTTTATGTATTTATAGATATAAACATGGAAATAATTCATTCCTATACATACATCTGTGTGAAGGGAAGAACTTTTTTCTGTATTATTTTTAAATATTCTTTTTTAAAATTTTGAAATTTAATTTTATTTATTTTTTTATACAGCAGGTTATTATTAGTTATGTATTTTATGCTTATACATGTATGCAGGTCAATCCCAATCTCCCAACTCATCCCACCACCACCACACCATGGCTTCCCACACTTGGTGTGAATACGTTAGTTCTCTACCTCTGTCTCTATTTCTTCCCTGCAACCAGTTCATCTCTACCAGTTTTTAGGTTCCACATATATGCATTAATATACAATATTTGTTTTCCTCTTTCTGACTTACTTCATTCTGTATGACAGTCTCTAGATCCATCGATGTCTCTACAAATGACCCAGTTTCATTCCTTTTTATGGCTGAGTAATATTCCATTTTATACATATACCACATCTTTATCCATTCATCTGTCTCTGGGCATTTAGGTTGCTTCCATTACCTGGCTATTGTAAATAGTGCTGCAATGAACATTGTGGTGAATGTGCCTTTTTGATTTATGGTTTTCTTTGGGTATATGCCCAGAAGTGGGATTGCTGGATCAGATGGTAATTCAATTTCTAGTTTTATTTTAACGAAACTCCATACTGTTCTCCATAGTGACTGTATCAATTTACATTCCCACCAGTAGTGGAAGAGGGCTCCTTTTGTCCACACCCTCCCCAGAATTTGTTGTTTGTAGATTTTCTGATGATGCCGATTCTAACAGTGTGAGGTGATACCTCATTGTAGTTTTGATTTGCATTTCTCTAATAATTAGTGCTGTTGAGCAGCTTTTCATGTGTGTCTTGGCCATCTCTGTGTCTTCTTTGAAGAAACGTATCTTTAGATCTTCTGCCCATTTTTGTATTGGGTTGTTTGTTTTTTTAATATTACGCTCCATGAGCTGTTTATATATATTGGAGATTAAACCTTTGTCCATTGATTCGTTTTCAACTATTTTCACCTTTTCTGAGGGATGCCTTTTTCCATTCCTGTTTTTTTAACCAAAAAAGAAAGAAAGAAAAAGAAGCAGAAAACTAATGTGCATAAAATATGCCTTTTGAAATGGTCGTTTTGAAATATGGACGAATTTTTTGGTCGATATGTGACCCCAGGATTTGTTTTCAGGGCAGGTGTCATTTACAGGCCTGCAATGATTTTTAATATCAACTGACCATTAGCGCTGGGATTAAAGCTGCTGTTGTGTGAAACGGCCACAAGGTGGCAGCAGTTCTCCCTTACCAATTCTGGTTACTAGGGCAACAGAGCCTCAATGGAAGTCGTGTTCTAGATTGGAATTTAGAATGGAATGTGCCAGGAGTAAGCCCCTCAAGTTTGTCTCCCTACTTCTTGTTCGTGTTTTTAATTTAATTTTTATTTTTTATTACAGCAAGTTTGATTACAATGTTTGGCTTGTTGGAGGTGTGGAAGATGTGGTTCTTTTCCACATATACAGATGTCTGTTTTTCCTGGGATCCTTTTCCCATGTACGTTATGACAGAACGTTGAGTAGACTTTTGGTATTCTGTAGGTCTTTGGTGATTATATATGTCACCTGTGTTTGTATAAGTCTGTTAACCCCGATATCGTAATGAAACCAATCCTCACACCTTTCCATTGGTGAACCATAACTTTGTTTAATGAATCTCTGATTGCCCTTCTCGGTGGAAATATCTGCCCTGGTATCCATTTTTAAGTAACACCTATAAGTGATATGATATGATATGTGTCTTTCACTTTCTGACTTACTACAAGTCACGTGATTACATCTAGACTCATCTACGGTGGTGCAAATGGCATTGTGTTCTTTTTTCCTTGGCTTCTCTTCTGCCTTAGCGAGGTCCATTTTCAACAATGTGATTCCCTGAGTGTTGTGGATTAGCTGACCTGGGCAACCTTACACTGCCGCCCGGCCCTCCCAAGGTGTGCCTGGTTGAGGTCAATATAAACAGCGCTCCAAGCTGCAATAGCCCCTGAAGCTGTGCCTGACTCCAGATTCTCTGCCCCGTGAGCAGTCTCGGGGCTGTGCTGGTGGGAGGGAATGAGGGGCCACAGCTTTGTTGGTGGCCCGGTGTGAGTGGGGTTCTGCTGGCCTTTATGCAGGAGTTGCCTGGCTGCCACCTGTAAAGAAGAGGATGTGTCACACATACCTTCAGCTGGAATTTCTCTCGGGACAGAGGTGAGGAAGGAAAAATGCAGTGGGGGCCGGGGGAGTTGGGGTATGTCAGGCAGGACAATGGAAAGCTTCCGGAAGAGCGCCCGGGGCCAGGACCACCCTGGCTGGCCTGCAGGCAAAAAGTTGGCCTGCGTGCTGTTGCTGGTGTGGCTCCATGGCCCTTCCTCTAGTCTTTCAAGCCCTTGTACATATTCAGGTGTTTTACCTGGGAAGGGTGGGAACAGTTCAGCAGCAGCTGGCCTGGGGCTCAGCTCACCATTATTCAGAGATGCTTCCGCACGATCCCCAAGCTTTGCAATGAGGATGCTCCTTGCGTGGGGTGTGGGTTCCTGGCTGTATGGGAGAAGATTCCCCACCTCTGATCAATTTCAGAATTGTTTACCGCTGGAGCAAGTGCCCTGATAGGGTTTTCCTCTGTATAACTGGTGGGTTCTGGTTTTTTTTTTTTTTATGGTTCAAGTTAGATTTTATTCCTCTTTTATGTATTTATAGATATAAGCATGGAAATAATTCATTCCTATAAATACATCTGTGTGAAGGGAAGAACTTTTTTCTGTATTATTTTTAAATTTATTTTTTAAAATTTTGAAATTTAATTTTATTTATTTTTTTATACAGCAGGTTATTATTAGTTATGTATTTTATGCTTATACATGTATGCAGGTCAATCCCAATCTCCCAACTCATCCCACCACCACCACACCATGGCTTCCCACACTTGGTGTCCATACGTTTGTTCTCTACCTCTGTCTCTATTTCTTCCCTGCAAACCAGTTCATCTGTACCAGTTTTTAGGTTCCACATATATGCATTAATATACAATATTTGTTTTCCTCTTTCTGACTTACTTCATTCTGTATGACAGTCTCTAGATCCATCGATGTCTCTACAAATGACCCAGTTTCATTCCTTTTTATGGCTGAGTAATATTCCATTTTATACATGTACCACATCTTTATCCATTCATCTGTCTCTGGGCATTTAGGTTGCTTCCATTACCTGGCTATTGTAAATAGTGCTGCAATGAACATTGTGGTGAATGTGCCTTTTTGATTTATGGTTTTCTTTGGGTATATGCCCAGAAGTGGGATTGCTGGATCAGATGGTAATTCAATTTCTAGTTTTATTTTAACGAAACTCCATACTGTTCTCCATAGTGACTGTATCAATTTACATTCCCACCAATAGTGGAAGAGGGCTCCTTTTGTCCACACCCTCCCCAGAATTTGTTGTTTGTAGATTTTCTGATGATGCCGATTCTAACAGTGTGAGGTGATACCTCATTGTAGTTTTGATTTGCATTTCTCTAATAATTAGTGCTGTTGAGCAGCTTTTCATGTGCGTCTTGGCCATCTCTGTGTCTTCTTTGAAGAAACGTATCTTTAGATCTTCTGCCCATTTTTGTATTGGGTTGTTTGTTTTTTTAATATTAAGCTGCATGAGCTGTTTATATATATTGGAGATTAAACCTTTGTCCATTGATTCGTTTGCAACTATTTTCGCCTTTTCTGAGGGAAGCCTTTTTCCATTCCCGTTTTTTTAACCAAAAAAGAAAGAAAGAAAAAGAAGCAGAAAACTAATGTGCATAAAATATGCCTTTTGAAATGGTCGTTTTGAAATATGGACGAATTTTTTGGTCGATATGTGACCCCAGGATTTGTTTTCAGGGCAGGTGTCATTTACAGGCCTGCAATGATTTTGAATATCAACTGATCATTAGCGCTAGGATTAAAGCTGCTGTTGTGTGAAACGGCCACAAGGTGGCAGCAGTTCTCCCTTACCAATTCTGGTTACTAGGGCAACAGAGCCTCAATGGAAGTCGTGTTCTAGATTGGAATTTAGAATGGAATGTGCCAGGAGAAAGCCCCTCAAGTTTGTCTCCCTACTTCTTGTTCGTGTTTTTAATTTAATTTTTATTTTTTATTACAGCAAGTTTGATTACAATGTTTGGGTTTTTGGAGTTGTGGAAGATGTGGTTCTTTTACACATATACACATGTCTCTTTTTCCTGGGATCCTTTTCCCATGTACGTTATGACAGAATGATGAGTAGTCTTTTGGTATTCCGTAGGTCTTTGGTGATTTTATATGTCACCTGTGTTTGTATAAGTCTGTTAACCCCGATATCTTAATGAAACCAATCCTCACACCTTTCCATTGGTGAACCATAAGTTTGTTTAATGAATCTCTGATTGCCCTTCTCCGTGGAAATATCTGCCCTGGTATCCATTTTTAGGTAACACCTATAAGTGATATGATATGATATGTGTCTTTCACTTTCTGACTTACTACAAGTCACGTGATTACCTCTAGACTCATCTACGGTGGTGCAAATGGCATTGTGTTCTTTTTTTCCTTGGCTTCTCTTCTGCCTTAGTGAGGTCCATTTTCAACAATGTGATTCCCTGAGTGTTGTGGATTAGCTGACCTGGGCAGCCTTACCCTGCCGCGCACCCCTCCCCAGGTGTGCCTGGTTGAGGTCAATATATACAGCGCTCGAGACAGCAATAGCCTCTGAAGCTGTGCCTGACTCCATATTCTCTGCCCCGTGAGCAGTCTCGGGGCTGTGCTGGTGGGAGGGAATGAGGGGCCACAGCTTTGTTGGTGGCCCGGTGTGAGTGGGGTTCTGCTGGCCTTTCTGCAGGAGTTGCCAGGCTGCCACCTGTAAAGAAGAGGATGTGTCACCCATACCTTCCGCTGGAATTTCTCTCCGGACAGAGGTGAGGAAGGAAAAAAGCATTGGGGGCCGGGAGAGTTGGGGTATGTCAGGCAGGACAATGGAAAGCTTCCGGAAGAGCGCCCGGGGGCAGGACCACCCTGGCTGGCCTGCAGGCACCAAGTTGGCCTGCGTGCTGTTGCTGGTGTGGCTCCACGGCCCTTCCTCTAGTCTTTCAAGCCCTTGTACATATTCAGGTGTTTTACCTGGGTAGGGTGGGAAGAGTTCAGCAGCAGCTGAGCTGGGGCTCAACTCACCTTTATTCAGAGATGCTTCGGCATGATCCCCCAGGTTTGCAATGAGGACGCTCCTTGCGTGGGGTGTGGGTTGCTGCCTGTATGGGAGATGATTCCCCACCTCTGACCAATTTCAGAATTATTTACCGCTGGAGCAAGTGCCCTGATAGGGTTTTCCTCTGTATAACTGGTGGGTTCAGGTTTTTTTTTTCTTTTATGGTTCAAGTTAGATTTTATTCCTCTTTTATGTATTTATAGATATAAGCATGGAAATAATTCATTCCTATAAATACATCTGTGTGAAGGGAAGAACTTTTTTCTGTATTATTTTTAAATTTATTTTTTAAAATTTTGAAATTTAATTTTATTTACTTTTTTATACAGCAGGTTATTATCAGTTATGTATTTTGTGCATATACATGTATGCAGGTCAATCCCAATCTCCCAACTCATCCCACCACCACCACACCATGGCTTCCCACACTTGGTGTGAATACGTTAGTTCTCTACCTCTGTCTCTATTTCTTCCCTGCAACCAGTTCATCTGTACCAGTTTTTAGGTTCCACATATATGCATTAATATACAATATTTGTTTTCCTCTTTCTGACTTACTTCATTCTGTATGACAGTCTCTAGATCCATCGATGTCTCTACAAATGACCCAGTTTCATTCCTTTTTATGGCCGAGTAATATTCCATTTGATACGTGTACCCCAATTTTATCCATTCATCTGTCTGTGGGCATTTAGGTTGCTTCCATTACCTGGCTATTGTAAATAGTGCTGCAATGAACATTGTGGTGAATGTGCCTTTTTGATTTATGGTTTTCTTTGGGTATAGGCCCAGAAGTGGGATTGCTGGATCAGATGGTAATTCAATTTCTAGTTTTTTTTTAAGGAAACTCCATACTGTTCTCCATAGTGACTGTATCAATTTACATTCCCACCAATAGTGGAAGAGGGCTCCTTTTGTCCACACCCTCCCCAGAATTTGTTGTTTGTAGATTTTCTGATGATGCCAATTCTAACAGTGTGAGGTGATACCTCATTGTAGTTTTGATTTGCATTTCTCTAATAATTAGTGCTGTTGAGCAGCTTTTCATGTGCGTCTTGGCCATCTCTGTGTCTTCTTTGAAGAAACGTATCTTTAGATCTTCTGCCCATTTTTGTATTGGGTTGTTTGTTTTTTTAATATTAAGCTGCATGAGCTGTTTATATATATTGGAGATTAAACCTTTGTCCATTGATTCGTTTGCAACTATTTTCGCCCCTTCTGAGGGATGCCTTTTTCCATTCCCGTTTTTTTAACCAAAAAAGAAAGAAAGAAAAAGAAGCAGAAAACTAATGTGCATAAAATATGCCTTTTGAAACGGTCGTTTTGAAATATGGACGTCCTTTGAATTTTTTGGTCGATATGTGACCCCAGGATTTGTTTTCAGGGCAGGTGTCATTTACAGGCCTGCAATGATTTTGAATATCAACTGACCATTAGCGCTGGGATTAAAGCTGCTGTTGTGTGAAACGGCCACAAGGTGGCAGCAGTTCTCCCTTACCAATTCTGGTTACTAGGGCAACAGAGCCTCAATGGAAGTCGTGTTCTAGATTGGAATTTAGAAAGGAATGTGCCAGGAGAAAGCCCCTCATGTTTGTCTCCCTATTTCTTGTTCGTGTTTTTAATTTAATTTTTATTTTTTATTACAGCAAGTTTGATTACAATGTTTGGATTGTTGGAGGTGTGGAAGATGTGGTTCTTTTACACATATACACATGTCGGTTTTTCCTGGGATCCTTTTCCCATGTACGTTATGACAGAATGATGAGTAGTCTTTTGGTATTCCGTAGGTCTTTGGTGATTATATATGTCACCTGTGTTTGTATAAGTCTGTTAACCCCGATATCGTAATGAAATCAATCCTCACACCTTTCCATTGGTGAACCATAAGTTTGTTTAATGAATCTCTGATTGCCCTTCTCGGTAGAAATATCTGCCCTGGTACCATTTTTAGGTAACACCTATAAGTGATATGATATGATATGTGTCTTTCACTTTCTGACTTACTACAAGTCACGTGATTACCTCTAGACTCATCTACCGTGCTGCAAATGGCATTGTGTTCTTTTTGTCCTTGGCTTCTCTTCTGCCTTAGCGAGGTCCATTTTCAACAATGTGATTCGCTGAGTGTTGTGGATTAGCTGACCTGGGCAGCCTTACCCTGCCGCCCGGCCCTCCCCAGGTGTGCCTGGTGGAGGTCAATATAAACAGCGCTCCAGGCAGCAATAGCCCCTGAAGCTGTGCCTGACTCCATATTCTCTGCCCCGTCAGCAGTCTCGGGGCTGTGCTGGTGGGAGGGAATGAGGGGCCACAGCTTTGTTGGTGGCCCGGTGTGAGTGGGGTTCTGCTGGCCTTTCTGCAGGAGTTGCCTGGCTGCCTCCTGTAAAGAAGAGGATGTGTCACACATACCTTCAGCTGGAATTTCTCTCCGGACAGAGGTGAGGAAGGAAAAAAGCAGTGGGGGCCGGGACAGGTGGGGTATGTCAGGCAGGACAATGGAAAGCTTCCGGAAGAGCGCCCGGGGCCAGGACCACCCTGGCTGGCCTGCAGGCAACAAGTTGGCCTGCGTGCTGTTGCTGGTGTGGCTCCATGGCCCTTCCTCTAGTCTTTCAAGCCCTTGTACATATTCAGGTGTTTTACCTGGGAAGGGTGGGAACAGTTCAGCAGCAGCTGGCCTGGGGCTCAGCTCACCTTTATTCAGAGATGCCTCTGCACGATCCCCCAGCTTTGCAATGAGGACGCTCCTTGCATGCGGTGTGGGTTGCTGGCTGTATGGGAGAAGATTCCCCACCTCTGACCAATTTCAGAATTGTTTAGCGCTGGAGCAAGTGCCCTGATAGGATTTTCCTCTGTATAACTGGTGGGTTCAGGTTTTTTTTTTCTTTTATGATTCAAGTTAGATTTTATTCCTCTTTTATGTATTTATAGATATAAGCATGGAAATAATTCATTCCGATAAATACATCTGTGTGAAGGGAAGAAATTTTTTCGGTATTATTTTTAAATTTTCTTTTTTAAAATTTTGAAATTTAATTTTATTTATTTTTTTATACAGCAGGTTATTATTAGTTATGTATTTTATGCATATACATGTATGCAGGTCAATCCCAATCTCCCAACTCATCCCACCACCACCACACCATGGCTTCCCACACTTGGTGTCCATACGTTTGTTCTCTACCTCTGTCTCTGTTTCTTCCCTGCCAACCAGTTCATCTGTACCAGTTTTTAGGTTCCACATATATGCATTAATATACAATATTTGTTTTCCTCTTTCCGACTTACTTCATTCTGCATGACAGTCTCTAGATCCATCGATGTCTCTACAAATGACCCAGTTTCATTCCTTTTTATGGCTGAGTAATATTCCATTTTATACATGTACCACATCTTTATTCATTCATCTGTCTGTGGGCATTTAGGTTGCTTACATTACCTGACTATTGTAAATAGTGCTGCAATGAACATTGAGGTGAATGTGCCTTTTACATTTATGGTTTTATCTGGGTATATGCCCAGAAGTGGGATTGCTGGATCAGATGGTAATTCTATTTCTAGTTTTTTTAAGGAATCTCCATAGTGTTCTCCATAGTGACTGTATCAATTTACATTCCCACCAATAGTGGAAGAGGGATCCTTTTGTCCCCACCCTCCCCAGAATTTGTTGTTTGTAGATTTTCTGATGATGCCGATTCTAACAGGTGTGAGGTGATACCTCATTGTAGTTTTGATTTGCATTTCTCTAATAATTAGTGCTCTTGAGCAGCTTTTCATGTGTGTCTTGGCCATCTCTGTGTCTTCTTTGAAGAAACATATCTTTAGATCTTCTGCCCATTTTTGTGTTAGGTTGTTTGTTTTTTTAATATTAAGCTCCATGAGCTGTTTATATATATTGGAGATTAAACCTTTGTCCATTGATTCGTTTGCAACTATTTTCGCCCATTCTGAGGGATGCCTTTTTCCATTCCCCGCTTTTTAACCAAAAAAGAAAGAAAGAAAAAGAAGCAGAACACTAATGTGCATAAAATATGCCGTTTGAAACGGTCGTTTTGAAATATGGACGTCCTTTGAATTTTTGGTCGATATGTGACCCCAGGATTTGTTTTCAGGGCAGGTGTCATTTACAGGCCTGCGATGATTTTGAATATCAACTGACCATTAGCGCTGGGATTAAAGCTGCTGTTGTGTGAAACGGCCACAAGGTGGCAGCAGTTCTCCCTTACCAAATCTGGTTAATAGGGCAACAGAGCCTCCATGGAAGTCGTGTTCTAGATTGGAATTTAGAATGGAATGTGCCAGGAGAAAGCCCCTCAAGTTTGTCTCCCTTATTCTTGTTCGTATTTTTAATTTAAATTTTTATTTTTTATTACAGCAAGTTTGATTACAATGTTTGGCTTGTTGTAGGTGTGGAAGATGTGGTTCTTTTACACATATACAGATGTGTGTTCTTCCTGGGATCCTTTTCCCAGGTCCATTATGACAGAATGTTGAGTAGTCTTCTCTTGGTATTCCGTAGGTCTTTGGTGATTATATATGTCACCTGTGTTTGTATATGTCTGTTAACCCCGATATCGTAATGAAACCAATCCTCACACCTTTCCATTGGTGAACCATAACTTTGTTTAATGAATCTGTGATTGCCCTTCTCCGTGGAAATATCTGCCCTGGTATCCATTTTTAGGTAACACCTGTAAGTGATATGATACGATATATGTCTTTCACTTTCTGACTTACTACAAGTCACGTGATTACCTCTAGACTCATCTACGGAGCTGCAAATGGCATTGTGTCCTTATTTTCCTTGGCTTCTATTCTGCCTTAGAGAGGTCCATTTTCAACAATGTGATTCCCTGAGGGTTGTGGATTAGCTGACCTGGGCAACCTTACCCTGCCAGCCGGCCCTCCCCAGGTGTGCCTGGTTGAGCTCAATATAAACAGCGCTCCAGGCAGCAATAGCCCCTGAAGCTGTGCCTGACTCCATATTCTCTGCCCCGTCAGCAGTCTCGCGGCAGAGCTGGTGGGAGGAAATGAGGGGCCACAGCTTTGTGGGTGGCCTGGTGTGAGTGGGGTTCTGCTGGCCTTTCTGCAGGAGTTGCCAGGCTGCCACCTGTAAAGAAGAGGATGTGTCACCCATACCTTCCGCTGGAATTTCTCTCCGGACCGAGGTGAGGAAGGAAAAAGGCAGTGGGGGCCGGGACAGGAGGGGTATCACAGGCAGGACAATTGAAACCTTCCGGAAGAGCGCCCGGGGCGAGGACCACCCTGGCTGGCCTGCAGGCACCAAGTTGGCCTGCGTGCTGTCGCTGGTGTGGCTCCACGGCCCTTCCTCTTGTCTTTCAAGCCCTTGTACATATTCAGGTGTTTTACCTGGGAAGGGTGGGAACAGTTCAGCAGCAGCTGGCCTGGGACTCAGCTCACCTTTATCCAGAGATGCCTCGGCACGGTCCCCCAGCTTTGCAATGAGGACGCTCCTTGTGTGGGGTGTGGGTTGCTGGCTGTATGGGAGATGATTCCCCACCTCTGACCAAATTCAGAATTGTTTAGCGCTGGAGCAAGTGCCCGGATAGGGGTTTCCTCTGTATAACTGGTGGGCTCAGGATTTTCTTCTTTTATGTTTCAAGTTAGCATTTATTCCTCTTTTATGTATTTATAGATATAAGCATGGATATAATTCATTCCTATAAATACATCTATGAGAAGGGAAGAACTTTTTTCTGTTTTATTTTTAAATTTTATTTTTTATAATTTTGAAATTTAATTTTATTTACTTTTTTATACAGCATGTTATTATTAGTTATGTATTTTATGCATATACATGTATACAGGTCAATCTCAATCTCCCAACTCATCCCACCACCACCACCCCATGGCTTCCCACACTTGGTGTCCATATGTTTGTTCTCTACCTCTGTGTCTCTATTTCTTCCCTGCAAACCATTTCATCTGTACAATTTTTTAGGTTCCACATATATGCATTAATATACAATATTTGTTTTCCTCTTTCTGACTTACTTCATTCTGTATGACAGTCTCTAGATCCATCCATGGAAAGAAACAAAAAGAAGCGGAACACTAATGTGCGTAAAATATGGCTTTTGAAACGGTCGTTTTGAAATATGGACGTCCTTTAAATTTTTTGGTCGATATGTGACCCCAGGATTTGTTTTCAGGGCAGGTGTCATTTACAGGCCTGCAATGATTTTGAATATCAACTGACCATTAGCGCTGGGATTAAAGCTGCTGTTGTGTGAAACGGCCACAAGGTGGCAGCAGTTCTCCATTACCAATTCTGGTTACTAGGGCAACAGAGCCTCAATGGAAGTCGTGTTCTAGATTGGAATTTAGAATGTAATGTGCCAGGAGAAAGCCCCTCAAGTTTGTCTCCCTACTTCTTGTTCATGTTTTTAATTTAATTTTTATTTTTTATTACAGCAAATTTGATTACAATGTTTGGCTTGTTGGAGGTGTGGAAGATGTGGTTCTTTTACACATATACAGATGTCTGTTTTTCCTGGGATCCTTTTCCCATGTACGTTATGACAGAATGTTGAGTAGTCTTTTGGTATTCCATAGGTCTTTGGTGATTATATATGTCACCTGTGTTTGTATAAGTCTGTTAACCCCGATATCGTAATGTAACCAATCCTCACACCTTTCCATTGGTGAACCATAAGTTTGTTTAATGAATCTCTGATTGCCCTTCTCGGTGGAAATATCTGCCCTGGTATCCATTTTTAGGTAACACCTATAAGTGATATGATATGATATGTGTCTTTCACTTTCTGACTTACTACAAGTCATGTGATTACCTGTAGACTCATCTACGGTGGTGCAATTGGCATTGTGTTCTTTTTTTCCTTGGCTTCTCTTCTGCCTTAGCGTGGTCCATTTTCAACAATGTGATTCCCTGAGTGTTGTGGATTAGCTGACCTGGGCAGCCTTACTCTACCGCCCGGCCCTCCCCATTTGTGCCTGGTTGAGGTCAATACAAACAGCGCTCCAGGCAGCAATAGCCCCTGAAGCTGTGCCTGACTCCATATTCTCTGCCCCGTCAGCAGTCTCGCGGCTGAGATGGTGGGAGGAAATGAGGGGCCACAGCTTTGTGGGTGGCCTGGTGTTAGTGGGGTTCTGCTGGCCTTTCTGCAGGAGTTGCCAGGCTGCCACCTGTAAAGAAGAGGATGTGTCACCCATACCTTCCGCTGGAATTTCTCTCCGGACCGAGGTGAGGAAGGAAAAAAGCAGTGGGGGCCGGGACAGGAGGGGTATCACAGGCAGGACAATGGAAAGCTTCCGGAAGAGCGCCCGGGGCAAGGACGAACCTGAGTGGCTCGCAGGCACGAAGTTGGCCTGCGTGCTGTCGCTGGTGTGGCTCCACGACCCTTCCTCTATGCTTTCAAGCCCTTGTACATATTCAGGTGTTTTACCTGGGAAGGGTGGGAACAATTCAGCAGCAGCTCGCATGGGGCTCAGCTCATGTTTACTCAGAGATGCCTCGGCATGGTCCCCCAGCTATGCAATGAGGATGCTCCCTGCGTGGGGGCTGGGTTGCTGGCTGTATGGGAGATGATTCCCCACCTCTGACCAATTTCAGAATTGTTTACCGCTGGAGCAAGTGCCCTGATAGGGTTTTCCTCTGTATAACTGGTGGGTTCAGGTTTTTTTTTTTCTTTTATGGTTCAAGTTAGATTTTATTCCTCTTTTATGTATTTATAGATATAAGCATGGAAATAATTCATTCCGATAAATACATCTGTGTGAAGGGAAGAACTTATTTCTGTTTTATTTTTAAATTTTCTTTTTTAAAATTTTGAAATTTAATTTTATTTACTTTTTATACAGCAGGTTATTATCAGTTATGTATTTTGTGCATATACATGAATGCAGGTCAATCCGAATCTCCCAACTCATCCCACCACCACCATACCATGGCTTCGCACACTTGGTGTCCATATGTTTGTTCTCTACCTGTGTCTCTATTTCTTCCCTGCAAACCAGTTCATCTGTACCAGTTTTTAGGTTCCACATATATGCATTAATATACAATATTTGTTTTCCTCTTTCTGACTTACTTCATTCTGTATGACAGTCTCTAGATCCATCGATGTCTCTACAAATGACCCAGTTTCATTCCTTTTTATGGCTGAGTAATATTCCATTTTATACATGTACCACATCTTTATCCATTCATCTGTCTGTGGGCATTTAGGTTGCTTCCATTACCTGGCTATTGTAAATAGTGCCGCAATGAACATTGTGGTGAATGTGCCTTTTTGATTTATGGTTTTCTTTGGGTATATGCCCAGAAGTGGGATTGCTGGATCAGATGGTAATTCTATTTCTAGTTTTTTTTAACGAATCTCCATACTGTTCTCCATAGTGACTGTATCAATTTACATTCCCACCAATAGTGGAAGAGGGCTCCTTTTGTCCACACCCTCCCCAGAATTTGATGCTTGTAGATTTTCTGATGATGCCGATTCTAACAGTGTGAGGTGATACCTCATTGTAGTTTTGATTTGCATTTCTCTAATAATTAGTGCTGTTGAGCAGCTTTTCATGTGCGTCTTGGCCATCTCTGTGTCTTCTTTGAAGAAACGTATCTTTAGATCTTCTGCCCATTTTTGTATTGGGTTGTTTGTTTTTTTTAATATTAAGCTGCATGAGCTGTTTATATATATTGGTGATTAAACCTTTGTCCATTGATTCGTTTGCAACTATTTTCGCCCCTTCTGAGGGATGCCTTTTTCCATTCCCGTTTTTTTAACCAAAAAAGAAAGAAAGAAAAAGAAGCAGAAAACTAATGTGCATAAAATATGCCTTTTGAAACGGTCGTTTTGAAATATGGACGTCCTTTGAATTTTTTGGTCGATATGTGACCCCAGGATTTGTTTTCAGGGCAGGTGTCCTTTACAGGCCTTCAATGATTTTGAATATCAACTGACCATTAGCGCTGGGATTAAAGCTGCTGTTGTGTGAAACGGCCACAAGGTGGCAGCAGTTCTCCATTACCAATTCTGGTTACTAGGGCAACAGAGCCTCAATGGAAGTCCTGTTCTAGATTGGAATTTAGAATGGAATGTGCCAGGAGAAAGCCCCTCAAGTTTGTCTCCCTACTTCTTGTTCGTGTTTTTAATTTAATTTTTATTTTTTATTACTGCAAGTTTGATTACAATGTTTGGCTTGTTGGAGGTGTGGAAGATGTGGTTCTTTTACACATATACACATGTCTGTTTTTCCTGGGATCCTTTTCCCATGTACGTTATGACAGAACGTTGAGTAGTCTTTTGGTATTCCATAGGTCTTTGGTGATTATATGTCACCTGTGTTTGTATAAGTCTGTTAACCCCGATATAGTAATGAAACCAATCCTCACACCTTTCCATTGGTGAACCATAAGTTTGTTTAATGAATCTGTGACTGACCTTCTCCGTGGAAATATCTGCCCTGGTATCCATTTTTAGGTAACACCTATAAGTGATATGATACGATATGTGTCTTTCACTTTCTGACTTACTACAAGTCACGTGATAAACTCTAGACTCATCTACGGTGCTGCAAATTGCATTGTGTCCTTTTTTTCCTTGGCTTCTGTTCTGATTTAGCGAGGTCAATTTTCAACACTGTGATTCCCTGAGGGTTGTGGATTAGCTGACGTGGGCATCCTTATCCTGCCGGCCGGCCCTCCCCAGGTGTGCCTGGTTGAGGTCCATATAAACAGCGCTCCAGGCAGCAATAGCCCCTGAAGCTGTGCCTGACTCCATATTCTCTGCCCCGTCAGCAGTCTCGCGGCTGAGCTGGTGGGAGGAAATGAGGGGCCACAGCTTTGTGGGTGGCCTGGTGTGAGTGGGGTTCTGCTGGCCTTTCTGCAGGAGTTGCCAGGCTGCCACCTGTAAAGAAGAGGATGTGTCACCCATACCTTCCGCTGGAATTTCTCTCCGGACCGAGGTAAGGAAGGAAAAAAGCAGTGGGGGCCGGGACAGGAGGGGTATCACAGGCAGGACAACGGAAAGCTTCCGGAAGAGCGCCCGGGGCAAGGACGAACCTGAGTGGCTCGCAGGCACGAAGTTGACCTGCGTGCTGTGGCTGGTGTGGCTCCACGACCCTTCCTCTATGCTTTCAAGCCCTTGTACATATTCAGGTGTTTTACCTGGGATGGGTGGGAACAATTCAGCAGCAGCTCGCATGGGGCTCAGCTCATGTTTACTCAGAGATGCCTCGGCATGGTCCCCCAGCTATGCAATGAGGATGCTCCCTGCGTGGGGGCTGGGTTGCTGGCTGTATGGGAGATGATTCCCCACCTCTGACCAATTTCAGATTTGTTTACCGCTGGAGCAAGTGCCATGATAGTGTTTTCCTCTGTGTAACTGGTGGGTTCAGGTTTTTTTTTCTTTTATGGTTCAAGTTAGATTTTATTCCTCTTTTATGTATTTATAGATATAAGTATGGAAATAATTCATTCCTATAAATACATGTGTGTGAAGGGAAGAACTTCTTTCTGTTTTATTTTTAAATTTTCTTTTTTAAATTTTTGAAATTTAATTTTATTTCCTTTTTTATACAGCATGTTATTATCAGTTATGTATTTTATGCATATACATGTATACAGGTCAATCCCAATCTCCCAACTCATCACACCACCACCACACCATGCCTTCCCACACTTGGTGTCCATACGTTTGTTCTCTACCTCTGTGTCTCTATTTCTTCCCTGCAAACCAGTTCATCTGTACCAGTTTTTATGTTCCACATATATGCATTAATATACAATATTTGTTTTCCTCTTTCTGACTTACTTCATTTTATATGACAGTCTCTAGATCCATCGATGTCTCTACAAATGACCCAGTTTCATTCCTTTTTATGGTCGAGTAATATTCCATTTTATATATGTACCCCATCTTTATCCATTCATCTGTCTGTGGGCATTTAGGTTGCTTCCATTACCTGGCTATTGTAAATAGTGCTGCAATGAACATTGTGGTGAATGTGCCTTTTTGATTTATGGTTTTCTCTGGGTATATGCCCAGAAGTGGGATTGCTGGATCAGATGGTAATTCTATTTCAAGTTTTTTCAAGGAAACTCCATACTGTTCTCCATAGTGACTGTATCAATTTACATTCCCACCAATATTGGAAGAGGGCTCCTTTTGTCCACACCCTCCCCAGAATTTGTTGTTTGTAGATTTTCTGATGATGCCGATTCTAACAGGTGTGAGGTGATACCTCATTGTAGTTTTGATTTGCATTTCTCTAATAATTAGTGCTCTTGAGCAGCTTTTCATGTGCGTCTTGGCCATCTCTGTGTCTTCTTTGAAGAAACGTCTCTTTAGATATTCTGCCCATTTTTGTGTTAGGTTGTTTGTTTTTTTAATATTAAGCTCCATGAGCTGTTTATATATATTGGAGATTAAACCTTTGTCCATTGATTCGTTTGCAACTATTTTCGCCCATTCTGAGGGATGCCTTTTTCCATTCCCCGCTTTTTAACCAAAAAAGAAAGAAAGAAAAAGAAGCAGAACACTAATGTGCATAAAATATGCCGTTTGAAACGGTCGTTTTGAAATATGGACGTCCTTTGAATTTTTGGTCGATATGTGACCCCAGGATTTGTTTTCAGGGCAGGTGTCATTTACATGCCTGCAATGATTTTGAATATCAACTGACCATTAGCGCTGGGATTAAAGCTGCTGTTGTGTGAAACGGCCACAAGGTGGCAGCAGTTCTCCCTTACCAAATCTGGTTAATAGGGCAACAGAGCCTCAATGGAAGTCGTGTTCTAGATGGGAATTTAGAATGGAATGTGCCAGGAGAAAGCCCCTCAAGTTTGTCTCCCTACTTCTTGTTCGTATTTTTAATTTAAATATTTATTTTTTATTACAGCAAGTTTGATTACAATGTTTGGCTTGTTGTAGGTGTGGAAGATGTGGTTCTTTTACACATATACAGATGTGTGTTCTTCCTGGGATCCTTTTCCCAGGTCCATTATGACAGAAGGTTGAGTAGTCTTCTCTTGGTATTCCGTAGGTCTTTCGTGATTATATATGTCACCTGTGTTTGTATATGTCTGTTAACCCCGATATCGTAATGAAACCAATCCTCACACCTTTCCATTGGTGAACCATAACTTTGTTTAATGAATCTGTGATTGCCCTTCTCCGTGGAAATATCTGCCCTGGTATCCATTTTTAGGTAACACCTATAAGTGATATGATACGATATGTATCTTTCACTTTCTGACTTACTACAAGTCACGTGATTACCTCTAGACTCATCTACGGAGCTGCAAATGGCATTGTGTCCTTATTTTCCTTGGCTTCTATTCTGCCTTAGCGAGGTCCATTTTCAACAATGTGATTCCCTGAGGGTTGTGGATTAGCTGACCTGGGCAACCTTACCCTGCCAGCCGGCCCTCCCCAGGTGTGCCTGGTTGAGCTCAATATAAACAGCGCTCCAGGCAGCAATAGCCCCTGAAGCTGTGCCTGACTCCATATTCTCTGCCCCGTCAGCAGTCTCGCGGCAGAGCTGGTGGGAGGAAATGAGGGGCCACAGCTTTGTGGGTGGCCTGGTGTGAGTGGGGTTCTGCTGGCCTTTCTGCAGGAGTTGCCAGGCTGCAACCTGTAAATAAGAGGATGTGTCACCCATACCTTCCGCTGGAATTTCTCTCCGGACCGAGGTGAGGAAGGAAAAAGGCAGTGGGGGCCGGGACAGGAGGGGTATCACAGGCAGGACAATGGAAAGCTTCCGGAAGAGCGCCCGGGGCGAGGACCACACTGGCTGGCCTGCAGGCACCATGTTGGCCTGCGTGCTGTCGCTGGTGTGGCTCCACGGCCCTTCCTCTTGTCTTTCAAGCCCTTGTACATATTCAGGTGTTTTACCTGGGAAGGGTGGGAACAGTTCAGCAGCAGCTGGCCTGGGGCTCAGCTCACCTTTATCCAGAGATGCCTCGGCACGGTCCCCCAGCTTTGCAATGAGGACGCTCCTTGTGTGGGGTGTGGGTTGCTAGCTGTATGGGAGATGATTCCCCACTTCTGACCAATTTCAGAATTGTTTAGTGCTGGAGCAAGTGCCCGGATAGGGTTTTCCTCTGTATAACTGGTGGGTTCAGCTTTTTTTCCTTTTATGGTTCCAGTTAGATTTTATTCCTCTTTTATATATTTATAGATATAAGCATGGAAATAATTCATTCCTATAAATACATCTGTGTGAAGGGAAGAACTTTATTCTGTTTTATATTTAAATTTTATTTTTTAAGATATTGAAATATAATTTTATTTACTTTTATATACAGCAGGTTATTATTAGTTATGTATTTTATGCATATACATGTATACAGGTCAATCTCAATCTCCCAACTCATCCCACCACCACCACCCCATGGCTTCCCACACTTGGTGTCCATACGTTTGTTCTCTACCTCTGTGTCTCTATTTCTTCCCTGCAAACCATTTCATCTGTACAATTTTTTAGGGTCCACATATATGCATTAATATACAATATTTGTTTTCCTCTTTCTGACTTACTTCATTCTGTATGACAGTCTCTAGATCCATCCATGGAAAGAAACAAAAAGAAGCGGAACACTAATGTGCGTAAAATATGGCTTTTGAAACGGTCGTTTTGAAATATGGACGTCCTTTGAATTTTTTGGTCGATATGTGACCCCAGGATTTGTTTTCAGGGCAGTTGTCATTTACAGGCCTGCAATGATTTTGAATATCAACCGACCATTAGCGCTGGGATTAAAGCTGCTGTTGTGTGAAACGGCCACAAGGTGGCAGCAGTTCTCCCTTACCAATTCTGGTTACTAGGGCAACAGAGCCTCAATGGAAGTCGTGTTCTAGATTGGAATTTAGAATGGAATGTGCCAGGAGAAAGCCCCTCATGTTTGTCTCCCTACTTCTTGTTCATGTTTTCAATCTAATTTTTATTTTTTATTACAGCAAGTTTGATTACAATGTTTGGCTTGTTGGAGGTGTGGAAGATGTGGTTCTTTTACACATATACAGATGTCTGTTTTTCCTGGGATCCTTTTCCCATGTACGTTATGACAGAATGTTGAGTAGTCTTTTGGTATTCCATAGGTCTTTGGTGATTATATATGTCACCTGTGTTTGTATAAGTCTGTTAACCCCGATATCGTAATGAAACCAATCCTCACACCTTTCCATTGGTGAACCATAAGTTTGTTTAATGAATCTCTGATTGCCCTTCTCGGTGGAAATATCTGCCCTGGTATCCATTTTTAGGTAACACCTATAAGTGATATGATATGATATGTGTCTTTCACTTTCTGACTTACTACAAGTCATGTGATTACCTGTAGACTCATGTACGGTGGTGCAATTGGCATTGTGTTCTTTTTTTCCTTGGCTTCTCTTCTGCCTTAGCGTGGTCCATTTTCAACAATGTGATTCCCTGAGTGTTGTGGATTAGCTGACCTGGGCAGCCTTACTCTACTGCCCGGCCCTCCCCATTTGTGCCTGGTTGAGGTCAATATAAACAGCGCTCCAGGCAGCAATAGCCCCTGAAGCTGTGCCTGACTCCATATTCTCTGCCCCGTCAGCAGTCTCGCGGCTGAGCTGGTGGGAGGAAATGAGGGGCCACAGCTTTGTGGGTGGCCTGGTGTGAGTGGGGTTCTGCTGGCCTTTCTGCAGGAGTTGCCAGGCTGCCACCTGTAAAGAAGAGGATGTGTCACCCATACCTTCCGCTGGAATTTCTCTCCGGACCGAGGTGAGGAAGGAAAAAAGCAGTGGGGGCCGGGACAGGAGGGGTATCACAGGCAGGACAACGGAAAGCTTCCGGAAGAGCGCCCGGGGCAAGGACGAACCTGAGTGGCTCGCAGGCACGAAGTTGACCTGCGTGCTGTGGCTGGTGTGGCTCCACGACCCTTCCTCTATGCTTTCAAGCCCTTGTACATATTCAGGTGTTTTACCTGGGAAGGGTGGGAACAATTCAGCAGCAGCTCGCATGGGGCTCAGCTCATGTTTACTCAGAGATGCCTCGGCATGGTCCCCCAGCTATGCAATGAGGATGCTCCCTGTGTGGGGGCTGGGTTGCTGGCTGTATGGGAGATGATTCCCCACCTCTGACCAATTTCAGAATTGTTTACCGCTGGAGCAAGTGCCCTGATAGGGTTTTCCCCTGTATAACTGGTGGGTTCAGGTTTTTTTTTTCTTTTATGGTTCAAGTTAGATTTTATTCCTCTTTTATGTATTTATAGATATAAGCATGGAAATAATTCATTCCGATAAATACATCTGTGTGAAGGGAAGAACTTATTTCTGTTTTATTTTTAAATTTTCTTTTTTAAAATTTTGAAATTTAATTTTATTTACTTTTTATACAGCAGGTTATTATCAGTTATGTATTTTGTGCATATACATGAATGCAGGTCAATCCGAATCTCCCAACTCATCCCACCACCACCACACCATGGCTTCCCAAACTTGGTGTCCATATGTTTGTTCTCTACCTGTGTCTCTATTTCTTCCCTGCAAACCAGTTCATCTGTACCAGTTTTTAGGTTCCACATATATGCATTAATATACAATATTTGTTTTCCTCTTTCTGACTTACTTCATTCTGTATGACAGTCTCTAGATCCATCGATGTCTCTACAAATGACCCAGTTTCATTCCTTTTTATGGCTGAGTAATATTCCATTTTATACATGTACCACATCTTTATCCATTCATCTGTCTGTGGGCATTTAGGTTGCTTCCATTACCTGGCTATTGTAAATAGTGCCGCAATGAACATTGTGGTGAATGTGCCTTTTTGATTTATGGTTTTCTTTGGGTATATGCCCAGAAGTGGGATTGCTGGATCAGATGGTAATTCTATTTCTAGTTTTTTTTAACGAATCTCCATACTGTTCTCCATAGTGACTGTATCAATTTACATTCCCACCAATAGTGGAGGAGGGCTCCTTTTGTCCACACCCTCCCCAGAATTTGATGTTTGTAGATTTTCTGATGATGCCGATTCTAACAGTGTGAGGTGATACCTCATTGTAGTTTTGATTTGCATTTCTCTAATAATTAGTGCTGTTGAGCAGCTTTTCATGTGCGTCTTGGCCATCTCTGTGTCTTCTTTGAAGAAACGTATCTTTAGATCTTCTGCCCATTTTTGTATTGGGTTGTTTGTTTTTTTTAATATTAAGCTGCATGACCTGTTTATATATATTGGTGATTAAACCTTTGTCCATTGATTCGTTTGCAACTATTTTCGCCCCTTCTGAGGGATGCCTTTTTCCATTCCCGTTTTTTTAACCAAAAAAGAAAGAAAGAAAAAGAAGCAGAAAACTAATGTGCATAAAATATGCCTTTTGAAACGGTCGTTTTGAAATATGGACGTCCTTTGAATTTTTTGGTCGATATGTGACCCCAGGATTTGTTTTCAGGGCAGGTGTCCTTTACAGGCCTGCAATGATTTTGAATATCAACTGACCATTAGCGCTGGGATTAAAGCTGCTGTTGTGTGAAACGGCCACAAGGTGGCAGCAGTTCTCCATTACCAATTCTGGTTACTAGGGCAACAGAGCCTCAATGGAAGTCCTGTTCTAGATTGGAATTTAGAATGGAATGTGCCAGGAGAAAGCCCCTCAAGTTTGTCTCCCTACTTCTTGTTCGTGTTTTTAATTTAATTTTTATTTTTTATTACAGCAAGTTTGATTACAATGTTTGGCTTGTTGGAGGTGTGGAAGATGTGGTTCTTTTACACATATACACATGTCTGTTTTTCCTGGGATCCTTTTCCCATGTACGTTATGACAGAACGTTGAGTAGTCTTTTGGTATTCCATAGGTCTTTGGTGATTATATGTCACCTGTGTTTGTATAAGTCTGTTAACCCCGATATAGTAATGAAACCAATCCTCACACCTTTCCATTGGTGAACCATAAGTTTGTTTAATGAATCTGTGACTGCCCTTCTCCGTGGAAATATCTGCCCTGGTATCCATTTTTAGGTAACACCTATAAGTGATATGATACGATATGTGTCTTTCACTTTCTGACTTACTACAAGTCACGTGATAAACTCTAGACTCATCTACGGTGCTGCAAATTGCATTGTGTCCTTTTTTTCCTTGGCTTCTGTTCTGATTTAGCGAGGTCAATTTTCAACACTGTGATTCCCTGAGGGTTGTGGATTAGCTGACGTGGGCATCCTTATCCTGCCGGCCGGCCCTCCCCAGGTGTGCCTGGTTGAGGTCCATATAAACAGCGCTCCAGGCAGCAATAGCCCCTGAAGCTGTGCCTGACTCCATATTCTCTGCCCCGTCAGCAGTCTCGGGGCTGTGCACGTGGGAGGGAATGAGGGGCCACAGCTTTGTTGGTGGCCCGGTGTGAGTGGGGTTCTGCTGGCCTTTCTGCAGGGGTTGCCAGGCTGCCACCTGTAAAGAAGAGGATGTGTCACCCATACCTTCCGCTGGAATTTCTCTCCGGACAGAGGTGAGGAAGGAAAAAAGCAGTGGGGGCCGGGACAGGTGGGGTATCTCAGGCAGGACAATGGAAAGCTTCCGGAAGAGCGTCCGGGGGCAGGACCACCCTGGCTGGCCTGCAGGCACCAAGTTGGCCTGCGTGCTGTCACTGGTGTGGCTCCACGGCCCTTCCTCTAGTCTTTCAAGCCCTTGTACATATTCAGGTGTTTTACCTGGGAAGGGTGGGAACAGTTCAGCAGCAGCTGGCCTGGGGCTCAGCTCACCTTTATTCAGAGATGCCTCTGCACGATCCCCCAGCTTTGCAATGAGGACGCTCCTTTCGTGGGGTGTGGTTTGCTGGCTGTATGGGAGAAGATTCCCCACCTCTGACCAATTTCAGAATTGTTTACCGCTGGAGCAAGTGCCCTGATAGGGTTTTCCTCTGTATAACTGGTGGGTTCAGGTTTTTTTTTTCTTTTATGGTTCAAGTTAGATTTTATTCCTCTTTTATGTATTTATAGATATAAGCATGGCAATAATTCATTCCTATAAATACATCTGTGTGAAGGGAATAACTTTTTTCTGTATTAGTTTTAATTTTATTTTTTAAAATTTTGAAATTTAATTTTATTTACTTTTTTATACAGCAGGTTATTATCAGTTATGTATTTTGTGCATATACATGAATGCAGGTCAATCCCAATCTCCCAACTCATCCCACCACCACCACACCATGGCTTCCCACACTTGGTGTCAATACGTTTGTTCTCTACCTCTGTCTCTATTTCTTCCCTGCAACCAGTTCATCTGTACCAGTTTTTAGGTTCCACATATATGCATTAATATACAATATTTGTTTTCCTCTTTCTGACTTACTTCATTCTGTATGACAGTCTCTAGATCCATCGATGTCTCTACAAATGACCCAGTTTCATTCCTTTTTATGGCTGAGTAATATTCCATTTTATACATGTACCACATCTTTATCCATTCATCTGTCTGTGGGCATTTGGTTGCTTCCATTACCTGGCTATTGTAAATAGTGCTGCAATGAACATTGTGGTGAATGTGCCTTTTTGATTTATGGTTTTCTTTGGGTATATGCCCAGAAGTGGGATTGCTGGATCAGATGGTAATTCTATTTCTAGTTTTTTTTTTTTTAACGAAACTCCATACTGTTCTCCATAGTGACTGTATCAATTTACATTCCCACCAATAGTGGAAGAGGGCTCCTTTTGTCCACACCCTCCCCAGAATTTGTTTTTTGTAGATTTTCTGATGATGCCGATTCTAACAGTGTGAGGTGATACCTCATTGTAGTTTTGATTTGCATTTCTCTAATAATTAGTGCTGTTGAGCAGCTTTTCATGTGCGTCTTGGCCATCTCTGTGTCTTCTTTGAAGAAACGTATCTTTAGATCTTCTGCCCATTTTTGTATTGGGTTGTTTGTTTTTTTAATATTAAGCTGCATGAGCTGTTTATATATATAGGAGATTAAACCTTTGTCCATTGATTCGTTTGCAACTATTTTCGCCTTTTCTGAGGGAAGCCTTTTTCCATTCCCGTTTTTTTAACCAAAAAAGAAAGAAAGAAAAAGAAGCAGAAAACAAATGTGCATAAAATATGCCTTTTGAAATGGTCGTTTTGAAATATGGACGAAATTTTTGGTCGATATGTGACCCCAGGATTTGTTTTCAGGGCCGGTGTCATTTACAGGCCTGCAATGATTTTGAATATCAACTGATCATTAGCTCTAGGATTAAAGCTGCTGTTGTGTGAAACGGCCACAAGGTGGCAGCAGTTCTCCCTTACCAATTCTGGTTACTAGGGCAACAGAGCCTCAATGGAAGTCGTGTTCTAGATTGGAATTTAGAATGGAATGTGCCAGGAGAAAGCCCCTCAAGTTTGTCTCCCTACTTCTTGTTCGTGTTTTTAATTTAATTTTTATTTTTTATTACAGCAAGTTTGATTACAATGTTTGGCTTTTTGGAGGTGTGGAAGATGTGGTTCTTTTACACATATACACATGTCTGTTTTTCCTGGGATCCTTTTCCCATGTACGTTATGACAGAATGATGAGTAGTCTTTTGGTATTCCGTAGGACTTTGGTGATTATATATGTCACCTGTGTTTGTATAAGTCTGTTAACCCCGATATCGTAATGAAACCAATCCTCACACCTTTCCATTGGTGAACCATAAGTTTGTTTAATGAATCTCTGATTGCCCTTCTCCGTGGAAATATCTGCCCTGGTATCCATTTTTAGGTAACACCTATAAGTGATATGATATGATATGTGTCTTTCACTTTCTGACTTACTACAAATCACGTGATTACCTCTAGACTCATCTACGGTGGTGCAAATGGCATTGTGTTCTTTTTGTCCTTGGCTTCTCTTCTGCCTTAGTGAGGTCCATTTTCAACAATGTGATTCCCTGAGTGTTGTGGATTAGCTGACCTGGGCAGCCTTACCCTGCCGCACAGCCCTCCCCAGGTGTGCCTGGTTGAGGTCAATATATACAGCGCTCCAGACAGCAATAGCCCCTGAAGCTGTGCCTGACTCCATATTCTCTGCCCCGTGAGCAGTCTCGGGGCTCTGCTGGTGGGAGGGAATGTGGGGCCACAGCTTTGATGGTGGCCCGGTGTGAGTGGGGTTCTGCTGGCCTTTCTGCAGGAGTTGCCAGGCTGCCACCTATAAAGAAGAGGATGTGTCACCCATACCTTCCGCTGGAATTTCTCTCCGGACAGAGGTGAGGAAGGAAAAAAGCATTGGGGGCCGGGAGAGTTGGGGTATGTCAGGCAGGACAATTGAAAGCTTCCGGAAGAGCGCCCAGGGGCAGGACCACCCTGGCTGGCCTGCAGGCACCAAGTTGGCCTGCGTGCTGTTGCTGGTGTGGCTCCACGGCCCTTCCTCTAGTCTTTCAAGCCCTTGTACATATTCAGGTGTTTTACCTGGGTAGGGTGGGAAGAGTTCAGCAGCAGCTGAGCTGGGGCTCAGCTCACCTTTATTCAGAGATGCTTCGGCATAATCCCCCAAGTTTGCAATGAGGACGCTCCTTGCGTGGGGTGTGGTTTGCTGCCTGTATGGGAGATGATTCCCCACCTCTGACCTATTTCAGAATTGTTTACCGCTGGAGCAAGTGCCCTGATAGGGTTTTTCTCTGTATAACTGGTGGGTTCAGGTTTTTTTTTTCTTTTATGGTTCAAGTTAGATTTTATTCCTCTTTTATGTATTTATAGATATAAGCAAGGAAATAATTCATTCCTATAAATACATCTGTGTGAAGGGAAGAACTTTTTTCTGTATTATTTTTAAATTTTATTTTTTAAAATTTTGAAATTTAATTTTATTTACTTCTTTATACAGCAGGTTATTATCAGTTATGTATTTTGTGCATATACATGTATGCAGGTCAATCCCAATCTCCCAACTCATCCCACCACCACCAAACCATGGCTTCCCACACTTGGTGTGAATACGTTAGTTCTCTACCTCTGTCTCTATTTCTTCCCTGCAAACCAGTTCATCTGTACCAGTTTTTAGGTTGCACATATATGCATTAATATACAATATTTGTTTTCCTCTTTCTGACTTACTTCATTCTGTATGACAGTCTCTAGATCCATCGATGTCTCTACAAATGACCCAGTTTCATTCCTTTTTATGGCTGAGTAATATTCCATTTTATACATGTACCACGTCTTTATCCATTCATCTGTCTGTGGGCATTTAGGTTGCTTCCATTACCTGGCTATTGTAAATAGTGCTGCAATGAACATTGTGGTGAATGTGCCTATTTGATTTATGGTTTTCTTTGGGTATATGCCCAGAAGTGGGATTGCTGGATCAGATGGTAATTCTATTTCTAGTTTTTTTTAACGAAACTCCATACTGTTCTCCATAGTGACTGTATCAATTTACATTCCCACCAATAGTGGAAGAGGGCTCCTTTTGTCCACACCCTCCCCAGAATTTGTTGTTTGTAGATTTTCTGATGATGCCGATTCTAACAGTGTGAGGTGATACCTCATTGTAGTTTTGATTTGCATTTCTCTAATAATTAGTGCTGTTGAGCAGCTTTTCATGTGCGTCTTGGCCATCTCTGTGTCTTCTTTGAAGAAACGTATCTTTAGATCTTCTGCCCATTTTTGTATTGGGTTGTTTGTTTTTTTAATATTAAGCTGCATGAGCTGTTTATATATATTCGAGATTAAACCTTTGTCCATTGATTCGTTTGCAACTATTTTCGCCCCTTCTGAGGGATGCCTTTTTCCATTCCTGTTTTTTTAACCAAAAAAGAAAGAAAGAAAAAGAAGCAGAAAACTAATGTGCATAAAATATGCCTTTTGAAATGGTCGTTTTGAAATATGGACGTCCTTTGAATTTTTTGGTCGATATGTGACCCCAGGATTTGTTTTCAGGGCAGGTGTCATTTACATGCCTGCAATGATTTTGAATATCAACTGACCATTAGCGCTGGGATTAAAGCTGCTGTTGTGTGAAACGGCCACAAGGTGGCAGCAGTTCTCCCTTACCATTTCTGGTTACTAGGGCAACAGAGCCTCAATGGAAGTCGTGTTCTAGATTGGAATTTAGAATGGAATGTGCCAGGAGAAAGCCCCTCAAGTTTGTCTCCCTACTTCTTGTTCATGTTTTTAATTTAATTTTTATTTTTTATTACAGCAAGTTTGATTACAATGTTTGGCTTGTCGGAGGTGTGGAAGATGTGGTTCTTTTCCACATATACAAATGTCTGTTTTTCCTGGGATCCTTTTCCCATGTACGTTATGACAGAACGTTGAGTAGTCTTTTGGTATTCCGTAGGTCTTTGGTGATTATATATGTCACCTGTGTTTGTATAAGTCTGTTAACCCCGATATCGTAATGAAACCAATCCTCACACCTTTCCATTGTTGAACCATAAGTTTGTTTAATGAATCTCTGATTGCCCTTCTCGGTGGAAATATCTGCCCTGGTATCCATTTTCAGGTAACACCTATAAGTGATATGATATGATATGTGTCTTTCACTTTCTCACTTACTACAAGTCACGTGATTACCTCTAGACTCATCTACGGTGGTGCAAATGGCATTGTGTTCTTTTTTTCCTTGGCTTCTCTTCTGCCTTAGCGAGTTCCATTTTCAACAATGTGATTCCCTGAGTGTTGTGGATTAGCTGACCTGGGCAGCCTTACCCTGCCGCCCGGCCCTCCCCAGGTGTGCCTGGTTGAGGTCAATATAAACAGCGCTCCAAGCTGCAATAGCCCGTGAAGCTCTGCCTGACTCCATATTCTCTGCCCCGTCAGCAGTCTCGGGGCTGTGCTGGTGGGAGGGAATGAGGGGCCACAGCTTTGTTGGTGGCCCGGTGTGAGTGGGGTTCTGCTGGCCTTTCTGCAGGGGTTGCCAGGCTGCCACCTGTAAAGAAGAGGATGTGTCGCCCATACCTTCCGCTGGAATTTCTCTCCGGACAGAGGTGAGGAAGGAAAAAAGCAGTGGGGTCCGGGACAGGTGGGGTATCTCAGGCAGGACAATGGAAAGCTTCCGGAAGAGCGCCCGGGGGCAGGACCACCCTGGCTGGCCTGCAGGCACCAAGTTGGCCTGCGTGCTGTCACTGGTGTGGCTCCACGGCCCTTCCTCTAGTCTTTCAAGCCCTTGTACATATTCAGGTGTTTTACCTGTGAAGGGTGGGAACAGTTCAGCAGCATCTGGCCTGGGGCTCAGCTCACCTTTATTCAGAGATGCCTCTGCACGATCCCCCAGCTTTGCAATGAGGACGCTCCTTTCGTGGGGTGTGGTTTGCTGGCGGTATGGGAGAAGATTCCCCACCTCTGACCAATTTCAGAATTGTTTACCGCTGGAGCAAGTGCCCTGATAGGGTTTTCCTCTGTATAACTGGTGGGTTCAGGTTTTTTTTCTTTTATGGTTCAAGTTAGATTTTATTCCTCTTTTATGTATTTATAGATATAAGCATGGAAATAATTCATTCCTATAAATACATCTGTGTGAAGGGAAGAACTTTTTTCTGTATTAGTTTTAATTTTATTTTTTAAAATTTTGAAATTTAATTTTATTTACTTTTTTATACAGCAGGTTATTATCAGTTATGTATTTTGTGCATATACATGTATGCAGGTCAATCCCAATCTCCCAACTCATCCCACCACCACCACACCATGGCTTCCCACACTTGGTGTCAATACGTTTGTTCTCTACCTCTGTCTCTATTTCTTCCCTGCAACCAGTTCATCTGTACCAGTTTTTAGGTTCCACATATATGCATTAATATACAATATTTGTTTTCCTCTTTCTGACTTACTTCATTCTGTATGACAGTCTCTAGATCCATCGATGTCTCTACAAATGACCCAGTTTCATTCCTTTTTATGGCTGAGTAATATTCCATTTTATACATGTACCACATCTTTATCCATTCATCTGTCTGGGGGCATTTAGGTTGCTTCCATTACCTGGCTATTGTAAATAGTGCTGCAATGAACATTGTGGTGAATGTGCCTTTTTGATTTATGGTTTTCTTTGGGTATATGCCCAGATGTGGGATTGCTGGATCAGATGGTAATTCAATTTCTAGTTTTTTTTTAACGAAACTCCATACTGTTCTCCATAGTGACTGTATCAATTTACATTCCCACCAATAGTGGAAGAGGGCTCCTTTTGTCCACACCCTCCCCAGAATTTGTTGTTTGTAGATTTTCTGATGATGCCGATTCTAACAGTGTGAGGTGATACCTCATTGTAGTTTTGATTTGCATTTCTCTAATAATTAGTGCTGTTGAGCAGCTTTTCATGTGCGTCTTGGCCATCTCTGTGTCTTCTTTGAAGAAACGTATCTTTAGATCTTCTGCCCATTTTTGTATTGGGTTGTTTGTTTTTTTAATATTAAGCTGCATGAGCTGTTTATATATATTGGAGATTAAACCTTTGTCCATTGATTCGTTTGCAACTATTTTCACCTTTTCTGAGGGATGCCTTTTTCAATTCCCGTTTTTTTAACCAAAAAAGAAAGAAAGAAAAAGAAGCAGAAAACTAATGTGCATAAAATATGCCTTTTGAAATGGTCGTTTTGAAATATGGACGAATTTTTTGGTCGATATGTGAACCCAGGATTTGTTTTCAGGGCAGGTGTCATTTACAGGCCTGCAATGATTTTGAATATCAACTGACCATTAGCGCTGGGATTAAAGCTGCTGTTGTGTGAAACGGCCACAAGGTGGCAGCAGTTCTCCCTTACCAATTCTGGTTACTAGGGCAACAGAGCCTCAATGGAAGTCGTGTTCTAGATTGGAATTTAGAATGGAATGTGCCAGGAGAAAGCCCCTCAAGTTTGTCTCCCTACTTCTTGTTCGTGTTTTTAATTTAATTTTTATTTTTTATTACAGCAAGTTTGATTACAATGTTTGGCTTGTTGGAGGTGTGGAAGATGTGGTTCTTTTCCACATATACAGATGTCTGTTTTTCCTGGGATCCTTTTCCCATGTACGTTATGACAGAACGTTGAGTAGTCTTTTGGTATTCTGTAGGTCTTTGGTGATTATATATGTCACCTGTGTTTGTATAAGTCTGTTAACCCCGATATCGTAATGAAACCAATCCTCACACCTTTCCATTGGTGAACCATAAGTTTGTTTAATGAATCTCTGATTGCCCTTCTCGGTGGAAATATCTGCACTGGTATCCATTTTTAGGTAACACCTATAAGTGATATGATATGATATGTGTCTTTCACTTTCTGACTTACTACAAGTCACGTGATTACCTCTAGACTCATCTACGGTGGTGCAAATGGCATTGTGTTCTTTTTTTCCTTGGCTTCTCTTCTGCCTTAGTGAGGTCCATTTTCAACAATGTGATTCCCTGTGTGTTGTGGATTAGCTGACCTGGGCAGCCTTACCCTGCCGCCCGGCCATCCCCAGGTGTGCCTGGTTGAGGTCAATATAAACAGTAATCCAGGCAGCAATAGCCCCTGAAGCTGTGCCTGACTCCATATTCTCTGCCCCGTCAGCAGTCTCGGGGCTGTGCTGGTAGGAGGGAATGAGGGGCCACAGCTTTGTTGGTGGCCCGGTGTGAGTGGGGTTCTGCTGGCCTTTCTGCAGGAGTTGCCAGGCTGCCACCTGTAAAGAAGAGGATGTGTCACCCATACCTTCCGTTGGAATTTCTCTCCGGACAGAGGTGAGGAAGGAAAAAAGCAGTGGGGGCCGGGACAGGTGGGGTATCTCAGGCAGGAAAATGGAAAGCTTCCAGGAGAGCGCCCGGGAGCAGGACCACCCTTGCTGGCCTGCAGGCACCAAGTTGGCCTGCGTGCTGTTGCTGGTGTGTCTCCACCGCCCTTCCTCTAGTCTTTCAAGCCCTTGTACATATTCAGGTGTTTTACCTGGGAAGGGTGGGAACAGTTCAGCAGCAGCTGGCCTGGGGCTCAGCTCACCATTATTCAGAGATGCCTCGGCACGATCCCCAAGCTTTGCAATGAGGACGCTCCTTGCGTGGGGTGTGGGTTGCTGGCTGTATGGGAGAAGATTCCCCACCTCTGACCAATTTCAGAATTGTTTACCGCTGGAGCAAGTGCCCTGATAGGGATTTCCTCTGTATAACTGGTGGGTTCAGGTTTTTTTTTTCTTTTATGGTTCAAGTTAGATTTTATTCCTCTTTTATGTATTTATAGATATAAGCATGGAAATAATTCATTCCTATAAATACATCTGTGTGAAGGGAAGAACTTTTTTCTGTATTATTTTTAAATATTCTTTTTTAAAATTTTGAAATTTAATTTTATTTATTTTTTTATACAGCAGGTTATTATCAGTTATGTATTTTATGCTTATACATGTATGCAGGTCAATCCCAATCTCCCAACTCAACCCACCACCACCACACCATGGCTTCCCACACTTGGTGTGAATACGTTAGTTCTCTACCTCTGTCTCTATTTCTTCCCTGCAACCAGTTCATCTGTACCAGTTTTTAGGTTCCACATATATGCATTAATATACAATATTTGTTTTCCTCTTTCTGACTTACTTCACTCTGTATGACTGTCTCTAGATCCATCGATGTCTCTACAAATGACCCAGTTTCATTCCTTTTTATGGCTGAGTAATATTCCATTTTATACATGTACCACATCTTTATCCATTCATCTGTCTGTGGGCATTTAGGTTGCTTCCATTACCTGGCTATTGTAAATAGTGCTGCAATGAACATTGTGGTGAATGTGCCTTTTTGATTTATGGTTTTCTTTGGGTATATGCCCAGAAGTGGGATTGCTGGATCAGATGGTAATTCAATTTCTAGTTTTTTTTTAACGAAACTCCATACTGTTCTCCATAGTGACTGTATCAATTTACATTCCCACCAATAGTGGAAGAGGGCTCCTTTTGTCCACACCCTCCCCAGAATTTGTTGTTTGTAGATTTTCTGATGATGCCGATTCTAACAGTGTGAGGTGATACCTCATTGTAGTTTTGATTTGCATTTCTCTAATAATTAGTGCTGTTGAGCAGCTTTTCATGTGCGTCTTGGCCATCTCTGTGTCTTCTTTGAAGAAACGTATCTTTAGATCTTCTGCACATTTTTGTATTGGGTTGTTTGTTTTTTTTAATATTAAGCTGCATGAGCTGTTTATATATATTGGAGATTAAACCTTTGTCCATTGATTCGTTTGCAACTATTTTCACCTTTTCTGAAGGATGCCTTTTTCAATTCCCGTTTTTTTAACCAAAAAAGAAAGAAAGAAAAAGAAGCAGAAAACTAATGTGCATAAAATATGCCTTTTGAAATGGTCGTTTTGAAATATGGACGAATTTTTTGGTCGATATGTGAACCCAGGATTTGTTTTCAGGGCAGGTGTCATTTACAGGCCTGCAATGATTTTGAATATCAACTGACCATTAGCGCTGGGATTAAAGCTGCTGTTGTGTGAAACGGCCACAAGGTGGCAGCAGTTCTCCCTTACCAATTCTGGTTACTAGGGCAACAGAGCCTCAATGGAAGTCGTGTTCTAGATTGGAATTTAGAATGGAATGTGCCAGGAGAAAGCCCCTCAAGTTTGTCTCCCTACTTCTTGTTCGTGTTTTTAATTTAATTTTTATTTTTTATTACAGCAAGTTTGATTACAATGTTTGGCTTGTTGGAGGTGTGGAAGATGTGGTTCTTTTCCACATATACAGATGTCTGTTTTTCCTGGGATCCTTTTCCCATGTACGTTATGACAGAACGTTGAGTAGTCTTTTGGTATTCTGTAGGTCTTTGGTGATTATATATGTCACCTGTGTTTGTATAAGTCTGTTAACCCCGATATCGTAATGAAACCAATCCTCACACCTTTCCATTGGTGAACCATAAGTTTGTTTAATGAATCTCTGATTGCCCTTCTCGGTGGAAATATCTGCACTGGTATCCATTTTTAGGTAACACCTATAAGTGATATGATATGATATGTGTCTTTCACTTTCTGACTTACTACAAGTCACGTGATTACCTCTAGACTCATCTACGGTGGTGCAAATGGCATTGTGTTCTTTTTTTCCTTGGCTTCTCTTCTGCCTTAGTGAGGTCCATTTTCAACAATGTGATTCCTTGAGTGTTGTGGATTAGCTGACCTGGGCAGCCTTACCCTGCCGCCCGGCCATCCCCAGGTGTGCCTGGTTGAGGTCAATATAAACAGTAATCCAGGCAGCAATAGCCCCTGAAGCTGTGCCTGACTCCATATTCTCTGCCCCGTCAGCAGTCTCGGGGCTGTGCACGTGGGAGGGAATGAGGGGCCACAGCTTTGTTGGTGGCCCGGTGTGAGTGGGGTTCTGCTGGCCTTTCTGCAGGAGGTGCCAGGCTGCCACCTGTAAAGAAGAGGATGTGTCACCCATACCTTCCGCTGGAATTTCTCTCCGGACAGAGGTGAGGAAGGAAAAAAGCAGTGGGGGCCGGGACAGGTGGGGTATCTCAGGCAGGACAATGGAAAGCTTCCAGGAGATCGCCCGGGAGCAGGACCACCCTTGCTGGCCTGCAGGCACCAAGTTGGCCTGCGTGCTGTTGCTGGTGTGTCTCCAGGACCCTTCCTCTAGTCTTTCAAGCCCTTGTACATATTCAGGTGTTTTACCTGGGAAGGGTGGGAACAGTTCAGCAGCAGCTGGCCTGGGGCTCAGCTCACCATTATTCAGAGATGCCTCGGCCCGATCCCCAAGCTTTGCAATGAGGACGCTCCTTGCGTGGGCTGTGGGTTGCTGGCTGTATGGGAGAAGATTCCCCACCTCTGACCAATTTCAGAATTGTTTACCGCTGGAGCAAGTGCCCTGATAGGGTTTTCCTCTGTATAACTGGTGGGTTCAGGTTTTTTTTTTCTTTTATGGTTCAAGTTAGATTTTATTCCTCTTTTATGTATTTATAGATATAAGCATGGAAATAATTCATTCCTATAAATACATCTGTGTGAAGGGAAGAACTTTTTTCTGTATTATTTTTAAATATTCTTTTTTAAAATTTTGAAATTTAATTTTATTTATTTTTTTATACAGCAGGTTATTATCAGTTATGTATTTTATGCTTATACATGTATGCAGGTCAATCCCAATCTCCCAACTCATCCCACCACCACCACACCATGGCTTCCCACACTTGATGTGAATACGTTAGTTCTCTACCTCTGTCTCTATTTCTTCCCTGCAACCAGTTCATCTGTACCAGTTCTTAGGTTCCACATATATGCATTAATATACAATATTTGTTTTCCTCTTTCTGACTTACTTCATTCTGTATGACAGTCTCTAGATCCATCGATGTCTCTACAAATGACCCAGTTTCATTCCTTTTTATGGCTGAGTAATATTCCATTTTATACATGTACCACGTCTTTATCCATTCATCTGTCTGTGGGCATTTAGGTTGCTTCCATTACCTGGCTATTGTAAATAGTGCTGCAATGAACATTGTGGTGAATGTGCCTATTTGATTTATGGTTTTCTTTGGGTATATGCCCAGAAGTGGGATTGCTGGATCAGATGGTAATTCTATTTCTAGTTTTTTTTAACGAAACTCCATACTGTTCTCCATAGTGACTGTATCAATTTACATTCCCACCAATAGTGGAAGAGGGCTCCTTTTGTCCACACCCTCCCCAGAATTTGTTGTTTGTAGATTTTCTGATGATGCCGATTCTAACAGTGTGAGGTGATACCTCATTGTAGTTTTGATTTGCATTTCTCTAATAATTAGTGCTGTTGAGCAGCTTTTCATGTGCGTCTTGGCCATCTCTGTGTCTTCTTTGAAGAAACGTATCTTTAGATCTTCTGCCCATTTTTGTATTGGGTTGTTTGTTTTTTTAATATTAAGCTGCATGAGCTGTTTATATATATTCGAGATTAAACCTTTGTCCATTGATTCGTTTGCAACTATTTTCGCCCCTTCTGAGGGATGCCTTTTTCCATTCCTGTTTTTTTAACCAAAAAAGAAAGAAAGAAAAAGAAGCAGAAAACTAATGTGCATAAAATATGCCTTTTGAAATGGTCGTTTTGAAATATGGACGTCCTTTGAATTTTTTGGTCGATATGTGACCCCAGGATTTGTTTTCAGGGCAGGTGTCATTTACATGCCTGCAATGATTTTGAATATCAACTGACCATTAGCGCTGGGATTAAAGCTGCTGTTGTGTGAAACGGCCACAAGGTGGCAGCAGTTCTCCCTTACCATTTCTGGTTACTAGGGCAACAGAGCCTCAATGGAAGTCGTGTTCTAGATTGGAATTTAGAAAGGAATGTGCCAGGAGAAAGCCCCTCAAGTTTGTCTCCCTACTTCTTGTTCGTGTTTTTAATTTAATTTTTATTTTTTATTACAGCAAGTTTGATTACAATGTTTGGCTTGTTGGAGGTGTGGAAGATGTGGTTCTTTTACACATATACAGATGTCTGTTTTTCCTGGGATCCTTTTCCCATGTACGTTATGACAGAACCTTGAGTAGTCTTTTGGTATTCCGTAGGTCTTTGGTGATTATATATGTCACCTGTGTTTGTATAATTCTGTTAACCCCGATATCGTAATGAAACCAATCCTCACACCTTTCCATTGTTGAACCATAAGTTTGTTTAATGAATCTCTGATTGCCCTTCTCGGTGGAAATATCTGCCCTGGTATCCATTTTCAGGTAACACCTATAAGTGATATGATATGATATGTGTCTTTCACTTTCTGACTTACTACAAGTCACGTGATTACTTCTAGACTCATCTACGGTGGTGCAAATGGCATTGTGTTCTTTTTTTCCTTGGCTTCTCTTCTGCCTTAGCGAGTTCCATTTTCAACAATGTGATTCCCTGAGTGTTGTGGATTAGCTGACCTGGGCAGACTTACCCTGCCGCCCGTCCCTCCCCAGGTGTGCCTGGTTGAGGTCAATATAAACAGCGCTCCAAGCTGCAATAGCCCGTGAAGCTCTGCCTGACTCCATATTCTCTGCCCCGTCAGCAGTCTCGGGGCTGTGCTGGTGGGAGGGAATGAGGGGCCACAGCTTTGTTGGTGGCCCGGTGTGAGTGGGGTTCTGCTGGACTTTCTGCAGGGGTTGCCAGGCTGCCACCTGTAAAGAAGAGGATGTGTCACCCATACCTTCCGCTGGAATTTCTCTCCGGACAGAGGTGAGGAAGGAAAAAAGCAGTGGGGGCCTGGACAGGTGGGGTATCTCAGGCAGGACAATGGAAAGCTTCCGGAAGAGCGCCCGGGGGCAGGACCACCCTGGCTGGCCTGCAGGCACCAAGTTGGCCTGCGTGCTGTCACTGGTGTGGCTCCACGGCCCTTCCTCTAGTCTTTCAAGCCCTTGTACATATTCAGGTGTTTTACCTGGGAAGGGTGGGAACAGTACAGCAGCAGCTGGCCTGGGGCTCAGCTCACCTTTATTCAGAGATGCCTCTGCACGATCCCCCAGCTTTGCAATGAGGACGCTCCTTTCGTGGGGTGTGGTTTGCTGGCTGTATGGGAGAAGATTCCCCACCTCTGACCAATTTCAGAATTGTTTACCGCTGGAGCAAGTGCCCTGATAGGGTTTTCCTCTGTATAACTGGTGGGTTCAGGTTTTTTTTTTCTTTTATGGTTCAAGTTAGATTTTATTCCTCTTTTTTGTATTTATAGATATAAGCATGGCAATAATTCATTCCTATAAATACATCTGTGTGAAGGGAAGAACTTTTTTCTGTATTAGTTTTAATTTAATTTTTTAAAATTTTGAAATTTAATTTTATTTACTTTTTTATACAGCAGGTTATTATCAGTTATGTATTTTGTGCATATACATGTATGCAGGTCAATCGCAAACTCCCAACTCATCCCACCAGCACCACACCATGGCTTCCCACACTTGGTGTCAATACGTTTGTTCTCTACCTCTGTCTCTATTTCTTCCCTGCAAACCAGTTCATCTGTACCAGTTTTTAGGTTCCACATATATGCATTAATATACAATATTTGTTTTCCTCTTTCTGACTTACTTCATTCTGTATGACAGTCTCTAGATCCATCGATGTCTCTACAAATGACCCAGTTTCATTCCTTTTTATGGCTGAGTAATATTCCATTTTATACATGTACCACATCTTTATCCATTCATCTGTCTGTGGGCATTTAGGTTGCTTCCATTACCTGGCTATTGAAAATAGTGCTGCAATGAACATTGTGGTGAATGTGCCTTTTTGATTTATGGTTTTCTTTGGGTATATGCCCAGAAGTGGGATTGCTGGATCAGATGGTAATTCAATTTCTAGTTTTTTTTTTTAACGAAAATCCATACTGTTCTCCATAGTGACTGTAACAATTTACATTCCCACCAATAGTGGAAGAAGGTTCCTTTTGTCCACACCCTCCCCAGAATTTGTTGTTTGTAGATTTTCTGATGATGCCGTTTCTAACAGTGTGATGTGATACCTCATTGTAGTTTTGATTTGCATTTCTCTAATAATTAGTGCTGTTGACCAGCTTTTCATGTGAGTCTTGGCCATCTCTGTGTCTTCTTTGAAGAAACGTATCTTTACATCTTCTGCCCATTTATGTATTGGGTTGTTTGTTTTTTTAATATTAAGCTGCATGAGCTGTTTATATATATTGGAGATTAAACCTTTGTCCATTGATTCGTTTGCAACTTTTTTCACCTTTTCTGAGGGATGCCTTTTTCCATTCCCGTTTTTTTAACCAAAAAAGAAAGAAAGAAAAAGAAGCAGAAAACTAATGTGCATAAAATATGCCTTTTGAAATGGTCGTTTTGAAATATGGACGAATTTTTTGGTCGATATGTGAACCCAGGATTTGTTTTCAGGGCAGGTGTCATTTACAGGCCTGCAATGATTTTGAATATCAACTGACCATTAGTGCTGGGATTAAAGCTGCTGTTGTGTGAAACGGCCACAAGGTGGCAGCAGTTCTCCCTTACCAATTCTGGTTACTAGGGCAACAGAGCCTCAATGGAAGTCGTGTTCTAGATTGGAATTTAGAATGGAATGTGCCAGGAGAAAGCCCCTCATGTTTGTCTCCCTACTTCTTGTTCATGTTTTCAATTTAATTTTTATTTTTTATTACAGCAAGTTTGATTACAATGTTTGGCTTGTTGGAGGTGTGGAAGATGTGGTGCTTTTACACATATACAGATGTCTGTTTTTCCTGGGATCCTTTTCCCATGTACGTTATGACAGAATGTTGAGTAGTCTTTTGGTATTCCATAGGTCTTTGGTGATTATATATGTCACCTGTGTTTGTATAAGTCTGTTAACCCCGATATCGTAATGAAACCAATGCTCAAACCTTTCCATTGGTGAACCATAAGTTTGTTTAATGAATCTCTGATTGCCCTTCTCGGTGGAAATATCTGCCCTGGTATCCATTTTTAGGTAACACCTATAAGTGATATGACATGATATGTGTCTTTCACTTTCTGACTTACTACAAGTCATGTGATTACCTCTAGACTCATCTACGGTGGTGCAAATGGCATTGTGTTCTTTTTTTCCTTGGCCTCTCTTCTGCCTTAGTGTGGTCCATTTTCAACAATGTGATTCCCTGAGTGTTGTGGATTAGCTGACCTGGGCAGCCTTACTCTACCGCCCGGCCCTCCCCATTTGTGCCTGGTTGAGGTCAATATAAACAGCGCTCCAGGCAGCAATAGCCCCTGAAGCTGTGCCTGACTCCATATTCTCTGCCCCGTCAGCAGTCTCGGGGCTGTGCTGGTGGGAGGGAATGAGGGGCCACAGCTTTGTTGGTGGTCCGGTGTGAGTGGGGTACTGCTGGCCTTTCTGCAGGAGTTGCCAGGCTGCCACCTGTAAAGAAGAGGATGTGTCACCCATACGTTCCGCTGGAGTCTCTCTCCGGACAGAGGTGAGGAAGGAAAAACGCAGTGGGGGCCGGGACAGGTGGGGTATCTCAGGCAGGACAATGGAAAGCTTCCGGAAGAGCGCCCGGGGGCAGGACCACCCTGGCTGGCCTGCAGGCACCAAGTTGGCCTGCGTGCTGTTGCTGGTGTGGCTCCACAGCCTTTCCTCTAGTCTTTCAAGCCCTTGTACATATTCAGGTGTTTTACCTGGGAAGGGTGGGAACAGTTAAGCAGCAGCTGGCCTTGGGATCATCTCACCTTTTTTCAGAGATGCCTTGGCTCGGTCCCCCAGCTTTGCAATGAGGACGCTCCTTGTGTGGGGTGTGGGTTGCTGGCTGTATGGGGATGATTCCCACCTCTGACCAATTTCAGAATTGTTTGCCGCTGGAGCAAGTGCCCTGATAGGGTTTTCCTCTGTATAACTGGTGGGTTCAGGTTTTTTTCCTTTTATGGTTCCAGTTAGATTTTATTCCTCTTTTATATATTTATAGATATAAGCATGGAAATAATTCATTCCTATAAATACATCTGTGTGAAGGGAAGAACTTTTTTCTGTTTTATATTTAAATTTTATTTTTTAAGATTTTGAAATTTAATTTTATTTACTTTTATATACAGCAGGTTATTATTAGTTATGTATTTTATGCATATACATGTATACAGGTCAATCTCAAACTCCCAACTCATCCCACCACCACCACCCCATGGCTTCCCACACTTGGTGTCCATACGTTTGTTCTCTACCTCTGTGTCTCTATTTCTTCCCTGCAAACCAGTTCATCTGTACCATTTTTTAGGTTCCACATATATGCATTAATATACAATATTTGTTTTCCTCTTTCTGTCCTACTTCATTTTGTATGACTGTCTCTAGATCCATCGATGTCTCTACAAATGACCCAATTTCATTCCCTTTTATGGTTGAGTAATATTCCATTTTATACATGTACCACATCTTTATCCATTCATCTGTGTGAGGGCATTTAGGTTGCTTCCATTACCTGGCCTTTGTAAATAGTGCTGCAATGAACATTGTGGTGAATGTGCCTTTTTGATTTATGGTTTTCTCTGGGTCTATTCCCAGAAGTGGGATTGCAGGATCAGATGGTAATTCTATTTCTAGTTTTTTTAAGGAAACTCCATAGTGTTCTCCATAGTGACTGTATCAATTTACATTCCCACCAATAGTGGAAGAGGTATCCTTTTGTCCACACCCTCCCCAGAATTTGTTTTTTGTAGATTTTCTGATGATGCCGATTCTAACAGGTGTGAGGTGATACCTCATTGTAGTTTCGATTTGCATTTCTCTAATAATTAGTGCTCTTCAGCAGCTTTTCATGTGCGTCTTGGCCATCTCTGTGCCGTCTTTGAAGAAACGTCTCTTTAGATCTACTGCCCATTTTTGTATTGGGTTTTTTGTTTTTTTTAATATTAAGCTGCATGAGCTGTTTATATATTGGAGATTAAACCTTTGTCCATTGATTCGTTTTCAACGATTTTCGCCCATTCTGAGGGATGCCTTTTTCCATTCCCGTTTTTTTAACAAAAAAGTAAAGAAACAAAAAGAAGAAGAACACTAATGTGCGTAAAATATGGTTTCTGAAACGGTCGTTTTGAAATATGGACGTCCTTTCAATTTTTTGGTCGATATGTAACCCCAGGATTTGTTTTCAGGGCAGGTGTCATTTACTGGCCTGCAATGATTTTGAATATCAACTGACCATTAGCGCTGGGATTAAAGCTGCTGTTGTGTGAAACGGCCACAAGGTAGCAGCAGTTCTCCCTTACCAATTCTGCTAACTAGGGCAACAGAGCCTCAATGGAAGTCGTGTTCTAGATTGGAATTTAGGATGGAATGTGCCAGGGGAAAGCCCCTCAAGTTAGTCTCCCTACTTCTTGTTCGTGTTTTTAATTTAATTTTTATTTTTTATTACAGCAAGTTTGATTAAAATGTTTGGCTTGTTGTAGGTGTGGAAGATGTGGTTCTTTTACACATATACAGATGTCGGTTTTTCCTGGGATCCTTTTCCCATGTACGTTATGACAGAATGTTGAGTAGTCTTTTGGTATTCTGTAGGACTTTGGTGATTATATATGTCACCTGTGTTTGTATAAGTCTGTTAACCCCGATATCCTAATGAAACCAATGCTCAAACCTTTCCATTGGTGAACCATAAGTTTGTTTAATGAATCTCTGATTGCCCTTCACGGTGGAAATATCTGCCCTGGTATCCATTTTTAGGTAACACCTATAAGTGATATGACATGATATGTGTCTTTCACTTTCTGACTTACTACAAGTCATGTGATTACCTCTAGACTCATCTACGGTGGTGCAAATGGCATTGTGTTCTTTTTTTCCTTGGCCTCTCTTCTGCCTTAGTGTGGTCCATTTTCAACAATGTGATTCCCTGAGTGTTGTGGATTAGCTGACCTGGGCAGCCTTACTCTACCGCCCGGCCCTCCCCATTTGTGCCTGGTTGAGGTCAATATAAACAGCGCTCCAGGCAGCAATAGCCCCTGAAGCTGTGCCTGACTCCATATTCTCTGCCCCGTCAGCAGTCTCGGGGCTGTGCTGGTGGGAGGGAATGAGGGGCCACAGCTTTGTTGGTGGTCCGGTGTGAGTGGGGTACTGCTGACCTTTCTGCAGGAGTTGCCAGGCTGCCACCTGTAAAGAAGAGGATGTGTCACCCATACGTTCCGCTGGAGTCTCTCTCCGGACAGAGGTGAGGAAGGAAAAACGCAGTGCGGGCCGGGACAGGTGGGGTATCTCAGGCAGGACAATGGAAAGCTTCCGGAAGAGCGCCCGGGGGCAGGACCACCCTGGCTGGCCTGCAGGCACCAAGTTGGCCTGCGTGCTGTTGCTGGTGTGGCTCCACAGCCTTTCCTCTAGTCTTTCAAGCCCTTGTACATATTCAGGTGTTTTACCTGGGAAGGGTGGGAACAGTTTAGCAGCAGCTGGCCTTGGGCTCATCTCACCTTTTTTCAGAGATGCCTTGGCTCGGTCCCCCAGCTTTGCAATGAGGACGCTCCTTGTGTGGGGTGTGGGTTGCTGGCTGTATGGGGATGATTCCCACCTCTGACCAATTTCAGAATTGTTTGCCGCTGGAGCAAGTGCCCTGATAGGGTTTTCCTCTGTATAACTGGTGGGTTCAGGTTTTTTTCCTTTTATGGTTCCAGTTAGATTTTATTCCTCTTTTATATATTTATAGATATAAGCATGGAAATAATTCATTCCTATAAATACATCTGTGTGAAGGGAAGAACTTTTTTCTGTTTTATATTTAAATTTTATTTTTTAAGATTTTGAAATTTAATTTTATTTACTTTTTTATACAGCAGGTTATTATTAGTTATGTATTTTATGCATATACATGTATACAGGTCAATCTCAAACTCCCAACTCATCCCACCACCACCACCCCATGGCTTCCCACACTTGGTGTCCATACGTTTGTTCTCTACCTCTGTGTCTCTATTTCTTCCCTGCAAACCAGTTCATCTGTACCATTTTTTAGGTTCCACATATATGCATTAATATACAATATTTGTTTTCCTCTTTCTGTCCTACTTCATTTTGTATGACTGTCTCTAGATCCATCGATGTCTCTACAAATGACCCAGTTTCATTCCTTTTTATGGTTGAGTAATATTCCATTTTATACATGTACCACATCTTTATCCATTCATCTGTGTGAGGGCATTTAGGTTGCTTCCATTACCTGGCCTTTGTAAATAGTGCTGCAATGAACATTGTGGTGAATGTGCCTTTTTGATTTATGGTTTTCTCTGGGTCTATTCCCAGAAGTGGGATTGCAGGATCAGATGGTAATTCTATTTCTAGTTTTTTAAAGGAAACTCCATAGTGTTCTCTATAGTGACTGTATCAATTTACATTCCCACCAATAGTGGAAGAGGTATCCTTTTGTCCACACCCTCCCCAGAATTTGTTTTTTGTAGATTTTCTGATGATGCCGATTCTAACAGGTGTGAGGTGATACCTCATTGTAGTTTCGATTTGCATTTCTCTAATAATTAGTGCTCTTCAGCAGCTTTTCATGTGCGTCTTGGCCATCTCTGTGCCGTCTTTGAAGAAACGTCTCTTTAGATCTACTGCCCATTTTTGTATTGGGTTTTTTGTTTTTTTTAATATTAAGCTGCATGAGCTGTTTATATATTGGAGATTAAACCTTTGTCCATTGATTCGTTTTCAACGATTTTCGCCCATTCTGAGGGATGCCTTTTTCCATTCCCGTTTTTTTAACAAAAAAGTAAAGAAACAAAAAGAAGAAGAACACTAATGTGCGTAAAATATGGTTTCTGAAACGGTCGTTTTGAAATATGGACGTCCTTTCAATTTTTTGGTCGATATGTAACCCCAGGATTTGTTTTCAGGGCAGGTGTCATTTACAGGCCTGCAATGATTTTGAATATCAACTGACCATTAGCGCTGGGATTAAAGCTGCTGTTGTGTGAAACGGCCACAAGGTAGCAGCAGTTCTCCCTTACCAATTCTGCTAACTAGGGCAACAGAGCCTCAATGGAAGTCGTGTTCTAGATTGGAATTTAGGATGGAATGTGCCAGGGGAAAGCCCCTCAAGTTAGTCTCCCTACTTCTTGTTCGTGTTTTTAATTTAATTTTTATTTTTTATTACAGCAAGTTTGATTAAAATGTTTGGCTTGTTGTAGGTGTGGAAGATGTGGTTCTTTTACACATATACAGATGTCGGTTTTTCCTGGGATCCTTTTCCCATGTACGTTATGACAGAATGTTGAGTAGTCTTTTGGTATTCTGTAGGACTTTGGTGATTATATATGTCACCTGTGTTTGTATAAGTCTGTTAACCCCGATATCCTAATGAAACCAATGCTCAAACCTTTCCATTGGTGAACCATAAGTTTGTTTAATGAATCTCTAATTGCCCTTCTCGGTGGAAATATCTGCCCTGGTATCCATTTTTAGGTAAAACCTATAAGTGATATGATATGATATGTGTCTTTCACTTTCTGACTTACTACATGTCACGTGATTACCTCTAGACTCATCTACGGTGCTGCAAATGGCATTGTGTTCTTATTTTCCTTGGCTTCTATTCTGCCTTAGCGAGGTCCATTTTCAACAATGTGATTCCCTGAGGGTTGTGGATTAGCTGACCTGGGCAACCTTACCCTGCCGGCCGGCCTTCCACAGGTCTGCCTGCTTGAGGTCAATATAAACAGCGCTCCAGGCAGCAATAGCCTCTGAAGCTGTGCCTGCCTCCATATTCTCTGCCCCATGAGCAGTCTCGGGGCTGTGCTGGTGGGAGGGAGTGAGGGGCCACAGCTTTGTTGGTGGCCCGGTGTGAGTGGGGTTCTGCTGGCCTTTCTGCAGGAGATGCCAGGCTGCCTCCTGTAAAGAGGAGGATGTGTCACCCATCCCTTCCGCTGGAATTTCTCTCCGGACAGAGGTGAGGAAGGAAAAATGCAGTGGGGGCCGGGACAAGAGGGGTATCTCAGGCAGGACAATGGAAAGATTCCGGAAGAGCGCCTGGGGCCAGGACCACCCTGGCTGGCCTGCAGGCACCAAGTTGACCTGCGTGCTGTCGCTGGTGTGGCTCCACGGCCCTTCCTCTAGTCTTTCAAGCCCTTGTACATATTCAGGTGTTTTACCTGGGAAGGGTGGGAACAGTTCAGCAGCAGCTGACCTGGGGCTCAGCTCACCTTTATTCAGAGATGCCTCGGCTCGGTCACCCAGCTTTGCATTGAGGACGCTCCTTGTGTGGGGTGTGTGTTGATGGCTCTATGGGAGATGATTCCCCACCTCTGACCAGTTTCAATATTGTTTACCGTTGGAACAAGTGCCCTGATAGGGTTTTCCTCTGTATAACTGGTGGGTTCAGGTTTTTCTTCTTTTATGATTCACATTAGCTTTTATTCCTCATTTATGTATTTATAGATATAAGCATGGAAATAATACTTTCCTATAAATACATCTGTTTGAAGGGAAGAACTTTTTTCTGTATTATTTTTAAATTTTATTTTTTAAAATTTTGAAATTTAATTTTATTTATTTTTTTATCCAGCATGTTATTATTAGTTTTGTATTTTATGCATATACATGTATGCAGGTCAATCCCAATCTCCCAAGTCATCCCACCACCACCACCCCATGGCTTCCCACACTTGGTGTCCATACGTTTGTTCTCTACATCTGTGTCTCTATTTCTTCCCTGCAAACCCGTTCCTCTGTAAAATTTCGTAGGTTCCACATATATGCATTAATATACAATATTTGTTTTCCTCTTTCTGACTTACTTCATTCTGTATGACTGTCTCTAGATCCATCGATGTCTCTACAAATGACCCGGTTTCATTCCTTTTTATGGCTGAGTAATATTCCATTTTATACATGTAGCACATCTTTATCCATTCATCTGTGTGTGGGCATTTAGGTTGCTTCCATTACCTGGCCTTTGTAAATAGTGCTGCAATGAACATTGTGGTGAATGTGCCTTTCTGATTTATGGTTTTCTTTGGGTATATGAGCAGAATTGGGATTGCTGGATCAGATGGTAATTCTATTTCTAGTTTTTTTTAGGAAACTCCATAGTGTTCTCCATAGTGAGTGTATCAATTTACATTCCCACCAATAGTGGAAGAGGTCTCCTTTTGTCCACACCCTCCCCAGAATTTGTTGTTTGTAGATTTTCCGATGATGCCGATTCTAACAGGTGTGAGGTGATACCTCATTGTAGTTTTGATTTGCATTTCTCTAATAATTAGTGCTGTTGAACAGCTTTTCATGTGCGTGTTGGCCATCTCTGTGTCTTCTTTGAAGAAACGTCTCTTTAGATCTGCCCATTTTTGTATTGGGTTGTTTGTTTTTTTAATATTAAGCAGCATGAGCTCTTTATATATATTGGAGATTAAACCTTTGTCCATTGATTCGTTTGCAACTATTTTCGCCCCTTTTGAGGGATGTCTTTTTCCTTTCCCGTTTTTTTAACCAAAAAAGAAAAAAAGAAAAAGAAGTAGAAAACTAATGTGCGTAAAATATGCCTTTTGAAACGGTCGTTTTGAAATATGGACGTCCTTTGAATTTTTTGGTCGATATGTGACCCCAGAATTTGTTTTCAGGGCAGGTGTCATTTACAGGCCTGCAATGATTTTGAATATCAACTGACCATTAGCGCTGGGATTAAAGCTGCTGTTGTGTGAAACGGCCACAAGGTGGCAGCAGTTCTCCCTTACCAATTCTGCTAACTAGGGCAACAGAGCCTCAATGGAAGTCATGTTCTAGATTGGAATTTAGAATGGAATGTGCCAGGAGTAAACCCCTCAAGTTTGTCTCCCTACTTCTTGTTCGTGTTTTTAATTTCATTTTTATTTTTTATTACAGCAAGTTTGATTACAATGTTTGGCTTGTTATAGGTGTGGAAGATGTGGTTCTTTTACACATATACAGATGTCGGTTTTTCCTGGGATCCTTTTCCCATGTACCTTATGACAGAATGTTGAGTAGTCTTTTGGTATTCCGTAGGTCTTTGGTGATTATATATGTCACCTGTGTTTGTATAAGTCTGATAACCCCAATATCGTAATGAAACCAATCCTCACAACTTTCCATTGGTGAACCATAAGTTTGTTTAATGAATCTCTGATTGCCCTTCTCGGTGGAAATATCTGACTTGGTATCCATTTTTAGGTAACACCTATAAGTGATATGATATGATATGTGTCTTTCACTTTCTGACTTACTACATGTCACGTGATTACCTCTAGACTCATCTACGGTGCTGCAAAAGGCATTGTGTCCTTTTTTTCCTTGCCTTCTATTCTGACTTAGCGAGGTCCCTTTTCAACAATGTGCTTCCCTGCGGGTTGTGGATTAGCTGACGTGGGCAGCCTTATCCTGCCGGCCGGCCCACCCCAGGTGTGCCTGGTTGAGGTCAATATAAACAGCGCTCCATGCAGCAATAGCCCCTGAAGCTGTGCCTGCCTCCATATTCTCTGCCCCGTGAGCAGTCTCGGGGCTGTGCTTGTGGGAGGGAGTGAGGGGCCACAGCTTTGTTGGTGGCCCGGTGTGAGTGGGGTTCTGCTGGCCTTTTTGAAGGAGTTGCCAGGCTGCCTCCTGTAAGGAGGAGGATGTGTCACCCATACCTTCCGCTGGAATTTCTCTCCGGACATAGGTGAGGAAGGAAAAAAGCAGTTGGGGCCGGGACAAGTGGGGTATCTCAGGCAGGACAATGGAAAGCTTCCGGAAGAGCGCCCGGGGCCAGGACCACCCTGGCTGGCCTGCAGGCACCAAGTTGGCCTGCGTGCTGTCGCTGGTGTGGCTCCACGGCCCTTCCTCTAGTCTTTCAAGCCCTTGTACATATTCAGGTGATTTACCTGGGAAGGGTGGGAACAGTTCAGCAACAGCTGGCATGGGGCTCAGCTCACATTTTTTCAGAGATGCCTCGGCTCGGTCCCCTCTCTTTGCAATGAGGAAGCTCCTTGTGTGGGGTGTGGGTTGCTGGCTGTATGGGAGATGATTCCCCACTTCTGAACAATTTCAATATTGTTTACCGTTGGAGCAAGTGCCCTGATAGTGTTTTTCTCTGTATAACTGGTCGGTTCAGGTTTTTCTTCGTTTATGGTTCAAGTTAGCTTTTATTCCTCTTTTATGTATTTATAGGTATAAGCATGGAAATAATTCATTCCTATAAATACATCTGTGTGAAGGGAAGAACTTTTTTCTGTTTTATTTTTAAATTTTATTTTTTATAATTTTGAAATTTAATTGTATTTACTTTTTTATACAGCGGGTTATTATTAGTTATTTGTTTTATGCATATACATGTATACAGGTCAATCTCAATCTCACAACTCATCCCACCACCACCACCCCATGGCTTCCCACACTTGGTGTCCATACGTTTGTTCTCTACCTCTGTGTCTCTATTTCTTCCCTGCAAACCAGTTCATCTGTACAATTTTTTAGGTTCCACATATATGCATTAATATACAATATTTGTTTTCCCCTTTCTGACTTACTGCATTCTGTATGACAGTCTCTAGATCCATCGATGTCTCTACAAATGACCCAGATTCATTCCTTTTTATGGCCGAGTAATATTCCATTTTATATATGTACCCCATCTTTATCCATTCATCTGTCTTTGGGCGTTTAGGTTGCTTCCATTACCTGGCTATTGTAAATAGTGCTGCAATGAACATTGTGGTGAATGTGCCTTTTTGATTTATGGTTTTCTTTGGGTATATGCCCAGAAGTGGAATTGCTGGATCAGATGGTAATTCTATTTCTAGATTTTTTAAGGAAACTCCATAGTGTTCTCCATAGTGACTCTATTAATTTACATTCCCACCAATAGTGGAAGAGGGCTCCTTTTGTCCACACCCTCCCCAGAATTTGTTGTTTGTAGATTTTCTGATGATGCCGATTCTAACAGGTGTGAGGTGATACCTCATTGTAGTTTTGATTTGCATTTCTCTAATAATTAGTGCTTTTGAGCAGCTTCTCATGTGCGTCTTGGCCATCTCTGTGTCTTCTTTTAAGAAACGTCTCTTGACATCTTCTGCCCATTTCTGTATTGGGAGGGTCGTGGGCTGGTCAGGCTGTGTGCTGACGCACGTGTCAGTGCCAGCGTAAGGGCCAGGAGTAGGGTACAGCATAGGGTAACGTGTAGGGCTGGTTGTGGGTTTCCGTTCCAGGTTAGGGTTAGGGAACGGCAAGGTTTAGGGAACAGGTGAGCATAGGGGCACGTGGGAGAGGCAGGCTACGTGCTGACAAACGTGTCAGTGCCAGCGTACGGGTCAGGAGTAAAGTATGGTGTAGGGCTGGTTGTGGGTTTCCATTCCGCGCTAGGGTTAGGGTTAGGGAACGGCAAGGCTTAGGGCACAGCTGAGGGTACAGAAACGTGGGAGGGTCAGGCTATGTGCTGACGCACGGTTCAGTGCCAGTGTACGGGCCAGGATTAGGGTACGGAGTAGGGTAAGGTGTAGGGCTGTTGGTGGGTTTCTGTTCCGGGTTAGGGTTAGGGAACGGCAAGGCTTAGGGCACAGGTAAGGGTACGGAAACGAGGGAGAGGCACGCTACGTGCTGACACAAGGGTCAGTGCCAGCGTACGCGCCAGAATTAGGGTACGGCGTAGGGTAAGGTGTAGGGCTGGTGGTGGGTTTCTGTTCCAGGGTAGGGTTAGGGTTAGGGATCGGCAAGGCTTAGGGCACAGGTGAGGGTATGGAAACATGGGAGTGGCAGGCTACGTGCTTACACAAGGGTCAGTTCCAGTGTACGGCCCAGGAGTAGGGTACGGCGTAGGGTAAGGTGTAGGGCTGGTGGTGGGTTTCCGTTCCCGGCTAGGGTTAGGGTTAGGGAATGGCAAGGCTTAGGGCACAGGTGAGGGTACAGAAACGTGGGAGGGTCAGGCTACGTGCTGACGCAAGTGTCAGTGCCAGCGTACGGCCCAGGAATAGGGTATGGCGTAGGTTAAAGTGTAGGGTTAGGGTTAGGGAACGGCAAGGCTTAGGGCACAGGTGAGGGTACGGAAACGTGGGAGGGTCAGGCTACATGCTGAAGCACGGGTCAGTGCCAGGGTGTGGACCAGGAGTAGGGTACGGCGTAGGGCAAGGTGTAAGACTGGTGGTGGGTGTCCATTCCGGGGTTTGATTAGGGTTAGGGAACGTCAAGTTTTAGGGCACAGGTGAGGGTACGGAAACGTGGGAGGGTCAGGCTACCTGCTGACGCATGGGTCAGTGCCAGCGTATGGGCCAGGAGTAGGGTACGGCGTAGGGTAAGGTGTAGGGCTGGTGGTGGGTTTCCGTTCTGGGCTAGGGTTAGGGTTAGGGAACGGCAAGGCTAAGGGCACAGGTGAGGGTACGGAAACTTGGGAGAGGCAGGCTACGTGCTGACGCATGGGTCAGTGCCAGCATACAGGCCAGGAGTAGGGTACGGCATAGGGTATGGTGTAGGGCTGGTGGTGGGTTTCAGTTCAGGGCTAGGGTTAGGGTTAGTGAACGGCAAGGCTTAGGGCACAGGTGAGGGTACAGAAACGTGTTAGGTTCATGGTGCATGTTGATGCATGGAATAGTGTCATCGTACGCATTAGGATTAGGGTACGGCGTAGAGTAAGGTGTACGGATGGCGGTAGGTTTACATTCCGGTGTAGGGTTAGGGATAGCGAATTGCAAGGTATAGGGCACAGGTGATGGTACGGAAATGTGTTAGGTTCAGGGTACGTGTTGACTCACGGGTTAGTGTGAGCGTACGCATGAGGATTAGGGTACCGCATAGAGTAAGGTGTAGGGTTGGTGGTAGGTTTCCGTTCCAGTCTAGTGTTATTTTTAAGGACTGGCAAAGTTTAGGGCACAGGTGAGGGTACGAAACGTGTTAGGGTCAGGGTACGTGTTGATGCACAGGTTAGTGTCAGCATACGAATTAGGAATAGGGTATGGCGTAAGGTAAGGTGTAGGGTTGGTGGTAGTTTTCCGTTCCGGGCTAGGGTTAAGGTAAGGGAACGGCAAGGTTTATGGCAGAGGTGAGGGTACGGAAACGTGTTAGGGTCAGGGTAGGTGTTGACGTATGGATTAGGATTAGGGTACGGCTTAGGGTAAGGTGTAGGGCTGATGGTAGGTTTCTGTTCCGGGCTAAGGTTAAGGATAGGCAACGGCAAGGTTTGGGGCACAGCTGAGGGTACGGAAACGTGTTAGTGTCAGGGTACATGTTGACTCACCGGTTAGTGCCAGCGTACGGATTAGGATTAGTGTACCGCGTAGATAAGGTGCACGGTTGGTGGTAGGTTTCCGTTCCAGGCTATGGTTAGGGTTAGGGAAAGTCAAGGTTTCTATTTGTAGGTTTTTTAAGGAAACTCCATACTGTTCTCCATAGTGACTGTATCAATTTACATTCCCAACAATAGTGGAAGAGGGCTCCTTTTGTCCACACCCTCCCCAGAATTTGTTGTCTGTAGATTTTCTGATGATGCCGATTCTAACAGGTGTGAGGTGATACCTCATTGTAGTTTTGATTTGCATTTCTCTAATAATTAGTGCTCTTGAGCAGCTTTTCATGTGCGTCTTAGCCATCTCTGTGTCTTCTTTGAAGAAACGTCTCTTTAGATATTCTGCCCATGTTTGTATTGGGTTGTTTGTTTTTTTAATATTAAGCTGCATGTGCTGTTTATATATATTGGAGACTAAACCTTTGTCCATTGATTCGTTTGCAACTATTTTCGCCCCTTCTGAGGGATGCCTTTTTCCATTCCCGTGTTTTTAACCAAAAAAGAAAGAAAGAAAAAGAAGCAGAACACTAATGTGCATAAAATATGCCTTTTGAAACGGTCGTTTTGAAATATGGACGTCCTTTAAATTTTTTGGTCGATATGTGGCCCCAGGATTTGTTTTCAGGGCAGGTGTCATTTACAGGTCTGCAATGATTTTGAATATCAACTGACCATGAGCACTGGAATTAAAGCTGCTGTTGTGTGAAACGGCCACTAGGTGGCAGCAGTTCTCCCTTAACACATCTGGTTACTAGGGCAACAGAGCCTCAATGGACGTCATGTTCTACATTGGAATTTAGAATGGAATGTTCCAGGAGAAAGCCCCTCAAGTTTGACTCCCTACTTCTTGTTCGTATTTTTAATTTAATTTTTTTTTATTATAGCAAGTTTGATTACAATGTTTGGCTTGTTGTAGGTGTGGAAGATGTGGTTCTTTTACACATATACAGATGTCTGTACTTCCTGGGATCCTTTTCCCATGTACGTTATGACAGAATGTTGAGTAGTCTTCTCTTGGTATTCCGTAGGTCTTTGGTGATTATATATCTCACATCTGTTTGTATATGTCTGTTAACCCCGATATCGTAATGAAACCAATCCTCACACCTTTCCATTGGTGAACCATAAGTTTGTTTAATGAATCTATGATTGCACTTCTCAGTGGAAATGACTGCCCTGGTTTCTATTTTAGGTAACACCTATAAGTGATATGATATGATATGTGTCTTTCACTTTCTGACTTACTACAAGTCACGTGATTACCTCTAGACTCATCTACAGTGCTGCAAATGGCATTGTGTCCTTATTTTCCTTGGCTTCTATTCTGCCTTAGCGAGGTTTATTTTCAACAATGTGATTCCCTGAGGGTTGTGGATTAGCTGACCTGGGCAGCCTTACCCTGCCGGCCGGCACTCACCAGGTCTGCCTGGTTGAGGTCAATATAAACAGCGCTCCAGGCAGCAATAGCCCCTGAAGCTGTTCCTGACTCCATATTCTCTGCCCCGTCAGCAGTCTCGGGGCTGTGCTGGTGGGAGGGAGTGAGGTGCCACAGCTTTGTTGGTGGCCCTGTGTGAGTGGGGTTCTGCTGGCCTTTCTGCAGGAGTTGCCAGGCTGCCACCTGTAAAGAAGAGGATGTGTCACCCATAACTTCCGCTGGAATATCTCTCCGGACAGAGGTGAGGAAGGAAAAAAGCAGTGGGGGCCGGGACAAATGGGGTATCTAAGGCAGGACAATGGAGAGCTTCCGGAAGAGCGCCCGGGGACAGGATCACCCTGGCTGGCCTGCTGTCACCAAGTTGGCCTGCGTGCTGTCGCTGGTGTGGCTCCACGGCCCTTCCTCTAGGCTTTCAAGCCTTTGTACATATTCAGGTGTTTGACCTGGGAAGGGTGGGAACAGTTCAGCAGCAGCTGGCCTGGGGCTCAGCTCACCTTTATTCAGAGATGCCCCGGCACGGTCCCCCAGCTTTGCAATGAGGATGCTCCTTGCATGGGGTGTGGGTTGCTGGCTGTATGGGAGATGATTCCCCACCTCTGACCAATTTCAGCATTGTTTACCGCCGGAGCAAGTGCCCTGATAGGGTTTTCCTCTGTATAACTGGTCGGTTCATGTTTTTTTTTCGTTTATGGTTCAAGTTAGATTTTATTCCTCTTTTATGTATTTATAGATATAAGCATGGAAATAATTCATTCCTATAAATACATCTGTGTGAAGGGAAGAACATTTTTCAGTTTTATTTTTAAATTTTATATTTTAAAATTTTGAAATTTAATTTTATTTACTTTTTTGTACAGCGGGTTATTATTAGTTATGTATTTTATGCATATACATGTATACAGGTCAATCTCAAACTCCCAACTCATCCCACCACCACCAACCCATGTCTTCCCACACTTGGTGTCCATACGTTTGTTCTCTACCTCTGTGTCTCTATTTCTTCCCTGCAAACCAGTTCATCTCTACCAGTTTTTAGGTTCCACATATATGCATTAATATACAATATTTGTTTTCCTCTTTCTGACTTACTTCATTCTGTATGACAGTCTCTAGATCCATCGATGTCTCTACAAATGACCCAGTTTCATTCCTTTTTATGGCCGAGTAATATTCCATTTTATATATGTACCCCATCTTTATCCATTCATCTGTCTGTGGGCATTTAGGTTGCTTCCATTACCTGGCTATTGTAAATAGTGCTGCAATGAACCTTGTGGTGAATGTGCCTTTTTGATTTATGGTTGTCTCTGGGTATATGCCCAACAGTGGGATTGCAGGGTCAGATGGTAATTCTCTTTCTAGTTTTTTAAAGGAAACTCCATACTGTTCTCCATAGTGACTGTATCAATTTACATTCCCACCAATAGTGGAAGTGGGCTCCTTTTGTCCACACCCTCCCCAGAATTTGTTGTTTGTAGATTTTCTGATGATGCCGATTCTAACAGGTGTGAGGTGATACCTCATTGTAGTTTTGATTTGCATTTCTCTAATAATTAGTGCTCTTGAGCAGCTTTTCATGTGCGTCTTGGCCATCTCTGTGTCTTCTTTGAAGAAACGTCTCTAGATCTCCTGCCCATTTTTGTATTGGGTTGTTTGTTTTGTTAATAAGCTGCATGAGCTGTTTATATATATTGGAGGTTAAACCTTTGTCCATTGATTCGTTTGCAACTATTTTCGCCCCTTCTGAGGGATGCCTTTTTCCATTCCCGTGTTTTTAACCAAAAAAGAAAGAAAGAAAAAGAAGCAGAACATTAATGTGCATAAAATATGCCTTTTGAAATGGTCGTTCTGAAATATGGACGTCCTTTAAATTTTTTGGTCGATATGTGACCCCAGGATTTGTTTTCAGGGCAGGTGTCATTTACAGGCCTGCAATGATTTTGAACATCAACTGACCATTAGCGCTGGGATTAAAGCTGCTGTTGTGTGAAACGGCCACAAGGTGGCAGCAGTTCTCTCTTTCATATCTGGTTACTAGGGCAACAGAGCCTCAATGGAAGTCGCCTTCTAGATTGGAATTTAGAACAGAATGTGACAGGAAAAAGCCCCTCAAGTGTGTCTCACTACTTCTTGTTCGTGTTTTTAATTTAATTTTTTATTTTTTATTACAGCAAGTTTGATTACAATGTTTGGCTTGTTGTAGGTATGGTAGATGTGGTTCTTTTACACATATACAGATGTCTGTTCTTCCTGGGATCCTTTTCCCATGTACGTTATGACAGAATGTTGTGTACTCCTCTCTTTGTATTCCGTATCTCTTTGGTTATTATATATATCACCTGTGTTTGTATGTCTGTTAACCCCAATATCGTAATGAAACCAATCCTCACACCTTTCCAATGGTGAACCATAAGTTTGTTTAATGAATATGTGATTGCCCTTCTCCGTGGAAATATCTGCCCTGGTATCCATTTTTAGGTAACACCTATATGTGATATGATACGATATGTGCCTTTCACTTTCTGACTTACTACATGTCACATGATTACCTCTAGACTCATCTACGGTGCTGCAGATGGCATTGTGTCCTTATTTTCCTTGGCTTCTATTCTGTCTTAGCGAGGTCCATTTTCAACAATGTGATTCCCTGAGGGTTGTGGATTAGCTGACCTGGGCAGCCTTACCGTGCCGGCCGGCCCTCCCCAGGTGTGCCTGGTTGAGGTCAATATAAACAGCGCTCCAGGCAGCAATAGCCCCTGAAGCTGTGCCTGACTCCATATTCTCTGCCCCGTCAGCAGTCTCGGGGCTCTGCTGGTGGGAGCATGTGAGGGGCCACGGCTTTGTGGGTGGCCCGGTGTGTGTGGGGCTCTGCTGGACTTTGTGCAGGAGTTGCCAGGCTGCCACCTGTAAAGAAGAGGATGTGTCACCCATAAGTTCCACTGGAATTTCTCTCCGGGCTGAGGTAAGGAAGGAAAAAAAGGGGTGGGGTCCGGGACAGGAGGGGTATCTCAGGCAGGGAAATGGAAATATTCCCGAAGAGCGCCCGGGGTCAGGACAATCCTGCCTCGCCTGCAGGCACCAAGTTGGCCTGTGTGCTGTCGCTGGTGTGGCTCCACGGCCCTTCCTCTAGGATTTCATGCCCTTGTACATATTCAGGTGTTTTACCTGGGAAGGGTGGGAACAGTTCAGCTGCAGCTGGCCTGGGGCTCAGCTCACCTTTATTTAGAGATGCCTCGGCACGGTCCCCCAGCTTTGCAATGAGGACGCTCCTTGCATGCGGGGTGGGTTGCTGGCTGTATGGGAGATGATTCCCCACCTCTGACCAATTTCAGAATTGTTTACCTTTGGAACAAGTGCCCTGATAGGGTTTTCCTCTGTATAACTGGTGGGTTCAGGTTTTTTTTCGTTTACGGTTCAAGTTAGATTTTATACCTCTTTTATGTATTTATAGATATAAGCTTGGAAATAATACATTCCTATAAACACATCTGTGTGAAGGGAAGAACTTTTTTCTCTTTTATTTTTAAATTTTATTTTTTAAAATTTTGAAATTTAGTTTTATTTTTTTATACAGCAGGTTATTATTAGTTATGTATTTTATGCATATGCATGTATGCAGGCCAATCCCAATCTCCCAACTCATCCCACCTCTACCACCCCATGGCTTCCCACACTTGGTGTCCATAAGTTTGTTCTCTACCTGTGTCTCTATTTCTTCCCTGCAAACCAGTTCATCTGTACCACTTTTTAGGTTCCACATATATGCATTAATATACAATATTTGTTTTCCTCTTTCTGACTTACTTCATTCTGTATGACAGTCTCTATATCCACCGATGTCTCTACAAATGACCCAGTTTCATTCCTTTTTATGGCCGAGTAATATTCCATTTTATATATGTACCACATCTTTACCCATTCATCTGTTTGTGGGTATTTAGTTTGCTCCCTTACCTGGCTATTGTAAATAGTGCTGCAATGAATTTTGTGGTGAATGTGCCTTTTTGATTTATGGTTTTCTCTGGGTATATGCCCAGAAGTGGGATTGCTGGATCAGATGGTAATTCTATTTCTAGTTTTTTTAAGGAAAGTCCACACTGTACTCCATAGTGACTGTATCAATTTACATTCCCACCAATAGTGGAAGAGGGCTCCTTTTGTCCACACCCTCCCCAGAATTTGTTGTTTGTAGGTTTTCAGATGATGCCGATTCTAACATGTGTGAGGTGATACCTCATTGTAGTTTTTTTTTTTTATTTTTTTTATTTTTTTTGTGGTACGCGGGCCTCTCACTGTTCTGGCCTCTCCCGTTGCGGAGCACAGGCTCCGGACGCGCAGGCTCAGTGGCCATGGCTCACGGGCCCAGCTGCTCCGCGACATGTGGGATCTTCCCGGACCGGGGCACGAACCCGTGTCCCCTGCATCGGCAGGCGGACTCTCAACCACTGCGCCACCAGGGAAGCCCCCTCATTGTAGTTTTGATTTGCATTTCTCTAATAATTAGTGATGTTGATCAGCTTTTCATCTGCGTCTTGGCCATGTCTGTGTCTTCTTTGAAGGATCGTCTCATGAGATCTTCTGACCATTTCTGTATTGGGAGGGTGGTTGGAGGGAAAGGCTATGTGCTCACGCACGTGTCAGTGCCAGCGTAAGGGCCAGGAGTAGGGTACTGCGTAGGGTAAGGTGTAGGTCTGGTGGTGGTTTCCGTTCCGGGCTAGGTTTAGGGTTTGGGAACGGCAAGGCTTAGGGCCCAGGTGAGGGTACAGAAACGTGGGATGGTCAGGCTACGTTCTTACGCATGGGTCAGTGCCAATGTACGGGCCAGGAATAGGCTACGGCGTAGGCTAATGTGTAGGGCTGGTGGTGGGTTTCCGTTCCGTGCTAGGGTTAGGGTTAGGGAATGACAAGGCTTAGGGCACAGGTGAGGGTACGGAAACGTGGGAGGGTCCGGCTATGTGCTGACGCACGGGTCAGTGCCAGCGTACGGGCCAGGAATAGGGAACGGGGTAGGGTAAGGAGTAGGGCTGGTTGTGAGATACCGTTCCGGGCTAGGGTTAGGGTTAGGGAACGGCAAGGCTTAGGGCACAGGTGAACGTAAGGAAACGTGGGAGGGTCAGGCTACGTGCTGACGCACGGGTCAGTGCCAGCGTACGGGCCAGGAGTAGGGTATGGCGTAGGGTATGGTTTAGGGCTGGTGGTGGGTTTCTGATCCAGGCTAGGGTTAGGGTTAGGGAACGGCAAGGCTTAGGACACAGGTGAGGTTATGGAAATGTGGGAGAGGCAGGCTACGTGCTGACGCACAGGTCAGTGCCAGCGTAGGGGCCAGGAGTAGGGTACAGCGTAGGGTAAGGTTTAGGGCTGGTGGTGGGTTTATGTTCCGGGCTAGGGTTAGGGTTAGGGAACGGCAAGGCTTACGGCACAGGTGAGTGTACGGAAACGTAGGAGTGGCAGGCTACGTGCTGACACACGGGTCAGTGCCAGCGTACGGGGCAGGATTAGGGTACGGCGTAGGGTAAGGTTTAGGGCTGGTGGTGTGTTTCCGTTCCAGGCTAGGTTTAGGGTTAGGGAACGGCAAAGCTTAGGGCACAGAAGATGGTACGGAAAAGTGGGAGGGTCAGGCTACGTGCTGACGCACGTGTCAGTGCCAGTGTATGGGCCAAGTGTAGGGTATGGCGTAGGGTTAGGTGTAGGGTTAGGGTTAGGGAACGGCAAGGCTTAGGGCACAGGTGAGGGTACGGAAACGTGGGAGGGTCAGGCTACGTGATGACGCACGGTTCTTTGCCAGCGTACGCGCCAGGATTCAGGTACGGCATTGGGTAAGGTGTAGGGCTGGTTGTGGGTTTCCGTTCCAGGTTAGAGTTAGGGAACGGCAAGGCTTAGTGCACAGGTGAGGGTATGGAAACGTGGCAGAGGCAGGCTATGTGCTGACGCAAGGGTCACTGCCAGCGTACGGGTCAGGAGTAGTCTACGGCGTACGTTAAGGTTTAGGTTTTGTGGTGGGTTTCCGTTCCGGGCTAGTGTTAGGGATAGGGAAAGGCAAGGCTTAGGGCACAGGTGAGGGTACGGAAACGGGGGAGGGTTAGGCTACATGCTGAAGCACGGTTCAATGCCAGGGTATGGACCAGGAGTAGGGTACGGCGTAGGGTAAAGTGTAAGGCTGGTGGTGGGTGTCCATTCCGGGCTAGTGTTAGGGTTAGGGAACGTTAAGGCTTAGGGCACAGGTGAGGGTACGGAAACGTGGGAGGGTCAGGATACGTGCTGAAGAATGGGTCAGTGCCAGCGTACGGGCCAGGAGTAGGGTACGGCATAGCGTAATGTGTAGGGCTGGTGGTGGTTTCCGTTCCGGGCTAGGGTTAGAGGTAGGGAACTGCAAGGCTTAGGGCACAGGTGAGGGTACGGAAACGTGGGAGAGGCAGGCTACGGGCTGACACATGGGAGAGTGCCAGCTTACGGGCCAGCAGTAGGCTACGACGTAGGGTAGGGTGTAGGGCTGGTGGTGGGTTTCCGTTCCGGGCTAGGGTTAGAGTTAGGGATCGGCAAGGCTTAGGGAACAGGTGAGGGTAAGGAAAAGTGGGAGGGTTAGGCTACATGCTGACGCACGGATCAGTGCCAGCGTACGGGCCAGGTGTAGGGTACGGCGTAGGGTAAGGTTTAGGGCTGGTGGTGGGTTTCCGTTTGGGGTTATGGTTAGGGTTATGGAACGGCAAGGCTTAGGACACAGGTGAGGGTACGGGAACGTGGGAAGGTCAGGCTACGTGCTGACGCACGGATCAGTGCCAGCGTACGGGCCAGGATTAGGCTACGGCATAGGGTAAGCTGTAGGGCTGGTGGTGGGTTTCTGTTCTGGGCTAGGGTTAGGGTTAGGGAAGGACAAGACTTAGGGCACAGTTGAGGGTACGGAAATGGTGGAGGGTCAGGCTATGTGCTGACGCACGGGTCAGTGCCAGCGTACAGGCCAGGAGTAGGCAACAACGTAGGGTAAGGTGTAGGGCTGGTGGTTGGTTTCCTTTCCGGGCTAGGGTTAGGGTTAGGGAATGTCAAGGCTTAGGGCACAGGTGAGGGTATGGAAACGTGGGAGGGTCATGCTATGTGCTGACACACGTGTCAGTGCCAGCGTATGGGCCAGTCGTAGGCTACGGCGTAGGGAAAGGTGTAGGGCTGGTGGTGGGCTTCCTTTCCGGGCTAGGGTTAGGGTTAGGGAACGGCAAGTCTTAGGGCACAGGTGCGGGTACGGAAACGTGGGAGAGTCAGGCTATGTGCTGACGCACGGGTCAGTGCCAGCGTACGGGCCAGGAGTAGTGTACGTCGTAGGGTAAGGTGTAGGGCTGGTGGTGGGTTTCCGTTCTGGGCTAGGGTTAGGGTTAGGGAACGGCAAGGTTTAGGGCACACGTGAGGGTATCGAAACGTGTTAGGCTCAGGATACGTGTGGACGCACGGGTTAGTGTGAACGTACAGATGAGGATGATGGTGCGGCATAGGGTAAAGTGTATGGTTGGTGGTAGGTTTCCGTTTCAGGCTAGGGTTAGTGTTATGGAACGGCAAGGTTTTGGGCACAGATGAGGGTATGGAAACGTGTTAGTGTCAGGGTACGTGTTGACATATGGATTAGCATTAGGGTACGGCTTAGGGTAAGGTGTAGGCTTGGTGGTAGGTTTCCATTGTGGTCTAGGGTTAGGGTTAGGGAATGGCAAGGTTTAGGTCACAGGTGAAGGTACGGAAACGTGTTAGGGTCAGGGTAAGTGTTGACGCATGTGTTAGTGTCAGCGTACGGAGTAGGTTTATGGTCCTTCGTAGGTTTAGGTCTAGGGTTGGTGGTAGGTTTCCGTTCCAGGCTAGGGTTAGTGTTATGGAACGGCAAGGTTTAGGGCATAGGTGAGGGTACGGAAATGTGTTAGGGTCAGGGTACGTGTTGACGCTCGGATTATGATTAGGGTATGGCATAGAGTAACGTGTAGGGTTGGTGGTAGGTTTCCGTTTTGGGCTAGGGTTAGGGTTAGGCAACGGCACGGTTTAGGGCACAGGTGAGGGAACGGAAAAGTGTTAGGGTCAGTGTACGTGTTGACGCACGGGTTAGTGTCAGTGTACGGATTAGGATTAGGGTACCGTGTACGGTATGCTGTACGGTTTGTGGTAGTTTTCCATTCTGGGCTAGGGTTAGTGTTAGGGTACGGCAAGGTTTAGGGTACAGGTGACGGTACAGAAACGTGTTAGGGTCATGATACATGTTGATACATGGAATAGTGTCATCATACGCATTAGGATTAGGGTACGGCGTAGGGTAAGGTGTACGGAGGGCGGTAGGTTTCCATTCCGTTGTAGGGTTAGGGTTAGCGAATTGCAAGGTTTTGGGCACAGGTGATGGTACAGAAATGTGTTAGGTTCAGGGTACGTGTTGACTCACGGGTTAGTGTCAGCATACGCATGAGGATTAGGGTACCGCATAGAGTAAGGTGTAGGGTTGGTGGTACGTTTCCGTTCCAGTCTAGGGTTATGTTTAGGGACCGGCAAAGTTTAGGGCACAGGTGAGGGTACGAAACGTGTTAGGGTCAGGGTATGTGTTGATGCACAGGTTAGTGTCAGCATACGAATTAGGATTAGGGTACGGCATAAGGTAAGGTGTAGGGTTGGTGGTAGGTTTCCGTTCCGGGCTATGGTTAGGGTTAGGGAACGGCAAGGTTTATGGCAGAGGTGAGGGTACGGAAACGTGTTAGGGTCAGGGTACGTGTTGATGTATGAATTAGGATTAGGGTACAGCTTAGGGTAAGGTGTAGGGCTGATGGTAGGTTTCCGTTCCGGGCTAAGGTTAAGGATAGGCAACGACAAGTTTTAGGGCACAGCTGAGGGTATGGAAACGTGTTAGGGTCAGGGTACGTGTTGACTCACTGGTTAGTGCCAGCGTACGAATTAGGATTAGTGTACGGCATAGATAAGGTGTAGGGTTGGTGGTAGGATTCCGTTCCGGGCTATGGTTAGGGTTAGGGAAAGTCAAGGTTTCTATTTCTAGTTCTTTTAAGGAAACTCCATACTGTTCTCCATAGTGATTGTATCAATTTACATTCCCACCATAGTGGAAGAGGGCTCCTTTTGTCCGCACCCTCCCCAGAATTTGTTTGTAGATTTTCTGATGATGCCGATTCTAACAGGTGTGAGGTGATACCTCATTGTAGTTTTGATTTGCATTTCTCTAATAATTAGTGCTCTTGAGCAGCTTTTCATGTGCGTCTTGGCCATCTCTGTGTCTTCTTTGAAGAAACGTCTCTTTAGATCTTCTGCCCATTTTTGTATTGGGTTGTTTGTTTTTTTAATAAGCTGCATGAGCTGTTTATATATACTGGAGATTAAACCTTTGTCCATTGATTCGTTTGCAACTATTTTCGCCCCTTCTGAGGGATGCCTTTTTCCATTCCCGTGTTTTTAACCAAAAAAGAAAGAAAGAAAAAGAAGCAGAACACTAATGTGCATAAAATATGCCTTTTGAAACGGTTGTTTTGAAATATGGACGTCCTTTAAATTTTTTGGTCGATATGTGACCCCAGGATTTGTTTTCAGGGCAGGTGTCATTTACAGGCCTGCAATGATTTTGAATATCAACTGACCATGAGCGCTGGGATTAAAGCTGCTGTTGTGTGAAACGGCCACAAGGTGGCAGCAGTTCTCCCTTACCAATTCTGGTTACTAGGGCAACAGAGCCTCAATGGAAGTCGTGTTCTAGATTGGAATTTAGAATGGAATGTGACAGGAGAAAGCCCCTCAAGTTTGTCTCCCTACTTCTTGTTCGTGTTTTTAATTTAATTTTTTATTTTTTATTACAGCAAGTTTGATTACAATGTTTGGCTTGTTGTAGGTGTGGAAGATGTGGTTCTTTTACACATATACACATGTCTGTTTTTCCTGGGATCCTTTTCCCATGGACGTTATGACAGAATGTTGAGTAGTCTTTTGGTATTCCGTAGGTCTTTGGTGATTATATATGTCACCTGTGTTTGTATAAGTCTGTTAACCCCGATATCGTAATGAAACCAATGCTCACAACTTTCCATTGGTGAACCATAAGTTTGTTTAATGAATCTGTGATTGCCCTTCTCCGTGGAAATATCTGCCCTGGTATCCATTTTTAGGTAACACCTATAAGTGATATGATATGATATGTGTCTTTCACTTTCTCACTTACTACAAGTCACGTGATTACCTCTAGACTCATCTACGGTGGTGCAAATGGCATTGTGTTCTTTTTTTCCTTGGCTTCTGTTCTGCCTTAGCGAGGTCCATTTTCAACAATGTGATTCCCTGAGTGTTGTGGATTAGCTGACCTGGGCAGCCTTACCCTGCCGCCCGGCCCTCCCCAGGTGTGCCTGGTTGAGGTCAATATAAACAGCGCTCCAGGCAGCAATAGCCCCTGAAGCTGTTCCTGACTCCATATTCTCTGCCCCGTCAGCAGTCTCGGGGCTGTGCTGGTGGGAGGGAATGAGGTGCCACAGATTTGTTGGTGGCCCGGTGTGAGTGGGGTTCTCCTGGCCTTTCTGCAGCAGATGCCAGGCTGCCTCCTGTAAAGAAGAGGATGTGTCACCCATACCTTCTGCTGGAATTTCTCTCCGGACAGAGGTGAGGAAGGAAAAAAGCAGTGGGGGCCGGGACAGGTGGGGTATCTCAGGCAGGACAATGGAAAGTTTCCGTAAGAGCGCCCGGGGCCAGGACCACCCAGGCTGGCCTGCGGGCACCAAGTTGGCCTGCATGCTGTCGCTGTTGTGGCTCCACGGCCCTTCCTCTAGTCTTTCAAGCCCTTGTACATATTCAGTTGTTTTACCTGGGAAGGGTGGGAACAGTTCAGCAACAGCTGGCCTGCGGCTCAGCTCACCTTTTTTTAGAGATGCCTCGGCTCGGTCCCCCAGCTTTGCAATGAGGACGCTCCTTGTGTGGGGTGTGGGTTGCTGGCTGTATGGGGATGATTCCCCATCTCTGACCAATTTCAGAATTGTTTGCCGCTGGAGCAAGTGCCCTGATAGGGTTTTCCTCTGTATAACTGGTGGGTTCAGGTTTTTTTCCTTTTATGGTTCAAGTTAGATTTTATTCCTCTTTTATATATTTATAGATATAAGCATGGAAATAATTCATTCCTATAAATACATCTGTGTGAAGGGAGGAACTTTTTTCTGTTTTATATTTAAATTTTATTTTTTAAGATTTTGAAATTTAATTTTATTTACTTTTATATACAGCAGGTTATTATTAGTTATGTATTTTATGCATATACATGTATGCAGGTCAATCCCAATCTCCCAACTCATCCCACCACCACCACACCATGGCTTCCCACATTTGGTGTCCATACGTTTGTTCTCTACCTCTGTCTCTGTTTCTTCCCTGCCAACCAGTTCATCTGTACCAGTTTTTAGGTTCCACATATATGCATTAATATACAATATTTGTTTTCCTCTTTCCGACTTACTTCATTCTGCATGACAGTCTCTAGATCCATCGATGTCTCTACAAATGACCCAGTTTCATTCCTTTTTATGGCTGAGTAATATTCCATTTTATACATGTACCACATCTTTATTCATTCATCTGTCTGTGGGCATTTAGGTTGCTTACATTACCTGACTATTGTAAATAGTGCTGCAATGAACATTGAGGTGAATGTGCCTTTTACATTTATGGTTTTATCTGGGTATATGCCCAGAAGTGGGATTGCTGGATCAGATGGTAATTCTATTTCTAGTTTTTTTAAGGAATCTCCATAGTGTTCTCCATAGTGACTGTATCAATTTACATTCCCACCAATAGTGGAAGAGGGATCCTTTTGTCCCCACCCTCCCCAGAATTTGTTGTTTGTAGATTTTCTGATGATGCCGATTCTAACAGGTGTGAGGTGATACCTCATTGTAGTTTTCATTTGCATTTCTCTAATAATTAGTGCTCTTGAGCAGCTTTTCATGTGTGTCTTGGCCATCTCTGTGTCTTCTTTGAAGAAACGTATCTTTAGATCTTCTGCCCATTTTTGTGTTAGGTTGTTTGTTTTTTTAATATTAAGCTCCATGAGCTGTTTATATATATTGGAGATTAAACCTTTGTCCATTGATTCGTTTGCAACTATTTTCGCCCATTCTGAGGGATGCCTTTTTCCATTCCCCGCTTTTTAACCAAAAAAGAAAGAAAGAAAAAGAAGCAGAACACTAATGTGCATAAAATATGCCGTTTGAAACGGTCGTTTTGAAATATGGACGTCCTTTGAATTTTTGGTCGATATGTGACCCCAGGATTTGTTTTCAGGGCAGGTGTCATTTACAGGCCTGCGATGATTTTGAATATCAACTGACCATTAGCGCTGGGATTAAAGCTGCTGTTGTGTGAAACGGCCACAAGGTGGCAGCAGTTCTCCCTTACCAAATCTGGTTAATAGGGCAACAGAGCCTCCATGGAAGTCGTGTTCTAGATTGGAATTTAGAATGGAATGTGCCAGGAGAAAGCCCCTCAAGTTTGTCTCCCTACTTCTTGTTCGTATTTTTAATTTAAATTTTTATTTTTTATTACAGCAAGTTTGATTACAATGTTTGGCTTGTTGTAGGTGTGGAAGATGTGGTTCTTTTACACATATACAGATGTGTGTTCTTCCTGGGATCCTTTTCCCAGGTCCATTATGACAGAATGTTGAGTAGTCTTCTCTTGGTATTCCGTAGGTCTTTGGTGATTATATATGTCACCTGTGTTTGTATATGTCTGTTAACCCCGATATCGTAATGAAACCAATCCTCACACCTTTCCATTGGTGAACCATAACTTTGTTTAATGAATCTGTGATTGCCCTTCTCCGTGGAAATATCTGCCCTGGTATCCATTTTTAGGTAACACCTGTAAGTGATATGATACGATATATGTCTTTCACTTTCTGACTTACTACAAGTCACGTGATTACCTCTAGACTCATCTACGGAGCTGCAAATGGCATTGTGTCCTTATTTTCCTTGGCTTCTATTCTGCCTTAGAGAGGTCCATTTTCAACAATGTGATTCCCTGAGGGTTGTGGATTAGCTGACCTGGGCAACCTTACCCTGCCAGCCGGCCCTCCCCAGGTGTGCCTGGTTGAGCTCAATATAAACAGCGCTCCAGGCAGCAATAGCCCCTGAAGCTGTGCCTGACTCCATATTCTCTGCCCCGTCAGCAGTCTCGCGGCAGAGCTGGTGGGAGGAAATGAGGGGCCACAGCTTTGTGGGTGGCCTGGTGTGAGTGGGGTTCTGCTGGCCTTTCTGCAGGAGTTGCCAGGCTGCCACCTGTAAAGAAGAGGATGTGTCACCCATACCTTCCGCTGGAATTTCTCTCCGGACCGAGGTGAGGAAGGAAAAAGGCAGTGGGGGCCGGGACAGGAGGGGTATCACAGGCAGGACAATTGAAACCTTCCGGAAGAGCGCCCGGGGCGAGGACCACCCTGGCTGGCCTGCAGGCACCAAGTTGGCCTGCGTGCTGTCGCTGGTGTGGCTCCACGGCCCTTCCTCTTGTCTTTCAAGCCCTTGTACATATTCAGGTGTTTTACCTGGGAAGGGTGGGAACAGTTCAGCAGCAGCTGGCCTGGGGCTCAGCTCACCTTTATCCAGAGATGCCTCGGCACGGTCCCCCAGCTTTGCAATGAGGACGCTCCTTGTGTGGGGTGTGGGTTGCTGGCTGTATGGGAGATGATTCCCCACCTCTGACCAAATTCAGAATTGTTTAGCGCTGGAGCAAGTGCCCGGATAGGGGTTTCCTCTGTATAACTGGTGGGCTCAGGATTTTCTTCTTTTATGTTTCAAGTTAGCATTTATTCCTCTTTTATGTATTTATAGATATAAGCATGGATATAATTCATTCCTATAAATACATCTATGAGAAGGGAAGAACTTTTTTCTGTTTTATTTTTAAATTTTATTTTTTATAATTTTGAAATTTAATTTTATTTACTTTTTTATACAGCATGTTATTATTAGTTATGTATTTTATGCATATACATGTATACAGGTCAATCTCAATCTCCCAACTCATCCCACCACCACCACCCCATGGCTTCCCACACTTGGTGTCCATACTTTTGTTCTCTACCTCTGTGTCTCTATTTCTTCCCTGCAAACCATTTCATCTGTACAATTTTTTAGGTTCCACATATATGCATTAATATACAATATTTGTTTTCCTCTTTCTGACTTACTTCATTCTGTATGACAGTCTCTAGATCCATCCATGGAAAGAAACAAAAAGAAGCGGAACACTAATGTGCGTAAAATATGGCTTTTGAAACGGTCGTTTTGAAATATGGACGTCCTTTAAATTTTTTGGTCGATATGTGACCCCAGGATTTGTTTTCAGGGCAGGTGTCATTTACAGGCCTGCAATGATTTTGAATATCAACTGACCATTAGCGCTGGGATTAAAGCTGCTGTTGTGTGAAACGGCCACAAGGTGGCAGCAGTTCTCCATTACCAATTCTGGTTACTAGGGCAACAGAGCCTCAATGGAAGTCGTGTTCTAGATTGGAATTTAGAATGGAATGTGCCAGGAGAAAGACCCTCAAGTTTGTCTCCCTACTTCTTGTTCATGTTTTTAATTTAATTTTTATTTTTTATTACAGCAAATTTGATTACAATGTTTGGCTTGTTGGAGGTGTGGAAGATGTGGTTCTTTTACACATATACAGATGTCTGTTTTTCCTGGGATCCTTTTCCCATGTACGTTATGACAGAATGTTGAGTAGTCTTTTGGTATTCCATAGGTCTTTGGTGATTATATATGTCACCTGTGTTTGTATAAGTCTGTTAACCCCGATATCGTAATGAAACCAATCCTCACACCTTTCCATTGGTGAACCATAAGTTTGTTTAATGAATCTCTGATTGCCCTTCTCGGTGGAAATATCTGCCCTGGTATCCATTTTTAGGTAACACCTATAAGTGATATGATATGATATGTGTCTTTCACTTTCTGACTTACTACAAGTCATGTGATTACCTGTAGACTCATCTACGGTGGTGCAATTGGCATTGTGTTCTTTTTTTCCTTGGCTTCTCTTCTGCCTTAGCGTGGTCCATTTTCAACAATGTGATTCCCTGAGTGTTGTGGATTAGCTGACCTGGGCAGCCTTACTCTACCGCCCGGCCCTCCCCATTTGTGCCCGGTTGAGGTCAATACAAACAGCGCTCCAGGCAGCAATAGCCCCTGAAGCTGTGCCTGACTCCATATTCTCTGCCCCGTCAGCAGTCTCGCGGCTGAGATGGTGGGAGGAAATGAGGGGCCACAGCTTTGTGGGTGGCCTGGTGTGAGTGGGGTTCTGCTGGCCTTTCTGCAGGAGTTGCCAGGCTGCCACCTGTAAAGAAGAGGATGTGTCACCCATACCTTCCGCTGGAATTTCTCTCCGGACCGAGGTGAGGAAGGAAAAAAGCAGTGGGGGCCGGGACAGGAGGGGTATCACAGGCAGGACAACGGAAAGCTTCCGGAAGAGCGCCCGGGGCAAGGACGAACCTGAGTGGCTCGCAGGCACGAAGTTGGCCTGCGTGCTGTCGCTGGTGTGGCTCCACGACCCTTCCTCTATGCTTTCAAGCCCTTGTACATATTCAGGTGTTTTACCTGGGAAGGGTGGGAACAATTCAGCAGCAGCTCGCATGGGGCTCAGCTCATGTTTACTCAGAGATGCCTCGGCATGGTCCCCCAGCTATGCAATGAGGATGCTCCCTGCGTGGGGGCTGGGTTGCTGGCTGTATGGGAGATGATTCCCCACCTCTGACCAATTTCAGAATTGTTTACCGCTGGAGCAAGTGCCCTGATAGGGTTTTCCTCTGTATAACTGGTGGGTTCAGGTTTTTTTTTTTCTTTTATGGTTCAAGTTAGATTTTATTCCTCTTTTATGTATTTATAGATATAAGCATGGAAATAATTCATTCCGATAAATACATCTGTGTGAAGGGAAGAACTTATTTCTGTTTTATTTTTAAATTTTCTTTTTTAAAATTTTGAAATTTAATTTTATTTACTTTTTATACAGCAGGTTATTATCAGTTATGTATTTTGTGCATATACATGAATGCAGGTCAATCCGAATCTCCCAACTCATCCCACCACCACCACACCATGGCTTCGCACACTTGGTGTCCATATGTTTGTTCTCTACCTGTGTCTCTATTTCTTCCCTGCAAACCAGTTCATCTGTACCAGTTTTTAGGTTCCACATATATGCATTAATATACAATATTTGTTTTCCTCTTTCTGACTTACTTCATTCTGTATGACAGTCTCTAGATCCATCGATGTCTCTACAAATGACCCAGTTTCATTCCTTTTTATGGCTGAGTAATATTCCATTTTATACATGTACCACATCTTTATCCATTCATCTGTCTGTGGGCATTTAGGTTGCTTCCATTACCTGGCTATTGTAAATAGTGCCGCAATGAACATTGTGGTGAATGTGCCTTTTTGATTTATGGTTTTCTTTGGGTATATGCCCAGAAGTGGGATTGCTGGATCAGATGGTAATTCTATTTCAAGTTTTTTTAAGGAAACTCCATACTGTTCTCCATAGTGACTGTATCAATTTACATTCCCACCAATAGTGGAAGAGGGCTCCTTTTGTCCACACCCTCCCCAGAATTTGTTGTTTGTAGATTTTCTGATGATGCCGATTCTAACAGGTGTGAGGTGATACCTCATTGTAGTTTTGATTTGCATTTCTCTAATAATTAGTGCTCTTGAGCAGCTTTTCATGTGCGTCTTGGCCATCTCTGTGTCTTCTTTGAAGAAACGTCTCTTTAGATATTCTGCCCATTTTTGTGTTAGGTTGTTTGTTTTTTTAATATTAAGCTCCATGAGCTGTTTATATATATTGGAGATTAAACCTTTGTCCATTGATTCGTTTGCAACTATTTTCGCCCATTCTGAGGGATGCCTTTTTCCATTCCCCGCTTTTTAACCAAAAAAGAAAGAAAGAAAAAGAAGCAGAACACTAATGTGCATAAAATATGCCGTTTGAAACGGTCGTTTTGAAATATGGACGTCCTTTGAATTTTTGGTCGATATGTGACCCCAGGATTTGTTTTCAGGGCAGGTGTCATTTACAGGCCTGCAATGATTTTGAATATCAACTGACCATTAGCGCTGGGATTAAAGCTGCTGTTGTGTGAAACGGCCACAAGGTGGCAGCAGTTCTCCCTTACCAAATCTGGTTAATAGGGCAACAGAGCCTCAATGGAAGTCGTGTTCTAGATGGGAATTTAGAATGGAATGTGCCAGGAGAAAGCCCCTCAAGTTTGTCTCCCTACTTCTTGTTCGTATTTTTAATTTAAATATTTATTTTTTATTACAGCAAGTTTGATTACAATGTTTGGCTTGTTGTAGGTGTGGAAGATGTGGTTCTTTTACACATATACAGATGTGTGTTCTTCCTGGGATCCTTTTCCCAGGTCCATTATGACAGAAGGTTGAGTAGTCTTCTCTTGGTATTCCGTAGGTCTTTCGTGATTATATATGTCACCTGTGTTTGTATATGTCTGTTAACCCCGATATCGTAATGAAACCAATCCTCACACCTTTCCATTGGTGAACCATAACTTTGTTTAATGAATCTGTGATTGCCCTTCTCCGTGGAAATATCTGCCCTGGTATCCATTTTTAGGTAACACCTATAAGTGATATGATACGATATGTATCTTTCACTTTCTGACTTACTACAAGTCACGTGATTACCTCTAGACTCATCTACGGAGCTGCAAATGGCATTGTGTCCTTATTTTCCTTGGCTTCTATTCTGCCTTAGCGAGGTCCATTTTCAACAATGTGATTCCCTGAGGGTTGTGGATTAGCTGACCTGGGCAACCTTACCCTGCCGGCCGGCCCTCCCCAGGTGTGCCTGGTTGAGCTCAATATAAACAGCGCTCCAGGCAGCAATAGCCCCTGAAGCTGTGCCTGACTCCATATTCTCTGCCCCGTCAGCAGTCTCGCGGCAGAGCTGGTGGGAGGAAATGAGGGGCCACAGCTTTGTGGGTGGCCTGGTGTGAGTGGGGTTCTGCTGGCCTTTCTGCAGGAGTTGCCAGGCTGCAACCTGTAAATAAGAGGATGTGTCACCCATACCTTCCGCTGGAATTTCTCTCCGGACCGAGGTGAGGAAGGAAAAAGGCAGTGGGGGCCGGGACAGGAGGGGTATCACAGGCAGGACAATGGAAAGCTTCCGGAAGAGCGCCCGTGGCGAGGACCACACTGGCTGGCCTGCAGGCACCATGTTGGCCTGCGTGCTGTCGCTGGTGTGGCTCCACGGCCCTTCCTCTTGTCTTTCAAGCCCTTGTACATATTCAGGTGTTTTACCTGGGAAGGGTGGGAACAGTTCAGCAGCAGCTGGCCTGGGGCTCAGCTCACCTTTATCCAGAGATGCCTCGGCACGGTCCCCCAGCTTTGCAATGAGGACGCTCCTTGTGTGGGGTGTGGGTTGCTAGCTGTATGGGAGATGATTCCCCACCTCTGACCAATTTCAGAATTGTTTAGTGCTGTAGCAAGTGCCCGGATAGGGTTTTCCTCTGTATAACTGGTGGGTTCAGCTTTTTTTCCTTTTATGGTTCCAGTTAGATTTTATTCCTCTTTTATATATTTATAGATATAAGCATGGAAATAATTCATTCCTATAAATACATCTGTGTGAAGGGAAGAACTTTATTCTGTTTTATATTTAAATTTTATTTTTTAAGATATTGAAATATAATTTTATTTACTTTTATATACAGCAGGTTATTATTAGTTATGTATTTTATGCATATACATGTATACAGGTCAATCTCAATCTCCCAACTCATCCCACCACCACCACCCCATGGCTTCCCACACTTGGTGTCCATACGTTTGTTCTCTACCTCTGTGTCTCTATTTCTTCCCTGCAAACCATTTCATCTGTACAATTTTTTAGGTTCCACATATATGCATTAATATACAATATTTGTTTTCCTCTTTCTGACTTACTTCATTCTGTATGACAGTCTCTAGATCCATCCATGGAAAGAAACAAAAAGAAGCGGAACACTAATGTGCGTAAAATATGGCTTTTGAAACGGTCGTTTTGAAATATGGACGTCCTTTGAATTTTTTGGTCGATATGTGACCCCAGGATTTGTTTTCAGGGCAGTTGTCATTTACAGGCCTGCAATGATTTTGAATATCAACCGACCATTAGCGCTGGGATTAAAGCTGCTGTTGTGTGAAACGGCCACAAGGTGGCAGCAGTTCTCCCTTACCAATTCTGGTTACTAGGGCAACAGAGCCTCAATGGAAGTCGTGTTCTAGATTGGAATTTAGAATGGAATGTGCCAGGAGAAAGCCCCTCATGTTTGTCTCCCTACTTCTTGTTCATGTTTTCAATCTAATTTTTATTTTTTATTACAGCAAGTTTGATTACAATGTTTGGCTTGTTGGAGGTGTGGAAGATGTGGTTCTTTTACACATATACAGATGTCTGTTTTTCCTGGGATCCTTTTCCCATGTACGTTATGACAGAATGTTGAGTAGTCTTTTGGTATTCCATAGGTCTTTGGTGATTATATATGTCACCTGTGTTTGTATAAGTCTGTTAACCCCGATATCGTAATGAAACCAATCCTCACACCTTTCCATTGGTGAACCATAAGTTTGTTTAATGAATCTCTGATTGCCCTTCTCGGTGGAAATATCTGCCCTGGTATCCATTTTTAGGTAACACCTATAAGTGATATGATATGATATGTGTCTTTCACTTTCTGACTTACTACAAGTCATGTGATTACCTGTAGACTCATCTACGGTGGTGCAATTGGCATTGTGTTCTTTTTTTCCTTGGCTTCTCTTCTGCCTTAGCGTGGTCCATTTTCAACAATGTGATTCCCTGAGTGTTGTGGATTAGCTGACCTGGGCAGCCTTACTCTACTGCCCGGCCCTCCCCATTTGTGCCTGGTTGAGGTCAATATAAACAGCGCTCCAGGCAGCAATAGCCCCTGAAGCTGTGCCTGACTCCATATTCTCTGCCCCGTCAGCAGTCTCGCGGCTGAGCTGGTGGGAGGAAATGAGGGGCCACAGCTTTGTGGGTGGCCTGGTATGAGTGGGGTTCTGCTGGCCTTTCTGCAGGAGTTGCCAGGCTGCCACCTGTCAAGAAGAGGATGTGTCACCCATACCTTCCGCTGGAATTTCTCTCCGGACCTAGGTGAGGAAGGAAAAAAGCAGTGGGGGCCGGGACAGGAGGGGTATCACAGGCAGGACAACGGAAAGCTTCCGGAAGAGCGCCCGGGGCAAGGACGAACCTGAGTGGCTCGCAGGCACGAAGTTGGCCTGCGTGCTGTCGCTGGTGTGGCTCCACGACCCTTCCTCTATGCTTTCAAGCCCTTGTACATATTCAGGTGTTTTACCTGGGAAGGGTGGGAACAATTCAGCAGCAGCTCGCATGGGGCTCAGCTCATGTTTACTCAGAGATGCCTCGGCATGGTCCCCCAGCTATGCAATGAGGATGCTCCCTGCGTGGGGGCTGGGTTGCTGGCTGTATGGGAGATGATTCCCCACCTCTGACCAATTTCAGAATTGTTTACCGCTGGAGCAAGTGCCCTGATAGGGTTTTCCCCTGTATAACTGGTGGGTTCAGGTTTTTTTTTTCTTTTATGGTTCAAGTTAGATTTTATTCCTCTTTTATGTATTTATAGATATAAGCATGGAAATAATTCATTCCGATAAATACATCTGTGTGAAGGGAAGAACTTATTTCTGTTTTATTTTTAAATTTTCTTTTTTAAAATTTTGAAATTTAATTTTATTTACTTTTTATACAGCAGGTTATTATCAGTTATGTATTTTGTGCATATACATGAATGCAGGTCAATCCGAATCTCCCAACTCATCCCACCACCACCACACCATGGCTTCCCAAACTTGGTGTCCATATGTTTGTTCTCTACCTGTGTCTCTATTTCTTCCCTGCAAACCAGTTCATCTGTACCAGTTTTTAGGTTCCACATATATGCATTAATATACAATATTTGTTTTCCTCTTTCTGACTTACTTCATTCTGTATGACAGTCTCTAGATCCATCGATGTCTCTACAAATGACCCAGTTTCATTCCTTTTTATGGCTGAGTAATATTCCATTTTATACATGTACCACATCTTTATCCATTCATCTGTCTGTGGGCATTTAGGTTGCTTCCATTACCTGGCTATTGTAAATAGTGCCGCAATGAACATTGTGGTGAATGTGCCTTTTTGATTTATGGTTTTCTTTGGGTATATGCCCAGAAGTGGGATTGCTGGATCAGATGGTAATTCTATTTCTAGTTTTTTTTAACGAATCTCCATACTGTTCTCCATAGTGACTGTATCAATTTACATTCCCACCAATAGTGGAGGAGGGCTCCTTTTGTCCACACCCTCCCCAGAATTTGATGTTTGTAGATTTTCTGATGATGCCGATTCTAACAGTGTGAGGTGATACCTCATTGTAGTTTTGATTTGCATTTCTCTAATAATTAGTGCTGTTGAGCAGCTTTTCATGTGCGTCTTGGCCATCTCTGTGTCTTCTTTGAAGAAACGTATCTTTAGATCTTCTGCCCATTTTTGTATTGGGTTGTTTGTTTTTTTTAATATTAAGCTGCATGAGCTGTTTATATATATTGGTGATTAAACCTTTGTCCATTGATTCGTTTGCAACTATTTTCGCCCCTTCTGAGGGATGCCTTTTTCCATTCCCGTTTTTTTAACCAAAAAAGAAAGAAAGAAAAAGAAGCAGAAAACTAATGTGCATAAAATATGCCTTTTGAAACGGTCGTTTTGAAATATGGACGTCCTTTGAATTTTTTGGTCGATATGTGACCCCAGGATTTGTTTTCAGGGCAGGTGTCCTTTACAGGCCTGCAATGATTTTGAATATCAACTGACCATTAGCGCTGGGATTAAAGCTGCTGTTGTGTGAAACGGCCACAAGGTGGCAGCAGTTCTCCATTACCAATTCTGGTTACTAGGGCAACAGAGCCTCAATGGAAGTCCTGTTCTAGATTGGAATTTAGAATGGAATGTGCCAGGAGAAAGCCCCTCAAGTTTGTCTCCCTACTTCTTGTTCGTGTTTTTAATTTAATTTTTATTTTTTATTACAGCAAGTTTGATTACAATGTTTGGCTTGTTGGAGGTGTGGAAGATGTGGTTCTTTTACACATATACACATGTCTGTTTTTCCTGGGATCCTTTTCCCATGTACGTTATGACAGAACGTTGAGTAGTCTTTTGGTATTCCATAGGTCTTTGGTGATTATATGTCACCTGTGTTTGTATAAGTCTGTTAACCCCGATATAGTAATGAAACCAATCCTCACACCTTTCCATTGGTGAACCATAAGTTTGTTTAATGAATCTGTGACTGCCCTTCTCCGTGGAAATATCTGCCCTGGTATCCATTTTTAGGTAACACCTATAAGTGATATGATACGATATGTGTCTTTCACTTTCTGACTTACTACAAGTCACGTGATAAACTCTAGACTCATCTACGGTGCTGCAAATTGCATTGTGTCCTTTTTTTCCTTGGCTTCTGTTCTGATTTAGCGAGGTCAATTTTCAACACTGTGATTCCCTGAGGGTTGTGGATTAGCTGACGTGGGCATCCTTATCCTGCCGGCCGGCCCTCCCCAGGTGTGCCTGGTTGAGGTCCATATAAACAGCGCTCCAGGCAGCAATAGCCCCTGAAGCTGTGCCTGACTCCATATTCTCTGCCCCGTCAGCAGTCTCGGGGCTGTGCACGTGGGAGGGAATGAGGGGCCACAGCTTTGTTGGTGGCCCGGTGTGAGTGGGGTTCTGCTGGCCTTTCTGCAGGGGTTGCCAGGCTGCCACCTGTAAAGAAGAGGATGTGTCACCCATACCTTCCGCTGGAATTTCTCTCCGGACAGAGGTGAGGAAGGAAAAAAGCAGTGGGGGCCGGGACAGGTGGGGTATCTCAGGCAGGACAATGGAAAGCTTCCGGAAGAGCGCCCGGGGGCAGGACCACCCTGGCTGGCCTGCAGGCACCAAGTTGGCCTGCGTGCTGTCACTGGTGTGGCTCCACGGCCCTTCCTCTAGTCTTTCAAGCCCTTGTACATATTCAGGTGTTTTACCTGGGAAGGGTGGGAACAGTTCAGCAGCAGCTGGCCTGGGGCTCAGCTCACCTTTATTCAGAGATGCCTCTGCACGATCCCCCAGCTTTGCAATGAGGACGCTCCTTTCGTGGGGTGTGGTTTGCTGGCTGTATGGGAGAAGATTCCCCACCTCTGACCAATTTCAGAATTGTTTACCGCTGGAGCAAGTGCCCTGATAGGGTTTTCCTCTGTATAACTGGTGGGTTCAGGTTTTTTTTTTCTTTTATGGTTCAAGTTAGATTTTATTCCTCTTTTATGTATTTATAGATATAAGCATGGAAATAATTCATTCCTATAAATACATCTGTGTGAAGGGAATAACTTTTTTCTGTATTAGTTTTAATTTTATTTTTTAAAATTTTGAAATTTAATTTTATTTACTTTTTTATACAGCAGGTTATTATCAGTTATGTATTTTGTGCATATACATGAATGCAGGTCAATCCCAATCTCCCAACTCATCCCACCACCACCACACCATGGCTTCCCACACTTGGTGTCAATACGTTTGTTCTCTACCTCTGTCTCTATTTCTTCCCTGCAACCAGTTCATCTGTACCAGTTTTTAGGTTCCACATATATGCATTAATATACAATATTTGTTTTCCTCTTTCTGACTTACTTCATTCTGTATGACAGTCTCTAGATCCATCGATGTCTCTACAAATGACCCAGTTTCATTCCTTTTTATGGCTGAGTAATATTCCATTTTATACATGTACCACATCTTTATCCATTCATCTGTCTGTGGGCATTTAGGTTGCTTCCATTACCTGGCTATTGTAAATAGTGCTGCAATGAACATTGTGGTGAATGTGCCTTTTTGATTTATGGTTTTCTTTGGGTATATGCCCAGAAGTGGGATTGCTGGATCAGATGGTAATTCTATTTCTAGTTTTTTTTTTTTTAACGAAACTCCATACTGTTCTCCATAGTGACTGTATCAATTTACATTCCCACCAATAGTGGAAGAGGGCTCCTTTTGTCCACACCCTCCCCAGAATTTGTTCTTTGTAGATTTTCTGATGATGCCGATTCTAACAGTGTGAGGTGATACCTCATTGTAGTTTTGATTTGCATTTCTCTAATAATTAGTGCTGTTGAGCAGCTTTTCATGTGCGTCTTGGCCATCTCTGTGTCTTCTTTGAAGAATCGTATCTTTAGATCTTCTGCCCATTTTTGTATTGGGTTGTTTGTTTTTTTAATATTAAGCTGCATGAGCTGTTTATATATATAGGAGATTAAACCTTTGTCCATTGATTCGTTTGCAACTATTTTCGCCTTTTCTGAGGGAAGCCTTTTTCCATTCCCGTTTTTTTAACCAAAAAAGAAAGAAAGAAAAAGAAGCAGAAAACAAATGTGCATAAAATATGCCTTTTGAAATGGTCGTTTTGAAATATGGACGAAATTTTTGGTCGATATGTGACCCCAGGATTTGTTTTCAGGGCCGGTGTCATTTACAGGCCTGCAATGATTTTGAATATCAACTGATCATTAGCGCTAGGATTAAAGCTGCTGTTGTGTGAAACGGCCACAAGGTGGCAGCAGTTCTCCCTTACCAATTCTGGTTACTAGGGCAACAGAGCCTCAATGGAAGTCGTGTTCTAGATTGGAATTTAGAATGGAATGTGCCAGGAGAAAGCCCCTCAAGTTTGTCTCCCTACTTCTTGTTCGTGTTTTTAATTTAATTTTTATTTTTTATTACAGCAAGTTTGATTACAATGTTTGGCTTTTTGGAGGTGTGGAAAATGTGGTTCTTTTACACATATACACATGTCTGTTTTTCCTGGGATCCTTTTCCCATGTACGTTATGACAGAATGATGAGTAGTCTTTTGGTATTCCGTAGGACTTTGGTGATTATATATGTCACCTGTGTTTGTATAAGTCTGTTAACCCCGATATCGTAATGAAACCAATCCTCACACCTTTCCATTGGTGAACCATAAGTTTGTTTAATGAATCTCTGATTGCCCTTCTCCGTGGAAATATCTGCCCTGGTATCCATTTTTAGGTAACACCTATAAGTGATATGATATGATATGTGTCTTTCACTTTCTGACTTACTACAAATCACGTGATTACCTCTAGACTCATCTACGGTGGTGCAAATGGCATTGTGTTCTTTTTGTCCTTGGCTTCTCTTCTGCCTTAGTGAGGTCCATTTTCAACAATGTGATTCCCTGAGTGTTGTGGATTAGCTGACCTGGGCAGCCTTACCCTGCCGCACAGCCCTCCCCAGGTGTGCCTGGTTGAGGTCAATATATACAGCGCTCCAGTCAGCAATAGCCCCTGAATCTGTGCCTGACTCCATATTCTCTGCCCCGTGAGCAGTCTCGGGGCTCTGCTGGTGGGAGGGAATGTGGGGCCACAGCTTTGATGGTGGCCCGGTGTGAGTGGGGTTCTGCTGGCCTTTCTGCAGGAGTTGCCAGGCTGCCACCTATAAAGAAGAGGATGTGTCACCCATACCTTCCACTGGAATTTCTCTCCGGACAGAGGTGAGGAAGGAAAAAAGCATTGGGGGCCGGGAGAGTTGGGGTATGTCAGGCAGGACAATTGAAAGCTTCCGGAAGAGCGCCCAGGGGCAGGACCACCCTGGCTGGCCTGCAGGCACCAAGTTGGCCTGCGTGCTGTTGCTGGTGTGGCTCCACGGCCCTTCCTCTAGTCTTTCAAGCCCTTGTACATATTCAGGTGTTTTACCTGGGTAGGGTGGGAAGAGTTCAGCAGCAGCTGAGCTGGGGCTCAGCTCACCTTTATTCAGAGATGCTTCGGCATAATCCCCCAAGTTTGCAATGAGGACGCTCCTTGCGTGGGGTGTGGTTTGCTGCCTGTATGGGAGATGATTCCCCACCTCTGACCTATTTCAGAATTGTTTACCACTGGAGCAAGTGCCCTGATAGGGTTTTTCTCTGTATAACTGGTGGGTTCAGGTTTTTTTTTTCTTTTATGGTTCAAGTTAGATTTTATTCCTCTTTTATGTATTTATAGATATAAGCAAGGAAATAATTCATTCCTATAAATACATCTGTGTGAAGGGAAGAACTTTTTTCTGTATTATTTTTAAATTTTATTTTTTAAAATTTTGAAATTTAATTTTATTTACTTCTTTATACAGCAGGTTATTATCAGTTATGTATTTTGTGCATATACATGTATGCAGGTCAATCCCAATCTCCCAACTCATCCCACCACCACCACACCATGGCTTCCCACACTTGGTGTGAATACGTTAGTTCTCTACCTCTGTCTCTATTTCTTCCCTGCAAACAGTTCATCTGTACCAGTTTTTAGGTTCCACATATATGCATTAATATACAATATTTGTTTTCCTCTTTCTGACTTACTTCATTCTGTATGACAGTCTCTAGATCCATCGATGTCTCTACAAATGACCCAGTTTCATTCCTTTTTATGGCTGAGTAATATTCCATTTTATACATGTACCACATCTTTATCCATTCATCTGTCTGTGGGCATTTAGGTTGCTTCCATTACGTGGCTATTGTAAATAGTGCTGCAATGAACATTGTGGTGAATGTGCCTTTTTGATTTATGGTTTTCTTTGGGTATATGCCCAGAAGTGGGATTGCTGGATCAGATGGTAATTCAATTTCTAGTTTTATTTTAACGAAACTCCATACTGTTCTCCATAGTGACTGTATCAATTTACATTCCCACCAATAGTGGAAGAGGGCTCCTTTTGTCCACACCCTCCCCAGAATTTGTTGTTTGTAGATTTTCTGATGATGCCGATTCTAACAGTGTGAGGTGATACCTCATTGTAGTTTTGATTTGCATTTCTCTAATAATTAGTGCTGTTGAGCAGCTTTTCATGTGCGTCTTGGCCATCTCTGTGTCTTCTTTGAAGAAACGTATCTTTAGATCTTCTGCCCATTTTTGTATTGGGTTGTTTGTTTTTTTAATATTAAGCTGCATGAGCTGTTTATATATATTGGAGATTAAACCTTTGTCCATTGATTCGTTTGCAACTATTTTCGCCCATTCTGAGGGAAGCCTTTTTCCATTCCCGTTTTTTTAACCAAAAAAGAAAGAAAGAAAAAGAAGCAGAACACTAATGTGCATAAAATATGCCGTTTGAAACGGTCGTTTTGAAATATGGACGTCCTTTGAATTTTTGGTCGATATGTGACCCCAGGATTTGTTTTCAGGGCAGGTGTCATTTACAGGCCTGCAATGATTTTGAATATCAACTGACCATTAGCGCTGGGATTAAAGCTGCTGTTGTGTGAAACGGCCACAAGGTGGCAGCAGTTCTCCCTTACCAAATCTGGTTAATAGGGCAACAGAGCCTCAATGGAAGTCGTGTTCTAGATGGGAATTTAGAATGGAATGTGCCAGGAGAAAGCCCCTCAAGTTTGTCTCCCTACTTCTTGTTCGTATTTTTAATTTAAATATTTATTTTTTATTACAGCAAGTTTGATTACAATGTTTGGCTTGTTGTAGGTGTGGAAGATGTGGTTCTTTTACACATATACAGATGTGTGTTCTTCCTGGGATCCTTTTCCCAGGTCCATTATGACAGAAGGTTGAGTAGTCTTCTCTTGGTATTCCGTAGGTCTTTCGTGATTATATATGTCACCTGTGTTTGTATATGTCTGTTAACCCCGATATCGTAATGAAACCAATCCTCACACCTTTCCATTGGTGAACCATAACTTTGTTTAATGAATCTGTGATTGCCCTTCTCCGTGGAAATATCTGCCCTGGTATCCATTTTTAGGTAACACCTATAAGTGATATGATACGATATGTATCTTTCACTTTCTGACTTACTACAAGTCACGTGATTACCTCTAGACTCATCTACGGAGCTGCAAATGGCATTGTGTCCTTATTTTCCTTGGCTTCTATTCTGCCTTAGCGAGGTCCATTTTCAACAATGTGATTCCCTGAGGGTTGTGGATTAGCTGACCTGGGCAACCTTACCCTGCCGGCCGGCCCTCCCCAGGTGTGCCTGGTTGAGCTCAATATAAACAGCGCTCCAGGCAGCAATAGCCCCTGAAGCTGTGCCTGACTCCATATTCTCTGCCCCGTCAGCAGTCTCGCGGCAGAGCTGGTGGGAGGAAATGAGGGGCCACAGCTTTGTGGGTGGCCTGGTGTGAGTGGGGTTCTGCTGGCCTTTCTGCAGGAGTTGCCAGGCTGCAACCTGTAAATAAGAGGATGTGTCACCCATACCTTCCGCTGGAATTTCTCTCCGGACCGAGGTGAGGAAGGAAAAAGGCAGTGGGGGCCGGGACAGGAGGGGTATCACAGGCAGGACAATGGAAAGCTTCCGGAAGAGCGCCCGTGGCGAGGACCACACTGGCTGGCCTGCAGGCACCATGTTGGCCTGCGTGCTGTCGCTGGTGTGGCTCCACGGCCCTTCCTCTTGTCTTTCAAGCCCTTGTACATATTCAGGTGTTTTACCTGGGAAGGGTGGGAACAGTTCAGCAGCAGCTGGCCTGGGGCTCAGCTCACCTTTATCCAGAGATGCCTCGGCACGGTCCCCCAGCTTTGCAATGAGGACGCTCCTTGTGTGGGGTGTGGGTTGCTAGCTGTATGGGAGATGATTCCCCACCTCTGACCAATTTCAGAATTGTTTAGTGCTGGAGCAAGTGCCCGGATAGGGTTTTCCTCTGTATAACTGGTGGGTTCAGCTTTTTTTCCTTTTATGGTTCCAGTTAGATTTTATTCCTCTTTTATATATTTATAGATATAAGCATGGAAATAATTCATTCCTATAAATACATCTGTGTGAAGGGAAGAACTTTATTCTGTTTTATATTTAAATTTTATTTTTTAAGATATTGAAATATAATTTTATTTACTTTTATATACAGCAGGTTATTATTAGTTATGTATTTTATGCATATACATGTATACAGGTCAATCTCAATCTCCCAACTCATCCCACCACCACCACCCCATGGCTTCCCACACTTGGTGTCCATACGTTTGTTCTCTACCTCTGTGTCTCTATTTCTTCCCTGCAAACCATTTCATCTGTACAATTTTTTAGGTTCCACATATATGCATTAATATACAATATTTGTTTTCCTCTTTCTGACTTACTTCATTCTGTATGACAGTCTCTAGATCCATCCATGGAAAGAAACAAAAAGAAGCGGAACACTAATGTGCGTAAAATATGGCTTTTGAAACGGTCGTTTTGAAATATGGACGTCCTTTGAATTTTTTGGTCGATATGTGACCCCAGGATTTGTTTTCAGGGCAGTTGTCATTTACAGGCCTGCAATGATTTTGAATATCAACCGACCATTAGCGCTGGGATTAAAGCTGCTGTTGTGTGAAACGGCCACAAGGTGGCAGCAGTTCTCCCTTACCAATTCTGGTTACTAGGGCAACAGAGCCTCAATGGAAGTCGTGTTCTAGATTGGAATTTAGAATGGAATGTGCCAGGAGAAAGCCCCTCATGTTTGTCTCCCTACTTCTTGTTCATATTTTCAATCTAATTTTTATTTTTTATTACAGCAAGTTTGATTACAATGTTTGGCTTGTTGGAGGTGTGGAAGATGTGGTTCTTTTACACATATACAGATGTCTGTTTTTCCTGGGATCCTTTTCCCATGTACGTTATGACAGAACGTTGAGTAGTCTTTTGGTATTCCATAGGTCTTTGGTGATTATATGTCACCTGTGTTTGTATAAGTCTGTTAACCCCGATATAGTAATGAAACCAATCCTCACACCTTTCCATTGGTGAACCATAAGTTTGTTTAATGAATCTGTGACTGCCCTTCTCCGTGGAAATATCTGCCCTGGTATCCATTTTTAGGTAAAACCTATAAGTGATATGATACGATATGTGTCTTTCACTTTCTGACTTACTACAAGTCACGTGATAAACTCTAGACTCATCTACGGTGCTGCAAATTGCATTGTGTCCTTTTTTTCCTTGGCTTCTGTTCTGATTTAGCGAGGTCAATTTTCAACACTGTGATTCCCTGAGGGTTGTGGATTAGCTGACGTGGGCATCCTTATCCTGCCGGCCGGCCCTCCCCAGGTGTGCCTGGTTGAGGTCCATATAAACAGCGCTCCAGGCAGCAATAGCCCCTGAAGCTGTGCCTGACTCCATATTCTCTGCCCCGTCAGCAGTCTCGGGGCTGTGCACGTGGGAGGGAATGAGGGGCCACAGCTTTGTTGGTGGCCCGGTGTGAGTGGGGTTCTGCTGGCCTTTCTGCAGGGGTTGCCAGGCTGCCACCTGTAAAGAAGAGGATGTGTCACCCATACCTTCCGCTGGAATTTCTCTCCGGACAGAGTTGAGGAAGGAAAAAAGCAGTGGGGGCCGGGACAGGTGGGGTATCTCAGGCAGGACAATGGAAAGCTTCCGGAAGAGCGCCCGGGGGCAGGACCACCCTGGCTGGCCTGCAGGCACCAAGTTGGCCTGCGTGCTGTCACTGGTGTGGCTCCACGGCCCTTCCTCTAGTCTTTCAAGCCCTTGTACATATTCAGGTGTTTTACCTGGGAAGGGTGGGAACAGTTCAGCAGCAGCTGGCCTGGGGCTCAGCTCACCTTTATTCAGAGATGCCTCTGCACGATCCCCCAGCTTTGCAATGAGGACGCTCCTTTCGTGGGGTGTGGTTTGCTGGCTGTATGGGAGAAGATTCCCCACCTCTGACCAATTTCAGAATTGTTTACCGCTGGAGCAAGTGCCCTGATAGGGTTTTCCTCTGTATAACTGGTGGGTTCAGGTTTTTTTTTCTTTTATGGTTCAAGTTAGATTTTATTCCTCTTTTATGTATTTATAGATATAAGCATGGCAATAATTCATTCCTATAAATACATCTGTGTGAAGGGAATAACTTTTTTCTGTATTAGTTTTAATTTTATTTTTTAAAATTTTGAAATTTAATTTTATTTACTTTTTTATACAGCAGGTTATTATCAGTTATGTATTTTGTGCATATACATGAATGCAGGTCAATCCCAATCTCCCAACTCATCCCACCACCACCACACCATGGCTTCCCACACTTGGTGTCAATACGTTTGTTCTCTACCTCTGTCTCTATTTCTTCCCTGCAACCAGTTCATCTGTACCAGTTTTTAGGTTCCACATATATGCATTAATATACAATATTTGTTTTCCTCTTTCTGACTTACTTCATTCTGTATGACAGTCTCTAGATCCATCGATGTCTCTACAAATGACCCAGTTTCATTCCTTTTTATGGCTGAGTAATATTCCATTTTATACATGTACCACATCTTTATCCATTCATCTGTCTGTGGGCATTTAGGTTGCTTCCATTACCTGGCTATTGTAAATAGTGCTGCAATGAACATTGTGGTGAATGTGCCTTTTTGATTTATGGTTTTCTTTGGGTATATGCCCAGAAGTGGGATTGCTGGATCAGATGGTAATTCTATTTCTAGTTTTTTTTTTTTTAACGAAACTCCATACTGTTCTCCATAGTGACTGTATCAATTTACATTCCCACCAATAGTGGAAGAGGGCTCCTTTTGTCCACACCCTCCCCAGAATTTGTTCTTTGTAGATTTTCTGATGATGCCGATTCTAACAGTGTGAGGTGATACCTCATTGTAGTTTTGATTTGCATTTCTCTAATAATTAGTGCTGTTGAGCAGCTTTTCATGTGCGTCTTGGCCATCTCTGTGTCTTCTTTGAAGAAACGTATCTTTAGATCTTCTGCCCATTTTTGTATTGGGTTGTTTGTTTTTTTAATATTAAGCTGCATGAGCTGTTTATATATATAGGAGATTAAACCTTTGTCCATTGATTCGTTTGCAACTATTTTCACCTTTTCTGAGGGAAGCCTTTTTCCATTCCCGTTTTTTTAACCAAAAAAGAAAGAAAGAAAAAGAAGCAGAAAACAAATGTGCATAAAATATGCCTTTTGAAATGGTCGTTTTGAAATATGGACGAAATTTTTGGTCGATATGTGACCCCAGGATTTGTTTTCAGGGCCGGTGTCATTTACAGGCCTGCAATGATTTTGAATATCAACTGATCATTAGCGCTAGGATTAAAGCTGCTGTTGTGTGAAACGGCCACAAGGTGGCAGCAGTTCTCCCTTACCAATTCTGGTTACTAGGGCAACAGAGCCTCAATGGAAGTCGTGTTCTAGATTGGAATTTAGAATGGAATGTGCCAGGAGAAAGCCCCTCAAGTTTGTCTCCCTACTTCTTGTTCGTGTTTTTAATTTAATTTTTATTTTTTATTACAGCAAGTTTGATTACAATGTTTGGCTTTTTGGAGGTGTGGAAAATGTGGTTCTTTTACACATATACACATGTCTGTTTTTCCTGGGATCCTTTTCCCATGTACGTTATGACAGAATGATGAGTAGTCTTTTGGTATTCCGTAGGACTTTGGTGATTATATATGTCACCTGTGTTTGTATAAGTCTGTTAACCCCGATATCGTAATGAAACCAATCCTCACACCTTTCCATTGGTGAACCATAAGTTTGTTTAATGAATCTCTGATTGCCCTTCTCCGTGGAAATATCTGCCCTGGTATCCATTTTTAGGTAACACCTATAAGTGATATGATATGATATGTGTCTTTCACTTTCTGACTTACTACAAATCACGTGATTACCTCTAGACTCATCTACGGTGGTGCAAATGGCATTGTGTTCTTTTTGTCCTTGGCTTCTCTTCTGCCTTAGTGAGGTCCATTTTCAACAATGTGATTCCCTGAGTGTTGTGGATTAGCTGACCTGGGCAGCCTTACCCTGCCGCACAGCCCTCCCCAGGTGTGCCTGGTTGAGGTCAATATATACAGCGCTCCAGACAGCAATAGCCCCTGAAGCTGTGCCTGACTCCATATTCTCTGCCCCGTGAGCAGTCTCGGGGCTCTGCTGGTGGGAGGGAATGTGGGGCCACAGCTTTGATGGTGGCCCGGTGTGAGTGGGGTTCTGCTGGCCTTTCTGCAGGAGTTGCCAGGCTGCCACCTATAAAGAAGAGGATGTGTCACCCATACCTTCCACTGGAATTTCTCTCCGGACAGAGGTGAGGAAGGAAAAAAGCATTGGGGGCCGGGAGAGTTGGGGTATGTCAGGCAGGACAATTGAAAGCTTCCGGAAGAGCGCCCAGGAGCAGGACCACCCTGGCTGGCCTGCAGGCACCAAGTTGGCCTGCGTGCTGTTGCTGGTGTGGCTCCACGGCCCTTCCTCTAGTCTTTCAAGCCCTTGTACATATTCAGGTGTTTTACCTGGGTAGGGTGGGAAGAGTTCAGCAGCAGCTGAGCTGGGGCTCAGCTCACCTTTATTCAGAGATGCTTCGGCATAATCCCCCAAGTTTGCAATGAGGACGCTCCTTGCGTGGGGTGTGGTTTGCTGCCTGTATGGGAGATGATTCCCCACCTCTGACCTATTTCAGAATTGTTTACCGCTGGAGCAAGTGCCCTGATAGGGTTTTTCTCTGTATAACTGGTGGGTTCAGGTTTTTTTTTTCTTTTATGGTTCAAGTTAGATTTTATTCCTCTTTTATGTATTTATAGATATAAGCAAGGAAATAATTCATTCCTATAAATACATCTGTGTGAAGGGAAGAACTTTTTTCTGTATTATTTTTAAATTTTATTTTTTAAAATTTTGAAATTTAATTTTATTTACTTCTTTATACAGCAGGTTATTATCAGTTATGTATTTTGTGCATATACATGTATGCAGGTCAATCCCAATCTCCCAACTCATCCCACCACCACCAAACCATGGCTTCCCACACTTGGTGTGAATACGTTAGTTCTCTACCTCTGTCTCTATTTCTTCCCTGCAAACAGTTCATCTGTACCAGTTTTTAGGTTCCACATATATGCATTAATATACAATATTTGTTTTCCTCTTTCTGACTTACTTCATTCTGTATGACAGTCTCTAGATCCATCGATGTCTCTACAAATGACCCAGTTTCATTCCTTTTTATGGCTGAGTAATATTCCATTTTATACATGTACCACATCTTTATCCATTCATCTGTCTGTGGGCATTTAGGTTGCTTCCATTACCTGGCTATTGTAAATAGTGCTGCAATGAACATTGTGGTGAATGTGCCTTTTTGATTTATGGTTTTCTTTGGGTATATGCCCAGAAGTGGGATTGCTGGATCAGATGGTAATTCAATTTCTAGTTTTATTTTAACGAAACTCCATACTGTTCTCCATAGTGACTGTATCAATTTACATTCCCACCAATAGTGGAAGAGGGCTCCTTTTGTCCACACCCTCCCCAGAATTTGTTGTTTGTAGATTTTCTGATGATGCCGATTCTAACAGTGTGAGGTGATACCTCATTGTAGTTTTGATTTGCATTTCTCTAATAATTAGTGCTGTTGAGCAGCTTTTCATGTGCGTCTTGGCCATCTCTGTGTCTTCTTTGAAGAAACGTATCTTTAGATCTTCTGCCCATTTTTGTATTGGGTTGTTTGTTTTTTTAATATTAAGCTGCATGAGCTGTTTATATATATTGGAGATTAAACCTTTGTCCATTGATTCGTTTGCAACTATTTTCGCCTTTTCTGAGGGAAGCCTTTTTCCATTCCCGTTTTTTTAACCAAAAAAGAAAGAAAGAAAAAGAAGCAGAAAACAAATGTGCATAAAATATGCCTTTTGAAATGGTCGTTTTGAAATATGGACGAAATTTTTGGTCGATATGTGACCCCAGGATTTGTTTTCAGGGCCGGTGTCATTTACAGGCCTGCAATGATTTTGAATATCAACTGATCATTAGCGCTAGGATTAAAGCTGCTGTTGTGTGAAACGGCCTCAAGGTGGCAGCAGTTCTCCCTTACCAATTCTGGTTACTAGGGCAACAGAGCCTCAATGGAAGTCGTGTTCTAGATTGGAATTTAGAATGGAATGTGCCAGGAGAAAGCCCCTCAAGTTTGTCTCCCTACTTCTTGTTCGTGTTTTTAATTTAATTTTTATTTTTTATTACAGCAAGTTTGATTACAATGTTTGGCTTGTTGGAGGTGTGGAAGATGTGGTACTTTTACACATATACAGATGTCTGTTTTTCCTGGGATCCTTTTCCCATGTACGTTATGACAGAACCTTGAGTAGTCTTTTGGTATTCCGTAGGTCTTTGGTGATTATATATGTCACCTGTGTTTGTATAATTCTGTTAACCCCGATATCGTAATGAAACCAATCCTCACACCTTTCCATTGTTGAACCATAAGTTTGTTTAATGAATCTCTGATTGCCCTTCTCGGTGGAAATATCTGCCCTGGTATCCATTTTTAGGTAACACCTATAAGTGATATGATATGATATGTGTCTTTCACTTTCTGACTTACTACAAGTCACGTGATTACTTCTAGACTCATCTACGGTGGTGCAAATGGCATTGTGTTCTTTTTTTCCTTGGCTTCTCTTCTGCCTTAGCGAGTTCCATTTTCAACAATGTGATTCCCTGAGTGTTGTGGATTAGCTGACCTGGGCAGACTTACCCTGCCACCCGTCCCTCCCCAGGTGTGCCTGGTTGAGGTCAATATAAACAGCGCTCCAAGCTGCAATAGCCCGTGAAGCTCTGCCTGACTCCATATTCTCTGCCCCGTCAGCAGTCTCGGGGCTGTGCTGGTGGGAGGGAATGAGGGGCCACAGCTTTGTTGGTGGCCCGGTGTGAGTGGGGTTCTGCTGGACTTTCTGCAGGGGTTGCCAGGCTGCCACCTGTAAAGAAGAGGATGTGTCACCCATACCTTCCGCTGGAATTTCTCTCCGGACAGAGGTGAGGAAGGAAAAAAGCAGTGGGGGCCGGGACAGGTGGGGTATCTCAGGCAGGACAATGGAAAGCTTCCGGAAGAGCGCCCGGGGGCAGGACCACCCTGGCTGGCCTGCAGGCACCAAGTTGGCCTGCGTGCTGTCACTGGTGTGGCTCCACGGCCCTTCATCTAGTCTTTCAAGCCCTTGTACATATTCAGGTGTTTTACCTGGGAAGGGTGGGAACAGTACAGCAGCAGCTGGCCTGGGGCTCAGCTCACCTTTATTCAGAGATGCCTCTGCACGATCCCCCAGCTTTGCAATGAGGACGCTCCTTTCGTGGGGTGTGGTTTGCTGGCTGTATGGGAGAAGATTCCCCACCTCTGACCAATTTCAGAATTGTTTACCGCTGGAGCAAGTGCCCTGATAGGGTTTTCCTCTGTATAACTGGTGGGTTCAGGTTTTTTTTTTCTTTTATGGTTCAAGTTAGATTTTATTCCTCTTTTTTGTATTTATAGATATAAGCATGGAAATAATTCATTCCGATAAATACATCTGTGTGAAGGGAAGAACTTTTTTCTGTATTAGTTTTAATTTTATTTTTTAAAATTTTGAAATTTAATTTTATTTACTTTTTTATACAGCAGGTTATTATCAGTTATGTATTTTGTGCATATACATGTATGCAGGTCAATCGCAAACTCCCAACTCATCCCACCACCACCACACCATGGCTTCCCACACTTGGTGTCAATACGTTTGTTCTCTACCTCTGTCTCTATTTCTTCCCTGCAAACCAGTTCATCTGTACCAGTTTTTAGGTTCCACATATATGCATTAATATACAATATTTGTTTTCCTCTTTCTGACTTACTTCATTCTGTATGACAGTCTCTAGATCCATCGATGTCTCTACAAATGACCCAGTTTCATTCCTTTTTATGGCTGAGTAATATTCCATTTTATACATGTACCACATCTTTATCCATTCATCTGTCTGTGGGCATTTAGGTTGCTTCCATTACCTGGCTATTGAAAATAGTGCTGCAATGAACATTGTGGTGAATGTGCCTTTTTGATTTATGGTTTTCTTTGGGTATATGCCCAGAAGTGGGATTGCTGGATCAGATGGTAATTCAATTTCTAGTTTTTTTTTTAACGAAACTCCATACTGTTCTCCATAGTGACTGTAACAATTTACATTCCCACCAATAGTGGAAGAAGGTTCCTTTTGTCCACACCCTCCCCAGAATTTGTTGTTTGTAGATTTTCTGATGATGCCGTTTCTAACAGTGTGATGTGATACCTCATTGTAGTTTTGATTTGCATTTCTCTAATAATTAGTGCTGTTGACCAGCTTTTCATGTGCGTCTTGGCCATCTCTGTGTCTTCTTTGAAGAAACGTATCTTTACATCTTCTGCCCATTTTTGTATTGGGTTGTTTGTTTTTTTAATATTAAGCTGCATGAGCTGTTTATATATATTGGAGATTAAACCTTTGTCCATTGATTCGTTTGCAACTTTTTTCACCTTTTCTGAGGGATGCCTTTTTCCATTCCCGTTTTTTTAACCAAAAAAAAAGAAAGAAAAAGAAGCAGAAAACTAATGTGCATAAAATATGCCTTTTGAAATGGTCGTTTTGAAATATGGACGAATTTTTTGGTCGATATGTGAACCCAGGATTTGTTTTCAGGGCAGGTGTCATTTACAGGCCTGCAATGATTTTGAATATCAACTGACCATTAGCGCTGGGATTAAAGCTGCTGTTGTGTGAAACGGCCACAAGGTGGCAGCAGTTCTCCCTTACCAATTCTGGTTACTAGGGCAACAGAGCCTCAATGGAAGTCGTGTTCTAGATTGGAATTTAGAATGGAATGTGCCAGGAGAAAGCCCCTCAAGTTTGTATCCCTACTTCTTGTTCGTGTTTTTAATTTAATTTTTATTTTTTATTACAGCAAGTTTGATTACAATGTTTGGCTTGTTGGAGGTGTGGAAGATGTGGTTCTTTTCCACATATACAGATGTCTGTTTTTCCTGGGATCCTTTTCCCATGTACGTTATGACAGAACGTTGAGTAGTCTTTTGGTATTCTGTAGGTCTTTGGTGATTATATATGTCACCTGTGTTTGTATAAGTCTGTTAACCCCGATATCGTAATGAAACCAATCCTCACACCTTTCCATTGGTGAACCATAAGTTTGTTTAATGAATCTCTGATTGCCCTTCTCGGTGTAAATATCTGCCCTGGTATCCATTTTTAGGTAACACCTATAAGTGATATGATATGATATGTGTCTTTCACTTTCTGACTTACTACAAGTCACGTGATTACCTCTAGACTCATCTATGGTGGTGCAAATGGCATTGTGTTCTTTTTTTCCTTGGCTTCTCTTCTGCCTTAGCGAGGTCCATTTTCAACAATGTGATTCCCTGAGGGTTGTGGATTAGCTGACCTGGGCAGCCTTACCCTGCCGCCCGGCCATCCCCAGGTGTGCCTGGTTGAGGTCCATATAAACAGTGCTCCAGGCAGCAATAGCCCCTGAAGCTGTGCCTGACTCCATATTCTCTGCCCCGTCAGCAGTCTCGGGGCTGTGCTGGTGGGAGGGAATGAGGGGCCACAGCTTTGTTGGTGGCCCGGTGTGAGTGGGGTTCTGCTGGCCTTTCTGCAGGAGTTGCCAGGCTGCCACCTGTAAAGAAGAGGATGTGTCACCCATACCTTCCGCTGGAATTTCTCTCCGGACAGAGGTGAGGAAGGAAGAAAGCAGTGGGGGCCGGGACAGGTGGGGTATCTCAGGCAGGACAATGGAAAGCTTCCAGGAGAGCGCCCGGGAGCAGGACCACCCTTGCTGGCCTGCAGGCACCAAGTTGGCCTGCGTGCTGTTGCTGGTGTGGCTCCACGGCCCTTCCTCTAGTCTTTCAAGCCCTTGTACATATTCAGGTGTTTTACCTGGGAAGAGTGGGAACAGTTCAGCAGCAGGTGGCCTGGGGCTCAGCTCACCATTATTCAGAGATGCCTCGGCACGATCCCCAAGCTTTGCAATGAGGACGCTCCTTGCGTGGGGTGTGGGTTGCTGGCTGTATGGGAGAAGATTCCCCACCTCTGACCAATTTCAGAATTGTTTACCGCTGGAGCAAGTGCCCTGATAGGGTTTTCCTCTGTATAACTGGTGGGTTCAGGTTTTTTTTTTCTTTTATGGTTCAAGTTAGATTTTATTCCTCTTTTATGTATTTATAGATATAAGCATGGAAATAATTCATTCCTATAAATACATCTGTGTGAAGGGAAGTACTTTTTTCTGTATTATTTTTAAATTTTCTTTTTTTAAAATTTTGAAATTTAATTTTATTTATTTTTTTATACAGCAGGTTATTATTAGTTATGTATTTTATGCTTATACATGTATGCAGGTCAATCCCAATCTCCCAACTCATCCCACCACCACCACACCATGGCTTCCCACACTTGGTGTCCATACGTTTGTTCTCTACCTCTGTCTCTATTTCTTCCCTGCAAACCAGTTCATCTGTACCAGTTTTTAGGTTCCACATATATGCATTAATATACAATATTTGTTTTCCTCTTTCTGACTTACTTCATTCTGTATGACAGTCTCTAGATCCATCGATGTCTCTACAAATGACCCAGTTTCATTCCTTTTTATGGCTGAGTAATATTCCATTTTATACATGTACCACATCTTTATCCATTCATCTGTCTGTGGGCATTTAGGTTGCTTCCATTACCTGGCTATTGTAAATAGTGCTGCAATGAACATTGTGGTGAATGTGCCTTTTTGATTTATGGTTTTCTTTGGGTATATGCCCAGAAGTGTGATTGCTGGATCAGATGGTAATTCAATTTCTAGTTTTATTTTAACGAAACTCCATACTGTTCTCCATAGTGACTGTATCAATTTACATTCCCACCAATAGTGGAAGAGGGCTCCTTTTGTCCACACCCTCCCCAGAATTTGTTGTTTGTAGATTTTCTGATGATGCCGATTCTAACAGTGTGAGGTGATACCTCATTGTAGTTTTGATTTGCATTTCTCTAATAATTAGTGCTGTTGAGCAGCTTTTCATGTGCGTCTTGGCCATCTCTGTGTCTTCTTTGAAGAAACGTATCTTTAGATCTTCTGCCCATTTTTGTATTGGGTTGTTTGTTTTTTTAATATTAAGCTGCATGAGCTGTTTATATATATTGGAGATTAAACCTTTGTCCATTGATTCGTTTGCAACTCTTTTCCCCTTTTCTTAGGGAAGCCTTTTTCCATTCCCGTTTTTTTAACCAAAAAAGAAAGAAAGAAAAAGAAGCAGAAAACAAATGTGCATAAAATATGCCTTTTGAAATGGTCGTTTTGAAATATGGACGAAATTTTTGGTCGATATGTGACCCCAGGATTTGTTTTCAGGGCCGGTGTCATTTACAGGCCTGCAATGATTTTGAATATCAACTGATCATTAGCGCTAGGATTAAAGCTGCTATTGTGTGAAACGGCCACAAGGTGGCAGCAGTTCTCCCTTACCAATTCTGGTTACTAGGGCAACAGAGCCTCAATGGAAGTCGTGTTCTAGATTGGAATTTAGAATGGAATGTGCCAGGAGAAAGCCCCTCAAGTTTGTCTCCCTACTTCTTGTTCGTGTTTTTAATTTAATTTTTATTTTTTATTACAGCAAGTTTGATTACAATGTTTGGCTTTTTGGAGGTGTGGAAGATGTTGTTCTTTTACACATATACACATGTCTTTTTTTCCTGGGATCCTTTTCCCATGTACGTTATGACAGAATGATGAGTAGTCTTTTGGTATTCCGTAGGTCTTTGGTGATTATATATGTCACCTGTGTTTGTGTAAGTCTGTTAACCCCGATATCGTAATGAAACCAATCCTCACACCTTTCCATTGGTGAACCATAAGTTTGTTTAATGAATCTCTGATTGCCCTTCTCCGTGGAAATATCTGCCCTGGTATCCATTTTTAGGTAACACCTATAAGTGATATGATATGATATGTGTCTTTCACTTTCTGACTTACTAGAAGTCACGTGATTACCTCTAGACTCATCTACGGTGGTGCAAATGGCATTGTGTTCTTTTTTTCCTTGGCTTCTCTTCTGCCTTAGTGAGGTCCATTTTCAACAATGTGATTCCCTGAGTGTTGTGGATTAGCTGACCTGGGCAGCCTTACCCTGCCGCCCAGCCCTCCCCAGGTGTGCCTGGTTGAGGTCAATATATACAGCGCTCCAGACAGCAATAGCCCCTGAAGCTGTGCCTGACTCCATATTCTCTGCCCCGTGAGCAGTCTCGTGGCTGTGCTGGTGGGAGGGAATGAGGGGCCACAGCTTTGTTGGTGGCCCGGTGTGAGTGGGGTTCTGCTGGCCTTTCTGCAGGATTTGCCAGGCTGCCACCTGTAAAGAAGAGGATGTGTCACCCATACCTTCCGCTGGAATTTCTCTCCGGACAGAGGTGAGGAAGGAAAAAAGCCTTGGGGGCCGGGAGAGTTGGGGTATGTCAGGCAGGACAATTGAAAGCTTCCGGAAGAGCGCCCGGGGGCAGGACCACCCTGGCTGGCCTGCAGGCACCAAGTTGGCCTGCGTGCTGTTGCTGGTGTGGCTCCACGGCCCTTCCTCTAGTCTTTCAAAGCCTTGTACATATTCAGGTGTTTTACCTGGGTAGGGTGGGAAGAGTTCAGCAGCAGCTGAGCTGGGGCTCAACTCATCTTTATTCAGAGATGCTTCGGCATGATCCCCCAGGTTTGCAATGAGGACGCTCCTTGCGTGGGGTGTGGGTTGCTCCCTGTATGGGAGATGATTCCCCACCTCTGACCAATTTCAGAATTGTTTACCGCTGGAGCAAGTGCCCTGATAGGGTTTTCCTCTGTATAACTGGTGGGTTTAGGTTTTTTTTTTCTTTTATGGTTCAAGTTAGATTTTATTCCTCTTTTATGTATTTATAGATATAAGCATGGAAATAATTCATTCCTATAAATACATCTGTGTGAAAGGAAGAACTTTTTTCTGTATTATTTTTAAATTTATTTTTTAAAATTTTGAAATTTAATTTTATTTACTTTTTTATACAGCAGGTTATTATCAGTTATGTATTTTGTGCATATACATGTATGCAGGTCAATCCCAATCTCCCAACTCATCCACCACCACCACACCATGGCTTCCCACACTTGGTGTGAATACGTTAGTTCTCTACCTCTGTCTCTATTTCTTCCCTGCAACCAGTTCATCTGTACCAGTTTTTAGGTTCCACATATATGCATTAATATACAATATTTGTTTTCCCCTTTCTGACTTACTGCATTCTGTATGACAGTCTCTAGATCCATCGATGTCTCTACAAATGACCCAGATTCATTCCTTTTTATGGTTGAGTAATATTCCATTTTATACATGTACCACATCTTTATCCATTCATCTGTCTGTGGGCATTTAGGTTGCTTCCATTACCTGGCTATTGTAAATAGTGCTGCAATGAACATTGTGGTGAATGTGCATTTTTGATTTATGGTTTTCTTTGGGTATATGCCCAGAAGTGGAATTGCTGGATCAGATGGTAATTCTATTTCTAGATTGTTTAAGGAAACTCCATAGTGTTCTCCATAGTGACTCTATCAATTTACATTCCCACCAATAGTGGAAGAGGGCTCCTTTTGTCCACACCCTCCCCAGAATTTGTTGTTTGTAGATTTTCTGATGATGCCGATTCTAAGAGGTGTGAGGTGATACCTCATTGTAGTTTTGATTTGCATTTCTCTAATAATTAGTGCTCTTGAGCAGCTTCTCATGTGCGTCTTGGCCATCTCTGTGTCTTCTTTTAAGAAACGTCTCTTGAGATCTTCTGCCCATTTCTGTATTGGGAGTGTCGTGGGATGGTCAGGCTGTGTGCTGACGAACGTGTCAGTGCCAGCGTAAGGGCCAGGAGTAGGGTACAGCATAGGGTAACGTGTAGGGCTGGTGGTGGGTTTCCGTTCCAGGTTAGGGTTAGGGAACGGCAAGGTTTAGGGAACAGGTGAGCATAGGGACACGTGGGAGAGGCAGGCTACGTGCTGATAAACGTGTCAGTGCCAGCGTACGGGTCAGGAGTAAAGTATGGTGTAGGGCTGGTTGTGGGTTTCCATTCCGCGCTAGGGTTAGGGTTAGGGAACGGCAGGGCTTAGGGCACAGCTGAGGGTACAGAAACGTGGGAGGGTCAGGCTATGTGCTGACGCACGGTTCAGTGCCAGTGTACGGGCCAGGATTAGGGTACGGAGTAGGGTAAGGTGTAGGGCTGTTGGTGGGTTTCTGTTCCGGGTTAGGGTTAGGGAACGGCAAGGCTTAGGGCACAGGTAACGGTACGGAAACGAGGGAGAGGCACGCTACGTGCTGACACACGGGTCAGTGCCAGCGTACGCGCCAGAATTAGGGTACGGCGTAGGGTAAGGTGTAGGGCTGGTGGTGGGTTTCTGTTCCAGGGTAGGGATAGGGTTAGGGATCGGCAAGGCTTAGGGCACAGGTGAGGGTATGGAAACATGGGAGTGGCAGGCTACGTGCTTACACAAGGGTCAGTTCCAGTGTACGGCCCAGGAGTAGGGTACGGCGTAGGGTAAGGTGTAGGGCTGGTGGTGGGTTTCCGTTCCCGGCTAGGGTTAGGGTTAGGGAATGGCAAGGCTTAGGGCACAGGTGAGGGTACAGAAACGTGGGAGGGTCAGGCTACATGCTGACGCAAGTGTCAGTGCCAGCGTACGGCCCAGGAATAGGGTATGGCGTAGGGTAAAGTGTAGGGTTAGGGTTAGGGAACGGCAAGGCTTAGGGCACAGGTGAGGGTACGGAAACGTGGGAGGGTCAGGCTACATGCTGAAGCACGGGTCAGTGCCAGGGTGTGGACCAGGAGTAGGGTACGGCGTAGGGTAAGGTGTAAGACTGGTGGTGGGTGTCCATTCCGGGGTTTGATTAGGGTTAGGGAACGTCAAGTTTTAGGGCACAGGTGAGGGTACGGAAACGTGGGAGGGTCAGGCTACCTGCTGACGCATGGGTCAGTGCCAGCGTATGGGCCAGGAGTAGGGTACGGCGTAGGGTAAGGTGTAGGGCTGGTGGTGGGTTTCCGTTCTGGGCTAGGGTTAGGGTTAGGGAACGGCAAGGCTAAGGGCACAGGTGAGGGTACGGAAACTTGGGAGAGGCAGGCTACGTGCTGACGCACGGGTCAGTGCCAGCATACAGGCCAGGAGTAGGGTACGGCATAGGGTATGGTGTAGGGCTGGTGGTGGGTTTCAGTTCAGGGCTAGGGTTAGGGTTAGTGAACGGCAAGGCTTAGGGCACAGGTGAGGGTACAGAAACGTGTTAGGTTCATGGTGCATGTTGATGCATGGAATAGTGTCATCGTACGCATTAGGATTAGGGTACGGCGTAGAGTAAGGTGTACGGATGGCGGTAGGTTTACATTCCGGTGTAGGGTTAGGGATAGCGAATTGCAAGGTATAGGGCACTGGTGATGGTACGGAAATGTGTTAGGTTCAGGGTACGTGTTGACTCACGGGTTACTGTGAGCGTACGCATGAGGATTAGGGTACCGCATAGAGTAAGGTGTAGGGTTGGTGGTAGGTTTCCGTTCCAGTCTAGGGTAATGTTTAGGGAATGGCAAAGTTTAGGGCACAGGTGAGGGTACGAAACGTGTTAGGGTCAGGGTACGTGTTGATGCACAGGTTAGTGTCAGCATACGAATTAGGATTAGGGTATGGCATAAGGTAAGGTGTAGGGTTGGTGGTAGTTTTCCGTTCCGGGCTAGGGTTAAGGTAAGGGAACGGCAAGGTTTATGGCAGAGGTGAGGGTACGGAAACGTGTTAGGGTTAGGGTACGTGTTGACGTATGGATTAGGATTAGGGTACGGCTTAGGGTAAGGTGTAGGGCTGATGGTAGGTTTCTGTTCCGGGCTAAGGTTAAGGATAGGCAACGGCAAGGTTTGGGGCACAGCTGAGGGTACGGAAACGTGTTAGTGTCAGGGTACATGTTGACTCACCGGTTAGTGCCAGCGTATGGATTAGGATTAGTGTACCGCGTAGATAAGGTGCACGGTTGGTGGTAGGTTTCCGTTCCAGGCTATGGTTAGGGTTAGGGAAAGTCAAGGTTTCTATTTGTAGGTTTTTTAAGGAAACTCCATACTGTTCTCCATAGTGACTGTATCAATTTACATTCCCAACAATAGTGGAAGAGGGCTCCTTTTGTCCACACCCTCCCCAGAATTTGTTGTCTGTAGATTTTCTGATGATGCCGATTCTAACAGGTGTGAGGTGATACCTCATTGTAGTTTTGATTTGCATTTCTCTAATAATTAGTGCTCTTGAGCAGCTATTCATGTGCGTCTTAGCCATCTCTGTGTCTTCTTTGAAGAAACGTCTCTTTAGATATTCTGCCCATGGTTGTATTGGGTTGTTTGTTTTTTTAATATTAAGCTGCATGAGCTGTTTATATATATTGGAGATTAAACCTTTGTCCATTGATTCGTTTGCAACTATTTTCGCCCCTTCTGAGGGATGCCTTTTTCCATTCCCGTGTTTTTAACCAAAAAAGAAAGAAAGAAAAAGAAGCAGAACACTAATGTGCATAAAATATGCCTTTTGAAACGGTCGTTTTGAAATATGGACGTCCTTTAAATTTTTTGGTCGATATATGGCCCCAGGATTTGTTTTCAGGGCAGGTGTCATTTACAGGCCTGCAATGATTTTGAATATCAACTGACCATTAGCACTGGGATTAAAGCTGCTGTTGTGTGAAACGGCCACTAGGTGGCAGCAGTTCTCCCTTAACACATCTGGTTACTAGGGCAACAGAGCCTCAATGGACGTCGTGTTCTACATTGGAATTTAGAATGGAATGTGCCAGGAGAAAGCCCCTCAAGTTTGACTCCCTACTTCTTGTTCGTATTTTTAATTTAATTTTTTTTTATTATAGCAACTTTGATTACAATGTTTGGCTTGTTGTAGGTGTGGAAGATGTGGTTCTTTTACACATATACAGATGTCTGTACTTCCTGGGATCCTTTTCCCATGTACGTTATGACAGAATGATGAGTAGTCTTTTGGTATTCCGTAGGTCTTTGGTGATTATATATGTCACCGGTGTTTGTATAAGTCTGTTAACCCCGATATCGTAATGAAACCAATCCTCACACCTTTCCATTGGTGAACCATAAGTTTGTTTAATGAATCTATGATTGCACTTCTCAGTGGAAATGACTGCCCTGGTTTCTATTTTAGGTAACACCTATAAGTGATATGAAATGATATGTGTCTTTCACTTTCTGACTTACTACAAGTCACGTGATTACCTCTAGACTCATCTACAGTGCTGCAAAAGGCATTGTGTCCTTATTTTCCTTGGCTTCTATTCTGCCTTAGCGAGGTCCGTCTTCAACAATGTGATTCCCTGAGGGTTGTGGATTAGCTGACCTGGGCAGCCTTACCCTGCCGGCCGGCCCTCCCCAGGTCTGCCTGGTTGAGGTCAATATAAACAGCGCTCCAGGCAGCAATAGCCCCTGAAGCTGTTCCTGACTCCATATTCTCTGCCCCGTCAGCAGTCTCGGGGCTGTGCTGGTGGGAGGGTGTGAGGGGCCACAGCTTTGTTGGTGGCCCTGTGTGAGTGGGGTTCTGCTGGCCTTTCTGCAGGAGTTGCCAGGCTGCCACCTGTAAAGAAGAGGATGTGTCACCCATAAGTTCCACTGGAATTTCTCTCCGGGCTGAGGTAAGGAAGGAAAAAAAGGGGTGGGGTCCGGGACAGGAGGGGTATCTCAGGCAGGGAAATGGAAAGCTACCGGAAGAGCGCCCGGGTTCAGGACCATCCTGCCTCGCCTGCAGGCACCAATATGACCTGTGTGCTGCCGCTGGTGTGGCTCCATGGCCCTTCCTCTAGGATTTCATGCCCTTGTACATATTCAGGTGTTTTACCTGGGAAGGGTGGGAACAGTTCAGCTGCAGCTGGCCTGGGGCTCAGCTCACCTTTATTCAGAGATGCCTCGGCACGGTCACCCAGCTTTGCAATGAGGACGCTCCTTGCATGTGGGGTGGGTTGCTGGCTGTATGGGAGATGATTCCCCACCTCTGACCAATTTCAGAATTGTTTACCGCTGGAGCAAGTTCCCTGATAGGGCTTTCCTCTGTATAACTGGTGGGTTCAGGTTTTTTTTCGTTTATGGTTCAAGTTAGATTTTATACCTCTTTTATGTATTTATAGATATAAGCATGGAAATAATACATTCCTATAAATACATCTGTGTGAAGGGAAGAAATTTTTTCTCTTTTATTTTTAAATTTTATTTTTTAAAATTTTGAAATTTAGTTTTATTTTTTTATACAGCAGGTTATTATTAGTTATGTATTTTATGCATATGCATGTATGCAGGCCAATCCCAATCTCCCAACTCATCCCACCTCTACCACCCCATGGCTTCCCACACTTGGTGTCCATAAGTTTGTTCTCTACCTGTGTCTCTATTTCTTCCCTGCAAACCAGTTCATCTGTACCAGTTTTTAGGTTCCACATATATGCATTAATATACAATATTTGTTTTCCTCTTTCTGACATACTTCATTCTGTATGACAGTCTCTAGATCCATCGATGTCTCTACAAATGACCCAGTTTCATTCCTTTTTATGGCTGAGTAATATTCCATTTTATATATGTACCACATATTTACCCATTCATCTGTTTGTGGGTATTTAGTTTGCTCCCTTACCTGGCTATTGTAAATAGTGCTGCAATGAACATTGTGGTGAATGTGCCTTTTTGATTTATGGTTTTCTCTGGGTATATGCCCAGAAGTGCGATTGCTGGATCAGATGGTAATTCTATTTCTAGTTTTTTTAAGGAAACTCCACACTGTTCTCCATAGTGACTGTATCAATTTACATTCCCACCAATAGTGGAAGAGGGCTCCTTTTGTCCACACCCTCCCCAGAATTTGTTGTTTGTAGGTTTTCTGATGATGCCGATTCTAACATGTGTGAGGTGATACCTCATTGTAGTTTATTTATTTATTTATTTATTTTTATTTATTTATTTTTTTGTGGTACGCGGGCCTGTCACTGTTGTGGCCTCTCCCGTTGCGGAGGACAGGCTCCGGACGCGCAGGCTCAGTGGCCATGGCTCACGGGCCCAGCTGCTCCGCGACATGTGGGATCTTCCCGGACCGGGGCACGAACCCGTGTCCCCTGCATCGGCAGGCGGACTCTCAACCACTGCGCCACCAGGGAAGCCCCCTCATTGTAGTTTTGATTTGCATTTCTCTAATAATTAGTGATGTTGAGCAGCTTTTCATATGCGTCTTGGCCATGTCTGTGTCTTCTTTGAAGGATAGTCTCATGAGATCTTCTGACCTTTTCTGTATTGGGAGGGTGGTTGGAGGGTAAGGCTATGTGCTCACGCACGTGTCAGTGCCAGCGTAAGGGCCAGGAGTAGGGTACTGCGTAGGGTAAGGTGTAGGTCTGGTGGTGGTTTCCGTTCCGGGCTAGGTTTAGGGTATGGGAACGGCAAGGCTTAGGGCCCAGGTGAGGGTACAGAAACGTGGGATGGTCAGGCTACGTTCTTACGCATGGGTCAGTGCCAATGTACGGGCCAATAATAGGCTACGGCGTAGGCTAATGTGTAGGGCTGGTGGTGGGTTTCCGTTTCGTGCTAGGGTTAGGGTTAGGGAATGACAAGGCTTAGGGCACAGGTGAGGGTACGGAAACGTGGGAGGGTCCGGCTATGTGCTGACGCACGGGTCAGTGCCAGCGTACGGGCCAGGAATAGGGAACGGCATAGGGTAAGGTGTAGGGCTGGTTGTGAGATACCGTTCCGGGCTAGGGTTAGGGTTAGGGAACGGCAAGGCTTAGGGCACAGGTGAACGTAAGGAAACGTGGGAGGGTCAGGCTACGTGCTGACGCACGGGTCAGTGCCAGCGTACGGGCCAGGAGTAGGGTATGGCGTAGGGTAAGGTTTAGGGCTGGTGGTGGGTTTCCGTTCCGGGCTAGGGTTAGGGTGAGGGAAGAGCAAGGCTTAGGGCACAGGTGAACGTACGGAAACGTGGGAGTGGCAGGCTACGTGTTGACGCACTGGTCTGTGCCAGCGTACGGGCCAGGATTAGGGTACGTCGTAGCGTAAGGTTTAGGGCTGGTGGTGGGTTTCCGTTCCGGGCTAGGGTTAGGGTTAGGGAACGGCAAGGCTTAGGACACAGTTGAGGGTATGGAAACGTGGGAGAGGCAGGCTACGTGCTGACGCACAGGTCAGTGCCAGCGTAGGGGCCAGGAGTAGGGTACAGCGTAGGATAAGGTTTAGGGCTGGTAGTGGGTTTATGTTCCAGGCTAGGGTTAGGGAACGGCAAGGCTTAGGGCACAGGTGAGGGTACGGAAACGTAGGAGTGGCAGGCTACGTGCTGACACACGGGTCAGTGCCAGCGTACGGGGCAGGATTAGGGTACGGCGTAGGGTAAGGTTTAGGGCTGGTGGTGGGTTTCCGTTCCAGGCTAGGTTTAGGGTTAGGGAACGGCAAAGCTTAGGGCACAGAAGATGGTACGGTAAAGTGGGAGGGTCAGGCTACGTGGTGACGCACGGGTCAGTGCCAGCGTATGGGCCAAGTGTAGGGTATGGCGTAGGGTTAGGTGTAGGGTTAGGGTTAGGGAACGGCAAGGCTTAGGGCACAGGTGAGGGTACGGAAACGTGGGAGGGTCAGGCTATGTGATGACGCACGGGTCTTTGACAGCGTACGCGCCAGGATTCGGGTACGGCATTGGGTAAGGTGTAGGGCTGGTTGTGGGTTTCCGTTCCAGGTTAGAGTTAGGGAACGGCAAGGCTTAGTGCACAGGTGAGGGTATGGAAACGTGGCAGAGGCAGGCTATGTGCTGACGCACGGGTCACTGCCAGCGTACGGGTCAGGAGTAGTCTACGGCGTACGTTAAGGTTTAGGTTTTGTGGTGGGTTTCCGTTCCGGGCTAGGGTTAGGGTTAGGGAAAGGCAAGGCTTAGGGCACAGGTGAGGGTATGGAAACGTGGGAGGGTCATGCTACGTGCTGACACACGTGTCAGTGCCAGCGTATGGGCCAGTCGTAGGCTACGGCGTAGGGAAAGGTGTAGGGCTGGTGGTGGGCTTCCTTTCCGGGCTAGGGTTAGGGTTAGGGAACGGCAAGTCTTAGGGCACAGGTGCGGGTACGGAAACGTGGGAGAGTCAGGCTATGTGCTGACGCACGTGTCAGTGCCAGCGTACGGGCCAGGAGTAGTGTACGTCGTAGGGTAAGGTGTAGGGCTGGTGGTGGGTTTCCGTTCTGGGCTAGGGTTAGGGTTAGGGAACGGCAAGGTTTAGGGCACACGTGAGGGTATCGAAACGTGTTAGGCTCAGGGTACGTGTTGACGCACGGGTTAGTGTGAACGTACAGATGAGGATTATGGTGCGGCATAGGGTAAAGTGTATGGTTGGTGGTAGGTTTCCGTTTCAGGCTAGGGTTAGTGTTAGGGAACGGCAAGGTTTTGGGCACAGATGAGGGTATGGAAACGTGTTAGTGTCAGGGTACGTGTTGACATATGGATTAGCATTAGGGTACGGCTTAGGGTAAGGTGTAGGCTTGGTGGTAGGTTTCCATTGTGGTCTAGGGTTAGGGTTAGGGAATGGCAAGGTTTAGGTCACAGGTGAAGGTACGGAAACGTGTTAGGGTCAGGGTAAGTGTTGACGCATGTGTTAGTGTCAGCGTACGGAGTAGGTTTATGGTCCTTCGTAGGTTAAGGTCTAGGGTTGGTGGTAGGTTTCCGTTCCAGGCTAGGGTTAGTGTTATGGAACGGCAAGGTTTAGGGCATAGGTGAGGGTACGGAAATGTGTTAGGGTCAGGGTACGTGTTGACGCTCGGATTATGATTAGGGTATGGCATAGAGTAACGTGTAGGGTTGGTGGTAGGTTTCCGTTTTGGGCTAGGGTTAGGGTTAGGCAACGGCACGGTTTAGGGCACAGGTGAGGGAACGGAAAAGTGTTAGGGTCAGTGTACGTGTTGACGCACGGGTTAGTGTCAGTGTACGGATTAGGATTAGGGTACCGTGTACGGTATGCTGTACGGTTTGTGGTAGTTTTCCATTCTGGGCTAGGGTTAGTGTTAGGGTACGGCAAGGTTTAGGGTACAGGTGACGGTACAGAAACGTGTTAGGGTCATGATACATGTTGATACATGGAATAGTGTCATCATACGCATTAGGATTAGGGTACGGCGTAGGGTAAGGTGTACGGAGGGCGGTAGGTTTCCATTCCGTTGTAGGGTTAGGGTTAGCGAATTGCAAGGTTTTGGGCACAGGTGATGGTACAGAAATGTGTTAGGTTCAGGGTACGTGTTGACTCACGGGTTAGTGTCAGCATACGCATGAGGATTAGGGTACCGCATAGAGTAAGGTGTAGGGTTGGTGGTAGGTTTCCGTTCCAGTCTAGGGTTATGTTTAGGGACCGGCAAAGTTTAGGGCACAGGTGAGGGTACGAAACGTGTTAGGGTCAGGGTATGTGTTGATGCACAGGTTAGTGTCAGCATACGAATTAGGATTAGGGTACGGCGTAAGGTAAGGTGTAGGGTTGGTGGTAGGTTTCCGTTCCGGGCTAGGGTTAGGGTTAGGGAACGGTAAGGTTTATGGCAGAGGTGAGGGAACGGAAGCGTGTTAGGGTCAGGGTACGTGTTGATGTATGAATTAGGATTAGGGTACAGCTTAGGGTAAGGTGTAGGGCTGATGGTAGGTTTCCGTTCCGGGCTAAGGTTAAGGATAGGCAACGACAAGTTTTAGGGCACAACTGAGGGTATGGAAACGTGTTAGGGTCAGGGTACGTGTTGACTCACTGGTTAGTGCCAGCGTACAGATTAGAATAAGTGTACGGCATAGATAAGGTGTAGGGATGGTGGTAGGATTCCGTTCCCGGCTATGGTTAGGGTTAGGGAAAGTCAAGGTTTCTATTTCTAGTTCTTTTAAGGAAACTCCATACTGTTCTCCATAGTGACTGTATCAATTTACATTCCCACCAATAGTGGAAGAGGGATCCTTTTGTCCCCACCCTCTCCAGAATTTGTTGTTTGTAGAATTTCTGATGATGCCGATTCTAACAGGTGTGAGGTGATACCTCATTGTAGTTTTGATTTGCATTTCTCTAATAATTAGTGCTCTTGAGCAGCTTTTCATGTGCGTCTTGGCCATCTCTGTGTCTTCTTTGAAGAAACGCCTCTTGAGATCTTCTGCCCATTTCTGTATTGGGAGGGTCGTGGGATGGTCAGGCTGTGTGCTGACGCATGTGTCAGTGACAGCGTAAGGGCATGGAGTAGGGTACAGCATAGGGTAACGTGTAGGGCTGGTTGTGGGTTTCCGTTCCAGGTTAGGGTTAGGGAACGGCAAGGTTTAGGGAACAGGTGAGCATAGGGACACGTGGGAGAGGCAGGCTACGTGCTGACAAACGTGTCAGTGCCAGCGTACGGGTCAGGAGTAAAGTATGGTGTAGGGCTGGTTGTGGGTTTCCATTCCGCGCTAGGGTTAGGGTTAGGGAATGGCAAGGCTTAGGGCACAGCTGAGGGTACAGAAACGTGGGAGGGTCAGGCTATGTGCTGACGCACGGTTCAGGGCCAGTGTACGGGCCAGGATTAGGGTACGGAGTAGGGTAAGGTGTAGGGCTGTTGGTGGGTTTCTGTTCCGGGTTAGGGTTAGGGAACAGCAAGGCTTAGGGCACAGGTAAGGGTACGGAAACGAGGGAGAGGCACGCTACGTGCTGACACACGGGTCAGTGCCAGCGTACGCGCCAGAATTAGGGTACGGCATAGGGTAAGGTGTAGGGCTGGTGGTGGGTTTCTGTTCCAGGGTAGGGTTAGGGTTAGGGATCGGCAAGGCTTAGGGCACAGGTGAGGGTATGGAAACATGGGAGTGGCAGGCTACGTGCTTACACAAGGGTCAGTTCCAGTGTACGGCCCAGGAGTAGGGTACGGCGTAGGGTAAGGTGTAGGGCTGGTGGTGGGTTTCCGTTCCCGGCTAGGGTTAGGGTTAGGGAATGGCAAGGCTTAGGGCACAGGTGAGGGTACAGAAACGTGGGAGGGTCAGGCTACGTGCTGACGCAAGTGTCAGTGCCAGCGTACGGCCCAGGAATAGGGTATGGCGTAGGGTAAAGTGTAGGGTTAGGGTTAGGGAACGGCAAGGCTTAGGGCACAGGTGAGGGTACGGAAACGTGGGAGGGTCAGGCTACATGCTGAAGCACGGGTCAGTGCCAGGGTGTGGACCAGGAGTAGGGTACGGCGTAGGGTAAGGTGTAAGACTGGTGGTGGGTGTCCATTCCGGGGTTTGATTAGGGTTAGGGAACGTCAAGTTTTAGGGCACAGGTGAGGGTACGGAAACGTGGGAGGGTCAGGCTACCTGCTGACGCATGCGTCAGTGCCAGCGTATGGGCCAGGAGTAGGGTACGGCGTAGGGTAAGGTGTAGGGCTGGTGGTGGGTTTCCGTTCTGGGCTAGGGTTAGGGTTAGGGAACGGCAAGGCTAAGGGCACAGGTGAGGGTACGGAAACTTGGGAGAGGCAGGCTACGTGCTGACGCACGGGTCAGTGCCAGCATACAGGCAAGGAGTAGGGTACGGCATAGGGTATGGTGTAGGGCTGGTGGTGGGTTTCAGTTCAGGGCTAGGGTTAGGGTTAGTGAACGGCAAGGCTTAGGGCACAGGTGAGGGTACAGAAACGTGTTAGGTTCATGGTGCATGTTGATGCATGGAATAGTGTCATCGTACGCATTAGGATTAGGGTACGGCGTAGAGTAAGGTGTACGGATGGCGGTAGGTTTACATTCCGGTGTAGGGTTAGGGATAGCGAATTGCAAGGTATAGGGCACAGGTGATGGTATGGAAATGTGTTAGGTTCAGGGTACGTGTTGACTCACGGGTTAGTGTGAGCGTACGCATGAGGATTAGGGTACCGCATAGAGTAAGGTGTAGGGTTGGTGGTAGGTTTCCGTTCCAGTCTAGGGTTATGTTTAGGGACTGGCAAAGTTTAGGGCACAGGTGAGGGTACGAAACGTGTTAGGGTCAGGGTACGTGTTGATGCACAGGTTAGTGTCAGCATACGAATTAGGATTAGGGTATGGCGTAAGGTAAGGTGTAGGGTTGGTGGTAGTTTTCCGTTCCGGGCTAGGGTTAAGGTAAGGGAACGGCAAGGTTTATGGCAGAGGTGAGGGTACGGAAACGTGTTAGGGTCAGGGTAGGTGTTGACGTATGGATTAGGATTAGGGTACGGCTTAGGGTAAGGTGTAGGGCTGATGGTAGGTTTCTGTTCCGGGCTAAGGTTAAGGATAGGCAACGGCAAGGTTTGGGGCACAGCTGAGGGTACGGAAACGTGTTAGTGTCAGGGTACATGTTGACTCACCGGTTAGTGCCAGCGTACGGATTAGGATTAGTGTACCTCGTAGATAAGGTGCACGGTTGGTGCTAGGTTTCCGTTCCAGGCTATGGTTAGGGTTAGGGAAAGTCAAGGTTTCTATTTGTAGGTTTTTTAAGGAAACTCCATACTGTTCTCCATAGTGACTGTATCAATTTACATTCCCAACAATAGTGGAAGAGGGCTCCTTTTGTCCACACCCTCCCCAGAATTTGTTGTCTGTAGATTTTCTGATGATGCCGATTCTAACAGGTGTGAGGTGATACCTCATTGTAGTTTTGATTTGCATTTCTCTAATAATTAGTGCTCTTGAGCAGCTTTTCATTTGCGTCTTGGCCATCTCTGTGTCTTCTTTGAAGAAACGTCTCTTTAGATATTCTGCCCATTTTTGTGTTGGGTTGTTTGTTTTTTTAATATTAAGCTGCATGAGCTGTTTATATATATTGGAGATTAAACCTTTGTCCATTGATTCGTTTGCAACTATTTTCGCCCATTCTGAGGGATGCCTTTTTCCATTCCCCGCTTTTTAACCAAAAAAGAAAGAAAGAAAAAGAAGCAGAACACTAATGTGCATAAAATATGCCGTTTGAAACGGTCGTTTTGAAATATGGACGTCCTTTGAATTTTTTGGTCGATATGTGACCCCAGGTTTTGTTTTCAGGGCAGGTGTCATTTACAGGCCTGCAATGATTTTGAATATCAACTGACCATTAGCGCTGGGATTAAAGCTGCTGTTGTGTGAAACGGCCACAAGGTGGCAGCATTTCTCCCTTACCATATCTGGTTAATAGGGCAACAGACCCTCAATGGAAGTCGTGTTGTAGATAGGAATTTAGAATGGAATGTGCCAGGATAAAGCCCCTCAAGTTTGTCTCCCTACTTCTTGTTCGTATTTTTAATTTAAATTTTTATTTTTTATTACAGCAAGTTTGATTACAATGTTTGGCTTGTTGTAGGTGTGGAAGATGTGGTTCTTTTACACATATACAGATGTCTGTTTTTCCTGGGATCCTTTTCCCATGTACGTTATGACAGAATGTTGAGTAGTCTTTTGGTATTCCATAGGTCTTTGGTGATTATATATGTCACCTGTGTTTGTATAAGTCTGTTAACCCCGATATCGTAATGAAACCAATCCTCACACCTTTCCATTGGTGAACCATGAGTTTGTTTAATGAATCTCTGATTGCCCTTCTCGGTGGAAATATCTTCCCTGGTATCCATTTTTAGGTAACACCTATAAGTGATATGATATGATATGTGTCTTTCACTTTCTGACTTACTACAAGTCATGTGATTACCTCTAGACTCATCTACGGTGGTGCAAATGGCATTGTGTTCTTTTTTTCCTTGGCTTCTCTTCTGCCTTAGTGTGGTCCATTTTCAACAATGTGATTCCCTGAGTGTTGTGGATTAGCTGACCTGGGCAGCCTTACTCTACCGCCCGGCCCTCCCCATTTGTGCCTGGTTGAGGTCAATATAAACAGCGCTCCAGGCAGCAATAGCCCCTGAAGCTGTGCCTGACTCCATATTCTCTGCCCCGTCAGCAGTCTCGGGGCTGTGCTGGTGGGAGGGAATGAGGGGCCACAGGTTTCTTGGTGGCCCGGTGTGAGTGGGGTACTGCTGGCCTTTCTGCACTAGTTGCCAGGCTGCCACCTGTAAAGAAGAGGATGTGTCACCCATACGTTCCACTGGAGTCTCTTTCCGGACAAGGTGAGGAAGGAAAAACGCAGTGGGGCCCGGGACAGGTGGGGTATCTCAGGCAGGACAATGGAAAGCTTCCGGAAGAGCGCCCGGGGGCAGGACCACCCTGGCTGGCCTGCAGGCACCAAGTTGGCCTGCGTGCTGTTGCTGGTGTGGCTCCACAGCCCTTCCTCTAGTCTTTCAAGCCCTTGTACATATTCAGGTGTTTTACCTGGGAAGGGTGGGAACAGTTCAGCAGCAGCTTGCCTTGGGCTCAGCTCACCTTTTTTCAGAGATGCCTTGGCTCGGTCCCCCAGCTTTGCAATGAGGACGCTCCTTGTGTGGGGTGTGGGTTGCTGGCTGTATGGGGATGATTCCCACCTCTGACCAATTTCAGAATTGTTTGCCGCTGGAGCAAGTGCCCTGATAGGGTTTTTCTCTGTATAACTGGTGGGTTCAGGTTTTTTTCCTTTTATGGTTCCAGTTAGATTTTATTCCTCTTTTATATATTTATAGATATAAGCATGGAAATAATTCATTCCTATAAATACATCTGTGTGAAGGGAAGAACTTTTTTCTGTTTTATATTTAAATTTTATTTTTTAAGATTTTGAAATTTAATTTTATTTACTTTTATATACAGCAGGTTATTATTAGTTATGTATTTTATGCATATACATGTATACAGGTCAATCTCAAACTCCCAACTCATCCCACCACTACCACCCCATGGCTTCCCACACTTGGTGTCCATACGTTTGTTCTCTACCTCTGTGTCTCTATTTCTTCCCTGCAAACCAGTTCATCTGTACCTTCTTTTAGGTTCCACATATATGCAATAATATACAATATTTGTTTTCCTCTTTCTGACCTACTTCATTCTGTATGACTGTCTCTAGATCCATCGATGTCTCTACAAATGACCCAGTTTCATTCCTTTTTATGGTTGAGTAATATTCCATTTTATACATGTACCACATCTTTATCCATTCATCTGTGGGAGGGCATTTAGGTTGCTTCCATTACCTGGCCTTTGTAAATAGTGCTGCAATGAACATTGTGGTGAATGTGCCTTTTTGATTTATGGTTTTCTCTGGGTCTATTCCCAGAAGTGGGATTGCAGGATCAGATGGTAATTCTATTTCTAGTTTTTTTAAGGAAACTCCATAGTGTTCTCCATAGTGACTGTATCAATTTACATTCCCACCAATAGTGGAAGAGGTATCCTTTTGTCCACACCCTCCCCAGAATTTGTTTTTTGTAGATTTTCTGATGATGCCGATTCTAACAGGTGTGAGGTGATACCTCATTGTAGTTTCGATTTGCATTTCTCTAATAATTAGTGCTCTTCAGCAGCTTTTCATGTGCGTCTTGGCCATCTCTGTGTCGTCTTTGAAGAAACGTCTCTTTAGATCTACTGCCCATTTTTGTATTGGGTTTTTTGTTTTTTTTAATATTAAGCTGCATGAGCTGTTTATATATTGGAGATTAAACCTTTGTCCATTGATTCGTTTTCAACGATTTTCGCCCATTCTGAGGGATGCCTTTTTCCATTCCCGTTTTTTTAACAAAAAAGTAAAGAAACAAAAAGAAGAAGAACACTAATGTGCGTAAAATATGGCTTTTGAAACGGTCGTTTTGAAATATGGACGTCCTTTGAATTTTTTGGTCGATATGTGACCCCAGGATTTGTTTTCAGGGCAGGTGTCATTTACCGGCCTGCAATGATTTTGAATATCAACTGACCATTAGCGCTGGGATTAAAGCTGCTGTTGTGTGAAACGGCCACAAGGTGGCAGCAGTTCTCCCTTACCAAATCTGGTTATTAGGGCAGCAGAGCCTCAATGGAAGTCGTGTTCTAGATTGGAATTTAGAATGGAATGTGCCAGGACAAAGCCCCTCAAGTTAGTCTCCCTACTTCTTGTTCGTGTTTTTAATTTAATTTTTATTTTTTATTACAGCAAGTTTGATTAAAATGTTTGGCTTGTTGTAGGTGTGGAAGATGTGGTTCTTTTACACATATACAGATGTCCGTTTTTCCTGGGATCCTTTTCCCATGTACGTTATGACAGAATGTTGAGTAGTCTTCTGGTATTCCGTAGGTCTTTGGTGATTATATATGTCACCTGTGTTTGTATAAGTCTGTTAACCCCGATATCGTAATGAAACCAATGCTCAAACCTTTCCATTGGTGAACCATAAGTTTGTTTAATGAATCTCTAATTGCCCTTCTCGGTGGAAATATCTGCCCTGGTATCCATTTTTAGGTAAAACCTATAAGTGATATGATATGATATGTGTCTTTCACTTTCTGACTTACTACAAGTCACGTGATTACCTCTAGAATCATCTACGGTGCTGCAAATGGCATTGTGTCCTTATTTTCCTTGGCTTCTATTCTGCCTTAGCGAGGTCCATTTTCAACAATGTGATTCCCTGAGGGTTGTGGATTAGCTGACCTGGGCAGCCTTACCCTGCCGGCCGGCCCTCCCCAGGTCTGCCTGGTTGAGGTCAATATAAATAGCGCTCCAGGCAGCAATAGCCCCTGAATCTGTGCCTGCCTCCAAATTCTCGGCCCCGTGAGCAGTCTCGGGGCTGTGCTGGTGGGAGTGAGTGAGGGGCCACAGCTTTGTTGGTGGCCCTGTGTGAGTGGGGTTCTGCTGGCCTTTCTGCAGGAGATGCCAGGCTGCCTCCTGTAAAGAGGAGGATGTGTCACCCATACCTTCCGCTGGAATTTCTCTCCGGACAGAGGTGAGGAAGGAAAAATGCAGTGGGGGCCGGGACAAGAGGGGTATCTCAGGCAGGACAATGGAAAGCTTCCGGAAGAGCGCCCGGGGCCAGGACCACCCTGGCTGGCCTGCAGGCACCAAGTTGACCTGCGTGCTGTCGCTGGTGTGGCTCCACGGCCCTTCCTCTAGTCTTTCAAGCCCTTGTACATATTCAGGTGTTTTACCTGGGAAGGGTGGGAACAGTTCAGCAGCAGCTGACCTGGGGCTCAGCTCACCTTTATTCAGAGATGCCTCGGCTCGGTCACCCAGCTTTGCAGTGAGGACGCTCTTTGTGTGGGGTGTGTGTTGATGGCTCGATGGGAGATGATTCCCCACCTCTGACCAATTTCAATATTGTTTACCGTTGGAACAAGTGCCCTGATAGGGTTTTCCTCTGTATAACTGGTGGGTTCAGGTTTTTCTTCTTTTATGGTTCACGTTAGCTTTTATTCCTCTTTTATGTATTTATAGATATAAGCATGGAAATAATACTTTCCTATAAATACATCTGTGTGAAGGGAAGAACTTTTTTCTGTATTATTTTTAAATTTTATTTTTTAAAATTTTGAAATTTAATTTTATTTATTTTTTTATCCAGCAGGTTATTATTAGTTATGTATTTTATGCATATACATGTATGCAGGTCAATCCCAATCTCCCAAGTCATCCCACCACCACCACCCCATGGCTTCCCACACTTGGTGTCCATACGTTTGTTCTCTACATCTGTGTCTCTATTTCTTCCCTGCAAACCCGTTCCTCTGTAAAATTTCGTAGGTTCCACATATATGCATTAATATACAATATTTGTTTTCCTCTTTCTGACTTACTTCATTCTGTATGACTGTCTCTAGATCCATCGATGTCTCTACAAATGATCCGGTTTCATTCCTTTTTATGGCTGAGTAATATTCCATTTTATACATGTAGCACATCTTTATCCATTCATCTGTGTGTGGGCATTTAGGTTGCTTCCATTACCTGGCCTTTGTGAATAGTGCTGCAATGAACATTGTGGTGAATGTGCCTTTCTGATTTATGGTTTTCTTTGGGTACATGAGCAGAATTGGGATTGCTGGATCAGATGGTAATTCTATTTCTAGTTTTTTTTAGGAAACTCCATAGTGTTCTCCATAGTGAGTGTATCAATTTACATTCCCACCAATAGTGGAAGAGGTCTCCTTTTGTCCACACCCTCCCCAGAATTTGTTGTTTGTAGATTTTCTGATGATGCCGATTCTAACAGGTGTGAGGTGATACCTCATTGTAGTTTTGATTTGCATTTCTCTAATAATTAGTGCTGTTGAACAGCTTTTCATGTGCGTCTTGGCCATCTCTGTGTCTTCTTTGAAGAAACGTCTCTTTAGATCTTCTGCCCATTTTTGTATTGGGTTGTTTGTTTTTTTAATATTAAGCAGCATGAGCTGTTTATATATATTGGAGATTAAACCTTTGTCCATTGATTCGTTTGCAACTATTTTCGGCCCTTTTGAGGGATGTCTTTTTCCTTTCCCGTTTTTTTAACCAAAAAAGAGAAAAAGAAAAAGAAGTAGAAAACTAATGTGCGTAAAATATGCCTTTTGAAACGGTCGTTTTGAAATATGGACGTCCTTTGAATTTTTTGGTCGATATGTGACCCCAGAATTTGTTTTCAGGGCAGGTGTCATTTACAGGCCTGCAATGATTTTGAATATCAACTGACCATTAGCGCTGGGATTAAAGCTGCTGTTGTGTGAAACGGCCACAAGGTGGCAGCAGTTCTCCCTCACCAATTCTGCTAACTAGGGCAACAGAGCCTCAATGGAAGTCGTGTTCTAGATTGGAATTTAGAATGGAATGTGCCAGGAGAAAGCCCCTCAAGTTTGTCTCCCTACTTCTTGTTCGTGTTTTTAATTTAATTTTTATTTTTTATTACAGCAAGTTTGATTACAATGTTTGGCTTGTTGTAGGTGTGGAAGATGTGGTTGTTTTACACATATACAGATGTCGGTTTTTCCTGGGATCCTTTTCCCATGTACCTTATGACAGAATGTTGAGTAGTCTTTTGGTATTCCGTAGGTCTTTGGTGATTATATATGTCACCTGTGTTTGTATAAGTCTGTTAACCCCGATATCATAATGAAACCAATCCTCACAACTTTCCATTGGTGAACCATAAGTTTGTTTAATGAATCTCTGATTGCCCTTCTCGGTGGAAATATCTGCCCTGGTATCCATTTTTAGGTAACACCTATAAGTGATATGATATGATATGTGTCTTTCACTTTCTGACTTACTACATGTCACGTGATTACCTCTAGACTCATCTACGGTGCTGCAAAAGGCATTGTGTCCTTTTTTTCCTTGCCTTCTATTCTGACTTAGCGAGGTCCCTTTTCAACAATGTGCTTCCCTGCGGGTTGTGGATCAGCTGACGTGGGCCGCCTTATCCTGCCGGCCGCCCCTCCCCAGATGTGCCTGGTTGAGGTCAATATAAACAGCGCTCCATGCAGCAATAGCCCCTGAAGCTGTGCCTGCCTCCATATTCTCTGCCCCGTGAGCAGTCTCGGGGCTGTGCTGGTGGGAGGGAGTGAGGGGCCACAGCTTTGTTGGTGGCCCGGTGTGAGTGGGGTTCTGCTGGCCTTTCTGAAGGAGTTGCCAGGCTGCCTCCTGTAAGGAGGAGGATGTGTCACCCATACCTTCCGCTGGAATTTCTCTCCGGACAGAGGTGAGGAAGGAAAAAAGCAGTGGGGGCCGGGACAAGTGGGGTATCTCAGGCAGGACAATGGAAAGCTTCCGGAAGAGCGCCCGGGGCCAGGACAACCCTGGCTGGCCTGCAGGCACCAAGTTGGCCTGCGTGCTGTCGCTGGTGTGGCTCCACGGCCCTTCTTCTAGTCTTTCAAGCCCTTGTACATATTCAGGTGATTTACCTGGGAAGGGTGGGAACAGTTCAGCAACAGCTGGCCTGGGGCTCAGCTCACCTTTGATCAGAGATGCCTCGGCTCGGTCCCCTCGCTTTGCAATGAGGAAGCTCCTTGTGTGGGGTGTGGGTTGCTGGCTGTATGGGAGATGATTCCCCACCTCTGAACAATTTCAATATTGTTTACCGTTGGAGCAAGTGCCCTGATAGTGTTTTTCTCTGTATAACTGGTCGGTTCAGGTTTTTCTTCGTTTATGGTTCAAGTTAGCTTTTATTCCTCTTTTATGTATTTATAGGTATAAGCATGGAAATAATTCATTCCTTTAAATACATCTGTGTGAAGGGAAGAACTTTTTTCTGTTTTATTTTTAAATTTTATTTTTTATAATTTTGAAATTTAATTTTATTTACTTTTTTATACAGCGGGTTATTATTAGTTATTTGTTTTATGCATATACATGTATACAGGTCAATCTCAATCTCACAACTCATCCCACCACCACCACCCCATGGCTTCCCACACTTGGTGTCCATACGTTTGTTCTCTACCTCTGTGTCTCCATTTCTTCCCTGCAAACCAGTTCATCTGTACAATTTTTTAGGTTCCACATATATGCATTAATATACAATATTTGTTTTCCCCTTTCTGACTTACTGCATTCTGTATGACAGTCTCTAGATCCATCGATGTCTCTACAAATGACCCAGATTCATTCCTTTTTATGGCCGAGTAATATTCCATTTTATATATGTACCCCATCTTTATTCATTCATCTGTCTTTGGGCGTTTAGGTTGCTTCCATTACCTGGCTATTGTAAATAGTGCTGCAATGAACATTGTGGTGAATGTGCCTTTTTGATTTATGGTTTTCTTTGGGTATATGCCCAGAAGTGGAATTGCTGGATCAGATGGTAATTCTATTTCTAGATTTTTTAAGGAAACTCCATAGTGTTCTCCATAGTGACTCTATTAATTTACATTCCCACCAATAGTGGAAGAGGGCTCCTTTTGTCCACACCCTCCCCAGAATTTGTTGTTTGTAGATTTTCTGATGATGCCGATTCTAACAGGTGTGAGGTGATACCTCATTGTAGTTTTGATTTGCATTTCTCTAATAATTAGTGCTCTTGAGCAGCTTCTCATGTGCGTCTTGGCCATCTCTGTGTCTTCTTTGAAGAAACGTCTCTTGAGATCTTCTGCCCATTTCTGTATTGGGAGGGTCGTGGGATGGTCAGGCTGTGTGCTGACGCACGTGTCAGTGCCAGCGTAAGGGCCAGGAGTAGGGTACAGCATAGGGTAACGTGTAGGGCTGGTTGTGGGTTTCCGTTCCAGGTTGGGTTAGGGAACGGCAAGGTTTAGGGAACAGGTGAGCATAGGGACACGTGGGAGAGGCAGGCTACGTGCTGACAAACGTGTCAGTGCCAGCGTACGGGTCAGGAGTAAAGTATGGTGTAGGGCTGGTTGTGGGTTTCCATTCCGCGCTAGGGTTAGGGTTAGGGAACGGCAAGGCTTAGGGCACAGCTGAGGGTACAGAAACGTGGGAGGGTCAGGCTATGTGCTGACGCATGGTTCAGTGCCAGTGTACGGGCCAGGATTAGGGTACGGAGTAGGGTAAGGTGTAGGGCTGTTGGTGGGTTTCTGTTCCGGGTTAGGGTTAGGGAACGGCAAGGCTTAGGGCACAGGTAAGGGTACGGAAACGAAGGAGAGGCACGCTACGTGCTGACACACGGGTCAGTGCCAGCGTACGCGCCAGAATTAGGGTACGGCGTAGGGTAAGGTGTAGGGCTGGTGGTGGGTTTCTGTTCCAGTGTAGGGTTAGGGTTAGGGATCGGCAAGGCTTAGGGCACAGGTGAGGGTATGGAAACATGGGAGTGGCAGGCTACGTGCTTACACAAGGGTCAGTTCCAGTGTACGGCCCAGGAGTAGGGTACGGCGTAGGGTAAGGTGTAGGGCTGGTGGTGGGTTTCCGTTCCCGGCTAGGGTGAGGGTTAGGGAATGGCAAGGCTTAGGGCACAGGTGAGGGTACAGAAACGTGGGAGGGTCAGGCTACGTGCTGACGCAAGTGTCAGTGCCAGCGTACGGCCCAGGAATAGGGTATGGCGTAGGGTAAAGTGTAGGGTTAGGGTTAGGGAACGGCAAGGCTTAGGGCACAGGTGAGGGTACGGAAACGTGGGAGGGTCAGGCTACATGCTGACGCATGGGTCAGTGCCAGGGTGTGGACCAGGAGTAGGGTACGGCGTAGGGTAAGGTGTAAGACTGGTGGTGGGTGTCCATTCCGGGGTTTGATTAGGGTTAGGGAACGTCAAGTTTTAGGGCACAGGTGAGGGTACGGAAACGTGGGAGGGTCAGGCTACCTGCTGACGCATGGGTCAGTGCCAGCGTATGGGCCAGGAGTAGGGTACGGCATAGGGTATGGTGTAGGGCTGGTGGTGGGTTTCAGTTCAGGGCTAGGGTTAGGGTTAGTGAACGGCAAGGCTTAGGGCACAGGTGAGGGTACAGAAACGTGTTAGGTTCATGGTGCATGTTGATGCATGGAATAGTGTCATCGTACGCATTAGGAATAGGGTACGGCCTAGAGTAAGGTGTACGGATGGCGTTAGGTTTACATTCCGGTGTAGGGTTAGGGATAGCGAATTGCAAGGTATAGGGCACAGGTGATGGTACGGAAATGTGTTAGGTTCAGGGTACGTGTTGACTCACTGGTTAGTGTGAGCGTACGCATGAGGATTAGGGTACCGCATAGAGTAAGGTGTAGGGTTGGTGGTAGGTTTCCTTTCCAGTCTAGGGTTATGTTTAGGGACTGGCAAAGTTTAGGGCACAGGTGAGGGTACGAAACGTGTTAGGGTCAGGGTACGTGTTGATGCACAGGTTAGTGTCAGCATACGAATTAGGATTAGGGTATGGCGTAAGGTAAGGTGTAGGGTTGGTGGTAGTTTTCCGTTCCGGTCTAGGGTTAAGGTAAGGGAACGGCAAGGTTTATGGCAGAGGTGAGGGTACGGAAACGTGTTAGGGTCAGGGTAGGTGTTGACGTATGGATTAGGATTAGGGTACGGCTTAGGGTAAGGTGTAGGGCTGATGGTAGGTTTCTGTTCCGGGCTAAGGTTAAGGATAGGCAACGGCAAGGTTTGGGGCACAGCTGAGGGTACGGAAACGTGTTAGTGTCAGGGTACATGTTGACTCACCGGTTAGTGCCAGCATACGGATTAGGATTAGTGTACCGCGTAGATAAGGTGCACGGTTGGTGGTAGGTTTCCGTTCCAGGCTATGGATAGGGTTAGGGAAAGTCAAGGTTTCTATTTGTAGGTTTTTTAAGGAAACTCCATACTGTTCTCCATAGTGACTGTATCAATTTACTTTCCCAACAATAGTGGAAGAGGGCTCCTTTTGTCCACACCCTCCCCAGAATTTGTTGTCTGTAGATTTTCTGATGATGCCGATTCTAACAGGTGTGAGGTGATACCTCATTGTAGTTTTGATTTGCATTTCTCTAATAATTAGTGCTCTTGAGCAGCTTTTCATTTGCGTCTTGGCCATTTCTGTGTCTTCTTTGAAGAAACGTCTCTTTAGATATTCTGCCCATTTTTGTGTTGGGTTGTTTGTTTTTTAAATATTAAACTGCATGAGCTGTTTATATATATTGGAGATTAAACCTATGTCCATTGATTCGTTTGCAACTATTTTCGCCCCTTCTGAGGGATGCCTTTTTCCATTCCCGTGTTTTTAACCAAAAAAGAAAGAAAGAAAAAGAAGCAGAACACTAATGTGCATAAAATATGCCGTTTGAAACGGTCGTTTTGAAATATGGACGTCCTTTGAATTTTTTGGTCGATATGTGACCCCAGGATTTGTTTTCAGGGCAGGTGTCATTTACAGGCCTGCAATGATTTTGAATATCAACTGACCATTAGCGCTGGGATTAAAGCTGCTGTTGTGTGAAACGGCCACAAGGTGGCAGCAGTTCCCCCTTACCAAATCTGGTTAATAGGGCAACAGAGCCTCAATGGAAGTCGTGTTCTAGATTGGAATTTAGAATGGAATGTGCCAGGAGAAAGCCCCTCAAGTTTGTCTCCCTACTTCTTGTTCGTATTTTTAATTTAAATTTTTATTTTTTATTACAGCAAGTTTGATTACAATGTTTGGCTTGTTGTAGGTGTGGAAGATGTGGTTCTTTTACACATATACAGATGTGTGTTCTTCCTGGGATTCTTTTTCCAGGTACATTATGACAGAATGTTGAGTAGTCTTCTCTAGGTATTCCGTAGGTCTTTGGTGATTATATATGTCACCTGTGTTTGTATATGTCTGTTAACCCCGATATCGTAATGAAACCAATCCTTACACCTTTCCATTGGTGAAGCATAAGTTTGTTTAATGAATCTGTGATTGCCCTTCTCCGTGGAAATATCTGCCCTGGTATCCATTTTTAGGTAACACTTATAAGTGATATGATATGATATGTGTCTTTCACTTTCTGACTTACTACAAGTCACGTGATTACCTCTAGACTCATCTACGGTGCTGCAAATGGCATTGTGTCCTTATGTTCCTTGGCTTCTATTCTGCCTTAGCGAGGTCCATTTTCAACAATGTGATTCCCTGAGGGTTGTGGATTAGCTGACCTGGGCAACCTTACCCTGCCGGCCGGCCCTCCACAGGTGTGCCTGGTTGAGGTCAATATAAACAGCGCTCCAGGCAGCAATAGCCCCTGAAGCTGTGCCTGACTCCATATTCTCTGCCCCGTCAGCAGTCTCGCGGCAGAGCTGGTGGGAGGAAATGAGGTGCCACAGCTTTGTGGGTGGCCTGCTGTGAGTGGGGTTCTGCTGGCCTTTCTGCAGGAGTTGCCAGGCTGCCACCTGTAAAGAAGAGGATGTGTCGCCCATACCTTCCGCTGGAATTTCTCTCCGGACCCAGGTGAGGACGGAAAAAAGCAGTGGGGGCCGGGACAGGAGGGGTATCACAGGCAGGACAATGGAAAGCTTCCGGAAGTGCGCCCGGGACGAGGACCACCCTGGCTGGACTGCAGGCACCAAGTTGGCCTGCGTGCTGTCGATGGTGTGGCTAGACGGCCCTTCCTCTTGTCTTTCAAGCCCTTGTACATATTCAGGTGTTTTACCTGGGAAGGGTGGGAACAGTTCAGCAGTACCTGGCCTGGGGCTCAGCTCACCTTTATCTCGAGATGCCTCGGCACGGTCCCCCAGCTTTGCAATGAGGACGCTCCTTGTGTGGTGTGTGGGTTGCTGGCTGTATGGGAGATGATTCCCCACCTCTGACCAATTTCAGAATTGTTTAGCGCTGGAGCAAGTGCCCGGATAGGGATTTCCTCTGTATAACTGGTGGGCTCAGGATTTTCTTCTTTTATGTTTCAAGTTAGCATTTATTCCTCTTTTATGTGTTTATAGATATAAGCATGGATATAATTCATTCCTATAAATACATCTATGAGAAGGGAAGAACTTTTTTCTGTTTTATTTTTAAATTTTATTTTTTATAATTTTGAAATTTAATTTTATTTACTTTTTTATGCAGCAGGTTATTATTAGTTATGTATTTTATGCATATACATGTATACAGGTCAATCTCAATCTCCCAACTCATCCCACCACCACCATCCCATGGCTTCCCACACTTGGTGTCCATACGTTTGTTCTCTACCTCTGTGTCTCTATTTCTTCCCTGCAAACCAGTTCATCTGTACAATTTTTTAGGCTCCACATATATGCATTAATATACAATATTTGTTTTCCTCTTTCTGACTTACTTCATTCTGTATGACAGTCTCTAGATCCATCCATGGAAAGAAACAAAAAGAAGCGGAACACTAATGTGCGTAAAATATGGCTTTTGAAACGGTCGTTTTGAAATATGGACGTCCTTTGAATTTTTTGGTCGATATGTGACCCCTGGATTTGTTTTCAGGGCAGGTGTCATTTACAGGCCTGCAATGATTTTGAATATCAACTGACCATTAGTGCTGGGATTAAAGCTGCTGTTGTGTGAAACGGCCACAAGGTGGCAGCAGTTCTCCCTTACCAATTCTGGTTACTAGGGCAACAGAGCCTCAATGGAAGTCGTGTTCTAGATTGGAATTTAGAATGGAATGTGCCAGGAGAAAGCCCCTCATGTTTGTCTCCCTACTTCTTGTTCATGTTTTCAATTTAATTTTTATTTTTTATTACAGCAAGTTTGATTACAATGTTTGGCTTGTTGGAGGTGTGGAAGATGTGGTGCTTTTACACATATACAGATGTCTGTTTTTCCTGGGATCCTTTTCCCATGTACGTTATGACAGAATGTTGAGTAGTCTTTTGGTATTCCATAGGTCTTTGGTGATTATATATGTCACCTGTGTTTGTATAAGTCTGTTAACCCCGATATCGTAATGAAACCAATGCTCAAACCTTTCCATTGGTGAACCATAAGTTTGTTTAATGAATCTCTGATTGCCCTTCTCGGTGGAAATATCTGCCCTGGTATCCATTTTTAGGTAACACGTATAAGTGATATGACATGATATGTGTCTTTCACTTTCTGACTTACTACAAGTCATGTGATTACCTCTAGACTCATCTACGGTGGTGCAAATGGCATTGTGTTCTTTTTTTCCTTGGCCTCTCTTCTGCCTTAGTGTGGTCCATTTTCAACAATGTGATTCCCTGAGTGTTGTGGATTAGCTGACCTGGGCAGCCTTACTCTACCGCCCGGCCCTCCCCATTTGTGCCTGGTTGAGGTCAATATAAACAGCGCTCCAGGCAGCAATAGCCCCTGAAGCTGTGCCTGACTCCATATTCTCTGCCCCGTCAGCAGTCTCGGGGCTGTGCTGGTGGGAGGGAATGAGGGGCCACAGCTTTGTTGGTGGTCCGGTGTGAGTGGGGTACTGCTGGCCTTTCTGCAGGAGTTGCCAGGCTGCCACCTGTAAAGAAGAGGATGTGTCACCCATACGTTCCGCTGGAGTCTCTCTCCGGACAGAGGTGAGGAAGGAAAAACGCAGTGGGGGCCGGGACAGGTGGGGTATCTCAGGCAGGACAATGGAAAGCTTCCGGAAGAGCGCCCGGGGGCAGGACCACCCTGGCTGGCCTGCAGGCACCAAGTTGGCCTGCGTGCTGTTGCTGGTGTGGCTCCACAGCCTTTCCTCTAGTCTTTCAAGCCCTTGTACATATTCAGGTGTTTTACCTGGGAAGGGTGGGAACAGTTAAGCAGCAGCTGGCCTTGGGCTCATCTCACCTTTTTTCAGAGATGCCTTGGCTCGGTCCCCCAGCTTTGCAATGAGGACGCTCCTTGTGTGGGGTGTGGGTTGCTGGCTGTATGGGGATGATTCCCACCTCTGACCAATTTCAGAATTGTTTGCCGCTGGAGCAAGTGCCCTGATAGGGTTTTCCTCTGTATAACTGGTGGGTTCAGGTTTTTTTCCTTTTATGGTTCCAGTTAGATTTTATTCCTCTTTTATATATTTATAGATATAAGCATGGAAATAATTCATTCCTATAAATACATCTGTGTGAAGGGAAGAACTTTTTTCTGTTTTATATTTAAATTTTATTTTTTAAGATTTTGAAATTTAATTTTATTTACTTTTATATACAGCAGGTTATTATTAGTTATGTATTTTATGCATATACATGTATACAGGTCAATCTCAAACTCCCAACTCATCCCACCACCACCACCCCATGGCTTCCCACACTTGGTGTCCATACGTTTGTTCTCTACCTCTGTGTCTCTATTTCTTCCCTGCAAACCAGTTCATCTGTACCATTTTTTAGGTTCCACATATATGCATTAATATACAATATTTGTTTTCCTCTTTCTGTCCTACTTCATTTTGTATGACTGTCTCTAGATCCATCGATGTCTCTACAAATGACCCAATTTCATTCCTTTTTATGGTTGAGTAATATTCCATTTTATACATGTACCACATCTTTATCCATTCATCTGTGTGAGGGCATTTAGGTTGCTTCCATTACCTGGCCTTTGTAAATAGTGCTGCAATGAACATTGTGGTGAATGTGCCTTTTTGATTTATGGTTTTCTCTGGGTCTATTCCCAGAAGTGGGATTGCAGGATCAGATGGTAATTCTATTTCTAGTTTTTTTAAGGAAACTCCATAGTGTTCTCCATAGTGACTGTATCAATTTACATTCCCACCAATAGTGGAAGAGGTATCCTTTTGTCCACACCCTCCCCAGAATTTGTTTTTTGTAGATTTTCTGATGATGCCGATTCTAACAGGTGTGAGGTGATACCTCATTGTAGTTTCGATTTGCATTTCTCTAATAATTAGTGCTCTTCAGCAGCTTTTCATGTGCGTCTTGGCCATCTCTGTGCCGTCTTTGAAGAAACGTCTCTTTAGATCTACTGCCCATTTTTGTATTGGGTTTTTTGTTTTTTTTAATATTAAGCTGCATGAGCTGTTTATATATTGGAGATTAAACCTTTGTCCATTGATTCGTTTTCAACGATTTTCGCCCATTCTGAGGGATGCCTTTTTCCATTCCCGTTTTTTTAACAAAAAAGTAAAGAAACAAAAAGAAGAAGAACACTAATGTGCGTAAAATATGGTTTCTGAAACGGTCGTTTTGAAATATGGACGTCCTTTCAATTTTTTGGTCGATATATAACCCCAGGATTTGTTTTCAGGGCAGGTGTCATTTACAGGCCTGCAATGATTTTGAATATCAACTGACCATTAGCGCTGGGATTAAAGCTGCTGTTGTGTGAAACGGCCACAAGGTAGCAGCAGTTCTCCCTTACCAATTCTGCTAACTAGGGCAACAGAGCCTCAATGGAAGTCGTGTTCTAGATTGGAATTTAGGATGGAATGTGCCAGGGGAAAGCCCCTCAAGTTAGTCTCCCTACTTCTTGTTCGTGTTTTTAATTTAATTTTTATTTTTTATTACAGCAAGTTTGATTAAAATGTTTGGCTTGTTGTAGGTGTGGAAGATGTGGTTCTTTTACACATATACAGATGTCGGTTTTTCCTGGGATCCTTTTCCCATGTACGTTATGACAGAATGTTGAGTAGTCTTTTGGTATTCTGTAGGACTTTGGTGATTATATATGTCACCTGTGTTTGTATAAGTCTGTTAACCCCGATATCCTAATGAAACCAATGCTCAAACCTTTCCATTGGTGAACCATAAGTTTGTTTAATGAATCTCTAATTGCCCTTCTCGGTGGAAATATCTGCCCTGGTATCCATTTTTAGGTAACACCTATAAGTGATATGATATGATATGTGTCTTTCACTTTCTGACTTACTACATGTCACGTGATTACCTCTAGACTCATCTACGGTGCTGCAAATGGCATTGTGTTCTTATTTTCCTTGGCTTCTATTCTGCCTTAGCGAGGTCCATTTTCAACAATGTGATTCCCTGAGGGTTGTGGATTAGCTGACCTGGGCAGCCTTACCCTGCCGGCCGGCCTTCCACAGTTCTGCCTGCTTGAGGTCAATATAAACAGCGCTCCAGGCAGCAATAGCCTCTGAAGCTGTGCCTGCCTCCATATTCTCTGCCCCATGAGCAGTCTCGGGGCTGTGCTGGTGGGAGGGAGTGAGGGGCCACAGCTTTGTTGGTGGCCCGGTGTGAGTGGGGTTCTGCTGGCCTTTCTGCAGGAGATGCCAGGCTGCCTCCTGTAAAGAGGAGGATGTGTCACCCATACCTTCCGCTGGAATTTCTCTCCGGACAGAGGTGAGGAAGGAAAAATGCAGTGGGGGCCGGGACAAGAGGGGTATCTCAGGCAGGACAATGGAAAGATTCCGGAAGAGCGCCTGGGGCCAGGACCACCCTGGCTGGCCTGCAGGCACCAAGTTGACCTGCGTGCTGTTGCTGGTGTGGCTCCACGGCCCTTCCTCTAGTCTTTCAAGCCCCTGTACATATTCAGGTGTTTTACCTGGGAAGGGTGGGAACAGTTCAGCAGCAGCTGACCTGGGGCTCAGCTCACCTTTATTCAGAGATGCCTCGGCTCGGTCACCCAGCTTTGCATTGAGGACGCTCCTTGTGTGGGGTGTGTGTTGATGGCTCTATGGGAGATGATTCCCCACCTCTGACCAGTTTCAATATTGTTTACCGTTGGAACAAGTGCCCTGATAGGGTTTTCCTCTGTATAACTGGTGGGTTCAGGTTTTTCTTCTTTTATGGTTCACATTAGCTTTTATTCCTCATTTATGTATTTATAGATATAAGCATGGAAATAATACTTTCCTATAAATACATCTGTGTGAAGGGAAGAACTTTTTTCTGTATTATTTTTAAATTTTATTTTTTAAAATTTTGAAATTTAATTTTATTTATTTTTTTATCCAGCATGTTATTATTAGTTTTGTATTTTATGCATATACATGTATGCAGGTCAATCCCAATCTCCCAAGTCATCCCACCACCACCACCCCATGGCTTCCCACACTTGGTGTCCATACGTTTGTTCTCTACATCTGTGTCTCTATTTCTTCCCTGCAAACCCGTTCCTCTGTAAAATTTCGTAGGTTCCACATATATGCATTAATATACAATATTTGTTTTCCTCTTTCTGACTTACTTCATTCTGTATGACTGTCTCTAGATCCATCGATGTCTCTACAAATGACCCGGTTTCATTCCTTTTTATGGCCGAGTAATATTCCATTTTATATATGTACCCCATCTTTATCCATTCATCTGTCTTTGGGCGTTTAGGTTGCTTCCATTACCTGGCTATTGTAAATAGTGCTGCAATGAACATTGTGGTGAATGTGCCTTTTTGATTTATGGTTTTCTTTGGGTATATGCCCAGAAGTGGAATTGCTGGATCAGATGGTAATTCTATTTCTAGATTTTTTAAGGAAACTCCATAGTGTTCTCCATAGTGACTCTATTAATTTACATTCCCACCAATAGTGGAAGAGGGCTCCTTTTGTCCACACCCTCCCCAGAATTTGTTGTTTGTAGATTTTCTGATGATGCCGATTCTAACAGGTGTGAGGTGATACCTCATTGTAGTTTTGATTTGCATTTCTCTAATAATTAGTGCTTTTGAGCAGCTTCTCATGTGCGTCTTGGCCATCTCTGTGTCTTCTTTTAAGAAACGTCTCTTGACATCTTCTGCCCATTTCTGTATTGGGAGGGTCGTGGGCTGGTCAGGCTGTGTGCTGACGCACGTGTCAGTGCCAGCGTAAGGGCCAGGAGTAGGGTACAGCATAGGGTAACGTGTAGGGCTGGTTGTGGGTTTCCGTTCCAGGTTAGGGTTAGGGAACGGCAAGGTTTAGGGAACAGGTGAGCATAGGGGCACGTGGGAGAGGCAGGCTACGTGCTGACAAACGTGTCAGTGCCAGCGTACGGGTCAGGAGTAAAGTATGGTGTAGGGCTGGTTGTGGGTTTCCATTCCGCGCTAGGGTTAGGGTTAGGGAACGGCAAGGCTTAGGGCACAGCTGAGGGTACAGAAACGTGGGAGGGTCAGGCTATGTGCTGACGCACGGTTCAGTGCCAGTGTACGGGCCAGGATTAGGGTACGGAGTAGGGTAAGGTGTAGGGCTGTTGGTGGGTTTCTGTTCCGGGTTAGGGTTAGGGAACGGCAAGGCTTAGGGCACAGGTAAGGGTACGGAAACGAGGGAGAGGCACGCTACGTGCTGACACAAGGGTCAGTGCCAGCGTACGCGCCAGAATTAGGGTACGGCGTAGGGTAAGGTGTAGGGCTGGTGGTGGGTTTCTGTTCCAGGGTAGGGTTAGGGTTAGGGATCGGCAAGGCTTAGGGCACAGGTGAGGGTATGGAAACATGGGAGTGGCAGGCTACGTGCTTACACAAGGGTCAGTTCCAGTGTACGGCCCAGGAGTAGGGTACGGCGTAGGGTAAGGTGTAGGGCTGGTGGTGGGTTTCCGTTCCCGGCTAGGGTTAGGGTTAGGGAATGGCAAGGCTTAGGGCACAGGTGAGGGTACAGAAACGTGGGAGGGTCAGGCTACGTGCTGACGCAAGTGTCAGTGCCAGCGTACGGCCCAGGAATAGGGTATGGCGTAGGTTAAAGTGTAGGGTTAGGGTTAGGGAACGGCAAGGCTTAGGGCACAGGTGAGGGTACGGAAACGTGGGAGGGTCAGGCTACATGCTGAAGCACGGGTCAGTGCCAGGGTGTGGACCAGGAGTAGGGTACGGCGTAGGGCAAGGTGTAAGACTGGTGGTGGGTGTCCATTCCGGGGTTTGATTAGGGTTAGGGAACGTCAAGTTTTAGGGCACAGGTGAGGGTACGGAAACGTGGGAGGGTCAGGCTACCTGCTGACGCATGGGTCAGTGCCAGCGTATGGGCCAGGAGTAGGGTACGGCGTAGGGTAAGGTGTAGGGCTGGTGGTGGGTTTCCGTTCTGGGCTAGGGTTAGGGTTAGGGAACGGCAAGGCTAAGGGCACAGGTGAGGGTACGGAAACTTGGGAGAGGCAGGCTACGTGCTGACGCATGGGTCAGTGCCAGCATACAGGCCAGGAGTAGGGTACGGCATAGGGTATGGTGTAGGGCTGGTGGTGGGTTTCAGTTCAGGGCTAGGGTTAGGGTTAGTGAACGGCAAGGCTTAGGGCACAGGTGAGGGTACAGAAACGTGTTAGGTTCATGGTGCATGTTGATGCATGGAATAGTGTCATCGTACGCATTAGGATTAAGGTACGGCGTAGAGTAAGGTGTACGGATGGCGGTAGGTTTACATTCCGGTGTAGGGTTAGGGATAGCGAATTGCAAGGTATAGGGCACAGGTGATGGTACGGAAATGTGTTAGGTTCAGGGTACGTGTTGACTCACGGGTTAGTGTGAGCGTACGCATGAGGATTAGGGTACCGCATAGAGTAAGGTGTAGGGTTGGTGGTAGGTTTCCGTTCCAGTCTAGTGTTATTTTTAAGGACTGGCAAAGTTTAGGGCACAGGTGAGGGTACGAAACGTGTTAGGGTCAGGGTACGTGTTGATGCACAGGTTAGTGTCAGCATACGAATTAGGAATAGGGTATGGCGTAAGGTAAGGTGTAGGGTTGGTGGTAGTTTTCCGTTCCGGGCTAGGGTTAAGGTAAGGGAACGGCAAGGTTTATGGCAGAGGTGAGGGTACGGAAACGTGTTAGGGTCAGGGTAGGTGTTGACGTATGGATTAGGATTAGGGTACGGCTTAGGGTAAGGTGTAGGGCTGATGGTAGGTTTCTGTTCCGGGCTAAGGTTAAGGATAGGCAACGGCAAGGTTTGGGGCACAGCTGAGGGTACGGAAACGTGTTAGTGTCAGGGTACATGTTGACTCACCGGTTAGTGCCAGCGTACGGATTAGGATTAGTGTACCGCGTAGATAAGGTGCACGGTTGGTGGTAGGTTTCCGTTCCAGGCTATGGTTAGGGTTAGGGAAAGTCAAGGTTTCTATTTGTAGGTTTTTTAAGGAAACTCCATACTGTTCTCCATAGTGACTGTATCAATTTACATTCCCAACAATAGTGGAAGTGGGCTCCTTTTGTCCACACCCTCCCCAGAATTTGTTGTTTGTAGATTTTCTGATGATGCCGATTCTAACAGGTGTGAGGTGATACCTCATTGTAGTTTTGATTTGCATTTCTCTAATAATTAGTGCTCTTGAGCAGCTTTTCATGTGCGTCTTAGCCATCTCTGTGTCTTCTTTGAAGAAACGTCTCTTTAGATATTCTGCCCATGTTTGTATTGGGTTGTTTGTTTTTTTAATATTAAGCTGCATGTGCTGTTTATATATATTGGAGACTAAACCTTTGTCCATTGATTCGTTTGCAACTATTTTCGCCCCTTCTGAGGGATGCCTTTTTCCATTCCCGTGTTTTTAACCAAAAAAGAAAGAAAGAAAAAGAAGCAGAACACTAATGTGCATAAAATATGCCTTTTGAAACGGTCGTTTTGAAATATGGACGTCCTTTAAATTTTTTGGTCGATATGTGGCCCCAGGATTTGTTTTCAGGGCAGGTGTCATTTACAGGTCTGCAATGATTTTGAATATCAACTGACCATGAGCACTGGAATTAAAGCTGCTGTTGTGTGAAACGGCCACTAGGTGGCAGCAGTTCTCCCTTAACACATCTGGTTACTAGGGCAACAGAGCCTCAATGGACGTCATGTTCTACATTGGAATTTAGAATGGAATGTTCCAGGAGAAAGCCCCTCAAGTTTGACTCCCTACTTCTTGTTCGTATTTTTAATTTAATTTTTTTTTATTATAGCAAGTTTGATTACAATGTTTGGCTTGTTGTAGGTGTGGAAGATGTGGTTCTTTTACACATATACAGATGTCTGTACTTCCTGGGATCCTTTTCCCATGTACGTTATGACAGAATGTTGAGTAGTCTTCTCTTGGTATTCCGTAGGTCTTTGGTGATTATATATCTCACATCTGTTTGTATATGTCTGTTAACCCCGATATCGTAATGAAACCAATCCTCACACCTTTCCATTGGTGAACCATAAGTTTGTTTAATGAATCTATGATTGCACTTCTCAGTGGAAATGACTGCCCTGGTTTCTATTTTAGGTAACACCTATAAGTGATATGATATGATATGTGTCTTTCACTTTCTGACTTACTACAAGTCACGTGATTACCTCTAGACTCATCTACAGTGCTGCAAATGGCATTGTGTCCTTATTTTCCTTGGCTTCTATTCTGCCTTAGCGAGGTTTATTTTCAACAATGTGATTCCCTGAGGGTTGTGGATTAGCTGACCTGGGCAGCCTTACCCTGCCGGCCGGCACTCACCAGGTCTGCCTGGTTGAGGTCAATATAAACAGCGCTCCAGGCAGCAATAGCCCCTGAAGCTGTTCCTGACTCCATATTCTCTGCCCCGTCAGCAGTCTCGGGGCTGTGCTGGTGGGAGGGAGTGAGGTGCCACAGCTTTGTTGGTGGCCCTGTGTGAGTGGGGTTCTGCTGGCCTTTCTGCAGGAGTTGCCAGGCTGCCACCTGTAAAGAAGAGGATGTGTCACCCATAACTTCCGCTGGAATATCTCTCCGGACAGAGGTGAGGAAGGAAAAAAGCAGTGGGGGCCGGGACAAATGGGGTATCTAAGGCAGGACAATGGAGAGCTTCCGGAAGAGCGCCCGGGGACAGGATCACCCTGGCTGGCCTGCTGTCACCAAGTTGGCCTGCGTGCTGTCGCTGGTGTGGCTCCACGGCCCTTCCTCTAGGCTTTCAAGCCTTTGTACATATTCAGGTGTTTGACCTGGGAAGGGTGGGAACAGTTCAGCAGCAGCTGGCCTGGGGCTCAGCTCACCTTTATTCAGAGATGCCCCGGCACGGTCCCCCAGCTTTGCAATGAGGATGCTCCTTGCATGGGGTGTGGGTTGCTGGCTGTATGGGAGATGATTCCCCACCTCTGACCAATTTCAGCATTGTTTACCGCCGGAGCAAGTGCCCTGATAGGGTTTTCCTCTGTATAACTGGTCGGTTCATGTTTTTTTTTCATTTATGGTTCAAGTTAGATTTTATTCCTCTTTTATGTATTTATAGATATAAGCATGGAAATAATTCATTCCTATAAATACATCTGTGTGAAGGGAAGAACATTTTTCAGTTTTATTTTTAAATTTTATATTTTAAAATTTTGAAATTTAATTTTATTTACTTTTTTGTACAGCGGGTTATTATTAGTTATGTATTTTATGCATATACATGTATACAGGTCAATCTCAAACTCCCAACTCATCCCACCACCACCACCCCATGTCTTCCCACACTTGGTGTCCATACGTTTGTTCTCTACCTCTGTGTCTCTATTTCTTCCCTGCAAACCAGTTCATCTCTACCAGTTTTTAGGTTCCACATATATGCATTAATATACAATATTTGTTTTCCTCTTTCTGACTTACTTCATTCTGTATGACAGTCTCTAGATCCATCGATGTCTCTACAAATGACCCAGTTTCATTCCTTTTTATGGCCGAGTAATATTCCATTTTATATATGTACCCCATCTTTATCCATTCATCTGTCTGTGGGCATTTAGGTTGCTTCCATTACCTGGCTATTGTAAATAGTGCTGCAATGAACCTTGTGGTGAATGTGCCTTTTTGATTTATGGTTGTCTCTGGGTATATGCCCAACAGTGGGATTGCAGGGTCAGATGGTAATTCTCTTTCTAGTTTTTTAAAGGAAACTCCATACTGTTCTCCATAGTGACTGTATCAATTTACATTCCCACCAATAGTGGAAGTGGGCTCCTTTTGTCCACACCCTCCCCAGAATTTGTTGTTTGTAGATTTTCTGATGATGCCGATTCTAACAGGTGTGAGGTGATACCTCATTGTAGTTTTGATTTGCATTTCTCTAATAATTAGTGCTCTTGAGCAGCTTTTCATGTGCGTCTTAGCCATCTCTGTGTCTTCTTTGAAGAAACGTCTCTTTAGATATTCTGCCCATGTTTGTATTGGGTTGTTTGTTTTTTTAATATTAAGCTGCATGTGCTGTTTATATATATTGGAGACTAAACCTTTGTCCATTGATTCGTTTGCAACTATTTTCGCCCCTTCTGAGGGATGCCTTTTTCCATTCCCGTGTTTTTAACCAAAAAAGAAAGAAAGAAAAAGAAGCAGAACACTAATGTGCATAAAATATGCCTTTTGAAACGGTCGTTTTGAAATATGGACGTCCTTTAAATTTTTTGGTCGATATGTGGCCCCAGGATTTGTTTTCAGGGCAGGTGTCATTTACAGGTCTGCAATGATTTTGAATATCAACTGACCATGAGCACTGGAATTAAAGCTGCTGTTGTGTGAAACGGCCACTAGGTGGCAGCAGTTCTCCCTTAACACATCTGGTTACTAGGGCAACAGAGCCTCAATGGACGTCATGTTCTACATTGGAATTTAGAATGGAATGTTCCAGGAGAAAGCCCCTCAAGTTTGACTCCCTACTTCTTGTTCGTATTTTTAATTTAATTTTTTTTTATTATAGCAAGTTTGATTACAATGTTTGGCTTGTTGTAGGTGTGGAAGATGTGGTTCTTTTACACATATACAGATGTCTGTACTTCCTGGGATCCTTTTCCCATGTACGTTATGACAGAATGTTGAGTAGTCTTCTCTTGGTATTCCGTAGGTCTTTGGTGATTATATATCTCACATCTGTTTGTATATGTCTGTTAACCCCGATATCGTAATGAAACCAATCCTCACACCTTTCCATTGGTGAACCATAAGTTTGTTTAATGAATCTATGATTGCACTTCTCAGTGGAAATGACTGCCCTGGTTTCTATTTTAGGTAACACCTATAAGTGATATGATATGATATGTGTCTTTCACTTTCTGACTTACTACAAGTCACGTGATTACCTCTAGACTCATCTACAGTGCTGCAAATGGCATTGTGTCCTTATTTTCCTTGGCTTCTATTCTGCCTTAGCGAGGTTTATTTTCAACAATGTGATTCCCTGAGGGTTGTGGATTAGCTGACCTGGGCAGCCTTACCCTGCCGGCCGGCACTCACCAGGTCTGCCTGGTTGAGGTCAATATAAACAGCGCTCCAGGCAGCAATAGCCCCTGAAGCTGTTCCTGACTCCATATTCTCTGCCCCGTCAGCAGTCTCGGGGCTGTGCTGGTGGGAGGGAGTGAGGTGCCACAGCTTTGTTGGTGGCCCTGTGTGAGTGGGGTTCTGCTGGCCTTTCTGCAGGAGTTGCCAGGCTGCCACCTGTAAAGAAGAGGATGTGTCACCCATAACTTCCGCTGGAATATCTCTCCGGACAGAGGTGAGGAAGGAAAAAAGCAGTGGGGGCCGGGACAAATGGGGTATCTAAGGCAGGACAATGGAGAGCTTCCGGAAGAGCGCCCGGGGACAGGATCACCCTGGCTGGCCTGCTGTCACCAAGTTGGCCTGCGTGCTGTCGCTGGTGTGGCTCCACGGCCCTTCCTCTAGGCTTTCAAGCCTTTGTACATATTCAGGTGTTTGACCTGGGAAGGGTGGGAACAGTTCAGCAGCAGCTGGCCTGGGGCTCAGCTCACCTTTATTCAGAGATGCCCCGGCACGGTCCCCCAGCTTTGCAATGAGGATGCTCCTTGCATGGGGTGTGGGTTGCTGGCTGTATGGGAGATGATTCCCCACCTCTGACCAATTTCAGCATTGTTTACCGCCGGAGCAAGTGCCCTGATAGGGTTTTCCTCTGTATAACTGGTCGGTTCATGTTTTTTTTTCATTTATGGTTCAAGTTAGATTTTATTCCTCTTTTATGTATTTATAGATATAAGCATGGAAATAATTCATTCCTATAAATACATCTGTGTGAAGGGAAGAACATTTTTCAGTTTTATTTTTAAATTTTATATTTTAAAATTTTGAAATTTAATTTTATTTACTTTTTTGTACAGCGGGTTATTATTAGTTATGTATTTTATGCATATACATGTATACAGGTCAATCTCAAACTCCCAACTCATCCCACCACCACCACCCCATGTCTTCCCACACTTGGTGTCCATACGTTTGTTCTCTACCTCTGTGTCTCTATTTCTTCCCTGCAAACCAGTTCATCTCTACCAGTTTTTAGGTTCCACATATATGCATTAATATACAATATTTGTTTTCCTCTTTCTGACTTACTTCATTCTGTATGACAGTCTCTAGATCCATCGATGTCTCTACAAATGACCCAGTTTCATTCCTTTTTATGGCCGAGTAATATTCCATTTTATATATGTACCCCATCTTTATCCATTCATCTGTCTGTGGGCATTTAGGTTGCTTCCATTACCTGGCTATTGTAAATAGTGCTGCAATGAACCTTGTGGTGAATGTGCCTTTTTGATTTATGGTTGTCTCTGGGTATATGCCCAACAGTGGGATTGCAGGGTCAGATGGTAATTCTCTTTCTAGTTTTTTAAAGGAAACTCCATACTGTTCTCCATAGTGACTGTATCAATTTACATTCCCACCAATAGTGGAAGTGGGCTCCTTTTGTCCACACCCTCCCCAGAATTTGTTGTTTGTAGATTTTCTGATGATGCCGATTCTAACAGGTGTGAGGTGATACCTCATTGTAGTTTTGATTTGCATTTCTCTAATAATTAGTGCTCTTGAGCAGCTTTTCATGTGCGTCTTAGCCATCTCTGTGTCTTCTTTGAAGAAACGTCTCTTTAGATATTCTGCCCATGTTTGTATTGGGTTGTTTGTTTTTTTAATATTAAGCTGCATGTGCTGTTTATATATATTGGAGACTAAACCTTTGTCCATTGATTCGTTTGCAACTATTTTCGCCCCTTCTGAGGGATGCCTTTTTCCATTCCCGTGTTTTTAACCAAAAAAGAAAGAAAGAAAAAGAAGCAGAACACTAATGTGCATAAAATATGCCTTTTGAAACGGTCGTTTTGAAATATGGACGTCCTTTAAATTTTTTGGTCGATATGTGGCCCCAGGATTTGTTTTCAGGGCAGGTGTCATTTACAGGTCTGCAATGATTTTGAATATCAACTGACCATGAGCACTGGAATTAAAGCTGCTGTTGTGTGAAACGGCCACTAGGTGGCAGCAGTTCTCCCTTAACACATCTGGTTACTAGGGCAACAGAGCCTCAATGGACGTCATGTTCTACATTGGAATTTAGAATGGAATGTTCCAGGAGAAAGCCCCTCAAGTTTGACTCCCTACTTCTTGTTCGTATTTTTAATTTAATTTTTTTTTATTATAGCAAGTTTGATTACAATGTTTGGCTTGTTGTAGGTGTGGAAGATGTGGTTCTTTTACACATATACAGATGTCTGTACTTCCTGGGATCCTTTTCCCATGTACGTTATGACAGAATGTTGAGTAGTCTTCTCTTGGTATTCCGTAGGTCTTTGGTGATTATATATCTCACATCTGTTTGTATATGTCTGTTAACCCCGATATCGTAATGAAACCAATCCTCACACCTTTCCATTGGTGAACCATAAGTTTGTTTAATGAATCTATGATTGCACTTCTCAGTGGAAATGACTGCCCTGGTTTCTATTTTAGGTAACACCTATAAGTGATATGATATGATATGTGTCTTTCACTTTCTGACTTACTACAAGTCACGTGATTACCTCTAGACTCATCTACAGTGCTGCAAATGGCATTGTGTCCTTATTTTCCTTGGCTTCTATTCTGCCTTAGCGAGGTTTATTTTCAACAATGTGATTCCCTGAGGGTTGTGGATTAGCTGACCTGGGCAGCCTTACCCTGCCGGCCGGCACTCACCAGGTCTGCCTGGTTGAGGTCAATATAAACAGCGCTCCAGGCAGCAATAGCCCCTGAAGCTGTTCCTGACTCCATATTCTCTGCCCCGTCAGCAGTCTCGGGGCTGTGCTGGTGGGAGGGAGTGAGGTGCCACAGCTTTGTTGGTGGCCCTGTGTGAGTGGGGTTCTGCTGGCCTTTCTGCAGGAGTTGCCAGGCTGCCACCTGTAAAGAAGAGGATGTGTCACCCATAACTTCCGCTGGAATATCTCTCCGGACAGAGGTGAGGAAGGAAAAAAGCAGTGGGGGCCGGGACAAATGGGGTATCTAAGGCAGGACAATGGAGAGCTTCCGGAAGAGCGCCCGGGGACAGGATCACCCTGGCTGGCCTGCTGTCACCAAGTTGGCCTGCGTGCTGTCGCTGGTGTGGCTCCACGGCCCTTCCTCTAGGCTTTCAAGCCTTTGTACATATTCAGGTGTTTGACCTGGGAAGGGTGGGAACAGTTCAGCAGCAGCTGGCCTGGGGCTCAGCTCACCTTTATTCAGAGATGCCCCGGCACGGTCCCCCAGCTTTGCAATGAGGATGCTCCTTGCATGGGGTGTGGGTTGCTGGCTGTATGGGAGATGATTCCCCACCTCTGACCAATTTCAGCATTGTTTACCGCCGGAGCAAGTGCCCTGATAGGGTTTTCCTCTGTATAACTGGTCGGTTCATGTTTTTTTTTCATTTATGGTTCAAGTTAGATTTTATTCCTCTTTTATGTATTTATAGATATAAGCATGGAAATAATTCATTCCTATAAATACATCTGTGTGAAGGGAAGAACATTTTTCAGTTTTATTTTTAAATTTTATATTTTAAAATTTTGAAATTTAATTTTATTTACTTTTTTGTACAGCGGGTTATTATTAGTTATGTATTTTATGCATATACATGTATACAGGTCAATCTCAAACTCCCAACTCATCCCACCACCACCACCCCATGTCTTCCCACACTTGGTGTCCATACGTTTGTTCTCTACCTCTGTGTCTCTATTTCTTCCCTGCAAACCAGTTCATCTCTACCAGTTTTTAGGTTCCACATATATGCATTAATATACAATATTTGTTTTCCTCTTTCTGACTTACTTCATTCTGTATGACAGTCTCTAGATCCATCGATGTCTCTACAAATGACCCAGTTTCATTCCTTTTTATGGCCGAGTAATATTCCATTTTATATATGTACCCCATCTTTATCCATTCATCTGTCTGTGGGCATTTAGGTTGCTTCCATTACCTGGCTATTGTAAATAGTGCTGCAATGAACCTTGTGGTGAATGTGCCTTTTTGATTTATGGTTGTCTCTGGGTATATGCCCAACAGTGGGATTGCAGGGTCAGATGGTAATTCTCTTTCTAGTTTTTTAAAGGAAACTCCATACTGTTCTCCATAGTGACTGTATCAATTTACATTCCCACCAATAGTGGAAGTGGGCTCCTTTTGTCCACACCCTCCCCAGAATTTGTTGTTTGTAGATTTTCTGATGATGCCGATTCTAACAGGTGTGAGGTGATACCTCATTGTAGTTTTGATTTGCATTTCTCTAATAATTAGTGCTCTTGAGCAGCTTTTCATGTGCGTCTTGGCCATCTCTGTGTCTTCTTTGAAGAAACGTCTCTAGATCTCCTGCCCATTTTTGTATTGGGTTGTTTGTTTTTTTAATAAGCTGCATGAGCTGTTTATATATATTGGAGGTTAAACCTTTGTCCATTGATTCGTTTGCAACTATTTTCGCCCCTTCTGAGGGATGCCTTTTTCCATTCCCGTGTTTTTAACCAAAAAAGAAAGAAAGAAAAAGAAGCAGAACATTAATGTGCATAAAATATGCGTTTTGAAACGGTCGTTCTGAAATATGGACGTCCTTTAAATTTTTTGGTCGATATGTGACCCCAGGATTTGTTTTCAGGGCAGGTGTCATTTACAGGCCTGCAATGATTTTGAATATCAACTGACCATTAGCGCTGGGATTAAAGCTGCTGTTGTGTGAAACGGCCACAAGGTGGCAGCAGTTCTCTCTTTCATATCTGGTTACTAGGGCAACAGAGCCTCAATGGAAGTCGCCTTCTAGATTGGAATTTAGAACAGAATGTGACAGGAAAAAGCCCCTCAAGTGTGTCTCACTACTTCTTGTTCGTGTTTTTAATTTAATTTTTTATTTTTTATTACAGCAAGTTTGATTACAATGTTTGGCTTGTTGTAGGTATGGTAGATGTGGTTCTTTTACACATATACAGATGTCTGTTCTTCCTGGGATCCTTTTCCCATGTACGTTATGACAGAATGTTGTGTACTCCTCTCTTTGTATTCCGTATCTCTTTGGTTATTATATATATCACCTGTGTTTGTATGTCTGTTAACCCCAATATCGTAATGAAACCAATCCTCACACCTTTCCAATGGTGAACCATAAGTTTGTTTAATGAATATGCGATTGCCCTTCTCCGTGGAAATATCTGCCCTGGTATCCATTTTTAGGTAACACCTATATGTGATATGATACGATATGTGCCTTTCACTTTCTGACTTACTACATGTCACATGATTACCTCTAGACTCATCTACGGTGCTGCAGATGGCATTGTGTCCTTATTTTCCTTGGCTTCTATTCTGCCTTAGCGAGGTCCATTTTCAACAATGTGATTCCCTGAGGGTTGTGGATTAGCTGACCTGGGCAGCCTTACCGTGCCGGCCGGCCCTCCCCAGGTGTGCCTGGTTGAGGTCAATATAAACAGTGCTCCAGGCAGCAATAGCCCCTGAAGCTGTGCCTGACTCCATATTCTCTGCCCCGTCAGCAGTCTCGGGGCTCTGCTGGTGGGAGCATGTGAGGGGCCACGGCTTTGTGGGTGGCCCGGTGTGTGTGGGGCTCTGCTGGACTTTGTGCAGGAGTTGCCAGGCTGCCACCTGTAAAGAAGAGGATGTGTCACCCATAAGTTCCACTGGAATTTCTCTCCGGGCTGAGGTAAGGAAGGAAAAAAAGGGGTGGGGTCCGGGACAGGAGGGGTATCTCAGGCAGGGAAATGGAAATCTTCCCGAAGAGCGCCCGGGGTCAGGACCATCCTGCCTCGCCTGCAGGCACCAAGTTGGCCTGTGTGCTGTCGCTGGTGTGGCTCCACGGCCCTTCCTCTAGGATTTCATGCCCTTGTACATATTCAGGTGTTTTACCTGGGAAGGGTGGGAACAGTTCAGCTGCAGCTGGCCTGGGGCTCAGCTCACCTTTATTTAGAGATGCCTCGGCACGGTCCCCCAGCTTTGCAATGAGGACGCTCCTTGCATGCGGGGTGGGTTGCTGGCTGTATGGGAGATGATTCCCCACCTCTGACCAATTTCAGAATTGTTTACCGTTGGAACAAGTGCCCTGGTAGGGTTTTCCTCTGTATAACTGGTGGGTTCAGGTTTTTTTTCGTTTACGGTTCAAGTTAGATTTTATACCTCTTTTATGTATTTATAGATATAAGCTTGGAAATAATACATTCCTATAAACACATCTGTGTGAAGGGAAGAACTTTTTTCTCTTTTATTTTTAAATTTTATTTTTTAAAATTTTGAAATTTAGTTTTATTTTTTTATACAGCAGGTTATTATTAGTTATGTATTTTATGCATATGCATGTATGCAGGCCAATCCCAATCTCCCAACTCATCCCACCTCTACCACCCCATGGCTTCCCACACTTGGTGTCCATAAGTTTGTTCTCTACCTGTGTCTCTATTTCTTCCCTGCAAACCAGTTCATCTGTACCACTTTTTAGGTTCCACATATATGCATTAATATACAATATTTGTTTTCCTCTTTCTGACTTACTTCATTCTGTATGACAGTCTCTATATCCACCGATGTCTCTACAAATGACCCAGTTTCATTCCTTTTTATGGCCGAGTAATATTCCATTTTATATATGTACCACATCTTTACCCATTCATCTGTTTGTGGGTATTTAGTTTGCTCCCTTACCTGGCTATTGTAAATAGTGCTGCAATGAATTTTGTGGTGAATGTGCCTTTTTGATTTATGGTTTTCTCTGGGTATATGCCCAGAAGTGGGATTGCTGGATCAGATGGTAATTCTATTTCTAGTTTTTTTAAGGAAAGTCCACACTGTACTCCATAGTGACTGTATCAATTTACATTCCCACCAATAGTGGAAGAGGGCTCCTTTTGTCCACACCCTCCCCAGAATTTGTTGTTTGTAGGTTTTCTGATGATGCCGATTCTAACATGTGTGAGGTGATACCTCATTGTAGTTTTTTTTTTTTATTTTTTTTATTTTTTTTGTGGTACGCGGGCCTCTCACTGTTCTGGCCTCTCCCGTTGCGGAGCACAGGCTCCGGACGCGCAGGCTCAGTGGCCATGGCTCACGGGCCCAGCTGCTCCGCGACATGTGGGATCTTCCCGGACCGGGGCACGAACCCGTGTCCCCTGCATCGGCAGGCGGACTCTCAACCACTGCGCCACCAGGGAAGCCCCCTCATTGTAGTTTTGATTTGCATTTCTCTAATAATTAGTGATGTTGATCAGCTTTTCATCTGCGTCTTGGCCATGTCTGTGTCTTCTTTGAAGGATCGTCTCATGAGATCTTCTGACCATTTCTGTATTGGGAGGGTGGTTGGAGGGAAAGGCTATGTGCTCACGCACGTGTCAGTGCCAGCGTAAGGGCCAGGAGTAGGGTACTGCGTAGGGTAAGGTGTAGGTCTGGTGGTGGTTTCCGTTCCGGGCTAGGTTTAGGGTTTGGGAACGGCAAGGCTTAGGGCCCAGGTGAGGGTACAGAAACGTGGGATGGTCAGGCTACGTTCTTACGCATGGGTCAGTGCCAATGTACGGGCCAGGAATAGGCTACGGCGTAGGCTAATGTGTAGGGCTGGTGGTGGGTTTCCGTTCCGTGCTAGGGTTAGGGTTAGGGAATGACAAGGCTTAGGGCACAGGTGAGGGTACGGAAACGTGGGAGGGTCCGGCTATGTGCTGACGCACGGGTCAGTGCCAGCGTACGGGCCAGGAATAGGGAACGGGGTAGGGTAAGGAGTAGGGCTGGTTGTGAGATACCGTTCCGGGCTAGGGTTAGGGTTAGGGAACGGCAAGGCTTAGGGCACAGGTGAACGTAAGGAAACGTGGGAGGGTCAGGCTACGTGCTGACGCACGGGTCAGTGCCAGCGTACGGGCCAGGAGTAGGGTATGGCGTAGGGTATGGTTTAGGGCTGGTGGTGGGTTTCTGATCCAGGCTAGGGTTAGGGTTAGGGAACGGCAAGGCTTAGGACACAGGTGAGGTTATGGAAATGTGGGAGAGGCAGGCTACGTGCTGACGCACAGGTCAGTGCCAGCGTAGGGGCCAGGAGTAGGGTACAGCGTAGGGTAAGGTTTAGGGCTGGTGGTGGGTTTATGTTCCGGGCTAGGGTTAGGGTTAGGGAACGGCAAGGCTTACGGCACAGGTGAGTGTACGGAAACGTAGGAGTGGCAGGCTACGTGCTGACACACGGGTCAGTGCCAGCGTACGGGGCAGGATTAGGGTACGGCGTAGGGTAAGGTTTAGGGCTGGTGGTGTGTTTCCGTTCCAGGCTAGGTTTAGGGTTAGGGAACGGCAAAGCTTAGGGCACAGAAGATGGTACGGAAAAGTGGGAGGGTCAGGCTACGTGCTGACGCACGTGTCAGTGCCAGTGTATGGGCCAAGTGTAGGGTATGGCGTAGGGTTAGGTGTAGGGTTAGGGTTAGGGAACGGCAAGGCTTAGGGCACAGGTGAGGGTACGGAAACGTGGGAGGGTCAGGCTACGTGATGACGCACGGTTCTTTGCCAGCGTACGCGCCAGGATTCGGGTACGGCATTGGGTAAGGTGTAGGGCTGGTTGTGGGTTTCCGTTCCAGGTTAGAGTTAGGGAACGGCAAGGCTTAGTGCACAGGTGAGGGTATGGAAACGTGGCAGAGGCAGGCTATGTGCTGACGCAAGGGTCACTGCCAGCGTACGGGTCAGGAGTAGTCTACGGCGTACGTTAAGGTTTAGGTTTTGTGGTGGGTTTCCGTTCCGGGCTAGTGTTAGGGATAGGGAAAGGCAAGGCTTAGGGCACAGGTGAGGGTACGGAAACGGGGGAGGGTTAGGCTACATGCTGAAGCACGGTTCAATGCCAGGGTATGGACCAGGAGTAGGGTACGGCGTAGGGTAAAGTGTAAGGCTGGTGGTGGGTGTCCATTCCGGGCTAGTGTTAGGGTTAGGGAACGTTAAGGCTTAGGGCACAGGTGAGGGTACGGAAACGTGGGAGGGTCAGGATACGTGCTGAAGAATGGGTCAGTGCCAGCGTACGGGCCAGGAGTAGGGTACGGCATAGTGTAATGTGTAGGGCTGGTGGTGGTTTCCGTTCCGGGCTAGGGTTAGAGGTAGGGAACTGCAAGGCTTAGGGCACAGGTGAGGGTACGGAAACGTGGGAGAGGCAGGCTACGGGCTGACACATGGGAGAGTGCCAGCTTACGGGCCAGCAGTAGGCTACGACGTAGGGTAGGGTGTAGGGCTGGTGGTGGGTTTCCGTTCCGGGCTAGGGTTAGAGTTAGGGATCGGCAAGGCTTAGGGAACAGGTGAGGGTAAGGAAAAGTGGGAGGGTTAGGCTACATGCTGACGCACGGATCAGTGCCAGCGTACGGGCCAGGTGTAGGGTACGGCGTAGGGTAAGGTTTAGGGCTGGTGGTGGGTTTCCGTTTGGGGTTATGGTTAGGGTTATGGAACGGCAAGGCTTAGGACACAGGTGAGGGTACGGGAACGTGGGAAGGTCAGGCTACGTGCTGACGCACGGATCAGTGCCAGCGTACGGGCCAGGATTAGGCTACGGCATAGGGTAAGCTGTAGGGCTGGTGGTGGGTTTCTGTTCTGGGCTAGGGTTAGGGTTAGGGAAGGACAAGACTTAGGGCACAGTTGAGGGTACGGAAATGGTGGAGGGTCAGGCTATGTGCTGACGCACGGGTCAGTGCCAGCGTACAGGCCAGGAGTAGGCAACAACGTAGGGTAAGGTGTAGGGCTGGTGGTTGGTTTCCTTTCCGGGCTAGGGTTAGGGTTAGGGAATGTCAAGGCTTAGGGCACAGGTGAGGGTATGGAAACGTGGGAGGGTCATGCTATGTGCTGACACACGTGTCAGTGCCAGCGTATGGGCCAGTCGTAGGCTACGGCGTAGGGAAAGGTGTAGGGCTGGTGGTGGGCTTCCTTTCCGGGCTAGGGTTAGGGTTAGGGAACGGCAAGTCTTAGGGCACAGGTGCGGGTACGGAAACGTGGGAGAGTCAGGCTATGTGCTGACGCACGGGTCAGTGCCAGCGTACGGGCCAGGAGTAGTGTACGTCGTAGGGTAAGGTGTAGGGCTGGTGGTGGGTTTCCGTTCTGGGCTAGGGTTAGGGTTAGGGAACGGCAAGGTTTAGGGCACACGTGAGGGTATCGAAACGTGTTAGGCTCAGGGTACGTGTGGACGCACGGGTTAGTGTGAACGTACAGATGAGGATGATGGTGCGGCATAGGGTAAAGTGTATGGTTGGTGGTAGGTTTCCGTTTCAGGCTAGGGTTAGTGTTATGGAACGGCAAGGTTTTGGGCACAGATGAGGGTATGGAAACGTGTTAGTGTCAGGGTACGTGTTGACATATGGATTAGCATTAGGGTACGGCTTAGGGTAAGGTGTAGGCTTGGTGGTAGGTTTCCATTGTGGTCTAGGGTTAGGGTTAGGGAATGGCAAGGTTTAGGTCACAGGTGAAGGTACGGAAACGTGTTAGGGTCAGGGTAAGTGTTGACGCATGTGTTAGTGTCAGCGTACGGAGTAGGTTTATGGTCCTTCGTAGGTTTAGGTCTAGGGTTGGTGGTAGGTTTCCGTTCCAGGCTAGGGTTAGTGTTATGGAACGGCAAGGTTTAGGGCATAGGTGAGGGTACGGAAATGTGTTAGGGTCAGGGTACGTGTTGACGCTCGGATTATGATTAGGGTATGGCATAGAGTAACGTGTAGGGTTGGTGGTAGGTTTCCGTTTTGGGCTAGGGTTAGGGTTAGGCAACAGCACGGTTTAGGGCACAGGTGAGGGAACGGAAAAGTGTTAGGGTCAGTGTACGTGTTGACGCACGGGTTAGTGTCAGTATACGGATTAGGATTAGGGTACCGTGTACGGTATGCTGTACGGTTTGTGGTAGTTTTCCATTCTGGGCTAGGGTTAGTGTTAGGGTACGGCAAGGTTTAGGGTACAGGTGACGGTACAGAAACGTGTTAGGGTCATGATACATGTTGATACATGGAATAGTGTCATCATACGCATTAGGATTAGGGTACGGCGTAGGGTAAGGTGTACGGAGGGCGGTAGGTTTCCATTCCGTTGTAGGGTTAGGGTTAGCGAATTGCAAGGTTTTGGGCACAGGTGATGGTACAGAAATGTGTTAGGTTCAGGGTACGTGTTGACTCACGGGTTAGTGTCAGCATACGCATGAGGATTAGGGTACCGCATAGAGTAAGGTGTAGGGTTGGTGGTACGTTTCCGTTCCAGTCTAGGGTTATGTTTAGGGACCGGCAAAGTTTAGGGCACAGGTGAGGGTACGAAACGTGTTAGGGTCAGGGTATGTGTTGATGCACAGGTTAGTGTCAGCATACGAATTAGGATTAGGGTACGGCATAAGGTAAGGTGTAGGGTTGGTGGTAGGTTTCCGTTCCGGGCTAGGGTTAGGGTTAGGGAACGGCAAGGTTTATGGCAGAGGTGAGGGTACGGAAACGTGTTAGGGTCAGGGTACGTGTTGATGTATGAATTAGGATTAGGGTACAGCTTAGGGTAAGGTGTAGGGCTGATGGTAGGTTTCCGTTCCGGGCTAAGGTTAAGGATAGGCAGCGACAAGTTTTAGGGCAGAGCTGAGGGTATGGAAACGTGTTAGGGTCAGGGTACGTGTTGACTCACTGGTTAGTGCCAGCGTACGAATTAGGATTAGTGTACGGCATAGATAAGGTGTAGGGTTGGTGGTAGGATTCCGTTCCGGGCTATGGTTAGGGTTAGGGAAAGTCAAGGTTTCTATTTCTAGTTCTTTTAAGGAAACTCCATACTGTTCTCCATAGTGATTGTATCAATTTACATTCCCACCATAGTGGAAGAGGGCTCCTTTTGTCCGCACCCTCCCCAGAATTTGTTTGTAGATTTTCTGATGATGCCGATTCTAACAGGTGTGAGGTGATACCTCATTGTAGTTTTGATTTGCATTTCTCTAATAATTAGTGCTCTTGAGCAGCTTTTCATGTGCGTCTTGGCCATCTCTGTGTCTTCTTTGAAGAAACGTCTCTTTAGATCTTCTGCCCATTTTTGTATTGGGTTGTTTGTTTTTTTAATAAGCTGCATGAGCTGTTTATATATACTGGAGATTAAACCTTTGTCCATTGATTCGTTTGCAACTATTTTCGCCCCTTCTGAGGGATGCCTTTTTCCATTCCCGTGTTTTTAACCAAAAAAGAAAGAAAGAAAAAGAAGCAGAACACTAATGTGCATAAAATATGCCTTTTGAAACGGTTGTTTTGAAATATGGACGTCCTTTAAATTTTTTGGTCGATATGTGACCCCAGGATTTGTTTTCAGGGCAGGTGTCATTTACAGGCCTGCAATGATTTTGAATATCAACTGACCATGAGCGCTGGGATTAAAGCTGCTGTTGTGTGAAACGGCCACAAGGTGGCAGCAGTTCTCCCTTACCAATTCTGGTTACTAGGGCAACAGAGCCTCAATGGAAGTCGTGTTCTAGATTGGAATTTAGAATGGAATGTGACAGGAGAAAGCCCCTCAAGTTTGTCTCCCTACTTCTTGTTCGTGTTTTTAATTTAATTTTTTATTTTTTATTACAGCAAGTTTGATTACAATGTTTGGCTTGTTGTAGGTGTGGAAGATGTGGTTCTTTTACACATATACACATGTCTGTTTTTCCTGGGATCCTTTTCCCATGGACGTTATGACAGAATGTTGAGTAGTCTTTTGGTATTCCGTAGGTCTTTGGTGATTATATATGTCACCTGTGTTTGTATAAGTGTGTTAACCCCGATATCGTAATGAAACCAATGCTCACAACTTTCCATTGGTGAACCATAAGTTTGTTTAATGAATCTGTGATTGCCCTTCTCCGTGGAAATATCTGCCCTGGTATCCATTTTTAGGTAACACCTATAAGTGATATGATATGATATGTGTCTTTCACTTTCTCACTTACTACAAGTCACGTGATTACCTCTAGACTCATCTACGGTGGTGCAAATGGCATTGTGTTCTTTTTTTCCTTGGCTTCTATTCTGCCTTAGCGAGGTCCATTTTCAACAATGTGATTCCCTGAGTGTTGTGGATTAGCTGACCTGGGCAGCCTTACCCTGCCGCCCGGCCCTCCCCAGGTGTGCCTGGTTGAGGTCAATATAAACAGCGCTCCAGGCAGCAATAGCCCCTGAAGCTGTTCCTGACTCCATATTCTCTGCCCCGTCAGCAGTCTCGGGGCTGTGCTGGTGGGAGGGAATGAGGTGCCACAGATTTGTTGGTGGCCCGGTGTGAGTGGGGTTCTCCTGGCCTTTCTGCAGCAGTTGCCAGGCTGCCTCCTGTAAAGAAGAGGATGTGTCACCCATACCTTCTGCTGGAATTTCTCTCCGGACAGAGGTGAGGAAGGAAAAAAGCAGTGGGGGCCGGGACAGGTGGGGTATCTCAGGCAGGACAATGGAAAGTTTCCGTAAGAGCGCCCGGGGCCAGGACCACCCAGGCTGGCCTGCGGGCACCAAGTTGGCCTGCATGCTGTCGCTGTTGTGGCTCCACGGCCCTTCCTCTAGTCTTTCAAGCCCTTGTACATATTCAGTTGTTTTACCTGGGAAGGGTGGGAACAGTTCAGCAACAGCTGGCCTGCGGCTCAGCTCACCTTTTTTTAGAGATGCCTCGGCTCGGTCCCCCAGCTTTGCAATGAGGACGCTCCTTGTGTGGGGTGTGGGTTGCTGGCTGTATGGGGATGATTCCCCATCTCTGACCAATTTCAGAATTGTTTGCCGCTGGAGCAAGTGCCCTGATAGGGTTTTCCTCTGTATAACTGGTGGGTTCAGGTTTTTTTCCTTTTATGGTTCAAGTTAGATTTTATTCCTCTTTTATATATTTATAGATATAAGCATGGAAATAATTCATTCCTATAAATACATCTGTGTGAAGGGAGGAACTTTTTTCTGTTTTATATTTAAATTTTATTTTTTAAGATTTTGAAATTTAATTTTATTTACTTTTATATACAGCAGGTTATTATTAGTTATGTATTTTATGCATATACATATATACAGGTCAATCTCAATCTCCCAACTCATCCCACCACCACCACCCCATGGCTTCCCACACTTGGTGTCCATACGTTTGTTCTCTACCTCTGTGTCTCTATTTCTTCCCTGCAAACCAGTTCATCTGTACCATTTTTTAGGTGCCACATATATGCATTAATATACAATATTTGTTTTCCTCTTTCTGACCTACTTCATTCTGTATGACAGTCTCTAGATCCATCGATGTCTCTACAAATGACCCAGTTTCATTCCTTTTTATGGTTGAGTAATATTCCATTTTATACATGTACCACATCTTTATCCATTCATCTGTGTGAGGGCATTTAGGTTGCTTCCATTACCTGGCCTTTGTAAATAGTGCTGCAATGAACATTGTGGTGAATGTGCCTTTCTGATTTATGGTTTTCTTTGGGTATATGAGCAGAAGTGGGATTGCTGGATCAGATGGTAATTCTATTTCTAGTTTTTTTAAGGAAACTCCATAGTGTTCTCCATAGTGAGTGTATCAATTTACATTCCCACCAATAGTGGAAGAGGTGTCCTTTTGTCCACACCCTCTCCAGAATTTGTTGTTTGTTGATTTTCTGATGATGCCGATTCTAACAGGTGTGAGGTGATACCTCATTGTAGTTTTGATTCGCATTTCTCTAATAATTAGTGCTGTTGAACAGCTTTTCATGTGCGTCTTGGCCATCTCTGTGTCTTCTTTGAAGAAACGTCTCTTTAGATCTGCCCATTTTTGTATTGGGTTGTTTGTTTTTTTAATATTAAGCTGCATGAGCTGTTTATATATATTGGAGATTAAACCTTTGTCCATTGATTCGTTTGCAACAATTTTCGCCCCTTTTGAGGGATGTCTTTTTCCTTTCCCGTTTTTTTAACCAAAAAAGAAATAAAGAAAAAGAAGTAGAAAACTAATGTGCGTAAAATATGCCATTTGAAACGGTCGTTTTGAAATATGGACGTCCTTTGAATTTTTTGGTCGATATGTGACCCCAGAATTTGTTTTCAGGGCAGGTGTCATTTACAGGCCTGCAATGATTTTGAATATCAACTGACCATTAGCGCTGGGATTAAAGCTGCTGTTGTGTGAAACGGCCACAAGGTGGCAGCAGTTCTCCCTTACCAATTCTGATTACTAGGGCAAGAGAGCCTCAATGGAAGTCGTGTTCTAGATTGGAATTTAGAATGGAATGTGCCAGGAGAAAACCCCTCAAGTTTGTCTCCCTACTTCTTGTTCGTGTTTTTAATTTAATTTTTATTTTTTATTACAGCAAGTTTGATTACAATGTTTGGCTTGTTGTAGGTGTGGAAGATGTGGTTCTTTTACACATATACAGATGTCGGTTTTTCCTGGGATCCTTTTCCCATGTACCTTATGACAGAATGTTGAGTAGTCTTTTGGTATTCCGTAGGTCTTTGGTGATTATATATGTCACCTGTGTTTGTATAAGTCTGTTAACCCCGATATCGTAATGAAACCAATCCTCACAACTTTCCTTTGGTGAACCATAAGTTTGTTTAATGAATCTCTGATTGCCCTTCTCGGTGGAAATATCTGCCCTGGTATCCATTTTTAGGTAACACCTATAAGTGATATGATATGATATGTGTCTTTCACTTTCTGACTTACTACATGTCACGTGATTACCTCTAGACTCATCTACGGTGCTGCAAAAGGCATTGTGTCCTTTTTTTCCTTGCCTTCTATTCTGACTTAGCGAGGTCCCTTTTCAACAATGTGCTTCCCTGCGGGTTGTGGATTAGCTGACGTGGGCAGCCTTATCCTGCCGGCCGGCCTTCCCCAGGTGTGCCTGGTTGAGGTCAATATAATCAGCGCTCCATGCAGCAATAGCCCCTGAAGCTGTGCCTGCCTCCATATTCTCTGCCCCGTGAGCAGTCTCGGGGCTGTGCTGGTGGGAGGGAGTGAGGGGACACAGCTTTGTTGGTGGCCCGGTGTGAGTGGGGTTCCGCTGGCCTTTCTGAAGGAGTTGCCAGGCTGCCTCCTGTAAGGAGGAGGATGTGTCACCCATACCTTCCACTGGAATTTCTCTCCGGACAGAGGTGAGGAAGGAAAAAAGCAGTGGGGGCCGGGACAAGTGGGGTATCTCAGGCAGGACAATGGAAAGCTTCCGGAAGAGCGCCCGGGGTCAGGACCACACTGGCTGGCCTGCAGTCACCAAGATGGCCTGCGTGCTGTCGCTGGTGTGGCTCCACGGCCCTTCCTCTAGGCTTTCAAGCCTTTGTACATATTCAGGTGTTTGACCTGGGAAGGGTGGGAACAGTTCAGCAGCAGCTGGCCTGGGGCTCAGCTCACCTTTATTCAGAGATGCCCCGGCACGGTCCCCCAGCTTTGCAATGAGGATGCTCCTTGCATGGGGTGTGGGTTGCTGGCTGTATGGGAGATGATTCCCCACCTCTGACCAATTTCAGAATTGTTTACCGCTGGAGCAAGTGCCCTGATAGGGTTTTCCTCTGTAAACTGGTGGGTTCAGGTTTTTTTTTCGTTTATGGTTCAAGTTAGATTTTATTCCTCTTTTATGTATTTATAGATATAAGCATGGAAATAATTCATTCCTATAAATACATCTGTGTGAAGGGAAGAACTTTTTTCTGTTTTATTTTTAAATTTTATATTTTAAAATTTTGAAATTTAATTTTATTTACTTTTTTATACAGCGGGTTATTATTAGTTATGTATTTTATGCATATACATGTATACAGGTCAATCTCAAACTCCCAACTTACCCCACCACCACCACCCCATGGCTTCCCACACTTGGTGTCCATACGTTTGTTCTCTACCTCTGTGTCTCTATTTCTTCCCTGCAAACCAGTTCATCTGTACCATTTTTTAGGTTCCACGTATATGCATTAATATACAATATTTGTTTTCCTCTTTCTGACTTACTTCATTCTGTATGACAGTCTCTAGATCCATCGATGTCTCTACAAATGACCCAGTTTCATTCCTTTTTATGGCCGAGTAATATTCCATTTTATATATGTACCCCATCTTTATCCATTCATCTGTCTGTGGGCATTTAGGTTGCTTCCATTACCTGGCTATTGTAAATAGTGCTGCAATGAACCTTGTGGTGAATGTGCCTTTTTGATTTATGGTTGTCTCTGGGTATATGCCCAACAGTGGGATTGCTGGGTCAGATGGTAATTCTATTTCTAGTTTTTTAAAGGAAACTCCATACTGTTCTCCATAGTGACTGTATCAAATTACATTCCCACCAATAGAGGAAGAGGGCTCCTTTTGTCCACACCCTCCCCAGAATTTGTTGTTTGTAGATTTTCTGATGATCCCGATTCTAACAGGTGTGAGGTGATACCTCATTGTAGTTTCGATTTGCATTTCTCTAATAATTAGTGCTCTTGAGCAGCTTTTCATGTGCGTCTTGGCCATCTCTGTGTCTTCTTTGAAGAAACGCCTCTTTAGATCTTCTGCCCAATTTTGTATTGGGTTGTTTGTTTTTTTAATAAGCTGCATGAGCTGTTTATATATATTGGAGATTAAACCTTTGTCCATTGGGCTTCCCTGGTGGTGCAGTGGTTGGGAGTCTGCCTGCTGATGCAGGGGACGCGGGTTCGAGCCCTGGTCTGGGAGGGTCCCGCGTGCCGCGGAGCGGCTGGGCCCGTGAGCCACGACTACTGAGCCTGCGCGTCTGGAGCCTGTGCTCTGCAACAGGAGAGGCCGCGATGGTGAGAGGCCCGTGCACCGCAATGAAGAGCGGCCCCCGCTTGCCACGACTAGAGAGAGCCCTCACACGGAAACGAAGACCCAACACAGCAAAAATAAAATTAATTAATTAATAAACTCCTACCCCCAACATCTAAATAAATAAATAAGCTGGATGTTTAAGTCAATATTTAAAAAAAAAAAAAAACCTTTGTCCATTGATTCGTTTGCAACTATTTTCGCCCCTTCTGAGGGATGCCTTTTTCCATTCCCGTGTTTTTAACCAAAAAAGAAAGAAAGAAAAAGAAGCAGAACATTAATGTGCATAAAATATGCCTTTTGAAACGGTCGTTCTGAAATATGGACGTCCTTTAAATTTTTTGGTCGATATGTGACCCCAGGATTTGTTTTCAGGGCAGGTGTCATTTACAGGCCTGCAATGATTTTGAATATCAACTGACCATTAGCGCTGGGATTAAAGCTGCTGTTGTGTGAAACGGCCACAAGGTGGCAGCAGTTCTCTCTTTCATATCTGGTTACTAGGGCAACAGAGCCTCAATGGAAGTCGCCTTCTAGATTGGAATTTAGAACAGAATGTGACAGGAAAAAGCCCCTCAAGTTTGTCTCACTACTTCTTGTTCGTGTTTTTAATTTAATTTTTTATTTTTTATTACAGCAAGTTTGATTACAATGTTTGGCTTGTTGTAGGTATGGTAGATGTGGTTCTTTTACACATATACAGATGTCTGTTCTTCCTGGGATCCTTTTCCCATGTACGTTATGACAGAATGTTGTGTACTCCTCTCTTTGTATTCCGTAGCTCTTTGGTTATTATATATATCACCTGTGTTTGTATGTCTGTTAACCCCAATATCGTAATGAAACCAATCCTCACACCTTTCCAATGGTGATCCATAAGTTTGTTTAATGAATATGTGATTGCCCTTCTCCGTGGAAATATCTGCCCTGGTATCCATTTTTAGGTAACACCTATAAGTGATATGATACGATATGTGCCTTTCACTTTCTGACTTACTACATGTCACATGATTACCTCTAGACTCATCTACGGTGCTGCAGATGGCATTGTGTCCTTATTTTCCTTGGCTTCTATTCTGCCTTAGCGAGGTCCATTTTCAACAATGTGATTCCCTGAGGGTTGTGGATTAGCTGACCTGGGCAGCCTTACAGTGCCGGCCGGCCCTCCCCAGGTGTGCCTGGTTGAGGTCAATATAAACAGCGCTCCAGGCAGCAATAGCCCCTGAAGCTGTGCCTGACCTCATATTCTCTGCCCCGTCAGCAGTCTCGGGGCTCTGCTGGTGGGAGCGTGTGAGGGGCCACGGCTTTGTGGGTGGCCCAGTGTGTGTGGGGCTCTGCTGGACTTTGTGCAGGAGTTGCCAGGCTGCCACCTGTAAAGAAGAGGATGTGTCACCCATAAGTTCCATTGGAATTTCTCTCCGGGCTGAGGTAAGGAAGGAAAAAAAGGGGTGGGGTCCGGGACAGGAGGGGTATCTTAGGCAGGGGAATGGAAAGCTTCCAGAAGAGCGCCCGGGGTCAGGACCATCCTGCCTCGCCTGCAGGCACCAAGTTGGCCTGTGTGCTGTCGCTGGTGTGGCTCCACGGCCCTTCCTCTAGGATTTCATGCCCTTGTACATATTCAGGTGTTTTACCTGGGAAGGGTGGGAACAGTTCAGCTGCAGCTGGCCTGGGGCTCAGCTCACCTTTATTCAGAGATGACTCGGCACGGTCCCCCAGCTTTGCAATGAGGACGCTCCTTGCATGCGGGGTGGGTTGCTGGCTGTATGGGAGATGATTCCCCACCTCTGACCAATTTCAGAATTGTTTACCGCTGGAGCAAGTTCCCTGATAGGGCTTTCCTCTGTATAACTGGTGGGTTCAGGTTTTTTTTCGTTTATGGTTCAAGTTAGATTTTATACCTCTTTTATGTATTTATACATATAAGCATGGAAATAATACATTCCTATAAATACATCTGTGTGAAGGGAAGAACTTTTTTCTCTTTTATTTTTAAATTTTATTTTTTAAAATTTTGAAATTTAGTTTTATTTTTATACAGCAGGTTATTATTAGTTATGTATTTTATACATATACATGTATGCAGGCCAATCCCAATCTCCCAACTCATCCCACCTCTACCACCCCATGGCTACCCACACTTGGTGTCCATAAGTTTGTTCTCTACCTGTGTCTCCATTTCTTCCCTGCAAACCAGTTCATCTGTACCACTTTTTAGGTTCCACATATATGCATTAATATACAATATTTGTTTTCCTCTTTCTGACTTACTTCATTCTGTATGACAGTCTCTAGATCCATCGATGTCTCTACAAATGACCCAGTTTCATTCCTTTTTATGGCCGAGTAATATTCCATTTTATATATGTACCACATCTTTACCCATTCATCTGTTTGTGGGTATTTAGTTTGCTCCCTTACCTGGCTATTGTAAATAGTGCTGCAATGAATTTTGTGGTGAATGTGCCTTTTTGATTTATGGTTTTCTCTGGGTATATGCCCAGAAGTGCGATTGCTGGATCAGATGGTAATTCTATTTCTAGATTTTTAAGGAAACTCCACACTGTTCTCCATAGTGACTGTATCAATTTACATTCCCACCAATAGTGGAAGAGGGCTCCTTTTGTCCACACCCTCCCCAGAATTTGTTGTTTGTAGGTTTTCTGATGATGCCGATTCTAACATGTGTGAGGTGATGCCTCATTGTAGATTTTTTTTTTTTAATTATTTTTTTGTGGTACGCGGGCCTCTCACTGTTGTGGCCTCTCCCGTTGCGGAGCACAGGCTCCGGACGAGCAGGCTCAGTGGCCATGGCTCACGGGCCCAGCTGCTCCGCGACATGTGGGATCTTCCCGGACCGGGGCACGAACCCGTGTCCCCTGCATTGGCAGGCGGACTCTCAACCACTGCGCCACCAGGGAAGCCCCCTCATTGTAGTTTTGATTTGCATTTCTCTAATAATTAGTGATGTTGAGCAGCTTTTCATCTGCGTCTTGGCCATGTCTGTGTCTTCTTTGAAGGATCGTCTCATGAGATCTTCTGACCATTTCTGTATTGGGAGGGTGGTTGGAGGGTAAGGCTATGTGCTCACGCACGTGTCAGTGCCAGCGTAAGGGCCAGGAGTAGGGTACTGCGTAGGGTAAGGTGTAGGTCTGGTGGTGGTTTCCGTTCCGTGCTAGGTTTAGGGTTTGGGAACGGCAAGGCTTAGGGCCCAGGTGAGGGTACGGAAACGTGGGATGGTCAGGCTACGTTCTTACGCATGGGTCAGTGCCAATGTACGGGCCAGGAATAGGCTACGGCGTAGGCTAATGTGTAGGGCTGGTGGTGGGTTTCCGTTCCGTGCTAGGGTTAGGGTTAGGGAATGACAAGGCTTAGGGCACAGGTGAGGGTACGGAAACGTGGGAGGGTCCGGCTATGTGCTGACGCACGTGTCAGTGCCAGCGTACGGGCCAGGAATAGGGAACGGCGTAGGGTAAGGGGTAGGGCTGGTTGTGAGATACCGTTCCGGGCTAGGGTTAGGGTTAGGGAACGGCAAGGCTTAGGGCACAGGTGAACGTAAGGAAACGTGGGAGGGTCAGGCTACGTGCTGACGCACGGGTCAGTGCCAGCGTACGGGCCAGGAGTAGGGTATGGCGTAGGGTAAGGTTTAGGGCTTGTGGTGGGTTTCCGTTCCGCGCTAGGGTTAGGGTGAGGGAACAGCAAGGCTTAGGGCACAGGTGAACGTACGGAAACGTGGGAGTTGCAGGCTACGTGTTGACGCATGGGTCTGTGCCAGCGTACGGGCCAGGATTAGGGTACGTCGTACCATAAGGTTTAGGGCTGGTGGTGGGTTTCCGTTCCAGGCTAGGGTTAGGGTTAGGGAACGGCAAGGCTTAGGACACAGGTGAGGGTATGGAAACGTGGGAGAGGCAGGCTACGTGCTGACGCACAGGTCAGTGCCAGCGTAGGGGCCAGGAGGAGGGTACAGCGTAGGGTAAGGTTTAGGGCTGGTGGTGGGTTTATGTTCCGGGCTAGGGTTAGGGTTAGGGAACGGCAAGGCTTAGGGCACAGGTGAGGGTACGGAAACGTAGGAGTGGCAGGCTACGTGCTGACACACGGGTCAGTGCCAGCGTACGGGGCAGGATTAGGGTACGGCATAGGGTAAGGTTTAGGGCTGGTGGTGGGTTTCCGTTCCAGGCTAGGTTTAGGGTTAGGGAACGGCAAAGCTTAGGGCACAGAAGATGGTACGGAAAAGTGGGAGGGTCAGGCTACCTGCTGACACACGGGTCAGTGCCAGCGTATGGGCCAAGTGTAGGGTATGGCGTAGGGTTAGGTGTAGGGTTCGGGTTAGGGAACGGCAAGGCTTAGGGCACAGGTGACGGTACGGAAACGTGGGAGGGTCAGGCTACGTGATGACGCACGGGTCTTTGCCAGCGTACACGCCAGGATTCGGGTACGGCATTGGGTAAGGTGTAGGGCTGGTTGTGGGTTTCCGTTCCAGGTTAGAGTTAGGGAACGGCAAGGCTTAGTGCACAGGTGAGGGTATGGAAACGTGGCAGAGGCAGGCTATGTGCTGACGCAAGGGTCACTGCCAGCGTACGGGTCAGGAGTAGTCTACGGCGAATGTTAAGGTTTAGGTTTTGTGGTGGGTTTCCGTTCCGGGTTAGGGATAGGGAAAGGCAAGGCTTAGGGCACAGGTGAGGGTACGGAAACGTGGGAGGGTTAGGCTACATGCTGATGCACGGTTCAATGCCAGGGTATGGACCAGGAGTAGGGTACGGCGTAGGGTAAAGTGTAAGGCTGGTGGTGGGTGTCCATTCCGGGCTAGTGTTAGGGTTAGGGAGCGGCAAGGCTTAGGGCACAGGTGAAGGTACGGAAACGTGGGAGGGTCAGGCTACATGCTGAAGAACGGGTCAGTGCCAGGGTGTGGACCAGGAGTAGGGTACGGCGTTGGGTATGGTTTAAGGGCGGTGGTGGGTGTCCATTCCGGTCTAGGGTTAGGGTTAGGGAACGTTAAGGCTTAGGACACAGGTGAGGGTACGGAAACGTGGGAGGGTCAGGATACGTGCTGAAGAATGGGTCAGTGCCAGCATACGGGCCAGGAGTAGGGTACGGCATAGCGTAATGTGTAGGGCTGGTGGTGGTTTCCGTTCCGGGCTAGGGTTAGAGGTAGGGAACTGCAAGGCTTAGGGCACAGGTGAGGGTACGGAAACGTGGGAGAGGCAGGCTACGGGCTGACACATGGGAGAGTGCCAGCTTACGGGCCAGCAGTAGGCTACGACGTAGGGTAGGGTGTAGGGCTGGTGGTGGGTTTCCGTTCCGGGCTAGGGTTAGAGTTAGGGATCGGCAAGGCTTAGGGAACAGGTGAGGGTAAGGAAAAGTGGGAGGGTTAGGCTACATGCTGACGCACGGATCAGTGCCAGCGTATGGGACAGGTGTAGGGTACGGCGTAGGGTAAGGTTTAGGGCTGGTGGTGGGTTTCCGTTTGGGGTTATGGTTAGGGTTATGGAACGGCAAGGCTTAGGACACAGGTGAGGGTACGGGAACGTGGGAAGGTCAGGCTACGTGCTAACGCACGGATCAGTGCCAGCGTACGGGCCAGGATTAGGCTACGGCGTAGGGTAAGCTGTAGGGCTGGTGGTGGGTTTCTGTTCTGGGCTAGGGTTAGGGTTAGGGAAGGACAAGACTTAGGGCACAGTTGAGGGTACGGAAATGGTGGAGGGTCAGGCTATGTGCTGACGCACGGGTCAGTGCCAGCATACAGGCCAGGAGTAGGCAACAACTTAGGGTAAGGTGTAGGGCTGGTGGTTGGTTTCCTTTCCGGGCTAGGGTTAGGGTTAGGGAATGTCAAGGCTTAGGGCACAGGTGAGGGTATGGAAACGTGGGAGGGTCATGCTACGTGCTGACACACGTGTCAGTGCCAGCGTATGGGCCAGTCGTAGGCTACGGCGTAGGGAAAGGTGTAGGGCTGGTGGTGGGCTTCCTTTCCGGGCTAGGGTTAGGGTTAGGGAACGGCAAGTCTTAGGGCACAGGTGCGGGTACGGAAACGTGGGAGAGTCAGGCTATGTGCTGACGCACGTGTCAGTGCCAGCGTACGGGCCAGGAGTAGTGTACGTCGTAGGGTAAGGTGTAGGGCTGGTGGTGGGTTTCCGTTCTGGGCTAGGCTAGGGTTAGGGAACGGCAAGGTTTAGGGCACACGTGAGGGTATCGAAACGTGTTAGGCTCAGGGTACGTGTTGACGCACGGGTTAGTGTGATCGTACAGATGAGGATGATGGTGCGGCATAGGGTAAAGTGTATGGTTGGTGGTAGGTTTCCGTTTCAGGCTAGGGTTAGTGTTAGGGAACGGCAAGGTTTTGGGCACAGATGAGGGTATGGAAACGTGTTAGTGTCAGGGTACGTGTTGACATATGGATTAGCATTAGAGTACGGCTTAGGGTAAGGTGTAGGCTTGGTGGTAGGTTTCCATTGTGGTCTAGGGTTAGGGTTAGGGAATGGCAAGGTTTAGGTCACAGGTGAAGGTACGGAAACGTGTTAGGGTCAGGGTAAGTGTTGACGCATGTGTTAGTGTCAGCGTACGGAGTAGGTTTATGGTCCTTCGTAGGTTTAGGTCTAGGGTTGGTGGTAGGTTTCCGTTCCAGGCTAGGGTTAGTGTTATGGAACGGCAAGGTTTAGGGCATAGGTGAGGGTACGGAAATGTGTTAGGGACAGGGTACGTGTTGACGCTCGGATTATGATTAGGGTATGGCGTAGAGTAACGTGTAGGGTTGGTGGTAGGTTTCCATTTTGGGCTAGGGTTAGGGTTAGGCAACGGCACGGTTTAGGGCACAGGTGAGGGAACGGAAAAGTGTTAGGGTCAGTGTACGTGTTGACGCACGGGTTAGTGTCAGTGTACGGATTAGGATTAGGGTACCGTGTAGGGTATGCTGTACGGTTTGTGGTAGTTTTCCATTCTGGGCTAGGGTTAGTGTTAGGGTACGGCAAGGTTTAGGGTACAGGTGACGGTACAGAAACGTGTTAGGGTCATGATACATGTTGATACATGGAATAGTGTCATCATACGCATTAGGATTAGGGTACGGCGTAGGGTAAGGTGTACGGAGGGCGGTAGGTTTCCATTCCGTTGTAGGGTTAGGGTTAGCGAATTGCAAGGTTTTGGGCACAGGTGATGGTACAGAAATGTGTTAGGTTCAGGGTACGTGTGGACTCACGGGTTAGTGTCAGCATACGCATGAGGAGTAGGGTACCGCATAGAGTAAGGTGTAGGGTTGGTGGTACGTTTCCGTTCCAGTCTAGGGTTATGTTTAGGGACTGGCAAAGTTTAGGGCACAGGTGAGGGTACGAAACGTGTTAGGGTCAGGGTATGTGTTGATGCACAGGTTAGTGTCAGCATACGAATTAGGATTAGGGTACGGCGTAAGGTAAGGTGTAGGGTTGGTGGCAGGTTTCCGTTCCGGGCTAGGGTTAGGGTTAGGGAACGGCAAGGTTTAGGGCAGAGGTGAGGGTACGGAAACGTGTTAGGGTCAGGGTACGTGTTGATGTATGAATTAGGATTAGGGTACAGCTTAGGGTAAGGTGTAGGGCTGATGGTAGGTTTCCGTTCCGGGCTAAGGTTAAGGATAGGCAACGACAAGTTTTAGGGCACAGCTGAGGGTATGGAAACGTGTTAGGGTCAGGGTACGTGTTGACTCACTGGTTAGTGCCAGCGTACGAATTAGGATTAGTGTACGGCATAGATAAGGTGTAGGGTTGGTGGTAGGATTCCGTTCCGGGCTATGGTTAGGGTTAGGGAAAGTCAAGGTTTCTATTTCTAGTTCTTTTAAGGAAACTCCATACTGTTCTCCATAGTGATTGTATCAATTTACATTCCCACCATAGTGGAAGAGGGCTCCTTTTGTCCGCACCCTCCCCAGAATTTGTTTGTAGATTTTCTGATGATTCCGATTCTAACAGGTGTGAGGTGATACCTCATTGTAGTTTTGATTTGCATTTCTCTAATAATTAGTGCTCTTGAGCAGCTTTTCATGTGCGTCTTGGCCATCTCTGTGTCTTCTTTGAAGAAACGTCTCTTTAGATCTTCTGCCCATTTTTGTATTGGGTTGTTTGTTTTTTTAATAAGCTGCATGAGCTGTTTATATATACTGGAGATTAAACCTTTGTCCATTGATTCGTTTGCAACTATTTTCGCCCCTTCTGAGGGATGCCTTTTTCCATTCCCGTGTTTTTAACCAAAAAAGAAAGAAAGAAAAAGAAGCAGAACACTAATGTGCATAAAATATGCCTTTTGAAACGGTTGTTTTGAAATATGGACGTCCTTTAAATTTTTTGGTCGATATGTGACCCCAGGATTTGTTTTCAGGGCAGGTGTCATTTACAGGCCTGCAATGATTTGGAATATCAACTGACCATGAGCGCTGGGATTAAAGCTGCTGTTGTGTGAAACGGCCACAAGGTGGCAGCAGTTCTCCCTTACCAATTCTGGTTACTAGGGCAACAGAGCCTCAATGGAAGTCGTGTTCTAGATTGGAATTTAGAATGGAATGTGACAGGAGAAAGCCCCTCAAGTTTGTCTCCCTACTTCTTGTTCGTGTTTTTAATTTAATTTTTTATTTTTTATTACAGCAAGTTTGATTACAATGTTTGGCTTGTTGTAGGTGTGGAAGATGTGGTTCTTTTACACATATACACATGTCTGTTTTTCCTGGGATCCTTTTCCCATGGACGTTATGACAGAATGTTGAGTAGTCTTTTGGTATTCCGTAGGTCTTTGGTGATTATATATGTCACCTGTGTTTGTATAAGTCTGTTAACCCTGATATCGTAATGAAACCAATGCTCACAACTTTCCATTGGTGAACCATAAGTTTGTTTAATGAATCTGTGATTGCCCTTCTCCGTGGAAATATCTGCCCTGGTATCCATTTTTATGTAACACCTATAAGTGATATGATATGATATGTGTCTTTCACTTTCTCACTTACTACAAGTCACGTGATTACCTCTACACTCATCTACGGTGGTGCAAATGGCATTGTGTTCTTTTTTTCCTTGGCTTCTATTCTGCCTTAGCGAGGTCCATTTTCAACAATGTGATTCCCTGAGTGTTGTGGATTAGCTGACCTGGGCAGCCTTACCCTGCCGCCCGGCCCTCCCCAGGTGTGCCTGGTTGAGGTCAATATAAACAGCGCTCCAGGCAGCAATAGCCCCTGAAGCTGTTCCTGACTCCATATTCTCTGCCCCGTCAGCAGTCTCGGGGCTGTGCTGGTGGGAGGGAATGAGGTGCCACAGATTTGTTGGTGGCCCGGTGTGAGTGGGGTTCTCCTGGCCTTTCTGCAGCAGTTGCCAGGCTGCCTCCTGTAAAGAAGAGGATGTGTCACCCATACCTTCTGCTGGAATTTCTCTCCGGACAGAGGTGAGGAAGGAAAAAAGCAGTGGGGGCCGGGACAGGTGGGTTATCTCAGGCAGGACAATGGAAAGTTTCCGTAAGAGCGCCCGGGGCCAGGACCACCCAGGCTGGCCTGCAGGCACCATGTTGGCCTGCATGCTGTCGCTGTTGTGGCTCCACGGCCCTTCCTCTAGTCTTTCAAGCCCTTGTACATATTCAGTTGTTTTACCTGGGAAGGGTGGGAACAGTTCAGCAACATCTGGCCTGCGGCTCAGCTCACCTTTTTTTAGAGATGCCTCGGCTCGGTCCCCCAGCTTTGCAATGAGGACGCTCCTTGTGTGGGGTGTGGGTTGCTGGCTGTATGGGGATGATTCCCCATCTCTGACCAATTTCAGAATTGTTTGCCGCTGGAGCAAGTGCCCTGATAGGGTTTTCCTCTGTATAACTGGTGGGTTCAGGTTTTTTTCCTTTTATGGTTCAAGTTAGATTTTATTCCTCTTTTATATATTTATAGATATAAGCATGGAAATAATTCATTCCTATAAATACATCTGTGTGAAGGGAGGAACTTTTTTCTGTTTTATATTTAAATTTTATTTTTTAAGATTTTGAAATTTAATTTTATTTACTTTTATATACAGCAGGTTATTATTAGTTATGTATTTTATGCATATACATATATACAGGTCAATCTCAATCTCCCAACTCATCCCACCACCACCACCCCATGGCTTCCCACACTTGGTGTCCATACGTTTGTTCTCTACCTCTGTGTCTCTATTTCTTCCCTGCAAACCAGTTCATCTGTACCATTTTTTAGGTGCCACATATATGCATTAATATACAATATTTGTTTTCCTCTTTCTGACCTACTTCATTCTGTATGACAGTCTCTAGATCCATCGATGTCTCTACAAATGACCCAGTTTCATTCCTTTTTATGGTTGAGTAATATTCCATTTTATACATGTACCACATCTTTATCCATTCATCTGTGTGAGGGCATTTAGGTTGCTTCCATTACCTGGCCTTTGTAAATAGTGCTGCAATGAACATTGTGGTGAATGTGCCTTTCTGATTTATGGTTTTCTTTGGGTATATGAGCAGAAGTGGGATTGCTGGATCAGATGGTAATTCTATTTCTAGTTTTTTTAAGGAAACTCCATAGTGTTCTCCATAGTGAGTGTATCAATTTACATTCCCACCAATAGTGGAAGAGGTGTCCTTTTGTCCACACCCTCTCCAGAATTTGTTGTTTGTTGATTTTCTGATGATGCCGATTCTAACAGGTGTGAGGTGATACCTCATTGTTGTTTTGATTCGCATTTCTCTAATAATTAGTGCTGTTGAACAGCTTTTCATGTGCGTCTTGGCCATCTCTGTGTCTTCTTTGAAGAAACGTCTCTTTAGATCTGCCCATTTTTGTATTGGGTTGTTTGTTTTTTTAATATTAAGCTGCATGAGCTGTTTATATATATTGGAGATTAAACCTTTGTCCACTGATTCGTTTGCAACAATTTTCGCCCCTTTTGAGGGATGTCTTTTTCCTTTCCCGTTTTTTTAACCAAAAAAGAAATAAAGAAAAAGAAGTAGAAAACTAATGTGCGTAAAATATGCCTTTTGAAACGGTCGTTTTGAAATATGGATGTCCTTTGAATTTTTTGGTCGATATGTGACCCCAGAATTTGTTTTCAGGGCAGGTGTCATTTACAGGCCTGCAATGATTTTGAATATCAACTGACCATTAGCGCTGGGACTAAAGCTGCTGTTGTGTGAAACGGCCACAAGGTGGCAGCAGTTCTCCCTTACCAATTCTGGTTACTAGGGCAACAGAGCCTCAATGGAAGTCGTGTTCTAGATTGGAATTTAGAATGGAATGTGCCAGGAGAAAACCCCTCAAGTTTGTCTCCCTACTTCTTGTTCGTGTTTTTAATTTAATTTTTATTTTTTATTACAGCAAGTTTGATTACAATGTTTGGCTTGTTGTAGGTGTGGAAGATGTGGTTGTTTTACACATATACAGATGTCGGTTTTTCCTGGGATCCTTTTCCCATGTACCTTATGACAGAATGTTGAGTAGTCTTTTGGTATTCCGTAGGTCTTTGGTGATTATATATGTCACCTGTGTTTGTATAAGTCTGTTAACCCCGATATCATAATGAAACCAATCCTCACAACTTTCCTTTGGTGAACCATAAGTTTGTTTAATGAATCTCTGATTGCCCTTCTCGGTGGAAATATCTGCCCTGGTATCCATTTTTAGGTAACACCTATAAGTGATATGATATGATATGTGTCTTTCACTTTCTGACTTACTACATGTCACGTGATTACCTCTAGACTCATCTACGGTGCTGCAAAAGGCATTGTGTCCTTTTTTTCCTTGCCTTCCATTCTGACTTAGCGAGGTCCCTTTTCAACAATGTGCTTCCCTGCGGGTTGTGGATTAGCTGACGTGGGCAGCCTTATCCTGCCGGCCGGCCTTCCCCAGGTGTGCCTGGTTGAGGTCAATATAATCAGCGCTCCATGCAGCAATAGCCCCTGAAGCTGTGCCTGCCTCCATATTCTCTGCCCCGTGAGCAGTCTCGGGGCTGTGCTGGTGGGAGGGAGTGAGGGGACACAGCTTTGTTGGTGGCCCGGTGTGAGTGGGGTTCCGCTGGCCTTTCTGAAGGAGTTGCCAGGCTGCCTCCTGTAAGGAGGAGGATGTGTCACCCATACCTTCCACTGGAATTTCTCTCCGGACAGAGGTGAGGAAGGAAAAAAGCAGTGGGGGCCGGGACAAGTGGGGTATCTCAGGCAGGACAATGGAAAGCTTCCGGAAGAGCGCCCGGGGTCAGGACCACCCTGGCTGGCCTGCAGTCACCAAGATGGCCTGCGTGCTGTCGCTGGTGTGGCTCCACGGCCCTTCCTCTAGGCTTTCAAGCCTTTGTACATATTCAGGTGTTTGACCTGGGAAGGGTGGGAACAGTTCAGCAGCAGCTGGCCTGGGGCTCAGCTCACCTTTATTCAGAGATGCCCCGGCACGGTCCCCCAGCTTTGCAATGAGGATGCTCCTTGCATGGGGTGTGGGTTGCTGGCTGTATGGGAGATGATTCCCCACCTCTGACCAATTTCAGAATTGTTTACCGCTGGAGCAAGTGCCCTGATAGGGTTTTCCTCTGTATAACTGGTGGGTTCAGGTTTTTTTTTCGTTTATGGTTCAAGTTAGATTTTAATCCTCTTTTATGTATTTATAGATATAAGCATGGAAATAATTCATTCCTATAAATACATCTGTGTGAAGGGAAGAACTTTTTTCTGTTTTATTTTTAAATTTTATATTTTAAAATATTGAAATTTAATTTTATTTACTTTTTTATACAGCGGGTTATTATTAGTTATGTATTTTATGCATATACATGTATACAGGTCAATCTCAAACTCCCAACTTACCCCACCACCACCACCCCATGGCTTCCCACACTTGGTGTCCTTACGTTTGTTCTCTACCTCTGTGTCTCTATTTCTTCCCTGCAAACCAGTTCTTCTGTACCATTTTTTAGATTCCACATATATGCATTAATATACAATATTTGTTTTCCTCTTTCTGACTTACTTCATTCTGTATGACAGTCTCTAGATCCATCGATGTCTCTACAAATGACCCAGTTTCATTCCTTTTTATGGCCGAGTAATATTCCATTTTATATATGTACCCCATCTTTATCCATTCATCTGTCTGTGGGCATTTAGGTTGCTTCCATTACCTGGCTATTGTAAATAGTGCTGCAATGAACCTTGTGGTGAATGTGCCTTTTTGATTTATGGTTGTCTCTGGGTATATGCCCAACAGTGGGATTGCTGGGTCAGATGGTAATTCTATTTCTAGTTTTTTAAAGGAAACTCCATACTGTTCTCCATAGTGACTGTATCAAATTACATTCCCACCAATAGAGGAAGAGGGCTCCTTTTGTCCACACCCTCCCCAGAATTTGTTGTTTGTAGATTTTCTGATGATCCCGATTCTAACAGGTGTGAGGTGATACCTCATTGTAGTTTCGATTTGCATTTCTCTAATAATTAGTGCTCTTGAGCAGCTTTTCATGTGCGTCTTGGCCATCTCTGTGTCTTCTTTGAAGAAACGCCTCTTTAGATCTTCTGCCCAATTTTGTATTGGGTTGTTTGTTTTTTTAATAAGCTGCATGAGCTGTTTATATATATTGGAGATTAAACCTTTGTCCATTGGGCTTCCCTGGTGGTGCAGTGGTTGGGAGTCTGCCTGCTGATGCAGGGGACGCGGGTTCGAGCCCTGGTCTGGGAGGGTCCCGCGTGCCGCGGAGCGGCTGGGCCCGTGAGCCACGACTACTGAGCCTGCGCGTCTGGAGCCTGTGCTCCGCAACAGGAGAGGCCGCGATGGTGAGAGGCCCGCGCACCGCAATGAAGAGCGGCCCCCGCTTGCCACGACTAGAGAGAGCCCTCACACGGAAACGAAGACCCAACACAGCAAAAATAAAATTAATTAATTAATAAACTCCTACCCCCAACATCTAAATAAATAAATAAGCTGGATGTTTAAGTCAATATTTAAAAAAAAAAAAAAACAAAAAACCTTTGTCCATTGATTCGTTTGCAACTATTTTCGCCCCTTCTGAGGGATGCCTTTTTCCATTCCCGTGTTTTTAACCAAAAAAGAAAGAAAGAAAAAGAAGCAGAACATTAATGTGCATAAAATATGCCTTTTGAAACGGTCGTTCTGAAATATGGACGTCCTTTAAATTTTTTGGTCGATATGTGACCCCAGGATTTGTTTTCAGGGCAGGTGTCATTTACAGGCCTGCAATGATTTTGAATATCAACTGACCATTAGCGCTGGGATTAAAGCTGCTGTTGTGTGAAACGGCCACAAGGTGGCAGCAGTTCTCTCTTTCATATCTGGTTACTAGGGCAACAGAGCCTCAATGGAAGTCGCCTTCTAGATTGGAATTTAGAACAGAATGTGACAGGAAAAAGCCCCTCATGTGTGTCTCACTACTTCTTGTTCGTGTTTTTAATTTAATTTTTTATTTTTTATTACAGCAAGTTTGATTACAATGTTTGGCTTGTTGTAGGTATGGTAGATGTGGTTCTTTTACACATATACAGATGTCTGTTCTTCCTGGGATCCTTTTCCCATGTACGTTATGACAGAATGTTGTGTACTCCTCTCTTTGTATTCCGTATCTCTTTGGTTATTATATATATCACCTGTGTTTGTATGTCTGTTAACCCCAATATCGTAATGAAACCAATCCTCACACCTTTCCAATGGTGAACCATAAGTTTGTTTAATGAATATGTGATTGCCCTTCTCCGTGGAAATATCTGCCCTGGTATCCATTTTTAGGTAACACCTATATGTGATATGATACGATATGTGCCTTTCACTTTCTGACTTACTACATGTCACATGATTACCTCTAGACTCATCTACGGTGCTGCAGATGGCATTGTGTCCTTATTTTCCTTGGCTTCTATTCTGCCTTAGCGAGGTCCATTTTCAACAATGTGATTCCCTGAGGGTTGTGGATTAGCTGACCTGGGCAGCCTTACCGTGCCGGCCGGCCCTCCCCAGGTGTGCCTGGTTGAGGTCAATATAAACAGCGCTCCAGGCAGCAATAGCCCCTGAAGCTGTGCCTGACTCCATATTCTCTGCCCCGTCAGCAGTCTCGGGGCTCTGCTGGTGGGAGCATGTGAGGGGCCACGGCTTTGTGGGTGGCCCGGTGTGTGTGGGGCTCTGCTGGACTTTGTGCAGGAGTTGCCAGGCTGCCACCTGTAAAGAAGAGGATGTGTCACCCATAAGTTCCACTGGAATTTCTCTCCGGGCTGAGGTAAGGAAGGAAAAAAAGGGGTGGGGTCCGGGACAGGAGGGGTATCTCAGGCAGGGAAATGGAAATCTTCCCGAAGAGCGCCCGGGGTCAGGACCATCCTGCCTCGCCTGCAGGCACCAAGTTGGCCTGTGTGCTGTCGCTGGTGTGGCTCCACGGCCCTTCCTCTAGGATTTCATGCCCTTGTACATATTCAGGTGTTTTACCTGGGAAGGGTGGGAACAGTTCAGCTGCAGCTGGCCTGGGGCTCAGCTCACCTTTATTTAGAGATGCCTCGGCACGGTCCCCCAGCTTTGCAATGAGGACGCTCCTTGCATGCGGGGTGGGTTGCTGGCTGTATGGGAGATGATTCCCCACCTCTGACCAATTTCAGAATTGTTTACCGTTGGAACAAGTGCCCTGATAGGGTTTTCCTCTGTATAACTGGTGGGTTCAGGTTTTTTTTCGTTTACGGTTCAAGTTAGATTTTATACCTCTTTTATGTATTTATAGATATAAGCTTGGAAATAATACATTCCTATAAACACATCTGTGTGAAGGGAAGAACTTTTTTCTCTTTTATTTTTAAATTTTATTTTTTAAAATTTTGAAATTTAGTTTTATTTTTTTATACAGCAGGTTATTATTAGTTATGTATTTTATGCATATGCATGTATGCAGGCCAATCCCAATCTCCCAACTCATCCCACCTCTACCACCCCATGGCTTCCCACACTTGGTGTCCATAAGTTTGTTCTCTACCTGTGTCTCTATTTCTTCCCTGCAATCCAGTTCATCTGTACCACTTTTTAGGTTCCACATATATGCATTAATATACAATATTTGTTTTCCTCTTTCTGACTTACTTCATTCTGTATGACAGTCTCTATATCCACCGATGTCTCTACAAATGACCCAGTTTCATTCCTTTTTATGGCCGAGTAATATTCCATTTTATATATGTACCACATCTTTACCCATTCATCTGTTTGTGGGTATTTAGTTTGCTCCCTTACCTGGCTATTGTAAATAGTGCTGCAATGAATTTTGTGGTGAATGTGCATTTTTGATTTATGGTTTTCTCTGGGTATATGCCCAGAAGTGGGATTGCTGGATCAGATGGTAATTCTATTTCTAGTTTTTTTAAGGAAAGTCCACACTGTACTCCATAGTGACTGTATCAATTTACATTCCCACCAATAGTGGAAGAGGGCTCCTTTTGTCCACACCCTCCCCAGAATTTGTTGTTTGTAGGTTTTCTGATGATGCCGATTCTAACATGTGTGAGGTGATACCTCATTGTAGTTTTTTTTTTTTTATTTTTTTTATTTTTTTTGTGGTACGCGGGCCTCTCACTGTTCTGGCCTCTCCCGTTGCGGAGCACAGGCTCCGGACGCGCAGGCTCAGTGGCCATGGCTCACGGGCCCAGCTGCTCCGCGACATGTGGGATCTTCCCGGACCGGGGCACGAACCCGTGTCCCCTGCATCGGCAGGCGGACTCTCAACCACTGCGCCACCAGGGAAGCCCCCTCATTGTAGTTTTGATTTGCATTTCTCTAATAATTAGTGATGTTGATCAGCTTTTCATCTGCGTCTTGGCCATGTCTGTGTCTTCTTTGAAGGATCGTCTCATGAGATCTTCTGACCATTTCTGTATTGGGAGGGTGGTTGGAGGGAAAGGCTATGTGCTCACGCACGTGTCAGTGCCAGCGTAAGGGCCAGGAGTAGGGTACTGCGTAGGGTAAGGTGTAGGTCTGGTGGTGGTTTCCGTTCCGGGCTAGGTTTAGGGTTTGGGAACGGCAAGGCTTAGGGCCCAGGTGAGGGTACAGAAACGTGGGATGGTCAGGCTACGTTCTTACGCATGGGTCAGTGCCAATGTACGGGCCAGGAATAGGCTACGGCGTAGGCTAATGTGTAGGGCTGGTGGTGGGTTTCCGTTCCGTGCTAGGGTTAGGGTTAGGGAATGACAAGGCTTAGGGCACAGGTGAGGGTACGGAAACGTGGGAGGGTCCGGCTATGTGCTGACGCACGGGTCAGTGCCAGCGTACGGGCCAGGAATAGGGAACGGGGTAGGGTAAGGAGTAGGGCTGGTTGTGAGATACCGTTCCGGGCTAGGGTTAGGGTTAGGGAACGGCAAGGCTTAGGGCACAGGTGAACGTAAGGAAACGTGGGAGGGTCAGGCTACGTGCTGACGCACGGGTCAGTGCCAGCGTACGGGCCAGGAGTAGGGTATGGCGTAGGGTATGGTTTAGGGCTGGTGGTGGGTTTCTGATCCAGGCTAGGGTTAGGGTTAGGGAACGGCAAGGCTTAGGACACAGGTGAGGTTATGGAAATGTGGGAGAGGCAGGCTACGTGCTGACGCACAGGTCAGTGCCAGCGTAGGGGCCAGGAGTAGGGTACAGCGTAGGGTAAGGTTTAGGGCTGGTGGTGGGTTTATGTTCCGGGCTAGGGTTAGGGTTAGGGAACGGCAAGGCTTACGGCACAGGTGAGTGTACGGAAACGTAGGAGTGGCAGGCTACGTGCTGACACACGGGTCAGTGCCAGCGTACGGGGCAGGATTAGGGTACGGCGTAGGGTAAGGTTTAGGGCTGGTGGTGTGTTTCCGTTCCAGGCTAGGTTTAGGGTTAGGGAACGGCAAAGCTTAGGGCACAGAAGATGGTACGGAAAAGTGGGAGGGTCAGGCTACGTGCTGACGCACGTGTCAGTGCCAGTGTATGGGCCAAGTGTAGGGTATGGCGTAGGGTTAGGTGTAGGGTTAGGGTTAGGGAACGGCAAGGCTTAGGGCACAGGTGAGGGTACGGAAACGTGGGAGGGTCAGGCTACGTGATGACGCACGGTTCTTTGCCAGCGTACGCGCCAGGATTCGGGTACGGCATTGGGTAAGGTGTAGGGCTGGTTGTGGGTTTCCGTTCCAGGTTAGAGTTAGGGAACGGCAAGGCTTAGTGCACAGGTGAGGGTATGGAAACGTGGCAGAGGCAGGCTATGTGCTGACGCAAGGGTCACTGCCAGCGTACGGGTCAGGAGTAGTCTACGGCGTACGTTAAGGTTTAGGTTTTGTGGTGGGTTTCCGTTCCGGGCTAGTGTTAGGGATAGGGAAAGGCAAGGCTTAGGGCACAGGTGAGGGTACGGAAACGGGGGAGGGTTAGGCTACATGCTGAAGCACGGTTCAATGCCAGGGTATGGACCAGGAGTAGGGTACGGCGTAGGGTAAAGTGTAAGGCTGGTGGTGGGTGTCCATTCCGGGCTAGTGTTAGGGTTAGGGAACGTTAAGGCTTAGGGCACAGGTGAGGGTACGGAAACGTGGGAGGGTCAGGATACGTGCTGAAGAATGGGTCAGTGCCAGCGTACGGGCCAGGAGTAGGGTACGGCATAGCGTAATGTGTAGGGCTGGTGGTGGTTTCCGTTCCGGGCTAGGGTTAGAGGTAGGGAACTGCAAGGCTTAGGGCACAGGTGAGGGTACGGAAACGTGGGAGAGGCAGGCTACGGGCTGACACATGGGAGAGTGCCAGCTTACGGGCCAGCAGTAGGCTACGACGTAGGGTAGGGTGTAGGGCTGGTGGTGGGTTTCCGTTCCGGGCTAGGGTTAGAGTTAGGGATCGGCAAGGCTTAGGGAACAGGTGAGGGTAAGGAAAAGTGGGAGGGTTAGGCTACATGCTGACGCACGGATCAGTGCCAGCGTACGGGCCAGGTGTAGGGTACGGCGTAGGGTAAGGTTTAGGGCTGGTGGTGGGTTTCCGTTTGGGGTTATGGTTAGGGTTATGGAACGGCAAGGCTTAGGACACAGGTGAGGGTACGGGAACGTGGGAAGGTCAGGCTACGTGCTGACGCACGGATCAGTGCCAGCGTACGGGCCAGGATTAGGCTACGGCATAGGGTAAGCTGTAGGGCTGGTGGTGGGTTTCTGTTCTGGGCTAGGGTTAGGGTTAGGGAAGGACAAGACTTAGGGCACAGTTGAGGGTACGGAAATGGTGGAGGGTCAGGCTATGTGCTGACGCACGGGTCAGTGCCAGCGTACAGGCCAGGAGTAGGCAACAACGTAGGGTAAGGTGTAGGGCTGGTGGTTGGTTTCCTTTCCGGGCTAGGGTTAGGGTTAGGGAATGTCAAGGCTTAGGGCACAGGTGAGGGTATGGAAACGTGGGAGGGTCATGCTATGTGCTGACACACGTGTCAGTGCCAGCGTATGGGCCAGTCGTAGGCTACGGCGTAGGGAAAGGTGTAGGGCTGGTGGTGGGCTTCCTTTCCGGGCTAGGGTTAGGGTTAGGGAACGGCAAGTCTTAGGGCACAGGTGCGGGTACGGAAACGTGGGAGAGTCAGGCTATGTGCTGACGCACGGGTCAGTGCCAGCGTACGGGCCAGGAGTAGTGTACGTCGTAGGGTAAGGTGTAGGGCTGGTGGTGGGTTTCCGTTCTGGGCTAGGGTTAGGGTTAGGGAACGGCAAGGTTTAGGGCACACGTGAGGGTATCGAAACGTGTTAGGCTCAGGGTACGTGTGGACGCACGGGTTAGTGTGAACGTACAGATGAGGATGATGGTGCGGCATAGGGTAAAGTGTATGGTTGGTGGTAGGTTTCCGTTTCAGGCTAGGGTTAGTGTTATGGAACGGCAAGGTTTTGGGCACAGATGAGGGTATGGAAACGTGTTAGTGTCAGGGTACGTGTTGACATATGGATTAGCATTAGGGTACGGCTTAGGGTAAGGTGTAGGCTTGGTGGTAGGTTTCCATTGTGGTCTAGGGTTAGGGTTAGGGAATGGCAAGGTTTAGGTCACAGGTGAAGGTACGGAAACGTGTTAGGGTCAGGGTAAGTGTTGACGCATGTGTTAGTGTCAGCGTACGGAGTAGGTTTATGGTCCTTCGTAGGTTTAGGTCTAGGGTTGGTGGTAGGTTTCCGTTCCAGGCTAGGGTTAGTGTTATGGAACGGCAAGGTTTAGGGCATAGGTGAGGGTACGGAAATGTGTTAGGGTCAGGGTACGTGTTGACGCTCGGATTATGATTAGGGTATGGCATAGAGTAACGTGTAGGGTTGGTGGTAGGTTTCCGTTTTGGGCTAGGGTTAGGGTTAGGCAACGGCACGGTTTAGGGCACAGGTGAGGGAACGGAAAAGTGTTAGGGTCAGTGTACGTGTTGACGCACGGGTTAGTGTCAGTATACGGATTAGGATTAGGGTACCGTGTACGGTATGCTGTACGGTTTGTGGTAGTTTTCCATTCTGGGCTAGGGTTAGTGTTAGGGTACGGCAAGGTTTAGGGTACAGGTGACGGTACAGAAACGTGTTAGGGTCATGATACATGTTGATACATGGAATAGTGTCATCATACGCATTAGGATTAGGGTACGGCGTAGGGTAAGGTGTACGGAGGGCGGTAGGTTTCCATTCCGTTGTAGGGTTAGGGTTAGCGAATTGCAAGGTTTTGGGCACAGGTGATGGTACAGAAATGTGTTAGGTTCAGGGTACGTGTTGACTCACGGGTTAGTGTCAGCATACGCATGAGGATTAGGGTACCGCATAGAGTAAGGTGTAGGGTTGGTGGTACGTTTCCGTTCCAGTCTAGGGTTATGTTTAGGGACCGGCAAAGTTTAGGGCACAGGTGAGGGTACGAAACGTGTTAGGGTCAGGGTATGTGTTGATGCACAGGTTAGTGTCAGCATACGAATTAGGATTAGGGTACGGCATAAGGTAAGGTGTAGGGTTGGTGGTAGGTTTCCGTTCCGGGCTAGGGTTAGGGTTAGGGAACGGCAAGGTTTATGGCAGAGGTGAGGGTACGGAAACGTGTTAGGGTCAGGGTACGTGTTGATGTATGAATTAGGATTAGGGTACAGCTTAGGGTAAGGTGTAGGGCTGATGGTAGGTTTCCGTTCCGGGCTAAGGTTAAGGATAGGCAGCGACAAGTTTTAGGGCAGAGCTGAGGGTATGGAAACGTGTTAGGGTCAGGGTACGTGTTGACTCACTGGTTAGTGCCAGCGTACGAATTAGGATTAGTGTACGGCATAGATAAGGTGTAGGGTTGGTGGTAGGATTCCGTTCCGGGCTATGGTTAGGGTTAGGGAAAGTCAAGGTTTCTATTTCTAGTTCTTTTAAGGAAACTCCATACTGTTCTCCATAGTGATTGTATCAATTTACATTCCCACCATAGTGGAAGAGGGCTCCTTTTGTCCGCACCCTCCCCAGAATTTGTTTGTAGATTTTCTGATGATGCCGATTCTAACAGGTGTGAGGTGATACCTCATTGTAGTTTTGATTTGCATTTCTCTAATAATTAGTGCTCTTGAGCAGCTTTTCATGTGCGTCTTGGCCATCTCTGTGTCTTCTTTGAAGAAACGTCTCTTTAGATCTTCTGCCCATTTTTGTATTGGGTTGTTTGTTTTTTTAATAAGCTGCATGAGCTGTTTATATATACTGGAGATTAAACCTTTGTCCATTGATTCGTTTGCAACTATTTTCGCCCCTTCTGAGGGATGCCTTTTTCCATTCCCGTGTTTTTAACCAAAAAAGAAAGAAAGAAAAAGAAGCAGAACACTAATGTGCATAAAATATGCCTTTTGAAACGGTTGTTTTGAAATATGGACGTCCTTTAAATTTTTTGGTCGATATGTGACCCCAGGATTTGTTTTCAGGGCAGGTGTCATTTACAGGCCTGCAATGATTTTGAATATCAACTGACCATGAGCGCTGGGATTAAAGCTGCTGTTGTGTGAAACGGCCACAAGGTGGCAGCAGTTCTCCCTTACCAATTCTGGTTACTAGGGCAACAGAGCCTCAATGGAAGTCGTGTTCTAGATTGGAATTTAGAATGGAATGTGACAGGAGAAAGCCCCTCAAGTTTGTCTCCCTACTTCTTGTTCGTGTTTTTAATTTAATTTTTTATTTTTTATTACAGCAAGTTTGATTACAATGTTTGGCTTGTTGTAGGTGTGGAAGATGTGGTTCTTTTACACATATACACATGTCTGTTTTTCCTGGGATCCTTTTCCCATGGACGTTATGACAGAATGTTGAGTAGTCTTTTGGTATTCCGTAGGTCTTTGGTGATTATATATGTCACCTGTGTTTGTATAAGTGTGTTAACCCCGATATCGTAATGAAACCAATGCTCACAACTTTCCATTGGTGAACCATAAGTTTGTTTAATGAATCTGTGATTGCCCTTCTCCGTGGAAATATCTGCCCTGGTATCCATTTTTAGGTAACACCTATAAGTGATATGATATGATATGTGTCTTTCACTTTCTCACTTACTACAAGTCACGTGATTACCTCTAGACTCATCTACGGTGGTGCAAATGGCATTGTGTTCTTTTTTTCCTTGGCTTCTATTCTGCCTTAGCGAGGTCCATTTTCAACAATGTGATTCCCTGAGTGTTGTGGATTAGCTGACCTGGGCAGCCTTACCCTGCCGCCCGGCCCTCCCCAGGTGTGCCTGGTTGAGGTCAATATAAACAGCGCTCCAGGCAGCAATAGCCCCTGAAGCTGTTCCTGACTCCATATTCTCTGCCCCGTCAGCAGTCTCGGGGCTGTGCTGGTGGGAGGGAATGAGGTGCCACAGATTTGTTGGTGGCCCGGTGTGAGTGGGGTTCTCCTGGCCTTTCTGCAGCAGTTGCCAGGCTGCCTCCTGTAAAGAAGAGGATGTGTCACCCATACCTTCTGCTGGAATTTCTCTCCGGACAGAGGTGAGGAAGGAAAAAAGCAGTGGGGGCCGGGACAGGTGGGGTATCTCAGGCAGGACAATGGAAAGTTTCCGTAAGAGCGCCCGGGGCCAGGACCACCCAGGCTGGCCTGCGGGCACCAAGTTGGCCTGCATGCTGTCGCTGTTGTGGCTCCACGGCCCTTCCTCTAGTCTTTCAAGCCCTTGTACATATTCAGTTGTTTTACCTGGGAAGGGTGGGAACAGTTCAGCAACAGCTGGCCTGCGGCTCAGCTCACCTTTTTTTAGAGATGCCTCGGCTCGGTCCCCCAGCTTTGCAATGAGGACGCTCCTTGTGTGGGGTGTGGGTTGCTGGCTGTATGGGGATGATTCCCCATCTCTGACCAATTTCAGAATTGTTTGCCGCTGGAGCAAGTGCCCTGATAGGGTTTTCCTCTGTATAACTGGTGGGTTCAGGTTTTTTTCCTTTTATGGTTCAAGTTAGATTTTATTCCTCTTTTATATATTTATAGATATAAGCATGGAAATAATTCATTCCTATAAATACATCTGTGTGAAGGGAGGAACTTTTTTCTGTTTTATATTTAAATTTTATTTTTTAAGATTTTGAAATTTAATTTTATTTACTTTTATATACAGCAGGTTATTATTAGTTATGTATTTTATGCATATACATATATACAGGTCAATCTCAATCTCCCAACTCATCCCACCACCACCACCCCATGGCTTCCCACACTTGGTGTCCATACGTTTGTTCTCTACCTCTGTGTCTCTATTTCTTCCCTGCAAACCAGTTCATCTGTACCATTTTTTAGGTGCCACATATATGCATTAATATACAATATTTGTTTTCCTCTTTCTGACCTACTTCATTCTGTATGACAGTCTCTAGATCCATCGATGTCTCTACAAATGACCCAGTTTCATTCCTTTTTATGGTTGAGTAATATTCCATTTTATACATGTACCACATCTTTATCCATTCATCTGTGTGAGGGCATTTAGGTTGCTTCCATTACCTGGCCTTTGTAAATAGTGCTGCAATGAACATTGTGGTGAATGTGCCTTTCTGATTTATGGTTTTCTTTGGGTATATGAGCAGAAGTGGGATTGCTGGATCAGATGGTAATTCTATTTCTAGTTTTTTTAAGGAAACTCCATAGTGTTCTCCATAGTGAGTGTATCAATTTACATTCCCACCAATAGTGGAAGAGGTGTCCTTTTGTCCACACCCTCTCCAGAATTTGTTGTTTGTTGATTTTCTGATGATGCCGATTCTAACAGGTGTGAGGTGATACCTCATTGTAGTTTTGATTCGCATTTCTCTAATAATTAGTGCTGTTGAACAGCTTTTCATGTGCGTCTTGGCCATCTCTGTGTCTTCTTTGAAGAAACGTCTCTTTAGATCTGCCCATTTTTGTATTGGGTTGTTTGTTTTTTTAATATTAAGCTGCATGAGCTGTTTATATATATTGGAGATTAAACCTTTGTCCATTGATTCGTTTGCAACAATTTTCGCCCCTTTTGAGGGATGTCTTTTTCCTTTCCCGTTTTTTTAACCAAAAAAGAAATAAAGAAAAAGAAGTAGAAAACTAATGTGCGTAAAATATGCCATTTGAAACGGTCGTTTTGAAATATGGACGTCCTTTGAATTTTTTGGTCGATATGTGACCCCAGAATTTGTTTTCAGGGCAGGTGTCATTTACAGGCCTGCAATGATTTTGAATATCAACTGACCATTAGCGCTGGGATTAAAGCTGCTGTTGTGTGAAACGGCCACAAGGTGGCAGCAGTTCTCCCTTACCAATTCTGATTACTAGGGCAAGAGAGCCTCAATGGAAGTCGTGTTCTAGATTGGAATTTAGAATGGAATGTGCCAGGAGAAAACCCCTCAAGTTTGTCTCCCTACTTCTTGTTCGTGTTTTTAATTTAATTTTTATTTTTTATTACAGCAAGTTTGATTACAATGTTTGGCTTGTTGTAGGTGTGGAAGATGTGGTTCTTTTACACATATACAGATGTCGGTTTTTCCTGGGATCCTTTTCCCATGTACCTTATGACAGAATGTTGAGTAGTCTTTTGGTATTCCGTAGGTCTTTGGTGATTATATATGTCACCTGTGTTTGTATAAGTCTGTTAACCCCGATATCGTAATGAAACCAATCCTCACAACTTTCCTTTGGTGAACCATAAGTTTGTTTAATGAATCTCTGATTGCCCTTCTCGGTGGAAATATCTGCCCTGGTATCCATTTTTAGGTAACACCTATAAGTGATATGATATGATATGTGTCTTTCACTTTCTGACTTACTACATGTCACGTGATTACCTCTAGACTCATCTACGGTGCTGCAAAAGGCATTGTGTCCTTTTTTTCCTTGCCTTCTATTCTGACTTAGCGAGGTCCCTTTTCAACAATGTGCTTCCCTGCGGGTTGTGGATTAGCTGACGTGGGCAGCCTTATCCTGCCGGCCGGCCTTCCCCAGGTGTGCCTGGTTGAGGTCAATATAATCAGCGCTCCATGCAGCAATAGCCCCTGAAGCTGTGCCTGCCTCCATATTCTCTGCCCCGTGAGCAGTCTCGGGGCTGTGCTGGTGGGAGGGAGTGAGGGGACACAGCTTTGTTGGTGGCCCGGTGTGAGTGGGGTTCCGCTGGCCTTTCTGAAGGAGTTGCCAGGCTGCCTCCTGTAAGGAGGAGGATGTGTCACCCATACCTTCCACTGGAATTTCTCTCCGGACAGAGGTGAGGAAGGAAAAAAGCAGTGGGGGCCGGGACAAGTGGGGTATCTCAGGCAGGACAATGGAAAGCTTCCGGAAGAGCGCCCGGGGTCAGGACCACACTGGCTGGCCTGCAGTCACCAAGATGGCCTGCGTGCTGTCGCTGGTGTGGCTCCACGGCCCTTCCTCTAGGCTTTCAAGCCTTTGTACATATTCAGGTGTTTGACCTGGGAAGGGTGGGAACAGTTCAGCAGCAGCTGGCCTGGGGCTCAGCTCACCTTTATTCAGAGATGCCCCGGCACGGTCCCCCAGCTTTGCAATGAGGATGCTCCTTGCATGGGGTGTGGGTTGCTGGCTGTATGGGAGATGATTCCCCACCTCTGACCAATTTCAGAATTGTTTACCGCTGGAGCAAGTGCCCTGATAGGGTTTTCCTCTGTAAACTGGTGGGTTCAGGTTTTTTTTTCGTTTATGGTTCAAGTTAGATTTTATTCCTCTTTTATGTATTTATAGATATAAGCATGGAAATAATTCATTCCTATAAATACATCTGTGTGAAGGGAAGAACTTTTTTCTGTTTTATTTTTAAATTTTATATTTTAAAATTTTGAAATTTAATTTTATTTACTTTTTTATACAGCGGGTTATTATTAGTTATGTATTTTATGCATATACATGTATACAGGTCAATCTCAAACTCCCAACTTACCCCACCACCACCACCCCATGGCTTCCCACACTTGGTGTCCATACGTTTGTTCTCTACCTCTGTGTCTCTATTTCTTCCCTGCAAACCAGTTCATCTGTACCATTTTTTAGGTTCCACGTATATGCATTAATATACAATATTTGTTTTCCTCTTTCTGACTTACTTCATTCTGTATGACAGTCTCTAGATCCATCGATGTCTCTACAAATGACCCAGTTTCATTCCTTTTTATGGCCGAGTAATATTCCATTTTATATATGTACCCCATCTTTATCCATTCATCTGTCTGTGGGCATTTAGGTTGCTTCCATTACCTGGCTATTGTAAATAGTGCTGCAATGAACCTTGTGGTGAATGTGCCTTTTTGATTTATGGTTGTCTCTGGGTATATGCCCAACAGTGGGATTGCTGGGTCAGATGGTAATTCTATTTCTAGTTTTTTAAAGGAAACTCCATACTGTTCTCCATAGTGACTGTATCAAATTACATTCCCACCAATAGAGGAAGAGGGCTCCTTTTGTCCACACCCTCCCCAGAATTTGTTGTTTGTAGATTTTCTGATGATCCCGATTCTAACAGGTGTGAGGTGATACCTCATTGTAGTTTCGATTTGCATTTCTCTAATAATTAGTGCTCTTGAGCAGCTTTTCATGTGCGTCTTGGCCATCTCTGTGTCTTCTTTGAAGAAACGCCTCTTTAGATCTTCTGCCCAATTTTGTATTGGGTTGTTTGTTTTTTTAATAAGCTGCATGAGCTGTTTATATATATTGGAGATTAAACCTTTGTCCATTGGGCTTCCCTGGTGGTGCAGTGGTTGGGAGTCTGCCTGCTGATGCAGGGGACGCGGGTTCGAGCCCTGGTCTGGGAGGGTCCCGCGTGCCGCGGAGCGGCTGGGCCCGTGAGCCACGACTACTGAGCCTGCGCGTCTGGAGCCTGTGCTCTGCAACAGGAGAGGCCGCGATGGTGAGAGGCCCGTGCACCGCAATGAAGAGCGGCCCCCGCTTGCCACGACTAGAGAGAGCCCTCACACGGAAACGAAGACCCAACACAGCAAAAATAAAATTAATTAATTAATAAACTCCTACCCCCAACATCTAAATAAATAAATAAGCTGGATGTTTAAGTCAATATTTAAAAAAAAAAAAAAACCTTTGTCCATTGATTCGTTTGCAACTATTTTCGCCCCTTCTGAGGGATGCCTTTTTCCATTCCCGTGTTTTTAACCAAAAAAGAAAGAAAGAAAAAGAAGCAGAACATTAATGTGCATAAAATATGCCTTTTGAAACGGTCGTTCTGAAATATGGACGTCCTTTAAATTTTTTGGTCGATATGTGACCCCAGGATTTGTTTTCAGGGCAGGTGTCATTTACAGGCCTGCAATGATTTTGAATATCAACTGACCATTAGCGCTGGGATTAAAGCTGCTGTTGTGTGAAACGGCCACAAGGTGGCAGCAGTTCTCTCTTTCATATCTGGTTACTAGGGCAACAGAGCCTCAATGGAAGTCGCCTTCTAGATTGGAATTTAGAACAGAATGTGACAGGAAAAAGCCCCTCAAGTTTGTCTCACTACTTCTTGTTCGTGTTTTTAATTTAATTTTTTATTTTTTATTACAGCAAGTTTGATTACAATGTTTGGCTTGTTGTAGGTATGGTAGATGTGGTTCTTTTACACATATACAGATGTCTGTTCTTCCTGGGATCCTTTTCCCATGTACGTTATGACAGAATGTTGTGTACTCCTCTCTTTGTATTCCGTAGCTCTTTGGTTATTATATATATCACCTGTGTTTGTATGTCTGTTAACCCCAATATCGTAATGAAACCAATCCTCACACCTTTCCAATGGTGATCCATAAGTTTGTTTAATGAATATGTGATTGCCCTTCTCCGTGGAAATATCTGCCCTGGTATCCATTTTTAGGTAACACCTATAAGTGATATGATACGATATGTGCCTTTCACTTTCTGACTTACTACATGTCACATGATTACCTCTAGACTCATCTACGGTGCTGCAGATGGCATTGTGTCCTTATTTTCCTTGGCTTCTATTCTGCCTTAGCGAGGTCCATTTTCAACAATGTGATTCCCTGAGGGTTGTGGATTAGCTGACCTGGGCAGCCTTACAGTGCCGGCCGGCCCTCCCCAGGTGTGCCTGGTTGAGGTCAATATAAACAGCGCTCCAGGCAGCAATAGCCCCTGAAGCTGTGCCTGACCTCATATTCTCTGCCCCGTCAGCAGTCTCGGGGCTCTGCTGGTGGGAGCGTGTGAGGGGCCACGGCTTTGTGGGTGGCCCAGTGTGTGTGGGGCTCTGCTGGACTTTGTGCAGGAGTTGCCAGGCTGCCACCTGTAAAGAAGAGGATGTGTCACCCATAAGTTCCATTGGAATTTCTCTCCGGGCTGAGGTAAGGAAGGAAAAAAAGGGGTGGGGTCCGGGACAGGAGGGGTATCTTAGGCAGGGGAATGGAAAGCTTCCAGAAGAGCGCCCGGGGTCAGGACCATCCTGCCTCGCCTGCAGGCACCAAGTTGGCCTGTGTGCTGTCGCTGGTGTGGCTCCACGGCCCTTCCTCTAGGATTTCATGCCCTTGTACATATTCAGGTGTTTTACCTGGGAAGGGTGGGAACAGTTCAGCTGCAGCTGGCCTGGGGCTCAGCTCACCTTTATTCAGAGATGACTCGGCACGGTCCCCCAGCTTTGCAATGAGGACGCTCCTTGCATGCGGGGTGGGTTGCTGGCTGTATGGGAGATGATTCCCCACCTCTGACCAATTTCAGAATTGTTTACCGCTGGAGCAAGTTCCCTGATAGGGCTTTCCTCTGTATAACTGGTGGGTTCAGGTTTTTTTTCGTTTATGGTTCAAGTTAGATTTTATACCTCTTTTATGTATTTATACATATAAGCATGGAAATAATACATTCCTATAAATACATCTGTGTGAAGGGAAGAACTTTTTTCTCTTTTATTTTTAAATTTTATTTTTTAAAATTTTGAAATTTAGTTTTATTTTTATACAGCAGGTTATTATTAGTTATGTATTTTATACATATACATGTATGCAGGCCAATCCCAATCTCCCAACTCATCCCACCTCTACCACCCCATGGCTACCCACACTTGGTGTCCATAAGTTTGTTCTCTACCTGTGTCTCCATTTCTTCCCTGCAAACCAGTTCATCTGTACCACTTTTTAGGTTCCACATATATGCATTAATATACAATATTTGTTTTCCTCTTTCTGACTTACTTCATTCTGTATGACAGTCTCTAGATCCATCGATGTCTCTACAAATGACCCAGTTTCATTCCTTTTTATGGCCGAGTAATATTCCATTTTATATATGTACCACATCTTTACCCATTCATCTGTTTGTGGGTATTTAGTTTGCTCCCTTACCTGGCTATTGTAAATAGTGCTGCAATGAATTTTGTGGTGAATGTGCCTTTTTGATTTATGGTTTTCTCTGGGTATATGCCCAGAAGTGCGATTGCTGGATCAGATGGTAATTCTATTTCTAGATTTTTAAGGAAACTCCACACTGTTCTCCATAGTGACTGTATCAATTTACATTCCCACCAATAGTGGAAGAGGGCTCCTTTTGTCCACACCCTCCCCAGAATTTGTTGTTTGTAGGTTTTCTGATGATGCCGATTCTAACATGTGTGAGGTGATGCCTCATTGTAGATTTTTTTTTTTTAATTATTTTTTTGTGGTACGCGGGCCTCTCACTGTTGTGGCCTCTCCCGTTGCGGAGCACAGGCTCCGGACGAGCAGGCTCAGTGGCCATGGCTCACGGGCCCAGCTGCTCCGCGACATGTGGGATCTTCCCGGACCGGGGCACGAACCCGTGTCCCCTGCATTGGCAGGCGGACTCTCAACCACTGCGCCACCAGGGAAGCCCCCTCATTGTAGTTTTGATTTGCATTTCTCTAATAATTAGTGATGTTGAGCAGCTTTTCATCTGCGTCTTGGCCATGTCTGTGTCTTCTTTGAAGGATCGTCTCATGAGATCTTCTGACCATTTCTGTATTGGGAGGGTGGTTGGAGGGTAAGGCTATGTGCTCACGCACGTGTCAGTGCCAGCGTAAGGGCCAGGAGTAGGGTACTGCGTAGGGTAAGGTGTAGGTCTGGTGGTGGTTTCCGTTCCGTGCTAGGTTTAGGGTTTGGGAACGGCAAGGCTTAGGGCCCAGGTGAGGGTACGGAAACGTGGGATGGTCAGGCTACGTTCTTACGCATGGGTCAGTGCCAATGTACGGGCCAGGAATAGGCTACGGCGTAGGCTAATGTGTAGGGCTGGTGGTGGGTTTCCGTTCCGTGCTAGGGTTAGGGTTAGGGAATGACAAGGCTTAGGGCACAGGTGAGGGTACGGAAACGTGGGAGGGTCCGGCTATGTGCTGACGCACGTGTCAGTGCCAGCGTACGGGCCAGGAATAGGGAACGGCGTAGGGTAAGGGGTAGGGCTGGTTGTGAGATACCGTTCCGGGCTAGGGTTAGGGTTAGGGAACGGCAAGGCTTAGGGCACAGGTGAACGTAAGGAAACGTGGGAGGGTCAGGCTACGTGCTGACGCACGGGTCAGTGCCAGCGTACGGGCCAGGAGTAGGGTATGGCGTAGGGTAAGGTTTAGGGCTTGTGGTGGGTTTCCGTTCCGCGCTAGGGTTAGGGTGAGGGAACAGCAAGGCTTAGGGCACAGGTGAACGTACGGAAACGTGGGAGTTGCAGGCTACGTGTTGACGCATGGGTCTGTGCCAGCGTACGGGCCAGGATTAGGGTACGTCGTACCATAAGGTTTAGGGCTGGTGGTGGGTTTCCGTTCCAGGCTAGGGTTAGGGTTAGGGAACGGCAAGGCTTAGGACACAGGTGAGGGTATGGAAACGTGGGAGAGGCAGGCTACGTGCTGACGCACAGGTCAGTGCCAGCGTAGGGGCCAGGAGGAGGGTACAGCGTAGGGTAAGGTTTAGGGCTGGTGGTGGGTTTATGTTCCGGGCTAGGGTTAGGGTTAGGGAACGGCAAGGCTTAGGGCACAGGTGAGGGTACGGAAACGTAGGAGTGGCAGGCTACGTGCTGACACACGGGTCAGTGCCAGCGTACGGGGCAGGATTAGGGTACGGCATAGGGTAAGGTTTAGGGCTGGTGGTGGGTTTCCGTTCCAGGCTAGGTTTAGGGTTAGGGAACGGCAAAGCTTAGGGCACAGAAGATGGTACGGAAAAGTGGGAGGGTCAGGCTACCTGCTGACACACGGGTCAGTGCCAGCGTATGGGCCAAGTGTAGGGTATGGCGTAGGGTTAGGTGTAGGGTTCGGGTTAGGGAACGGCAAGGCTTAGGGCACAGGTGACGGTACGGAAACGTGGGAGGGTCAGGCTACGTGATGACGCACGGGTCTTTGCCAGCGTACACGCCAGGATTCGGGTACGGCATTGGGTAAGGTGTAGGGCTGGTTGTGGGTTTCCGTTCCAGGTTAGAGTTAGGGAACGGCAAGGCTTAGTGCACAGGTGAGGGTATGGAAACGTGGCAGAGGCAGGCTATGTGCTGACGCAAGGGTCACTGCCAGCGTACGGGTCAGGAGTAGTCTACGGCGAATGTTAAGGTTTAGGTTTTGTGGTGGGTTTCCGTTCCGGGTTAGGGATAGGGAAAGGCAAGGCTTAGGGCACAGGTGAGGGTACGGAAACGTGGGAGGGTTAGGCTACATGCTGATGCACGGTTCAATGCCAGGGTATGGACCAGGAGTAGGGTACGGCGTAGGGTAAAGTGTAAGGCTGGTGGTGGGTGTCCATTCCGGGCTAGTGTTAGGGTTAGGGAGCGGCAAGGCTTAGGGCACAGGTGAAGGTACGGAAACGTGGGAGGGTCAGGCTACATGCTGAAGAACGGGTCAGTGCCAGGGTGTGGACCAGGAGTAGGGTACGGCGTTGGGTATGGTTTAAGGGCGGTGGTGGGTGTCCATTCCGGTCTAGGGTTAGGGTTAGGGAACGTTAAGGCTTAGGACACAGGTGAGGGTACGGAAACGTGGGAGGGTCAGGATACGTGCTGAAGAATGGGTCAGTGCCAGCATACGGGCCAGGAGTAGGGTACGGCATAGCGTAATGTGTAGGGCTGGTGGTGGTTTCCGTTCCGGGCTAGGGTTAGAGGTAGGGAACTGCAAGGCTTAGGGCACAGGTGAGGGTACGGAAACGTGGGAGAGGCAGGCTACGGGCTGACACATGGGAGAGTGCCAGCTTACGGGCCAGCAGTAGGCTACGACGTAGGGTAGGGTGTAGGGCTGGTGGTGGGTTTCCGTTCCGGGCTAGGGTTAGAGTTAGGGATCGGCAAGGCTTAGGGAACAGGTGAGGGTAAGGAAAAGTGGGAGGGTTAGGCTACATGCTGACGCACGGATCAGTGCCAGCGTATGGGACAGGTGTAGGGTACGGCGTAGGGTAAGGTTTAGGGCTGGTGGTGGGTTTCCGTTTGGGGTTATGGTTAGGGTTATGGAACGGCAAGGCTTAGGACACAGGTGAGGGTACGGGAACGTGGGAAGGTCAGGCTACGTGCTAACGCACGGATCAGTGCCAGCGTACGGGCCAGGATTAGGCTACGGCGTAGGGTAAGCTGTAGGGCTGGTGGTGGGTTTCTGTTCTGGGCTAGGGTTAGGGTTAGGGAAGGACAAGACTTAGGGCACAGTTGAGGGTACGGAAATGGTGGAGGGTCAGGCTATGTGCTGACGCACGGGTCAGTGCCAGCATACAGGCCAGGAGTAGGCAACAACTTAGGGTAAGGTGTAGGGCTGGTGGTTGGTTTCCTTTCCGGGCTAGGGTTAGGGTTAGGGAATGTCAAGGCTTAGGGCACAGGTGAGGGTATGGAAACGTGGGAGGGTCATGCTACGTGCTGACACACGTGTCAGTGCCAGCGTATGGGCCAGTCGTAGGCTACGGCGTAGGGAAAGGTGTAGGGCTGGTGGTGGGCTTCCTTTCCGGGCTAGGGTTAGGGTTAGGGAACGGCAAGTCTTAGGGCACAGGTGCGGGTACGGAAACGTGGGAGAGTCAGGCTATGTGCTGACGCACGTGTCAGTGCCAGCGTACGGGCCAGGAGTAGTGTACGTCGTAGGGTAAGGTGTAGGGCTGGTGGTGGGTTTCCGTTCTGGGCTAGGCTAGGGTTAGGGAACGGCAAGGTTTAGGGCACACGTGAGGGTATCGAAACGTGTTAGGCTCAGGGTACGTGTTGACGCACGGGTTAGTGTGATCGTACAGATGAGGATGATGGTGCGGCATAGGGTAAAGTGTATGGTTGGTGGTAGGTTTCCGTTTCAGGCTAGGGTTAGTGTTAGGGAACGGCAAGGTTTTGGGCACAGATGAGGGTATGGAAACGTGTTAGTGTCAGGGTACGTGTTGACATATGGATTAGCATTAGGGTACGGCTTAGGGTAAGGTGTAGGCTTGGTGGTAGGTTTCCATTGTGGTCTAGGGTTAGGGTTAGGGAATGGCAAGGTTTAGGTCACAGGTGAAGGTACGGAAACGTGTTAGGGTCAGGGTAAGTGTTGACGCATGTGTTAGTGTCAGCGTACGGAGTAGGTTTATGGTCCTTCGTAGGTTTAGGTCTAGGGTTGGTGGTAGGTTTCCGTTCCAGGCTAGGGTTAGTGTTATGGAACGGCAAGGTTTAGGGCATAGGTGAGGGTACGGAAATGTGTTAGGGACAGGGTACGTGTTGACGCTCGGATTATGATTAGGGTATGGCGTAGAGTAACGTGTAGGGTTGGTGGTAGGTTTCCATTTTGGGCTAGGGTTAGGGTTAGGCAACGGCACGGTTTAGGGCACAGGTGAGGGAACGGAAAAGTGTTAGGGTCAGTGTACGTGTTGACGCACGGGTTAGTGTCAGTGTACGGATTAGGATTAGGGTACCGTGTAGGGTATGCTGTACGGTTTGTGGTAGTTTTCCATTCTGGGCTAGGGTTAGTGTTAGGGTACGGCAAGGTTTAGGGTACAGGTGACGGTACAGAAACGTGTTAGGGTCATGATACATGTTGATACATGGAATAGTGTCATCATACGCATTAGGATTAGGGTACGGCGTAGGGTAAGGTGTACGGAGGGCGGTAGGTTTCCATTCCGTTGTAGGGTTAGGGTTAGCGAATTGCAAGGTTTTGGGCACAGGTGATGGTACAGAAATGTGTTAGGTTCAGGGTACGTGTGGACTCACGGGTTAGTGTCAGCATACGCATGAGGAGTAGGGTACCGCATAGAGTAAGGTGTAGGGTTGGTGGTACGTTTCCGTTCCAGTCTAGGGTTATGTTTAGGGACTGGCAAAGTTTAGGGCACAGGTGAGGGTACGAAACGTGTTAGGGTCAGGGTATGTGTTGATGCACAGGTTAGTGTCAGCATACGAATTAGGATTAGGGTACGGCGTAAGGTAAGGTGTAGGGTTGGTGGCAGGTTTCCGTTCCGGGCTAGGGTTAGGGTTAGGGAACGGCAAGGTTTAGGGCAGAGGTGAGGGTACGGAAACGTGTTAGGGTCAGGGTACGTGTTGATGTATGAATTAGGATTAGGGTACAGCTTAGGGTAAGGTGTAGGGCTGATGGTAGGTTTCCGTTCCGGGCTAAGGTTAAGGATAGGCAACGACAAGTTTTAGGGCACAGCTGAGGGTATGGAAACGTGTTAGGGTCAGGGTACGTGTTGACTCACTGGTTAGTGCCAGCGTACGAATTAGGATTAGTGTACGGCATAGATAAGGTGTAGGGTTGGTGGTAGGATTCCGTTCCGGGCTATGGTTAGGGTTAGGGAAAGTCAAGGTTTCTATTTCTAGTTCTTTTAAGGAAACTCCATACTGTTCTCCATAGTGATTGTATCAATTTACATTCCCACCATAGTGGAAGAGGGCTCCTTTTGTCCGCACCCTCCCCAGAATTTGTTTGTAGATTTTCTGATGATTCCGATTCTAACAGGTGTGAGGTGATACCTCATTGTAGTTTTGATTTGCATTTCTCTAATAATTAGTGCTCTTGAGCAGCTTTTCATGTGCGTCTTGGCCATCTCTGTGTCTTCTTTGAAGAAACGTCTCTTTAGATCTTCTGCCCATTTTTGTATTGGGTTGTTTGTTTTTTTAATAAGCTGCATGAGCTGTTTATATATACTGGAGATTAAACCTTTGTCCATTGATTCGTTTGCAACTATTTTCGCCCCTTCTGAGGGATGCCTTTTTCCATTCCCGTGTTTTTAACCAAAAAAGAAAGAAAGAAAAAGAAGCAGAACACTAATGTGCATAAAATATGCCTTTTGAAACGGTTGTTTTGAAATATGGACGTCCTTTAAATTTTTTGGTCGATATGTGACCCCAGGATTTGTTTTCAGGGCAGGTGTCATTTACAGGCCTGCAATGATTTGGAATATCAACTGACCATGAGCGCTGGGATTAAAGCTGCTGTTGTGTGAAACGGCCACAAGGTGGCAGCAGTTCTCCCTTACCAATTCTGGTTACTAGGGCAACAGAGCCTCAATGGAAGTCGTGTTCTAGATTGGAATTTAGAATGGAATGTGACAGGAGAAAGCCCCTCAAGTTTGTCTCCCTACTTCTTGTTCGTGTTTTTAATTTAATTTTTTATTTTTTATTACAGCAAGTTTGATTACAATGTTTGGCTTGTTGTAGGTGTGGAAGATGTGGTTCTTTTACACATATACACATGTCTGTTTTTCCTGGGATCCTTTTCCCATGGACGTTATGACAGAATGTTGAGTAGTCTTTTGGTATTCCGTAGGTCTTTGGTGATTATATATGTCACCTGTGTTTGTATAAGTCTGTTAACCCTGATATCGTAATGAAACCAATGCTCACAACTTTCCATTGGTGAACCATAAGTTTGTTTAATGAATCTGTGATTGCCCTTCTCCGTGGAAATATCTGCCCTGGTATCCATTTTTATGTAACACCTATAAGTGATATGATATGATATGTGTCTTTCACTTTCTCACTTACTACAAGTCACGTGATTACCTCTACACTCATCTACGGTGGTGCAAATGGCATTGTGTTCTTTTTTTCCTTGGCTTCTATTCTGCCTTAGCGAGGTCCATTTTCAACAATGTGATTCCCTGAGTGTTGTGGATTAGCTGACCTGGGCAGCCTTACCCTGCCGCCCGGCCCTCCCCAGGTGTGCCTGGTTGAGGTCAATATAAACAGCGCTCCAGGCAGCAATAGCCCCTGAAGCTGTTCCTGACTCCATATTCTCTGCCCCGTCAGCAGTCTCGGGGCTGTGCTGGTGGGAGGGAATGAGGTGCCACAGATTTGTTGGTGGCCCGGTGTGAGTGGGGTTCTCCTGGCCTTTCTGCAGCAGTTGCCAGGCTGCCTCCTGTAAAGAAGAGGATGTGTCACCCATACCTTCTGCTGGAATTTCTCTCCGGACAGAGGTGAGGAAGGAAAAAAGCAGTGGGGGCCGGGACAGGTGGGGTATCTCAGGCAGGACAATGGAAAGTTTCCGTAAGAGCGCCCGGGGCCAGGACCACCCAGGCTGGCCTGCAGGCACCATGTTGGCCTGCATGCTGTCGCTGTTGTGGCTCCACGGCCCTTCCTCTAGTCTTTCAAGCCCTTGTACATATTCAGTTGTTTTACCTGGGAAGGGTGGGAACAGTTCAGCAACATCTGGCCTGCGGCTCAGCTCACCTTTTTTTAGAGATGCCTCGGCTCGGTCCCCCAGCTTTGCAATGAGGACGCTCCTTGTGTGGGGTGTGGGTTGCTGGCTGTATGGGGATGATTCCCCATCTCTGACCAATTTCAGAATTGTTTGCCGCTGGAGCAAGTGCCCTGATAGGGTTTTCCTCTGTATAACTGGTGGGTTCAGGTTTTTTTCCTTTTATGGTTCAAGTTAGATTTTATTCCTCTTTTATATATTTATAGATATAAGCATGGAAATAATTCATTCCTATAAATACATCTGTGTGAAGGGAGGAACTTTTTTCTGTTTTATATTTAAATTTTATTTTTTAAGATTTTGAAATTTAATTTTATTTACTTTTATATACAGCAGGTTATTATTAGTTATGTATTTTATGCATATACATATATACAGGTCAATCTCAATCTCCCAACTCATCCCACCACCACCACCCCATGGCTTCCCACACTTGGTGTCCATACGTTTGTTCTCTACCTCTGTGTCTCTATTTCTTCCCTGCAAACCAGTTCATCTGTACCATTTTTTAGGTGCCACATATATGCATTAATATACAATATTTGTTTTCCTCTTTCTGACCTACTTCATTCTGTATGACAGTCTCTAGATCCATCGATGTCTCTACAAATGACCCAGTTTCATTCCTTTTTATGGTTGAGTAATATTCCATTTTATACATGTACCACATCTTTATCCATTCATCTGTGTGAGGGCATTTAGGTTGCTTCCATTACCTGGCCTTTGTAAATAGTGCTGCAATGAACATTGTGGTGAATGTGCCTTTCTGATTTATGGTTTTCTTTGGGTATATGAGCAGAAGTGGGATTGCTGGATCAGATGGTAATTCTATTTCTAGTTTTTTTAAGGAAACTCCATAGTGTTCTCCATAGTGAGTGTATCAATTTACATTCCCACCAATAGTGGAAGAGGTGTCCTTTTGTCCACACCCTCTCCAGAATTTGTTGTTTGTTGATTTTCTGATGATGCCGATTCTAACAGGTGTGAGGTGATACCTCATTGTTGTTTTGATTCGCATTTCTCTAATAATTAGTGCTGTTGAACAGCTTTTCATGTGCGTCTTGGCCATCTCTGTGTCTTCTTTGAAGAAACGTCTCTTTAGATCTGCCCATTTTTGTATTGGGTTGTTTGTTTTTTTAATATTAAGCTGCATGAGCTGTTTATATATATTGGAGATTAAACCTTTGTCCACTGATTCGTTTGCAACAATTTTCGCCCCTTTTGAGGGATGTCTTTTTCCTTTCCCGTTTTTTTAACCAAAAAAGAAATAAAGAAAAAGAAGTAGAAAACTAATGTGCGTAAAATATGCCTTTTGAAACGGTCGTTTTGAAATATGGATGTCCTTTGAATTTTTTGGTCGATATGTGACCCCAGAATTTGTTTTCAGGGCAGGTGTCATTTACAGGCCTGCAATGATTTTGAATATCAACTGACCATTAGCGCTGGGACTAAAGCTGCTGTTGTGTGAAACGGCCACAAGGTGGCAGCAGTTCTCCCTTACCAATTCTGGTTACTAGGGCAACAGAGCCTCAATGGAAGTCGTGTTCTAGATTGGAATTTAGAATGGAATGTGCCAGGAGAAAACCCCTCAAGTTTGTCTCCCTACTTCTTGTTCGTGTTTTTAATTTAATTTTTATTTTTTATTACAGCAAGTTTGATTACAATGTTTGGCTTGTTGTAGGTGTGGAAGATGTGGTTGTTTTACACATATACAGATGTCGGTTTTTCCTGGGATCCTTTTCCCATGTACCTTATGACAGAATGTTGAGTAGTCTTTTGGTATTCCGTAGGTCTTTGGTGATTATATATGTCACCTGTGTTTGTATAAGTCTGTTAACCCCGATATCATAATGAAACCAATCCTCACAACTTTCCTTTGGTGAACCATAAGTTTGTTTAATGAATCTCTGATTGCCCTTCTCGGTGGAAATATCTGCCCTGGTATCCATTTTTAGGTAACACCTATAAGTGATATGATATGATATGTGTCTTTCACTTTCTGACTTACTACATGTCACGTGATTACCTCTAGACTCATCTACGGTGCTGCAAAAGGCATTGTGTCCTTTTTTTCCTTGCCTTCCATTCTGACTTAGCGAGGTCCCTTTTCAACAATGTGCTTCCCTGCGGGTTGTGGATTAGCTGACGTGGGCAGCCTTATCCTGCCGGCCGGCCTTCCCCAGGTGTGCCTGGTTGAGGTCAATATAATCAGCGCTCCATGCAGCAATAGCCCCTGAAGCTGTGCCTGCCTCCATATTCTCTGCCCCGTGAGCAGTCTCGGGGCTGTGCTGGTGGGAGGGAGTGAGGGGACACAGCTTTGTTGGTGGCCCGGTGTGAGTGGGGTTCCGCTGGCCTTTCTGAAGGAGTTGCCAGGCTGCCTCCTGTAAGGAGGAGGATGTGTCACCCATACCTTCCACTGGAATTTCTCTCCGGACAGAGGTGAGGAAGGAAAAAAGCAGTGGGGGCCGGGACAAGTGGGGTATCTCAGGCAGGACAATGGAAAGCTTCCGGAAGAGCGCCCGGGGTCAGGACCACCCTGGCTGGCCTGCAGTCACCAAGATGGCCTGCGTGCTGTCGCTGGTGTGGCTCCACGGCCCTTCCTCTAGGCTTTCAAGCCTTTGTACATATTCAGGTGTTTGACCTGGGAAGGGTGGGAACAGTTCAGCAGCAGCTGGCCTGGGGCTCAGCTCACCTTTATTCAGAGATGCCCCGGCACGGTCCCCCAGCTTTGCAATGAGGATGCTCCTTGCATGGGGTGTGGGTTGCTGGCTGTATGGGAGATGATTCCCCACCTCTGACCAATTTCAGAATTGTTTACCGCTGGAGCAAGTGCCCTGATAGGGTTTTCCTCTGTATAACTGGTGGGTTCAGGTTTTTTTTTCGTTTATGGTTCAAGTTAGATTTTAATCCTCTTTTATGTATTTATAGATATAAGCATGGAAATAATTCATTCCTATAAATACATCTGTGTGAAGGGAAGAACTTTTTTCTGTTTTATTTTTAAATTTTATATTTTAAAATATTGAAATTTAATTTTATTTACTTTTTTATACAGCGGGTTATTATTAGTTATGTATTTTATGCATATACATGTATACAGGTCAATCTCAAACTCCCAACTTACCCCACCACCACCACCCCATGGCTTCCCACACTTGGTGTCCTTACGTTTGTTCTCTACCTCTGTGTCTCTATTTCTTCCCTGCAAACCAGTTCTTCTGTACCATTTTTTAGATTCCACATATATGCATTAATATACAATATTTGTTTTCCTCTTTCTGACTTACTTCATTCTGTATGACAGTCTCTAGATCCATCGATGTCTCTACAAATGACCCAGTTTCATTCCTTTTTATGGCCGAGTAATATTCCATTTTATATATGTACCCCATCTTTATCCATTCATCTGTCTGTGGGCATTTAGGTTGCTTCCATTACCTGGCTATTGTAAATAGTGCTGCAATGAACCTTGTGGTGAATGTGCCTTTTTGATTTATGGTTGTCTCTGGGTATATGCCCAACAGTGGGATTGCTGGGTCAGATGGTAATTCTATTTCTAGTTTTTTAAAGGAAACTCCATACTGTTCTCCATAGTGACTGTATCAAATTACATTCCCACCAATAGAGGAAGAGGGCTCCTTTTGTCCACACCCTCCCCAGAATTTGTTGTTTGTAGATTTTCTGATGATCCCGATTCTAACAGGTGTGAGGTGATACCTCATTGTAGTTTCGATTTGCATTTCTCTAATAATTAGTGCTCTTGAGCAGCTTTTCATGTGCGTCTTGGCCATCTCTGTGTCTTCTTTGAAGAAACGCCTCTTTAGATCTTCTGCCCAATTTTGTATTGGGTTGTTTGTTTTTTTAATAAGCTGCATGAGCTGTTTATATATATTGGAGATTAAACCTTTGTCCATTGGGCTTCCCTGGTGGTGCAGTGGTTGGGAGTCTGCCTGCTGATGCAGGGGACGCGGGTTCGAGCCCTGGTCTGGGAGGGTCCCGCGTGCCGCGGAGCGGCTGGGCCCGTGAGCCACGACTACTGAGCCTGCGCGTCTGGAGCCTGTGCTCCGCAACAGGAGAGGCCGCGATGGTGAGAGGCCCGCGCACCGCAATGAAGAGCGGCCCCCGCTTGCCACGACTAGAGAGAGCCCTCACACGGAAACGAAGACCCAACACAGCAAAAATAAAATTAATTAATTAATAAACTCCTACCCCCAACATCTAAATAAATAAATAAGCTGGATGTTTAAGTCAATATTTAAAAAAAAAAAAAAACAAAAAACCTTTGTCCATTGATTCGTTTGCAACTATTTTCGCCCCTTCTGAGGGATGCCTTTTTCCATTCCCGTGTTTTTAACCAAAAAAGAAAGAAAGAAAAAGAAGCAGAACATTAATGTGCATAAAATATGCCTTTTGAAACGGTCGTTCTGAAATATGGACGTCCTTTAAATTTTTTGGTCGATATGTGACCCCAGGATTTGTTTTCAGGGCAGGTGTCATTTACAGGCCTGCAATGATTTTGAATATCAACTGACCATTAGCGCTGGGATTAAAGCTGCTGTTGTGTGAAACGGCCACAAGGTGGCAGCAGTTCTCTCTTTCATATCTGGTTACTAGGGCAACAGAGCCTCAATGGAAGTCGCCTTCTAGATTGGAATTTAGAACAGAATGTGACAGGAAAAAGCCCCTCATGTGTGTCTCACTACTTCTTGTTCGTGTTTTTAATTTAATTTTTTATTTTTTATTACAGCAAGTTTGATTACAATGTTTGGCTTGTTGTAGGTATGGTAGATGTGGTTCTTTTACACATATACAGATGTCTGTTCTTCCTGGGATCCTTTTCCCATGTACGTTATGACAGAATGTTGTGTACTCCTCTCTTTGTATTCCGTATCTCTTTGGTTATTATATATATCACCTGTGTTTGTATGTCTGTTAACCCCAATATCGTAATGAAACCAATCCTCACACCTTTCCAATGGTGAACCATAAGTTTGTTTAATGAATATGTGATTGCCCTTCTCCGTGGAAATATCTGCCCTGGTATCCATTTTTAGGTAACACCTATATGTGATATGATACGATATGTGCCTTTCACTTTCTGACTTACTACATGTCACATGATTACCTCTAGACTCATCTACGGTGCTGCAGATGGCATTGTGTCCTTATTTTCCTTGGCTTCTATTCTGCCTTAGCGAGGTCCATTTTCAACAATGTGATTCCCTGAGGGTTGTGGATTAGCTGACCTGGGCAGCCTTACCGTGCCGGCCGGCCCTCCCCAGGTGTGCCTGGTTGAGGTCAATATAAACAGCGCTCCAGGCAGCAATAGCCCCTGAAGCTGTGCCTGACTCCATATTCTCTGCCCCGTCAGCAGTCTCGGGGCTCTGCTGGTGGGAGCATGTGAGGGGCCACGGCTTTGTGGGTGGCCCGGTGTGTGTGGGGCTCTGCTGGACTTTGTGCAGGAGTTGCCAGGCTGCCACCTGTAAAGAAGAGGATGTGTCACCCATAAGTTCCACTGGAATTTCTCTCCGGGCTGAGGTAAGGAAGGAAAAAAAGGGGTGGGGTCCGGGACAGGAGGGGTATCTCAGGCAGGGAAATGGAAATCTTCCCGAAGAGCGCCCGGGGTCAGGACCATCCTGCCTCGCCTGCAGGCACCAAGTTGGCCTGTGTGCTGTCGCTGGTGTGGCTCCACGGCCCTTCCTCTAGGATTTCATGCCCTTGTACATATTCAGGTGTTTTACCTGGGAAGGGTGGGAACAGTTCAGCTGCAGCTGGCCTGGGGCTCAGCTCACCTTTATTTAGAGATGCCTCGGCACGGTCCCCCAGCTTTGCAATGAGGACGCTCCTTGCATGCGGGGTGGGTTGCTGGCTGTATGGGAGATGATTCCCCACCTCTGACCAATTTCAGAATTGTTTACCGTTGGAACAAGTGCCCTGATAGGGTTTTCCTCTGTATAACTGGTGGGTTCAGGTTTTTTTTCGTTTACGGTTCAAGTTAGATTTTATACCTCTTTTATGTATTTATAGATATAAGCTTGGAAATAATACATTCCTATAAACACATCTGTGTGAAGGGAAGAACTTTTTTCTCTTTTATTTTTAAATTTTATTTTTTAAAATTTTGAAATTTAGTTTTATTTTTTTATACAGCAGGTTATTATTAGTTATGTATTTTATGCATATGCATGTATGCAGGCCAATCCCAATCTCCCAACTCATCCCACCTCTACCACCCCATGGCTTCCCACACTTGGTGTCCATAAGTTTGTTCTCTACCTGTGTCTCTATTTCTTCCCTGCAATCCAGTTCATCTGTACCACTTTTTAGGTTCCACATATATGCATTAATATACAATATTTGTTTTCCTCTTTCTGACTTACTTCATTCTGTATGACAGTCTCTATATCCACCGATGTCTCTACAAATGACCCAGTTTCATTCCTTTTTATGGCCGAGTAATATTCCATTTTATATATGTACCACATCTTTACCCATTCATCTGTTTGTGGGTATTTAGTTTGCTCCCTTACCTGGCTATTGTAAATAGTGCTGCAATGAATTTTGTGGTGAATGTGCATTTTTGATTTATGGTTTTCTCTGGGTATATGCCCAGAAGTGGGATTGCTGGATCAGATGGTAATTCTATTTCTAGTTTTTTTAAGGAAAGTCCACACTGTACTCCATAGTGACTGTATCAATTTACATTCCCACCAATAGTGGAAGAGGGCTCCTTTTGTCCACACCCTCCCCAGAATTTGTTGTTTGTAGGTTTTCTGATGATGCCGATTCTAACATGTGTGAGGTGATACCTCATTGTAGTTTTTTTTTTTTTATTTTTTTTATTTTTTTTGTGGTACGCGGGCCTCTCACTGTTCTGGCCTCTCCCGTTGCGGAGCACAGGCTCCGGACGCGCAGGCTCAGTGGCCATGGCTCACGGGCCCAGCTGCTCCGCGACATGTGGGATCTTCCCGGACCGGGGCACGAACCCGTGTCCCCTGCATCGGCAGGCGGACTCTCAACCACTGCGCCACCAGGGAAGCCCCCTCATTGTAGTTTTGATTTGCATTTCTCTAATAATTAGTGATGTTGATCAGCTTTTCATCTGCGTCTTGGCCATGTCTGTGTCTTCTTTGAAGGATCGTCTCATGAGATCTTCTGACCATTTCTGTATTGGGAGGGTGGTTGGAGGGAAAGGCTATGTGCTCACGCACGTGTCAGTGCCAGCGTAAGGGCCAGGAGTAGGGTACTGCGTAGGGTAAGGTGTAGGTCTGGTGGTGGTTTCCGTTCCGGGCTAGGTTTAGGGTTTGGGAACGGCAAGGCTTAGGGCCCAGGTGAGGGTACAGAAACGTGGGATGGTCAGGCTACGTTCTTACGCATGGGTCAGTGCCAATGTACGGGCCAGGAATAGGCTACGGCGTAGGCTAATGTGTAGGGCTGGTGGTGGGTTTCCGTTCCGTGCTAGGGTTAGGGTTAGGGAATGACAAGGCTTAGGGCACAGGTGAGGGTACGGAAACGTGGGAGGGTCCGGCTATGTGCTGACGCACGGGTCAGTGCCAGCGTACGGGCCAGGAATAGGGAACGGGGTAGGGTAAGGAGTAGGGCTGGTTGTGAGATACCGTTCCGGGCTAGGGTTAGGGTTAGGGAACGGCAAGGCTTAGGGCACAGGTGAACGTAAGGAAACGTGGGAGGGTCAGGCTACGTGCTGACGCACGGGTCAGTGCCAGCGTACGGGCCAGGAGTAGGGTATGGCGTAGGGTATGGTTTAGGGCTGGTGGTGGGTTTCTGATCCAGGCTAGGGTTAGGGTTAGGGAACGGCAAGGCTTAGGACACAGGTGAGGTTATGGAAATGTGGGAGAGGCAGGCTACGTGCTGACGCACAGGTCAGTGCCAGCGTAGGGGCCAGGAGTAGGGTACAGCGTAGGGTAAGGTTTAGGGCTGGTGGTGGGTTTATGTTCCGGGCTAGGGTTAGGGTTAGGGAACGGCAAGGCTTACGGCACAGGTGAGTGTACGGAAACGTAGGAGTGGCAGGCTACGTGCTGACACACGGGTCAGTGCCAGCGTACGGGGCAGGATTAGGGTACGGCGTAGGGTAAGGTTTAGGGCTGGTGGTGTGTTTCCGTTCCAGGCTAGGTTTAGGGTTAGGGAACGGCAAAGCTTAGGGCACAGAAGATGGTACGGAAAAGTGGGAGGGTCAGGCTACGTGCTGACGCACGTGTCAGTGCCAGTGTATGGGCCAAGTGTAGGGTATGGCGTAGGGTTAGGTGTAGGGTTAGGGTTAGGGAACGGCAAGGCTTAGGGCACAGGTGAGGGTACGGAAACGTGGGAGGGTCAGGCTACGTGATGACGCACGGTTCTTTGCCAGCGTACGCGCCAGGATTCGGGTACGGCATTGGGTAAGGTGTAGGGCTGGTTGTGGGTTTCCGTTCCAGGTTAGAGTTAGGGAACGGCAAGGCTTAGTGCACAGGTGAGGGTATGGAAACGTGGCAGAGGCAGGCTATGTGCTGACGCAAGGGTCACTGCCAGCGTACGGGTCAGGAGTAGTCTACGGCGTACGTTAAGGTTTAGGTTTTGTGGTGGGTTTCCGTTCCGGGCTAGTGTTAGGGATAGGGAAAGGCAAGGCTTAGGGCACAGGTGAGGGTACGGAAACGGGGGAGGGTTAGGCTACATGCTGAAGCACGGTTCAATGCCAGGGTATGGACCAGGAGTAGGGTACGGCGTAGGGTAAAGTGTAAGGCTGGTGGTGGGTGTCCATTCCGGGCTAGTGTTAGGGTTAGGGAACGTTAAGGCTTAGGGCACAGGTGAGGGTACGGAAACGTGGGAGGGTCAGGATACGTGCTGAAGAATGGGTCAGTGCCAGCGTACGGGCCAGGAGTAGGGTACGGCATAGCGTAATGTGTAGGGCTGGTGGTGGTTTCCGTTCCGGGCTAGGGTTAGAGGTAGGGAACTGCAAGGCTTAGGGCACAGGTGAGGGTACGGAAACGTGGGAGAGGCAGGCTACGGGCTGACACATGGGAGAGTGCCAGCTTACGGGCCAGCAGTAGGCTACGACGTAGGGTAGGGTGTAGGGCTGGTGGTGGGTTTCCGTTCCGGGCTAGGGTTAGAGTTAGGGATCGGCAAGGCTTAGGGAACAGGTGAGGGTAAGGAAAAGTGGGAGGGTTAGGCTACATGCTGACGCACGGATCAGTGCCAGCGTACGGGCCAGGTGTAGGGTACGGCGTAGGGTAAGGTTTAGGGCTGGTGGTGGGTTTCCGTTTGGGGTTATGGTTAGGGTTATGGAACGGCAAGGCTTAGGACACAGGTGAGGGTACGGGAACGTGGGAAGGTCAGGCTACGTGCTGACGCACGGATCAGTGCCAGCGTACGGGCCAGGATTAGGCTACGGCATAGGGTAAGCTGTAGGGCTGGTGGTGGGTTTCTGTTCTGGGCTAGGGTTAGGGTTAGGGAAGGACAAGACTTAGGGCACAGTTGAGGGTACGGAAATGGTGGAGGGTCAGGCTATGTGCTGACGCACGGGTCAGTGCCAGCGTACAGGCCAGGAGTAGGCAACAACGTAGGGTAAGGTGTAGGGCTGGTGGTTGGTTTCCTTTCCGGGCTAGGGTTAGGGTTAGGGAATGTCAAGGCTTAGGGCACAGGTGAGGGTATGGAAACGTGGGAGGGTCATGCTATGTGCTGACACACGTGTCAGTGCCAGCGTATGGGCCAGTCGTAGGCTACGGCGTAGGGAAAGGTGTAGGGCTGGTGGTGGGCTTCCTTTCCGGGCTAGGGTTAGGGTTAGGGAACGGCAAGTCTTAGGGCACAGGTGCGGGTACGGAAACGTGGGAGAGTCAGGCTATGTGCTGACGCACGGGTCAGTGCCAGCGTACGGGCCAGGAGTAGTGTACGTCGTAGGGTAAGGTGTAGGGCTGGTGGTGGGTTTCCGTTCTGGGCTAGGGTTAGGGTTAGGGAACGGCAAGGTTTAGGGCACACGTGAGGGTATCGAAACGTGTTAGGCTCAGGGTACGTGTGGACGCACGGGTTAGTGTGAACGTACAGATGAGGATGATGGTGCGGCATAGGGTAAAGTGTATGGTTGGTGGTAGGTTTCCGTTTCAGGCTAGGGTTAGTGTTATGGAACGGCAAGGTTTTGGGCACAGATGAGGGTATGGAAACGTGTTAGTGTCAGGGTACGTGTTGACATATGGATTAGCATTAGGGTACGGCTTAGGGTAAGGTGTAGGCTTGGTGGTAGGTTTCCATTGTGGTCTAGGGTTAGGGTTAGGGAATGGCAAGGTTTAGGTCACAGGTGAAGGTACGGAAACGTGTTAGGGTCAGGGTAAGTGTTGACGCATGTGTTAGTGTCAGCGTACGGAGTAGGTTTATGGTCCTTCGTAGGTTTAGGTCTAGGGTTGGTGGTAGGTTTCCGTTCCAGGCTAGGGTTAGTGTTATGGAACGGCAAGGTTTAGGGCATAGGTGAGGGTACGGAAATGTGTTAGGGTCAGGGTACGTGTTGACGCTCGGATTATGATTAGGGTATGGCATAGAGTAACGTGTAGGGTTGGTGGTAGGTTTCCGTTTTGGGCTAGGGTTAGGGTTAGGCAACGGCACGGTTTAGGGCACAGGTGAGGGAACGGAAAAGTGTTAGGGTCAGTGTACGTGTTGACGCACGGGTTAGTGTCAGTATACGGATTAGGATTAGGGTACCGTGTACGGTATGCTGTACGGTTTGTGGTAGTTTTCCATTCTGGGCTAGGGTTAGTGTTAGGGTACGGCAAGGTTTAGGGTACAGGTGACGGTACAGAAACGTGTTAGGGTCATGATACATGTTGATACATGGAATAGTGTCATCATACGCATTAGGATTAGGGTACGGCGTAGGGTAAGGTGTACGGAGGGCGGTAGGTTTCCATTCCGTTGTAGGGTTAGGGTTAGCGAATTGCAAGGTTTTGGGCACAGGTGATGGTACAGAAATGTGTTAGGTTCAGGGTACGTGTTGACTCACGGGTTAGTGTCAGCATACGCATGAGGATTAGGGTACCGCATAGAGTAAGGTGTAGGGTTGGTGGTACGTTTCCGTTCCAGTCTAGGGTTATGTTTAGGGACCGGCAAAGTTTAGGGCACAGGTGAGGGTACGAAACGTGTTAGGGTCAGGGTATGTGTTGATGCACAGGTTAGTGTCAGCATACGAATTAGGATTAGGGTACGGCATAAGGTAAGGTGTAGGGTTGGTGGTAGGTTTCCGTTCCGGGCTAGGGTTAGGGTTAGGGAACGGCAAGGTTTATGGCAGAGGTGAGGGTACGGAAACGTGTTAGGGTCAGGGTACGTGTTGATGTATGAATTAGGATTAGGGTACAGCTTAGGGTAAGGTGTAGGGCTGATGGTAGGTTTCCGTTCCGGGCTAAGGTTAAGGATAGGCAGCGACAAGTTTTAGGGCAGAGCTGAGGGTATGGAAACGTGTTAGGGTCAGGGTACGTGTTGACTCACTGGTTAGTGCCAGCGTACGAATTAGGATTAGTGTACGGCATAGATAAGGTGTAGGGTTGGTGGTAGGATTCCGTTCCGGGCTATGGTTAGGGTTAGGGAAAGTCAAGGTTTCTATTTCTAGTTCTTTTAAGGAAACTCCATACTGTTCTCCATAGTGATTGTATCAATTTACATTCCCACCATAGTGGAAGAGGGCTCCTTTTGTCCGCACCCTCCCCAGAATTTGTTTGTAGATTTTCTGATGATGCCGATTCTAACAGGTGTGAGGTGATACCTCATTGTAGTTTTGATTTGCATTTCTCTAATAATTAGTGCTCTTGAGCAGCTTTTCATGTGCGTCTTGGCCATCTCTGTGTCTTCTTTGAAGAAACGTCTCTTTAGATCTTCTGCCCATTTTTGTATTGGGTTGTTTGTTTTTTTAATAAGCTGCATGAGCTGTTTATATATACTGGAGATTAAACCTTTGTCCATTGATTCGTTTGCAACTATTTTCGCCCCTTCTGAGGGATGCCTTTTTCCATTCCCGTGTTTTTAACCAAAAAAGAAAGAAAGAAAAAGAAGCAGAACACTAATGTGCATAAAATATGCCTTTTGAAACGGTTGTTTTGAAATATGGACGTCCTTTAAATTTTTTGGTCGATATGTGACCCCAGGATTTGTTTTCAGGGCAGGTGTCATTTACAGGCCTGCAATGATTTTGAATATCAACTGACCATGAGCGCTGGGATTAAAGCTGCTGTTGTGTGAAACGGCCACAAGGTGGCAGCAGTTCTCCCTTACCAATTCTGGTTACTAGGGCAACAGAGCCTCAATGGAAGTCGTGTTCTAGATTGGAATTTAGAATGGAATGTGACAGGAGAAAGCCCCTCAAGTTTGTCTCCCTACTTCTTGTTCGTGTTTTTAATTTAATTTTTTATTTTTTATTACAGCAAGTTTGATTACAATGTTTGGCTTGTTGTAGGTGTGGAAGATGTGGTTCTTTTACACATATACACATGTCTGTTTTTCCTGGGATCCTTTTCCCATGGACGTTATGACAGAATGTTGAGTAGTCTTTTGGTATTCCGTAGGTCTTTGGTGATTATATATGTCACCTGTGTTTGTATAAGTCTGTTAACCCCGATATCGTAATGAAACCAATGCTCACAACTTTCCATTGGTGAACCATAAGTTTGTTTAATGAATCTGTGATTGCCCTTCTCCGTGGAAATATCTGCCCTGGTATCCATTTTTATGTAACACCTATAAGTGATATGATATGATATGTGTCTTTCACTTTCTCACTTACTACAAGTCACGTGATTACCTCTAGACTCATCTACGGTGGTGCAAATGGCATTGTGTTCTTTTTTTCCTTGGCTTCTATTCTGCCTTAGCGAGGTCCATTTTCAACAATGTGATTCCCTGAGTGTTGTGGATTAGCTGACCTGGGCAGCCTTACCCTGCCGCCCGGCCCTCCCCAGGTGTGCCTGGTTGAGGTCAATATAAACAGCGCTCCAGGCAGCAATAGCCCCTGAAGCTGTTCCTGACTCCATATTCTCTGCCCCGTCAGCAGTCTCGGGGCTGTGCTGGTGGGAGGGAATGAGGTGCCACAGATTTGTTGGTGGCCCGGTGTGAGTGGGGTTCTCCTGGCCTTTCTGCAGCAGTTGCCAGGCTGCCTCCTGTAAAGAAGAGGATGTGTCACCCATACCTTCTGCTGGAATTTCTCTCCGGACAGAGGTGAGGAAGGAAAAAAGCAGTGGGGGCCGGGACAGGTGGGGTATCTCAGGCAGGACAATGGAAAGTTTCCGTAAGAGCGCCCGGGGCCAGGACCACCCAGGCTGGCCTGCGGGCACCAAGTTGGCCTGCATGCTGTCGCTGTTGTGGCTCCACGGCCCTTCCTCTAGTCTTTCAAGCCCTTGTACATATTCAGTTGTTTTACCTGGGAAGGGTGGGAACAGTTCAGCAACAGCTGGCCTGCGGCTCAGCTCACCTTTTTTTAGAGATGCCTCGGCTCGGTCCCCCAGCTTTGCAATGAGGACGCTCCTTGTGTGGGGTGTGGGTTGCTGGCTGTATGGGGATGATTCCCCATCTCTGACCAATTTCAGAATTGTTTGCCGCTGGAGCAAGTGCCCTGATAGGGTTTTCCTCTGTATAACTGGTGGGTTCAGGTTTTTTTCCTTTTATGGTTCAAGTTAGATTTTATTCCTCTTTTATATATTTATAGATATAAGCATGGAAATAATTCATTCCTATAAATACATCTGTGTGAAGGGAGGAACTTTTTTCTGTTTTATATTTAAATTTTATTTTTTAAGATTTTGAAATTTAATTTTATTTACTTTTATATACAGCAGGTTATTATTAGTTATGTATTTTATGCATATACATATATACAGGTCAATCTCAATCTCCCAACTCATCCCACCACCACCACCCCATGGCTTCCCACACTTGGTGTCCATACGTTTGTTCTCTACCTCTGTGTCTCTATTTCTTCCCTGCAAACCAGTTCATCTGTACCATTTTTTAGGTGCCACATATATGCATTAATATACAATATTTGTTTTCCTCTTTCTGACCTACTTCATTCTGTATGACAGTCTCTAGATCCATCGATGTCTCTACAAATGACCCAGTTTCATTCCTTTTTATGGTTGAGTAATATTCCATTTTATACATGTACCACATCTTTATCCATTCATCTGTGTGAGGGCATTTAGGTTGCTTCCATTACCTGGCCTTTGTAAATAGTGCTGCAATGAACATTGTGGTGAATGTGCCTTTCTGATTTATGGTTTTCTTTGGGTATATGAGCAGAAGTGGGATTGCTGGATCAGATGGTAATTCTATTTCTAGTTTTTTTAAGGAAACTCCATAGTGTTCTCCATAGTGAGTGTATCAATTTACATTCCCACCAATAGTGGAAGAGGTGTCCTTTTGTCCACACCCTCTCCAGAATTTGTTGTTTGTTGATTTTCTGATGATGCCGATTCTAACAGGTGTGAGGTGATACCTCATTGTAGTTTTGATTCGCATTTCTCTAATAATTAGTGCTGTTGAACAGCTTTTCATGTGCGTCTTGGCCATCTCTGTGTCTTCTTTGAAGAAACGTCTCTTTAGATCTGCCCATTTTTGTATTGGGTTGTTTGTTTTTTTAATAAGCTGCATGAGCTGTTTATATATATTGGAGGTTAAACCTTTGTCCATTGATTCGTTTGCAACTATTTTCGCCCCTTCTGAGGGATGCCTTTTTCCATTCCCGTGTTTTTAACCAAAAAAGAAAGAAAGAAAAAGAAGCAGAACATTAATGTGCATAAAATATGCCTTTTGAAACGGTCGTTCTGAAATATGGACGTCCTTTAAATTTTTTGGTCGATATGTGACCCCAGGATTTGTTTTCAGGGCAGGTGTCATTTACAGGCCTGCAATGATTTTGAATATCAACTGACCATTAGCGCTGGGATTAAAGCTGCTGTTGTGTGAAACGGCCACAAGGTGGCAGCAGTTCTCTCTTTCATATCTGGTTACTAGGGCAACAGAGCCTCAATGGAAGTCGCCTTCTAGATTGGAATTTAGAACAGAATGTGACAGGAAAAAGCCCCTCAAGTGTGTCTCACTACTTCTTGTTCGTGTTTTTAATTTAATTTTTTATTTTTTATTACAGCAAGTTTGATTACAATGTTTGGCTTGTTGTAGGTATGGTAGATGTGGTTCTTTTACACATATACAGATGTCTGTTCTTCCTGGGATCCTTTTCCCATGTACGTTATGACAGAATGTTGTGTACTCCTCTCTTTGTATTCCGTATCTCTTTGGTTATTATATATATCACCTGTGTTTGTATGTCTGTTAACCCCAATATCGTAATGAAACCAATCCTCACACCTTTCCAATGGTGAACCATAAGTTTGTTTAATGAATATGTGATTGCCCTTCTCCGTGGAAATATCTGCCCTGGTATCCATTTTTAGGTAACACCTATATGTGATATGATACGATATGTGCCTTTCACTTTCTGACTTACTACATGTCACATGATTACCTCTAGACTCATCTACGGTGCTGCAGATGGCATTGTGTCCTTATTTTCCTTGGCTTCTATTCTGCCTTAGCGAGGTCCATTTTCAACAATGTGATTCCCTGAGGGTTGTGGATTAGCTGACCTGGGCAGCCTTACCGTGCCGGCCGGCCCTCCCCAGGTGTGCCTGGTTGAGGTCAATATAAACAGCGCTCCAGGCAGCAATAGCCCCTGAAGCTGTGCCTGACTCCATATTCTCTGCCCCGTCAGCAGTCTCGGGGCTCTGCTGGTGGGAGCATGTGAGGGGCCACGGCTTTGTGGGTGGCCCGGTGTGTGTGGGGCTCTGCTGGACTTTGTGCAGGAGTTGCCAGGCTGCCACCTGTAAAGAAGAGGATGTGTCACCCATAAGTTCCACTGGAATTTCTCTCCGGGCTGAGGTAAGGAAGGAAAAAAAGGGGTGGGGTCCGGGACAGGAGGGGTATCTCAGGCAGGGAAATGGAAATCTTCCCGAAGAGCGCCCGGGGTCAGGACCATCCTGCCTCGCCTGCAGGCACCAAGTTGGCCTGTGTGCTGTCGCTGTTGTGGCTCCACGGCCCTTCCTCTAGGATTTCATGCCCTTGTACATATTCAGGTGTTTTACCTGGGAAGGGTGGGAACAGTTCAGCTGCAGCTGGCCTGGGGCTCAGCTCACCTTTATTTAGAGATGCCTCGGCACGGTCCCCCAGCTTTGCAATGAGGACGCTCCTTGCATGCGGGGTGGGTTGCTGGCTGTATGGGAGATGATTCCCCACCTCTGACCAATTTCAGAATTGTTTACCGTTGGAACAAGTGCCCTGATAGGGTTTTCCTCTGTATAACTGGTGGGTTCAGGTTTTTTTTCGTTTACGGTTCAAGTTAGATTTTATACCTCTTTTATGTATTTATAGATATAAGCTTGGAAATAATACATTCCTATAAACACATCTGTGTGAAGGGAAGAACTTTTTTCTCTTTTATTTTTAAATTTTATTTTTTAAAATTTTGAAATTTAGTTTTATTTTTTTATACAGCAGGTTATTATTAGTTATGTATTTTATGCATATGCATGTATGCAGGCCAATCCCAATCTCCCAACTCATCCCACCTCTACCACCCCATGGCTTCCCACACTTGGTGTCCATAAGTTTGTTCTCTACCTGTGTCTCTATTTCTTCCCTGCAAACCAGTTCATCTGTACCACTTTTTAGGTTCCACATATATGCATTAATATACAATATTTGTTTTCCTCTTTCTGACTTACTTCATTCTGTATGACAGTCTCTATATCCACCGATGTCTCTACAAATGACCCAGTTTCATTCCTTTTTATGGCCGAGTAATATTCCATTTTATATATGTACCACATCTTTACCCATTCATCTGTTTGTGGGTATTTAGTTTGCTCCCTTACCTGGCTATTGTAAATAGTGCTGCAATGAATTTTGTGGTGAATGTGCATTTTTGATTTATGGTTTTCTCTGGGTATATGCCCAGAAGTGGGATTGCTGGATCAGATGGTAATTCTATTTCTAGTTTTTTTAAGGAAAGTCCACACTGTACTCCATAGTGACTGTATCAATTTACATTCCCACCAATAGTGGAAGAGGGCTCCTTTTGTCCACACCCTCCCCAGAATTTGTTGTTTGTAGGTTTTCTGATGATGCCGATTCTAACATGTGTGAGGTGATACCTCATTGTAGTTTTTTTTTTTTTATTTTTTTTATTTTTTTTGTGGTACGCGGGCCTCTCACTGTTCTGGCCTCTCCCGTTGCGGAGCACAGGCTCCGGACGCGCAGGCTCAGTGGCCATGGCTCACGGGCCCAGCTGCTCCGCGACATGTGGGATCTTCCCGGACCGGGGCACGAACCCGTGTCCCCTGCATCGGCAGGCGGACTCTCAACCACTGCGCCACCAGGGAAGCCCCCTCATTGTAGTTTTGATTTGCATTTCTCTAATAATTAGTGATGTTGATCAGCTTTTCATCTGCGTCTTGGCCATGTCTGTGTCTTCTTTGAAGGATCGTCTCATGAGATCTTCTGACCATTTCTGTATTGGGAGGGTGGTTGGAGGGAAAGGCTATGTGCTCACGCACGTGTCAGTGCCAGCGTAAGGGCCAGGAGTAGGGTACTGCGTAGGGTAAGGTGTAGGTCTGGTGGTGGTTTCCGTTCCGGGCTAGGTTTAGGGTTTGGGAACGGCAAGGCTTAGGGCCCAGGTGAGGGTACAGAAACGTGGGATGGTCAGGCTACGTTCTTACGCATGGGTCAGTGCCAATGTACGGGCCAGGAATAGGCTACGGCGTAGGCTAATGTGTAGGGCTGGTGGTGGGTTTCCGTTCCGTGCTAGGGTTAGGGTTAGGGAATGACAAGGCTTAGGGCACAGGTGAGGGTACGGAAACGTGGGAGGGTCCGGCTATGTGCTGACGCACGGGTCAGTGCCAGCGTACGGGCCAGGAATAGGGAACGGGGTAGGGTAAGGAGTAGGGCTGGTTGTGAGATACCGTTCCGGGCTAGGGTTAGGGTTAGGGAACGGCAAGGCTTAGGGCACAGGTGAACGTAAGGAAACGTGGGAGGGTCAGGCTACGTGCTGACGCACGGGTCAGTGCCAGCGTACGGGCCAGGAGTAGGGTATGGCGTAGGGTATGGTTTAGGGCTGGTGGTGGGTTTCTGATCCAGGCTAGGGTTAGGGTTAGGGAACGGCAAGGCTTAGGACACAGGTGAGGTTATGGAAATGTGGGAGAGGCAGGCTACGTGCTGACGCACAGGTCAGTGCCAGCGTAGGGGCCAGGAGTAGGGTACAGCGTAGGGTAAGGTTTAGGGCTGGTGGTGGGTTTATGTTCCGGGCTAGGGTTAGGGTTAGGGAACGGCAAGGCTTACGGCACAGGTGAGTGTACGGAAACGTAGGAGTGGCAGGCTACGTGCTGACACACGGGTCAGTGCCAGCGTACGGGGCAGGATTAGGGTACGGCGTAGGGTAAGGTTTAGGGCTGGTGGTGTGTTTCCGTTCCAGGCTAGGTTTAGGGTTAGGGAACGGCAAAGCTTAGGGCACAGAAGATGGTACGGAAAAGTGGGAGGGTCAGGCTACGTGCTGACGCACGTGTCAGTGCCAGTGTATGGGCCAAGTGTAGGGTATGGCGTAGGGTTAGGTGTAGGGTTAGGGTTAGGGAACGGCAAGGCTTAGGGCACAGGTGAGGGTACGGAAACGTGGGAGGGTCAGGCTACGTGATGACGCACGGTTCTTTGCCAGCGTACGCGCCAGGATTCGGGTACGGCATTGGGTAAGGTGTAGGGCTGGTTGTGGGTTTCCGTTCCAGGTTAGAGTTAGGGAACGGCAAGGCTTAGTGCACAGGTGAGGGTATGGAAACGTGGCAGAGGCAGGCTATGTGCTGACGCAAGGGTCACTGCCAGCGTACGGGTCAGGAGTAGTCTACGGCGTACGTTAAGGTTTAGGTTTTGTGGTGGGTTTCCGTTCCGGGCTAGTGTTAGGGATAGGGAAAGGCAAGGCTTAGGGCACAGGTGAGGGTACGGAAACGGGGGAGGGTTAGGCTACATGCTGAAGCACGGTTCAATGCCAGGGTATGGACCAGGAGTAGGGTACGGCGTAGGGTAAAGTGTAAGGCTGGTGGTGGGTGTCCATTCCGGGCTAGTGTTAGGGTTAGGGAACGTTAAGGCTTAGGGCACAGGTGAGGGTACGGAAACGTGGGAGGGTCAGGATACGTGCTGAAGAATGGGTCAGTGCCAGCGTACGGGCCAGGAGTAGGGTACGGCATAGCGTAATGTGTAGGGCTGGTGGTGGTTTCCGTTCCGGGCTAGGGTTAGAGGTAGGGAACTGCAAGGCTTAGGGCACAGGTGAGGGTACGGAAACGTGGGAGAGGCAGGCTACGGGCTGACACATGGGAGAGTGCCAGCTTACGGGCCAGCAGTAGGCTACGACGTAGGGTAGGGTGTAGGGCTGGTGGTGGGTTTCCGTTCCGGGCTAGGGTTAGAGTTAGGGATCGGCAAGGCTTAGGGAACAGGTGAGGGTAAGGAAAAGTGGGAGGGTTAGGCTACATGCTGACGCACGGATCAGTGCCAGCGTACGGGCCAGGTGTAGGGTACGGCGTAGGGTAAGGTTTAGGGCTGGTGGTGGGTTTCCGTTTGGGGTTATGGTTAGGGTTATGGAACGGCAAGGCTTAGGACACAGGTGAGGGTACGGGAACGTGGGAAGGTCAGGCTACGTGCTGACGCACGGATCAGTGCCAGCGTACGGGCCAGGATTAGGCTACGGCATAGGGTAAGCTGTAGGGCTGGTGGTGGGTTTCTGTTCTGGGCTAGGGTTAGGGTTAGGGAAGGACAAGACTTAGGGCACAGTTGAGGGTACGGAAATGGTGGAGGGTCAGGCTATGTGCTGACGCACGGGTCAGTGCCAGCGTACAGGCCAGGAGTAGGCAACAACGTAGGGTAAGGTGTAGGGCTGGTGGTTGGTTTCCTTTCCGGGCTAGGGTTAGGGTTAGGGAATGTCAAGGCTTAGGGCACAGGTGAGGGTATGGAAACGTGGGAGGGTCATGCTATGTGCTGACACACGTGTCAGTGCCAGCGTATGGGCCAGTCGTAGGCTACGGCGTAGGGAAAGGTGTAGGGCTGGTGGTGGGCTTCCTTTCCGGGCTAGGGTTAGGGTTAGGGAACGGCAAGTCTTAGGGCACAGGTGCGGGTACGGAAACGTGGGAGAGTCAGGCTATGTGCTGACGCACGGGTCAGTGCCAGCGTACGGGCCAGGAGTAGTGTACGTCGTAGGGTAAGGTGTAGGGCTGGTGGTGGGTTTCCGTTCTGGGCTAGGGTTAGGGTTAGGGAACGGCAAGGTTTAGGGCACACGTGAGGGTATCGAAACGTGTTAGGCTCAGGGTACGTGTGGACGCACGGGTTAGTGTGAACGTACAGATGAGGATGATGGTGCGGCATAGGGTAAAGTGTATGGTTGGTGGTAGGTTTCCGTTTCAGGCTAGGGTTAGTGTTATGGAACGGCAAGGTTTTGGGCACAGATGAGGGTATGGAAACGTGTTAGTGTCAGGGTACGTGTTGACATATGGATTAGCATTAGGGTACGGCTTAGGGTAAGGTGTAGGCTTGGTGGTAGGTTTCCATTGTGGTCTAGGGTTAGGGTTAGGGAATGGCAAGGTTTAGGTCACAGGTGAAGGTACGGAAACGTGTTAGGGTCAGGGTAAGTGTTGACGCATGTGTTAGTGTCAGCGTACGGAGTAGGTTTATGGTCCTTCGTAGGTTTAGGTCTAGGGTTGGTGGTAGGTTTCCGTTCCAGGCTAGGGTTAGTGTTATGGAACGGCAAGGTTTAGGGCATAGGTGAGGGTACGGAAATGTGTTAGGGTCAGGGTACGTGTTGACGCTCGGATTATGATTAGGGTATGGCATAGAGTAACGTGTAGGGTTGGTGGTAGGTTTCCGTTTTGGGCTAGGGTTAGGGTTAGGCAACGGCACGGTTTAGGGCACAGGTGAGGGAACGGAAAAGTGTTAGGGTCAGTGTACGTGTTGACGCACGGGTTAGTGTCAGTATACGGATTAGGATTAGGGTACCGTGTACGGTATGCTGTACGGTTTGTGGTAGTTTTCCATTCTGGGCTAGGGTTAGTGTTAGGGTACGGCAAGGTTTAGGGTACAGGTGACGGTACAGAAACGTGTTAGGGTCATGATACATGTTGATACATGGAATAGTGTCATCATACGCATTAGGATTAGGGTACGGCGTAGGGTAAGGTGTACGGAGGGCGGTAGGTTTCCATTCCGTTGTAGGGTTAGGGTTAGCGAATTGCAAGGTTTTGGGCACAGGTGATGGTACAGAAATGTGTTAGGTTCAGGGTACGTGTTGACTCACGGGTTAGTGTCAGCATACGCATGAGGATTAGGGTACCGCATAGAGTAAGGTGTAGGGTTGGTGGTACGTTTCCGTTCCAGTCTAGGGTTATGTTTAGGGACCGGCAAAGTTTAGGGCACAGGTGAGGGTACGAAACGTGTTAGGGTCAGGGTATGTGTTGATGCACAGGTTAGTGTCAGCATACGAATTAGGATTAGGGTACGGCATAAGGTAAGGTGTAGGGTTGGTGGTAGGTTTCCGTTCCGGGCTAGGGTTAGGGTTAGGGAACGGCAAGGTTTATGGCAGAGGTGAGGGTACGGAAACGTGTTAGGGTCAGGGTACGTGTTGATGTATGAATTAGGATTAGGGTACAGCTTAGGGTAAGGTGTAGGGCTGATGGTAGGTTTCCGTTCCGGGCTAAGGTTAAGGATAGGCAGCGACAAGTTTTAGGGCAGAGCTGAGGGTATGGAAACGTGTTAGGGTCAGGGTACGTGTTGACTCACTGGTTAGTGCCAGCGTACGAATTAGGATTAGTGTACGGCATAGATAAGGTGTAGGGTTGGTGGTAGGATTCCGTTCCGGGCTATGGTTAGGGTTAGGGAAAGTCAAGGTTTCTATTTCTAGTTCTTTTAAGGAAACTCCATACTGTTCTCCATAGTGATTGTATCAATTTACATTCCCACCATAGTGGAAGAGGGCTCCTTTTGTCCGCACCCTCCCCAGAATTTGTTTGTAGATTTTCTGATGATGCCGATTCTAACAGGTGTGAGGTGATACCTCATTGTAGTTTTGATTTGCATTTCTCTAATAATTAGTGCTCTTGAGCAGCTTTTCATGTGCGTCTTGGCCATCTCTGTGTCTTCTTTGAAGAAACGTCTCTTTAGATCTTCTGCCCATTTTTGTATTGGGTTGTTTGTTTTTTTAATAAGCTGCATGAGCTGTTTATATATACTGGAGATTAAACCTTTGTCCATTGATTCGTTTGCAACTATTTTCGCCCCTTCTGAGGGATGCCTTTTTCCATTCCCGTGTTTTTAACCAAAAAAGAAAGAAAGAAAAAGAAGCAGAACACTAATGTGCATAAAATATGCCTTTTGAAACGGTTGTTTTGAAATATGGACGTCCTTTAAATTTTTTGGTCGATATGTGACCCCAGGATTTGTTTTCAGGGCAGGTGTCATTTACAGGCCTGCAATGATTTTGAATATCAACTGACCATGAGCGCTGGGATTAAAGCTGCTGTTGTGTGAAACGGCCACAAGGTGGCAGCAGTTCTCCCTTACCAATTCTGGTTACTAGGGCAACAGAGCCTCAATGGAAGTCGTGTTCTAGATTGGAATTTAGAATGGAATGTGACAGGAGAAAGCCCCTCAAGTTTGTCTCCCTACTTCTTGTTCGTGTTTTTAATTTAATTTTTTATTTTTTATTACAGCAAGTTTGATTACAATGTTTGGCTTGTTGTAGGTGTGGAAGATGTGGTTCTTTTACGCATATACACATGTCTGTTTTTCCTGGGATCCTTTTCCCATGGACGTTATGACAGAATGTTGAGTAGTCTTTTGGTATTCCGTAGGTCTTTGGTGATTATATATGTCACCTGTGTTTGTATAAGTCTGTTAACCCCGATATCGTAATGAAACCAATGCTCACAACTTTCCATTGGTGAACCATAAGTTTGTTTAATGAATCTGTGATTGCCCTTCTCCGTGGAAATATCTGCCCTGGTATCCATTTTTAGGTAACACCTATAAGTGATATGATATGATATGTGTCTTTCACTTTCTCACTTACTACAAGTCACGTGATTACCTCTAGACTCATCTACGGTGCTGCAAAAGGCATTGTGTCCTTTTTTTCCTTGCCTTCTATTCTGACTTAGCGAGGTCCCTTTTCAACAATGTGATTCCCTGAGTGTTGTGGATTAGCTGACCTGGGCAGCCTTACCCTGCCGCCCGGCCCTCCCCAGGTGTGCCTGGTTGAGGTCAATATAAACAGCGCTCCAGGCAGCAATAGCCCCTGAAGCTGTTCCTGACTCCATATTCTCTGCCCCGTCAGCAGTCTCGGGGCTGTGCTGGTGGGAGGGAATGAGGTGCCACAGATTTGTTGGTGGCCCGGTGTGAGTGGGGTTCTCCTGGCCTTTCTGCAGCAGTTGCCAGGCTGCCTCCTGTAAAGAAGAGGATGTGTCACCCATACCTTCTGCTGGAATTTCTCTCCGGACAGAGGTGAGGAAGGAAAAAAGCAGTGGGGGCCGGGACAGGTGGGGTATCTCAGGCAGGACAATGGAAAGTTTCCGTAAGAGCGCCCGGGGCCAGGACCACCCAGGCTGGCCTGCGGGCACCAAGTTGGCCTGCATGCTGTCGCTGTTGTGGCTCCACGGCCCTTCCTCTAGTCTTTCAAGCCCTTGTACATATTCAGTTGTTTTACCTGGGAAGGGTGGGAACAGTTCAGCAACAGCTGGCCTGCGGCTCAGCTCACCTTTTTTTAGAGATGCCTCGGCTCGGTCCCCCAGCTTTGCAATGAGGACGCTCCTTGTGTGGGGTGTGGGTTGCTGGCTGTATGGGGATGATTCCCCATCTCTGACCAATTTCAGAATTGTTTGCCGCTGGAGCAAGTGCCCTGATAGGGTTTTCCTCTGTATAACTGGTGGGTTCAGGTTTTTTTCCTTTTATGGTTCAAGTTAGATTTTATTCCTCTTTTATATATTTATAGATATAAGCATGGAAATAATTCATTCCTATAAATACATCTGTGTGAAGGGAGGAACTTTTTTCTGTTTTATATTTAAATTTTATTTTTTAAGATTTTGAAATTTAATTTTATTTACTTTTATATACAGCAGGTTATTATTAGTTATGTATTTTATGCATATACATATATACAGGTCAATCTCAATCTCCCAACTCATCCCACCACCACCACCCCATGGCTTCCCACACTTGGTGTCCATACGTTTGTTCTCTACCTCTGTGTCTCTATTTCTTCCCTGCAAACCAGTTCATCTGTACCATTTTTTAGGTGCCACATATATGCATTAATATACAATATTTGTTTTCCTCTTTCTGACCTACTTCATTCTGTATGACAGTCTCTAGATCCATCGATGTCTCTACAAATGACCCAGTTTCATTCCTTTTTATGGTTGAGTAATATTCCATTTTATACATGTACCACATCTTTATCCATTCATCTGTGTGAGGGCATTTAGGTTGCTTCCATTACCTGGCCTTTGTAAATAGTGCTGCAATGAACATTGTGGTGAATGTGCCTTTCTGATTTATGGTTTTCTTTGGGTATATGAGCAGAAGTGGGATTGCTGGATCAGATGGTAATTCTATTTCTAGTTTTTTTAAGGAAACTCCATAGTGTTCTCCATAGTGAGTGTATCAATTTACATTCCCACCAATAGTGGAAGAGGTGTCCTTTTGTCCACACCCTCTCCAGAATTTGTTGTTTGTTGATTTTCTGATGATGCCGATTCTAACAGGTGTGAGGTGATACCTCATTGTAGTTTTGATTCGCATTTCTCTAATAATTAGTGCTGTTGAACAGCTTTTCATGTGCGTCTTGGCCATCTCTGTGTCTTCTTTGAAGAAACGTCTCTTTAGATCTGCCCATTTTTGTATTGGGTTGTTTGTTTTTTTAATATTAAGCTGCATGAGCTGTTTATATATATTGGAGATTAAACCTTTGTCCATTGATTCGTTTGCAACAATTTTCGCCCCTTTTGAGGGATGTCTTTTTCCTTTCCCGTTTTTTTAACCAAAAAAGAAATAAAGAAAAAGAAGTAGAAAACTAATGTGCGTAAAATATGCCATTTGAAACGGTCGTTTTGAAATATGGACGTCCTTTGAATTTTTTGGTCGATATGTGACCCCAGAATTTGTTTTCAGGGCAGGTGTCATTTACAGGCCTGCAATGATTTTGAATATCAACTGACCATTAGCGCTGGGATTAAAGCTGCTGTTGTGTGAAACGGCCACAAGGTGGCAGCAGTTCTCCCTTACCAATTCTGATTACTAGGGCAAGAGAGCCTCAATGGAAGTCGTGTTCTAGATTGGAATTTAGAATGGAATGTGCCAGGAGAAAACCCCTCAAGTTTGTCTCCCTACTTCTTGTTCGTGTTTTTAATTTAATTTTTATTTTTTATTACAGCAAGTTTGATTACAATGTTTGGCTTGTTGTAGGTGTGGAAGATGTGGTTCTTTTACACATATACAGATGTCGGTTTTTCCTGGGATCCTTTTCCCATGTACCTTATGACAGAATGTTGAGTAGTCTTTTGGTATTCCGTAGGTCTTTGGTGATTATATATGTCACCTGTGTTTGTATAAGTCTGTTAACCCCGATATCGTAATGAAACCAATCCTCACAACTTTCCTTTGGTGAACCATAAGTTTGTTTAATGAATCTCTGATTGCCCTTCTCGGTGGAAATATCTGCCCTGGTATCCATTTTTAGGTAACACCTATAAGTGATATGATATGATATGTGTCTTTCACTTTCTGACTTACTACATGTCACGTGATTACCTCTAGACTCATCTACGGTGCTGCAAAAGGCATTGTGTCCTTTTTTTCCTTGCCTTCTATTCTGACTTAGCGAGGTCCCTTTTCAACAATGTGCTTCCCTGCGGGTTGTGGATTAGCTGACGTGGGCAGCCTTATCCTGCCGGCCGGCCTTCCCCAGGTGTGCCTGGTTGAGGTCAATATAATCAGCGCTCCATGCAGCAATAGCCCCTGAAGCTGTGCCTGCCTCCATATTCTCTGCCCCGTGAGCAGTCTCGGGGCTGTGCTGGTGGGAGGGAGTGAGGGGACACAGCTTTGTTGGTGGCCCGGTGTGAGTGGGGTTCCGCTGGCCTTTCTGAAGGAGTTGCCAGGCTGCCTCCTGTAAGGAGGAGGATGTGTCACCCATACCTTCCGCTGGAATTTCTCTCCGGACAGAGGTGAGGAAGGAAAAAAGCAGTGGGGGCCGGGACAAGTGGGGTATCTCAGGCAGGACAATGGAAAGCTTCCGGAAGAGCGCCCGGGGTCAGGACCACACTGGCTGGCCTGCAGTCACCAAGATGGCCTGCGTGCTGTCGCTGGTGTGGCTCCACGGCCCTTCCTCTAGGCTTTCAAGCCTTTGTACATATTCAGGTGTTTGACCTGGGAAGGGTGGGAACAGTTCAGCAGCAGCTGGCCTGGGGCTCAGCTCACCTTTATTCAGAGATGCCCCGGCACGGTCCCCCAGCTTTGCAATGAGGATGCTCCTTGCATGGGGTGTGGGTTGCTGGCTGTATGGGAGATGATTCCCCACCTCTGACCAATTTCAGAATTGTTTACCGCTGGAGCAAGTGCCCTGATAGGGTTTTCCTCTGTAAACTGGTGGGTTCAGGTTTTTTTTTCGTTTATGGTTCAAGTTAGATTTTATTCCTCTTTTATGTATTTATAGATATAAGCATGGAAATAATTCATTCCTATAAATACATCTGTGTGAAGGGAAGAACTTTTTTCTGTTTTATTTTTAAATTTTATATTTTAAAAATTTGAAATTTAATTTTATTTACTTTTTTATACAGCGGGTTATTATTAGTTATGTATTTTATGCATATACATGTATACAGGTCAATCTCAAACTCCCAACTTACCCCACCACCACCACCCCATGGCTTCCCACACTTGGTGTCCATACGTTTGTTCTCTACCTCTGTGTCTCTATTTCTTCCCTGCAAACCAGTTCATCTGTACCATTTTTTAGGTTCCACGTATATGCATTAATATACAATATTTGTTTTCCTCTTTCTGACTTACTTCATTCTGTATGACAGTCTCTAGATCCATCGATGTCTCTACAAATGACCCAGTTTCATTCCTTTTTATGGCCGAGTAATATTCCATTTTATATATGTACCCCATCTTTATCCATTCATCTGTCTGTGGGCATTTAGGTTGCTTCCATTACCTGGCTATTGTAAATAGTGCTGCAATGAACCTTGTGGTGAATGTGCCTTTTTGATTTATGGTTGTCTCTGGGTATATGCCCAACAGTGGGATTGCTGGGTCAGATGGTAATTCTATTTCTAGTTTTTTAAAGGAAACTCCATACTGTTCTCCATAGTGACTGTATCAAATTACATTCCCACCAATAGAGGAAGAGGGCTCCTTTTGTCCACACCCTCCCCAGAATTTGTTGTTTGTAGATTTTCTGATGATCCCGATTCTAACAGGTGTGAGGTGATACCTCATTGTAGTTTCGATTTGCATTTCTCTAATAATTAGTGCTCTTGAGCAGCTTTTCATGTGCGTCTTGGCCATCTCTGTGTCTTCTTTGAAGAAACGCCTCTTTAGATCTTCTGCCCAATTTTGTATTGGGTTGTTTGTTTTTTTAATAAGCTGCATGAGCTGTTTATATATATTGGAGATTAAACCTTTGTCCATTGGGCTTCCCTGGTGGTGCAGTGGTTGGGAGTCTGCCTGCTGATGCAGGGGACGCGGGTTCGAGCCCTGGTCTGGGAGGGTCCCGCGTGCCGCGGAGCGGCTGGGCCCGTGAGCCACGACTACTGAGCCTGCGCGTCTGGAGCCTGTGCTCTGCAACAGGAGAGGCCGCGATGGTGAGAGGCCCGTGCACCGCAATGAAGAGCGGCCCCCGCTTGCCACGACTAGAGAGAGCCCTCACACGGAAACGAAGACCCAACACAGCAAAAATAAAATTAATTAATTAATAAACTCCTACCCCCAACATCTAAATAAATAAATAAGCTGGATGTTTAAGTCAATATTTAAAAAAAAAAAAAACCTTTGTCCATTGATTCGTTTGCAACTATTTTCGCCCCTTCTGAGGGATGCCTTTTTCCATTCCCGTGTTTTTAACCAAAAAAGAAAGAAAGAAAAAGAAGCAGAACATTAATGTGCATAAAATATGCCTTTTGAAACGGTCGTTCTGAAATATGGACGTCCTTTAAATTTTTTGGTCGATATGTGACCCCAGGATTTGTTTTCAGGGCAGGTGTCATTTACAGGCCTGCAATGATTTTGAATATCAACTGACCATTAGCGCTGGGATTAAAGCTGCTGTTGTGTGAAACGGCCACAAGGTGGCAGCAGTTCTCTCTTTCATATCTGGTTACTAGGGCAACAGAGCCTCAATGGAAGTCGCCTTCTAGATTGGAATTTAGAACAGAATGTGACAGGAAAAAGCCCCTCAAGTTTGTCTCACTACTTCTTGTTCGTGTTTTTAATTTAATTTTTTATTTTTTATTACAGCAAGTTTGATTACAATGTTTGGCTTGTTGTAGGTATGGTAGATGTGGTTCTTTTACACATATACAGATGTCTGTTCTTCCTGGGATCCTTTTCCCATGTACGTTATGACAGAATGTTGTGTACTCCTCTCTTTGTATTCCGTAGCTCTTTGGTTATTATATATATCACCTGTGTTTGTATGTCTGTTAACCCCAATATCGTAATGAAACCAATCCTCACACCTTTCCAATGGTGATCCATAAGTTTGTTTAATGAATATGTGATTGCCCTTCTCCGTGGAAATATCTGCCCTGGTATCCATTTTTAGGTAACACCTATTAGTGATATGATACGATATGTGCCTTTCACTTTCTGACTTACTACATGTCACATGATTACCTCTAGACTCATCTACGGTGCTGCAGATGGCATTGTGTCCTTATTTTCCTTGGCTTCTATTCTGCCTTAGCGAGGTCCATTTTCAACAATGTGATTCCCTGAGGGTTGTGGATTAGCTGACCTGGGCAGCCTTACAGTGCCGGCCGGCCCTCCCCAGGTGTGCCTGGTTGAGGTCAATATAAACAGCGCTCCAGGCAGCAATAGCCCCTGAAGCTGTGCCTGACCTCATATTCTCTGCCCCGTCAGCAGTCTCGGGGCTCTGCTGGTGGGAGCGTGTGAGGGGCCACGGCTTTGTGGGTGGCCCAGTGTGTGTGGGGCTCTGCTGGACTTTGTGCAGGAGTTGCCAGGCTGCCACCTGTAAAGAAGAGGATGTGTCACCCATAAGTTCCATTGGAATTTCTCTCCGGGCTGAGGTAAGGAAGGAAAAAAAGGGGTGGGGTCCGGGACAGGAGGGGTATCTCAGGCAGGGGAATGGAAAGCTTCCAGAAGAGCGCCCGGGGTCAGGACCATCCTGCCTCGCCTGCAGGCACCAAGTTGGCCTGTGTGCTGTCGCTGGTGTGGCTCCACGGCCCTTCCTCTAGGATTTCATGCCCTTGTACATATTCAGGTGTTTTACCTGGGAAGGGTGGGAACAGTTCAGCTGCAGCTGGCCTGGGGCTCAGCTCACCTTTATTCAGAGATGACTCGGCACGGTCCCCCAGCTTTGCAATGAGGACGCTCCTTGCATGCGGGGTGGGTTGCTGGCTGTATGGGAGATGATTCCCCACCTCTGACCAATTTCAGAATTGTTTACCGCTGGAGCAAGTTCCCTGATAGGGCTTTCCTCTGTATAACTGGTGGGTTCAGGTTTTTTTTCGTTTATGGTTCAAGTTAGATTTTATACCTCTTTTATGTATTTATACATATAAGCATGGAAATAATACATTCCTATAAATACATCTGTGTGAAGGGAAGAACTTTTTTCTCTTTTATTTTTAAATTTTATTTTTTAAAATTTTGAAATTTAGTTTTATTTTTATACAGCAGGTTATTATTAGTTATGTATTTTATACATATACATGTATGCAGGCCAATCCCAATCTCCCAACTCATCCCACCTCTACCACCCCATGGCTACCCACACTTGGTGTCCATAAGTTTGTTCTCTACCTGTGTCTCCATTTCTTCCCTGCAAACCAGTTCATCTGTACCACTTTTTAGGTTCCACATATATGCATTAATATACAATATTTGTTTTCCTCTTTCTGACTTACTTCATTCTGTATGACAGTCTCTAGATCCATCGATGTCTCTACAAATGACCCAGTTTCATTCCTTTTTATGGCCGAGTAATATTCCATTTTATATATGTACCACATCTTTACCCATTCATCTGTTTGTGGGTATTTAGTTTGCTCCCTTACCTGGCTATTGTAAATAGTGCTGCAATGAATTTTGTGGTGAATGTGCCTTTTTGATTTATGGTTTTCTCTGGGTATATGCCCAGAAGTGCGATTGCTGGATCAGATGGTAATTCTATTTCTAGATTTTTAAGGAAACTCCACACTGTTCTCCATAGTGACTGTATCAATTTACATTCCCACCAATAGTGGAAGAGGGCTCCTTTTGTCCACACCCTCCCCAGAATTTGTTGTTTGTAGGTTTTCTGATGATGCCGATTCTAACATGTGTGAGGTGATGCCTCATTGTAGATTTTTTTTTTTTAATTATTTTTTTGTGGTACGCGGGCCTCTCACTGTTGTGGCCTCTCCCGTTGCGGAGCACAGGCTCCGGACGAGCAGGCTCAGTGGCCATGGCTCACGGGCCCAGCTGCTCCGCGACATGTGGGATCTTCCCGGACCGGGGCACGAACCCGTGTCCCCTGCATTGGCAGGCGGACTCTCAACCACTGCGCCACCAGGGAAGCCCCCTCATTGTAGTTTTGATTTGCATTTCTCTAATAATTAGTGATGTTGAGCAGCTTTTCATCTGCGTCTTGGCCATGTCTGTGTCTTCTTTGAAGGATCGTCTCATGAGATCTTCTGACCATTTCTGTATTGGGAGGGTGGTTGGAGGGTAAGGCTATGTGCTCACGCACGTGTCAGTGCCAGCGTAAGGGCCAGGAGTAGGGTACTGCGTAGGGTAAGGTGTAGGTCTGGTGGTGGTTTCCGTTCCGTGCTAGGTTTAGGGTTTGGGAACGGCAAGGCTTAGGGCCCAGGTGAGGGTACGGAAACGTGGGATGGTCAGGCTACGTTCTTACGCATGGGTCAGTGCCAATGTACGGGCCAGGAATAGGCTACGGCGTAGGCTAATGTGTAGGGCTGGTGGTGGGTTTCCGTTCCGTGCTAGGGTTAGGGTTAGGGAATGACAAGGCTTAGGGCACAGGTGAGGGTACGGAAACGTGGGAGGGTCCGGCTATGTGCTGACGCACGGGTCAGTGCCAGCGTACGGGCCAGGAATAGGGAACGGCGTAGGGTAAGGGGTAGGGCTGGTTGTGAGATACCGTTCCGGGCTAGGGTTAGGGTTAGGGAACGGCAAGGCTTAGGGCACAGGTGAACGTAAGGAAACGTGGGAGGGTCAGGCTACGTGCTGACGCACGGGTCAGTGCCAGCGTACGGGCCAGGAGTAGGGTATGGCGTAGGGTAAGGTTTAGGGCTTGTGGTGGGTTTCCGTTCCGGGCTAGGGTTAGGGTGAGGGAACAGCAAGGCTTAGGGCACAGGTGAACGTACGGAAACGTGGGAGTTGCAGGCTACGTGTTGACGCATGGGTCTGTGCCAGCGTACGGGCCAGGATTAGGGTACGTCGTACCATAAGGTTTAGGGCTGGTGGTGGGTTTCCGTTCCAGGCTAGGGTTAGGGTTAGGGAACGGCAAGGCTTAGGACACAGGTGAGGGTATGGAAACGTGGGAGAGGCAGGCTACGTGCTGACGCACAGGTCAGTGCCAGCGTAGGGGCCAGGAGTAGGGTACAGCGTAGGGTAAGGTTTAGGGCTGGTGGTGGGTTTATGTTCCGGGCTAGGGTTAGGGTTAGGGAACGGCAAGGCTTAGGGCACAGGTGAGGGTACGGAAACGTAGGAGTGGCAGGCTACGTGCTGACACACGGGTCAGTGCCAGCGTACGGGGCAGGATTAGGTTACGGCATAGGGTAAGGTTTAGGGCTGGTGGTGGGTTTCCGTTCCAGGCTAGGTTTAGGGTTAGGGAACGGCAAAGCTTAGGGCACAGAAGATGGTACGGAAAAGTGGGAGGGTCAGGCTACCTGCTGACACACGGGTCAGTGCCAGCGTATGGGCCAAGTGTAGGGTATGGCGTAGGGTTAGGTGTAGGGTTCGGGTTAGGGAACGGCAAGGCTTAGGGCACAGGTGACGGTACGGAAACGTGGGAGGGTCAGGCTACGTGATGACGCACGGGTCTTTGCCAGCGTACACGCCAGGATTCGGGTACGGCATTGGGTAAGGTGTAGGGCTGGTTGTGGGTTTCCGTTCCAGGTTAGAGTTAGGGAACGGCAAGGCTTAGTGCACAGGTGAGGGTATGGAAACGTGGCAGAGGCAGGCTATGTGCTGACGCAAGGGTCACTGCCAGCGTACGGGTCAGGAGTAGTCTACGGCGAATGTTAAGGTTTAGGTTTTGTGGTGGGTTTCCGTTCCGGGTTAGGGATAGGGAAAGGCAAGGCTTAGGGCACAGGTGAGGGTACGGAAACGTGGGAGGGTTAGGCTACATGCTGATGCACGGTTCAATGCCAGGGTATGGACCAGGAGTAGGGTACGGCGTAGGGTAAAGTGTAAGGCTGGTGGTGGGTGTCCATTCCGGGCTAGTGTTAGGGTTAGGGAGCGGCAAGGCTTAGGGCACAGGTGAAGGTACGGAAACGTGGGAGGGTCAGGCTACATGCTGAAGAACGGGTCAGTGCCAGGGTGTGGACCAGGAGTAGGGTACGGCGTTGGGTATGGTTTAAGGGCGGTGGTGGGTGTCCATTCCGGTCTAGGGTTAGGGTTAGGGAACGTTAAGGCTTAGGACACAGGTGAGGGTACGGAAACGTGGGAGGGTCAGGATACGTGCTGAAGAATGGGTCAGTGCCAGCATACGGGCCAGGAGTAGGGTACGGCATAGCGTAATGTGTAGGGCTGGTGGTGGTTTCCGTTCCGGGCTAGGGTTAGAGGTAGGGAACTGCAAGGCTTAGGGCACAGGTGAGGGTACGGAAACGTGGGAGAGGCAGGCTACGGGCTGACACATGGGAGAGTGCCAGCTTACGGGCCAGCAGTAGGCTACGACGTAGGGTAGGGTGTAGGGCTGGTGGTGGGTTTCCGTTCCGGGCTAGGGTTAGAGTTAGGGATCGGCAAGGCTTAGGGAACAGGTGAGGGTAAGGAAAAGTGGGAGGGTTAGGCTACATGCTGACGCACGGATCAGTGCCAGCGTATGGGACAGGTGTAGGGTACGGCGTAGGGTAAGGTTTAGGGCTGGTGGTGGGTTTCCGTTTGGGGTTATGGTTAGGGTTATGGAACGGCAAGGCTTAGGACACAGGTGAGGGTACGGGAACGTGGGAAGGTCAGGCTACGTGCTAACGCACGGATCAGTGCCAGCGTACGGGCCAGGATTAGGCTACGGCGTAGGGTAAGCTGTAGGGCTGGTGGTGGGTTTCTGTTCTGGGCTAGGGTTAGGGTTAGGGAAGGACAAGACTTAGGGCACAGTTGAGGGTACGGAAATGGTGGAGGGTCAGGCTATGTGCTGACGCACGGGTCAGTGCCAGCGTACAGGCCAGGAGTAGGCAACAACTTAGGGTAAGGTGTAGGGCTGGTGGTTGGTTTCCTTTCCGGGCTAGGGTTAGGGTTAGGGAATGTCAAGGCTTAGGGCACAGGTGAGGGTATGGAATCGTGGGAGGGTCATGCTACGTGCTGACACACGTGTCAGTGCCAGCGTATGGGCCAGTCGTAGGCTACGGCGTAGGGAAAGGTGTAGGGCTGGTGGTGGGCTTCCTTTCCGGGCTAGGGTTAGGGTTAGGGAACGGCAAGTCTTAGGGCACAGGTGCGGGTACGGAAACGTGGAAGAGTCAGGCTATGTGCTGACGCACGTGTCAGTGCCAGCGTACGGGCCAGGAGTAGTGTACGTCGTAGGGTAAGGTGTAGGGCTGGTGGTGGGTTTCCGTTCTGGGCTAGGCTAGGGTTAGGGAACGGCAAGGTTTAGGGCACACGTGAGGGTATCGAAACGTGTTAGGCTCAGGGTACGTGTTGACGCACGGGTTAGTGTGAACGTACAGATGAGGATGATGGTGCGGCATAGGGTAAAGTGTATGGTTGGTGGTAGGTTTCCGTTTCAGGCTAGGGTTAGTGTTAGGGAACGGCAAGGTTTTGGGCACAGATGAGGGTATGGAAACGTGTTAGTGTCAGGGTACGTGTTGACATATGGATTAGCATTAGGGTACGGCTTAGGGTAAGGTGTAGGCTTGGTGGTAGGTTTCCATTGTGGTCTAGGGTTAGGGTTAGGGAATGGCAAGGTTTAGGTCACAGGTGAAGGTACGGAAACGTGTTAGGGTCAGGGTAAGTGTTGACGCATGTGTTAGTGTCAGCGTACGGAGTAGGTTTATGGTCCTTCGTAGGTTTAGGTCTAGGGTTGGTGGTAGGTTTCCGTTCCAGGCTAGGGTTAGTGTTATGGAACGGCAAGGTTTAGGGCATAGGTGAGGGTACGGAAATGTGTTAGGGTCAGGGTACGTGTTGACGCTCGGATTATGATTAGGGTATGGCTTAGAGTAACGTGTAGGGTTGGTGGTAGGTTTCCGTTTTTGCTAGGGTTAGGGTTAGGCAACGGCACGGTTTAGGGCACAGGTGAGGGAACGGAAAAGTGTTAGGGTCAGTGTACGTGTTGACGCACGGGTTAGTGTCAGTGTACGGATTAGGATTAGGGTACCGTGTAGGGTATGCTGTACGGTTTGTGGTAGTTTTCCATTCTGGGCTAGGGTTAGTGTTAGGGTACGGCAAGGTTTAGGGTACAGGTGACGGTACAGAAACGTGTTAGGGTCATGATACATGTTGATACATGGAATAGTGTCATCATACGCATTAGGATTAGGGTACGGCGTAGGGTAAGGTGTACGGAGGGCGGTAGGTTTCCATTCCGTTGTAGGGTTAGGGTTAGCGAATTGCAAGGTTTTGGGCACAGGTGATGGTACAGAAATGTGTTAGGTTCAGGGTACGTGTGGACTCACGGGTTAGTGTCAGCATACGCATGAGGAGTAGGGTACCGCATAGAGTAAGGTGTAGGGTTGGTGGTACGTTTCCGTTCCAGTCTAGGGTTATGTTTAGGGACTGGCAAAGTTTAGGGCACAGGTGAGGGTACGAAACGTGTTAGGGTCAGGGTATGTGTTGATGCACAGGTTAGTGTCAGCATACGAATTAGGATTAGGGTACGGCGTAAGGTAAGGTGTAGGGTTGGTGGCAGGTTTCCGTTCAGGGCTAGGGTTAGGGTTAGGGAACGGCAAGGTTTAGGGCAGAGGTGAGGGTACGGAAACGTGTTAGGGTCAGGGTACGTGTTGATGTATGAATTAGGATTAGGGTACAGCTTAGGGTAAGGTGTAGGGCTGATGGTAGGTTTCCGTTCCGGGCTAAGGTTAAGGATAGGCAACGACAAGTTTTAGGGCACAGCTGAGGGTATGGAAACGTGTTAGGGTCAGGGTACGTGTTGACTCACTGGTTAGTGCCAGCGTACGAATTAGGATTAGTGTACGGCATAGATAAGGTGTAGGGTTGGTGGTAGGATTCCGTTCCGGGCTATGGTTAGGGTTAGGGAAAGTCAAGGTTTCTATTTCTAGTTCTTTTAAGGAAACTCCATACTGTTCTCCATAGTGATTGTATCAATTTACATTCCCACCATAGTGGAAGAGGGCTCCTTTTGTCCGCACCCTCCCCAGAATTTGTTTGTAGATTTTCTGATGATTCCGATTCTAACAGGTGTGAGGTGATACCTCATTGTAGTTTTGATTTGCATTTCTCTAATAATTAGTGCTCTTGAGCAGCTTTTCATGTGCGTCTTGGCCATCTCTGTGTCTTCTTTGAAGAAACGTCTCTTTAGATCTTCTGCCCATTTTTGTATTGGGTTGTTTGTCTTTTTAATAAGCTGCATGAGCTGTTTATATATACTGGAGATTAAACCTTTGTCCATTGATTCGTTTGCAACTATTTTCGCCCCTTCTGAGGGATGCCTTTTTCCATTCCCGTGTTTTTAACCAAAAAAGAAAGAAAGAAAAAGAAGCAGAACACTAATGTGCATAAAATATGCCTTTTGAAACGGTTGTTTTGAAATATGGACGTCCTTTAAATTTTTTGGTCGATATGTGACCCCAGGATTTGTTTTCAGGGCAGGTGTCATTTACAGGCCTGCAATGATTTTGAATATCAACTGACCATGAGCGCTGGGATTAAAGCTGCTGTTGTGTGAAACGGCCACAAGGTGGCAGCAGTTCTCCCTTACCAATTCTGGTTACTAGGGCAACAGAGCCTCAATGGAAGTCGTGTTCTAGATTGGAATTTAGAATGGAATGTGACAGGAGAAAGCCCCTCAAGTTTGTCTCCCTACTTCTTGTTCGTGTTTTTAATTTAATTTTTTATTTTTTATTACAGCAAGTTTGATTACAATGTTTGGCTTGTTGTAGGTGTGGAAGATGTGGTTCTTTTACACATATACACATGTCTGTTTTTCCTGGGATCCTTTTCCCATGGACGTTATGACAGAATGTTGAGTAGTCTTTTGGTATTCCGTAGGTCTTTGGTGATTATATATGTCACCTGTGTTTGTATAAGTCTGTTAACCCTGATATCGTAATGAAACCAATGCTCACAACTTTCCATTGGTGAACCATAAGTTTGTTTAATGAATCTGTGATTGCCCTTCTCCGTGGAAATATCTGCCCTGGTATCCATTTTTATGTAACACCTATAAGTGATATGATATGATATGTGTCTTTCACTTTCTCACTTACTACAAGTCACGTGATTACCTCTAGACTCATCTACGGTGGTGCAAATGGCATTGTGTTCTTTTTTTCCTTGGCTTCTATTCTGCCTTAGCGAGGTCCATTTTCAACAATGTGATTCCCTGAGTGTTGTGGATTAGCTGACCTGGGCAGCCTTACCCTGCCGCCCGGCCCTCCCCAGGTGTGCCTGGTTGAGGTCAATATAAACAGCGCTCCAGGCAGCAATAGCCCCTGAAGCTGTTCCTGACTCCATATTCTCTGCCCCGTCAGCAGTCTCGGGGCTGTGCTGGTGGGAGGGAATGAGGTGCCACAGATTTGTTGGTGGCCCGGTGTGAGTGGGGTTCTCCTGGCCTTTCTGCAGCAGTTGCCAGGCTGCCTCCTGTAAAGAAGAGGATGTGTCACCCATACCTTCTGCTGGAATTTCTCTCCGGACAGAGGTGAGGAAGGAAAAAAGCAGTGGGGGCCGGGACAGGTGGGGTATCTCAGGCAGGACAATGGAAAGTTTCCGTAAGAGCGCCCGGGGCCAGGACCACCCAGGCTGGCCTGCAGGCACCATGTTGGCCTGCATGCTGTCGCTGTTGTGGCTCCACGGCCCTTCCTCTAGTCTTTCAAGCCCTTGTACATATTCAGTTGTTTTACCTGGGAAGGGTGGGAACAGTTCAGCAACATCTGGCCTGCGGCTCAGCTCACCTTTTTTTAGAGATGCCTCGGCTCGGTCCCCCAGCTTTGCAATGAGGACGCTCCTTGTGTGGGGTGTGGGTTGCTGGCTGTATGGGGATGATTCCCCATCTCTGACCAATTTCAGAATTGTTTGCCGCTGGAGCAAGTGCCCTGATAGGGTTTTCCTCTGTATAACTGGTGGGTTCAGGTTTTTTTCCTTTTATGGTTCAAGTTAGATTTTATTCCTCTTTTATATATTTATAGATATAAGCATGGAAATAATTCATTCCTATAAATACATCTGTGTGAAGGGAGGAACTTTTTTCTGTTTTATATATAAATTTTATTTTTTAAGATTTTGAAATTTAATTTTATTTACTTTTATATACAGCAGGTTATTATTAGTTATGTATTTTATGCATATACATATATACAGGTCAATCTCAATCTCCCAACTCATCCCACCACCACCACCCCATGGCTTCCCACACTTGGTGTCCATACGTTTGTTCTCTACCTCTGTGTCTCTATTTCTTCCCTGCAAACCAGTTCATCTGTACCATTTTTTAGGTGCCACATATATGCATTAATATACAATATTTGTTTTCCTCTTTCTGACCTACTTCATTCTGTATGACAGTCTCTAGATCCATCGATGTCTCTACAAATGACCCAGTTTCATTCCTTTTTATGGTTGAGTAATATTCCATTTTATACATGTACCACATCTTTATCCATTCATCTGTGTGAGGGCATTTAGGTTGCTTCCATTACCTGGCCTTTGTAAATAGTGCTGCAATGAACATTGTGGTGAATGTGCCTTTCTGATTTATGGTTTTCTTTGGGTATATGAGCAGAAGTGGGATTGCTGGATCAGATGGTAATTCTATTTCTAGTTTTTTTAAGGAAACTCCATAGTGTTCTCCATAGTGAGTGTATCAATTTACATTCCCACAAATAGTGGAAGAGGTGTCCTTTTGTCCACACCCTCTCCAGAATTTGTTGTTTGTTGATTTTCTGATGATGCCGATTCTAACAGGTGTGAGGTGATACCTCATTGTTGTTTTGATTCGCATTTCTCTAATAATTAGTGCTGTTGAACAGCTTTTCATGTGCGTCTTGGCCATCTCTGTGTCTTCTTTGAAGAAACGTCTCTTTAGATCTGCCCATTTTTGTATTGGGTTGTTTGTTTTTTTAATATTAAGCTGCATGAGCTGTTTATATATATTGGAGATTAAACCTTTGTCCACTGATTCGTTTGCAACAATTTTCGCCCCTTTTGAGGGATGTCTTTTTCCTTTCCCGTTTTTTTAACCAAAAAAGAAATAAAGAAAAAGAAGTAGAAAACTAATGTGCGTAAAATATGCCTTTTGAAACGGTCGTTTTGAAATATGGATGTCCTTTGAATTTTTTGGTCGATATGTGACCCCAGAATTTGTTTTCAGGGCAGGTGTCATTTACAGGCCTGCAATGATTTTGAATATCAACTGACCATTAGCGCTGGGACTAAAGCTGCTGTTGTGTGAAACGGCCACAAGGTGGCAGCAGTTCTCCCTTACCAATTCTGGTTACTAGGGCAACAGAGCCTCAATGGAAGTCGTGTTCTAGATTGGAATTTAGAATGGAATGTGCCAGGAGAAAACCCCTCAAGTTTGTCTCCCTACTTCTTGTTCGTGTTTTTAATTTAATTTTTATTTTTTATTACAGCAAGTTTGATTACAATGTTTGGCTTGTTGTAGGTGTGGAAGATGTGGTTGTTTTACACATATACAGATGTCGGTTTTTCCTGGGATCCTTTTCCCATGTACCTTATGACAGAATGTTGAGTAGTCTTTTGGTATTCCGTAGGTCTTTGGTGATTATATATGTCACCTGTGTTTGTATAAGTCTGTTAACCCCGATATCATAATGAAACCAATCCTCACAACTTTCCTTTGGTGAACCATAAGTTTGTTTAATGAATCTCTGATTGCCCTTCTCGGTGGAAATATCTGCCCTGGTATCCATTTTTAGGTAACACCTATAAGTGATATGATATGATATGTGTCTTTCACTTTCTGACTTACTACATGTCACGTGATTACCTCTAGACTCATCTACGGTGCTGCAAAAGGCATTGTGTCCTTTTTTTCCTTGCCTTCCATTCTGACTTAGCGAGGTCCCTTTTCAACAATGTGCTTCCCTGCGGGTTGTGGATTAGCTGACGTGGGCAGCCTTATCCTGCCGGCCGGCCTTCCCCAGGTGTGCCTGGTTGAGGTCAATATAATCAGCGCTCCATGCAGCAATAGCCCCTGAAGCTGTGCCTGCCTCCATATTCTCTGCCCCGTGAGCAGTCTCGGGGCTGTGCTGGTGGGAGGGAGTGAGGGGACACAGCTTTGTTGGTGGCCCGGTGTGAGTGGGGTTCCGCTGGCCTTTCTGAAGGAGTTGCCAGGCTGCCTCCTGTAAGGAGGAGGATGTGTCACCCATACCTTCCACTGGAATTTCTCTCCGGACAGAGGTGAGGAAGGAAAAAAGCAGTGGGGGCCGGGACAAGTGGGGTATCTCAGGCAGGACAATGGAAAGCTTCCGGAAGAGCGCCCGGGGTCAGGACCACCCTGGCTGGCCTGCAGTCACCAAGATGGCCTGCGTGCTGTCGCTGGTGTGGCTCCACGGCCCTTCCTCTAGGCTTTCAAGCCTTTGTACATATTCAGGTGTTTGACCTGGGAAGGGTGGGAACAGTTCAGCAGCAGCTGGCCTGGGGCTCAGCTCACCTTTATTCAGAGATGCCCCGGCACGGTCCCCCAGCTTTGCAATGAGGATGCTCCTTGCATGGGGTGTGGGTTGCTGGCTGTATGGGAGATGATTCCCCACCTCTGACCAATTTCAGAATTGTTTACCACTGGAGCAAGTGCCCTGATAGGGTTTTCCTCTGTATAACTGGTGGGTTCAGGTTTTTTTTTCGTTTATGGTTCAAGTTAGATTTTAATCCTCTTTTATGTATTTATAGATATAAGCATGGAAATAATTCATTCCTATAAATACATCTGTGTGAAGGGAAGAACTTTTTTCTGTTTTATTTTTAAATTTTATATTTTAAAATATTGAAATTTAATTTTATTTACTTTTTTATACAGCGGGTTATTATTAGTTATGTATTTTATGCATATACATGTATACAGGTCAATCTCAAACTCCCAACTTACCCCACCACCACCACCCCATGGCTTCCCACACTTGGTGTCCTTACGTTTGTTCTCTACCTCTGTGTCTCTATTTCTTCCCTGCAAACCAGTTCTTCTGTACCATTTTTTAGATTCCACATATATGCATTAATATACAATATTTGTTTTCCTCTTTCTGACTTACTTCATTCTGTATGACAGTCTCTAGATCCATCGATGTCTCTACAAATGACCCAGTTTCATTCCTTTTTATGGCCGAGTAATATTCCATTTTATATATGTACCCCATCTTTATCCATTCATCTGTCTGTGGGCATTTAGGTTGCTTCCATTACCTGGCTATTGTAAATAGTGCTGCAATGAACCTTGTGGTGAATGTGCCTTTTTGATTTATGGTTGTCTCTGGGTATATGCCCAACAGTGGGATTGCTGGGTCAGATGGTAATTCTATTTCTAGTTTTTTAAAGGAAACTCCATACTGTTCTCCATAGTGACTGTATCAAATTACATTCCCACCAATAGAGGAAGAGGGCTCCTTTTGTCCACACCCTCCCCAGAATTTGTTGTTTGTAGATTTTCTGATGATCCCGATTCTAACAGGTGTGAGGTGATACCTCATTGTAGTTTCGATTTGCATTTCTCTAATAATTAGTGCTCTTGAGCAGCTTTTCATGTGCGTCTTGGCCATCTCTGTGTCTTCTTTGAAGAAACGCCTCTTTAGATCTTCTGCCCAATTTTGTATTGGGTTGTTTGTTTTTTTAATAAGCTGCATGAGCTGTTTATATATATTGGAGATTAAACCTTTGTCCATTGGGCTTCCCTGGTGGTGCAGTGGTTGGGAGTCTGCCTGCTGATGCAGGGGACGCGGGTTCGAGCCCTGGTCTGGGAGGGTCCCGCGTGCCGCGGAGCGGCTGGGCCCGTGAGCCACGACTACTGAGCCTGCGCGTCTGGAGCCTGTGCTCCGCAACAGGAGAGGCCGCGATGGTGAGAGGCCCGCGCACCGCAATGAAGAGCGGCCCCCGCTTGCCACGACTAGAGAGAGCCCTCACACGGAAACGAAGACCCAACACAGCAAAAATAAAATTAATTAATTAATAAACTCCTACCCCCAACATCTAAATAAATAAATAAGCTGGATGTTTAAGTCAATATTTAAAAAAAAAAAAAAAAAAAAAACCTTTGTCCATTGATTCGTTTGCAACTATTTTCGCCCCTTCTGAGGGATGCCTTTTTCCATTCCCGTGTTTTTAACCAAAAAAGAAAGAAAGAAAAAGAAGCAGAACATTAATGTGCATAAAATATGCCTTTTGAAACGGTCGTTCTGAAATATGGACGTCCTTTAAATTTTTTGGTCGATATGTGACCCCAGGATTTGTTTTCAGGGCAGGTGTCATTTACAGGCCTGCAATGATTTTGAATATCAACTGACCATTAGCGCTAGGATTAAAGCTGCTGTTGTGTGAAACGGCCACAAGGTGGCAGCAGTTCTCTCTTTCATATCTGGTTACTAGGGCAACAGAGCCTCAATGGAAGTCGCCTTCTAGATTGGAATTTAGAACAGAATGTGACAGGAAAAAGCCCCTCAAGTTTGTCTCACTACTTCTTGTTCGTGTTTTTAATTTAATTTTTTATTTTTTATTACAACAAGTTTGATTACAATGTTTGGCTTGTTGTAGGTATGGTAGATGTGGTTCTTTTACACATATACAGATGTCTGTTCTTCCTGGGATCCTTTTCCCATGTACGTTTTGACAGAATGTTGTGTACTCCTCTCTTTGTATTCCGTAGCTCTTTGGTTATTATATATATCACCTGTGTTTGTATGTCTGTTAACCCCAATATCGTAATGAAACCAATCCTCACACCTTTCCAATGGTGAACCATAAGTTTGTTTAATGAATATGTGATTGCCCTTCTCCGTGGAAATATCTGCCCTGGTATCCATTTTTAGGTAACACCTATAAGTGATATGATACGATATGTGCCTTTCACTTTCTGACTTACTACATGTCACATGATTACCTCTAGACTCATCTACGGTGCTGCAAATGGCATTGTGTCCTTATTTTCCTTGGCTTCTATTCTGCCTTAGCGAGGTCCATTTTCAACAATGTGATTCCCTGAGGGTTGTGGATTAGCTGACCTGGGCAGCCTTACCGTGCCGGCCGGCCCTCCCCAGGTGTGCCTGGTTGAGGTCAATATAAACAGCGCTCCAGGCAGCAATAGCCCCTGAAGCTGTGCCTGACTCCATATTCTCTGCCCCGTCAGCAGTCTCGGGGCTCTGCTGGTGGGAGCATGTGAGGGGCCACGGCTTTGTGGGTGGCCCGGTGTGTGTGGGGCTCTGCTGGACTTTGTGCAGGAGTTGCCAGGCTGCCACCTGTAAAGAAGAGGATGTGTCACCCATAAGTTCCACTGGAATTTCTTTCCGGGCTGAGGTAAGGAAGGAAAAAAGGGGTGGGGTCCGGGACAGGAGGGGTATCTCAGGCAGGGAAATGGAAAGCTTCCAGAAGAGCGCCCGGGGTCAGGACCATCCTGCCTCGCCTGCAGGCACCAAGTTGGCCTGTGTGCTGTCGCTGGTGTGGCTCCACGGCCCTTCCTCTAGGATTTCATGCGCTTGTACATATTCAGGTGTTTTACCTGGGAAGGGTGGGAACAGTTCAGCTGAAGCTGGCCTGGGGCTCAGCTCACCTTTATTTAGAGATGCCTCGGCACGGTCCCCCAGCTTTGCAATGAGGACGCTCCTTGCATGCGGGGTGGGTTGCTGGCTGTATGGGAGATGATTCCCCACCTCTGACCAATTTCAGAATTGTTTACCGTTGGAACAAGTGCCCTGATAGGGTTTTCCTCTGTATAACTGGTGGGTTCAGGTTTTTTTTCGTTTACGGTTCAAGTTAGATTTTATACCTCTTTTATGTATTTATAGATATAAGCTTGGAAATAATACATTCCTATAAATACATCTGTGTGAAGGGAAGAACTTTTTTCTCTTTTATTTTTAAATTTTATTTTTTAAAATTTTGAAATTTAGTTTTATTTTTTTATACAGCAGGTTATTATTAGTTATGTATTTTATGCATATGCATGTATGCAGGCCAATCCCAATCACCCAACTCATCCCACCTCTACCACCCCATGGCTTCCCACACTTGGTGTCCATAAGTTTGTTCTCTACCTGTGTCTCTATTTCTTCCCTGCAAACCAGTTCATCTGTACCACTTTTTAGGTTCCACATATATGCATTAATATACAATATTTGTTTTCCTCTTTCTGACTTACTTCATTCTGTATGACAGTCTCTATATCCACCGATGTCTCTACAAATGACCCAGTTTCATTCCTTTTTATGGCCGAGTAATATTCCATTTTATATATGTACCACGTCTTTACCCATTCATCTGTTTGTGGGTATTTAGTTTGCTCCCTTACCTGGCTATTGTAAATAGTGCTGCAATGAATTTTGTGGTGAATGTGCCTTTTTGATTTATGGTTTTCTCTGGGTATATGCCCAGAAGTGGGATTGCTGGATCAGATGGTAATTCTATTTCTAGTTTTTTTAAGGAAACTCCACACTGTACTCCATAGTGACTGTATCAATTTACATTCCCACCAATAGTGGAAGAGGGCTCCTTTTGTCCACACCCTCCCCAGAATTTGTTGTTTGTAGGTTTTCTGATGATGCCGATTCTAACATGTGTGAGGTGATACCTCATTGTAGTTTTTTTTTATTTTATTTTATTTATTTTTTTTTGTTGTACGTGGGCCTCTCCCTGTTGTGGCCTCTCCCGTTGCGGAGCACAGGCTCCGGACGCGCAGGCTCAGTGGCCATGGCTCACGGGCCCAGCTGCTCCGCGACATGTGGGATCTTCCCGGACCGGGGCACGAACCCGTGTCCCCTGCATCGGCAGGAGGACTCTCAACCACTGCGCCACCAGGGAAGCCCCCTCATTGTAGTTTCGATTTGCATTTCTCTAATAATTAGTGATGTTGATCAGCTTTTCATCTGCGTCTTGGCCATGAGTGTGTCTTCTTTGAAGGATCGTCTCATGAGATCTTCTGACCATTTCTGTATTGGGAGGGTGGTTGGAGGGTAAGGCTATGTGCTCACGCACGTGTCAGTGCCAGCGTAAGGGCCAGGAGTAGGGTACTGCGTAGGGTAAGGTGTAGGTCTGGTGGTGGTTTCCGTTCCGGGCTAGGTTTAGGGTTTGGGAACGCCAAGGCTTAGGGCCCAGGTGAGGGTACAGAAACGTGGGATGGTCAGGCTACGTTCTTACGCATGGGTCAGTGCCAATGTACGGGCCAGGAATAGGCTACGGCGTAGGCTAATGTGTAGGGCTGGTGGTGGGTTTCCGTTCCGTGCTAGGGTTAGGGTTAGGGAATGACAAGGCTTAGGGCACAGGTGAGGGTACTGAAACGTGGGAGGGTCCGGCTATGTGCTGACGCACGGGTCAGTGCCAGCGTACGGGCCAGGAATAGGGAACGGCGTAGGGTAAGGAGTAGGGCTGGTTGTGAGATACCGTTCCGGGCTAGGGTTAGGGTTAGGGAACGGCAAGGCTTAGGGCACAGGTGAACGTAAGGAAACGTGGGAGGGTCAGGCTACGTGCTGACGCACGGGTCAGTGCCAACGTACGGGCCAGGAGTAGTGTATGGCGTAGGGTAAGGTTTAGGGCTGGTGGTAGGTTTCTGATCCAGGCTAGGGTTAGGGTTAGGGAACGGCAATGCTTAGGACACAGGTGAGGTTATGGAAATGTGGGAGAGGCAGGCTACGTGCTGACGCACAGGTCAGTGCCAGTGTAGGGGCCAGGAGTAGGGTACAGCGTAGGGTAAGGTTTAGGGCTGGTGGTGGGTTTATGTTCCGGGCTAGGGTTAGGGTTAGGGAACGGCAAGGCTTACGGCACAGGTGAGTGTACGGAAACGTAGGAGTGGCAGGCTACGTGCTGACACACGGGTCAGTGCCAGCGTACGGGGCAGGATTAGGGTACGGCGTAGGGTAAAGTTTAGGGCTGGTGGTGGGTTTCCGTTCCAGGCTAGGTTTAGGGTTAGGGAACGGCAAAGCTTAGGGCACAGAAGATGGTACGGAAAAGTGGGAGGGTCAGGCTACGTGCTGACGCACGTGTCAGTGCCAGCGTATGGGCCAAGTGTAGGGTATGGCGTAGGGTTAGGTGTAGGGTTAGGGTTAGGGAACGGCAAGGCTTAGGGCACAGGTGAGGGTACGGAAACGTGGGAGGGTCAGGCTACGTGATGACGCACGGGTCTTTGCCAGCGTACGCGCCAGGATTCGGGTACGGCATTGGGTAAGGTGTAGGGCTGGTTGTGGGTTTCCGTTCCAGGTTAGAGTTAGGGAACGGCAAGGCTTAGTGCACAGGTGAGGGTATGGAAACGTGGCAGAGGCAGGCTATGTGCTGACGCAAGGGTCACTGCCAGCGTACGGGTCAGGAGTAGTCTACGGCGTACGTTAAGGTTTAGGTTTTGTGGTGGGTTTCCGTTCCGGGCTAGTGTTAGGGATAGGGAAAGGCAAGGCTTAGGGCACAGGTGAGGGTACGGAAACGTGGGAGGGTTAGGCTACATGCTGAAGCACGGTTCAATGCCAGGGTATGGACCAGGAGTAGGGTACGGCGTAGGGTAAAGTGTAAGGCTGGTGGTGGGTGTCCATTCCGGGCTAGTGTTAGGGTTAGGGAACGTTAAGGCTTAGGGCACAGGTGAGGGTACGGAAACGTGGGAGGGTCAGGATACGTGCTGAAGAATGGGTCAGTGCCAGCGTACGGGCCAGGAGTAGGGTACGGCATAGCGTAATGTGTAGGGCTGGTGGTGGTTTCCGTTCCGGGCTAGGGTTAGAGGTAGGGAACTGCAAGGCTTAGGGCACAGGTGAGGGTACGGAAACGTGGGAGAGGCAGGCTACGGGCTGGCACATGGGAGAGTGCCAGCTTACGGGCCAGCAGTAGGCTACGACGTAGGGTAGGGTGTAGGGCTGGTGGTGGTTTTCCGTTCCGGGCTAGGGTTAGAGTTAGGGATCGGCAAGGCTTAGGGAACAGGTGAGGGTAAGGAAAAGTGGGAGGGTTAGGCTACATGCTGACGCACGGATCAGTGCCAGCGTATGGGACAGGTGTAGGGTACGGCGTAGGGTAAGGTTTAGGGCTGGTGGTGGGTTTCCGTTTGGGGTTATGGTTAGGGTTATGGAACGGCAAGGCTTAGGACACAGGTGAGGGTACGGGAACGTGGGAAGGTCAGGCTACGTGCTGACGCACGGATCAGTGCCAGCGTACGGGCCAGGATTAGGCTACGGCATAGGGTAAGCTGTAGGGCTGGTGGTGGGTTTCTGTTCTGGGCTAGGGTTAGGGTTAGGGAAGGACAAGACTTAGGGCACAGTTGAGGGTACGGAAATGGTGGAGGGTCAGGCTATGTGCTGATGCACGGGTCAGTGCCAGCGTACAGGCCAGGAGTAGGCAACAACGTAGGGTAAGGTGTAGGGCTGGTGGTTGGTTTCCTTTCCGGGCTAGGGTTAGGGTTAGGGAATGTCAAGGCTTAGGGCACAGGTGAGGGTATGGAAACGTGGGAGGTTCATGCTACGTGCTGACACACGTGTCAGTGCCAGCGTATGGGCCAGTCGTAGGCTACGGCGTAGGGAAAGGTGTAGGGCTGGTGGTGGGCTTCCTTTCCGGGCTAGGGTTAGGGTTAGGGAACGGCAAGTCTTAGGGCACAGGTGCGGGTACGGAAACGTGGGAGAGTCAGGCTATGTGCTGACGCACGTGTCAGTGCCAGCGTACGGGCCAGGAGTAGTGTACGTCGTAGGGTAAGGTGTAGGGCTGGTGGTGGGTTTCCGTTCTGGGCTAGGGTTAGGGTTAGGGAACGGCAAGGTTTAGGGCACACGTGAGGGTATCGAAACGTGTTAGGCTCAGGGTACGTGTTGACGCACGGGTTAGTGTGAACGTACAGATGAGGATGATGGTGCGGCATAGGGTAAAGTGTATGGTTGGTGGTAGGTTTCCGTTTCAGGCTAGGGTTAGTGTTAGGGAACGGCAAGGTTTTGGGCACAGATGAGGGTATGGAAACGTGTTAGTGTCAGGGTACGTGTTGACATATGGATTAGCATTAGGGTACGGCTTAGGGTAAGGTGTAGGCTTGGTGGTAGGTTTCCATTGTGGTCTAGGGTTAGGGTTAGGGAATGGCAAGGTTTAGGTCACAGGTGAAGGTACGGAAACGTGTTAGGGTCAGGGTAAGTGTTGACGCATGTGTTAGTGTCAGCGTACGGAGTAGGTTTATGGTCCTTCGTAGGTTTAGGTCTAGGGTTGGTGGTAGGTTTCCGTTCCAGGCTAGGGTTAGTGTTATGGAACGGCAAGGTTTAGGGCATAGGTGAGGGTACGGAAATGTGTTAGGGTCAGGGTACGTGTTGATGCTCGGATTATGATTAGGGTATGGCTTAGAGTAACGTGTAGGGTTGGTGGTAGGTTTCCGTTTTGGGCTAGGGTTAGGGTTAGGCAACGGCACGGTTTAGGGCACAGGTGAGGGAACGGAAAAGTGTTAGGGTCAGTGTACGTGTTGACGCACGGGTTAGTGTCAGTGTACGGATTAGGATTAGGGTACCGTGTAGGGTATGCTGTACGGTTTGTGGTAGTTTTCCATTCTGGGCTAGGGTTAGTGTTAGGGTACGGCAAGGTTTAGGGTACAGGTGACGGTACAGAAACGTGTTAGGGTCATGATACATGTTGATACATGGAATAGTGTCATCATACGCATTAGGATTAGGGTACGGCGTAGGGTAAGGTGTACGGAGGGCGGTAGGTTTCCATTCCGTTGTAGGGTTAGGGTTAGCGAATTGCAAGGTTTTGGGCACAGGTGATGGTACAGAAATGTGTTAGGTTCAGGGTACGTGTTGACTCACGGGTTAGTGTCAGCATACGCATGAGGAGTAGGGTACCGCATAGAGTAAGGTGTAGGGTTGGTGGTACGTTTCCGTTCCAGTCTAGGGTTATGTTTAGGGACCGGCAAAGTTTAGGGCACAGGTGAGGGTACGAAACGTGTTAGGGTCAGGGTATGTGTTGATGCACAGGTTAGTGTCAGCATACGAATTAGGATTAGGGTACGGCGTAAGGTAAGGTGTAGGGTTGGTGGTAGGTTTCCGTTCCGGGCTAGGGTTAGGGTTAGGGAACGGCAAGGTTTAGGGCAGAGGTGAGGGTACGGAAACGTGTTAGGGTCAGGGTACGTGTTGATGTATGAATTAGGATTAGGGTACAGCTTAGGGTAAGGTGTAGGGCTGATGGTAGGTTTCCGTTCCGGGCTAAGGTTAAGGATAGGCAGCGACAAGTTTTAGGGCAGAGCTGAGGGTATGGAAACGTGTTAGGGTCAGGGTACGTGTTGACTCACTGGTTAGTGCCAGCGTACGAATTAGGATTAGTGTACGGCATAGATAAGGTGTAGGGTTGGTGGTAGGATTCCGTTCCGGGCTATGGTTAGGGTTAGGGAAAGTCAAGGTTTCTATTTCTAGTTCTTTTAAGGAAACTCCATACTGTTCTCCATAGTGATTGTATCAATTTACATTCCCACCATAGTGGAAGAGGGCTCCTTTTGTCCGCACCCTCCCCAGAATTTGTTTGTAGATTTTCTGATGATGCCGATTCTAACAGGTGTGAGGTGATACCTCATTGTAGTTTTGATTTGCATTTCTCTAATAATTAGTGCTCTTGAGCAGCTTTTCATGTGCGTCTTGGCCATCTCTGTGTCTTCTTTGAAGAAACGTCTCTTTAGATCTTCTGCCCATTTTTGTATTGGGTTGTTTGTTTTTTTAATAAGCTGCATGAGCTGTTTATATATACTGGAGATTAAACCTTTGTCCATTGATTCGTTTGCAACTATTTTCGCCCCTTCTGAGGGATGCCTTTTTCCATTCCCGTGTTTTTAACCAAAAAAGAAAGAAAGAAAAAGAAGCAGAACACTAATGTGCATAAAATATGCCTTTTGAAACGGTTGTTTTGAAATATGGACGTCCTTTAAATTTTTTGGTCGATATGTGACCCCAGGATTTGTTTTCAGGGCAGGTGTCATTTACAGGCCTGCAATGATTTTGAATATCAACTGACCATGAGCGCTGGGATTAAAGCTGCTGTTGTGTGAAACGGCCACAAGGTGGCAGCAGTTCTCCCTTACCAATTCTGGTTACTAGGGCAACAGAGCCTCAATGGAAGTCGTGTTCTAGATTGGAATTTAGAATGGAATGTGACAGGAGAAAGCCCCTCAAGTTTGTCTCCCTACTTCTTGTTCGTGTTTTTAATTTAATTTTTTATTTTTTATTACAGCAAGTTTGATTACAATGTTTGGCTTGTTGTAGGTGTGGAAGATGTGGTTCTTTTACACATATACACATGTCTGTTTTTCCTGGGATCCTTTTCCCATGGACGTTATGACAGAATGTTGAGTAGTCTTTTGGTATTCCGTAGGTCTTTGGTGATTATATATGTCACCTGTGTTTGTATAAGTCTGTTAACCCCGATATCGTAATGAAACCAATGCTCACAACTTTCCATTGGTGAACCATAAGTTTGTTTAATGAATCTGTGATTGCCCTTCTCCGTGGAAATATCTGCCCTGGTATCCATTTTTAGGTAACACCTATAAGTGATATGATATGATATGTGTCTTTCACTTTCTCACTTACTACAAGTCACGTGATTACCTCTAGACTCATCTACGGTGGTGCAAATGGCATTGTGTTCTTTTTTTCCTTGGCTTCTATTCTGCCTTAGCGAGGTCCATTTTCAACAATGTGATTCCCTGAGTGTTGTGGATTAGCTGACCTGGGCAGCCTTACCCTGCCGCCCGGCCCTCCCCAGGTGTGCCTGGTTGAGGTCAATATAAACAGCGCTCCAGGCAGCAATAGCCCCTGAAGCTGTTCCTGACTCCATATTCTCTGCCCCGTCAGCAGTCTCGGGGCTGTGCTGGTGGGAGGGAATGAGGTGCCACAGATTTGTTGGTGGCCCGGTGTGAGTGGGGTTCTCCTGGCCTTTCTGCAGCAGTTGCCAGGCTGCCTCCTGTAAAGAAGAGGATGTGTCACCCATACCTTCTGCTGGAATTTCTCTCCGGACAGAGGTGAGGAAGGAAAAAAGCAGTGGGGGCCGGGACAGGTGGAGTATCTCAGGCAGGACAATGGAAAGTTTCCGTAAGAGCGCCCGGGGCCAGGACCACCCAGGCTGGCCTGCGGGCACCAAGTTGGCCTGCATGCTGTCGCTGTTGTGGCTCCACGGCCCTTCCTCTAGTCTTTCAAGCCCTTGTACATATTCAGTTGTTTTACCTGGGAAGGGTGGGAACAGTTCAGCAACATCTGGCCTGCGGCTCAGCTCACCTTTTTTTAGAGATGCCTCGGCTCGGTCCCCCAGCTTTGCAATGAGGACGCTCCTTGTGTGGGGTGTGGGTTGCTGGCTGTATGGGGATGATTCCCCATCTCTGACCAATTTCAGAATTGTTTGCCGCTGGAGCAAGTGCCCTGATAGGGTTTTCCTCTGTATAACTGGTGGGTTCAGGTTTTTTTCCTTTTATGGTTCAAGTTAGATTTTATTCCTCTTTTATATATTTATAGATATAAGCATGGAAATAATTCATTCCTATAAATACATCTGTGTGAAGGGAGGAACTTTTTTCTGTTTTATATTTAAATTTTATTTTTTAAGATTTTAAATTTAATTTTATTTACTTTTATATACAGCAGGTTATTATTAGTTATGTATTTTATGCATATACATATATACAGGTCAATCTCAATCTCCCAACTCATCCCACCACCACCACCCCATGGCTTCCCACACTTGGTGTCCATACGTTTGTTCTCTACCTCTGTGTCTCTATTTCTTCCCTGCAAACCAGTTCATCTGTACCATTTTTTAGGTGCCACATATATGCATTAATATACAATATTTGTTTTCCTCTTTCTGACCTACTTCATTCTGTATGACAGTCTCTAGATCCATCGATGTCTCTACAAATGACCCAGTTTCATTCCTTTGTATGGTTGAGTAATATTCCATTTTATACATGTACCACATCTTTATCCATTCATCTGTGTGAGGGCATTTAGGTTGCTTCCATTACCTGGCCTTTGTAAATAGTGCTGCAATGAACATTGTGGTGAATGTGCCTTTCTGATTTATGGTTTTCTTTGGGTATATGAGCAGAAGTGGGATTGCTGGATCAGATGGTAATTCTATTTCTAGTATTTTTAAGGAAACTCCATAGTGTTTTCCATAGTGAGTGTATCAATTTACATTCCCACCAATAGTGGAAGAGGTGTCCTTTTGTCCACACCCTCTCCAGAATTTGTTGTTTGTTGATTTTCTGATGATGCCGATTCTAACATGTGTGAGGTGATGCCTCATTGTAGATTTTTTTTATTATTATTATTATTTTGTGGTACGCGGGCCTCTCACTGTTGTGGCCTCTCCCGTTGCGGAGCACAGGCTCCGGACGAGCAGGCTCAGTGGCCATGGCTCATGGGCCCAGCTGCTCCGTGACATGTGGGATCTTCCCGGACCGGGGCACGAACCCGTGTCCCCTGCATTGGCAGGCGGACTCTCAACCACTGCGCCACCAGGGAAGCCCCCTCATTGTAGTTTTGATTTGCATTTCTCTAATAATTAGTGATGTTGAGCAGCTTTTCATCTGCGTCTTGGCCATGTCTGTGTCTTCTTTGAAGGATCGTCTCATGAGATCTTCTGACCATTTCTGTATTGGGAGGGTGGTTGGAGGGTAAGGCTATGTGCTCACGCACGTGTCAGTGCCAGCGTAAGGGCCAGGAGTAGGGTACTGCGTAGGGTAAGGTGTAGGTCTGGTGGTGGTTTCCGTTCCGGGCTAGGTTTAGGGTTTGGCAACGGCAAGGCTTAGGGCCCAGGTGAGGATACGGAAACGTGGGATGGTCAGGCTACGTTCTTACGCATGGGTCAGTGCCAATGTACGGGCCAGGAATAGGCTACGGCGTAGGCTAATGTGTAGGGCTGGTGGTGGGTTTCCGTTCCGTGCTAGGGTTAGGGTTAGGGAATGACAAGGCTTAGGGCACAGGTGAGGGTACGGAAACGTGGGAGGGTCCGGCTATGTGCTGACGCACGGGTCAGTGCCAGCGTACGGGCCAGGAATAGGGAACGGCGTAGGGTAAGGGGTAGGGCTGGTTGTGAGATACCGTTCCGGGCTAGGGTTAGGGTTAGGGAACGGCAAGGCTTAGGGCACAGGTGAACGTAAGGAAACGTGGGAGGGTCAGGCTACGTGCTGACGCACGGGTCAGTGCCAGCGTACGGGCCAGGAGTATGGTATGGCGTAGGGTAAGGTTTAGGGCTTGTGGTGGGTTTCCGTTCCGGGCTGGGGTTAGGGTGAGGGAACAGCAAGGCTTAGGGCACAGGTGAACGTACGGAAACGTGGGAGTGGCAGGCTACGTGTTGACGCACGGGTCTGTGCCAGCGTACGGGCCAGGATTAGGGTACGTCGTACCATAAGGTTTAGGGCTGGTGGTGGGTTTCCGTTCCAGGCTAGGGTTAGGGTTAGGGAACGGCAAGGCTTAGGACACAGGTGAGGGTATGGAAACGTGGGAGAGGCAGGCTACGTGCTGACGCACAGGTCAGTGCCAGCGTAGGGGCCAGGAGTATGGTACAGCGTAGGGTAAGGTTTAGGGCTGGTGGTGGGTTTATGTTCCGGGCTAGGGTTAGGGTTAGGGAACGGCAAGGCTTAGGGCACAGGTGAGGGTACGGAAACGTAGGAGTGGCAGGCTACGTGCTGACACACGGGTCAGTGCCAGCGTACGGGGCAGGATTAGGGTACGGCATAGGGTAAGGTTTAGGGCTGGTGGTGGGTTTCCGTTCCAGGCTAGGTTTAGGGTTAGGGAACGGCAAAGCTTAGGGCACAGAAGATGGTACGGAAAAGTGGGAGGGTCAGGCTACGTGCTGACACACGGGTCAGTGCCAGCGTATGGGCCAAGTGTAGGGTATGGCGTAGGGTTAGGTGTAGGGTTAGGGTTAGGGAACGGCAAGGCTTAGGGCACAGGTGAGGGTACGGAAACGTGGGAGGGTCAGGCTACGTGATGACGCACGGGTCTTTGCCAGCGTACGCGCCAGGATTCGGGTACGGCATTGGGTAAGGTGTAGGGCTGGTTGTGGGTTTCCGTTCCAGGTTAGAGTTAGGGAACGGCAAGGCTTAGTGCACAGGTGAGGGTATGGAAACGTGGCAGAGGCAGGCTATGTGCTGACGCAAGGGTCACTGCAAGCGTACGGGTCAGGAGTAGTCTACGGCGTATGTTAAGGTTTAGGTTTTTTGGTGGGTTTCCGTTCCGTGTTAGGGATAGGGAAAGGCAAGGCTTGGGGCACAGGTGAGGGTACGGAAACGTGGGAGGGTTAGGCTACATGCTGAAGCACGGTTCAATGCCAGGGTATGCACCAGGAGTAGGGTACGGCGTAGGGTAAAGTGTAAGGCTGGTGGTGGGTGTCCATTCCGGGCTAGTGTTAGGGTTAGGGAGCGGCAAGGCTTAGGGCACAGGTGAGGGTACGGAAACGTGGGAGGGTCAGGCTACATGCTGAAGAACGGGTCAGTGCCAGGGTGTGGACCAGGAGTAGGGTATGGCGTTGGGTATGGTTTAAGGGCGGTGGTGGGTGTCCATTCCGGTCTAGGGTTAGGGTTAGGGAACGTTAAGGCTTAGGACACAGGTGAGGGTACGGAAACGTGGGAGGGTCAGGATACGTGCTGAAGAATGGGTCAGTACCAGCATACGGGCCAGGAGTAGGGTACGGCATAGCGTAATGTGTAGGGCTGGTGGTGGTTTCCGTTCCGGGCTAGGGTTAGAGGTAGGGAACTGCAAGGCTTAGGGCACAGGTGAGGGTACGGAAACGTGGGAGAGGCAGGCTACGGGCTGACACATGGGAGAGTGCCAGCTTACGGGCCAGCAGTAGGCTACGACGTAGGGTAGGGTGTAGGGCTGGTGGTGGGTTTCCGTTCCGGGCTAGGGTTAGAGTTACGGATCGGCAAGGCTTAGGGAACAGGTGAGGGTAAGGAAAAGTGGGAGGGTTAGGCTACATGCTGACGCACGGATCAGTGCCAGCGTACGGGCCAGGTGTAGGGTACGGCGTAGGGTAAGGTTTAGGGCTGGTGGTGGGTTTCCGTTTGGGGTTATGGTTAGGGTTATGGAACGGCAAGGCTTAGGACACAGGTGAGGGTACGGGAACGTGGGAAGGTCAGGCTACGTGCTAACGCACGGATCAGTGCCAGCGTACGAGCCAGGATTAGGCTACGGCGTAGGGTAAGCTGTAGGGCTGGTGGTGGGTTTCTGTTCTGGGCTAGGGTTAGGGTTAGGGAAGGACAAGACTTAGGGCACAGTTGAGGGTACGGAAATGGTGGAGGGTCAGGCTATGTGCTGACGCACGGGTCAGTGCCAGCGTACAGGCCAGGAGTAGGCAACAACGTAGGGTAAGGTGTAGGGCTGGTGGTTGGTTTCCTTTCCGGGCTAGGGTTAGGGTTAGGGAATGTCAAGGCTTAGGGCACAGGTGAGGGTATGGAAACGTGGGAGGGTCATGCTACGTGCTGACACACGTGTCAGTGCCAGCGTATGGGCCAGTCGTAGGCTACGGCGTAGGGAAAGGTGTAGGGCTGGTGGTGGGCTTCCTTTCCGGGCTAGGGTTAGGGTTAGGGAACGGCATGTCCTAGGGCACAGGTGCGGGTACGGAAACGTGGGAGAGTCAGGCTATGTGCTGACGCACGTGTCAGTGCCAGCGTACGGGCCAGGAGTAGTGTACGTCGTAGGGTAAGGTGTAGGGCTGGTGGTGGGTTTCCGTTCTGGGCTAGGCTAGGGTTAGGGAACGGCAAGGTTTAGGGCACACGTGAGGGTATCGAAACGTGTTAGGCTCAGGGTACGTGTTGACGCACGGGTTAGTGTGAACGTACAGATGAGGATTATGGTGCGTCATAGGGTAAAGTGTATGGTTGGTGGTAGGTTTCCGTTTCAGGCTAGGGTTAGTGTTAGGGAACGGCAAGGTTTTGGGCACAGATGAGGGTATGGAAACGTGTTAGTGTCAGGGTACGTGTTGACATATGGATTAGCATTAGGGTACGGCTTAGGGTAAGGTGTAGGCTTGGTGGTAGGTTTCCATTGTGGTCTAGGGTTAGGGTTAGGGAATGGCAAGGTTTAGGTCACAGGTGAAGGTACGGAAACGTGTAAGGGTCAGGGTAAGTGTTGACGCATGTGTTAGTGTCAGCGTACGGAGTAGGATTAGGGTACCGTGTAGGGTATGCTGTACGGTTTGTGGTAGTTTTCCATTCTGGGCTAGGGTTAGTGTTAGGGTACGGCAAGGTTTAGGGTACAGGTGACGGTACAGAAACGTGTTAGGGTCATGATACATGTTGATACATGGAATAGTGTCATCATACGCATTAGGATTAGGGTACGGCGTAGGGTAAGGTGTACGGAGGGCGGTAGGTTTCCATTCCGTTGTAGGGTTAGGGTTAGCGAATTGCAAGGTTTTGGGCACAGGTGATGGTACAGAAATGTGTTAGGTTCAGGGTACGTGTTGACTCACGGGTTAGTGTCAGCATACGCATGAGGAGTAGGGTACCGCATAGAGTAAGGTGTAGGGTTGGTGGTACGTTTCCGTTCCAGTCTAGGGTTATGTTTAGGGACCGGCAAAGTTTAGGGCACAGGTGAGGGTACGAAACGTGTTAGGGTCAGGGTATGTGTTGATGCACAGGTTAGTGTCAGCATACGAATTAGGATTAGGTTACGGCGTAAGGTAAGGTGTAGGGTTGGTGGTAGGTTTCCGTTCCGGGCTAGGGTTAGGGTTAGGGAACGGCAAGGTTTATGGCAGAGGTGAGGGTACGGAAACGTGTTAGGGTCAGGGTACGTGTTGATGTATGAATTAGGATTAGGGTACAGCTTAGGGTAAGGTGTAGGGCTGATGGTAGGTTTCCGTTCCGGGCTAAGGTTAAGGATAGGCAGCGACAAGTTTTAGGGCAGAGCTGAGGGTATGGAAACGTGTTAGGTCAGGGTACGTGTTGACTCACTGGTTAGTGCCAGCGTACGAATTAGGATTAGTGTACGGCATAGATAAGGTGTAGGGTTGGTGGTAGGATTCCGTTCCGGGCTATGGTTAGGGTTAGGGAAAGTCAAGGTTTCTATTTCTAGTTCTTTTAAGGAAACTCCATACTGTTCTCCATAGTGATTGTATCAATTTACATTCCCACCATAGTGGAAGAGGGCTCCTTTTGTCCGCACCCTCCCCAGAATTTGTTTGTAGATTTTCTGATGATGCCGATTCTAACAGGTGTGAGGTGATACCTCATTGTAGTTTTGATTTGCATCTCTCTAATAATTAGTGCTCTTGAGCAGCTTTTCATGTGCGTCTTGGCCATCTCTGTGTCTTCTTTGAAGAAACGTCTCTTTAGATCTTCTGCCCATTTTTGTATTGGGTTGTTTGTTTTTTTAATAAGCTGCATGAGCTGTTTATATATACTGGAGATTAAACCTTTGTCCATTGATTCGTTTGCAACTATTTTCGCCCCTTCTGAGGGATGCCTTTTTCCATTCCCGTGTTTTTAACCAAAAAAGAAAGAAAGAAAAAGAAGCAGAACACTAATGTGCATAAAATATGCCTTTTGAAACGGTTGTTTTGAAATATGGACGTCCTTTAAATTTTTTGGTCGATATGTGACCCCAGGATTTGTTTTCAGGGCAGGTGTCATTTACAGGCCTGCAATGATTTTGAATATCAACTGACCATGAGCGCTGGGATTAAAGCTGCTGTTGTGTGAAACGGCCACAAGGTGGCAGCAGTTCTCCCTTACCAATTCTGGTTACTAGGGCAACAGAGCCTCAATGGAAGTCGTGTTCTAGATTGGAATTTAGAATGGAATGTGCCAGGAGAAAGCCCCTCAAGTTTGTCTCCCTACTTCTTGTTCGTGTTTTTAATTTAATTTTTATTTTTTATTACAGCAAGTTTGATTACAATGTTTGGCTTGTTGGAGGTGTGGAAGATGTGGTTGGTTCTTTTACACATATACACATGTCTGTTTTTCCTGGGATCCTTTTCCCATGGACGTTATGACAGAATGTTGAGTAGTCTTTTGGTATTCCGTAGGTCTTTGGTGATTATATATGTCACCTGTGTTTGTATAAGTCTGTTAACCCCGATATCGTAATGAAACCAATGCTCACAACTTTCCATTGGTGAACCATAAGTTTGTTTAATGAATCTCTGATTGCCCTTCTCGGTGGAAATATATGCCCTGTTATCCATTTTTAGGTAACACCTATAAGTGATATGATATGATATGTGTCTTTCACTTTCTCACTTACTACAAGTCACGTGATTACCTCTAGACTCATCTACGGTGGTGCAAATGGCATTGTGTTCTTTTTTTCCTTGGCTTCTATTCTGCCTTAGCGAGGTCCATTTTCAACAATGTGATTCCCTGAGTGTTGTGGATTAGCTGACCTGGGCAGCCTTACCCTGCCGCCCGGCCCTCCCCAGGTGTGCCTGGTTGAGGTCAATATAAACAGCGCTCCAGGCAGCAATAGCCCCTGAAGCTGTTCCTGACTCCATATTCTCTGCCCCGTCAGCAGTCTCGGGGCTGTACTGGTGGGAGGGAATGAGGTGCCACAGATTTGTTGGTGGCCCGGTGTGAGTGGGGTTCTCCTGGCCTTTCTGCAGCAGTTGCCAGGCTGCCTCCTGTAAAGAAGAGGATGTGTCACCCATACCTTCTGCTGGAATTTCTCTCCGGACAGAGGTGAGGAAGGAAAAAAGCAGTGGGGGCCGGGACAGGTGGGGTATCTCAGGCAGGACAATGGAAAGTTTCCGTAAGAGCGCCCGGGGCCAGGACCACCCAGGCTGGCCTGCGGGCACCAAGTTGGCCTGCATGCTGTCGCTGTTGTGGCTCCACGGCCCTTCCTCTAGTCTTTCAAGCCCTTGTACATATTCAGTTGTTTTACCTGGGAAGGGTGGGAACAGTTCAGCAACATCTGGCCTGCGGCTCAGCTCACCTTTTTTTAGAGATGCCTCGGCTCGGTCCCCCAGCTTTGCAATGAGGACGCTCCTTGTGTGGGGTGTGGGTTGCTGGCTGTATGGGGATGATTCCCCATCTCTGACCAATTTCAGAATTGTTTGCCGCTGGAGCAAGTACCCTGATAGGGTTTTCCTCTGTATAACTGGTGGGTTCAGGTTTTTTTCCTTTTATGGTTCAAGTTAGATTTTATTCCTCTTTTATATATTTATAGATATAAGCATGGAAATAATTCATTCCTATAAATACATCTGTGTGAAGGGAGGAACTTTTTTCTGTTTTATATTTAAATTTTATTTTTTAAGATTTTGAAATTTAATTTTATTTACTTTTATATACAGCAGGTTATTATTAGTTATGTATTTTATGCATATACATATATACAGGTCAATCTCAATCTCCCAACTCATCCCACCACCACCACCCCATGGCTTCCCACACTTGGTGTCCATACGTTTGTTCTCTACCTCTGTGTCTCTATTTCTTCCCTGCAAACCAGTTCATCTGTACCATTTTTTAGGTGCCACATATATGCATTAATATACAATATTTGTTTTCCTCTTTCTGACCTACTTCATTCTGTATGACAGTCTCTAGATCCATCGATGTCTCTACAAATGACCCAGTTTCATTCCTTTTTATGGTTGAGTAATATTCCATTTTATACATGTACCACATCTTTATCCATTCATCTGTGTGAGGGCATTTAGGTTGCTTCCATTACCTGGCCTTTGTAAATAGTGCTGCAATGAACATTGTGGTGAATGTGCCTTTCTGATTTATGGTTTTCTTTGGGTATATGAGCAGAAGTGGGATTGCTGGATCAGATGGTAATTCTATTTCTAGTTTTTTTAAGGAAACTCCATAGTGTTCTCCATAGTGAGTGTATCAATTTACATTCCCACCAATAGTGGAAGAGGTGTCCTTTTGTCCACACCCTCTCCAGAATTTGTTGTTTGTTGATTTTCTGATGATGCCGATTCTAACAGGTGTGAGGTGTTACCTCATTGTAGTTTTGATTCGCAGTTCTCTAATAATTAGTGCTGTTGAACAGCTTTTCATGTGCGTCTTGTCCATCTCTGTGTCTTCTTTGAAGAAACGTCTCTTTAGATCTGCCCATTTTTGTATTGGGTTGTTTGTTTTTTTTAATATTAAGCTGCATGAGCTGTTTATATATATTGGAGATTAAACCTTTGTCCATTGATTCGTTTGCAACTATTTTCGCCCCTTTTGAGGGATGTCTTTTTCCTTTCCCGTTTTTTTAACCAAAAAAGAAATAAAGAAAAAGAAGTAGAAAACTAATGTGCGTAAAATATGCCTTTTGAAACGGTCGTTTTGAAATATGGACGTCCTTTAAATTTTTTGGTCGATATGTGACCCCAGAATTTGTTTTCAGGGCAGGTGTCATTTACAGGCCTGCAATGATTTTGAATATCAACTGACCATTAGCGCTGGGATTAAAGCTGCTGTTGTGTGAAACGTCCACAAGGTGGCAGCAGTTCTCCCTTACCAATTCTGGTTACTAGGGCAACAGAGCCTCAATGGAAGTCATGTTCTAGATTGGAATTTAGAATGGAATGTGCCAGGAGAAAACCCCTCAAGTTTGTCTCCCTACTTCTTGTTCGTGTTTTTAATTTAATTTTTATTTTTTATTACAGCAAGTTTGATTACAATGTTTGGCTTGTTGTAGGTGTGGAAGATGTGGTTCTTTTACACATATACAGATGTCGGTTTTTCCTGGGATCCTTTTCCCATGTACCTTATGTCAGAATGTTGAGTAGTCTTTTGGTATTCCGTAGGTCTTTGGTGATTATATATGTCACCTGTGTTTGTATAAGTGTGTTAACCCCGATATCGTAATGAAACCAATCCTCACAACTTTCCTTTGGTGAACCATAAGTTTGTTTAATGAATCTCTGATTGCCCTTCTCGGTGGAAATATCTGCCCTGGTATCCATTTTTAGGTAACACCTATAAGTGATATGATATGATATGTGTCTTTCACTTTCTGACTTACTACATGTCACGTGATTACCTCTAGACTCATCTACGGTGATGCAAAAGGCATTGTGTCCTTTTTTTCCTTGCCTTCTATTCTGACTTAGCGAGGTCCCTTTTCAACAATGTGCTTCCCTGCGGGTTGTGGATTAGCTGCCGTGGGCAGCCTTATCCTGCCGGCCGGCCTTCCCCAGGTGTGCCTGGTTGAGGTCAATATAATCAGCGCTCCATGCAGCAATAGCCCCTGAAGCTGTGCCTGACTCCATATTCTCTGCCCCGTGAGCAGTCTCGGGGCTGTGCTGGTGGGAGGGAGTGAGGGGACACAGCTTTGTTGGTGGCCCGCTGTGAGTGGGGTTCCGCTGGCCTTTCTGAAGGAGTTGCCAGGCTGCCTCCTGTAAGGAGGAGGATGTGTCACCCATACCTTCCACTGGAATTTCTCTCCGGACAGAGGTGAGGAAGGAAAAAAGCAGTGGGGGCCGGGACAAGTGGGGTATCTCAGGCAGGACAATGGAAAGCTTCCGGAAGAGCGCCCGGGGTCAGGACCACCCTGGCTGGCCTGCAGTCACCAAGATGGCCTGCGTGCTGTCGCTGGTGTGGCTCCACGGCCCTTCCTCTAGGCTTTCAAGCCTTTGTACATATTCAGGTGTTTGACCTGGGAAGGGTGGGAACAGTTCAGCAGCAGCTGGCCTGGGGCTCAGCTCACCTTTATTCAGAGATGCCCCGGCACGGTCCCCCAGCTTTGCAATGAGGATGCTCCTTGCATGGGGTGTGGGTTGCTGGCTGTATGGGAGATGATTCCCCACCTCTGACCAATTTCAGAATTGTTTACCGCTGGAGCAAGTGCCCTGATAGGGTTTTCCTCTGTATAACTGGTGGGTTCAGGTTTTTTTTTCGTTTATGGTTCAAGTTAGATTTTAATCCTCTTTTATGTATTTATAGATATAAGCATGGAAATAATTCATTCCTATAAATACATCTGTGTGAAGGGAAGAACTTTTTTCTGTTTTATTTTTAAATTTTATATTTTAAAATATTGAAATTTAATTTTATTTACTTTTTTATACAGCGGGTTATTATTAGTTATGTATTTTATGCATATACATGTATACAGGTCAATCTCAAACTCCCAACTTACCCCACCACCACCACCCCATGGCTTCCCACACTTGGTGTCCATACTTTTGTTCTCTACCTCTGTGTCTCTATTTCTTCCCTGCAAACCAGTTCATCTGTACCATTTTTTAGGTTCCACATATATGCATTAATATACAATATTTGTTTTCCTCTTTCTGACATACTTCATTCTGTATGACAGTCTCTAGATCCATCGATGTCTCTACAAATGACCCAGTTTCATTCCTTTTTATGGCCGAGTAATATTCCATTTTATATATGTACCCCATCTTTATCCATTCATCTGTCTGTGGGCATTTAGGTTGCTTCCATTACCTGGCTATTGTAAATAGTGCTGCAATGAACCTTGTGGTGAATGTGCCTTTTTGATTTATGGTTGTCTCTGGGTATATGCCCAACAGTGGGATTGCTGGGTCAGATGGTAATTCTATTTCTAGTTTTTTAAAGGAAACTCCATACTGTTCTCCATAGTGACTGTATCAAATTACATTCCCACCAATAGAGGAAGAGGGCTCCTTTTGTCCACACCCTCCCCAGAATTTGTTGTTTGTAGATTTTCTGATGATCCCGATTCTAACAGGTGTGAGGTGATACCTCATTGTAGTTTCGATTTGCATTTCTCTAATAATTAGTGCTCTTGAGCAGCTTTTCATGTGCGTCTTGGCCATCTCTGTGTCTTCTTTGAAGAAACGCCTCTTTAGATCTTCTGCCCAATTTTGTATTGGGTTGTTTGTTTTTTTAATAAGCTGCATGAGCTGTTTATATATATTGGAGATTAAACCTTTGTCCATTGGGCTTCCCTGGTGGTGCAGTGGTTGGGAGTCTGCCTGCTGATGCAGGGGACGCGGGTTCGAGCCCTGGTCTGGGAGGGTCCCGCGTGCCGCGGAGCGGCTGGGCCCGTGAGCCACGACTACTGAGCCTGCGCGTCTGGAGCCTGTGCTCCGCAACAGGAGAGGCCGCGATGGTGAGAGGCCCGCGCACCGCAATGAAGAGCGGCCCCCGCTTGCCACGACTAGAGAGAGCCCTCACACGGAAACGAAGACCCAACACAGCAAAAATAAAATTAATTAATTAATAAACTCCTACCCCCAACATCTAAATAAATAAATAAGCTGGATGTTTAAGTCAATATTTAAAAAAAAAAAAAAAAAAACCTTTGTCCATTGATTCGTTTGCAACTATTTTCGCCCCTTCTGAGGGATGCCTTTTTCCATTCCCGTGTTTTTAACCAAAAAAGAAAGAAAGAAAAAGAAGCAGAACATTAATGTGCATAAAATATGCCTTTTGAAACGGTCGTTCTGAAATATGGACGTCCTTTAAATTTTTTGGTCGATATGTGACCCCAGGATTTGTTTTCAGGGCAGGTGTCATTTACAGGCCTGCAATGATTTTGAATATCAACTGACCATTAGTGCTGGGATTAAAGCTGCTGTTGTGTGAAACGGCCACAATGTGGCAGCAGTTCTCTCTTTCATATCTGGTTACTAGGGCAACAGAGCCTCAATGGAAGTCGCCTTCTAGATTGGAATTTAGAACAGAATGTGACAGGAAAAAGCCCCTCAAGTTTGTCTCACTACTTCTTGTTCGTGTTTTTAATTTAATTTTTTATTTTTTATTACAGCAAGTTTGATTACAATGTTTGGCTTGTTGTAGGTATGGTAGATGTGGTTCTTTTACACATATACAGATGTCTGTTCTTCCTGGGATCCTTTTCCCATGTACGTTATGACAGAATGTTGTGTACTCCTCTCTTTGTATTCCGTAGCTCTTTGGTTATTATATATATCACCTGTGTTTGTATGTCTGTTAACCCCAATATCGTAATGAAACCAATCCTCACACCTTTCCAATGGTGAACCATAAGTTTGTTTAATGAATATGTGATTGCCCTTCTCCGTGGAAATATCTGCCCTGGTATCCATTTTTAGGTAACACCTATAAGTGATATGATACGATATGTGCCTTTCACTTTCTGACTTACTACATGTCACATGATTACCTCTAGACTCATCTACGGTGCTGCAAATGGCATTGTGTCCTTATTTTCCTTGGCTTCTATTCTGCCTTAGCGAGGTCCATTTTCAACAATGTGATTCCCTGAGGGTTGTGGATTAGCTGACCTGGGCAGCCTTACCGTGCCGGCCGGCCCTCCCCAGGTGTGCCTGGTTGAGGTCTATATAAACAGCGCTCCAGGCAGCAATAGCCCCTGAAGCTGTGCCTGACTCCATATTCTCTGCCCCGTCAGCAGTCTCGGGGCTCTGCTGGTGGGAGCATGTGAGGGGCCACGGCTTTGTGGGTGGCCCGGTGTGTGTGGGGCTCTGCTGGACTTTGTGCAGGAGTTGCCAGGCTGCCACCTGTAAAGAAGAGGATGTGTCACCCATAAGTTCCACTGGAATTTCTCTCCGGGCTGAGGTAAGGAAGGAAAAAAAGGGGTGGGGTCCGGGACAGGAGGGGTATCTCAGGCAGGGAAATGGAAAGCTTCCAGAAGAGCGCCCGGGGTCAGGACCATCCTGCCTCGCCTGCAGGCACCAAGTTGGCCTGTGTGCTGTCGCTGGTGTGGCTCCACGGCCCTTCCTCTAGGATTTCATGCCCTTGTACATATTCAGGTGTTTTACCTGGGAAGGGTGGGAACAGTTCAGCTGCAGCTGGCCTAGGGCTCAGCTCACCTTTATTTAGAGATGCCTCGGCACGGTCCCCCAGCTTTGCAATGAGGACGCTCCTTGCATGCGGGGTGGGTTGCTGGCTGTATGGGAGATGATTCCCCACCTCTGACCAATTTCAGAATTGTTTACCGTTGGAACAAGTGCCCTGATAGGGTTTTCCTCTGTATAACTGGTGGGTTCAGGTTTTTTTTCGTTTATGGTTCAAGTTAGATTTTATACCTCTTTTATGTATTTATAGATATAAGCTTGGAAATAATACATTCCTATAAATACATCTGTGTGAAGGGAAGAACTTTTTTCTCTTTTATTTTTAAATTTTATTTTTTAAAATTTTGAAATTTAGTTTTATTTTTTTATACAGCAGGTTATTATTAGTTATGTATTTTATGCATATGCATGTATGCAGGCCAATCCCAATCTCCCAACTCATCCCACCTCTACCACCCCATGGCTTCCCACACTTGGTGTCCATAAGTGTGTTCTCTACCTGTGTCTCTATTTCTTCCCTGCAAACCAGTTCATCTGTACCACTTTTTAGGTTCCACATATATGCATTAATATACAATATTTGTTTTCCTCTTTCTGACTTACTTCATTCTGTATGACAGTCTCTATATCCACCGATGTCTCTACAAATGACCCAGTTTCATTCCTTTTTATGGCCGAGTAATATTCCATTTTATATATGTACCACATCTTTACCCATTCATCTGTTTGTGGGTATTTAGTTTGCTCCCTTACCTGGCTATTGTAAATAGTGCTGCAATGAATTTTGTGGTGAATGTGCCTTTTTGATTTATGGTTTTCTCTGGGTATATGCCCAGAAGTGGGATTGCTGGATCAGAAGGTAATTCTATTTCTAGTTATTTTAAGGAAACTCCACACTGTACTCCATAGTGACTGTATCAATTTACATTCCCACCAATAGTGGAAGAGGGCTCCTTTTGTCCACACCCTCCCCAGAATTTGTTGTTTGTAGGTTTTCTGATGATGCCGATTCTAACATGTGTGAGGTGATACCTCATTGTAGTTTATTTTTTTTTTATTTTTTTTATTTTTTTTGTGGTACTTGGGCCTCTCACTGTTGTGGCCTCTCCCGTTGCGGAGCACAGGCTCCGGACGCGCAGGCTCAGTGGCCATGGCTCACGGGCCCAGCTGCTCCGCGACATGTGGGATCTTCCCGGACCGGGGCACGAACCCGTGTCCCCTGCATCGGCAGGCGGACTCTCAACCACTGCGCCACCAGGGAAGCCCCGTCATTGTAGTTTTGATTTGCATTTCTCTAATAATTAGTGATGTTGATCAGCTTTTCATCTGCGTCTTGGCCATGTCTGTGTCTTCTTTGAAGGATCGTCTCATGAGATCTTCTGACCATTTCTGTATTGGGAGGGTGGTTGGAGGGTAAGGCTATGTGCTCACGCACGTGTCAGTGCCAGTGTAAGGGCCAGGAGTAGGGTACTGCGTAGGGTAAGGTGTAGGTCTGGTGGTGGTTTCCGTTCCGGGCTAGGTTTAGGGTTTGGGAACGGCAAGGCTTAGGGCCCAGGTGAGGGTACAGAAACGTGGGATGGTCAGGCTACGTTCTTACGCATGGGTCAGTGCCAATGTACGGGCCAGGAATAGGCTACGGCGTAGGCTAATGTGTAGGGCTGGTGGTGGGTTTCCGTTCCGTGCTAGGGTTAGGGTTAGGGAATGACAAGGCTTAGGGCACAGGTGAGGGTACGGAAACGTGGGAGGGTCCGGCTATGTGCTGACGCACGTGTCAGTGCCAGCGTACGGGCCAGGAATAGGGAACGGCGTAGGGTAAGGAGTAGGGCTGGTTGTGAGATACCGTTCCGGGCTAGGGTTAGGGTTAGGGAACGGCAAGGCTTAGGGCACAGGTGAACGTAAGGAAACGTGGGAGGGTCAGGCTACGTGCTGACGCACGGGTCAGTGCCAGCGTACGGGCCAGGAGTTGGGTATGGCGTAGGGTAAGGTTTAGGGCTGGTGGTGGGTTTCTGATCCAGGCTAGGGTTAGGGTTAAGGAACGGCAAGGCTTAGGACACAGGTGAGGTTATGGAAATGTGGGAGAGGCAGGCTACGTGCTGACGCACAGGTCAGTGCCAGCGTAGGGGCCAGGAGTAGGGTACAGCGTAGGGTAAGGTTTAGGGCTGGTGGTGGGTTTATGTTCCGGGCTAGGGTTAGGGTTAGGGAACGGCAAGGCTTAGGGCACAGGTGAGTGTACGGAAACGTAGGAGTGGCAGGCTACGTGCTGACACACGGGTCAGTGCCAGCGTACGGGGCAGGATTAGGGTACGGCGTAGGGTAAAGTTTAGGGCTGGTGGTGGGTTTCCGTTCCAGGCTAGGTTTAGGGTTAGGGAACGGCAAAGCTTAGGGCACAGAAGATGGTACGGAAAAGTGGGAGGGTCAGGCTACGTGCTGACGCACGTGTCAGTGCCAGCGTATGGGCCAAGTGTAGGGTATGGCGTAGGGTTAGGTGTAGGGTTAGGGTTAGGGAACGGCAAGGCTTAGGGCACAGGTGAGGGTACGGAAACGTGGGAGGGTCAGGCTACGTGACGACGCACGGGTCTTTGCCAGCGTACGCGCCAGGATTTGGGTACGGCATTGGGTAAGGTGTAGGGCTGGTTGTGGGTTTCCGTTCCAGGTTAGAGTTAGGGAACGGCAAGGCTTAGTGCACAGGTGAGGGTATGGAAACGTGGCAGAGGCAAGCTATGTGCTGACGCAAGGGTCACTGCCAGCGTACGGGTCAGGAGTAGTCTACGGCGTACGTTAAGGTTTAGGTTTTGTGGTGGGTTTCCGTTCCGGGCTAGTGTTAGGGATAGGGAAAGGCAAGGCTTAGGGCACAGGTGAGGGTACGGAAACGTGGGAGGGTTAGGCTACATGCTGAAGCACGGTTCAATGCCAGGGTATGGACCAGGAGTAGGGTACGGCGTAGGGTAAAGTGTAAGGCTGGTGGTGGGTGTCCATTCCGGGCTAGTGTTAGGGTTAGGGAACGTTAAGGCTTAGGGCACAGGTGAGGGTACGGAAACGTGGGAGGGTCAGGATACGTGCTGAAGAATGGGTCAGTGCCAGCGTACGGGCCAGGAGTAGGGTACGGCATAGCGTAATGTGTAGGGCTGGTGGTGGTTTCCGTTCCGGGCTAGGGTTAGAGGTAGGGAACTGCAAGGCTTAGGGCACAGGTGAGGGTACGGAAACGTGGGAGAGGCAGGCTACGGGCTGGCACATGGGAGAGTGCCAGCTTACGGGCCAGCAGTAGGCTACGACGTAGGGTAGGGTGTAGGGCTGGTGGTGGTTTTCCGTTCCGGGCTAGGGTTAGAGTTAGGGATCGGCAAGGCTTAGGGAACAGGTGAGGGTAAGGAAAAGTGGGAGGGTTAGGCTACATGCTGACGCACGGATCAGTGCCAGCGTACGGGCCAGGTGTAGGGTACGGCGTAGGGTAAGGTTTAGGGCTGGTGGTGGGTTTCCGTTTGGGGTTATGGTTAGGGTTATGGAACGGCAAGGCTTAGGACACAGGTGAGGGTACGGGAACGTGGGAAGGTCAGGCTACGTGCTGACGCAAGGATCAGTGCCAGCGTACGGGCCAGGATTAGGCTACGGCATAGGGTAAGCTGTAGGGCTGGTGGTGGGTTTCTGTTCTGGGCTAGGGTTAGGGTTAGGGAAGGACAAGACTTAGGGCACAGTTGAGGGTACGGAAATGGTGGAGGGTCAGGCTATGTGCTGACGCACAGGTCAGTGCCAGCGTACAGGCCAGGAGTAGGCAACAACGTAGGGTAAGGTGTAGGGCTGGTGGTTGGTTTCCTTTCCGGGCTAGGGTTAGGGTTAGGGAATGTCAAGGCTTAGGGCACAGGTGAGGGTATGGAAACGTGGGAGGTTCATGCTACGTGCTGACACACGTGTCAGTGCCAGCGTATGGGCCAGTCGTAGGCTACGGCGTAGGGAAAGGTGTAGGGCTGGTGGTGGGCTTCCTTTCCGGGCTAGGGTTAGGGTTAGGGAACGGCAAGTCTTAGGGCACAGGTGCGGGTACGGAAACGTGGGAGAGTCAGGCTATGTGCTGACGCACGGGTCAGTGCCAGCGTACGGGCCAGGAGTTGTGTACGTCGTAGGGTAAGGTGTAGGGCTGGTGGTGGGTTTCCGTTCTGGGCTAGGGTTAGGGTTAGGGAACGGCAAGGTTTAGGGCACACGTGAGGGTATCGAAACGTGTTAGGCTCAGGGTACGTGTTGACGCACGGGTTAGTGTGAACGTACAGATGAGGATGATGGTGCGGCATAGGGTAAAGTGTATGGTTGGTGGTAGGTTTCCGTTTCAGGCTAGGGTTAGTGTTAGGGAACGGCAAGGTTTTGGGCACAGATGAGGGTATGGAAACGTGTTAGTGTCAGGGTACGTGTTGACATATGGATTAGCATTAGGGTACGGCTTAGGGTAAGGTGTAGGCTTGGTGGTAGGTTTCCATTGTGGTCTAGGGTTAGGGTTAGGGAATGGCAAGGTTTAGGTCACAGGTGAAGGTACGGAAACGTGTTAGGGTCAGGGTAAGTGTTGACGCATGTGTTAGTGTCAGCGTACGGAGTAGGTTTATGGTCCTTCGTAGGTTTAGGTCTAGGGTTGGTGGTAGGTTTCCGTTCCAGGCTAGGGTTAGTGTTATGGAACGGCAAGGTTTAGGGCATAGGTGAGGGTACGGAAATGTGTTAGGGTCAGGGTACGTGTTGACGCTCGGATTATGATTAGGGTATGGCTTAGAGTAACGTGTAGGGTTGGTGGTAGGTTTCCGTTTTGGGCTAGGGTTAGGGTTAGGCAACGGCACGGTTTAGGGCACAGGTGAGGGAACGGAAAAGTGTTAGGGTCAGTGTACGTGTTGACGCACGGGTTAGTGTCAGTGTACGGATTAGGATTAGGGTACCGTGTACGGTATGCTGTACGGTTTGTGGTAGTTTTCCATTCTGGGCTAGGGTTAGTGTTAGGGTACGGCAAGGTTTAGGGTACAGGTGACGGTACAGAAACGTGTTAGGGTCATGATACATGTTGATACATGGAATAGTGTCATCATACGCATTAGGATTAGGGTACGGCGTAGGGTAAGGTGTACGGAGGGCGGTAGGTTTCCATTCCGTTGTAGGGTTAGGGTTATCGAATTGCAAGGTTTTGGGCACAGGTGATGGTACAGAAATGTGTTAGGTTCAGGGTACGTGTTGACTCACGGGTTAGTGTCAGCATACGCATGAGGAGTAGGGTACCGCATAGAGTAAGGTGTAGGGTTGGTGGTACGTTTCCGTTCCAGTCTAGGGTTATGTTTAGGGACCGGCAAAGTTTAGGGCACAGGTGAGGGTACGAAACGTGTTAGGGTCAGGGTATGTGTTGATGCACAGGTTAGTGTCAGCATACGAATTAGGATTAGGGTACGGCGTAAGGTAAGGTGTAGGGTTGGTGGTAGGTTTCCGTTCCGGGCTAGGGTTAGGGTTAGGGAACGGCAAGGTTTAGGGCAGAGGTGAGGGTACGGAAACGTGTTAGGGTCAGGGTACGTGTTGATGTATGAATTAGGATTAGGGTACAGCTTAGGGTAAGGTGTAGGGCTGATGGTAGGTTTCCGTTCCGGGCTAAGGTTAAGGATAGGCAGCGACAAGTTTTAGGGCAGAGCTGAGGGTATGGAAACGTGTTAGGGTCAGGGTACGTGTTGACTCACTGGTTAGTGCCAGCGTACGAATTAGGATTAGTGTACGGCATAGATAAGGTGTAGGGTTGGTGGTAGGATTCCGTTCCGGGCTATGGTTAGGGTTAGGGAAAGTCAAGGTTTCTATTTCTAGTTCTTTTAAGGAAACTCCATACTGTTCTCCATAGTGATTGTATCAATTTACATTCCCACCATAGTGGAAGAGGGCTCCTTTTGTCCGCACCCTCCCCAGAATTTGTTTGTAGATTTTCTGATGATGCCGATTCTAACAGGTGTGAGGTGATACCTCATTGTAGTTTTGATTTGCATTTCTCTAATAATTAGTGCTCTTGAGCAGCTTTTCATGTGCGTCTTGGCCATCTCTGTGTCTTCTTTGAAGAAACGTCTCTTTAGATCTTCTGCCCATTTTTGTATTGGGTTGTTTGTTTTTTTAATAAGCTGCATGAGCTGTTTATATATACTGGAGATTAAACCTTTGTCCATTGATTCGTTTGCAACTATTTTCGCCCCTTCTGAGGGATGCCTTTTTCCATTCCCGTGTTTTTAACCAAAAAAGAAAGAAAGAAAAAGAAGCAGAACACTAATGTGCATAAAATATGCCTTTTGAAACGGTTGTTTTGAAATATGGACGTCCTTTAAATTTTTTGGTCGATATGTGACCCCAGGATTTGTTTTCAGGGCAGGTGTCATTTACAGGCCTGCAATGATTTTGAATATCAACTGACCATGAGCGCTGGGATTAAAGCTGCTGTTGTGTGAAACGGCCACAAGGTGGCAGCAGTTCTCCCTTACCAATTCTGGTTACTAGGGCAACAGAGCCTCAATGGAAGTCGTGTTCTAGATTGGAATTTAGAATGGAATGTGACAGGAGAAAGCCCCTCAAGTTTGTCTCCCTACTTCTTGTTCGTGTTTTTAATTTAATTTTTTATTTTTTATTACAGCAAGTTTGATTACAATGTTTGGCTTGTTGTAGGTGTGGAAGATGTGGTTCTTTTACACATATACACATGTCTGTTTTTCCTGGGATCCTTTTCCCATGGACGTTATGACAGAATGTTGAGTAGTCTTTTGGTATTCCGTAGGTCTTTGGTGATTATATATGTCACCTGTGTTTGTATAAGTCTGTTAACCCCGATATCGTAATGAAACCAATGCTCACAACTTTCCATTGGTGAACCATAAGTTTGTTTAATGAATCTGTGATTGCCCTTCTCCGTGGAAATATCTGCCCTGGTATCCATTTTTAGGTAACACCTATAAGTGATATGATATGATATGTGTCTTTCACTTTCTCACTTACTACAAGTCACGTGATTACCTCTAGACTCATCTACGGTGGTGCAAATGGCATTGTGTTCTTTTTTTCCTTGGCTTCTATTCTGCCTTAGCGAGGTCCATTTTCAACAATGTGATTCCCTGAGTGTTGTGGATTAGCTGACCTGGGCAGCCTTACCCTGCCGCCCGGCCCTCCCCAGGTGTGCCTGGTTGAGGTCAATATAAACAGCGCTCCAGGCAGCAATAGCCCCTGAAGCTGTTCCTGACTCCATATTCTCTGCCCCGTCAGCAGTCTCGGGGCTGTGCTGGTGGGAGGGAATGAGGTGCCACAGATTTGTTGGTGGCCCGGTGTGAGTGGGGTTCTCCTGGCCTTTCTGCAGCAGTTGCCAGGCTGCCTCCTGTAAAGAAGAGGATGTGTCACCCATACCTTCTGCTGGAATTTCTCTCCGGACAGAGGTGAGGAAGGAAAAAAGCAGTGGGGGCCGGGACAGGTGGGGTATCTCAGGCAGGACAATGGAAAGTTTCCGTAAGAGCGCCCGGGGCCAGGACCACCCAGGCTGGCCTGCGGGCACCAAGTTGGCCTGCATGCTGTCGCTGTTGTGGCTCCACGGCCCTTCCTCTAGTCTTTCAAGCCCTTGTACATATTCAGTTGTTTTACCTGGGAAGGGTGGGAACAGTTCAGCAACATCTGGCCTGCGGCTCAGCTCACCTTTTTTTAGAGATGCCTCGGCTCGGTCCCCCAGCTTTGCAATGAGGACGCTCCTTGTGTGGGGTGTGGGTTGCTGGCTGTATGGGGATGATTCCCCATCTCTGACCAATTTCAGAATTGTTTGCCGCTGGAGCAAGTGCCCTGATAGGGTTTTCCTCTGTATAACTGGTGGGTTCAGGTTTTTTTCCTTTTATGGTTCAAGTTAGATTTTATTCCTCTTTTATATATTTATAGATATAAGCATGGAAATAATTCATTCCTATAAATACATCTGTGTGAAGGGAGGAACTTTTTTCTGTTTTATATTTAAATTTTATTTTTTAAGATTTTGAAATTTAATTTTATTTACTTTTATATACAGCAGGTTATTATTAGTTATGTATTTTATGCATATACATATATACAGGTCAATCTCAATCTCCCAACTCATCCCACCACCACCACCCCATGGCTTCCCACACTTGGTGTCCATACGTTTGTTCTCTACCTCTGTGTCTCTATTTCTTCCCTGCAAACCAGTTCATCTGTACCATTTTTTAGGTGCCACATATATGCATTAATATACAATATTTGTTTTCCTCTTTCTGACCTACTTCATTCTGTATGACAGTCTCTAGATCCATCGATGTCTCTACAAATGACCCAGTTTCATTCCTTTTTATGGTTGAGTAATATTCCATTTTATACATGTACCACATCTTTATCCATTCATCTGTGTGAGGGCATTTAGGTTGCTTCCATTACCTGGCCTTTGTAAATAGTGCTGCAATGAACATTGTGGTGAATGTGCCTTTCTGATTTATGGTTTTCTTTGGGTATATGAGCAGAAGTGGGATTGCTGGATCAGATGGTAATTCTATTTCTAGTTTTTTTAAGGAAACTCCATAGTGTTCTCCATAGTGAGTGTATCAATTTACATTCCCACCAATAGTGGAAGAGGTGTCCTTTTGTCCACACCCTCTCCAGAATTTGTTGTTTGTTGATTTTCTGATGATGCCGATTCTAACAGGTGTGAGGTGTTACCTCATTGTAGTTTTGATTCGCAGTTCTCTAATAATTAGTGCTGTTGAACAGCTTTTCATGTGCGTCTTGTCCATCTCTGTGTCTTCTTTGAAGAAACGTCTCTTTAGATCTGCCCATTTTTGTATTGGGTTGTTTGTTTTTTTTAATATTAAGCTGCATGAGCTGTTTATATATATTGGAGATTAAACCTTTGTCCATTGATTCGTTTGCAACTATTTTCGCCCCTTTTGAGGGATGTCTTTTTCCTTTCCCGTTTTTTTAACCAAAAAAGAAATAAAGAAAAAGAAGTAGAAAACTAATGTGCGTAAAATATGCCTTTTGAAACGGTCGTTTTGAAATATGGACGTCCTTTAAATTTTTTGGTCGATATGTGACCCCAGAATTTGTTTTCAGGGCAGGTGTCATTTACAGGCCTGCAATGATTTTGAATATCAACTGACCATTAGCGCTGGGATTAAAGCTGCTGTTGTGTGAAACGGCCACAAGGTGGCAGCAGTTCTCCCTTACCAATTCAGGTTACTAGGGCAACAGAGCCTCAATGGAAGTCGTGTTCTAGATTGGAATTTAGAATGGAATGTGCCAGGAGAAAACCCCTCAAGTTTGTCTCCCTACTTCTTGTTCGTGTTTTTAATTTAATTTTTATTTTTTATTACAGCAAGTTTGATTACAATGTTTGGCTTGTTGTAGGTGTGGAAGATGTGGTTCTTTTACACATATACAGATGTCGGTTTTTCCTGGGATCCTTTTCCCATGTACCTTATGACAGAATGTTGAGTAGTCTTTTGGTATTCCGTAGGTCTTTGGTGATTATATATGTCACCTGTGTTTGTATAAGTCTGTTAACCCCGATATCGTAATGAAACCAATCCTCACAACTTTCCTTTGGTGAACCATAAGTTTGTTTAATGAATCTCTGATTGCCCTTCTCGGTGGAAATATCTGCCCTGGTATCCATTTTTAGGTAACACCTATAAGTGATATGATATGATATGTGTCTTTCACTTTCTGACTTACTACATGTCACGTGATTACCTCTAGACTCATCTACGGTGATGCAAAAGGCATTGTGTCCTTTTTTTCCTTGCCTTCTATTCTGACTTAGCGAGGTCCCTTTTCAACAATATGCTTCCCTGCGGGTTGTGGATTAGCTGACGTGGGCAGCCTTATCCTGCCGGCCGGCCTTCCCCAGGTGTGCCTGGTTGAGGTCAATATAATCAGCGCTCCATGCAGCAATAGCCCCTGAAGCTGTGCCTGACTCCATATTCTCTGCCCCGTGAGCAGTCTCGGGGCTGTGCTGGTGGGAGGGAGTGAGGGGACACAGCTTTGTTGGTGGCCCGCTGTGAGTGGGGTTCCGCTGGCCTTTCTGAAGGAGTTGCCAGGCTGCCTCCTGTAAGGAGGAGGATGTGTCACCCATACCTTCCACTGGAATTTCTCTCCGGACAGAGGTGAGGAAGGAAAAAAGCAGTGGGGGCCGGGACAAGTGGGGTATCTCAGGCAGGACAATGGAAAGCTTCCGGAAGAGCGCCCGGGGTCAGGACCACCCTGGCTGGCCTGCAGTCACCAAGATGGCCTGCGTGCTGTCGCTGGTGTGGCTCCACGGCCCTTCCTCTAGGCTTTCAAGCCTTTGTACATATTCAGGTGTTTGACCTGGGAAGGGTGGGAACAGTTCAGCAGCAGCTGGCCTGGGGCTCAGCTCACCTTTATTCAGAGATGCCCCGGCACGGTCCCCCAGCTTTGCAATGAGGATGCTCCTTGCATGGGGTGTGGGTTGCTGGCTGTATGGGAGATGATTCCCCACCTCTGACCAATTTCAGAATTGTTTACCGCTGGAGCAAGTACCCTGATAGGGTTTTCCTCTGTATAACTGGTGGGTTCAGGTTTTTTTTTCGTTTATGGTTCAAGTTAGATTTTAATCCTCTTTTATGTATTTATAGATATAAGCATGGAAATAATTCATTCCTATAAATACATCTGTGTGAAGGGAAGAACTTTTTTCTGTTTTATTTTTAAATTTTATATTTTAAAATTTTGAAATTTAATTTTATTTACTTTTTTATACAGCGGGTTATTATTAGTTATGTATTTTATGCATATACATGTATACAGGTCAATCTCAAACTCCCAACTTACACCACCACCACCACCCCATGGCTTCCCACACTTGGTGTCCATACTTTTGTTCTCTACCTCTGTGTCTCTATTTCTTCCCTGCAAACCAGTTCATCTGTACCATTTTTTAGGTTCCACATATATGCATTAATATACAATATTTGTTTTCCTCTTTCTGACATACTTCATTCTGTATGACAGTCTCTAGATCCATCGATGTCTCTACAAATGACCCAGTTTCATTCCTTTTTATGGCCGAGTAATATTCCATTTTATATATGTACCCCATCTTTATCCATTCATCTGTCTGTGGGCATTTAGGTTGCTTCCATTACCTGGCTATTGTAAATAGTGCTGCAATGAACCTTGTGGTGAAAGCGCCTTTTTGATTTATGGTTGTCTCTGGGTATATGCCCAACAGTGGGATTGCTGGGTCAGATGGTAATTCTATTTCTAGTTTTTTAAAGGAAACTCCATACTGTTCTCCATAGTGACTGTATCAAATTACATTCCCACCAATAGAGGAAGAGGGCTCCTTTTGTCCACACCCTCCCCAGAATTTGTTGTTTGTAGATTTTCTGATGATCCCGATTCTAACAGGTGTGAGGTGATACCTCATTGTAGTTTCGATTTGCATTTCTCTAATAATTAGTGCTCTTGACCAGCTTTTCATGTGCGTCTTGGCCATCTCTGTGTCTTCTTTGAAGAAACGCCTCTTTAGATCTTCTGCCCAATTTTGTATTGGGTTGTTTGTTTTTTTAATAAGCTGCATGAGCTGTTTATATATATTGGAGATTAAACCTTTGTCCATTGGGCTTCCCTGGTGGTGCAGTGGTTGGGAGTCTGCCTGCTGATGCAGGGGACGCGGGTTCGAGCCCTGGTCTGGGAGGGTCCCGCGTGCCGCGGAGCGGCTGGGCCCGTGAGCCACGACTACTGAGCCTGCGCGTCTGGAGCCTGTGCTCCGCAACAGGAGAGGCCGCGATGGTGAGAGGCCCGCACACCGCAATGAAGAGCGGCCCCCGCTTTCCACGACTAGAGAGAGCCCTCACACGGAAACGAAGACCCAACACAGCAAAAATAAAATTAATTAATTAATAAACTCCTACCCCCAACATCTAAATAAATAAATAAGCTGGATGTTTAAGTCAATATTTAAAAAAAAAAAAAAAAAAAAAACCTTTGTCCATTGATTCGTTTGCAACTATTTTCGCCCCTTGTGAGGGATGCCTTTTTCCATTCCCGTGTTTTTAACCAAAAAAGAAAGAAAGAAAAAGAAGCAGAACATTAATGTGCATAAAATATGCCTTTTGAAACGGTCGTTCTGAAATATGGACGTCCTTTAAATTTTTTGGTCGATATGTGACCCCAGGATTTGTTTTCAGGGCAGGTGTCATTTACAGGCCTGCAATGATTTTGAATATCAACTGACCATTAGCGCTGGGATTAAAGCTGCTGTTGTGTGAAACGGCCACAAGGTGGCAGCAGTTCTCTCTTTCATATCTGGTTACTAGGGCAACAGAGCCTCAATGGAAGTCGCCTTCTAGATTGGAATTTAGAACAGAATGTGACAGGAAAAAGCCCCTCAAGTTTGTCTCACTACTTCTTGTTCGTGTTTTTAATTTAATTTTTTATTTTTTATTACAGCAAGTTTGATTACAATGTTTGGCTTGTTGTAGGTATGGTAGATGTGGTTCTTTTACACATATACAGATGTCTGTTCTTCCTGGGATCCTTTTCCCATGTACGTTATGACAGAATGTTGTGTACTCCTCTCTTTGTATTCCGTAGCTCTTTGGTTATTATATATATCACCTGTGTTTGTATGTCTGTTAACCCCAATATCGTAATGAAACCAATCCTCACACCTTTCCAATGGTGAACCATAAGTTTGTTTAATGAATATGTGATTGCCCTTCTCCGTGGAAATATCTGCCCTGGTATCCATTTTTAGGTAACACCTATAAGTGATATGATACGATATGTGCCTTTCACTTTCTGATTTACTACATGTCACATGATTACCTCTAGACTCATCTACGGTGCTGCAAATGGCATTGTGTCCTTATTTTCCTTGGCTTCTATTCTGCCTTAGCGAGGTCCATTTTCAACAATGTGATTCCCTGAGGGTTGTGGATTAGCTGACCTGGGCAGCCTTACCGTGCCGGCCGGCCCTCCCCAGGTGTGCCTGGTTGAGGTCAATATAAACAGCGCTCCAGGCAGCAATAGCCCCTGAAGCTGTGCCTGACTCCATATTCTCTGCCCCGTCAGCAGTCTCGGGGCTCTGCTGGTGGGAGCATGTGAGGGGCCACGGCTTTGTGGGTGGCCCGGTGTGTGTGGGGCTCTGCTGGACTTTGTGCAGGAGTTGCCAGGCTGCCACCTGTAAAGAAGAGGATGTGTCACCCATAAGTTCCACTGGAATTTCTCTCCGGGCTGAGGTAAGGAAGGAAAAAAAGGGGTGGGGTCCGGGACAGGAGGGGTATCTCAGGCAGGGAAATGGAAAGCTTCCAGAAGAGCGCCCGGGGTCAGGACCATCCTGCCTCGCCTGCAGGCACCAAGTTGGCCTGTGTGCTGTCGCTGGTGTGGCTCCACGGCCCTTCCTCTAGGATTTCATGCCCTTGTACATATTCAGGTGTTTTACCTGGGAAGGGTGGGAACAGTTCAGCTGCAGCTGGCCTAGGGCTCAGCTCACCTTTATTTAGAGATGCCTCGGCACGGTCCCCCAGCTTTGCAATGAGGACGCTCCTTGCATGCGGGGTGGGTTGCTGGCTGTATGGGAGATGATTCCCCACCTCTGACCAATTTCAGAATTGTTTACCGTTGGAACAAGTGCCCTGATAGGGTTTTCCTCTGTATAACTGGTGGGTTCAGGTTTTTTTTCGTTTATGGTTCAAGTTAGATTTTATACCTCTTTTATGTATTTATAGATATAAGCTTGGAAATAATACATTCCTATAAATACATCTGTGTGAAGGGAAGAACTTTTTTCTCTTTTATTTTTAAATTTTATTTTTTAAAATTTTGAAATTTAGTTTTATTTTTTTATACAGCAGGTTATTATTAGTTATGTATTTTATGCATATGCATGTATGCAGGCCAATCCCAATCTCCCAACTCATCCCACCTCTACCACCCCATGGCTTCCCACACTTGGTGTCCATAAGTGTGTTCTCTACCTGTGTCTCTATTTCTTCCCTGCAAACCAGTTCATCTGTACCACTTTTTAGGTTCCACATATATGCATTAATATACAATATTTGTTTTCCTCTTTCTGACTTACTTCATTCTGTATGACAGTCTCTATATCCACCGATGTCTCTACAAATGACCCAGTTTCATTCCTTTTTATGGCCGAGTAATATTCCATTTTATATATGTACCACATCTTTACCCATTCATCTGTTTGTGGGTATTTAGTTTGCTCCCTTACCTGGCTATTGTAAATAGTGCTGCAATGAATTTTGTGGTGAATGTGCCTTTTTGATTTATGGTTTTCTCTGGGTATATGCCCAGAAGTGGGATTGCTGGATCAGATGGTAATTCTATTTCTAGTTTTTTTAAGGAAACTCCACACTGTACTCCATAGTGACTGTATCAATTTACATTCCCACCAATAGTGGAAGAGGGCTCCTTTTGTCCACACCCTCCCCAGAATTTGTTGTTTGTAGGTTTTCTGATGATGCCGATTCTAACATGTGTGAGGTGATACCTCATTGTAGTTTATTTTTTTTTTATTTTTTTTATTTTTTTTGTGGTACTTGGGCCTCTCACTGTTGTGGCCTCTCCCGTTGCGGAGCACAGGCTCCGGACGCGCAGGCTCAGTGGCCATGGCTCACGGGCCCAGCTGCTCCGCGACATGTGGGATCTTCCCGGACCGGGGCACGAACCCGTGTCCCCTGCATCGGCAGGCGGACTCTCAACCACTGCGCCACCAGGGAAGCCCCGTCATTGTAGTTTTGATTTGCATTTCTCTAATAATTAGTGATGTTGATCAGCTTTTCATCTGCGTCTTGGCCATGTCTGTGTCTTCTTTGAAGGATCGTCTCATGAGATCTTCTGACCATTTCTGTATTGGGAGGGTGGTTGGAGGGTAAGGCTATGTGCTCACGCACGTGTCAGTGCCAGTGTAAGGGCCAGGAGTAGGGTACTGCGTAGGGTAAGGTGTAGGTCTGGTGGTGGTTTCCGTTCCGGGCTAGGTTTAGGGTTTGGGAACGGCAAGGCTTAGGGCCCAGGTGAGGGTACAGAAACGTGGGATGGTCAGGCTACGTTCTTACGCATGGGTCAGTGCCAATGTACGGGCCAGGAATAGGCTACGGCGTAGGCTAATGTGTAGGGCTGGTGGTGGGTTTCCGTTCCGTGCTAGGGTTAGGGTTAGGGAATGACAAGGCTTAGGGCACAGGTGAGGGTACGGAAACGTGGGAGGGTCCGGCTATGTGCTGACGCACGTGTCAGTGCCAGCGTACGGGCCAGGAATAGGGAACGGCGTAGGGTAAGGAGTAGGGCTGGTTGTGAGATACCGTTCCGGGCTAGGGTTAGGGTTAGGGAATGGCAAGGCTTAGGGCACAGGTGAACGTAAGGAAACGTGGGAGGGTCAGGCTACGTGCTGACGCACGGGTCAGTGCCAGCGTACGGGCCAGGAGTAGGGTATGGCGTAGGGTAAGGTTTAGGGCTGGTGGTGGGTTTCTGATCCAGGCTAGGGTTAGGGTTAAGGAACGGCAAGGCTTAGGACACAGGTGAGGTTATGGAAATGTGGGAGAGGCAGGCTACGTGCTGACGCACAGGTCAGTGCCAGCGTAGGGGCCAGGAGTAGGGTACAGCGTAGGGTAAGGTTTAGGGCTGGTGGTGGGTTTATGTTCCGGGCTAGGGTTAGGGTTAGGGAATGGCAAGGCTTACGGCACAGGTTAGTGTACGGAAACGTAGGAGTGGCAGGCTACGTGCTGACACACGGGTCAGTGCCAGCGTACGGGGCAGGATTAGGGTACGGCGTAGGGTAAGGTTTAGGGCTGGTGGTGGGTTTCCGTTCCAGGCTAGGTTTAGGGTTAGGGAACGCAAAGCTTAGGGCACAGAAGATGGTACGGAAAAGTGGGAGGGTCAGGCTACGTGCTGACGCACGTGTCAGTGCCAGCGTATGGGCCAAGTGTAGGGTATGGCGTAGGGTTAGGTGTAGGGTTAGGGTTAGGGAACGGCAAGGCTTAGGGCACAGGTGAGGGTACGGAAACGTGGGAGGGTCAGGCTACGTGATGACGCACGGTTCTTTGCCAGCGTACGCACCAGGATTCGGGTACGGCATTGGGTAAGGTGTAGGGCTGGTTGTGGGTTTCCGTTCCAGGTTAGAGTTAGGGAACGGCAAGGCTTAGTGCACAGGTGAGGGTATGGAAACGTGGCAGAGGCAGGCTATGTGCTGACGCAAGGGTCACTGCCAGCGTACGGGTCAGGAGTAGTCTACGGCGTACGTTAAGGTTTAGGTTTTGTGGTGGGTTTCCGTTCCGGGCTAGTGTTAGGGATAGGGAAAGGCAAGGCTTAGGGCACAGGTGAGGGTACGGAAACGTGGGAGGGTTAGGCTACATGCTGAAGCACGGTTCAATGCCAGGGTATGGACCAGGAGTAGGGTACGGCGTAGGGTAAAGTGTAAGGCTGGTGGTGGGTGTCCATTCCGGGCTAGTGTTAGGGTTAGGGAACGTTAAGGCTTAGGGCACAGGTGAGGGTACGGAAACGTGGGAGGGTCAGGATACGTGCTGAAGAATGGGTCAGTGCCAGCGTACGGGCCAGGAGTAGGGTACGGCATAGCGTAATGTGTAGGGCTGGTGGTGGTTTCCGTTCCGGGCTAGGGTTAGAGGTAGGGAACTGCAAGGCTTAGGGCACAGGTGAGGGTACGGAAACGTGGGAGAGGCAGGCTACGGGCTGACACATGGGAGAGTGCCAGCTTACGGGCCAGCAGTAGGCTACGACGTAGGGTAGGGTGTAGGGCTGGTGGTGGGTTTCCGTTCCGGGCTAGGGTTAGAGTTAGGGATCGGCAAGGCTTAGGGAATAGGTGAGGGTAAGGAAAAGTGGGAGGGTTAGGCTACATGCTGACGCACGGATCAGTGCCAGCGTACGGGCCAGGTGTAGGGTACGGCGTAGGGTAAGGTTTAGGGCTGGTGGTGGGTTTCCGTTTGGGGTTATGGTTAGGGTTATGGAACGGCAAGGCTTAGGACACAGGTGAGGGTACGGGAACGTGGGAAGGTCAGGCTACGTGCTGACGCACGGATCAGTGCCAGCGTACGGGCCAGGATTAGGCTACGGCATAGGGTAAGCTGTAGGGCTGGTGGTGGGTTTCTGTACTGGGCTAGGGTTAGGGTTAGGGAAGGACAAGACTTAGGGCACAGTTGAGGGTACGGAAATGGTGGAGGGTCAGGCTATGTGCTGACGCACGGGTCAGTGCCAGCGTACAGGCCAGGAGTAGGCAACAACGTAGGGTAAGGTGTAGGGCTGGTGGTTGGTTTCCTTTCCGGGCTAGGGTTAGGGTTAGGGAATGTCAAGGCTTAGGGCACAGGTGAGGGTATGGAAACGTGGGAGGGTCATGCTACGTGCTGACACACGTGTCAGTGCCAGCGTATGGGCCAGTCGTAGGCTACGGCGTAGGGAAAGGTGTAGGGCTGGTGGTGGGCTTCCTTTCCGGGCTAGGGTTAGGGTTAGGGAACGGCAAGTCTTAGGGCACACGTGCGGGTACGGAAACGTGGGAGAGTCAGGCTATGTGCTGACGCACGGGTCAGTGCCAGCGTACGGGCCAGGAGTAGTGTACGTCGTAGGGTAAGGTGTAGGGCTGGTGGTGGGTTTCCGTTCTGGGCTAGGGTTAGGGTTAGGGAACGGCAAGGTTTAGGGCACACGTGAGGGTATCGAAACGTGTTAGGCTCAGGGTACGTGTTGACGCACGGGTTAGTGTGAACGTACAGATGAGGATGATGGTGCGGCATAGGGTAAAGTGTATGGTTGGTGGTAGGTTTCCGTTTCAGGCTAGGGTTAGTGTTAGGGAACGGCAAGGTTTTGGGCACAGATGAGGGTATGGAAACGTGTTAGTGTCAGGGTACGTGTTGACATATGGATTAGCATTAGGGTACGGCTTAGGGTAAGGTGTAGGCTTGGTGGTAGGTTTCCATTGTGGTCTAGGGTTAGGGTTAGGGAATGGCAAGGTTTAGGTCACAGGTGAAGGTACGGAAACGTGTAAGGGTCAGGGTAAGTGTTGACGCATGTGTTAGTGTCAGCGTACGGAGTAGGTTTATGGTCCTTCGTAGGTTTAGGTCTAGGGTTGGTGGTAGGTTTCCGTTCCAGGCTAGGGTTAGTGTTATGGAACGGCAAGGTTTAGGGCATAGGTGAGGGTACGGAAATGTGTTAGGGTCAGGGTACGTGTTGACGCTCGGATTATGATTAGGGTATGGCGTAGAGTAACGTGTAGGGTTGGTGGTAGGTTTCCGTTTTGGGCTAGGGTTAGGGTTAGGCAACGGCACGGTTTAGGGCACAGGTGAGGGAACGGAAAAGTGTTAGGGTCAGTGTACGTGTTGACGCACGGGTTAGTGTCAGTGTACGGATTAGGATTAGGGTACCGTGTAGGATATGCTGTACGGTTTGTGGTAGTTTTCCATTCTGGGCTAGGGTTAGTGTTAGGGTACGGCAAGGTTTAGGGTACAGGTGACGGTACAGAAACGTGTTAGGGTCATGATACATGTTGATACATGGAATAGTGTCATCATACGCATTAGGATTAGGGTACGGCGTAGGGTAAGGTGTACGGAGGGCGGTAGGTTTCCATTCCGTTGTAGGGTTAGGGTTAGCGAATTGCAAGGTTTTGGGCACAGGTGATGGTACAGAAATGTGTTAGGTTCAGGGTACGTGTTGACTCACGGGTTAGTGTCAGCATACGCATGAGGATTAGGGTACCGCATAGAGTAAGGTGTAGGGTTGGTGGTACGTTTCCGTTCCAGTCTAGGGTTATGTTTAGGGACCGGCAAAGTTTAGGGCACAGGTGAGGGTACGAAACGTGTTAGGGTCAGGGTATGTGTTGATGCACAGGTTAGTGTCAGCATACGAATTAGGATTAGGGTACGGCGTAAGGTAAGGTGTAGGGTTGGTGGTAGGTTTCCGTTCCGGGCTAGGGTTAGGGTTAGGGAACGGCAAGGTTTAGGGCAGAGGTGAGGGTACGGAAACGTGTTAGGGTCAGGGTACGTGTTGATGTATGAATTAGGATTAGGGTACAGCTTAGGGTAAGGTGTAGGGCTGATGGTAGGTTTCCGTTCCGGGCTAAGGTTAAGGATAGGCAACGACAAGATTTAGGGCACAGCTGAGGGTATGGAAACGTGTTAGGGTCAGGGTACGTGTTGACTCACTGGTTAGTGCCAGCGTACGAATTAGGATTAGTGTACGGCATAGATATGGTGTAGGGTTGGTGGTAGGATTCCGTTCCGGGCTATGGTTAGGGTTAGGGAAAGTCAAGGTTTCTATTTCTAGTTCTTTTAAGGAAACTCCATACTGTTCTCCATAGTGATTGTATCAATTTACATTCCCACCATAGTGGAAGAGGGCTCCTTTTGTCCGCACCCTCCCCAGAATTTGTTTGTAGATTTTCTGATGATGCCGATTCTAACAGGTGTGAGGTGATGCCTCATTGTAGTTTTGATTTGCATTTCTCTAATAATTAGTGCTCTTGAGCAGCTTTTCATGTGCGTCTTGGCCATCTCTGTGTCTTCTTTGAAGAAACGTCTCTTTAGATCTTCTGCCCATTTTTGTATTGGGTTGTTTGTTTTTTTAATAAGCTGCATGAGCTGTTTATATATACTGGAGATTAAACCTTTGTCCATTGATTCGTTTGCAACTATTTTCGCCCCTTCTGAGGGATGCCTTTTTCCATTCCCGTGTTTTTAACCAAAAAAGAAAGAAAGAAAAAGAAGCAGAAACCTAATGTGCATAAAATGTGCCTTTTGAAACGGTTGTTTTGAAATATGGACGTCCTTTAAATTTTTTGGTCGATATGTGACCCCAGGATTTGTTTTCAGGGCAGGTGTCATTTACAGGCCTGCAATGATTTTGAATATCAACTGACCATGAGCGCTGGGATTAAAGCTGCTGTTGTGTGAAACGGCCACAAGGTGGCAGCAGTTCTCCCTTACCAATTCTGGTTACTAGGGCAACAGAGCCTCAATGGAAGTCGTGTTCTAGATTGGAATTTAGAATGGAATGTGACAGGAGAAAGCCCCTCAAGTTTGTCTCCCTACTTCTTGTTCGTGTTTTTAATTTAATTTTTTATTTTTTATTACAGCAAGTTTGATTACAATGTTTGGCTTGTTGTAGGTGTGGAAGATGTGGTTCTTTTACACATATACACATGTCTGTTTTTCCTGGGATCCTTTTCCCATGGACGTTATGACAGAATGTTGAGTAGTCTTTTGGTATTCCGTAGGTCTTTGGTGATTATATATGTCACCTGTGTTTGTATAAGTCTGTTAACCCCGATATCGTAATGAAACCAATGCTCACAACTTTCCATTGGTGAACCATAAGTTTGTTTAATGAATCTGTGATTGCCCTTCTCGGTGGAAATATATGCCCTGTTATCCATTTTCAGGTAACACCTATAAGTGATATGATATGATATGTGTCTTTCACTTTCTCACTTACTACAAGTCACGTGATTACCTCTAGACTCATCTACGGTGGTGCAAATGGCATTGTGTTCTTTTTTTCCTTGGCTTCTATTCTGCCTTAGCGAGGTCCATTTTCAACAATGTGATTCCCTGAGTGTTGTGGATTAGCTCACCTGGGCAGCCTTACCCTGCCGCCCGTCCCTCCCCAGGTGTGCCTGGTTGAGGTCAATATAAACAGCGCTCCAGGCAGCAATAGCCCCTGAAGCTGTTCCTGACTCCATATTCTCTGCCCCGTCAGCAGTCTCGGGGCTGTGCTGGTGGGAGGGAATGAGGTGCCACAGATTTGTTGGTGGCCCGGTGTGAGTGGGGTTCTCCTGGCCTTTCTGCAGCAGTTGCCAGGCTGCCTCCTGTAAAGAAGAGGATGTGTCACCCATACCTTCTGCTGGAATTTCTCTCCGGACAGAGGTGAGGAAGGAAAAAAGCAGTGGGGGCCGGGACAGGTGGGGTATCTCAGGCAGGACAATGGAAAGTTTCCGTAAGAGCGCCCGGGGCCAGGACCACCCAGGCTGGCCTGCAGGCACCAAGTTGGCCTGCATGCTGTCGCTGTTGTGGCTCCACGGCCCTTCCTCTAGTCTTTCAAGCCCTTGTACATATTCAGTTGTTTTACCTGGGAAGGGTGGGAACAGTTCAGCAACAGCTGGCCTGCGGCTCAGCTCACCTTTTTTTAGAGATGCCTCGGCTCGGTCCCCCAGCTTTGCAATGAGGACGCTCCTTGTGTGGGGTGTGGGTTGCTGGCTGTATGGGGATGATTCCCCATCTCTGACCAATTTCAGAATTGTTTGCCGCTGGAGCAAGTGCCCTGATAGGGTTTTCCTCTGTATAACTGGTGGGTTCAGGTTTTTTTCCTTTTATGGTTCAAGTTAGATTTTATTCCTCTTTTATATATTTATAGATATAAGCATGGAAATAATTCATTCCTATAAATACATCTGTGTGAAGGGAGGAACTTTTTTCTGTTTTATATTTAAATTTTATTTTTTAAGATTTTGAAATTTAATTTTATTTACTTTTATATACAGCAGGTTATTATTAGTTATGTATTTTATGCATATACATATATACAGGTCAATCTCAATCTCCCAACTCATCCCACCACCACCACCCCAGGGCTTCCCACACTTGGTGTCCATACGTTTGTTCTCTACCTCTGTGTCTCTATTTCTTCCCTGCAAACCAGTTCATCTGTACCATTTTTTAGGTGCCACATATATGCATTAATATACAATATTTGTTTTCCTCTTTCTGACCTACTTCATTCTGTATGACAGTCTCTAGATCCATCGATGTCTCTACAAATGACCCAGTTTCATTCCTTTTTATGGTTGAGTAATATTCCATTTTATACATGTACCACATCTTTATCCATTCATCTGTGTGAGGGCATTTAGGTTGCTTCCATAACCTGGCCTTTGTAAATAGTGCTGCAATGACCATTGTGGTGAATGTGCCTTTCTGATTTATGGTTTTCTTTGGGTATATGAGCAGAAGTGGGATTGCTGGATCAGATGGTAATTCTATTTCTAGTTTTTTTAAGGAAACTCCATAGTGTTCTCCATAGTGAGTGTATCAATTTACATTCCCACCAATAGTGGAAGAGGTGTCCTTTTGTCCACACCCTCTCCAGAATTTGTTGTTTGTTGATTTTCTGATGATGCCGATTCTAACATGTGTGAGGTGATGCCTCATTGTAGATTTTTTTTTTTTTATTATTTTTTTGTGGTACGCGGGCCTCTCACTGTTGTGGCCTCTCCCGTTGCGGAGCACAGGCTCCGGAGGAGCAGGCTCAGTGGCCATGGCTCACGGGCCCAGCTGCTCCGCGACATGTGGGATCTTCCCGGACCGGGGCACGAACCCGTGTCCCCTGCATTGGCAGGCGGACTCTCAACCACTGCGCCACCAGGGAAGCCCCCTCATTGTAGTTTTGATTTGCATTTCTCTAATAATTAGTGATGTTGAGCAGCTTTTCATCTGCGTCTTGGCCATGTCTGTGTCTTCTTTGAAGGATCGTCTCATGAGATCTTCTGACCATTTCTGTATTGGGAGGGTGGTTGGAGGGTAAGGCTATGTGCTCACGCACGTGTCAGTGCCAGCGTAAGGGCCAGGAGTAGGGTACTGCGTAGGGTAAGGTGTAGGTCTGGTGGTGGTTTCCGTTCCGGGCTAGGTTTAGGGTTTGGGAACGGCAAGGCTTAGGGCCCAGGTGAGGGTACGGAAACGTGGGATGGTCAGGCTACGTTCTTACGCATGGGTCAGTGCCAATGTACGGGCCAGGAATAGGCTACGGCGCAGGCTAATGTGTAGGGCTGGTGGTGGGTTTCCGTTCCGTGCTAGGGTTAGGGTTAGGGAATGACAAGGCTTAGGGCACAGGTTAGGTTACGGAAACGTGGGAGGGTCCGGCTATGTGCTGACGCATGGGTCAGTGCCAGCGTACGGGCCAGGAATAGGGAAAAGCGTAGGGTAAGGGGTAGGGCTGGTTGTGAGATACCGTTCCGGGCTAGGGTTAGGGTTAGGGAACGGCAAGGCTTAGGGCACAGGTGAACCTAAGGAAACGTGGGAGGGTCAGGCTACGTGCTGACGCACGGGTCAGTGCCAGCGTACGGGCCAGGAGTAGGGTATGGCGTAGGGTAAGGTTTAGGGCAGGTGGTGGGTTTCCGTTCCGGGCTAGGGTTAGGGTGAGGGAACAGCAAGGCTTAGGGCACAGGTGAACGTACGGAAACGTGGGAGTGGCAGGCTACGTGTTGACGCACGGGTCTGTGACAGCGTACGGGCCAGGATTAGGGTACGTCGTAGCGTAAGGTTTAGGGCTGGTGGTGGGTTTCCGTTCCAGGCTAGGGTTAGGGTTAGGGAACGGCAAGGCTTAGGACACAGGTGAGGGTATGGAAACGTGGGAGAGGCAGGCTACGTGCTGACGCACAGGTCAGTGCCAGCGTAAGGGCCAGGAGTAGGGTACAGCGTAGGGTAAGGTTTAGGGCTGGTGGTGGGTTTATGTTCCGGGCTAGGGTTAGGGTTAGGGAACGGCAAGGCTTAGGGCACAGGTGAGGGTACGGAAACGTAGGAGTGGCAGGCTACGTGCTGACACACGGGTCAGTGCCAGCGTACGGGGCAGGATTAGGGTACGGCATAGGGTAAGGTTTAGGGCTGGTGGTGGGTTTCCGTTCCAGGCTAGGTTTAGGGTTAGGGAACGGCAAAGCTTAGGGCACAGAAGATGGTACGGAAAAGTGGGAGGGTCAGGCTACGTGCTGACACACGGGTCAGTGCCAGCGTATGGGCCAAGTGTAGGGTATGGCGTAGGGTTAGGTGTAGGGTTCGGGTTAGGGAACGGCAAGGCTTAGGGCACAGGTGAGGGTACGGAAACGTGGGAGGGTCAGGCTACGTGATGACGCACGGGTCTTTGCCAGCGTACGCGCCAGGATTCGGGTACGGCATTGGGTAAGGTGTAGGGCTGGTTGTGGGTTTCCGTTCCAGGTTAGAGTTAGGGAACGGCAAGGCTTAGTGCACAGGTGAGGGTATGGAAACGTGGCAGAGGCAGGCTATGTGCTGACGCAAGGGTCACTGCCAGCGTACGGGTCAGGAGTAGTCTACGGCGTATGTTAAGGTTTAGGTTTTGTGGTGGGTTTCCGTTCCGGGTTAGGGATAGGGAAAGGCAAGGCTTAGGGCACAGGTGAGGGTACGGAAACGTGGGAGGGTTAGGCTACATGCTGAAGCACGGTTCAATGCCAGGGTATGGACCAGGAGTAGGGTACGGCGTAGGGTAAAGTGTAAGGCTGGTGGTGGGTGTCCATTCCGGGCTAGTGTTAGGGTTAGGGAGCGGCAAGGCTTAGGGCACAGTTGAGGGTACGGAAACGTGGGAGGGTCAGGCTACATGCTGAAGAAAGGGTCAGTGCCTGGGTGTGGACCAGGAGTAGGGTACGGCGTTGGGTATGGTGTAAGGGCGGTGGTGGGTGTCCATTCCGGTCTAGGGTTAGGGTTAGGGAACGTTAAGGCTTAGGACACAGGTGAGGGTACGGAAACGTGGGAGGGTCAGGATACGTGCTGAAGAATGGGTCAGTGCCAGCATACGGGCCAGGAGTAGGGTACGGCATAGCGTAATGTGTAGGGCTGGTGGTGGTTTCCGTTCCGGGCTAGGGTTAGAGGTAGGGAACTGCAAGGCTTAGGGCACAGGTGAGGGTACAGAAACGTGGGAGAGGCAGGCTACGGGCTGACACATGGGAGAGTGCCAGCTTACGGGCCAGCAGTAGGCTACGACGTAGGGTAGGGTGTAGAGCTGGTGGTGGTTTTCCGTTCCGGGCTAGGGTTAGAGTTAGGGATCGGCAAGGCTTAGGGAACAGGTGAGGGTAAGGAAAAGTGGGAGGGTTAGGCTACATGCTGACGCACGGATCAGTGCCAGCGTACGGGCCAGGTGTAGGGTACGGCGTAGGGTAAGGTTTAGGGCTGGTGGTGGGTTTCCGTTTGGGGTTATGGTTAGGGTTATGGAACGGCAAGGCTTAGGACACAGGTGAGGGTACGGGAACGTGGGAAGGTCAGGCTACGTGCTAACGCACGGATCAGTGCCAGCGTACGGGCCAGGATTAGGCTACGGCGTAGGGTAAGCTGTAGGGCTGGTGGTGGGTTTCTGTTCTGGGCTAGGGTTAGGGTTAGGGAAGGACAAGACTTAGGGCACAGTTGAGGGTACGGAAATGGTGGAGGGTCAGGCTATGTGCTGACGCACGGGTCAGTGCCAGCGTACAGGCCAGGAGTAGGCAACAACGTAGGGTAAGGTGTAGGGCTGGTGGTTGGTTTCCTTTCCAGGCTAGGGTTAGGGTTAGGGAATGTCAAGGCTTAGGGCACAGGTGAGGGTATGGAAACGTGGGAGGGTCATGCTACGTGCTGACACACGTGTCAGTGCCAGCGTATGGGCCAGTCGTAGGCTACGGCGTAGGGAAAGGTGTAGGGCTGGTGGTGGGCTTCCTTTCCGGGCTAGGGTTAGGGTTAGGGAACGGCATGTCTTAGGGCACAGGTGCGGGTATGGAAACGTGGGAGAGTCAGGCTATGTGCTGACGCACGTGTCAGTGCCAGCGTACGGGCCAGGAGTAGTGTACGTCGTAGGGTAAGGTGTAGGGCTGGTGGTGGGTTTCCGTTCTGGGCTAGGCTAGGGTTAGGGAACGGCAAGGTTTAGGGCACACGTGAGGGTATCGAAACGTGTTAGGCTCAGGGTACGTGTTGACGCACGGGTTAGTGTGAACGTACAGATGAGGATTATGGTGCGGCATAGGGTAAAGTGTATGGTTGGTGGTAGGTTTCCGTTTCAGGCTAGGGTTAGTGTTAGGGAACGGCAAGGTTTTGGGCACAGATGAGGGTATGGAAACGTGTTAGTGTCAGGGTACGTGTTGACATATGGATTAGCATTAGGGTACGGCTTAGGGTAAGGTGTAGGCTTGGTGGTAGGTTTCCATTGTGGTCTAGGGTTAGGGTTAGGGAATGGCAAGGTTTAGGTCACAGGTGAAGGTACGGAAACGTGTTAGGGTCAGGGTAAGTGTTGACGCATGTGTTAGTGTCAGCGTACGGAGTAGGTTTATGGTCCTTCGTAGGTTTAGGTCTAGGGTTGGTGGTAGGTTTCCGTTCCAGGCTAGGGTTAGTGTTATGGAACGGCAAGGTTTAGGGCATAGGTGAGGGTACGGAAATGTGTTAGGGTCAGGGTACGTGTTGACGCTCGGATTATGATTAGGGTATGGCGTAGAGTAACGTGTAGGGTTGGTGGTAGGTTTCCGTTTTGGGCTAGGGTTAGGGTTAGGCAACGGCACGGTTTAGGGCACAGGTGAGGGAACGGAAAAGTGTTAGGGTCAGTGTACGTGTTGACGCATGGGTTAGTGTCAGTGTACGGATTAGGATTAGGGTACCGTGTAGGGTATGCTGTACGGTTTGTGGTAGTTTTCCATTCTGGGCTAGGGTTAGTGTTAGGGTATGGCAAGGTTTAGGGTACAGGTGACGGTACAGAAACGTGTTAGGGTCATGATACATGTTGATACATGGAATAGTGTCATCATACGCATTAGGATTAGGGTACGGCGTAGGGTAAGGTGTACGGAGGGCGGTAGGTTTCCATTCCGTTGTAGGGTTAGGGTTAGCGAATTGCAAGGTTTTGGGCACAGGTGATGGTACAGAAATGTGTTAGGTTCAGGGTACGTGTTGACTCACGGGTTAGTGTCAGCATACGCATGAGGATTAGGGTACCGCATAGAGTAAGGTGTAGGGTTGGTGGTACGTTTCCGTTCCAGTCTAGGGTTATGTTTAGGGACCGGCAAAGTTTAGGGCACAGGTGAGGGTACGAAACGTGTTAGGGTCAGGGTATGTGTTGATGCACAGGTTAGTGTCAGCATACGAATTAGGATTAGGGTACGGCGTAAGGTAAGGTGTAGGGTTGGTGGTAGGTTTCCGTTCCGGGCTAGGGTTAGGGTTAGGGAACGGCAAGGTTTAGGGCAGAGGTGAGGGTACGGAAACGTGTTAGGGTCAGGGTACGTGTTGATGTATGAATTAGGATTAGGGTACAGCTTAGGGTAAGGTGTAGGGCTGATGGAAGGTTTCCGTTCCGGGCTAAGGTTAAGGATAGGCAACGACAAGTTTTAGGGCACAGCTGAGGGTATGGAAACGTGTTAGGGTCAGGGAACGTGTTGACTCACTGGTTAGTGCCAGCGTACGAATTAGGATTAGTGTACGGCATAGATAAGGTGTAGGGTTGGTGGTAGGATTCCGTTCTGGGCTATGTTTAGGGTTAGGGAAAGTCAAGGTTTCTATTTCTAGTTCTTTTAAGGAAACTCCATACTGTTCTCCATAGTGATTGTATCAATTTACATTCCCACCATAGTGGAAGAGGGCTCCTTTTGTCCGCACCCTCCCCAGAATTTGTTTGTAGATTTTCTGATGATGCCGATTCTAACAGGTGTGAGGTGATACCTCATTGTAGTTTTGATTTGCATTTCTCTAATAATTAGTGCTCTTGAGCAGCTTTTCATGTGCGTCTTGGCCATCTCTGTGTCTTCTTTGAAGAAACGTCTCTTTAGATCTTCTGCCCATTTTTGTATTGGGTTGTTTGTTTTTTTAATAAGCTGCATGAGCTGTTTATATATACTGGAGATTAAACCTTTGTCCATTGATTCGTTTGCAACTATTTTCGCCCCTTCTGAGGGATGCCTTTTTCCATTCCCGTGTTTTTAACCAAAAAAGAAAGAAAGAAAAAGAAGCAGAACACTAATGTGCATAAAATATGCCTTTTGAAACGGTTGTTTTGAAATATGGACGTCCTTTAAATTTTTTGGTCGATATGTGACCCCAGGATTTGTTTTCAGGGCAGGTGTCATTTACAAGCCTGCAATGATTTTGAATATCAACTGACCATGAGCGCTGGGATTAAAGCTGCTGTTGTGTGAAACGGCCACAAGGTGGCAGCAGTTCTCCCTTACCAATTCTGGTTACTAGGGCAACAGAGCCTCAATGGAAGTCCTGTTCTAGATTGGAATTTAGAATGGAATGTGACAGGAGAAAGCCCCTCAAGTTTGTCTCCCTACTTCTTGTTCGTGTTTTTAATTTAATTTTTTATTTTTTATTACAGCAAGTTTGATTACAATGTTTGGCTTGTTGTAGGTGTGGAAGATGTGGTTCTTTTACACATATACACATGTCTGTTTTTCCTGGGATCCTTTTCCCATGGACGTTATGACAGAATGTTGAGTAGTCTTTTGGTATTCCGTAGGTCTTTGGTGATTATATATGTCACCTGTGTTTGTATAAGTCTGTTAACCCCGATATCGTAATGAAACCAATGCTCACAACTTTCCATTGGTGAACCATAAGTTTGTTTAATGAATCTGTGATTGCCCTTCTCCGTGGAAATATCTGCCCTGGTATCCATTTTTAGGTAACACCTATAAGTGATATGATATGATATGTGTCTTTCACTTTCTCACTTACTACAAGTCACGTGATTACCTCTAGACTCATCTACAGTGGTGCAAATGGCATTGTGTTCTTTTTTTCCTTGGCTTCTATTCTGCCTTAGCGAGGTCCATTTTCAACAATGTGATTCCCTGAGTGTTGTGGATTAGCTGACCTGGGCAGCCTTACCCTGCCGCCCGGCCCTCCCCAGGTGTGCCTGGTTGAGGTCAGTATAAACAGCGCTCCAGGCAGCAATAGCCCCTGAAGCTGTTCCTGACTCCATATTCTCTGCCCCGTCAGCAGTCTCGGGGCTGTGCTGGTGGGAGGGAATGAGGTGCCACAGATTTGTTGGTGGCCCGGTGTGAGTGGGGTTCTCCTGGCCTTTCTGCAGCAGTTGCCAGGCTGCCTCCTGTAAAGAAGAGGATGTGTCACCCATACCTTCTGCTGGAATTTCTCTCCGGACAGAGGTGAGGAAGGAAAAAAGCAGTGGGGGCCGGGACAGGTGGGGTATCACAGGCAGGACAATGGAAAGTTTCCGTAAGAGCGCCCGGGGCCAGGACCACCCAGGCTGGCCTGCGGGCACCAAGTTGGCCTGCATGCTGTCGCTGTTGTGGCTCCACGGCCCTTCCTCTAGTCTTTCAAGCCCTTGTACATATTCAGTTGTTTTACCTGGGAAGGGTGGGAACAGTTCAGCAACAGCTGGCCTGCGGCTCAGCTCACCTTTTTTTAGAGATGCCTCGGCTCGGTCCCCCAGCTTTGCAATGAGGACGCTCCTTGTGTGGGGTGTGGGTTGCTGGCTGTATGGGGATGATTCCCCATCTCTGACCAATTTCAGAATTGTTTGCCGCTGGAGCAAGTGCCCTGATAGGGTTTTCCTCTGTATAACTGGTGGGTTCAGGTTTTTTTCCTTTTATGGTTCAAGTTAGATTTTATTCCTCTTTTATATATTTATAGATATAAGCATGGAAATAATTCATTCCTATAAATACATCTGTGTGAAGGGAGGAACTTTTTTCTGTTTTATATTTAAATTTTATTTTTTAAGATTTTGAAATTTAATTTTATTTACTTTTATATACAGCAGGTTATTATTAGTTATGTATTTTATGCATATACATATATACAGGTCAATCTCAATCTCCCAACTCATCCCACCACCACCACCCCATGGCTTCCCACACTTGGTGTCCATACGTTTGTTCTCTACCTCTGTGTCTCTATTTCTTCCCTGCAAACCAGTTCATCTGTACCATTTTTTAGGTGCCACATATATGCATTAATATACAATATTTGTTTTCCTCTTTCTGACCTACTTCATTCTGTATGACAGTCTCTAGATCCATCGATGTCTCTACAAATGACCCAGTTTCATTCCTTTTTATGGTTGAGTAATATTCCATTTTATACATGTACCACATCTTTATCCATTCATCTGTGTGAGGGCATTTAGGTTGCTTCCATTACCTGGCCTTTGTAAATAGTGCTGCAATGACCATTGTGGTGAATGTGCCTTTCTGATTTATGGTTTTCTTTGGGTATATGAGCAGAAGTGGGATTGCTGGATCAGATGGTAATTCTATTTCTAGTTTTTTTAAGGAAACTCCATAGTGTTCTCCATAGTGAGTGTATCAATTTACATTCCCACCAATAGTGGAAGAGGGCTCCTTTTGTCCACACCCTCTCCAGAATTTGTTGTTTGTTGATTTTCTGATGATGCCGATTCTAACAGGTGTGAGGTGTTACCTCATTGTAGTTTTGATTCGCATTTCTCTAATAATTAGTGCTGTTGAACAGCTTTTCATGTGCGTCTTGTCCATCTCTGTGTCTTCTTTGAAGAAACGTCTCTTTAGATCTGCCCATTTTTGTATTGGGTTGTTTGTTTTTTTTAATATTAAGCTGCATGAGCTGTTTATATATATTGGAGATTAAACCTTTGTCCATTTATTCGTTTGCAACTATTTTCGCCCCTTTTGAGGGATGTCTTTTTCCTTTCCCGTTTTTTTAACCAAAAAAGAAATAAAGAAAAAGAAGTAGAAAACTAATGTGCGTAAAATATGCCTTTTGAAATGGTCGTTTTGAAATATGGACGTCCTTTCAATTTTTTGGTCGATATGTGACCCCAGAATTTGTTTTCAGGGCAGGTGTCATTTACAGGCCTGCAATGATTTTGAATATCAACTGACCATTAGCGCTGGGATTAAAGCTGCTGTTGTGTGAAACGGCCACAAGGTGGCAGCAGTTCTCCCTTACCAATTCTGGTTACTAGGGCAACAGAGCCTCAATGGAAGTCGTGTTCTAGATTGGAATTTAGAATGGAATGTGCCAGGAGAAAACCCCTCAAGTTTGTCTCCCTACTTCTTGTTCGTGTTTTTAATTTAATTTTTATTTTTTATTACAGCAAGTTTGATTACAATGTTTGGCTTGTTGTAGGTGTGGAAGATGTGGTTCTTTTACACATATACAGATGTCGGTTTTTCCTGGGATCCTTTTCCCATGTACCTTATGACAGAATGTTGAGTAGTCTTTTGGTATTCCGTAGGTCTTTGGTGATTATATATGTCACCTGTGTTTGTATAAGTCTGTTAACCCCGATATCGTAATGAAACCAATCCTCACAACTTTCCTTTGGTGAACCATAAGTTTGTTTAATGAATCTCTGATTGCCCTTCTCGGTGGAAATATCTGCCCTGGTATCCATTTTTAGGTAACACCTATAAGTGATATGATATGATATGTGTCTTTCACTTTCTGACTTACTACATGTCACGTGATTACCTCTAGACTCATCTACGGTGCTGCAAAAGGCATTGTGTCCTTTTTTTCCTTGCCTTCTATTCTGACTTAGCGAGGTCCCTTTTCAACAATGTGCTTCCCTGCGGGTTGTGGATTAGCTGACGTGGGCAGCCTTATCCTGCCGGCCGGCCTTCCCCAGGTGTGCCTGGTTGAGGTCAATATAATCAGCGCTCCATGCAGCAATAGCCCCTGAAGCTGTGCCTGCCTCCATATTCTCTGCCCCGTGAGCAGTCTCGGGGCTGTGCTGGTGGGAGGGAGTGAGGGGACACAGCTTTGTTGGTGACCCGGTGTGAGTGGGGTTCCGCTGGCCTTTCTGAAGTAGTTGCCAGGCTGCCTCCTGTAAGGAGGAGGATGTGTCACCCATACCTTCCGCTGGAATTTCTCTCCGGACAGAGGTGAGGAAGGAAAAAAGCAGTGGGGGCCGGGACAAGTGGGGTATCTCAGGCAGGACAATGGAAAGTTTCCGGAAGAGCGCCCGTGGTCAGGACCACCCTGGCTGGCCTGCAGTCACCAAGATGGCCTGCGTGCTGTCGCTGGTGTGGCTCCACGGCCCTTCCTCTAGGCTTTCAAGCCTTTGTACATATTCAGGTGTTTGACCTGGGAAGGGTGGGAACAGTTCAGCAGCAGCTGGCCTGGGGCTCAGCTCACCTTTATTCAGAGATGCCCCGGCACGGTCCCCCAGCTTTGCAATGAGGATGCTCCTTGCATGGGGTGTGGGTTGCTGGCTGTATGGGAGATGATTCCCCACCTCTGACCAATTTCAGAATTGTTTACCGCTGGAGCAAGTGCCCTGATAGGGTTTTGCTCTGTATAACTGGTCGGTTCAGGTTTTTTTTTTCCTTTATGGTTCAAGTTAGATTTTATTCCTCTTTTATGTATTTATAGATATAAGCATGGAAATAATTGATTCCTATAAATACATCTGTGTGAAGGGAAGAAATTTTTTCTGTTTTATTTTTAAATTTTATATTTTAAAATTTTGAAATTTAGTTTTATTTACTTTTTTATACAGCGGGTTATTTTTAGTTATGTATTTTATGCATATACATGTATACAGGTCAATCTCAAACTCCCAACTTACCCCACCACCACCACCCCATGGCTTCCCACACTTGGTGTCCATACGTTTGTTCTCTACCTCTGTGTCTCTATTTCTTCCCTGCAAACCAGTTCATCTGTACCATTTTTTAGGTTCCACATATATGCATTAATATACAATATTTGTTTTCCTCTTTCTGACTTACTTCATTCTGTATGACAGTCTCTAGATCCATCGATGTCTCTACAAATGACCCAGTTTCATTCCTTTTTATGGCCGAGTAATATTCCATTTTATATATGTACCCCATCTTTATCCATTCATCTGTCTGTGGGCATTTAGGTTGCTTCCATTACCTGGCTATTGTAAATAGTGCTGCAATGAACCTTGTGGTGAATGTGCCTTTTTGATTTATGGTTGTCTCTGGGTATATGCCCAACAGTGGGATTGCTGGGTCAGATGGTAATTCTATTTCTAGTTTTTTAAAGGAAACTCCATAGTGTTCTCCATAGTGACTGTATCAAATTACATTCCCACCAATAGTGGAAGAGGGCTCCTTTTGTCCACACCCTCCCCAGAATTTGTTGTTTGTAGATTTTCTGATGATGCCGATTCTAACAGGTGTGAGGTGATACCTCATTGTAGTTTTGATTTGCATTTCTCTAATAATTAGTGCTCTTGAGCAGCTTTTCATGTGCGTCTTGGCCATCTCTGTGTCTTCTTTGAAGAAACGTCTCTTTAGATCTTCTGCCCATTTTTGTATTGGGTTGTTTGTTTTTTTAATAAGCTGCATGAGCTGTTTATATATATTGGAGATTAAACCTTTGTCCATTGATTCGTTTGCAACTATTTTCGCCCCTTCTGAGGGATGCCTTTTTCCATTCCCGTGTTTTTAACCAAAAAAGAAAGAACGAAAAAGAAGCAGAACATTAATGGGCATAAAATATGCCTTTTGAAACGGTCGTTTTGAAATATGGACGTCCTTTAAATTTTTTGGTCGATATGTGACCCCAGGATTTGTTTTCAGGGCAGGTGTCATTTACAGGCCTGCAATGATTTTGAATATCAACTGACCATGAGCGCTGGGATTAAAGCTGCTGTTGTGTGAAACGGCCACAATGTGGCAGCAGTTCTCTCTTTCATATCTGGTTACTAGGGCAACAGAGCCTCAATGGATGTCGCCTTCTAGATTGGAATTTAGAACAGAATGTGACAGGAAAAAGCCCCTCAAGTTTGTCTCACTACTTCTTGTTCGTGTTTTTAATTTAATTTTTTATTTTTTATTACAGCAAGTTTGATTACAATGTTTGGCTTGTTGTAGGTATGGTAGATGTGGTTCTTTTACACATATACAGATGTCTGTTCTTCCTGGGATCCTTTTCCCATGTACGTTATGACAGAATGTTGTGTACTCCTCTCTTTGTATTCCGTAGCTCTTTGGTTATTATATATATCACCTGTGTTTGTATGTCTGTTAACCCCAATATCGTAATGAAACCAATCCTCACACCTTTCCATTGGTGAACCATAAGTTTGTTTAATGAATATGTGATTGCCCTTCTCCGTGGAAATATCTGCCCTGGTATCCATTTTTAGGTAACACCTATAAGTGATATGATACGATATGTGCCTTTCACTTTCTGACTTACTACATGTCACATGATTACCTCTAGACTCATCTACGGTGCTGCAAATGGCATTGTGTCCTTATTTTCCTTGGCTTCTATTCTGCCTTAGCGAGGTCCATTTTCAACAATGTGATTCCCTGAGGGTTGTGGATTAGCTGACCTGGGCAGCCTTACCGTGCCGGCCGGCCCTCCCCAGGTGTGCCTGGTTGAGGTCAATATAAACAGCGCTCCAGGCAGCAATAGCCCCTGAAGCTGTGCCTGACTCCATATTCTCTGCCCCGTCAGCAGTCTCGGGGCTCTGCTGGTGGGAGCTTGAGGGGCCACGGCTTTGTGGGTGGCCCGGTGTGTGTGGGGCTCTGCTGGACTTTGTGCAGGAGTTGCCAGGCTGCCACCTGTAATGAAGAGGATGTGTCATCCATAAGTTCCAGTGGAATTTCTCTCCAGGCTGAGGTAAGGAAGGAAAAAAAGGGGTGGGGTCCGGGACAGGAGGGGTATCTCAGGCAGGGAAATGGAAAGCTTCCAGAAGAGCGCCCGGGGTCAGGACCATCCTGCCTCGCCTGCAGGCACCAAGTTGGCCTGTGTTCTGTCGCTGGTGTGGCTCCACGGCCCTTCCTCTAGGATTTCATGCCCTTGTACATATTCAGGTGTTTTACCTGGGAAGGGTGGGAACAGTTCAGCTGCAGCTGGCCTGGGGCTCAGCTCACCTTTATTCAGAGATGCCTCGGCACGGTCCCCCAGCTTTGCAATGAGGACGCTCCTTGCATGCGGGGTGGGTTGCTGGCTGTATGGGAGATGATTCCCCACCTCTGACCAATTTCAGAATTGTTTACCGCTGGAGCAAGTTCCCTGATAGGGCTTTCCTCTGTATAACTGGTGGGTTCAGGTTTTTTTTCGTTTATGGTTCAAGTTATATTTTATACCTCTTTTATGTATTTATAGATATAAGCATGGAAATAATACATTCCTATAAATACATCTGTGTGAAGGGAAGAACTTTTTTCTCTTTTATTTTTAAATTTTATTTTTTAAAATTTTGAAATTTAGTTTTATTTTTTTATACAGCAGGTTATTATTAGTTATGTATTTTATGCATATGCATGTATGCAGGCCAATCCCAATCTCCCAACTCATCCCACCTCTACCACCCCATGGCTTCCCACACTTGGTGTCCATAAGTTTGTTCTCTACCTGTGTCTCTATTTCTTCCCTGCAAACCTGTTCATCTGTACCACTTTTTAGGTTCCACATATATGCATTAATATACAATATTTGTTTTCCTCTTTCTGACTTACTTCATTCTGTATGACAGTCTCTAGATCCATCGATGTCTCTACAAATGACCCAGTTTCATTCCTTTTTATGGCCGAGTAATATTCCATTTTATATATGTACCACATCTTTACCCATTCATCTGTTTGTGGGTATTTAGTTTGCTCCCTTACCTGGCTATTGTAAATAGTGCTGCAATGAACATTGTGGTGAATGTGCCTTTTTGATTTATGGTTTTCTCTGGGTATACGCCCAGAAGTGCGATTGCTGGATCAGATGATAATTCTATTTCTAGTTTTTATAAGGAAACTCCACACTGTTCTCCATAGTGACTGTATCAATTTACATTCCCACCAATAGTGGAAGAGGGCTCCTTTTGTCCACACCCTCCCCAGAATTTGTTGTTTGTAGGTTTTCTGATGATGCCGATTCTAACATGTGTGAGGTGATACCTCATTGTAGATTTTTTTTGTTTTGTTTTTTTTATTTATTTATTTATTTTTTTTTTGTACGCGGGCCTCTCACTGTTGTGGCCTGTCCCGTTGCGGAGCACAGGCTCCGGACGCGCAGGCTCAGTGGCCATGGCTCATGGGCCCAGCTGCTCCGCGACATGTGGGATCTTCCCGGACCGGGGCACGAACCCGTGTCTCCTGCATCGGCAGGCGGACTCTCAACCACTGCGCCACCAGGGAAGCCCCCTCATTGTAGTTTTGATTTGCATTTCTCTAATAATTAGAGATGTTGAGCAGCTTTTCATCTGCGTCTTGGCCATGTCTGTGTCTTCTTTGAAGGATCGTCTCATGAGATCTTCTGACCATTTCTGTATTGGGAGGGTGGTTGGAGGGTAAGGCTATGTGCTCACGCACGTGTCAGTGCCAGCGTAAGGGCCAGGAGTAGGGTACTGCGTAGGGTAAGGTGTAGGTCTGGTGGTGCTTTCCGTTCCGGGCTAGGTTTAGGGTTTGGGAACGGCAAGGCTTAGTGCCCAAGTGAGGGTACGGAAACGTGGGATGGTCAGGCTACGTTCTTACGCATGGGTCAGTGCCAATGTACGGGATAGGAATAGGCTACGGCGTAGGCTAATGTGTAGGGCTGGTGGTGGGTTTCCGTTCCGTGCTAGGGTTAGGGATAGGGAATGACAAGGTTAGGGCACAGGTGAGGGTACGGAAACGTGGGAGGGTCCGGCTATGTGCTGACGCACGGGTCAGTGCCAGCGTACGGGCCAGGAATAGGGAACGGCGTAGGGTAAGGAGTAGGGCTGGTTGTGAAATACCGTTCCGGGCTAGGGTTAGGGTTAGGGAACGGCAAGGCTTAGGGCACAGGTGAACGTAAGGAAACGTGGGAGGGTCAGGCTACGTGCTGACGCACGGGTCAGTGCCAGCGTACGGGCCAGGAGTAGGGTATGGCGTAGGGTAAGGTTTAGGGCTGGTGGTGGGTTTCCGATCCGGGCTAGGGTTAGGGTGAGGGAACAGCAAGGCTTAGGGCACAGGTGAACGTACAGAAACGTGGGAGTGGCAGGCTACGTGTTGACGCACGGGTCTGTGCCAGCGTACGGGCCAGGATTAGGGTACGTCGTAGCGTAAGGTTTAGGGCTGGTGGTGGGTTTCCGTTCCAGGCTAGGGTTAGGGTTAGGGAACGGCAAGGCTTAGGACACAGGTGAGGGTATGGAAACGTGGGAGAGGCAGGCTACGTGCTGACGCACAGGTCAGTGCCAGCGTACCGGCCAGGAGTAGGGTACAGCGTAGGGTAATGTTTAGGGCTGGTGGTGGGTTTATGTTCCGGGTTAGGGTTAGGGAACGGCAAGGCTTAGGGCACAGGTGAGGGTACGGAAACGTAGGAGTGGCAGGCTACGTGCTGACGCACGGGTCAGTGCCAGCGTACGGGGCAGGATTAGGGTACGGCGTAGGGTAAGGTTTAGGGCTGGTGGAGGGTTTCCGTTCCAGGCTAGGTTTAGGGTTAGGGAACGGCAAAGCTTAGGGCACAGAAGATGGTACGGAAAAGTGGGAGGGTCAGGCTACGTGCTGACGCACGGGTCAGTGCCAGCGTATGGGCCAAGTGTAGGGTATGGCGTAGGGTTAGGTGTAGGGTTAGGGTTAGGGAACGGCAAGGCTTAGGGCACAGGTGAGGGTACGGAAACGTGGGAGGGTCAGGCTACGTGATGACGCACGGGTCTTTGCCAGCGTACGCGCCAGGATTCGGGTACGGCATTGGGTAAGGTGTAGGGCTGGTTGTGGGTTTCCGTTCAAGGTTAGGGTTATGGAACAGCAAGGCTTAGTGCACAGGTGAGGGTATGGAAACGTGGCAGAGGCAGGCTATGTGCTGACGCAAGGGTCACTGCCAGCGTACGGGTCAGGAGTAGTCTACGGCGTACGTTAAGGTTTAGGTTTTGTGGTGGGTTTCCGTTCCGGGCTAGGGTTAGGGATAGGGAAAGGCAAGGCTTAGGGCACAGGTGAGGGTACGGAAACGTGGGAGGGTTAGGCTACATGCTGAAGCATGGTTCAATGCCAGGGTATGGACCAGGAGTAGGGTACGGCGTAGGGTAAAGTGTAAGGCTGGTGGTGGGTGTCCATTCCGGGCTAGTGTTAGGGTTAGGGAACGTTAAGGCTTAGGGCACAGGTGACGGTACGGAAACGTGGGAGGGTCAGGCTACATGCTGAAGAACGGGTCAGTGCCAGGGTGTGGACCAGGAGTAGGGTACGGCGTTGGGTATGGTGTAAGGGCGGTGGTGGGTGTCCATTCCGGTCTAGGGTTAGGGTTAGGGAACGTTAAGGCTTAGGACACAGGTGAGGGTACGGAAACGTGGGAGGGTCAGGATACGTGCTGAAGAATGGGTCAGTGCCAGCGTACGGGCCAGGAGTAGGGTACGGCATAGCGTAATGTGTAGGGCTGGTGGTGGTTTCCGTTCCGGGCTAGGGTTAGATGTAGGGAACTGCAAGGCTTAGGGCACAGGTGAGGGTACGGAAACGTGGGAGAGGCAGGCTACGGGCTGACACATGGGAGAGTGCCAGCTTACGGGCCAGCAGTAGGCTACGACGTAGGGTAGGGTGTAGGGCTGGTGGTGGGTTTCCGTTCCGGGCTAGGGTTAGAGTTAGGGATCGGCAAGGCTTAGGGAACAGGTGAGGGTAAGGAAAAGTGGGAGGGTTAGGCTACAGGCTGACGCACGGATCAGTGCCAGCGTATGGGCCAGGTGTAGGGTACGGCGTAGGGTAAGGTTTAGGGCTGGTGGTGGGTTTCCGTTTGGGGTTATGGTTAGGGTTATGGAACGGCAAGGCTTAGGACACAGGTGAGGGTACGGGAACGTGGGAAGGTCAGGCTACGTGCTGACGCACGGATAAGTGCCAGCGTACGGGCCAGGATTAGGCTACGGCGTAGGGTAAGCTGTAGGGCTGGTGGTGGGTTTCTGTTCTGGGCTAGGGTTAGGGTTAGGGAAGGACAAGACTTAGGGCACAGTTGAGGGTACGGAAATGGTGGAGGGTCAGGCTATGTGCTGACACACGGGTCAGTGCCAGCGTACAGGCCAGGAGTAGGCAACAACGTAGGGTAAGGTGTAGGGCTGGTGGTTGGTTTCCTTTCCGGGCTAGGGTTAGGGTTAGGGAATGTCAAGGCTTAGGGCACAGGTGAGGGTATGGAAACGTGGGAGGGTCATGCTACATGCTGACACACGTGTCAGTGCCAGCGTATGGGCCAGTCGTAGGCTACGGCATAGGGAAAGGTGTAGGGCTGGTGGTGGGCTTCCGTTCCAGGCTAGGGTTAGTGTTATGGAACGGCAAGGTTTAGGGCATAGGTGAGAGTACGGAAATGTGTTAGGGTCAGGGTACGTGTTGATGCTCAGATTATGATTAGGGTATGGCGTAGAGTAACGTGTAGGGTTGGTGGTATGTTTCCGTTTTGGGCTAGGGTTAGGGTTAGGCAACGGCACGGTTTAGGGCACAGGTGAGGGAACGGAAAAGTGTTAGGGTCAGTGTACGTGTTGACGCACGGGTTAGTGTCAGTGTACGGATTAGGATTAGGGTACCGTGTAGGGTATGCTGTACGGTTTGTGGTAGTTTTCCATTCTGGGCTAGGGTTAGTGTTAGGGTACGGCAAGGTTTAGGGTACAGGTGACGGTACAGAAACGTGTTAGGGTCATGATACATGTTGATACATGGAATAGTGTCATCATACGCATTAGCATTAGGGTACGGCGTAGGGTAAGGTGTACGGAGGGCGGTAGGTTTCCGTTAGTGTTAGGGTACGGCAAGGTTTAGGGTACAGGTGACGGTACAGAAACGTGTTAGGGTCATGATACATGTTGATACATGGAATAGTGTCATCATACGCATTAGCATTAGGGTACGGCGTAGGGTAAGGTGTACGGAGGGCGGTAGGTTTCCATTCCGTTGTAGGGTTAGGGTTAGCGAATTGCAAGGTTTTGGGCACAGGTGATGGTACAGAAATGTGTTAGGTTCAGGGTACGTGTTGACTCACGGGTTAGTGTCAGCATACGCATGAGGATTAGGGTACCGCATAGAGTAAGGTGTAGGGTTGGTGGTACGTTTCCGTTCCAGTCTAGGGTTATGTTTAGGGACCGGCAAAGTTTAGGGCACAGGTGAGGGTACGAAACGTGTTAGGGTCAGGGTATATGTTGATGCACAGGTTAGTGTCAGCATACGAATTAGGATTAGGGTACGGCGTAAGGTAAGGTGTAGGGTTGGTGGTAGGTTTCCGTTCCGGGCTAGGGTTAGGGTTAGGGAACGGCAAGGTTTAGGGCAGAGGTGAGGGTACGGAAACGTGTTAGGGTCAGGGTACGTGTTGATGTATGAATTAGGATTAGGGTACAGCTTAGGGTAAGGTGTAGGGCTGATGGTAGGTTTCCGTTCCGGGCTAAGGTTAAGGATAGGCAGCGACAAGTTTTAGGGCACAGCTGAGGGTATGGAAACGTGTTAGGGTCAGGGTACGTGTTGACTCACTGGTTAGTGCCAGCGTACGAATTAGGATTAGTGTACGGCATAGATAAGGTGTAGGGTTGGTGGTAGGATTCCGTTCCGGGCTATGGTTAGGGTTAGGGAAAGTCAAGGTTTCTATTTCTAGTTCTTTTAAGGAAACTCCATACTGTTCTCCATAGTGATTGTATCAATTTACATTCCCACCATAGTGGAAGAGGGCTCCTTTTGTCCGCACCCTCCCCAGAATTTGTTTGTAGATTTTCTGATGATGCCGATTCTAACAGGTGTGAGGTGATACCTCATTGTAGTTTTGATTTGCATTTCTCTAATAATTAGTGCTCTTGAGCAGCTTTTCATGTGCGTCTTGGCCATCTCTGTGTCTTCTTTGAAGAAACGTCTCTTTAGATCTTCTGCCCATTTTTGTATTGGGTTGTTTGTTTTTTTAATAAGCTGCATTAGCTGTTTATATATACTGGAGATTAAACCTGTGTCCATTGATTCGTTTGCAACTATTTTCGCCCCTTCTGAGGGATGCCTTTTTCCATTCCCGTGTTTTTAACCAAAAAAGAAAGAAAGAAAAAGAAGCAGAACACTAATGTGCATAAAATATGCCTTTTGAAACGGTTGTTTTGAAATATGGACGTCCTTTAAATTTTTTGGTCGATATGTGACCCCAGGATTTGTTTTCACGGCAGGTGTCATTTACAGGCCTGCAATGATTTTGAATATCAACTGACCATGAGCGCTGGGATTAAAGCTGCTGTTGTGTGAAACGGCCACAAGGTGGCAGCAGTTCTCCCTTACCAATTCTGGTTACTAGGGCAACAGAGCCTCAATGGAAGTCGTGTTCTAGATTGGAATTTAGAATGGAATGTGACAGGAGAAAGCCCCTCAAGTTTGTCTCCCTACTTCTTGTTCGTGTTTTTAATTTAATTTTTTATTTTTTATTACAGCAAGTTTGATTACAATGTTTGGCTTGTTGTAGGTGTGGAAGATGTGGTTCTTTTACACATATACACATGTCTGTTTTTCCTGGGATCCTTTTCCCATGGACGTTATGACAGAATGTTGAGTAGTCTTTTGGTATTCCGTAGGTCTTTGGTGATTATATATGTCACCTGTGTTTGTATAAGTCTGTTAACCCCGATATCGTAATGAAACCAATGCTCACAACTTTCCATTGGTGAACCATAAGTTTGTTTAATGAATCTGTGATTGCCCTTCTCCGTGGAAATATCTGCCCTGGTATCCATTTTTAGGTAACACCTATAAGTGATATGATATGATATGTGTCTTTCACTTTCTCACTTACTACAAGTCACGTGATTACCTCTAGACTCATCTACGGTGGTGCAAATGGCATTGTGTTCTTTTTTTCCTTGGCTTCTATTCTGCCTTAGCGAGGTCCATTTTCAACAATGTGATTCCCTGAGTGTTGTGGATTAGCTGACCTGGGCAGCCTTACCCTGCCGCCCGGCCCTCCCCAGGTGTGCCTGGTTGAGGTCAATATAAACAGCGCTCCAGGCAGCAATAGCCCCTGAAGCTGTGCCTGACTCCATATTCTCTGCCCCGTCAGCAGTCTCGGGGCTGTGCTGGTGGGAGGGAATGAGGTGCCACAGATTTGTTGGTGGCCCGGTGTGAGTGGGGTTCTCCTGGCCTTTCTGCAGCAGTTGCCAGGCTGCCTCCTGTAAAGAAGAGGATGTGTCACCCATACCTTCTGCTGGAATTTCTCTCCGGACAGAGGTGAGGAAGGAAAAAAGCAGTCGGGGCCGGGACAGGTGGGGTATCTCAGGCAGGACAATGGAAAGTTTCCGTAAGAGCGCCCGGGGCCAGGACCACCCAGGCTGGCCTGCGGGCACCAAGTTGGCCTGCATGCTGTCGCTGTTGTGGCTCCACGGCCCTTCCTCTAGTCTTTCAAGCCCTTGTACATATTCAGTTGTTTTACCTGGGAAGGGTGGGAACAGTTCAGCAACATCTGGCCTGCGGCTCAGCTCACCTTTTTTTAGAGATGCCTCGGCTCGGTCCCCCAGCTTTGCAATGAGGACGCTCCTTGTGTGGGGTGTGGGTTGCTGGCTGTATGGGGATGATTCCCCATCTCTGACCAATTTCAGAATTGTTTGCCGCTGGAGCAAGTGCCTGATAGGGTTTTCCTCTGTATAACTGGTGGGTTCAGGTTTTTTTCGTTTTATGGTTCAAGTTAGATTTTATTCCTCTTTTATATATTTATAGATATAAGCATGGAAATAATTCATTCCTATAAATACATCTGTGTGAAGGGAGGAACTTTTTTCTCTTTTATATTTAAATTTTATTTTTTAAGATTTTGAAATTTAATTTTATTTACTTTTATATACAGCAGGTTATTATTAGTTATGTATTTTATGCATATACATATATACAGGTCAATCTCAATCTCCCAACTCATCCCACCACCACCACCCCATGGCTTCCCACACTTGGTGTCCATACGTTTGTTCTCTACCTCTGTGTCTCTATTTCTTCCCTGCAAACCAGTTCATCTGTACCATTTTTTAGGTGCCACATATATGCATTAATATACAATATTTGTTTTCCTCTTTCTGACCTACTTCATTCTGTATGACAGTCTCTAGATCCATCGATGTCTCTACAAATGACCCAGTTTCATTCCTTTTTATGGTTGAGTAATATTCCATTTTATACATGTACCACATCTTTATCCATTCATCTGTGTGAGGGCATTTAGGTTGCTTCCATTACCTGGCCTTTGTAAATAGTGCTGCAATGAACATTGTGGTGAATGTGCCTTTCTGATTTATGGTTTTCTTTGGGTATATGAGCAGAAGTGGGATTGCTGGATCAGATGGTAATTCTATTTCTAGTTTTTTTAAGGAAACTCCATAGTGTTCTCCATAGTGAGTGTATCAATTTACATTCCCACCAATAGTGGAAGAGGTGTCCTTTTGTCCACACCCTCTCCAGAATTTGTTGTTTGTTGATTTTCTGATGATGCCGATTCTAACAGGTGTGAGGTGTTACCTCATTGTAGTTTTGATTCGCATTTCTCTAATAATTAGTGCTGTTGAACAGCTTTTCATGTGCGTCTTGTCCATCTCTGTGTCTTCTTTGAAGAAACGTCTCTTTAGATCTGCCCATTTTTGTATTGGGTTGTTTGTTTTTTTTAATATTAAGCTGCATGAGCTGTTTATATATATTGGAAATTAAACCTTTGTCCATTGATTCGTTTGCAACTATTTTCGCCCCTTTTGAGGGATGTCTTTTTCCTTTCCCGTTTTTTTAACCAAAAAAGAAATAAAAAGAAGTAGAAAACTAATGTGCGCAAAATATGCCTTTTGAAACGGTCGTTTTGAAATATGGACGTCCTTTCAATTTTTTGGTCGATATGTGACCCCAGAATTTGTTTTCAGGGCAGGTGTCATTTACAGGCCTGCAATGATTTTGAATATCAACTGACCATTAGCGCTGGGATTAAAGCTGCTGTTGTGTGAAACGGCCACAAGGTGGCAGCAGTTCTCCCTTACCAATTCTGGTTACTAGGGCAACAGAGCCTCAATGGAAGTCGTGTTCTAGATTGGAATTTAGAATGGAATGTGCCAGGAGAAAACCCCTCAAGTTTGTCTCCCTACTTCTTGTTCGTGTTTTTAATTTAATTTTTATTTTTTATTACAGCAAGTTTGATTACAATGTTTGGCTTGTTGTAGGTGTGGAAGATGTGGTTCTTTTACACATATACAGATGTCGGTTTTTCCTGGGATCCTTTTCCCATGTACCTTATGACAGAATGTTGAGTAGTCTTTTGGTATTCCGTAGGTCTTTGGTGATTATATATGTCACCTGTGTTTGTATAAGTCTGTTAACCCCGATATCGTAATGAAACCAATCCTCACAACTTTCCTTTGGTGAACCATAAGTTTGTTTAATGAATCTCTGATTGCCCTTCTCGGTGGAAATATCTGCCCTGGTATCCATTTTTAGGTAACACCTATAAGTGATATGATATGATATGTGTCTTTCACTTTCTGACTTACTACATGTCACGTGATTACCTCTAGACTCATCTACGGTGCTGCAAAAGGCATTGTGTCCTTTTATTCCTTGCCTTCTATTCTGACTTAGCGAGGTCCCTTTTCAACAATGTGCTTCCCTGCGGGTTGTGGATTAGCTGACGTGGGCAGCCTTATCCTGCCGGCCGGCCTTCCCCAGGTGTGCCTGGTTGAGGTCAATATAATCAGCGCTCCATGCAGCAATAGCCCCTGAAGCTGTGCCTGCCTCCATATTCTCTGCCCCGTGAGCAGTCTCGGGGCTGTGCTGGTGGGAGGGAGTGAGGGGACACAGCTTTGTTGGTGGCCCGGTGTGAGTGGGGTTCCGCTGGCCTTTCTGAAGTAGTTGCCAGGCTGCCTCCTGTAAGGAGGAGGATGTGTCACCCATACCTTCCGCTGGAATTTCTCTCCGGACAGAGGTGAGGAAGGAAAAAAGCAGTGGGGGCCGGGACAAGTGGGGTATCTCAGGCAGGACAATGGAAAGCTTCCGGAAGAGCGCCCGGGGTCAGGACCACCCTGGCTGGCCTGCAGTCACCAAGATGGCCTGCGTGCTGTCGCTGGTGTGGCTCCACGGCCCTTCCTCTAGGCTTTCAAGCCTTTGTACATATTCAGGTGTTTGACCTGGGAAGGGTGGGAACAGTTCAGCAGCAGCTGGCCTGGGGCTCAGCTCACCTTTATTCAGAGATGCCCCGGCACGGTCCCCCAGCTTTGCAATGAGGATGCTCCTTGCATGGGGTGTGGGTTGCTGGCTGTATGGGAGATGATTCCCCACCTCTGACCAATTTCAGAATTGTTTACCGCTGGAGCAAGTGCCCTGATAGGGTTTTGCTCTGTATAACTGGTCGGTTCAGGTTTTTTTTTCCTTTATGGTTCAAGTTAGATTTTATTCCTCTTTTATGTATTTATAGATATAAGCATGGAAATAATTGATTCCTATAAATACATCTGTGTGAAGGGAAGAACTTTTTTCTGTTTTATTTTTAAATTTTATATTTTAAAATTTTGAAATTTAATTTTATTTACTTTTTTATACAGCGGGTTATTATTAGTTATGTATTTTATGCATATACATGTATACAGGTCAATCTCAAACTCCCAACTTACCCCACCACCACCACCCCATGGCTTCCCACACTTGGTGTCCATACGTTTGTTCTCTACCTCTGTGTCTCTATTTCTTCCCTGCAAACCAGTTCATCTGTACCATTTTTTAGGTTCCACATATATGCATTAATATACAATATTTGTTTTCCTCTTTCTGACTTACTTCATTCTGTATGACAGTCTCTAGATCCATCGATGTCTCTACAAATGACCCAGTTTCATTCCTTTTTATGGCCGAGTAATATTCCATTTTATATATGTACCCCATCTTTATCCATTCATCTGTCTGTGGGCATTTAGGTTGCTTCCATTACCTGGCTATTGTAAATAGTGCTGCAATGAACCTTGTGGTGAATGTGCCTTTTTGATTTATGGTTGTCTCTGGGTATATGCCCAACAGTGGGATTGCTGGGTCAGATGGTAATTCTATTTCTAGTTTTTTAAAGGAAACTCCATAGTGTTCTCCATAGTGACTGTATCAAATTACATTCCCACCAATAGTGGAAGAGGGCTCCTTTTGTCCACACCCTCCCCAGAATTTGTTGTTTGTAGATTTTCTGATGATGCCGATTCTAACAGGTGTGAGGTGATACCTCATTGTAGTTTTGATTTGCATTTCTCTAATAATTAGTGCTCTTGAGCAGCTTTTCATGTGCGTCTTGGCCATCTCTGTGTCTTCTTGGAAGAAACGTCTCTTTAGATCTTCTGCCCATTTTTGTATTGGTTTGTTTGTTTTTTTAATAAGCTGCATGAGCTGTTTATATATATTGGAGATTAAACCTTTGTCCATTGATTCGTTTGCAACTATTTTCGCCCCTTCTGAGGGATGCCTTTTTCCATTCCCGTGTTTTTAACCAAAAAAGAAAGAAAGAAAAAGAAGCAGAACATTAATGGGCATAAAATATGCCTTTTGAAATGGTCGTTTTGAAATATGGACGTCCTTTAAATTTTTTGGTCGATATGTGACCCCAGGATTTGTTTTCAGGGCAGGTGTCATTTACAGGCCTGCAATGATTTTGAATATCAACTGACCATGAGCGCTGGGATTAAAGCTGCTGTTGTGTGAAACGCCCACAATGTGGCAGCAGTTCTCTCTTTCATATCTGGTTACTAGGGCAACAGAGCCTCAATGGATGTCGCCTTCTAGATTGGAATTTAGAACAGAATGTGACAGGAAAAAGCCCCTCAAGTTTGTCTCACTACTTCTTGTTCGTGTTTTTAATTTAATTTTTTATTTTTTATTACAGCAAGTTTGATTACAATGTTTGGCTTGTTGTAGGTATGGTAGATGTGGTTCTTTTACACATATACAGATGTCTGTTCTTCCTGGGATCCTTTTCCCATGTACGTTATGACAGAATGTTGTGTACTCCTCTCTTTGTATTCCGTAGCTCTTTGGTTATTATATATATCACCTGTGTTTGTATGTCTGTTAACCCCAATATCGTAATGAAACCAATCCTCACACCTTTCCATTGGTGAACCATAAGTTTGTTTAATGAATATGTGATTGCCCTTCTCCGTGGAAATATCTGCCCTGGTATCCATTTTTAGGTAACACCTATAAGTGATATGATACGATATGTGCCTTTCACTTTCTGACTTACTACATGTCACATGATTACCTCTAGACTCATCTACGGTGCTGCAAATGGCATTGTGTCCTTATTTTCCTTGGCTTCTATTCTGCCTTAGCGAGGTCCATTTTCAACAATGTGATTCCCTGAGGGTTGTGGATTAGCTGACCTGGGCAGCCTTACCGTGCCGGCCGGCCCTCCCCAGTTGTGCCTGGTTGAGGTCAATATAAACAGCGCTCCAGGCAGCAATAGCCCCTGAAGCTGTGCCTGACTCCATATTCTCTGCCCCGTTAGCAGTCTCGGGGCTCTGCTGGTGGGAGCTTGAGGGGCCACGGCTTTGTGGGTGGCCCGGTGTGTGTGGGGCTCTGCTGGACTTTGTGCAGGAGTTGCCAGGCTGCCACCTGTAATGAAGAGGATGTGTCATCCATAAGTTCCAGTGGAATTTCTCTCCGGGCTGAGGTAAGAAGGAAAAAAAGGGGTGGGGTCCGGGACAGGAGGGGTATCTCAGGCAGGGAAATGGAAAGCTTCCAGAAGAGCGCCCGGGGTCAGGACCATCCTGCCTCGCCTGCAGGCACCAAGTTGGCCTGTGTTCTGTCGCTGGTGTGGCTCCACGGCCCTTCCTCTAGGATTTCATGCCCTTGTACATATTCAGGTGTTTTACCTGGGAAGGGTGGGAACAGTTCAGCTGCAGCTGGCCTGGGGCTCAGCTCACCTTTATTCAGAGATGCCTCGGCACGGTCCCCCAGCTTTGCAATGAGGACGCTCCTTGCATGCGGGGTGGGTTGCTGGCTGTATGGGAGATGATTCCCCACCTCTGACCAATTTCAGAATTCTTTACCGCTGGAGCAAGTGCCCTGATAGGGCTTTCCTCTGTATAACTGGTGGGTTCAGGTTTTTTTTCGTTTATGGTTCAAGTTATATTTTATACCTCTTTTATGTATTTATAGATATAAGCATGGAAATAATACATTCCTATAAATACATCTGTGTGAAGGGAAGAACTTTTTTCTCTTTTATTTTTAAATTTTATTTTTTAAAATTTTGAAATTTAGTTTTATTTTTTTATACAGCAGGTTATTATTAGTTATGTATTTTATGCATACGCATGTATGCAGGCCAATCCCAATCTCCCAACTCATCCCACCTCTACCACCCCATGGCTTCCCACACTTGGTGTCCATAAGTTTGTTCTCTACATGTGTCTCTATTTCTTCCCTGCAAACCTGTTCATCTGTACCACTTTTTAGGTTCCACATATATGCATTAATATACAATATTTGTTTTCCTCTTTCTGACTTACTTCATTCTGTATGACAGTCTCTAGATCCATCGATGTCTCTACAAATGACCCAGTTTCATTCCTTTTTATGGCCGAGTAATATTCCATTTTATATATGTACCACATCTTTACCCATTCATCTGTTTGTGAGTATTTAGTTTGCTCCCTTACCTGACTATTGTAAATAGTGCTGCAATGAACATTGTGGTGAATGTGCCTTTTTGATTTATGGTTTTCTCTGGGTATACGCCCAGAAGTGCGATTGCTGGATCAGATGATAATTCTATTTCTAGTTTTTTTAAGGAAACTCCACACTGTTCTCCATAGTGACTGTATCAATTTACATTCCCACCAATAGTGGAAGAGGGCTCCTTTTGTCCACACCCTCCCCAGAATTTGTTGTTTGTAGGTTTTCTGATGATGCCGATTCTAACATGTGTGAGGTGATGCCTCATTGTAGATTTTTTTTTATTATTATTTTTTTGTGGTACGCGGGCCTCTCACTGTTGTGGCCTCTCCCGTTGCGGAGCACAGGCTCCGGACGAGCAGGCTCAGTGGCCATGGCTCACGGGCCCAGCTGCTCCGCGACATGTGGGATCTTCCCGGACCGGGGCACGAACCCGTGTCCCCTGCATTGGCAGGCGGACTCTCAACCACTGCGCCACCAGGGAAGCCCCCTCATTGTAGTTTTGATTTGCATTTCTCTAATAATTAGTGATGTTGAGCAGCTTTTCAACTGCGTCTTGGCCATGTCTGTGTCTTCTTTGAAGGATCGTCTCATGAGATCTTCTGACCATTTCTGTATTGGGAGGGTGGTTGGAGGGTAAGGCTATGTGCTCACGCACGTGTCAGTGCCAGCGTAAGGGCCAGGAGTAGGGTACTGCGTAGGGTAAGGTGTAGGTCTGGTGGTGGTTTCCGTTCCGGGCTAGGTTTAGGGTTTGGGAACGGCAAGGCTTAGGGCCCAGGTGAGGGTACGGAAACGTGGGATGGTCAGGCTACGTTCTTACGCATGGGTCAGTGCCAATGTACGGGCCAGGAATAGGCTACGGCGTAGGCTAATGTGTAGGGCTGGTGGTGGGTTTCCGTTCCGTGCTAGGGTTAGGGTTAGGGAATGACAAGGCTTAGGGCACAGGTGAGGGTACGGAAACGTGGGAGGGTCCGGCTATGTGCTGACGCACGGGTCAGTGCCAGCGTACGGGCCAGGAATAGGGAACGGCGTAGGGTAAGGAGTAGGGCTGGTTGTGAGATACCGTTCCGGGCTAGGGTTAGGGTTAGGGAACGGCAAGGCTTAGGGCACAGGTGAACGTAAGGAAACGTGGGAGGGTCAGGCTACGTGCTGACGCACGGGTCAGTGCCAGCGTACGGGCCAGGAGTAGGGTATGGCGTAGGGTAAGGTTTAGGGCTGGTGGTGGGTTTCCGTTCCGGGCTAGGGTTAGGGTGAGGGAACAGCAAGGCTTAGGGCACAGGTGAACGTACGGAAACGTGGGAGTGGCAGGCTACGTGTTGACGCACGGGTCTGTGCCAGCGTACGGGCCAGGATTAGGGTACGTCGTACCATAATGTTTAGGGCTGGTGGTGGGTTTCCGTTCCAGGCTAGGGTTAGGGTTAGGGAACGGCAAGGCTTAGGACACAGGTGAGGTTATGGAAACGTGGGAGAGGCAGGCTACGTGCTGACGCACAGGTCAGTGCCAGCGTAGGGGCCAGGAGTAGGGTACAGCGTAGGGTAAGGTTTAGGGCTGGTGGTGGGTTTATGTTCCGGGCTAGGGTTAGGGTTAGGGAACGGCAAGGCTTAGGGCACAGGTGAGGGTACGGAAACGTAGGAGTGGCAGGCTACGTGCTGACACACGGGTCAGTGCCAGCGTACGGGGCAGGATTAGGGTACGGCGTAGGGTTAGGTTTAGGGCTGGTGGTGGGTTTCCGTTCCAGGCTAGGTTTAGGGTTAGGGAACGGCAAAGCTTAGGGCACAGAAGATGGTACGGAAAAGTGGGAGGGTCAGGCTACGTGCTGACACACGGGTCAGTGCCAGCGTATGGGCCAAGTGTAGGGTATGGCGTAGGGTTAGGTGTAGGGTTTGGGTTAGGGAACGGCAAGGCTTAGGGCACAGGTGAGGGTACGGAAACGTGGGAGGGTCAGGTTACGTGATGACGCACGGGTCTTTGCCAGCGTACGCGCCAGGATTCGGGTACGGCATTGGGTAAGGTGTAGGGCTGGATGTGGGTTTCCGTTCCAGGTTAGAGTTAGGGAACGGCAAGGCTTAGTGCACAGGTGAGGGTATGGAAACGTGGCAGAGGCAGGCTATGTGCTGACGCAAGGGTCACTGCGAGCGTACGGGTCAGGAGTAGTCTACGGCGTATGTTAAGGTTTAGGTTTTCTGGTGGGTTTCCGTTCCGGGTTAGGGATAGGGAAAGGCAAGGCTTAGGGCACAGGTGAGGGTACGGAAACGTGGGAGGGTTAGGCTACATGCTGAAGCACGGTTCAATGCCAGGGTATGGACCAGGAGTAGGGTACGGCGTAGGGTAAAGTGTAAGGCTGGTGGTGGGTGTCCATTCCGGGCTAGTGTTAGGGTTAGGGAGCGGCAAGGCTTAGGGCACAGGTGAGGGTACGGAAACGTGGGAGGGTCAGGCTACATGCTGAAGAACGGGTCAGTGCCAGGGTGTGGACCAGGAGTAGGGTACAGCGTTGGGTATGGTTTAAGGGCGGTGGTGGGTGTCCATTCCGGTCTAGGGTTAGGGTTAGGGAACGTTAAGGCTTAGGACACAGGTGAGGGTACGGAAACGTGGGAGGATCAGGATACGTGCTGAAGAATGGGTCAGTGCCAGCATACGGGCCAGGAGTAGGGTACGGCATAGCGTAATGTGTAGGGCTGGTGGTGGTTTCCGTTCCGGGCTAGGGTTAGAGGTAGGGAACTGCAAGGCTTAGGGCACAGGTGAGGGTACGGAAACGTGGGAGAGGCAGGCTACGGGCTGACACATGGGAGAGTGCCAGCTTACGGGCCAGCAGTAGGCTACGACGTAGGGTAGGGTGTAGGGCTGGTGGTGGGTTTCCGTTCCGGGCTAGGGTTAGAGTTAGGGATCGGCAAGGCTTAGGGAACAGGTGAGGGTAAGGAAAAGTGGGAGGGTTAGGCTACATGCTGACGCACGGATCAGTGCCAGCGTACGGGCCAGGTGTAGGGTACGGCGTAGGGTAAGGTTTAGGGCTGGTGGTGGGTTTCCGTTTGGGGTTATGGTTAGGGTTATGAAACGGCAAGGCTTAGGACACAGGTGAGGGTACGGGAACGTGGGAAGGTCAGGCTACGTGCTAACGCACGGATCAGTGCCAGCGTACGGGCCAGGATTAGGCTACGGCGTAGGGTAAGCTGTAGGGCTGGTGGTGGGTTTCTGTTCTGGGCTAGGGTTAGGGTTAGGGAAGGACAAGACTTAGGGCACAGTTGAGGGTACGGAAATGGTGGAGGGTCAGGCTATGTGCTGACGCACGGGTCAGTGCCAGCGTACAGGCCAGGAGTAGGCAACAACGTAGGGTAAGGTGTAGGGCTGGTGGTTGGTTTCCTTTCCGGGCTAGGGTTAGGGTTAGGGAATGTCAAGGCTTAGGGCACAGGTGAGGGTATGGAAACGTGGGAGGGTCATGCTACGTGCTGACACACGTGTCAGTGCCAGCGTATGGGCCAGTCGTAGTCTACGGCATAGGGAAAGGTGTAGGGCTGGTGGTGGGCTTCCTTTCCGGGCTAGGGTTAGGGTTAGGGAACGGCAAGTCTTAGGGCACAGGTGCGGGTACGGAAACGTGGGAGAGTCAGGCTATGTGCTGACGCACGGGTCATTGCCAGCGTACGGGCCAGGAGTAGTGTACGTCGTAGGGTAAGGTGTAGGGCTGGTGGTGGGTTTCCGTTCTGGGCTAGGGTTAGGGTTAGGGAACGGCAAGGTTTAGGGCACACGTGAGGGTATCGAAACGTGTTAGGCTCAGGGTACGTGTTGACGCACGGGTTAGTGTGAACGTACAGATGAGGATTATGGTGCCGCATAGGGTAAAGTGTATGGTTGGTGGTAGGTTTCCGTTTCAGGCTAGGGTTAGTGTTAGGGAACGGCAAGGTTTTGGGCACAGATGAGGGTATGGAAACGTGTTAGTGTCAGGGTACGTGTTGACATATGGATTAGCATTAGGGTACGGCTTAGGGTAAGGTGTAGGCTTGGTGGTAGGTTTCCATTGTGGTCTAGGGTTAGGGTTAGGGAATGGCAAGGTTTAGGTCACAGGTGAAGGTACGGAAACGTGTTAGGGTCAGGGTAAGTGTTGACGCATGTGTTAGTGTCAGCGTACGGAGTAGGTTTATGGTCCTTCGTAGGTTTAGGTCTAGGGTTGGTGGTAGGTTTCCGTTCCAGGCTAGGGTTAGTGTTATGGAACGGCAAGGTTTAGGGCATAGGTGAGGGTACGGAAATGTGTTAGGGTCAGGGTACGTGTTGACGCTCGGATTATGATTAGGGTATGGCGTAGAGTAACGTGTAGGGTTGGTGGTAGGTTTCCGTTTTGGGCTAGGGTTAGGGTTAGGCAACGGCATGGTTTAGGGCACAGGTGAGGGAACGGAAAAGTGTTAGGGTCAGTGTACGTGTTGACGCACGGGTTAGTGTCAGTGTACGGATTAGGATTAGGGTACCGTGTAGGGTATGCTGTACGGTTTGTGGTAGTTTTCCATTCTGGGCTAGGGTTAGTGTTAGGGTACGGCAAGGTTTAGGGTACAGGTGACGGTACAGAAACGTGTTAGGGTCATGATACATGTTGATACATGGAATAGTGTCATCATACGCATTAGGATTAGGGTACGGCGTAGGGTAAGGTGTACGGAGGGCGGTAGGTTTCCATTCCGTTGTAGGGTTAGGGTTAGCGAATTGCAAGGTTTTGGGCACAGGTGATGGTACAGAAATGTGTTAGGTTCAGGGTACGTGTGGACTCACGGGTTAGTGTCTGCATACGCATGAGGATTAGGGTACCGCATAGAGTAAGGTGTAGGGTTGGTGGTACGTTTCCGTTCCAGTCTAGGGTTATGTTTAGGAACCGGCAAAGTTTAGGGCACAGGTGAGGGTACGAAACGTGTTAGGGTCAGGGTATGTGTTGATGCACAGGTTAGTGTCAGCATACGAATTAGGATTAGGGTACGGCGTAAGGTAAGGTGTAGGGTTGGTGGTAGGTTTCCGTTCCGGGTTAGTGTTAGGGAACGGCAAGGTTTATGGCAGAGGTGAGGGTACGGAAACGTGTTAGGGTCAGGGTACGTGTTGATGTATGAATTAGGATTAGGGTACAGCTTAGGGTAAGGTGTAGGGCTGATGGTAGGTTTCCGTTCCGGGCTAAGGTTAAGGATAGGCAACGACAAGTTTTAGGGCACAGCTGAGGGTATGGAAACGTGTTAGGGTCAGGGTACGTGTTGACTCACTGGTTAGTGCCAGCGTACGGATTAGGATTAGTGTACGGCATAGATAAGGTGTAGGGTTGGTGGTAGGATTCCGTTCCGGGCTATGGTTAGGGTTAGGGAATGTCAAGGTTTCTATTTCTAGTTCTTTTAAGGAAACTCCATAGTGTTCTCCATAGTGACTGTATCAATTTACATTCCCACCAATAGTGGAAGAGGGATCCTTTTGTCCCCACCCTCCCCAGAATTTGTTGTTTGTAGATTTTCTGATGATGCCGATTCTAACAGGTGTGAGGTGATAACTCATTGTAGCTTTGATTTGCATTTCTCTAACAATTAGTGCTCTTGAGCAGCTTTTCATGTGCGTCTTGACCATCTCTCTGTCTTCTTTGAAGAAACGTCTCTTTAGATCCTCTGCCCATTTTTGTATTGGTTTGTTTGTTTTTTTTAATATTAAGACGCATGAGCTGTTTATATATATTGGAGAGTAAACCTTTGTCCATTGATTCGTTTGCAACGATTTTCGCCCTTTCTGAGGGATGCCTTTTTCCATTCCCGTTTTTTTAACCAAAAAAGAAAGAAAGACAAAGAAGCAGAACACTAATGTGCGTAAAATATGGCTTTTGAAACGGTCGTTTTGAAATATGGACGTCCTTTGAATTTTTTGGTCGATATATGACCCCAGGATTTGTTTTCAGGGCAGGTGTCATTTACAGGGCTGCAATGATTTTGAATATCAACTGACCTTTAGCGCTGGGTTTAAAGCTGCTGTTGTGTGAAACGGCCACAAGGTGGCAGCAGTTCTCTCTTTCAAATCTGGTTATTAGTGCAACAGAGCCTCAATGGAAGTCATGTTCTAGATTGGAATTTAGAATGGAATGTGCCAGGAGAAAGCCCCTCAAGTTTGTCTCACTACTTCTTGTTCGTGTTTTTAATTTAATTTTTTATTTTTTATTACAGCAAGTCTGATTACAATGTTTGGTTTGTTGTAGGTGTGGAAGATGTGGTTCTTTTACACATATACAGATGTCTGTTCTTCCTGGGATCCTTTGCCCATGTACGTTATGACAGAATGTTGAGTAGTCCTCTCTTTGTATTCCGTAGGTCTTAGGTGATTATATATGTCACCTGTGTTTGTATATGTCTGTTAACCCCAATATCGTAATGAAACCAATCCTCACACCTTTCCATTGGTGAACCATAAGTTTGTTTAATGAATCTATGATTGCACTTCTCAGTGGAAATGACTGCCCTGGTTTCTATTTTAGGTAACACTTATAAGTGATATGAAATGATATGTGTCTTTCACTTTCTGACTTACTACAAGTCACGTGATTACGTCTAGACTCATCTACGGCGCTGCAAATGGCATTGTGTCCTTATTTTCCTTGGCTTCTATTCTGCCTTAGCGAGGTCCGTTTTCAACAATGTGATTCCCTGAGGGTTGTGGATTAGCTGACCTGGGCAGCCTTACCGTGCCGGCCGGCCCTCCCCAGGTCCGCCTGGTTGAGGTCCATATAAACAGCGCTCCAGGCAGCAATAGCCCCTGAAGCTGTGCCTGACTCCATATTCTCTGCCCCGTCAGCAGTCTCGGGGCTGTGCTGGTGAGAGGGAGTTAGGGGCCACAGCTTTGTTGGTGGCCCGGTGTGAGTGGGGTTCTGCTGGCCTTTCTGCAGGAGTTGCCAGGCTGCCACCTGTAAAGAAGATGATGTGTCACCCATACCTTCCGCTGGAATTTCTCTCCGGACACAGGTGAGGAAGGAAAAATGCAGTGGGGGCCGGAACAAAAGGGGTATCTCAGACAGGACAATGGAAATCTTCCGGAAGTGCGCACGGGGCCAGGATCACCCTGGCTGGCCTGCAGTCACCAAGTTGGCCTGCGTGCTGTCGCTGGTGTGGCTCCACGGCCCTTCCTCTAGGCTTTCAAGCCTTTGTACATATTCAGATGTTTCACCTGGGAAGGGTGGGAACAGTTCAGCAACAGCTGGCCTGGTGCTCAGCTCACCTTTATTCAGAGATGCCTCGGCACGGACCCCCAGCTTTGCAATGAGGACGCTCCTTGCATTGGGGGTGGGTTGCTGGCTGTACGGGAGATGATTCTCCACCTCTGACCAATTTCAGAATTGTTTACCACTGGAGCAAGTGCCCTGATAGGGTTTTCCTCTGTATAACTGGTTGGTTCAGGTTTTTTTTTCGTTTATGGTTCAAGTTAGATTTTATTCCTCTTTTATGTATTTATAGATATAAGCATGGAAATAATTCATTCCTATAAATACATCTGTGTGAAGGGAAGAACTTTTTTCTGTTTTATTTTTAAATTTTATATTTTAAAATTTTGAAATTTAATTTTATTTACTTTTTTATACAGCGGGTTATTATTAGTTATGTATTTTATGCATATATATGTTTACAGGTCAATCTCAAACTCCCAACTCATCCAACCACCACCACACCGTGGCTTCCCACACTTGGTGTCCATATGTTTGTTCTCTACCTCTGTGTCTCTATTTCTTCCCTGCAAACCAGTTCATCTGTACCATTTGTTAGGTTCCACATATATGCATTAATATACAATATTTGTTTTCCTCTTTCTGCCTTACTTCATTCTGTATGACAGTCTCTAGATCCATCGATGTCTCTACAAATGACCCAGTTTCATTCCTTTTTATGGCCGAGTAATATTCCATTTTATATATGTACCCCATCTTTATCCATTCATCTGTCTGTGGGCATTTAGGTTGCTTCCATTACCTGGCTATTGTAAATAGTGCTGCAATGAACATTGTGGTGAATGTGCCTTTTTGATTTATGGTTTTCTTTGGGTATATGCCCATAAGTGGGATTGCTTGATCAGATGGTAATTCTATTTCGAGTTTTTTTTTAAGGAAACTCCATACTGTTCTCCATAGTGACTGTATCAATTTACATTCCCACCAATAGTGGAAGAGGGCTCCTTTTGTCCACACCCTCCCCAGAATTTGTTGTTTGTAGATTTTCTGATGATGCCGATTCTAAAAGGTGTGAGGTGATACCTCATTGTAGTTTTGATTTGCATTTTTCTAATAATTAGTGCTCTTGAGCAGCTTTTCATGTGCGTCTTGGCCATCTCTGTGTCTTCTTTGAAGAAACGTATCTTTAGATCTTCTGCCCATTTTTGTATTGAGTTGTTTGTTTTTTTAATATTAAGCTGCATGAGCTGTTTATATATATTGGAGATTAAACCTTTGTCCATTGATTCGTTTGCAACTATTTTTGCCCCTTCTGAGGGATGCCTTTTTCCATTCCCGTTTTTTTAACCAAAAAAGAAAGAAAGAATAAGAAGCAGAAAACTAACGTGCATAAAATATGCCTTTTGAAACGGTCGTTTTGAAATATGGACGTCCTTTGAATTTTTTGTTCGATTTGTGACCCCAGGATTTGTTTTCAGGGCAGGTGTCATTTACAGGCCTGCAATGATTTTGAATATCAACTGACCATGAGCGCTGGGATTAAACCTGCTGTTGTGTGTAACGGCCACAAGGTGGCAGCAGTTCTCCCTTGCCAATTCTGGTTACTAGGGCAACAGAGCCTCAATGGAAGTCGTGTTCTAGATTGGAATTTAGAATGGAATGTGCCAGGAGAAAGCCCCTCAAGTTTGTCTCCCTACTTCTTGTTCGTGTTTTTAATTTAATTTTTATTTTTTATTACAGCAAGTTTGATTACAATGTTTGGCTTGTTGGAGGTGTGGAAGATGTGGTTCTTTTACACATATACACATGTCTGTTTTTCCTGGGATCCTTTCCCCATGTACGTTATGACAGAATGATGAGTAGTCTTTTGGTATTCCGTAGGTCTTTGGTGATTATATATGTCACCTGTGTTTGTATAAGTCTGTTAACCCCGATATCGTAATGAAACCCATCCTCACACCTTTCATTGGTGAACCATAAGTTTGTTTAATGAATCTCTGATTGCCCTTCTCGGAGGAAATATCTGCCCTGGTATCCATTTTTAGGTAACACCTATAAGTGATATGATATGATATGTGTCTTTCACTTTCTGACTTACTACATGTCACGTGATTACCTCTAGACTCATCTACGGTGCTGCAAAAGGCATTGTGTCCTTTTTTTCCTTGCCTTCTATTCTGACTTAGCGAGGTCCCTTTTCAACAATGTGCTTCCCTGCGGGTTGTGGATTAGCTGACGTGGGCAGCCTTATCCTGCCGGCCGGCCCTCCCAAGGTGTGCCTGGTTGAGGTCAATATAAACAGCGCTCCATGCAGCAATAGCCCCTGAAGCTGTGCCTGCCTCCATATTCTCTGCCCCGTGAGCAGTCTCGGGGCTGTGCTGGTGGGAGGGAGTGAGGGGCCCACAGCTTTGTTGGGGGCTCGGTGTGAGTGGGGTTCTGCTGGCCTTTCTGCAGGAGATGCCAGGCTGCCTCTTGTAAAGAGGAGGATGTGTCACCCATTCCTTCCGCTGGAATTTCTCTCCGGACTGAGGTGACGAAGGAAAAAAGCAGTGGGTGCCGGGACAGGGTGGGTATCTCAGGCAGGACAATGGAAAGCTTCTGGAAGAGCGCCCGTGGCCAGGACCACCCTGGCTGGCCTGCAGGCACCAAGTTGGCCTGCGTGCTGTCGCTGGTGTGGCTCCATGGCCCTTCCTCTAGTCTTTCATGCCCATGTACATATTCAGGTGTTTTACCTGGGAAGGGTGGGAACAGTTCAGCAGCAGCTGACCTGGGGCTCAGCTCACCTTTATTCAGAGATGCCTCGGCTCGGTCACCCAGCTTTGCAATGAGGACGCTCCTTGTGTGGGGTGTGTGTTGATGGCTGTATGGGAGATGATTCCCCACCTCTGACCAAATTCAGAATTGTTTACCGCTGGAGCAAGTGCCCTGATAGGGTTTTCCTCTGTATAACTGGTGGGTTCATGTTTTTCTTCTTTTATGGTTCACGTTAGCTTTTATTCCTCTTTTATGTATTTATAGATATAAGCATGGAAATAATACTTTCCTATAAACACATCTGTGTGAAGGGAAGACCTTTTTTCTGTATTATTTTTAAATTTTATTTTTTAAAATTTTGAAATTTAATTTTATTTATTTTTTTATACAGCAGGTTATTATTAGTTATGTATTTTATGCATATACATGTATGCAGGTCAATCCCAATCTCCCAAGTCATCCCACCACCACCACCCCATGGCTTCCCACACTTGGTGTCCATACGTTTGTTCTCTACATCTGTGTCTCTATTTCTTCCCTGCAAACCAGTTCCTCTGTAAAATTTCGTAGGTTCCACATATATGCGTTAATATACAATATTTGTTTTCCTCTTTCTGACTTACTTCATTCTGTATGACAGTCTCTAGATCCATCGCTGTCTCTACAAATGACCCGGTTTCATTCCTTTTTATGGCTGAGTAATATTCCATTTTATACATGTAGCACATCTTTATCCATTCATCTGTGTGTGGGCATTTAGGTTGCTTCCATTACCTGGCCTTTGTAAATAGTGCTGCAATGAACATTGTGGTGAATGTGCCTTTCTGATTTATGGTTTTCTTTGGGTATATGAGCAGAAGTGGGATTGCTGGATCAGATGGTAATTCTATTTCTAGTTTTTTTAAGGAAAGTCCATAGTGTTCTCCATAGTGAGTGTATCAATTTACATTCCCACCAATAGTGGAAGAGGTCTCCTTTTGTCCACACCCTCCCCAGAATTTGTTGTTTGTAGATTTTCTGATGATGCCGATTCTAACAGGTGTGAGGTGATACCTCATTGTACTTTTGATTTGCATTTCTCTACTAATTAGTGCTGTTGAACAGCTTTTCATGTGCGTCTTGGCCATCTCTGTGTCTTCTTTGAAGAAACGTCTCTTGAGATCTTCTGCCCATTTCTGTATTGGGAGGGTCGTGGGATGGTCAGGCTGTGTGCTGACGCACGTGTCAGTGCCAGCGTAAGGGCCAGGAGTAGGGTACAGCATAGGGTAACGTTTAGGGCTGGTGGTGGGTTTCCGTTCCGGGCTAGGGTTAGGGTTAGGGAACGGCAAGGTTTAGGGAACAGGTGAGCATAGGGACACGTGGGAGAGGCAGGCTACGTGCTGACAAACGTGTCAGTGCCAGCGTACGGGTCAGGAGTAAAGTATGGTGTAGGGCTGGTTGTGGGTTTCCATTCCGCGCTAGGGTTAGGGTTAAGGAACGGCAAGGATTAGGGCACAGGTGAACGTATGGAATCGTGGGAGGGTCAGGCTACGTGCTGACGCACGGGTTAGTGCCAGCGTACGGGCCAGGAGTAGGGTATGGCGTTGGGTAAGGTTTAGGGCTGGTGGTGGGTTTCCGTTCTGGGCTAGGGTTAGGGTGAGGGAACAGCAAGGCTTAGGGCACAGGTGAGGGTACGGAAACGTGGGAGAGGCAGGCTACGAGCTGACGCACAGGTCAGTGCCAGTGTAGGGGCCAGGAGTAGGGTACGGCGTAGTGTAAGGTCTAGGGCTGGTGGTGGGTTTATGTTCCGGGCTAGGGTTAGGGTTAGGGAATGGCATGGCTTAGGACACAGGTGAGGGTACGGAAACGTAGGAGTGGCAGGCTACGTGCTGACGCACGGGCCAGTGCCAGCGTACGAGGCAGGATTAGGGTACGGCGTAGGGTAAGGTGTAGGCCTGGTGGTGGGTTTCCGTTACAGGCTAGGGTTAGGGTTAGGGAACTGCAAGGCTTAGGGCACAGGTGAGGGTACGGAAACGTGGGAGGGTCAGTCTACGTGCTGACGCACGTGTCAGTGACAGCGTACGGTCCAGGAGTATGGTACGGTGTAGGGTATGGTGTAGGGCTGGTGTTGGTTTTCCGTTCAAGGTTAGGGTTAGGGAACGGCAAGGCTTAGTGCACAGGTGAGGGTATGGAAACGTGGCAGAGGCAGGCTATGTGCTGACGCAATGGTCACTGCCAGCGTACGGGTCAGGAGTAGGCTACGGCATACATTAAGGTTTAGGGTTTCTGGTGGGTTTCCGTTCCGGGCTAGGGTTAGGGATAGGTAAAGGCAAGGCTTAGGGCACAGGTGAGGGTACGGAAACGTGGGCGGGTCAGGCTACATGCTGAAGCACTGGTCAGTGCCAGGGTATGAACCAGGAGTAGGGTACGGCGTAGGGTAAAGTGTAAGGCTGGTGGTGGGGATCCATTCCGGGTTAGGGTTAGGGTTAGGGAGCGGCAAGACTTAGGGCACAGGAGAGGGTACGGAAACGTGGGAGAGTCAGGCTACGTGCTGAAGAACGGGTCAGTGCCTGGGTGTGGACCAGGAGTAGGGTACGGCGTAGGGTATGGTGTAAGGGCGGCGGTGGGTGTCCATTCCGGTCTAGGGTTAGGGTTAGGGAACGTTAAGGCTTAGGGCACACGTGAGGGTACGGAAACGTGGGAGGGTCAGGCTACGTGCTGAAAAATGTGTCAGTGCCAGCGTATGGGCCAGGAGTTGGGTACGGCCTAGGGTATGGTGTAGGGGTCGTGGTGGGTTTTCGTTCCAGGCAAGGGTTAGGGGTAGGGAACCGCAAGACTTAGGGCACAGGTGAGGTTACGTAAACGTGGGGGGGTCAGACTACGTGCTGATGCACGGGTCAATGACAGCGTACACCCAGGTGTAGGCTTCGGCGTAGGGTAAGGTGTAGGCCCGGTGGTGGGTTTCCGTTCCAGGCCAGGGTAAGGGTTAGCGAATGGCAAGGCTTAGGGCACAGGTGAGGGTACGGAAAAGTGGGAGGGTCAGGGTACGTGCTCACGCACGTGTCAGTGTCAGCTTCCGGGCAGGAGTAGGCTTCGACGTACGGTAAGGTGTAGGGCTGGTGGTGGGTCTCCGTTCTGGGCTAGGGTTAGGGTTAGGGATTGGGAAGGCTTAAGGCACAGTTGAGGGTACGGAAACGTGGGAGGGTCAGGCTCCATGCTGACGCACGGGTCAGTTCCAGCGTACGGGCCAGGAATAAGTTACTGCGTAGGGTAAGGTGTAGGGCTGGTGGTGGGTTTCCGTTTTGGTATAGGGTTAGGGAACGGCAAGGCTAAGGGCACAGGTGAGGGTACAGAAAGTTGGGAGAGGTAGGCTACGTGCTGACGCATGGGTCAGTGCCAGCGTACGGGCAAGGTGTAGGGTACGGCGTAGGGTAAGCTGTAGGGCTGGTGGTGTGTTTCCGGTCTGGGCTAGGGTTAGGGTTAGGGAACGGCAAGGCTTAGGGCACTGGTGAGGGTGCGGAAACGTGGGAGTGGTAGGCTATGTGCTGAGGCACGGGTCAGTGCTAGCGTATGGGGCAGGATTAGCGTACGGTGTAGGGTAAGGTGTAGGGCTGGTGGTGGGTTTCCTTTCCGGGCTAGGGTTAGGGTTAGGCAATGGCAAAGCTTAGGGCACAGTAGATGGTACGGAAACGTGGGAGGGTCAGGCTACGTGTTGACGCACGGGTCAGTGCCAGCGTACGGGCCAAGGGTAGGGTACGGCGTAGTGTAAGGTGCAGGGTTAGGGTTAGGGAACGGCAAGGCTTAGGGCACAGGTGAGGGTACAGAAACGTGGGAGGGTCAGGCTACGCGCTGACGCATGGGTCAGTGACAGCATACGGGCCAGAAGTCGTGTACGGCGTAGGGTAAGGTGTCGTGCTGGCTATGGTTTCCCGTTCCGGGCTAGGGTTAGGGTTACGGAACGGCAAGGCTTAGGGCACAGGTGAGGGTACGGAAACGTGGGTGGGTCAGGCTACGTGCTGACGCACGGGTCAGTGCCAGCGTACAGGCCAAGAGTAGGGTACGGCGTAGGGTAAGGTGTAGGGCTGGTGGTGGGTTTCTGTTCTGGGCTAGGGTTAGGGTTAGGGCACGACAAGCCTTAGGGCACAGGTGAGGGTACGGAAACGGGGGAGGGTCAGGCTATGTGCTGACGCATGGGTCAGTGCCAGCGTACAGGCCAGGAGTAGGCAAAAGCGTTGGGTAAGGTGTAGGGCTGTTGGTTGGTTTCCTTTCTGGGCTAGGGTTAGGGTTACGGAATGGCAAGGCATAGGGCACAGGTGAGAGTATGGAAACGTGGGAGGGTCATGCTACGTGCTGACACACGGGTAAATGCCAGCATATGGGCCCGGCGTAGGCTACGGTGTACGGTAAGGTGTAGGGCTGGTGGTGGGGTTCCTTTCTGGGCTAGGGTTAGGGTTAGGGTACGGTAAGGCTTAGGGCACAGGTGAGGGTACGGAAACGTGTGAGAGGCAGGCTACGTGCTGATACACAGGTCAGTGCCACCGTACGGGTCAGGAGTTGGGTACGGTGTAGGGTATGCTGTAGGGGTGGTCGTGGGACTCCGTTCCGGGCTAGGGTTAGGGGTAGGGAACCGCAAGGCTTAGGGCACAGGTGAGGTTATGGAAACGTGGGAGTGTCAGACTACGTGCTGACACATGGGTCAATGACAGCGTACGCCCAGGTGTAGGCTTCGGCGTAGGGTAAGGTGTAGGCCCGGTGGTGGTTTTCCGTTCTGGGCTAGGGTTAGGGTTAGCGAACGTCAAGGCTTAGGGCACAGGTGAGGGTACGGAAAAGTGGGAGGGTCAGGCTACGTGCTCACGCACGTGTCAGTGTCAGATTCTGGGCAGGAGTAGGCTTCGACGTAGGGTAAGGTGTAGGGCTGGTGGTGGGTCTCTGTTCCGGGCTAGGGTTAGGGTTAGGGAATGGGAAGTCTTAGGGCACAGGTGAAGGTACGGAAACGTGGGAGGGTCAGGCTCCGTGCTGACGCACGGGTCAGTGCCTGTGTACGGGCCAGGAGTAGGATACGGCATAGGGTAAGGTGTAGGGCTGGTGGTGGGTTTCCGTTCCGGGCTAGGGTTAGGGTTAGGGAATGGCAAGGCTTAGGGCACAGGTGAGGGTATGGAAACGTCGGAGGGTCAGGCTACATGCTGAATCAAGTGTTAGTTCCATGGTATGGACCAGGTGTAGGTACGGCGTAGGGTAAAGTGTAAGGCTGGTGGTGGGTGTCCATTCTGGGCTAGGGTTAGGGTTAGGGAGCGGCAAGGCTTAGGGCACAGGTGAGGGTACGGAAACGTGGGAGATGCAGGCTACGGGCTGACACATGGGAGAGTGTCAGCTTACGGGCCAGCAGTAGGCTACGACGTAGGGTAGGGTGTAGGGCTGGTGGTGGGTTTCCGTTCCGGGCTAGGGTTAGAGTTAGGGATCGGTAAGGCTTAGGGAACAGGTGAGGGTAAGGAAAAGTGTGAGGGTCAGTCTACATGCTGACGCACGGGTCAGTGCCAGCGTACGGGCTAGGAGTATGGTACGGTGTAGGGTAAGGTTTAGGGCTGGTGGTGGGTTTCCGTTCCGGGCTAGGGTTAGGGTTACGGAACGGCAAGGCTTAGGGCACAGGTGAAGTTTCGGAAAAGTGGGACGGTCAGGCTACGTGCTGACGCACGGGTCAGTGCCAGCATACGGGCCAGGAGTCGTTTACGGCATAGGGTAAGGTGTCGGGCTGGCTGTGGTTTCCCGTTCCGGGCTAGGGTTAGGGTTACGGAACGGCAAGGCTTAGGGCACAGGTGAGGGTACGGAAACGTGGGTGGGTCAGGCTACGTGCTGACGCACGGGTCAGTGCCAGCGTATAGGCCAAGAGTAGGGTACGGCGTACGGTAAGGTTTAGGGCTGGTGGTGGGTTTCCGTTCCCGGCTAGGGTTAGTGTTAGGGAATTGCGAGGCTTAGGGCACAGGTGAGGGTAAGGAAACGTTGGAAAGGCAGGCTACGTGCTGACACACGGGTCAGTGCCACCGTACGGGGCAGGAGTTGGGTATGACGTTGGGTATGGTGTAGGGGTGGTGGTGGGTTTCCTTTCCGGGCAACTGTTAGGGGAAGGGAACCACAAGACTTAGGGCACAGGTGAGGTTACAGAAACGTGGGGGGGTCACACTACGTGCTGACGCACGGGTCAATGACAGCGTACGCCCAGGTGTAGTCTTCGGCGTAGTGTAAGGTGTAGGCCCGGTGGTGGGTTTCCGTTCCAGGCCAGGGTAAGGGTTAGTGAACGCAAGGCTTAGGGAACAGGTGAGGGTACGGAAAAGTGGGAGGGTCTGGGTACGTGCTCACGCACGTGTCAGTGTCAGCTTCCGGGCAGGAGTAGGCTTCGACAAGGGTAAGGGGTAGGGCTGATGGTGGGTCTCCGTTCCGGGCTAGGGTTAGGGTTAGGAAACGGCGAGGCTTAGGGCACAGGTGAGGGTACGGAAACGTGGGAGTGTCAGGCTCCATGCTGACGCACGGGTCAGTGCTAGCGTACGGGGCAGGATTAGGGTACGGCGTAGGGTAAGGTGTAGGGCTGGTGGTGGGTTTCCATTCTGGGCTAGGGTTAGGGTTAGGGAATGGCAAAGCTTAGGGCACAGAAGATGGTACGGAAACGTGGGAGGGTCATGCTACGTGTTGACGCACGGGTCAGTGCCAGCGTACGGGCCAAGAGTAGGGTACGGCGTAGGGTAAGGTGTAGGGTTAGGGTTAGGGAACGGCAAGGCTTAGGGCACGGGTGAGGGTACGGAAACGTGGGAGGGTCAGGCTACATACTGACGCACGGGTCAGTGCCAGTGTACTGGCCAGAAGTAGGGTACAGTGTAGGGTAAGGTTTAGGTCAGGGGGTGGTTTTCCGTTCTGGGATAGGATTAGGGCTAGAGAACGACAAGCCTTAGGGCACAGGTGCGGGTACGGAAACGTGGGAGGTTCAGGCTATGTTCTGACGCACGGGTCAGTGCCAGCGTACGGGCCAGGAGTAAGGTACGGCGTAGGGTAAGGTGTAGGGCTGGTGGTGGGTGTCTGCTCTGGGCTAGGGTTAGGGTTAGGGCATGACAAGCCTTAGGGCACAGGTGAGGGTACGGAAATGGGGGAGGGTCATGCTACGTGCTGACACACGGGTCAGTGCCAGCATATGGGCCCGGCGTAGGCTACGGCGTAAGGTAAGGTGTAGGGCTGGTGGTGGGTTTCCTTTCCGGGCTAGGGTTAGGGTTAGGGTACGGTAAGGCTTAGGGCACAGGTGACGGTACAGAAACGTGTGAGAGGCAGGCTACGTGCTGACACACAGGTCAGTGCCACCGTACGGGCCAGGAGTTGGGGACGGCGTAGGGTATGCTGTAGGGGTGGTCGTGGGATTCCGTTCCGGCCTAGGGTTAGGGGTAGGGAATCGCAAGGCTTAGGGCACAGGTGAGGTTACGGAAACGTGGGAGTGTCAGACTACGTGCTGACACATGGGTCAATGACAGCGTACGACCAGGTGTAGGCTTCGGCGTAGGGTAAGGTTTAGGCCCGGTGGTGGGTTTCCGTTCTGGGCTAGGGTTAGGATTAGCGAACGGCAAGGCTTAGGGCACAGGTGAGGGTACGGAAAAGTGGGAGGGTCAGGCTACGTGCTCACGCACGTGTCAGTGTCAGCTTCTGGGCAGGATTAGGCTTCGACGTAGGGTAAGGTGTAGGGCTGGTGGTGGGTCTGTGTTCCGGGCTAGGGTTAGGGAACGGGATGGCTTAGGGCACAGGTGAGGGTATGGAAACGTAGGAGGTTCAGGCTGCATCTGACGCAGTGTTCAGTTCCAGCGTACGCTCCAGGAGTATGGTACGGCGTAGGGTAAGGTGTAGGGCTGGTGGTGGGTTTCCGTTTCGGGCTAGGGTTAGGGTTAGGGTACGGCAAGGCTTAGGGCACAGGTGAGGGTACAGAAACGGGGGACGGTCAGGCTACGTGGTGACGCACGGGTCGGTGCCAGCATATAGGCCAGGAGTAGGCAATGGCTTAGGATAAGGTGTAGGGATGGTGGTTGGTTTCCATTCAAGGCTAGGGTTAGGGTTAGGGAATGGCAAGGTTTAGGGCAAAGGTGTGGGTACGGAAACGTGGGAGGGTCAGGCTCCGTGCTGACGCACGTGTCAGTGCCAGCGTACGGGCCAGGAGTAGGGTACGGCATAGGGTAAGGTGTACGGCTGGTGGTGGGTTTCCGTTCCGGGCTAGGGTTAGGGTTAGGGAACGGCAAGGCTTAGGGCACAGGTGAGGGTATGGAAACGTCGGAGGGTCAGGCTACGTGCTGACACACGGGTCAGTGACAGCGTACGGGCCAGGAGTAAGCTTCGGTGTAGGGTAATGTGTTGGGCTGGTGGTGGGTTTCCTTTCCGGGCTAGGGTTAGGGTTAGGGATTGGCAAAGTTTGGGCACAGGTGAGCTTACAGAAACTTGTTACAGTCAAGGTACGTGTTGAAACACGGGATAGTGTCAGCGTATGGATTAGGATTAGGGTACGGCGTAGGGTAATGTGTAGGGTTGGTGGTAGGTTTCCGTTCCGTGCTAGGGTTAGGGTTAGGGAATGGCAATGTTTAGGGCACAGGTGAGGGTACGGAAACGTTTTAGGGTCAGGGTACATGTTGACGTACAGATTAGGATTACGGTATGGCTTAGGGTAAGGTGTTGTGTTGGTGGTAGGTTTCCGTTCCGGGCTTGGGTTAGGGTTAGGGAATGACAAGGTTTAGGGCACACGTGAGGGTATTGAAACGTGTTAGGCTCAGGGTACGTGTTGACGCACGGGTTAGTGTGAACGTACAGATGAGGATTATGGTGCGGCATAGGGTAAGGTGTATGGTTGGTGGTAGGTTTCCGTTTCAGGCTAGGGTTAGTGTTAGGGAACGGCAAGGTTTTGGGCCCAGATGAGCGTATGGAAACGTGTTAGTGTCAGGGTACGTGTTGACATATGGATTAGCATTAGGGTACGGCTTAGGGTAAGGTGTAGGTTTGGTGGTAGGTTTCCGTTGTGGTCTAGGGTTAGGGGTAGGGAATGGCAAGGTTTAGGGCACAGGTGAAGGTACGGAAACGTGTTAGGGTCAGGGTAAGTGTTGACGCATGGGTTAGGGTCAGCGTACGGAGTAGGTTTATGGTCCTTCGTAGGTTAAAGTCTAGGGTTGGTGGTAGGTTTCCGTTCCAGGCTAGGGTTAGTGTTATGGAACGGCAAGGTTTAGGGCATAGGTGAGGGTACGGAAATGTGTTAGGGTCATGGTACGTGTTGACGCTCGGATTATGATTAGGGTATGGCGTAGGGTAACGTGTAGGGTTGGTGGTAGGTTTCCGTTTTGGGCTAGGGTTAGGGTTAGGCAACGGCATGGTTTAGGGCACAGGTGAGGGTACGGAAAAGTGTTAGGGTCAGTGTACGTGTTGACGCACGGGTTAGTGTCAGTGTACGGATTAGGATTAGGGTACCGTGTAGGGTATGCTGTACGGTTTGTGGTAGTTTTCCATTCTGGGCTAGGGTGAGTGTTAGGGTACGGCAACGTTTAGGGCACAGGTGAGGGTACAGAAACGTGTTAGGGTCATGGTACATGTTGATGCATGGAATAGTGTCATCGTACGCATTAGGATTAGGGTACGGCGTAGGGTAAGGTGTACGGATGGCGGTAGGTTTCCATTCCGTTGTAGGGTTAGGGTTAGCGAATTGCAAGGTTTTGGGCACAGGTGATGGTACGGAAATGTGTTAGGTTCAGGGTACGTGTTGACTCACGGGTTAGTGTCAGCGTACGTAGGAGGATTAGGGTGACGCATAGATAAGGTGTAGGGTTGGTGGTAGGTTTCCGTTCCAGGCTAGGGTTAGTGTTATGGAACGGCAAGGTTTAGGGCATAGGTGAGGGTACGGAAATGTGTTAGGGTCATGGTACGTGTTGACGCTCGGATTATGATTAGGGTATGGCGTAGGGTAACGTGTAGGGTTGGTGGTAGGTTTCCGTTTTGGGCTAGGGTTAGGGTTAGGCAACGGCATGGTTTAGGGCACAGGTGAGGGTACGGAAAAGTGTTAGGGTCAGTGTACGTGTTGACGCACGGGTTAGTGTCAGTGTACGGATTAGGATTAGGGTACCGTGTAGGGTATGCTGTACGGTTTGTGGTAGTTTTCCATTCTGGGCTAGGGTGAGTGTTAGGGTACGGCAACGTTTAGGGCACAGGTGAGGGTACAGAAACGTGTTAGGGTCATGGTACATGTTGATGCATGGAATAGTGTCATCGTACGCATTAGGATTAGGGTACGGCGTAGGGTAAGGTGTACGGATGGCGGTAGGTTTCCATTCCGTTGTAGGGTTAGGGTTAGCGAATTGCAAGGTTTTGGGCACAGGTGATGGTACGGAAATGTGTTAGGTTCAGGGTACGTGTTGACTCACGGGTTAGTGTCAGCGTACGTAGGAGGATTAGGGTGACGCATAGATAAGGTGTAGGGTTGGTGGTAGGTTTCCGTTCCGGGCTATGGTTAGGGTTAGGGAAAGTCAAGGTTTCTATTTCTAGTTTTTTTAAGGAAACTCCATACTGTTCTCCATAGTGACTGTATCAATTTACATTCCCACCATAGAGGAAGACGGCTCCTTTTGTCCGCACCCTCCCCAGAATTTGTTGTTTGTAGATTTTCTGATGATGCCGATTCTAACAGGTGTGAGGTGATACCTCATTATAGTTTTGATTTGCATATCTCTAATAATTAGTGCTGTTGAGCAGCTTTTCATGTGCATCTTAGCCATCTCTGTGTCTTCTTTGAAGAAACGTCTCTTTAGATATTCTGCCCATTTTTGTATTGGGTTGTTTGTTTTTTTAATATTAAGCTGCATGAGCTGTTTATATATATTGGAGATTAAACCTTTGTCCATTGATTCGTTTGCAACTCTTTTCGCCCATTCTGAGGGATGCCTTTTTCCATTCCCGTTTTTTTAACCAAAAAAGAAAGAAAGAAAAAGAAGCAGAACACTAATGTGCATAAAATATATCTTTTGAAAGGGTCGTTTTGAAATATGGATGTCCTTTAAATTTTTTGGTCGATATGTGACCCCAGGATTTGTTTTCAGGGCAGGTGTCATTTACAGGCCAGCAATGATTTTGAATATCAACTGACCTTTAGCGCTGGGATTAAAGCTGCTGTTGTGTGAAACGGCCACAAGGTGGCAGCAGTTCTCCCTTAACACATCTGGTTACCAGGGAAACAGAGCCTCAAAGGACATCGTGTTCTATTTTGGAATTTAGAATGGAATGTGCCAGGAGAAAGCCCCTCAAGTTTGTCTCCCTACTTCTTGTTCGTATTTTTAATTTATTTCTTTTATTTTTTATTATAGCAACTTTGATTACAATGTTTGGCTTGTTGTAGGTGTGGAAGATGTGGTTCTTTTACACATATACAGATGTCTGTTCTTCCTGGGATCCTTTACCATGTACGTTATGACAGAATGTTGTGTAGTCTTCCCTTGGTATTCCATAGGTCTTTGGTGATTATATATGTCACCTCTGTTTGTATATGTCTGTTAACCCCGATATTATAATAAAACCAATCCTCACACCTTTCTTGGTGAACCATAAGTTTGTTTAATGAACCTGTGATTGCCCTTCTCAGTGGAAATAACTGCCCTGCTATCTATTTTAGGTAACACCTATAAGTGATATGATATGATATGTGTGTTTCACTTTCTGACTTACTACAAGTCACGTGACTACCTCTAGACTCATCTACGGTGCTGCAAATGGCATTGTGTCCTTATTTTCCTTGGCTTCTATTCTGCCTTAGCGAAGTCCATTTTCAACAATGTGATTCCCTGAGGGTTGTGGATTAGCTGACCTGGGCAGCCTTACCCTGCCGGCCGGCCCTCCCCAGGTCTGCCTGCTGGAGGTCAATATAAACAGCTCTCCAAACAGCAATAGGCCCTGAAGCTATGCCTGACTCCATATTCTCTGCCCCGTCAGCAGTCTCGGGGCTGTGCTGGTGGGAGGGAGTGAGGGGTCACAGCTTTGTTGGGGGCCCGTTGTGAGTGGGGTTCTGCTGGCCTTTCTGGAGGAGTTGCCAGGCTGCCACCTGTAAAGAAGAGAATGTGTCACCCATACCTTCCGCTGGAATTTCTCAGTGGACAGAGGTGAGGAAGGAAAAAAGCAGTGTGGGCCGGGACAGGTGGGGTATCTCAGACAAGACAATGGAAAGCTTCCGGAAGAGCGCCCGGTGCCAGGACCACCCTGGCTGGCCTACAGGCACCAAGTTGGCCTGCGTGCTGTTGCTGGTGTGGCTTCTCGGCCCTTCCTCTAGGCTTTCAAGCCCTTGTACATATTCAGGTGTTTTACCTGGGAAGGGTGGGAACAGTTCAGCAGCAGGTGGCCTGGGGCTCAGATCAACTTTTTTCAGAGATGCCTTGGCACGGTCCCCCAGCTTTGCAATGAGGACTCTCCTTGCGTGGGGGGTGTGTTGCTGGCTGTATGGGAGATGATTCTCCACCTCTGACCAATTTCAGAATTGTTTACCGCTGGAGCAAGTGCCCTGATAGTGCTTTCCTCTGTATAACTGGTGGGTTCAGGTTTTTTTTCGTTTATGGTTCAAGTTCGATTTTATTCCTCTTTTATGTATTTATAGATATAAGCATGGAAATAATTCATTCCTATAAATACATCTGTTTGAAGGGGAGATCTTTTTTCTCATTTTTAAATTTTATATTTTAAAATTTTGAAATTTAATTTTATTTATTTTTTTATACAGCAGGTTATTATTAGTTATGTATTTTATGCATATACATGTATGCAGGCCAATCCCAATCTCTCAACTCATCCCACCACTTCCACCCCATGGATTCCCACACTTGGTGTCCATACGTTTGTTCTCTACCTCTGTGTCTCTATTTCTTCCCTGCAATCCAGTTCATCTGTACCATTTTTTACGTTTCACATATATGCATTAATACACAATATTTGTTTTCCTCTTTCTGACTTATTTCATTCTGTATGACAGTCTCTAGATCCATCGATGTCTCTACAAATGACCCAGTTTCATTCCTTTATATGGCTGAGTAATACTCCATTTTATATATGTACCACATCTTTATCCATTCATCTGTCTGTGGGCATTTAGATTGCTTCCATTACCTGGCTATTGTAAATAGTGATGCAATGAACATTGTGGTGAATGTGCCTTTTTGATTTATGGTTTTCTTTGGGTATATGCCCAGAAGTGGGATTGCTGGATCAGATGGTAATTCTATTTCTAGATTTTTTAAGGAAACTCCATAGTGTTCTCCATAGTGACTGTATCCATTTACATTCCCACCAATAGTGGAAGAGGGATCCTTTTGTCCCCACCCTCCCCAGAATTTGTTGTTTGTAGATTTTCTGATGATGCCGATTCTAACAGGTGTGAGGTGATACCTCATTGTAGTTTTGATTTGCATTTCTCTAATAATTAGTGCTGTTGAGCAGCTTTTCATGTGCGTCTTGGCCATCTCTGTGTCTTCTTTGAAGAAACGTCTCTTTAGATCTTCTGCCCATTTTTGTATTGGGTTGTTTGTTTTTTTAATAAGCTGCATGAGCTGTTTATATATATTGGAGATTAAACCTTTGTCCATTGATTCGTTTGCAACTATTTTCGCCCCTTCTGAGGGATGCCTTTTTCCATTCCCGTGTTTTTAACCAAAAAAGAAAGAAAGAAAAAGAAGCAGAACACTAATGTGCATAAAATATGCCTTTTGATACGGTCGTTTTGAAATATGGACGTCCTTTAAATTTTTTGGTCGATATGTGACCCCAGGATTTGTTTTCAGGGCAGGTGTCATTTACAGGCCTGCAATGATTTTGAATATCAACTGACCATGAGAGCTGGGATTAAAGCTGCTGTTGTGTGAAACGGCCACAAGGTGGCAGCAGTTCTCCCTTACCAATTCTGGTTACTAGGGCAACAGCGCGTCAATGGAAGTCGTGTTCTAGATTGGAATTTAGAATGGAATGTGACAGGAGAAAGCCCCTCAAGTTTGTCTCCCTACTTCTTGTTCGTGTTTTTAATTTAATTATTTATTTTTTATTACAGCAAGTTTGATTACAATGTTTGGTTTGTTGTAGGTGTGGAAGATGTGGTTCTTTTACACATATACAGATGTCTGTTTTTCCTGGGATCCTTTTCCCATGTGCGTTATGAGATAATGTTGAGTAGTCTTTTGGTACTCCGTAGGTCTTTGGTAATTATATATGTCACCTGTGTTTGTATATGTCTGTTAACCCCAATATCGTAATGAAACCAATCCTCACACCTTTCCATTGGTGAACCATAAGTTTGTTTAATGAATCTGTGATTGCCCTTCTCCGTGGAAATATCTGCCCTGGTATCCATTTTTAGGTAACACCTATAAGTGATATGATATGATATGTGTCTTTCACTTTCTGACTTACTACAAGTCACGTGATTACCTCTAGACTCATCTACGGTGGTGCAATTGGCATTGTGTTCTTTTTTTCCTTGCCTTCTCTTCTGCCTTAGCGAGGTCCATTTTCAACAATGTGATTCCCTGAGGGTTGTGGATTAGCTGACCTGGGCAACCTTACCCTGCTGGCCGGCCCTCCCCAGGTGTGCCTGGTTGAGGTCAATATAAACAGCGCTCCAGGCAGCAATAGCCCCTGAAGCTGTGCCTGACTCCATATTCTCTGCCCCGTCAGCAGTCTCGGGGCTGTGCTGGTGGGAGGGAGTGAGGGGCCACAGCTTTGTTGCTGGCCCGGTGTGAGTGGGGTTCTGCTGACCTTTCTGCAGCAGTTGCCAGGCTGCCACCTGTAAAGAAGAGGATGTGTCACCCATACCTTCCGATGGAATTTCTCTCCGGACAGAGGTGAGGAAGGAAAAAAGCAGTGGGGGCCGGGACAAGAGGGGTATCTCAGGCAGGACAATGGAAATCTTCCGGAAGAGCGCCCGGGGCCAGGATCACCCTGACTTGGCCTGCAGTCACCAAGTTGGCCTGCGTGCTGTCGCTGGTGTGGCTCCACGGCCCTTCCTCTAGGCGTTCAAGCCTTTGTACATATTCAGGTGTTTTACCTGGGAAGGGTGGGAACAGTTCAGCAGAAGCTGGCCTGGGGCTCAGCTCACCTTTATTCAGAGATGCCTCGGCACGGTCCCCCAGCTTTGCAATGAGGACGCTCCTTGCATGGGGCGTGGGTTGCTGGCTGTATGGGAGATGATTCCCCACCTCTGACCAATTTCAGAATTGCTTACCGCTGGAGCAAGAGCCCTGATAGGGTTTTCCTCTGTATAACTGGTGGGTTCTGGGTTTTTTTTCTTTTATGGTTCAAGTTAGATTTTATTACTCTTTTATGTATTTATAGATATAGGCATGGAAATAATTCATTCCTATAAATACATCTGTGTGAAGGGAAGAACTTTTTTCTGTTTTATTATTAAATTTTATATTTTAAAATTTTGAAATTTAATTTTATTTACTTTTTATACAGCAGGTTATTATTAGTTATGTATTTTATGCATATGTATATATACAGGTCAATCGCAAACTCCCAACTCATCCCACCACCACCTCCCCATGGCTTCCCACACTTGGTGTCCATACGTTTGTTCTCTACCTCTGTGTCTCTATTTGTTCCCTGCAAACCCGTTCATCTGTACCATTTTTTAGGTTCCACATATATGCATTAATATACAATATTTGTTTTCCTCTTTCTGACTTACTTCATTCTGTATGACAGTCTCTAGATCCATCGATGTCTCTAGAAATGACCCAGTTTCATTCCTTTTTATGGCCGAGTAATATTCCATTTTATATATGTACCCCATCTTTATCCATTCATCTGTCTGTGGGCATTTAGGTTGCTTCCATTACCTGGCTATTGTAAATAGTGCTGCAATGAACCTTGTGGTGAATGTGCCTTTTTGATTTATGGTTGTCTCTGGGTAAATGCCCAAAAGTGGGATTGCTGGGTCAGATGGTAATTCTATTTCTAGTTTTTTAAAGGAAACTCCATACTGTTCTCCATAGTGACTGTATCTATTAACATTCCCACCAATAGTGGAAGAGGGCTCCTTTTGTCCACACCCTCCCCAGAATTTGTTGTCTGTAGATTTTCTGATGATGCCGATTCTAACAGGTGTGAGGTGATACCTCATTGTAGTTTTGATTAGCATTTCTCTAATAATTAGTGCTCTTGAGCAGCTTTTCATGTGCGTCTTGGCCATCTCTGTGTCTTCTTTGAAGAAACGACTCTTTAGATTTTCTGCCCATTTTTGTATTGGGTTGTTCGTTTTTTTAATAAGCTGCATGAGCTGTTTATATATATTGGAGATTAAACTTTGTCCATTGATTCGTTTGCAAGTATTTTCACCCCTTCTGAGGGATGCCTTTTTCCATTCCCGTGTTTTTAACCAAAAAAAGGAAAGAAAGAAAAAGAAGCAGAACACTAATGCGCATAAAATATGCCTTTTGAAACGGTCGTTTTGAAATATGGACGTCCTTTAAATTTTTTGGTCGATATGTGACCCCAGGATTTGTTTTCAGGGCAGATGTCATTTACAGGCCTGCAATGATTTTGACTATCAACTGACCATTAGCACTGGGATTAAAGCTGCTGTTGTGTGAAACGGCCACAAGGTGGCAGCAGTGCTCCCTTACCAATACTGGTTACTAGGGCAACAGAGCCTCAGTGGAAGTCGTGTTCTAGATTGGAATTTAGAATGGAATGTGCCAGGAGAAAGCCCCGCAAGTTTGTCTCCCTACTTCTTGTTCGTGTTTTTAATTTAATTTTTATTTTTTATTACAGCAAGTTTGATTACAATGTTTGGCTTGTTGGAGGTGTGGAAGATGTGGTTCTTTTACACATATACACATGTCTGTTTTTCCTAGGATCCTTTTCCCATGTACGTTATTACAGAATGTTGAGTAGTCTTTTGGTATTCCGTAGGTCTTTGGTGATTATATATGTCACCTGTGTTTGTATAAGTCTGTTAACCCCAATATCGTAATGAAACCAATCCTCACACCTTTCCATTGGTGAACCATAAGTTTGTTTAATGAATCTCTGATTGCCCTTCTCGGTGGAAATATCTGCCCTGGTATCCATTTTTAGGTAACACCTATAAGTGATATGATATGATATGTGTCTTTCACTTTCTGACTTACTACAAGTCACGTGATTACCTCTACACTCATCTACGGTGGTGCAAATGGCATTGTGTTCTTTTTTTCCTTGGCTTCTCTTCTGCCTTAGCGAGGTCCATTTTCAACAATGTGATTCCCTGAGTGTTGTGGATTAGCTGACCTGGGCAGCCTTACCCTGCCGCCCAGCCCTCCCCAGGTGTGCCTGGTTGAGGTCAATATAAAGAGCGCTCCAGGCAGCAATAGCCCCTGAAGCTGTTCCTGACCCCATATTCTCTGCCCCGTCAGCAGTCTCGGGGCTGTGCTGGTGGGAGGGAATGAGGGGCCACAGCTTTGTTGGTGGCTCGGTGTGAGTGGGGTTCTGCTGGCCTTTCTGCAGGATTTGCCAGGCTGCCACCTGTAAAGAAGAGGATGTGTCACCCATACCTTCCGCTGGAATTTCTCTCCGGACAGAGGTGAGGAAGGAAAAAAGCATTGGGGGCCGGGACAGGTGGGGTATCTCAGGCAGGACAATGGAAAGCTTCCGGAAGAGCGCCCGGGGGCAGAACCACCCTGGCTAGACAGCAGGCACCAAGTTGGCCTGCGTGCTGTTGCTGGGGTGGCTCCACGGCACTTCCTCTAGTCTTTCAAGCCCTTGTATATATTCAGGTGTTTTACCTGGGAAGGGTGGGAACAGTTCAGCAGCAGCTGGCCTGGGGCTCAGCTCACCTTTATTCAGAGATGCCTCTGCAAGATCCCCAAGCGTTGCAATGAGGACGCTCCTTGCGTGGGGTGTGGGTTGCTGGCTGTATAGGAGATGATTCCCCACCTCTGACCAATTTCAGAATTGTTTACCACTGGAGCAAGTGCCCTGATAGGGTTTTCCTCTGTATAACTGGTGGGTTCAGGTTTTTTTTTCTTTTATGGTTCAAGTTAGATTTTAATCCTCTTTTATGTATTTATAGATATAAGCATGGAAACAATTCATTCCTATAAATACATCTGTGTGAAGGGAAGAACTTATTTCTGCATTATTTTTAAATTTTCTTTTTTTAAATTTTTAAATTTAATTTTATTTACTTTTTAATAGCGCATATTATTATTAGTTATGTATTTTATGCATATACATGTATAGAGGTCAATCTCAAACTCCCAACTCATCCCACCAGCACCACCCCATGGCTTCCCACACTTGGTGTCCATACGTTTGTTCTCTACCTCTGTGTCTCTATTTGTTCCCTGCAAACCAGTTCATCTGTACCATTTTTTAGGTTCCACATATATGCATTAATATACAATATTTGTTTTCCTCTTTCTGACTTACTTCATTCTGTATGACAGTCTCTAGATCCATCGATGTCTCTAGAAATGACCCAGTTTCATTCCTTTTTATGGCCGAGTAATATTCCATTTTATATATGTACCCCATCTTTATCCATTCATCTGTCTGTGGGCATTTAGGTTGCTTCCATTACCTGGCTATTGTAAATAGTGCTGCAAGGAACCTTGTGGTGAATGTGCCTTTTTGATTTATGGTTGTCTCTGGGTAAATGCCCAAAAGTGGGATTGCTGGGTCAGATGGTAATTCTATTTCTAGTTTTTTAAAGGAAACTCCATACTGTTCTCCATAGTGACTGTATCAATTTACATTCCCACCAATAGTGGAAGAGGGCTCCTTTTGTCCACACCATCCCCAGAATTTGTTGTTTGTAGATTTTCTGATGATGCCGATTCTAACAGGTGTGAGGTGATACCTCATTGTAGTTTTGATTTGCATCTCTCTAATAATTAGTGCTCTTGAGCATATTTTCATGTGCGTCTTGGCCATCTCTGTGTCTTCTTTGAAGAAACGTCACTTTAGATCTTCTGCCCATTTTTGTATTGGGTTGTTTGTTTTTTTAATAAGCTGCATGAGCTGTTTATTTATATTGGAGATTAAACCTTTGTCCATTGATTCGTTTGCAACTATTTTCGCCCCTTCTGAGGGATGCCTTTTTCCATTCCCGTGTTTTTAACCAAAAAAAGAAAGAAAGAAAAAGAAGCAGAACACTAATGTGCATAAAATATGCCTTTTGAAACGGTCGTTTTGAAATATGGACGTCCTTTAAATTTTTTGGTCGATATGTGACCCCAGGATTTGTTTTCAGGGCAGGTGTCATTTACAGGCCTGCAATGATTTTGAATATCAACTGACCATTAGCACTGGGATTAAAGCTGCTGTTGTGTGAAACGGCCACTAGGTGGCAGCAGTTCTCCCTTAACACATCTGGTTACTAGGGCAACAGAGCCTCAATGGAAGTCATGTTCTAGATTGGAATTTAGAATGGAATGTGCCAGGAGAAAGCCCCTCAAGTTTGACTCCCTACTTCTTGTTCGTATATTTAATTTAATTTTTTTATTTTTTATTATAGCATGTTTGATTCCAATGTTTGGCTTGTTGTAGGTGTGGAAGATGTGGTTCTTTTACACATATACAGATGTCTGTTCTTCCTGGGATCCTTTTCCCATGTACGTTATGAGAGAATGTTGAGTAGTCTTCTCTTGGTATTCCGTAGGTCTTTGGTGATTATATATGTCACCTCTGTTTGTATATGTCTGTTAACCCCAATATCGTAATGAAACCAATCCTCACACCTTTCCATTGGTGAACCATAAGTTTGTTTAATGAATCTATGATTGCACTTCTCAGTGGAAATGACTGCCCTGGTTTCTATTTTAGGTAACACCTATAAGTGATATGAAATGATATGTGTCTTTCACTTTCTGACTTACTCCAAGTCACGTGATTACCTCTAGACTCATCTACGGTGCTGGAAATGGCATTGTGTCCTTATTTTCCTTGGGTTCTATTCTGCCTTAGCGAGGTCCATTTTCAACAATGTGATTCCCTGAGGGTTGTGGATTAGCTGACCTGGGCAGCCTTACCCTGCCGGCCGGCCCTCCCCAGGTCTGCCTGGTTGAGGTCAATATAAACAGCGCTCCAGGCAGCAATAGCCCCTGAAGCTGTGCCTGAGTCCATATTCTCTGCCCCGTCAGCAGTCTCAGGATTGTGCTGGTGGGAGGGAGTGAGGGGCCACAGCTTTGTTGGTGGCCCGGTGTGAGGGGTGTTCTGCTGGCCTTTTTGCAGGAGTTGCCAGGCTGCCACCTGTAAAGAAGAGGATGTGTCACCCATAGCTTCCGCTGGAATTTCTCTCCGGACAGAGGTGAGGAAGGAAAAAAGCAGTGGGGGCCGGGACAAGAGGGGTATCTCAGGCAGGACAATAGAAAGCTTCCGGAAGAGCGCCCGGGGCCAGGATCAACCTGGCTGGCCTGCAGTCACCAAGTTGGCCTGCGTGCTGTCGCTGGTGTGGCTCCACGGCCCTTCCTCTAGGCTTTCAAGCCTTTGTACATATTCAGGTGTTTTACCTGGAAAGGGTGGGAACAGTTCAGCAGCAGCTGGCCTGTGGCTCAGCTCACCTTTATTCAGAGATGCCTCGGCACGGTCCCCCAGCTTTGCAATGAGGACGCTCCTTGCATGGGGGGTGGGTTGCTGGCTGTATGGGAGATGATTCCCCACCTCTGACCAATTTCAGAATTCTTTACCGCTGGAGCAAGTGCCCTGATAGGGTTTTCCTCTGTATAACTGGTGGGTTCAGGGTTTTTTTTCGTTTATGGTTCAAGTTAGATTTTATTCCTCTTTTATGTATTTATAGATATAAGCATGGAAATAATTCATTCCTATAAATACATCTGTGTGAAGGGAAGAACTTTTTTCTGTTTTATTTTTAAATTTTATATTTTAAAATTTTGAAATTTAATTTTATTTACTTGTTTATACAGCGGGTTATTATTAGTTATGTATTTTATGCATGTACATGTATACAGGTCAATCTCAAACTCCCAACTCATCCCACCAGCACCACCCCATGGCTTCCCACACTTGGTGTCCATACGTTTGTTCTCTACCTCTGTGTCTCTATTTGTTCCCTGCAAACCAGTTCATCTGTACCATTTTTTAGGTTCCACATATATGCATTAATATACAATATTTGTTTTCCTCTTTCTGACTTACTTCATTCTGTATGACAGTCTCTAGATCCATCGATGTCTCTACAAATGACCCAGTTTCATTCCTTTTTATGGCCGAGTAATATTCCATTTTATATATGTACCCCATCTTTATCCATTCATCTGTCTGTGGGCATTTAGGTTGCTTCCATTACCTGGCTATTGTAAATAGTGCCGCAATGAAACTTGTGGTGAATGTGCCTTTTTGATTTATGGTTGTCTCTGGGTATATGCCCAAAAGTGGGATTGCTGGGTCAGATGGTAATTCTATTTCTAGTTTTTTAAAGGAAACTCCATACTGTTCTCCATAGTGACTGTATCAATTTACATTCCCACCAATAGTGGAAGAGGGCTCCTTTTGTCCACACCATCCCCAGAATTTGTTGTTTGTAGATTTTCTGATGATGCCCATTCTAACAGGTGTGAGGTGATACCTCATTGTAGTTTTGATTTGCATCTCTCTAATAATTAGTGCTCTTGAGCAGATTTTCATGTGCGTCTTGGCCATCTCTGTGTCTTCTTTGAAGAAACGTCACTTTAGATCTTCTGCCCATTTTTGTATTGGGTTGTTTGTTTTTTTAATAAGCTGCATGAGCTGTTTATTTATATTGGAGATTAAACCTTTGTCCATTGATTCGTTTGCAACTATTTTCGCCCCTTCTGAGGGATGCCTTTTTCCATTCCCGTGTTTTTAACCTAAAAAGAAAGAAAGAAAAAGAAGCAGAACACTAATGTGCATAAATATGCCTTTTGAAACGGTCGTTTTGAAATATGGACGTCCTTTAAATTTTTTGGTCGATATGTGACCCCAGGATTTGTTTTCAAGGCAGGTGTCATTTACAGGCCTGCAATGATTTTGAATATCAACTGACCATTAGCACTGGGATTAAAGCTGCTGTTGTGTGAAACGGCCACTAGGTGGCAGCAGTTCTCCCTTAACACATCTTGTTACTAGGGCAACAGAGCCTCAATGGAAGTCATGTTCTAGATTGGAATTTAGAATGGAATGTGCCAGGAGAAAGCCCCTCATGTTTGACTCCCTACTTCTTGTTCGTAATTTTAATTTATTTTTTTATTTTTTATTATAGCAAGTTTGATTACAATGTTTGGCTTGTTGTAGGTGTGGAAGATGTGGTTCTTTTACACATATACAGATGTCTGTTCTTCCTTGGATCCTTTTCCCATATACGCTATGACAGAATGTTGAGTAGTCTTCTCTTGGTATTCCGTAGGTCTTTGGTGATTATATATGTCACCTCTGTTTGTATATGTCTGTTAACCCCAATATCGTAATGAAACCAATCCTCACACCTTTCCATTGGTGAACCATAAGTTTGTTTAATGAATCTATGATTGCACTTCTCAGTGGAAATGACTGCCCTGGTTTCTATTTTAGGTAACACCTATAAGTGATATGAAATGATATGTGTCTTTCACTTTCTGACTTACTCCAAGTCACGTGATTACCTCTAGACTCATCTACGGTGCTGCAAATGGCACTGTGTCCTTATTTTCCTTGGCTTCTATTCTGCCTTAGCGAGGTCCATTTTCAACAATGTGATTCCCTGAGGGTTGTGGATTAGCTGACCTGGGCAGCCTTACCCTGCCGGCCGGCCCTCCCCAGGTCTGCCTGGTTGAGGTTAATATAAACAGCGCTCCAGGCAGCAATAGCCCCTGAAGCTGTGCCTGAGTCCATATTCTCTGCCCCGTCAGCAGTCTCGGGGCTGTGCTGGTTGGAGGGAATGAGGGGCCACAGCTTTGTTGGTGGCCCGGTGTGAGTGGGGTTCTGCTGGCCTTTCTGCAGGAGTTGCCAGGCTGCCACCTGTAAAGAAGAGGATGTGTCACCCATACCTTCCGCTGGAATTTCTCTCCGGACAGAGGTGAGGAAGGAAATAAGCAGTGGGGGCCGGGACAAGAGTGGTATCTCAGGCAGGACAATGGAAAGCTTCCGGAATAGCGCACGGGGCCAGGATCACCTTGGCTGGCCTGCAGTCACCAAGTTGGCCTGCGTGCTGTCGCTGGTGTGGCTCCACGGCCCTTCCTCTAGGCTTTCAAGCCTTTGTACATATTCAGGTGTTTTACCTGGGAAGGGTGGGAACAGTTCAGCAGCAGCTGGCCTGGGGCTCAGCTCACCTTTATTCAGAGATGCCTCGGCACGGTCCCCCAGCTTTGCAATGAGGACGCTCCTTGCATGGGGGGTGGGTTGCTGGCTGTATGGGAGATGATTCCCCACCTCTGACCAATTTCAGAATTCTTTACCGCTGGAGCAAGTGCCCTGATAGGGTTTTCCTCTGTATAACTGGTGGGTTCAGGGTTTTTTTTCGTTTATGGTTCAAGTTAGATTTTATTCCCCTTTTATGTATTTATAGATATAAGCATGGAAATAATTCATTCCTATAAATACATCTGTGTGAAGGGAAGAACTTTTTTCTGTTTTATTTTTAAATTTTATATTTTAAAATTTTGAAATTTAATTTTATTTACTTTTTTATACAGCGGGTTATTATTAGTTATGTATTTTATGCATATACATGTATACAGGTCAATCTCAAACTCCCTACTCATCCCACCAGCACCACCCCATGGCTTACCACACTTGGTGTCCATACGTTTGTTCTCTACCTCTGTGTCTCTATTTCTTCCCTGCAAACCAGTTCATCTGTACCATTTTTTAGGTTCCACATATATGCATTAATATACAATATTTGTTTTCCTCTTTCTGACTTACTTCATTCTGTATGACAGTCACTAGATCCATCCATATCTCTACAAATGACCCAGTTTCATTCCTTTTAATGGCCGAGTAATATTCCATTTTATATATGTACCCCATCTTTATCCATTCATCTGTCTGTGGGCATTTAGTTTGCTTCCATTACCTGGCTATTGTAAATAGTGCTGCAATGAACATTGTGGTGAATGTGCCTTTTTGATTTATGGTTCTTTGGGTATATGCCCAGAAGTGGGATTGCTGGATCAGATGGTAATTCTATTTCTAGTTTTTTTAAGGAAACTCCATAGTGTTCTCCATAGTGACTGTATCAATTTACATTCCCACCAATAGTGGAAGAGGGCTCCTTTTGTCCACACCCTCCCCAGAATTTGTTGTTTGTAGGTTTTCTGATGATGCCGATTCTAACAGTTATGAGGTGATACCTCATTGTAGTTTTGATTTGCATTTCTCTAATTATTAGTGATGTTTAGCAGGTTTTCATGTGCGTCTTGGTCATATCTGTGTCTTCTTTGAAGAAACGTCTCTTGAGATCTTCTGCCCATTTCTGTATTGGGAGGGTCGTGGGTGGGTCAGGCTACGTGCTCACGCACGTGTCAGTGCCACCGTAAGTGCCAGGAGTAGGGTACTGCGTAGCGTAAGGTGTAAGTCTGGTGGTGGTTTTCCGTTCCGGGCTTGGTTTACGGTTAGGGAACGGCAAGGCTTAGGGCACAGCTGAGAGTACGGAAACGTGGGATGGTCAGGCTACGTTCTTACGCACGGGTCAGTGCCAATGTACGGGCCAGGATTAGGCTACGGCGTAGGCTAATGTGTATTGCTGTTGGTGGGTTTCCGTTCCATGCTAGTGTTAGGGTTAGGGAATGACAAAGCTTAGGGCACAGGTGAGGGTACGGAAACATGGGAAGGTCAGGCTAGGTGCTGACGCATGCGTCAGTGCCAGCGTACGGGCCAGGAATAGGGTACGGCGTAGGGTAATGAGTAGGGCTGGTTGTGAGATACCATTCCGGGCTAGGGTTAGGGTTAGGGAACGGCAAGGCTTAGGGCACAGGTGAACGTATGGAATCGTGGGAGGGTGAGGCTACGTGCTGACGCACGGTATAGTGCCAGCGTACGGGCCAGGAGTAGGGTATGGCGTAGGGTAAGGTTTAGGGCTGGTGGTGGGTTTCCGTTCTGGGCTAGGGTTAGGGTGAGGGAACAGCAAGGCTTAGGGCACAGGTGCACGTACAGAAACGTGTGAGTGGCAGGCTACGTGTTGACGCACGGGTCTGTGCCAGCGTACGGGCCAGGAGTAGGGTTCGTCTTAACGTAAGGTTTAGGGCTGGTGGTGGGTTTCCGTTCCAGGCTTGGGTTAGGGTTAGGGAACGGCAAGGCTTAGGACACAGGTGAGTGTACAGAAACGTGGGAGAGGCAGGCTACGAGCTGACGCACAGGTCAGTGCCAGTGTAGGGGCCAGGAGTAGGGTACGGTGTAGTGTAAGGTCTAGGGCTGGTGGTGGGTTTATGTTCCGGGCTAGGGTTAGGGTTAGGGAATGGCATGGCTTAGGACACAGGTGAGGGTACGGAAACGTAGGAGTGGCAGGCTACGTGCTGACGCACGGGCCAGTGCCAGCGTACGGGGCAGGATTAGGGTACGGCGTAGGGTAAGGTGTAGGGCTGGTGGTGGGTTTCCGTTTCGGGCTAGGGTTAGGGTTAGGGAACGGCAAGGCATAGGGCACATGTGAGGGTACGGAAACGTGGGAGGGTCAGTCTACGTGCTGACGCACGTTTCAGTGACAGCGTACGGTACAGGAGTATGGTACGGTGTAGGGTAAGGTTTAGGGCTGGTGTTGGTTTTCCGTTCCAGGTTAGGGTTAGGGAACGGCAAGGCTTAGTGCACAGGTGAGGGTATGGAAACGTGGCAGAGGCAGGCTATGTGCTGACGCAATGGTCACTGCCAGCGTACGGGTCAGGAGTAGGCTATGGCATACATTAAGGTTTAGGGTTTCTGGTGGGTTTCCGTTCCGGGCTAGGGTTAGGGATAGGGAACGGCAAGGCTTAGGGCACTGGTGAGGGTGCGGAAACGTGGGAGTGGTAGACTATGTGCTGAGGCACGGGTCAGTGCTAGCGTATGGGGCAGGAGTAGCGTACGGCGTAGGGTAAGCTGTAGGGCTGGTGGTGTGTTTCCGGTCTGGGCTAGGGTTAGGGTTAGGGAACGGCAAGGCTTAGGGCACTGGTGAGGGTGCGGAAACGTGGGAGTGGTAGACTATGTGCTGAGGCACGGGTCAGTGCTAGCGTATGGGGCAGGAGTAGCGTACGGCGTAGGGTAAGGTTTAGGGCTGGTGGTGGGTTTCCGTTCCGGGCTAGGGTTAGGGTTAGGGAATGGCAAAGCTTAGGGCACAGTAGATGGTACGGAAACGTGGGAGGGTCAGGCTACGTGTTGACGCACGGGTCAGTGCCAGCGTACGGGCCAAGAGTAGGGTACGGCGTAGTGTAAGGTGTAGGGTTAGGGTTAGGGAACGGCAAGGCTTAGGGCACAGGTGAGGGTACAGAAACGTGGGAGGGTCAGGCTATGCGCTGACGCATGGGTCAGTGACATCATACGGGCCAGAAGTCGTGTACGGCGTAGGGTAAGGTGTCGGGCTGGCTGTGGTTTCCCGTTCCGGGCTAGGGTTAGGGTTACGGAACGGCAAGGCTTAGGGCACAGGTGAGGGTACGGAAACGTGGGTGAGTCAGGCTACGTGCTGACGCACGGGTCAGTGCCAGCGTAAAGGCCAAGAGTAGGGTACGGCGTAGGTTAAGGTGTAGGGCTGGTGGTGGGTTACCATTCCGGGCTAGCGTTAGGGTTAGGGAACGCAAGGCATAAGGCACAGGTGAGGGTACGGAAACGTTGGAGGTTCAGGCTATGTTCTGACGCATGGATCAGTGCCAGCGTACGGGCCAGGAGTAAGGTACGGCGTAGGGTAATGTGTAGGGCTGGGGGTGGGTTTCCTTTCCGGGCTAAGGTTAGGTTTAGGGAATGACAAGGCTTAGGGTTCGGGTGAGGATACGGAAACGTGGGAGGGGCAGGCTACGTGCTGACGCACAGGTCAGTGCCAGCGTATGGGCCAGGAGTGGGCTATGGCGTAGAGTAAGGTGTAGGGCTGGTGGTAGGTTTCCGTTCGGGGTTATGGTTAGTGTTATGGAATGGCAAGGCTTAGGACACAGGTGAGTGTACGGGAACGTGGGAGGGTCAGGCCACGTGCTGACGCACGGATCAGTGCCAGCGTACGGGCCAGGATTAGTCTACGGCGTAGGGTAAGGTGTAGGGCTGGTGGTGGGTTTCTGTTCTGGGCTAGGGTTAGGGTTAGGGCACGACAAGCCTTAGGGCACAGGTGAGGGTACGGAAACAGGGGAGGGTCAGGCTATGTGCTGACGCACGGGTCAGTGCCAGCGTACAGGCCAGGAGTAGGCAAAAGCGTAGGGTAAGGTGTAGGGCTGTTGGTTGGTTTCCTTTCCGGGCTAGGGTTAGGGTTACGGAATGGCAAGGCATAAGGCACAGGTGAGGGTATGGAAACGTGGGAGGGTCATGCTACGTGCTGACACACGGGTCAGTGCCAGCATATGAGCCCGGCGTAGACTACGGCGTACGGTAAGGTGTAGGGCTGGTGGTGGGTTTCCTTTCCGGGCTAGGGTTAGTGTTAGGTAACGGTAAGGCTTAGGGCACAGGTGAGGGTACGGAAACGGGGGAGGGTCAGGCTATGTGCTGACGCACGGGTCAGTGCCAGCGTACAGGCCAGGAGTAGGCAAAAGCGTAGGGTAAGGTGTAGGGCTGTTGGTTGGTTTCCTTTCCGGGCTAGGGTTAGGGTTACGGAATGGCAAGGCATAAGGCACAGGTGAGGGTATGGAAACGTGGGAGGGTCATGCTACGTGCTGACACACGGGTCAGTGCCAGCATATGGGCCCGGCGTAGGCTACGGCGTACGGTAAGGTGTAGGGCTGGTGGTGGGTTTCCTTTCCGGGCTAGGGTTAGTGTTAGGTAACGGTAAGGCTTAGGGCACAGGTGAGTGTATGGAAACGTCGGAGGGTCCGGCTACATGCTGAATCAAGGGTTAGTTCCAGGGTATGGACGAGGTGTAGTGTACGGCGTAGGGTAAAGTGTAAGGCTGGTGGTGGGTGTCCATTCTGGGCTAGGGTTAGGGTTAGGGAGCGGCAAGGCTTAGGGCACACGTGAGGGTACGGAAACGTGGGAGAGGCAGGCTACGGGCTGACACATGGGAGAGTGTCAGCTTACTGGCCAGCAGTAGGCTACAACGTAGGGTAGGGTGTAGGGATGGTGGTGGGTTTCCGTTCCGGGCTAGGGTTAGAGTTAGGGATCGGTAAGGCTTAGGGAACAGGTGAGGGTAAGGAAAAGTGGGAGGGTCAGGCTACATGCTGACGCACGGGTCAGTGCCAGCGTACGGGCCAGGAGTATGGTACGGCGTAGGGTAAGGTTTAGGGCTGGTGGTGGGTTTCCGTTCCGGGCTAGGGTTAGGGTTACGGAACGGCAAGGCTTAGGGCACAGGTGAGGGTTCGGAAAAGTGGGAGGTTCAGGCTACGTGCTGACGCACGGGTCAGTGCCAGCATACGGGCCAGGAGTCGTTTACGGCATAGGGTAAAGTGTCGGGCTGGCTGTGGTTTCCCGTTCCAGGCTAGGGTTAGGGTTATGGAACGGCAAGGCTTAGGGCACTGGTGAGGGTACGGAAAAGTGGGTGGGTCAGGCTACGTGCTGACGCACGGGTCAGTGCCAGCGTATAGGCCAAGAGTAGGGTACGGCGTACGGTAAGGTGTAGGGCTGGTGGTGGGTTTCCGTTCCCGGCTAGGGTTAGGGTTAGGGAAAGGCAATGCTTAGGGCAGAGGTGAGGGTACGGAATCGTGGGTGGGTCAGTCTACATGCTGAATCACGTGTCAGTGCCAGCTTACGGTCCAGGAATAGGGTACGGCGTAGGGTAAGGTGTAGGGCTGATGGTGGGTTTCTGTTCCGGGCTAGGGTTAGTGTTAGGGAATTGCGAGGCTTAGGGCACAGGTGAGAGTAAGGAAACGTTGGAAAGGCAGGCTACGTGCTGACACACGGGTCAGTGCCACCGTACGGGGCAGGAGTTGGGTATGACGTTGGGTATGGTGTAGGGGTGGTGGTGGGTTTCCTTTCCGGGCAACTGTTAGGGGAAGGGAACCACAAGACTTAGGGCACAGGTGAGGTTAAAGAAACGTGGGGGGGTCACACTACGTGCTGACGCACGGGTCAATGACAGCGTACGCCCAGGTGTAGTCTTCGGCGTAGTGTAAGGTGTAGGCCCGGTGGTGGGTTTCCGTTCCGGGCCAGGGTAAGGGTTAGCGAACGCAAGGCTTAGGGAACAGGTGAGGGTACGGAAAAGTGGGAGGGTCTGGGTACGTGCTCACGCACGTGTCAGTGTCAGCTTCCGGGCAGGAGTAGGCTTCGACAAGGGTAAGGGGTAGGGCTGATGGTGGGTCTCCGTTCCGGGCTAGGGTTAGGGTTAGGGAACGGCGAGGCTTAGGGCACAGGTGAGGGTACGGAAACGTGGGAGTGTCAGGCTCCATGCTGACGCACGGGTCAGTGCTAGCGTACGGGGCAGGATTAGGGTACGGCGTAGGGTAAGGTGTAGGGCTGGTGGTGGGTTTCCATTCTGGGCTAGGGTTAGGGTTAGGGAATGGCAAAGCTTAGGGCACAGAAGATGGTACGGAAACGTGGGAGGGTCATGCTACGTGTTGACGCACGGGTCAGTGCCAGCGTACGGGCCAAGAGTAGGGTACGGCGTAGGGTAAGGTGTAGGGTTAGGGTTAGGGAACGGCAAGGCTTAGGGCACGGGTGAGGGTACGGAAACGTGGGAGGGTCAGGCTACATGCTGACGCACGGGTCAGTGCCAGTGTACTGGCCAGAAGTAGGGTACAGTGTAGGGTAAGGTTTAGGGCAGGGGGTGGTTTTCCGTTCCGGGATAGGGTTAGGGCTAGAGAACGACAAGCCTTAGGGCACAGGTGTGGGTACGGAAACGTGGGAGGTTCAGGCTATGTTCTGACGCACGGGTCAATGCCAGCGTACGGGCCAGGAGTAAGGTACGGCATAGGGTAAGGTGTAGGGCTGGTGGTGGGTTTCCTTACCGGGCTAAGGTTAGGTTTAGGGAATGACAAAGCTTCGGGTTCGGGTGAGGATACGGAAACGTGGGAGGGGCAGGCTACGTGCTGACGCACAAGTCAGTGCCAGCGTATGGGCCAGGAGTGGGCTATGGCATAGAGTAAGGTGTAGGGCTGGTGGTAGTTTTCCGTTCGGGGTTATGGTTATGGTTATGGAACGGCAAGGCTTAGGACAGAGGTGAGGGTACGGGAACGTGGGAGGGTCAGGCTAAGTGCTGACGCACGGATCAGTGCCAGCGTACGGGCCAGGAATAGGCTACGGCGTAGGGTAAGGTTTAGGGCTGGTGGTGGGTTTCTGCTCTGGGCTAGGGTTAGGGTTGGGCATGACAAGCCTTAGGGCACAGGTGAGGGTACGGAAATGGGGGAGGGTCAGGCTATGTGCTGACGCACGGGTCAGTGCCAGCGTACAGGCCAGGAGTACGCAACAGCGTAGGGTAAGGTGTAGGGCTGTTGGTTGGTTTCCTTTCCGGGCTAGGGTTAGGGTTAGGGAATGTCAAGGCTTAGGGCACAGGTGAGGGTATGGAAACGTGGGAGGGTCATGCTACGTGCTGACACACGTGTCAGTGCCAGCGTATGGGCCAGTCGTAGGCTACGGCGTAGGGAAAGGTGTAGGGCTGGTGGTGGGCTTCCTTTCCGGGCTAGGGTTAGGGTTAGGGAACAGCAAGTCTTAGGGCACAGGTGAGGGTATGGAAACGTCGGAGGGTCAGGCTACGTGCTGACACACGGGTGAGTGCCAGCATACGGGCCAGGAGTAGGCTTCGGTGTAGGGTAATGTGTTGGGCTGGTGGTGGGTTTCCTTTCCGGGCTAGGGTTGGGGTTAGGGATTGGCAAAGTTTGGGCACAGGTGAGCTTACAGAAACTTGTTACAGTCAAGGTACGTGTTGAAACACGGGTTAGTGTCAGCGTATGGATTAGGATTAGGGTACGGCGTAGGGTAATGTGTAGGGTTGGTGGTAGGTTTCCGTTCCGTGCTAGGGTTAGGGTTAGGGAATGGCAATGTTTAGGGCACAGGTGAGGGTACAGAAACGTTTTAGGGTCAGGGTACATGTTGACGTACAGATTAGGATTACGGTATGGATTAGGGTAAGGTGTTGTGTTGGTGGTAGGTTTCCGTTCCGGGCTTGGGTTAGGGTTAGGGAATGACAAGGTTTAGGGCACACGTGAGGGTATTGAAACGTGTTAGGCTCAGGGTACGTGTTGACGCACGGGTTGGTGTGAACGTACAGATGAGGATTATGGTGCGGCATAGGGTAAGGTGTATGGTTGGTGGTAGGTTTCCGTTCCAGGCTAGGGTTAGTGTTAGGGAACGGCAAGGTTTTGGGCACAGATGAGGGTATGGAAACGTGTTAGTGTCAGGGTACGTGTTGACATATGGATTAGCATTAGGGTACGGCTTAGGGTAAGGTGTAGGTTTGGTGGTAGGTTTCCGTTGTGGGCTAGGGTTTGGGTTAGGGAATGGCAAGGTTTAGGTCACAAGTGAAGGTACGGAAACGTGTTAGGGTCAGGGTAAGTGTTGACGCATGGATTAGTGTCAGCGTACGGAGTAGGTTTATGGTCCTTCGTAGGTTAAAGTCTAGGGTTGGTGGTAGGTTTCCGTTCCAGGCTAGGGTTAGTGTTATGGAAAGGCAAGGTTTAGGGCATAGGTGAGGGTACGGAAATGTGTTAGGGTCATGGTACGTGTTGACGCTCGGATTATGATTAGGGTATGGCGTAGGGTAACGTGTAGGGTTGGTGGTAGGTTTCCGTTTTGAGCTAGGGTTAGGGTTAGGCAACGGCATGGTTTACGGCACAGGTGAGGGTACGGAAAAGTGTTAGGGTCAGTGTACGTGTTGACGCACGGGTTAGTGTCAGTGTACGGATTAGGATTAGCGTACCTTGTAGGGTATGCTGTACGGTTTGTGGTAGTTTTCCATTCTGGGCTAGGGTTAGTGTTAGGGTACGGCAAGGTTTAGGGCACAGGTTAGGGTACAGAAACGTGTTAGGGTCATGGTACATGTTGATGCATGGAATAGTTTCATCGTACGCATTAGGATTAGGGTACGGCGTAGGGTAAGGTGTACGGATGGCGGTAGGTTTCCATTCCATTGTAGGGTTAGGGTTAGCGAATTGCAAGGTTTTGGGCACAGGTGATGGTACGGAAATGTGTTAGGTTCAGGGTACGTGTTGACTCACGGGTTAGTGTCAGCGTACGTAGGAGGATTAGGGTACCGCATAGAGTAAGGTGTAGGGTTGGTGGTACGTTTCCGTTCCAGTCTAGGGTTATGTTTAGGGACCGGCAAAGTTTAGGGCACAGGTGAGGGTACGAAACGTGTTAGGGTCAGGGTACGTGTTGATGCACAAGTTAGTGTCAGCATACGAATTAGGATTAGGGTACGGCGTAAGGTAAGGTGTAGGGTTGGTGGTAGGTTTCTGTTCAGGGCTAGGGTAAGGGTTAGGGAACGGCAAGGTTTATGGCAGAGGTGAGGGAACGGAAACGTGTTAGGGTAACGGTACGTGTTGACGTATGGTTTAGGATTAGGGTACGGCTTAGGGTAAGGTGTAGGGCTGATGGTAGGTTTCTATTCCGGGCTAAGGTTAAGGATAGGCAACGGCAAGGTTTAGGACACAGCTGAGGGTACGGAAACGTGTTAGGGTCAGGGTACGTGTTGACTCACCGGTTAGTGCCAGCGTACGGATTAAGATTAGTGTACGGCATAGATAAGGTGTAGGGTTGGTGGTAGGTTTCCGTTCCGGGCTAAGGTTAGGGTTAGGGAAAGTCAAGGTTTCTATTTCTAGTTTTTTTAAGGAAACTCCATACTGTTCTCCATAGAGACTGTATCAATTTACACTCCCACCATAGAGGAAGATGGCTCCTTTTGTCCGCACCCTCCCCAGAATTTGTTGCTTGTAGATTTTCTGATGATGCCGATTCTAACAGGTGTGAGGTGATACCTCATTATAGTTTTGATTTGCATTTCTCTAATAATTAGTGCTGTTGAGCAGCTTTTCATGTGCGTCTTAGCCATCTCTGTGTCTTCTTTGAAGAAACGTCTCTTTAGATATTCTGCCCATTTTTGTATTGGGTTGTTTGTTTTTTTAATATTAAGCTGCATGAGCTGTTTATATATATTGGAGATTAAACCTTTGTCCATTGATTCGTTTGCAACTATTTTCGCCCCTTCTGAGGGATGCCTTTTTCCATTCCCGTTTTTTTAACCAAAAAAGAAAGAAAGAAAAAGAAGGAGAACACTAATATGCATAAAATATATCTTTTGAAACGGTCGTTTTGAAATATGGACGTCCTTTAAATTTTTTGGTCGATATGTGACCCCAGGATTTGTTTTCAGGGCAGGTGTCATTTACAGGCCTGCAATGATTTTGAATATCAACTGACCATTAGCGCTGGGATTAAAGCTGCTGTTGTGTGAAACGGCCACAAGGTGGCAGCAGTTCTCCCTTAACACCTCTGGTTACCAGGGAAACAGAGCCTCAAAGGACGTCGTGTTCTATTCTGGAATTTAGAATGGAATGTGCCAGGAGAAAGCCCCTCAAGTTTCTCTCCCTACTTCTTGTTCGTATTTTTAATTTATTTCTTTTATTTTTTATTATAGCAAGTTTGATTACAATGTTTGGCTTGTTGTAGGTGTGGAAGATGTGGTTCTTTTACACATATACAGATGTCTGTTCTTCCTGGGATCCTTTACTATGTACGTTATGACAGAATGTTGAGTAGTCTTCTCTTGGTATTCCATAGGTCTTTGGTGATTATATATGTCACCTCTGTTTGTATATGTCTGTTAACCCCGATATTATAATGAAACCAATCCTCACACCTTTCCATTGGTGAACCATAAGTTTGTTTAATGAACCTGTGATTGCCCTTCTCAGAGGAAATAACTGCCCTGCTATCTATTTTAGGTAACACCTATAAGTGATATGATATGATATGTGTCTTTCACTTTCTGACTTACTACAAGTCACGTGATTACCTCTAGACTCATCTACGGTGCTGCAAATGGCATTATGTCCTTATTTTCCTTGGCTTCTATTCTGTCTTAGCGAAGTCCATTTTCAACAATGTGATTCCCTGAGGGTTGTGGATTAGCTGACCTGGGCAGCCTTACCCTGCCGGCTGGCCCTCCTCAGGTCTGCCTGCTGGAGGTCAATAAAAAGAGCTCTCCAAACAGCAATAGCCCCTGAAGCTGTGCCTGACTCCATATTCTCTGCCCCGTCAGCAGTCTCGGGGCTGTGCTGGTGGGAGGGAGTGAGGGGTCACAGCTTTGTTGGGGGCCCGTTGTGAGTGGGGTTCTGCTGGCATTTCTGGAGGAGTTGCCAGGCTGCCACCTGTAAAGAAGAGAATGTGTCACCCATACCTTCCGCTGGAATTTCTCAGTGGACAGAGATGAGGAAGGAAAACGCAGTGCGGGCCGGGACAGGTGGGGTATGTCAGGCAGGACAATGAAAAGCTTCCGGAAGAGCGCCCGGGGCCAGGACCACCCTGGCTGGCCTGCAGGCACCAAGTTGGCCTGCGTGCTGTCGCTGGTGTGGCTTCACGGCCCTTCCTCTATGCTTTCATGCCCTTGTACATATTAAGGTGTTTTACCTGGGAAGGGTGGGAACAGTTCAGCAGCAGCTGGCCTGGGTCTCAGCTCACGTTTACTCAGAGATTCCTCGGCACGGTCCCCCAGCCTTGCAATGAGGATGCTCCTTGCGTGGGGGCTGTGTTGCTGTTTGTATGGGAGATGATTCCCCACCTCTGACCAATTTCAGAATTGTTTACCGCTAGAGCAAGAGCCCTGATAGTGTTTTCCGCTGTATAACTGGTGGGTTCAGGTTTTTTTTTCTTTTATGGTTCAAGTTAGATTTTATTCCTCATTTATGTATTTATAGATAAAAGCATGGAAATAATTCATTCCTATAAATACATCTGTTTGAAGGGGAGATCTTTTTTCTCATTTTTAAATTTTATTTTTTAAAATTTTGAAATTTAATTTTATTTACTTTTTTATACAGCAGGTTATTATTAGTTATGTATTTTATGCATATACATGTATGCAGGCCAATCCCAATCTCCCAACTCATACCAACACCACCACCCCATGGCTTCCCACACTTGGTGTCCATACGTTTGTTCTCTACCTCTGTGTCTCTATTTCTTCCCTGCAAACCAGTTCATCTGTACCATTTTTTACGTTCCACATATATGCATTTATATACAATATTTGTTTTCCTCTTTCTGACTTACTTCATTCTGTATGACAGTCTCTAGATCCATCGATGTCTCTACAAATGACCCAGTTTCATTCCGTTTTATGGCTGAGAAATATTCCATTTTATATATGTACCCCATCTTTATCCATTCATCTGTCTGTGGGCATTTAGTTTGCTTTCATTACCTGGCTATTGTAAATAGTGATGCAATGAACATTGTGGTGAATGTGCCTTTTTGATTTATGGTTTTCTTTGGGTATATGCCCAGAAGTGGGATTGCTGGATCAGATGGTAATTCTATTTTAAGTTTTTTTAAGAAACTCCATAGTGTTCTCCATAGTGACTCTATCAATTTACATTCCCACCAATAGAGGAAGAGGGCTCCTTTTGTCCACACCCTCCCCAGAATTTGTTGTTTGTAGATTTTCTGATGATGCTGATTCTAACAGGTGTGAGATTATACCTCATTGTAGTTTTGATTTGCATTTTTCTAATAATTAGTGCTGTTGAGCAGCTTTTCATGTGCTTCTTGGCCATCTCTGTGTCTTCTTTGAAGAAACGTATCTTTAGATCTTCTGCCCATTTTTGTATTGGGTTGTTTGTTTTTTTAATATTAAGCTGCATGAGCTGTTTATATATATTGGAGATTAAACCTTTGTCCATTGATTCGTTTGCAACTATTTTCGCCCCGTCTGAGGGATGCCTTTTTCCATTCCCGTTTTTTTAACCAAAAAAGAAAGAAAGAAAAAGAAGCAGAAAACTAATGTGCGTAAAATATGGCTTTTGAAAGGGTCCTTTTGAAATATGGACGTCCTTTGAACTTTTTGGTCGATATGTGACCCCAGGATTTGTTTTCAGGGAAGGTGTCATTTACAGGCCTGCAATGATTTTGAATATCCACTGACCATTAGCGCTGGGATTAAAGCTGCTGTTGTGTGAAAGGGCCACAAGGTGGCAGCAGTTCTCCCTTACCTAATCTGGTTACTAGGGCAACAGAGCCTCAATGGAAGTCATGTTCTAGATTGGAATTTAGAATGGAATGTGCCAGGAGAAAGCCCCTCAAGTTTGTCTCACTACTTCTTGTTCGTGTTTTTAATTAAATTTTTTATTTTTTATTACAGCAAGTTTGATTACAATGTTTGGCTTGGTGTAAATGTGGAAGATGTGGTTCTTTTACACATATACAGGTGTCTGTTCTTCCTGGGATCCTTTTCCCATGTACGTTATGACAGAATGTTGAGTAGTCTTCTCTTGGTATTCCGTAGGTCTTTGGTAATTATATATGTCACCTGTGTTTGTATATGTCTGTTAACCCCGATATCGTAATGAAACCAATCCTCCTCACACCTTTCCATTGGTGAACCATAAGTTTGTTTAATGAATCTGTGATTGCCCTTCTCCGTGGAAATATCTGCCCTGGAATCCATTTTTAGGTAACACCTATAAGTGATATGATATGATATGTGTCTTTCACTTTCTGACTTACTACAAGTCACTTGATTACCTCTAGACTCATCTACGGTGCTGCAAATGGCATTGTGTCCTTATTTTCCTTGGATTCTATTCTGACTTAGCGAGGTCCGTTTTCAACAATGTGATGCCCTGAGGGTTGTGGATTAGCTGACCTGGGCAGCCTTACCCTGCCGGCCGGCCCTCTCCAGGTGTGCCTGGTTGAGGTCAATATATACAGCACTCCAGTCAGCAATAGCCCGTGAAGCTGTGCCTGACTCCATATTCTCTGCCCCGTCAGCAGTCTCGGGGCTGTGCTGGTGGGAGGGAGTGAGGGGCCACAGCTTTGTTGGTGGCCCGGTGTCAGTGGGGTTCTGCTGGCCTTTCTGCAGGAGTTGCAAGGCTGCAACGTGTAAAGAAGAGGTTGTGTCACCCATACCTTCCGCTGGAAATTCTCTCCGGACAGAGGTGAGGAAGGAAAAAAGCAGTGGGGGCCGGGACAGGTGGGGTATCTCAGGCAGGACAATGGAAAGCTTCCGGAAGAGCGCCCGGGGGCAGGACCACCCTGGCTGGCCTGCAGGCACCAAGTTGGCCTGCGTGCTGTTGCTGGTGTGGCTCCATGGCCCTTCCTCTAGTCTTTCAAGCCCTTGTACATATTCAGGTGTTTTACCTGGGAAGGGTGGGAACAGTTCAGCAGCAGGTGGCCTGGGGCTCAGCTCAACGTTTTTCAGAGATGCCTTGGCACGGTCCCCCAGCTTTGCAATGAGGACTCTCCTTGCGTGGGGGGTGTGTTGCTGGCTGTATGGGAGATGATTCTCCACCTCTGACCAATTTCAGAATTGTTTACCGCTGGAGCAAGTGCCCTGATAGGGCTTTCCTCTGTATAACTGGTGGGTTCACGTTTTTTTTCGTTTATGGTTCAAGTTCGATTTTATTCCTCTTTTATGTATTTATAGATATAAGCATGGAAATAATTCATTCCTATAAATACATCTGTTTGAAGGGGAGATCTTTTTTCTCATTTTTAAATTTTATATTTTAAAATTTTGAAATTTAATTTTATTTATTTTTTTATACAGCAGGTTATTATTAGTTATGTATTTTAAGCATATACATGTATGCAGGCCAATCCCAATCTCCCAACTCATCCCACCACTTCCACCCCATGGATTCCCACACTTGGTGTCCATACGTTTGTTCTCTACCTCTGTGTTTCTATTTCTTCCCTGCAATCCAGTTCATCTGTACCATTTTTTACGTTTCACATATATGCATTAATACACAATATTTGTTTTCCTCTTTCTGACTTATTTCATTCTGTATGACAGTCTCTAGATCCATCGATGTCTCTACAAATGACCCAGTTTCATTCCTTTTTATGGCTGAGTAATATTCCATTTTATATATGTACCCCATCTTTATCCATTCATCTGTCTGTGGGCATTTAGTTTGCTTCCATTACCTGGCTATTGTAAATAGTGCTGCAATGAACATTGTGGTGAATGTGCCTTTTTGATTTATGGTTTTCTTTGGGTATATGCCCAGAAGTGGGATTCCTGGATCAGATGGTAATTCTATTTCTAGTTTTTTTAAGGAAACTCCTTAGTGTTCTCCATAGTGACTGTATCAATTTACATTCCCACCAATAGAGAAAGAGGGATCCTTCTGTCCCCACCCTCCCCAGAATTTGTTGTTTGTAGATTTTCTGATGATGCCGATTCTAACAGGTGTGAGGTGATACCTCATTGTAGTTTTGATTTGCATTTCTCTAATAATTAGTGCTCTTGAGCAGCTTTTCATGTGCGTCTTGGCCATCTCTGTGTCTTCTTTGAAGAAACGTCTCTTTAGATCTTCTGCCCATTTTTGTATTGGGTTGTTTGTTTTTTTTAATATTAAGCCGCATGAGCTGTTTATATATATTGGAGAGTAAACCTTTGTCCATTGATTCGTTTGCAACTATTTTCGCCCATTCTGAGGGATGCCTTTTTCCATTCCCGTTTTTTTAACCAAAAAAGAAAGAAAGAAAAGGGAGCAGAACACTAATATGCATAAAATATATCTTTTGAAACGGTCGTTTTGAAATATGGACGTCCTTTAAATTTTTTGGTCGATATGGGACCCCAGGATTTGTTTTCAGGGCAGGTGTCATTTACAGGCCTGCAATGATTTTGAATATCAACTGACCATTAGCGCTGGGATTAAAGCTGCTGTTGTGTGAAACGGCCACAAGGTGGCAGCAGTTCTCCCTTAACACCTCTGGTTACCAGGGAAACAGAGCCTCAAAGGACGTTGTGTTCTATTTTGGAATTTAGAATGGAATGTGCCAGGAGAAAGCCCCTCAAGTTTGTCTCCCTACTTCTTGTTCGTATTTTTAATTTATTTCTTTTATTTTTTATTATAGCAAGTTTGATTGCAATGTTTGGCTTGTTGTAGGTGTGGAAGATGTGGTTCTTTTACACATATACAGATGTCTGTTCTTCCTGGGATCCTTTACCATGTACGTTATGACAGAATGTTGAGTAGTCTTCTCTTGGTATTCCATAGGTCTTTGGTGATTATATATGTCACCTGTGTTTGTATATGTCTGTTAACCCCAATATCGTAATGAAACAAATCCTCACACCTTTCCATTGGTGAACCATAAGTTTGTTTAATGAATCTATGATTGCACTTCTCAGTGGAAATGACTGCCCTGGTTTCTATTTTAAGTAACAATTATAAGTGATGGGAAATGATATGTGTCTTTCACTTTCTGACTTACTACAAGTCACGTGATTACCTCTAGACTCATCTACGGTGCTGCAAAAGGCATTGTGTTCTTTTTTTCCTTGCCTTCTATTCTGACTTAGCGAGGTCCCTTTTCAACAATGTGCTTCCCTTCGGGTTGTGGATTAGCTGACGTGTGCAGCCTTATCCTGCCGGCCGGCCCTCCCCAGGTGTGCCTGGTTGAGATCAATATAAACAGCGCTCCATGCAGCAATAGCCCCTGAAGCTGTGCCTGCCTCCATATTCTCTGCCCCGTGAGCAGTCTCGGGTCTGTGCTGGTGGGAGGGAGTGAGGGGCCACAGCTTTGTTGGTGGCCCGGTGTGAGTGGGGTTCTGCTGGCTTTTCTGAAGGAGTTTCCAGGCTGCCTCCTGAAAGGAGGAGGATGTGTCACCCATACCTTCCGTTGGAATTTCTCTCCGGACAGAGGTGAGGAAGGAAAAAAGCAGTGGGGGCCGGGACAAGTGGGGTATCTCAGGCAGTACAATGGAAAGCTTCCGGAAGAGCGCCCGGGGCCAGGACCACCCTGGCTGGCCTGCAGGCACCAAGTTGGCCTGCGTGCTGTCGCTGGTGTGGCTCCACGGCCCTTTCTCTAGTCTTTCAAGCCCTTGTACATATTCAGGTGTTTTACCTGGGAAGGGTGGGAACAGTTCAGCAACAGCTGGCCTGGGGCTCAGCTCACCTTTGTTCAGAGATGCCTCGGCTCGGTCCACCCGCTTTGCAGTGAGGAAGCTCCTTGTGTGGGGTGTGGGTTGCTGGCTGTATGGGAGATGATTCCCCACCTCTGAACAATTTCAATATTGTTTACCGTTGGAGCAAGTGCCCTGATAGTGTTTTTCTGTGTATAACTGGTCGGTTCAGGTTTTTCTTCGTTTATGGTTCAAGTTAGCTTTTATTCCTCTTTTATGTATTTATAGATATAAGCATGGAAATAATTCATTCCAATAAATACATCTGTGTGAAGGGAAGAACTTTTTTCTGTTTTATTTTTAAATTTTGTTTTTTATAATTTTGAAATTTAATTTTATTTACTTTTTTATACAGCTGGTTATTATTAGTTATGTGTTTTATGCATATACATGTATACAGGTCAATCTCAAACTCCCAACTCATCCCACCACCACCACCCCATGGCTTCCCACACTTGGTGTCCATACGTTTGTTCTCTACCTCTGTGTCTCTATTTCTTCCCTGCAAAGCAGTTCATCTGTACCATTTTTTAGGTTCCACATATATGCATTAATATACAATATTTGTTTTCCCCTTTCTGACTTACTGCATTCTGTATGACAGTCTCTAGATCCATCGATGTCTCTACAAATGACCCAGATTCATTCCTTTTTATGGCCGAGTAATATTCCATTTTATATATGTACCCCATCTTTATCCATTCATCTGTCTTTGGGCGTTTAGGTTGCTTCCATTACCTGGCTATTGTAAATAGTGCTGCAATGAACATTGTGGTGAATGTGCCTTTTTGATTTATGGTTTTCTTTGGGTATATGCCCAGAAGTGGAATTGCTGGATCAGATGGTAATTCTATTTCTAGATTTTTTAAGGAAACTCCATAGTGTTCTCCATAGTGACTCTATCAATTTACATTCCCACCAATAGTGGAAGAGGGCTCCTTTTGTCCACACCCTCCCCAGAATTAGTTGTTTGTAGATTTTCTTATGATGCCGATTCTAACAGGTGTGAGGTGATACCTCATTGTAGTTTTGATTTGCATTTCTCTAATAATTAGTGCTCTTGAGCAGCTTCTCATGTGCGTCTTGGCCATCTCTGTGTCTTCTTTGAAGAAACGTCTCTTGATATCTTCTGCCCATTTCTGTATTGGGAGTGTCGTGGGATGGTCAGGCTGTGTGCTGACGCACGTGTCAGTGCCAGCGTAAGGGCCAGGCGTAGGGTACAGCATAGGGTAACGTGTAGGGCTGGTAGTGGGTTTCCGTTCCGGGCTAGGGTTAGGGTTAGGGAACGGCAAGTTTTAGGGAACAGGTGAGCATAGGGACACGTGGGAGGGGCAGGCTACGTGCTGACAAACGTGTCAGTGCCAGCGTACGGGTCAGGAGTAAAGTATGGTTTAGGGCTGGTTGTGGGTTTCCATTCCGCGCTAGGGTTAGGGTTAGGGAACGGCAAGGCTTAGGGCACAGCTGAGGGTACAGAAACGTGGGAGGGTCAGGCTATGTGCTGACGCACGGTTCAGTGCCCATGTACGGGCCAGGATTAGGGTACGGAGTAGGGTAATGTGTAGGGCTGTTGGTGGGTTTCTGTTCCGGGTTAAGGTTAGGGAATGGCAAGTCTTATGGCACAGGTAAGGGTACGGAAACGAGGGAGAGGCACGCTACGTGCTGACACATGGGTCAGTGCCAGCGTACCCGCCAGAATTAGGGTACGGCGTAAGGTAAGGTGTGGGGCTGGTGGTGGGTTTCTGTTCCAGGGTAGGGTTAGGGTTAGGGATCGGCAAGGCTTAGGGCACAGGTGAGGGTATGGAAACATGGGAGTGGCAGGCTACGTGCTTACACAAGGGTCAGTTCCAGTGTACGGCCCAGGAGTTGGGTACGGCGTAGGGTAAGGTGTAGGGCTGGTGGTGGGTTTCCATTCCCGGCTAGGGTTAGGGTTAGGGAATGGCAAGGCTTAGGGCACAGGTGAGGGTACAGAAACGTGGGAGGGTCAGGCTACGTGCTGACGCAAGTGTCAGTGCCAGCGTACGGCCCAGGAATAGGGTATGGAGTAGGGTAAAGTGTAGGGTTAGGGTTAGGGAACGGCAAGGCTTAGGGCACAGGTGAGGGTACGGAAACGTGGGAGGGTCAGGCTACATGCTGAAGCATGGGTCAGTGGAAGGGTGTGGAACAGGAGTAGGGTACGGCGTAGGGTAAGGTGTAAGACTGGTGGTGGGTGTCCATTCCGGGGTTTGATTACGGTTAGGGAACGTCAAGTTTTAGGGCACAGGTGAGGGTACGGAAACGTGGGAGGGTCAGGCTACCTGCTGACGCATGGGTCAGTGCCAGTGTATGGGCCAGGAGTAGGGTACGGCGTAGGGTAAGGTGTAGGGCTGGTGGTGGGTTTCCATTCTGGGCTAGGGTTAGGGTTAGGGAACGGCAAGGCTAAGGGCACAGGTGAGGGTACGGAGACTTGGGAGAGGCAGGCTACGTGCTGACGCACGGGTCAGTGCCAGCATACAGGCAAGGAGTAGGGTACGGCATAGGGTATGGTGTAGGGCTGGTGGTGCTTTTCAGTTCAGGGCTAGGGTTAGGGTTAGTGAACGGCAAGGCTTAGGGCACAGGAGAGGGTACAGAAACGTGTTAGGTTCATGGTGCATGTTGATGCATGGAATAGTGTCATGGTACGCATAAGGATTAGGGTACGGCGTAGAGTAAGGTGTACGGATGGCGGTAGGTTTACATTCTGGTGTAGCGTTAGGGATAGCGAATTGCAAGGTATAGGGCACAGGTGATGGTACGGAAATGTGTTAGGTTCAGGGTACGTGTTGACTCACGGGTTAGTGTGAGCGTACGCATGAGGATTAGGGTACAGCATAGAGTAAGGTGTAGGGTTGGTGGTAGGTTTCCGTTCCAGTCTAGGGTTATGTTTAGGGACTGGCAAAGTTTAGGGCACAGGTGAGGGTACGAAACGTGTTAGGGTCAGGGTACGTGTTGATGCACAGGTTAGTGTCAGCATACGAATTAGGATTAGGGTATGGCATAACGTAAGGTGTAGGGTTGGTGGTAGTTTTCCGTTCCGGGCTAGGGTTAAGGTAAGGGAACGGCAAGGTTTATGGCAGAGGTGAGGGTACGGAAACGTGTTAGGGTCAGGGTACGTGTTGACGTATGGATTAGGATTAGGGTACGGCTTAGGGTAAGGTGTAGGGCTGATGGTAGGTTTCTGTTCCGAGCTAAGGTTAAGGATAGGCAACGGCAAGGTTTGGGGCACAGCTGAGGGTACGGAAACGTGTTAGTGTCAGGGTACATGTTGACTCACCGGTTAGTGCCAGCGTACGGATTAGGATTAGTGTACCGCGTAGATAAGGTGCACGGTTGGTGGTAGGTTTCCGTTCCAGGCTATGGTTAGGGTTAGGGAAAGTCAAGGTTTCTATTTGTAGGTTTTTTAAGGAAACTCCATACTGTTCTCCATTGTGACTGTATCAATTTACATTCCCAACAATAGTGGAAGAGGGCTCCTTTTGTCCACACCCTCCCCAGAATTTGTTGTCTGTAGATTTTCTGATGATGCCGATTCTAACAGGTGTGAGGTGATACCTCATTGTAGTTTTGATTTGCATTTCTCTAATAATTAGTGCTCTTGAGCAGCTTTTCATGTGCGTCTTAGCCATCTCTGTGTCTTCTTTGAAGAAACGTCTCTTTAGATATTCTGCCCATGTTTGTATTGGGTTGTTTGTTTTTTTAATATTAAGCTGCATGAGCTGTTTATATATATTGGAGATTAAACCTTTGTCCATTGATTCGTTTGCAACTATTTTCGCCCCTTCTGAGGGATGCCTTTTTCCATTCCCGTGTTTTTAACCAAAAAAGAAAGAAAGAAAAAGAAGCAGAACACTAATGTGCATAAAATATGCCTTTTGAAACGTTCGTTTTGAAATATGGACGTCCTTTAAATTTTTTGGTCGATATGTGTCCCCAGGATTTGTTTTCAGGGCAGGTGTCATTTACAGGCCTGCAATGATTTTGAATATCAACTGACCATTAGCACTGGGATTAAAGCTGCTGTTGTGTGAAACGGCCACTAGGTGGCAGCAGTTCTCCCTTAACACATCTGGTTACTAGGGCAACAGAGCCTCAATGGACATAGTGTTCTACATTGGAATTTAGAATGGAATGTGACAGGAGAAAGCCCCTCAAGTTTGACTCCCTACTTCTTGTTCGTATTTTTAATTTAATTTTTTTTTATTATAGCAAGTTTGATTACAATGTTTGGTTTGTTGTAGGTGTGGAAGATGTGGTTCTTTTACACATATACAGATGTCTGTACTTCCTGGGATCCTTTTCCCATGTACGTTATGACAGAATGTTGAGTAGTCTTCTCTTGGTATTCCGTAGGTCTTTGGTGATTATATATGTCACCTCTGTTTGTATATGTCAGTTAACCCAGATATCGTAATGAAACCAATCCTCACACCTTTCCATTGGTGAACCATAAGTTTGTTTAATGAATCTATGATTGCACTTCTCAGTGGAAATGACTGCCCTGGTTTCGATTTTAGGTAACACCTATAAGTGATATGAAATGATATGTGTCTTTCACTTTCTGACTTACTCTAAGTCACGTGATTACCTCTAGACTCATCTACAGTGCTGCAAATGGCATTGTGTCCTTATTTTCCTTGGCTTCTATTCTGCCTTAGCGAGGTACATTTTCAACAATGTGATTCCCTGAGGGTTGTGGATTAGCTGACCTGGGCAGCCTTACCCTGCCGGCCGGCCCTCCCCAGGTCTGCCTGGTTGAGGTCAATATAAACAGCGCTCCATGCAGCAATAGCCCCTGAAGCTGTTCCTGACTCCATATTCTCTGCCCCGTCAGCAGTCTCGGGGCTGTGCTGGTGGGAGGGAGGGAGGGGCCACAGCTTTGTTGGTGGCCCTGTGTGAGTGGGGTTCTGCTGGCCTTTCTGCAGGAGTTGCCAGGCTGCCACCTGTAAAGAAGAGGTTGTGTCACCCATAACTTCCGCTGGAATTTCTCTCCGGACAGAGGTGAGGAAGGAAAAAAGCAGTGGGGGCCGGGACAAATGGGGTATCTCAGGCAGGACAATGGAAAGCTTCCGGAAGAGCGCCCGGGGCCAGGATCACCCTGGCTGGCCTGCAGTCACCAAGATGGCCTGCGTGCTGTCGCAGGTGTGGCTCCACGGCCCTTCCTCTAGGCTTTCAAGCCCTTGTACATATTCAGGTGTTTGACCTGGGAAGGGTGGGAACAGTTCAGCAGCAGCTGGCCTGGGGCTCAGCTCACCTTTATTCAGAGATGCCCTGGCACGGACCCCAAGCTTTGCAATGAGGATGCTCCTTGCATGGGGTGTGGGTTGCTGGCTGTATGGGAGATGATTCCCCACCTCTGACCAATTTCAGAATTGTTTACCGCTGGCAAGTGCCCTGATAGGGTTTTGCTCTGTATAACTGGTGGGTTCAGGTTTTTTTTTCGTTTATGGTTCAAGTTAGATTTTATTCCTCTTTTATGTATTTATAGATATAAGCATGGAAATAATTCATTCCTATAAATACATCTGTGTGAAGGGAAGAACTTTTTTCTGTTTTATTTTTAAATTTTATATTTTAAAATTTTGAAATTTAATTTTATTTACTTTTTTATACAGCGGGTTATTATTAGTTATGTATTTTATGCATATACATGTATACAGGTCAATCTCAAACTCCCAACTCATCCCACCACCACCACCCCATGGCTTCCCACACTTGGTGTCCATACGTTTGTTCTCTACCTCTGTGTCTCTATTTCTTCCCTGCAAACCTGTTCATCTATACCATTTTTTAGGTTCCACATATATGCATTGATATACAATATATGTTTTCCTCTTTCTGACTTACTTCATTCTGTATGACAGTCTCTAGATCCATCGATGTCTCTACAAATGACCCAGTTTCATTCCTTTTTATGGCCGAGTAATATTCCATTTTATATATGTACCCCATCTTTATCCATTCATCTGTCTGTGGGCATTTAGGTTGCTTCCATTACCTGGCTATTGTAAATAGTGCTGCAATGAAGCTTGTGGTGAATGTGCCTTTTTGATTTATGGTTGTCTCTGGGTATATGCCCAACAGTGGGATTGCTGGGTCAGATGGTAATTCTATTTCTAGTTTTTTAAAGGAAACTCCATACTGTTCTCCATAGTGACTGTATCAAATTACATTCCCACCAATAGTGGAAGAGGGCTCCTTTTGTCCACACCCTCCTTAGAATTTGTTGTTTCTAGATTTTCTGATGATGCCGATTCTAACAGGTGTGACGTGATACCTCATTGTAGTTTTGATTTGCATTTCACTAATAATTAGTGCTCTTGAGCAGCTTTTCATGTGCGTCTTGGCCATCTCTGTGTCTTCTTTGAAGAAACGTCTCTTTAGATATTCTGCCCATGTTTGTATTGGGTTGTTTGTTTTTTTAATATTAAGCTGCATGAGCTGTTTATATATATTGGAGATTAAACCTTTGTCCATTGATTCGTTTGCAACTATTTTCGCCCCTTCTGAGGGATGCCTTTTTCCATTCCCGTGTTTTTAACCAAAAAAGAAAGAAAGAAAAAGAAGCAGAACACTAATGTGCATAAAATATGCCTTTTGAAACGTTCGTTTTGAAATATGGACGTCCTTTAAATTTTTTGGTCGATATGTGTCCCCAGGATTTGTTTTCAGGGCAGGTGTCATTTACAGGCCTGCAATGATTTTGAATATCAACTGACCATTAGCACTGGGATTAAAGCTGCTGTTGTGTGAAACGGCCACTAGGTGGCAGCAGTTCTCCCTTAACACATCTGGTTACTAGGGCAACAGAGCCTCAATGGACATAGTGTTCTACATTGGAATTTAGAATGGAATGTGACAGGAGAAAGCCCCTCAAGTTTGACTCCCTACTTCTTGTTCGTATTTTTAATTTAATTTTTTTTTATTATAGCAAGTTTGATTACAATGTTTGGTTTGTTGTAGGTGTGGAAGATGTGGTTCTTTTACACATATACAGATGTCTGTACTTCCTGGGATCCTTTTCCCATGTACGTTATGACAGAATGTTGAGTAGTCTTCTCTTGGTATTCCGTAGGTCTTTGGTGATTATATATGTCACCTCTGTTTGTATATGTCAGTTAACCCAGATATCGTAATGAAACCAATCCTCACACCTTTCCATTGGTGAACCATAAGTTTGTTTAATGAATCTATGATTGCACTTCTCAGTGGAAATGACTGCCCTGGTTTCGATTTTAGGTAACACCTATAAGTGATATGAAATGATATGTGTCTTTCACTTTCTGACTTACTCTAAGTCACGTGATTACCTCTAGACTCATCTACAGTGCTGCAAATGGCATTGTGTCCTTATTTTCCTTGGCTTCTATTCTGCCTTAGCGAGGTACATTTTCAACAATGTGATTCCCTGAGGGTTGTGGATTAGCTGACCTGGGCAGCCTTACCCTGCCGGCCGGCCCTCCCCAGGTCTGCCTGGTTGAGGTCAATATAAACAGCGCTCCAGGCAGCAATAGCCCCTGAAGCTGTTCCTGACTCCATATTCTCTGCCCCGTCAGCAGTCTCGGGGCTGTGCTGGTGGGAGGGAGGGAGGGGCCACAGCTTTGTTGGTGGCCCTGTGTGAGTGGGGTTCTGCTGGCCTTTCTGCAGGAGTTGCCAGGCTGCCACCTGTAAAGAAGAGGTTGTGTCACCCATAACTTCCGCTGGAATTTCTCTCCGGACAGAGGTGAGGAAGGAAAAAAGCAGTGGGGGCCGGGACAAATGGGGTATCTCAGGCAGGACAATGGAAAGCTTCCGGAAGAGCGCCCGGGGCCAGGATCACCCTGGCTGGCCTGCAGTCACCAAGATGGCCTGCGTGCTGTCGCAGGTGTGGCTCCACGGCCCTTCCTCTAGGCTTTCAAGCCCTTGTACATATTCAGGTGTTTGACCTGGGAAGGGTGGGAACAGTTCAGCAGCAGCTGGCCTGGGGCTCAGCTCACCTTTATTCAGAGATGCCCTGGCACGGACCCCAAGCTTTGCAATGAGGATGCTCCTTGCATGGGGTGTGGGTTGCTGGCTGTATGGGAGATGATTCCCCACCTCTGACCAATTTCAGAATTGTTTACCGCTGGCAAGTGCCCTGATAGGGTTTTGCTCTGTATAACTGGTGGGTTCAGGTTTTTTTTTCGTTTATGGTTCAAGTTAGATTTTATTCCTCTTTTATGTATTTATAGATATAAGCATGGAAATAATTCATTCCTATAAATACATCTGTGTGAAGGGAAGAACTTTTTTCTGTTTTATTTTTAAATTTTATATTTTAAAATTTTGAAATTTAATTTTATTTACTTTTTTATACAGCGGGTTATTATTAGTTATGTATTTTATGCATATACATGTATACAGGTCAATCTCAAACTCCCAACTCATCCCACCACCACCACCCCATGGCTTCCCACACTTGGTGTCCATACGTTTGTTCTCTACCTCTGTGTCTCTATTTCTTCCCTGCAAACCTGTTCATCTATACCATTTTTTAGGTTCCACATATATGCATTGATATACAATATATGTTTTCCTCTTTCTGACTTACTTCATTCTGTATGACAGTCTCTAGATCCATCGATGTCTCTACAAATGACCCAGTTTCATTCCTTTTTATGGCCGAGTAATATTCCATTTTATATATGTACCCCATCTTTATCCATTCATCTGTCTGTGGGCATTTAGGTTGCTTCCATTACCTGGCTATTGTAAATAGTGCTGCAATGAAGCTTGTGGTGAATGTGCCTTTTTGATTTATGGTTGTCTCTGGGTATATGCCCAACAGTGGGATTGCTGGGTCAGATGGTAATTCTATTTCTAGTTTTTTAAAGGAAACTCCATACTGTTCTCCATAGTGACTGTATCAAATTACATTCCCACCAATAGTGGAAGAGGGCTCCTTTTGTCCACACCCTCCTTAGAATTTGTTGTTTCTAGATTTTCTGATGATGCCGATTCTAACAGGTGTGACGTGATACCTCATTGTAGTTTTGATTTGCATTTCACTAATAATTAGTGCTCTTGAGCAGCTTTTCATGTGCGTCTTGGCCATCTCTGTGTCTTCTTTGAAGAAACGTCTCTTTAGATATTCTGCCCATGTTTGTATTGGGTTGTTTGTTTTTTTAATATTAAGCTGCATGAGCTGTTTATATATATTGGAGATTAAACCTTTGTCCATTGATTCGTTTGCAACTATTTTCGCCCCTTCTGAGGGATGCCTTTTTCCATTCCCGTGTTTTTAACCAAAAAAGAAAGAAAGAAAAAGAAGCAGAACACTAATGTGCATAAAATATGCCTTTTGAAACGTTCGTTTTGAAATATGGACGTCCTTTAAATTTTTTGGTCGATATGTGTCCCCAGGATTTGTTTTCAGGGCAGGTGTCATTTACAGGCCTGCAATGATTTTGAATATCAACTGACCATTAGCACTGGGATTAAAGCTGCTGTTGTGTGAAACGGCCACTAGGTGGCAGCAGTTCTCCCTTAACACATCTGGTTACTAGGGCAACAGAGCCTCAATGGACATAGTGTTCTACATTGGAATTTAGAATGGAATGTGACAGGAGAAAGCCCCTCAAGTTTGACTCCCTACTTCTTGTTCGTATTTTTAATTTAATTTTTTTTTATTATAGCAAGTTTGATTACAATGTTTGGTTTGTTGTAGGTGTGGAAGATGTGGTTCTTTTACACATATACAGATGTCTGTACTTCCTGGGATCCTTTTCCCATGTACGTTATGACAGAATGTTGAGTAGTCTTCTCTTGGTATTCCGTAGGTCTTTGGTGATTATATATGTCACCTCTGTTTGTATATGTCAGTTAACCCAGATATCGTAATGAAACCAATCCTCACACCTTTCCATTGGTGAACCATAAGTTTGTTTAATGAATCTATGATTGCACTTCTCAGTGGAAATGACTGCCCTGGTTTCGATTTTAGGTAACACCTATAAGTGATATGAAATGATATGTGTCTTTCACTTTCTGACTTACTCTAAGTCACGTGATTACCTCTAGACTCATCTACAGTGCTGCAAATGGCATTGTGTCCTTATTTTCCTTGGCTTCTATTCTGCCTTAGCGAGGTACATTTTCAACAATGTGATTCCCTGAGGGTTGTGGATTAGCTGACCTGGGCAGCCTTACCCTGCCGGCCGGCCCTCCCCAGGTCTGCCTGGTTGAGGTCAATATAAACAGCGCTCCATGCAGCAATAGCCCCTGAAGCTGTTCCTGACTCCATATTCTCTGCCCCGTCAGCAGTCTCGGGGCTGTGCTGGTGGGAGGGAGGGAGGGGCCACAGCTTTGTTGGTGGCCCTGTGTGAGTGGGGTTCTGCTGGCCTTTCTGCAGGAGTTGCCAGGCTGCCACCTGTAAAGAAGAGGTTGTGTCACCCATAACTTCCGCTGGAATTTCTCTCCGGACAGAGGTGAGGAAGGAAAAAAGCAGTGGGGGCCGGGACAAATGGGGTATCTCAGGCAGGACAATGGAAAGCTTCCGGAAGAGCGCCCGGGGCCAGGATCACCCTGGCTGGCCTGCAGTCACCAAGATGGCCTGCGTGCTGTCGCAGGTGTGGCTCCACGGCCCTTCCTCTAGGCTTTCAAGCCCTTGTACATATTCAGGTGTTTGACCTGGGAAGGGTGGGAACAGTTCAGCAGCAGCTGGCCTGGGGCTCAGCTCACCTTTATTCAGAGATGCCCTGGCACGGACCCCAAGCTTTGCAATGAGGATGCTCCTTGCATGGGGTGTGGGTTGCTGGCTGTATGGGAGATGATTCCCCACCTCTGACCAATTTCAGAATTGTTTACCGCTGGCAAGTGCCCTGATAGGGTTTTGCTCTGTATAACTGGTGGGTTCAGGTTTTTTTTTCGTTTATGGTTCAAGTTAGATTTTATTCCTCTTTTATGTATTTATAGATATAAGCATGGAAATAATTCATTCCTATAAATACATCTGTGTGAAGGGAAGAACTTTTTTCTGTTTTATTTTTAAATTTTATATTTTAAAATTTTGAAATTTAATTTTATTTACTTTTTTATACAGCGGGTTATTATTAGTTATGTATTTTATGCATATACATGTATACAGGTCAATCTCAAACTCCCAACTCATCCCACCACCACCACCCCATGGCTTCCCACACTTGGTGTCCATACGTTTGTTCTCTACCTCTGTGTCTCTATTTCTTCCCTGCAAACCTGTTCATCTATACCATTTTTTAGGTTCCACATATATGCATTGATATACAATATATGTTTTCCTCTTTCTGACTTACTTCATTCTGTATGACAGTCTCTAGATCCATCGATGTCTCTACAAATGACCCAGTTTCATTCCTTTTTATGGCCGAGTAATATTCCATTTTATATATGTACCCCATCTTTATCCATTCATCTGTCTGTGGGCATTTAGGTTGCTTCCATTACCTGGCTATTGTAAATAGTGCTGCAATGAAGCTTGTGGTGAATGTGCCTTTTTGATTTATGGTTGTCTCTGGGTATATGCCCAACAGTGGGATTGCTGGGTCAGATGGTAATTCTATTTCTAGTTTTTTAAAGGAAACTCCATACTGTTCTCCATAGTGACTGTATCAAATTACATTCCCACCAATAGTGGAAGAGGGCTCCTTTTGTCCACACCCTCCTTAGAATTTGTTGTTTCTAGATTTTCTGATGATGCCGATTCTAACAGGTGTGACGTGATACCTCATTGTAGTTTTGATTTGCATTTCACTAATAATTAGTGCTCTTGAGCAGCTTTTCATGTGCGTCTTGGCCATCTCTGTGTCTTCTTTGAAGAAACGTCTCTTTAGATATTCTGCCCATGTTTGTATTGGGTTGTTTGTTTTTTTAATATTAAGCTGCATGAGCTGTTTATATATATTGGAGATTAAACCTTTGTCCATTGATTCGTTTGCAACTATTTTCGCCCCTTCTGAGGGATGCCTTTTTCCATTCCCGTGTTTTTAACCAAAAAAGAAAGAAAGAAAAAGAAGCAGAACACTAATGTGCATAAAATATGCCTTTTGAAACGTTCGTTTTGAAATATGGACGTCCTTTAAATTTTTTGGTCGATATGTGTCCCCAGGATTTGTTTTCAGGGCAGGTGTCATTTACAGGCCTGCAATGATTTTGAATATCAACTGACCATTAGCACTGGGATTAAAGCTGCTGTTGTGTGAAACGGCCACTAGGTGGCAGCAGTTCTCCCTTAACACATCTGGTTACTAGGGCAACAGAGCCTCAATGGACATAGTGTTCTACATTGGAATTTAGAATGGAATGTGACAGGAGAAAGCCCCTCAAGTTTGACTCCCTACTTCTTGTTCGTATTTTTAATTTAATTTTTTTTTATTATAGCAAGTTTGATTACAATGTTTGGTTTGTTGTAGGTGTGGAAGATGTGGTTCTTTTACACATATACAGATGTCTGTACTTCCTGGGATCCTTTTCCCATGTACGTTATGACAGAATGTTGAGTAGTCTTCTCTTGGTATTCCGTAGGTCTTTGGTGATTATATATGTCACCTCTGTTTGTATATGTCAGTTAACCCAGATATCGTAATGAAACCAATCCTCACACCTTTCCATTGGTGAACCATAAGTTTGTTTAATGAATCTATGATTGCACTTCTCAGTGGAAATGACTGCCCTGGTTTCGATTTTAGGTAACACCTATAAGTGATATGAAATGATATGTGTCTTTCACTTTCTGACTTACTCTAAGTCACGTGATTACCTCTAGACTCATCTACAGTGCTGCAAATGGCATTGTGTCCTTATTTTCCTTGGCTTCTATTCTGCCTTAGCGAGGTACATTTTCAACAATGTGATTCCCTGAGGGTTGTGGATTAGCTGACCTGGGCAGCCTTACCCTGCCGGCCGGCCCTCCCCAGGTCTGCCTGGTTGAGGTCAATATAAACAGCGCTCCATGCAGCAATAGCCCCTGAAGCTGTTCCTGACTCCATATTCTCTGCCCCGTCAGCAGTCTCGGGGCTGTGCTGGTGGGAGGGAGGGAGGGGCCACAGCTTTGTTGGTGGCCCTGTGTGAGTGGGGTTCTGCTGGCCTTTCTGCAGGAGTTGCCAGGCTGCCACCTGTAAAGAAGAGGTTGTGTCACCCATAACTTCCGCTGGAATTTCTCTCCGGACAGAGGTGAGGAAGGAAAAAAGCAGTGGGGGCCGGGACAAATGGGGTATCTCAGGCAGGACAATGGAAAGCTTCCGGAAGAGCGCCCGGGGCCAGGATCACCCTGGCTGGCCTGCAGTCACCAAGATGGCCTGCGTGCTGTCGCAGGTGTGGCTCCACGGCCCTTCCTCTAGGCTTTCAAGCCCTTGTACATATTCAGGTGTTTGACCTGGGAAGGGTGGGAACAGTTCAGCAGCAGCTGGCCTGGGGCTCAGCTCACCTTTATTCAGAGATGCCCTGGCACGGACCCCAAGCTTTGCAATGAGGATGCTCCTTGCATGGGGTGTGGGTTGCTGGCTGTATGGGAGATGATTCCCCACCTCTGACCAATTTCAGAATTGTTTACCGCTGGCAAGTGCCCTGATAGGGTTTTGCTCTGTATAACTGGTGGGTTCAGGTTTTTTTTTCGTTTATGGTTCAAGTTAGATTTTATTCCTCTTTTATGTATTTATAGATATAAGCATGGAAATAATTCATTCCTATAAATACATCTGTGTGAAGGGAAGAACTTTTTTCTGTTTTATTTTTAAATTTTATATTTTAAAATTTTGAAATTTAATTTTATTTACTTTTTTATACAGCGGGTTATTATTAGTTATGTATTTTATGCATATACATGTATACAGGTCAATCTCAAACTCCCAACTCATCCCACCACCACCACCCCATGGCTTCCCACACTTGGTGTCCATACGTTTGTTCTCTACCTCTGTGTCTCTATTTCTTCCCTGCAAACCAGTTCATCTATACCATTTTTTAGGTTCCACATATATGCATTGATATACAATATATGTTTTCCTCTTTCTGACTTACTTCATTCTGTATGACAGTCTCTAGATCCATCGATGTCTCTACAAATGACCCAGTTTCATTCCTTTTTATGGCCGAGTAATATTCCATTTTATATATGTACCCCATCTTTATCCATTCATCTGTCTGTGGGCATTTAGGTTGCTTCCATTACCTGGCTATTGTAAATAGTGCTGCAATGAAGCTTGTGGTGAATGTGCCTTTTTGATTTATGGTTGTCTCTGGGTATATGCCCAACAGTGGGATTGCTGGGTCAGATGGTAATTCTATTTCTAGTTTTTTAAAGGAAACTCCATACTGTTCTCCATAGTGACTGTATCAAATTACATTCCCACCAATAGTGGAAGAGGGCTCCTTTTGTCCACACCCTCCTTAGAATTTGTTGTTTCTAGATTTTCTGATGATGCCGATTCTAACAGGTGTGACGTGATACCTCATTGTAGTTTTGATTTGCATTTCACTAATAATTAGTGCTCTTGAGCAGCTTTTCATGTGCGTCTTGGCCATCTCTGTGTCTTCTTTGAAGAAACGTCTCTTTAGATCTTCTGCCCATTTTTGTATTGGGTTGTTTGTTTTTTTAATAAGCTGCATGAGCTGTTTATATATATTGGAGATTATACCTTTGTCCATTGATTCGTTTGCAACTATTTTCGCCCCTTCTGAGGGATGCCTTTTTCCATTCCTGTGTTTTTAACCCAAAAAGAAAGAAAGAAAAAGAAGCAGAACATTAATGTGCATAAAATATGCCTTTTGAAACGGTCGTTTTGAAATATGGACGTCCTTTAAATTTTTTGGTCGATATGTGTCCCCAGGATTTGTTTTCAGGGCAGGTGTCATTTACAGGCCCGCAATGATTTTGAATATCAACTGACCATTAGCGCTGGGATTAAAGCTGCTGTTTTCTGAAACGGCCACAAGGTGGCAGCAGTTCTCTCTTTCATATCTGGTTACTAGGGCAACAGAGCCTCAAAGGAAGTCGCCTTCTAGATTGGAATTTAGAACAGAATGTGACAGGAAAAAGCCCCTCAAGTTTGTCTCACTACTTCTTGTTCGTGTTTTTAATTTAATTTTTTATTTTTTATTACAGCAAGTTTGATTACAATGTTTGGCTTGTTGTAGGTATGGTAGATGTGGTTCTTTTACACATATACAGATGTCTGTTCTTCTGGGATCCTTTTCCCATGTACGTTATGACAGAATGTTGTGTACTCCTCTCTTTGTATTCCGTAGGTCTTTGGTGATTATATATGTCACCTGTGTTTGTATGTCTGTTAACCCCAATATCGTAATGAAACCAATCCTCACACCTTTCCATTGGTGAACCATAAGTTTGTTTAATGAATATGTGATTGCCCTTCTCCGTGGAAATATCTGCCTTGGTATCCATTTTTAGGTAACACCTATAAGTGATATGATACGATATGTGCCTTTCACTTTCTGACTTACTACATGTCACATGATTACCTCTAGACTCATCTACGGTGCTGCAAATGGCATTGTGTCCTTATTTTCCTTGGCTTCTATTCTGCCTTAGCGAGGTCCATTTTCAACAATGTGATTCCCTGAGGGTTGTGGATTAGCTGACCTGGGCAGCCTTACCGTGCCGGCCGGCCCTCCCCAGGTCTGCCTGGTTGAGGTCAATATAAACAGTGCTCCAGGCAGCAATAGCCCCTGAAGCTGTGCCTGACTCCATATTCTCTGCCCCGTCAGCAGTCTCGGGGCTCTGCTGGTGGGAGCGTGTGAGGGGCCACGGCTTTGTGGGTGGCCCGGTGTGTGTGGCGCTCTGCTGGACTTTGTGCAGGAGTTGCCAGGTTGCCACCTGTAAATAAGAGGATGTGTCACCCATAAGTTCCACTGGAATTTCTCTCCGGGCTGAGGTAAGGAAGGAAAAAAAGGGGTGGGGTCCGGGACAGGAGGGGTATCTCAGGCAGGGAAATGGAAAGCTTCCAGAAGAGCGCCCGGGGTCAGGACCATCCTGCCTCGCCTGCAGGCACCAAGTTGGCCTGCGTGCTGTCGCTGGTGTGGCTCCACGGCCCTTCCTCTAGGATTTCATGCCCTTGTACATATTCAGGTGTTTTACCTGGGAAGGGTGGGAACAGTTCAGCTGCAGCTGGCCTGGGGCTCAGCTCACCTTTATTCAGAGATGCGTCGGCACGGTCCCCCAGCTTTGCAATGAGGACGCTCCTTGCATGTGGGGTGGGTTGCTGGCTGTATGGGAGATGATTCCCCACCTCTGACCAATTTCAGAATTGTTTACCGCTGGAGCAAGTTCCCTGATACGGCTTTCCTCTGTATAACTGGTGGGTTCAGGTTTTTTTTCGTTTATGGTTCAAGTTAGATTTTGTACCTCTTTTATGTATTTATAGATATAAGCATGGAAAGAATACATTCCTATAAATACATCTGTGTGAAGGGAAGAACTTTTTTCTCTTTTATTTTTAAATTTTATTTTTTAAAATTTTGAAATTTAGTTTTATTTTTTTATACAGCAGGTTATTATTAGTTATGTATTATATGCATATGCATTTATGCAGGCCAATCCCAATCTCCCAACTCATCCCACCTCTACCACCCCATGGCTTCCCACACTTGGTGTCCATAAGTTTGTTCTCTACCTGTGTCGCTATTTCTTCCCTGCAAACCAGTTCATCTGTACCACTTTTTATGTTCCACATATATGCATTAATATACAATATTTGGTTTCCTCTTTCTGACTTACTTCATTCTGTATGACAGTCTCTAGATCCATCGATGTCTCTACAAATGACCCAGTTTCATTCCTTTTTATGGCCGAGTAATATTCCATTTTATATATGTACCACATCTTTACCCATTCATCTGTTTGTGGGTATTTAGTTTGCTCCCTTACCTGGCTATTGTAAATAGTGCTGCAATGAACATTGTGGTGAATGTGCCTTTTTGATTTATGGTTTTCTCTGGGTATATGCCCAGAAGTGCGATTGCTGGATTAGATGGTAATTCTATTTCTAGTTTTTTTTAAGGAAACTCCACACTGTTCTCCATAGTGACTGTATCAATTTACATTCCCACCAATAGTGGAAGAGGGCTCCTTTTGTCCACACCCTCCCCAGAATTTGTTGTTTGTAGGTTTTCTGATGATGCCGATTCTAACATGTGTGAGGTGATACCTCATTGTAGTTTTTTTTTTTTTTTTTTTTTGTGTGGTACGCGGGCCTCTCACTGTTGTGGCCTCTCCCGTTGCGGAGCACAGGCTCTGGACGCGCAGGCTCAGTGGCCATGGCTCACGGGCCCAGCTGCTCCGCGACATGTGGGATCTTCCCGGACCGGGGCACGAACCCGTGTCCCCTGCATCGGCAGGCGGACTCTCAACCACTGCGCCACCGGGGAAGCCCCCTCATTGTAGTTTTGATTTGCATTTCTCTAATAATTAGTGATGTTGAGCAGCTTTTCATCTGCGTCTTGGCCATGTCTGTGTCTTCTTTGAAGGATCGTCTCATGAGATCTTCTGACAATTTCTGTATTGGGAGGGTGGTTGGAGGGTAAGGCTATGTGCTCACACACGTGTCAGTGCCAGCATAAGGGCCAGGAGTAGGGTACTGCGTAGGGTAAGGTGTAGGTCTGGTGGTGGTTTCCGTTCCGGGCTAGGTTTAGGGTTTGGGAACGGCAAGGCTTAGGGCCCAGGTGAGGGTACGGAAACGTGGGATGGTCAGGCTATGTTCTTACGCATGGGTCAGTGCCAATGTACGGGCCAGGAATAGGCTACGGCGTAGGCTAATGTGTAGGGCTGGTGGTGGGTTTCCGTTCGGTGCTAGGGTTAGGGTTAGGGAATGACAAGGCTTAGGGCACAGGTGAGGGTACGGAAACATGGGAGGGTCCGGCTATGTGCTGACGCACGGGTCAGTGCCAGCGTACGGGCCAGGAATAGGGAACGGCGTTGGGTAAGGTGTAGGGCTGGTTGTGAGATACCATTCCGGGCTAGGTTTAGGGTTAGGAAACGGCAAGGCTTAGGGCACAGGTGAACGTAAGGAAACGTGGGAGGGTCAGGCTACGTGCTGACGCACGGGTTAGTGCCAGCGTACGGGCCAGGAGTAGGGTATGGCGTAGGGTAAGGTTTAGGGCTGGTGGTGGGTTTCCGTTCCGGGCTAGGGTTAGGGTGAGGGAACAGCAAGGCTTAGGGCACAGGTGAACGTACGGAAACGTGGGAGTGGCAGGCTACGTGTTGACGCATGGGTCTGTGCCAGCGTACGGGCCAGGATTAGGGTACGTCGTAGCGTAAGGTTTAGGCGTGGTGGTGGGTTTCCGTTCCAGGCTAGGGTTAGGGTTAGGGAACGGCAAGGCTTAGGACACAGGTGAGGGTATGGAAACGTGGGAGAGGCAGGCTACGTGCTGACGCACGGGTCAGTTCCAGCGTACGGGGCACGATTAGCGTACGGCGTAGGGTAAGGTTTAGGGCTGGTGGTGGGTTTCCGTTCCAGGCTAGGTTTAGGGTTAGGGAACGGCAAAGCTTAGGGCACAGAAGATGGTACGGAAAAGTGGGAGGGTCAGGCTATGTGCTGACGCACGGGTCAGTGCCAGCGTATGGGCCAAGTGTAGGGTATGGCGTAGGGTTAGGTGTTTGGTTAGGGTTAGGGAACGGCAAAGCTTAGGGCACAGGTGAGGGTACGGAAACGTGGGAGGGTCAGGTTACGTGATGACGCACGGGTCTTTGCCAGCGTATGCGCCAGGATTCGGGTACGGCATTGGGTAAGGTGTAGGGCTGGTTGTGGGTTTCCGTTCCAGGTTAGAGTTAGCGAACGGCAAGGCTTAGTGCACAGGTGAGGGTATGGAAACGTGGCAGAGGCAGGCTATGTGCTGACGCAAGGGTCACTGCCAGCGTACGGGTCAGGAGTAGTCTACGGCGTACGTTAAGGTTTAGGTTTTGTGGTGGGTTTCCGTTCCGGGCTAGGGTTAGGGATAGGGAAAGGCAAGGCTTAGGGCACAGGTGAGGGTACGGAAACGTGGGAGGGTTAGGCTACATGCTGAAGCACGGTTCAATGCCAGGGTATGGACCAGGAGTAGGGTACGGCGTAGGGTAAAGTGTAAGGCTGGTGGTGGGTGTCCATTCCGGGCTAGTGTTAGGGTTAGGGAGCGGCAAGGCTTAGGGCACAGGTGAGGGTACGGAAACGTGGGAGGGTCAGGCTACATGCTGAAGAACGGGTCAGTGCCAGGGTGTGGACCAGGAGTAGGGTACGGCGTTGGGTATGGTGTAAGGGCGGTGGTGGGTGTCCATTCCGGTCTAGGGTTAGGGTTAGGGAACGTTAAGGCTTAGGACACAGGTGAGGTTACGGAAACGTGGGAGGGTCAGGATACGTGCTGAAGAATGGGTCAGTGCCAGCGTACGGGCCAGGAGTAGGGTACGGCATAGCGTAATGTGTAGGGCTGGTGGTGGTTTCCGTTCCGGGCTAGGGTTAGAGGTAGGGAACTGCAAGGCTTAGGGCACAGGTGAGGGTACGGAAACGTGGGAGAGGCAGGCTACGGGCAGACACATGGGAGAGTGCCAGCTTACGGGCCAGCAGTAGGCTACGACGTAGGGTAGGGTGTAGGGCTGGTGGTGGGTTTCCGTTCCGGGCTAGGGTTAGAGTTAGGTATCGGCAAGGCTTAGGGAACAGGTGAGGGTAAGGAAAAGTGGGAGAATTAGGCTACATGCTGACGCACGGATCAGTGCCAGCGTACGGGCCAGGTGTAGGGTACGGCATAGGGTAAGGTTTAGGGCTGGTGGTGGGTTTCCGTTTGGGGTTATGGTTAGGGTTATGGAACGGCAAGGCTTAGGACACAGGTGAGGGTACGGGAACGTGGGAAGGTCAGGCTACGTGCTGACGCACGCATCAGTGCCAGCGTACGGGCCAGGATTAGGCTACGGCGTAGGGTAAGCCGTAGGGCTGGTGGTGGGTTTCTGTTCTGTGCTAGGTTTAGGGTTAGGGAAGGACAAGACTTAGGGCACAGTTGAGGGTACGGAAATGGTGGAGGGTCAGGCTATGTGCTGACGCACGGGTCAGTGCCAGGGTACAGGCCAGGAGTAGGCAACAACGAAGGGTAAGGTGTAGGGCTGGTGGTTGGTTTCCTTTCCGGGCTAGGGTTAGGGTTAGGGAATGTCAAGGCTTAGGGCACAGGTGAGGGTATGGAAACGTGGGAGGGTCATGCTACGTGCTGACACACGTGTCAGTGCCAGCGTATGGGCCAGTCGTAGGCTACGGCGTAGGGAAAGGTGTAGGGCTGGTGGTGGGCTTCCTTTCCGGGCTAGGGTTAAGGTTAGGGAACGGCAAGTCTTAGGGCACAGGTGCGGGTACGGAAACGTGGGAGAGTCAGGCTATGTGCTGACGCACGGGTCAGTGCCAGCGTACGGGCCAGGAGTAGTGTACGTCGTAGGGTAAGGTGTAGGGCTGGTGGTGGGTTTCCGTGCTGGGCTAGGGTTAGGGTTAGGGAACGGCAAGGTTTAGGGCACACGTGAGGGTATCGAAACGTGTTAGGCTCAGGGTACGTGTTGACGCACGGGTTAGTGTGAACGTACAGATGAGGATTATGCTGCGGCATAGGCTATAGTGTATGGTTGGTGGTAGGTTTCCGTTTCAGGCTAGGGTTAGTGTTAGGGAACGGCAAGGTTTTGGGCACAGATGAGGGTATGGAAACGTGTTAGTGTCAGGGTACGTGTTGTCATATGGATTAGCATTAGGGTATGGCTTAGGGTAAGGTGTAGGCTTGGTGGTAGGTTTCCATTGTGGTCTAGGGTTAGGGTTAGGGAATGGCAAGGTTTAGGTCACAGGTGAAGGTACGGAAACGTGTTAGGGTCAGGGTAAGTGTTGACGCATGTGTTAGTGTCAGCGTACGGAGTAGGTTTATGGTCCTTCGTAGGTTAAGGTCTAGGGTTGGTGGTAGGTTTCCGTTCCAGGCTAGGGTTAGTGTTATGGAACGGCAAGGTTTAGGGCATAGGTGAGGGTACGGAAATGTGTTAGGGTCAGGGTACGTGTTGACGCTCGGATTATGATTAGGGTATGGCGTAGAGTAACGTGTAGGGTTGGTGGTAGGTTTCCGTTTTGGGCTAGGGTTAGGGTTAGGCAACGGCACGGTTTAGGGCACAGGTGAGGGAACGGAAAAGTGTTAGGGTCAGTGTACGTGTTGATGCACGGGTTAGTGTCAGTGTACGGATTAGGATTAGGGTACCGTGTAGGGTATGCTGTACGGTTTGTGGTAGTTTTCCATTCTGGGCTAGGGTTAGTGTTAGGGTACGGCAAGGTTTAGGGTACAGGTGACGGTACAGAAACGTGTTAGGGTCATGATACATGTTGATACATGGAATAGTGTCATCATACGCATTAGGATTAGGGTACGGCGTAGGGTAAGGTGTACGGAGGGCGGTAGGTTTCCATTCCGTTGTAGGGTTAGGGTTAGCGAATTGCAAGGTTTTGGGCACAGGTGATGGTACAGAAATGTGTTAGGTTCAGGGTACGTGTTGACTCACGGGTTAGTGTCAGCATACGCATGAGGATTAGGGTACCGCATAGAGTAAGGTGTAGGGTTGGTGGTACGTTTCCGTTCCAGTCTAGGGTTATGTTTAGGGACCGGCAAAGTTTAGGGCACATGTGAGGGTACGAAACGTGTTAGGGTCAGGGTATGTGTTGATGCACAGGTTAGTGTCAGCATACGAATTAGGATTAGGGTACGGCGTAAGGTAAGGTGTAAGGTTGGTGGTAGGTTTCCGTTCCGGGCTAGGGTTAGGGTTAGGGAACGGCAAGGTTTATGGCAGAGGTGAGGGTACGGAAACATGTTAGGGTCAGGGTACGTGTTGATGTATGAATTAGGATTAGGGTACAGCTTAGGGTAAGGTGTAGGGCTGATGGTAGGTTTCCATTCCAGGCTAAGGTTAAGGATAGGCAACGACAAGTTTTAGGGCACAGCTGAGGGTATGGAAACGTGTTAGGGTCAGGGTACGTGTTGACTCACTGGTTAGTGCCAGCGTACGGATTAGGATTAGTGTACGGCATAGATAAGGTGTAGGGTTGGTGGTAGGATTCCGTTCCTGGCTATGGTTAGGGTTAGGGAAAGTCAAGGTTTCTATTTCTAGTTCTTTTAAGGAAACTCCATACTGTTCTCCATAGTGACTGTATCAATTTACATTCCCACCATAGTGGAAGAGGGCTCCTTTTGTCCACAACCTCCCCAGAATTTGTTTGTAGATTTTCTGATGATGCCGATTCTAACAGGTGTGAGGTGATACCTCATTGTAGTTTTGATTTGCATTTCTCTAATAATTAGTGCTCTTGAGCAGCTTTTCATGTGCGTCTTGGCCATCTCTGTGTCTTCTTTGAAGAAACGTCACTTTAGATCTTCTGCCCATTTTTGTATTGGGTTGTTTGTTTTTTTAATAAGCTGCATGAGCTGTTTATATATATTGGAGATTAAACCTTTGTCCATTGATTCGTTTGCAACTATTTTCGCCCCTTCTGAGGGATGCCTTTTTCCATTCCCGTGTTTTTAACCAAAAAAGAAATAAAGAAAAAGAAGCAGAACACTAATGTGCATAAAATATGCCTTTTGAAACGGTCATTTTGAAATATGGACGTCCTTTAAATTTTTTGGTCGATATGTGACCCCAGGATTTGTTTTCAGGGCAGGTGTCATTTACAGGCCTGCAATGATTTTGAATATCAACTGATCATGAGCGCTGGGATTAAAGCTGCTGTTGTGTGAAACGGCCACAAGGTGGCAGCAGTTCTCCCTTACCAGTTCTGGTTACTAGGGCAACAGAGCCTCAATGGAAGTCGTGTTCTACATTGGAATTTAGAATGGAATATGACAGGAGAAAGCCCCTCAACTTTGTCTCCCTACTTCTTGTTCGTGTTTTTAATTTAATTTTTTATTTTTTATTACAGCAAGTTTGATTACAATGTTTGGCTTGTTGTAGGTGTGGAAGATGTGGTTCTTTTACACATATAGAGATGTCTGTTTTTCCTGGGATCCTTTTCCCATGTACGTTATGACAGAATGTTGAGTAGTCTTTTGGTATTCCGTAGGTCTTTGGTGATTATATATGTCACCTGTGTTTGTATAAGTCTGTTAACCCCGATATCGTAATGAAACCAATCCTCACACCTTTCCATTGGTGAACCATAAGTTTGTTTAATGAATCTCTGATTGCCCTTCTCGGTGGAAATATATGCCCTGGTATCCATTTTTAGGTAACACCTATAAGTGATATGATATGATATGTGTCTTGCACTTTCTCACTTACTACAAGTCACGTGATTACCTCTAGACTCATCTACGGTGGTGCAAATGGCATTGTGTTCTTTTTTTCCTTGGCTTCTCTTCTGCCTTAGCGAGGTCCATTTTCAACAATGTGATTCCCTGAGTGTTGTGGATTAGCTCACCTGGGCAGCCTTACCCTGCCGCCCGGCCCTCCCCAGGTGTGCCTGGTTGAGTTCAATATAAACAGCGCTCCAGGCAGCAATAGCCCCTGAAGCTGTTCCTGACTCCATATTCTCTGCCCCGTCAGCAGTCTCGGGGCTGTGCTGGTGGGAGGGAATGAGGTGCCACAGATTTGTTGGTGGCCCGGTGTGAGTGGGGTTCTCCTGGCCTTTCTGCAGTAGTTGCCAGGCTGCCTCCTGTAAAGAAGAGGATGTGTCACCCATACCTTCTGCTGGAATTTCTCTCCGGACAGAGGTGAGGAAGGAAAAAAGCAGTGGGGGCCGGGACAGGTGGGGTATCTCAGGCAGGACAATGGAAAGTTTCCGGAAGAGCGCCCGGGTCCAGGACCAACCTGGCTGGCCTGCAGGCACGAAGTTGGCCTGCGTGCTGTCGCTGTTGTGGCTCCACGGCCCTTCCTCTAGTCTTCCAAGCCCTTGTACATATTCAGTTGTTTTACCTGGGAAGGGTGGGAACTGTTCAGCAACAGCTGGCCTGCGGCTCAGCTCACCTTTTTTTAGAGATGCCTCGGCTCGGTCCCCCAGCTTTGCAATGAGGACGCTCCTTGTGTGGGGTGTGGGTTGCTGGCTGTATGGGGATGATTCCCCACCTCTGACGAATTTCAGAATTGTTTGTCGCTGGAGCAAGTGCCCTGATAGGGTTTTCCTCTGTAAAATTGGTGGGTTCAGGTTTTTATTCTTTTATGGTTCAAGTTAGATTTTATTTCTCTTTTATATATTTATAGATATAAGCATGGAAATAATTCATTCCTATAAATACATCTGTGTGAAGGGAAGAACTTTTTTCTGTTTTATATTTAAATTTTATTTTTTAAGATTTTTAAATTCAATTTTATTTACTTTTATATACAGCAGGTTATTATTAGTTATGTATTTTATGCATATACATGTATACAGGTCAATCTCAAACTCCCAACTCATCCCACCACCACCACCCCATGGATTCCCACACTTGGTGTCCATACGTTTGTTCTCTACCTCTGTGTCTCTATTTCTTCCCTGCAAACCAGTTCATCTGTACCAGTTTTTAGGTTCCACATATATGCATTAATATACAATATTTGTATTCCTCTTTCTGACCTACTTCATTCTGTAAGACAGTCTCTAGATCCATCGATGTCTCTACAAATAACCCAGTTTCATTCCTTTTTATGGTTGAGTAATATTCCATTTTATACATGTACCACATCTTTATCCATTCATCTGTGTGAGGGCATTTAGTTTGCTTCCATTACCTGGCCTTTGTAAATAGTGCTGCAAAGTACATTGTGGTGAATGTGCCTTTTTGATTTATGGTTTTCTCTGGGTCTATTCCCAGAAGTGGGATTGCAGGATCAGATGGTAATTCTATTTCTAGTTATTTTAAGGAAACTCCATAGTGTTCTCCATAGTGACTGTATCAATTTACATTCCCAACAATAGTGGAAGAGTGATCCTTTTGTCCACACCCTCCCCAGAATTTGTTGTTTGTAGATGTTCTGATGATGCCGATTCTAACAGGTGTGAGGTGATACCTCATTGTAGTTTCGATTTGCATTTCTCTAATAATTAGTGCTCTTCAGCAGCTTTTCATGTGCGTCTTGGCCATCTCTGTGTCGTCTTTGAAGAAACGTCTCTTTAGATCTACTGCCCATTTTTGTATTGGGTTTTTTGTTTTTTTTTAATATTAAGCTGCATGAGCTGTTTATATATTGGAGATTAAACCTTTGTCCATTGATTCGTTTTCAACGATTTTTGCCCATTCTGAGGGATGCCTTTTTCCATTCCCGTTTCTTTACCAAAAAAGTAAAGAAACAAAAAGAAGAAGAACACTAATGTGCGTAAAATATGGCTTTTGAAACGGTCGTTTTGAAATATGGACGTCCTTTGAATTTTTTGGTCGATATGTGACCCCAGGATTTGTTTTCAGGGCAGGTGTCATTTACCGGCCTGCAATGATTTTGAATATCAACTGACCATTAGCGCTGGGATTAAAGCTGCTGTTGTGTGAAACGGCCACAAGGTGGCAGCAGTTCTCCCTTACCAATTCTGGTTACTAGGGCAACAGAGCCTCAATGGAAGTCATGTTCTGGATTGGAATTTAGAATGGAATGTGCCAGGAGAAAGCCCCTCAAGTTTGTCTCCCTACTTCTTGTTCGTGTTTTTAATTTAATTTTTATTTTTTATTACAGCAAGTTTGATTAAAATGTTTGGCTTGTTGTAGCTGTGGAAGATGTGGTTCTTTTACACATATACAGATGTCGGTTTTTCCTGGGATCCTTTTCCCATGTACGTTATGACAGAATGTTGAGTAGTCTTTTGGTATTCCGTAGGTTTTTGGTGATTATATATGTCACCTGTGTTTGTATAAGTCTGATAACCCCGATATCATAATGAAACCAATGCTCACACCTTTCCATTGGTGAACCATAAGTTTGTTTAATGAATCTCTAATTGCCCTTCTCGGTGGAAATATCTGCCCTGGTATCCATTTTTAGGTATCACCTATAAGTGATATGATATGATATGTGTCTTTCACTTTCTGACTTACTACATGTCACGTGATTACCTCTAGACTCATCTACGGTGCTGCAAAAGGCATTGTGTCCTTTTTTTCCTTGCCTTCTATTCTGACTTAGCGAGGTCCCTTTTCAACAATGTGCTTCCCTGCGGGTTGTGGATAAGCTGACGTGGGCAGCCTTATCCTGCCGGCCGGCCCTCCCCAGGTGTGCCTGGTTGAGGTCAATATAAACAGCGCTCCATGCAGCAATAGCCCCTGAAGCTGTGCCTGCCTCCATATTCTCTGCCCTGTGAGCAGTCTCGGGGCTGTGCTGGTGGGAGGGAGTGAGGGGCCACAGCTTTGTTGGTGGCCCGGTGTGAGTGGGGTTCTGCTGGCCTTTCTGAAGGAGTTTCCAGGCTGCCTCCTGTAAGGAGGAGTATGTGTCACCCATACCTTCCGCTGGAATTTCTCTCCGGACAGAGGTGAGGAAGGAAAAAAGCAGTGGGGGCCGGGACAAGTGGGGAATCTCAGGCAGTACAATGGAAAGCTTCCGGAAGAGCGCCCGGGGACAGGACCACCCTGGCTGGCCTGCAGGCACCAAGTTGGCCTGCGTGCTGTCGCTGGTGTGGCTCCACGGCCCTTCCTCTAGTCTTTCAAGCCCTTGTACATATTCAGGTGTTTTACCTGGGAAGGGTGGGAACAGTTCAGCAACAGCTGGCCTGGGGCTCAGCTCACCTTTGTTCAGAGATGCCTCGGATCGGTCCCCCCGCTTTGCAATGAGGAAGCTCCTTGTGTGGGGTGTGGGTTGCTGGCTGTATGGGAGATGATTCCCCACCTCTGACCAATTTCAGAATTGTTTACCGCTGGAGCAAGTGCCCTGATAGTGTTTTTCTCTGTATAACTGGTCGGTTCAGGTTTTTCTTCGTTTATGGTTCAACTTAGCTTTTATTCCTCTTTTATGTATTTATAGATATAAGCATGGAAATAATTCATTCCTATAAATACATCTGTGTGAAGGGAAGAACTTTTTTCTGTTTTATTTTTAAATTTTATTTTTTATAATTTTGAAATTTAATTTTATTTACTTTTTTATACAGCTGGTTATTATTAGTTATGTGTTTTATGCATATACATGTATACAGGTCAATCTCAATCTCCCAACTCATACCACCACCACCACCCCATGGCTTCCCACACTTGGTGTCCATACGTTTGTTCTCTACCTGTGTGTCTCTATTTCTTCCCTGCAAACCAGTTCATCTGTACCATTTTTTAGGTTCCACATATATGCATTAATATACAATATTTGTTTTCAACTTTCTGACTTACTTCATTCTGTATGACAGTCTCTAGATCCATCGATGTCTCTACAAATGACCCAGATTCATTCCTTTTTATGGCCGAGTAATATTCCATTTTATATATGTAACCCATCTTTATCCATTCATCAGTCTTTGGGCGTTTAGGTTGCTTCCATTACCTGGCTATTGTAAATAGTGCTGCAATGAACATTGTGGTGAATGTGCCTTTTTGATTTATGGTTTTCTTTGGGTATATGCCCAGAAGTGGAATTGCTGGATCAGATGGTAATTCTATTTCTAGATTTTTTAAGGAAACTCCATAGTGTTCTCCATAGTGACTCTATCAATTTACATTCCCACCAATAGTGGAAGAGGGCTCCTTTTGTCCACACCCTCCCCAGAATTTGTTGTTTGTAGATTTTCTGACGATGCCGATTCTAACAGGTGTGAGGTGATACCTCATTGTAGTTTTGATTTGCATCTCTCTAATAATTAGTGCTCTTGAGCAGCTTCTCATGTGCGTCTTGGCCATCTCTGTGTCTTCTTTGAAGAAACGTCTCTTGAGATCTTCTGCCCATTTCTGTATTGGGAGGGCCGTGGGATGGTCAGGCTGTGTGCTGACGCACGTGTCAGTGCCAGCGTAAGGGCCAGGAGTAGGGTACAGCATAGGGTAACGTGTAGGGCTGGTGGGGGGTTTCCATTCCAGGCTAGGGTTAGGGTTAGGGAACGGCAAGGTTTAGGGAACAGGTGAGCATAGGGACACGTTGGAGAGGCAGGCTACGTGCTGACACACGTGTCAGTGCCAGCGTACGGGTCAGGAGTAAAGTATGGTGTAGGGCTGGTTGTGGGTTTCCATTCCACGCTAGGGTTAGGGTTAGGGAACGGCAAGGCTTAGGGCACAGCTGAGGGTACAGAAACGTGGGAGGGTCAGGCTATGTGCTGACGCACGGTTCAGTGCCAGTGTACGGGCCAGGATTAGGGTACGGAGTAGGGTAAGGTGTAGGGCTGTTGGTGGGTTTCTGTTCCGGGTTAGGGTTAGGGAACGGTAAGGCTTAGGGCACAGGTAAGGGTACGGAAACGAGGGAGAGACACGCTACGTGCTGACACACGGGTCAGTGCCAGCGTTCGCGCCAGAATTAGGGTACGGCGTAGGGTAAGGTGTAGGGCTGGTGGTGGGTTTCTGTTCCAGGGTAGGGTTAGGGTTAGGGATCGGCAAGGCTTAGGGCACAGGTGAGGGTATGGAAACATGGGAGTGGCAGGCTACGTGCTTACACAAGGGTCAGTTCCAGTGTACGGCCCAGGAGTAGGGTACGGCGTAGGGTAAGGTGTAGGGCTGGTGGTGGGTTTCCGTTCCCGGCTAGGGTTAGGGTTAGGGAATGGCAAGGCTTAGGGCACAGGTGAGGGTACAGAAACGTGGGAGGGTCAGGCTACGTGCTGACACAAGTGTCAGTGCCAGCGTACGGCCCAGGAATAGGGTATGGCGTAGGGTAAAGTGTAGGGTTAGGGTTAGGGAACGGCAAGGCTTAGGGCACAGGTGAGGGTACGGAAACGTGGGAGGGTCAGGCTACATGCTGAAGCACGGGTCAGTGCCAGGGTGTGGACCAGGAGTAGGGTACGGCGTAGGGTAAGGTGTAAGACTGGTGGTGGGTGTCCATTCCGGGGTTTGATTAGGGTTAGGGAACGTCAAGTTTTAGGGCACAGGTGAGGGTACGGAAACGTGGGAGGGTCAGGCTACCTGCTGACGCATGGGTCAGTGCCAGCGTATGGGCCAGGAGTATGGTACGGCGTAGGGTAAGGTGTAGGGCTGGTGGTGGGTTTCCGTTCTGGGCTAGGGTTAGGGTTAGGGAACGGCAAGGCTAAGGGCACAGGTGAGGGTACGGAAACTTGGGAGAGGCAGGATACGTGCTGACGCACGGGTCAGTGCCAGCATACAGGCAAGGAGTAGGGTACGGCATAGGGTATGGTGTAGGGCTGGTGGTGGGTTTCAGTTCAGGGCTAGGGTTAGGGTTAGTGAACGGCAAGGCTTAGGGCACAGGTGAGGGTACAGAAACGTGTTAGGTTCATGGTGCATGTTGATGCATGGAATAGTGTCATCGTACGCATTAGGATTAGGGTACGGCATAGAGTAAGGTGTACGGATGGCAGTAGGTTTACATTCCGGTGTAGGGTTAGGGATAGCGAATTGCAAGGTATAGGGCACAGGTGATGGTACGGAAATGTGATAGGTTCAGGGTACGTGTTGACTCACGGGTTAGTGTGAGCGTACGCATGAGGATTAGGGTACCGCATAGAGTAAGGTGTAGGGTTGGTGGTAGGTTTCCGTTCCAGTCTAGGGTTATGTTTAGGGACTGGCAAAGTTTAGGGCACAGGTGAGGGTACGAAACGTGTTAGGGTCAGGGTACGTGTTGATGCAGAGGTTAGTGTCAGCATACGAATTAGGATTAGGGTATGGCGTAAGGTAAGGTGTAGGGTTGGTGGTAGTTTTCCGTTCCGGGCTAGGGTGAAGGTAAGGGAACGGCAAGGTTTATGGCAGAGGTGAAGGTACGGAAACGTGTTAGGGTCAGGGTACGTGTTGACGTATGGATTAGGATTAGGGTACGGCTTAGGGTAAGGTGTAGGGCTGATGGTAGGTTTCTGTTCCGGGCTAAGGTTAAGGATAGGCAACAGCAAGGTTTGGGGCACAGCTGAGGGTACGGAAACGTGTTAGTGTCAGGGTACATGTTGACTCACCGGTTAGTGCCAGCGTACGGATTAGGATTAGTGTACCGCGTAGATAAGGTGCACGGTTGGTGGTAGGTTTCCGTTCCAGGCTATGGTTAGGGTTAGGGAAATTCAAGGTTTCTATTTGTAGGTTTTTTAAGGAAACTCCATAGTGTTCTCCATAGTGACTGTATCAATTTACATTCCCAACAATAGTGGAAGAGGGCTCCTTTTGTCCACACCCTCCCCAGAATTTGTTGTCTGTAGATTTTCTGATGATGCCGATTCTAACAGGTGTGAGGTGATACCTCATTGTAGTTTTGATTTGCATTTCTCTAATAATTAGTGCTCTTGAGCAGCTTTTCATGTGCGTCTTAGCCATCTCTGTGTCTTCTTTGAAGAAACGTCTCTTTAGATATTCTGCCCATGTTTGTATTGGGTTGTTTGTTTTTTTAATATTAAGCTGCATGAGCTGTTTATATATATTGGAGATTAAACCTTTGTCCATTGATTCGTTTGCAACTATTTTCGCCCCTTCTGAGGGATGCCTTTTTCCATTCCCGTGTTTTTAACCAAAAAAGAAAGAAAGAAAAAGAAGCAGAACACTAATGTGCATAAAATATGCCTTTTGAAACGTTCGTTTTGAAATATGGACGTCCTTTAAATTTTTTGGTCGATATGTGACCCCAGGATTTGTTTTCAGGGCAGGTGTCATTTACAGGCCTGCAATGATTTTGAATATCAACTGACCATTAGCACTGGGATTAAAGCTGCTGTTGCGTGAAACGGCCACTAGGTGGCAGCAGTTCTCCCTTAACACATCTGGTTACTAGGGCAACAGAGCCTCAATGGAAGTAGTGTTCTACATTGGAATTTAGAATGGAATGTGCCAGAAGAAAGCCCCTCAAGTTTGACTCCCTACTTCTTGTTCGTGTTTTTAATTTAATTTTTTTTTTATTATAGCAAGTTTGATTACAATGTTTGGCTTGTTGTAGGTGTGGAAGATGTGGTTCTTTTACACATATACAGATGTCTGTACTTCCTGGGATCCTTTCCCCATGTACGTTATGACAGAATGTTGAGTAGTCTTCTCTTGGTATTCCGTAGGTCTTTGGTGATTATATATGTCACCTCTGTTTGTATATGTCTGTTAACCCCGATATCGTAATGAAACCAATCCTCACACCTTTCCATTGGTGAACCATAAGTTTGTTTAATGAATCTATGATTGCACTTCTCAGTGGAAAAGACTGCCCTGGTTTCGATTTTAGGTAACACCTATAAGTGATATGAAATGATATGTGTCTTTCACATTCTGACTTACTACAAGTCACGTGATTACCTCTAGACTCATCTACAGTGCTGCAAATGGCATTGTGTCCTTATTTTCCTTGGCTTCTATTCTGCCTTAGCGAGGTCCATTTTCAACAATGTGATTCCCTGAGGGTTGTGGATTAGCTAACCTGGGCAGCCTTACCCTGCCGGCCGGCCCTCCCCAGGTCTGCCTGGTTGAGGTCAATATAAACAGCGCTCCAGGCAGCAATAGCCCCTGAAGCTGTTCCTGACTCCATATTCTCTGCCCCGTCAGCAGTCTCGGGGCTGTGCTGGTGGGAGGGAGTGAGGGGCCACAGCTTTGTTGGTGGCCCTGTGTGAGTGGGGTTCTTCTGGCCTTTCTGCAGGAGTTGCCAGGCTGCCACCTGTAAAGAAGAGGATGTGTCACCCATAACTTCCGCTGGAATTTCTCTCCGGACAGAGGTGAGGAAGGAAAAAAGCAGTGGGGGCCGGGACAAATGGGGTATCTCAGGCAGGACAATGGAAAGCTTCCGGAAGAGCGCCCGGGGCCAGGATCACCCTGGCTGGCCTGTAGTCACCAAGATGGCCTGCGTGCTGTCGCTGGTGTGGCTCCACGGCCCTTCCTCTTGGCTTTCAAGCCTTTGTACATATTCAGGTGTTTGACCTGGGAAGGGTGGGAACAGTTCAGCAGCAGCTGGCCTGGGGCTCAGCTCACCTTTATTCAGAGATGCCCCGGCACGGTCCCCCAGCTTTGCAATGAGGATGCTCCTTGCATGGAGTGTGGGTTGCTGGCTGTATGGGAGATGATTCCCCACCTCTGACAAATTTCAGAATTGTTTACTGCTGGAGCAATTGCCCTGATAGGGTTTTCCTCTGTATAACTGGTGGGTTCAGGGTTTTTTTTCGTTTATGGTTCATGTTAGATTTTATTCCTCTTTTATGTATTTATAGATATAAGCATGGAAATAATTCATTCCTATAAATACATCTGTGTGAAGGGAAGAACTTTTTTCTGTTTTATTTTTTAATTTTATATTTTAAAATTTTGAAATTTAATTTTATTTACTTTTTTATACAGCGGGTTATTATTAGTTATGTATTTTATGCATATACATGTATACAGGTCAATCTCAAACTCCCAACTCATTCCACCACCACCACCCCATGGCTTCCCACACTTGGTGTGAATACGTTTGTTCTCTACCTCTGTGTCTCTATTTCTTCCCTGCAAACCAGTTCATCTGTACCATTTTTTAGGTTCCACATATATGCATTAATATACAATATTTGTTTTCCTCTTTCTGACTTACTTCATTCTGTATGACAGTCTCTAGATCCATCGATGTCTCTACAAATGACCCAGTTTCATTCCTTTTTATGGCCTTGTAATATTCCATTTTATATATGTACCCCATCTTTATCCATTCATCTGTCTGTGGGCATTTAGGTTGCTTCCATTACCTGGCTATTGTAAATAGTGCTGCAATGTACCTTGTGGTGAATGTGCCTTTATGATTTATGGTTGTCTCTGGGTATATGCCCAACAGTGGGATTGCTGGGTCAGATGGTAATTCTATTTCTAGTTTTTTAAAGGAAACTCCATACTGTTCTCCATAGTGACTGTATCAAATTACATTCCCACCAATAGTGGAAGAGGGCTCCTTTTGTCCACACCCTCCCCAGAATTTGTTGTTTGTAGATTTTCTGATGATGCCGATTCTAACAGGTGTGAGGTGATACCTCATTGTAGTTTTGATTTGCATTTCTCTAATAATTAGTGCTCTTGAGCAGCTTTTCATGTGCGTCTTGGCCATCTCTGTGTCTTCTTTGAAGAAACGTCTCTTTAGATCTTCTGCCCATTTTTGTATTGGGTTGATTGTTTTTTTAATAAGCTGCATGAGCTGTTTATATATATTGGAGATTAAACCTTTGTCCATTGATTCGTTTGCAACTATTTTCGCCCCTTCTGAGGGTTGCCTTTTTCCATTCCCGTGTTTTTAACCAAAAAAGAAAGAAAGAAAAAGAAGCAGAACATTAATGTGCATAAAATATGCCTTTTGAAACGGTCGTTTTGAAATATGGACGTCCTTTAAATTTTTTGGTCGATATGTGTCCCCAGGATTTGTTTTCAGGGCAGGTGTCATTTACAGGCCTGCAATGATTTTGAATATCAACTGACCATTAGCGCTGGGATTAAAGCTGCTGTTGTGTGAAACTGCCACAAGGTGGCAGCAGTTCTCTCTTTCATATCTGGTTACTAGGGCAACAGAGCCTCAAAGGAAGTCGCCTTCTAGATTGGAATTTAGAACAGAATGTGACAGGAAAAAGCCCCTCAAGTTTGTCTCACTACTTCTTGTTCGTGTTTTTAATTTAATTTTTTATTTTTTATTACAGCAAGTATGATTACAATGTTGGCTTGTTGTAGGTATGGTAGATGTGGTTCTTTTACACATATACAGATGTCTGTTCTTCCTGGGATCCTTTTCCCATGTACGTTATGACAGAATGTTGTGTACTCCTCTCTTTGTATTCCGTAGCTCTTTGGTTATTATATATATCACCTGTGTTTGTTTGTCTGTTAACCCCAATATCGTAATGAAACCAATCCTCACACCTTTCCATTGGTGAACCATAAGTTTGTTTAATGAATATGTGATTGCCCTTCTCCGTGGAAATATCTGCCCTGGTATCCATTTTTAGGTAACACCTATAAGTGATATGATACGATATGTGCCTTTCACTTTCTGACATACTACATGTCACATGATTACCTCTAGACTCATCTACGGTGCTGCAAATGGCATTGTGTCCTTATTTTCCTTGGCTTCTATTCTGCCTTAGCGAGGTCCATTTTCAACAATGTGATTCCCTGAGGGTTGTGGATTAGCTGACCTGGGCAGCCTTACCGTGCCGGCCGGCCCTCCCCAGGTGTGCCTGGTTGAGGTCAATATAAACAGCGCTCCAGGCAGCAATAGCCCCTGAAGCTGTGCCTGACTCCATATTCTCTGCCCCGTCAGCAGTCTCGGGGCTCTGCTGGTGGGAGCGTGTGAGGGGCCACGGCTTTGTGTGTGGCCCGGTGTGTGTGGGGCTCTGCTGGACTTTGTGCAGGAGTTGCCAGGCTGCCACCTGTAAAGAAGAGGATGTGTCACCCATAAGTTCCACTGGAATTTCTCTCCGGGCTGAGGTAAGGAAGGAAAAAAATGGGTGGGGTCCGGGACAGGAGGGGTATCTCAGGCAGGGAAATGGAAAGCTTCCAGAAGAGCGCCCGGGGTCAGGACCATCCTGCCTCGCCTGCAGACACCAAGTTGGCCTGTGTGCTGTCGCTGGTGTGGCTCCACGGCCCTTCCTCTAGGATTTCATGCCCTTGTACATATTCAGGTGTTTTACCTGGGAAGGGTGGGAACAGTTCAGCTGCAGCTGGCCTGGGGCTCAGCTCACCTTTATTCAGAGATGCGTCGGCACGGTCCCCCAGCTTTGCAATGAGGACGCTCCTTGCATGCGGGGTGGGTTGCTGGCTGTATGGGAGATGATTCCCCACCTCTGACCAATTTCAGAATTGTTTACCGCTGGAGCAAGTTCCCTGATAGGGCTTTCCTCTGTATAACTGGTGGGTTCAGGTTTTTTTTCGTTTATGGTTCAAGTTAGATTTTATACCTCTTTTATGTATTTATAGATATAAGCATGGAAATAATACATTCCTATAAATACATCTGTGTGAAGGGAAGAAACATTTTCTCTTTTATTTTTAAATTTTATTTTTTAAAATTTTGAAATTTAGTTTTATTTTCTTATACAGCAGGTTATTATTAGTTATGTATTTTATGCATATGCATGTATGCAAGCCAATCCCAATCTCCCAACTCATCCCACCTCTACCACCCCATGGCTTCCCACACTTGGTGTCCATAAGTTTGTTCTCTACCTGTGTCTCTATTTCTTCCCTGCAAACCAGTTCATCTGTACCACTTTTTAGGTTCCACATATATGCATTAATATACAATATTTGTTTTCCTCTTTCTGACTTACTTCATTCTGTATGACAGTCTCTAGATCCATCGATGTCTCTACAAATGACCCAGTTTCTTTCCTTTTTATGGCCGAGTAATATTCCATTTTATATATGTACCACATCTTTACCCATTCATCTGTTTGTGGGTATTTAGTTTGCTCCCTTACCTGGCTATTGTAAATAGTGCTGCAATGAACATTGTGGTGAATGTGCCTTTTTGATTTATGGTTTTCTCTGGGTATATGCCCAGAAGTGCGATTGCTGGATCAGATGGTAATTCTATTTCTAGTTTTTTTAAGGAAACTCCACACTGTTCTCCATAGTGACTGTATCAATTTACATTCCCACCAATAGTGGAAGAGGGCTCCTTTTGTCCACACCCTCCCCAGAATTTGTTGTTTGTAGGTTTTCTGATGATGCCGATTCTAACATGTGTGAGGTGATACCTCATTGTAGTTTTATTTTTTTTTTTTTCATTTATTTTTTTTTTGTGTGGTACGCGGGCCTCTCACTGTTGTGGCCTCTCCCGTTGCGGAGCACAGGCTCCGGACGCGCAGGCTCAGTTGCCATGGCTCACGGGCCCAGCTGCTCCGCGACATGTGGGATCTTCCCGGACCGGGGCACGAACCCGTGTCCCCTGCATCGGCAGGCAGACTCTCAACCACTGCGCCACCAGGGAAGCCCCCTCATTGTAGTTTTGATTTGCATTTCTCTAATAATTAGTGATGTTGAGCAGCTTTTCATCTGCGTCTTGGCCATGTCTGTGTCTTCTTTGAAGGATCGTCTCATGAGATCTTCTGACAATTTCTGTATTGGGAGGGTGTTTGGAGGGTAAGGCTATGTGCTCACGCACGTGTCAGTGCCAGCATAAGGGCCAGGAGTAGGGTACTGCGTTGGGTAAGGTGTAGGTCTGGTGGTGGTTTCCGTTCCGGGCTAGGTTTAGGGTTTGGGAACGGCAAGGCTTAGGGCCCAGGTGAGGGTACGGAAACGTGGGATGGTCAGGCTATGTTCTTACGCATGGGTCAGTGCCAATGTACGGGCCAGGAATAGGCTACGGCGTAGGCTAATGTGTAGGGCTGGTGGTGGGTTTCCGTTCGGTGCTAGGGTTAGGGTTAGGGAATGACAAGTCTTAGGGCACAGGTGAGGGTACGGAAACGTGGGAGGGTCCGGCTATGTGCTGACGCACGGGTCAGTGCCAGCGTACGGGCCAGGAATAAGGAACGGCGTAGGGTAAGGAGTAGGGCTGGTTGTGAGATACCGTTCTGGGCTAGGGTTAGGGTTAGGGAACGGCAAGGCTTAGGGCACAGGTGAACGTAAGGAAACGTGGGAGGGTCAGGCTACGTGCTGACGCACGGGTCAGTGCCAGCGTACGGGCCAGGAGTAGGGTATGGCGTAGGGTAAGGTTTAGGGCTGGTGGTGGGTTTCCGTTCCTGGCTAGGGTTAGGGTGAGGGAACAGCAAGGCTTAGGGCACAGGTGAACGTACGGAAACGTGGGAGTGGCAGGCTACGTGCTGACGCACGGGTCTGTGCCAGCGTACGGGCCAGGATTAGGGTACGTCGTAGCGTAAGGTTTAGGGCTGGTGGTGGGTTTCCGTTTCAGGCTAGGGTTAGGGATAGGGAACGGCAAGGCTTAGGACACAGGTGAGGGTATGGAAACGTGGGAGAGGCAGGCTACGTGCTGACGCACAGGTCAGTGCCAGCGTAGGGGCCAGGATTAGGGTACAGCGTAGGGTAAGGTTTAGGGCTGGTGGTGGGTTTATGTTCCGGGCTAGGGTTAGGGTTAGGGATCGGCAAGGCTTAGGGCACAGGTGAGGGTTCGGAAACGTAGGAGTGGCTGGCTACGTGCTGACGCACGGGTCAGTGCCAGCGTATGGGGCAGAATTAGGGTACGGCGTAGGGTAAGGTTTAGGGCTGGTGGTGGGTTTCCGTTCCAGGCTAGGTTTAGGGTTAGGGAACGGCAAAGCTTAGGGCACAGAAGATGGTACGGAAAAGTGGGAGGGTCAGGCTACGTGCTGACGCACGGGTCAGTGCCAGCGTATGGGCCAATTGTAGGGTATGGCGTAGGGTTATGTGTAGGGTTAGGGTTAGGGAACGGCAAGGCTTAGGGCACAGGTGAGGGTACGGAAACGTGGGAGGGTCAGGCTACGTTATGACGCACGGGTCTTTGCCAGCGTACGCGCCAGGATTCGGGTACGGCATTGGGTAAGGTGTAGGGCTGGTTGTGGGTTTCCGTTCCAGGTTAGAGTTAGGGAACGGCAAGGCTTAGTGCACAGGTGAGGGTATGGAAACATGGCAGAGGCAGGCTATGTGCTGACGCAAGGGTCACTGCCAGCTTACGGGTCAGGAGTAGTCTACGGCGTACGTTAAGGTTTAGGTTTTGTGGTGGGTTTCCGTTCCGGGCTAGGGTTAGGGATAGGGAAAGGCAAGGCTTAGGGCACAGGTGAGGGTACGGAAACGTGGGAGGGTTAGGCTACATGCTGAAGCACAGTTCAATGCCAGGGTTTGGACCAGGAGTAGGGTACGGCGTAGGGTATAGTGTAAGGCTGGTTGTGGGTGTCCATTCCGGGCTAGTGTTAGGGTTAGGGAGCGGCAAGGCTTAGGGCACAGGTGAGGGTACGGAAACGTGGGAGGGTCAGGCTACATGCTGAAGAACGGGTCAGTGCCAGGGTGTGGACCAGGAGTAGGGTACGGCGTTGGGTATGGTGTAAGGGCGGTGGTGGGTGTCCATTCCGGTCTAGGGTTAGGGTTAGGGAACGTTAAGGCTTAGGACACAGGTGAGGGTACGGAAACGTGGGAGGGTCAGGATACGTGCTGAAGAATGGGTCAGTGCCAGCGTACGGGCCAGGAGTAGGGTACTTCATAGCGTAATGTGTAGGGCTGGTGGTGGTTTCCGTTCCGGGCTAGGGTTAGAGGTAGGGAACTGCAAGGCTTAGGGCACAGGTGAGGGTACGGAAACGTGGGAGAGGCAGGCTACGGGCTGACACATGGGAGAGTGCCAGCTTACGGGCCAGCAGTAGGCTACGACGTAGGGTAGGGTGTAGGGCTGGTGGTGGGTTTCCGTTCCGGGCTAGGGTTAGAGTTAGGGATCGGCAAGGCTTAGGGAACAGGTGAGGGTAAGGAAAAGTGGGAGGGTTAGGCTACATGCTGACGCACGGATCAGTGCCAGCGTACGGGCCAGGTGTAGGGTACGGCGTAGGGTAAGGTTTAGGGCTGGTGATGGGTTTCCGTTTGGGGTTATGGTTAGGGTTATGGAACGGCAAGGCTTAGGACACAGGTGAGGGTACGGGAACGTGGGAAGGTCAGGCTACGTGCTGACGCACGGATCAGTGCCAGCGTACGGGCCAGGATTAGGCTACGGCGTAGGGTAAGCTGTAGGGCTGGTGGTGGGTTTCTGTTCTGGGCTAGGGTTAGGGTTAGGGAAGGACAAGACTTAGGGCACAGTTGAGGGTACGGAAATGGTGGAGGGTCAGGCTATGTGCTGACGCACGGGTCAGTGCCAGCGTACAGGCCAGGAGTAGGCAACAACGTAGGGTAAGGTGTAGGGCTGGTGGTTGGTTTCCTTTCCGGGCTAGGGTTAGGGTTAGGGAATGTCAAGGCTTAGGGCACAGGTGAGGGTATGGAAACGTGGGAGGGTCATGCTACGTGCTGACACACGTGTCAGTGCCAGCGTATGGGCCAGTCGTAGGCTACGGCGTAGGGAAAGGTGTAGGGCTGGTGGTGGGCTTCCTTTCCGGGCTAGGGTTAGGGTTAGGGAACGGCAAGTCTTAGGGCACAGGTGCGGGTACGGAAACGTGGGAGAGTCAGGCTATGTGCTGACGCACGGGTCAGTGCCAGCGTACGGGCCAGGAGTAGTGTACGTCGTAGGGTAAGGTGTAGGGCTGGTGGTGTGTTTCCGTGCTGGGCTAGGGTTAGGGTTAGGGAACGGCAAGGTTTAGGGCACACGTGAGGGTATCGAAACGTGTTAGGGTCAGGGTACGTGTTGATGTATGAATTAGGATTAGGGTACAGCTTAGGGTAAGGTGTAGGGCTGATGGTAGGTTTCCATTCCGGGCTAAGGTTAAGGATAGGCAACGACAAGATTTAGGGCACAGCTGAGGGTATGGAAACGTGTTAGGGTCAGGGTACGTGTTGACTCACTGGTTAGTGCCAGCGTCCGGATTAAGATTAGTGTACGGCATAGATAAGTTGTACGGTTGGTGGTAGGATTCCGTTCCGGGCTATGGTTAGGGTTAGGGAAAGTCAAGGTTTCTATTTCTAGTTCTTTTAAGGAAACTCCATACTGTTCTCCATAGTGACTGTATCAATTTACATTCCCACCATAGTGGAAGAGGGCTCCTTTTGTCCACACCCTCCCCAGAATTTGTTTGTAGATTTTCTGATGATGCCGATTCTAACAGGTGTGAGGTGATACCTCATTGTAGTTTTGATTTGCATTTCTCTAATAATTAGTGCTCTTGAGCAGCTTTTCATGTGCGTCTTGGACATCTCTGTGTCTTCTTTGAAGAAACGTCTCTTTAGATCTTCTGCCCATTTTTGTATTGGGTTGTTTGTTTTTTTAATAAGCTGCATGAGGTGTTTATATATATTGGAGATTAAACCTTTGTCCATTGATTCGTTTGCAACTATTTTCGCCCCTTCTGAGGGATGCCTTTTTCCATTCCCGTGTTTTTAAACAAAAAAGAAAGAAAGAAAAAGAAGCAGAACACTAATGTGCATAAAATATGCCTTTTGAAACGGTCATTTTGAAATATGGACGTCCTTTAAATTTTTTGGTCGATATGTGACCCCAGGATTTGTTTTCAGGGCAGGTGTCATTTACAGGCCTGCAATGATTTTGAATATCAACTGACCATGAGTGCTGGGATTAAAGCTGCTGTTGTGTGAAACGGCCACAAGGTGGCAGCAGTTCTCCCTTACCAATTCTGGTTACTAGGGCAACAGAGCCTCAAAGGAAGTCGTGTTCTAGATTGGAATTTAGAATGGAATGTGACAGGAGAAAGCCCCTCAAGTTTGTCTCCCTACTTCTTGTTCGTGTTTTTAATTTAATTTTTTACTTTTTATTACAGCAAGTTTGATTACAATGTATGGCTTGTTGTAGGTGTGGAAGATGTGGTTCTTTTACACATATACAGATGTCTGATTTTCCTGGGACCCTTTTCCCATGTACGTTATGAGAGAATGTTGAGTAATCTTTTGGTATTTCGTAGGTCTTTGGTGATTATATATGTCACGTGTGTTTGTATAAGTCTGTTAACCCCGATATCGTAATGAAACCAATCCTCACACCTTTCCATTGGTGAACCATAAGTTTGTTTAATGAATCTCTGATTGCCTTTCTCGGTGGAAATATATGCCCTGTTATCCATTTTTAGGTAACACCTATAAGTGATATGATATGATATGTGTCTTTCACTTTCTCACTTACTACAAGTCACGTGATTACCTCTAGACTCATCTACGGTGGTGCAAATGGCATTGTGTTCTTTTTTTCCTTGGCTTCTCTTCTGCCTTAGCGAGGTCCATTTTCAACAATGTGATTCCCTGAGTGTTCTGGATTAGCTCACCTGGGCAGCCTTACCCTGCCGCCCGGCCCTCCCCAGGTGTGCCTGGTTGAGGTCAATATAAACAGCGCTCCGGGCAGCCATAACCCCTGAAGCTGTTCCTGACTCCATATTCTCTGCCCCGTCAGCAGTCTCGGGGCTGTGCTGGTGGGAGGGAATGAGGTGCCACAGATTTGTTGGTGGCCCGGTGTGAGTGGGGTTCTCCTGGCCTTTCTGCAGTAGTTGCCAGGCTGCCTCCTGTAAAGAAGAGGATGTGTCACCCATACATTCTGCTGGAATTTCTCTCCGGACAGAGATGAGGAAGGAAAAAAGCAGTGGAGGCCGGGACAGGTGGGGTATCTCAGGCAGGACAATGGAAAGCTTCCGGAAGAGCGCCCGGGGCCAGGACCAACCTGGCTGGCCTGCAGGCACCAAGTTGGCCTGCGTGCTGTCGCTGTTGTGGCTCCACGGCCCTTCCTCTAGTCTTTCAAGCCCTTGTACATATTTAGTTGTTTTACCTGGGAAGGGTGGGAACAGTTCAGCAACAGCTGGCCTGCGGCTCAGCTCACCTTTTTTTAGAGATGCCTCGGCTCGGTCCCCCAGCTTTGCAATGAGGACGCTCCTTGTGTGGGGTGTGGGTTGCTGGCTGTATGGGGATGATTCCCCACCTCTGACCAATTTCAGAATTGTTTGCCGCTGGAGCAAGTGCCCTGATAGGGTTTTCCTCTGTATAACTGGTGGGTTCAGGTTTTTTTTCTTTTATGGTTCACGTTAGCTTTTATTCCTCTTTTATGTATTTATAGATATAAGCATGGAAATAATAATTTCCTATAAATACATCTGTGTGAAGGGAAGAACTTTTTTCTGTATTATTTTTAAATTTTATTTTTTTAAATTTTGAAATTGAATTTTATTTATTTTTTTATACAGCAGGTTATTATTAGTTATGTATTTTATGCATATACATGTATGCAGGTCAATCCCAATCTCCCAAGTCATCCCACCACCACCACCCCATGGCTTTCCACACTTGGTGTCCATACGTTTGTTCTCTACATCTCTGTCTCTATTTCTTCCCTGCAAACCAGTTCCTCTGTAAAATTTCGTAGGTTCCACATATATGCATTAATATACAATATTTGTTTTCCTCTTTCTGACTTACTTCATTCAGTATGACAGTCTCTAGATCCATCGCTGTCTCTACAAATGACCCGGTTTCATTCCTTTATATGGCTGAGTAATATTCCATTTTATACATGTAGCACATCTTTATCCATTCATCTGTGTGTGGGCATTTAGGTTGCTTCCATTACCTGGCCTTTGTAAATAGTGCTGCAATGAACATTGTGGTGAATGTGCCTTTCTGATTTATGGTTTTCTTTGGGTATATGAGCAGAAGTGGGATTGCTGGATCAGATGGTAATTCTATTTCTGGTTTTTTTAAGGAAACTCCATAGTGTTCTCCATAGTGAGTGTATCAATTTACATTCCCACCAATAGTGGAAGAGGTCTCCTTTTGTCCACACCCTCCCCAGAATTTGTTGTTTGTTGATTTTCTGATGATGCCGATTCTAACAGGTGTGAGGTGATACCTCATTGTAGTTTTGATTTGCATTTCTCTAATAATTAGTGCTCTAGAGCAGCTTTTCATGTGCGTCTTGGCCATCTCTGTGTCTTCTTTGAAGAAACGTCTCTTTAGATCTGACCATTTTTGTATTGGGTTGTTTGTTTTTTTAATATTAATCTGCATGAGCTGTTTATATATATTGGAGATTAAACCTTTGTCCATTGATTCGTTTGCAACTATTTTCGCCCCTTATGAGGGATGTCTTTTTCCTTTCCCGTTTTTTTAACCAAAAAAGAAAAAAAGAAAAAGAAGTAGAAAACTAATGTGCGTAAAATATGCCTTTTGAAACGGTCGTTTTGAAATATGGACGTCCTTTGAATTTTTTGGTCGATATGTGACCCCAGAATTTGTTTTCAGGGCAGGTGTCATTTACAGGCCTGCAATGATTTTGAATATCAACTGACCATTAGCGCTGGGATTAAAGCTGCTGTTGTGTGAAACGGCCACAAGGTGGCAGCAGTTCTCCCTTACCAATTCTGGTTACTAGGGCAACAGAGCCTCAATGGAAGTCGTGTTCTAGATTGGAATTTAGAATGGAATGTGCCAGGAGAAAACCCCTCAAGTTTGTCTCCCTACTTCTTGTTCGTGTTTTTAATTTAATTTTTATTTTTTATTACAGCAAGTTTGATTACAATGATTGGCTTGTTTTAGGTGTCGAAGATGTGGTGCTTTTACACATATACAGATGTCTGTTTTCCCTGGGATCCTTTTCCCATGTACGTTATGACAGAATGTTGAGTAGTCTTTTGGTATTCCGTAGGACTTTTGTGATTATATATGTCACCTGTGTTTGTATAAGTCTGTTAACCCCGATATCGTAATGAAACCAATCCTCACACCTTTCCATTGGTGAACCATAAATTTGTTTAATGAATCTCTGATTGCCCTTCTCGTTGGAAATATCTGCCCTGGTATCCATTTTTAGGTAACACCTATAAGTGATATGATATGATATGTGTCTTTCACTTTCTGACTTACTACATGTCACGTGATTACCTCTAGACTCATCTACGGTGCTGCAAATGGCATTGTGTCCTTTTTTTCCTTGGCTTCTATTCTGACTTAGCGAGGTCCCTTTTCAACAATATGATTCCCTGCGGGTTGTGGATTAGCTGACGTGGGCAGCCTTATCCTGCCGGCCGGCCCTCCCCAGGTGTGCCTGGTTGAGGTCAATATAAACAGCGCTCCATGCAGCAATAGCCCCTGAAGCTGTGCCTGCCTCCATATTCTCTGCCCCGTTAGCAGTCTCGGGGCTGTGCTGGTGGGAGGGAGTGAGGGGCCACAGCTTTGTTGGTGGCCCGGTGTGAGTGGGGTTCTGCTGGCCTTTCTGAAGGAGTTTCCAGGCTGCCTCCTGTAAGGAGGAGGATGTGTCACCCATACCTTCCGCTGGAATTTCTCTCCGGACAGAGGTGAGGAAGGAAAAAAGCAGTGGGGGCCGGGACAAGTGGGGTATCTCAGGCAGGACAATGGAAAGCTTCCGGAAGAGCGCCCGGGGCCAGGACCACCCTGGCTTGCCTGCAGGCACCAAGTTGGCCTGCGTGCTGTCGCTGGTGTGGCTCCACGGCCCTTCCTCTAGTCTTTCAACCCCTTGTACATATTCAGGTGTTTTACCTGGGAAGGGTGGGAACAGTTCAGCAGCAGCTGGCCTGGGGCTCAGCTCATATTTATTCAGAGATGCCTTGGCTCGGTCCCCCAGCTTTGCAATGAGGACGCTCCTTGTGTGGGGTGTGGGTTGCTGGCTGTATGGGAGATGATTCCCCACCTATGACCAATTTCAGAATTGTTTACCGTTGGAGGAAGTGCCCTGATAAGGTTTTCCTCTGTATAACTGGTGGGTTCAGGTTTTTCTTCTTTTATGGTTCAAGTTAGCTTTTATTCCTCTTTTATGTATTTATAGATATAAGCATGGAAATAATTCTTTCCATATAAATACATCTGTGTGAATGGAAGAACTTTTTTCTGTTTTATATTTAAATTTTATTTTTTAAAATTTTGAAATTTAATTTTATTTACTTTTATATTACAGCAGGTTATTATTAGTTATGTATTTTATGCATATACATGTATACAGGTCAATCTCAATCTCCCAACTCGTCCCACCACCACCACCCCATGGCTTCCCACACTTGGTGTCCATACGTTTGTTCTCTACCTGTGTGTCTCTATTTCTTCCCTGCAAACCAGTTCATCTGTACCATTTTTTAGGTTCCACATATATGCATTAATATACAATATTGTTTTCCTCTTTCTGACTTACTTCATTCTGTATGACAGTCTCTAGATCCATCGATGTCTCTACAAATGACCCAGTTTCATTCCTTTTTATGGCCGAGTAATATTCCATTTTATATATGTACCCAAATTTTATCCATTCATCTGTCTGTGGGCATTTAGGTTGCTTCCATTACCTGGCTATTGTAAATAGTGCTGCAATGAACCTTGTGGAGAATGTGTCTTTTTGATTTATGGTTGTCTCTGGGTATATGCCCAAAACTGGGATTGCTGGGTCAGATGGTAATTCTATTTCTACTTTTTTAAAGGAAACTCCATACTGTTCTCCATAGTGACTGTATCAATTTACATTCCCACCAATAGTGGAAGAGGGCACCTTTTGTCCACACCCTCCCCAGAATTTGTTGTCTGTAGATTTTCTGATGATGCCGATTCTAACAGGTGTGAGGTGATACCTCATTGTAGTTTTGATTTGCATTTCTCTAATAATTAGTGCTCTTGAGCAGCTTTTCATGTGCGTCTTGGCCATCTCTGTGTCTTCTTTGAAGAAACGTCACTTGAGATCTTCTGCCCATTTTTGTATTGGGTTGTTTGTTTTCTTAATAAGCTGCATGAGCTGTTTATATATATTGGAGATTAAACCTTTGTCCATTGATTCGTTTGCAACTATTTTCGCCCCTTCTGAGTGATGCCTTTTTCCATTCCCGTGTTTTTAACCAAAAAAGAAAGAAAGAAAAAGAAGCAGAACACTAATGTGCATAAAATATGCCTTTTGAAACGGTCATTTTGAAATATGGACGTCCTTTAAATTTTTTGGTCGATATGTGACCCCAGGATTTGTTTTCAGGGCAGGTGTCATTTACAGGCCTGCAATGATTTTGAATATCAACTGACGATTAGCACTGGGATTAAAGCTGCTGTTGTGTGAAACGGCCACTAGCTGGCAGCAGTTCTGCCTTAACACATCTGGTTACTAGGGCAACAGAGCCTCAATGGAAGTCAAGCTCTAGATTGGAATTTAGAATGGAATGTGCCAGGAGAAAGCCCCTCAAGTTTGACTCCCTACTTCTTGTTCGTGTTTTTAATTTAATTTTTATTTTTTATTATAGCAAGTTTGATTACAATGTTTGGCTTGTTGGAGGTGTGGAAGATGTGGTTGGTTCTTTTACACATATACACATGTCTGTTTTTCCTGGGATCCTTTTCTCATGTACGTTATGACAGAATGTTGAGTAGTCTTTTGGTATTCCGTAGGTCTTTGGTGATTATATATGTCACCTGTGTTTGTATAAGTCTGTTAACCCCGATATCGTAATGAAACCAATCCTCACACCTTTCCATTGGTGAACCATAAGTTTGTTTAATGAATCTCTGATTGCCCTTCTCGGTGGAAATATCTGCCCTAGTATCCATTTTTAGGTAACACCTATAAGTGATATGATATGATATGTGTCTTTCACTTTCTGACTTACTGCAAGTCACGTGATTACCTCTAGACTCATCTACGGTGGTGCAAATGGCATTGTGTTCTTTTTTTCCTTGGCTTCTCTTCTGCCTTAGCGAGGTCCGTTTTCAACAATGTGATTGCCTGAGTGTTGTGGATTAGCTGACCTGGGCAGCCTTACCCTGCCGCCCAGCCCTCCCCAGGTGTGCCTGGTTGAGGTCAATATAAACAGCGCTCCAGGCAGCAATAGCCCCTGAAGCTGTTCCTGACTCCATATTCTCTGCCCCGTCAGCAGTCTCGGGGCGGTGCTGGTGGGAGGGAATGAGGGGCCACAGCTTTGTTGGTGGCCCGGTGTGAGTGGGGTTCTGCTGGCCTTTCTGCAGGAGTTGCCAGGCTGCCACCTGTAAAGAAGAGGATGTGTCACCCATACCTTCCGCTGGAATTTCTCTCCGGACAGAGGTGAGGAAGGAAAAAAGCAGTGGGGGCCGGGACAGGTGGGGTATCTCAGGCAGGACAATGGAAAGCTTCCGGAAGAGCGCCCGGGGGCAGGACCACCCTGGCTGGCCTGCAGGCACCAAGTTGGCCTGCGTGCTGTTGCTGGTGTGGCTCCATGGCCCTTCCTCTAGTCTTTCAAGCCCTTGTACATATTCAGGTGTTTTACCTGGGAAGGGTGGGAACAGTTCAGCAGCAGCTGGCCTGGGGCTCAGCTCACCTTTATTCAGAGATGCCTCTGCACGATCCCCCAGCTTTGCAATGAGGACGCTCCTTGCGTGGGGTGTGGGTTGCTGGCTGTATGGGAGATGATTCCCCACCTCAGACCCATTTCAGAATTGTTTACCGCTGGAGCAAGTGCCCTGATAGGGTTTTCCTCTGTATAACTGGTGGGTTCAGGTTTTTTTTTTTCTTTTATGGTTCAGGTTAGATTTTATTCCTCTTTTATGTATTTATAGATATAAGCATGGAAATAATTCATTCCTGTAAATACATCTGTGTGAAGGGAAGAACTTTTTTCTGTATTATTTTTAAATATTATTTTTTTTAATTTTGAAATTTAATTTTATTTATTTTTTTATACAGCAGGTTATTATTAGTTATGTATTTTATGCATATACATGTATGCAGGTCAATCCCAATCTCCCAACTCATCCCACCACCACCACACCATGGCTTCCCACACTTGGTGTCCATACGTTTGTTCTCTACCTCTGTCTCTATTTCTTCCCTGCAAACCAGTTCATCTGTACCAGTTTTTAGGTTCCACATATATGCATTAATATACAATATTTGTTTTCCTCTTTCTGACTTACTTCATTCTGTATGACAGTCTCTAGATCCATCGATGTCTCTACAAATGACCCAGTTTCATTCCATTTTATGGCTGAGTAATATTCCATTTTATACATGTACCACATCTTTATCCATTCATCTGTCTGTGGGCATTTAGGTTGCTTCCATTACCTGGCTATTGTAAATAGTGCTGCAATGAACATTGTGGTGAATGTGCCTTTTTGATTTATGGTGTTCTTTGGGTATATGCCCAGAAGTGGGATTGCTGGATCAGATGGTAATTCTATTTCTAGTTTTTTTTTTAACGAAACTCCATACTGTTCTCCATAGTGACTGTATCAATTTACATTCCCACCAATAGTGGAAGAGGGCTCCTTTTGTCCACACCCTCCCCAGAATTTGTTGTCTGTAGATTTTCTGATGATGCCGATTCTAACAGTGTGAGGTGATACCTCATTGTAGTTTTGATTTGCATTTCTCTAATAATTAGTGCTGTTGAGCAGCTTTTCATGTGCGTCTTGGCCATCTCTGTGTCTTCTTTGAAGAAACGTATCTTTAGATCTTCTGCCCATTTTTGTATTGGGTTGTTTGTTTTTTTTTAATATTAAGCTGCATGAGCTGTTTATATATATTGGAGATTAAACCTTTGTCCATTGATTCGTTTGCAACTTTTCGCCCCTTCTGAGGGATGCCTTTTTCCATTCCCGTTTTTTTAACCAAAAAAGAAAGAAAGAAAAAGAAGCAGAAAACTAATGTGCATAAAATATGCCTTTTGAAATGGTCGTTTTGAAATATGGACGTCCTTTGAATTTTTTGGTCGATATGTGACCCCAGCATTTGTTTTCAGGGCAGGTGTCATTTACGGGCCTGCAATGATTTTGAATATCAACTGACCATTAGCGCTGGGATTAAAGCTGCTGTTGTGTGAAACGGCCACAAGGTGGCAGCAGTTCTCCCTTACCAATTCTGGTTACTAGGGCAAGAGAGCCTCAATGGAAGTCGTGTTCTAGATTGGAATTTAGAATGGAATGTGCCAGGAGAAAGCCCCTCAAGTTTGTCTCCCTACTTCTTGTTCGTGTTTTTAATTTAATTTTTATTTTTTATTACAGCAAGTTTGATTCCAATGTTTGGCTTGTTGGAGGTGTGGAAGATGTGGTTGGTTCTTTTACACATATACACATGTCTGTTTTTCCTGGGATCCTTTTCTCATGTACGTTATGACAGCATGTTGAGTAGTCTTTTGGTATTCCGTAGGTCTTTGGTGATTATATATGTCACCTGTGTTTGTATAAGTCTGTTAACCCCGATATCGTAATGAAACCAATCCTCACACCTTTCCATTGGTGAACCATAAGTTTGTTTAATGAATCTCTGATTGCCCTTCTCGGTGGAAATATCTGCCCTGGTATCCATTTTTAGGTAACACCTATAAGTGATATGATATGATATGTGTCTTTCACTTTCTGACTTACTGCAAGTCACGTGATTACCTCTAGACTCATCTACGGTGGTGCAAATGGCATTGTGTTCTTTTTTTCCTTGGCTTCTCTTCTGCCTTAGCGAGGTCCGTTTTCAACAATGTGATTGCCTGAGTGTTGTGGATTAGCTGACCTGGGCAGCCTTACCCTGCCGCCCAGCCCTCCCCAGGTGTGCCTGGTTGAGGTCAATATAAACAGCGCTCCAGGCAGCAATAGCCCCTGAAGCTGTTCCTGACTCCATATTCTCTGCCCCGTCAGCAGTCTCGGGGCGGTGCTGGTGGGAGGGAATGAGGGGCCACAGCTTTGTTGGTGGCCCGGTGTGAGTGGGGTTCTGCTGGCCTTTCTGCAGGAGTTGCCAGGCTGCCACCTGTAAAGAAGAGGATGTGTCACCCATACCTTCCGCTGGAATTTCTCTCCGGACAGAGGTGAGGAAGGAAAAAAGCAGTGGGGGCCGGGACAGGTGGGGTATCTCAGGCAGGACAATGGAAAGCTTCCGGAAGAGCGCCCGGGGGCAGGACCACCCTGGCTGGCCTGCAGGCACCAAGTTGGCCTGCGTGCTGTTGCTGGTGTGGCTCCATGGCCCTTCCTCTAGTCTTTCAAGCCCTTGTACATATTCAGGTGTTTTACCTGGGAAGGGTGGGAACAGCTCAGCAGCAGCTGGCCTGGGGCTCAGCTCACCTTTATTCAGAGATGCCTCTGCACGATCCCCCAGCTTTGCAATGAGGACGCTCCTTGCGTGGGGTGTGGGTTGCTGGCTGTATGGGAGATGATTCCCCACCTCAGACCCATTTCAGAATTGTTTACCGCTGGAGCAAGTGCCCTGTTAGGGTTTTCCTCTGTATAACTGGTGGGTTCAGGTTTTTTTTTTCTTTTATGGTTCAAGTTAGATTTTATTCCTCTTTTATGTATTTATAGATATAAGCATGGAAATAATTCATTCCTGTAAATACATCTGTGTGAAGGGAAGAACTTTTTTCTGTATTATTTTTAAATATTATTTTTTTTAATTTTGAAATTTAATTTTATTTATTTTTTTATACAGCAGGTTATTATTAGTTATGTATTTTATGCATATACATGTATGCAGGTCAATCCCAATCTCCCAACTCATCCCACCACCACCACACCATGGCTTCCCACACTTGGTGTCCATACGTTTGTTCTCTACCTCTGTCTCTATTTCTTCCCTGCAAACCAGTTCATCTGTACCAGTTTTTAGGTTCCACATATATGCATTAATATACAATATTTGTTTTCCTCTTTCTGACTTACTTCATTCTGTATGACAGTCTCTAGATCCATCGATGTCTCTACAAATGACCCAGTTTCATTCCGTTTTATGGCTGAGTAATATTCCATTTTATACATGTACCACATCTTTATCCATTCATCTGTCTGTGGGCATTTAGGTTGCTTCCATTACCTGGCTATTGTAAATAGTGCTGCAATGAACATTGTGGTGAATGTGCCTTTTTGATTTATGGTGTTCTTTGGGTATATGCCCAGAAGTGGGATTGCTGGATCAGATGGTAATTCTATTTCTAGTTTTTTTTTTTTAACGAAACTCCATACTGTTCTCCATAGTGACTGTATCAATTTACATTCCCACCAATAGTGGGAGAGGGCTCCTTTTGTCCACACCCTCCCCAGAATTTGTTGTCTGTAGATTTTCTGATGATGCCGATTCTAACAGTGTGAGGTGATACCTCATTGTAGTTTTGATTTGCATTTCTCTAATAATTAGTGCTGTTGAGCAGCTTTTCATGTGCGTCTTGGCCATCTCTGTGTCTTCTTTGAAGAAACGTCTCTTGAGATCTACTGCCCATTTTTGTATTGGGTTTTTTGTTTTTTTTAATATTAAGCTGCATGAGCTGTTTATATATTGGAGATTAAACATTTGTCCATTGATTCGTTTGCAACTATTTTCGCCCCTTTTGAGGGATGTCTTTTTCCTTTCCCGTTTTTTTAACCAAAAAAGAAAAAACGAAAAAGAAGTAGAAAACTAATGTGCGTAAAATATGCCTTCTGAAACGGTCGTTTTGAAATATGGACGTCCTTTGAATTTTTTGGTCGATATGTGACCCCAGGATTTGTTTTCAGGGCAGGTGTCATTTACAGGCCTGCAATGATTTTGAATATCAACTGACCATTAGCGCTGGGATTAAAGCTGCTGTTGTGTGAAACGGCCACAAGGTGGCAGCAGTTCTCCCTTACCAATTCTGGTTACTAGGGCAACAGAGCCTCAATGGACATCGTGTTCTAGATTGGAATTTAGAATGGAATGTGCCAGGAGAAAACCCCTCAAGTTTGTCTCCCTACTTCTTGTTCGTGTTTTTAATTTAATTTTTATTTTTTATTACAGCAAGTTTGATTACAATGTTTGGCTTGTTGTAGGGGTGGAAGATGTGGTTCTTTTACACATATACATTTGTCGGTTTTTCCAGGGATCCTTTTCCCATGTACCTTATGACAGAATGTTGAGTAGTCTTTTGGTATTCCGTAGGTCTTTGGTGATTATATATGTCACCTGTGTTTGTATAAGTCTGTTAACCCCGATATCGTAATGAAACCAATCCTCACACCTTTCCATTGGTGAACCATAAGTTTGTTTAATGAATCTCTGATTGCCCTTCTCGGTGGAAATATCTGCGCTGGTATCCATTTTTAGGTAACACCTATAAGTGATATGATATGATATGTGTCTTTCTCTTTCTGACTTACTACATGTCACGTGATTACCTCTAGACTCATCTACGGTGCTGCAAAAGGCATTGTGTCATTTTTTTCCGTGCCTTCTATTCTGACTTAGCGAGGTCCCTTTTCAACAATGTGCTTCCTTGCGGGTTGTGGATTAGCTGACGTGGGCAGCCTTATCCTGCCGGCCGGCCCTACCCAGGTGTGCCTGGTTGAGGTCAATATAAACAGCGCTCCATGCAGCAATAGCCCCTGAAGCTGTGCCTGCCTCCATATTCTCTGCCCCGTGAGCATTCTCGGGGCTGTGCTGTTGGGAGGGAGTGAGGGGCCATAGCTTTGTTGGTGGCCCGGTGTGAGTGTGGTTCTGCTGGCCTTTCAGAAGGAGTTGCCAGGCTGCCTCCTGTAAGGAGGAGGATGTGTCACCCATACCTTCCGTTGGAATTTCTCTCCGGACAGAGGTGAGGAAGGAAAAAAGCAGTGGGGCCGGGACAAGTGGGGTATCTCAGGCAGTACAATGGAAAGCTTCCGGAAGAGCGCCCGGGGCCAGGACCACCCTGGCTGGCCTGCAGGCACCAAGTTGGCCTGCGTGCTGTCGCTGGTGTGGCTCCACGGCCCTTCCTCTAGTCTTTCAAGCCCTTGTACATATTCAGGTGTTTTACCTGGGAAGGGTGGGAACAGTTCAGCAACAGCTGGCCTGGGGCTCAGCTCACCTTTGTTCAGAGATGCCTCGGCTCGGTCCCCCCGCTTTGCAATGAGGAAGCTCCTTGTGTGGGGTGTGGGTTGCTGGCTGTATGGGAGATGATTCCCCATCTCTGAACAATTTCAGAATTGTTTACCGTTGGAGCAAGTGCCCTGATAGTGTTTTTCTCTGTATAACTGGTCGGTTCAGGTTTTTCTTCGTTTATGGTTCAAGTTAGCTTTTATTCCTCTTTTATGTATTTATAGATATAAGCATGGAAATAATTCATTCCTATAAATACATCTGTGTGAAGGGAAGAACTTTTTTCTGTTTTATTTTTAAATTTAATTTTATATAATTTTGAAATTTAATTTTATTTACTTTTTTATACAGCTGGTTATTATTAGTTATGTGTTTTATGCATGTACATGTATACAGGTCAATCTCAATCTCCCAACTCATCCCACCACCACTACCCCATGGCTTCCCACACTTGGTGTCCATACGTTTGTTCTCTACCTCTGTGTCTCTATTTCTTCCCTGCAAACCAGTTCATCTGTACCATTTTTTAGGTTCCACATATATGCATTAATATACAATATTTGTTTTCCCCTTTCTGACTTACTTCATTCTGTATGACAGTCTCTAGATCCATCGATCTCTCTACAAATGACCCAGATTCATTCCTTTTTATGGCCGAGTAATATTCCATTTTATATATGTACCCCATCTTTATCCATTCATCTGTCTTTGGTCGTTTAGGTTGCTTCCATTACCTGGCTATTGTAAATAGTGCTGCAATGAACATTGTGGTGAATGTGCCTTTTTGATTTATGGTTTTCTTTGGGTATATGCCCAGAATTGGAATTGCTGGATCAGATGGTAATTCTATTTCTAGATTTTTTAAGGAAACTCCATAGTGTTCTCCATAGTGACTCTATCAATTTACATTCCCACCAATAGTGGAAGAGGGCTCCTTTTGTCCACACCCTCCCCAGAATTTGTTGTTTGTAGATTTTCTGATGATGCCGATTCTAACAGGTGTGAGGTGATACCTCATTGTAGTTTTGATTTGCATTTCTGTAATAATTAGTGCTGTTGAGCAGCTTTTCATGTGCGTCTTGGCCATCTCTGTGTCTTCTTTGAAGAAACGTCTCTTTAGATCTTCTGCCCATTTTTGTATTGGGTTGTTTCTTTTTTTAATATGCTGCATGAGCTGTTTATATATATATTGGAGATTAAACCTTTGTCCATTGATTCGTTTGCAACTATTTTCGCCCCTTCTGAGGGATGCCTTTTTCCATTCCCGTGTTTTTAACCGAAAAAAGAAAGAAAGAAAAAGAAGCAGAACACTAATGTGCATAAAGTATGCCTTTTGAAACGGTCGTTTTGAAATATGGACGTCCTTTAAATTTTTTGGTCGATATGTGACCCCAGGATTTGTTTTCAGGGCAGGTGTCATTTACAGGCCTGCAATGATTTTGAATATCAACTGACCTTTAGCGCAGGGATTAAAGCTGCTGTTGTGTGAAACGGCCACTAGGTGGCAGCAGTTCTGCCTTAACACATCTGGTTACTAGGGCAACAGAGCCTCAATGGAAGTCATGTTCTAGATTGGAATTTAGAATGGAATGTGCCAGGAGAAAGCCCCTCAAGTTTGACTCCCTACTTCTTGTTCGTATTTTTAATTTAATTTTTAATTTTTTATTATAGCAAGTTTGATTACAATGTTTGGCTTGTTGTAGGTGTGGAAGATGTGGTTCTTTTACACATATACAGATGTCTGTTCTTCCTGGGATCCTTTTCCCATGTACGTTATCACAGAACGTTGAGTAGTCTTCTCTTGGTATTCCGTAGGTCTTTGGTGATTATATATGTCACCTCTGTTTGTATATGTCTGTTAACCCCGATATCGTAATGAAACCAAACCTCACACCTTTCCATTGGTGAACCATAAGTTTGTTTAATGAATCTATGATTGCACTTCTCAGTGGAAATGACTGCCCTCGTTTCTATTTTAGGTAACACCTATAAGTGATATGAAATGATATGTGTCTTTCACTTTCTGACTTACTCCAAGTCACGTGATTACCTCTAGACTCATCTACGGTGCTGCAAATGGCATTGTGTCCTTATTTTCCTTGGCTTCTATTCTGCCTTAGCGAGGTCCGTTTTCAGCAATGTGATTCCCTGAGGGTTGTGGATTAGCTGACCTGGGCAGCCTTACCCTGCCGGCCAGCCCTCCCTAGGTCTGCCTGGTTGAGGTCAATATAAACAGCGCTCCAGGCAGCAATAGCCCCTGAAGCTGTGCCTGACTCCATATTCTCTGCCCTGTCAGCAGTCTCAGGGATGAGCTGCTGGGAGCGAGTGAGGGGCCACAGATTTGTTGGTGGCCCGGTGTGAGTGCGGTTCTGCTGGCCTTTCTGTAGGAGTTGCCAGGCTGCCACATGTAAAAAGAGGATGTGTCACGCATACCTTCCGCTGGAATTTCTCTCCGGACAGAGGTGAGGAAGGAAAAAAGCATTGGGGGCCGGGACAGGTGGGGTATCTCAGGCAGGACAATGGAAAGCTTCTGGAAGAGCGCCCGGGACCAGGACCATAGTGGCTGGCAGGCCTGCACCATGTTGGCCTGTGTGCTGTCTCTGGTGTGGCTCCACGGCCCTTCCTCTAGTCTTTCAAGCCCTTGTACATATTCAGGTGTTTTACCTGGGAAGGGGGGAACAGTTCAGCAGCAGCTGGCCTGGGGCTCAACTCACGTTTACTCACAGATGCCTCAGGACTGTCCCCCAGCTTTGCAATGAGGATGATCGTTGCATTGGGGGTGGCTTGCTGGCTGTATGGGAGATGATTCCCCACCTCTGACCAATTTCAGAATTGTTTACCGCTGGAGCAAGTGCCCTGGTAGAGATTTCCTCTGTATAACTCGTGGGTTCAGGTTCTTTTTTCTTTTATGTTTCAAGTTAGATTTTATTCCTCATTTATGTATTTATAGATATAAGCATGGAAATAATTCATTCCTATAAATACATCTGTGTGAAGGGAAGAACTTTTTTCTGTTTTATTTTTAAATTTAATTTTTTAAAATTTTAAAATTTAATTTTATTTACTTTTTTATACAGCAGGTTATTATTAGTTATGTATTTTATGCCTATATATGTATACAGGTCAATCTCAATCTCCCAACTCATCCCACCACCACCTCCCCAAGGCCTCCCACACTTGGTGTCCATACGTTTGTTTTCTACCTCTGTGTCTCTATTCCTTCCCTGCAAACCAGTTCAACTGTACCAAAATTTAAGTTCCGCATATATGCATTAATATACAATATTTGTTTTCCTCTTTTTGACTTCCTTCATTCTGTATGACAGTCTGTAGATCCATTGATGTCTCTACAAATGACCCAGTTTCATTCCTTTATATGCCCGAGTAATATTCCATTTTATATATGTACCCCATCTTTATCCATTCATCTGTCTGTGGGCATTCAGGTTCCTTCCATTACCTGGCTATTGTAAATAGTGCTGCAATGAACATTGTTGTGAATGTGCCTCTTTGATTTATGGTTGTCTCTGGGTATATGCCCAGAAGTGGGATTGCTGGATCAGATGGTAATTCTATTTCTAGTTTTTTAAAGGAAACTCCATACTGTTCTCCATAGTGACTGTATCAATTTACATTCCCACCAATAGTGGAAGAGGGCTTCGTTTGTCCACACCCTCCCCAGGATTTTTTGTTTGTTGATTTTCTGATGATGCCGATTCTAACAGGTGTGAGATGATACCTCATTGTAGTTTTGATTTGCATTTCTCTAATAGTTAGTGCTCTTGAGCAGCTTTTCATGTGCGTCTTGGCCATCTCTGTGTCTTCTTTGAAGAAACGTCTCTATAGATCTTCTGCCCATTTGTGTATTGGGTTGATTTTTTAATATTAAGCTTCATGAGCTGTTTATATATATTGGATATTAAACCTTTGTCCATTGATTCGTTTGCAACGATTTTCGCCCCTTCTGAGGGATGCCTTTTTCCATTCCCGTCTTTTTAACCAAAAAAGAAAGAAAACGATGCAGAACACTAATGTGCATAAAATATGCCTTTTGAAACGGTCGTTTTGAAATATGGACGTCCTTTGAAATTTTTGGTCGATATATGACCCCAGGATTTGTTTTCAGGGCAGGTGTCATTTACAGTCTTGCAATGATTTTGAATATCAACAGACCATTAGCGCTGGGATTAGAACTGCTCTTGTGTTAAACGGCCAATAGGTGGCAGCAGTTCTCCCTTACCAAATCTGGTTACTAGGGCAAAAGAGCCTCAATGGAAGTCCTGTTCTACATTTGGAATTTAGAATGGAATGTGCCAGGAGAAAGCCCCTCAAGTTTGTCTCCCTACTTCTTGTTCGTAGTTTTAATTTAAATTTTTATTTTTTATTACAGCAAGTTTGATTACAATGATTGGCTTGTTTTAGGTGTCGAAGATGTTGTGCTTTTACACATATACAGATGTCTGTTTTTCCTGGGATCCTTTTCCCATGTACGTTATGACAGAATGTTGAGTAGACTTTTGGTATTCCGTAGGACTTTGGTGATTATATATGTCACCTGTGTTTGTATAAGTCTGTTAACCCCGATATCGTAATGAAACCAATCCTCACACCTTTCCATTGGTGAACCATAAATTTGTTTAATGAATCTCTGATTGCCCTTCTCGGTGGAAATATCTGCCCTGGTATCCATTTTTAGGTAACACCTATAAGTGATATGATATGATATGTGTCTTTCACTTTCTGACTTACTACATGTCACGTGATTACCTCTAGACTCATCTACGGTGCTGCAAATGGCATTGTGTCCTTTTTTTCCTTGGCTTCTATTCTGACTTAGCGAGGTCCCTTTTCAACAATATGATTCCCTGCGGGTTGTGGATTAGCTGACGTGGGCAGCCTTATCCTGCCTGCCGGCCCTCCCCAGGTGTGCCTGGTTGAGGTCAATATAAACAGCGCTCCAGGCAGCAATAGCCCCTGAAGCTGTGCCTGACTCCATATTCTCTGCCCCGCCAACAGTCTCGGGGCTGTGCTGGTGGGAGGGAGTGAGGGGCCACAGCTTTGTTGGTGGCCCGGTGTGAGTGGGGTTCTTCTAGCCTTTCTGCAGGAGTTGCCAGGCTGCCTCCTGTAAAGAGGAGGATGTGTCACCCATACCTTCCGCTGGAATTTCTCTCCGGACAGAGGTGAGGAAGGAAAAAAGCAGTGGGTGCCGTGACAGGTGGGGTATCTCAGGCAGGACAATGGAAAGCTTCCGGAAGAGCGCCCGGGGACACGACCACCCTGGCTGGCCTGCAGGCACCAAGTTGGCCTGCGTGCTGTCGCTGGTGTGGCTCCACGGCCCGTCCTCTAGTCTTTGAAGCCCTTGTACATATTCAGGTGTTTTACCTGGGAAGGGTGGGAACAGTTCAGCAGCAGCTGGCCTGGGGCTCAGCTCATATTTATTCAGAGATGCCTTGGCTCGGTCCCCCAGCTTTGCAATGAGGACGCTCCTTGTGTGGGGTGTGGGTTGCTGGCTGTATGGGAGATGATTCCCCACCTCTGACCAATTTCAGAATTGTTTACCGTTGGAGCAAGTGCCCTGATAAGGTTTTCCTCTGTATAACTGGTGGGTTCAGGTTTTTCTTCTTTTATGGTTCAAGTTAGCTTTTATTCCTCTTTTATGTATTTATAGATATAAGCATGGAAATAATTCTTTCCATATAAATACATCTGTGTGAATGGAAGAACTTTTTTCTGTTTTATATTTAAATTTTATTTTTTTAAATTTTGAAATTTAATTTTATTTACTTTTATATTACAGCAGGTTATTATTAGTTATGTATTTTATTCATATACATGTATACAGGTCAATCTCAATCTCCCAACTCGTCCCACCACCACCACCCCATGGCTTCCCACACTTGGTGTCCATACGTTTGTTCTCTACCTGTGTGTCTCTATTTCTTCCCTGCAAACCAGTTCATCTGTACCATTTTTTAGGTTCCACATATATGCATTAATATACAATATTTGTTTTCCTCTTTCTGACTTACTTCATTCTGTATGACAGTCTCTAGATCCATCGATGTCTCTCCAAATGACCCAGTTTCATTCCTTTTTATGGCTGAGTAATATTCCATTTTATATATGTACCCCAATTTTATCCATTCATCTGTCTGTGGGCATTTAGGTTGCTTCCATTACCTGGCTATTGTAAATAGTGCTGCAATGAACATTGTGGTGAATGTGCCTTTTTGATTTATGGTTTTCTCTGGGTATATGCCCAGAAGTGGGATTGCTGGATCAGATGGTAATTCTATTTCTAGTTTTTTTAAGGAAACTCCATAGTGTTCTCCATAGTGACTGTATCAATTTACATTCCCACCAATAGTGGAAGAGGGATCCTTTTGTCCCCACCCTCCCCAGAATTTGTTGTTTGTAGATTTCCTGATGATGTCGATTCTAACAGGTGTGAGGTGATACCTCATTGTAGTTTTGATTTGCATTTCTCTAATAATTAGTGCTCTTGAGCAGCTTTTCTTGTGCGTCTTGGCCATCTCTGTGTCTTCTTTGAAGAAACGTCTATTTAGATCTTCTGCCCATTTTTGTATTGGGTTGTTTGTTTTTTTTAATATTAAGCCGCGTGAGCTGTTTTTATATATGGAGAGTAAACCTTTGTCCATTGATTCGTTTGCAACGATTTTCGCCCTTTCGTAGGGATGCCTTTTTCCATTCCCGTTTTCTTAACCAAAAAAGAAAGAAAGACAAAGAAGCAGAACACTAATGTGCGTAAAATATGGCTTTTGAAACGGTCGTTTTGAAATATGGACGTCCTTTGAATTTTTTGGTCGATATGTGACCCCAGGATTTGTTTTCAGGGCAGGTGTCATTTACAGGCCTGCAATGATTTTGAGTATCAACTGAACTTTAGCGCTGGGATTAAATCTGCTGTTGTGTGAAACGGCCACAAGGTGGCAGCAGTTCTCTCTTTCAAATCTGGTTATTAGTGCAACAGAGCCTCAAAGGAAGTCGTGTTCTAGATTGGAATTTAGATTTAAATGTGCCAGGAGAAAGCCCCTCAAGTTTGTCTCACAAATTCTTGTTCGTGTTTTTAATTTAATTTTTTATTTTTTATTACAGCAAGTTTGATTACAATGTTTGGCTTGTTGGAGGTGTGGAAGATGTGGTTCTTTTACACATATACAGATGTCTGTTTTTCCTGGGATCCTTTTCCCATGTACGTTATGACAGAATGTTGAGTAATCTTTTGGTATTCCGTAGGTCTTTGGTGATTATATATGTCACCTGTGTTTGTATAAGTCTGTTAACCCCGATATCGTAATGAAACCAATCCTCACACCTTTCCATTGGTGAACCATAAGTTTGTTTAATGAATCTCTGATTGCCCTTCTCGGTGGAAATATCTGCCCTGGTATCCATTTTTAGGTAACACCTATAAGTGATATGATATGATATGTGTCTTTCACTTTCTGACTTACTACAAGTCACGTGATTACCTCTAGACTCATCTACGGTGGTGCAAATGGCATTGTGTTCTATTTTTCCTTGGCTTCTCTTCTTCCTTAGCGAGGTCCATTTTCAACAATGTGATTCCCTGAGTGTTGTGGATTAGCTGACCTGGGCAGCCTTACCCTGCCGCCCGGCCCTCCCCAGGTGTGCCTGGATGAGGTCAATATAAACAGCGCTCCAGGCAGCAATAGCCTCTGAAGCCGTGCCTGACTCCATATTCTCTGCCCAGTCAGCAGTCTCGGGGCTGTGCTGGTGGGAGGGAATGAGGGGCCACAGCTTTGTTGGTGGCCCGGTGTGAGTGGCGTTCTGCTGGCCTTTCTGCAGGAGTTGCCATGCTGCCACCTGTAAAGAAGAGGATGTGTCACCCATACCTTCCGCTGGAATATCTCTCCGGACAGAGGTGAGGAAGTAAAAAAGCATTGGGTGCCGGGACAGGTGGGGTATCACAGGCAGGACAATGGAAAGCTTCCGGAAGAGCGCCCGGCGGCAGGACCACCCTGGCTGGCCTACAGGCACCAAGTTGGCCAGCGTGCTGTTGCTGGTGTGGCTCCACGACCCTTCCTCTAGTCTTTCAAACCCTTGTACATATTCATTTGTTTTACCTGGGAAGTGTGGGAACAGTTCAGCAGCAGCTGAGCTGGGGCTCAGCTCACTTTTATTCAAAGATGCCTCGGCACGATCCCCCAGCTTTGCAATGAGGACGCTCCTTGCGTGGGGTGTGGGTTGCTGGCTGTATGGGGGTTGATTCCCCACCTCTGACAAATTTCACAATTGTTTACCGCTGGAGCAAGTGCCCTAATAGGGCTTTCCTCTGTATAACTGGTGGGTTCAGGTTTTATTTTTTCTTTTATGGTTCAAGTTAGATTTTATTCCTCTTTTATGTATTTATAGATATAAGCATGGAAATAATTCATTCCTATAAATACATCTGTGTGAAGGGAAGAACTTTTTTCTGTATTATTTTTAAATTTTCTTTTTTAAAATTTTGAAATTTAAAGTTATTTATATTTTTATACAGCAGGTTATTATTAGTTATGTATTTTATGCATATACATGTATGCAGGTCAATCCCAATCTCCCAACTCATCCCACCACCACCACACCATGGCTTCCCACACTTGGTGTCCATAAGTCTATTCTCTACCTCTGTCTCTATTTCTTCCCTGCAAACCAGTTCATCTGTACCATTTTTTAGTTTCACATATATGCATTAATATACAATATTTGTATTCCTCTTTCTGACTTACTTCATTATGTATGACAGTCTCTAGATCCATCGATGTCTCTACAAATGACCCAGTTTCAGTCGTTTTTATGGCTGAGTAATATTCCATTTTATACATGTACCACATCTTTATCCATTCATCTGTCTGTGGGCATTTAGGTTGCTTCCATTACCTGGCTATTGTAAATAGTGCTGCAATGAACATTGAGGTGAATGTGCCTTTTTGATTTATGGTTTTCTTTGGGTATATGCCCAGATGTGGGATTGCTGGATCAGATGGTAATTCTATTTCTAGTTTTTTTTTAAGGAAACTCCATACTGTTCTCCATAGTGACTGTATCAATTTACATTCCCACCAACAGTGGAAGAGGGCTCCTTTTGTCGACACCCTCCCAAGAATTTTGTTGTTTGTAGATTTTCTGATGATGCCGATTCTAACAGGTGTTTGGTGATACCTCATTGTAGTTTTGACTTGCATTTCTCTAATAATTAGTGCTGTTGAGCAGCTTTTCATGTGCGTCTTGGCCATCTCTGTGTCTTCCTTGAAGAAACGTATCTTTAGAATTTGTGCCCAATTTTGTATTGGGTTGTTTGTTTTTTTAGTATTAAGCTGCATGAGCTGTTTATATATATTGGAGATTAAACCGTTGTCCATTGATTCGTTTGCAACTATTTTCGCCCCTTCTGAGGGATGCCTTTTTCCATTCCCGTTTTTTTAACCAAAAAAGAAAGAAAGAAAAAGAAGCAGAAAACTAATGTGCATAAAATATGCCTTTTGAAACGGTCGTTTTGAAATATGGACATCCTTTGAATTTTTTGGTCGATATGTGACCCCAGGATTTGTTTTCAGGGCAGGTGTCATTTACAGGCCTGCAATGATTTTGAATATCAACTGACCATTAGCGCTGGGATTAAAGCTGCTGTTGTGTGAAACGGCCACTAGGTGCCAGCAGTTCTCCCTTACCAATTCTGGTTTCTAGGGCAAGAGAGCCTCAATGGAAGTCGTGTTCGAGATTGGAATTTAGAATGGAATGTGACAGGAGAAAGCCCCTCAAGTATGTCTCCCTACTTCTTGTTCGTGTTTTTAATTTAATTTTTATTTTTTATTACAGCAAGTTTGATTAAAATGTTTGGCTTGTTGGAGGTGTGGAAGATGTGCTTCTTTTACATATATACACATGTCTGTTTTTCCTGGGATCCTTTTCCCATGTACGTTATGACAGAATGTTGAGTAGTCTTTTGGTATTCCATAGGTCTTTGGTGATTATATATGTCACCTGTGTTTGTATAAGTCTGTTAACCCCGATATCGTAATGAAACCAATCCTCACACCTTTCCATTGGTGAACCATAAGTTTGTTTAATGAATCTCTGATTGCCCTTCTCGGTGGAAATATCTGCCCTGGTATCCATTTTTAGGTAACACCTATAAGTGATATGATATGATATGTGTCTTTCACTTTCTGACTTACTACAAGTCACGTGATTACCTCTAGACTCATCTACGGTGGTGCAAATGGCATTGTGTTCTTTTTGTCCTTGGCTTCTCTTCTACCTTAGCGAGGTCCATTTTCAACAATGTGATTCCCTGAGTGTTGTGGATTAGCTGACCTGGGCAGCCTTACCCTGCCGCCCGGCCCTCCCCAGGTCTGCCTGGTTGAGGTCAATATAAACAGCGCTCCAGGCAGCAATAGCCCCTGAAGCCGTGCCTGACTCCATATTCTCTGCCCCGTCAGCAGTCTCGGGGCTGTGCTGGTGGGAGGGAATGAGGGGCCACAGCTTTGTTGCTGGCCCTGTGTGAGTGGGGTTCTGCTGCCCTTTCTGCTGGAGTTGCCAGGCTGCCACCTGTAAAGAAGAGGATGTGTCACCCATACCTTCTGCTGGAATTTCTCTCCGGACAGAGGTGAGGAAAGAAAAAAGCAGTGGGGGCCGGGACAGGTTGGGTATCTCAGGCAGGACAATGGAAAGCTTCCGGAAGAGCGCCCGTGGGCAGGACCACCCTGGCTGGCCTGCAGGCACCAAGTTGGCCAGCGTGCTGTTGCTGGTGTGGCTCCACGGCCCTTCCTCTAGTCTTTCAAGCCCTTGTACATATTCAGGTGTTTTACCTGGGAAGGGTGGGAACAGTTCAGCAGCAGCTGGCCTGAGGCTCAGCTCACCTTTATTCAGAGATGCCTCTGAACGATCCCCCAGCTTTGCAATGAGGACGCTCCTTGCGTGGGGTGTGGGTTGCTGGCTGTATGGGAGAAGATTCCCCACCTCTGACCAATTTCAGAATTGTTTACCGCTGGAGCAAGTGCCCTGATAGGGTTTTCCTCTGTATAACTGGTGGGTTCAGGTTTTTTTTTTCTTTTATGGTTCAAGTTAGATTTTATTCCACTTTTATGTATTTATAGATATAAGCATGGAAATAATTCATTCCTATAAATACATCTGTGTGAAGGGAAGAACTTTTTTCTGTATTATTTTTAAATTTTCTTTTTTAAACTTTTGAAATTTAATGTTATTTATTTTTTTATACAGCAGGTTATTATTAGTTATGTATTTTATGCATATACATGTATGCAGGTCAATCCCAATCTCCCAACTCATCCCACCACCACCACACCATGGCTTCCCACACTTGGTGTCCATACGTTTGTTCTCTACCTCTGTCTCTATTTCTTCCCTGCAAACCAGTTCATCTGTACCAGTTTTTAGGTTCCACATATATGCATTAATATACAATATTGTTTTCCTCTTTCTGACTTACTTCATTCTGTATGACAGTCTCTAGATCCATCGATGTCTCTACAAATGACCCAGTTTCATTCCTTTTTATGGCTGAGTAATATTCCATTTTATACATGTACCACATCTTTATCCATTCATCTGTCTGTGGGCATTTAGGTTGCTTCCATTACCTGGCTATTGTAAATACTGATGCAATGAACACTGTGATGAATGTGCCTTTTTGATTTATGGTTTTCTTGGGGTATATGCCCAGAAGTGGGATTGCTGGATCAGATGGTAATTCTATTTCTAGTTTTTTTTAACGAAACTCCATACTGTTCTCCATAGTGACTGTATCAATTTACATTCCCACCAATAGTGGAAGAGGGCTCCTTTTGTCCACACCCTCCCCAGAATTTGTTGTTTGTAGATTTTCTGATGATGCCGATTCTAACAGGTGTGAGGTGATACCTCATTGTAGTTTTGATTTGCATTTCTCTAATAATTAGTGCTGTTGAGCAGCTTTTCATGTGCGTCTTGGCCATCTATGTGTCTTCTTTGAAAAAACGTCTCTTTAGATCTTCTGCCCATTTTTGTATTGGGTTGTTTGTTTTTTTTAATATGCTGCATGAGCTGTTTATATATATTGGAGATTAAACCTTTGTCCATTGATTCGTTTGCAACTATTTTCGCCTCTTCTGAGGGATGCCTTTTTCCATTCCCGTGTTTTTAACCAAAAAAGAAAGAAGGAATAAGAAGCAGAACACTAATGTGCGTAAAATATGCCTTTTGAAACGGTCGTATTGAAATATGGACGTCCTTTGAATTTTTTGGTCGATATGCGACCCCAGGATTTGTTTTCAGGGCAGGTGTCATTTACAGGGCTGCAATGATTTTGAATATCAACTGACCATGAGCGCTGGGATAAAAGCTGCTGTTGTGTGAAACGGCCACAAGGTGGCAGCAGTTCTCCCTTACCAATTCTGGTTACTAGGGCAACAGAGCCTCAATGGAAGTCGTGTTGTAGATTGGAATTTAGAATGGAATGTGACAGGAGAAAGCCCCTCAAGTTTGTCTCCCTACTTCTTGTTCGTTTTTTTGATTTAATTTTTTATTTTTTATTACAGCAAGTTTGATTACAATGTTTGGCTTGTTGTAGGTGTGGAAGATGTGGTTCTTTTACACATATACAGATGTCTGTTTTTCCTGGGATCCTTTTCCCATGTACGTTATGACAGAATGTTGAGTAGTCTTTTGGTATTCCGTAGGTCTTTGGTGATTATATATATCACCTGTGTTTGTATAAGTCTGTTAACCCCGATATCGTAATGAAACCAATCCTCACACCTTTCCATTGGTGAACTATAAGTTTGTTTAATGAATCTCTGATTGCCCTTCACGGTGGAAATATATGCCCTGTTATCCATTTTTACGTAACACCTATAAGTGGTATGATATGATATGTGTCTTTCACTTTCTCACTTACTACAAGTCACGTGATTACCTCTAGACTCATCTACGGTGGTGCAAATGGCATTGTGTACTTTTTTTCCTTGGCTTCTCTTCTGCCTTAGCGAGGTCCATTTTCAACAATGTGATTCCCTGAGTGTTGTGGATTAGCTGACCTGGGCAGCCTTACCCTGCCGCCCGGCCCTCCCCAGGTGTGCCTGGTTGAGGTCAATATAAACAGCGCTCCAGGCAGCAATAGCCCCTGAAGCTGTTCCTGACTCCATATTTTCTGCCCCGTCAGCAGTCTCGGGGCTGTGCTGGTGGGAGGGAATGAGGTGCCACAGATTTGTTGGTGGCCCGGTGTGAGTGTGGTTCTGCTGGCCTTTCTGCAGTAGTTGCCAGGCTGCCTCCTGTAAAGAAGAGGATGTGTCACCCATACCTTCTGCTGGAATTTCTCTCCGGACAGAGGTGAGGAAGGAAAAAAGCAGTGGGGGCCGGGACAGGTGGGGTATCTCAGGCAGTATAATGGAAAGCTTCCAGAAGAGCGCCCGGGGCCAGGACCACCCTGGCTGGCCTGCAGGCACCAAGTTGGCCTGCGTGCTGTCGCTGGTGTGGCTCCACGGCCCTTCCTCTAGTCTTTCAAGCCCTTGTACATATTCAGGTGTTTTACCTGGGAAGGGTGGGAACAGTTCAGCAACAGCTGGCCTGGGGCTCAGCTCACCTTTGTTCAGAGATGCCTCGGCTCGGTCCCCCCGCTTTGCAATGAGGAAGCTCCTTGTGTGGGGTGTGGGTTGCTGGCTGTATGGGAGATGATTCCCCCCCTCTGAACAAATTCAGTATTGTTTACCGTTGGAGCAAGTGCCCTGATAGTGTTTTTCTCTGTATAACTGGTCGGTTCAGGTTTTTCTTCGTTTATGGTTCAAGATAGCTTTTATTCCTCTTTTATGTATTTATAGATATAAGCATGGAAATAATTCATTCCTATAAATACATCTGTGTGAAGGGAAGAACTTTTTTCTGTTTTATTTTTAAATTTTATTTTTTATAATTTTGAAATTTAATTTTATTTACTTTTTTATACAGCTGGTTATTGTTAGTTATGTGTTTTATGCATGTACATGTATACAGGTCAATCTCAATCTCCCAACTCATCCCACCACCACCACCCCATGGCTTCCCACACTTGGTGTCCATACGTTTGTTCTCTACCTCTGTGTCTCTATTTCTTCCCTGCAAACCAGTTCATCTGTACCATTTTTTAGGTTCCTCATATATGCATTAATATACAATATTTGTTTTCCCCTTTCTGACTTACTTCATACTGTATGACAGTCTCTAGATCCATCGATGTCTCTACAAATGACCCAGATTCATTCCTTTTTATGGCCGAGTAATATTCCATTTTATATATGTACCCCATCTTTATCCATTCATCTGTCTTTGGGCGTTTAGGTTGCTTCCATTACCTGGCTATTGTAAATAGTGCTGCAATGAACATTGTGGTGAATGTGCCTTTTTGATTTATGGTTTTCTTTGGGTATATGCCCAGAAGTGGAATTGCTGGATCAGATGGTAATTCTATTTCTAGATTTTTTAAGGAAACTCCATAGAGTTCTCCATAGTGACTCTATCAATTTACATTCCCACCAATAGTGGAAGAGGGCTCCTTTTGTCCGCACCCTCCCCAGAATTTGTTGTTTGTAGATTTTCTGATGATGCCGATTCTAACAGGTGTGAGGTGATACCTCATTGTAGTTTTGATTTGCATTTCTCTAATAATTAGTGCTCTTGAGCAGCTTCTCATGTGCGTCTTGGCCATCTCTGTGTCTTTGAAGAAACGTCTCTTGAGATCTTCTGCCCATTTCTGTATTGGGAGGGTCGTGGGATGGTCAGGCTGTGTGCTGACGCACGTGTCAGTGCCAGCGTAAGGGCCAGGAGTAGGGTACAGCATAGGGTAACGTGTAGGGCTGGTGGTGGGTTTCCGTTCCGGGCTAGGGTTAGGGTTAGGGAACGGCAAGGTTTAGGGAACAGGTGAGCATAGGGACACGTGGGAGAGGCAGGCTACATGCTGACAAACGTGTCAGTGCCAGCGTACGGGTCAGGAGTAAAGTATGGTTTAGGGCTGGTTGTGGGTTTCCATTCCACGCTAGGGTTAGGGTTAGGGAACGGCAAGGCTTAGGGCACAGCTGAGGGTACAGAAACGTGGGAGGGTCAGGCTATGTGCTGACGCACGGTTCAGTGCCAGTGTACGAGCCAGGATTAGGGTACGGAGTAGGGTAAGGTGTAGGGCTGTTGGTGGGTTTCTGTTCCGGTTTAGGGTTAGGGAATGGCAAGGCTTAGGGCACAGGTAAGTGTATGGAAACATGGGAGTGGCAGGCTACGTGCTTACACAAGGGTCTGTTCCAGTGTACGGCCCAGCAGTAGGGTACGGCGTAGGGTAAGGTGTAGGGCTGGTGGTGGGTTTCCGTTCCTTGCTAGGGTTTTGTTAGGGAACGGCAAGGCTTAGGGCACAGGTGAGGGTACGGAAACGTGGGAGGGTCAGGCTACATGCTGAAGCACGGGTCAGTGCCAGGGTGTGGACCAGGAGTAGGGTACGGCGTAGGGTAAGGTGTAAGACTGGTGGTGGGTGTCCATTCCGGGGTTTGATTAGGGTTAGGGAACGTCAAGTTTTAGGGCACAGGTGAGGTGAGGGTACGGAAACGTGGGAGGGTCAGGCTACCTGCTGACGCATGGGTCAGTGCCAGCATATGGGCCAGGAGTAGGGTACGGCGTAGGGTAAGGTGTAGGGCTGGTGGTGGGTTTCCTTTCTGGGCTAGGGTTAGGGTTAGGGAAAGGCAAGGCTAAGGGCACAGGTGAGGGTACGGAAACTTGGGAGAGGCAGGCTATGTGCTGACGCAAGGGTCAGTGCCAGCATACAGGCAAGGAGTAGGGTACGGCATAGGGTATGGTGTAGGGCTGGTGGTGGGTTTCAGTTCAGGGCTAGGGTTAGGGTTAGTGAAAGGCAAGGCTTAGGGCACAGGTGAGGGTACAGAAACGTGTTAGGTTCATGGTGCATGTTGATGCATGGAATAGTGTCATCATACGCATTAGGATTAGGGTACGGCGTAGAGTAAGGTGTACGGATGGCGGTAGGTTTACATTCCGGTGTAGGGTTAGGGATAGCGAATTGCAAGGTATAGGGCACAGGTGATGGTACGGAAATGTGTTAGGTTCAGGGTACGTGTTGACTCACGGGTTAGTGTGAGCATACGCATGAGGATTAGGGTACCGCATAGAGTAAGGTGTAGGGTTGGTGGTAGGTTTCCGTTCCAGTCTAGGGTTATGTTTAGGGACTGGCAAAGTTTAGGGCACAGGTGAGGGTACGAAACGTGTTAGGGTCAGGGTACGTGTTGATGCACAGGTTAGTGTCAGCATACGAATTAGGATTAGGGTATGGCGTAAGGTAAGGTGTAGGGTTGGTGGTAGTTTTCCGTTCCGGGCTAGGGTTAAGGTAAGGGAACGGCAAGGTTTATGGCAGAGGTGAGGGTACGGAAACGTGTTAGGGTCAGGGTACGTGTTGACGTATGGATTAGGATTAGGGTACGGCTTAGGGTATGGTGTAGGGCTGATGGTAGGTTTCTGTTCCGGGCTAAGGTTAAGGATAGGCAACGGCAAGGTTTGGGGCACAGCTGAGGGTACGGAAACGTGTTAGTGCCAGGGTACATGTTGACTCACCGGTTAGTGCCAGCGTACGGATTAGGATTAGTGTACCACGTAGATAAGGTGCAAGGTTGGTGGTAGGTTTCCGTTCCAGGCTATGGTTAGGGTTAGGGAAAGTCAAGGTTTCCATTTGTAGGTTTTTTAAGGAAACTCCATACTGTTCTCCATAGTGACTGTATCAATTTACATTCCCAACAATAGTGGAAGAGGGCTCCTTTTGTCCACACCCTCCCCAGAATTAGTTGTCTGTAGATTTTCTGATGATGCCGATTCTAACAGGTGTGAGGTGATACCTCATTGTAGTTTTGATTTGCATTTCTCTAATAATTAGTGCTCTTGAGCAGCTTTTCATGTGCGTCTTAGCCATCTCTGTGTCTTCTTTGAAGAAACGTCTCTTTAGATATTCTGCCCATGTTTGTATTGGGTTGTTTGTTTTTTTAATATTAAGCTGCATGAGCTGTTTATATATATTGGAGATTAAACCTTTGTCCATTAATTCGTTTGCAACTATTTTCGCCCCTTCTGAGGAATGCCTTTTTCCATTCCCGTGTTTTTAACCAAAAAAGAAAGAAAGAAAAAGAAGCAGAACACTAATGTGCATAAAGTATGCCTTTTGAAACGGTCGTTTTGAAATATGGACGTCCTTTAAATTTTTTGGTCGATATGTGGCCCCAGGATTTGTTTTCAGGGCAGGGGTCATTTACAGGCCTGCAATGATTTTGAATATCATCTGACCATTAGCACTGGGATTAAAGCTGCTGTTGTGTGAAACGGCCACTAGGTGGCAGCAGTTCTCCCTTAACACATCTGGTTACTAGGGCAACAGAGCCTCAATGGATGTCGTGTTCTACATTGGAATTTAGAATGGAATGTGCCAGGAGAAAGCCCCTCAAGTTTGACTCCCTACTTCTTGTTCGTATTTTTAATTTAATTTTTTTTTTTATTATAGCAAGTTTGATTACAATGTTTGGCTTGTTGTAGGTGTGGAAGATGTGGTTCTTTTACACATATACACATGTCTGTTCTTCCTGGGATCCTTTTCCCAGGTACGTTATGACAGAATGTTGAGTAGTCTTCTCTTGGTATTCCGTAGGTCTTTGGTGATTATATATGTCACCTCTGTTTGTATATGTCTGTTAACCCCGATATCGTAATGAAACCAATCCTCACACCTTTCCATTGGTGAACCATAAGTTTGTTTAATGAATCTCTGATTGCCCTTCTCGGTGGAAATATCTGCCCTGGTATCCATTTTTAGGTAACACCTATAAGTGATATGATATGATATGTGTCTTTCACTTTCTGACTTACTACATGTCACGTGATTACCTCTAGACTCATCTACGGTGCTGCAAAAGGCATTGTGTCCTTTTTTTCCTTGCCTTCTATTCTGACTTAGCGAGGTCCCTTTTCAACAATGTGCTTCCCTGCGGGTTGTGGATTAGCTGACGTGGGCAGCCTTATCCTGCCGGCCGGCCCTCCCCAGGTCTGCCTGGTTGAGGTCAATATAAACAGCGCTCCATGCAGCAATAGCCCCTGAAGCTGTGCCTGCCTCCATATTCTCTGCCCCGTGAACAGTCTCGGGGCTGTGCTGGTGGGAGGGAGTGAGGGGCCACAGCTTTGTTGGTGGCCCGGTGTGAGTGGGGTTCTGCTGGCCTTTCTGAAGGAGTTTCCAGGCTGCCTCCTGTAAGGAGGAGGATGTGTCACCCATACCTTCCGCTGGAATTTCTCTCCGGACAGAGGTGAGGAAGGAAAAAAGCAGTGGGAGCCAGGACAAGTGGGGTATCTCAGGCAGTACAATGGAAAGCTTCCGGAAGAGCGCCCGGGGCCAGGACCACCCTGGCTGGCCTGCAGGCACCAAGTTGGCCTGCGTGCTGTCGCTGGTGTGGCTCCACGGCCCTTCCTCTAGTCTTTCAAGCCCTTGTACATATTCAGGTGTTTTACCTGGGAAGGGTGGGAATAGTTCAGCAACAGCTGGCCTGGGGCTCAGCTCACCTTTGTTCAGAGATGCCTCGGCTCGGTCCCCCCGCTTTGCAATGAGGAAGCTCCTTGTGTGGGGTGTGGGTTGCTGGCTGTATGGGAGATGATTCCCCACCTCTGAAAATTTCAATATTGTTTACCGTTGGAGCAAGTGCCCTGATAGTGTTTTTCTCTGTATAACTGGTCGGTTCAGGTTTTTCTTCGTTTATGGTTCAAGTTAGCTTTCATTCCTCTTTTATGTATTTATAGATATAAGCATGGAAATAATTCATTCCTATAAATACATCTGTGTGAAGGGAAGAACTTTTTTCTGTTTTATTTTTAAATTTTATTTTTTATAATTTTGAAATTTAATTTTATTTACATTTTTATACAGCTGGTTATTATTAATTATGTGTTTTATGCATATACATGTATACAGGTCAATCTCAATCTCCCAACTCATCCCACCACCACCACCCCATGGCTTCCCACACTTGGTGTCCATACGTTTGTTCTCTACCTCTGTGTCTCTATTTCTTCCCTGCAAACCAGTTCATCTGTACCATTTTTTAGGTTCCACATATATGCATTAATATACAATATTTGTTTTCCCCTTTCTGACTTACTTCATTCTGTATGACAGTCTCTAGATCCATCGATGTCTCTACAAATGACCCAGATTCATTCCTTTTTATGGCCGAGTAATATTCCATTTTATATATGTACCCCATCTTTATCCATTCATCTGTCTTTGGGCGTTTAGGTTGCTTCCATTACCTGGCTATTGTAAATAGTGCTGCAATGAACATTGTGGTGAATGTGCCTTTTTGATTTATGGTTTTCTTTGGGTATATGCCCAGAAGTGGAATTGCTGGATCTGATGGTAATTCTATTTTTGATTTTTTAAGGAAACTCCATAGTGTTCTCCATAGTGACTCTATCAATTTACATTCCCACCAATAGTGGAAGAGGGCTCCTTTTGTCCACACCCTCCCCAGAATTTGTTGTTTGTAGATTTTCTGATGATGCCGATTCTAACAGGTGTGAGGTGATACCTCATTGTAGTTTTGATTTGCATTTCTCTAATAATTAGTGCTCTTGAGCAGCTTCTCATGTGCGTCTTGGCCATCTCTGTGTCTTCTTTGAAGAAACGTCTCTTGAGATCTTCTGCCCATTTCTGTATTGGGAGGGTCGTGGGATGGTCAGGCTGTGTGCTGACGCACGTGTCAGTGCCAGCGTAAGGGCCAGGAGTAGGGTACAGCATAGGGTAACATGTAGGGCTGGTGGTGGGTTTCCGTTCCGGGCTAGGGTTAGGGTTAGGGAATGGCAAGGTTTAGGGAACAGGTGAGCATAGGGACACGTGGGAGAGGCAGGCTACGTGCTGACAAACGTGTCAGTGCCAGCGTACGGGTCAGGAGTAAAGTATGGTGTAGGGCTGGTTGTGGGTTTCCATTCCGCGCTAGGGTTAGGGTTAGGGAACGGCAAGGCTTAGGGCACAGCTGAGGGTACAGAAACGTGGGAGGGTCAGGCTATGTGCTGACGCACGGTTCAGTGCCAGTGTACGGGCCAGGATTAGGGTACGGAGTAGGGTAAGGTGTAGGGCTGTTGGTGGGTTTCTGTTCCGGTTTAGGGTTAGGGAACGGCAAGGCTTAGGGCACACGTAAGGGTACGGAAACGAGGGAGAGGCACGCTACGTGCTGACACACGGGTCAGTGCCAGCGTACGCGCCAGAATTAGGGTACGGCGTAGGGTAAGGTGTAGGGCTGGTGGTGGGTTTCTGTTCCAGGGTAGGGTTAGGGTTAGGGATCGGCAAGGCTTAGGGCACAGGTGAGGGTATGGAAACATGGGAGTGGCTGGCTACATGCTTACACAAGGGTCAGTTCCAGTGTACGGCCCAGGAGTAGGGTACGGCGTAGGGTAAGGTGTAGGGCTGGTGGTGGGTTTTCGTTCCCGGCTAGGGTTAGGGTTAGGGAATGGCAAGGCTTAGGGCACAGGTGAGGGTACAGAAACATGGGAGGGTCAGGCTACGTGCTGACACAAGTGTCAGTGCCAGCGTACGGCCCAGGAATAGGGTATGGCGTAGGGTAAAGTGTAGGGTTATGGTTAGGGAACGGCAAGGCTTAGGGCACAGGTGAGGGTACGGAAACGTGGGAGGGTCAGGCTACATGCTGAAGCACGGGTCAGTGCCAGGGTGTGGACCAGGAGTAGGGTACGGCGTAGGGTAAGGTGTAAGACTGGTGGTGGGTGTCCATTCCGCGGTTTGATTAGGGTTAGGGAACGTCAAGTTTTAGGGCACAGGTGAGGGTACGGAACGTGGGAGGGTCAGGCTACCTGCTGACGCATGGGTCAGTGCCAGCGTATGGGCCAGGAGTAGGGTACGGCGTAGGGTAAGGTGTAGGGCTTGTGGTGGGTTTCCGTTCTGGGCTAGGGTTAGGGTTAGGGAACGGCAAGTCTAAGGGCACAGGTGAGGGTACGGAAACTTGGGAGAGGCAGGCTACTTGCTGACGCACGGGTCAGTGCCAGCATACAGGCAAGGAGTAGGGTACGGCATAGGGTATGGTGTAGGGCTGGTGGTGGGTTTCAGTTCAGGGCTAGGGTTAGGGTTAGTGAAAGGCAAGGCTTAGGGCACAGGTGAGGGTACAGAAACGTGTTAGGTTCATGGTGCATGTTGATGCATGGAATAGTGTCATCGTACGCATTAGGATTAGGGTACGGCGTAGAGTAAGGTGTACGGATGGCGGTAGGTTTACATTCCGGTGTAGGGTTAGGGATAGCGAATTGCAAGGTATAGGGCACAGGTGATGGTACGGAAATGTGTTAGGTTCAGGGTACGTGTTGACTCACGGGTTAGTGTGAGCATACGCATGAGGATTAGGGTACCGCATAGAGTAAGGTGTAGGGTTGGTGGTAGGTTTCCGTTCCAGTCTAGGGTTATGTTTAGGGACTGGCAAAGTTTAGGGCACAGGTGAGGGTACGAAACGTGTTAGGGTCAGGGTACGTGTTGATGCACAGGTTAGTGTCAGCATACGAATTAGGATTAGGGTATGGCGTAAGGTAAGGTGTAGGGTTGGTGGTAGTTTTCCGTTCCGGGCTAGGGTTAAGGTAAGGGAACGGCAAGGTTTATGGCAGAGGTGAGGGTACGGAAATGTGTTAGGGTCAGGGTACGTGTTGACGTATGTATTAGGATTAGGGTACGGCTTAGGGTAAGGTGTAGGGCTGATGGTAGGTTTCTGTTCCGGGCTAAGGTTAAGGATAGGCAACGGCAAGGTTTGGGCACAGCTGAGGGTACGGAAACGTGTTAGTGTCAGGGTACATGTTGACTCACCGGTTAGTGCCAGCGTACGGATTAGGATTAGTGTACCGCGTAGATAAGGTGCACGGTTGGTGGTAGGTTTCCGTTCCAGGCTATGGTTAGGGTTAGGGAAAGTCAAGGTTTCTATTTGTAGGTTTTTTAAGGAAACTCCATACTGTTCTCCATAGTGACTGTATCAATTTACATTCCCAACAATAGTGGAAGAGGGCTCCTTTTGTCCACACCCTCCCCAGAATTAGTTGTCTGTAGATTTTCTGATGATGCCGATTCTAACAGGTGTGAGGTGATACCTCATTGTAGTTTTTATTTGCATTTCTCTAATAATTAGTGCTCTTGAGCAGCTTTTCATGTGTGTCTTAGCCATCTCTGTGTCTTCTTTGAGGAAACGTCTCTTTAGATATTCTGCCCATGTTTGTATTGGGTTGTTTGTTTTTTTAATATTAAGCTGCATGAGCTGTTTATATATATTGGAGATTAAACCTTTGTCCATTGATTCGTTTGCAACTATTTTCGCCCCTTCTGAGGGATGACTTTTTCCATTCCCGTGTTTTTAACCAAAAAAGAAAGAAAGAAAAAGAAGCAGAACACTAATGTGCATAAAGTATGCCTTTTGAAACGGTCGTTTTGAAATATGGACGTCCTATAAATTTTTTGGTCGATATGTGGCCCCAGGATTTGTTTTCAGGGCAGGTGTCATTTACAGGCCTGCAATGATTTTGAATATCAACTGACCATTAGCACTGGGATTAAAGCTGCTGTTGTGTGAAACGGCCACTGGGTGGCAGCAGTTCTCCCTTAACACATCTGGTTACTAGGGCAACAGAGCCTCAATGGACGTCGTGTTCTACATTGGAATTTAGAATGGAATGTGCCAGGAGAAAGCCCCTCAAGTGTGACTCCCTACTTCTTGTTCGTTTTTTTAATTTAATTTTTTTTTTTATTATAGCAAGTTTGATTACAATGTTTGGCCTGTTGTAGGTGTGGAAGATGTGGTTCTTTTACACATATACAGATGTCTGTTCTTCCTGGGATCCTTTTCCCAGGTACGTTATGACAGAATGTTGAGTAGTCTTCTCTTGGTATTCCGTAGGTCTTTGGTGATTATATATGTCACCTCGGTTTGTATATGTCTGTTAACCCCGATAACGTAATGAAACCAATCCTCACACCTTTCCATTGGTGAACCATAAGTTTGTTTAATGAATCTCTGATTGCCCTTCTCAGTGGAAATATCTGCCCTGGTATCCATTTTTAGGTAACACCTATAAGTGATATGATATGATATGTGTCTTTCACTTTCTGACTTACTACATGTCACGTGATTACCTCTAGACTCATCTACGGTGCTGCAAAAGGCATTGTGTCCTTTTTTTCCTTGCCTTCTATTCTGACTTAGCGAGGTCCCTTTTCAACAATGTGCTTCCCTGCGGGTTGTGGATTAGCTGACGTGGGCAGCCTTATCCTGCCGGCCGGCCCTCCCCAGGTCTGCCTGGTTGAGGTCAATATAAACAGCGCTCCATGCAGCAATAGCCCCTGAAGCTGTGCCTGCCTCCATATTCTCTGCCCCGTGAGCAGTCTCGGGGCTGTGCTGGTGGGAGGGAGTGAGGGGCCACAGCTTTGCTGGTGGCCCGGTGTGAGTGGGGTTCTGCTGGCCTTTCTGAAGGAGTTTCCAGGCTGCCTCCTGTAAGGAGGAGGATGTGTCACCCATACCTTCCGCTGGAATTTCTCTCCGGACAGAGGTGAGGAAGGAAAAAAGCAGTGGGAGCCAGGACAAGTGGGGTATCTCAGGCAGTACAATGGAAAGCTTCCGGAAGAGCGCCCGGGGCCAGGACCACCCTGGCTGGCCTGCAGGCACCAAGTTGGCCTGCGTGCTGTCGCTGGTGTGGCTCCACGGCCCTTCCTCTAGTCTTTCAAGCCCTTGTACATATTCAGGAGTTTTACCTGGGAAGGGTGGGAATAGTTCAGCAACAGCTGGCCTGGGGCTCAGCTCACCTTTGTTCAGAGATGCCTCGGCTCGGTCCCCCCGCTTTGCAATGAGGAAGCTCCTTGTGTGGGGTGTGGGTTGCTGGCTGTATGGGAGATGATTCCCCACCTCTGAACAATTTCAATATTGTTTACCGTTGGAGCAAGTGCCCTGATAGTGTTTTTCTCTGTATAACTGGTCGGTTCAGGTTTTTCTTCGTTTATGTCTCAAGTTAGCTTTTATTCCTCTTTTATGTATTTATAGATATAAGCATGGAAATAATTCATTCCTATAAATACATCTGTGTGAAGGGAAGAACTTTTTTCTGTTTTATTTTTAAATTTTATTTTTTATAATTTTGAAATTTAATTGTATTTACATTTTTATACAGCTGGTTATTATTAATTATGTGTTTTATGCATATACATGTATACAGGTCAATCTCAATCTCCCAACTCATCCCACCACCACCACCCCATGGCTTCCCACACTTGGTGTCCATACGTTTGTTCTCTACCTCTGTGTCTCTATTTCTTCCCTGCAAACCAGTTCATCTGTACCATTTTTTAGGTTCCACATATATGCATTAATATACAATATTTGTTTTCCCCTTTCTGACTTACTTCATTCTGTATGACAGTCTCTAGATCCATCGATGTCTCTACAAATGACCCAGATTCATTCCTTTTTATGGCCGAGTAATATTCCATTTTATATATGTACCCCATCTTTATCCATTCATCTGTCTTTGGGCGTTTAGGTTGCTTCCATTACCTGGCTATTGTAAATAGTGCTGCAATGAACATTGTGGTGAATGTGCCTTTTTGATTTATGGTTTTCTTTGGGTATATGCCCAGAAGTGGAATTGCTGGATCAGATGGTAATTCTATTTCTAGATTTTTTAAGGAAACTCCATAGTGTTCTCCATAGTGACTCTATCAATTTACATTCCCACCAATAGTGGAAGAGGGCTCCTTTTGTCCACACCCTCCCCAGAATTTGTTGTTTGTAGATTTTCTGATGATGCCGATTCTAACAGGTGTGAGGTGATACCTCATTGTAGTTTTGATTTGCATTTCTCTAATAATTAGTGCTCTTGAGCAGCTTCTCATGTGCGTCTTGGCCATCTCTGTGTCTTCTTTGAAGAAACGTCTCTTGAGATCTTCTGCCCATTTCTGTATTGGGAGGGTCGTGGGATGGTCAGGCTGTGTGCTGACGCACGTGTCAGTGCCAGCGTAAGGGCCAGGAATAGGGTACAGCATAGGGTAACGTGTAGGGCTGGTGGTGGGTTTCCGTTCCGGGCTAGGGTTAGGGTTAGGGAACGGCAAGGTTTAGGGAACAGGTGAGCATAGGGACACGTGGGAGAGGCAGGCTACGTGCTGACAAACGTGTCAGTGCCAGCGTACGGGTCAGGAGTAAAGTATGGTGTAGGGCTGGTTGTGGGTTTCCATTCCGCGCTAGGGTTAGGGTTAGGGAACGGCAAGGCTTAGGGCACAGATGAGGGTACAGAAACGTGGGAGGGTCAGGCTATGTGCTGACGCACGGTTCAGTGCCAGTGTACGGGCCAGGATTAGGGTACGGAGTAGGGTAAGGTGTAGGGCTGTTGGTGGGTTTCTGTTCTGGGTTAGGGTTAGGGAACGGCAAGGCTTAGGGCACAGGTAAGGGTACGGAAACGAGGGAGAGGCACGCTACGTGCTGACACACGGGTCAGTGCCAGCATACGCGCCAGAATAAGGGTATGGCGTAGGGTAAGGTGTAGGGCTGGTGGTGGGTTTCTGTTCCAGGGTAGGGTTAGGGTTAGGGATCGGCAAGGCTTAGGGCACAGGTGAGGGTATGGAAACATGGGAGTGGCAGGCTACGTGCTTACACAAGGGTCAGTTCCAGTGTACGGCCCAGGAGTAGGGTACGGCGTAGGGTAAGGTGTAGGGCTGGTGGTGGGTTTCCGTTCCCGGCTAGGGTTAGGGTTAGGGAATGGCAAGGCTTAGGGCACAGGTGAGGGTACAGAAACGTGGGAGGGTCAGGCTACGTGCTGACGCAAGTGTCAGTGCCAGCGTACGGCCCAGGAATAGGGTATGGCGTAGGGTAAAGTGTAGGGTTAGGGTTAGGGAACGGCAAGGCTTAGGGCACAGGTGAGGGTACGGAAACGTGGGAGGGTCAGGCTACATGCTGAAGCACGGGTCAGTGCCAGGGTGTGGACCAGGAGTAGGGTACGGCGTAGGGTAAGGTGTAAGACTGGTGGTGGGTGTCCATTCCGCGGTTTGATTAGGATTAGGGAACGTCAAGTTTTAGGGCACAGGTGAGGGTACGGAACGTGGGAGGGTCAGGCTACCTGCTGACGCATGGGTCAGTGCCAGCGTATGGGCCAGGAGTAGGGTACGGCATAGGGTAAGGTGTAGGGCTGGTGGTGGGTTTCCGTTCTGGGCTAGGGTTAGGGTTAGGGAACGGCAAGGCTAAGGGCACAGGTGAGGGTACGGAAACTTGGGAGAGGCAGGCTACGTGCTGACGCACGGGTCAGTGCCAGCATACAGGCAAGGAGTAGGGTACGGCATAGGGTATGGTGTAGGGCTGGTGGTGGGTTTCAGTTCAGGGCTAGGGTTAGGGTTAGTGAAAGGCAAGGCTTAGGGCACAGGTGAGGGTACAGAAACGTGTTAGGTTCATGGTGCATGTTGATGCGTGGAATAGTGTCATCGTACGCATTAGGATTAGGGTACGGCGTAGAGTAAGGTGTACGGATGGCGGTAGGTTTACATTCCGGTGTAGGGTTAGGGATAGCGAATTGCAAGGTATAGGGCACAGGTGATGGTACGGAAATGTGTTAGGTTCAGGGTACGTGTTGACTCACGGGTTAGTGTGAGCATACGCATGAGGATTAGGGTACCGCATAGAGTAAGGTGTAGGGTTGGTGGTAGGTTTCCGTTCCAGTCTAGGGTTATGTTTAGGGACTGGCAAAGTTTAGGGCACAGGTGAGGGTACGAAACGTGTTAGGGTCAGGGTACGTGTTGATGCACAGGTTAGTGTCAGCATACGAATTAGGATTAGGGTATGGCGTAAGGTAAGGTGTAGGGTTGGTGGTAGTTTTCCGTTCCGGGCTAGGGTTAAGGTAAGGGAACGGCAAGGTTTATGGCAGAGGTGAGGGTACGGAAACGTGTTAGGGTCAGGGTACGTGTTGACGTATGGATTAGGATTAGGGTACGGCTTAGGGTAAGGTGTAGGGCTGATGGTAGGTTTCTGTTCCGGGCTAAGGTTAAGGATAGGCAACGGCAAGGTTTGGGGCACAGCTGAGGGTACGGAAACGTGTTAGTGTCAGGGTACATGTTGACTCACCGGTTAGTGCCAGCGTACGGATTAGGATTAGTGTACCGCGTAGATAAGGTGCACGGTTGGTGGTAGGTTTCCGTTCCAGGCTATGGTTAGGGTTAGGGAAAGTCAAAGTTTCCATTTGTAGGTTTTTTAAGGAAACTCCATACTGTTCTCCATAGTGACTGTATCAATTTACATTCCCAACAATAGTGGAAGAGGGCTCCTTTTGTCCACACCCTCCCCAGAATTAGTTGTCTGTAGATTTTCTGATGATGCCGATTCTAACAGGTGTGAGGTGATACCTCATGTAGTTTTGATTTGCATTTCTCTAATAATTAGTGCTCTTGAGCAGCTTTTCATGTGCGTCTTAGCCATCTCTGTGTCTTCTTTGAAGAAACGTCTCTTTAGATATTCTGCCCATGTTTGTATTGGGTTGTTTGTTTTTTTAATATTAAGCTGCATGAGCTGTTTATATATATTGGAGATTAAACCTTTGTCCATTGATTCGTTTGCAACTATTTTCGCCCCTTCTGAGGGATGCCTTTTTCCATTCCCGTGTTTTTAACCAAAAAAGAAAGAAAGAAAAAGAAGCAGAACACTAATGTGCATAAAGTATGCCTTTTGAAACGGTCGTTTTGAAATATGGACGTCCTTTAAATATTTTGGTCGATATGTGGCCCTAGGATTTGTTTTCAGGGCAGGTGTCATTTACAGGCCTGCAATGATTTTGAATATCAACTGACCATTAGCACAGGGATTAAAGCTGCTGTTGTGTGAAACGGCCACTAGGTGGCAGCAGTTCTCCCTTCACACATCTGGTTACTAGGGCAACAGAGCCTCAATGGACGTCGTGTTCTACATTGGAATTTAGAATGGAATGTGCCAGGAGAAAGCCCCTCAAGTTTGACTCCCTACTTCTTGTTCGTATTTTTAATTTAATTTTTTTTATTATAGCAAGTTTGATTACAATGTTTGGCTTGTTGTAGGTGTGGAAGATGTGGTTCTTTTACACATATACAGATGTCTGTACTTCCTGGGATCCTTTTCCCAGGTACGTTATGACAGAATGTTGAGTAGTCTTCTCTTGGTATTCCGTAGGTCTTTGGTGATTATATATGTCACCTCTGTTTGTATATGTCTGTTAACCCCGATATCGTAATGAAACCAATCCTCACACCTTTCCATTGGTGAACCATAAGTTTGTTTAATGAATCTCTGATTGCCCTTCTCGGTGGAAATATCTGCCCTGGTATCCATTTTTAGGTAACACCTATAAGTGATATGATATGATATGTGTCTTTCACTTTCTGACTTACTACATGTCACGTGATTACCTCTAGACTCATCTACGGTGCTGCAAAAGGCATTGTGTCCTTTTTGTCCTTGCCTTCTATTCTGACTTAGCGAGGTCTCTTTTCAACAATGTGCTTCCCTGCGGGTTGTGGATTAGCTGACGTGGGCAGCCTTATCCTGCCGGCCGGCCCTCCCCAGGTCTGCCTGGTTGAGGTCAATATAAACAGCGCTCCAGGCAGCAATAGCCCCTGAAGCTGTGCCTGCCTCCATATTCTCTGCCCCGTGAGCAGTCTTGGGGCTGTGCTGGTGGGAGGGAGTGAGGGGCCACAGCTTTGTTGGTGGCCCGGTGTGAGTGGGGTTCTACTGGCCTTTCTGAAGGAGTTTCCAGGCTGCCTCCTGTAAGGAGGAGGATGTGTCACCCATACCTTCCGCTGGAATTTCTCTCCGGACAGAGGTGAGGAAGGAAAAAAGCAGTGGGAGCCAGGACAAGTGGGGTATCTCAGGCAGTACAATGGAAAGCTTCCGGAAGAGCGCCCGGGGCCAGGACCACCCTGGCTGGCCTGCAGGCACCAAGTTGGCCTGCGTGCTGTCGCTGGTGTGGCTCCACGGCCCTTCCTCTAGTCTTTCAAGCCCTTGTACATATTCAGGTGTTTTACCTGGGAAGGGTGGGAATAGTTCAGCAACAGCTGGCCTGGGGCTCAGCTCACCTTTTTTCAGAGATGCCTCGGCTCGGTCCCCCCGCTTTGCAATGAGGAAGCTCCTTGCATGGGGTGTGGGTTGCTGGCTGTATGGGAGATGATTCCCCACCTCTGAACAATTTCAATATTGTTTACCGTTGGAGCAAGTGCCCTGATAGTGTTTTTCTCTGTATAACTGGTCGGTTCAGGTTTTTCTTCGTTTATGGTTCAAGTTAGCTTTTATTCCTCTTTTATGTATTTATAGATATAAGCATGGAAATAATTCATTCCTATAAATACATCTGTGTGAAGGGAAGAACTTTTTTCTGTTTTATTTTTAAATTTTATTTTTTATAATTTTGAAATTTAATTTTATTTACATTTTTATACAGCTGGTTATTATTAATTATGTGTTTTATGCATATACATGTATACAGGTCAATCTCAATCTCCCAACTCATCCCACCACCACCACCCCATGGCTTCCCACACTTGGTGTCCATACGTTTGTTCTCTACCTCTGTGTCTCTATTTCTTCCCTGCAAACCAGTTCATCTGTACCATTTTTTAGGTTCCACATATATGCATTAATATACAATATTTGTTTTCCCCTTTCTGACTTACTTCATTCTGTATGACAGTCTCTAGATCCATCGATGTCTCTACAAATGACCCAGATTCATTCCTTTTTATGGCCGAGTAATATTCCATTTTATATATGTACCCCATCTTTATCCATTCATCTGTCTTTGGGCGTTTAGGTTGCTTCCATTACCTGGCTATTGTAAATAGTGCTGCAATGAACATTGTGGTGAATGTGCCTTTTTGATTTATGGTTTTCTTTGGGTATATGCCCAGAAGTGGAATTGCTGGATTAGATGGTAATTCTATTTCTAGATTTTTTAAGGAAACTCCATAGTGTTCTCAATAGTGACTCTATCAATTTACATTCCCACCAATAGTGGAAGAAGGCTCCTTTTGTCCACACCCTCCCCAGAATTTGTTGTTTGTAGATTTTCTGATGATGCCGATTCTAACAGGTGTGAGGTGATACCTCATTGTAGTTTTGATTTGCATTTCTCTAATAATTAGTGCTCTTGAGCAGCTTCTCATGTGCGTCTTGGCCATCTCTGTGTCTTCTTTGAAGAAACGTCTCTTGAGATCTTCTGCCCATTTCTGTATTGGGAGGGTCGTGGGATGGTCAGGCTGTGTGCTGACGCACGTGTCAGTGCCAGCGTAAGGGCCAGGAGTAGGGTACAGCATAGGGTAACGTGTAGGGCTGGTGGTGGGTTTCCGTTCCGGGCTAGGGTTAGGGTTAGGGAACGGCAAGGTTTAGGGAACAGGTGAGCATAGGGACACGTGGGAGAGGCAGGCTACGTGCTGACAAACGTGTCAGTGCCAGCATACGGGTCAGGAATAAAGTATGGTGTAGGGCTGGTTGTGGGTTTCCATTCTGCGCTAGGGTTAGGGTTAGGGAACGGCAAGGCTTAGGGCACAGCTGAGGGTACAGAAACGTGGGAGGGTCAGGCTATGTGCTGACGCACGGTTCAGTGCCAGTGTACGGGCCAGGATTAGGGTACGGAGTAGGGTAAGGTGTAGGGCTGTTGGTGGGTTTCTGTTCCGGGTTAGGGTTAGGGAACGGCAAGGCTTGGGCACAGGTAAGGGTACGGAAACGAGGGAGAGGCACGCTACGTGCTGACACACGGGTCAGTGCCAGCGTACGCGCCAGAATTAGGGTACGGCGTAGGGTAAGGTGTAGGGCTGGTGGTGGGTTTCTGTTCCAGGGTAGGGTTAGGGTTAGGGATCGGCAAGGCTTAGGGCACAGGTGAGGGTATGGAAACATGGGAGTGGCAGGCTACGTGCTTACACAAGGGTCATTTCCAGTGTACGGCCCAGGAGTAGGGTACGGCGTAGGGTAAGGTGTAGGGCTGGTGGTGGGTTTCCGTTCCCGGCTAGGGTTAGGGTTAGGGAATGGCAAGGCTTAGGGCACAGGTGAGGGTACAGAAACATGGGAGGGTCAGGCTACGTGCTGACGCAAGTGTCAGTGCCAGCGTACGGCCCAGGAATAGGGTATGGCGTAGGGTAAAGTGTAGGGTTAGGGTTAGGGAACGGCAAGGCTTAGGGCACAGGTGAGGGTACGGAAACGTGGGAGGGTCAGGCTACATGCTGAAGCACGGGTCAGTGCCAGGGTGTGGACCAGGAGTAGGGTACGGCGTAGGGTAAGGTGTAAGACTGGTGGTGGGTGTCCATTCCGGGGTTTGATTAGGGTTAGGGAACGTCAAGTTTTAGGGCACAGGTGAGGGTACGGAAACGTGGGAGGGTCAGGCTACCTGCTGACGCATGGGTCAGTGCCAGCGTATGGGCCAGGAGTAGGGTACGGCGTAGGGTAAGGTGTAGGGCTGGTGGTGGGTTTCCGTTCTGGGCTAGGGTTAGAGTTAGGGAAAGGCAAGGCTAAGGGCACAGGTGAGGGTACGGAAACTTGGGAGAGGCAGGCTACGTGCTGACGCACGGGTCAGTGCCAGCATACAGGCAAGGAGTAGGGTACGGCATAGGGTATGGTGTAGGGCTGGTGGTGGGTTTCAGTTCAGGGCTAGGGTTAGGGTTAGTGAAAGGCAAGGCTTAGGGCACAGGTGAGGGTACAGAAACGTGTTAGGTTCATGGTGCATGTTGATGCATGGAATAGTGTCATCGTACGCATTAGGATTAGGGTACGGCGTAGAGTAAGGTGTACGGATGGCGGTAGGTTTACATTCCGGTGTAGGGTTAGGGATAGCGAATTGCAAGGTATAGGGCACAGGTGATGGTACGGAAATGTGTTAGGTTCAGGGTACGTGTTGACTCACGGGTTAGTGTGAGCATACGCATGAGGATTAGGGTACCGCATAGAGTAAGGTGTAGGGTTGGTGGTAGGTTTCCGTTCCAGTCTAGGGTTATGTTTAGGGACTGGCAAAGTTTAGGGCACAGGTGAGGGTACGAAACGTGTTAGGGTCAGGGTACGTGTTGATGCACAGGTTAGTGTCAGCATACGAATTAGGATTAGGGTATGGCGTAAGGTAAGGTGTAGGGTTGGTGGTAGTTTTCCGTTCCGGGCTAGGGTTAAGGTAAGGGAACGGCAAGGTTTATGGCAGAGGTGAGGGTACGGAAACGTGTTAGGGTCAGGGTACGTGTTGACGTATGGATTAGGATTAGGGTACGGCTTAGGGTAAGGTGTAGGGCTGATGGTAGGTTTCTGTTCCGGGCTAAGGTTAAGGATAGGCAACGGCAAGGTTTGGGGCACAGCTGAGGGTACGGAAACGTGTTAGTGTCAGGGTACATGTTGACTCACCGGTTAGTGCCAGCGTACGGATTAGGATTAGTGTACCGCGTAGATAAGGTGCACGGTTGGTGGTAGGTTTCCGTTCCAGGCTATGGTTAGGGTTAGGGAAAGTCAAGGTTTCCATTTGTAGGTTTTTTAAGGAAACTCCATACTGTTCTCCATAGTGACTGTATCAATTTACATTCCCAACAATAGTGGAAGAGGGCTCCTTTTGTCCACACCCTCCCCAGAATTAGTTGTCTGTAGATTTTCTGATGATGCCGATTCTAACAGGTGTGAGGTGATACCTCATTGTAGTTTTGATTTGCATTTCTCTAATAATTAGTGCTCTTGAGCAGCTTTTCATGTGCGTCTTAGCCATCTCTGTGTCTTCTTTGAAGAAACGTCTCTTTAGATATTCTGCCCATGTTTGTATTGGGTTGTTTGTTTTTTTAATATTAAGCTGCATGAGCTGTTTATATATATTGGAGATTAAACCTTTGTCCATTGATTCGTTTGCAACTATTTTCGCCCCTTCTGAGGGATGCCTTTTTCCATTCCCGTGTTTTTAACCAAAAAAGAAAGAAAGAAAAAGAAGCAGAACACTAATGTGCATAAAGTATGCCTTTTGAAACGGTCGTTTTGAAATATGGACGTCCTTTAAATATTTTGGTCGATATGTGGCCCCAGGATTTGTTTTCAGGGCAGGTGTCATTTACAGGCCTGCAATGATTTTGAATATCAACTGACCATTAGCACAGGGATTAAAGCTGCTGTTGTGTGAAACGGCCACTAGGTGGCAGCAGTTCTCCCTTCACACATCTGGTTACTAGGGCAACAGAGCCTCAATGGACGTCGTGTTCTACATTGGAATTTAGAATGGAATGTGCCAGGAGAAAGCCCCTCAAGTTTGACTCCCTACTTCTTGTTCGTATTTTTAATTTAATTTTTTTTTATTATAGCAAGTTTGATTACAATGTTTGGCTTGTTGTAGGTGTGGAAGATGTGGTTCTTTTACACATATACAGATGTCTGTACTTCCTGGGATCCTTTTCCCATGTACGTTATGACAGAATGTTGAGTAGTCTTCTCTTGGTATTCCGTAGGTCTTTGGTGATTATATATGTCACCTCTGTTTGTATATGTCTGTTAACCCCGATATCGTAATGAAACCAATCCTCACACCTTTCCATTGGTGAACCATAAGTTTGTTTAATGAATCTCTGATTGCCCTTCTCGGTGGAAATATCTGCCCTGGTATCCATTTTTAGGTAACACCTATAAGTGATATGATATGATATGTGTCTTTCACTTTCTGACTTACTACATGTCACGTGATTACCTCTAGACTCATCTACGGTGCTGCAAAAGGCATTTTGTCCTTTTTTTCCTTGCCTTCTATTCTGACTTAGCGAGGTCCCTTTTCAACAATGTGCTTCCCTGCGGGTTGTGGATTAGCTGACGTGGGCAGCCTTATCCTGCCGGCCGGCCCTCCCCAGGTCTGCCTGGTTGAGGTCAATATAAACAGCGCTCCAGGCAGCAATAGCCCCTGAAGCTGTGCCTGCCTCCATATTCTCTGCCCCGTGAGGAGTCTTGGGGCTGTGCTGGTGGGAGGGAGTGAGGGGCCACAGCTTTGTTGGTGGCCCGGTGTGAGTGGGGTTCTGCTGGCCTTTCTGAAGGAGTTTCCAGGCTGCCTCCTGTAAGGAGGAGGATGTGTCACCCATACCTTCCGCTGGAATTTCTCTCCGGACAGAGGTGAGGAAGGAAAAAAGCAGTGGGAGCCAGGACAAGTGGGGTATCTCAGGCAGTACAATGGAAAGCTTCCGGAAGAGCGCCCGGGGCCAGGACCACCCTGGCTGGCCTGCAGGCACCAAGTTGGCCTGCGTGCTGTCACTGGTGTGGCTCCACGGCCCTTCCTCTAGTCTTTTAAGCCCTTGTACATATTCAGGTGTTTTACCTGGGAAGGGTGGGAATAGTTCAGCAACAGCTGGCCTGGGGCTCAGCTCACCTTTGTTCAGAGATGCCTCGGCTCGGTCCCCCCGCTTTGCAATGAGGAAGCTCCTTGTGTGGGGTGTGGGTTGCTGGCTGTATGGGAGATGATTCCCCACCTCTGAACAATTTCAATATTGTTTACCGTTGGAGCAAGTGCCCTGATAGTGTTTTTCTCTGTATAACTGGTCGGTTCAGGTTTTTCTTCGTTTATGGTTCAAGTTAGCTTTTATTCCTCTTTTATGTATTTATAGATATAAGCATGGAAATAATTCATTCCTATAAATACATCTGTGTGAAGGGAAGAACTTTTTTCTGTTTTATTTTTAAATTTTATTTTTTATAATTTTGAAATTTAATTTTATTTACATTTTTATACAGCTGGTTATTATTAATTATGTGTTTTATGCATATACATGTATACAGGTCAATCTCAATCTCCCAACTCATCCCACCACCACCACCCCATGGCTTCCCACACTTGGTGTCCATACGTTTGTTCTCTACCTCTGTGTCTCTATTTCTTCCCTGCAAACCAGTTCATCTGTACCATTTTTTAGGTTCCACATATATGCATTAATATACAATATTTGTTTTCCCCTTTCTGACTTACTTCATTCTGTATGACAGTCTCTAGATCCATCGATGTCTCTACAAATGATCCAGATTCATTCCTTTTTATGGCCGAGTAATATTCCATTTTATATATGTACCCCATCTTTATCCATTCATCTGTCTTTGGGCGTTTAGGTTGCTTCCATTACCTGGCTATTGTAAATAGTGCTGCAATGAACATTGTGGTGAATGTGCCTTTTTGATTTATGGTTTTCTTTGGGTATATGCCCAGAAGTGGAATTGCTGGATCAGATGGTAATTCTATTTCTAGATTTTTTAAGGAAACTCCATAGTGTTCTCCATAGTGACTCTATCAATTTACATTCCCACCAATAGTGGAAGAGGGCTCCTTTTGTCCACACCCTCCCCAGAATTTGTTGTTTGTAGATTTTCTGATGATGCCGATTCTAACAGGTGTGAGGTGATACCTCATTGTAGTTTTGATTTGCATTTCTCTAATAATTAGTGCTCTTGAGCAGCTTCTCATGTGCGTCTTGGCCATCTCTGTGTCTTCTTTGAAGAAACGTCTCTTGAGATCTTCTGCCCATTTCTGTATTGGGAGGGTCGTGGGATGGTCAGGCTGTGTGCTGACGCACGTGTCAGTGCCAGCGTAAGGGCCAGGAGTAGGGTACAGCATAGGGTAACGTGTAGGGCTGGTGGTGGGTTTCCGTTCCGGGCTAGGGTTAGGGTTAGGGAACGGTAAGGTTTAGGGAACAGGTGAGCATAGGGACACGTGGGAGAGGCAGGCTACGTGCTGACAAACGTGTCAGTGCCAGCGTACGGGTCAGGAGTAAAGTATGGTGTAGGGCTGGTTGTGGGTTTCCATTCCGCGCCAGGTTTAGGGTTAGGGTTAAGGAACGGCAAGGCTTAGGGCACAGCTGAGGGTACAGAAACGTGGGAGGGTCAGGCTATGTGCTGACGCACGGTTCAGTGCCAGTGTACGGGCCAGGATTAGGGTACGGAGTAGGGTAAGGTGTAGGGCTGTTGGTGGGTTTCTGTTCCGGTTTAGGGTTAGGAAACGGCAAGGCTTAGGGCATAGGTAAGGGTACGGAAACGAGGGAGAGGCACGCTACGTGCTGACACACGGGTCAGTGCCAGCGTACGCGCCAGAATTAGGGTACGGCGTAGGGTAAGGTGTAGGGCTGGTGGTGGGTTTCTGTTCCAGGGTAGGGTTAGGGTTAGGGATCGGCAAGGCTTAGGGCACAGGTGAGGGTATGGAAACATGGGAGTGGCAGGCTACGTGCTTACACAAGGGTCAGTTCCAGTGTACGGCCCAGGAGTAGGGTACGGCGTAGGGTAAGGTGTAGGGCTGGTGGTGGGTTTCCGTTCCCGGCTAGGGTTAGGGTTAGGGAATGGCAAGGCTTAGGGCACAGGTGAGGGTACAGAAACATGGGAGGGTCAGGCTACGTGCTGACGCAAGTGTCAGTGCCAGCGTACGGCCCAGGAATAGGGTATGGCGTAGGGTAAAGTGTAGGGTTAGGGTTAGGGAACGGCAAGGCTTAGGGCACAGGTGAGGGTACGGAAACGTGGGAGGGTCAGGCTACATGCTGAAGCACGGGTCAGTGCCAGGGTGTGGACCAGGAGTAGGGTACGGCGTAGGGTAAGGTGTAAGACTGGTGGTGGGTGTCCATTCCGGGGTTTGATTAGGGTTAGGGAACGTCAAGTTTTAGGGCACAGGTGAGGGTACGGAAACGTGGGAGGGTCAGGCTACCTGCTGACGCATGGGTCAGTGCCAGCGTATGGGCCAGGAGTAGGGTACGGCGTAGGGTAAGGTGTAGGGCTGGTGGTGGGTTTCCGTTCTGGGCTAGGGTTAGAGTTAGGGAAAGGCAAGGCTAAGGGCACAGGTGAGGGTACGGAAACTTGGGAGAGGCAGGCTACGTGCTGACGCACGGGTCAGTGCCAGCATACAGGCAAGGAGTAGGGTACGGCATAGGGTATGGTGTAGGGCTGGTGGTGGGTTTCAGTTCAGGGCTAGGGTTAGGGTTAGTGAAAGGCAAGGCTTAGGGCACAGGTGAGGGTACAGAAACGTGTTAGGTTCATGGTGCATGTTGATGCATGGAATAGTGTCATCGTACGCATTAGGATTAGGGTACGGCGTAGAGTAAGGTGTACGGATGGCGGTAGGTTTACATTCCGGTGTAGGGTTAGGGATAGCGAATTGCAAGGTATAGGGCACAGGTGATGGTACGGAAATGTGTTAGGTTCAGGGTACGTGTTGACTCACGGGTTAGTGTGAGCATACGCATGAGGATTAGGGTACCGCATAGAGTAAGGTGTAGGGTTGGTGGTAGGTTTCCGTTCCAGTCTAGGGTTATGTTTAGGGACTGGCAAAGTTTAGGGCACAGGTGAGGGTACGAAACGTGTTAGGGTCAGGGTACGTGTTGATGCACAGGTTAGTGTCAGCATACGAATTAGGATTAGGGTATGGCGTAAGGTAAGGTGTAGGGTTGGTGGTAGTTTTCCGTTCCGGGCTAGGGTTAAGGTAAGGGAACGGCAAGGTTTATGGCAGAGGTGAGGGTACGGAAACGTGTTAGGGTCAGGGTACGTGTTGACGTATGGATTAGGATTAGGGTACGGCTTAGGGTAAGGTGTAGGGCTGATGGTAGGTTTCTGTTCCGGGCTAAGGTTAAGGATAGGCAACGGCAAGGTTTGGGGCACAGCTGAGGGTACGGAAACGTGTTAGTGTCAGGGTACATGTTGACTCACCGGTTAGTGCCAGCGTACGGATTAGGATTAGTGTACCGCGTAGATAAGGTGCACGGTTGGTGGTAGGTTTCCGTTCCAGGCTATGGTTAGGGTTAGGGAAAGTCAAAGTTTCCATTTGTAGGTTTTTTAAGGAAACTCCATACTGTTCTCCATAGTGACTGTATCAATTTACATTCCCAACAATAGTGGAAGAGGGCTCCTTTTGTCCACACCCTCCCCAGAATTAGTTGTCTGTAGATTTTCTGATGATGCCGATTCTAACAGGTGTGAGGTGATACCTCATTGTAGTTTTGATTTGCATTTCTCTAATAATTAGTGCTCTTGAGCAGCTTTTCATGTGCGTCTTAGCCATCTCTGTGTCTTCTTTGAAGAAACATCTCTTTAGATATTCTGCCCATGTTTGTATTGGGTTGTTTGTTTTTTTAATATTAAGCTGCATGAGCTGTTTATATATATTGGAGATTAAACCTTTGTCCATTGATTCGTTTGCAACTATTTTCGCCCCTTCTGAGGGATGCCTTTTTCCATTCCCGTGTTTTTAACCAAAAAAGAAAGAAAGAAAAAGAAGCAGAACACTAATGTGCATAAAGTATGCCTTTTGAAACGGTCGTTTTGAAATATGGACGTCCTTTAAATATTTTGGTCGATATGTGGCCCCAGGATTTGTTTTCAGGGCAGGTGTCATTTACAGGCCTGCAATGATTTTGAATATCAACTGACCATTAGCACAGGGATTAAAGCTGCTGTTGTGTGAAACGGCCACTAGGTGGCAGCAGTTCTCCCTTCACACATCTGGTTACTAGGGCAACAGAGCCTCAATGGACGTCGTGTTCTACATTGGAATTTAGAATGGAATGTGCCAGGAGAAAGCCCCTCAAGTTTGACTCCCTACTTCTTGTTCGTATTTTTAATTTAATTTTTTTTTATTATAGCAAGTTTGATTACAATGTTTGGCTTGTTGTAGGTGTGGAAGATGTGGTTCTTTTACACATATACAGATGTCTGTACTTCCTGGGATCCTTTTCCCATGTACGTTATGACAGAATGTTGAGTAGTCTTCTCTTGGTATTCCGTAGGTCTTTGGTGATTATATATGTCACCTCTGTTTGTATATGTCTGTTAACCCCGATATCGTAATGAAACCAATCCTCACACCTTTCCATTGGTGAACCATAAGTTTGTTTAATGAATCTCTGATTGCCCTTCTCGGTGGAAATATCTGCCCTGGTATCCATTTTTAGGTAACACCTATAAGTGATATGATATGATATGTGTCTTTCACTTTCTGACTTACTACATGTCACGTGATTACCTCTAGACTCATCTACGGTGCTGCAAAAGGCATTGTGTCCTTTTTTTCCTTGCCTTCTATTCTGACTTAGCGAGGTCCCTTTTCAACAATGTGCTTCCCTGCGGGTTGTGGATTAGCTGACGTGGGCAGCCTTATCCTGCCGGCCGGCCCTCCCCAGGTCTGCCTGGTTGAGGTCAATATAAACAGCGCTCCAGGCAGCAATAGCCCCTGAAGCTGTGCCTGCCTCCATATTCTCTGCCCCGTGAGGAGTCTTGGGGCTGTGCTGGTGGGAGGGAGTGAGGGGCCACAGCTTTGTTGGTGGCCCGGTGTGAGTGGGGTTCTGCTGGCCTTTCTGAAGGAGTTTCCAGGCTGCCTCCTGTAAGGAGGAGGATGTGTCACCCATACCTTCCGCTGGAATTTCTCTCCGGACAGAGGTGAGGAAGGAAAAAAGCAGTGGGAGCCAGGACAAGTGGGGTATCTCAGGCAGTACAATGGAAAGCTTCCGGAAGAGCGCCCGGGGCCAGGACCACCCTGGCTGGCCTGCAGGCACCAAGTTGGCCTGCGTGCTGTCACTGGTGTGGCTCCACGGCCCTTCCTCTAGTCTTTTAAGCCCTTGTACATATTCAGGTGTTTTACCTGGGAAGGGTGGGAATAGTTCAGCAACAGCTGGCCTGGGGCTCAGCTCACCTTTGTTCAGAGATGCCTCGGCTCGGTCCCCCCGCTTTGCAATGAGGAAGCTCCTTGTGTGGGGTGTGGGTTGCTGGCTGTATGGGAGATGATTCCCCACCTCTGAACAATTTCAATATTGTTTACCGTTGGAGCAAGTGCCCTGATAGTGTTTTTCTCTGTATAACTGGTCGGTTCAGGTTTTTCTTCGTTTATGGTTCAAGTTAGCTTTTATTCCTCTTTTATGTATTTATAGATATAAGCATGGAAATAATTCATTCCTATAAATACATCTGTGTGAAGGGAAGAACTTTTTTCTGTTTTATTTTTAAATTTTATTTTTTATAATTTTGAAATTTAATTTTATTTACATTTTTATACAGCTGGTTATTATTAATTATGTGTTTTATGCATATACATGTATACAGGTCAATCTCAATCTCCCAACTCATCCCACCACCACCACCCCATGGCTTCCCACACTTGGTGTCCATACGTTTGTTCTCTACCTCTGTGTCTCTATTTCTTCCCTGCAAACCAGTTCATCTGTACCATTTTTTAGGTTCCACATATATGCATTAATATACAATATTTGTTTTCCCCTTTCTGACTTACTTCATTCTGTATGACAGTCTCTAGATCCATCGATGTCTCTACAAATGATCCAGATTCATTCCTTTTTATGGCCGAGTAATATTCCATTTTATATATGTACCCCATCTTTATCCATTCATCTGTCTTTGGGCGTTTAGGTTGCTTCCATTACCTGGCTATTGTAAATAGTGCTGCAATGAACATTGTGGTGAATGTGCCTTTTTGATTTATGGTTTTCTTTGGGTATATGCCCAGAAGTGGAATTGCTGGATCAGATGGTAATTCTATTTCTAGATTTTTTAAGGAAACTCCATAGTGTTCTCCATAGTGACTCTATCAATTTACATTCCCACCAATAGTGGAAGAGGGCTCCTTTTGTCCACACCCTCCCCAGAATTTGTTGTTTGTAGATTTTCTGATGATGCCGATTCTAACAGGTGTGAGGTGATACCTCATTGTAGTTTTGATTTGCATTTCTCTAATAATTAGTGCTCTTGAGCAGCTTCTCATGTGCGTCTTGGCCATCTCTGTGTCTTCTTTGAAGAAACGTCTCTTGAGATCTTCTGCCCATTTCTGTATTGGGAGGGTCGTGGGATGGTCAGGCTGTGTGCTGACGCACGTGTCAGTGCCAGCGTAAGGGCCAGGAGTAGGGTACAGCATAGGGTAACGTGTAGGGCTGGTGGTGGGTTTCCGTTCCGGGCTAGGGTTAGGGTTAGGGAACGGTAAGGTTTAGGGAACAGGTGAGCATAGGGACACGTGGGAGAGGCAGGCTACGTGCTGACAAACGTGTCAGTGCCAGCGTACGGGTCAGGAGTAAAGTATGGTGTAGGGCTGGTTGTGGGTTTCCATTCCGCGCCAGGTTTAGGGTTAGGGTTAAGGAACGGCAAGGCTTAGGGCACAGCTGAGGGTACAGAAACGTGGGAGGGTCAGGCTATGTGCTGACGCACGGTTCAGTGCCAGTGTACGGGCCAGGATTAGGGTACGGAGTAGGGTAAGGTGTAGGGCTGTTGGTGGGTTTCTGTTCCGGTTTAGGGTTAGGAAACGGCAAGGCTTAGGGCATAGGTAAGGGTACGGAAACGAGGGAGAGGCACGCTACGTGCTGACACACGGGTCAGTGCCAGCGTACGCGCCAGAATTAGGGTACGGCGTAGGGTAAGGTGTAGGGCTGGTGGTGGGTTTCTGTTCCAGGGTAGGGTTAGGGTTAGGGATCGGCAAGGCTTAGGGCACAGGTGAGGGTATGGAAACATGGGAGTGGCAGGCTACGTGCTTACACAAGGGTCAGTTCCAGTGTACGGCCCAGGAGTAGGGTACGGCGTAGGGTAAGGTGTAGGGCTGGTGGTGGGTTTCCGTTCCCGGCTAGGGTTAGGGTTAGGGAATGGCAAGGCTTAGGGCACAGGTGAGGGTACAGAAACATGGGAGGGTCAGGCTACGTGCTGACGCAAGTGTCAGTGCCAGCGTACGGCCCAGGAATAGGGTATGGCGTAGGGTAAAGTGTAGGGTTAGGGTTAGGGAACGGCAAGGCTTAGGGCACAGGTGAGGGTACGGAAACGTGGGAGGGTCAGGCTACATGCTGAAGCACGGGTCAGTGCCAGGGTGTGGACCAGGAGTAGGGTACGGCGTAGGGTAAGGTGTAAGACTGGTGGTGGGTGTCCATTCCGGGGTTTGATTAGGGTTAGGGAACGTCAAGTTTTAGGGCACAGGTGAGGGTACGGAAACGTGGGAGGGTCAGGCTACCTGCTGACGCATGGGTCAGTGCCAGCGTATGGGCCAGGAGTAGGGTACGGCGTAGGGTAAGGTGTAGGGCTGGTGGTGGGTTTCCGTTCTGGGCTAGGGTTAGGGTTAGGGAAAGGCAAGGCTAAGGGCACAGGTGAGGGTAGGGAAACTTGGGAGAGGCAGGCTACGTGCTGACGCACGGGTCAGTGCCAGCATACAGGCAAGGAGTAGGGTACGGCATAGGGTATGGTGTAGGGCTGGTGGTGGGTTTCAGTTCAGGGCTAGGGTTAGGGTTAGTGAAAGGCAAGGCTTAGGGCACAGGTGAGGGTACAGAAACGTGTTAGGTTCATGGTGCACGTTGATGCATGGAATAGTGTCATCGTACGCATTAGGATTAGGGTACGGCGTAGAGTAAGGTGTACGGATGGCGGTAGGTTTACATTCCGGTGTAGGGTTAGGGATAGCGAATTGCAAGGTATAGGGCACAGGTGATGGTACGGAAATGTGTTAGGTTCAGGGTACGTGTTGACTCACGGGTTAGTGTGAGCATACGCATGAGGATTAGGGTACCGCATAGAGTAAGGTGTAGGGTTGGTGGTAGGTTTCCGTTCCAGTCTAGGGTTATGTTTAGGGACTGGCAAAGTTTAGGGCACAGGTGAGGGTACGAAACGTGTTAGGGTCAGGGTACGTGTTGATGCACAGGTTAGTGTCAGCATACGAATTAGGATTAGGGTATGGTGTAAGGTAAGGTGTAGGGTTGGTGGTAGTTTTCCGTTCCGGGCTAGGGTTAAGGTAAGGGAACGGCAAGGTTTATGGCAGAGGTGAGGGTACGGAAACGTGTTAGGGTCAGGGTACGTGTTGACGTATGGATTAGGATTAGGGTACGGCTTAGGGTAAGGTGTAGGGCTGATGGTAGGTTTCTGTTCCGGGCTAAGGTTAAGGATAGGCAACGGCAAGGTTTGGGGCACAGCTGAGGGTACGGAAACGTGTTAGTGTCAGGGTACATGTTGACTCACCGGTTAGTGCCAGCGTACGGATTAGGATTAGTGTACCGCGTAGATAAGGTGCACGGTTGGTGGTAGGTTTCCGTTCCAGGCTATGGTTAGGGTTAGGGAAAGTCAAAGTTTCCATTTGTAGGTTTTTTAAGGAAACTCCATACTGTTCTCCATAGTGACTGTATCAATTTACATTCCCAACAATAGTGGAAGAGGGCTCCTTTTGTCCACACCCTCCCCAGAATTAGTTGTCTGTAGATTTTCTGATGATGCCGATTCTAACAGGTGTGAGGTGATACCTCATTGTAGTTTTGATTTGCATTTCTCTAATAATTAGTGCTCTTGAGCAGCTTTTCATGTGCGTCTTAGCCATCTCTGTGTCTTCTTTGAAGAAACATCTCTTTAGATATTCTGCCCATGTTTGTATTGGGTTGTTTGTTTTTTTAATATTAAGCTGCATGAGCTGTTTATATATATTGGAGATTAAACCTTTGTCCATTGATTCGTTTGCAACTATTTTCGCCCCTTCTGAGGGATGCCTTTTTCCATTCCCGTGTTTTTAACCAAAAAAGAAAGAAAGAAAAAGAAGCAGAACACTAATGTGCATAAAGTATGCCTTTTGAAACGGTCGTTTTGAAATATGGACGTCCTTTAAATATTTTGGTCGATATGTGGCCCCAGGATTTGTTTTCAGGGCAGGTGTCATTTACAGGCCTGCAATGATTTTGAATATCAACTGACCATTAGCACAGGGATTAAAGCTGCTGTTGTGTGAAACGGCCACTAGGTGGCAGCAGTTCTCCCTTCACACATCTGGTTACTAGGGCAACAGAGCCTCAATGGACGTCGTGTTCTACATTGGAATTTAGAATGGAATGTGCCAGGAGAAAGCCCCTCAAGTTTGACTCCCTACTTCTTGTTCGTATTTTTAATTTAATTTTTTTTTATTATAGCAAGTTTGATTACAATGTTTGGCTTGTTGTAGGTGTGGAAGATGTGGTTCTTTTACACATATACAGATGTCTGTACTTCCTGGGATCCTTTTCCCATGTACGTTATGACAGAATGTTGAGTAGTCTTCTCTTGGTATTCCGTAGGTCTTTGGTGATTATATATGTCACCTCTGTTTGTATATGTCTGTTAACCCCGATATCGTAATGAAACCAATCCTCACACCTTTCCATTGGTGAACCATAAGTTTGTTTAATGAATCTCTGATTGCCCTTCTCGGTGGAAATATCTGCCCTGGTATCCATTTTTAGGTAACACCTATAAGTGATATGATATGATATGTGTCTTTCACTTTCTGACTTACTACATGTCACGTGATTACCTCTAGACTCATCTACGGTGCTGCAAAAGGCATTGTGTCCTTTTTTTCCTTGCCTTCTATTCTGACTTAGCGAGGTCCCTTTTCAACAATGTGCTTCCCTGCGGGTTGTGGATTAGCTGACGTGGGCAGCCTTATCCTGCCGGCCGGCCCTCCCCAGGTCTGCCTGGTTGAGGTCAATATAAACAGCGCTCCAGGCAGCAATAGCCCCTGAAGCTGTGCCTGCCTCCATATTCTCTGCCCCGTGAACAGTCTCGGGGCTGTGCTGGTGGGAGGGAGTGAGGGGCCACAGCTTTGTTGGTGGCCCGGTGTGAGTGGGGTTCTGCTGGCCTTTCTGAAGGAGTTTCCAGGCTGCCTCCTGTAAGGAGGAGGATGTGTCACCCATACCTTCCGCTGGAATTTCTCTCCGGACAGAGGTGAGGAAGGAAAAAAGCAGTGGGAGCCAGGACAAGTGGGGTATATCAGGCAGTACAATGGAAAGCTTCCGGAAGAGCGCCCGGGGCCAGGACCACCCTGGCTGGCCTGCAGGCACCAAGTTGGCCTGCGTGCTGTCGCTGGTGTGGCTCCACGGCCCTTCCTCTAGTCTTTCAAGCCCTTGTACATATTCAGGTGTTTTACCTGGGAAGGGTGGGAATAGTTCAGCAACAGCTGGCCTGGGGCTCAGCTCACCTTTGTTCAGAGATGCCTCGGCTCGGTCCCCCCGCTTTGCAATGAGGAAGCTCCTTGTGTGGGGTGTGGGTTGCTGGCTGTATGGGAGATGATTCCCCACCTCTGAACAATTTCAATATTGTTTACCGTTGGAGCAAGTGCCCTGATAGTGTTTTTCTCTGTATAACTGGTCGGTTCAGGTTTTTCTTCGTTTATGGTTCAAGTTAGCTTTTATTCCTCTTTTATGTATTTATAGATATAAGCATGGAAATAATTCATTCCTATAAATACATCTGTGTGAAGGGAAGAACTTTTTTCTGTTTTATTTTTAAATTTTATTTTTTATAATTTTGAAATTTAATTTTATTTACATTTTTATACAGCTGGTTATTATTAATTATGTGTTTTATGCATATACATGTATACAGGTCAATCTCAATCTCCCAACTCATCCCACCACCACCACCCCATGGCTTCCCACACTTGGTGTCCATACGTTTGTTCTCTACCTCTGTGTCTCTATTTCTTCCCTGCAAACCAGTTCATCTGTACCATTTTTTAGGTTCCACATATATGCATTAATATACAATATTTGTTTTCCCCTTTCTGACTTACTTCATTCTGTATGACAGTCTCTAGATCCATCGATGTCTCTACAAATGATCCAGATTCATTCCTTTTTATGGCCGAGTAATATTCCATTTTATATATGTACCCCATCTTTATCCATTCATCTGTCTTTGGGCGTTTAGGTTGCTTCCATTACCTGGCTATTGTAAATAGTGCTGCAATGAACATTGTGGTGAATGTGCCTTTTTGATTTATGGTTTTCTTTGGGTATATGCCCAGAAGTGGAATTGCTGGATCAGATGGTAATTCTATTTCTAGATTTTTTAAGGAAACTCCATAGTGTTCTCCATAGTGACTCTATCAATTTACATTCCCACCAATAGTGGAAGAGGGCTCCTTTTGTCCACACCCTCCCCAGAATTTGTTGTTTGTAGATTTTCTGATGATGCCGATTCTAACAGGTGTGAGGTGATACCTCATTGTAGTTTTGATTTGCATTTCTCTAATAATTAGTGCTCTTGAGCAGCTTCTCATGTGCGTCTTGGCCATCTCTGTGTCTTCTTTGAAGAAACGTCTCTTGAGATCTTCTGCCCATTTCTGTATTGGGAGGGTCGTGGGATGGTCAGGCTGTGTGCTGACGCACGTGTCAGTGCCAGCGTAAGGGCCAGGAGTAGGGTACAGCATAGGGTAACGTGTAGGGCTGGTGGTGGGTTTCCGTTCCGGGCTAGGGTTAGGGTTAGGGAACGGTAAGGTTTAGGGAACAGGTGAGCATAGGGACACGTGGGAGAGGCAGGCTACGTGCTGACAAACGTGTCAGTGCCAGCGTACGGGTCAGGAGTAAAGTATGGTGTAGGGCTGGTTGTGGGTTTCCATTCCGCGCCAGGTTTAGGGTTAGGGTTAAGGAACGGCAAGGCTTAGGGCACAGCTGAGGGTACAGAAACGTGGGAGGGTCAGGCTATGTGCTGACGCACGGTTCAGTGCCAGTGTACGGGCCAGGATTAGGGTACGGAGTAGGGTAAGGTGTAGGGCTGTTGGTGGGTTTCTGTTCCGGTTTAGGGTTAGGAAACGGCAAGGCTTAGGGCATAGGTAAGGGTACGGAAACGAGGGAGAGGCACGCTACGTGCTGACACACGGGTCAGTGCCAGCGTACGCGCCAGAATTAGGGTACGGCGTAGGGTAAGGTGTAGGGCTGGTGGTGGGTTTCTGTTCCAGGGTAGGGTTAGGGTTAGGGATCGGCAAGGCTTAGGGCACAGGTGAGGGTATGGAAACATGGGAGTGGCAGGCTACGTGCTTACACAAGGGTCAGTTCCAGTGTACGGCCCAGGAGTAGGGTACGGCGTAGGGTAAGGTGTAGGGCTGGTGGTGGGTTTCCGTTCCCGGCTAGGGTTAGGGTTAGGGAATGGCAAGGCTTAGGGCACAGGTGAGGGTACAGAAACATGGGAGGGTCAGGCTACGTGCTGACGCAAGTGTCAGTGCCAGCGTACGGCCCAGGAATAGGGTATGGCGTAGGGTAAAGTGTAGGGTTAGGTTTAGGGAACGGCAAGGCTTAGGGCACAGGTGAGGGTACGGAAACGTGGGAGGGTCAGGCTACATGCTGAAGCACGGGTCAGTGCCAGGGTGTGGACCAGGAGTAGGGTACGGCGTAGGGTAAGGTGTAAGACTGGTGGTGGGTGTCCATTCCGGGGTTTGATTAGGGTTAGGGAACGTCAAGTTTTAGGGCACAGGTGAGGGTACGGAAACGTGGGAGGGTCAGGCTACCTGCTGACGCATGGGTCAGTGCCAGCGTATGGGCCAGGAGTAGGGTACGGCGTAGGGTAAGGTGTAGGGCTGGTGGTGGGTTTCCGTTCTGGGCTAGGGTTAGGGTTAGGGAAAGGCAAGGCTAAGGGCACAGGTGAGGGTACGGAAACTTGGGAGAGGCAGGCTACGTGCTGACGCACGGGTCAGTGCCAGCATACAGGCAAGGAGTAGGGTACGGCATAGGGTATGGTGTAGGGCTGGTGGTGGGTTTCAGTTCAGGGCTAGGGTTAGGGTTAGTGAAAGGCAAGGCTTAGGGCACAGGTGAGGGTACAGAAACGTGTTAGGTTCATGGTGCACGTTGATGCATGGAATAGTGTCATCGTACGCATTAGGATTAGGGTACGGCGTAGAGTAAGGTGTACGGATGGCGGTAGGTTTACATTCCGGTGTAGGGTTAGGGATAGCGAATTGCAAGGTATAGGGCACAGGTGATGGTACGGAAATGTGTTAGGTTCAGGGTACGTGTTGACTCACGGGTTAGTGTGAGCATACGCATGAGGATTAGGGTACCGCATAGAGTAAGGTGTAGGGTTGGTGGTAGGTTTCCGTTCCAGTCTAGGGTTATGTTTAGGGACTGGCAAAGTTTAGGGCACAGGTGAGGGTACGAAACGTGTTAGGGTCAGGGTACGTGTTGATGCACAGGTTAGTGTCAGCATACGAATTAGGATTAGGGTATGGTGTAAGGTAAGGTGTAGGGTTGGTGGTAGTTTTCCGTTCCGGGCTAGGGTTAAGGTAAGGGAACGGCAAGGTTTATGGCAGAGGTGAGGGTACGGAAACGTGTTAGGGTCAGGGTACGTGTTGACGTATGGATTAGGATTAGGGTACGGCTTAGGGTAAGGTGTAGGGCTGATGGTAGGTTTCTGTTCCGGGCTAAGGTTAAGGATAGGCAACGGCAAGGTTTGGGGCACAGCTGAGGGTACGGAAACGTGTTAGTGTCAGGGTACATGTTGACTCACCGGTTAGTGCCAGCGTACGGATTAGGATTAGTGTACCGCGTAGATAAGGTGCACGGTTGGTGGTAGGTTTCCGTTCCAGGCTATGGTTAGGGTTAGGGAAAGTCAAAGTTTCCATTTGTAGGTTTTTTAAGGAAACTCCATACTGTTCTCCATAGTGACTGTATCAATTTACATTCCCAACAATAGTGGAAGAGGGCTCCTTTTGTCCACACCCTCCCCAGAATTTGTTGTTTGTAGATTTTCTGATGATGCCGATTCTAACGGGTGTGAGGTGATCCCTCATTGTAGTTTTGATTTGCATTTCTCTAATAATTAGTGCTGTTGAGCAGCTTTTCATGTGCGTCTTGGCCATCTCTGTGTCTTCTTTGAAGAAACGTATCTTTAGATCTTCTGCCCATTTTTGTATTGGGCTGTTTGTTTTTTTAATATTAAGCTGCATGAGCTGTTTATATATATTGGAGATTAAACCTTTGTCCATTGATTCGTTTGCAACTATTTTCGCCCCTTCTAGGGATGCCTTTTTCCATTCCCGTGTTTTTAACCAAAAAAGAAAGAAAGAAAAAGAAGCAGAAAACTAATGTGCATAAAATATGCCTTTTGAAACGGTCGTTTTGAAATATGGACGTCCTTTGAATTTTTTGGTCGATATGTGACCCCAGGATTTGTTTTCAGGGCAGGTGTCATTTACAAGCCTGCAATGATTTTGAATATCAACTGACCATTAGCGCTGGGATTAAAGCTGCTGTTTTGTGAAACGGCCACAAGGTGGCAGCAGTTCTGCATTACCAATTCTGGTTACTAGGGCAACAGAGCCTCAATGGAAGTCGTGTTCTAGATTGGAATTTAGAATGGAATGTGCCAGGAGAAAGCCCCTCAAGTTTGTCTCCCTACTTCTTGTTCGTGTTTTTAATTTAATTTTTATTTTTTATTACAGCAAGTTTGATTACAATGTTTGGCTTGTTGGAGGTGTGGAAGATGTGGTTGGTTCTTTTACACATATACACATGTCTGTTTTTCCTGGGATCCTTTTCTCATGTACGTTATGACAGAATGTTGAGTAGTCTTTTGGTATTCCGTAGGTCTTTGGTGATTATATATGTCACCTGTGATAGTATAAGTCTGTTAACCCCGATATCGTAATGAAACCCATCCTCACACCTTTCCATTGGTGAACCATAAGTTTGTTTAATGAATCTGTGATTGCCCTTCTCCGTGGAAATATCTGACCTGGTATCCATTTTTAGGTAACACCTATAAGTGATATGATATGATATGTGTCTTTCACTTTCTGACTTACTACAAGTCACGTGATTACCTCTAGACTCATCTACGGTGCTGCAAATGGCATTGTGTCCTTATTTTCCTTGGCTTCTATTCTGCCTTAGCGAGGTCCATTTTCAACAATGTGATTCCCTGAGGGTTGTGGATTAGCTGACCTGGGCAGCCTTAACCTGCCGGCCGGCCCTCCCCAGGTCTGCCTGGTTGAGGTCAATATAAACAGCGCTCCAGGCAGCAATAGCCCCTGAAGCTGTGCCTGCCTCCATATTCTCTGCCCCGTGAGCAGTCTCGGGGCTGTGCTGGTGAGAGGGAGTGAGGGGCCACAGCTTTGTTGGTGGCCCGGTGTGAGTGGGGTTCTGCTGGCCTTTCTGCAGGAGTTGCCAGGCTGCCACCTGTAAAGAAGAGGATGTGTCACCCATACCTTCCGCTGGAATTTCTCTCCGGACAGAGGTGAGGAAGGAAAAATGCAGTGGGGGCCGGGACAAGAGGGGTATCTCAGGCAGGACAATGGAAAGCTTCCGGAAGAGCGCCCGGGTCCAGGATCACCCTGGCTGGCCTGCAGTCACCAAGTTGGCCTGCGTGCTGTCGCTGGTGTGGCTCCACGGCCCTTCCTCTAGGCTTTCAAGCCTTTGTACATATGCAGGTGTTTGACCTGGGAAGGGTGGGAACAGTTCAGCAGCAGCTGGCCTTGGGCTCAGCTCACCTTTATTCAGAGATGCCTCGGCACGGTCCCCCAGCTTTGCAATGAGGACGCTCCTTGCATGGGGGGTGGGTTGCTGGCTGTATGGGAGATGATTCCCCACCTCTGACCAATTTCAGAATGGTTTACCGCTGGAGCAAGTGCCCTGATAGGGTTTTCCTCTGTATAACTGGTGGGTTCAGGGTTTTTTTTCATGTATGGTTCAAGTTAGATTTTATTCCTCTTTTATGTATTTATAGATATAAGCATGGAAATAATTCATTCCTATAAATACATCTGTGTGAAGGGAAGAACTTTTTTCTGTTTTATTTTTAAATTTTATATTTTAAAATTTTGAAATTTAATTTTATTTACTTTTTTATACAGCGGCTTATTATTACTTATGTATTTTATGCATATACATGTATACAGGTCAATCTCAAACTCCCAACTCATCCCACCAGCAACACCCCATGGCTTCCCACACTTGGTGTCCATACGTTTGTTCTCTACCTCTGGGTTTCTATTTCTTCCCTGCAAACCAGTTCATCTGTACCATTTTTTAGGTTCCACATATATGCATTAATATACAATATTTGTTTTCCTCTTTCTGACTTACTTCATTCTGTATGACATTCTCTAGATCCATCGATGTCTCTACAAATGACCCAGTTTCATTTCTTTTTATGGCCGAGTAATATTCCATTTTATATATGTACCCCATCTTTATCCATTCATCTGTCTGTGGGCATTTAGGTTGTTTCCATTACCTGGCTATTGTAAATAGTGCTGCAATGAACCTTGTGGTGAATGTGCCTTTTTGATTTATGGTTGTCTCTGGGTATATGCCCAAAAGTGGGATTGCTGGGTCAGATGGTAATTCTATTTCTAGTTTTTTAAAGGAAACTCCATACTGTTCTCCATAGTGACTGTATCAATTTACATTCCCACCAATAGTGGAAGAGGGCTCCTTTTGTCCACACCCTCCCCAGAATTTGTTGTCTGTAGATTTTCTGATGATGCCGATTCTAACAGGTGTGAGGTGATACCTCATTGTAGTTTTGATTTGCATATCTCTAATAATTAGTGCTCTTGAGCAGCTTTTCATGTGCGTCTTGGCCATCTCTGTGTCTTCTTTGAAGAAACGTCTCTTTAGATCTTCTGCCCATTTTTGTATTGGGTTGTTTGTTTTTTTAATATGCTGCATGAGCTGTTTATATATATATTGGAGATTAAACCTTTGTCCATTGATTCGTTTGCAACTATTTTCGCCCCTTCTGAGGGATGCCTTTTTCCATTCCCGTGTTTTTAACCGAATAAAGAAAGAAAGAAAAAGAAGCAGAACACTAATGTGAATAAAATGTGCCTTTTGAAACGGTCGTTTTGAAATATGGACGTCCTTTAAATTTTTTGGTCGATATGTGACCCCAGGATTTGCTTTCAGGGCAGGTGTCATTTACAGGCCTGCAATGATTTTGAATATCAAGTGACCTTTAGCGCAGGGATTAAAGCTGCTGTTGTGTGAAACGGCCACTAGGTGGCAGCAGTTCTGCCTTAACACATCTGGTTACTAGGGCAACAGAGCCTCAATGGAAGTCATGTTCTAGATTGAAATTTAGAATGGAATGTGCCAGGAGAAAGCCCCTCAAGTTTGACTCCCTACTTCTTGTTCGTATTTTTAATTTAATTTTTAATTTTTTATTATAGCAAGTTTGATTACAATGTTTGGCTTGTTGTAGGTGTGGAAGATGTGGTTCCTTTACACATATACAGATGTCTGTTCTTCCTGGGATCCTTTTCCCATGTACGTTATGACAGAACGTTGAGTAGTCTTCTCTTGGTATTCCGTAGGTCTTTGGTGATTATATATGTCACCTCTGTTTGTATATGTCTGTTAACCCCGATATCGTAATGAAACCAATCCTCACACCTTTCCATTGGTGAACCATAAGTTTGTTTAATGAATCTATGATTGCACTTCTCAGTGGAAATGACTGCCCTCGTTTCTATTTTAGGTAACACCTATAAGTGTTATGAAATGAAATGTGTCTTTCACTTTCTGACTTACTCCAAGTCACGTGATTACCTCTAGACTCATCTACGGTGCTGCAAATGGCATTGTGTCCTTATTTTCCTTGGCTTCTATTCTGCCTTAGCGAGGTCCATTTTCAACAATGTGATTCCCTGAGGGTTGTGGATTAGCTGACCTGGGCAGCCTTACCCTGCCGGCCAGCCCGCACTAGGTCTGCCTGGTTGAGGTCAATATAAACAGCGCTCCAGGCAGCAATAGCCCCTGAAGCTGGGCCTGACTCCATATTCTCTGCCCCGTCAGCAGTCTCGGGGATGAGCTGCTGGGAGCGAGTGAGGGGCCACAGCTTTGTTGGTGGCCCGGTGTGAGTGCGGTTCTGCTGGCCTTTCTGCAGGAGTTGCCAGGCTGCCACCTGTAAAAAGAGGATGTGTCACTCATACCTTCCGCTGGAATTTCTCTCCGGACCGAGGTGAGGAAGGAAAAAAGCATTGGGGGACGGGACAGGTGGGGTATCTCAGGCAGGACAATGGAAAGCTTCTGGAAGAGCGCCCGGGACCAGGACTATAGTGGCTGGCAGGCCTGCACCATGTTGGCCTGTGTGCTGTCTCTGGTGTGGCTCCACGGCCCTTCCTCTAGGCTTTCAAGCCCTTGTACATATTCAGGTGTTTTACCTGGGAAGGGGGGAACAGTTCAGCAGCAGCTGGCCTGGGGCTCAACTCACGTTTACTCACAGATGCCTCAGGACTGTCCCCCAGCTTTGCAATGAGGATGATCGTTGCATTGGGGGTGGCTTGCTGGCTGTATGGGAGATGATTCCCCACCTCTGACCAATTTCAGAATTGTTTACCGCTGGAGCAAGTGCCCTGAAAGAGATTTCCTCTGTATAACTCGTGGGTTCAGGTTCTTTTTTCTTTTATGTTTCAAGTTAGATTTTATTCCTCTTTTATGTATTTATAGATATAAGCATGGAAATAATTCATTCCTATAAATACATCTGTGTGAAGGGAAGAACTTTTTTCTGTTTTATTTTTAAATTTAATTTTTTTAAATTTTAAAATTTAATTTTATTTACTTTTTTATACAGCAGGTTATTATTAGTTATGTATTTTATGCCTATATATGTATACAGGTCAATCTCAATCTCCCAACTCATCCCACCACCACCACCCCAAGGCCTCCCACACTTGGTGTCCATACGTTTGTTTTCTACCTCTGTGTCTCTATTCCTTCCCTGCAAACCAGTTCAACTGTACCATATTTTAAGTTCCACATATATGCATTAATATACAATATTTGTTTTCCTCTTTCTGACTTACTTCATTCTGTATGACAGTCTGTAGGTCCATCGATGTCTCTACAAATGACCCAGTTTCATTCCTTTATATGCCCGAGTAATATTCCATTTTATATATGTACCCCATCTTTATCCATTCATCTGTCTGTGGGCATTCAGGTTGCTTCCATTACCTGGCTATTGTAAATAGTGCTGCAATGAACATTGTGGTGAATGTGCCTTTTTGATTTATGGTTGTCTCTGGGTATATGCCCAGAAGTGGGATTGCTGGATCAGATGGTAATTCTATTTCTAGTTTTTTAAAGGAAACTCCATACTGTTCTCCATAGTGACTGTATCAATTTACATTCCCACCAATAGTGGAAGAGGGCTCCGTTTGTCCACACCCTCCCCAGAATTTTTTGTTTGTTGATTTTCTGATGATGCCGATTCTAACAGGTGTGAGATGATACCTCATTGTAGTTTTGATTTGCATTTCTCTAATAGTTAGTGCTCTTGAGCAGCTTTTCATGTGCGTCTTGGCCATCTCTGTGTCTTCTTTGAAGAAACGTCTCTTTAGATCTTCTGCCCATTTGTGTATTGGGTTGATTTTTTAATATTAAGCTTCATGAGCTGTTTATATATATTGGAGATTAAACCTTTGTCCATTGATTCGTTTGCAACGATTTTCGCCCCTTCTGCGGGATGCCTTTTTCCATTCCCGTCTTTTTAACCAGAAAAGAAAGAAAACGATGCAGAACACTAATGTGCATAAAATATGCCTTTTGAAACGGTCGTTTTGAAATATGGACGTCCTTTGAAATTTTTGGTCGATATATGACCCCAAGATTTGTTTTCAGGGCAGGTGTCATTTACAGTCCTGCAATGATTTTGAATATCAACAGACCATTAGCGCTGGGATTAGAACTGCTGTTGTGTGAAACGGCCACAAGGTGGCAGCAGTTCTCCCTTACCAAATCTGGTTACTAGGGCAAAAGAGCCTCAATGGAAGTCCTGTTCTACATTTGGAATTTAGAATGGAATGTGCCAGGAGAAAGCCCCTCAAGTTTGTCTCCCTACTTCTTGTTCGTAGTTTTAATTTAAATTTTTATTTTTTATTACAGCAAGTTTGATTACAATGATTGGCTTGTTTTAGGTGTCGAAGATGTGGTGCTTTTACACATATACAGATGTCTGTTTTTCCTGGGATCCTTTTCCCATGTACGTTATGACAGAATGTTGAGTAGTCTTTTGGTATTCCGTAGGACTTTGGTGATTATATATGTCACCTGTGTTTGTATAAGTCTGTTAACCCCGATATCGTAATGAAACCAATCCTCACACCTTTCCATTGGTGAACCATAAATTTGTTTAATGAATCTCTGATTGCCCTTCTCGGTGGAAATATCTGCCCTGGTATCCATTTTTAGGTAACACCTATAAGTGATATGATATGATATGTGTCTTTCACTTTCTGACTTACTACATGTCACGTGATTAACTCTAGACTCATCTACAGTGCTGCAAATGGCATTGTGTCCTTATTTTCCTTGGCTTCTATTCTGCCTTAGCGAGGTCCATTTTCAACAATGTGATTCCCTGAGGGTTGTGGATTAGCTGACCTGGGCAGCCTTACACTGCCTGCCGGCCCTCCCAAGGTGTGCCTGGTTCAGGTCAATATAAACAGCGCTCCAGGCAGCAATAGCCCCTGATGCTGTGCCTGACTCCATATTCTCTGCCCCGACAACAGTCTCGGGGCTGTTCTGGTGGGAGGGATTGAGGGGTCACAGCTTTGTTGGTGGCCCGGTGTGAATGGGGTTCTGCTGGCCTTTCTGCAGGAGTTGCCAGGCTGACTCCTGTAAAGAGGAGGATGTGTCACCCATACCTTCCGCTGGAATTTCTCTCCGGACAGAGGTGAGGAAGGAATAAAGCAGTGGGTGCCGTGACAGGTGGTGTATCTCAGGCAGGACAATGGAAAGCTTCCGGAAGAGGGCCCGGAGACAGGACAACCCTGGCTGGCCTGCAGGCACCAAGTTGGCCTGCGTGCTGTCGCTGGTGTGGCTCCACGGCCCGTCCTCTAGTCTTTCAAGCCCTTGTACATATTCAGGTGTTTTACCTGGGAAGGGTGGGAACAGTTCAGCAGCAGCTGGCCTGGGGCTCAGCTCATATTTATTCAGAGATGCCTTTGCTCGGTCCCCCAGCTTTGCAATGAGGACGCTCCTTGTGTGGGGTGTGGGTTGCTGGCTGTATGGGAGATGATTCCCCACCTCTGACCAATTTCAGAATTGTTTACCGTTGGAGCAAGTGCCCTGATAAGGTTTTCCTCTGTATAACTGGTGGGTTCAGGTTTTTCTTCTTTTATGGTTCAAGTTAGCTTTTATTCCTCTTTTATGTATTTATAGATATAAGCATGGAAATAATTCTTTCCATATAAATACATCTGTGTGAATGGAAGAACTTTTTTCTGTTTTATATTTAAATTTTATTTTTTAAAATTTTGAAATTTAATTTTATTTACTTTTATATTACAGCAGGTTATTATTAGTTATGTATTTTATGCATATACATGTATACAGGTCAATCTCAATCTCCCAACTCGTCCCACCACCACCACCCCATGGCTTCCCACACTTGGTGTCCATACGTTTGTTCTCTACCTGTGTGTCTCTATTTCTTCCCTGCAAACCAGTTCATCTGTACCATTTTTTAGGTTCCACATATATGCATTAATATACAATATTTGTTTTCCTCTTTCTGACTTACTTCATTCTGTATGACAGTCTCTAGATCCATCGATGTCTCTACAAATGACCCAGTTTCATTCCTTTTTATGGCATAGTAATATTCCATTTTATATATGTACCCCAATTTTATCCATTCATCTGTCTGTGGGCATTTAGGTTGCTTCCATTACCTGGCTATTGTAAAGAGTGCTGCAATGAACATTGTGGTGAATGTGCCTTTTTGATTTATGGTTTTCTTTGGGTATATGACCAGAAGTGGGATTGCTGGATCAGATGGTAATTCTATTTCGAGTTTTTTTTTTAAGGAAACTCCATACTGTTCTCCATAGTGACTGTATCAATTTACATTCCCACCAATAGTGGAAGAGGGCTCCTTTTGTCCACACCCTCCCCAGAATTTGTTGTTTGTAGATTTTCTGATGATGCCGATTCTAACAGGTGTGAGGTGATACCTCATTGTAGTTTTGATTTGCATTTCTCTAATAATTAGTGCTCTTGAGCAGCTTTTCATGTGCGTCTTGGCCATCTCTGTGTCTTCTTTGAAGAAACGTATCTTTAGATCTTCTGCCCATTTTTGTATTGGGTTGTTTGTTTTTTTAATATTAAGCTGCATGAGCTGTTTATATATATTGGAGATTAAACCTTTGTCCATTGATTCGTTTGCAACTATTTTCGCCCCTTCTGAGGGATGCCTTTTTCCATTCCCGTTTTTTTAACCAAAAAAGAAAGAAAGAAAAAGAAGCAGAAAACTAATGTGCATAAAATATGTCTTTTGAAACGGTCGTTTTGAAATATGGACGTCCTTTGAATTTTTTGGTCGATATGTGACCCCAGGATTTGTTTTCAGGGCAGGTGTCATTTACAGGCCTGCAATGTTTTTTAATATCAACTGACCATTAGCGCTGGGATTAAAGCTGCTGTTGTGTGAAACGGCCACAAGGTGGCAGCAGTTCTCCCTTACCAATTCTGGTTACTAGGGCAACAGAGCCTCAATGGAAGTCATGTTCTAGATTGGAATTTAGAATGGAATGTGCCAGGAGAAAGCCCCTCAAGTTTGTCTCCCTACTTCTTGTTCGTTTTTTTAATTTAATTTTTATTTTTTATTACAGCAAGTTTGATTACAATGTTTGGCTTGTTGGAGGTGTGGAAGATGTGGTTCTTTTACACATATACAGATGTCTGTTTTTCCTGGGATCCTTTTCCCATGTATGTTATGACAGAATGATGAGTAGTCTTTTGGTATTCCGTAGGTCTTTGGTGATTATATATGTCACCTGTGTTTGTATAAGTCTGTTAACCCCGATATCGTAATGAAACCAATCCTCACACCTTTCCATTGGTGAACCATAAGTTTGTTTAATGAATCTCTGATTGCCCTTCTCGGTGGAAATATCTGCCCTGGTATCCATTTTTAGGTAACACCTATAAGTGATATGATATGATATGTGTCTTTCACTTTCTGACTTACTACAAGTCACGTGATTACCTCTAGACTCATCTACGGTGGTGCAAATGGCATTGTGTACTTTTTTTCCTTGGCTTCTCTTCTTCCTTAGCGAGGTCCATTTTCAACAATGTGATTCCCTGAGTGTTGTGGATTAGCTGACATGGGCAGCCTTACCCTGCCGCCCGGCCCTCCCCAGGTGTGACTGGTTGAGATCAATATAAACAGCGGTCCAGGCAGCAATAGCCCCTGAAGCTGTGCCTGACTCTATATTCTCTGCCCCGTCATCAGTCTCAGGGCTGTGCTGGTGGGAGGGAATGAGGGGCCACAGCTTTGTTGGTGGCCCGGTGTGAGTGGGGTTCTGCTGGCCTTTCTGCAGGAGGTGCCAGGCTGCCTCCTGTAAAGAGGAGGATTTGTCACCCAAACCTTCCGCTGGAATTTCTCTCCGGACAGAGGTGAGGAAGGAAAAAAGCAGTGGGGGCCGGGACAGGTGGGGTATCTCAGGCAGGACAATGGAAAGCTTCTGGAAGAGCGCCCGGGGGCAGGACCAACCTGGCTGGCCTGCAGGCACCAAGTTGGCCTTCGTGCTCTTGCTGGTGTGGCTCCACGGCCCTTCCTCTAGTCTTTCACGCCCTTGTACATATTCAGGTGTTTTACCTGGGAAGGGTGGGAACAGTTCAGCAGCAGCTGGCCTGGGGCTCAGCTCACCTTTATTCAGAGATGCCTCGGCTCAGTCCCCCAGCTTTGCAATGAGGACGCTCCTTGTGTGGGGTGTGTGTTGATGGCTGTATGGGAGATGATTCCCCACCTCTGACCAATTTCAATATTGTTTACCCTTGGAACAAGTGCCCTGATAGGGTTTTCCTCTGTATAACTGGTGGGTTCAGGTTTTTTTTTTTCTTTTATGGTTCAAGTTAGATTTTATTCCTCTTTTATGTATTTATAGATATAAGCATGGAAATAATTCATTCCTATAAATACATCTGTGTGAAGGGAAGAATTTTTTCTGTATTATTTATAAATTTTATTTTTTAAAATTTTGAAATTTAATTTTATTTACTTCTTTATACAGCAGGTTATTATCAGTTATGTATTTTATGCATATACATGTATGCAGGTCAATCCCAATCTCCCAACTCATCCCACCACCACCACACCATGGCTTCCCACACTTGGTGTCCATACGTTTGTTCTCTACCTCTGTCTCTATTTCTTTCCTGCAAACCAGTTCATCTGTACCAGTTTTTAGGTTCCACATATATGCATTAATATACAATATTTGTATTCCCCTTTCTGACCTACTTCATTCTGTAAGACAGTCTCTAGATCCATCGATGTCTCTACAAATGACCCAGTTTCATTCCTTTTTGTGGTTGAGTAATATTCCATTTTATACATGTACCACATCTTTATCCATTCATCTGTGTGAGGGCATTTAGGTTGCTTCCATTACCTGGCCTTTGTAAATAGTGCTGCAATGAACATTGTGGTGAATGTGCCTTTTTGATTTATGGTTTTCTCTGGGTCTATTCCCAGAAGTGGGATTGCAGGATCAGATGGTAATTCTATTTCTAGTTTTTTTAAGGAAACTCCATAGTGTTCTCCATAGTGACTGTATCAATTTACATTCCCACCAATAGTGGAAGAGTGATCCTTTTGTCCACACCCTCCCCAGAATTTGTTGTTTGTAGATGTTCTGATGATGCCGATTCTAACAGGTGTGAGGTGATACCTCATTGTAGTTTCGATTTGCATTTCTCTAATAATTAGTGCTGTTGAGCAGCTTTTCATGTGCGTCTTGGCCATCTCTGTGTCTTCTTTGAAGAAACGTCTATTTAGATCTTCTGCCCATTTTTGTATTGTGTTGTTTGTTTTTTTTAATATTAAGACGCATGAGCTGTTTTTATATATTGGAGAGTAAACCTTTGTCCATTGATTCGTTTGCAACGATTTTCGCCCTTTCTTAGGGATGCCTTTTTACATTCCCGTTTTTTTAACCAAAAAAGAAAGAAAGACAAAGAAGCAGAACACTAATGTGCGTAAAATATGGCTTTTGAAACGGTCGTTTTGAAATATGGACGTCCTTTGAATTTTTTGGTCGATATGTGACCCCAAGATTTGTTTTCAGGGCAGGTGTCAATTACAGGCCTGCAATGATTTTGAGTATCAACTCAACTTTAGCGCGGGGATTAAAGCTGCTGTTGTGTGAAACGGCCACAAGGTGGCAGCAGTTCTCTCTTTCAAATCTGGTTATTAGTGCAACACAGCCTCAATGGAAGTCCTGTTCTAGATTGGAATTTAGAATGGAATGTGCCAGGAGAAAGCCCCTCAAGTTTGTCTCACTAATTCTTGTTCGTGTTTTTAATTTAATTTTTTATTTTTTATTACAGCAAGTTTGATTACAATGTTTGGCTTGTTGTAGGTGTGGAAGATGTGGTTCTTTTACACATATACAGATGTCTGTTTTTCCTGGGATCCTTTTCCCATGTACGTTATGACAGAATGTTGAGTAGTCTTTTGGTATTCCGTAGGTCTTTGGTGATTATATATGTCACCTGTGTTTGTATAAGTCTGTTAACCCCGATATCGTAATGAAACCAATCCTCACACCTTTCCATTGGTGAACCATATGTTTGTTTAATGAATCTCTGATTGCCCTTCTCGGTGGAAATATCTGCCCTGGTATCCATTTTTAGGTAACACCTATAAGTGATATGATATGATATGTGTCTTTCACTTTCTGACTTACTACAAGTCACGTGATTACCTCTAGACTCATCTACGGTGGTGCAAATGGCATTGTGTTCTTTTTTTCCTTGGCTTCTCTTCTGACTTAGCGAGGTCCATTTTCAACAATGTGATTCCCTGAGTGTTGTGGATTAGCTGACCTGGGCAGCCTTACCCTCCCGCCCGGCCCTCCCCAGGTGTGCCAGGTTGAGGTCAATATAAACAGCGCTCCAAGCAGCAATAGCCCGTGAAGCTTTGCCTGACTCCATATTCTCTGCCCCGTCAGCAGTCTCGGGGCTGTGCTGGTGGGAGGGAGTGAGGGGCCACAGCTTTGTTGGTGGCCCGGTGTGAGTGGGGTTCTGCTGGCCTTTCTGAAGGAGTTTCCATGCTGCCTCCTGTAAGGAGGAGGATGTGTCACCCATACCTTCCGCTGGAATTTCTCTCCGGACCGAGGTGAGGAAGGAAAAAAGCAGTGGGAGCCAGGACAAGTGGGGTATCTCAGGCAGTACAATGGAAAGTTTCCGGAAGAGCGCCCGGGGCCAGGACCACCCTGGCTGGCCTGCAGGCACCAAGTTGGCCTGCGTGCTGTTGCTGGTGTGGCTCCACGGCCCTTCCTCTAGTCTTTCAAGCCCTTGTACATATTCAGGTGTTTTACCTGGGAAGGGTTGGAATAGTTCAGCAACAGCTGGCCTGGGGCTCAGCTCACCTTTGTTCAGAGATGCCTCGGCTCGGTCCCCCTGCTTTGCAATGAGGAAGCTCCTTGTGTGGGGTGTGGGTTGCTGGCTGTATGGGAGATGATTCCCCACCTCTGAACAATTTCAATATTGTTTACCGTTGGAGCAAGTGCCCTGATAGTGTTTTCCGCTGTATAACTGGTGGGTTCAGGGTTTTTTTTCTTTTATGTTTCAAGTTAGATTTTATTCCTCATTTATGTATTTATAGATATAAGCATGGAAATAATTCATTCCTATAAATACATCTGTTTGAAGGGGAGATCTTTTTTCTCATTTTTAAATTTTATTTTTTAAAATTTTGAAATTTAATTTTATTTACTTTTTTATACAGCAGGTTATTATTAGTTATGTATTTTATGCATATACATGTATGCAGGCCAATCCCAATCTCCCAACTCATACCAAAACCACCACCCCATGGCTTCCCACACTTGGTGTCAATACGTTTGTTCTCTACCTCTGTGTCTCTATTTCTTCCCTGCAAACCAGTTCATCTGTACCATTTTTTACGTTCCACATATATGCATTTATATACAATATTTGTTTTCCTCTTTCTGACTTACTTCATTCTGTATGACAGTCTCTAGATCCATCGATGTCTCTACAAATGACCCCGTTTCATTCCGTTTTATGGCTGAGAAATATTCCATTTTATATATGTACCCCATCTTTATCCATTCATCTGTCTGTGGGCATTTAGTTTGCTTTCATTACCTGGCTATTGTAAATAGTGATGCAATGAACATTGTGGTGAATGTGCCTTTTTGATTTATGGTTTTCTTTGGGTATATGCCCAGAAGTGGGATTGCTGGATCAGATGGTAATTCTATTTCAAGTTTTTTTAAGAAACTCCATAGTGTTCTCCATAGTGACTCTATCAATTTACATTCCCACCAATAGTGGAAGAGGGCTCCTTTTGTCCACACCCTCCCCAGAATTTGTTGTTTGTAGATTTTCTGATGATGCCGATTCTAACAGGTGTGAGATGATACCTCATTGTAGTTTTGATTTGCATTTTTCTAATAATTAGTGCTGTTGAGCAGCTTTTCATGTGCTTCTTGGCCATCTCTGTGTCTTCTTTGAAGAAACGTATCTTTAGATCTTCTGCCCATTTTTGTATTGGGTTGTTTGTTTTTTTAATATTAAGCTGCATGAGCTGTTTATATATATTGGAGATTAAACCTTTTTCCATTGATTCGTTTGCAACTATTTTCGCCCCTTCTGAGGGATGCCTTTTTCCATTCCCGTTTTTTTAACCAAAAAAGAAAGAAAGAAAAAGAATCAGAAAACTAATGTGCGTAAAATATGACTTTTGAAAGGGTCGTTTTGAAATATGGACGTCCTTTGAACTTTTTGGTCGATATGTGACCCCAGGATTTGTTTTCAGGGAAGGTGTCATTTACAGGCCTGCAATGATTTTGAATATCCACTGACCATTAGCGCTGGGATTAAAGCTGCTGTTGTGTGAAAGGGCCACAAGGTGGCAGCAGTTCTCCCTTACCTAATCTGGTTACTAGGGCAACAGAGCCTCAATGGAAGTCGTGTTCTAGATTGGAATTTAGAATGGAATGTGCCAGGAGAAAGCCCCTCAAGTTTGTCTCACTACTTCTTGTTCGTGTTTTTAATTAAATTTTTTATTTTTTATTACAGCAAGTTTGATTACAATGTTTGGCTTGGTGTAAATGTGGAAGATGTGGTTCTTTTACACATATACAGGTGTCTGTTCTTCCTGGGATCCTTTTCCCATGTACGTTATGACAGAATGTTGAGTAATCTTTTGGTATTCTGTAGGTCTGTGGTAATTATATATGTCACCTGTGTTTGTATATGTCTGTTAACCCCGATATCGTAATGAAACCAATCCTCCTCACACCTTTGCATTGGTGAACCATAAGTTTGTTTAATGAATCTGTGATTGCCCTTCTCCGTGGAAATATCTGCCCTGGAATCCATTTTTAGGTAACACCTATAAGTGATATGATATGATATGTGTCTTTCACTTTCTGACTTACTACAAGTCACGTGATTACCTCTAGACTCATCTACGGTGCTGCAAATGGCATTGTGTCCTTATTTTCCTTGGATTCTATTCTGACTTAGCGAGGTCCGTTTTAAACAATGTGATTCCCTGAGGGTTGTGGATTAGCTGACCTGGGCAGCCTTACCCTGCCGGCCGGCCCACCCCAGGTGTGCCTGGTTGAGGTCAATATATACAGCACTCCAGTCAGCAATAGCCCGTGAAGCTGTGCCTGACTCCATATTCTCTGCCCCGTCAGCAGTCTCGGGGCTGTGCTGGTGGGAGGGAGTGAGGGGCCACAGCTTTGTTGGTGGCCCGGTGTCAGTGGGGTTTTGCTGGCCTTTCTGCAGGAGTTGCCAGGCTGCAACGTGTAAAGAAGAGGTTGTGTCACCCATACCTTCCGCTGGAATTTCTGTCCGGACAGACGTGTGGAAGGAAAAAAGCAGTGTGGGCCGGGATAGGTGCGGTATCTCAGACAAGACAATGGAAAGCTTCCGGAAGAGCGCCCGGTGCCAGGACCACCCTGGCTGGCCTGCAGGCACCAAGTTGGCCTGCGTGCTGTTGCTGGTGTGGCTTCTCGGCCCTTCCTCTAGGCTTTCAAGCCCTTGTACATATTCAGGTGTTTTACCTGGGAAGGGTGGGAACAGTTCAGCAGCAGGTGGCCTGGGGCTCTGCTCAACTTTTTTCAGAGATGCCTTGGCACGGTCCCCCAGCTTTGCAATGAGGACTCTCCTTGCGTGGGGGGTGTGTTGCTGGCTGTATGGGAGATGATTCTCCACCTCTGACCAATTTCAGAATTGTTTACCGCTGGAGCAAGTGCCCTGATAGGGCTTTCCTCTGTATAACTGGTGGGTTCACGTTTTTTTTCGTTTATGGTTCAAGTTAGATTTTATTCCTCTTTTATGTATTTATTGATATAAGCATGGAAATAATTCATTCCTATAAATACATCTGTTTAAAGGGGAGATCTTTTTTCTCATTTTTAAATTTTATATTTTAAAATTTTGAAATTTAATTTTATTTATTTTTTTATACAGCAGGTTATTATTAGTTATGTATTTTATGCATATACATGTATGCAGGCCAATCCCAATCTCCCAACTCATCCCACCACTTCCACCCCATGGATTCCCACACTTGGTGTCCATACGTTTGTTCTCTACCTCTGTGTCTCTATTTCTTCCCTGCAATCCAGTTCATCTGTACCATTTTTTACGTTTCACATATATGCATTAATACACAATATTTGTTTTCCTCTTTCTGACTTATTTCATTCTGTATGACAGTCTCTAGATCCATTGATGTCTCTACAAATGACCCAGTTTCATTCCTTTTTATGGCTGAGTAATATTCCATTTTATATATGTACCCCATCTTTATCCATTCATCTGTCTGTGGGCATTTAGTTTGCTTCCATTACCTGGCTATTGTAAATAGTGCTGCAATGAACATTGTGGTGAATGTGCCTTTTTGATTTATGGTTTTCTTTGGGTATATGCCCAGAAGTGGGATTGCTGGATCAGATGGTAATTCTATTTCTAGTTTTTTTAATGAAACTCCTTAGTGTTCTCCATAGTGACTGTATCAATTTACATTCCCACCAATAGTGGAAGAGGGATCCTTTTGTCCCCACCCTCCCCAGAATTTGTTGTTTGTAGATTTTCTGATGATGCCGATTCTAACAGGTGTGAGGTGATACCTCATTGTAGTTTTGATTTGCATTTCTCTAATAATAAGTGCTCTTGAGCAGCTTTTCATGTGCGTCTTGGCCATCTCTGTGTCTTCTTTGAAGAAACGTCTCTTTAGATCTTCTGCCCATTTTTGTATTGGGTTGTTTGTTTTTTTTAATATTAAGCCGCATGAGCTGTTTATATATATTGGAGAGTAAACCTTTGTCCATTGATTCGTTTGCAACTATTTTCGCCCATTCTGAGGGATGCCTTTTTCCATTCCCGTTTTTTTAACCAAAAAAGAAAGAAAGAAAAGGGAGCAGAACACTAATATGCATAAAATATATCTGTTGAAACGGTCGTTTTGAAATATGGACGTCCTTTAATTTTTTTGGTCGATATGTGACCCCAGGATTTGTTTTCAGGGCAGGTGTCATTTACAGGCCTGCAATGATTTTGAATATTAACTGACCATTAGCGCTGGGATTAAAGCTGCTGCTGTGTGAAACGGCCACAAGGTGGCAGCAGTTCTCCCTTAACACCTCTGGTTACCAGGGAAACAGAGCCTCAAAGGACGTTGTGTTCTATTTTGGAATTTAGAATGGAATGTGCCAGGAGAAAGCCCCTCAAGTTTGTCTCCCTACTTCTTGTTCGTATTTTTAATTTATTTCTTTTATTTTTTATTATAGCAAGTTTGATTACAATGTTTGGCTTGTTGTAGGTGTGGAAGATGTGGTTCTTTTACACATATACAGATGTCTGTTCTTCCTGGGATCCTTTACCATGTACGTTATGACAGAATGTTGAGTAGTCTTCTCTTGGTATTCCATAGGTCTTTGGTGATTATATATGACACCTCTGTTTGTATATGTCTGTTAACCCCAATATCGTAATGAAACCAATCCTCACACCTTTCCATTGGTGAACCATAAGTTTGTTTAATGAATCTATGATTGCACTTCTCAGTGGAAATGACTGCCCTGGTTTCTATTTTAAGTAACAATTATAAGTGATGTGAAATGATATGTGTCTTTCACTTTCTGACTTACTACAAGTCACGTGATTACCTCTAGACTCATCTACGGTGCTGCAAAAGGCATTGTGTCCTTTTTTTCCTTGCCTTCTATTCTGACTTAGCGAGGTCCCTTTTCAACAATGTGCTTCCCTTCGGGTTGTGGATTAGCTGACGTGTGCAGCCTTATCCTGCTGGCCGGCCCTCCCCAGGTGTGCCTGGTTGAGATCAATATAAACAGCGCTCCATGCAGCAATAGCCCCTGAAGCTGTGCCTGCCTCCATATTCTCTGCCCCGTGAGCAGTCTCGGGGCTGTGCTGGTGGGAGGGAGTGAGGGGCCACAGCTTTGTTGGTGGCCCGGTGTGAGTGGGGTTCTGCTGGCTTTTCTGAAGGAGTTTCCAGGCTGCCTCCTGAAAGGAGGAGGATGTGTCACCCATACCTTCCGTTGGAATTTCTCTCCGGACAGAGGTGAGGAAGGAAAAAAGCAGTGGGGGCCGGGACAAGTGGGGTATCTCAGGCAGTACAATGGAAAGCTTCCGGAAGAGCGCCCGGGGCCAGGACCACCCTGGCTGGCCTGCAGGCATCAAGTTGGCCTGCGTGCTGTCGCTGGTGTGGCTCCACGGCCCTTTCTCTAGTCTTTCAAGCCCTTGTACATATTCAGGTGTTTTACCTGGGAAGGGTGGGAACAGTTCAGCAACAGCTGGCCTGGGGCTCAGCTCACCTTTGTTCAGAGATGCCTCGGCTCGGTCCCCCCGCTTTGCAGTGAGGAAGCTCCTTGTGTGGGGTGTGGGTTGCTGGCTGTATGGGAGATGATTCCCCACCTCTGAACAATTTCAATATTGTTTACCGTTGGAGCAAGTGCCCTGATAGTGTTTTTCTGTGTATAACTGGTCGGTTCAGGTTTTTCTTCGTTTATGGTTCAAGTTAGCTTTTATTCCTCTTTTATGTATTTATAGATATAAGCATGGAAATAATTCATTCCAATAAATACATCTGTGTGAAGGGAAGAACTTTTTTCTGTTTTATTTTTAAATTTTGTTTTTTATAATTTTGAAATTTAATTTTATTTACTTTTTATACAGCTGGTTATTATTAGTTATGTGTTTTATGCATATACATGTATACAGGTCAATCTCAAACTCCCAACTCATCCCACCACCACCACCCCATGGCTTCCCACACTTGGTGTCCATACGTTTGTTCTCTACCTCTGTGTCTCTATTTCTTCCCTGCAAACCAGTTCATCTGTACCATTTTTTAGGTTCCACATATATGCGTTAATAAACAATATTTGTTTTCCCCTTTCTGACATACTTCATTCTGTATGACAGTCTCTAGATCCATCGATGTCTCTACAAATGACCCAGATTCATTCCTTTTTATGGCCGAGTAATATTCCATTTTATATATGTACCCCATCTTTATCCATTCATCTGTCTTTGGGCGTTTAGGTTGCTTCCATTAACTGGCTATTGTAAATAGTGCTGCAATGAACATTGTGGTGAATGTGCCTTTTTGATTTATGGTTTTCTTTGGGTATATGCCCAGAAGTGGAATTGCTGGATCAGATGGTAATTCTATTTCTAGATTTTTTAAGGAAACTCCCTAGTGTTCTCCATAGTGACTCTATCAATTTACATTCCCACCAATAGTGGAAGAGGGCTCCTTTTGTCCACACCCTCCCCAGAATTAGTTGTTTGTAGATTTTCTGATGATGCCGATTCTAACAGGTGTGAGGTGATACCTCATTGTAGTTTTGATTTGCATTTCTCTAATAATTAGTGCTCTTGAGCAGCTTCTCATGTTCGTCTTGGCCATCTCTGTGTCTTCTTTGAAGAAACGTCTCTTGATATCTTCTGCCCATTTCTGTATTGGGAGGGTCGTGGGATGGTCAGGCTGTGTGCTGACGCACGTGTCAGTGCCAGCGTAAGGGCCAGGAGTAGGGTACAGCATAGGGTAACGTGTAGGGCTGGTAGTGGGTTTCCGTTCCGGGCTAGGGTTAGGGTTAGGGAACAGCAAGTTTTAGGGAACAGGTGAGCATAGGGACACGTGGGAGGGGCAGGCTACGTGCTGACAAACGTGTCAGTGCCAGCGTACGGGTCAGGAGTAAAGTATGGTTTAGGGCTGGTTGTGGGTTTCCATTCCGTGCTAGGGTTAGGGTTAGGGAACGGCAAGGCTTAGGGCACAGCTGAGGGTACAGAAAAGTGGGAGGGTCAGGCTATGTGCTGACGCACGGTTCAGTGCCAATGTACGGGCCAGGTTTTGGGTAATGAGTAGGGTAATGTGTAGGGCTGTTGGTGGGTTTCTGTTCCGGGTTAAGGTTAGGGAATGGCAAGGCTTATGGCACAGGTAAGGGTACGGAAACGAGGGAGAGGCACGCTACGTGCTGACACATGGGTCAGTGCCAGCGTACCCGCCAGAATTAGGGTACGGCGTAGGGTAAGGTGTGGGGCTGGTGGTGGGTTTCTGTTCCAGGGTAGGGTTAGGGTTAGGGATCGGCAAGGCTTAGGGCACAGGTGAGGGTATGGAAACATGGGAGTGGCAGGCTACGTGCTTACACAAGGGTCAGTTCCAGTGTACGGCCCAGGAGTTGGGTACGGCGTAGGGTAAGGTGTAGGGCTGGTGGTGGGTTTCCGTTCCGGCTAGGGTTAGGGTTAGGGAATGGCAAGGCTTAGGGCACAGGTGAGGGTACAGAAACGTGGGAGGGTCAGGCTACGTGCTGACGCAAGTGTCAGTGCCAGCGTACGGCCCAGGAATAGGGTATGGCGTAGGGTAAAGTGTAGGGTTAGGGTTAGGGAACGGCAAGGCTTAGGGCACAGGTGAGGGTACGGAAACGTGGGAGGGTCAGGCTACATGCTGAAGCATGGGTCAGTGGAAGGGTGTGGAACAGGAGTAGGGTACGGCGTAGGGTAAGGTGTAAGACTGGTGGTGGGTGTCCATTCCGGGGTTTGATTAGGGTTAGGGAACGTCAAGTTTTAGGGCACAGGTGAGGGTACGGAAACGTGGGAGGGTCAGGCTACCTGCTGACGCATGGGTCAGTGCCAGTGTATGGGCCAGGAGTAGGGTACGGCGTAGGGTAAGGTGTAGGGCTGGTGGTGGGTTTCCGTTCTGGGCTAGGGTTAGGGTTAGGGAACGGCAAGTCTAAGGGCACAGGTGAGGGTACGGAGACTTGGGAGAGGCAGGCTACGTGCTGACGCACGGGTCAGTGCCAGCATACAGGCAAGGAGTAGGGTACGGCATAGGGTATGGTGTAGGGCTGGTGGTGCTTTTCAGTTCAGGGCTAGGGTTAGGGTTAGTGAACGGCAAGGCTTAGGGCACAGGAGAGGGTACAGAAACGTGTCAGGTTCATGGTGCATGTTGATGCATGGAATAGTGTCATGGTACGCATTAGGATTAGGGTACGGCGTAGAGTAAGGTGTACGGATGGCGGTAGGTTTACATTCCGGTGTAGCGTTAGGGATAGCGAATTGCAAGGTATAGGGCACAGGTGATGGTACGGAAATGTGTTAGGTTCAGGGTACGTGTTGACTCACGGGTTAGTGTGAGCGTACGCATGAGGATTAGGGTACCGCATAGAGTAAGGTGTAGGGTTGGTGGTAGGTTTCCGTTCCAGTCTAGGGTTATGTTTAGGGACTGGCAAAGTTTAGGGCACAGGTGAGGGTACGAAACGTGTTAGGGTCAGGGTACGTGTTGATGCACAGGTTAGTGTCAGCATACGAATTAGGATTAGGGTATGGCGTAACGTAAGGTGTAGGGTTGGTGGTAGTTTTCCGTTCCGGGCTAGGGTTAAGGTAAGGGAATGGCAAGGTTTATGGCAGAGGTGAGGGTACGGAAACGTGTTAGGGTCAGGGTACGTGTTGACGTATGGATTAGGATTAGGGTACGGCTTAGGGTAAGGTGTAGGGCTGATGGTAAGTTTCTGTTCCGGGCTAAGGTTAAGGATAGGCAACGGCAAGGTTTGGGGCACAGCTGAGGGTACGGAAACGTGTTAGTGTCAGGGTACATGTTGACTCACCGGTTAGTGCCAGCGTACGGATTAGGATTAGTGTACCGCGTAGATAAGGTGCACGGTTGGTGGTAGGTTTCCGTTCCAGGCTATGGTTAGGGTTAGGGAAAGTCAAGGTTTCTATTTGTAGGTTTTTTAAGGAAACTCCATACTGTTCTCCATAGTGACTGTATCAATTTACATTCCCAACAATAGTGGAAGAGGGCTCCTTTTGTCCACACCCTCCCCAGAATTTGTTGTCTGTAGATTTTCTGATGATGCCGATTCTAACAGGTGTGAGGTGATACCTCATTGTAGTTTTGATTTGCATTTCTCTAATAATTAGTGCTCTTGAGCAGCTTTTCATGTGCGTCTTAGCCATCTCTGTGTCTTCTTTGAAGAAACGTCTCTTTAGATATTCTGCCCATGTTTGTATTGGGTTGTTTGTTTTTTTAATATTAAGCTGCATGAGCTGTTTATATATATTGGAGATTAAACCTTTGTCAATTGATTCGTTTGCAACTATTTTCGCCCCTTCTGAGGGATGCCTTTTTCCATTCCCGTGTTTTTAACCAAAAAAGAAAGAAAGAAAAAGAAGCAGAACACTAATGTGCATAAAATATGCCTTTTGAAACGGTCGTTTTGAAATATGGACGTCCTTTAAATTTTTTGGTCGATATGTGTCCCCAGGATTTGTTTTCAGGGAAGGTGTCATTTACAGGCCTGCAATGATTTTGAATATCAACTGACCATTAGCACTGGGATTAAAGCTGCTGTTGTGTGAAACGGCCACTAGGTGGCAGCAGTTCTCCCTTAACACATCTGGTTACTAGGGCAACAGAGCCTCAATGGACATAGTGTTCTACATTGGAATTTAGAATGGAATGTGCCAGGAGAAAGCCCCTCAAGTTTGACTCCCTACTTCTTGTTCGTATTTTTAATTTAATTTTTTTTTTATTATAGCAAGTTTGATTACAATGTTTGGCTTGTTGTAGGTGTGGAAGATGTGGTTCTTTTACACATATACAGATGTCTGTACTTCCTGGGATCCTTTTCCCATGTATGTTATGACAGAATGTTGAGTAGTCTTCTCTTGGTATTCCGTAGGTCTTTGGTGATTATATATGTCACCTCTGTTTGTATATGTCAGTTAACCCCGATATCGTAATGAAACCAATCCTCACACCTTTCCATTGGTGAACCATAAGTTTGTTTAATGAATCTATGATTGCACTTCTCAGTGGAAATGACTGCCCTGGTTTCTATTTTAGGTAACACCTATAACTGATATGAAATGATATGTGTCTTTCACTTTCTGACTTACTCCAAGTCACGTGATTACCTCTAGACTCATCTACAGTGCTGCAAATGGCATTGTGTCCTTATTTTCCTTGGCTTCTATTCTGCCTTAGCGAGGTACATTTTCAACAATGTGATTCCCTGAGGGTTGTGGATTAGCTGACCTGGACAGCCTTACCCTGCCGGCCGGCCCTCCCCAGGTCTGCCTGGTTGAGGTCAATATAAACAGCACTCCAGGCAGCAATAGCCCCTGAAGCTGTTCCTGACTCCATATTCTCTGCCCCGTCAGCAGTCTCGGGGTTGTGCTGGTGGGAGGGAGGGAGGGGCCACAGCTTTGTTGGTGGCCCTGTGTGAGTGGGGTTCTGCTGGCCTTTCTGCAGGAGTTGCCAGGCTGCCACCTGTAAAGAAGAGGATGTGTCACCCATAACTTCCGCTGGAATTTCTCTCCGGACAGAGGTGAGGAAGGAAAAAAGCAGTGGGGGCCGGGACAAATGGGGTATCTCAGGCAGGACAATGGAAAGCTTCCGGAAGAGCGCCCGGGGCCAGGATCACCCTGGCTGGCCTGCAGTCACCAAGATGGCCTGCGTGCTGTCGCAGGTGTGGCTCCACGGCCCTTCCTCTAGGCTTTCAAGCCTTTGTACATATTCAGGTGTTTGACCTGGGAAGGGTGGGAACAGTTCAGCAGCAGCTGGCCTGGGGCTCAGCTCACCTTTATTCAGAGATGCCCCGGCACGGACCCCCAGCTTTGCAATGAGGATGCTCCTTGCATGGGGTGTGGGTTGCTGGCTGTATGGGAGATGATTCCCCACCTCTGACCAATTTCAGAATTGTTTACCGCTGGCAAGTGCCCTGATAGGGTTTTGCTCTGTATAACTGGTGGGTTCAGGTTTTTTTTTCGTTTATGGTTCAAGTTAGATTTTATTCCTCTTTTATGTATTTATAGATATAAGCATGGAAATAATTCATTCCTATAAATACATCTGTGTGAAGGGAAGAACTTTTTTCTGTTTTATTTTTAAATTTTATATTTTAAAATTTTGAAATTTAATTTTATTTACTTTTTTATACAGCGGGTTATTATTAGTTATGTATTTTATGCATATACATGTATACAGGTCAATCTCAAACTCCCAACTCATCCCACCACCACCACCCCATGGCTTCCCACACTTGGTGTCCATACGTTTGTTCTCTACCTCTGTGTCTCTATTTCTTCCCTGCAAACCAGTTCATCTGTACCATTTTTTAGGTTCCACATATATGCATTAATATACAATATTTGTTTTCCTCTTTCTGACTTACTTCATTCTGTATGACAGTCTCTAGATCCATCGATGTCTCTACAAATGACCCAGTTTCATTCCTTTTTATGGCCGAGTAATATTCCATTTTATATATGTACCCCATCTTTATCCATTCATCAGTCTGTGGGCATTTAGGTTGCTTCCATTACCTGGCTATTGTAAATAGTGCTGCAATGTAGCTTGTGGTGAATGTGCCTTTTTGATTTATGGTTGTCTCTGGGTATATGCCCAACAGTGGGATTGCTGGGTCAGATGGTAATTCTATTTCTAGTTTTTTAAAGGAAACTCCATACTGTTGTCCATAGTGACGGTATCAAATTACATTCCCACCAATAGTGGAAGAGGGCTCCTTTTGTCCACACCCTCCCCAGAATTTGTTGTTTGTAGATTTTCTGATGATGCCGATTCTAACAGGTGTGACGTGATACCTCATTGTAGTTTTGATTTGTATTTCTCTAATAATTAGTGCTCTTGAGCAGCTTTTCATGTGCGTCTTGGCCATCTCTGTGTCTTCTTTGAAGAAACGTCTCTTTAGATCTTCTGCCCATTTTTGTATTGGGTTGTTTGTTTTTTTAATAAGCTGCATGAGCTGTTTATATATATTGGAGATTATACCTTTGTCCATTGATTCGTTTGCAACTATTTTCGCCCCTTCTGAGGGATGCCTTTTTCCATTCCCGTGTTTTTAACCCAAAAAGAAAGAAAGAAAAAGAAGCAGAACATTAATGTGCATAAAATATGCCTTTTGAAACGGTCGTTTTGAAATATGGACGTCCTTTAAATTTTTTGGTCGATATGTGTCCCCAGGATTTGTTTTCAGGGCAGTTGTCATTTACAGCCCCGCAATGATTTTGAATATCAACTGACCATTAGCGCTGGGATTAAAGCTGCTGTTGTGTGAAACGGCCACAAGGTGGCAGCAGTTCTCTCTTTCATATCTGGTTACTAGGGCAACAGAGCCTCAAAGGAAGTCGCCTTCTAGATTGGAATTTAGAACAGAATGTGACAGGAAAAAGCCCCTCAAGTTTGTCTCACTACTTCTTGTTCGTGTTTTTAATTTAATTTTTTATTTTTTATTACAGCAAGTTTGATTACAATGTTTGGCTTGTTGTAGGTATGGTAGATGTGGTTCTTTTACACATATACAGATGTCTGTTCTTCCTGGGATCCTTTTCCCATGTACGTTATGACAGAATGTTGTGTACTCCTCTCTTTGTATTCCGTAGGTCTTTGGTGATTATATATGTCACCTGTGTTTGTATGTCTGTTAACCCCAATATCGTAATGAAACCAATCCTCACACCTTTCCATTGGTGAACCATAAGTTTGTTTAATGAATATGTGATTGCCCTTCTCCGTGGAAATATCTGCCTTGGTATCCATTTTTAGGTAACACCTATAAGTGATATGATACGATATGTGCCTTTCACTTTCTGAATTACTATATGTCACATGATTACCTCTAGACTCATCTACGGTGCTGCAAATGGCATTGTGTCCTTATTTTCCTTGGCTTCTATTCTGCCTTAGCGAGGTCCATTTTCAACAATGTGATTCCCTGAGGGTTGTGGATTACCTGACCTGGGCAGCCTTACCGTGCCGGCCGGCCCTCCCCAGGTCTGCCTGGTTGAGGTCAATATAAACAGTGCTCCAGGCAGCAATAGCCCCTGAAGCTGTGCCTGACTCCATATTCTCTGCCCCGTCAGCAGTCTCGGGGCTCTGCTGGTGGGAGCGTGTGAGGGGCCACGGCTTTGTGGGTGGCCCGGTGTGTGTGGGGCTCTGCTGGACTTTGTGCAGGAGTTGCCAGGTTGCCACCTGTAAAGAAGAGGATGTGTCACCCATAAGTTCCACTGGAATTTCTCTCCGGGCTGAGGTAAGGAAGGAAAAAAAGGGGTGGGGTCCGGGACAGGAGGGGTATCTCAGGCAGGGAAATGGAAAGCTTCCAGAAGAGCGCCCGGGGTCAGGACCATCCTGCCTCGCCTGCAGGCACCAAGTTGGCCTGCGTGCTGTCGCTGGTGTGGCTCCACGGCCCTTCCTCTAGGATTTCCTGCCCTTGTACATATTCAGGTGTTTTACCTGGGAAGGGTGGGAACAGTTCAGCTGCAGCTGGCCTGGGGCTCAGCTCACCTTTATTCAGAGATGCCTCGGCACGGTCCCCCAGCTTTGCAATGAGGACGCTCCTTGCATGTGGGGGGGGTTGCTGGCTGTATGGGAGATGATTCCCCACCTCTGACCAATTTCAGAATTGTTTACCGCTGGAGCAAGTGCCCTGATAGGGCTTTCCTCTGTATAACTGGTGGGTTCAGGTTTTTTTTCGTTTATGGTTCAAGTTACATTTTATACCTCTTTTATGTATTTATAGATATAAGCATGGAAATAATACATTCCTATAAATACATCTGTGTGAAGGGAAGAACTTTTTTCTCTTTTATTTTTAAATTTTATTTTTTTAAATTTTGAAATTTAGTTTTATTTTTTTATACAGCAGGTTATTATTAGTTATGTATTATATGCATATGCATTTATGCAGGCCAATCCCAATCTCCCAACTCATCCCACTTCTACCACCCCATGGCTTCCCACAATTGGTGTCCATAAGTTTGTTCTCTACCTGTGTCGCTATTTCTTCCCTGCAAACCAGTTCATCTGTACCACTTTTTATGTTCCACATATATGCATTAATATACAATATTTGGTTTCCTCTTTCTGACTTACTTCATTCTGTATGACAGTCTCTAGATCCATCGATGTCTCTACAAATGACCCAGTTTCATTCCTTTTTATGGCCGAGTAATATTCCATTTTATATATGTACCACATCTTTACCCATTCATCTGTTTGTGGGTATTTAGTTTGCTCCCTTACCTGGCTATTGTAAATAGTGCTGCAATGAACATTGTGGTGAATGTGCCTTTTTGATTTATGGTTTTCTCTGGGTATATGCCCAGAAGTGCGATTGCTGGATCAGATGGTAATTCTATTTCTAGTTTTTTTTAAGGAAACTCCACACTGTTCTCCATAGTGACTGTATCAATTTACATTCCCACCAATAGTGGAAGAGGGTTCCTTTTGTCCACACCCTCCCCAGAATTTGTTGTTTGTAGGTTTTCTGATGATGCCGATTCTAACATGTGTGAGGTGATACCTCATTGTAGTTTTTTTTTTTTTTTTTTTTTGTGTGGTACGCGGGCCTCTCACTGTTGTGGCCTCTCCCGTTGCGGAGCACAGGCTCTGGACGCGGAGGCTCAGTGGCCATGGCTCACAGGCCCAGCTGCTCCGCGACATGTGGGATCTTCCCGGACAGGGGCACGAACCCGTGTCCCCTGCATCGGCAGGCGGACTCTCAACCACTGCACCACCAGGGAAGCCCCCTCATTGTAGTTTTGATTTGCATTTCTCTAATAATTAGTGATGTTGAGCAGCTTTTCATCTGCGTCTTGGCCATGTCTGTGTCTTCTTTGAAGGATCGTCTCATGAGATCTTCCGACAATTTCTGTATTGGGAGGTTGGTTGGAGGGTAAGGCTATGTGCTCACGCACGTGTCAGTGCCAGCATAAGGGCCAGGAGTAGGGTACTGCGTAGGGTAAGGTGTAGGTCTGGTGGTGGTTTCCGTTCCGGGCTAGGTTTAGGGTTTGGGAACGGCAAGGCTTAGGGCCCAGGTGAGGATACGGAAACGTGGGATGGTCAGGCTATGTTCTTACGCATGGGTCAGTGCCAATGTACGGGCCAGGAATAGGCTACGGCGTAGGCTAATGTGTAGGGCTGGTGGTGGGTTTCCGTTCGGTGCTAGGGTTAGGGTTAGGGAATGACAAGGCTTAGGGCACAGGTGAGGGTACGGAAACATGGGAGGTTCCGGCTATGTGCTGACGCACGGGTCAGTGCCAGCGTACGGGCCAGGAATAGGGAACGGCGTTGGGTAAGGAGTAGGGCTGGTTGTGAGATACCATTCCGGGCTAGGTTTAGGGTTAGGAAACGGCAAGGCTTAGGGCACAGGTGAACGTAAGGAAACGTGGGAGGGTCAGGCTACGTGCTGACGCACGGGTCAGTGCCAGCGTACGGGCCAGGAGTAGGGTATGGCGTAGGGTAAGGTTTAGGGCTGGTGGTGGGTTTCCGTTCCGGGCTAGGGTTAGTGTGAGGGAACAGCAAGCCTTAGGGCACAGGTGAACGTACGGAAACGTGGGAGTGGCAGGCTACGTGTTGACGCATGGGTCTGTGCCAGCGTACGGGCCAGGATTAGGGTACGTCGTAGCGTAAGGTTTAGGGGTGGTGGTGGGTTTCCGTTCCAGGCTAGGGTTAGGGTTAGGGAACGGCAAAGCTTAGGGCACAGAAGATGGTACGGAAAAGTGGGAGGGTCAGGCTATGTGCTGACGCACGGGTCAGTGCCAGCGTATGGGCCAAGTGTAGGGTATGGCGTAGGGTTAGGTGTAGGGTTAGGGTTAGGGAACGGCAAAGCTTAGTGCACAGGTGAGGGTACGGAAACGTGGGAGGGTCAGGTTACGTGATGACGCACGGGTCTTTGCCAGCGTATGCGCCAGGATTCGGGTACGGCATTGGGTAAGGTGTAGGGCTGGTTGTGGGTTTCCGTTCCAGGTTAGAGTTAGCGAACGGCAAGGCTTAGTGCACAGGTGAGGGTATGGAAACGTGGCAGAGGCAGGCTATGTGCTGACGCAAGGGTCACTGCCAGCGTACGGGTCAGGAGTAGTCTACGGCGTACGTTAAGGTTTAGGTTTTGTGGTGGGTTTCCGTTCCGGGCTAGGGTTAGGGATAGGGAAAGGCAAGGCTTAGGGCACAGGTGAGGGTACGGAAACGTGGGAGGGTTAGGCTACATGCTGAAGCACGGTTCAATGCCAGGGTATGGACCAGGAGTAGGGTACGGCGTAGGGTAAAGTGTAAGGCTGGTGGTGGGTGTCCATTCCGGGCTAGTGTTAGGGTTAGGGAGCGGCAAGGCTTAGGGCACAGGTGAGGGTACGGAAACGTGGGAGGGTCAGGCTACATGCTGAAGAACGGGTCAGTGCCAGGGTGTGGACCAGGAGTAGGGTACGGCGTTGGGTATGGTGTAAGGGCGGTGGTGGGTGTCCATTCCGGTCTAGGGTTAGGGTTAGGGAACGTTAAGGCTTAGGACACAGGTGAGGGTACGGAAACGTGGGAGGGTCAGGATACGTGCTGAAGAATGGGTCAGTGCCAGCGTACGGGCCAGGAGTAGGGTACGGCATAGCGTAATGTGTAGGGCTGGTGGTGGTTTCCGTTCCGGGCTAGGGTTAGAGGTAGGGAACTGCAAGGCTTAGGGCACAGGTGAGGGTACGGAAACGTGGGAGAGGCAGGCTACGGGCTGACACATGGGAGAGTGCCAGCTTACGGGCCAGCAGTAGGCTACGACGTAGGGTAGGGTGTAGGGCTGGTGGTGGGTTTCCGTTCCGGGCTAGGGTGAGAGTTAGGTATCGGCAAGGCTTAGGGAACAGGTGAGGGTAAGGAAAAGTGGGAGGGTTAGGCTACATGCTGACGCACGGATCAGTGCCAGCGTACGGGCCAGGTGTAGGGTACGGCATAGGGTAAGGTTTAGGGCTGGTGGTGGGTTTCCGTTTGGGGTTATGGTTAGGGTTATGGAACGGCAAGGCTTAGGACACAGGTGAGGGTACGGGAACGTGGGAAGGTCAGGCTACGTGCTGACGCACGCATCAGTGCCAGCGTACGGGCCAGGATTAGGCTACGGCGTAGGGTAAGCCGTAGGGCTGGTGGTGGTTTTCTGTTCTGGGCTAGGTTTAGGGTTAGGGAAGGACAAGACTTAGGGCACAGTTGAGGGTACGGAAATGGTGGAGGGTCAGGCTATGTGCTGACGCACGGGTCAGTGCCAGGGTACAGGCCAGGAGTAGGCAACAACGTAGGGTAAGGTGTAGGGCTGGTGGTTGGTTTCCTTTCCGGGCTAGGGTTAGGGTTAGGGAATGTCAAGGCTTAGGGCACAGGTGAGGGTATGGAAACGTGGGAGGGTCATGCTATGTGCTGACACACGTGTCAGTGCCAGCGTATGGGCCAGTCGTAGGCTACGGCGTAGGGAAAGGTGTAGGGCTGGTGGTGGGCTTCCTTTCCGGGCTAGGGTTAGGGTTAGGGAACGGCAAGTCTTAGGGCACAGGTGCGGGTACGGAAACGTGGGAGAGTCAGGCTATGTGCTGACGCACGGGTCAGTGCCAGCGTACGGGCCAGGAGTAGTGTACATCGTAGGGTAAGGTGTAGGGCTGGTGGTGGGTTTCCGTGCTGGGCTAGGGTTAGGGTTAGGGAACGGCAAGGTTTAGGGCACACGTGAGGGTATCGAAACGTGTTAGGCTCAGGGTACGTCTTGACGCACGGGTTAGTGTGAACGTACAGATGAGGATTATGGTGCGGCATAGGGTAAAGTGTATGGTTGGTGGTAGGTTTCCGTTTCAGGCTAGGGTTAGTGTTAGGGAACGGCAAGGTTTTGGGCACAGATGAGGGTATGGAAACGTGTTAGTGTCAGGGTACGTGTTGTCATATGGATTAGCATTAGGGTACGGCTTAGGGTAAGGTGTAGGCGTGGTGGTAGGTTTCCATTGTGGTCTAGGGTTAGGGTTAGGGAATGGCAAGGTTTAGGTCACAGGTGAAGGTACGGAAACGTGTTAGGGTCAGGGTAAGTGTTGACGCATGTGTTAGTGTCAGCGTACGGAGTAGGTTTATGGTCCTTCGTAGGTTAAGGTCTAGGGTTGGTGGTAGGTTTCCGTTCCAGGCTAGGGTTAGTGTTATGGAACGGCAAGGTTTAGGGCATAGGTGAGGGTACGGAAATGTGTTAGGGTCAGGGTACGTGTTGACGCTCGGATTATGATTAGGGTATGGCGTAGAGTAACGTGTAGGGTTGGTGGTAGGTTTCCGTTTTGGGCTAGGGTTAGGGTTAGGCAACGGCACGGTTTAGGGCACAGGTGAGGGAACGGAAAAGTGTTAGGGTCAGTGTACGTGTTGACGCACGGGTTAGTGTCAGTGTACGGATTAGGATTAGGGTACCGTGTAGGGTATGCTGTACGGTTTGTGGTAGTTTTCCATTCTGGGCTAGGGTTAGTGTTAGGGTACGGCAAGGTTTAGGGTACAGGTGACGGTACAGAAACGTGTTAGGGTCATGATACATGTTGATACATGGAATAGTGTCATCATACGCATTAGGATTAGGGTACGGCGTAGGGTAAGGTGTACGGAGGGCGGTAGGTTTCCATTCCGTTGTAGGGTTAGGGTTAGCGAATTGCAAGGTTTTGGGCACAGGTGATGGTACAGAAATGTGTTAGTTTCAGGGTACGTGTTGACTCACGGGTTAGTGTCAGCATACGCATGAGGATTAGGGTACCGCATAGAGTAAGGTGTAGGGTTGGTGGTACGTTTCCGTTCCAGTCTAGGGTTATGTTTAGGGACCGGCAAAGTTTAGGGCACAGGTGAGGGTACGAAACGTGTTAGGGTCAGGGTATGTGTTGATGCACAGGTTAGTGTCAGCATACGAATTAGGATTAGGGTACGGCGTAAGGTAAGGTGTAGGGTTGGTGGTAGGTTTCCGTTCCGGGCTAGGGTTAGGGTTAGGGAACGGCAAGGTTTATGGCAGAGGTGAGGGTACGGAAACATGTTAGGGTCAGGGTACGTGTTGATGTATGAATTAGGATTAGGGTACAGCTTAGGGTAAGGTGTAGGGCTGATGGTAGGTTTCCATTCCGGGCTAAGGTTAAGGATAGGCAACGACAAGTTTTAGGGCACAGCTGAGGGTATGGAAACGTGTTAGGGTCAGTGTACATGTTGACTCACTGGTTAGTGCCAGCGTACGGATTAGGATTAGTGTACGGCATAGATAAGGTGTAGGGTTGGTGGTAGGATTCCGTTCCGGGCTATGGTTAGGGTTAGGGAAAGTCAAGGTTTCTATTTCTAGTTCTTTTAAGGAAACTCCATACTGTTCTCCATAGTGACTGTATCAATTTACATTCCCACCATAGTGGAAGAGGGCTCCTTTTGTCCACAACCTCCCCAGAATTTGTTTGTAGATTTTCTGATGATGCCGATTCTAACAGGTGTGAGGTGATACCTCATTGTAGTTTTGATTTGCATTTCTCTAATAATTAGTGCTCTTGAGCAGCTTTTCATGTGCGTCTTGGCCATCTCTGTGTCTTCTTTGAAGAAACGTCTCTTTAGATCTTCTGCCCATTTTTGTATTGGGTTGTTTGTTTTTTTAATAAGCTGCATGAGCTGTTTATATATATTGGAGATTAAACCTTTGTCCATTGATTCGTTTGCAACTATTTTCGCCCCTTCTGAGGGATGCCTTTTTCCATTCCCGTGTTTTTAAGCAAAAAAGAAATAAAGAAAAAGAAGCAGAACACTAATGTGAATAAAATATGCCTTTTGAAATGGTCATTTTGAAATATGGACGTCCTTTAAATTTTTTGGTCGATATGTGACCCCAGGATTTGTTTTCAGGGCAGGTGTCATTTACAGGCCTGCAATGATTTTGAATATCAACTGACCATGAGCGCTGGGATGAAAGCTGCTGTTGTGTGAAACGGCCACAAGGTGGCAGCAGTTCTCCCTTACCAATTCTGGTTACTAGGGCAACAGAGCCTCAATGGAAGTCGTGTTCTACATTGGAATTTAGAATGGAATGTGACAGGAGAAAGCCCCTCAAGTTTGTCTCCCTACTTCTTGTTCGTGTTTTTAATTTAATTTTTTATTTTTTATTACAGCAAGTTTGATTACAATGTTTGGCTTGTTGTAGGTGTGGAAGATGTGGTTCTTTTACACATATAGAGATGTCTGTTTTTCCTGGGATCCTTTTCCCATGTACGTTATGACAGAATGTTGAGTAGTCTTTTGGTATTCCGTAGGTCTTTGGTGATTATATATGTCACCTGTGTTTGTATAAGTCTGTTAACCCCGATATCGTAATGAAACCAATCCTCACACCTTTCCATTGGTGAACCATAAGTTTGTTTAATGAATCTCTGATTGCCCTTCTCGGTGGAAATATATGCCCTGGTATCCATTTTTAGGTAACACCTATAAGTGATATGATATGATATGTGTCTTTCACTTTCTGACTTACTACAAGTCACGTGATTACCTCTAGACTCATCTACGGTGCTGCAAATGGCATTGTGTCCTTTTTTTCCTTGGCTTCTATTCTGACTTAGCGAGGTCCCTTTTCAACAATATGATTCACTGCGGGTTGTGGATTAGCTCACCTGGGCAGCCTTACCCTGCCGGCCGGCCCTCCCCAGGTGTGCCTGGTTCAGGTCAATATAAACAGCGCTCCAGGCAGCAATAGCCCCTGAAGCTGTGCCTGACTCCATATTCTCTGCCCCGACAACAGTCTCGGGGCTGTGCTGGTGGGAGGGAGTGAGGGGCCACAGCTTTGTTGGTGGCCCGGTGTGAGTGGGGTTCTGCTGGCCTTTCTGCAGGAGTTGCCAGGCTGCCTCCTGTAAAGAGGAGGATGTGTCACCCATACCTTCCGCTGGAATTTCTCTCCGGACAGAGGTGAGGAAGGAAAAAAGCAGTGGGTGCCGTGACAGATGGGGTATCTCAGGCAGGACAATGGAAATCTTCCGGAAGAGGGCCCGGGGACAGGACCACCCTGGCTGGCCTGCAGGCACCAAGTTGGCCTGCGTGCTGTCGCTGGTGTGGCTCCACGGCCCGTCCTCTAGTCTTTCAAGCCCTTGTACATATTCAGGTGTTTTACCTGGGAAGGGTGGGAACAGTTCAGCAGCAGCTGGCATGGGGCTCAGCTCATATTTATTCAGAGATGCCTTGGCTCGGTCCCCCAGCTTTGCAATGAGGACGCTCCTTGTGTGGGGTGTGGGTTGCTGGCTGTATGGGAGATGATTCCCCACCTCTGACCAATTTCAGAATTGTTTACCGTTGGAGCAAGTGCCCTGATAAGGTTTTCCTCTGTATAACTGGTGGGTTCAGGTTTTTCTTCTTTTATGGTTCAAGTTAGCTTTTATTCCTCTTTTATGTATTTATAGATATAAGCATGGAAATAATTCTTTCCATATAAATACATCTGTGTGAATGGAAGAACTTTTTTCTGTTTTATATTTAAATTTTATTTTTTAAAATTTTGAAATTTAATTTTATTTACATTTATATTACAGCAGGTTATTATTAGTTATGTATTTTATGCATATACATGTATACAGGTCAATCTCAATCTCCCAACTCGTCCCACCACCACCACCCCATGGCTTCCCACACTTGGTGTCCATACGTTTGTTCTCTACCTGTGTGTCTCTATTTCTTCCCTGCAAACCAGTTCATCTGTACCATTTTTTAGGTTCCACATATATGCATTAATATACAATATTTGTTTTCCTCTTTCTGACTTACTTCATTCTGTATGACAGTCTCTAGATCCATCGATGTCTCTACAAATGACCCAGTTTCATTCCGTTTAATGGTTGAGTAATATTCCATTTTATGCATGTAGCACATCTTTATCCATTCATCTGTCTGTGGGCATTTAGGTTGCTTCCATTACCTGGCTATTGTAAAGAGTGCTGCAATGAACCTTGTGGTGAATGTGCCTTTTTGATTTATGGTTTTCTCTGGGTATATGCCCAGAAGTGGGCTTGCTGGATCAGATGGTAATTCTATTTCTAGTTTTTTTAAGGAAACTCCATAGTGTTCTCCATAGTCACTGTATCAATTTACATTCCCACCAATAGTGGAAGAGGGATCCTTTTGTCCCCACCCTCCCCAGAATTTGTTGTTTGTAGATTTTCTGATGATGCCGATTCTAACAGGTGTGAGGTGATACCTCATTGTAGTTTTGACTTGCATTTCTCTAATAATTAGTGCTGTTGAGCAGCTTTTCATGTGCGTCTTGGCCATCTCTGTGTCTTCTTTGAAGAAACGTCTATTTAGATCTTCTGCCCATTTTTGTATTGGGTTGTTTGTTTTTTTTAATATTAAGATGCATGAGCTGTTTTTATATATTGGAGAGTAAACCTTTGTCCATTGATTCGTTTGCAACGATTTTCGCCCTTTCTTAGGGATGCCTTTTTACATTCCCGTTTTTTTAACCAAAAAAGAAAGAAAGACAAAGAAGCAGAACACTAATGTGCGTAAAATATGGCTTTTGAAACGGTCGTTTTGAAATATGGACGTCCTTTGAATTTTTTGGTCGATATGTGACCCCAAGATTTGTTTTCAGGGCAGGTGTCAATTACAGGCCTGCAATGATTTTGAGTATCAACTCAAGTTTAGCGCGGGGATTAAAGCTGCTGTTGTGTGAAACGGCCACAAGGTGGCAGCAGTTCTCTCTTTCAAATCTGGTTATTAGTGCAACAGAGCCTCAATGGAAGTCGTGTTCTAGATTGGAATTTAGAATGGAATGTGCCAGGAGAAAGCCCCTCAAGTTTGTCTCACTAATTCTTGTTCGTGTTTTTAATTTAATTTTTTATTTTTTATTACAGCAAGTTTGATTACAATGTTTGGCTTGTTGGAGGTGTGGAAGATGTGGTTCTTTTACACATATACAGATGTCTGTTTTTCCTGGGATCCTTTTCCCATGTACGTTATGACAGAATGTTGAGTAGTCTTTTGGTATTCCGTAGGTCTTTGGTGATTATATATGTCACCTGTGTTTGTATAAGTCTGTTAACCCCGATATCGTAATGAAACCAATCCTCACACCTTTCCATTGGTGAACCATATGTTTGTTTAATGAATCTCTGATTGCCCTTCTCGGTGGAAATATCTGCCCTGGTATCCATTTTTAGGTAACACCTATAAGTGATATGATATGATATGTGTCTTTCACTTTCTGACTTACTACAAGTCACGTGATTACCTCTAGACTCATCTACGGTGGTGCAAATGGCATTGTGTTCTTTTTTTCCTTGGCTTCTCTTCTGACTTAGCGAGGTCCATTTTCAACAATGTGATTCCCTGAGTGTTGTGGATTAGCTGACCTGGGCAGCCTTACCCTCCCGCCCGGCCCTCCCCAGGTGTGCCAGGTTGAGGTCAATATAAACAGCGCTCCAAGCAGCAATAGCCCGTGAAGCTTTGCCTGACTCCATATTCTCTGCCCCGTCAGCAGTCTCGGGGCTGTGCTGGTGGGAGGGAGTGAGGGGCCACAGCTTTGTTGGTGGCCCGGTGTGAGTGGGGTTCTGCTGGCCTTTCTGCAGGAGTTGCCAGGCTGCCACCTGTAAAGAAGAGGATGTGTCACCCATACCTTCCGCTGGAATTTCTCTCCGGACAGAGGTGAGGAAGGAAAAAAGCAGTGGGGGCCGGGACAGGTGGGGTGTCTCAGGCAGGACAATGTAAAGCTTCCAGAAGAGCGCCCGGGGAGGACCACCCTGGCTGGCCTGCAGGCACCAAGTTGGCCTGCGTGCTGTCACTGGTGTGGCTCCACGGACCTTCCTCTAGTCTTTCAAGCCCTTGTACATATTCAGGTGTTTTACCTGGGAAGGGTGGGAACAGTTCAGCAGCAGCTGGCCTGGGGCTCAGCTCACCTTTATTCAGAGATGCCTCGGCACGATCCCCCAGCTTTGCAATGAGGACGCTCCTTGCGTGGGGTGTGGTTTGCTGGCTGTATGGGAGAAGATTCCCCACCTCTGACCAATTTCAGAATTGTTTACCGCTGGAACAAGTTCCCTGATAGGGTTTTCCTCTGTATAACTGGTGGGTTCAGTTTTTTTTTTCTTTTATGGTTCAAGTTAGATTTTATTCCACTTTTATGTATTTATAGATATAAGCATGGAAATAATTCATTCATATAAATACATCTGTGTGAAGGGAAGAACTTTTTCCTGTATTATTTTTAAATTTTCTTTTTTAAAATTTTGAAATTTAATTTTATTTATTTTTTTATACAGCAGGTTATTATTAGTTATGTATTTTATGCATATACATGTATGCAGGTCAATCCCAATCTCCCAACTCATCCCACCACCACCACCCCATGGCTTCCCACACTTGGTGTCCATACGTTTGTTCTCTACCTCTGTGTCTCTATTTCTTCCCTGCAAACCAGTTCATCTGTACCATTTTTTAGGATCCACATATATGCATTAATATACAATATTTGTTTTCCCCTTTCTGACTTACTTCATTCTGTATGACAGTCTCTAGATCCATCGATGTCTTTACAAATGACCCAGATTCATTCCTTTTTATGGCCGAGTAATATTCCATTTTATATATGTACCCCATCTTTATCCATTCATCTGTCTTTGGGCGTTTAGGTTGCTTCCATTACCTGGCTATTGTAAATAGTGCTGCAATGAACATTGTGGTGAATGTGCCTTTTTGATTTATGGTTTTCTTTGGGTATATGCCCAGAAGTGGAATTGCTGGATTAGATGGTAATTCTATTTCTAGATATTTTAAGGAAACTCCATAGTGTTCTCCATAGTGACTCTATCAATTTACATTCCCACCAATAGTGGAAGAGGGCTCCTTTTGTCCACACCCTCCCCAGAATTTGTTGTTTGTAGATTTTCTGATGATGCCGATTCTAACAGGTGTGAGGTGATACCTCATTGTAGTTTTGATTTGCATTTCTCTAATAATTAGTGCTCTTGAGCAGCTTCTCATGTGCGTCTTGGCCATCTCTGTGTCTTCTTTGAAGAAACGTCTCTTGAGATCTTCTGCCCATTTTTGTATTGGGAGGGTCGTGGGATGGTCAGGCTGTGTGCTGACGCAGGTGTCAGTGCCAGCGTAAGGGCCAGGAGTAGGGTACAGCATAGGGTAACGTGTAGGGCTGGTGGTGGGTTTCCGTTCCGGGCTAGGGTTAGGGTTAGGGAACGGCAAGGTTTAGGGAACAGGTGAGCATAGGGACACGTGGGAGAGGCAGGCTACGTGCTGACAAATGTGTCAGTGCCAGCGTACGGGTCAGGAGTAAAGTATGGTGTAGGGCTGGTAGTGGGTTTCCATTCCGTGCTAGGGTTAGGGTTAGGGAACGGCAAGGCTTAGGGCACAGCTGAGGGTACAGAAACGTGGGAGGGTCAGGCTATGTGCTGACGCACGGTTCAGTGCCAGTGTACGGGCCAGGATTAGGGTACGGAGTAGGGTAAGGTGAAGGGCTGTTGGTAGGTTTCTGTTCTCGGTTAGGGTTAGGGAACGGCAAGGCTTAGGTCACAGGTAAGGGTACGGAAACGAGGGAGAGGCACGCTACGTGCTGACACAAGGGTCAGTGCCAGCGTACGCGCCAGAATTAGGGTACGGCGTAGGGTAAGGTGTAGGGCTGGTGGTGGGTTTCTGTTCCAGGGTAGGGTTAGGGTTAGGGATCGGCAAGGCTTAGGGCACAGGTGAGGGTATGGAAACATGGGAGTGGCAGGCTACGTGCTTACACAAGGGTCAGTTCCAGTGTATGGCCCAGGAGTAGGGTACGGCGTAGGGTAAGGTTTAGGGCTGGTGGTGGGTTTCCGTTCTGGGCTAGGGTTAGGGTTAGGGAATGGCAAGGCTTAGGGCACATGTGAGGGTACAGAAACATGGGAGGGTCAGGCTACGTGCTGACGCAAGTGTCAGTGCCAGCGTACGGCCCAGGAATAGGGTATGGCGTAGGGTAAAGTGTAGGGTTAGGGTTAGGGAACGGCAAGGCTTAGGGCACAGGTGAGGGTACGGAAACGTGGGAGGGTCAGGCTACATGCTGAAGCACGGGTCAGTGCCAGGGTGTGGACCAGGAGTAGGGTACGGCGTAGGGTATGGTGTAAGACTGGTGGTGGGTGTCCATTCGGGGGTTTGATTAGGGTTAGGGAACGTCAAGTTTTAGGGCACAGGTGAGGGTACAGAAACGTGTTAGGTTCATGTTGCATGTTGATGCATGGAATAGTGTCATCGTACGCATTAGGATTAGGGTACGGCGTAGAGTAAGGTGTACGGATGGCGGTAGGTTTACATTCCGGTGTAGGGTTAGGGATAGTGAATTGCAAGGTATAGGGCACAGGTGATGGTACGGAAATGTGTTAGGTTCAGGGTACGTGTTGACTCACGGGTTAGTGTGAGCGTACGCATGAGGATTAGGGTACCGCATAGAGTAAGGTGTAGGGTTGGTGGTAGGTTTCTGTTCCAGTCTAGGGTTATGTTTAGGGACTGGCAAAGTTTAGGGCACAGGTGAGGGTACGAAACGTGTTAGGGTCAGAGTACGTGTTGACGCACAGGTTAGTGTCAGCATACGAATTAGGATTAGGGTATGGCGTAAGGTAAGGTGTAGGGTTGGTGGTAGTTTTCCGTTCCGGGCTACGGTTAAGGTAAGGGAACGGCAAGGTTTATGGCAGAGGTGAGGGTACGGAAACGTGTTAGGGTCAGGGTACGTGTTGACGTATGGATTAGGATTAGGGTACGGCTTAGGGTAAGGTGTAGGGCTGATGGTAGGTTTCTGTTCCGGGCTAAGGTTAAGGATAGGCAACGGCAAGGTTTGGGGCACAGCTGAGGGTACGGAAACGTGTTAGTGTCAGGGTACATGTTGACTCACCGGTTAGTGCCAGCGTACGGATTAGGATTAGTGTACCGCGTAGATAAGGTGCACGGTTGGTGGTAGGTTTCCGTTCCAGGCTATGGTTAGGGTTAGGGAAAGTCAAGGTTTCTATTTGTAGGTTTTTTAAGGAAACGCCATACTGTTCTCCATAGTGACTGTATCAATTTACATTCCCAACAATAGTGGAAGAGGGCTCCTTTTGTCCACACCCTCCCCAGAATTTGTTGTCTGTAGATTTTCTGATGATGCCGATTCTAACAGGTGTGAGGTGATACCTCATTGTAGTTTTGATTTGCATTTCTCTAATAATTAGTGCTCTTGAGCAGCTTTTCATGTGCGTCTTAGCCATCTCTGTGTCTTCTTTGAAGAAACGTCTCTTTAGATATTCTGCCCATGTTTGTATTGGGTTGTTTGTTTTTTTAATATTAAGCTGCATGAGCTGTTTATATATATTGGAGATTAAACCTTTGTCCATTGATTCGTTTGCAACTATTTTCGCCCCTTCTGAGGGATGCCTTTTTCCATTCCCATGTTTTTAACCAAAAAAGAAAGAAAAAGAAGCAGAACACTAATGTGCATAAAATATGCCTTTTGAAACGGTCGGTTTGAAATATGGACGTCCTTTAAATTTTTTGGTCGATATGTGGCCCCAGGATTTGTTTTCAGGGCAGGTGTCATTTACAGGCCTGCAATGATTTTGAATATCAACTGACCATTAGCACTGGGATTAAAGCTGCTGTTGTGTGAAATGGCCACTAGGTGGCAGCAGTTCTCCCTTAACACTTCTGGTTACTAGGGCAACAGAGCCTCAATGGACATCCTGTTCTACATTGGAATTTAGAATGGAATGTGCCAGGAGAAAGCCCCTCAAGTTTGACTCCCTACTTCTTGTTCGTATTTTTAATTTAATTTTTTTTTATTATAGCAAGTTTGATTACAATGTTTGGCTTGTTGTAGGTGTGGAAGATTTGGTTCTTTTACACATATACAGATGTCTGTACTTCCTGGGATCCTTTTCCCATGTACGTTATGAGAGAATGTTGAGTAGTCTTCTCTTGGTATTCCGTAGGTCTTTGGTGATTATATATGTCACCTCTGTTTGTATATGTCTGTTAACCCCGATATCGTAATGAAACCAATCCTCACACCTTTCCATTGGTGAACCGTAAGTTTGTTTAATGAATCTATGATTGCACTTCTCAGTGGAAATGACTGCCCTGGTTTCTATTTTAGGTAACACCTATAAGTGATATGAAATGATATGTGTCTTTCACTTTCTGACTTACTACAAGTCACGTGATTACCTCTAGACTCATCTACAGTGCTGCAAATGGCATTGTGTCCTTATTTTCCTTGGCTTCTATTCTGCCTTAGCGAGGTCCATTTTCAACAATGTGATTCCCTGAGGGTTGTGGATTAGCTGACCTGGGCAGCCTTACCCTGCCGGCTGGCCCTCCCCAGGTGTGCCTGTTTGAGGTCAATATAAACTGTGCTCCAGGCAGCAATAGCCCCTGAATCTGTGCCTGACTCCATATTCTCTGCCCCGTCAGCAGTTTCGGGGCAGTGCTGGTGGGAGGGAGTGAGGGGCCACAGATTTGTTGGTGGCCCTGTGTGAGTGGGGTTCTGCTGGCCTTTCTGCAGGAGTTGCCAGGCTGCCACCTGTAAAGAAGAGGATGTGTCACCCATACCTTCCGCTGGAATTTCTCTCCGGACAGAGGTGAGGAAGGAAAAAAGCAGTGGGGGCCGGGACAAATGGGGAATCTCAGGCAGGACAATGGAAAGCTTCCGGAAGAGCGCCCGGGCCAGGATCACCCTGGCTGGCCTGCAGTCACCAAGATGGCCTGCGTGCTGTCGCTTGTGTGGCTCCACGGCCCTTCCTCTAGGCTTTCAAGCCTTTGTACATATTCAGGTGTTTGACCTGGGAAGGGTGGGAACAGTTCAGCAGCAGCTGGCCTGGGGCTCAGCTCACCTTTATTCAGAGATGCCCCGGCACGGTCCCCCAGCTTTGCAATGAGGATGCTCCTTGCATGGGGTGTGGGTGGCTGGCTGTATGGGAGATGATTCCCCACCTCTGACCAATTTCAGAATTGTTTACCGCTGGAGCAAGTGCCCTGATAGGGTTTTCCTCTGTATAACTGGTGGGTTCAGGTTTTTTTCCTTTTATGGTTCAAGTTAGATTTTATTCCTCTTTTATGTATTTATAGATATAAGCATGGAAATAATTCATTCCTATAAATACATCTGTGTGAAAGGAAGAACTTTTTTCTGTTTTATTTTTAAATTTTATATTTTAAAATTTTGAAATTTAATTTTATTTACTTTTTTATACAGCGGGTTATTATTAGTTATGTATTTTATGCATAGACATGTATACAGGTCAATCTCAAACTCCCAACTCATCCCACCACCACCACCCCATGGCTTCCCACACTTGGTGTCCATACGTTTGTTCTCTACCTCTGTGTCTCTATTTCTTCCCTGCAAACCAGTTCATCTGTACCATTTTTTAGGTTCCACATATATGCATTAATATACAATATTTGTTTTCCTCTTTCTGACTTACTTCATTCTGTATGACAGTCTCTAGATCCATCGATGTCTCTACAAATGACCCAGTTTCATTACTTTTTATGGCCGAGTAATATTCCATTTTATATATGTACCCCATCTTTATCCATTCATCTGTCTGTGGGCATTTAGGTTGCTTCCATTACCTGGCTATTGTAAATAGTGCTGCAATGAACCTTGTGGTGAATGTGCCTTTTTGATTTATGGTTGTCTCTGGGTATATGCCCAACAGTGGGATTGCTGGGTCAGATGGTAATTCTATTTCTAGTTTTTTAAAGGAAACTCCACACTATTCTCCATAGTGACTGTATCAAATTACATTCCCACCAATAGTGGAAGAGGGCTCCTTTTGTCCACACCCTCCCCAGAATTTGTTGTTTGTATATTTTCTGATGATGCCGATTCTAACAGGTGTGAGGTGATACCTCATTGTAGTTTTGATTTGCATTTCTCTAATAATTACTGCTCTTGAGCAGCTTTTCATGTGCGTCTTGGCCATCTCTGTGTCTTCTTTGAAGAAACGTCTCTTTAGATCTTCTGCCCATTTTTGTATTGGGTGGTTTGTTTTTTTAATAAGCTGCATGAGCTGTTTATATATATTGGAGATTAAACCTTTGTCCATTGATTCGTTTGCAACTATTTTCGCCCCTTCTGAGGGTTGCCTTTTTCCATTCCCGTGTTTTTAACCAAAAAAGAAAGAAAGAAAAAGAAGCAGAACATTAATGTGCATAAAATATGCCTTTTGAAACGGTCGTTTTGCCATATGGACGTCCTTTAAATTTTTTGGTCGATATGTGACCCCAGGATTTGTTTTCAGGGCAGGTGTCATTTACAGGCCTGCAATGATTTTGAATATCAACTGACCATTAGCGCTGGGATTAAAGCTGCTGTTGTGTGAAACGGCCACAAGGTGGCCGCAGTTCTCTCTTTCATATCTGGTTACTAGGGCAACAGAGCCTCAATGAAATTCGCCTTCTTGATTGGAATTTAGAACAGAATGTGACAGGAAAAAGCCCCTCAAGTTTGTCGCACTACTTCTTGTTCGTGTTTTTAATTTAATTTTTTATTTTTTATTACAGAAAATTTGATTACAATGTTTGGCTTGTTGTAGGTATGGTAGATGTGGTTCTTTTACACATATACAGATGTCTGTTCTTCCTGGGATCCTTTTCCCATGTACGTTATGACAGAATGTTGTGTACTCCTCTCTTTGTATTCCGTAGCTCTTTGGTTATTATATATATCACCTGTGTTTGTTTGTCTGTTAAACCCAATATCGTAATGAAACCAATCCTCACACCTTTCCATTGGTGAACCATAAGTTTGTTTAATGAATATGTGATTGCCCTTCTCCGTGGAAATATCTGCCATGGTTTCCATTTTTAGGTAACACCTATAAGTGATATGATACGATATGTGCCTTTCACTTTCTGACTTACTACATGTCACATGATTACCTCTAGACTCATCTACGGTGCTGCAAATGGCATTGTGTCCTTATTTTCCTTGGCTTCTATTCTGCCTTAGCGAGGTCCATTTTCAACAATGTGATTCCCTGAGGGTTGTGGATTAGCTGACCTGGCCAGCCTTACCGTACCGGCCGGCCCTCCCCAGGTGTGCCTGATTGAGGTCAATATAAACAGCGCTCCAGGCAGCAATAGCCCCTGAAGCTGTGCCTGACTGCATATTTTCTGCCCCGTCAGCAGTCTCGGGGCTCTGCTGGTGGGAGCGTGTGAGGGGCCACGGCTTTGTGGGTGGCCCGGTGTGTGTGGGGCTCTGCTGGACTTTGTGCAGGAGTTGCCAGGCTGCCACCTGTAAAGAAGAGGATGTGTCACCCATAAGTTCCAAAGGAATTTCTCTCCGGGCTGAGGTAAGGAAGGAAAAAAAGGCGTGGGGTCCGGGACAGGAGGGGTATCTCTGGCAGGGAAATGGAAAGCTTCCAGAAGAGCGCACGGGGTCAGGACCATCCTGCCTCGCCTGCAGGCACCAAGTTGGCCTGTGTGCTGTCGCTGGTGTGGCTCCACGGCCCTTCCTCTAGGATTTCATGCCCTTGTACATATTCAGGTGTTTTACCTGGGAAGGGTGGGAACAGTTCAGCTGCAGCTGGCCTGGGGCTCAGCTCACCTTTATTCAGAGATGCCTCGGCACGGTCCCCCAGCTTTGCAATGAGGACACTCCTTGCATGCGGGGTGGGTTGCTGGCTGTATGGGAGATGATTCCCCACCTCTGACCAATTTCAGAATTGTTTACCGCTGGAGCAAGTTCCCTGATAGGGCTTTCCTCTGTATAACTGGTGGGTTCAGGTTTTTTTTCGTTTATGGTTCAAGTTAGATTTTATACCTCTTTTATGTATTTATAGATATAAGCATGGAAATAATACATTCCTATAAATACATCTGTGTGAAGGGAAGAACTTTTTTCTCTTTTATTTTTAAATTTTATTTTTTAAAATTTTGAAATTTAGTTTTATTTTTTATACAGCAGGTTATTATTAGTTATGTATTTTATGCATATGCATGTATGCAGGCCAATCCCAATCTCCCAACTCATCCCACCTCTACTACCCCATGGCTTCCCACACTTGGTGTCCATAAGTTTGTTCTCTACCTGTGTCTCTATTTCTTCCCTGCAAACCAGTTCATCTGTACCACTTTTTAGGTTCCACATATATGCATTAATATACAATATTTGGTTTCCTCTTTCTGACTTACTTCATTCTGTATGACAGTCTCTAGATCCATCGATGTCTCTACAAATGACCCAGTTTCATTCCTTTTTATGGCCGAGTAATATTCCATTTTATATATGTACCCCAATTTTATCCATTCATCTGTTTGTGGGTATTTAGTTTGCTCCCTTACCTGGCTATTGTAAATAGTGCTGCAATGAACATTGTGGTGATGTGCCTTTTTGATTTATGGTTTTCTCTGGGTATATGCCCAGAAGTGCGATTGCTGGTTCAGAAGGTAATTCTGTTTCTAGTATTTTTAAGGAAACTCCACACTGTTCTCCATAGTGACTGTATCAATTTACATTCCCACCAATAGTGGAAGAGGGCTCCTTTTGTCCACACCCTCCCCAGAATTTGTTGTTTGTAGGTTTTCTGATGATGCCGATTCTAACATTTGTGAGGTGATACCTCATTGTAGTTTTTTTTTTTTTTTCATTTATTTTTTTTTTGTGTCTTACGCGGGCCTCTCACTGTTGTGGCCTCTCCCTTTGCGGAGCACAGGCTCTGGACGCGCAGGCTCAGTGGCCATGGCTCACGGGCCCAGCTGCTCCGCGACATGTGGGATCTTCCCGGACCGGGGCACGAACCCGTGTCCCCTGCATCGGCAGGCGGACTCTCAACCACTGCGCCACCAGGGAAGCCCCCTCATTGTAGTTTTGATTTGCATTTCTCTAATAATTAGTGATGTTGAGCAGCTTTTCATCTGCGTCTTGGCCATGTCTGTGTCTTCTTTGAAGGATCGTCTCATGAGATCTTCTGACCATTTCTGTATTGGGAGGGTGGTTGGAGGGTAAGGCTATGTGCTCACGCACGTGTCAGTGCCAGCGTAAGGGCCAGGAGTAGGGTACTGCGTAGGGTAAGGTGTAGGTCTGGTGGTGGTTTCCGTTCCGGGCTAGGTTTAGGGTTTGGGAACGGCAAGGCTTAGGGCCCAGGTGAGGGTACGGAAACGTGGGATGGTCAGGCTACGTCCTTACGCATGGGTCAGTGCCAATGTACGGGCCAGGAATAGGCTACGGCGTAGGCTAATGTGTAGGGCTGGTGGTGGGTTTCCGTTCCGTGCTAGGGTTAGGGTTAGGGAATGACAAGGCTTAGGGCACAGGTGAGGGTACGGAAACGTGGGAGGGTCCGGCTATGTGCTGACGCACGGGTCAGTGCCAGCGTACGGGCCAGGAATAGGGAACGGCATAGGGTAAGGTGTAGGGCAGTTTGTGAGATACCGTTCCGGGCTAGGGTTAGGGTTAGGGAATGGCAAGGCTTAGGGCACAGGTGAACGTACGGAAACGTGGGAGTGGCAGGCTACGTGTTGACGCACGGGTCTGTGCCAGCGTACGGGCCAGGATTAGGGTACGTCGTAGCGTAAGGTTTAGGGCTGGTGGTGGGTTTCCGTTTCAGGCTAGGGTTAGGGTTATGGAACGGCAAGGCTTAGGACACAGGTGAGGGTATGGAAACGTGGAAGAGGTAGGCTACGTGCTGACGCACAGGTCAGTGCCAGCGTAGGGGCCAGGAGTAGGGTACAACGTAGGGTAAGGTTTAGGGCTGGTGGTGGGTTTATGTTCCGGGCTAGGGTTAGGGTTAGGGAACGGCAAGGCTTAGGGCACAGGTGAGGGTACGGAAACGTAGGAGTGGCAGGCTACGTGCTGACGCACGGGTCAGTGCCAGCGTACGGGGCAGGATTAGGGTACGGCGTAGGGTAAGGTTTAGGGCTGGTGGTGGGTTTCCGTTCCAGGCTAGGTTTAGGGTTAGGGAACGGCAAATCTTAGGGCACAGAAGATGGTACGGAAAAGTGGGAGGGTCAGGCTACGTGCTGACGCACGGTTCAGTGCCAGCGTATGGGCAAGTGTAGGGTATGGCGTAGGGTTAGGTGTAGGGTTAGGTTTAGGGAACTGCAAGGCTTAGGGAACAGGTGAGGGTACGGAAACGTAGGGAGGGTCAGGCTACGTGATGATGCACGGGTCTTTGCCAGCGTACGCGCCAGGATTCGGGTACGGCATTGGGTAAGGTGTAGGGTTGGTTGTGGGTTTCCGTTCCAGGTTAGAGTTAGGGTACGGCAAGGCTTAGTGCACAGGTGAGGGTATGGAAACGTGGGAGAGGCAGGCTATGTGCTGACGCACGGGTCAGTGCCAGCGTACGGGCCAGGAGTAGTGTACGTCGTAGGGTAAGGTGTAGGGCTGGTGGTGGGTTTCCGTGCTGGGCTAGGGTTAGGGTTAGGGAACGGCAAGGTTTAGGGCACACGTGAGGGTATCGAAACGTGTTAGGCTCAGGGTACGTCTTGACGCACGGGTTAGTGTGAACGTACAGATGAGGATTATGGTGCGGCATAGGGTAAAGTGTATGGTTGGTGGTAGGTTTCCGTTTCAGGCTAGGGTTAGTGTTAGGGAACGGCAAGGTTTTGGGCACAGATGAGGGTATGGAAACGTGTTAGTGTCAGGGTACGTGTTGACATATGGATTAGCATTAGGGTACGGCTTAGGGTAAGGTGTAGGCTTGGTGGTAGGTTTCCATTGTGGTCTAGGGTTAGGGTTAGGGAATGGCAAGGTTTAGGTCACAGGTGAAGGTACGGAAACGTGTTAGGGTCAGGGTAAGTGTTGACGCATGTGTTAGTGTCAGCGTATGGAGTAGGTTTATGGTCCTTCGTAGGTTAAGGTCTAGGGTTGGTGGTAGGTTTCCGTTCCAGGCTAGGGTTAGTGTTATGGAACGGCAAGGTTTAGGGCATAGGTGAGGGTACGGAAATGTGTTAGGGTCAGGGTACGTGTTGACGCTCGGATTATGATTAGGGTATGGCGTAGATTAAAGTGTAGGGTTGGTGGTAGGTTTCCGTTTTGGGCTAGGGTTAGGGTTAGGCAACGGCACGGTTTAGGGCACAGGTGAGGGAACGGAAAAGTGTTAGGGTCAGTGTACGTTTTGACGCACGGGTTAGTGTCAGTGTACGGATTAGGATTAGGGTACCGTGTAGGGTATGCTGTACGGTTTGTGGTAGTTTTCCATTCTGGGCTAGGGTTAGTGTTAGGGTAAGGCAAGGTTTAGGGTACAGGTGACGGTACAGAAACGTGTTAGGGTCATGATACATGTTGATACATGGAATAGTGTCATCATACGCATTAGGATTAGGGTACGGCGTAGGGTAAGGTGTACGGAGGGCGGTAGGTTTCCATTCCGTTGTAGGGTTAGGGTTAGCGAATTGCAAGGTTTTGGGCACAGGTGATGGTACAGAAATGTGTTAGGTTCAGGGTACGTGTTGACTCACGGGTTAGTGTCAGCATACGCATGAGGATTAGGGTACCGCATAGAGTAAGGTGTAGGGTTGGTGGTACGTTTCCGTTCCAGTCTAGGGTTATGTTTAGGGACCGGCAAAGTTTAGGGCACAGGTGAGGGTACGAAACGTGTTAGGGTCAGGGTATGTGTTGATGCACAGTTTAGTGTCAGCATACGAATTAGGATTAGGGTACGGCGTAAGGTAAGGTGTAGGGTTGGTGGTAGGTTTCCGTTCCGGGCTAGGGTTAGGGTTAGGGAACCGCAAGGTTTATGGCAGAGGTGAGGGTACGGAAACGTGTTAGGGTCAGGGTACGTGTTGATGTATGAATTAGGATTAGGGTACAGCTTAGGGTAAGGTGTAGGGCTGATGGTAGGTTTCCGTTCCGGGCTAAGGTTAAGGATAGGCAACGACAAGTTTTAGGGCACAGCTGAGGGTATGGAAACGTGTTAGGGTCAGGGTACGTGTTGACTCACTGGTTAGTGCCAGCGTACAGATTAGGATTAGTGTACAGCATAGATAAGGTGTAGGGTTGGTGGTAGGATTTCGTTCCGGGCTATGGTTAGGGTTAGAGAAAGTCAAGGTTTCTATTTCTAGTTCTTTTAAGGAAACTCCATACTGTTCTCCATAGTGACTGTATCAATTTACATTCCCACCATAGTGGAAGAGGGCTCCTTTTGTCCACACCCTCCCCAGAATTTGTTTGTAGATTTTCTGATGATGCCGATTCTAACAGGTGTGAGGTGATACCTCATTGTAGTTTTGATTTGCATTTCTCTAATAATTAGTGCTCTTGAGCAGCTTCTCATGTGCGTCTTGGCCATCTCTGTGTCTTCTTTGAAGAAACGTCTTTTGAGATCTTCTGCCCATTTCTGTATTGGGAGGGTCGTGGGATGGTCAGGCTGTGTGCTGACGCACGTGTCAGTGCCAGCGTAAGGGCCAGGAGTAGGGTACAGCATAGGGTAACCTGTAGGGCTGGTGGTGGGTTTCGGTTCCGGACTAGGGTTAGGGTTAGGGAACGGCAAGGTTTAGGGAACAGGTGAGCATAGGGACACGTGGCAGAGGCAGGCTACGTGCTGACAAACGTGTCAGTGCCAGCGTACGGGTCAGGAGTAAAGTATGGTGTAGGGCTGGTTGTGGGTTTCCATTCCGCGCTAGGGTTAGTGTTAGGGAACGGCAAGGCTTAGGGCACAGCTGAGGGTACAGAAACGTGGGAGGGTCAGGCTATGTGCTGACGCACGGTTCAGTGCCAGTGTACGGGCCAGGATTAGGGTACGGAGTAGGGTAAGGTGTAGGGCTGTTGGTGGGTTTCTGTTCTGGGTTAGGGTTAGGGAACGGCAAGGCTTAGGGCACAGGTAAGTGTACGGAAACGAGGGAGATGTACGCTACATGCTGACACAGGGGTCAGTGCCAGCGTACGCGCCAGAATTAGGGTACGGTGTAGGGTAAGGTGTAGGGCTGGTGGTGGGTTTCTGTTCCAGGGTAGGGTTAGGGTTAGGGATCGGCAAGGCTTAGGGCACAGGTGAGGGTATGGAGACATGGGAGTGGCAGGCTACGTGCTTACACAAGGGTCAGTTCCAGTGTACGGCCCAGGAGTAGGGTACGGCGTAGGGTAAGGTGTAGGGCTGGTGGTGGGTTTCCATTCCCGGCTAGGGTTAGGGTTAGGGAATGGCAAGGCTTAGGGCACAGGTGAGGGTACAGAAACGTGGGAGGGTCAGGCTATGTGCTGACGCAAGTGTCAGTGCCAGCGTACGGCCCAGGAATAGGGTATGGCGTAGGGTAAAGTGTAGGGTTAGGGTTAGGGAACGGCAAGGCTTAGGGCACAGGTGAGGGTACGGAAACGTGGGAGGGTCAGGCTACATGCTGAAGCACGGGTCAGTGCCAGGATGTGGACCAGGAGTAGGGTACGGCGTAGGGTAAGGTGTAAGACTGGTGGTGGGTGTCCATTCCGGGGTTTGATTAGGGTTAGGGAACGTCAAATTTTAGGGCACAGGTGAGGGTACGGAAACGTGGGAGGGTCAGGCTACCTGCTGACCCATGGGTCAGTGCCAGCATATGGGCCAGGAGTAGGGTACGGCGTAGGGTAAGGTGTAGGGCTGATGGTGGGTTTCCGTTCTGGGCTAGGGTTAGGGTTAGGGAACGGCAAGGCTAAGGGCACAGGTGAGGGTACGGAAACTTGGGAGAGGCAGGCTACGTGCTGATGCACGGGTCAGTGTCAGCATACAGGCAAGGGGTAGGGTACGGCATAGGGTATGGTGTAGGGCTGGTGGTGGGTTTCAGTTCAGGGCTAGGGTTAGGGTTAGTGAACGGCAAGGCTTAGGGCACAGGTGAGGGTACAGAAACGTGTTAGGTTCATGGTGCATGTTGATGCATGGAATAGTGTCATCGTACGCATTAGGATTAGGGTACGGCGTAGAGTAAGGTGTACGGATGGCGGTAGGTTTACATTCCGAAGTAGGGTTAGGGATAGCAAATTGCAAGGTATAGGGCACAGGTGATGGTACGGAAATGTGTTAGGTTCAGGGTACGTGTTGACTCACGGGTTAGTGTGAGCGTACGCATGAGGATTAGGGTACCGCATAGAGTAAGGTGTAGGGTTGGTGGTAGGTTTCCGTTCCAGTCTAGGGTTATGTTTAGGGACCGGCAAAGTTTAGGGCACAGGTGAGGGTACGAAACGTGTTAGGGTCAGGGTACGTGTTGATGCACAGGTTAGTGTCAGCATACGAATTAGGATTAGAGTATGGCGTAAGGTAAGGTGTAGGGTTGGTGGTAGTTTTCCGTTCCGGGCTAGGGTTAAGGTAAGGGAACGGCAAGGTTTATGGCAGAGGTGAGGGTACGGAAACGTGTTAGGGTCAGGGTACGTGTTGACGTATGGATTAGGGTTAGGGTACGGCTTAGGGTAAGGTGTAGGGCTGATGGTAGGTTTCTGTTCCGGGCTAAGGTTAAGGATAGGCAACGGCAAGGTTTGGGGCACAGCTGAGGGAACGGAAACGTGTTAGTGTCAGGGTACATGTTGACTCACCGGTTAGTGCCAGCGTACGGATTAGGATTAGTGTACCGCATAGATAAGGTGCACGGTTGGTGGTAGGTTTCCGTTCCAGGCTATGGTTAGGGTTAGGGAAAGTCAAGGTTTCTATTTGTAGGTTTTTTAAGGAAACTCCATACTGTTCTCCATAGTGACTGTATCAATTTACATTCCCAACAATAGTGGAAGAGGGCTCCTTTTGTCCACACCCTCCCCAGAATTTGTTGTCTGTAGATTTTCTGATGATGCCGATTCTAACAGGTGTGAGGTGATACCTCATTGTAGTTTTGATTTGCATTTCTCTAATAATTAGTGCCCTTGAGCAGCTTTTCATGTGCGTCTTAGCCATCTCTGTCTCTTCTTTGAAGAAACGTCTCTTTAGATATTCTGCCCATGTTTGTATTGGGTTGTTTGTTTTTTTAATATTAAGCTGCATGAGCTGTTTATATATATTGGAGATTAAACCTTTGTCCATTGATTCGTTTGCAACTATTTTCGCCCTTGCTGAGGGATGCCTTTTTCCATTCCCGTGTTTTTAACCAAAAAAGAAAGAAAGAAAAAGAAGCAGAACACTAATGTGCATAAAATATGCCTTTTGAAACGGTCGTTTTGAAATATGGACGTCCTTTAAATTTTTTGGTCGATATGTGGCCCCAGGATTTCTATTCAGGGCAGGTGTCATTTACAGGCCTGCAATGATTTTAAATATCAACTGACCATTAGCACTGGGATTAAAGCTGCTGTTGTGTGAAACGGCCACTAGGTGGCAGCAGTTTTCCCTTAACACCTCTGGTTACTAGGGCAACAGAGCCTCAATGGACATCGTGTTCTACATTGGAATTTAGAATGGAATGTGCCAGGAGAAAGCCCCTCAAGTTTGACTCCCTACTTCTTGTTCGTATTTTTAATTTAATTTTTTTTTATTATAGCAAGTTTGATTACAATGTTTGGCTTGTTGTAGGTGTGGAAGATGTGGTTCTTTTACACATATACAGATGTCTGTACTTCCTGGGATCCTTTTCCCATGTACGTTATGACAGAATGTTGAGTAGTCTTCTCTTGGTATTCCGTAGGTCTTTGGTGATTATATATGTCACCTCTGTTTGTATATGTCTGTTAACCCCGATATCGTAATGAAACCAATCCTCACACCTTTCCATTGGTGAACCATAAGTTTGTTTAATGAATCTATGATTGCACTTCTCAGTGGAAATGACTGCCCTGGTTTCTATTTTAGGTAACACCTATAAGTGATATGAAATGATATGTGTCTTTCACTTTCTGACTTACTACAAGTCACGTGATTACCTCTAGACTCATCTACAGTGCTGCAAATGGCATTGTGTCCTTATTTTCCTTGGCTTCTATTCTGCCTTAGCGAGGTCCATTTTCAACAATGTGATTCCCTGAGGGTTGTGGATTAGCTGACCTGGGCAGCCTTACCCTGCCGGCCGGCCCTCCCCAGGTCTGCCTGGTTGAGGTCAATATAAACAGCGCTCCAGGCAGCAATAGCCCCTGAAGCTGTGCCTGACTCCATATTCTCTGCCCCGTCAGCAGTCTCGGGGCTGTGCTGGTGGGAGGGAGTGAGAGGCCACAGCTTTGTTGGTGGCCTTGTGTGTGTGGGGTTCTGCTGGCCTTTCTGCAGGAGTTGCCAGGCTGCCACCTGTAAAGAAGAGGATGTGTCATCCATAACTTCCGCGGGAATTTCTCTCCGGACAGAGGTGAGGAAGGAAAAAAGCAGTGGGGGCCGGGACAAATGGGGTATCTCAGGCAGGACAATGGAAAGCTTCCGGAAGAGCGCCCGGGGCCAGGATCACCCTGGGTGGCCTGCAGTCACCAAGATGGCCTGCGTGCTGTCGCTGGTGTGGCTCCACGGCCCTTCCTCTAGGCTTTCAAGACTTTGTACATATTCAGGTGTTTGACCTGGGAAGGGTGGGAACAGTTCAGCAGCAGCTGGCCTGGGGCTCAGCTCACCTTTATTCAGAGATGCCCCGGCACGGTCCCCCAGCTTTGCAATGAGGACGCTCCTTGCGTGGGGTGTGGGTTGCTGGCTGTATGGGAGATGATTCCCCACCTCAGACCCATTTCAGAATTGTTTACCGCTGGAGCAAGTGCCCTGATAGGTTTTTTCTGTATAACTGGTGGGTTCAGGTTTTTTTTTCGTTTATGGTTCAAGTTACATTTTATTCCTCTTTTATGTATTTATAGATATAAGCATGGAAATAATTCATTCCTATAAATACATCTGTGTGAAGGGAGGAACTTTTTTCTGTTTTATTTTTAAATTTTATATTTTAAAATTTTGAAATTTAATTTTATTTACTTTTTTATACAGCGGGTTATTATTAGTTATGTATTTTATGCATATACATGTATACAGGTCAATCTCAAACTCCCAACTCATCCCACCACCACCATCACACCATGGCTTCCCACACTTGGTGTCCATACGTTTGTTCTCTACCTCTGTGTCTCTATTTCTTCCCTGCAAACCAGTTCATCTGTACCATTTTTTAGGTTCCACATATATGCATTAATATACAATATTTGTTTTCCTCTTTCTGACTTACTTCATTCTGTATGACAGTCTCTAGATCCATCGATGTCTCTACAAATGACCCAATTTCATTCCTTTTTATGGCCGAGTAATATTCCATTTTATATATGTACCCCATCTTTATCCATTCATCTGTCTGTGGGCATTTAGGTTGCTTCCATTACCTGGCTATTGTAAATAGTGCTGCAATGAACCTTGTGGTGAATGTGCCTTTTTGATTTATGGTTGTCTCTGGGTATATGCCCAACAGTGGGATTGCTGGGTCAGATGGTAATTCTATTTCTAGTTTTTTAAAGGAAACACCATACTGTTCTCCATAGTGACTGTATCAAATTACATTCCCACCAATAGTGGAAGAGGGCTCCTTTTGTCCACACCCTCCCCAGAATTTGTTGTTTGTATATTTTCTGATGATGCCGATTCTAACAGGTGTGAGGTGATACCTCATTGTAGTTTTGATTTGCATTTCTCTAATAATTAGTGCTCTTGAGCAGCTTTTCATGTGCGTCTTGGCCATCTCTGTGTCTTCTTTGAAGAAACGTCTCTTTAGATCTTCTGCCCATTTTTGTATTGGGTTGTTTGTTTTTTTAATAAGCTGCATGAGCTGTTTATATATATTGGAGATTAAACCTTTGTCCATTGATTCGTTTGCAACTATTTTCGCCCCTTCTGAGGGATGCCTTTTTCCATTCCCGTGTTTTTAACCAAAAAAGAAAGAAAGAAAAAGAAGCAGAACATTAATGTGCATAAAATATGCCTTTTGAAACGTTCGTTTTGAAATATGGACGTCCTTTAAATTTTTTGGTCGATATGTGACCCCAGGATTTGTTTTCAGGGCAGGTGTCATTTACAGGCCTGCAATGATTTTGAATATCAACTGACCTTTAGCGCTGGGATTAAAGCTGCTGTTGTGTGAAACGGCCACAAGGTGGCAGCAATTCTCTCTTTCATATCTGGTTACTAGGGCAACAGAGCCTCAATGGAAGTCGCCTTCAAGATTGGAATTTAGAACAGAATGTGACAGGAAAAAGCCCCTCAAGTTTGTCTCACTACTTCTTGTTCGTGTTTTTAATTTAATTTTTTATTTTTTATTATTATTTTTTATTTATTTATTTTTTTTTTTTTTTGCGGTAGGCGGGCCTCTCACTGTTGTGGCCTCTCCCCTTGCAGAGCACAGGCTCCGGATGCGCAGGCTCAGCATCCATGGCTCACAGGCCTAGCCGCTCTGCGGCATGTGGGATCTTCCCAGACCGGGGCACGAACCCGTGTCCCCTGCATCGGCAGGCGGACTCTCAACCACTGCGCCACCAGGGAAGCCCTAAGCTGCATGAGCTCTTTATATATGTTGGAGATTAAACCTTTGTCCATTGATTCGTTTGCAAATATCTTCGCCCATTCTGAGGGATGCCTTTTTCCATTCCTGTTTTTTTAACAAAGAAAGAAAGAAAGAAAAAGAAGCAGAACACTAATGTGCGTAAAATATGCCTTTTGAAACGGTCGTTTTGAAATATGGGCGTCCTTTGAATTTTTTGGTCGATATGTGACCCCAGGATTTTTTTTCAGGGCAGCTGTCATTTACAGGTCTGCAATGATTTTGAATATCAACTGACCATGAGCGCTGGGATTAAAGCTGCTGTTGTGTGAAACGGCCACAAGGTGGCAGCAGTCCTCCCTTACCAAATCTGGTTACTAGGGCAACAGAGGCTCAATGGAAGTCATGTCCTAGATTGGAATTTAGAATGGAATGTGCCAGGAGAAAGCCCCTCAAGTTTGTCTCACTACTTCTTCTTCGTGTTTTTAATTTATTTTTTTATTTTTCATTACAGCAAGTTTGATTACAATGTTTGGCTTGTGGTAGGTGTGGAAGATGTGCTTCTTTTACACATACACATATGTCTGTTCTTCCTGGGATCCTTTTCCCATGTACGTTATGACAGAATGTTGAGTCGTCTTCTCTTGGTATTCCAAGGTCTTTGGTGATTATATATGTCACCTGTGTTTGTATGTCTGTTAACCCCAATATCGTAATGAAACCAATCCTCACACCTTTCCATTGGTGAACCATAAGTTTGTTTAATGAATCTGTGATTGTCCTTCTCCATGGAAATATCTGCCCTGGTATCCGTTTTTAGGTAACACCTATAAGTGATATGATATGATATGTGTCTTTCACTTTCTGACTTACTACAAGTCACGTGATTACCTCTAGACACATCTACAGTGCTGCAAATGGCATTGTGTCCTTTTATTTCTTGGCTTCTACTCTGCCTTAGTGAGGTCCATTTTCAACAGTGTGATTCCGTGAGGGCTGAGGATTAGCTGACCTGGGCAGCGAGAACCTGCCGGCCGGCCCTCCTCAGGTGTGCCTGGGTTGAGGTCAATATAAACAGCGCTCCAGGCAGCAATAGCCCCTGAAGCTGTGCCTGACTCCATATTCTCTGCCCTGTCAGCAGTCTCGGGGCTGTGCTGGTGAGAGGGAGTGAGGGGCCACGGCGCTGTGGGTGGCCCGTTGAGAGTGGGGCTCTGCTGGACTTTCTGCAGGAGTTCCCAGGCTGCCACCTGTAAAGAAGAGGATGTGTCACCCATACCTTCCGCTGGAATTTCTCTCCGGACAGAGGTGAGGAAGGAAAAAAGCAGTGGGGGCCTGGACAGGAAGGGTACCTCAGGCAGGGCAATGGAAAGCTTCTAGAAGAGCACCCGGGGCCAGGACCATCCTGGCTGGCCTGCAGGCACCAAGTTGGCCTGCGTGCTGCCGCTGGTGTGGCTCCACGGCCCTTCCTCTAGGCTTTCAAGCCCTTGTACATATTCAGGTGTTTTACCTGGGAAGGGTGGGAACAGTTCAGCAGCAGCTGGCCTGGGGCTCTGCTCACGTTTACTCACAGATGCCTCGGCACGGTCCCCCAGCTTTGCAATGAGGACGCTCCTTGCGTGGGGGGTGGGCTGCTGGCTGTATGGGAGATGATTCCCCACCTCTGACCAATTTCAGAATTGTTTACCGCTGGAGCAAGTGCCCTGATAGGGTTTTCCTCTGTATAACTGGTGGGTTCAGGTATTTTTTTCCTTTTTGGTTCAAGTTAGGTTTTATTCCTCTTTTGTGTATTTATTGATATAAGCATGGCAATAGTTCATTCATATAAAAACATCTGTGTGAAGGGAAGACCATTTTTCTATTTTTAAATTTTATTTTATAAAATTTTGAAATTTAATATTATTTATTTTTTTATACAGCAGGTTATTATTAGTTATGTATTTTATGCATATACATGTATACAGATCAATCCCAATCTCCCGACTCATCCCACCACCACCACCCCATGGCTTCCCACACTTGGTGTCCATACGTTTGTTCTCTACCTCTGTGTCTCTGTTTCTTCCCTGCAAACCAGTTCATCTGTACCATTTTTCTAGATTCTACATATATGCATTAAAATACAATATCTGTTTTTCTCCTTCTGACTTACTTCATTCTGTATGACAGTCTCTAGATCCATCGACGTCTCTACAAATGACCCAGTTTCACTCCTTCTTATGGCTGAGTAATATTCCATTTTATATATGTACCACATCTTTATCCATTCGTCTGTCTGTGGGTATTTAGGTTGCTTCCATTACCTGGCTATTGTAAATAGTGCTGCAATGACTTTTGTGGTGAATGTGCCTTTTTGATTTATGGTTTTCTCTGGGTATATGCCCAGAAGTGGGATTGCTGGATCATATGGTAATTCTATTTCAAGTTTTTTTAACGAAACTCCATACTGTTGTCCATAGACACTGTATCAATTTACATTCCCACCAATAGTGGAAGAGGGTTCCTTTTGTCCACACCCCCCCCAGAATTTGTTGGTTGTAGATTTTCTGATGATGCCGATTCTAACAGGTGTGAGGTGATCCCTCATTGTAGTTTTGATTTGCATTTCTCTAATAATTAGTGATGTTGAGCAGCTTTTCATGTGCGTCTTGGCCGTCTCTGTGTCTTCTTTGAAGAAACGTCTCTTTAGATCTTCTGCCCATTTTTGTATTGGGTTGTTTGTTGTTTTAATATTAAGCTGCATGAGCTCTTTATATATGTTGGAGATTAAACCTTTGTCCATTGATTCGTTTGCAAATATTTTCGCCCATTCTGAGGGATGCCTTTTTCCATTCCTGTTTTTTTAACAAAGAAAGAAAGAAAGAAAAAGAAGCAGAACACTAATGTGCGTAAAATATGCCTTTTGAAACGGTCGTTTTGAAATATGGGCGTCCTTTGAATTGTTTGGTCGATATGTGACCCCAGGATTTGTTTTCAGGGCAGGTGTCATTTACAGGTCTGCAATGATTTTGAATATCAACTGACCATGAGCGCTGGGATTAAAGCTGCTGTTGTGTGAAACGGCCACAAGGTGGCAGCAGTTCTCCCTTACCAAATCTGGTTACTAGGGCAACAGAGCCTCAATGGAAGTCATGTTCTAGATTGGAATTTAGAATGGAATGTGCCAGGAGAAAGCCCCTCAAGTTTGTCTCACTACTTCTTCTTCGTGTTTTTAATTTATTTTTTTATTTTTGATTACAGCAAGTTTGATTACAATGTTTGGCTTGTTGTAGGTATGGTAGATGTGGTTCTTTTACACATATACAGATGTCTGTTCTTCCTGGGATCCTTTTCCCATGTACGTTATGACAGAATGTTGTGTACTCCTCTCTTTGTATTCCGTAGCTCTTTGGTTATTATATATATCACCTGTGTTTGTATGTCTGTTAACCCCAATATCGTAATGAAACCAATCCTCACACCTTTCCATTGGTGAACCATAAGTTTGTTTAATGAATATGTGATTGCCCTTCTCGGTGGAAATATCTGCCCTGGTATCCATTTTTAGGTAACACCTATAAGTGATATGATACGATATGTGCCTTTCACTTTCTGACTTACTACATGTCACATGATTACCTCTAGACTCATCTACGGTGCTGCAAATGGCATTGTGTCCTTATTTTCCTTGGTTTCTATTCTGCCTTAGCGAGGTCCATTTTCAACAATGTGATTCCCTGAGGGTTGTGGATTAGCTGACCTGGGCAGCCTTACCGTGCCGGCCGGCCCTCCGCAGGTGTGCCTGGTTGAGGTCAATATAAACACCGCTCCAGGCAGCAATAGCCCCTGAAGCTGTGCCTGACTCCATATTCTCTGCCCCGTCAGCAGTCTCGGGGCTCTGCTGGTGGGAGCGTGTGAAGGGCCACGGCTTTGTGGGTGGCCCGGTGTGTGTGGGGCTCCGCTGGACTTTGTGCAGGAGTTGCCAGGCTGCCACCTGTAAAGAAGAGGATGTGCCACCCATAAGTTCCACTGGAATTTCTCTCCGCGCTGAGGTAAGGAAGGAAAAAAAGGGGTGGTGTCCGGGACAGGAGGGGTATCTCAGGCAGGGAAATTGAAAGCTTCCAGAAGAGCGCCCGGGGTCAGGACCATCCTGCCTCGCCTGCAGGCACCAAGTTGGCCTGTGTGCTGTCGCTGGTGTGGCTCCACGGCCCTTCCTCTAGGATTTCATGCCCTTGTACATATTCAGGTGTTTTACCTGGGAAGGGTGGGAACAGTTCAGCTGCAGCTGGCCTGGGGCTCAGCTCACCTTTATTCAGAGATGCCTCGGCACGGTCCCCCAGCTTTGCAATGAGGACGCTCCTTGCATACGGGGTGGGTTGTTGGCTGTATGGGAGATGATTCCCCACCTCTGACCAATTTCAGAATTGTTTACCGCTGGAGCAAGTTCCCTGATAGGGCTTTCCTCTGTATAACTGGTGGGTTCAGGTTTTTTTTCGTTTATGGCTCAAGTTAGATTTTATACCTCTTTTATGTATTTATAGATATAAGCATGGAAATAATACATTCCTATAAATACATCTGTGTGAAGGGAAGAACTTTTTTCTCTTTTATTTTTAAATTTTATTTTTTAAAATTTTGAAATTTAGTTTTATTTTTTTATACAGCAGGTTATTATTAGTTATGTATTTTATGCATATGCATGTATGCAGGCCAATCCCAATCTCCCAACTCATCCCACCTCTACCACCCCATGGCTTCCCACACTTGGTGTCCATAAGTTTGTTCTCTACCTGTGTCTCTATTTCTTCCCTGCAAACCAGTTCATCTGTACCACTTTTTAGGTTCCACATATATGCATTAATATACAATATTTGTTTTCCTCTTTCTGACTTACTTCATTCTGTATGACAGTCTCTAGATCCATCGATGTCTCTACAAATGACCCAGTTTCATTTCTTTTTATGGCCGAGTAATATTCCATTTTATATATGTACCACATCTTTACCCATTCATCTGTTTGTGGGTATTTAGTTTGCTCCCTTACCTGGCTATTGTAAATAGTGCTGCAATGAACATTGTGGTGAATGTGCCTTTTTGATTTATGGTTTTCTCTGGGTATATGCCCAGAAGTGCGATTGCTGGATCAGATGGTAATTCTATTTCTAGTTTTTTTAAGGAAACTCCACACTGTTCTCCATAGTGACTGTATCAATTTACATTCCCACCAATAGTGGAAGAGGGCTCTTTTTGTCCACACCCTCCCCAGAATTTGTTGTTTGTAGGTTTTCTGATGATGCCGATTCTAACATGTGTGAGGTGATACCTCATTGTAGTTTTTTTTTTTTTTTTTTGTGGTACGCGGGCCTCTCACTGTTGTGGCCTCTCCCGTTGCGGAGCACAGGCTCCGGACGCGCAGGCTCAGTGGCCATGGCTCACGGGCCCAGCTGCTCCGCGACATGTGGGATCTTCCCGGACCGGGGCACGAACCCGTGTCCCCTGCATCGGCAGGCGGACTCTCAACCACTCTGCCACCAGGGAAGCCCCCTCATTGTAGTTTTGATTTGCATTTCTCTAATAATTAGTGATGTTGAGCAGCTTTTCATCTGCGTCTTGGCCATGTCTGTGTCTTCTTTGAAGGATCGTCTCATGAGATCTTCTGACCATTTCTGTATTGGGAGGGTGGTTGGAGGGTAAGGCTATGTGCTCACGCACGTGTCAGTGCCGGCGTAAGGGCCAGGAGTAGGGTACTGCGTAGGGTAAGGTGTAGTTCTGGTGGTGGTTTCCGTTCCGGGCTAGGTTTAGGGTTTCGGAATGGCAAGGCTTAGGGCCCAAGTGAGGGTACGGAAACGTGGGATGGTCAGGCTACGTTTTTACGCATGGGTCAGTGCCAATGTACGGGCCAGGAATAGGCTATGGCGTAGGCTAATGTGTAGGGCTTGTGGTGGGTTTCCGTTCCGTGCTAGGGTTAGGGTTAGGGAATGACAAGGCTTAGGGCACAGGTGAGGGTACGGAAACGTGGGAGGGTCCGGCTATGTGCTGACGCACAGGTCAGTGCCAGCGTACGGGCCAGGAATAGGGAACGGCGTAGGGTAAGGATTAGGGCTGGTTGTGAGCTACCGTTCCGGGCTAGGGTTAGTGTTAGGGAACGGCAAGGCTTAGGGCACAGGTGAACGTAAGGAAACGTGGGAGGGTCAGGCTATGTGCTGACGCACGGGTCAGTGCCAGCGTAAGGGCCAGGAGTAGGGTATGGCGTAGGGTAAGGTTTAGGGCTGGTGGTGGGTTTCCGTTCCGGGCTAGGGTTAGGGTGAGGGAACAGCAAGGCTTAGGGCACAGGTGAACGTATGGAAACGTGGGAGTGGCAGGCTACGTGTTGACGCACGGGTCTGTGCCAGCGTACGGGCCAGGATTAGGGTACGTCGTAGCGTAAGGTTTAGGGCTGGTCGTGGGTTTCCGTTCCAGGCTAGGTTTAGGGTTAGGGAATGGCAAAGCTTAGGGCACAGAAGATGGTACGGAAAAGTGGGAGGGTCAGGCTACGTGCTGACGCACGGGTCAGTGCCAGCGTATGGGCCAAGTGTAGGGTATGGCGTAGGGTTAGGTGTAGGGTTAGGGTTAGGGAACGGCAAGGCTTAGGGCACAGGTGAGGGTACGGAAACGTGGTAGGGTCAGGCTACATGCTGAAGAACGGGTCAGTGCCAGGGTGTGGACCAGGAGTAGGGTACGGCGTTGGGTATGGTGTAAGGGCGGTGGTGGGTGTCCATTCCGGTCTAGGGTTAGGGTTAGGGAACGTTAAGGCTTAGGACACAGGTGAGGGTACGGAAACGTGGGAGGGTCAGGATACGTGCTGAAGAATGGGTCAGTGCCTGCGTACGGGCCAGGAGTAGGGTACGGCATAGCGTAATGTGTAGGGCTGGTGGTGGTTTCCATTCCGGGCTAGGGTTAGAGGTAGGGAACTGCAAGGCTTAGGGCACAGGTGAGGGTACGGAAACGTGGGAGAGGCAGGCTACGGGCTGACACATGCGAGAGTGCCAGCTTACGGGCCAGCAGTAGGCTACGACGTAGGGTAGGGTGTAGGGCTGGTGGTGGGTTTCCGTTCCGGGCTAGGGTTAGAGTTAGGGATCGGCAAGGCTTAGGGAACAGGTGAGGGTAAGGAAATGTGGGAGGGTCAGGCTACATGCTGACGCACGGGTCAGTGCCAGCGTACGGGCCAGGTGTAGGGTACGGCGTAGGGTAAGGTTTAGGGCTGGTGGTGGGTTTCCGTTTGGGGTTATGGTTAGGGTTATGGAACGGCAAGGCTTAGGACACAGGTGAGGGTACGGGAACGTGGGAAGGTCAGGCTACGTCCTGACGCATGCATCAGTGCCAGCGTACGGGCCAGGATTAGGCTACGGCGTAGGGTAAGCTCTAGGGCTGGTGGTGGGTTTCTGTTTTGGGCTGGGGTTAGGGTTAGGGAAGGACAAGACTTAGGGCACAGTTGAGGGTACGGAAATGGTGGAGGGTCAGGCTATGTGCTGATGCACGGGTCAGTGCCAGCGTACAGGCCAGGAGTAGGCAACAACGTAGGGTAAGGTTTAGGGCTGGTGGTTGGTTTCCTTTCCGGGCTAGGGTTAGGGTTAGGGAATGACAAGGCTTAGGGCACAGGTGAGGGTATGGAAACGTGGGAGGGTCCGGCTATGTGCTGACGCACAGGTCAGTGCCAGCGTACGGGCCAGGAATAGGGAACGGCGTAGGGTAAGGAGTAGGGCTGGTTGTGAGCTACCGTTCCGGGCTAGGGTTAGTGTTAGGGAACGGCAAGGCTTAGGGCACAGGTGAACGTAAGGAAACGTGGGAGGGTCAGGCTATGTGCTGACGCACGGGTCAGTGCCAGCGTACGGGCCAGGAGTAGGGTATGGCGTAGGGTAAGGTTTAGGACTGGTGGTGGGTTTCCGTTCCGGGCTAGGGTTAGGGTGAGGGAACAGCAAGGCTTAGGGCACAGGTGAACGTATGGAAACGTGGGAGTGGCAGGCTACGTGTTGATGCACGGGACTGTGCCAGCGTACGGGCCAGGATTCGGGTACGTCGTAGCGTAAGGTTTAGGGCTGGTCGTGGGTTTCCGTTCCAGGCTAGGTGTAGGGTTAGGGAATGGCAAAGCTTAGGGCACAGAAGATGGTACGGAAAAGTGGGAGGGTCACGCTACGTGCTGACGCACGGGTCAGTGCCAGCGTATGGGCCAAGTGTAGGGTATGGCGTAGGGTTAGGTGTAGGGTTAGGGTTAGGGAACGGCAAGGCTTAGGGCACAGGTGAGGGTACGGAAACGTGGTAGGGTCAGGCTACATGCTGAAGAACGGGTCAGTGCCAGGGTGTGGACCAGGAGTAGGGTACGGCGTTGGGTATGGTGTAAGGGCGGTGGTGGGTGTCCATTCCGGTCTAGGGTTAGGGTTAGGGAACGTTAAGGCTTAGGACACAGGTGAGGGTACGGAAACGTGGGAAGGTCAGGATACGTGCTGAAGAATGGGTCAGTGCCTGCGTACGGGCCAGGAGTAGGGTACGGCATAGCGTAATGTGTAGGGCTGGTGGTGGTTTCCGTTCTGGGCTAGGGTTAGAGGTAGGGAACTGCAAGGCTTAGGGCACAGGTGAGGGTACGGAAACGTGGGAGAGGCAGGCTACGGGCTGACACATGGGAGAGTGCCAGCTTACGGGCCAGCAGTAGGCTACGACGTAGGGTAGGGTGTAGGGCTGGTGGTGGGTTTCCGTTCCGGGCTAGGGTTAGAGTTAGAAATCGCCAGGGCTTAGGGAACAGGTGAGGGTAAGGAAATGTGGGAGGGTCAGGCTACATGCTGACGCACGGGTCAGTGCCAGCGTACGGGCCAGGTGTAGGGTACGGCGTAGGGTAAGGTTTAGGGCTGGTGGTGGGTTTCCATTTGGGGTTATGGAACGGCAAGGCTTAGGACACAGGTGAGGGTACGGGAACGTGGGAAGGTCAGGCTACGTCCTGACGCACGGATCAGTGCCAGCGTACGGGCCAGGATTAGGCTACGGCGTAGGGTAAGCTCTAGGGCTGGTGGTGGGTTTCTGTTTTGGGCTGGGGTTAGGGTTAGGGAAGGACAAGACTTAGGGCACAGTTGAGGGTACGGAAATGGTGGAGGGTCAGGCTATGTGCTGATGCACGGGTCAGTGCCAGCGTACAGGCCAGGAGTAGGCAACAACGTAGGGTAATGTGTAGGGCTGGTGGTTGGTTTCCTTTCCGGGCTAGGGTTAGGTTTAGGGAATGTCAAGGCTTAGGGCACAGGTGAGGGTATGGCAACGTGGGAGGTTCATGCTACGTGCTGACACACATGTCAGTGCCAGCGTATGGGCCAGTCGTAGGCTACGGCGTAGGGAAAGGTGTAGGGCTGGTGGTGGGTTTCCGTTCTGGGCTAGGGTTAGGGTTAGGGAACGGCAAGGTTTAGGGCACACATGAGGGTATCGAAACGTGTTAGGCTCAGGGTACGTGTTGACGCACGGGTTAGTGTGAACATACAGATGAGGATTATGGTGCGGCATAGGGTAAAGTGTATGGTTGGTGGTAGGTTTCCGTTTCAGGCTAGGGTTAGTGTTAGGGAACGGCAAGGTTTTGGGCACAGATGAGGGTATGGAAACGTGTTAGTGTCAGGGTACGTGTTGACATATGGATTAGCATTAGGGTACGGCTTAGGGTAAGGTGTAGGCTTGGTGGTAGGTTTCCATTGTGGTCTAGGGTTAGGGTTAGGGAATGGCAAGGTTTAGGTCACAGGTGAAGGTACGGAAACGTGTTAGGGTCAGGGTAAGTGTTGACGCATGTGTTAGTGTCAGCGTACGGAGTAGGTTTATGGTCCTTCGTAGGTTAAGGTCTAGGGTTGGTGGTAGGTTTCCGTTCCAGGCTAGGGTTAGTGTTATGGAACGGCAAGGTTTAGGGCATAGGTGAGGGTACGGAAATGTGTTAGGGTCAGGGTACGTGTTGACGCTCGGATTATGATTAGGGTATGGCGTAGAGTAACGTGTAGGGTTGGTGGTAGGTTTCCGTTTTGGGCTAGGGTTAGGGTTAGGCAACGGCACGGTTTAGGGCACAGGTGAGGGAACGGAAAAGTGTTAGGGTCAGTGTACGTGTTGACGCACGGGTTAGTGTCAGTGTACGGATTAGGATTAGGGTACCGTGTAGGGTATGCTGTACGGTTTGTGGTAGTTTTCCATTGTGGGCTAGGGTTAGTGTCAGGGTACGGCAAGGTTTAGGGTACAGGTGACGGTACAGAAACGTGTTAGGGTCATGATACATGTTGATACATGGAATAGTGTCATCATACGCATTAGGATTAGGGTACGGCGTAGGGTAAGGTGTACGGAGGGCGGTAGGTTTCCATTCCGTTGTAGGGTTAGGGTTAGCGAATTGCAAGGTTTTGGGCACAGGTGATGGTACAGAAATGTGTTAGGTTCAGGGTACGTGTTGACTCACGGGTTAGTGTCAGCATACGCATGAGGATTAGGGTACCGCATAGAGTAAGGTGTAGGGTTGGTGGTAGGTTTCCGTTCCAGTCTAGGGTTATGTTTAGGGACCGGCAAAGTTTAGGGCACAGGTGAGGGTACGAAACGTGTTAGGGTCAGGGTATGTGTTGATGCACAGGTTACTGTCAGCATACGAATTAGGATTAGGGTACGGCGTAAGGTAAGGTGTAGGGTTGGTGGTAGGTTTCCGTTCCGGGCTAGGGTTAGGGTTAGGGAACGGCAAGGTTCATGGCAGAGGTGAGGGTACGGAAACGTGTTAGGGTCAGGGTACGTGTTGATGTATGAATTAGGATTAGGGTACAGCTTAGGGTAAGGTGTAGGGCTGATGGTAGGTTTCCGTTCCGGGCTAAGGTTAAGGATAGGCAACGACAAGTTTTAGGGCACAGCTGAGGGTATGGAAACGTGTTAGGGTCAGGGTACGTGTTGACTCACTGGTTAGTGCCAGCGTACGGATTAGGATTAGTGTACGGCATAGATAAGGTGTAGAGTTGGTGGTAGGATTCCGTTCCGGGCTATGGTTAGGGTTAGGGAAAGTCAAGGTTTCTATTTCTAGTTCTTTTAAGGAAACTCCATACTGTTCTCCATAGTGAATGTATCAATTTACATTCCCACCATAGTGGAAGAGGGCTCCTTTTGTCCACACCCTCCCCAGAATTTGTTTGTAGATTTTCTGATGATGCCGATTCTAACAGGTGTGAGGTGATACCTCATTGTAGTTTTGATTTGCATTTCTCTAATAATTAGTGCTCTTGAGCAGCTTTTCATGTGCGTCTTGGCCATCTCTGTGTCTTCTTTGAAGAAACGTCTCTTTAGACCTTCTGCCCATTTTTGTATTGGGTTGCTTGTTTTTTTAATAAGCTGCATGAGCTGTTTATATATATTGGAGATTAAACCTTTGTCCATTGATTCGTTTGCAACTATTTTCGCCCCTTCTGAGGGATGCCTTTTTCCATTCCCGTGTTTTTAACCAAAAAAGAAAGAAAGAAAAAGAAGCAGAACACTAATGTGCATAAAATATGCCTTTTGAAACGGTCGTTTTGAAATATGGACGTCCTTTAAATTTTTTGGTCGATATGTGACCCCAGGATTTGTTTTCAGGGCAGGTGTCATTTACAGGCCTGCAATGATTTTGAATATCAACTGACCATGAGCGCTGGGATTAAAGCTGCTGTTGTGTGAAACGGCCACAAGGTGGCAGCAGTTCTCCCTTACCAATTCTGGTTACTAGGGCAACAGAGCCTCAATGGAAGTCCTGTTCTATATTGGTATTTAGAATGGAATGTGACAGGAGAAAGCCCCTCAAGTTTGTCTCCCTACTTCTTGTTCGTGTTTTTAATTTAATTTTTATTTTTTATTACAGCAAGTTTGATTAAAATGTTTGGCTTGTTGTAGGTGTGGAAGATGTGGTTCTTTTACACATATACAGATGTCGGTTTTTCCTGGGATCCTTTTCCCATGTACGTTATGACAGAATGTTGAGTAGTCTTTTGGTATTCCGTAGGTCTTTGGTGATTATATATGTCACCTGTGTTTGTATAAGTCTGTTAACCCCTATATCGTAATGAAACCAATGCTCACACCTTTCCATTGGTGAACCATAAGTTTGTTTAATGAATCTCTAATTGCCCTTCTCGGTGGAAATATCTGCCCTGGTATCCATTTTTAGGTATCACCTATAAGTGATATGATATGATATGTGTCTTTCACTGTCTGACTTACTACAAGTCACGTGATTACCTCTAGACTCATCTACGGTGCTGGAAATGGCATTGTGTCCTTTTTTTCCTTGCCTTCTATTCTGCCTTAGCGAGGTCCCTTTTCAACAATGTGATACCCTGCGGGTTGTGGATTAGCTGACGTGGGCAGCCTTATCCTGCCGGCCGGCCCTCCCAAGGTGTGCCTGGTTGAGGTCAATATAAACAGCGCTCCATGCAGCAATAGCCCCTGAAGCTGTGCCTGCCTCCATATTCTCTGCCCCGTGAGCAGTCTCGGGTCTGTGCTGGTGGGAGGGAGTGAGGGGCCACAGCTTTGTTGGTGGCCCGGTGTGAGTGGGGTTCTGCTGGCCTTTCTGCAGGAGATGCCAGGCTGCTTCGTGTAAAGAGGAGGATGTGTCACCCATTTCTTCCGCTGGAATTTCTCTCCGGACTGAGGTGACGAAGGAAAAATGCAGTGGGGGCCGGGACAGGGTGGGTATCTCAGGCAGCACAATGGAAAGCTTCTGGAAGAGCGCCCGTGTCCAGGACCACCCTGGCTGGCCTGCAGGCACCAAGTTGGCCTGCGTGCTGTCGCTGGTGTAGCTCCATGGCCCTTCCTCTAGTCTTTCAAGCCCATGTACATATTCAGGTGTTTTACCTGGGAAGGGTGGGAACAGTTCAGCAGCAGCTGACCTGGGGCTCAGCTCAACTTTATTCAGAGATGCCTCGTCTCGGTCACCCAGCTTTGCAATGAGGACGCTCCTTGTGTGGGGTGTGTGTTGATGGCTCTATGGGATATGATTCCCCACATCTGACCAATTTCAAAATTGTTTACCATTGGAACAAGTGCCCTGATAGGGTTTTCCCCTGTATAACTGGTGGGTTCAGGTTTTTCTTCTTTTATGGTTCACGTTAGCTTTTATTCCTCTTTTATGTATTTATAGATATAAGCATGGAAATAATACTTTCCTATAAATACATCTGTGTGAAGGGAAGAACTTTTTTCTGTATTATTTTTAAATTTTATTTTTTAAAATTTTGAAATTTAATTTTATTTATTTTTTTATACAGCAGGTTATTATTAGTTATGTATTTTATGCATATACATGTATGCAGGTCAATCCCAATCTCCCAAGTCATCCCACCACCACCACCCCATGGCTTTCCACACTTGGTGTCCATACGTTTGTTCTCTACATCTGTGTCTCTATTTCTTCCCTGCAAACCAGTTCCTCTGTAAAATTTCGTAGGTTCCACATATATGCATTAATATACAATATTTGTTTTCCTCTTTCTGACTTACTTCATTCTGTATGACAGTCTCTAGATCCATCGCTGTCTCTACAAATGACCCGGTTTCATTCCTTTTTATGGCTGAGTAATATTCCATTTTATACATGTAGCACATCTTTATCCATTCATCTGTGTGTGGGCATTTAGGTTGCTTCCATTACCTGGCCTTTGTAAATAGTGCTGCAATGAACATTGTGGTGAATGTGCCTTTCTGATTTATGGTTTTCTTTGGGTATATGAGCAGAAGTGGGATTGCTGGATCAGATGGTAATTCTATTTCGAGTTTTTTTAAGGAAACTCCATAGTGTTCTCCATAGTGAGTGTATCAATTTACATTCCCACCAATAGTGGAAGAGGTCTCCTTTTGTCCACACCCTCACCAGAATTTGTTGTTTGTAGATTTTCTGATGATGCCGATTCTAACAGGTGTGAGGTGATACCTCATTGTAGTTTTGATTTGCATTTCTCTAATAATTAGAGCTGTTGAACAGCTTTTCATGTGCGTCTTGGCCATCTCTGTGTCTTGTTTGTAGAAACGTCTCTTTAGATCTTCCCATTTTTGTATTGGGTTGTTTGTTTTTTTAATATTAAGCTGCATGAGCTGTTTATATATATTGGAGATTAAACCTTTGTCCATTGATTCGTTTGCAACTATTTTCGCCCCTTTTGAGGGATGTCTTTTTCCTTTCCCGTTTTTTTAACCAAAAAAGAAAAAAAGAAAAAGAAGTAGAAAACTAATGGGCGTAAAATATGCCTTTTGAAACGGTCGTTTTGAAATATGGACGTCCTTTGAATTTTTTGGTCGATATGTGACCCCAGAATTTGTTTTCAGGGCAGGTGTCATTTACAGGCCTGCAATGATTTTGAATATCAACTGACCATGAGCGCTGGGATTAAAGCTGCTGTTGTGTGAAACGGCCACAAGGTGGCAGCAGTTCTCCCTTACCAATTCTGGTTACTAGGGCAACAGAGCCTCAATGGAAGTCGTGTTCTAGATTGGAATTTAGAATGGAATGTGCCAGGAGAAAACCCCTCAAGTTTGTCTCCCTACTTCTTGTTCGTGTTTTTAATTTAATTTTTATTTTTTATTACAGCAAGTTTGATTACAATGTTTGGCTTGTTGTAGGTGTGGAAGATGTGGTTCTTTTACACATATACAGATGTCGGTTTTTCCTGGGATCCTTTTCCCATGTACCTTATGACAGAATGTTGAGTAGTCTTTTGGTATTCCGTAGGACTTTGGTGATTATATATGTCACCTGTGATTGTATAAGTCTGTTAACACCGATATCGTAATGAAACCAATCCTCACAACTTTCCATTGGTGAACCATAAGTTTGTTTAATGAATCTCTGATTGCCCTTCTCGGTGGAAATATCTGCCCTGGTATCCATTTTTAGGTAACACCTATAAGTGATATGATATGATATGTGTCTTTCACTTTCTGACTTACTACATGTCACGTGATTACCTCTAGACTCATCTACGGTGCTGCAAAAGGCATTGTGTCCTTTTTTTCCTTGCCTTCTATTCTGACTTAGCGAGGTCCCTTTTCAACAAAGTGCTTCCCTGCGGGTTGTGGATTAGCTGACGTGGGCAGCCTTATCCTGCCGGCCGGCCCTCCCCAGGTGTGCCTGGTTGAGGTCAATATAAACAGCGATCCATGCAGCAATAGCCCCTGAAGCTGTGCCTGCCTCCATATTCTCTGCCCCGTGAGCAGTCTCTGGGCTGTGCTGGTGGGAGGGAGTGAGGGGCCACAGCTTTGTTGGTGGCCCGGTGTGAGTGGGGTTCTGCTGGCCTTTCTGAAGGAGTTGCCAGGCTGCCACCTGTAAAGAAGAGGATGTGTCACCCATACCTTCCGCTGGAATTTCTCTCCGGACAGAGGTGAGGAAGGAAAAAAGCAGTGGGGGCCGGGACAGGTGGGGTATCTCAGGCAGGACAATGGAAAGCTTCCAGAAGAGCGCCCGGGGCCAGGACCACCCTGGCTGGCCTGCAGGCACCAAGTTGGCCTGCGTGCTGTCACTGGTGTGGCTCCACGGCCCTTCCTCTAGTCTTTCAAGCCCTTGAACATATTCAGGTGTTTTACCTGGGAAGGGTGGGAACAGTTCAGCAGCAGCTGGCCTGGGGCTCAGCTCATCTTTATTCAGAGATGCCTCTGCACGATCCCCCAGCTTTGCAATGAGGACGCTCCTTGCGTGGGGTGTGGTTTGCTGGCTGTATGGGAGAAGATTCCCCACCTCTGACCAATTTCAGAATTGTTTACCGCTGGAGCAAGTGCCCTGATAGGGTTTTCCTCTGTATAACTGGTGGGTTCAGTTTTTTCTTCGTTTATGGTTCAAGTTAGCTTTTATTCCTCTTTTATGTATTTATAGATATAAGCATGGAAATAATTCATTCCTATAAATACATCTGTGTGAAGGGAAGAACTTTTTTCTGTTTTATTTTTAAATTTTATTTTTTATAATTTTGAAATTTAATTTTATTTACATTTTTATACAGCTGGTTATTATTAGTTATGTGTTTTATGCATATACATGTATACAGGTCAATCTCAATCTCCCAACTCATCCCACCACCACCACCCCATGGCTTCCCACACTTGGTGTCCATACGTTTGTTCTCTACCTCTGTGTCTCTATTTCTTCCCTGCAAACCAGTTCATCTGTACCATTTTTTAGGTTCCACATATATGCATTAATATACAATATTTGTTTTCCCCTTTCTGACTTACTTCATTCTGTATGACAGTCTCTAGATCCATCGATGTCTCTACAAATGACCCAGTTTCATTCCTTTTTATGGCCGAGTAATATTCCATTTTATATATGTACCCCATCTTTATCCATTCATCTGTCTGTGGGCATTTAGGTTGCTTCCATTACCTGGCTATTGTAAATAGTGCTGCAATGAACCGTGTGGTGAATGTGCCTTTTTGATTTATGGTTGTCTATGGGTATATGCCCAACAGTGGGATTGCTGGGTCAGATGGTAATTCTATTTCTAGTTTTTTAAAGGAAACTCCATAATGTTCTCCATAGTGACTGTTTCAAATTACATTCCCACCAATAGTGGAAGAGGGCTCCTTTTGTCCACACCCTCCCCAGAATTTGTTGTTTGTAGATTTTCTGATGATGCCGATTCTAACAGGTGTGACGTGATACCTCATTGTAGTTTTGATTTGCATTTCTCTGATAATTAGTGCTCTTGAGCAGCTTTTCATGTGCGTCTTGGCCATCTCTGTGTCTTCTTTGAAGAAACGTCTCTTTAGATCTTCTGCCCATTTTTGTATTGGGTTGTTTGTTTTTTTAATAAGCTGCATGAGCTGTTTATATATATTGGAGATTAAACCTTTGTCCATTAATTCGTTTGCAACTATTTTCGCCCCTTCTGAGGGTTACCTTTTTCCATTCCCGTGTTTTTAACCAAAAAAGAAAGAAAGAAAAAGAAGCAGAACATTAATGTGCATAAAATATGCCTTTTGAAACGGTCCTTTTGAAATATGGACGTCCTTTAAATTTTTTGGTCGATATGTGACCCCAGGATTTGTTTTCAGGGCAGGTGTCATTTACAGGCCTGCAATGATTTTGAATATCAACTGACCATTAGCGCTGGGATTAAAGCTGCTGTTGTGTGAAACGGTCACAAGGTCGCAGCAGTTCTCTCTTTCATATCTGTTTACTAGGGCAACAGAGCCTCAATGGAAGTCGCCTTCTAGATTGGAATTTAGAACAGAATGTGACAGGAAAAAGCCCCTCATGTTTGTCTCACTACTTCTTGTTCGTGTTTTTAATTTAATTTTTTATTTTTTATTACAGCAAGTTTGATTACAATGTTTGGCTTGTTGTAGGTATGGTAGATGTGGTTCTTTTACACATATACAGATGTCTGTTTTTCCTGGGATCCTTTTCCCATGTACGTTATGACAGAATGTTGTGTACTCCTCTCTTTGTATTCCGTAGCTCTTTGGTTATTATATATATCACCTGTGTTTGTATGTCTGTTAACCCCAATATCGTAATGAAACCAATCCTCACACCTTTCCATTGGTGAACCATAAGTTTGTTTAATGAATCTGTGATTGCCCTTCTCCGTGGAAATATCTGCCCTGGTATCCATTTTTAGGTAACACCTATAAGTGATATGATACGATATGTGCCTTTCACTTTCTGACTTACTACATGTCACATGATTACCTCTAGACTCATCTACGGTGCTGCAAATGGCATTGTGTCCTCATTTTCCTTGGCTTCTATTCTGCCTTAGCGAGGTCCATTTTCAACAATGTGATTCCCTGAGGGTTGTGGATTAGCTGACCTGGGCAGCCTTACCGTGCCGGCCGGCCCTCCCCAGGTGTGCCTGTTTGAGGTCAATATAAACAGCGCTCCAGGCAGCAATAGCCCCTGAAACTGTGCCTGACTCCATATTCTCTGCCCCGTCAGCAGTCTCGGGGCTCTGCTGGTGGGAGCGTGTGAGGGGCCACGGCTTTGTGGGTGGCCCGGTGTGTGTGGGGCTCTGCTGGACTTTGTGCAGGTGTTGCCAGGCTGCCACCTGTAAAGAAGAGGATGTGTCACCCATAAGTTCCACTGGAATTTCTCTCCGGGCTGAGGTAAGGAAGGAAAAAAAGGGGTGGGGTCCGGGACAGGAGGGGTATCTCAGGCAGGGAAATGGAAAGCTTCCAGAAGAGCGCCCGGGGTCAGGACCATCCTGCCTCGCCTGCAGGCACCAAGTTGGCCTGTGTGCTGTTGCTGGTGTGGCTCCACGGCCCTTCCTCTAGGATTTCATGCCCTTGTACATATTCAGGTGTTTTACCTGGGAAGGGTGGGAACAGTTCAGCTGCAGCTGGCCTGGGGCTCAGCTCACCTTTATTCAGAGATGCCTCGGCTCGGTCCCCCAGCTTTGCAATGAGGACGCTCCTTGTGTGGGGTGTGGGTTGCTGGCTGTATGGGGATGATTCTCCACCTCTGACCAATTTCAGAATTGTTTGCCACTGGAGCAAGGGCCCTAATAGGGTTTTCCTCTGTAAAACTGGTGGGTTCAGGTTTTTCTTCTTTTATGGTTCAAGTTAGATTTTATTCCTCTTTTATATACTTATAGATATAAGCATGGAAATAATTCATTCCTATAAATACATCTGTGTGAAGGGAAGAACTTTTTTCTGTTTTATATTTAAATTTTATTTTTTAAGATTTTGAAATTTAATTTTATTTACTTTTATATACAGCAGGTTATTATTAGTTATGTATTTTATGCATATACATGTATACAGGTCAATCTCAAACTCCCAACTCATCCCACCACCACCACCCCATGGCTTCCCACACTTGGTGTCCATACGTTTGTTCTCTACCACTGTGTCTCTATTTCTTCCCTGCAAACCAGTTCATCTGTACCATTTTTTAGGTTCCACATATATGCATTAATATACAATATTTGTTTTCCTCTTTCTGACCTACTTCATTCTGTATGACGGTCTCTAGATCCATCGCTGTCTCTACAAATGACCCAGTTTCATTCCTTTTTATGGTTGAGTAATATTCCATTTTATACATGTACCACATCTTTATCCATTCATCTGTCTGTGGGCATTTAGGTTGCTTCCATTACCTGGCCTTTGTAAATAGTGCTGCAATGAACATTGTGGTGAATGTGCCTTTTTGATTTATGGTTTTCTCTGGGTCTATTCCCAGAAGTGGGAATGCAGGATCAGATGGTAATTCTATTTCTAGTTTTTTAAGGAAACTCCATAGTGTTCTCCATAGTGACTGTATCAATTTACATTCCCACCAATAGTGGAAGAGGGATCCTTTTGTCCACACCCTCCCCAGAATTTGTTGTTTGTAGATTTTCTGATGATGCCGATTCTAACAGGTGTGAGGTGATACCTCATTGTAGTTTTGATTTGCATTTCTCTAATAATTAGTGCTCTTCAGCAGCTTTTCATGTGCGTCTTGGCCATCTCTGTGTCGTCTTTGAAGGAACGTCTCTTTAGATCTACAGCCCATTTTTGTATTGGGTTTTTTGTTTTTTTTAAAATTAAGCTGCATGACCTGTTTATATATTGGAGATTAAACCTTTGTCCATTGATTCGTTTGCAACTATTTTCGCCCCTTTTGAGGGATGTCTTTTTCCTTTCCCGTTTTTTTAACCAAAAAAGAAAAAAAGAAAAAGAAGTAGAAAACTAATGTGCGTAAAATATGCCTTTTGAAACGGTCGTTTTGAAATATGGACGTCCTTTGAATTTTTTGGTCGATATGTGACCCCAGGATTTGTTTTCAGGGCAGGTGTCATTTACAGGCCTGCAATGATTTTGAATATCAACTGACCATGAGCGCTGGGATTAAAGCTGCTGTTGTGTGAAACGGCCACAAGGTGGCAGCAGTTCTCCCTTACCAATTCTGGTTACTAGGGCAACAGAGCCTCAATGGAAGTCGTGTTCGAGATTGGAATTTAGAATGGAATGTGCCAGGAGAAAACCCCTCAAGTTTGTCTCCCTACTTCTTGTTCATGTTTTTAATTTAATTTTTATTTTTTATTACAGCAAGTTTGATTACAATGTTTGGCTTGTTGTAGGTGTGGAAGATGTGGTTCTTTTACACATATACAGATGTCGGTTTTTCCTGGGATCCTTTTCCCATGTACCTTATGACAGAATGTTGAGTAGTCTTTTGGTATTCCGTAGGTCTTTGGTGATTATATATGTCACCTGTGTTTGTATAAGTCTGTTAACCCCGATATCGTAATGAAACCAATCCTCACAACTTTCCATTGGTGAACCATAAGTTTGTTTAATGAATCTCTGATTGCCCTTCTCGGTGGAAATATCTGCCCTGGTATCCATTTTTAGGTAACACCTATAAGTGATATGATATGATATGTGTCTTTCACTTTCTGACTTACTACATGTCACGTGATTACCTCTAGACTCATCTACGGTGCTGCAAAAGGCATTGTGTCCTTTTTTTCCTTGCCTTCTATTCTGACTTAGCGAGGTCCCTTTTCAACAATGTGCTTCCCTGCGGGTTGTGGATTAGCTGACGTGGGCAGCCTTATCCTGCCGGCCGGCCCTCCCCAGGTGTGCCTGGTTGAGGTAAATATAAACAGCGCTCCATGCAGCAATAGCCCCTGAAGCTGTGCCTGCCTCCATATTCTCTGCCCCGTGAGCAGTCTCGGGGCTGTGCTGGTGGGAGGGAGTGAGGGGCCACAGCTTTGTTGGTGGCCCGGTGTGAGTGGGGTTCTGCTGGCCTTTCTGAAGGAGTTGCCAGGCTGCCACCTGTAAAGAAGAGGATGTGTCACCCATACCTTCCGCTGGAATTTCTCTCCGGACAGAGGTGAGGAAGGAAAAAAGCAGTGGGGGCCGGGACAGGTGGGGTATCTCAGGCAGGACAATGGAAAGCTTCCAGAAGAGCGCCCGGGGGCAGGACCACCCTGGCTGGCCTGCAGGCACCAAGTTGGCCTGCGTGCTGTCACTGGTGTGGCTCCACGGCCCTTCCTCTAGTCTTTCAAGCCCTTGTACATATTCAGGTGTTTTACCTGGGAAGGGTGGGAACAGTTCAGCAGCAGCTGGCCTGGGGCTCAGCTCATCTTTATTCAGAGATGCCTCTGCACGATCCCCCAGCTTTGCAATGAGGACGCTCCTTGCGTGGGGTGTGGTTTGCTGGCTGTATGGGAGAAGATTCCCCACCTCTGACCAATTTCAGAATTGTTTACCGCTGGAGCAAGTGCCCTGATAGGGTTTTCCTCTGTATAACTGGTGGGTTCAGTTTTTTCTTCGTTTATGGTTCAAGTTAGCTTTTATTCCTCTTTTATGTATTTATAGATATAAGCATGGAAATAATTCATTCCTATAAATACATCTGTGTGAAGGGAAGAACTTTTTTCTGTTTTATTTTTAAATTTTATTTTTTATAATTTTGAAATTTAATTTTATTTACATTTTTATACAGCTGGTTATTATTAGTTATGTGTTTTATGCATATACATGTATACAGGTCAATCTCAATCTCCCAACTCATCCCACCACCACCACCCCATGGCTTCCCACACTTGGTGTCCATACGTTTGTTCTCTACCTCTGTGTCTCTATTTCTTCCCTGCAAACCAGTTCATCTGTACCATTTTTTAGGTTCCACATATATGCATTAATATACAATATTTGTTTTCCCCTTTCTGACTTACTTCATTCTGTATGACAGTCTCTAGATCCATCGATGTCTCTACAAATGACCCAGATTCATTCCTTTTTATGGCCGAGTAATATTCCATTTTATATATGTACCCAATCTTTATCCATTCATCTGTCTTTGGGCGTTTAGGTTGCTTCCATTACCTGGCTATTGTAAATAGTGCTGCAATGAACATTGTGGTGAATGTGCCTTTTTGATTTATGGTTTTCTTTGGGTATATGCCCAGAAGTGGAATTGCTGGATCAGATGGTAATTCTATTTCTAGATTTTTTAAGGAAACTCCATAGTGTTCTCCATAGTGACTCTATCAATTTACATTCCCACCAATAGTGGAAGAGGGCTCCTTTTGTCCGCACCCTCCCCAGAATTTGTTGTTTGTAGATTTTCTGATGATGCCGATTCTAACAGGTGTGAGGTGATACCTCATTGTAGTTTTGATTTGCATTTCTCTAATAATTAGTGCTCTTGAGCAGCTTCTCATGTGCGTCTTGGCCATCTCTGTGTCTTCTTTGAAGAAACGTCTCTTTAGATCTTCTGCCCATTTCTGTATTGGGAGGGTCGTGGGATGGTCAGGCTGTGTGCTGACGCACGTGTCAGTGCCAGCGTAAGGGCCAGGAGTAGGGTACAGCATAGGGTAACGTGTAGGGCTGGTGGTGGGTTTCCGTTCCGGGCTAGGGTTAGGGTTAGGGAACGGCAAGGTTTAGGGAACAGGTGAGCATAGGGACACGTGGGAGAGTCAGGCTACGTGCTGACAAACGTGTCAGTGTCAGCATACGGGTCAGGAGTAAAGTATGGTGTAGGGCTGGTTGTGGGTTTCCATTCCGCGCTAGGGTTAGGGTTAGGGAACGGCAAGGCTTAGGGCACAGCTGAGGGTACAGAAACGTGGGAGGGTTAGGCTGTGTGCTGACGCACGGTTCAGTGCCATTGTACGGGCCAGGATTAGGGTACGGAGTAGGGTAAGGTGTAGGGCTGTTGGTGGGTTTCTGTTCCGGGTTAGGTTTAGGGAACGGCAAGGCTTAGGGCACAGGTAAGGGTACGGAAACGAGGGAGAGGCACGCTACGTGCTGACACACGGGTCAGTGCCAGCGTACGCGCCAGAATTAGGGTACGGCGTAGGGTAAGGTGTAGGGCTGGTGGTGGGTTTCTGTTCCAGGGTAGGCTTAGGGTTAGGGATCGGCAAGGCTTAGGGCACAGGTGAGGGTATGGAGACATGGGAGTGGCAGGCTATGTGCTTACACAAGGGTCAGTTCCAGTGTACGGCCCAGGAGTAGGGTACGGCGTAGGGTAAGGTGTAGGGCTGGTGGTGGGTTTCCGTTCCCGGCTAGGGTTAGGGTTAGGGAATGGCAAGGCTTAGGGCACAGGTGAGGGTACAGAAACGTGGGACGGTCAGGCTACGTGATGACTTAAGTGTCAGTGCCAGCGTACGGCCCAGGAATAGGGTATGGCGTAAGGTAAAGTGTAGGGATAGGGTTAGGGAACGGCAAGGCTTAGGGCACAGGTGAGGGTACGGAAACGTGGGAGGGTCAGGCTACATGCTGAAGCACGGGTCAGTGCCAGGGTGTGGACCAGGAGTAGGGTACGGCGTAGGGTAAGGTGTAAGACTGGTGGTGGGTGTCCATTCCGGGGTTTGATTAGGGTTAGGGAACGTCAAGTTTTAGGGCACAGGTGAGGGTACGGAAACGTGGGAGGGTCAGGCTACCTGCTGACGCATGGGTCAGTGCCAGCGTATGGGCCAGGAGTAGGGTACGGCGTAGGGTAAGGTTTAGGGCTGGTGGTGGGTTTCCGTTCTGGGCTAGGGTTAGGGTTAGGGAACGGCAAGGCTTAGGGCACAGGTGAGGGTACAGAAACGTGTTAGGTTCATGGTGCATGTTGATGCATGGAATAGTGTCATCGTACGCATTAGGATTAGGGTACGGCGTAGAGTAAGTTGTACGGATGGCGGTAGGTTTACATTCCGGTGTAGGGTTAGGGATAGCGAATTGCAAGGTATAGGGCACAGGTGATGGTACGGAAATGTGTTAGGTTCAGGGTACGTGTTGACTCACGGGTTAGTGTGAGCGTACGCATGAGAATTAGGGTACCGCATAGAGTAAGGTGTAGGGTTGGTGGTAGGTTTCCGTTCCAGTCTAGGGTTATGTTTAGCGACTGGCAAAGTTTAGGGCAAAGGTGAGGGTACGAAACGTGTTAGGGTCAGGGTACGTGTTGATGCACAGGTTAGTGTCAGCATACGAATTAGGATTAGGGTATGGCGTAAGGTAAGGTGTAGGGTTGGTGGTAGTTTTCCGTTGCGGGCTAGGGTTAAGGTAAGGGAACGGCAAGGTTTATGGCAGAGCTGAGGGTACGGAAACGTGTTAGGGTCAGGGTACGTGTTGACGTATGGATTAGGATTAGGGCACGGCTTAGGGTAAGGTGTAGGGCTGATGGTAGGTTTCTGTTCCGGGCTAAGGTTAAGGATAGGCAACGGCAAGGTTTGGGGCACAGCTGAGGGTACGGAAACGTGTTAGTGTCAGGGTACATGTTGACTCACCGGTTAGTGCCAGCGTACGGATTAGGATTAGTGTACCGCGTAGATAAGGTGCACGGTTGGTGGTAGGTTTCCGTTCCAGGCTATGGTTAGGGTTAGGGAAAGTCAAGGTTTCTATTTGTAGGTTTTTTAAGGAAACTCCATACTGTTCTCCATAGTGACTGTATCAATTTACATTCCCAACAATAGTGGAAGAGGGCTCCTTTTGTCCACACCCTCCCCAGAATTTGTTGTCTGTAGATTTTCTGATGATGCCGATTCTAACAGGTGTGAGGTGATACCTCATTGTAGTTTTGATTTGCATTTCTCTGATAATTAGTGCTCTTGGGCAGCTTTTCATGTGCGTCTTAGCCATCTCTGTGTCTTCTTTGAAGAAACGTCTCTTTAGATATTCTGCCCATGTTTGTATTGGGTTGTTTGTTTTTTTAATATTAAGCTGCATGAGCTGTTTATATATATTGGAGATTAAACCTTTGTCCATTGATTCGTTTGCAACTATTTTCGCCCCTTCTGAGGGATGCCTTTTTCCATTCCCGTGTTTTTAACCAAAAAAGAAAGAAAGAAAAAGAAGCAGAACACTAATGTGCATAAAATATGCCTTTTGAAACGGTCATTTTGAAATATGGACGTCCTTTAAATTTTTTGGTCGATATGTGACCCCAGGATTTGTTTTCAGGGCAGGTGTCATTTACAGGCCTGCAATGATTTTGAATATCAACTGACCATGAGCGCTGGGATTAAAGCTGCTGTTGTGTGAAACGGCCACAAGGTGGCAGCAGTTCTCCCTTACCAATTCTGGTTACTAGGGCAACAGAGCCTCAATGGAAGTCGTGTTCTAGATTGGAATTTAGAATAGAATGTGACAGGCGAAAGCCCCTCAAGTTTGTCTCCCTACTTCTTGTTCGTGTTTTTAATTTAATTTTTTATTTTTTATTTCAGCAAGTTTGATTACAATGTTTGGCTTGTTGTAGGTGTGGAAGATGTGGTTCTTTTACACATATACAGATGTCGGTTTTTCCTGGGATCCTTTTCCCATGTACCTTATGACAGAATGTTGAGTAGTCTTTTGGTATTCCGTAGGTCTTTGGTGATTATATATGTCACCTGTGTTTGTATAAGTCTGTTAACCCCGATATCGTAATGAAACCAATCCTCACACCTTTCCATTGGTGAACCATAAGTTTGTTTAATGAATCTCTGTTTGCCCTTCTCGGTGGAAATATCTGCCCTGGTATCCATTTTTAGGTAACACCTATAAGTGATATGATATGATATGTGTCTTTCACTTTCTCACTTACTACAAGTCACGTGATTACCTCTAGACTCATCTACGGTGTTGCAAATGGCATTGTGTTCTTTTTTTCCTTGGATTCTCTTCTGCCTTAGCGAGGTCCATTTTCAACACTGTGATTCCCTGAGTGTTGTGGATTAGCTCACCTGGGCAGCCTTACCATGCCGCCCGGCCCTCCCCAGGTGTGCCTGGTTGAGGTCAATATAAACAGCGCTCCAGGCAGCAATAGCCCCTGAAGCTGTTCCTGACTCCATATTCTCTGCCCCGTCAGCAGTCTCGGGGCTGTGCTGGTGGGAGGGAGTGAGGGGCCACAGTTTTGTTGGTGAACCGGTGTTAGTGGAGTTCTGCTGGCCTTTCTGCAGGAGTTGCCAGGCTGCCACCTGTAAAGAAGAGGATGTGTCACCCATACCTTCCGCTGGAATTTCTCTCCGGACAGAGGTGAGGAAGGAAAAAAGCAGTGGGGGCCGGGACAGGTGGGGTATCTCAGGCAGGACAATGGAAAGCTTCCGGAAGAGCGCCCGGGGGCTGGACCACCCTGGCTGGCCTGCAGGCACCAAGTTGGCCTTCGTGCTCTTGCTGGTGTGGCTCCTCGGCCCTTCCTCTAGTCTTTCACGCCCTTGTACATATTCAGGTGTTTTACCTGGGAAGGGTGGGAACAGTTCAGCAGCAGCTGGCCTGGGGCTCAGCTCACCTTTATTCAGAGATGCCTCTGCACGATCCCCCAGCTTTGCAATGAGGATGCTCCTTGCGTGGGGGGTGGGTTGCTGGCTGTATGGGAGATGATTCCCCACCTCTGACCAATTTCAGAATTGTTTACCGCTGGAGCAAGTGCCCTGATAGGGTTTTCCTCTGTATAACTGGTGGGTTCAGGTTTTTTTTTTTCTTTTATGGTTCAAGTTAGATTTTATTCCTCTTTTATGTATTTATAGATATAAGCATGGAAATAATTCATTCCTATAAATACATCTGTGTGAAGGGAAGAACTTTTTGCTGTATTAGTTTTAAATTTTATTTTTTTAAATTTTGAAATTTAATTTTATTTACTTTTTTATACAGCAGGTTTTTATCAGTTATGTATTTTATCCATATACATGTATGCAGGTCAATCCCAATCTCCCAACTCATCCCACCACCACCACACCATGGCTTCCCACACTTGGTGTCCATACGTTTGTTCTCTACCTCTGTCTCTATTTCTTCCCTGCAAACCAGTTCATCTGTACCAGTTTTTAGGTTCCACATATATGCATTAATATACAATATTTGTCCTCTTTCTGACTTACTTCATTCTGTATGACAGTCTCTAGATCCATCGATGTCTCTACAAATGACCCAGTTTCATTCCGTTTAATGGCTGAGTAATATTCCATTTTATACATGTACCACATCTTTATCCATTCATCTGTCTGTGGGCATTTAGGTTGCTTCCATTACCTGGCTATTGTAAATAGTGCTGCAATGAACATTGTGGTGAATGTGCCTTTTTCATTTATGGTTTTCTCTGGGTATATGCCCAGAAGTGGGATTTCTGGATTAGATGGTCATTCTATTTCTAGTTTTTTTAAGGAAACTCCATAGTGTTCTCCATAGTGACTGTATCAATTTACATTCCCACCAATAGTGGAAGAGGGATCCTTTTGTCCCCACCCTCCCCAGAATTTGTTGTTTGTAGATTTTCTGATGATGCCGATTCTAACAGGTGTGAGGTGATACCTCATTGTAGTTTTGATTTGCATTTCTCTAATAATTAGTGCTCTTGAGCAGCTTTTCATGTGCGTCTTGGCCATCTCTGTGTCTTCTTTGAAGAAACGTCTCTTTAGATCTTCTGCCCATTTTTCTATTGGGTTGTTTGTTTTTTTTAATATTAAGCCGCATGAGCTGTTTATATATATTGGAGAGTAAACCTTTGTCCATTGATTCGTTTGCAACGATTTTCGCCCTTTCTGAGGGATGCCTTTTTCCATTCCCGTTTTTTTAACCAAAAAAGAAAGAAAGACAAAGAAGCAGAACACTAATGTGCGTAAAATATGGCTTTTGAAAAGGTCGTTTTGAAATATGGACGTCCTTTGAATTTTTTGGTCGATATGTGACCCCAGGATTTGTTTTCAGGGCAGGTGTCATTTACAGGCCTGCAATGATTTTGAATATCAACTGACCATGAGCGCTGGGATTAAAGCTGCTGTTGTGTGAAACGGCCACAAGGTGGCAGCAGTTCTCCCTTACCAATTGTGGTTACTAGGGCAACAGAGCCTCAATGGAAGTCGTGTTCGAGATTGGAATTTAGAATGGAATGTGCCAGGAGAAAACCCCTCAAGTTTGTCTCCCTACTTCTTGTTCATGTTTTTAATTTAATTTTTATTTTTTATTACAGCAAGTTTGATTACAATGTTTGGCTTGTTGTAGGTGTGGAAGATGTGGTTCTTTTACACATATACAGATGTCGGTTTTTCCTGGGATCCTTTTCCCATGTACCTTATGACAGAATGTTGAGTAGTCTTTTGGTATTCCGTAGGTCTTTGGTGATTATATATGTCACCTGTGTTTGTATAAGTCTGTTAACACCGATATCGTAATGAAACCAATCCTCACACCTTTCCATTGGTGAACCATAAGTTTGTTTAATGAATCTCTGATTGCCCTTCTCGGTGGAAATATCTGCCCTGGTATCCATTTTTAGGTAACACCTATAAGTGATATGATATGATATGTGTCTTTCACTTTCTGACTTACTACATGTCACGTGATTACCTCTAGACTCATCTACGGTGCTGCAAAAGGCATTGTGTCCTTTTTTTCCTTGCCTTCTATTCTGACTTAGCGAGGTCCCTTTTCAACAATGTGCTTCCCTGCGGGTTGTGGATTAGCTGACGTGGGCAGCCTTATCCTGCCGGCCGGCCCTCCCCAGGTGTGCCTGGTTGAGGTCAATATAAACAGCGCTCCATGCAGCAATAGCCCCTGAAGCTGTGCCTGCCTCCATATTGTCTGCCCCGTGAGCAGTCTCGGGGCTGTGCTGGTGGGAGGGAGTGAGGGGCCACAGCTTTGTTGGTGGCCCGGTGTGAGTGGGGTTCTGCTGGCCTTTCTGAAGGAGTTGCCAGGCTGCCACCTGTAAAGAAGAGGATGTGTCACCCATACCTTCCGCTGGAATTTCTCTCCGGACAGAGGTGAGGAAGGAAAAAAGCAGTGGGGGCCGGGACAGGTGGGGTATCTCAGGCAGGACAATGGAAAGCTTCCAGAAGAGCGCCCGGGGGCAGGACCACCCTGGCTGGCCTGCAGGCACCAAGTTGGCCTGCGTGCTGTCACTGGTGTGGCTCCACGGCCCTTCCTCTAGTCTTTCAAGCCCTTGTACATATTCAGGTGTTTTACCTGGGAAGGGTGGGAACAGTTCAGCAGCAGCTGGCCTGGGGCTCAGCTCATCTTTATTCAGAGATGCCTCTGCACGATCCCCCAGCTTTGCAATGAGGACGCTCCTTGCGTGGGGTGTGGTTTGCTGGCTGTATGGGAGAAGATTCCCCACCTCTGACCAATTTCAGAATTGTTTACCGCTGGAGCAAGTGCCCTGATAGGGTTTTCCTCTGTATAACTGGTGGGTTCAGTTTTTTCTTCGTTTATGGTTCAAGTTAGCTTTTATTCCTCTTTTATGTATTTATAGATATAAGCATGGAAATAATTCATTCCTATAAATACATCTGTGTGAAGGGAAGAACTTTTTTCTGTTTTATTTTTAAATTTTATTTTTTATAATTTTGAAATTTAATTTTATTTACATTTTTATACAGCTGGTTATTATTAGTTATGTGTTTTATGCATATACATGTATACAGGTCAATCTCAATCTCCCAACTCATCCCACCACCACCACCCCATGGCTTCCCACACTTGGTGTCCATACGTTTGTTCTCTACCTCTGTGTCTCTATTTCTTCCCTGCAAACCAGTTCATCTGTACCATTTTTTAGGTTCCACATATATGCATTAATATACAATATTTGTTTTCCCCTTTCTGACTTACTTCATTCTGTATGACAGTCTCTAGATCAATCGATGTCTCTACAAATGACCCAGATTCATTCCTTTTTATGGCCGAGTAATATTCCATTTTATATATGTACCCCATCTTTATCCATTCATCTGTCTTTGGGCGTTTAGGTTGCTTCCATTACCTGGCTATTGTAAATAGTGCTGCAATGAACATTGTGGTGAATGTGCCTTTTTGATTTATGGTTTTCTTTGGGTATATGCCCAGAAGTGGAATTGCTGGATCAGATGGTAATTCTATTTCTAGATTTTTTAAGGAAACTCCATAGTGTTCTCCATAGTGACTCTATCAATTTACATTCCCACCAATAGTGGAAGAGGGCTCCTTTTGTCCGCACCCTCCCCAGAATTTGTTGTTTGTAGATTTTCTGATGATGCCGATTCTAACAGGTGTGAGGTGATACCTCATTGTAGTTTTGATTTGCATTTCTCTAATAATTAGTGCTCTTGAGCAGCTTCTCATGTGCGTCTTGGCCATCTCTGTGTCTTCTTTGAAGAAACGTCTCTTGAGATCTTCTGCCCATTTCTGTATTGGGAGGGTCGTGGGATGGTCAGGCTGTGAGCTGACGCACGTGTCAGTGCCAGCGTAAGGGCCAGGAGTAGGGTACAGCATAGGGTAACGTGTAGGGCTGGTGGTGGGTTTCCGTTCCGGGCTAGGGTTAGGGTTAGGGAACGGCAAGGTTTAGGGAACAGGTGAGCATAGGGACACGTGGGAGAGTCAGGCTACGTGCTGACAAACGTGTCAGTGTCAGCGTACGGGTCAGGTGTAAAGTATGGTGTAGGGCTGGTTGTGGGTTTCCATTCCGCGCTAGGGTTAGGGTTAGGGAACGGCAAGGCTTAGGGCACAGCTGAGGGTACAGAAACGTGGGAGGGTTAGGCTGTGTGCTGACGCACGGTTCAGTGCCATTGTACGGGCCAGGATTAGGGTACGGAGTAGGGTAAGGTGTAGGGCTGTTGGTGGGTTTCTGTTCCGGGTTAGGTTTAGGGAACGGCAAGGCTTAGGGCACAGGTAAGGGTACGGAAACGAGGGAGAGGCACGCTACGTGCTGACACACGGGTCAGTGCCAGCGTACGCGCCAGAATTAGGGTACGGCGTAGGGTAAGGTGTAGGGCTGGTGGTGGGTTTCTGTTCCAGGGTAGGGTTAGGGTTAGGGATCGGCAAGGCTTAGGGCACAGGTGAGGGTATGGAGACATGGGAGTGGCAGGCTACGTGCTTACACAAGGGTCAGTTCCAGTGTACGGCCCAGGAGTAGGGTACGGCGTAGGGTAAGGTGTAGGGCTGGTGGTGGGTTTCCGTTCCCGGCTAGGGTTAGGGTTAGGGAATGGCAAGGCTTAGGGCACAGGTGAGGGTACAGAAACGTGGGACGGTCAGGCTACGTGATGACGCAAGTGTCAGTGCCAGCGTACGGCCCAGGAATAGGGTATGGCGTAAGGTAAAGTGTAGGGATAGGGTTAGGGAACGGCAAGGCTTAGGGCACAGGTGAGGGTACGGAAACGTGGGAGGGTCAGGCTACATGCTGAAGCACGGGTCAGTGCCAGGGTGTGGACCAGGAGTAGGGTACGGCGTAGGGTAAGGTGTAAGACTGGTGGTGGGTGTCCATTCCGGGGTTTGATTAGGGTTAGGGAACGTCAAGTTTTAGGGCACAGGTGAGGGTACGGAAACGTGGGAGGGTCATGCTACCTGCTGACGCATGGGTCAGTGCCAGCGTATGGGCCAGGAGTAGGGTACGGCGTAGGGTAAGGTTTAGGGCTGGTGGTGGGTTTCCGTTCTGGGCTAGGGTTAGGGTTAGGGAACGGCAAGGCTAAGGGCACAGGTGAGGGTACGGAAACTTGGGAGAGGCAGGCTACGTGCTGACGCATGGGTCAGTGCCAGCATACAGGGAAGGAGTAGGGTACGGCATATGGTATGGTGTAGGGCTGGTGGTGGGTTTCAGTTCAGGGCTAGGGATAGGGTTAGTGAAAGGCAAGGCTTAGGGCACAGGTGAGGGTACAGAAACGTGTTAGGTTCATGGTGCATGTTGATGCATGGAATAGTGTCATCGTACGCATTAGGATTAGGGTACGGCGTAGAGTAAGGTGTACGGATGGCGGTAGGTTTACATTCCGGTGTAGGGTTAGGGATAGCGAATTGCAAGGTATAGGGCACAGGTGATGGTACGGAAATGTGTTAGGTTCAGGGTACGTGTTGACTCACGGGTTAGTGTGAGCGTACGCATGAGGATTAGGGTACCGCATAGAGTAAGGTGTAGGGTTGGTGGTAGGTTTGCGTTCCAGTCTAGGGTTATGTTTAGCGACTGGCAAAGTTTAGGGCACAGGTGAGGGTACGAAACGTGTTAGGGTCAGGGTACGTGTTGATGCACAGGTTAGTGTCAGCATACGAATTAGGATTAGGGTATGGCGTAAGGTAAGGTGTAGGGTTGGTGGTAGTTTTCCGTTCCGGGCTAGGGTTAAGGTAAGGGAACGGCAAGGTTTATGGCAGAGCTGAGGGTACGGAAACGTGTTAGGGTCAGGGTACGTGTTGACGTATGGATTAGGATTAGGGCACGGCTTAGGGTAAGGTGTAGGGCTGATGGTAGGTTTCTGTTCCGGGCTAAGGTTAAGGATAGGCAACGGCAAGGTTTGGGGCACAGCTGAGGGTACGGAAACGTGTTAGTGTCAGGGTACATGTTGACTCACCGGTTAGTGCCAGCGTACGGATTAGGATTAGTGTACCACGTAGATAAGGTGCACGGTTGGTGGTAGGTTTCCGTTCCAGGCTATGGTTAGGGTTAGGGAAAGTCAAGGTTTCTATTTGTAGGTTTTTTAAGGAAACTCCATACTGTTCTCCATAGTCACTGTATCAATTTACATTCCCAACAATAGTGGAAGAGGGCTCCTTTTGTCCACACCCTCCCCAGAATTTGTTGTCTGTAGATTTTCTGATGATGCCGATTCTAACAGGTGTGAGGTGATACCTCATTGTAGTTTTGATTTGCATTTCTCTAATAATTAGTGCTCTTGAGCAGCTTTTCATGTGCGTCTTAGCCATCTCTGTGTCTTCTTTGAAGAAACGTCTCTTTAGATATTCTGCCCATGTTTGTATTGGGTTGTTTGTTTATTTAATATTAAGCTGCATGAGCTGTTTATATATATTGGAGATTAAACCTTTGTCCATTGATTCGTTTGCAACTATTTTCGCCCCTTCTGAGGGATGCCTTTTTCCATTCCCGTGTTTTTAACCAAAAAAGAAAGAAAGAAAAAGAAGCAGAACACTAATGTGCATAAAATATGCCTTTTGATACGGTCGTTTTGAAATATGGACGTCCTTTAAATTTTTTGGTCGATATGTGGCCCCAGGATTTGTTTTCAGGGCAGGTGTCATTTACAGGCCTGCAATGATTTGGAATATCAACTGACCATTAGCACTGGGATTAAAGCTGCTGTTGTGTGAAACGGCCACTAGGTGGCAGCAGTTCTCCCTTACCAATTCTGGTTACTAGGGCAACAGAGCCTCAATGGACGTCGTGTTCTACATTGGAATTTAGAATGGAATGTGCCAGGAGAAAGCCCCTCAAGTTTGACTCCCTACTTCTTGTTCGTATTTTTAATTTAATTTTTTTTTTATTATAGCAAGTTTGATAACAATGTTTGGCTTGTTGTAGGTGTGGAAGATGTGGTTCTTTTACACATATACAGATGTCTGTACTTCCTGGGATCCTTTTCCCAGGTACGTTATGACAGAATGTTGAGTAGTCTTCTCTTGGTATTCCGTAGGTCTTTGGTGATTATATATGTCACATCTGTTTGTATATGTCTGTTAACCCCGATATCGTAATGAAACCAATCCTCACACCTTTCCATTGGTGAACCATAAGTTTGTTTAATGAATCTATGATTGCACTTCTCAGTGGAAATGACTGCCCTGGTTTCTATTTTAGGTAACACCTATAAGTGATATGAAATGATATGTGTCTTTCACTTTCTGACTTACTACAAGTCACGTGATTACCTCTAGACTCATCTACAGTGCTGCAAATGGCATTGTGTCCTTATTTTCCTTGGCTTCTATTCTGCCTTAGCGAGGTCCATTTTCAACAATGTGATTCCCTGAGGGTTGTGGATTAGCTGACCTGGGCAGCCTTACCCTGCCGGCCGGCCCTCCCCAGGTGTGCCTGGTTGAGGTCAATATAAACAGCGCTCCAGGCAGCAATAGCCCCTGAAGCTGTGCCTGACTCCACATTCTCTGCCTCGTCAGCAATCTCGGGGATGTGCTGGTGGGAGGGAGTGAGGGGCCACAGCTTTGTTGGTGGCCCTGTGTGAGTGGGGTTCTGCTGGCCTTTCTGCAGGAGTTGCCAGGCTGCCACCTGTAAAGAAGAGGATATGTCACCCATAACTTCCGCTGGAATTTCTCTCCGGACAGAGGTGAGGAAGGAAAAAAGCAGTGGGGGCCGGGACAAATGGGGTATCTCAGGCAGGACAATGGAAAGTTTCCGGAAGAGCGCCTGGGTCCAGGATCACCCTGGCTGGCCTGCAGTCACCAAGATGGCCTGCGTGCTGTCGCTGGTGTGGCTCCATGGCCCTTCCTCTAGGCTTTCAAGCCTTTGTACATATTCAGGTGTTTGACCTGGGAAGGGTGGGAACAGTTCAGCAGCAGCTAGCCTGGGGCTCAGCTCACCATTATTCAGAGATGCCCCGGCACGGTCCCCCAGCTTTGCAATGAGGATGCTCCTTGCATGGGGTGTGGGTTGCTGGCTGTATGGGAGATGATTCCCCACCTCTGACCAATTTCAGAATTGTTTACCGCTGGAGCAAGTGCCCTGATAGGGTTTTCCTCTGTATAACTGGTGGGTTCAGGTTATTTTTTCGTTTATGGTTCAAGTTAGATTTTATTCCTCTTTTATGTATTTATAGATATAAGCATGGATATAATTCATTCCTATAAATACATCTGTGTGAAGGGAAGAACTCTTTTCTGTTTTATTTTTAAATTTTATATTTTAAAATTTTGAAATTTAATTTTATTTACTTTTTTATACAGCGGGTTATTATTAGTTATGTATTTTATGCATATACATGTATACAGGTCAATCTCAAACTCCCAACTCATCCCACCACCACCACCCCATGGCTTCCCACACTTGGTGTCCATACGTTTGTTCTCTAACTCTGTGTCTCTATTTCTTCCCTGCAAACCAGTTCATCTGTACCATTTTTTAGGTTCCACATATATGCATTAATATACAATATTTGTTTTCCTCTTTCTGACTTACTTCATTCTGTATGACAGTCTCTAGATCCTTCGATGTCTCTACAAATGACCCAGTTTCATTCCTTTTTATGGCCGAGTAATATTCCATTTTATATATGTACCCCATCTTTATCCATTCATCTGTCTGTGGGCATTTAGGTTGCTTCCATTACCTGGCTATTGTAAATAGTGCTGCAATGAACCGTGTGGTGAATGTGCCTTTTTGATTTATGGTTGTCTCTGGGTATATGCCCAACCGTGGGATTGCTGGGTCAGATGGTAATTCTATTTCTAGTTTTTTAAAGGAAACTCCATAATGTTCTCCATAGTGACTGTTTCAAATTACATTCCCACCAATAGTGGAAGAGGGCACCTTTTGTCCACACCCTCCCCAGAATTTGTTGTTTGTCGATTTTCTGATGATGCCGATTCTAACAGGTGTGACGTGATACCTCATTGTAGTTTTGATTTGCATTTCTCTGATAATTAGTGCTCTTGAGCAGCTTTTCATGTGCGTCTTGGCCATCTCTGTGTCTTCTTTGAAGAAACGTCTCTTTAGATCTTCTGCCCATTTTTGTATTGGGTTGTTTGTTTTTTTAATAAGCTGCATGAGCTGTTTATATATATTGGAGATTAAACCTTTGTCCATTAATTCGTTTGCAACTATTTTCGCCCCTTCTGAGGGTTGCCTTTTTCCATTCCCGTGTTTTTAACCAAAAAAGAAAGAAAGAAAAAGAAGCAGAACATTAATGTGCATAAAATATGCCTTTTGAAACGGTCCTTTTGAAATATGGACGTCCTTTAAATTTTTTGGTCGATATGTGACCCCAGGATTTGTTTTCAGGGCAGGTGTCATTTACAGGCCTGCAATGATTTTGAATATCAACTGACCATTAGCGCTGGGATTAAAGCTGCTGTTGTGTGAAACGGTCACAAGGTCGCAGCAGTTCTCTCTTTCATATCTGTTTACTAGGGCAACAGAGCCTCAATGGAAGTCGCCTTCTAGATTGGAATTTAGAACAGAATGTGACAGGAAAAAGCCCCTCATGTTTGTCTCACTACTTCTTGTTCGTGTTTTTAATTTAATTTTTTATTTTTTATTACAGCAAGTTTGATTACAATGTTTGGCTTGTTGTAGGTATGGTAGATGTGGTTCTTTTACACATATACAGATGTCTGTTCTTCCTGGGATCCTTTTCCCATGTACGTTATGACAGAATGTTGTGTACTCCTCTCTTTGTATTCCGTAGCTCTTTGGTTATTATATATATCACCTGTGTTTGTATGTCTGTTAACCCCAATATCGTAATGAAACCAATCCTCACACCTTTCCATTGGTGAACCATAAGTTTGTTTAATGAATCTGTGATTGCCCTTCTCCGTGGAAATATCTGCCCTGGTATCCATTTTTAGGTAACACCTATAAGTGATATGATACGATATGTGCCTTTCACTTTCTGACTTACTACATGTCACATGATTACCTCTAGACTCATCTACGGTGCTGCAAATGGCATTGTGTCCTCATTTTCCTTGGCTTCTATTCTGCCTTAGCGAGGTCCATTTTCAACAATGTGATTCCCTGAGGGTTGTGGATTAGCTGACCTGGGCAGCCTTACCGTGCCGGCCGGCCCTCCCCAGGTGTGCCTGTTTGAGGTCAATATAAACAGCGCTCCAGGCAGAAATAGCCCCTGAAACTGTGCCTGACTCCATATTCTCTGCCCCGTCAGCAGTCTCGGGGCTCTGCTGGTGGGAGCGTGTGAGGGGCCACGGCTTTGTGGGTGGCCCGGTGTGTGTGGGGCTCTGCTGGACTTTGTGCAGGTGTTGCCAGGCTGCCACCTGTAAAGAAGAGGATGTGTCACCCATAAGTTCCACTGGAATTTCTCTCCGGGCTGAGGTAAGGAAGGAAAAAAAGGGGTGGGGTCCGGGACAGGAGGGGTATCTCAGGCAGGGAAATGGAAAGCTTCCAGAAGAGCGCCCGGGGTCAGGACCATCCTGCCTCGCCTGCAGGCACCAAGTTGGCCTGTGTGCTGTTGCTGGTGTGGCTCCACGGCCCTTCCTCTAGGATTTCATGCCCTTGTACATATTCAGGTGTTTTACCTGGGAAGGGTGGGAACAGTTCAGCTGCAGCTGGCCTGGGGCTCAGCTCACCTTTATTCAGAGATGCCTCGGCACGGTCCCCCAGCTTTGCAATGAGGACGCTCCTTGCATGCGGGGTGGGTTTCTGGCTGTATGGGAGATGATTCCCTACCTCTGACCAATTTCAGAATTGTTTACCGCTGGAGCAAGTTCCCTGATAGGGCTTTCCTCTGTATAACTGGTGGGTTCAGGTTTTTTTTCGTTTATGGTTCAAGTTAGATTTTATACCTCTTTTATGTATTTATAGATATAAGCATGGAAATAATACATTCCTATAAATACATCTGTGTGAAGGGAAGAACTTTTTTCTCTTTTATTTTTAAATTTTATTTTTTAAAATTTTGAAATTTAGTTTTATTTTTTTATACAGCAGGTTATTATTAGTTATGTATTTTATGCATATGCATGTATGCAGGCCAATCCCAATCTCCCAACTCATCCCACCTCTACCACCCCATGGCTTCCCACACTTGGTGTCCATACGTTTGTTCTCTACCTGTGTCTCTATTTCTTCCCTGCAAACCAGTTCATCTGTACCACTTTTTAGGTTCCACATATATGCATTAATATACAATATTTGTTTTCCTCTTTCTGACTTACTTCATTCTGTATGACAGTCTCTAGATCCATCGATGTCTCTACAAATGACCCAGTTTCATTCCTTTTTATGGCCGAGTAATATTCCATTTTATATATGTACCACATCTTTACCCATTCATCTGTTTGTGGGTATTTAGTTTGCTCCCTTACCTGGCTATTGTAAATAGTGCTGCAATGAACATTGTGGTGAATGTGCCTTTTTGATTTATGGTTTTCTCTGGGTATATGCCCAGAAGTGCGATTGCTGGATCAGATGGTAATTCTATTTCTAGTTTTTTTAAGGAAACTCCACACTGTTCTCCATAGTGACTGTATCAATTTACATTCCCACCAATAGTGGAAGAGGGCTCCTTTTGTCCACACCCTCCCCAGAATTTGTTGTTTGTAGGTTTTCTGATTATGCCGATTTTAACATGTGTGAGGTGATACCTCATTGTAGTTTTTTTTTTTTTTTTTTTTTTTGTGTGGTACGCGGGCCTCTCACTGTTGTGGCCTCTCCCGTTGCGGAGCACAGGCTCCGGACGCGCATGCTCAGTGGCCATGGCTCACGGACCCACCTGCTCAGCGACATGTGGGATCTTCCCGGACCGGGGCACGAACCCGTGTCCCATGCATCGGCAGGCGGACTCTCAACCACTGCGCCACCAGGGATGCCCCCTCTTTGTAGTTTTGATTTGCATTTCTCTAATAATTAGTGATGTTGAACAGCTTTTCATCTGCGTCTTGGCCATGTCTGTGTCTTCTTTGAAGGATCGTCTCATGAGATCTTCTGACCATTTCTGTATTGGGAGGGTGGTTGGAGGGTAAGGCTATGTGCTCACGCACGTGTCAGTGCCAGCGTAAGGGCCAGGAGTAGGGTACTGCGTAGGGTAAGGTGTAGGTCTGGAGGTGGTTTCCGTTCCGGGCTAGGTTTAGGGTTTGGGAACGGCAAGGCTTAGGGCCCAGGTGAGGGTACGGAAACGTGGGATGGTCAGGCTACCTTCTTACGAATGGGTCAGTGCCAATGTACGGGCCAGGAATAGGCTACGGCGTAGGCTAATGTGTAGGGCTGCTGGTGGGTTTCCGTTCGGTACTAGGGTTAGGGTTAGGGAATGACAAGGCTTAGGGCACAGGTGAGGGTACGGAAACGTGGGAGGGTCCGGCTATGTGCTGACGCATGGGTCAGTGCCAGCGTACGGGCCAGGAATAGGGAACGGCGTAGGGTAAGGAGTAGGGCTGGTTGTGAGATACCGTTCCGGGCTAGGGCTACGGTTAGGGAATGGAAAGGCTTAGGGCACAGGTGAACGTAAGGAAACGTGGGAGGGTCAGGCTACGTGCTGACGCACGGGTCAGTGCCAGCGTAAGGGCCAGGAGTAGGGTATGGCGTAGGGTAAGGTTTAGGGCTGGTGGTGGGTTTGCGTTCCGGGCTAGGGTTAGGGTGAGGGAACAGCAAGGCTTAGGGCACAGGTGAACGTACGGAAACGTGGGAGTGGCAGGCTACGTATTGACGCACGAATCTGTGCCAGCGTACGGGCCAGGATTAGGGTACGTCGCAGCGTAAGTTTTAGGGCTGGTGGTGGGTTTCCGTTTCAGGCTAGGGTTAGGTTAGGGAACGGCAAGGCTTAGGACACAGGTGAGGGTATGGAAACGTGGGAGAGGCAGGCTACGTGCTGACGCACAGGTCAGTGCCAGCGTAGGGGCCAGGAGTAGGGTACAGCATAGGGTAAGGTTTAGGGCTGGTGGTGGGTTTATGTTCCGGGCTAGGGTTAGGGTTAGGGAACGGCAAGGCTTAGGGCACAGGTGAGGGTACGGAAACGTAGGAGTGGCAGGCTACGTGCTGATGCACGGGTCACTGCCAGCGTACGGGGCAGGATTAGGGTATGGCGTAGGGTAAGGTTTAGGGCTGGTGGTGGGTTTCCGTTCCAGGCTAGGTTTAGGGTTAGGGAACGGCAAAGCTTAGGGCACAGAAGATGGTACGGAAAAGTGGGAGGGTCAGGCTACGTGCTGACGCACGGGTCAGTGCCAGCGTATGGGCCAAGTGTAGGGTATGGCGTAGGGTTAGGTGTAGGGTTAGGGTTAGGGAACGGCAAGGCTTAGGGCACAGGTGAGGGTACGGAAACGTGGGAGTGTCAGGCTACGTGATGACGCACGGGTCTTTGCCAGCGTACGCGCCAGGATTCGGGTACGGCATTGGGTAAGGTGTAGGGCTGGTTGTGGGTTTCCGTTCCAGGTTAGAGTTAGGGAACGGCAAGGCTTAGTGCACAGGTGAGGGTATGGAAACGTGGCAAAGGCAGGCTATGTGCTGACGCAAGGTTCACTGCCAGCGTACGGGTCAGGAGTAGTCTACGGTGTACGTTAAGGTTTAGGTTTTGTGGTGGGTTTCCGTTCCGGGCTAGGGTTAGGGATAGGGAAAGGCAAGGCTTAGGGCACAGGTGAGGGTACGGAAACGTGGGAGGGTTAGGCTACATGCTGAAGAACGGGTCAGTGCCAGGGTGTGGACCAGGAGTAGGGTACGGCGTTGGGTATGGTGTAAGGGCAGTGGTGGGTGTCCATTCCGGTCTAGGGTTAGGGTTAGGGAACGTTAAGGCTTAGGACACAGGTGAGGGTACGGAAACGTGGGAGGGTCAGGATACGTGCTGAAGACAGGGTCAGTGCCAGCGTACGGGCCAGGAGTAGGGTACGGCATAGCGTAATGTGTAGGGCTGGTGGTGGTGGTTTCCGTTCCGGGCTAGGGTTAGAGGTAGGGAACTGCAAGGCTTAGGGCACAGGTGAGGGTACGGAAACGTGGGAGAGGCAGGCTACGGGCTGACACATGGGAGAGTGCCAGCTTACGGGCAAGCAGTAGGCTACGACGTAGTGTAGGGTGTAGGGCTGGTGGTGGGTTTCCGTTCCGGGCTAGGGTTAGAGTTAGGGATCGGCAAGGCTTAGGGAACAGGTGAGGGTAAGGAAAAGTGGGAGGGTTAGGCTACATGCTGACGCACGGATCAGTGCCAGCGTAAGGGCCAGGTGTAGGGTACGGCGTAGGGTAAGGTATAGGGCTGGTGGTGGGTTTCCGTTTGGGGTTATGGTTAGGGTTATGGAACGGCAAGGCTTAGGACACAGGTGAGGGTACGGGAACGTGGGAAGGTCAGGCTACGTGCTGACGCACGCATCAGTGCCAGCGTACGGGCCAGGATTAGGCTACGGCATAGGGTAAGCTGTAGGGCTGGTGGTGGGTTTCTGTTCTGGGCTAGGGTTAGGGTTAGGGAAGGACAAGACTTAGGGCACAGTTGAGGGTACGGAAATGGTGGAGGGTCAGGCTATGTGCTGATGCACGGGTCAGTGCCAGCGTACAAGCCAGGAGTAGGCAACAACGTAGGTTAAAGTGTAGGGCTGGTGGTTGGTTTCCTTTCCGTGCTAGGGTTAGGGTTAGGGAATGTCAAGGCTTAGGGCACAGGTGAGGGTATGGAAACGTGGGAGGGTCATGCTACGTGCTGACACACGTGTCAGTGCCAGCGTATGGGCCAGTCGTAGGCTACGGCGTAGGGAAAGGTGTAGGGCTGGTGGTGGGCTTCCTTTCCGGGCTAGGGTTAGGGTTAGGGAACGGCAACTCTTAGGGTACAGGTGCGGGTACGGAAACGTGGGAGAGTCAGGCTATGTGCTGACGCACGGGTCAGTGCCAGCGTACGGGCCAGGAGTAGTGTACGTCATAGGGTAAGGTGTAGGGCTGGTGGTGGGTTTCCGTTCTGGGCTAGGGTTAGGGTTAGGGAACGGCAAGGTTTAGGGCACACGTGAGGGTATCGAAACGTGTTAGGCTCAGGGTACGTGTTGACGCACGGGTTAGTGTGAACGTACAGATGAGGATTATGGTGCGGCATAGGGTAAAGTGTATGGTTGGTGGTAGGTTTCCGTTTCAGGCTAGGGTTAGTGTTAGGGAACGGCAAGGTTTTGGGCACAGATGAGGGTATGGAAACGTGTTAGTGTCAGGGTACGTGTTGACATATGGATTAGCATTAGGGTACGGCTTAGGGTAAGGTGTAGGCTTGGTGGTAGGTTTCCATTGTGGTCTAGGGTTAGGGTTAAGGAATGGCAAGGTTTAGGTCACAGGTGAAGGTACGGAAACGTGTTAGGGTCAGGGTAAGTGTTGACGCATGTGTTAGTGTCAGCGTACGGAGTAGGTTTATGGTCCTTCGTAGGTTAAGGTCTAGGGTTGGTGGTAGGTTTCCGTTCCAGGCTAGGGTTAGTGTTATGGAACGGCAAGGTTTAGGGCATAGGTGAGGGTACGGAAATGTGTTAGGGTCAGGGTACGTGTTGACGCTCGGATTATGATTAGGGTATGGCGTAGAGTAACGTGTAGGGTTGGTGGTAGGTTTCCGTTTTGGGCTAGGGTTAGGGTTAGGCAACGGCACGGTTTAGGGCACAGGTGAGGGAACGGAAAAGTGTTAGGGTCAGTGTACGTGTTGACGCACGGGTTAGTGTCAGTGTACGGATTAGGATTAGGGTACCGTGTAGGGTATGCTGTACGGTTTGTGGTAGTTTTCCATTCTGGGCTAGGGTTAGTGTTAGGGTACGGCAAGGTTTAGGGTACAGGTGACGGTACAGAAACGTGTTAGGGTCATGATACATGTTGATACATGGAATAGTGTCATCATACGCATTAGGATTAGGGTACGGCGTAGGGTAAGGTGTACGGAGGGCGGTAGGTTTCCATTCCGTTGTAGGGTTAGGGTTAGCGAATTGCAAGGTTTTGGGCACAGGTGATGGTACAGAAATGTGTTAGGTTCAGGGTACGTGTTGACTCACGGGTTAGTGTCAGCATACGCATGAGGATTAGGGTACCGCATAGAGTAAGGTGTAGGGTTGGTGGTACGTTTCCGTTGCAGTCTAGGGTTATGTTTAGGGACCGGCAAAGTTTAGGGCACAGGTGAGGGTACGAAACGTGTTAGGGTCAGGGTATGTGTTGATGCACAGGTTAGTGTCAGCATACGAATTAGGATTAGGGTACGGCGTAAGGTAAGGTGTAGGGTTGGTGGTAGGTTTCCGTTCCGGGCTAGGGTTAGGGTTAGGGAACGGCAAGGTTTATGGCAGAGGTGAGGGTACAGAAGCATGTTAGGGTCAGGGTACGTGTTGATGTATGAATTAGGATTAGGGTACAGCTTAGGGTAAGGTGTAGGGCTGAGGGTAGGTTTCCGTTCTGGGCTAAGGTTAAGGATAGGCAACGACAAGTTTTAGGGCACAGCTGAGGGTATGGAAACGTGTTAGGGTCACGGTACGTGTTGACTCACTGGTTAGTGCCAGCGTACGGATTAGGATTAGTGTACGGCATAGATAAGGTGTAGGGATGGTGGTAGGATTCCGTTCCGGGCTATGGTTAGGGTTAGGGAAAGTCAAGGTTTCTATTTCTAGTTCTTTGAAGGAAACTCCATACTGTTCTCCATAGTGACTGTATCAATTTACATTCCCACCATAGTGGAAGAGGGCTCCTTTTGTCCACACCCTCCCCAGAATTTGTTTGTAGATTTTCTGATGATGCCGATTCTAACCGGTGTGAGGTGATACCTCATTGTAGTTTTGATTTGCATTTCTCTAATAATTAGTGCTCTTGAGCAGCTTTTCATGTGCGTCTTGGCCATCTCTGTGTCTGCTTTGAAAAAACGTCTCTTTAGATCTTCTGCCCATTTTTGTATTGGGTTGTTTGTTTTTTTAATAAGCTGCATGAGCTGTTTATATATATTGGAGATTAAACCTTTGTCCATTGATTCGTTTGCAACTATTTTCGCCCCTTCTGAGGGATGCCTTTTTCCATTCCCGTGTTTTTAACCAAAAAAGAAAGAAAGAAAAAGAAGCAGAACACTAATGTGCATAAAATATGCCTTTTGAAACGGTCATTTTGAAATATGGACGTCCTTTAAATTTTTTGGTCGATATGTGACCCCAGGATTTGTTTTCAGGGCAGGTGTCATTTACAGGCCTGCAATGATTTTGAATATCCACTGACCATGAGCGCTGGGATTAAAGCTGCTGTTGTATGAAACGGCCACAAGGTGGCAGCAGTTCTCCCTTACCAATTCTGGTTACTAGGGCAACAGAGCCTCAATGGAAGTCGTGTTCTAGATTGGAATTTAGAATTGAATGTGACAGGCGAAAGCCCCTCAAGTTTGTCTCCCTACTTCTTGTTCGTGTTTTTAATTTAATTTTTTATTTTTTATTACAGCAAGTTTGATTACAATGTTTGGCTTGTTGTAGGTGTGGAAGATGTGGTTCTTTTACACATATACAGATGTCTGTTTTTCCTGGGATCCTTTTCCCATGTACCTTATGACAGAATGTTGAGTAGTCTTTTGGTATTCCGTAGGTCTTTGGTGATTATATATGTCACCTGTGTTTGTATAAGTCTGTTAACCCCGATATCGTAATGAAACCAATCCTCACACCTTTCCATTGGTGAACCGTAAGTTTGTTTAATGAATCCCTGATTGCCCTTCTCAGTGGAAATATCTGCCCTGGTATCCATTTTTAGGTAACACCTATAAGTGATATGATATGATATGTGTCTTTCACTTTCTGACTTACTACAAGTCACGTGATTACCTCTAGACTCATCTACGGTGGTGCAAATGGCATTGTGTTCTTTTTTTCCTTGGCTTCTCTTCTGCCTTAGCGAGGTCCATTTTCTACAATGTGATTCCCTGAGTGTTGTGGATTAGCTGACCTGGGCAGCCTTACCCTGCCGCCCGGCCCTCCTCAGGTGTGCCTGGTTGAGGTCAATATAAACAGCGCTCCAGGCAGCAATAGCCCCTGAAGCTGTTCCTGACTCCATATTCTCTGCCCCGTCAGCAGTCTCGGGGCTGTGCTGGTGGGAGGGAATGAGGTGCCACAGATTTGTTGGTGGCCCGGTGTGAGTGGGTTTCTCCTGGCCTTTCTGCAGTAGTTGCCAGGCTGCCTCCTGTAAAGAAGAGGATGTGTCACCCATACCTTCTGCTGGAATTTCTCTCCGGACAGAGGTGAGGAAGGAAAAAAGCAGTGTGGGCCGGGACAGGTGGGGTATCTCATGCAGGACAATGGACAGTTGCCGGAAGAGCGCCCGGGGCCAGGACCACCCTGGCTGGCCTGCAGGCACCAAGTTGGCCTGCGTTCTGTCGCTGTTGTGGCTCCACGGCCCTTCCTGTAGTCTTTCAAGCCCTTGTACATATTCAGTTGTTTTACCTGGGAAGGGTGGGAACTGTTCAGCAACAGCTGGCCTGCGGCTCAGCTCACCTTTTTTTAGAGATGCCTCGGCTCGGTCCCCCAGCTTTGCAATGAGGACGCTCCTTGTGTGGGGTGTGGGTTGCTGGCTGTATGGGGATGATTCTCCACCTCTGACCAATTTCAGAATTGTTTGCCGCTGGAGCAAGGGCCCTAATAGGGTTTTCCTCTGTATAACTGGTGGGTTCAGGTTTTTATTCTTTTATGGTTCAAGTTAGATTTTATTCCTCTTTTATATACTTATAGATATAAGCATGGAAATAATTCATTCCTATAAATACATCTGTGTGAAGGGAAGAACTTTTTTCTGTTTTATATTTAAATTTTATTTTTTAAGATTTTGAAATTTAATTTTATTTACTTTTATATACAGCAGGTTATTATTAGTTATGTATTTTATGCATATACATGTATACAGGTCAATCTCAAACTCCCAACTCATCCCACCACCACCACCCCATGGCTTCCCACACTTGGTGTCCATACGTTTGTTCTCTACCTCTGTGTCTCTATTTCTTCCCTGCAAACCAGTTCATCTGTACCATTTTTTAGGTTCCACATATATGCATTAATATACAATATTTGTTTTCCTCTTTCTGACCTACTTCATTCTGTATGACGGTCTCTAGATCCATCGCTGTCTCTACAAATGACCCAGTTTCATTCCTTTTTATGGTTGAGTAATATTCCATTTTATACATGTACCACATCTTTATCCATTCATCTGTCTGTGGGCATTTAGGTTGCTTCCATTACCTGGCCTTTGTAAATGGTGCTGCAATGAACATTGTGGTGAATGTGCCTTTTTGATTTATGGTTTTCTCTGGGTCTATTCCCAGAAGTGGGAATGCAGGATCAGATGGTAATTCTATTTCTAGTTTTTTAAGGAAACTCCATAGTGTTCTCCATAGTGACTGTATCAATTTACATTCCCACCAATAGTGGAAGAGGGATCCTTTTGTCCACACCCTCCCCAGATTTTGTTGTTTGTAGATTTTCTGATGATGCCGATTCTAACAGGTGTGAGGTGATACCTCATTGTAGTTTTGATTTGCATTTCTCTAATAATTAGTGCTCTTCAGCAGCTTTTCATGTGCGTCTTGGCCATCTCTGTGTCGTCTTTGAAGGAACGTCTCTTTAGATCTACTGCCCATTTTTGTATTGGGTTTTTTGTTTTTTTTAAAATTAAGCTGCATGACCTGTTTATATATTGGAGATTAAACCTTTGTCCATTGATTCGTTTTCAACGATTTTTGCCCATTCTGAGGGATGCCTTTTTCCATTCCCGTTTTTTTAACAAAAAGTAAAGAAACAAAAAGAAGAAGAACACTAATGTGCGTAAAATATGGCTTTTGAAACGGTCGTTTTGAAATATGGACGTCCTTTGAATTTTTTGGTCGATATGTGACCCCAGGATTTGTTTTCAGGGCAGGTGTCATTTACCGGCCTGCAATGATTTTGAATATCAACTGACCATTAGCGCTGGGATTAAAGCTGCTCTTGTGTGAAACGGCCACATGGTGGCAGCAGTTCTCCCTTACCAATTCTGGTTACTAGGGCAACAGAGCCTCAATGGAAGTCGTGTTCTAGATTGGAATTTAGAATGGAATGTGCCAGGAGAAAGCCCCTCAAGTTTGTCTCCCTACTTCTTGTTCGTGTTTTTAATTTAATTTTTATTTTTTATTACAGCAAGTTTGATTAAAATGTTTGGCTTGTTGTAGGTGTGGAAGATGTGGTTCTTTTACACATATACAGATGTCGGTATTTCCTGGGATCCTTTTCCCATGTACGTTATGACAGAATGTTGAGTAGTCTATTGGTATTCCGTAGGTCTTTGTTGATTATATATGTCACCTGTGTTTGTATAAGTCTGTTAACACCGATATCGTAATGAAAGCAATGCTCACACCTTTCCATTGGTGAACCATAAGTTTGTTTAATGAATCTCTAATTGCCCTTCTCAGTGGAAATATCTGCCCTGGTATCCATTTTTAGGTAACACCTATAAGTGATATGATATGATATGTGTCTTTCACTTTCTGACTTACTACATGTCACGTGATTACCTCTAGACTCATCTACGGTGCTGCAAAAGGCATTGTGTCCTTTTTTTCCTTGCCTTCTTTTCTGACTTAGAGAGGTCCCTTTTCAACAATGTGATTCCCTGCGGGTTGTGGATTAGCTGACGTGGGCAGCCTTATCCTGCCGGCCGGCCCTCCCCAGGTGTGCCTCGTTGAGGTCAATATAAACAGCGCTCCATGCAGCAATAGCCCCTGAAGCTGTGCCTGCCTCCATATTGTCTGCCCCGTGAGCAGTCTCGGGGCTGTGCTGGTGGGAGGGAGTGAGGGGCCACAGCTTTGTTGGTGGCCCGGTGTGAGTGGGGTTCTGCTGGCCTTTCTGCATGAGATGCCAGGCTGCCTCCTGTAAAGAGGAGGATGTGTCACCCATACCTTCCGCTGGAATTTCTCTCTGGACTGAGGTGACGAAGGAAAAAAGCAGTGGGGGCCGGGACAGGGTGGGTATCTCAGGCAGGACAATGGAAAGCTTCTGGAAGAGCGCCCGTGGCCAGGACCACCCTGGCTGGCCTGCAGGCACCAAGGTGGCCTGCGTGCTGTCGCTGGTGTGGCTCCATGGCCCTTCCTGTAGTCTTTCAAGCCCATGTACATATTCAGGTGTTTTACCTGGGAAGGGTGGGAACAGTTCAGCAGCAGCTGACCTGGGGCTCAGCTCACCATTATTCAGAGATGCCTCGGCTCTGTCACCCAGCTTTGCAATGAGGACGCTCCTTGTGTGGGGTGTGTGTTGATGGCTGTATGGGAGATGATTCCCCACCTCTGACCAATTTCAATATTGTTTACCGTTGGAACAAGTGCCCTGATAGGGCTTTCCTCTGTATAACTGGTGGGTTCAGGTTTTTCTTCTTTTATGGTTCACGTTAGCTTTTATTCCTCTTTTATGTATTTATAGATATAAGCATGGAAATAATTCATTCCTATAAATACATCTGTTTGAAGGGGAGATCTTTTTTCTCATTTTTAAATTTTATGTTTTAAAATTTTGAAATTTAATTTTATTTACTTTTTTATACAGCAGGTTATTATTAGTTATGTATTTTATGCATATACATGTATGCAGGCCAATCCCAATCTCCCAACTCATACCAACACCACCACCCCATGGCTTCCCACACTTGGTGTCCATACGTTTGTTCTCTACCTCTGTGTCTCTATTTCTTCCCTGCAAACCAGTTCATCTGTACCATTTTTTACGTTCCACATATATGCATTAATATACAATATTTGTTTTCCTCTTTCTGACTTACTTCATTCTGTATGACAGTCTCTAGATCCATCGATGTCTCTACAAATGACCCAGTTTCATTCCGTTTTATGGCTGAGAAATATTCCATTTTATATATGTACCCCATCTTTATCCATTCATCTGTCTGTGGGCATTTAGTTTGCTTTCATTACCTGGCTATTGTAAATAGTGATGCAATGAACATTGTGGTGAATGTGCCTTTTTGATTTATGGTTTTCTTTGGGTATATGCCCAGAAGTGGGATTGCTGGATCAGATGGTAATTCTATTTTAAGTTTTTTTAAGAAACTCCATAGTGTTCTCCATAGTGACTCTATCAATTTACATTCCCACCAATAGAGGAAGAGGGCTCCTTTTGTCCACACCCTCCCCAGAATTTGTTGTTTGTAGATTTTCTGATGATGCTGATTCTAACAGGTGTGAGATTATACCTCATTGTAGTTTTGATTTGCATTTTTCTAATAATTAGTGCTGTTGAGCAGCTTTTCATGTGCTTCTTGGCCATCTCTGTGTCTTCTTTGAAGAAACGTATCTTTAGATCTGCCCATTTTTGTATTGGGTTGTTTGTTTTTTTAATATTAAGCTGCATGAGCTGTTTATATATATTGGAGATTAAACCTTTGTCCATTGATTCGTTTGCAACTATTTTCGCCCCGTCTGAGGGATGCCTTTTTCCATTCCCGTTTTTTTAACCAAAAAAGAAAGAAAGAAAAAGAAGCAGAAAACTAATGTGCGTAAAATATGGCTTTTGAAAGGGTCCTTTTGAAATATGGACGTCCTTTGAACTTTTTGGTCGATATGTGACCCCAGGATTTGTTTTCAGGGAAGGTGTCATTTACAGGCCTGCAATGATTTTGAATATCCACTGACCATGAGCGCTGGGATTAAAGCTGCTGTTGTGTGAAAGGGCCACAAGGTGGCAGCAGTTCTCCCTTACCAATTCTGGTTACTAGGGCAACAGAGCCTCAATGGAAGTCGTGTTCGAGATTGGAATTTAGAATGGAATGTGCCAGGAGAAAACCCCTCAAGTTTGTCTCCCTACTTCTTGTTCATGTTTTTAATTTAATTTTTATTTTTTATTACAGCAAGTTTGATTACAATGTTTGGCTTGTTGTAGGTGTGGAAGATGTGGTTCTTTTACACATATACAGATGTCGGTTTTTCCTGGGATCCTTTTCCCATGTACCTTATGACAGAATGTTGAGTAGTCTTTTGGTATTCCGTAGGTCTTTGGTGATTATATATGTCACCTGTGTTTGTATAAGTCTGTTAACCCCGATATCATAATGAAACCAATCCTCACAACTTTCCATTGGTGAACCATAAGTTTGTTTAATGAATCTCTGATTGCCCTTCTCGGTGGAAATATCTGCCCTGGTATCCATTTTTAGGTAACACCTATAAGTGATATGATATGATATGTGTCTTTCACTTTCTGACTTACTACATGTCACGTGATTACCTCTAGACTCATCTACGGTGCTGCAAAAGGCATTGTGTCCTTTTTTTCCTTGCCTTCTTTTCTGACTTAGAGAGGTCCCTTTTCAACAATGTGATTCCCTGCGGGTTGTGGATTAGCTGACGTGGGCAGCCTTATCCTGCCGGCCGGCCCTCCCCAGGTGTGCCTGGTTGAGGTCAATATAAACAGCGCTCCATGCAGCAATAGCCCCTGAATCTGTGCCTGCCTCCATATTCTCTGCCCCGTGAGCAGTCTCGGGGCTGTGCTGGTGGGAGGGAGTGAGGGGCCACAGCTTTGTTGGTGGCCCGGTGTGAGTGGGGTTCTGCTGGCCTTTCTGAAGGAGTTGCCAGGCTGCCACCTGTAAAGAAGAGGATGTGTCACCCATACCTTCCGCTGGAATTTCTCTCCGGACAGAGGTGAGGAAGGAAAAAAGCAGTGGGAGCCGGGAAAGGTGGGGTATCTCAGGCAGGACAATGGAAAGCTTCCAGAAGAGCGCCCGGGGGCAGGACCACCCTGGCTGGCCTGCAGGCACCAAGTTGGCCTGCGTGCTGTCACTGGTGTGGCTCCACGGCCCTTCCTCTAGTCTTTCAAGCCCTTGTACATATTCAGGTGTTTTACCTGGGAAGGGTGGGAACAGTTCAGCAGCAGCTGGCCTGGGGCTCAGCTCATCTTTATTCAGAGATGCCTCTGCACGATCCCCCAGCTTTGCAATGAGGACGCTCCTTGCGTGGGGTGTGGTTTGCTGGCTGTATGGGAGAAGATTCCCCACCTCTGACCAATTTCAGAATTGTTTACCGCTGGAGCAAGTGCCCTGATAGGGTTTTCCTCTGTATAACTGGTGGGTTCAGTTTTTTCTTCGTTTATGGTTCAAGTTAGCTTTTATTCCTCTTTTATGTATTTATAGATATAAGCATGGAAATAATTCATTCCTATAAATACATCTGTGTGAAGGGAAGAACTTTTTTCTGTTTTATTTTTAAATTTTATTTTTTATAATTTTGAAATTTAATTTTATTTACATTTTTATACAGCTGGTTATTATTAGTTATGTGTTTTATGCATATACATGTATACAGGTCAATCTCAATCTCCCAACTCATCCCACCACCACCACCCCATGGCTTCCCACACTTGGTGTCCATACGTTTGTTCTCTACCTGTGTGTCTCTATTTCTTCCCTGCAAACCAGTTCATCTGTACCATTTTTTAGGTTCCACATATATGCATTAATATACAATATTTGTTTTCCCCTTTCTGACTTACTTCATTCTGTATGACAGTCTCTAGATCCATCGATGTCTCTACAAATGACCCAGATTCATTCCTTTTTATGGCCGAGTAATATTCCATTTTATATATGTACCCCATCTTTATCCATTCATCTGTCTTTGGGCGTTTAAGTTGCTTCCATTACCTGGCTATTGTAAATAGTGCTGCAATGAACATTGTGGTGAATGTGCCTTTTTGATTTATGGTTTTCTTTGGGTATATGCCCAGAAGTGGAATTGCTGGATCAGATGGTAATTCTATTTCTAGATTTTTTAAGGAAACTCCATAGTGTTCTCCATAGTGACTCTATCAATTTACATTCCCACCAATAGTGGAAGAGGGCTCCTTTTGTCCGCACCCTCCCCAGAATTTGTTGTTTGTAGATTTTCTGATGATGCCGATTCTAACAGGTGTGAGGTGATACCTCATTGTAGTTTTGATTTGCATTTCTCTAATAATTAGTGCTCTTGAGCAGCTTCTCATGTGCGTCTTGGCCATCTCTGTGTCTTCTTTGAAGAAACGTCTCTTGAGATCTTCTGCCCATTTCTGTATTGGGAGGGTCGTGGGATGGTCAGGCTGTGTGCTGACGCACGTGTCAGTGCCAGCGTAAGGGCCAGGAGTAGGGTACAGCATAGGGTAACGTGTAGGGCTGGTGGTGGGTTTCCGTTCCGGGCTAGGGTTAGGGTTAGGGAACGGCAAGGTTTAGGGAACAGGTGAGCATAGGGACACGTGGGAGAGTCAGGCTACGTGCTGACAAACGTGTCAGTGTCAGCATACGGGTCAGGAGTAAAGTATGGTGTAGGGCTGGTTGTGGGTTTCCATTCCGCGCTAGGGTTAGGGTTAGGGAACGGCAAGGCTTAGGGCACAGCTGAAGGTACAGAAACGTGGGAGGGTTAGGCTGTGTGCTGACGCACGGTTCAGTGCCATTGTACGGGCCAGGATTAGGGTACGGAGTAGGGTAAGGTGTAGGGCTGTTGGTGGGTTTCTGTTCCGGGTTAGGTTTAGGGAACGGCAAGGCTTAGGGCACAGGTAAGGGTACGGAAACGAGGGAGAGGCACGCTACGTGCTGACACACGGGTCAGTGCCAGCGTACGCGCCAGAATTAGGGTACGGCGTAGGGTAAGGTGTAGGGCTGGTGGTGGGTTTCTGTTCCAGGGTAGGGTTAGGGTTAGGGATCGGCGAGGCTTAGGGCACAGGTGAGGGTATGGAGACATGGGAGTGGCAGGCTACGTGCTTACACAAGGGTCAGTTCCAGTGTACGGCCCAGGAGTAGGGTACGGCGTAGGGTAAGGTGTAGGGCTGGTGGTGGGTTTCCGTTCCCGGCTAGGGTTAGGGTTAGGGAATGGCAAGGCTTAGGGCACAGGTGAGGGTACAGAAACGTGGGACGGTCAGGCTACGTGATGACTTAAGTGTCAGTGCCAGCGTACGGCCCAGGAATAGGGTATGGCGTAAGGTAAAGTGTAGGGATAGGGTTAGGGAACGGCAAGGCTTAGGGCACAGGTGAGGGTACGGAAACGTGGGAGGGTCAGGCTACATGCTGAAGCACGGGTCAGTGCCAGGGTGTGGACCAGGAGTAGGGTACGGCGTAGGGTAAGGTGTAAGACTGGTGGTGGGTGTCCATTCCGGGGTTTGATTAGGGTTAGGGAACGTCAAGTTTTAGGGCACAGGTGAGGGTACGGAAACGTGGGAGGGTCAGGCTACCTGCTGACGCATGGGTCAGTGCCAGCGTATGGGCCAGGAGTAGGGTACGGCGTAGGGTAAGGTTTAGGGCTGGTGGTGGGTTTCCGTTCTGGGCTAGGGTTAGGGTTAGGGAACGGCAAGGCTTAGGGCACAGGTGAGGGTACAGAAACGTGTTAGGTTCATGGTGCATGTTGATGCATGGAATAGTGTCATCGTACGCATTAGGATTAGGGTACGGCGTAGAGTAAGTTGTACGGATGGCGGTAGGTTTACATTCCGGTGTAGGGTTAGGGATAGCGAATTGCAAGGTATAGGGCACAGGTGATGGTACGGAAATGTGTTAGGTTCAGGGTACGTGTTGACTCACGGGTTAGTGTGAGCGTACGCATGAGAATTAGGGTACCGCATAGAGTAAGGTGTAGGGTTGGTGGTAGGTTTCCGTTCCAGTCTAGGGTTATGTTTAGCGACTGGCAAAGTTTAGGGCAAAGGTGAGGGTACGAAACGTGTTAGGGTCAGGGTACGTGTTGATGCACAGGTTAGTGTCAGCATACGAATTAGGATTAGGGTATGGCGTAAGGTAAGGTGTAGGGTTGGTGGTAGTTTTCCGTTGCGGGCTAGGGTTAAGGTAAGGGAACGGCAAGGTTTATGGCAGAGGTGAGGGTACGGAAACGTGTTAGGGTCAGGGTACGTGTTGACGTATGGATTAGGATTAGGGCACGGCTTAGGGTAAGGTGTAGGGCTGATGGTAGGTTTCTGTTCCGGGCTAAGGTTAAGGATAGGCAACGGCAAGGTTTGGGGCACAGCTGAGGGTACGGAAACGTGTTAGTGTCAGGGTACATGTTGACTCACCGGTTAGTGCCAGCGTACGGATTAGGATTAGTGTACCGCGTAGATAAGGTGCACGGTTGGTGGTAGGTTTCCGTTCCAGGCTATGGTTAGGGTTAGGGAAAGTCAAGGTTTCTATTTGTAGGTTTTTTAAGGAAACTCCATACTGTTCTCCATAGTGACTGTATCAATTTACATTCCCAACAATAGTGGAAGAGGGCTCCTTTTGTCCACACCCTCCCCAGAATTTGTTGTCTGTAGATTTTCTGATGATGCCGATTCTAACAGGTGTGAGGTGATACCTCATTGTAGTTTTGATTTGCATTTCTCTGATAATTAGTGCTCTTGGGCAGCTTTTCATGTGCGTCTTAGCCATCTCTGTGTCTTCTTTGAAGAAACGTCTCTTTAGATATTCTGCCCATGTTTGTATTGGGATGTTTGTTTTTTTAATATTAAGCTGCATGAGCTGTTTATATATATTGGAGATTAAACCTTTGTCCATTGATTCGTTTGCAACTATTTTCGCCCCTTCTGAGGGATGCCTTTTTCCATTCCCGTCTTTTTAACCAAAAAAGAAAGAAAGAAAAAGAAGCAGAACACTAATGTGCATAAAATATGCCTTTTGAAACGGTCATTTTGAAATATGGACGTCCTTTAAATTTTTTGGTCGATATGTGACCCCAGGATTTGTTTTCAGGGCAGGTGTCATTTACAGGCCTGCAATGATTTTGAATATCAACTGACCATGAGCGCTGGGATTAAAGCTGCTGTTGTGTGAAACGGCCACAAGGTGGCAGCAGTTCTCCCTTACCAATTCTGGTTACTAGGGCAACAGAGCCTCAATGGAAGTCGTGTTCTAGATTGGAATTTAGAATTGAATGTGACAGGCGAAAGCCCCTCAAGTTTGTCTCCCTACTTCTTGTTCGTGTTTTTAATTTAATTTTTTATTTTTTATTACAGCAAGTTTGATTACAATGTTTGGCTTGTTGTAGGTGTGGAAGATGTGGTTCTTTTACACATATACAGATGTCGGTTTTTCCTGGGATCCTTTTCCCATGTACCTTATGACAGAATGTTGAGTAGTCTTTTGGTATTCCGTAGGTCTTTGGTGATTATATATGTCACCTGTGTTTGTATAAGTCTGTTAACCCCGATATCGTAATGAAACCAATCCTCACACCTTTCCATTGGTGAACCATAAGTTTGTTTAATGAATCTCTGTTTGCCCTTCTCGGTGGAAATATCTGCCCTGGTATCCATTTTTAGGTAACACCTATAAGTGATATGATATGATATGTGTCTTTCACTTTCTCACTTACTACAAGTCACGTGATTACCTCTAGACTCATCTACGGTGTTGAAAATGGCATTGTGTTCTTTTTTTCCTTGGATTCTCTTCTGCCTTAGCGAGGTCCATTTTCAACACTGTGATTCCCTGAGTGTTGTGGATTAGCTCACCTGGGCAGCCTTACCCTGCCGGCCGGCCCTCTCCAGGTGTGCCTGGTTGAGGTCAATATAAACAGCACTCCAGTCAGCAATAGCCCGTGAAGCTGTGCCTGACTCCATATTCTCTGCCCCGTCAGCAGTCTCGGGGCTGTGCTGGTGGGAGGGAGTGAGGGGCCACAGCTTTGTTGGTGGCCCGGTGTCAGTGGGGTTCTGCTGGCCTTTCTGCAGGAGTTGCAAGGCTGCAACGTGTAAAGAAGAGGTTGTGTCACCCATACCTTCCGCTGGAAATTCTCTCCGGACAGAGGTGAGGAAGGAAAAAAGCAGTGGGGGCCGGGACAGGTGGGGTATCTCAGGCAGGACAATGGAAAGCTTCCGGAAGAGCGCCCGGGGGCAGGACCACCCTGGCTGGCCTGCAGGCACCAAGTTGGCCTGCGTGCTGTTGCTGGTGTGGCTCCATGGCCCTTCCTCTAGTCTTTCAAGCCCTTGTACATATTCAGGTGTTTTACCTGGGAAGGGTGGGAACAGTTCAGCAGCAGGTGGCCTGGGGCTCAGCTCAACTTTTTTCAGAGATGCCTTGGCACGGTCCCCCAGCTTTGCAATGAGGACTCTCCTTGCGTGGGGGGTGTGTAGCTGGCTGTATGGGAGATGATTCTCCACCTCTGACCAATTTCAGAATTGTTTACCGCTGGAGCAAGTGCCCTGATAGGGCTTTCCTCTGTATAACTGGTGGGTTCACGTTTTTTTTCGTTTATGGTTCAAGTTCGATTTTATTCCTCTTTTATGTATTTATAGATATAAGCATGGAAATAATTCATTCCTATAAATACATCTGTTTGAAGGGGAGATCTTTTTTCTCATTTTTAAATTTTATATTTTAAAATTTTGAAATTTAATTTTATTTATTTTTTTATACAGCAGGTTATTATTAGTTATGTATTTTAAGCATATACATGTATGCAGGCCAATCCCAATCTCCCAACTCATCCCACCACTTCCACCCCATGGATTCCCACACTTGGTGTCCATACGTTTGTTCTCTACCTCTGTGTCTCTATTTCTTCCCTGCAATCCAGTTCATCTGTACCATTTTTTACGTTTCACATATATGCATTAATACACAATATTTGTTTTCCTCTTTCTGACTTATTTCATTCTGTATGACAGTCTCTAGATCCATCGATGTCTCTACAAATGACCCAGTTTCATTCCTTTTTATGGCTGAGTAATATTCCATTTTATATATGTACCCCATCTTTATCCATTCATCTGTCTGTGGGCATTTAGTTTGCTTCCATTACCTGGCTATTGTAAATAGTGCTGCAATGAACATTGTGGTGAATGTGCCTTTTTGATTTATGGTTTTCTTTGGGTATATGCCCAGAAGTGGGATTCCTGGATCAGATGGTAATTCTATTTCTAGTTTTTTTAAGGAAACTCCTTAGTGTTCTCCATAGTGACTGTATCAATTTACATTCCCACCAATAGAGAAAGAGGGATCCTTCTGTCCCCACCCTCCCCAGAATTTGTTGTTTGTAGATTTTCTGATGATGCCGATTCTAACAGGTGTGAGGTGATACCTCATTGTAGTTTTGATTTGCATTTCTCTAATAATTAGTGCTCTTGAGCAGCTTTTCATGTGCGTCTTGGCCATCTCTGTGTCTTCTTTGAAGAAACGTCTCTTTAGATCTTCTGCCCATTTTTGTATTGGGTTGTTTGTTTTTTTTAATATTAAGCCGCATGAGCTGTTTATATATATTGGAGAGTAAACCTTTGTCCATTGATTCGTTTGCAACTATTTTCGCCCATTCTGAGGGATGCCTTTTTCCATTCCCGTTTTTTTAACCAAAAAAGAAAGAAAGAAAAGGGAGCAGAACACTAATATGCATAAAATATATCTTTTGAAACGGTCGTTTTGAAATATGGACGTCCTTTAAATTTTTTGGTCGATATGGGACCCCAGGATTTGTTTTCAGGGCAGGTGTCATTTACAGGCCTGCAATGATTTTGAATATCAACTGACCATTAGCGCTGGGATTAAAGCTGCTGTTGTGTGAAACGGCCACAAGGTGGCAGCAGTTCTCCCTTAACACCTCTGGTTACCAGGGAAACAGAGCCTCAAAGGACGTTGTGTTCTATTTTGGAATTTAGAATGGAATGTGCCAGGAGAAAGCCCCTCAAGTTTGTCTCCCTACTTCTTGTTCGTATTTTTAATTTATTTCTTTTATTTTTTATTATAGCAAGTTTGATTGCAATGTTTGGCTTGTTGTAGGTGTGGAAGATGTGGTTCTTTTACACATATACAGATGTCTGTTCTTCCTGGGATCCTTTACCATGTACGTTATGACAGAATGTTGAGTAGTCTTCTCTTGGTATTCCATAGGTCTTTGGTGATTATATATGTCACCTGTGTTTGTATATGTCTGTTAACCCCAATATCGTAATGAAACAAATCCTCACACCTTTCCATTGGTGAACCATAAGTTTGTTTAATGAATCTATGATTGCACTTCTCAGTGGAAATGACTGCCCTGGTTTCTATTTTAAGTAACAATTATAAGTGATGTGAAATGATATGTGTCTTTCACTTTCTGACTTACTACAAGTCACGTGATTACCTCTAGACTCATCTACGGTGCTGCAAAAGGCATTGTGTTCTTTTTTTCCTTGCCTTCTATTCTGACTTAGCGAGGTCCCTTTTCAACAATGTGCTTCCCTTCGGGTTGTGGATTAGCTGACGTGTGCAGCCTTATCCTGCCGGCCGGCCCTCCCCAGGTGTGCCTGGTTGAGATCAATATAAACAGCGCTCCATGCAGCAATAGCCCCTGAAGCTGTGCCTGCCTCCATATTCTCTGCCCCGTGAGCAGTCTCGGGTCTGTGCTGGTGGGAGGGAGTGAGGGGCCACAGCTTTGTTGGTGGCCCGGTGTGAGTGGGGTTCTGCTGGCTTTTCTGAAGGAGTTTCCAGGCTGCCTCCTGAAAGGAGGAGGATGTGTCACCCATACCTTCCGTTGGAATTTCTCTCCGGACAGAGGTGAGGAAGGAAAAAAGCAGTGGGGGCCGGGACAAGTGGGGTATCTCAGGCAGTACAATGGAAAGCTTCCGGAAGAGCGCCCGGGGCCAGGACCACCCTGGCTGGCCTGCAGGCACCAAGTTGGCCTGCGTGCTGTCGCTGGTGTGGCTCCACGGCCCTTTCTCTAGTCTTTCAAGCCCTTGTACATATTCAGGTGTTTTACCTGGGAAGGGTGGGAACAGTTCAGCAACAGCTGGCCTGGGGCTCAGCTCACCTTTGTTCAGAGATGCCTCGGCTCGGTCCACCCGCTTTGCAGTGAGGAAGCTCCTTGTGTGGGGTGTGGGTTGCTGGCTGTATGGGAGATGATTCCCCACCTCTGAACAATTTCAATATTGTTTACCGTTGGAGCAAGTGCCCTGATAGTGTTTTTCTGTGTATAACTGGTCGGTTCAGGTTTTTCTTCGTTTATGGTTCAAGTTAGCTTTTATTCCTCTTTTATGTATTTATAGATATAAGCATGGAAATAATTCATTCCAATAAATACATCTGTGTGAAGGGAAGAACTTTTTTCTGTTTTATTTTTAAATTTTGTTTTTTATAATTTTGAAATTTAATTTTATTTACTTTTTTATACAGCTGGTTATTATTAGTTATGTGTTTTATGCATATACATGTATACAGGTCAATCTCAAACTCCCAACTCATCCCACCACCACCACCCCATGGCTTCCCACACTTGGTGTCCATACGTTTGTTCTCTACCTCTGTGTCTCTATTTCTTCCCTGCAAAGCAGTTCATCTGTACCATTTTTTAGGTTCCACATATATGCATTAATATACAATATTTGTTTTCCCCTTTCTGACTTACTGCATTCTGTATGACAGTCTCTAGATCCATCGATGTCTCTACAAATGACCCAGATTCATTCCTTTTTATGGCCGAGTAATATTCCATTTTATATATGTACCCCATCTTTATCCATTCATCTGTCTTTGGGCGTTTAGGTTGCTTCCATTACCTGGCTATTGTAAATAGTGCTGCAATGAACATTGTGGTGAATGTGCCTTTTTGATTTATGGTTTTCTTTGGGTATATGCCCAGAAGTGGAATTGCTGGATCAGATGGTAATTCTATTTCTAGATTTTTTAAGGAAACTCCCTAGTGTTCTCCATAGTGACTCTATCAATTTACATTCCCACCAATAGTGGAAGAGGGCTCCTTTTGTCCACACCCTCCCCAGAATTAGTTGTTTGTAGATTTTCTTATGATGCCGATTCTAACAGGTGTGAGGTGATACCTCATTGTAGTTTTGATTTGCATTTCTCTAATAATTAGTGCTCTTGAGCAGCTTCTCATGTGCGTCTTGGCCATCTCTGTGTCTTCTTTGAAGAAACGTCTCTTGATATCTTCTGCCCATTTCTGTATTGGGAGTGTCGTGGGATGGTCAGGCTGTGTGCTGACGCACGTGTCAGTGCCAGCGTAAGGGCCAGGCGTAGGGTACAGCATAGGGTAACTTGTAGGGCTGGTAGTGGGTTTCCGTTCCGGGCTAGGGTTAGGGTTAGGGAACGGCAAGTTTTAGGGAACAGGTGAGCATAGGGACACGTGGGAGGGGCAGGCTACGTGCTGACAAACGTGTCAGTGCCAGCGTACGGGTCAGGAGTAAAGTATGGTTTAGGGCTGGTTGTGGGTTTCCATTCCGCGCTAGGGTTAGGGTTAGGGAACGGCAAGGCTTAGGGCACAGCTGAGGGTACAGAAACGTGGGAGGGTCAGGCTATGTGCTGACGCACGGTTCAGTGCCCATGTACGGGCCAGGATTAGGGTACGGAGTAGGGTAATGTGTAGGGCTGTTGGTGGGTTTCTGTTCCGGGTTAAGGTTAGGGAATGGCAAGTCTTATGGCACAGGTAAGGGTACGGAAACGAGGGAGAGGCACGCTACGTGCTGACACATGGGTCAGTGCCAGCGTACCCGCCAGAATTAGGGTACGGCGTAGGGTAAGGTGTGGGGCTGGTGGTGGGTTTCTGTTCCAGGGTAGGGTTAGGGTTAGGGATCGGCAAGGCTTAGGGCACAGGTGAGGGTATGGAAACATGGGAGTGGCAGGCTACGTGCTTACACAAGGGTCAGTTCCAGTGTACGGCCCAGGAGTTGGGTACGGCGTAGGGTAAGGTGTAGGGCTGGTGGTGGGTTTCCATTCCCGGCTAGGGTTAGGGTTAGGGAATGGCAAGGCTTAGGGCACAGGTGAGGGTACAGAAACGTGGGAGGGTCAGGCTACGTGCTGACGCAAGTGTCAGTGCCAGCGTACGGCCCAGGAATAGGGTATGGAGTAGGGTAAAGTGTAGGGTTAGGGTTAGGGAACGGCAAGGCTTAGGGCACAGGTGAGGGTACGGAAACGTGGGAGGGTCAGGCTACATGCTGAAGCATGGGTCAGTGGAAGGGTGTGGAACAGGAGTAGGGTACGGCGTAGGGTAAGGTGTAAGACTGGTGGTGGGTGTCCATTCCGGGGTTTGATTACGGTTAGGGAACGTCAAGTTTTAGGGCACAGGTGAGGGTACGGAAACGTGGGAGGGTCAGGCTACCTGCTGACGCATGGGTCAGTGCCAGCGTATGGGCCAGGAGTAGGGTACGGCGTAGGGTAAGGTGTAGGGCTGGTGGTGGGTTTCCATTCTGGGCTAGGGTTAGGGTTAGGGAACGGCAAGGCTAAGGGCACAGGTGAGGGTACGGAGACTTGGGAGAGGCAGGCTACGTGCTGACGCACGGGTCAGTGCCAGCATACAGGCAAGGAGTAGGGTACGGCATAGGGTATGGTGTAGGGCTGGTGGTGCTTTTCAGTTCAGGGCTAGGGTTAGGGTTAGTGAACGGCAAGGCTTAGGGCACAGGAGAGGGTACAGAAACGTGTTAGGTTCATGGTGCATGTTGATGCATGGAATAGTGTCATGGTACGCATAAGGATTAGGGTACGGCGTAGAGTAAGGTGTACGGATGGCGGTAGGTTTACATTCTGGTGTAGCGTTAGGGATAGCGAATTGCAAGGTATAGGGCACAGGTGATGGTACGGAAATGTGTTAGGTTCAGGGTACGTGTTGACTCACGGGTTAGTGTGAGCGTACGCATGAGGATTAGGGTACAGCATAGAGTAAGGTGTAGGGTTGGTGGTAGGTTTCCGTTCCAGTCTAGGGTTATGTTTAGGGACTGGCAAAGTTTAGGGCACAGGTGAGGGTACGAAACGTGTTAGGGTCAGGGTACGTGTTGATGCACAGGTTAGTGTCAGCATACGAATTAGGATTAGGGTATGGCATAACGTAAGGTGTAGGGTTGGTGGTAGTTTTCCGTTCCGGGCTAGGGTTAAGGTAAGGGAACGGCAAGGTTTATGGCAGAGGTGAGGGTACGGAAACGTGTTAGGGTCAGGGTACGTGTTGACGTATGGATTAGGATTAGGGTACGGCTTAGGGTAAGGTGTAGGGCTGATGGTAGGTTTCTGTTCCGAGCTAAGGTTAAGGATAGGCAACGGCAAGGTTTGGGGCACAGCTGAGGGTACGGAAACGTGTTAGTGTCAGGGTACATGTTGACTCACCGGTTAGTGCCAGCGTACGGATTAGGATTAGTGTACCGCGTAGATAAGGTGCACGGTTGGTGGTAGGTTTCCGTTCCAGGCTATGGTTAGGGTTAGGGAAAGTCAAGGTTTCTATTTGTAGGTTTTTTAAGGAAACTCCATACTGTTCTCCATTGTGACTGTATCAATTTACATTCCCAACAATAGTGGAAGAGGGCTCCTTTTGTCCACACCCTCCCCAGAATTTGTTGTCTGTAGATTTTCTGATGATGCCGATTCTAACAGGTGTGAGGTGATACCTCATTGTAGTTTTGATTTGCATTTCTCTAATAATTAGTGCTCTTGAGCAGCTTTTCATGTGCGTCTTAGCCATCTCTGTGTCTTCTTTGAAGAAACGTCTCTTTAGATATTCTGCCCATGTTTGTATTGGGTTGTTTGTTTTTTTAATATTAAGCTGCATGAGCTGTTTATATATATTGGAGATTAAACCTTTGTCCATTGATTCGTTTGCAACTATTTTCGCCCCTTCTGAGGGATGCCTTTTTCCATTCCCGTGTTTTTAACCAAAAAAGAAAGAAAGAAAAAGAAGCAGAACACTAATGTGCATAAAATATGCCTTTTGAAACGTTCGTTTTGAAATATGGACGTCCTTTAAATTTTTTGGTCGATATGTGTCCCCAGGATTTGTTTTCAGGGCAGGTGTCATTTACAGGCCTGCAATGATTTTGAATATCAACTGACCATTAGCACTGGGATTAAAGCTGCTGTTGTGTGAAACGGCCACTAGGTGGCAGCAGTTCTCCCTTAACACATCTGGTTACTAGGGCAACAGAGCCTCAATGGACATAGTGTTCTACATTGGAATTTAGAATGGAATGTGACAGGAGAAAGCCCCTCAAGTTTGACTCCCTACTTCTTGTTCGTATTTTTAATTTAATTTTTTTTTATTATAGCAAGTTTGATTACAATGTTTGGTTTGTTGTAGGTGTGGAAGATGTGGTTCTTTTACACATATACAGATGTCTGTACTTCCTGGGATCCTTTTCCCATGTACGTTATGACAGAATGTTGAGTAGTCTTCTCTTGGTATTCCGTAGGTCTTTGGTGATTATATATGTCACCTCTGTTTGTATATGTCAGTTAACCCAGATATCGTAATGAAACCAATCCTCACACCTTTCCATTGGTGAACCATAAGTTTGTTTAATGAATCTATGATTGCACTTCTCAGTGGAAATGACTGCCCTGGTTTCGATTTTAGGTAACACCTATAAGTGATATGAAATGATATGTGTCTTTCACTTTCTGACTTACTCTAAGTCACGTGATTACCTCTAGACTCATCTACAGTGCTGCAAATGGCATTGTGTCCTTATTTTCCTTGGCTTCTATTCTGCCTTAGCGAGGTACATTTTCAACAATGTGATTCCCTGAGGGTTGTGGATTAGCTGACCTGGGCAGCCTTACCCTGCCGGCCGGCCCTCCCCAGGTCTGCCTGGTTGAGGTCAATATAAACAGCGCTCCATGCAGCAATAGCCCCTGAAGCTGTTCCTGACTCCATATTCTCTGCCCCGTCAGCAGTCTCGGGGCTGTGCTGGTGGGAGGGAGGGAGGGGCCACAGCTTTGTTGGTGGCCCTGTGTGAGTGGGGTTCTGCTGGCCTTTCTGCAGGAGTTGCCAGGCTGCCACCTGTAAAGAAGAGGTTGTGTCACCCATAACTTCCGCTGGAATTTCTCTCCGGACAGAGGTGAGGAAGGAAAAAAGCAGTGGGGGCCGGGACAAATGGGGTATCTCAGGCAGGACAATGGAAAGCTTCCGGAAGAGCGCCCGGGGACAGGACCACCCTGGCTGGCCTGCAGTCACCAAGATGGCCTGCGTGCTGTCGCAGGTGTGGCTCCACGGCCCTTCCTCTAGGCTTTCAAGCCCTTGTACATATTCAGGTGTTTGACCTGGGAAGGGTGGGAACAGTTCAGCAGCAGCTGGCCTGGGGCTCAGCTCACCTTTATTCAGAGATGCCCTGGCACGGACCCCAAGCTTTGCAATGAGGATGCTCCTTGCATGGGGTGTGGGTTGCTGGCTGTATGGGAGATGATTCCCCACCTCTGACCAATTTCAGAATTGTTTACCGCTGGCAAGTGCCCTGATAGGGTTTTGCTCTGTATAACTGGTGGGTTCAGGTTTTTTTTTCGTTTATGGTTCAAGTTAGATTTTATTCCTCTTTTATGTATTTATAGATATAAGCATGGAAATAATTCATTCCTATAAATACATCTGTGTGAAGGGAAGAACTTTTTTCTGTTTTATTTTTAAATTTTATATTTTAAAATTTTGAAATTTAATTTTATTTACTTTTTTATACAGCGGGTTATTATTAGTTATGTATTTTATGCATATACATGTATACAGGTCAATCTCAAACTCCCAACTCATCCCACCACCACCACCCCATGGCTTCCCACACTTGGTGTCCATACGTTTGTTCTCTACCTCTGTGTCTCTATTTCTTCCCTGCAAACCTGTTCATCTATACCATTTTTTAGGTTCCACATATATGCATTGATATACAATATATGTTTTCCTCTTTCTGACTTACTTCATTCTGTATGACAGTCTCTAGATCCATCGATGTCTCTACAAATGACCCAGTTTCATTCCTTTTTATGGCCGAGTAATATTCCATTTTATATATGTACCCCATCTTTATCCATTCATCTGTCTGTGGGCATTTAGGTTGCTTCCATTACCTGGCTATTGTAAATAGTGCTGCAATGAAGCTTGTGGTGAATGTGCCTTTTTGATTTATGGTTGTCTCTGGGTATATGCCCAACAGTGGGATTGCTGGGTCAGATGGTAATTCTATTTCTAGTTTTTTAAAGGAAACTCCATACTGTTCTCCATAGTGACTGTATCAAATTACATTCCCACCAATAGTGGAAGAGGGCTCCTTTTGTCCACACCCTCCTTAGAATTTGTTGTTTCTAGATTTTCTGATGATGCCGATTCTAACAGGTGTGACGTGATACCTCATTGTAGTTTTGATTTGCATTTCACTAATAATTAGTGCTCTTGAGCAGCTTTTCATGTGCGTCTTGGCCATCTCTGTGTCTTCTTTGAAGAAACGTCTCTTTAGATATTCTGCCCATGTTTGTATTGGGTTGTTTGTTTTTTTAATATTAAGCTGCATGAGCTGTTTATATATATTGGAGATTAAACCTTTGTCCATTGATTCGTTTGCAACTATTTTCGCCCCTTCTGAGGGATGCCTTTTTCCATTCCCGTGTTTTTAACCAAAAAAGAAAGAAAGAAAAAGAAGCAGAACACTAATGTGCATAAAATATGCCTTTTGAAACGTTCGTTTTGAAATATGGACGTCCTTTAAATTTTTTGGTCGATATGTGTCCCCAGGATTTGTTTTCAGGGCAGGTGTCATTTACAGGCCTGCAATGATTTTGAATATCAACTGACCATTAGCACTGGGATTAAAGCTGCTGTTGTGTGAAACGGCCACTAGGTGGCAGCAGTTCTCCCTTAACACATCTGGTTACTAGGGCAACAGAGCCTCAATGGACATAGTGTTCTACATTGGAATTTAGAATGGAATGTGACAGGAGAAAGCCCCTCAAGTTTGACTCCCTACTTCTTGTTCGTATTTTTAATTTAATTTTTTTTTATTATAGCAAGTTTGATTACAATGTTTGGTTTGTTGTAGGTGTGGAAGATGTGGTTCTTTTACACATATACAGATGTCTGTACTTCCTGGGATCCTTTTCCCATGTACGTTATGACAGAATGTTGAGTAGTCTTCTCTTGGTATTCCGTAGGTCTTTGGTGATTATATATGTCACCTCTGTTTGTATATGTCAGTTAACCCAGATATCGTAATGAAACCAATCCTCACACCTTTCCATTGGTGAACCATAAGTTTGTTTAATGAATCTATGATTGCACTTCTCAGTGGAAATGACTGCCCTGGTTTCGATTTTAGGTAACACCTATAAGTGATATGAAATGATATGTGTCTTTCACTTTCTGACTTACTCTAAGTCACGTGATTACCTCTAGACTCATCTACAGTGCTGCAAATGGCATTGTGTCCTTATTTTCCTTGGCTTCTATTCTGCCTTAGCGAGGTACATTTTCAACAATGTGATTCCCTGAGGGTTGTGGATTAGCTGACCTGGGCAGCCTTACCCTGCCGGCCGGCCCTCCCCAGGTCTGCCTGGTTGAGGTCAATATAAACAGCGCTCCATGCAGCAATAGCCCCTGAAGCTGTTCCTGACTCCATATTCTCTGCCCCGTCAGCAGTCTCGGGGCTGTGCTGGTGGGAGGGAGGGAGGGGCCACAGCTTTGTTGGTGGCCCTGTGTGAGTGGGGTTCTGCTGGCCTTTCTGCAGGAGTTGCCAGGCTGCCACCTGTAAAGAAGAGGTTGTGTCACCCATAACTTCCGCTGGAATTTCTCTCCGGACAGAGGTGAGGAAGGAAAAAAGCAGTGGGGGCCGGGACAAATGGGGTATCTCAGGCAGGACAATGGAAAGCTTCCGGAAGAGCGCCCGGGGCCAGGATCACCCTGGCTGGCCTGCAGTCACCAAGATGGCCTGCGTGCTGTCGCAGGTGTGGCTCCACGGCCCTTCCTCTAGGCTTTCAAGCCCTTGTACATATTCAGGTGTTTGACCTGGGAAGGGTGGGAACAGTTCAGCAGCAGCTGGCCTGGGGCTCAGCTCAACTTTATTCAGAGATGCCCTGGCACGGACCCCAAGCTTTGCAATGAGGATGCTCCTTGCATGGGGTGTGGGTTGCTGGCTGTATGGGAGATGATTCCCCACCTCTGACCAATTTCAGAATTGTTTACCGCTGGCAAGTGCCCTGATAGGGTTTTGCTCTGTATAACTGGTGGGTTCAGGTTTTTTTTTCGTTTATGGTTCAAGTTAGATTTTATTCCTCTTTTATGTATTTATAGATATAAGCATGGAAATAATTCATTCCTATAAATACATCTGTGTGAAGGGAAGAACTTTTTTCTGTTTTATTTTTAAATTTTATATTTTAAAATTTTGAAATTTAATTTTATTTACTTTTTTATACAGCGGGTTATTATTAGTTATGTATTTTATGCATATACATGTATACAGGTCAATCTCAAACTCCCAACTCATCCCACCACCACCACCCCATGGCTTCCCACACTTGGTGTCCATACGTTTGTTCTCTACCTCTGTGTCTCTATTTCTTCCCTGCAAACCAGTTCATCTATACCATTTTTTAGGTTCCACATATATGCATTGATATACAATATATGTTTTCCTCTTTCTGACTTACTTCATTCTGTATGACAGTCTCTAGATCCATCGATGTCTCTACAAATGACCCAGTTTCATTCCTTTTTATGGCCGAGTAATATTCCATTTTATATATGTACCCCATCTTTATCCATTCATCTGTCTGTGGGCATTTAGGTTGCTTCCATTACCTGGCTATTGTAAATAGTGCTGCAATGAAGCTTGTGGTGAATGTGCCTTTTTGATTTATGGTTGTCTCTGGGTATATGCCCAACAGTGGGATTGCTGGGTCAGATGGTAATTCTATTTCTAGTTTTTTAAAGGAAACTCCATACTGTTCTCCATAGTGACTGTATCAAATTACATTCCCACCAATAGTGGAAGAGGGCTCCTTTTGTCCACACCCTCCTTAGAATTTGTTGTTTCTAGATTTTCTGATGATGCCGATTCTAACAGGTGTGACGTGATACCTCATTGTAGTTTTGATTTGCATTTCACTAATAATTAGTGCTCTTGAGCAGCTTTTCATGTGCGTCTTGGCCATCTCTGTGTCTTCTTTGAAGAAACGTCTCTTTAGATCTTCTGCCCATTTTTGTATTGGGTTGTTTGTTTTTTTAATAAGCTGCATGAGCTGTTTATATATATTGGAGATTATACCTTTGTCCATTGATTCGTTTGCAACTATTTTCGCCCCTTCTGAGGGATGCCTTTTTCCATTCCTGTGTTTTTAACCCAAAAAGAAAGAAAGAAAAAGAAGCAGAACATTAATGTGCATAAAATATGCCTTTTGAAACGGTCGTTTTGAAATATGGACGTCCTTTAAATTTTTTGGTCGATATGTGTCCCCAGGATTTGTTTTCAGGGCAGGTGTCATTTACAGGCCCGCAATGATTTTGAATATCAACTGACCATTAGCGCTGGGATTAAAGCTGCTGTTTTCTGAAACGGCCACAAGGTGGCAGCAGTTCTCTCTTTCATATCTGGTTACTAGGGCAACAGAGCCTCAAAGGAAGTCGCCTTCTAGATTGGAATTTAGAACAGAATGTGACAGGAAAAAGCCCCTCAAGTTTGTCTCACTACTTCTTGTTCGTGTTTTTAATTTAATTTTTTATTTTTTATTACAGCAAGTTTGATTACAATGTTTGGCTTGTTGTAGGTATGGTAGATGTGGTTCTTTTACACATATACAGATGTCTGTTCTTCTGGGATCCTTTTCCCATGTACGTTATGACAGAATGTTGTGTACTCCTCTCTTTGTATTCCGTAGGTCTTTGGTGATTATATATGTCACCTGTGTTTGTATGTCTGTTAACCCCAATATCGTAATGAAACCAATCCTCACACCTTTCCATTGGTGAACCATAAGTTTGTTTAATGAATATGTGATTGCCCTTCTCCGTGGAAATATCTGCCTTGGTATCCATTTTTAGGTAACACCTATAAGTGATATGATACGATATGTGCCTTTCACTTTCTGACTTACTACATGTCACATGATTACCTCTAGACTCATCTACGGTGCTGCAAATGGCATTGTGTCCTTATTTTCCTTGGCTTCTATTCTGCCTTAGCGAGGTCCATTTTCAACAATGTGATTCCCTGAGGGTTGTGGATTAGCTGACCTGGGCAGCCTTACCGTGCCGGCCGGCCCTCCCCAGGTCTGCCTGGTTGAGGTCAATATAAACAGTGCTCCAGGCAGCAATAGCCCCTGAAGCTGTGCCTGACTCCATATTCTCTGCCCCGTCAGCAGTCTCGGGGCTCTGCTGGTGGGAGCGTGTGAGGGGCCACGGCTTTGTGGGTGGCCCGGTGTGTGTGGCGCTCTGCTGGACTTTGTGCAGGAGTTGCCAGGTTGCCACCTGTAAAGAAGAGGATGTGTCACCCATAAGTTCCACTGGAATTTCTCTCCGGGCTGAGGTAAGGAAGGAAAAAAAGGGGTGGGGTCCGGGACAGGAGGGGTATCTCAGGCAGGGAAATGGAAAGCTTCCAGAAGAGCGCCCGGGGTCAGGACCATCCTGCCTCGCCTGCAGGCACCAAGTTGGCCTGCGTGCTGTCGCTGGTGTGGCTCCACGGCCCTTCCTCTAGGATTTCATGCCCTTGTACATATTCAGGTGTTTTACCTGGGAAGGGTGGGAACAGTTCAGCTGCAGCTGGCCTGGGGCTCAGCTCACCTTTATTCAGAGATGCGTCGGCACGGTCCCCCAGCTTTGCAATGAGGACGCTCCTTGCATGTGGGGTGGGTTGCTGGCTGTATGGGAGATGATTCCCCACCTCTGACCAATTTCAGAATTGTTTACCGCTGGAGCAAGTTCCCTGATACGGCTTTCCTCTGTATAACTGGTGGGTTCAGGTTTTTTTTCGTTTATGGTTCAAGTTAGATTTTGTACCTCTTTTATGTATTTATAGATATAAGCATGGAAAGAATACATTCCTATAAATACATCTGTGTGAAGGGAAGAACTTTTTTCTCTTTTATTTTTAAATTTTATTTTTTAAAATTTTGAAATTTAGTTTTATTTTTTTATACAGCAGGTTATTATTAGTTATGTATTATATGCATATGCATTTATGCAGGCCAATCCCAATCTCCCAACTCATCCCACCTCTACCACCCCATGGCTTCCCACACTTGGTGTCCATAAGTTTGTTCTCTACCTGTGTCGCTATTTCTTCCCTGCAAACCAGTTCATCTGTACCACTTTTTATGTTCCACATATATGCATTAATATACAATATTTGGTTTCCTCTTTCTGACTTACTTCATTCTGTATGACAGTCTCTAGATCCATCGATGTCTCTACAAATGACCCAGTTTCATTCCTTTTTATGGCCGAGTAATATTCCATTTTATATATGTACCACATCTTTACCCATTCATCTGTTTGTGGGTATTTAGTTTGCTCCCTTACCTGGCTATTGTAAATAGTGCTGCAATGAACATTGTGGTGAATGTGCCTTTTTGATTTATGGTTTTCTCTGGGTATATGCCCAGAAGTGCGATTGCTGGATTAGATGGTAATTCTATTTCTAGTTTTTTTTAAGGAAACTCCACACTGTTCTCCATAGTGACTGTATCAATTTACATTCCCACCAATAGTGGAAGAGGGCTCCTTTTGTCCACACCCTCCCCAGAATTTGTTGTTTGTAGGTTTTCTGATGATGCCGATTCTAACATGTGTGAGGTGATACCTCATTGTAGTTTTTTTTTTTTTTTTTTTTTTGTGTGGTACGCGGGCCTCTCACTGTTGTGGCCTCTCCCGTTGCGGAGCACAGGCTCTGGACGCGCAGGCTCAGTGGCCATGGCTCACGGGCCCAGCTGCTCCGCGACATGTGGGATCTTCCCGGACCGGGGCACGAACCCGTGTCCCCTGCATCGGCAGGCGGACTCTCAACCACTGCGCCACCGGGGAAGCCCCCTCATTGTAGTTTTGATTTGCATTTCTCTAATAATTAGTGATGTTGAGCAGCTTTTCATCTGCGTCTTGGCCATGTCTGTGTCTTCTTTGAAGGATCGTCTCATGAGATCTTCTGACAATTTCTGTATTGGGAGGGTGGTTGGAGGGTAAGGCTATGTGCTCACACACGTGTCAGTGCCAGCATAAGGGCCAGGAGTAGGGTACTGCGTAGGGTAAGGTGTAGGTCTGGTGGTGGTTTCCGTTCCGGGCTAGGTTTAGGGTTTGGGAACGGCAAGGCTTAGGGCCCAGGTGAGGGTACGGAAACGTGGGATGGTCAGGCTATGTTCTTACGCATGGGTCAGTGCCAATGTACGGGCCAGGAATAGGCTACGGCGTAGGCTAATGTGTAGGGCTGGTGGTGGGTTTCCGTTCGGTGCTAGGGTTAGGGTTAGGGAATGACAAGGCTTAGGGCACAGGTGAGGGTACGGAAACATGGGAGGGTCCGGCTATGTGCTGACGCACGGGTCAGTGCCAGCGTACGGGCCAGGAATAGGGAACGGCGTTGGGTAAGGTGTAGGGCTGGTTGTGAGATACCATTCCGGGCTAGGTTTAGGGTTAGGAAACGGCAAGGCTTAGGGCACAGGTGAACGTAAGGAAACGTGGGAGGGTCAGGCTACGTGCTGACGCACGGGTTAGTGCCAGCGTACGGGCCAGGAGTAGGGTATGGCGTAGGGTAAGGTTTAGGGCTGGTGGTGGGTTTCCGTTCCGGGCTAGGGTTAGGGTGAGGGAACAGCAAGGCTTAGGGCACAGGTGAACGTACGGAAACGTGGGAGTGGCAGGCTACGTGTTGACGCATGGGTCTGTGCCAGCGTACGGGCCAGGATTAGGGTACGTCGTAGCGTAAGGTTTAGGCGTGGTGGTGGGTTTCCGTTCCAGGCTAGGGTTAGGGTTAGGGAACGGCAAGGCTTAGGACACAGGTGAGGGTATGGAAACGTGGGAGAGGCAGGCTACGTGCTGACGCACGGGTCAGTTCCAGCGTACGGGGCACGATTAGCGTACGGCGTAGGGTAAGGTTTAGGGCTGGTGGTGGGTTTCCGTTCCAGGCTAGGTTTAGGGTTAGGGAACGGCAAAGCTTAGGGCACAGAAGATGGTACGGAAAAGTGGGAGGGTCAGGCTATGTGCTGACGCACGGGTCAGTGCCAGCGTATGGGCCAAGTGTAGGGTATGGCGTAGGGTTAGGTGTTTGGTTAGGGTTAGGGAACGGCAAAGCTTAGGGCACAGGTGAGGGTACGGAAACGTGGGAGGGTCAGGTTACGTGATGACGCACGGGTCTTTGCCAGCGTATGCGCCAGGATTCGGGTACGGCATTGGGTAAGGTGTAGGGCTGGTTGTGGGTTTCCGTTCCAGGTTAGAGTTAGCGAACGGCAAGGCTTAGTGCACAGGTGAGGGTATGGAAACGTGGCAGAGGCAGGCTATGTGCTGACGCAAGGGTCACTGCCAGCGTACGGGTCAGGAGTAGTCTACGGCGTACGTTAAGGTTTAGGTTTTGTGGTGGGTTTCCGTTCCGGGCTAGGGTTAGGGATAGGGAAAGGCAAGGCTTAGGGCACAGGTGAGGGTACGGAAACGTGGGAGGGTTAGGCTACATGCTGAAGCACGGTTCAATGCCAGGGTATGGACCAGGAGTAGGGTACGGCGTAGGGTAAAGTGTAAGGCTGGTGGTGGGTGTCCATTCCGGGCTAGTGTTAGGGTTAGGGAGCGGCAAGGCTTAGGGCACAGGTGAGGGTACGGAAACGTGGGAGGGTCAGGCTACATGCTGAAGAACGGGTCAGTGCCAGGGTGTGGACCAGGAGTAGGGTACGGCGTTGGGTATGGTGTAAGGGCGGTGGTGGGTGTCCATTCCGGTCTAGGGTTAGGGTTAGGGAACGTTAAGGCTTAGGACACAGGTGAGGTTACGGAAACGTGGGAGGGTCAGGATACGTGCTGAAGAATGGGTCAGTGCCAGCGTACGGGCCAGGAGTAGGGTACGGCATAGCGTAATGTGTAGGGCTGGTGGTGGTTTCCGTTCCGGGCTAGGGTTAGAGGTAGGGAACTGCAAGGCTTAGGGCACAGGTGAGGGTACGGAAACGTGGGAGAGGCAGGCTACGGGCAGACACATGGGAGAGTGCCAGCTTACGGGCCAGCAGTAGGCTACGACGTAGGGTAGGGTGTAGGGCTGGTGGTGGGTTTCCGTTCCGGGCTAGGGTTAGAGTTAGGTATCGGCAAGGCTTAGGGAACAGGTGAGGGTAAGGAAAAGTGGGAGAATTAGGCTACATGCTGACGCACGGATCAGTGCCAGCGTACGGGCCAGGTGTAGGGTACGGCATAGGGTAAGGTTTAGGGCTGGTGGTGGGTTTCCGTTTGGGGTTATGGTTAGGGTTATGGAACGGCAAGGCTTAGGACACAGGTGAGGGTACGGGAACGTGGGAAGGTCAGGCTACGTGCTGACGCACGCATCAGTGCCAGCGTACGGGCCAGGATTAGGCTACTGCGTAGGGTAAGCCGTAGGGCTGGTGGTGGGTTTCTGTTCTGTGCTAGGTTTAGGGTTAGGGAAGGACAAGACTTAGGGCACAGTTGAGGGTACGGAAATGGTGGAGGGTCAGGCTATGTGCTGACGCACGGGTCAGTGCCAGGGTACAGGCCAGGAGTAGGCAACAACGAAGGGTAAGGTGTAGGGCTGGTGGTTGGTTTCCTTTCCGGGCTAGGGTTAGGGTTAGGGAATGTCAAGGCTTAGGGCACAGGTGAGGGTATGGAAACGTGGGAGGGTCATGCTACGTGCTGACACACGTGTCAGTGCCAGCGTATGGGCCAGTCGTAGGCTACGGCGTAGGGAAAGGTGTAGGGCTGGTGGTGGGCTTCCTTTCCGGGCTAGGGTTAAGGTTAGGGAACGGCAAGTCTTAGGGCACAGGTGCGGGTACGGAAACGTGGGAGAGTCAGGCTATGTGCTGACGCACGGGTCAGTGCCAGCGTACGGGCCAGGAGTAGTGTACGTCGTAGGGTAAGGTGTAGGGCTGGTGGTGGGTTTCCGTGCTGGGCTAGGGTTAGGGTTAGGGAACGGCAAGGTTTAGGGCACACGTGAGGGTATCGAAACGTGTTAGGCTCAGGGTACGTGTTGACGCACGGGTTAGTGTGAACGTACAGATGAGGATTATGCTGCGGCATAGGCTATAGTGTATGGTTGGTGGTAGGTTTCCGTTTCAGGCTAGGGTTAGTGTTAGGGAACGGCAAGGTTTTGGGCACAGATGAGGGTATGGAAACGTGTTAGTGTCAGGGTACGTGTTGTCATATGGATTAGCATTAGGGTATGGCTTAGGGTAAGGTGTAGGCTTGGTGGTAGGTTTCCATTGTGGTCTAGGGTTAGGGTTAGGGAATGGCAAGGTTTAGGTCACAGGTGAAGGTACGGAAACGTGTTAGGGTCAGGGTAAGTGTTGACGCATGTGTTAGTGTCAGCGTACGGAGTAGGTTTATGGTCCTTCGTAGGTTAAGGTCTAGGGTTGGTGGTAGGTTTCCGTTCCAGGCTAGGGTTAGTGTTATGGAACGGCAAGGTTTAGGGCATAGGTGAGGGTACGGAAATGTGTTAGGGTCAGGGTACGTGTTGACGCTCGGATTATGATTAGGGTATGGCGTAGAGTAACGTGTAGGGTTGGTGGTAGGTTTCCGTTTTGGGCTAGGGTTAGGGTTAGGCAACGGCACGGTTTAGGGCACAGGTGAGGGAACGGAAAAGTGTTAGGGTCAGTGTACGTGTTGATGCACGGGTTAGTGTCAGTGTACGGATTAGGATTAGGGTACCGTGTAGGGTATGCTGTACGGTTTGTGGTAGTTTTCCATTCTGGGCTAGGGTTAGTGTTAGGGTACGGCAAGGTTTAGGGTACAGGTGACGGTACAGAAACGTGTTAGGGTCATGATACATGTTGATACATGGAATAGTGTCATCATACGCATTAGGATTAGGGTACGGCGTAGGGTAAGGTGTACGGAGGGCGGTAGGTTTCCATTCCGTTGTAGGGTTAGGGTTAGCGAATTGCAAGGTTTTGGGCACAGGTGATGGTACAGAAATGTGTTAGGTTCAGGGTACGTGTTGACTCACGGGTTAGTGTCAGCATACGCATGAGGATTAGGGTACCGCATAGAGTAAGGTGTAGGGTTGGTGGTACGTTTCCGTTCCAGTCTAGGGTTATGTTTAGGGACCGGCAAAGTTTAGGGCACATGTGAGGGTACGAAACGTGTTAGGGTCAGGGTATGTGTTGATGCACAGGTTAGTGTCAGCATACGAATTAGGATTAGGGTACGGCGTAAGGTAAGGTGTAAGGTTGGTGGTAGGTTTCCGTTCCGGGCTAGGGTTAGGGTTAGGGAACGGCAAGGTTTATGGCAGAGGTGAGGGTACGGAAACATGTTAGGGTCAGGGTACGTGTTGATGTATGAATTAGGATTAGGGTACAGCTTAGGGTAAGGTGTAGGGCTGATGGTAGGTTTCCATTCCAGGCTAAGGTTAAGGATAGGCAACGACAAGTTTTAGGGCACAGCTGAGGGTATGGAAACGTGTTAGGGTCAGGGTACGTGTTGACTCACTGGTTAGTGCCAGCGTACGGATTAGGATTAGTGTACGGCATAGATAAGGTGTAGGGTTGGTGGTAGGATTCCGTTCCTGGCTATGGTTAGGGTTAGGGAAAGTCAAGGTTTCTATTTCTAGTTCTTTTAAGGAAACTCCATACTGTTCTCCATAGTGACTGTATCAATTTACATTCCCACCATAGTGGAAGAGGGCTCCTTTTGTCCACAACCTCCCCAGAATTTGTTTGTAGATTTTCTGATGATGCCGATTCTAACAGGTGTGAGGTGATACCTCATTGTAGTTTTGATTTGCATTTCTCTAATAATTAGTGCTCTTGAGCAGCTTTTCATGTGCGTCTTGGCCATCTCTGTGTCTTCTTTGAAGAAACGTCACTTTAGATCTTCTGCCCATTTTTGTATTGGGTTGTTTGTTTTTTTAATAAGCTGCATGAGCTGTTTATATATATTGGAGATTAAACCTTTGTCCATTGATTCGTTTGCAACTATTTTCGCCCCTTCTGAGGGATGCCTTTTTCCATTCCCGTGTTTTTAACCAAAAAAGAAATAAAGAAAAAGAAGCAGAACACTAATGTGCATAAAATATGCCTTTTGAAACGGTCATTTTGAAATATGGACGTCCTTTAAATTTTTTGGTCGATATGTGACCCCAGGATTTGTTTTCAGGGCAGGTGTCATTTACAGGCCTGCAATGATTTTGAATATCAACTGATCATGAGCGCTGGGATTAAAGCTGCTGTTGTGTGAAACGGCCACAAGGTGGCAGCAGTTCTCCCTTACCAGTTCTGGTTACTAGGGCAACAGAGCCTCAATGGAAGTCGTGTTCTACATTGGAATTTAGAATGGAATATGACAGGAGAAAGCACCTCAACTTTGTCTCCCTACTTCTTGTTCGTGTTTTTAATTTAATTTTTTATTTTTTATTACAGCAAGTTTGATTACAATGTTTGGCTTGTTGTAGGTGTGGAAGATGTGGTTCTTTTACACATATAGAGATGTCTGTTTTTCCTGGGATCCTTTTCCCATGTACGTTATGACAGAATGTTGAGTAGTCTTTTGGTATTCCGTAGGTCTTTGGTGATTATATATGTCACCTGTGTTTGTATAAGTCTGTTAACCCCGATATCGTAATGAAACCAATCCTCACACCTTTCCATTGGTGAACCATAAGTTTGTTTAATGAATCTCTGATTGCCCTTCTCGGTGGAAATATATGCCCTGGTATCCATTTTTAGGTAACACCTATAAGTGATATGATATGATATGTGTCTTGCACTTTCTCACTTACTACAAGTCACGTGATTACCTCTAGACTCATCTACGGTGGTGCAAATGGCATTGTGTTCTTTTTTTCCTTGGCTTCTCTTCTGCCTTAGCGAGGTCCATTTTCAACAATGTGATTCCCTGAGTGTTGTGGATTAGCTCACCTGGGCAGCCTTACCCTGCCGCCCGGCCCTCCCCAGGTGTGCCTGGTTGAGTTCAATATAAACAGCGCTCCAGGCAGCAATAGCCCCTGAAGCTGTTCCTGACTCCATATTCTCTGCCCCGTCAGCAGTCTCGGGGCTGTGCTGGTGGGAGGGAATGAGGTGCCACAGATTTGTTGGTGGCCCGGTGTGAGTGGGGTTCTCCTGGCCTTTCTGCAGTAGTTGCCAGGCTGCCTCCTGTAAAGAAGAGGATGTGTCACCCATACCTTCTGCTGGAATTTCTCTCCGGACAGAGGTGAGGAAGGAAAAAAGCAGTGGGGGCCGGGACAGGTGGGGTATCTCAGGCAGGACAATGGAAAGTTTCCGGAAGAGCGCCCGGGTCCAGGACCAACCTGGCTGGCCTGCAGGCACGAAGTTGGCCTGCGTGCTGTCGCTGTTGTGGCTCCACGGCCCTTCCTCTAGTCTTCCAAGCCCTTGTACATATTCAGTTGTTTTACCTGGGAAGGGTGGGAACTGTTCAGCAACAGCTGGCCTGCGGCTCAGCTCACCTTTTTTTAGAGATGCCTCGGCTCGGTCCCCCAGCTTTGCAATGAGGACGCTCCTTGTGTGGGGTGTGGGTTGCTGGCTGTATGGGGATGATTCCCCACCTCTGACGAATTTCAGAATTGTTTGTCGCTGGAGCAAGTGCCCTGATAGGGTTTTCCTCTGTAAAATTGGTGGGTTCAGGTTTTTATTCTTTTATGGTTCAAGTTAGATTTTATTTCTCTTTTATATATTTATAGATATAAGCATGGAAATAATTCATTCCTATAAATACATCTGTGTGAAGGGAAGAACTTTTTTCTGTTTTATATTTAAATTTTATTTTTTAAGATTTTTAAATTCAATTTTATTTACTTTTATATACAGCAGGTTATTATTAGTTATGTATTTTATGCATATACATGTATACAGGTCAATCTCAAACTCCCAACTCATCCCACCACCACCACCCCATGGATTCCCACACTTGGTGTCCATACGTTTGTTCTCTACCTCTGTGTCTCTATTTCTTCCCTGCAAACCAGTTCATCTGTACCAGTTTTTAGGTTCCACATATATGCATTAATATACAATATTTGTATTCCTCTTTCTGACCTACTTCATTCTGTAAGACAGTCTCTAGATCCATCGATGTCTCTACAAATAACCCAGTTTCATTCCTTTTTATGGTTGAGTAATATTCCATTTTATACATGTACCACATCTTTATCCATTCATCTGTGTGAGGGCATTTAGTTTGCTTCCATTACCTGGCCTTTGTAAATAGTGCTGCAATGTACATTGTGGTGAATGTGCCTTTTTGATTTATGGTTTTCTCTGGGTCTATTCCCAGAAGTGGGATTGCAGGATCAGATGGTAATTCTATTTCTAGTTATTTTAAGGAAACTCCATAGTGTTCTCCATAGTGACTGTATCAATTTACATTCCCAACAATAGTGGAAGAGTGATCCTTTTGTCCACACCCTCCCCAGAATTTGTTGTTTGTAGATGTTCTGATGATGCCGATTCTAACAGGTGTGAGGTGATACCTCATTGTAGTTTCGATTTGCATTTCTCTAATAATTAGTGCTCTTCAGCAGCTTTTCATGTGCGTCTTGGCCATCTCTGTGTCGTCTTTGAAGAAACGTCTCTTTAGATCTACTGCCCATTTTTGTATTGGGTTTTTTGTTTTTTTTTAATATTAAGCTGCATGAGCTGTTTATATATTGGAGATTAAACCTTTGTCCATTGATTCGTTTTCAACGATTTTTGCCCATTCTGAGGGATGCCTTTTTCCATTCCCGTTTCTTTACCAAAAAAGTAAAGAAACAAAAAGAAGAAGAACACTAATGTGCGTAAAATATGGCTTTTGAAACGGTCGTTTTGAAATATGGACGTCCTTTGAATTTTTTGGTCGATATGTGACCCCAGGATTTGTTTTCAGGGCAGGTGTCATTTACCGGCCTGCAATGATTTTGAATATCAACTGACCATTAGCGCTGGGATTAAAGCTGCTGTTGTGTGAAACGGCCACAAGGTGGCAGCAGTTCTCCCTTACCAATTCTGGTTACTAGGGCAACAGAGCCTCAATGGAAGTCATGTGCTGGATTGGAATTTAGAATGGAATGTGCCAGGAGAAAGCCCCTCAAGTTTGTCTCCCTACTTCTTGTTCGTGTTTTTAATTTAATTTTTATTTTTTATTACAGCAAGTTTGATTAAAATGTTTGGCTTGTTGTAGCTGTGGAAGATGTGGTTCTTTTACACATATACAGATGTCGGTTTTTCCTGGGATCCTTTTCCCATGTACGTTATGACAGAATGTTGAGTAGTCTTTTGGTATTCCGTAGGTTTTTGGTGATTATATATGTCACCTGTGTTTGTATAAGTCTGTTAACCCCGATATCATAATGAAACCAATGCTCACACCTTTCCATTGGTGAACCATAAGTTTGTTTAATGAATCTCTAATTGCCCTTCTCGGTGGAAATATCTGCCCTGGTATCCATTTTTAGGTATCACCTATAAGTGATATGATATGATATGTGTCTTTCACTTTCTGACTTACTACATGTCACGTGATTACCTCTAGACTCATCTACGGTGCTGCAAAAGGCATTGTGTCCTTTTTTTCCTTGCCTTCTATTCTGACTTAGCGAGGTCCCTTTTCAACAATGTGCTTCCCTGCGGGTTGTGGATAAGCTGACGTGGGCAGCCTTATCCTGCCGGCCGGCCCTCCCCAGGTGTGCCTGGTTGAGGTCAATATAAACAGCGCTCCATGCAGCAATAGCCCCTGAAGCTGTGCCTGCCTCCATATTCTCTGCCCTGTGAGCAGTCTCGGGGCTGTGCTGGTGGGAGGGAGTGAGGGGCCACAGCTTTGTTGGTGGCCCGGTGTGAGTGGGGTTCTGCTGGCCTTTCTGAAGGAGTTTCCAGGCTGCCTCCTGTAAGGAGGAGTATGTGTCACCCATACCTTCCGCTGGAATTTCTCTCCGGACAGAGGTGAGGAAGGAAAAAAGCAGTGGGGGCCGGGACAAGTGGGGAATCTCAGGCAGTACAATGGAAAGCTTCCGGAAGAGCGCCCGGGGCCAGGACCACCCTGGCTGGCCTGCAGGCACCAAGTTGGCCTGCGTGCTGTCGCTGGTGTGGCTCCACGGCCCTTCCTCTAGTCTTTCAAGCCCTTGTACATATTCAGGTGTTTTACCTGGGAAGGGTGGGAACAGTTCAGCAACAGCTGGCCTGGGGCTCAGCTCACCTTTGTTCAGAGATGCCTCGGATCGGTCCCCCCGCTTTGCAATGAGGAAGCTCCTTGTGTGGGGTGTGGGTTGCTGGCTGTATGGGAGATGATTCCCCACCTCTGACCAATTTCAGAATTGTTTACCGCTGGAGCAAGTGCCCAGATAGTGTTTTTCTCTGTATAACTGGTCGGTTCAGGTTTTTCTTCGTTTATGGTTCAACTTAGCTTTTATTCCTCTTTTATGTATTTATAGATATAAGCATGAAAATAATTCATTCCTATAAATACATCTGTGTGAAGGGAAGAACTTTTTTCTGTTTTATTTTTAAATTTTATTTTTTATAATTTTGAAATTTAATTTTATTTACTTTTTTATACAGCTGGTTATTATTAGTTATGTGTTTTATGCATATACATGTATACAGGTCAATCTCAATCTCCCAACTCATACCACCACCACCACCCCATGGCTTCCCACACTTGGTGTCCATACGTTTGTTCTCTACCTGTGTGTCTCTATTTCTTCCCTGCAAACCAGTTCATCTGTACCATTTTTTAGGTTCCACATATATGCATTAATATACAATATTTGTTTTCAACTTTCTGACTTACTTCATTCTGTATGACAGTCTCTAGATCCATCGATGTCTCTACAAATGACCCAGATTCATTCCTTTTTATGGCCGAGTAATATTCCATTTTATATATGTAACCCATCTTTATCCATTCATCTGTCTTTGGGCGTTTAGGTTGCTTCCATTACCTGGCTATTGTAAATAGTGCTGCAATGAACATTGTGGTGAATGTGCCTTTTTGATTTATGGTTTTCTTTGGGTATATGCCCAGAAGTGGAATTGCTGGATCAGATGGTAATTCTATTTCTAGATTTTTTAAGGAAACTCCATAGTGTTCTCCATAGTGACTCTATCAATTTACATTCCCACCAATAGTGGAAGAGGGCTCCTTTTGTCCACACCCTCCCCAGAATTTGTTGTTTGTAGATTTTCTGACGATGCCGATTCTAACAGGTGTGAGGTGATACCTCATTGTAGTTTTGATTTGCATCTCTCTAATAATTAGTGCTCTTGAGCAGCTTCTCATGTGCGTCTTGGCCATCTCTGTGTCTTCTTTGAAGAAACGTCTCTTGAGATCTTCTGCCCATTTCTGTATTGGGAGGGCCGTGGGATGGTCAGGCTGTGTGCTGACGCACGTGTCAGTGCCAGCGTAAGGGCCAGGAGTAGGGTACAGCATAGGGTAACGTGTAGGGCTGGTGGGGGGTTTCCATTCCAGGCTAGGGTTAGGGTTAGGGAACGGCAAGGTTTAGGGAACAGGTGAGCATAGGGACACGTGGGAGAGGCAGGCTACGTGCTGACACACGTGTCAGTGCCAGCGTACGGGTCAGGAGTAAAGTAGGGTGTAGGGCTGGTTGTGGGTTTCCATTCCACGCTAGGGTTAGGGTTAGGGAACGGCAAGGCTTAGGGCACAGCTGAGGGTACAGAAACGTGGGAGGGTCAGGCTATGTGCTGACGCACGGTTCAGTGCCAGTGTACGGGCCAGGATTAGGGTACGGAGTAGGGTAAGGTGTAGGGCTGTTGGTGGGTTTCTGTTCCGGGTTAGGGTTAGGGAACGGTAAGGCTTAGGGCACAGGTAAGGGTACGGAAACGAGGGAGAGACACGCTACGTGCTGACACACGGGTCAGTGCCAGCGTTCGCGCCAGAATTAGGGTACGGCGTAGGGTAAGGTGTAGGGCTGGTGGTGGGTTTCTGTTCCAGGGTAGGGTTAGGGTTAGGGATCGGCAAGGCTTAGGGCACAGGTGAGGGTATGGAAACATGGGAGTGGCAGGCTACGTGCTTACACAAGGGTCAGTTCCAGTGTACGGCCCAGGAGTAGGGTACGGCGTAGGGTAAGGTGTAGGGCTGGTGGTGGGTTTCCGTTCCCGGCTAGGGTTAGGGTTAGGGAATGGCAAGGCTTAGGGCACAGGTGAGGGTACAGAAACGTGGGAGGGTCAGGCTACGTGCTGACACAAGTGTCAGTGCCAGCGTACGGCCCAGGAATAGGGTATGGCGTAGGGTAAAGTGTAGGGTTAGGGTTAGGGAACGGCAAGGCTTAGGGCACAGGTGAGGGTACGGAAACGTGGGAGGGTCAGGCTACATGCTGAAGCACGGGTCAGTGCCAGGGTGTGGACCAGGAGTAGGGTACGGCGTAGGGTAAGGTGTAAGACTGGTGGTGGGTGTCCATTCCGGGGTTTGATTAGGGTTAGGGAACGTCAAGTTTTAGGGCACAGGTGAGGGTACGGAAACGTGGGAGGGTCAGGCTACCTGCTGACGCATGGGTCAGTGCCAGCGTATGGGCCAGGAGTATGGTACGGCGTAGGGTAAGGTGTAGGGCTGGTGGTGGGTTTCCGTTCTGGGCTAGGGTTAGGGTTAGGGAACGGCAAGGCTAAGGGCACAGGTGAGGGTACGGAAACTTGGGAGAGGCAGGATACGTGCTGACGCACGGGTCAGTGCCAGCATACAGGCAAGGAGTAGGGTACGGCATAGGGTATGGTGTAGGGCTGGTGGTGGGTTTCAGTTCAGGGCTAGGGTTAGGGTTAGTGAACGGCAAGGCTTAGGGCACAGGTGAGGGTACAGAAACGTGTTAGGTTCATGGTGCATGTTGATGCATGGAATAGTGTCATCGTACGCATTAGGATTAGGGTACGGCATAGAGTAAGGTGTACGGATGGCAGTAGGTTTACATTCCGGTGTAGGGTTAGGGATAGCGAATTGCAAGGTATAGGGCACAGGTGATGGTACGGAAATGTGATAGGTTCAGGGTACGTGTTGACTCACGGGTTAGTGTGAGCGTACGCATGAGGATTAGGGTACCGCATAGAGTAAGGTGTAGGGTTGGTGGTAGGTTTCCGTTCCAGTCTAGGGTTATGTTTAGGGACTGGCAAAGTTTAGGGCACAGGTGAGGGTACGAAACGTGTTAGGGTCAGGGTACGTGTTGATGCAGAGGTTAGTGTCAGCATACGAATTAGGATTAGGGTATGGCGTAAGGTAAGGTGTAGGGTTGGTGGTAGTTTTCCGTTCCGGGCTAGGGTGAAGGTAAGGGAACGGCAAGGTTTATGGCAGAGGTGAAGGTACGGAAACGTGTTAGGGTCAGGGTACGTGTTGACGTATGGATTAGGATTAGGGTACGGCTTAGGGTAAGGTGTAGGGCTGATGGTAGGTTTCTGTTCCGGGCTAAGGTTAAGGATAGGCAACAGCAAGGTTTGGGGCACAGCTGAGGGTACGGAAACGTGTTAGTGTCAGGGTACATGTTGACTCACCGGTTAGTGCCAGCGTACGGATTAGGATTAGTGTACCGCGTAGATAAGGTGCACGGTTGGTGGTAGGTTTCCGTTCCAGGCTATGGTTAGGGTTAGGGAAATTCAAGGTTTCTATTTGTAGGTTTTTTAAGGAAACTCCATAGTGTTCTCCATAGTGACTGTATCAATTTACATTCCCAACAATAGTGGAAGAGGGCTCCTTTTGTCCACACCCTCCCCAGAATTTGTTGTCTGTAGATTTTCTGATGATGCCGATTCTAACAGGTGTGAGGTGATACCTCATTGTAGTTTTGATTTGCATTTCTCTAATAATTAGTGCTCTTGAGCAGCTTTTCATGTGCGTCTTAGCCATCTCTGTGTCTTCTTTGAAGAAACGTCTCTTTAGATATTCTGCCCATGTTTGTATTGGGTTGTTTGTTTTTTTAATATTAAGCTGCATGAGCTGTTTATATATATTGGAGATTAAACCTTTGTCCATTGATTCGTTTGCAACTATTTTCGCCCCTTCTGAGGGATGCCTTTTTCCATTCCCGTGTTTTTAACCAAAAAAGAAAGAAAGAAAAAGAAGCAGAACACTAATGTGCATAAAATATGCCTTTTGAAACGTTCGTTTTGAAATATGGACGTCCTTTAAATTTTTTGGTCGATATGTGTCCCCAGGATTTGTTTTCAGGGCAGGTGTCATTTACAGGCCTGCAATGATTTTGAATATCAACTGACCATTAGCACTGGGATTAAAGCTGCTGTTGCGTGAAACGGCCACTAGGTGGCAGCAGTTCTCCCTTAACACATCTGGTTACTAGGGCAACAGAGCCTCAATGGAAGTAGTGTTCTACATTGGAATTTAGAATGGAATGTGCCAGAAGAAAGCCCCTCAAGTTTGACTCCCTACTTCTTGTTCGTGTTTTTAATTTAATTTTTTTTTTATTATAGCAAGTTTGATTACAATGTTTGGCTTGTTGTAGGTGTGGAAGATGTGGTTCTTTTACACATATACAGATGTCTGTACTTCCTGGGATCCTTTCCCCATGTACGTTATGACAGAATGTTGAGTAGTCTTCTCTTGGTATTCCGTAGGTCTTTGGTGATTATATATGTCACCTCTGTTTGTATATGTCTGTTAACCCCGATATCGTAATGAAACCAATCCTCACACCTTTCCATTGGTGAACCATAAGTTTGTTTAATGAATCTATGATTGCACTTCTCAGTGGAAAAGACTGCCCTGGTTTCGATTTTAGGTAACACCTATAAGTGATATGAAATGATATGTGTCTTTCACATTCTGACTTACTACAAGTCACGTGATTACCTCTAGACTCATCTACAGTGCTGCAAATGGCATTGTGTCCTTATTTTCCTTGGCTTCTATTCTGCCTTAGCGAGGTCCATTTTCAACAATGTGATTCCCTGAGGGTTGTGGATTAGCTAACCTGGGCAGCCTTACCCTGCCGGCCGGCCCTCCCCAGGTCTGCCTGGTTGAGGTCAATATAAACAGCGCTCCAGGCAGCAATAGCCCCTGAAGCTGTTCCTGACTCCATATTCTCTGCCCCGTCAGCAGTCTCGGGGCTGTGCTGGTGGGAGGGAGTGAGGGGCCACAGCTTTGTTGGTGGCCCTGTGTGAGTGGGGTTCTTCTGGCCTTTCTGCAGGAGTTGCCAGGCTGCCACCTGTAAAGAAGAGGATGTGTCACCCATAACTTCCGCTGGAATTTCTCTCCGGACAGAGGTGAGGAAGGAAAAAAGCAGTGGGGGCCGGGACAAATGGGGTATCTCAGGCAGGACAATGGAAAGCTTCCGGAAGAGCGCCCGGGGCCAGGATCACCCTGGCTGGCCTGTAGTCACCAAGATGGCCTGCGTGCTGTCGCTGGTGTGGCTCCACGGCCCTTCCTCTTGGCTTTCAAGCCTTTGTACATATTCAGGTGTTTGACCTGGGAAGGGTGGGAACAGTTCAGCAGCAGCTGGCCTGGGGCTCAGCTCACCTTTATTCAGAGATGCCCCGGCACGGTCCCCCAGCTTTGCAATGAGGATGCTCCTTGCATGGAGTGTGGGTTGCTGGCTGTATGGGAGATGATTCCCCACCTCTGACAAATTTCAGAATTGTTTACTGCTGGAGCAATTGCCCTGATAGGGTTTTCCTCTGTATAACTGGTGGGTTCAGGGTTTTTTTTCGTTTATGGTTCATGTTAGATTTTATTCCTCTTTTATGTATTTATAGATATAAGCATGGAAATAATTCATTCCTATAAATACATCTGTGTGAAGGGAAGAACTTTTTTCTGTTTTATTTTTTAATTTTATATTTTAAAATTTTGAAATTTAATTTTATTTACTTTTTTATACAGCGGGTTATTATTAGTTATGTATTTTATGCATATACATGTATACAGGTCAATCTCAAACTCCCAACTCATTCCACCACCACCACCCCATGGCTTCCCACACTTGGTGTGAATACGTTTGTTCTCTACCTCTGTGTCTCTATTTCTTCCCTGCAAACCAGTTCATCTGTACCATTTTTTAGGTTCCACATATATGCATTAATATACAATATTTGTTTTCCTCTTTCTGACTTACTTCATTCTGTATGACAGTCTCTAGATCCATCGATGTCTCTACAAATGACCCAGTTTCATTCCTTTTTATGGCCTTGTAATATTCCATTTTATATATGTACCCCATCTTTATCCATTCATCTGTCTGTGGGCATTTAGGTTGCTTCCATTACCTGGCTATTGTAAATAGTGCTGCAATGTACCTTGTGGTGAATGTGCCTTTATGATTTATGGTTGTCTCTGGGTATATGCCCAACAGTGGGATTGCTGGGTCAGATGGTAATTCTATTTCTAGTTTTTTAAAGGAAACTCCATACTGTTCTCCATAGTGACTGTATCAAATTACATTCCCACCAATAGTGGAAGAGGGCTCCTTTTGTCCACACCCTCCCCAGAATTTGTTGTTTGTAGATTTTCTGATGATGCCGATTCTAACAGGTGTGAGGTGATACCTCATTGTAGTTTTGATTTGCATTTCTCTAATAATTAGTGCTCTTGAGCAGCTTTTCATGTGCGTCTTGGCCATCTCTGTGTCTTCTTTGAAGAAACGTCTCTTTAGATCTTCTGCCCATTTTTGTATTGGGTTGATTGTTTTTTTAATAAGCTGCATGAGCTGTTTATATATATTGGAGATTAAACCTTTGTCCATTGATTCGTTTGCAACTATTTTCGCCCCTTCTGAGGGTTGCCTTTTTCCATTCCCGTGTTTTTAACCAAAAAAGAAAGAAAGAAAAAGAAGCAGAACATTAATGTGCATAAAATATGCCTTTTGAAACGGTCGTTTTGAAATATGGACGTCCTTTAAATTTTTTGGTCGATATGTGTCCCCAGGATTTGTTTTCAGGGCAGGTGTCATTTACAGGCCTGCAATGATTTTGAATATCAACTGACCATTAGCGCTGGGATTAAAGCTGCTGTTGTGTGAAACTGCCACAAGGTGGCAGCAGTTCTCTCTTTCATATCTGGTTACTAGGGCAACAGAGCCTCAAAGGAAGTCGCCTTCTAGATTGGAATTTAGAACAGAATGTGACAGGAAAAAGCCCCTCAAGTTTGTCTCACTACTTCTTGTTCGTGTTTTTAATTTAATTTTTTATTTTTTATTACAGCAAGTATGATTACAATGTTGGCTTGTTGTAGGTATGGTAGATGTGGTTCTTTTACACATATACAGATGTCTGTTCTTCCTGGGATCCTTTTCCCATGTACGTTATGACAGAATGTTGTGTACTCCTCTCTTTGTATTCCGTAGCTCTTTGGTTATTATATATATCACCTGTGTTTGTTTGTCTGTTAACCCCAATATCGTAATGAAACCAATCCTCACACCTTTCCATTGGTGAACCATAAGTTTGTTTAATGAATATGTGATTGCCCTTCTCCGTGGAAATATCTGCCCTGGTATCCATTTTTAGGTAACACCTATAAGTGATATGATACGATATGTGCCTTTCACTTTCTGACATACTACATGTCACATGATTACCTCTAGACTCATCTACGGTGCTGCAAATGGCATTGTGTCCTTATTTTCCTTGGCTTCTATTCTGCCTTAGCGAGGTCCATTTTCAACAATGTGATTCCCTGAGGGTTGTGGATTAGCTGACCTGGGCAGCCTTACCGTGCCGGCCGGCCCTCCCCAGGTGTGCCTGGTTGAGGTCAATATAAACAGCGCTCCAGGCAGCAATAGCCCCTGAAGCTGTGCCTGACTCCATATTCTCTGCCCCGTCAGCAGTCTCGGGGCTCTGCTGGTGGGAGCGTGTGAGGGGCCACGGCTTTGTGTGTGGCCCGGTGTGTGTGGGGCTCTGCTGGACTTTGTGCAGGAGTTGCCAGGCTGCCACCTGTAAAGAAGAGGATGTGTCACCCATAAGTTCCACTGGAATTTCTCTCCGGGCTGAGGTAAGGAAGGAAAAAAATGGGTGGGGTCCGGGACAGGAGGGGTATCTCAGGCAGGGAAATGGAAAGCTTCCAGAAGAGCGCCCGGGGTCAGGACCATCCTGCCTCGCCTGCAGACACCAAGTTGGCCTGTGTGCTGTCGCTGGTGTGGCTCCACGGCCCTTCCTCTAGGATTTCATGCCCTTGTACATATTCAGGTGTTTTACCTGGGAAGGGTGGGAACAGTTCAGCTGCAGCTGGCCTGGGGCTCAGCTCACCTTTATTCAGAGATGCGTCGGCACGGTCCCCCAGCTTTGCAATGAGGACGCTCCTTGCATGCGGGGTGGGTTGCTGGCTGTATGGGAGATGATTCCCCACCTCTGACCAATTTCAGAATTGTTTACCGCTGGAGCAAGTTCCCTGATAGGGCTTTCCTCTGTATAACTGGTGGGTTCAGGTTTTTTTTCGTTTATGGTTCAAGTTAGATTTTATACCTCTTTTATGTATTTATAGATATAAGCATGGAAATAATACATTCCTATAAATACATCTGTGTGAAGGGAAGAAACATTTTCTCTTTTATTTTTAAATTTTATTTTTTAAAATTTTGAAATTTAGTTTTATTTTCTTATACAGCAGGTTATTATTAGTTATGTATTTTATGCATATGCATGTATGCAAGCCAATCCCAATCTCCCAACTCATCCCACCTCTACCACCCCATGGCTTCCCACACTTGGTGTCCATAAGTTTGTTCTCTACCTGTGTCTCTATTTCTTCCCTGCAAACCAGTTCATCTGTACCACTTTTTAGGTTCCACATATATGCATTAATATACAATATTTGTTTTCCTCTTTCTGACTTACTTCATTCTGTATGACAGTCTCTAGATCCATCGATGTCTCTACAAATGACCCAGTTTCTTTCCTTTTTATGGCCGAGTAATATTCCATTTTATATATGTACCACATCTTTACCCATTCATCTGTTTGTGGGTATTTAGTTTGCTCCCTTACCTGGCTATTGTAAATAGTGCTGCAATGAACATTGTGGTGAATGTGCCTTTTTGATTTATGGTTTTCTCTGGGTATATGCCCAGAAGTGCGATTGCTGGATCAGATGGTAATTCTATTTCTAGTTTTTTTAAGGAAACTCCACACTGTTCTCCATAGTGACTGTATCAATTTACATTCCCACCAATAGTGGAAGAGGGCTCCTTTTGTCCACACCCTCCCCATAATTTGTTGTTTGTAGGTTTTCTGATGATGCCGATTCTAACATGTGTGAGGTGATACCTCATTGTAGTTTTATTTTTTTTTTTTTTCATTTATTTTTTTTTTGTGTGGTACGCGGGCCTCTCACTGTTGTGGCCTCTCCCGTTGCGGAGCACAGGCTCCGGACGCGCAGGCTCAGTTGCCATGGCTCACGGGCCCAGCTGCTCCGCGACATGTGGGATCTTCCCGGACCGGGGCACGAACCCGTGTCCCCTGCATCGGCAGGCAGACTCTCAACCACTGCGCCACCAGGGAAGCCCCCTCATTGTAGTTTTGATTTGCATTTCTCTAATAATTAGTGATGTTGAGCAGCTTTTCATCTGCGTCTTGGCCATGTCTGTGTCTTCTTTGAAGGATCGTCTCATGAGATCTTCTGACAATTTCTGTATTGGGAGGGTGTTTGGAGGGTAAGGCTATGTGCTCACGCACGTGTCAGTGCCAGCATAAGGGCCAGGAGTAGGGTACTGCGTTGGGTAAGGTGTAGGTCTGGTGGTGGTTTCCGTTCCGGGCTAGGTTTAGGGTTTGGGAACGGCAAGGCTTAGGGCCCAGGTGAGGGTACGGAAACGTGGGATGGTCAGGCTATGTTCTTACGCATGGGTCAGTGCCAATGTACGGGCCAGGAATAGGCTACGGCGTAGGCTAATGTGTAGGGCTGGTGGTGGGTTTCCGTTCGGTGCTAGGGTTAGGGTTAGGGAATGACAAGTCTTAGGGCACAGGTGAGGGTACGGAAACGTGGGAGGGTCCGGCTATGTGCTGACGCACGGGTCAGTGCCAGCGTACGGGCCAGGAATAAGGAACGGCGTAGGGTAAGGAGTAGGGCTGGTTGTGAGATACCGTTCTGGGCTAGGGTTAGGGTTAGGGAACGGCAAGGCTTAGGGCACAGGTGAACGTAAGGAAACGTGGGAGGGTCAGGCTACGTGCTGACGCACGGGTCAGTGCCAGCGTACGGGCCAGGAGTAGGGTATGGCGTAGGGTAAGGTTTAGGGCTGGTGGTGGGTTTCCGTTCCTGGCTAGGGTTAGGGTGAGGGAACAGCAAGGCTTAGGGCACAGGTGAACGTACGGAAACGTGGGAGTGGCAGGCTACGTGCTGACGCACGGGTCTGTGCCAGCGTACGGGCCAGGATTAGGGTACGTCGTAGCGTAAGGTTTAGGGCTGGTGGTGGGTTTCCGTTTCAGGCTAGGGTTAGGGATAGGGAACGGCAAGGCTTAGGACACAGGTGAGGGTATGGAAACGTGGGAGAGGCAGGCTACGTGCTGACGCACAGGTCAGTGCCAGCGTAGGGGCCAGGATTAGGGTACAGCGTAGGGTAAGGTTTAGGGCTGGTGGTGGGTTTATGTTCCGGGCTAGGGTTAGGGTTAGGGATCGGCAAGGCTTAGGGCACAGGTGAGGGTTCGGAAACGTAGGAGTGGCTGGCTACGTGCTGACGCACGGGTCAGTGCCAGCGTATGGGGCAGAATTAGGGTACGGCGTAGGGTAAGGTTTAGGGCTGGTGGTGGGTTTCCGTTCCAGGCTAGGTTTAGGGTTAGGGAACGGCAAAGCTTAGGGCACAGAAGATGGTACGGAAAAGTGGGAGGGTCAGGCTACGTGCTGACGCACGGGTCAGTGCCAGCGTATGGGCCAATTGTAGGGTATGGCGTAGGGTTATGTGTAGGGTTAGGGTTAGGGAACGGCAAGGCTTAGGGCACAGGTGAGGGTACGGAAACGTGGGAGGGTCAGGCTACGTTATGACGCACGGGTCTTTGCCAGCGTACGCGCCAGGATTCGGGTACGGCATTGGGTAAGGTGTAGGGCTGGTTGTGGGTTTCCGTTCCAGGTTAGAGTTAGGGAACGGCAAGGCTTAGTGCACAGGTGAGGGTATGGAAACATGGCAGAGGCAGGCTATGTGCTGACGCAAGGGTCACTGCCAGCTTACGGGTCAGGAGTAGTCTACGGCGTACGTTAAGGTTTAGGTTTTGTGGTGGGTTTCCGTTCCGGGCTAGGGTTAGGGATAGGGAAAGGCAAGGCTTAGGGCACAGGTGAGGGTACGGAAACGTGGGAGGGTTAGGCTACATGCTGAAGCACAGTTCAATGCCAGGGTTTGGACCAGGAGTAGGGTACGGCGTAGGGTATAGTGTAAGGCTGGTTGTGGGTGTCCATTCCGGGCTAGTGTTAGGGTTAGGGAGCGGCAAGGCTTAGGGCACAGGTGAGGGTACGGAAACGTGGGAGGGTCAGGCTACATGCTGAAGAACGGGTCAGTGCCAGGGTGTGGACCAGGAGTAGGGTACGGCGTTGGGTATGGTGTAAGGGCGGTGGTGGGTGTCCATTCCGGTCTAGGGTTAGGGTTAGGGAACGTTAAGGCTTAGGACACAGGTGAGGGTACGGAAACGTGGGAGGGTCAGGATACGTGCTGAAGAATGGGTCAGTGCCAGCGTACGGGCCAGGAGTAGGGTACTTCATAGCGTAATGTGTAGGGCTGGTGGTGGTTTCCGTTCCGGGCTAGGGTTAGAGGTAGGGAACTGCAAGGCTTAGGGCACAGGTGAGGGTACGGAAACGTGGGAGAGGCAGGCTACGGGCTGACACATGGGAGAGTGCCAGCTTACGGGCCAGCAGTAGGCTACGACGTAGGGTAGGGTGTAGGGCTGGTGGTGGGTTTCCGTTCCGGGCTAGGGTTAGAGTTAGGGATCGGCAAGGCTTAGGGAACAGGTGAGGGTAAGGAAAAGTGGGAGGGTTAGGCTACATGCTGACGCACGGATCAGTGCCAGCGTACGGGCCAGGTGTAGGGTACGGCGTAGGGTAAGGTTTAGGGCTGGTGATGGGTTTCCGTTTGGGGTTATGGTTAGGGTTATGGAACGGCAAGGCTTAGGACACAGGTGAGGGTACGGGAACGTGGGAAGGTCAGGCTACGTGCTGACGCACGGATCAGTGCCAGCGTACGGGCCAGGATTAGGCTACGGCGTAGGGTAAGCTGTAGGGCTGGTGGTGGGTTTCTGTTCTGGGCTAGGGTTAGGGTTAGGGAAGGACAAGACTTAGGGCACAGTTGAGGGTACGGAAATGGTGGAGGGTCAGGCTATGTGCTGACGCACGGGTCAGTGCCAGCGTACAGGCCAGGAGTAGGCAACAACGTAGGGTAAGGTGTAGGGCTGGTGGTTGGTTTCCTTTCCGGGCTAGGGTTAGGGTTAGGGAATGTCAAGGCTTAGGGCACAGGTGAGGGTATGGAAACGTGGGAGGGTCATGCTACGTGCTGACACACGTGTCAGTGCCAGCGTATGGGCCAGTCGTAGGCTACGGCGTAGGGAAAGGTGTAGGGCTGGTGGTGGGCTTCCTTTCCGGGCTAGGGTTAGGGTTAGGGAACGGCAAGTCTTAGGGCACAGGTGCGGGTACGGAAACGTGGGAGAGTCAGGCTATGTGCTGACGCACGGGTCAGTGCCAGCGTACGGGCCAGGAGTAGTGTACGTCGTAGGGTAAGGTGTAGGGCTGGTGGTGTGTTTCCGTGCTGGGCTAGGGTTAGGGTTAGGGAACGGCAAGGTTTAGGGCACACGTGAGGGTATCGAAACGTGTTAGGGTCAGGGTACGTGTTGATGTATGAATTAGGATTAGGGTACAGCTTAGGGTAAGGTGTAGGGCTGATGGTAGGTTTCCATTCCGGGCTAAGGTTAAGGATAGGCAACGACAAGATTTAGGGCACAGCTGAGGGTATGGAAACGTGTTAGGGTCAGGGTACGTGTTGACTCACTGGTTAGTGCCAGCGTCCGGATTAAGATTAGTGTACGGCATAGATAAGTTGTACGGTTGGTGGTAGGATTCCGTTCCGGGCTATGGTTAGGGTTAGGGAAAGTCAAGGTTTCTATTTCTAGTTCTTTTAAGGAAACTCCATACTGTTCTCCATAGTGACTGTATCAATTTACATTCCCACCATAGTGGAAGAGGGCTCCTTTTGTCCACACCCTCCCCAGAATTTGTTTGTAGATTTTCTGATGATGCCGATTCTAACAGGTGTGAGGTGATACCTCATTGTAGTTTTGATTTGCATTTCTCTAATAATTAGTGCTCTTGAGCAGCTTTTCATGTGCGTCTTGGACATCTCTGTGTCTTCTTTGAAGAAACGTCTCTTTAGATCTTCTGCCCATTTTTGTATTGGGTTGTTTGTTTTTTTAATAAGCTGCATGAGGTGTTTATATATATTGGAGATTAAACCTTTGTCCATTGATTCGTTTGCAACTATTTTCGCCCCTTCTGAGGGATGCCTTTTTCCATTCCCGTGTTTTTAAACAAAAAAGAAAGAAAGAAAAAGAAGCAGAACACTAATGTGCATAAAATATGCCTTTTGAAACGGTCATTTTGAAATATGGACGTCCTTTAAATTTTTTGGTCGATATGTGACCCCAGGATTTGTTTTCAGGGCAGGTGTCATTTACAGGCCTGCAATGATTTTGAATATCAACTGACCATGAGTGCTGGGATTAAAGCTGCTGTTGTGTGAAACGGCCACAAGGTGGCAGCAGTTCTCCCTTACCAATTCTGGTTACTAGGGCAACAGAGCCTCAAAGGAAGTCGTGTTCTAGATTGGAATTTAGAATGGAATGTGACAGGAGAAAGCCCCTCAAGTTTGTCTCCCTACTTCTTGTTCGTGTTTTTAATTTAATTTTTTACTTTTTATTACAGCAAGTTTGATTACAATGTATGGCTTGTTGTAGGTGTGGAAGATGTGGTTCTTTTACACATATACAGATGTCTGATTTTCCTGGGACCCTTTTCCCATGTACGTTATGAGAGAATGTTGAGTAATCTTTTGGTATTTCGTAGGTCTTTGGTGATTATATATGTCACGTGTGTTTGTATAAGTCTGTTAACCCCGATATCGTAATGAAACCAATCCTCACACCTTTCCATTGGTGAACCATAAGTTTGTTTAATGAATCTCTGATTGCCTTTCTCGGTGGAAATATATGCCCTGTTATCCATTTTTAGGTAACACCTATAAGTGATATGATATGATATGTGTCTTTCACTTTCTCACTTACTACAAGTCACGTGATTACCTCTAGACTCATCTACGGTGGTGCAAATGGCATTGTGTTCTTTTTTTCCTTGGCTTCTCTTCTGCCTTAGCGAGGTCCATTTTCAACAATGTGATTCCCTGAGTGTTCTGGATTAGCTCACCTGGGCAGCCTTACCCTGCCGCCCGGCCCTCCCCAGGTGTGCCTGGTTGAGGTCAATATAAACAGCGCTCCGGGCAGCCATAACCCCTGAAGCTGTTCCTGACTCCATATTCTCTGCCCCGTCAGCAGTCTCGGGGCTGTGCTGGTGGGAGGGAATGAGGTGCCACAGATTTGTTGGTGGCCCGGTGTGAGTGGGGTTCTCCTGGCCTTTCTGCAGTAGTTGCCAGGCTGCCTCCTGTAAAGAAGAGGATGTGTCACCCATACATTCTGCTGGAATTTCTCTCCGGACAGAGATGAGGAAGGAAAAAAGCAGTGGAGGCCGGGACAGGTGGGGTATCTCAGGCAGGACAATGGAAAGCTTCCGGAAGAGCGCCCGGGGCCAGGACCAACCTGGCTGGCCTGCAGGCACCAAGTTGGCCTGCGTGCTGTCGCTGTTGTGGCTCCACGGCCCTTCCTCTAGTCTTTCAAGCCCTTGTACATATTTAGTTGTTTTACCTGGGAAGGGTGGGAACAGTTCAGCAACAGCTGGCCTGCGGCTCAGCTCACCTTTTTTTAGAGATGCCTCGGCTCGGTCCCCCAGCTTTGCAATGAGGACGCTCCTTGTGTGGGGTGTGGGTTGCTGGCTGTATGGGGATGATTCCCCACCTCTGACCAATTTCAGAATTGTTTGCCGCTGGAGCAAGTGCCCTGATAGGGTTTTCCTCTGTATAACTGGTGGGTTCAGGTTTTTTTTCTTTTATGGTTCACGTTAGCTTTTATTCCTCTTTTATGTATTTATAGATATAAGCATGGAAATAATAATTTCCTATAAATACATCTGTGTGAAGGGAAGAACTTTTTTCTGTATTATTTTTAAATTTTATTTTTTTAAATTTTGAAATTGAATTTTATTTATTTTTTTATACAGCAGGTTATTATTAGTTATGTATTTTATGCATATACATGTATGCAGGTCAATCCCAATCTCCCAAGTCATCCCACCACCACCACCCCATGGCTTTCCACACTTGGTGTCCATACGTTTGTTCTCTACATCTCTGTCTCTATTTCTTCCCTGCAAACCAGTTCCTCTGTAAAATTTCGTAGGTTCCACATATATGCATTAATATACAATATTTGTTTTCCTCTTTCTGACTTACTTCATTCAGTATGACAGTCTCTAGATCCATCGCTGTCTCTACAAATGACCCGGTTTCATTCCTTTATATGGCTGAGTAATATTCCATTTTATACATGTAGCACATCTTTATCCATTCATCTGTGTGTGGGCATTTAGGTTGCTTCCATTACCTGGCCTTTGTAAATAGTGCTGCAATGAACATTGTGGTGAATGTGCCTTTCTGATTTATGGTTTTCTTTGGGTATATGAGCAGAAGTGGGATTGCTGGATCAGATGGTAATTCTATTTCTGGTTTTTTTAAGGAAACTCCATAGTGTTCTCCATAGTGAGTGTATCAATTTACATTCCCACCAATAGTGGAAGAGGTCTCCTTTTGTCCACACCCTCCCCAGAATTTGTTGTTTGTTGATTTTCTGATGATGCCGATTCTAACAGGTGTGAGGTGATACCTCATTGTAGTTTTGATTTGCATTTCTCTAATAATTAGTGCTCTAGAGCAGCTTTTCATGTGCGTCTTGGCCATCTCTGTGTCTTCTTTGAAGAAACGTCTCTTTAGATCTGACCATTTTTGTATTGGGTTGTTTGTTTTTTTAATATTAATCTGCATGAGCTGTTTATATATATTGGAGATTAAACCTTTGTCCATTGATTCGTTTGCAACTATTTTCGCCCCTTATGAGGGATGTCTTTTTCCTTTCCCGTTTTTTTAACCAAAAAAGAAAAAAAGAAAAAGAAGTAGAAAACTAATGTGCGTAAAATATGCCTTTTGAAACGGTCGTTTTGAAATATGGACGTCCTTTGAATTTTTTGGTCGATATGTGACCCCAGAATTTGTTTTCAGGGCAGGTGTCATTTACAGGCCTGCAATGATTTTGAATATCAACTGACCATTAGCGCTGGGATTAAAGCTGCTGTTGTGTGAAACGGCCACAAGGTGGCAGCAGTTCTCCCTTACCAATTCTGGTTACTAGGGCAACAGAGCCTCAATGGAAGTCGTGTTCTAGATTGGAATTTAGAATGGAATGTGCCAGGAGAAAACCCCTCAAGTTTGTCTCCCTACTTCTTGTTCGTGTTTTTAATTTAATTTTTATTTTTTATTACAGCAAGTTTGATTACAATGATTGGCTTGTTTTAGGTGTCGAAGATGTGGTGCTTTTACACATATACAGATGTCTGTTTTCCCTGGGATCCTTTTCCCATGTACGTTATGACAGAATGTTGAGTAGTCTTTTGGTATTCCGTAGGACTTTTGTGATTATATATGTCACCTGTGTTTGTATAAGTCTGTTAACCCCGATATCGTAATGAAACCAATCCTCACACCTTTCCATTGGTGAACCATAAATTTGTTTAATGAATCTCTGATTGCCCTTCTCGTTGGAAATATCTGCCCTGGTATCCATTTTTAGGTAACACCTATAAGTGATATGATATGATATGTGTCTTTCACTTTCTGACTTACTACATGTCACGTGATTACCTCTAGACTCATCTACGGTGCTGCAAATGGCATTGTGTCCTTTTTTTCCTTGCCTTCTATTCTGACTTAGCGAGGTCCCTTTTCAACAATATGATTCCCTGCGGGTTGTGGATTAGCTGACGTGGGCAGCCTTATCCTGCCGGCCGGCCCTCCCCAGGTGTGCCTGGTTGAGGTCAATATAAACAGCGCTCCATGCAGCAATAGCCCCTGAAGCTGTGCCTGCCTCCATATTCTCTGCCCCGTTAGCAGTCTCGGGGCTGTGCTGGTGGGAGGGAGTGAGGGGCCACAGCTTTGTTGGTGGCCCGGTGTGAGTGGGGTTCTGCTGGCCTTTCTGAAGGAGTTTCCAGGCTGCCTCCTGTAAGGAGGAGGATGTGTCACCCATACCTTCCGCTGGAATTTCTCTCCGGACAGAGGTGAGGAAGGAAAAAAGCAGTGGGGGCCGGGACAAGTGGGGTATCTCAGGCAGGACAATGGAAAGCTTCCGGAAGAGCGCCCGGGGCCAGGACCACCCTGGCTTGCCTGCAGGCACCAAGTTGGCCTGCGTGCTGTCGCTGGTGTGGCTCCACGGCCCTTCCTCTAGTCTTTCAACCCCTTGTACATATTCAGGTGTTTTACCTGGGAAGGGTGGGAACAGTTCAGCAGCAGCTGGCCTGGGGCTCAGCTCATATTTATTCAGAGATGCCTTGGCTCGGTCCCCCAGCTTTGCAATGAGGACGCTCCTTGTGTGGGGTGTGGGTTGCTGGCTGTATGGGAGATGATTCCCCACCTATGACCAATTTCAGAATTGTTTACCGTTGGAGGAAGTGCCCTGATAAGGTTTTCCTCTGTATAACTGGTGGGTTCAGGTTTTTCTTCTTTTATGGTTCAAGTTAGCTTTTATTCCTCTTTTATGTATTTATAGATATAAGCATGGAAATAATTCTTTCCATATAAATACATCTGTGTGAATGGAAGAACTTTTTTCTGTTTTATATTTAAATTTTATTTTTTAAAATTTTGAAATTTAATTTTATTTACTTTTATATTACAGCAGGTTATTATTAGTTATGTATTTTATGCATATACATGTATACAGGTCAATCTCAATCTCCCAACTCGTCCCACCACCACCACCCCATGGCTTCCCACACTTGGTGTCCATACGTTTGTTCTCTACCTGTGTGTCTCTATTTCTTCCCTGCAAACCAGTTCATCTGTACCATTTTTTAGGTTCCACATATATGCATTAATATACAATATTGTTTTCCTCTTTCTGACTTACTTCATTCTGTATGACAGTCTCTAGATCCATCGATGTCTCTACAAATGACCCAGTTTCATTCCTTTTTATGGCCGAGTAATATTCCATTTTATATATGTACCCAAATTTTATCCATTCATCTGTCTGTGGGCATTTAGGTTGCTTCCATTACCTGGCTATTGTAAATAGTGCTGCAATGAACCTTGTGGAGAATGTGTCTTTTTGATTTATGGTTGTCTCTGGGTATATGCCCAAAACTGGGATTGCTGGGTCAGATGGTAATTCTATTTCTACTTTTTTAAAGGAAACTCCATACTGTTCTCCATAGTGACTGTATCAATTTACATTCCCACCAATAGTGGAAGAGGGCACCTTTTGTCCACACCCTCCCCAGAATTTGTTGTCTGTAGATTTTCTGATGATGCCGATTCTAACAGGTGTGAGGTGATACCTCATTGTAGTTTTGATTTGCATTTCTCTAATAATTAGTGCTCTTGAGCAGCTTTTCATGTGCGTCTTGGCCATCTCTGTGTCTTCTTTGAAGAAACGTCACTTGAGATCTTCTGCCCATTTTTGTATTGGGTTGTTTGTTTTCTTAATAAGCTGCATGAGCTGTTTATATATATTGGAGATTAAACCTTTGTCCATTGATTCGTTTGCAACTATTTTCGCCCCTTCTGAGTGATGCCTTTTTCCATTCCCGTGTTTTTAACCAAAAAAGAAAGAAAGAAAAAGAAGCAGAACACTAATGTGCATAAAATATGCCTTTTGAAACGGTCATTTTGAAATATGGACGTCCTTTAAATTTTTTGGTCGATATGTGACCCCAGGATTTGTTTTCAGGGCAGGTGTCATTTACAGGCCTGCAATGATTTTGAATATCAACAGACGATTAGCACTGGGATTAAAGCTGCTGTTGTGTGAAACGGCCACTAGCTGGCAGCAGTTCTGCCTTAACACATCTGGTTACTAGGGCAACAGAGCCTCAATGGAAGTCAAGCTCTAGATTGGAATTTAGAATGGAATGTGCCAGGAGAAAGCCCCTCAAGTTTGACTCCCTACTTCTTGTTCGTGTTTTTAATTTAATTTTTATTTTTTATTATAGCAAGTTTGATTACAATGTTTGGCTTGTTGGAGGTGTGGAAGATGTGGTTGGTTCTTTTACACATATACGCATGTCTGTTTTTCCTGGGATCCTTTTCTCATGTACGTTATGACAGAATGTTGAGTAGTCTTTTGGTATTCCGTAGGTCTTTGGTGATTATATATGTCACCTGTGTTTGTATAAGTCTGTTAACCCCGATATCGTAATGAAACCAATCCTCACACCTTTCCATTGGTGAACCATAAGTTTGTTTAATGAATCTCTGATTGCCCTTCTCGGTGGAAATATCTGCCCTAGTATCCATTTTTAGGTAACACCTATAAGTGATATGATATGATATGTGTCTTTCACTTTCTGACTTACTGCAAGTCACGTGATTACCTCTAGACTCATCTACGGTGGTGCAAATGGCATTGTGTTCTTTTTTTCCTTGGCTTCTCTTCTGCCTTAGCGAGGTCCGTTTTCAACAATGTGATTGCCTGAGTGTTGTGGATTAGCTGACCTGGGCAGCCTTACCCTGCCGCCCAGCCCACCCCAGGTGTGCCTGGTTGAGGTCAATATAAACAGCGCTCCAGGCAGCAATAGCCCCTGAAGCTGTTCCTGACTCCATATTCTCTGCCCCGTCAGCAGTCTCGGGGCGGTGCTGGTGGGAGGGAATGAGGGGCCACAGCTTTGTTGGTGGCCCGGTGTGAGTGGGGTTCTGCTGGCCTTTCTGCAGGAGTTGCCAGGCTGCCACCTGTAAAGAAGAGGATGTGTCACCCATACCTTCCGCTGGAATTTCTCTCCGGACAGAGGTGAGGAAGGAAAAAAGCAGTGGGGGCCGGGACAGGTGGGGTATCTCAGGCAGGACAATGGAAAGCTTCCGGAAGAGCGCCCGGGGGCAGGACCACCCTGGCTGGCCTGCAGGCACCAAGTTGGCCTGCGTGCTGTTGCTGGTGTGGCTCCATGGCCCTTCCTCTAGTCTTTCAAGCCCTTGTACATATTCAGGTGTTTTACCTGGGAAGGGTGGGAACAGTTCAGCAGCAGCTGGCCTGGGGCTCAGCTCACCTTTATTCAGAGATGCCTCTGCACGATCCCCCAGCTTTGCAATGAGGACGCTCCTTGCGTGGGGTGTGGGTTGCTGGCTGTATGGGAGATGATTCCCCACCTCAGACCCATTTCAGAATTGTTTACCGCTGGAGCAAGTGCCCTGATAGGGTTTTCCTCTGTATAACTGGTGGGTTCAGGTTTTTTTTTTTCTTTTATGGTTCAGGTTAGATTTTATTCCTCTTTTATGTATTTATAGATATAAGCATGGAAATAATTCATTCCTGTAAATACATCTGTGTGAAGGGAAGAACTTTTTTCTGTATTATTTTTAAATATTATTTTTTTTAATTTTGAAATTTAATTTTATTTATTTTTTTATACAGCAGGTTATTATTAGTTATGTATTTTATGCATATACATGTATGCAGGTCAATCCCAATCTCCCAACTCATCCCACCACCACCACACCATGGCTTCCCACACTTGGTGTCCATACGTTTGTTCTCTACCTCTGTCTCTATTTCTTCCCTGCAAACCAGTTCATCTGTACCAGTTTTTAGGTTCCACATATATGCATTAATATACAATATTTGTTTTCCTCTTTCTGACTTACTTCATTCTGTATGACAGTCTCTAGATCCATCGATGTCTCTACAAATGACCCAGTTTCATTCCATTTTATGGCTGAGTAATATTCCATTTTATACATGTACCACATCTTTATCCATTCATCTGTCTGTGGGCATTTAGGTTGCTTCCATTACCTGGCTATTGTAAATAGTGCTGCAATGAACATTGTGGTGAATGTGCCTTTTTGATTTATGGTGTTCTTTGGGTATATGCCCAGAAGTGGGATTGCTGGATCAGATGGTAATTCTATTTCTAGTTTTTTTTTTAACGAAACTCCATACTGTTCTCCATAGTGACTGTATCAATTTACATTCCCACCAATAGTGGAAGAGGGCTCCTTTTGTCCACACCCTCCCCAGAATTTGTTGTCTGTAGATTTTCTGATGATGCCGATTCTAACAGTGTGAGGTGATACCTCATTGTAGTTTTGATTTGCATTTCTCTAATAATTAGTGCTGTTGAGCAGCTTTTCATGTGCGTCTTGGCCATCTCTGTGTCTTCTTTGAAGAAACGTATCTTTAGATCTTCTGCCCATTTTTGTATTGGGTTGTTTGTTTTTTTTTAATATTAAGCTGCATGAGCTGTTTATATATATTGGAGATTAAACCTTTGTCCATTGATTCGTTTGCAACTTTTCGCCCCTTCTGAGGGATGCCTTTTTCCATTCCCGTTTTTTTAACCAAAAAAGAAAGAAAGAAAAAGAAGCAGAAAACTAATGTGCATAAAATATGCCTTTTGAAATGGTCGTTTTGAAATATGGACGTCCTTTGAATTTTTTGGTCGATATGTGACCCCAGCATTTGTTTTCAGGGCAGGTGTCATTTACGGGCCTGCAATGATTTTGAATATCAACTGACCATTAGCGCTGGGATTAAAGCTGCTGTTGTGTGAAACGGCCACAAGGTGGCAGCAGTTCTCCCTTACCAATTCTGGTTACTAGGGCAAGAGAGCCTCAATGGAAGTCGTGTTCTAGATTGGAATTTAGAATGGAATGTGCCAGGAGAAAGCCCCTCAAGTTTGTCTCCCTACTTCTTGTTCGTGTTTTTAATTTAATTTTTATTTTTTATTACAGCAAGTTTGATTCCAATGTTTGGCTTGTTGGAGGTGTGGAAGATGTGGTTGGTTCTTTTACACATATACACATGTCTGTTTTTCCTGGGATCCTTTTCTCATGTACGTTATGACAGCATGTTGAGTAGTCTTTTGGTATTCCGTAGGTCTTTGGTGATTATATATGTCACCTGTGTTTGTATAAGTCTGTTAACCCCGATATCGTAATGAAACCAATCCTCACACCTTTCCATTGGTGAACCATAAGTTTGTTTAATGAATCTCTGATTGCCCTTCTCGGTGGAAATATCTGCCCTGGTATCCATTTTTAGGTAACACCTATAAGTGATATGATATGATATGTGTCTTTCACTTTCTGACTTACTGCAAGTCACGTGATTACCTCTAGACTCATCTACGGTGGTGCAAATGGCATTGTGTTCTTTTTTTCCTTGGCTTCTCTTCTGCCTTAGCGAGGTCCGTTTTCAACAATGTGATTGCCTGAGTGTTGTGGATTAGCTGACCTGGGCAGCCTTACCCTGCCGCCCAGCCCTCCCCAGGTGTGCCTGGTTGAGGTCAATATAAACAGCGCTCCAGGCAGCAATAGCCCCTGAAGCTGTTCCTGACTCCATATTCTCTGCCCCGTCAGCAGTCTCGGGGCGGTGCTGGTGGGAGGGAATGAGGGGCCACAGCTTTGTTGGTGGCCCGGTGTGAGTGGGGTTCTGCTGGCCTTTCTGCAGGAGTTGCCAGGCTGCCACCTGTAAAGAAGAGGATGTGTCACCCATACCTTCCGCTGGAATTTCTCTCCGGACAGAGGTGAGGAAGGAAAAAAGCAGTGGGGGCCGGGACAGGTGGGGTATCTCAGGCAGGACAATGGAAAGCTTCCGGAAGAGCGCCCGGGGGCAGGACCACCCTGGCTGGCCTGCAGGCACCAAGTTGGCCTGCGTGCTGTTGCTGGTGTGGCTCCATGGCCCTTCCTCTAGTCTTTCAAGCCCTTGTACATATTCAGGTGTTTTACCTGGGAAGGGTGGGAACAGCTCAGCAGCAGCTGGCCTGGGGCTCAGCTCACCTTTATTCAGAGATGCCTCTGCACGATCCCCCAGCTTTGCAATGAGGACGCTCCTTGCGTGGGGTGTGGGTTGCTGGCTGTATGGGAGATGATTCCCCACCTCAGACCCATTTCAGAATTGTTTACCGCTGGAGCAAGTGCCCTGTTAGGGTTTTCCTCTGTATAACTGGTGGGTTCAGGTTTTTTTTTTCTTTTATGGTTCAAGTTAGATTTTATTCCTCTTTTATGTATTTATAGATATAAGCATGGAAATAATTCATTCCTGTAAATACATCTGTGTGAAGGGAAGAACTTTTTTCTGTATTATTTTTAAATATTATTTTTTTTAATTTTGAAATTTAATTTTATTTATTTTTTTATACAGCAGGTTATTATTAGTTATGTATTTTATGCATATACATGTATGCAGGTCAATCCCAATCTCCCAACTCATCCCACCACCACCACACCATGGCTTCCCACACTTGGTGTCCATACGTTTGTTCTCTACCTCTGTCTCTATTTCTTCCCTGCAAACCAGTTCATCTGTACCAGTTTTTAGGTTCCACATATATGCATTAATATACAATATTTGTTTTCCTCTTTCTGACTTACTTCATTCTGTATGACAGTCTCTAGATCCATCGATGTCTCTACAAATGACCCAGTTTCATTCCGTTTTATGGCTGAGTAATATTCCATTTTATACATGTACCACATCTTTATCCATTCATCTGTCTGTGGGCATTTAGGTTGCTTCCATTACCTGGCTATTGTAAATAGTGCTGCAATGAACATTGTGGTGAATGTGCCTTTTTGATTTATGGTGTTCTTTGGGTATATGCCCAGAAGTGGGATTGCTGGATCAGATGGTAATTCTATTTCTAGTTTTTTTTTTTTAACGAAACTCCATACTGTTCTCCATAGTGACTGTATCAATTTACATTCCCACCAATAGTGGGAGAGGGCTCCTTTTGTCCACACCCTCCCCAGAATTTGTTGTCTGTAGATTTTCTGATGATGCCGATTCTAACAGTGTGAGGTGATACCTCATTGTAGTTTTGATTTGCATTTCTCTAATAATTAGTGCTGTTGAGCAGCTTTTCATGTGCGTCTTGGCCATCTCTGTGTCTTCTTTGAAGAAACGTCTCTTGAGATCTACTGCCCATTTTTGTATTGGGTTTTTTGTTTTTTTTAATATTAAGCTGCATGAGCTGTTTATATATTGGAGATTAAACATTTGTCCATTGATTCGTTTGCAACTATTTTCCCCCCTTTTGAGGGATGTCTTTTTCCTTTCCCGTTTTTTTAACCAAAAAAGAAAAAACGAAAAAGAAGTAGAAAACTAATGTGCGTAAAATATGCCTTCTGAAACGGTCGTTTTGAAATATGGACGTCCTTTGAATTTTTTGGTCGATATGTGACCCCAGGATTTGTTTTCAGGGCAGGTGTCATTTACAGGCCTGCAATGATTTTGAATATCAACTGACCATTAGCGCTGGGATTAAAGCTGCTGTTGTGTGAAACGGCCACAAGGTGGCAGCAGTTCTCCCTTACCAATTCTGGTTACTAGGGCAACAGAGCCTCAATGGACATCGTGTTCTAGATTGGAATTTAGAATGGAATGTGCCAGGAGAAAACCCCTCAAGTTTGTCTCCCTACTTCTTGTTCGTGTTTTTAATTTAATTTTTATTTTTTATTACAGCAAGTTTGATTACAATGTTTGGCTTGTTGTAGGGGTGGAAGATGTGGTTCTTTTACACATATACATTTGTCGGTTTTTCCAGGGATCCTTTTCCCATGTACCTTATGACAGAATGTTGAGTAGTCTTTTGGTATTCCGTAGGTCTTTGGTGATTATATATGTCACCTGTGTTTGTATAAGTCTGTTAACCCCGATATCGTAATGAAACCAATCCTCACACCTTTCCATTGGTGAACCATAAGTTTGTTTAATGAATCTCTGATTGCCCTTCTCGGTGGAAATATCTGCGCTGGTATCCATTTTTAGGTAACACCTATAAGTGATATGATATGATATGTGTCTTTCTCTTTCTGACTTACTACATGTCACGTGATTACCTCTAGACTCATCTACGGTGCTGCAAAAGGCATTGTGTCATTTTTTTCCGTGCCTTCTATTCTGACTTAGCGAGGTCCCTTTTCAACAATGTGCTTCCTTGCGGGTTGTGGATTAGCTGACGTGGGCAGCCTTATCCTGCCGGCCGGCCCTACCCAGGTGTGCCTGGTTGAGGTCAATATAAACAGCGCTCCATGCAGCAATAGCCCCTGAAGCTGTGCCTGCCTCCATATTCTCTGCCCCGTGAGCATTCTCGGGGCTGTGCTGTTGGGAGGGAGTGAGGGGCCATAGCTTTGTTGGTGGCCCGGTGTGAGTGTGGTTCTGCTGGCCTTTCAGAAGGAGTTGCCAGGCTGCCTCCTGTAAGGAGGAGGATGTGTCACCCATACCTTCCGTTGGAATTTCTCTCCGGACAGAGGTGAGGAAGGAAAAAAGCAGTGGGGCCGGGACAAGTGGGGTATCTCAGGCAGTACAATGGAAAGCTTCCGGAAGAGCGCCCGGGGCCAGGACCACCCTGGCTGGCCTGCAGGCACCAAGTTGGCCTGCGTGCTGTCGCTGGTGTGGCTCCACGGCCCTTCCTCTAGTCTTTCAAGCCCTTGTACATATTCAGGTGTTTTACCTGGGAAGGGTGGGAACAGTTCAGCAACAGCTGGCCTGGGGCTCAGCTCACCTTTGTTCAGAGATGCCTCGGCTCGGTCCCCCCGCTTTGCAATGAGGAAGCTCCTTGTGTGGGGTGTGGGTTGCTGGCTGTATGGGAGATGATTCCCCATCTCTGAACAATTTCAGAATTGTTTACCGTTGGAGCAAGTGCCCTGATAGTGTTTTTCTCTGTATAACTGGTCGGTTCAGGTTTTTCTTCGTTTATGGTTCAAGTTAGCTTTTATTCCTCTTTTATGTATTTATAGATATAAGCATGGAAATAATTCATTCCTATAAATACATCTGTGTGAAGGGAAGAACTTTTTTCTGTTTTATTTTTAAATTTAATTTTATATAATTTTGAAATTTAATTTTATTTACTTTTTTATACAGCTGGTTATTATTAGTTATGTGTTTTATGCATGTACATGTATACAGGTCAATCTCAATCTCCCAACTCATCCCACCACCACTACCCCATGGCTTCCCACACTTGGTGTCCATACGTTTGTTCTCTACCTCTGTGTCTCTATTTCTTCCCTGCAAACCAGTTCATCTGTACCATTTTTTAGGTTCCACATATATGCATTAATATACAATATTTGTTTTCCCCTTTCTGACTTACTTCATTCTGTATGACAGTCTCTAGATCCATCGATGTCTCTACAAATGACCCAGATTCATTCCTTTTTATGGCCGAGTAATATTCCATTTTATATATGTACCCCATCTTTATCCATTCATCTGTCTTTGGTCGTTTAGGTTGCTTCCATTACCTGGCTATTGTAAATAGTGCTGCAATGAACATTGTGGTGAATGTGCCTTTTTGATTTATGGTTTTCTTTGGGTATATGCCCAGAATTGGAATTGCTGGATCAGATGGTAATTCTATTTCTAGATTTTTTAAGGAAACTCCATAGTGTTCTCCATAGTGACTCTATCAATTTACATTCCCACCAATAGTGGAAGAGGGCTCCTTTTGTCCACACCCTCCCCAGAATTTGTTGTTTGTAGATTTTCTGATGATGCCGATTCTAACAGGTGTGAGGTGATACCTCATTGTAGTTTTGATTTGCATTTCTGTAATAATTAGTGCTGTTGAGCAGCTTTTCATGTGCGTCTTGGCCATCTCTGTGTCTTCTTTGAAGAAACGTCTCTTTAGATCTTCTGCCCATTTTTGTATTGGGTTGTTTCTTTTTTTAATATGCTGCATGAGCTGTTTATATATATATTGGAGATTAAACCTTTGTCCATTGATTCGTTTGCAACTATTTTCGCCCCTTCTGAGGGATGCCTTTTTCCATTCCCGTGTTTTTAACCGAAAAAAGAAAGAAAGAAAAAGAAGCAGAACACTAATGTGCATAAAGTATGCCTTTTGAAACGGTCGTTTTGAAATATGGACGTCCTTTAAATTTTTTGGTCGATATGTGACCCCAGGATTTGTTTTCAGGGCAGGTGTCATTTACAGGCCTGCAATGATTTTGAATATCAACTGACCTTTAGCGCAGGGATTAAAGCTGCTGTTGTGTGAAACGGCCACTAGGTGGCAGCAGTTCTGCCTTAACACATCTGGTTACTAGGGCAACAGAGCCTCAATGGAAGTCATGTTCTAGATTGGAATTTAGAATGGAATGTGCCAGGAGAAAGCCCCTCAAGTTTGACTCCCTACTTCTTGTTCGTATTTTTAATTTAATTTTTAATTTTTTATTATAGCAAGTTTGATTACAATGTTTGGCTTGTTGTAGGTGTGGAAGATGTGGTTCTTTTACACATATACAGATGTCTGTTCTTCCTGGGATCCTTTTCCCATGTACGTTATCACAGAACGTTGAGTAGTCTTCTCTTGGTATTCCGTAGGTCTTTGGTGATTATATATGTCACCTCTGTTTGTATATGTCTGTTAACCCCGATATCGTAATGAAACCAAACCTCACACCTTTCCATTGGTGAACCATAAGTTTGTTTAATGAATCTATGATTGCACTTCTCAGTGGAAATGACTGCCCTCGTTTCTATTTTAGGTAACACCTATAAGTGATATGAAATGATATGTGTCTTTCACTTTCTGACTTACTCCAAGTCACGTGATTACCTCTAGACTCATCTACGGTGCTGCAAATGGCATTGTGTCCTTATTTTCCTTGGCTTCTATTCTGCCTTAGCGAGGTCCGTTTTCAGCAATGTGATTCCCTGAGGGTTGTGGATTAGCTGACCTGGGCAGCCTTACCCTGCCGGCCAGCCCTCCCTAGGTCTGCCTGGTTGAGGTCAATATAAACAGCGCTCCAGGCAGCAATAGCCCCTGAAGCTGTGCCTGACTCCATATTCTCTGCCCTGTCAGCAGTCTCAGGGATGAGCTGCTGGGAGCGAGTGAGGGGCCACAGATTTGTTGGTGGCCCGGTGTGAGTGCGGTTCTGCTGGCCTTTCTGTAGGAGTTGCCAGGCTGCCACATGTAAAAAGAGGATGTGTCACGCATACCTTCCGCTGGAATTTCTCTCCGGACAGAGGTGAGGAAGGAAAAAAGCATTGGGGGCCGGGACAGGTGGGGTATCTCAGGCAGGACAATGGAAAGCTTCTGGAAGAGCGCCCGGGACCAGGACCATAGTGGCTGGCAGGCCTGCACCATGTTGGCCTGTGTGCTGTCTCTGGTGTGGCTCCACGGCCCTTCCTCTAGTCTTTCAAGCCCTTGTACATATTCAGGTGTTTTACCTGGGAAGGGGGGAACAGTTCAGCAGCAGCTGGCCTGGGGCTCAACTCACGTTTACTCACAGATGCCTCAGGACTGTCCCCCAGCTTTGCAATGAGGATGATCGTTGCATTGGGGGTGGCTTGCTGGCTGTATGGGAGATGATTCCCCACCTCTGACCAATTTCAGAATTGTTTACCGCTGGAGCAAGTGCCCTGGTAGAGATTTCCTCTGTATAACTCGTGGGTTCAGGTTCTTTTTTCTTTTATGTTTCAAGTTAGATTTTATTCCTCATTTATGTATTTATAGATATAAGCATGGAAATAATTCATTCCTATAAATACATCTGTGTGAAGGGAAGAACTTTTTTCTGTTTTATTTTTAAATTTAATTTTTTAAAATTTTAAAATTTAATTTTATTTACTTTTTTATACAGCAGGTTATTATTAGTTATGTATTTTATGCCTATATATGTATACAGGTCAATCTCAATCTCCCAACTCATCCCACCACCACCTCCCCAAGGCCTCCCACACTTGGTGTCCATACGTTTGTTTTCTACCTCTGTGTCTCTATTCCTTCCCTGCAAACCAGTTCAACTGTACCAAAATTTAAGTTCCGCATATATGCATTAATATACAATATTTGTTTTCCTCTTTTTGACTTCCTTCATTCTGTATGACAGTCTGTAGATCCATTGATGTCTCTACAAATGACCCAGTTTCATTCCTTTATATGCCCGAGTAATATTCCATTTTATATATGTACCCCATCTTTATCCATTCATCTGTCTGTGGGCATTCAGGTTCCTTCCATTACCTGGCTATTGTAAATAGTGCTGCAATGAACATTGTTGTGAATGTGCCTCTTTGATTTATGGTTGTCTCTGGGTATATGCCCAGAAGTGGGATTGCTGGATCAGATGGTAATTCTATTTCTAGTTTTTTAAAGGAAACTCCATACTGTTCTCCATAGTGACTGTATCAATTTACATTCCCACCAATAGTGGAAGAGGGCTCCGTTTGTCCACACCCTCCCCAGGATTTTTTGTTTGTTGATTTTCTGATGATGCCGATTCTAACAGGTGTGAGATGATACCTCATTGTAGTTTTGATTTGCATTTCTCTAATAGTTAGTGCTCTTGAGCAGCTTTTCATGTGCGTCTTGGCCATCTCTGTGTCTTCTTTGAAGAAACGTCTCTATAGATCTTCTGCCCATTTGTGTATTGGGTTGATTTTTTAATATTAAGCTTCATGAGCTGTTTATATATATTGGATATTAAACCTTTGTCCATTGATTCGTTTGCAACGATTTTCGCCCCTTCTGAGGGATGCCTTTTTCCATTCCCGTCTTTTTAACCAAAAAAGAAAGAAAACGATGCAGAACACTAATGTGCATAAAATATGCCTTTTGAAACGGTCGTTTTGAAATATGGACGTCCTTTGAAATTTTTGGTCGATATATGACCCCAGGATTTGTTTTCAGGGCAGGTGTCATTTACAGTCCTGCAATGATTTTGAATATCAACAGACCATTAGCGCTGGGATTAGAACTGCTCTTGTGTTAAACGGCCAATAGGTGGCAGCAGTTCTCCCTTACCAAATCTGGTTACTAGGGCAAAAGAGCCTCAATGGAAGTCCTGTTCTACATTTGGAATTTAGAATGGAATGTGCCAGGAGAAAGCCCCTCAAGTTTGTCTCCCTACTTCTTGTTCGTAGTTTTAATTTAAATTTTTATTTTTTATTACAGCAAGTTTGATTACAATGATTGGCTTGTTTTAGGTGTCGAAGATGTTGTGCTTTTACACATATACAGATGTCTGTTTTTCCTGGGATCCTTTTCCCATGTACGTTATGACAGAATGTTGAGTAGACTTTTGGTATTCCGTAGGACTTTGGTGATTATATATGTCACCTGTGTTTGTATAAGTCTGTTAACCCCGATATCGTAATGAAACCAATCCTCACACCTTTCCATTGGTGAACCATAAATTTGTTTAATGAATCTCTGATTGCCCTTCTCGGTGGAAATATCTGCCCTGGTATCCATTTTTAGGTAACACCTATAAGTGATATGATATGATATGTGTCTTTCACTTTCTGACTTACTACATGTCACGTGATTACCTCTAGACTCATCTACGGTGCTGCAAATGGCATTGTGTCCTTTTTTTCCTTGGCTTCTATTCTGACTTAGCGAGGTCCCTTTTCAACAATATGATTCCCTGCGGGTTGTGGATTAGCTGACGTGGGCAGCCTTATCCTGCCTGCCGGCCCTCCCCAGGTGTGCCTGGTTGAGGTCAATATAAACAGCGCTCCAGGCAGCAATAGCCCCTGAAGCTGTGCCTGACTCCATATTCTCTGCCCCGCCAACAGTCTCGGGGCTGTGCTGGTGGGAGGGAGTGAGGGGCCACAGCTTTGTTGGTGGCCCGGTGTGAGTGGGGTTCTTCTAGCCTTTCTGCAGGAGTTGCCAGGCTGCCTCCTGTAAAGAGGAGGATGTGTCACCCATACCTTCCGCTGGAATTTCTCTCCGGACAGAGGTGAGGAAGGAAAAAAGCAGTGGGTGCCGTGACAGGTGGGGTATCTCAGGCAGGACAATGGAAAGCTTCCGGAAGAGCGCCCGGGGCCAGGACCACCCTGGCTGGCCTGCAGGCACCAAGTTGGCCTGCGTGCTGTCGCTGGTGTGGCTCCACGGCCCGTCCTCTAGTCTTTGAAGCCCTTGTACATATTCAGGTGTTTTACCTGGGAAGGGTGGGAACAGTTCAGCAGCAGCTGGCCTGGGGCTCAGCTCATATTTATTCAGAGATGCCTTGGCTCGGTCCCCCAGCTTTGCAATGAGGACGCTCCTTGTGTGGGGTGTGGGTTGCTGGCTGTATGGGAGATGATTCCCCACCTCTGACCAATTTCAGAATTGTTTACCGTTGGAGCAAGTGCCCTGATAAGGTTTTCCTCTGTATAACTGGTGGGTTCAGGTTTTTCTTCTTTTATGGTTCAAGTTAGCTTTTATTCCTCTTTTATGTATTTATAGATATAAGCATGGAAATAATTCTTTCCATATAAATACATCTGTGTGAATGGAAGAACTTTTTTCTGTTTTATATTTAAATTTTATTTTTTTAAATTTTGAAATTTAATTTTATTTACTTTTATATTACAGCAGGTTATTATTAGTTATGTATTTTATTCATATACATGTATACAGGTCAATCTCAATCTCCCAACTCGTCCCACCACCACCACCCCATGGCTTCCCACACTTGGTGTCCATACGTTTGTTCTCTACCTGTGTGTCTCTATTTCTTCCCTGCAAACCAGTTCATCTGTACCATTTTTTAGGTTCCACATATATGCATTAATATACAATATTTGTTTTCCTCTTTCTGACTTACTTCATTCTGTATGACAGTCTCTAGATCCATCGATGTCTCTCCAAATGACCCAGTTTCATTCCTTTTTATGGCTGAGTAATATTCCATTTTATATATGTACCCCAATTTTATCCATTCATCTGTCTGTGGGCATTTAGGTTGCTTCCATTACCTGGCTATTGTAAATAGTGCTGCAATGAACATTGTGGTGAATGTGCCTTTTTGATTTATGGTTTTCTCTGGGTATATGCCCAGAAGTGGGATTGCTGGATCAGATGGTAATTCTATTTCTAGTTTTTTTAAGGAAACTCCATAGTGTTCTCCATAGTGACTGTATCAATTTACATTCCCACCAATAGTGGAAGAGGGATCCTTTTGTCCCCACCCTCCCCAGAATTTGTTGTTTGTAGATTTCCTGATGATGTCGATTCTAACAGGTGTGAGGTGATACCTCATTGTAGTTTTGATTTGCATTTCTCTAATAATTAGTGCTCTTGAGCAGCTTTTCTTGTGCGTCTTGGCCATCTCTGTGTCTTCTTTGAAGAAACGTCTATTTAGATCTTCTGCCCATTTTTGTATTGGGTTGTTTGTTTTTTTTAATATTAAGCCGCGTGAGCTGTTTTTATATATGGAGAGTAAACCTTTGTCCATTGATTCGTTTGCAACGATTTTCGCCCTTTCGTAGGGATGCCTTTTTCCATTCCCGTTTTCTTAACCAAAAAAGAAAGAAAGACAAAGAAGCAGAACACTAATGTGCGTAAAATATGGCTTTTGAAACCGTCGTTTTGAAATATGGACGTCCTTTGAATTTTTTGGTCGATATGTGACCCCAGGATTTGTTTTCAGGGCAGGTGTCATTTACAGGCCTGCAATGATTTTGAGTATCAACTGAACTTTAGCGCTGGGATTAAATCTGCTGTTGTGTGAAACGGCCACAAGGTGGCAGCAGTTCTCTCTTTCAAATCTGGTTATTAGTGCAACAGAGCCTCAAAGGAAGTCGTGTTCTAGATTGGAATTTAGATTTAAATGTGCCAGGAGAAAGCCCCTCAAGTTTGTCTCACAAATTCTTGTTCGTGTTTTTAATTTAATTTTTTATTTTTTATTACAGCAAGTTTGATTACAATGTTTGGCTTGTTGGAGGTGTGGAAGATGTGGTTCTTTTACACATATACAGATGTCTGTTTTTCCTGGGATCCTTTTCCCATGTACGTTATGACAGAATGTTGAGTAATCTTTTGGTATTCCGTAGGTCTTTGGTGATTATATATGTCACCTGTGTTTGTATAAGTCTGTTAACCCCGATATCGTAATGAAACCAATCCTCACACCTTTCAATTGGTGAACCATAAGTTTGTTTAATGAATCTCTGATTGCCCTTCTCGGTGGAAATATCTGCCCTGGTATCCATTTTTAGGTAACACCTATAAGTGATATGATATGATATGTGTCTTTCACTTTCTGACTTACTACAAGTCACGTGATTACCTCTAGACTCATCTACGGTGGTGCAAATGGCATTGTGTTCTATTTTTCCTTGGCTTCTCTTCTTCCTTAGCGAGGTCCATTTTCAACAATGTGATTCCCTGAGTGTTGTGGATTAGCTGACCTGGGCAGCCTTACCCTGCCGCCCGGCCCTCCCCAGGTGTGCCTGGATGAGGTCAATATAAACAGCGCTCCAGGCAGCAATAGCCTCTGAAGCCGTGCCTGACTCCATATTCTCTGCCCAGTCAGCAGTCTCGGGGCTGTGCTGGTGGGAGGGAATGAGGGGCCACAGCTTTGTTGGTGGCCCGGTGTGAGTGGCGTTCTGCTGGCCTTTCTGCAGGAGTTGCCATGCTGCCACCTGTAAAGAAGAGGATGTGTCACCCATACCTTCCGCTGGAATATCTCTCCGGACAGAGGTGAGGAAGGAAAAAAGCATTGGGTGCCGGGACAGGTGGGGTATCACAGGCAGGACAATGGAAAGCTTCCGGAAGAGCGCCCGGCGGCAGGACCACCCTGGCTGGCCTACAGGCACCAAGTTGGCCAGCGTGCTGTTGCTGGTGTGGCTCCACGACCCTTCCTCTAGTCTTTCAAACCCTTGTACATATTCATTTGTTTTACCTGGGAAGTGTGGGAACAGTTCAGCAGCAGCTGAGCTGGGGCTCAGCTCACTTTTATTCAAAGATGCCTCGGCACGATCCCCCAGCTTTGCAATGAGGACGCTCCTTGCGTGGGGTGTGGGTTGCTGGCTGTATGGGGGTTGATTCCCCACCTCTGACAAATTTCACAATTGTTTACCGCTGGAGCAAGTGCCCTAATAGGGCTTTCCTCTGTATAACTGGTGGGTTCAGGTTTTATTTTTTCTTTTATGGTTCAAGTTAGATTTTATTCCTCTTTTATGTATTTATAGATATAAGCATGGAAATAATTCATTCCTATAAATACATCTGTGTGAAGGGAAGAACTTTTTTCTGTATTATTTTTAAATTTTCTTTTTTAAAATTTTGAAATTTAAAGTTATTTATATTTTTATACAGCAGGTTATTATTAGTTATGTATTTTATGCATATACATGTATGCAGGTCAATCCCAATCTCCCAACTCATCCCACCACCACCACACCATGGCTTCCCACACTTGGTGTCCATACGTCTATTCTCTACCTCTGTCTCTATTTCTTCCCTGCAAACCAGTTCATCTGTACCATTTTTTAGTTTCACATATATGCATTAATATACAATATTTGTATTCCTCTTTCTGACTTACTTCATTCTGTATGACAGTCTCTAGATCCATCGATGTCTCTACAAATGACCCAGTTTCAGTCGTTTTTATGGCTGAGTAATATTCCATTTTATACATGTACCACATCTTTATCCATTCATCTGTCTGTGGGCATTTAGGTTGCTTCCATTACCTGGCTATTGTAAATAGTGCTGCAATGAACATTGAGGTGAATGTGCCTTTTTGATTTATGGTTTTCTTTGGGTATATGCCCAGATGTGGGATTGCTGGATCAGATGGTAATTCTATTTCTAGTTTTTTTTTAAGGAAACTCCATACTGTTCTCCATAGTGACTGTATCAATTTACATTCCCACCAACAGTGGAAGAGGGCTCCTTTTGTCGACACCCTCCCAAGAATTTTGTTGTTTGTAGATTTTCTGATGATGCCGATTCTAACAGGTGTTTGGTGATACCTCATTGTAGTTTTGACTTGCATTTCTCTAATAATTAGTGCTGTTGAGCAGCTTTTCATGTGCGTCTTGGCCATCTCTGTGTCTTCCTTGAAGAAACGTATCTTTAGAATTTGTGCCCAATTTTGTATTGGGTTGTTTGTTTTTTTAGTATTAAGCTGCATGAGCTGTTTATATATATTGGAGATTAAACCGTTGTCCATTGATTCGTTTGCAACTATTTTCGCCCCTTCTGAGGGATGCCTTTTTCCATTCCCGTTTTTTTAACCAAAAAAGAAAGAAAGAAAAAGAAGCAGAAAACTAATGTGCATAAAATATGCCTTTTGAAACGGTCGTTTTGAAATATGGACATCCTTTGAATTTTTTGGTCGATATGTGACCCCAGGATTTGTTTTCAGGGCAGGTGTCATTTACAGGCCTGCAATGATTTTGAATATCAACTGACCATTAGCGCTGGGATTAAAGCTGCTGTTGTGTGAAACGGCCACTAGGTGCCAGCAGTTCTCCCTTACCAATTCTGGTTTCTAGGGCAAGAGAGCCTCAATGGAAGTCGTGTTCGAGATTGGAATTTAGAATGGAATGTGCCAGGAGAAAGCCCCTCAAGTATGTCTCCCTACTTCTTGTTCGTGTTTTTAATTTAATTTTTATTTTTTATTACAGCAAGTTTGATTAAAATGTTTGGCTTGTTGGAGGTGTGGAAGATGTGCTTCTTTTACATATATACACATGTCTGTTTTTCCTGGGATCCTTTTCCCATGTACGTTATGACAGAATGTTGAGTAGTCTTTTGGTATTCCATAGGTCTTTGGTGATTATATATGTCACCTGTGTTTGTATAAGTCTGTTAACCCCGATATCGTAATGAAACCAATCCTCACACCTTTCCATTGGTGAACCATAAGTTTGTTTAATGAATCTCTGATTGCCCTTCTCGGTGGAAATATCTGCCCTGGTATCCATTTTTAGGTAACACCTATAAGTGATATGATATGATATGTGTCTTTCACTTTCTGACTTACTACAAGTCACGTGATTACCTCTAGACTCATCTACGGTGGTGCAAATGGCATTGTGTTCTTTTTGTCCTTGGCTTCTCTTCTACCTTAGCGAGGTCCATTTTCAACAATGTGATTCCCTGAGTGTTGTGGATTAGCTGACCTGGGCAGCCTTACCCTGCCGCCCGGCCCTCCCCAGGTCTGCCTGGTTGAGGTCAATATAAACAGCGCTCCAGGCAGCAATAGCCCCTGAAGCCGTGCCTGACTCCATATTCTCTGCCCCGTCAGCAGTCTCGGGGCTGTGCTGGTGGGAGGGAATGAGGGGCCACAGCTTTGTTGCTGGCCCTGTGTGAGTGGGGTTCTGCTGCCCTTTCTGCTGGAGTTGCCAGGCTGCCACCTGTAAAGAAGAGGATGTGTCACCCATACCTTCTGCTGGAATTTCTCTCCGGACAGAGGTGAGGAAAGAAAAAAGCAGTGGGGGCCGGGACAGGTTGGGTATCTCAGGCAGGACAATGGAAAGCTTCCGGAAGAGCGCCCGTGGGCAGGACCACCCTGGCTGGCCTGCAGGCACCAAGTTGGCCAGCGTGCTGTTGCTGGTGTGGCTCCACGGCCCTTCCTCTAGTCTTTCAAGCCCTTGTACATATTCAGGTGTTTTACCTGGGAAGGGTGGGAACAGTTCAGCAGCAGCTGGCCTGAGGCTCAGCTCACCTTTATTCAGAGATGCCTCTGAACGATCCCCCAGCTTTGCAATGAGGACGCTCCTTGCGTGGGGTGTGGGTTGCTGGCTGTATGGGAGAAGATTCCCCACCTCTGACCAATTTCAGAATTGTTTACCGCTGGAGCAAGTGCCCTGATAGGGTTTTCCTCTGTATAACTGGTGGGTTCAGGTTTTTTTTTTCTTTTATGGTTCAAGTTAGATTTTATTCCACTTTTATGTATTTATAGATATAAGCATGGAAATAATTCATTCCTATAAATACATCTGTGTGAAGGGAAGAACTTTTTTCTGTATTATTTTTAAATTTTCTTTTTTAAACTTTTGAAATTTAATGTTATTTATTTTTTTATACAGCAGGTTATTATTAGTTATGTATTTTATGCATATACATGTATGCAGGTCAATCCCAATCTCCCAACTCATCCCACCACCACCACACCATGGCTTCCCACACTTGGTGTCCATACGTTTGTTCTCTACCTCTGTCTCTATTTCTTCCCTGCAAACCAGTTCATCTGTACCAGTTTTTAGGTTCCACATATATGCATTAATATACAATATTGTTTTCCTCTTTCTGACTTACTTCATTCTGTATGACAGTCTCTAGATCCATCGATGTCTCTACAAATGACCCAGTTTCATTCCTTTTTATGGCTGAGTAATATTCCATTTTATACATGTACCACATCTTTATCCATTCATCTGTCTGTGGGCATTTAGGTTGCTTCCATTACCTGGCTATTGTAAATACTGATGCAATGAACACTGTGATGAATGTGCCTTTTTGATTTATGGTTTTCTTGGGGTATATGCCCAGAAGTGGGATTGCTGGATCAGATGGTAATTCTATTTCTAGTTTTTTTTAACGAAACTCCATACTGTTCTCCATAGTGACTGTATCAATTTACATTCCCACCAATAGTGGAAGAGGGCTCCTTTTGTCCACACCCTCCCCAGAATTTGTTGTTTGTAGATTTTCTGATGATGCCGATTCTAACAGGTGTGAGGTGATACCTCATTGTAGTTTTGATTTGCATTTCTCTAATAATTAGTGCTGTTGAGCAGCTTTTCATGTGCGTCTTGGCCATCTATGTGTCTTCTTTGAAAAAACGTCTCTTTAGATCTTCTGCCCATTTTTGTATTGGGTTGTTTGTTTTTTTTAATATGCTGCATGAGCTGTTTATATATATTGGAGATTAAACCTTTGTCCATTGATTCGTTTGCAACTATTTTCGCCTCTTCTGAGGGATGCCTTTTTCCATTCCCGTGTTTTTAACCAAAAAAGAAAGAAGGAATAAGAAGCAGAACACTAATGTGCGTAAAATATGCCTTTTGAAACGGTCGTATTGAAATATGGACGTCCTTTGAATTTTTTGGTCGATATGCGACCCCAGGATTTGTTTTCAGGGCAGGTGTCATTTACAGGGCTGCAATGATTTTGAATATCAACTGACCATGAGCGCTGGGATAAAAGCTGCTGTTGTGTGAAACGGCCACAAGGTGGCAGCAGTTCTCCCTTACCAATTCTGGTTACTAGGGCAACAGAGCCTCAATGGAAGTCGTGTTGTAGATTGGAATTTAGAATGGAATGTGACAGGAGAAAGCCCCTCAAGTTTGTCTCCCTACTTCTTGTTCGTTTTTTTGATTTAATTTTTTATTTTTTATTACAGCAAGTTTGATTACAATGTTTGGCTTGTTGTAGGTGTGGAAGATGTGGTTCTTTTACACATATACAGATGTCTGTTTTTCCTGGGATCCTTTTCCCATGTACGTTATGACAGAATGTTGAGTAGTCTTTTGGTATTCCGTAGGTCTTTGGTGATTATATATATCACCTGTGTTTGTATAAGTCTGTTAACCCCGATATCGTAATGAAACCAATCCTCACACCTTTGCATTGGTGAACTATAAGTTTGTTTAATGAATCTCTGATTGCCCTTCACGGTGGAAATATATGCCCTGTTATCCATTTTTACGTAACACCTATAAGTGGTATGATATGATATGTGTCTTTCACTTTCTCACTTACTACAAGTCACGTGATTACCTCTAGACTCATCTACGGTGGTGCAAATGGCATTGTGTACTTTTTTTCCTTGGCTTCTCTTCTGCCTTAGCGAGGTCCATTTTCAACAATGTGATTCCCTGAGTGTTGTGGATTAGCTGACCTGGGCAGCCTTACCCTGCCGCCCGGCCCTCCCCAGGTGTGCCTGGTTGAGGTCAATATAAACAGCGCTCCAGGCAGCAATAGCCCCTGAAGCTGTTCCTGACTCCATATTTTCTGCCCCGTCAGCAGTCTCGGGGCTGTGCTGGTGGGAGGGAATGAGGTGCCACAGATTTGTTGGTGGCCCGGTGTGAGTGTGGTTCTGCTGGCCTTTCTGCAGTAGTTGCCAGGCTGCCTCCTGTAAAGAAGAGGATGTGTCACCCATACCTTCTGCTGGAATTTCTCTCCGGACAGAGGTGAGGAAGGAAAAAAGCAGTGGGGGCCGGGACAGGTGGGGTATCTCAGGCAGTATAATGGAAAGCTTCCAGAAGAGCGCCCGGGGCCAGGACCACCCTGGCTGGCCTGCAGGCACCAAGTTGGCCTGCGTGCTGTCGCTGGTGTGGCTCCACGGCCCTTCCTCTAGTCTTTCAAGCCCTTGTACATATTCAGGTGTTTTACCTGGGAAGGGTGGGAACAGTTCAGCAACAGCTGGCCTGGGGCTCAGCTCACCTTTGTTCAGAGATGCCTCGGCTCGGTCCCCCCGCTTTGCAATGAGGAAGCTCCTTGTGTGGGGTGTGGGTTGCTGGCTGTATGGGAGATGATTCCCCCCCTCTGAACAAATTCAGTATTGTTTACCGTTGGAGCAAGTGCCCTGATAGTGTTTTTCTCTGTATAACTGGTCGGTTCAGGTTTTTCTTCGTTTATGGTTCAAGATAGCTTTTATTCCTCTTTTATGTATTTATAGATATAAGCATGGAAATAATTCATTCCTATAAATACATCTGTGTGAAGGGAAGAACTTTTTTCTGTTTTATTTTTAAATTTTATTTTTTATAATTTTGAAATTTAATTTTATTTACTTTTTTATACAGCTGGTTATTGTTAGTTATGTGTTTTATGCATGTACATGTATACAGGTCAATCTCAATCTCCCAACTCATCCCACCACCACCACCCCATGGCTTCCCACACTTGGTGTCCATACGTTTGTTCTCTACCTCTGTGTCTCTATTTCTTCCCTGCAAACCAGTTCATCTGTACCATTTTTTAGGTTCCTCATATATGCATTAATATACAATATTTGTTTTCCCCTTTCTGACTTACTTCATACTGTATGACAGTCTCTAGATCCATCGATGTCTCTACAAATGACCCAGATTCATTCCTTTTTATGGCCGAGTAATATTCCATTTTATATATGTACCCCATCTTTATCCATTCATCTGTCTTTGGGCGTTTAGGTTGCTTCCATTACCTGGCTATTGTAAATAGTGCTGCAATGAACATTGTGGTGAATGTGCCTTTTTGATTTATGGTTTTCTTTGGGTATATGCCCAGAAGTGGAATTGCTGGATCAGATGGTAATTCTATTTCTAGATTTTTTAAGGAAACTCCATAGAGTTCTCCATAGTGACTCTATCAATTTACATTCCCACCAATAGTGGAAGAGGGCTCCTTTTGTCCGCACCCTCCCCAGAATTTGTTGTTTGTAGATTTTCTGATGATGCCGATTCTAACAGGTGTGAGGTGATACCTCATTGTAGTTTTGATTTGCATTTCTCTAATAATTAGTGCTCTTGAGCAGCTTCTCATGTGCGTCTTGGCCATCTCTGTGTCTTTGAAGAAACGTCTCTTGAGATCTTCTGCCCATTTCTGTATTGGGAGGGTCGTGGGATGGTCAGGCTGTGTGCTGACGCACGTGTCAGTGCCAGCGTAAGGGCCAGGAGTAGGGTACAGCATAGGGTAACGTGTAGGGCTGGTGGTGGGTTTCCGTTCCGGGCTAGGGTTAGGGTTAGGGAACGGCAAGGTTTAGGGAACAGGTGAGCATAGGGACACGTGGGAGAGGCAGGCTACATGCTGACAAACGTGTCAGTGCCAGCGTACGGGTCAGGAGTAAAGTATGGTTTAGGGCTGGTTGTGGGTTTCCATTCCACGCTAGGGTTAGGGTTAGGGAACGGCAAGGCTTAGGGCACAGCTGAGGGTACAGAAACGTGGGAGGGTCAGGCTATGTGCTGACGCACGGTTCAGTGCCAGTGTACAAGCCAGGATTAGGGTACGGAGTAGGGTAAGGTGTAGGGCTGTTGGTGGGTTTCTGTTCCGGTTTAGGGTTAGGGAATGGCAAGGCTTAGGGCACAGGTAAGTGTATGGAAACATGGGAGTGGCAGGCTACGTGCTTACACAAGGGTCTGTTCCAGTGTACGGCCCAGCAGTAGGGTACGGCGTAGGGTAAGGTGTAGGGCTGGTGGTGGGTTTCCGTTCCTTGCTAGGGTTTTGTTAGGGAACGGCAAGGCTTAGGGCACAGGTGAGGGTACGGAAACGTGGGAGGGTCAGGCTACATGCTGAAGCACGGGTCAGTGCCAGGGTGTGGACCAGGAGTAGGGTACGGCGTAGGGTAAGGTGTAAGACTGGTGGTGGGTGTCCATTCCGGGGTTTGATTAGGGTTAGGGAACGTCAAGTTTTAGGGCACAGGTGAGGTGAGGGTACGGAAACGTGGGAGGGTCACGCTACCTGCTGACGCATGGGTCAGTGCCAGCATATGGGCCAGGAGTAGGGTACGGCGTAGGGTAAGGTGTAGGGCTGGTGGTGGGTTTCCTTTCTGGGCTAGGGTTAGGGTTAGGGAAAGGCAAGGCTAAGGGCACAGGTGAGGGTACGGAAACTTGGGAGAGGCAGGCTATGTGCTGACGCAAGGGTCAGTGCCAGCATACAGGCAAGGAGTAGGGTACGGCATAGGGTATGGTGTAGGGCTGGTGGTGGGTTTCAGTTCAGGGCTAGGGTTAGGGTTAGTGAAAGGCAAGGCTTAGGGCACAGGTGAGGGTACAGAAACGTGTTAGGTTCATGGTGCATGTTGATGCATGGAATAGTGTCATCATACGCATTAGGATTAGGGTACGGCGTAGAGTAAGGTGTACGGATGGCGGTAGGTTTACATTCCGGTGTAGGGTTAGGGATAGCGAATTGCAAGGTATAGGGCACAGGTGATGGTACGGAAATGTGTTAGGTTCAGGGTACGTGTTGACTCACGGGTTAGTGTGAGCATACGCATGAGGATTAGGGTACCGCATAGAGTAAGGTGTAGGGTTGGTGGTAGGTTTCCGTTCCAGTCTAGGGTTATGTTTAGGGACTGGCAAAGTTTAGGGCACAGGTGAGGGTACGAAACGTGTTAGGGTCAGGGTACGTGTTGATGCACAGGTTAGTGTCAGCATACGAATTAGGATTAGGGTATGGCGTAAGGTAAGGTGTAGGGTTGGTGGTAGTTTTCCGTTCCGGGCTAGGGTTAAGGTAAGGGAACGGCAAGGTTTATGGCAGAGGTGAGGGTACGGAAACGTGTTAGGGTCAGGGTACGTGTTGACGTATGGATTAGGATTAGGGTACGGCTTAGGGTATGGTGTAGGGCTGATGGTAGGTTTCTGTTCCGGGCTAAGGTTAAGGATAGGCAACGGCAAGGTTTGGGGCACAGCTGAGGGTACGGAAACGTGTTAGTGCCAGGGTACATGTTGACTCACCGGTTAGTGCCAGCGTACGGATTAGGATTAGTGTACCACGTAGATAAGGTGCAAGGTTGGTGGTAGGTTTCCGTTCCAGGCTATGGTTAGGGTTAGGGAAAGTCAAGGTTTCCATTTGTAGGTTTTTTAAGGAAACTCCATACTGTTCTCCATAGTGACTGTATCAATTTACATTCCCAACAATAGTGGAAGAGGGCTCCTTTTGTCCACACCCTCCCCAGAATTAGTTGTCTGTAGATTTTCTGATGATGCCGATTCTAACAGGTGTGAGGTGATACCTCATTGTAGTTTTGATTTGCATTTCTCTAATAATTAGTGCTCTTGAGCAGCTTTTCATGTGCGTCTTAGCCATCTCTGTGTCTTCTTTGAAGAAACGTCTCTTTAGATATTCTGCCCATGTTTGTATTGGGTTGTTTGTTTTTTTAATATTAAGCTGCATGAGCTGTTTATATATATTGGAGATTAAACCTTTGTCCATTAATTCGTTTGCAACTATTTTCGCCCCTTCTGAGGAATGCCTTTTTCCATTCCCGTGTTTTTAACCAAAAAAGAAAGAAAGAAAAAGAAGCAGAACACTAATGTGCATAAAGTATGCCTTTTGAAACGGTCGTTTTGAAATATGGACGTCCTTTAAATTTTTTGGTCGATATGTGGCCCCAGGATTTGTTTTCAGGGCAGGGGTCATTTACAGGCCTGCAATGATTTTGAATATCATCTGACCATTAGCACTGGGATTAAAGCTGCTGTTGTGTGAAACGGCCACTAGGTGGCAGCAGTTCTCCCTTAACACATCTGGTTACTAGGGCAACAGAGCCTCAATGGATGTCGTGTTCTACATTGGAATTTAGAATGGAATGTGCCAGGAGAAAGCCCCTCAAGTTTGACTCCCTACTTCTTGTTCGTATTTTTAATTTAATTTTTTTTTTTATTATAGCAAGTTTGATTACAATGTTTGGCTTGTTGTAGGTGTGGAAGATGTGGTTCTTTTACACATATACACATGTCTGTTCTTCCTGGGATCCTTTTCCCAGGTACGTTATGACAGAATGTTGAGTAGTCTTCTCTTGGTATTCCGTAGGTCTTTGGTGATTATATATGTCACCTCTGTTTGTATATGTCTGTTAACCCCGATATCGTAATGAAACCAATCCTCACACCTTTCCATTGGTGAACCATAAGTTTGTTTAATGAATCTCTGATTGCCCTTCTCGGTGGAAATATCTGCCCTGGTATCCATTTTTAGGTAACACCTATAAGTGATATGATATGATATGTGTCTTTCACTTTCTGACTTACTACATGTCACGTGATTACCTCTAGACTCATCTACGGTGCTGCAAAAGGCATTGTGTCCTTTTTTTCCTTGCCTTCTATTCTGACTTAGCGAGGTCCCTTTTCAACAATGTGCTTCCCTGCGGGTTGTGGATTAGCTGACGTGGGCAGCCTTATCCTGCCGGCCGGCCCTCCCCAGGTCTGCCTGGTTGAGGTCAATATAAACAGCGCTCCATGCAGCAATAGCCCCTGAAGCTGTGCCTGCCTCCATATTCTCTGCCCCGTGAACAGTCTCGGGGCTGTGCTGGTGGGAGGGAGTGAGGGGCCACAGCTTTGTTGGTGGCCCGGTGTGAGTGGGGTTCTGCTGGCCTTTCTGAAGGAGTTTCCAGGCTGCCTCCTGTAAGGAGGAGGATGTGTCACCCATACCTTCCGCTGGAATTTCTCTCCGGACAGAGGTGAGGAAGGAAAAAAGCAGTGGGAGCCAGGACAAGTGGGGTATCTCAGGCAGTACAATGGAAAGCTTCCGGAAGAGCGCCCGGGGCCAGGACCACCCTGGCTGGCCTGCAGGCACCAAGTTGGCCTGCGTGCTGTCGCTGGTGTGGCTCCACGGCCCTTCCTCTAGTCTTTCAAGCCCTTGTACATATTCAGGTGTTTTACCTGGGAAGGGTGGGAATAGTTCAGCAACAGCTGGCCTGGGGCTCAGCTCACCTTTGTTCAGAGATGCCTCGGCTCGGTCCCCCCGCTTTGCAATGAGGAAGCTCCTTGTGTGGGGTGTGGGTTGCTGGCTGTATGGGAGATGATTCCCCACCTCTGAAAATTTCAATATTGTTTACCGTTGGAGCAAGTGCCCTGATAGTGTTTTTCTCTGTATAACTGGTCGGTTCAGGTTTTTCTTCGTTTATGGTTCAAGTTAGCTTTCATTCCTCTTTTATGTATTTATAGATATAAGCATGGAAATAATTCATTCCTATAAATACATCTGTGTGAAGGGAAGAACTTTTTTCTGTTTTATTTTTAAATTTTATTTTTTATAATTTTGAAATTTAATTTTATTTACATTTTTATACAGCTGGTTATTATTAATTATGTGTTTTATGCATATACATGTATACAGGTCAATCTCAATCTCCCAACTCATCCCACCACCACCACCCCATGGCTTCCCACACTTGGTGTCCATACGTTTGTTCTCTACCTCTGTGTCTCTATTTCTTCCCTGCAAACCAGTTCATCTGTACCATTTTTTAGGTTCCACATATATGCATTAATATACAATATTTGTTTTCCCCTTTCTGACTTACTTCATTCTGTATGACAGTCTCTAGATCCATCGATGTCTCTACAAATGACCCAGATTCATTCCTTTTTATGGCCGAGTAATATTCCATTTTATATATGTACCCCATCTTTATCCATTCATCTGTCTTTGGGCGTTTAGGTTGCTTCCATTACCTGGCTATTGTAAATAGTGCTGCAATGAACATTGTGGTGAATGTGCCTTTTTGATTTATGGTTTTCTTTGGGTATATGCCCAGAAGTGGAATTGCTGGATCTGATGGTAATTCTATTTTTGATTTTTTAAGGAAACTCCATAGTGTTCTCCATAGTGACTCTATCAATTTACATTCCCACCAATAGTGGAAGAGGGCTCCTTTTGTCCACACCCTCCCCAGAATTTGTTGTTTGTAGATTTTCTGATGATGCCGATTCTAACAGGTGTGAGGTGATACCTCATTGTAGTTTTGATTTGCATTTCTCTAATAATTAGTGCTCTTGAGCAGCTTCTCATGTGCGTCTTGGCCATCTCTGTGTCTTCTTTGAAGAAACGTCTCTTGAGATCTTCTGCCCATTTCTGTATTGGGAGGGTCGTGGGATGGTCAGGCTGTGTGCTGACGCACGTGTCAGTGCCAGCGTAAGGGCCAGGAGTAGGGTACAGCATAGGGTAACATGTAGGGCTGGTGGTGGGTTTCCGTTCCGGGCTAGGGTTAGGGTTAGGGAATGGCAAGGTTTAGGGAACAGGTGAGCATAGGGACACGTGGGAGAGGCAGGCTACGTGCTGACAAACGTGTCAGTGCCAGCGTACGGGTCAGGAGTAAAGTATGGTGTAGGGCTGGTTGTGGGTTTCCATTCCGCGCTAGGGTTAGGGTTAGGGAACGGCAAGGCTTAGGGCACAGCTGAGGGTACAGAAACGTGGGAGGGTCAGGCTATGTGCTGACGCACGGTTCAGTGCCAGTGTACGGGCCAGGATTAGGGTACGGAGTAGGGTAAGGTGTAGGGCTGTTGGTGGGTTTCTGTTCCGGTTTAGGGTTAGGGAACGGCAAGGCTTAGGGCACACGTAAGGGTACGGAAACGAGGGAGAGGCACGCTACGTGCTGACACACGGGTCAGTGCCAGCGTACGCGCCAGAATTAGGGTACGGCGTAGGTTAAGGTGTAGGGCTGGTGGTGGGTTTCTGTTCCAGGGTAGGGTTAGGGTTAGGGATCGGCAAGGCTTAGGGCACAGGTGAGGGTATGGAAACATGGGAGTGGCTGGCTACGTGCTTACACAAGGGTCAGTTCCAGTGTACGGCCCAGGAGTAGGGTACGGCGTAGGGTAAGGTGTAGGGCTGGTGGTGGGTTTTCGTTCCCGGCTAGGGTTAGGGTTAGGGAATGGCAAGGCTTAGGGCTCAGGTGAGGGTACAGAAACATGGGAGGGTCAGGCTACGTGCTGACACAAGTGTCAGTGCCAGCGTACGGCCCAGGAATAGGGTATGGCGTAGGGTAAAGTGTAGGGTTATGGTTAGGGAACGGCAAGGCTTAGGGCACAGGTGAGGGTACGGAAACGTGGGAGGGTCAGGCTACATGCTGAAGCACGGGTCAGTGCCAGGGTGTGGACCAGGAGTAGGGTACGGCGTAGGGTAAGGTGTAAGACTGGTGGTGGGTGTCCATTCCGCGGTTTGATTAGGGTTAGGGAACGTCAAGTTTTAGGGCACAGGTGAGGGTACGGAACGTGGGAGGGTCAGGCTACCTGCTGACGCATGGGTCAGTGCCAGCGTATGGGCCAGGAGTAGGGTACGGCGTAGGGTAAGGTGTAGGGCTTGTGGTGGGTTTCCGTTCTGGGCTAGGGTTAGGGTTAGGGAACGGCAAGTCTAAGGGCACAGGTGAGGGTACGGAAACTTGGGAGAGGCAGGCTACTTGCTGACGCACGGGTCAGTGCCAGCATACAGGCAAGGAGTAGGGTACGGCATAGGGTATGGTGTAGGGCTGGTGGTGGGTTTCAGTTCAGGGCTAGGGTTAGGGTTAGTGAAAGGCAAGGCTTAGGGCACAGGTGAGGGTACAGAAACGTGTTAGGTTCATGGTGCATGTTGATGCATGGAATAGTGTCATCGTACGCATTAGGATTAGGGTACGGCGTAGAGTAAGGTGTACGGATGGCGGTAGGTTTACATTCCGGTGTAGGGTTAGGGATAGCGAATTGCAAGGTATAGGGCACAGGTGATGGTACGGAAATGTGTTAGGTTCAGGGTACGTGTTGACTCACGGGTTAGTGTGAGCATACGCATGAGGATTAGGGTACCGCATAGAGTAAGGTGTAGGGTTGGTGGTAGGTTTCCGTTCCAGTCTAGGGTTATGTTTAGGGACTGGCAAAGTTTAGGGCACAGGTGAGGGTACGAAACGTGTTAGGGTCAGGGTACGTGTTGATGCACAGGTTAGTGTCAGCATACGAATTAGGATTAGGGTATGGCGTAAGGTAAGGTGTAGGGTTGGTGGTAGTTTTCCGTTCCGGGCTAGGGTTAAGGTAAGGGAACGGCAAGGTTTATGGCAGAGGTGAGGGTACGGAAACGTGTTAGGGTCAGGGTACGTGTTGACGTATGTATTAGGATTAGGGTACGGCTTAGGGTAAGGTGTAGGGCTGATGGTAGGTTTCTGTTCCGGGCTAAGGTTAAGGATAGGCAACGGCAAGGTTTGGGCACAGCTGAGGGTACGGAAACGTGTTAGTGTCAGGGTACATGTTGACTCACCGGTTAGTGCCAGCGTACGGATTAGGATTAGTGTACCGCGTAGATAAGGTGCACGGTTGGTGGTAGGTTTCCGTTCCAGGCTATGGTTAGGGTTAGGGAAAGTCAAGGTTTCTATTTGTAGGTTTTTTAAGGAAACTCCATACTGTTCTCCATAGTGACTGTATCAATTTACATTCCCAACAATAGTGGAAGAGGGCTCCTTTTGTCCACACCCTCCCCAGAATTAGTTGTCTGTAGATTTTCTGATGATGCCGATTCTAACAGGTGTGAGGTGATACCTCATTGTAGTTTTTATTTGCATTTCTCTAATAATTAGTGCTCTTGAGCAGCTTTTCATGTGTGTCTTAGCCATCTCTGTGTCTTCTTTGAGGAAACGTCTCTTTAGATATTCTGCCCATGTTTGTATTGGGTTGTTTGTTTTTTTAATATTAAGCTGCATGAGCTGTTTATATATATGGGAGATTAAACCTTTGTCCATTGATTCGTTTGCAACTATTTTCGCCCCTTCTGAGGGATGACTTTTTCCATTCCCGTGTTTTTAACCAAAAAAGAAAGAAAGAAAAAGAAGCAGAACACTAATGTGCATAAAGTATGCCTTTTGAAACGGTCGTTTTGAAATATGGACGTCCTTTAAATTTTTTGGTCGATATGTGGCCCCAGGATTTGTTTTCAGGGCAGGTGTCATTTACAGGCCTGCAATGATTTTGAATATCAACTGACCATTAGCACTGGGATTAAAGCTGCTGTTGTGTGAAACGGCCACTGGGTGGCAGCAGTTCTCCCTTACCAATTCTGGTTACTAGGGCAACAGAGCCTCAATGGACGTCGTGTTCTACATTGGAATTTAGAATGGAATGTGCCAGGAGAAAGCCCCTCAAGTGTGACTCCCTACTTCTTGTTCGTTTTTTTAATTTAATTTTTTTTTTTATTATAGCAAGTTTGATTACAATGTTTGGCCTGTTGTAGGTGTGGAAGATGTGGTTCTTTTACACATATACAGATGTCTGTTCTTCCTGGGATCCTTTTCCCAGGTACGTTATGACAGAATGTTGAGTAGTCTTCTCTTGGTATTCCGTAGGTCTTTGGTGATTATATATGTCACCTCGGTTTGTATATGTCTGTTAACCCCGATAACGTAATGAAACCAATCCTCACACCTTTCCATTGGTGAACCATAAGTTTGTTTAATGAATCTCTGATTGCCCTTCTCAGTGGAAATATCTGCCCTGGTATCCATTTTTAGGTAACACCTATAAGTGATATGATATGATATGTGTCTTTCACTTTCTGACTTACTACATGTCACGTGATTACCTCTAGACTCATCTACGGTGCTGCAAAAGGCATTGTGTCCTTTTTTTCCTTGCCTTCTATTCTGACTTAGCGAGGTCCCTTTTCAACAATGTGCTTCCCTGCGGGTTGTGGATTAGCTGACGTGGGCAGCCTTATCCTGCCGGCCGGCCCTCCCCAGGTCTGCCTGGTTGAGGTCAATATAAACAGCGCTCCATGCAGCAATAGCCCCTGAAGCTGTGCCTGCCTCCATATTGTCTGCCCCGTGAGCAGTCTCGGGGCTGTGCTGGTGGGAGGGAGTGAGGGGCCACAGCTTTGTTGGTGGCCCGGTGTGAGTGGGGTTCTGCTGGCCTTTCTGAAGGAGTTTCCAGGCTGCCTCCTGTAAGGAGGAGGATGTGTCACCCATACCTTCCGCTGGAATTTCTCTCCGGACAGAGGTGAGGAAGGAAAAAAGCAGTGGGAGCCAGGACAAGTGGGGTATCTCAGGCAGTACAATGGAAAGCTTCCGGAAGAGCGCCCGGGGCCAGGACCACCCTGGCTGGCCTGCAGGCACCAAGTTGGCCTGCGTGCTGTCGCTGGTGTGGCTCCACGGCCCTTCCTCTAGTCTTTCAAGCCCTTGTACATATTCAGGAGTTTTACCTGGGAAGGGTGGGAATAGTTCAGCAACAGCTGGCCTGGGGCTCAGCTCACCTTTGTTCAGAGATGCCTCGGCTCGGTCCCCCCGCTTTGCAATGAGGAAGCTCCTTGTGTGGGGTGTGGGTTGCTGGCTGTATGGGAGATGATTCCCCACCTCTGAACAATTTCAATATTGTTTACCGTTGGAGCAAGTGCCCTGATAGTGTTTTTCTCTGTATAACTGGTCGGTTCAGGTTTTTCTTCGTTTATGTCTCAAGTTAGCTTTTATTCCTCTTTTATGTATTTATAGATATAAGCATGGAAATAATTCATTCCTATAAATACATCTGTGTGAAGGGAAGAACTTTTTTCTGTTTTATTTTTAAATTTTATTTTTTATAATTTTGAAATTTAATTGTATTTACATTTTTATACAGCTGGTTATTATTAATTATGTGTTTTATGCATATACATGTATACAGGTCAATCTCAATCTCCCAACTCATCCCACCACCACCACCCCATGGCTTCCCACACTTGGTGTCCATACGTTTGTTCTCTACCTCTGTGTCTCTATTTCTTCCCTGCAAACCAGTTCATCTGTACCATTTTTTAGGTTCCACATATATGCATTAATATACAATATTTGTTTTCCCCTTTCTGACTTACTTCATTCTGTATGACAGTCTCTAGATCCATCGATGTCTCTACAAATGACCCAGATTCATTCCTTTTTATGGCCGAGTAATATTCCATTTTATATATGTACCCCATCTTTATCCATTCATCTGTCTTTGGGCGTTTAGGTTGCTTCCATTACCTGGCTATTGTAAATAGTGCTGCAATGAACATTGTGGTGAATGTGCCTTTTTGATTTATGGTTTTCTTTGGGTATATGCCCAGAAGTGGAATTGCTGGATCAGATGGTAATTCTATTTCTAGATTTTTTAAGGAAACTCCATAGTGTTCTCCATAGTGACTCTATCAATTTACATTCCCACCAATAGTGGAAGAGGGCTCCTTTTGTCCACACCCTCCCCAGAATTTGTTGTTTGTAGATTTTCTGATGATGCCGATTCTAACAGGTGTGAGGTGATACCTCATTGTAGTTTTGATTTGCATTTCTCTAATAATTAGTGCTCTTGAGCAGCTTCTCATGTGCGTCTTGGCCATCTCTGTGTCTTCTTTGAAGAAACGTCTCTTGAGATCTTCTGCCCATTTCTGTATTGGGAGGGTCGTGGGATGGTCAGGCTGTGTGCTGACGCACGTGTCAGTGCCAGCGTAAGGGCCAGGAATAGGGTACAGCATAGGGTAACGTGTAGGGCTGGTGGTGGGTTTCCGTTCCGGGCTAGGGTTAGGGTTAGGGAACGGCAAGGTTTAGGGAACAGGTGAGCATAGGGACACGTGGGAGAGGCAGGCTACGTGCTGACAAACGTGTCAGTGCCAGCGTACGGGTCAGGAGTAAAGTATGGTGTAGGGCTGGTTGTGGGTTTCCATTCCGCGCTAGGGTTAGGGTTAGGGAACGGCAAGGCTTAGGGCACAGATGAGGGTACAGAAACGTGGGAGGGTCAGGCTATGTGCTGACGCACGGTTCAGTGCCAGTGTACGGGCCAGGATTAGGGTACGGAGTAGGGTAAGGTGTAGGGCTGTTGGTGGGTTTCTGTTCTGGGTTAGGGTTAGGGAACGGCAAGGCTTAGGGCACAGGTAAGGGTACGGAAACGAGGGAGAGGCACGCTACGTGCTGACACACGGGTCAGTGCCAGCATACGCGCCAGAATAAGGGTATGGCGTAGGGTAAGGTGTAGGGCTGGTGGTGGGTTTCTGTTCCAGGGTAGGGTTAGGGTTAGGGATCGGCAAGGCTTAGGGCACAGGTGAGGGTATGGAAACATGGGAGTGGCAGGCTACGTGCTTACACAAGGGTCAGTTCCAGTGTACGGCCCAGGAGTAGGGTACGGCGTAGGGTAAGGTGTAGGGCTGGTGGTGGGTTTCCGTTCCCGGCTAGGGTTAGGGTTAGGGAATGGCAAGGCTTAGGGCACAGGTGAGGGTACAGAAACGTGGGAGGGTCAGGCTACGTGCTGACGCAAGTGTCAGTGCCAGCGTACGGCCCAGGAATAGGGTATGGCGTAGGGTAAAGTGTAGGGTTAGGGTTAGGGAACGGCAAGGCTTAGGGCACAGGTGAGGGTACGGAAACGTGGGAGGGTCAGGCTACATGCTGAAGCACGGGTCAGTGCCAGGGTGTGGACCAGGAGTAGGGTACGGCGTAGGGTAAGGTGTAAGACTGGTGGTGGGTGTCCATTCCGCGGTTTGATTAGGATTAGGGAACGTCAAGTTTTAGGGCACAGGTGAGGGTACGGAACGTGGGAGGGTCAGGCTACCTGCTGACGCATGGGTCAGTGCCAGCGTATGGGCCAGGAGTAGGGTACGGCATAGGGTAAGGTGTAGGGCTGGTGGTGGGTTTCCGTTCTGGGCTAGGGTTAGGGTTAGGGAACGGCAAGGCTAAGGGCACAGGTGAGGGTACGGAAACTTGGGAGAGGCAGGCTACGTGCTGACGCACGGGTCAGTGCCAGCATACAGGCAAGGAGTAGGGTACGGCATAGGGTATGGTGTAGGGCTGGTGGTGGGTTTCAGTTCAGGGCTAGGGTTAGGGTTAGTGAAAGGCAAGGCTTAGGGCACAGGTGAGGGTACAGAAACGTGTTAGGTTCATGGTGCATGTTGATGCATGGAATAGTGTCATCGTACGCATTAGGATTAGGGTACGGCGTAGAGTAAGGTGTACGGATGGCGGTAGGTTTACATTCCGGTGTAGGGTTAGGGATAGCGAATTGCAAGGTATAGGGCACAGGTGATGGTACGGAAATGTGTTAGGTTCAGGGTACGTGTTGACTCACGGGTTAGTGTGAGCATACGCATGAGGATTAGGGTACCGCATAGAGTAAGGTGTAGGGTTGGTGGTAGGTTTCCGTTCCAGTCTAGGGTTATGTTTAGGGACTGGCAAAGTTTAGGGCACAGGTGAGGGTACGAAACGTGTTAGGGTCAGGGTACGTGTTGATGCACAGGTTAGTGTCAGCATACGAATTAGGATTAGGGTATGGCGTAAGGTAAGGTGTAGGGTTGGTGGTAGTTTTCCGTTCCGGGCTAGGGTTAAGGTAAGGGAACGGCAAGGTTTATGGCAGAGGTGAGGGTACGGAAACGTGTTAGGGTCAGGGTACGTGTTGACGTATGGATTAGGATTAGGGTACGGCTTAGGGTAAGGTGTAGGGCTGATGGTAGGTTTCTGTTCCGGGCTAAGGTTAAGGATAGGCAACGGCAAGGTTTGGGGCACAGCTGAGGGTACGGAAACGTGTTAGTGTCAGGGTACATGTTGACTCACCGGTTAGTGCCAGCGTACGGATTAGGATTAGTGTACCGCGTAGATAAGGTGCACGGTTGGTGGTAGGTTTCCGTTCCAGGCTATGGTTAGGGTTAGGGAAAGTCAAAGTTTCCATTTGTAGGTTTTTTAAGGAAACTCCATACTGTTCTCCATAGTGACTGTATCAATTTACATTCCCAACAATAGTGGAAGAGGGCTCCTTTTGTCCACACCCTCCCCAGAATTAGTTGTCTGTAGATTTTCTGATGATGCCGATTCTAACAGGTGTGAGGTGATACCTCATGTAGTTTTGATTTGCATTTCTCTAATAATTAGTGCTCTTGAGCAGCTTTTCATGTGCGTCTTAGCCATCTCTGTGTCTTCTTTGAAGAAACGTCTCTTTAGATATTCTGCCCATGTTTGTATTGGGTTGTTTGTTTTTTTAATATTAAGCTGCATGAGCTGTTTATATATATTGGAGATTAAACCTTTGTCCATTGATTCGTTTGCAACTATTTTCGCCCCTTCTGAGGGATGCCTTTTTCCATTCCCGTGTTTTTAACCAAAAAAGAAAGAAAGAAAAAGAAGCAGAACACTAATGTGCATAAAGTATGCCTTTTGAAACGGTCGTTTTGAAATATGGACGTCCTTTAAATATTTTGGTCGATATGTGGCCCTAGGATTTGTTTTCAGGGCAGGTGTCATTTACAGGCCTGCAATGATTTTGAATATCAACTGACCATTAGCACAGGGATTAAAGCTGCTGTTGTGTGAAACGGCCACTAGGTGGCAGCAGTTCTCCCTTCACACATCTGGTTACTAGGGCAACAGAGCCTCATCGGACGTCGTGTTCTACATTGGAATTTAGAATGGAATGTGCCAGGAGAAAGCCCCTCAAGTTTGACTCCCTACTTCTTGTTCGTATTTTTAATTTAATTTTTTTTATTATAGCAAGTTTGATTACAATGTTTGGCTTGTTGTAGGTGTGGAAGATGTGGTTCTTTTACACATATACAGATGTCTGTACTTCCTGGGATCCTTTTCCCAGGTACGTTATGACAGAATGTTGAGTAGTCTTCTCTTGGTATTCCGTAGGTCTTTGGTGATTATATATGTCACCTCTGTTTGTATATGTCTGTTAACCCCGATATCGTAATGAAACCAATCCTCACACCTTTCCATTGGTGAACCATAAGTTTGTTTAATGAATCTCTGATTGCCCTTCTCGGTGGAAATATCTGCCCTGGTATCCATTTTTAGGTAACACCTATAAGTGATATGATATGATATGTGTCTTTCACTTTCTGACTTACTACATGTCACGTGATTACCTCTAGACTCATCTACGGTGCTGCAAAAGGCATTGTGTCCTTTTTGTCCTTGCCTTCTATTCTGACTTAGCGAGGTCTCTTTTCAACAATGTGCTTCCCTGCGGGTTGTGGATTAGCTGACGTGGGCAGCCTTATCCTGCCGGCCGGCCCTCCCCAGGTCTGCCTGGTTGAGGTCAATATAAACAGCGCTCCAGGCAGCAATAGCCCCTGAAGCTGTGCCTGCCTCCATATTCTCTGCCCCGTGAGCAGTCTTGGGGCTGTGCTGGTGGGAGGGAGTGAGGGGCCACAGCTTTGTTGGTGGCCCGGTGTGAGTGGGGTTCTACTGGCCTTTCTGAAGGAGTTTCCAGGCTGCCTCCTGTAAGGAGGAGGATGTGTCACCCATACCTTCCGCTGGAATTTCTCTCCGGACAGAGGTGAGGAAGGAAAAAAGCAGTGGGAGCCAGGACAAGTGGGGTATCTCAGGCAGTACAATGGAAAGCTTCCGGAAGAGCGCCCGGGGCCAGGACCACCCTGGCTGGCCTGCAGGCACCAAGTTGGCCTGCGTGCTGTCGCTGGTGTGGCTCCACGGCCCTTCCTCTAGTCTTTCAAGCCCTTGTACATATTCAGGTGTTTTACCTGGGAAGGGTGGGAATAGTTCAGCAACAGCTGGCCTGGGGCTCAGCTCACCTTTTTTCAGAGATGCCTCGGCTCGGTCCCCCCGCTTTGCAATGAGGAAGCTCCTTGCATGGGGTGTGGGTTGCTGGCTGTATGGGAGATGATTCCCCACCTCTGAACAATTTCAATATTGTTTACCGTTGGAGCAAGTGCCCTGATAGTGTTTTTCTCTGTATAACTGGTCGGTTCAGGTTTTTCTTCGTTTATGGTTCAAGTTAGCTTTTATTCCTCTTTTATGTATTTATAGATATAAGCATGGAAATAATTCATTCCTATAAATACATCTGTGTGAAGGGAAGAACTTTTTTCTGTTTTATTTTTAAATTTTATTTTTTATAATTTTGAAATTTAATTTTATTTACATTTTTATACAGCTGGTTATTATTAATTATGTGTTTTATGCATATACATGTATACAGGTCAATCTCAATCTCCCAACTCATCCCACCACCACCACCCCATGGCTTCCCACACTTGGTGTCCATACGTTTGTTCTCTACCTCTGTGTCTCTATTTCTTCCCTGCAAACCAGTTCATCTGTACCATTTTTTAGGTTCCACATATATGCATTAATATACAATATTTGTTTTCCCCTTTCTGACTTACTTCATTCTGTATGACAGTCTCTAGATCCATCGATGTCTCTACAAATGACCCAGATTCATTCCTTTTTATGGCCGAGTAATATTCCATTTTATATATGTACCCCATCTTTATCCATTCATCTGTCTTTGGGCGTTTAGGTTGCTTCCATTACCTGGCTATTGTAAATAGTGCTGCAATGAACATTGTGGTGAATGTGCCTTTTTGATTTATGGTTTTCTTTGGGTATATGCCCAGAAGTGGAATTGCTGGATTAGATGGTAATTCTATTTCTAGATTTTTTAAGGAAACTCCATAGTGTTCTCAATAGTGACTCTATCAATTTACATTCCCACCAATAGTGGAAGAAGGCTCCTTTTGTCCACACCCTCCCCAGAATTTGTTGTTTGTAGATTTTCTGATGATGCCGATTCTAACAGGTGTGAGGTGATACCTCATTGTAGTTTTGATTTGCATTTCTCTAATAATTAGTGCTCTTGAGCAGCTTCTCATGTGCGTCTTGGCCATCTCTGTGTCTTCTTTGAAGAAACGTCTCTTGAGATCTTCTGCCCATTTCTGTATTGGGAGGGTCGTGGGATGGTCAGGCTGTGTGCTGACGCACGTGTCAGTGCCAGCGTAAGGGCCAGGAGTAGGGTACAGCATAGGGTAACGTGTAGGGCTGGTGGTGGGTTTCCGTTCCGGGCTAGGGTTAGGGTTAGGGAACGGCAAGGTTTAGGGAACAGGTGAGCATAGGGACACGTGGGAGAGGCAGGCTACGTGCTGACAAACGTGTCAGTGCCAGCATACGGGTCAGGAATAAAGTATGGTGTAGGGCTGGTTGTGGGTTTCCATTCTGCGCTAGGGTTAGGGTTAGGGAACGGCAAGGCTTAGGGCACAGCTGAGGGTACAGAAACGTGGGAGGGTCAGGCTATGTGCTGACGCACGGTTCAGTGCCAGTGTACGGGCCAGGATTAGGGTACGGAGTAGGGTAAGGTGTAGGGCTGTTGGTGGGTTTCTGTTCCGGGTTAGGGTTAGGGAACGGCAAGGCTTGGGCACAGGTAAGGGTACGGAAACGAGGGAGAGGCACGCTACGTGCTGACACACGGGTCAGTGCCAGCGTACGCGCCAGAATTAGGGTACGGCGTAGGGTAAGGTGTAGGGCTGGTGGTGGGTTTCTGTTCCAGGGTAGGGTTAGGGTTAGGGATCGGCAAGGCTTAGGGCACAGGTGAGGGTATGGAAACATGGGAGTGGCAGGCTACGTGCTTACACAAGGGTCATTTCCAGTGTACGGCCCAGGAGTAGGGTACGGCGTAGGGTAAGGTGTAGGGCTGGTGGTGGGTTTCCGTTCCCGGCTAGGGTTAGGGTTAGGGAATGGCAAGGCTTAGGGCACAGGTGAGGGTACAGAAACATGGGAGGGTCAGGCTACGTGCTGACGCAAGTGTCAGTGCCAGCGTACGGCCCAGGAATAGGGTATGGCGTAGGGTAAAGTGTAGGGTTAGGGTTAGGGAACGGCAAGGCTTAGGGCACAGGTGAGGGTACGGAAACGTGGGAGGGTCAGGCTACATGCTGAAGCACGGGTCAGTGCCAGGGTGTGGACCAGGAGTAGGGTACGGCGTAGGGTAAGGTGTAAGACTGGTGGTGGGTGTCCATTCCGGGGTTTGATTAGGGTTAGGGAACGTCAAGTTTTAGGGCACAGGTGAGGGTACGGAAACGTGGGAGGGTCAGGCTACCTGCTGACGCATGGGTCAGTGCCAGCGTATGGGCCAGGAGTAGGGTACGGCGTAGGGTAAGGTGTAGGGCTGGTGGTGGGTTTCCGTTCTGGGCTAGGGTTAGAGTTAGGGAAAGGCAAGGCTAAGGGCACAGGTGAGGGTACGGAAACTTGGGAGAGGCAGGCTACGTGCTGACGCACGGGTCAGTGCCAGCATACAGGCAAGGAGTAGGGTACGGCATAGGGTATGGTGTAGGGCTGGTGGTGGGTTTCAGTTCAGGGCTAGGGTTAGGGTTAGTGAAAGGCAAGGCTTAGGGCACAGGTGAGGGTACAGAAACGTGTTAGGTTCATGGTGCATGTTGATGCATGGAATAGTGTCATCGTACGCATTAGGATTAGGGTACGGCGTAGAGTAAGGTGTACGGATGGCGGTAGGTTTACATTCCGGTGTAGGGTTAGGGATAGCGAATTGCAAGGTATAGGGCACAGGTGATGGTACGGAAATGTGTTAGGTTCAGGGTACGTGTTGACTCACGGGTTAGTGTGAGCATACGCATGAGGATTAGGGTACCGCATAGAGTAAGGTGTAGGGTTGGTGGTAGGTTTCCGTTCCAGTCTAGGGTTATGTTTAGGGACTGGCAAAGTTTAGGGCACAGGTGAGGGTACGAAACGTGTTAGGGTCAGGGTACGTGTTGATGCACAGGTTAGTGTCAGCATACGAATTAGGATTAGGGTATGGCGTAAGGTAAGGTGTAGGGTTGGTGGTAGTTTTCCGTTCCGGGCTAGGGTTAAGGTAAGGGAACGGCAAGGTTTATGGCAGAGGTGAGGGTACGGAAACGTGTTAGGGTCAGGGTACGTGTTGACGTATGGATTAGGATTAGGGTACGGCTTAGGGTAAGGTGTAGGGCTGATGGTAGGTTTCTGTTCCGGGCTAAGGTTAAGGATAGGCAACGGCAAGGTTTGGGGCACAGCTGAGGGTACGGAAACGTGTTAGTGTCAGGGTACATGTTGACTCACCGGTTAGTGCCAGCGTACGGATTAGGATTAGTGTACCGCGTAGATAAGGTGCACGGTTGGTGGTAGGTTTCCGTTCCAGGCTATGGTTAGGGTTAGGGAAAGTCAAGGTTTCCATTTGTAGGTTTTTTAAGGAAACTCCATACTGTTCTCCATAGTGACTGTATCAATTTACATTCCCAACAATAGTGGAAGAGGGCTCCTTTTGTCCACACCCTCCCCAGAATTAGTTGTCTGTAGATTTTCTGATGATGCCGATTCTAACAGGTGTGAGGTGATACCTCATTGTAGTTTTGATTTGCATTTCTCTAATAATTAGTGCTCTTGAGCAGCTTTTCATGTGCGTCTTAGCCATCTCTGTGTCTTCTTTGAAGAAACGTCTCTTTAGATATTCTGCCCATGTTTGTATTGGGTTGTTTGTTTTTTTAATATTAAGCTGCATGAGCTGTTTATATATATTGGAGATTAAACCTTTGTCCATTGATTCGTTTGCAACTATTTTCGCCCCTTCTGAGGGATGCCTTTTTCCATTCCCGTGTTTTTAACCAAAAAAGAAAGAAAGAAAAAGAAGCAGAACACTAATGTGCATAAAGTATGCCTTTTGAAACGGTCGTTTTGAAATATGGACGTCCTTTAAATATTTTGGTCGATATGTGGCCCCAGGATTTGTTTTCAGGGCAGGTGTCATTTACAGGCCTGCAATGATTTTGAATATCAACTGACCATTAGCACAGGGATTAAAGCTGCTGTTGTGTGAAACGGCCACTAGGTGGCAGCAGTTCTCCCTTCACACATCTGGTTACTAGGGCAACAGAGCCTCAATGGACGTCGTGTTCTACATTGGAATTTAGAATGGAATGTGCCAGGAGAAAGCCCCTCAAGTTTGACTCCCTACTTCTTGTTCGTATTTTTAATTTAATTTTTTTTTATTATAGCAAGTTTGATTACAATGTTTGGCTTGTTGTAGGTGTGGAAGATGTGGTTCTTTTACACATATACAGATGTCTGTACTTCCTGGGATCCTTTTCCCATGTACGTTATGACAGAATGTTGAGTAGTCTTCTCTTGGTATTCCGTAGGTCTTTGGTGATTATATATGTCACCTCTGTTTGTATATGTCTGTTAACCCCGATATCGTAATGAAACCAATCCTCACACCTTTCCATTGGTGAACCATAAGTTTGTTTAATGAATCTCTGATTGCCCTTCTCGGTGGAAATATCTGCCCTGGTATCCATTTTTAGGTAACACCTATAAGTGATATGATATGATATGTGTCTTTCACTTTCTGACTTACTACATGTCACGTGATTACCTCTAGACTCATCTACGGTGCTGCAAAAGGCATTGTGTCCTTTTTTTCCTTGCCTTCTATTCTGACTTAGCGAGGTCCCTTTTCAACAATGTGCTTCCCTGCGGGTTGTGGATTAGCTGACGTGGGCAGCCTTATCCTGCCGGCCGGCCCTCCCCAGGTCTGCCTGGTTGAGGTCAATATAAACAGCGCTCCAGGCAGCAATAGCCCCTGAAGCTGTGCCTGCCTCCATATTCTCTGCCCCGTGAGGAGTCTCGGGGCTGTGCTGGTGGGAGGGAGTGAGGGGCCACAGCTTTGTTGGTGGCCCGGTGTGAGTGGGGTTCTGCTGGCCTTTCTGAAGGAGTTTCCAGGCTGCCTCCTGTAAGGAGGAGGATGTGTCACCCATACCTTCCGCTGGAATTTCTCTCCGGACAGAGGTGAGGAAGGAAAAAAGCAGTGGGAGCCAGGACAAGTGGGGTATCTCAGGCAGTACAATGGAAAGCTTCCGGAAGAGCGCCCGGGGCCAGGACCACCCTGGCTGGCCTGCAGGCACCAAGTTGGCCTGCGTGCTGTCACTGGTGTGGCTCCACGGCCCTTCCTCTAGTCTTTCAAGCCCTTGTACATATTCAGGTGTTTTACCTGGGAAGGGTGGGAATAGTTCAGCAACAGCTGGCCTGGGGCTCAGCTCACCTTTGTTCAGAGATGCCTCGGCTCGGTCCCCCCGCTTTGCAATGAGGAAGCTCCTTGTGTGGGGTGTGGGTTGCTGGCTGTATGGGAGATGATTCCCCACCTCTGAACAATTTCAATATTGTTTACCGTTGGAGCAAGTGCCCTGATAGTGTTTTTCTCTGTATAACTGGTCGGTTCAGGTTTTTCTTCGTTTATGGTTCAAGTTAGCTTTTATTCCTCTTTTATGTATTTATAGATATAAGCATGGAAATAATTCATTCCTATAAATACATCTGTGTGAAGGGAAGAACTTTTTTCTGTTTTATTTTTAAATTTTATTTTTTATAATTTTGAAATTTAATTTTATTTACATTTTTATACAGCTGGTTATTATTAATTATGTGTTTTATGCATATACATGTATACAGGTCAATCTCAATCTCCCAACTCATCCCACCACCACCACCCCATGGCTTCCCACACTTGGTGTCCATACGTTTGTTCTCTACCTCTGTGTCTCTATTTCTTCCCTGCAAACCAGTTCATCTGTACCATTTTTTAGGTTCCACATATATGCATTAATATACAATATTTGTTTTCCCCTTTCTGACTTACTTCATTCTGTATGACAGTCTCTAGATCCATCGATGTCTCTACAAATGATCCAGATTCATTCCTTTTTATGGCCGAGTAATATTCCATTTTATATATGTACCCCATCTTTATCCATTCATCTGTCTTTGGGCGTTTAGGTTGCTTCCATTACCTGGCTATTGTAAATAGTGCTGCAATGAACATTGTGGTGAATGTGCCTTTTTGATTTATGGTTTTCTTTGGGTATATGCCCAGAAGTGGAATTGCTGGATCAGATGGTAATTCTATTTCTAGATTTTTTAAGGAAACTCCATAGTGTTCTCCATAGTGACTCTATCAATTTACATTCCCACCAATAGTGGAAGAGGGCTCCTTTTGTCCACACCCTCCCCAGAATTTGTTGTTTGTAGATTTTCTGATGATGCCGATTCTAACAGGTGTGAGGTGATACCTCATTGTAGTTTTGATTTGCATTTCTCTAATAATTAGTGCTCTTGAGCAGCTTCTCATGTGCGTCTTGGCCATCTCTGTGTCTTCTTTGAAGAAACGTCTCTTGAGATCTTCTGCCCATTTCTGTATTGGGAGGGTCGTGGGATGGTCAGGCTGTGTGCTGACGCACGTGTCAGTGCCAGCGTAAGGGCCAGGAGTAGGGTACAGCATAGGGTAACGTGTAGGGCTGGTGGTGGGTTTCCGTTCCGGGCTAGGGTTAGGGTTAGGGAACGGTAAGGTTTAGGGAACAGGTGAGCATAGGGACACGTGGGAGAGGCAGGCTACGTGCTGACAAACGTGTCAGTGCCAGCGTACGGGTCAGGAGTAAAGTATGGTGTAGGGCTGGTTGTGGGTTTCCATTCCGCGCCAGGTTTAGGGTTAGGGTTAAGGAACGGCAAGGCTTAGGGCACAGCTGAGGGTACAGAAACGTGGGAGGGTCAGGCTATGTGCTGACGCACGGTTCAGTGCCAGTGTACGGGCCAGGATTAGGGTACGGAGTAGGGTAAGGTGTAGGGCTGTTGGTGGGTTTCTGTTCCGGTTTAGGGTTAGGAAACGGCAAGGCTTAGGGCATAGGTAAGGGTACGGAAACGAGGGAGAGGCACGCTACGTGCTGACACACGGGTCAGTGCCAGCGTACGCGCCAGAATTAGGGTACGGCGTAGGGTAAGGTGTAGGGCTGGTGGTGGGTTTCTGTTCCAGGGTAGGGTTAGGGTTAGGGATCGGCAAGGCTTAGGGCACAGGTGAGGGTATGGAAACATGGGAGTGGCAGGCTACGTGCTTACACAAGGGTCAGTTCCAGTGTACGGCCCAGGAGTAGGGTACGGCGTAGGGTAAGGTGTAGGGCTGGTGGTGGGTTTCCGTTCCCGGCTAGGGTTAGGGTTAGGGAATGGCAAGGCTTAGGGCACAGGTGAGGGTACAGAAACATGGGAGGGTCAGGCTACGTGCTGACGCAAGTGTCAGTGCCAGCGTACGGCCCAGGAATAGGGTATGGCGTAGGGTAAAGTGTAGGGTTAGGGTTAGGGAACGGCAAGGCTTAGGGCACAGGTGAGGGTACGGAAACGTGGGAGGGTCAGGCTACATGCTGAAGCACGGGTCAGTGCCAGGGTGTGGACCAGGAGTAGGGTACGGCGTAGGGTAAGGTGTAAGACTGGTGGTGGGTGTCCATTCCGGGGTTTGATTAGGGTTAGGGAACGTCAAGTTTTAGGGCACAGGTGAGGGTACGGAAACGTGGGAGGGTCAGGCTACCTGCTGACGCATGGGTCAGTGCCAGCGTATGGGCCAGGAGTAGGGTACGGCGTAGGGTAAGGTGTAGGGCTGGTGGTGGGTTTCCGTTCTGGGCTAGGGTTAGGGTTAGGGAAAGGCAAGGCTAAGGGCACAGGTGAGGGTACGGAAACTTGGGAGAGGCAGGCTACGTGCTGACGCACGGGTCAGTGCCAGCATACAGGCAAGGAGTAGGGTACGGCATAGGGTATGGTGTAGGGCTGGTGGTGGGTTTCAGTTCAGGGCTAGGGTTAGGGTTAGTGAAAGGCAAGGCTTAGGGCACAGGTGAGGGTACAGAAACGTGTTAGGTTCATGGTGCACGTTGATGCATGGAATAGTGTCATCGTACGCATTAGGATTAGGGTACGGCGTAGAGTAAGGTGTACGGATGGCGGTAGGTTTACATTCCGGTGTAGGGTTAGGGATAGCGAATTGCAAGGTATAGGGCACAGGTGATGGTACGGAAATGTGTTAGGTTCAGGGTACGTGTTGACTCACGGGTTAGTGTGAGCATACGCATGAGGATTAGGGTACCGCATAGAGTAAGGTGTAGGGTTGGTGGTAGGTTTCCGTTCCAGTCTAGGGTTATGTTTAGGGACTGGCAAAGTTTAGGGCACAGGTGAGGGTACGAAACGTGTTAGGGTCAGGGTACGTGTTGATGCACAGGTTAGTGTCAGCATACGAATTAGGATTAGGGTATGGTGTAAGGTAAGGTGTAGGGTTGGTGGTAGTTTTCCGTTCCGGGCTAGGGTTAAGGTAAGGGAACGGCAAGGTTTATGGCAGAGGTGAGGGTACGGAAACGTGTTAGGGTCAGGGTACGTGTTGACGTATGGATTAGGATTAGGGTACGGCTTAGGGTAAGGTGTAGGGCTGATGGTAGGTTTCTGTTCCGGGCTAAGGTTAAGGATAGGCAACGGCAAGGTTTGGGGCACAGCTGAGGGTACGGAAACGTGTTAGTGTCAGGGTACATGTTGACTCACCGGTTAGTGCCAGCGTACGGATTAGGATTAGTGTACCGCGTAGATAAGGTGCACGGTTGGTGGTAGGTTTCCGTTCCAGGCTATGGTTAGGGTTAGGGAAAGTCAAAGTTTCCATTTGTAGGTTTTTTAAGGAAACTCCATACTGTTCTCCATAGTGACTGTATCAATTTACATTCCCAACAATAGTGGAAGAGGGCTCCTTTTGTCCACACCCTCCCCAGAATTTGTTGTTTGTAGATTTTCTGATGATGCCGATTCTAACGGGTGTGAGGTGATCCCTCATTGTAGTTTTGATTTGCATTTCTCTAATAATTAGTGCTGTTGAGCAGCTTTTCATGTGCGTCTTGGCCATCTCTGTGTCTTCTTTGAAGAAACGTATCTTTAGATCTTCTGCCCATTTTTGTATTGGGCTGTTTGTTTTTTTAATATTAAGCTGCATGAGCTGTTTATATATATTGGAGATTAAACCTTTGTCCATTGATTCGTTTGCAACTATTTTCGCCCCTTCTAGGGATGCCTTTTTCCATTCCCGTGTTTTTAACCAAAAAAGAAAGAAAGAAAAAGAAGCAGAAAACTAATGTGCATAAAATATGCCTTTTGAAACGGTCGTTTTGAAATATGGACGTCCTTTGAATTTTTTGGTCGATATGTGACCCCAGGATTTGTTTTCAGGGCAGGTGTCATTTACAAGCCTGCAATGATTTTGAATATCAACTGACCATTAGCGCTGGGATTAAAGCTGCTGTTTTGTGAAACGGCCACAAGGTGGCAGCAGTTCTGCATTACCAATTCTGGTTACTAGGGCAACAGAGCCTCAATGGAAGTCGTGTTCTAGATTGGAATTTAGAATGGAATGTGCCAGGAGAAAGCCCCTCAAGTTTGTCTCCCTACTTCTTGTTCGTGTTTTTAATTTAATTTTTATTTTTTATTACAGCAAGTTTGATTACAATGTTTGGCTTGTTGGAGGTGTGGAAGATGTGGTTGGTTCTTTTACACATATACACATGTCTGTTTTTCCTGGGATCCTTTTCTCATGTACGTTATGACAGAATGTTGAGTAGTCTTTTGGTATTCCGTAGGTCTTTGGTGATTATATATGTCACCTGTGATAGTATAAGTCTGTTAACCCCGATATCGTAATGAAACCCATCCTCACACCTTTCCATTGGTGAACCATAAGTTTGTTTAATGAATCTGTGATTGCCCTTCTCCGTGGAAATATCTGACCTGGTATCCATTTTTAGGTAACACCTATAAGTGATATGATATGATATGTGTCTTTCACTTTCTGACTTACTACAAGTCACGTGATTACCTCTAGACTCATCTACGGTGCTGCAAATGGCATTGTGTCCTTATTTTCCTTGGCTTCTATTCTGCCTTAGCGAGGTCCATTTTCAACAATGTGATTCCCTGAGGGTTGTGGATTAGCTGACCTGGGCAGCCTTAACCTGCCGGCCGGCCCTCCCCAGGTCTGCCTGGTTGAGGTCAATATAAACAGCGCTCCAGGCAGCAATAGCCCCTGAAGCTGTGCCTGCCTCCATATTCTCTGCCCCGTGAGCAGTCTCGGGGCTGTGCTGGTGAGAGGGAGTGAGGGGCCACAGCTTTGTTGGTGGCCCGGTGTGAGTGGGGTTCTGCTGGCCTTTCTGCAGGAGTTGCCAGGCTGCCACCTGTAAAGAAGAGGATGTGTCACCCATACCTTCCGCTGGAATTTCTCTCCGGACAGAGGTGAGGAAGGAAAAATGCAGTGGGGGCCGGGACAAGAGGGGTATCTCAGGCAGGACAATGGAAAGCTTCCGGAAGAGCGCCCGGGTCCAGGATCACCCTGGCTGGCCTGCAGTCACCAAGTTGGCCTGCGTGCTGTCGCTGGTGTGGCTCCACGGCCCTTCCTCTAGGCTTTCAAGCCTTTGTACATATGCAGGTGTTTGACCTGGGAAGGGTGGGAACAGTTCAGCAGCAGCTGGCCTTGGGCTCAGCTCACCTTTATTCAGAGATGCCTCGGCACGGTCCCCCAGCTTTGCAATGAGGACGCTCCTTGCATGGGGGGTGGGTTGCTGGCTGTATGGGAGATGATTCCCCACCTCTGACCAATTTCAGAATGGTTTACCGCTGGAGCAAGTGCCCTGATAGGGTTTTCCTCTGTATAACTGGTGGGTTCAGGGTTTTTTTTCATGTATGGTTCAAGTTAGATTTTATTCCTCTTTTATGTATTTATAGATATAAGCATGGAAATAATTCATTCCTATAAATACATCTGTGTGAAGGGAAGAACTTTTTTCTGTTTTATTTTTAAATTTTATATTTTAAAATTTTGAAATTTAATTTTATTTACTTTTTTATACAGCGGCTTATTATTACTTATGTATTTTATGCATATACATGTATACAGGTCAATCTCAAACTCCCAACTCATCCCACCAGCAACACCCCATGGCTTCCCACACTTGGTGTCCATACGTTTGTTCTCTACCTCTGGGTTTCTATTTCTTCCCTGCAAACCAGTTCATCTGTACCATTTTTTAGGTTCCACATATATGCATTAATATACAATATTTGTTTTCCTCTTTCTGACTTACTTCATTCTGTATGACATTCTCTAGATCCATCGATGTCTCTACAAATGACCCAGTTTCATTTCTTTTTATGGCCGAGTAATATTCCATTTTATATATGTACCCCATCTTTATCCATTCATCTGTCTGTGGGCATTTAGGTTGTTTCCATTACCTGGCTATTGTAAATAGTGCTGCAATGAACCTTGTGGTGAATGTGCCTTTTTGATTTATGGTTGTCTCTGGGTATATGCCCAAAAGTGGGATTGCTGGGTCAGATGGTAATTCTATTTCTAGTTTTTTAAAGGAAACTCCATACTGTTCTCCATAGTGACTGTATCAATTTACATTCCCACCAATAGTGGAAGAGGGCTCCTTTTGTCCACACCCTCCCCAGAATTTGTTGTCTGTAGATTTTCTGATGATGCCGATTCTAACAGGTGTGAGGTGATACCTCATTGTAGTTTTGATTTGCATATCTCTAATAATTAGTGCTCTTGAGCAGCTTTTCATGTGCGTCTTGGCCATCTCTGTGTCTTCTTTGAAGAAACGTCTCTTTAGATCTTCTGCCCATTTTTGTATTGGGTTGTTTGTTTTTTTAATATGCTGCATGAGCTGTTTATATATATATTGGAGATTAAACCTTTGTCCATTGATTCGTTTGCAACTATTTTCGCCCCTTCTGAGGGATGCCTTTTTCCATTCCCGTGTTTTTAACCGAATAAAGAAAGAAAGAAAAAGAAGCAGAACACTAATGTGAATAAAATGTGCCTTTTGAAACGGTCGTTTTGAAATATGGACGTCCTTTAAATTTTTTGGTCGATATGTGACCCCAGGATTTGCTTTCAGGGCAGGTGTCATTTACAGGCCTGCAATGATTTTGAATATCAAGTGACCTTTAGCGCAGGGATTAAAGCTGCTGTTGTGTGAAACGGCCACTAGGTGGCAGCAGTTCTGCCTTAACACATCTGGTTACTAGGGCAACAGAGCCTCAATGGAAGTCATGTTCTAGATTGAAATTTAGAATGGAATGTGCCAGGAGAAAGCCCCTCAAGTTTGACTCCCTACTTCTTGTTCGTATTTTTAATTTAATTTTTAATTTTTTATTATAGCAAGTTTGATTACAATGTTTGGCTTGTTGTAGGTGTGGAAGATGTGGTTCCTTTACACATATACAGATGTCTGTTCTTCCTGGGATCCTTTTCCCATGTACGTTATGACAGAACGTTGAGTAGTCTTCTCTTGGTATTCCGTAGGTCTTTGGTGATTATATATGTCACCTCTGTTTGTATATGTCTGTTAACCCCGATATCGTAATGAAACCAATCCTCACACCTTTCCATTGGTGAACCATAAGTTTGTTTAATGAATCTATGATTGCACTTCTCAGTGGAAATGACTGCCCTCGTTTCTATTTTAGGTAACACCTATAAGTGTTATGAAATGAAATGTGTCTTTCACTTTCTGACTTACTCCAAGTCACGTGATTACCTCTAGACTCATCTACGGTGCTGCAAATGGCATTGTGTCCTTATTTTCCTTGGCTTCTATTCTGCCTTAGCGAGGTCCATTTTCAACAATGTGATTCCCTGAGGGTTGTGGATTAGCTGACCTGGGCAGCCTTACCCTGCCGGCCAGCCCGCACTAGGTCTGCCTGGTTGAGGTCAATATAAACAGCGCTCCAGGCAGCAATAGCCCCTGAAGCTGGGCCTGACTCCATATTCTCTGCCCCGTCAGCAGTCTCGGGGATGAGCTGCTGGGAGCGAGTGAGGGGCCACAGCTTTGTTGGTGGCCCGGTGTGAGTGCGGTTCTGCTGGCCTTTCTGCAGGAGTTGCCAGGCTGCCACCTGTAAAAAGAGGATGTGTCACTCATACCTTCCGCTGGAATTTCTCTCCGGACCGAGGTGAGGAAGGAAAAAAGCATTGGGGGACGGGACAGGTGGGGTATCTCAGGCAGGACAATGGAAAGCTTCTGGAAGAGCGCCCGGGACCAGGACCATAGTGGCTGGCAGGCCTGCACCATGTTGGCCTGTGTGCTGTCTCTGGTGTGGCTCCACGGCCCTTCCTCTAGGCTTTCAAGCCCTTGTACATATTCAGGTGTTTTACCTGGGAAGGGGGGAACAGTTCAGCAGCAGCTGGCCTGGGGCTCAACTCACGTTTACTCACAGATGCCTCAGGACTGTCCCCCAGCTTTGCAATGAGGATGATCGTTGCATTGGGGGTGGCTTGCTGGCTGTATGGGAGATGATTCCCCACCTCTGACCAATTTCAGAATTGTTTACCGCTGGAGCAAGTGCCCTGAAAGAGATTTCCTCTGTATAACTCGTGGGTTCAGGTTCTTTTTTCTTTTATGTTTCAAGTTAGATTTTATTCCTCTTTTATGTATTTATAGATATAAGCATGGAAATAATTCATTCCTATAAATACATCTGTGTGAAGGGAAGAACTTTTTTCTGTTTTATTTTTAAATTTAATTTTTTTAAATTTTAAAATTTAATTTTATTTACTTTTTTATACAGCAGGTTATTATTAGTTATGTATTTTATGCCTATATATGTATACAGGTCAATCTCAATCTCCCAACTCATCCCACCACCACCACCCCAAGGCCTCCCACACTTGGTGTCCATACGTTTGTTTTCTACCTCTGTGTCTCTATTCCTTCCCTGCAAACCAGTTCAACTGTACCATATGTTAAGTTCCACATATATGCATTAATATACAATATTTGTTTTCCTCTTTCTGACTTACTTCATTCTGTATGACAGTCTGTAGGTCCATCGATGTCTCTACAAATGACCCAGTTTCATTCCTTTATATGCCCGAGTAATATTCCATTTTATATATGTACCCCATCTTTATCCATTCATCTGTCTGTGGGCATTCAGGTTGCTTCCATTACCTGGCTATTGTAAATAGTGCTGCAATGAACATTGTGGTGAATGTGCCTTTTTGATTTATGGTTGTCTCTGGGTATATGCCCAGAAGTGGGATTGCTGGATCAGATGGTAATTCTATTTCTAGTTTTTTAAAGGAAACTCCATACTGTTCTCCATAGTGACTGTATCAATTTACATTCCCACCAATAGTGGAAGAGGGCTCCGTTTGTCCACACCCTCCCCAGAATTTTTTGTTTGTTGATTTTCTGATGATGCCGATTCTAACAGGTGTGAGATGATACCTCATTGTAGTTTTGATTTGCATTTCTCTAATAGTTAGTGCTCTTGAGCAGCTTTTCATGTGCGTCTTGGCCATCTCTGTGTCTTCTTTGAAGAAACGTCTCTTTAGATCTTCTGCCCATTTGTGTATTGGGTTGATTTTTTAATATTAAGCTTCATGAGCTGTTTATATATATTGGAGATTAAACCTTTGTCCATTGATTCGTTTGCAACGATTTTCGCCCCTTCTGCGGGATGCCTTTTTCCATTCCCGTCTTTTTAACCAGAAAAGAAAGAAAACGATGCAGAACACTAATGTGCATAAAATATGCCTTTTGAAACGGTCGTTTTGAAATATGGACGTCCTTTGAAATTTTTGGTCGATATATGACCCCAAGATTTGTTTTCAGGGCAGGTGTCATTTACAGTCCTGCAATGATTTTGAATATCAACAGACCATTAGCGCTGGGATTAGAACTGCTGTTGTGTGAAACGGCCACAAGGTGGCAGCAGTTCTCCCTTACCAAATCTGGTTACTAGGGCAAAAGAGCCTCAATGGAAGTCCTGTTCTACATTTGGAATTTAGAATGGAATGTGCCAGGAGAAAGCCCCTCAAGTTTGTCTCCCTACTTCTTGTTCGTAGTTTTAATTTAAATTTTTATTTTTTATTACAGCAAGTTTGATTACAATGATTGGCTTGTTTTAGGTGTCGAAGATGTGGTGCTTTTACACATATACAGATGTCTGTTTTTCCTGGGATCCTTTTCCCATGTACGTTATGACAGAATGTTGAGTAGTCTTTTGGTATTCCGTAGGACTTTGGTGATTATATATGTCACCTGTGTTTGTATAAGTCTGTTAACCCCGATATCGTAATGAAACCAATCCTCACACCTTTCCATTGGTGAACCATAAATTTGTTTAATGAATCTCTGATTGCCCTTCTCGGTGGAAATATCTGCCCTGGTATCCATTTTTAGGTAACACCTATAAGTGATATGATATGATATGTGTCTTTCACTTTCTGACTTACTACATGTCACGTGATTAACTCTAGACTCATCTACAGTGCTGCAAATGGCATTGTGTCCTTATTTTCCTTGGCTTCTATTCTGCCTTAGCGAGGTCCATTTTCAACAATGTGATTCCCTGAGGGTTGTGGATTAGCTGACCTGGGCAGCCTTACACTGCCTGCCGGCCCTCCCAAGGTGTGCCTGGTTCAGGTCAATATAAACAGCGCTCCAGGCAGCAATAGCCCCTGATGCTGTGCCTGACTCCATATTCTCTGCCCCGACAACAGTCTCGGGGCTGTTCTGGTGGGAGGGATTGAGGGGTCACAGCTTTGTTGGTGGCCCGGTGTGAGTGGGGTTCTGCTGGCCTTTCTGCAGGAGTTGCCAGGCTGACTCCTGTAAAGAGGAGGATGTGTCACCCATACCTTCCGCTGGAATTTCTCTCCGGACAGAGGTGAGGAAGGAATAAAGCAGTGGGTGCCGTGACAGGTGGTGTATCTCAGGCAGGACAATGGAAAGCTTCCGGAAGAGGGCCCGGAGACAGGACAACCCTGGCTGGCCTGCAGGCACCAAGTTGGCCTGCGTGCTGTCGCTGGTGTGGCTCCACGGCCCGTCCTCTAGTCTTTCAAGCCCTTGTACATATTCAGGTGTTTTACCTGGGAAGGGTGGGAACAGTTCAGCAGCAGCTGGCCTGGGGCTCAGCTCATATTTATTCAGAGATGCCTTTGCTCGGTCCCCCAGCTTTGCAATGAGGACGCTCCTTGTGTGGGGTGTGGGTTGCTGGCTGTATGGGAGATGATTCCCCACCTCTGACCAATTTCAGAATTGTTTACCGTTGGAGCAAGTGCCCTGATAAGGTTTTCCTCTGTATAACTGGTGGGTTCAGGTTTTTCTTCTTTTATGGTTCAAGTTAGCTTTTATTCCTCTTTTATGTATTTATAGATATAAGCATGGAAATAATTCTTTCCATATAAATACATCTGTGTGAATGGAAGAACTTTTTTCTGTTTTATATTTAAATTTTATTTTTTAAAATTTTGAAATTTAATTTTATTTACTTTTATATTACAGCAGGTTATTATTAGTTATGTATTTTATGCATATACATGTATACAGGTCAATCTCAATCTCCCAACTCGTCCCACCACCACCACCCCATGGCTTCCCACACTTGGTGTCCATACGTTTGTTCTCTACCTGTGTGTCTCTATTTCTTCCCTGCAAACCAGTTCATCTGTACCATTTTTTAGGTTCCACATATATGCATTAATATACAATATTTGTTTTCCTCTTTCTGACTTACTTCATTCTGTATGACAGTCTCTAGATCCATCGATGTCTCTACAAATGACCCAGTTTCATTCCTTTTTATGGCATAGTAATATTCCATTTTATATATGTACCCCAATTTTATCCATTCATCTGTCTGTGGGCATTTAGGTTGCTTCCATTACCTGGCTATTGTAAAGAGTGCTGCAATGAACATTGTGGTGAATGTGCCTTTTTGATTTATGGTTTTCTTTGGGTATATGACCAGAAGTGGGATTGCTGGATCAGATGGTAATTCTATTTCGAGTTTTTTTTTAAGGAAACTCCATACTGTTCTCCATAGTGACTGTATCAATTTACATTCCCACCAATAGTGGAAGAGGGCTCCTTTTGTCCACACCCTCCCCAGAATTTGTTGTTTGTAGATTTTCTGATGATGCCGATTCTAACAGGTGTGAGGTGATACCTCATTGTAGTTTTGATTTGCATTTCTCTAATAATTAGTGCTCTTGAGCAGCTTTTCATGTGCGTCTTGGCCATCTCTGTGTCTTCTTTGAAGAAACGTATCTTTAGATCTTCTGCCCATTTTTGTATTGGGTTGTTTGTTTTTTTAATATTAAGCTGCATGAGCTGTTTATATATATTGGAGATTAAACCTTTGTCCATTGATTCGTTTGCAACTATTTTCGCCCCTTCTGAGGGATGCCTTTTTCCATTCCCGTTTTTTTAACCAAAAAAGAAAGAAAGAAAAAGAAGCAGAAAACTAATGTGCATAAAATATGTCTTTTGAAACGGTCGTTTTGAAATATGGACGTCCTTTGAATTTTTTGGTCGATATGTGACCCCAGGATTTGTTTTCAGGGCAGGTGTCATTTACAGGCCTGCAATGTTTTTTAATATCAACTGACCATTAGCGCTGGGATTAAAGCTGCTGTTGTGTGAAACGGCCACAAGGTGGCAGCAGTTCTCCCTTACCAATTCTGGTTACTAGGGCAACAGAGCCTCAATGGAAGTCATGTTCTAGATTGGAATTTAGAATGGAATGTGCCAGGAGAAAGCCCCTCAAGTTTGTCTCCCTACTTCTTGTTCGTTTTTTTAATTTAATTTTTATTTTTTATTACAGCAAGTTTGATTACAATGTTTGGCTTGTTGGAGGTGTGGAAGATGTGGTTCTTTTACACATATACAGATGTCTGTTTTTCCTGGGATCCTTTTCCCATGTATGTTATGACAGAATGATGAGTAGTCTTTTGGTATTCCGTAGGTCTTTGGTGATTATATATGTCACCTGTGTTTGTATAAGTCTGTTAACCCCGATATCGTAATGAAACCAATCCTCACACCTTTCCATTGGTGAACCATAAGTTTGTTTAATGAATCTCTGATTGCCCTTCTCGGTGGAAATATCTGCCCTGGTATCCATTTTTAGGTAACACCTATAAGTGATATGATATGATATGTGTCTTTCACTTTCTGACTTACTACAAGTCACGTGATTACCTCTAGACTCATCTACGGTGGTGCAAATGGCATTGTGTACTTTTTTTCCTTGGCTTCTCTTCTTCCTTAGCGAGGTCCATTTTCAACAATGTGATTCCCTGAGTGTTGTGGATTAGCTGACATGGGCAGCCTTACCCTGCCGCCCGGCCCTCCCCAGGTGTGACTGGTTGAGATCAATATAAACAGCGGTCCAGGCAGCAATAGCCCCTGAAGCTGTGCCTGACTCTATATTCTCTGCCCCGTCATCAGTCTCAGGGCTGTGCTGGTGGGAGGGAATGAGGGGCCACAGCTTTGTTGGTGGCCCGGTGTGAGTGGGGTTCTGCTGGCCTTTCTGCAGGAGGTGCCAGGCTGCCTCCTGTAAAGAGGAGGATTTGTCACCCAAACCTTCCGCTGGAATTTCTCTCCGGACAGAGGTGAGGAAGGAAAAAAGCAGTGGGGGCCGGGACAGGTGGGGTATCTCAGGCAGGACAATGGAAAGCTTCTGGAAGAGCGCCCGGGGGCAGGACCAACCTGGCTGGCCTGCAGGCACCAAGTTGGCCTTCGTGCTCTTGCTGGTGTGGCTCCACGGCCCTTCCTCTAGTCTTTCACGCCCTTGTACATATTCAGGTGTTTTACCTGGGAAGGGTGGGAACAGTTCAGCAGCAGCTGGCCTGGGGCTCAGCTCACCTTTATTCAGAGATGCCTCGGCTCAGTCCCCCAGCTTTGCAATGAGGACGCTCCTTGTGTGGGGTGTGTGTTGATGGCTGTATGGGAGATGATTCCCCACCTCTGACCAATTTCAATATTGTTTACCCTTGGAACAAGTGCCCTGATAGGGTTTTCCTCTGTATAACTGGTGGGTTCAGGTTTTTTTTTTTCTTTTATGGTTCAAGTTAGATTTTATTCCTCTTTTATGTATTTATAGATATAAGCATGGAAATAATTCATTCCTATAAATACATCTGTGTGAAGGGAAGAATTTTTTCTGTATTATTTATAAATTTTATTTTTTAAAATTTTGAAATTTAATTTTATTTACTTCTTTATACAGCAGGTTATTATCAGTTATGTATTTTATGCATATACATGTATGCAGGTCAATCCCAATCTCCCAACTCATCCCACCACCACCACACCATGGCTTCCCACACTTGGTGTCCATACGTTTGTTCTCTACCTCTGTCTCTATTTCTTTCCTGCAAACCAGTTCATCTGTACCAGTTTTTAGGTTCCACATATATGCATTAATATACAATATTTGTATTCCCCTTTCTGACCTACTTCATTCTGTAAGACAGTCTCTAGATCCATCGATGTCTCTACAAATGACCCAGTTTCATTCCTTTTTGTGGTTGAGTAATATTCCATTTTATACATGTACCACATCTTTATCCATTCATCTGTGTGAGGGCATTTAGGTTGCTTCCATTACCTGGCCTTTGTAAATAGTGCTGCAATGAACATTGTGGTGAATGTGCCTTTTTGATTTATGGTTTTCTCTGGGTCTATTCCCAGAAGTGGGATTGCAGGATCAGATGGTAATTCTATTTCTAGTTTTTTTAAGGAAACTCCATAGTGTTCTCCATAGTGACTGTATCAATTTACATTCCCACCAATAGTGGAAGAGTGATCCTTTTGTCCACACCCTCCCCAGAATTTGTTGTTTGTAGATGTTCTGATGATGCCGATTCTAACAGGTGTGAGGTGATACCTCATTGTAGTTTCGATTTGCATTTCTCTAATAATTAGTGCTGTTGAGCAGCTTTTCATGTGCGTCTTGGCCATCTCTGTGTCTTCTTTGAAGAAACGTCTATTTAGATCTTCTGCCCATTTTTGTATTGTGTTGTTTGTTTTTTTTAATATTAAGACGCATGAGCTGTTTTTATATATTGGAGAGTAAACCTTTGTCCATTGATTCGTTTGCAACGATTTTCGCCCTTTCTTAGGGATGCCTTTTTACATTCCCGTTTTTTTAACCAAAAAAGAAAGAAAGACAAAGAAGCAGAACACTAATGTGCGTAAAATATGGCTTTTGAAACGGTCGTTTTGAAATATGGACGTCCTTTGAATTTTTTGGTCGATATGTGACCCCAAGATTTGTTTTCAGGGCAGGTGTCAATTACAGGCCTGCAATGATTTTGAGTATCAACTCAACTTTAGCGCGGGGATTAAAGCTGCTGTTGTGTGAAACGGCCACAAGGTGGCAGCAGTTCTCTCTTTCAAATCTGGTTATTAGTGCAACACAGCCTCAATGGAAGTCCTGTTCTAGATTGGAATTTAGAATGGAATGTGCCAGGAGAAAGCCCCTCAAGTTTGTCTCACTAATTCTTGTTCGTGTTTTTAATTTAATTTTTTATTTTTTATTACAGCAAGTTTGATTACAATGTTTGGCTTGTTGTAGGTGTGGAAGATGTGGTTCTTTTACACATATACAGATGTCTGTTTTTCCTGGGATCCTTTTCCCATGTACGTTATGACAGAATGTTGAGTAGTCTTTTGGTATTCCGTAGGTCTTTGGTGATTATATATGTCACCTGTGTTTGTATAAGTCTGTTAACCCCGATATCGTAATGAAACCAATCCTCACACCTTTCCATTGGTGAACCATATGTTTGTTTAATGAATCTCTGATTGCCCTTCTCGGTGGAAATATCTGCCCTGGTATCCATTTTTAGGTAACACCTATAAGTGATATGATATGATATGTGTCTTTCACTTTCTGACTTACTACAAGTCACGTGATTACCTCTAGACTCATCTACGGTGGTGCAAATGGCATTGTGTTCTTTTTTTCCTTGGCTTCTCTTCTGACTTAGCGAGGTCCATTTTCAACAATGTGATTCCCTGAGTGTTGTGGATTAGCTGACCTGGGCAGCCTTACCCTCCCGCCCGGCCCTCCCCAGGTGTGCCAGGTTGAGGTCAATATAAACAGCGCTCCAAGCAGCAATAGCCCGTGAAGCTTTGCCTGACTCCATATTCTCTGCCCCGTCAGCAGTCTCGGGGCTGTGCTGGTGGGAGGGAGTGAGGGGCCACAGCTTTGTTGGTGGCCCGGTGTGAGTGGGGTTCTGCTGGCCTTTCTGAAGGAGTTTCCATGCTGCCTCCTGTAAGGAGGAGGATGTGTCACCCATACCTTCCGCTGGAATTTCTCTCCGGACCGAGGTGAGGAAGGAAAAAAGCAGTGGGAGCCAGGACAAGTGGGGTATCTCAGGCAGTACAATGGAAAGTTTCCGGAAGAGCGCCCGGGGCCAGGACCACCCTGGCTGGCCTGCAGGCACCAAGTTGGCCTGCGTGCTGTTGCTGGTGTGGCTCCACGGCCCTTCCTCTAGTCTTTCAAGCCCTTGTACATATTCAGGTGTTTTACCTGGGAAGGGTTGGAATAGTTCAGCAACAGCTGGCCTGGGGCTCAGCTCACCTTTGTTCAGAGATGCCTCGGCTCGGTCCCCCTGCTTTGCAATGAGGAAGCTCCTTGTGTGGGGTGTGGGTTGCTGGCTGTATGGGAGATGATTCCCCACCTCTGAACAATTTCAATATTGTTTACCGTTGGAGCAAGTGCCCTGATAGTGTTTTCCGCTGTATAACTGGTGGGTTCAGGGTTTTTTTTCTTTTATGTTTCAAGTTAGATTTTATTCCTCATTTATGTATTTATAGATATAAGCATGGAAATAATTCATTCCTATAAATACATCTGTTTGAAGGGGAGATCTTTTTTCTCATTTTTAAATTTTATTTTTTAAAATTTTGAAATTTAATTTTATTTACTTTTTTATACAGCAGGTTATTATTAGTTATGTATTTTATGCATATACATGTATGCAGGCCAATCCCAATCTCCCAACTCATACCAAAACCACCACCCCATGGCTTCCCACACTTGGTGTCAATACGTTTGTTCTCTACCTCTGTGTCTCTATTTCTTCCCTGCAAACCAGTTCATCTGTACCATTTTTTACGTTCCACATATATGCATTTATATACAATATTTGTTTTCCTCTTTCTGACTTACTTCATTCTGTATGACAGTCTCTAGATCCATCGATGTCTCTACAAATGACCCCGTTTCATTCCGTTTTATGGCTGAGAAATATTCCATTTTATATATGTACCCCATCTTTATCCATTCATCTGTCTGTGGGCATTTAGTTTGCTTTCATTACCTGGCTATTGTAAATAGTGATGCAATGAACATTGTGGTGAATGTGCCTTTTTGATTTATGGTTTTCTTTGGGTATATGCCCAGAAGTGGGATTGCTGGATCAGATGGTAATTCTATTTCAAGTTTTTTTAAGAAACTCCATAGTGTTCTCCATAGTGACTCTATCAATTTACATTCCCACCAATAGTGGAAGAGGGCTCCTTTTGTCCACACCCTCCCCAGAATTTGTTGTTTGTAGATTTTCTGATGATGCCGATTCTAACAGGTGTGAGATGATACCTCATTGTAGTTTTGATTTGCATTTTTCTAATAATTAGTGCTGTTGAGCAGCTTTTCATGTGCTTCTTGGCCATCTCTGTGTCTTCTTTGAAGAAACGTATCTTTAGATCTTCTGCCCATTTTTGTATTGGGTTGTTTGTTTTTTTAATATTAAGCTGCATGAGCTGTTTATATATATTGGAGATTAAACCTTTTTCCATTGATTCGTTTGCAACTATTTTCGCCCCTTCTGAGGGATGCCTTTTTCCATTCCCGTTTTTTTAACCAAAAAAGAAAGAAAGAAAAAGAATCAGAAAACTAATGTGCGTAAAATATGACTTTTGAAAGGGTCGTTTTGAAATATGGACGTCCTTTGAACTTTTTGGTCGATATGTGACCCCAGGATTTGTTTTCAGGGAAGGTGTCATTTACAGGCCTGCAATGATTTTGAATATCCACTGACCATTAGCGCTGGGATTAAAGCTGCTGTTGTGTGAAAGGGCCACAAGGTGGCAGCAGTTCTCCCTTACCTAATCTGGTTACTAGGGCAACAGAGCCTCAATGGAAGTCGTGTTCTAGATTGGAATTTAGAATGGAATGTGCCAGGAGAAAGCCCCTCAAGTTTGTCTCACTACTTCTTGTTCGTGTTTTTAATTAAATTTTTTATTTTTTATTACAGCAAGTTTGATTACAATGTTTGGCTTGGTGTAAATGTGGAAGATGTGGTTCTTTTACACATATACAGGTGTCTGTTCTTCCTGGGATCCTTTTCCCATGTACGTTATGACAGAATGTTGAGTAATCTTTTGGTATTCTGTAGGTCTGTGGTAATTATATATGTCACCTGTGTTTGTATATGTCTGTTAACCCCGATATCATAATGAAACCAATCCTCCTCACACCTTTGCATTGGTGAACCATAAGTTTGTTTAATGAATCTGTGATTGCCCTTCTCCGTGGAAATATCTGCCCTGGAATCCATTTTTAGGTAACACCTATAAGTGATATGATATGATATGTGTCTTTCACTTTCTGACTTACTACAAGTCACGTGATTACCTCTAGACTCATCTACGGTGCTGCAAATGGCATTGTGTCCTTATTTTCCTTGGATTCTATTCTGACTTAGCGAGGTCCGTTTTAAACAATGTGATTCCCTGAGGGTTGTGGATTAGCTGACCTGGGCAGCCTTACCCTGCCGGCCGGCCCACCCCAGGTGTGCCTGGTTGAGGTCAATATATACAGCACTCCAGTCAGCAATAGCCCGTGAAGCTGTGCCTGACTCCATATTCTCTGCCCCGTCAGCAGTCTCGGGGCTGTGCTGGTGGGAGGGAGTGAGGGGCCACAGCTTTGTTGGTGGCCCGGTGTCAGTGGGGTTTTGCTGGCCTTTCTGCAGGAGTTGCCAGGCTGCAACGTGTAAAGAAGAGGTTGTGTCACCCATACCTTCCGCTGGAATTTCTGTCCGGACAGACGTGTGGAAGGAAAAAAGCAGTGTGGGCCGGGATAGGTGCGGTATCTCAGACAAGACAATGGAAAGCTTCCGGAAGAGCGCCCGGTGCCAGGACCACCCTGGCTGGCCTGCAGGCACCAAGTTGGCCTGCGTGCTGTTGCTGGTGTGGCTTCTCGGCCCTTCCTCTAGGCTTTCAAGCCCTTGTACATATTCAGGTGTTTTACCTGGGAAGGGTGGGAACAGTTCAGCAGCAGGTGGCCTGGGGCTCTGCTCAACTTTTTTCAGAGATGCCTTGGCACGGTCCCCCAGCTTTGCAATGAGGACTCTCCTTGCGTGGGGGGTGTGTTGCTGGCTGTATGGGAGATGATTCTCCACCTCTGACCAATTTCAGAATTGTTTACCGCTGGAGCAAGTGCCCTGATAGGGCTTTCCTCTGTATAACTGGTGGGTTCACGTTTTTTTTCGTTTATGGTTCAAGTTAGATTTTATTCCTCTTTTATGTATTTATTGATATAAGCATGGAAATAATTCATTCCTATAAATACATCTGTTTAAAGGGGAGATCTTTTTTCTCATTTTTAAATTTTATATTTTAAAATTTTGAAATTTAATTTTATTTATTTTTTTATACAGCAGGTTATTATTAGTTATGTATTTTATGCATATACATGTATGCAGGCCAATCCCAATCTCCCAACTCATCCCACCACTTCCACCCCATGGATTCCCACACTTGGTGTCCATACGTTTGTTCTCTACCTCTGTGTCTCTATTTCTTCCCTGCAATCCAGTTCATCTGTACCATTTTTTACGTTTCACATATATGCATTAATACACAATATTTGTTTTCCTCTTTCTGACTTATTTCATTCTGTATGACAGTCTCTAGATCCATTGATGTCTCTACAAATGACCCAGTTTCATTCCTTTTTATGGCTGAGTAATATTCCATTTTATATATGTACCCCATCTTTATCCATTCATCTGTCTGTGGGCATTTAGTTTGCTTCCATTACCTGGCTATTGTAAATAGTGCTGCAATGAACATTGTGGTGAATGTGCCTTTTTGATTTATGGTTTTCTTTGGGTATATGCCCAGAAGTGGGATTGCTGGATCAGATGGTAATTCTATTTCTAGTTTTTTTAATGAAACTCCTTAGTGTTCTCCATAGTGACTGTATCAATTTACATTCCCACCAATAGTGGAAGAGGGATCCTTTTGTCCCCACCCTCCCCAGAATTTGTTGTTTGTAGATTTTCTGATGATGCCGATTCTAACAGGTGTGAGGTGATACCTCATTGTAGTTTTGATTTGCATTTCTCTAATAATAAGTGCTCTTGAGCAGCTTTTCATGTGCGTCTTGGCCATCTCTGTGTCTTCTTTGAAGAAACGTCTCTTTAGATCTTCTGCCCATTTTTGTATTGGGTTGTTTGTTTTTTTTAATATTAAGCCGCATGAGCTGTTTATATATATTGGAGAGTAAACCTTTGTCCATTGATTCGTTTGCAACTATTTTCGCCCATTCTGAGGGATGCCTTTTTCCATTCCCGTTTTTTTAACCAAAAAAGAAAGAAAGAAAAGGGAGCAGAACACTAATATGCATAAAATATATCTGTTGAAACGGTCGTTTTGAAATATGGACGTCCTTTAATTTTTTTGGTCGATATGTGACCCCAGGATTTGTTTTCAGGGCAGGTGTCATTTACAGGCCTGCAATGATTTTGAATATTAACTGACCATTAGCGCTGGGATTAAAGCTGCTGCTGTGTGAAACGGCCACAAGGTGGCAGCAGTTCTCCCTTAACACCTCTGGTTACCAGGGAAACAGAGCCTCAAAGGACGTTGTGTTCTATTTTGGAATTTAGAATGGAATGTGCCAGGAGAAAGCCCCTCAAGTTTGTCTCCCTACTTCTTGTTCGTATTTTTAATTTATTTCTTTTATTTTTTATTATAGCAAGTTTGATTACAATGTTTGGCTTGTTGTAGGTGTGGAAGATGTGGTTCTTTTACACATATACAGATGTCTGTTCTTCCTGGGATCCTTTACCATGTACGTTATGACAGAATGTTGAGTAGTCTTCTCTTGGTATTCCATAGGTCTTTGGTGATTATATATGACACCTCTGTTTGTATATGTCTGTTAACCCCAATATCGTAATGAAACCAATCCTCACACCTTTCCATTGGTGAACCATAAGTTTGTTTAATGAATCTATGATTGCACTTCTCAGTGGAAATGACTGCCCTGGTTTCTATTTTAAGTAACAATTATAAGTGATGTGAAATGATATGTGTCTTTCACTTTCTGACTTACTACAAGTCACGTGATTACCTCTAGACTCATCTACGGTGCTGCAAAAGGCATTGTGTCCTTTTTTTCCTTGCCTTCTATTCTGACTTAGCGAGGTCCCTTTTCAACAATGTGCTTCCCTTCGGGTTGTGGATTAGCTGACGTGTGCAGCCTTATCCTGCTGGCCGGCCCTCCCCAGGTGTGCCTGGTTGAGATCAATATAAACAGCGCTCCATGCAGCAATAGCCCCTGAAGCTGTGCCTGCCTCCATATTCTCTGCCCCGTGAGCAGTCTCGGGGCTGTGCTGGTGGGAGGGAGTGAGGGGCCACAGCTTTGTTGGTGGCCCGGTGTGAGTGGGGTTCTGCTGGCCTTTCTGAAGGAGTTGCCAGGCTGCCACCTGTAAAGAAGAGGATGTGTCACCCATACCTTCCGCTGGAATTTCTCTCCGGACAGAGGTGAGGAAGGAAAAAAGCAGTGGGAGCCGGGAAAGGTGGGGTATCTCAGGCAGGACAATGGAAAGCTTCCAGAAGAGCGCCCGGGGGCAGGACCACCCTGGCTGGCCTGCAGGCATCAAGTTGGCCTGCGTGCTGTCGCTGGTGTGGCTCCACGGCCCTTTCTCTAGTCTTTCAAGCCCTTGTACATATTCAGGTGTTTTACCTGGGAAGGGTGGGAACAGTTCAGCAACAGCTGGCCTGGGGCTCAGCTCACCTTTGTTCAGAGATGCCTCGGCTCGGTCCCCCCGCTTTGCAGTGAGGAAGCTCCTTGTGTGGGGTGTGGGTTGCTGGCTGTATGGGAGATGATTCCCCACCTCTGAACAATTTCAATATTGTTTACCGTTGGAGCAAGTGCCCTGATAGTGTTTTTCTGTGTATAACTGGTCGGTTCAGGTTTTTCTTCGTTTATGGTTCAAGTTAGCTTTTATTCCTCTTTTATGTATTTATAGATATAAGCATGGAAATAATTCATTCCAATAAATACATCTGTGTGAAGGGAAGAACTTTTTTCTGTTTTATTTTTAAATTTTGTTTTTTATAATTTTGAAATTTAATTTTATTTACTTTTTATACAGCTGGTTATTATTAGTTATGTGTTTTATGCATATACATGTATACAGGTCAATCTCAAACTCCCAACTCATCCCACCACCACCACCCCATGGCTTCCCACACTTGGTGTCCATACGTTTGTTCTCTACCTCTGTGTCTCTATTTCTTCCCTGCAAACCAGTTCATCTGTACCATTTTTTAGGTTCCACATATATGCGTTAATAAACAATATTTGTTTTCCCCTTTCTGACATACTTCATTCTGTATGACAGTCTCTAGATCCATCGATGTCTCTACAAATGACCCAGATTCATTCCTTTTTATGGCCGAGTAATATTCCATTTTATATATGTACCCCATCTTTATCCATTCATCTGTCTTTGGGCGTTTAGGTTGCTTCCATTAACTGGCTATTGTAAATAGTGCTGCAATGAACATTGTGGTGAATGTGCCTTTTTGATTTATGGTTTTCTTTGGGTATATGCCCAGAAGTGGAATTGCTGGATCAGATGGTAATTCTATTTCTAGATTTTTTAAGGAAACTCCCTAGTGTTCTCCATAGTGACTCTATCAATTTACATTCCCACCAATAGTGGAAGAGGGCTCCTTTTGTCCACACCCTCCCCAGAATTAGTTGTTTGTAGATTTTCTGATGATGCCGATTCTAACAGGTGTGAGGTGATACCTCATTGTAGTTTTGATTTGCATTTCTCTAATAATTAGTGCTCTTGAGCAGCTTCTCATGTTCGTCTTGGCCATCTCTGTGTCTTCTTTGAAGAAACGTCTCTTGATATCTTCTGCCCATTTCTGTATTGGGAGGGTCGTGGGATGGTCAGGCTGTGTGCTGACGCACGTGTCAGTGCCAGCGTAAGGGCCAGGAGTAGGGTACAGCATAGGGTAACGTGTAGGGCTGGTAGTGGGTTTCCGTTCCGGGCTAGGGTTAGGGTTAGGGAACAGCAAGTTTTAGGGAACAGGTGAGCATAGGGACACGTGGGAGGGGCAGGCTACGTGCTGACAAACGTGTCAGTGCCAGCGTACGGGTCAGGAGTAAAGTATGGTTTAGGGCTGGTTGTGGGTTTCCATTCCGTGCTAGGGTTAGGGTTAGGGAACGGCAAGGCTTAGGGCACAGCTGAGGGTACAGAAAAGTGGGAGGGTCAGGCTATGTGCTGACGCACGGTTCAGTGCCAATGTACGGGCCAGGTTTTGGGTAATGAGTAGGGTAATGTGTAGGGCTGTTGGTGGGTTTCTGTTCCGGGTTAAGGTTAGGGAATGGCAAGGCTTATGGCACAGGTAAGGGTACGGAAACGAGGGAGAGGCACGCTACGTGCTGACACATGGGTCAGTGCCAGCGTACCCGCCAGAATTAGGGTACGGCGTAGGGTAAGGTGTGGGGCTGGTGGTGGGTTTCTGTTCCAGGGTAGGGTTAGGGTTAGGGATCGGCAAGGCTTAGGGCACAGGTGAGGGTATGGAAACATGGGAGTGGCAGGCTACGTGCTTACACAAGGGTCAGTTCCAGTGTACGGCCCAGGAGTTGGGTACGGCGTAGGGTAAGGTGTAGGGCTGGTGGTGGGTTTCCGTTCCGGCTAGGGTTAGGGTTAGGGAATGGCAAGGCTTAGGGCACAGGTGAGGGTACAGAAACGTGGGAGGGTCAGGCTACGTGCTGACGCAAGTGTCAGTGCCAGCGTACGGCCCAGGAATAGGGTATGGCGTAGGGTAAAGTGTAGGGTTAGGGTTAGGGAACGGCAAGGCTTAGGGCACAGGTGAGGGTACGGAAACGTGGGAGGGTCAGGCTACATGCTGAAGCATGGGTCAGTGGAAGGGTGTGGAACAGGAGTAGGGTACGGCGTAGGGTAAGGTGTAAGACTGGTGGTGGGTGTCCATTCCGGGGTTTGATTAGGGTTAGGGAACGTCAAGTTTTAGGGCACAGGTGAGGGTACGGAAACGTGGGAGGGTCAGGCTACCTGCTGACGCATGGGTCAGTGCCAGTGTATGGGCCAGGAGTAGGGTACGGCGTAGGGTAAGGTGTAGGGCTGGTGGTGGGTTTCCGTTCTGGGCTAGGGTTAGGGTTAGGGAACGGCAAGGCTAAGGGCACAGGTGAGGGTACGGAGACTTGGGAGAGGCAGGCTACGTGCTGACGCACGGGTCAGTGCCAGCATACAGGCAAGGAGTAGGGTACGGCATAGGGTATGGTGTAGGGCTGGTGGTGCTTTTCAGTTCAGGGCTAGGGTTAGGGTTAGTGAACGGCAAGGCTTAGGGCACAGGAGAGGGTACAGAAACGTGTCAGGTTCATGGTGCATGTTGATGCATGGAATAGTGTCATGGTACGCATTAGGATTAGGGTACGGCGTAGAGTAAGGTGTACGGATGGCGGTAGGTTTACATTCCGGTGTAGCGTTAGGGATAGCGAATTGCAAGGTATAGGGCACAGGTGATGGTACGGAAATGTGTTAGGTTCAGGGTACGTGTTGACTCACGGGTTAGTGTGAGCGTACGCATGAGGATTAGGGTACCGCATAGAGTAAGGTGTAGGGTTGGTGGTAGGTTTCCGTTCCAGTCTAGGGTTATGTTTAGGGACTGGCAAAGTTTAGGGCACAGGTGAGGGTACGAAACGTGTTAGGGTCAGGGTACGTGTTGATGCACAGGTTAGTGTCAGCATACGAATTAGGATTAGGGTATGGCGTAACGTAAGGTGTAGGGTTGGTGGTAGTTTTCCGTTCCGGGCTAGGGTTAAGGTAAGGGAATGGCAAGGTTTATGGCAGAGGTGAGGGTACGGAAACGTGTTAGGGTCAGGGTACGTGTTGACGTATGGATTAGGATTAGGGTACGGCTTAGGGTAAGGTGTAGGGCTGATGGTAAGTTTCTGTTCCGGGCTAAGGTTAAGGATAGGCAACGGCAAGGTTTGGGGCACAGCTGAGGGTACGGAAACGTGTTAGTGTCAGGGTACATGTTGACTCACCGGTTAGTGCCAGCGTACGGATTAGGATTAGTGTACCGCGTAGATAAGGTGCACGGTTGGTGGTAGGTTTCCGTTCCAGGCTATGGTTAGGGTTAGGGAAAGTCAAGGTTTCTATTTGTAGGTTTTTTAAGGAAACTCCATAGTGTTCTCCATAGTGACTGTATCAATTTACATTCCCAACAATAGTGGAAGAGGGCTCCTTTTGTCCACACCCTCCCCAGAATTTGTTGTCTGTAGATTTTCTGATGATGCCGATTCTAACAGGTGTGAGGTGATACCTCATTGTAGTTTTGATTTGCATTTCTCTAATAATTAGTGCTCTTGAGCAGCTTTTCATGTGCGTCTTAGCCATCTCTGTGTCTTCTTTGAAGAAACGTCTCTTTAGATATTCTGCCCATGTTTGTATTGGGTTGTTTGTTTTTTTAATATTAAGCTGCATGAGCTGTTTATATATATTGGAGATTAAACCTTTGTCCATTGATTCGTTTGCAACTATTTTCGCCCCTTCTGAGGGATGCCTTTTTCCATTCCCGTGTTTTTAACCAAAAAAGAAAGAAAGAAAAAGAAGCAGAACACTAATGTGCATAAAATATGCCTTTTGAAACGGTCGTTTTGAAATATGGACGTCCTTTAAATTTTTTGGTCGATATGTGTCCCCAGGATTTGTTTTCAGGGCAGGTGTCATTTACAGGCCTGCAATGATTTTGAATATCAACTGACCATTAGCACTGGGATTAAAGCTGCTGTTGTGTGAAACGGCCACTAGGTGGCAGCAGTTCTCCCTTAACACATCTGGTTACTAGGGCAACAGAGCCTCAATGGACATAGTGTTCTACATTGGAATTTAGAATGGAATGTGCCAGGAGAAAGCCCCTCAAGTTTGACTCCCTACTTCTTGTTCGTATTTTTAATTTAATTTTTTTTTTATTATAGCAAGTTTGATTACAATGTTTGGCTTGTTGTAGGTGTGGAAGATGTGGTTCTTTTACACATATACAGATGTCTGTACTTCCTGGGATCCTTTTCCCATGTATGTTATGACAGAATGTTGAGTAGTCTTCTCTTGGTATTCCGTAGGTCTTTGGTGATTATATATGTCACCTCTGTTTGTATATGTCAGTTAACCCCGATATCGTAATGAAACCAATCCTCACACCTTTCCATTGGTGAACCATAAGTTTGTTTAATGAATCTATGATTGCACTTCTCAGTGGAAATGACTGCCCTGGTTTCTATTTTAGGTAACACCTATAACTGATATGAAATGATATGTGTCTTTCACTTTCTGACTTACTCCAAGTCACGTGATTACCTCTAGACTCATCTACAGTGCTGCAAATGGCATTGTGTCCTTATTTTCCTTGGCTTCTATTCTGCCTTAGCGAGGTACATTTTCAACAATGTGATTCCCTGAGGGTTGTGGATTAGCTGACCTGGACAGCCTTACCCTGCCGGCCGGCCCTCCCCAGGTCTGCCTGGTTGAGGTCAATATAAACAGCACTCCAGGCAGCAATAGCCCCTGAAGCTGTTCCTGACTCCATATTCTCTGCCCCGTCAGCAGTCTCGGGGTTGTGCTGGTGGGAGGGAGGGAGGGGCCACAGCTTTGTTGGTGGCCCTGTGTGAGTGGGGTTCTGCTGGCCTTTCTGCAGGAGTTGCCAGGCTGCCACCTGTAAAGAAGAGGATGTGTCACCCATAACTTCCGCTGGAATTTCTCTCCGGACAGAGGTGAGGAAGGAAAAAAGCAGTGGGGGCCGGGACAAATGGGGTATCTCAGGCAGGACAATGGAAAGCTTCCGGAAGAGCGCCCGGGGCCAGGATCACCCTGGCTGGCCTGCAGTCACCAAGATGGCCTGCGTGCTGTCGCAGGTGTGGCTCCACGGCCCTTCCTCTAGGCTTTCAAGCCTTTGTACATATTCAGGTGTTTGACCTGGGAAGGGTGGGAACAGTTCAGCAGCAGCTGGCCTGGGGCTCAGCTCACCTTTATTCAGAGATGCCCCGGCACGGACCCCCAGCTTTGCAATGAGGATGCTCCTTGCATGGGGTGTGGGTTGCTGGCTGTATGGGAGATGATTCCCCACCTCTGACCAATTTCAGAATTGTTTACCGCTGGCAAGTGCCCTGATAGGGTTTTGCTCTGTATAACTGGTGGGTTCAGGTTTTTTTTTCGTTTATGGTTCAAGTTAGATTTTATTCCTCTTTTATGTATTTATAGATATAAGCATGGAAATAATTCATTCCTATAAATACATCTGTGTGAAGGGAAGAACTTTTTTCTGTTTTATTTTTAAATTTTATATTTTAAAATTTTGAAATTTAATTTTATTTACTTTTTTATACAGCGGGTTATTATTAGTTATGTATTTTATGCATATACATGTATACAGGTCAATCTCAAACTCCCAACTCATCCCACCACCACCACCCCATGGCTTCCCACACTTGGTGTCCATACGTTTGTTCTCTACCTCTGTGTCTCTATTTCTTCCCTGCAAACCAGTTCATCTGTACCATTTTTTAGGTTCCACATATATGCATTAATATACAATATTTGTTTTCCTCTTTCTGACTTACTTCATTCTGTATGACAGTCTCTAGATCCATCGATGTCTCTACAAATGACCCAGTTTCATTCCTTTTTATGGCCGAGTAATATTCCATTTTATATATGTACCCCATCTTTATCCATTCATCAGTCTGTGGGCATTTAGGTTGCTTCCATTACCTGGCTATTGTAAATAGTGCTGCAATGTAGCTTGTGGTGAATGTGCCTTTTTGATTTATGGTTGTCTCTGAGTATATGCCCAACAGTGGGATTGCTGGGTCAGATGGTAATTCTATTTCTAGTTTTTTAAAGGAAACTCCATACTGTTGTCCATAGTGACGGTATCAAATTACATTCCCACCAATAGTGGAAGAGGGCTCCTTTTGTCCACACCCTCCCCAGAATTTGTTGTTTGTAGATTTTCTGATGATGCCGATTCTAACAGGTGTGACGTGATACCTCATTGTAGTTTTGATTTGTATTTCTCTAATAATTAGTGCTCTTGAGCAGCTTTTCATGTGCGTCTTGGCCATCTCTGTGTCTTCTTTGAAGAAACGTCTCTTTAGATCTTCTGCCCATTTTTGTATTGGGTTGTTTGTTTTTTTAATAAGCTGCATGAGCTGTTTATATATATTGGAGATTATACCTTTGTCCATTGATTCGTTTGCAACTATTTTCGCCCCTTCTGAGGGATGCCTTTTTCCATTCCCGTGTTTTTAACCCAAAAAGAAAGAAAGAAAAAGAAGCAGAACATTAATGTGCATAAAATATGCCTTTTGAAACGGTCGTTTTGAAATATGGACGTCCTTTAAATTTTTTGGTCGATATGTGTCCCCAGGATTTGTTTTCAGGGCAGTTGTCATTTACAGCCCCGCAATGATTTTGAATATCAACTGACCATTAGCGCTGGGATTAAAGCTGCTGTTGTGTGAAACGGCCACAAGGTGGCAGCAGTTCTCTCTTTCATATCTGGTTACTAGGGCAACAGAGCCTCAAAGGAAGTCGCCTTCTAGATTGGAATTTAGAACAGAATGTGACAGGAAAAAGCCCCTCAAGTTTGTCTCACTACTTCTTGTTCGTGTTTTTAATTTAATTTTTTATTTTTTATTACAGCAAGTTTGATTACAATGTTTGGCTTGTTGTAGGTATGGTAGATGTGGTTCTTTTACACATATACAGATGTCTGTTCTTCCTGGGATCCTTTTCCCATGTACGTTATGACAGAATGTTGTGTACTCCTCTCTTTGTATTCCGTAGGTCTTTGGTGATTATATATGTCACCTGTGTTTGTATGTCTGTTAACCCCAATATCGTAATGAAACCAATCCTCACACCTTTCCATTGGTGAACCATAAGTTTGTTTAATGAATATGTGATTGCCCTTCTCCGTGGAAATATCTGCCTTGGTATCCATTTTTAGGTAACACCTATAAGTGATATGATACGATATGTGCCTTTCACTTTCTGAATTACTATATGTCACATGATTACCTCTAGACTCATCTACGGTGCTGCAAATGGCATTGTGTCCTTATTTTCCTTGGCTTCTATTCTGCCTTAGCGAGGTCCATTTTCAACAATGTGATTCCCTGAGGGTTGTGGATTACCTGACCTGGGCAGCCTTACCGTGCCGGCCGGCCCTCCCCAGGTCTGCCTGGTTGAGGTCAATATAAACAGTGCTCCAGGCAGCAATAGCCCCTGAAGCTGTGCCTGACTCCATATTCTCTGCCCCGTCAGCAGTCTCGGGGCTCTGCTGGTGGGAGCGTGTGAGGGGCCACGGCTTTGTGGGTGGCCCGGTGTGTGTGGGGCTCTGCTGGACTTTGTGCAGGAGTTGCCAGGTTGCCACCTGTAAAGAAGAGGATGTGTCACCCATAAGTTCCACTGGAATTTCTCTCCGGGCTGAGGTAAGGAAGGAAAAAAAGGCGTGGGGTCCGGGACAGGAGGGGTATCTCAGGCAGGGAAATGCAAAGCTTCCAGAAGAGCGCCCGGGGTCAGGACCATCCTGCCTCGCCTGCAGGCACCAAGTTGGCCTGCGTGCTGTCGCTGGTGTGGCTCCACGGCCCTTCCTCTAGGATTTCCTGCCCTTGTACATATTCAGGTGTTTTACCTGGGAAGGGTGGGAACAGTTCAGCTGCAGCTGGCCTGGGGCTCAGCTCACCTTTATTCAGAGATGCCTCGGCACGGTCCCCCAGCTTTGCAATGAGGACGCTCCTTGCATGTGGGGGGGGTTGCTGGCTGTATGGGAGATGATTCCCCACCTCTGACCAATTTCAGAATTGTTTACCGCTGGAGCAAGTGCCCTGATAGGGCTTTCCTCTGTATAACTGGTGGGTTCAGGTTTTTTTTCGTTTATGGTTCAAGTTACATTTTATACCTCTTTTATGTATTTATAGATATAAGCATGGAAATAATACATTCCTATAAATACATCTGTGTGAAGGGAAGAACTTTTTTCTCTTTTATTTTTAAATTTTATTTTTTTAAATTTTGAAATTTAGTTTTATTTTTTTATACAGCAGGTTATTATTAGTTATGTATTATATGCATATGCATTTATGCAGGCCAATCCCAATCTCCCAACTCATCCCACTTCTACCACCCCATGGCTTCCCACAATTGGTGTCCATAAGTTTGTTCTCTACCTGTGTCGCTATTTCTTCCCTGCAAACCAGTTCATCTGTACCACTTTTTATGTTCCACATATATGCATTAATATACAATATTTGGTTTCCTCTTTCTGACTTACTTCATTCTGTATGACAGTCTCTAGATCCATCGATGTCTCTACAAATGACCCAGTTTCATTCCTTTTTATGGCCGAGTAATATTCCATTTTATATATGTACCACATCTTTACCCATTCATCTGTTTGTGGGTATTTAGTTTGCTCCCTTACCTGGCTATTGTAAATAGTGCTGCAATGAACATTGTGGTGAATGTGCCTTTTTGATTTATGGTTTTCTCTGGGTATATGCCCAGAAGTGCGATTGCTGGATCAGATGGTAATTCTATTTCTAGTTTTTTTTAAGGAAACTCCACACTGTTCTCCATAGAGACTGTATCAATTTACATTCCCACCAATAGTGGAAGAGGGTTCCTTTTGTCCACACCCTCCCCAGAATTTGTTGTTTGTAGGTTTTCTGATGATGCCGATTCTAACATGTGTGAGGTGATACCTCATTGTAGTTTTTTTTTTTTTTTTTTTTGTGTTGTACGCGGGCCTCTCACTGTTGTGGCCTCTCCCGTTGCGGAGCACAGGCTCTGGACGCGGAGGCTCAGTGGCCATGGCTCACAGGCCCAGCTGCTCCGCGACATGTGGGATCTTCCCGGACAGGGGCACGAACCCGTGTCCCCTGCATCGGCAGGCGGACTCTCAACCACTGCACCACCAGGGAAGCCCCCTCATTGTAGTTTTGATTTGCATTTCTCTAATAATTAGTGATGTTGAGCAGCTTTTCATCTGCGTCTTGGCCATGTCTGTGTCTTCTTTGAAGGATCGTCTCATGAGATCTTCCGACAATTTCTGTATTGGGAGGTTGGTTGGAGGGTAAGGCTATGTGCTCACGCACGTGTCAGTGCCAGCATAAGGGCCAGGAGTAGGGTACTGCGTAGGGTAAGGTGTAGGTCTGGTGGTGGTTTCCGTTCCGGGCTAGGTTTAGGGTTTGGGAACGGCAAGGCTTAGGGCCCAGGTGAGGATACGGAAACGTGGGATGGTCAGGCTATGTTCTTACGCATGGGTCAGTGCCAATGTACGGGCCAGGAATAGGCTACGGCGTAGGCTAATGTGTAGGGCTGGTGGTGGGTTTCCGTTCGGTGCTAGGGTTAGGGTTAGGGAATGACAAGGCTTAGGGCACAGGTGAGGGTACGGAAACATGGGAGGTTCCGGCTATGTGCTGACGCACGGGTCAGTGCCAGCGTACGGGCCAGGAATAGGGAACGGCGTTGGGTAAGGAGTAGGGCTGGTTGTGAGATACCATTCCGGGCTAGGTTTAGGGTTAGGAAACGGCAAGGCTTAGGGCACAGGTGAACGTAAGGAAACGTGGGAGGGTCAGGCTACGTGCTGACGCACGGGTCAGTGCCAGCGTACGGGCCAGGAGTAGGGTATGGCGTAGGGTAAGGTTTAGGGCTGGTGGTGGGTTTCCGTTCCGGGCTAGGGTTAGTGTGAGGGAACAGCAAGCCTTAGGGCACAGGTGAACGTACGGAAACGTGGGAGTGGCAGGCTACGTGTTGACGCATGGGTCTGTGCCAGCGTACGGGCCAGGATTAGGGTACGTCGTAGCGTAAGGTTTAGGGGTGGTGGTGGGTTTCCGTTCCAGGCTAGGGTTAGGGTTAGGGAACGGCAAAGCTTAGGGCACAGAAGATGGTACGGAAAAGTGGGAGGGTCAGGCTATGTGCTGACGCACGGGTCAGTGCCAGCGTATGGGCCAAGTGTAGGGTATGGCGTAGGGTTAGGTGTAGGGTTAGGGTTAGGGAACGGCAAAGCTTAGTGCACAGGTGAGGGTACGGAAACGTGGGAGGGTCAGGTTACGTGATGACGCACGGGTCTTTGCCAGCGTATGCGCCAGGATTCGGGTACGGCATTGGGTAAGGTGTAGGGCTGGTTGTGGGTTTCCGTTCCAGGTTAGAGTTAGCGAACGGCAAGGCTTAGTGCACAGGTGAGGGTATGGAAACGTGGCAGAGGCAGGCTATGTGCTGACGCAAGGGTCACTGCCAGCGTACGGGTCAGGAGTAGTCTACGGCGTACGTTAAGGTTTAGGTTTTGTGGTGGGTTTCCGTTCCGGGCTAGGGTTAGGGATAGGGAAAGGCAAGGCTTAGGGCACAGGTGAGGGTACGGAAACGTGGGAGGGTTAGGCTACATGCTGAAGCACGGTTCAATGCCAGGGTATGGACCAGGAGTAGGGTACGGCGTAGGGTAAAGTGTAAGGCTGGTGGTGGGTGTCCATTCCGGGCTAGTGTTAGGGTTAGGGAGCGGCAAGGCTTAGGGCACAGGTGAGGGTACGGAAACGTGGGAGGGTCAGGCTACATGCTGAAGAACGGGTCAGTGCCAGGGTGTGGACCAGGAGTAGGGTACGGCGTTGGGTATGGTGTAAGGGCGGTGGTGGGTGTCCATTCCGGTCTAGGTTTAGGGTTAGGGAACGTTAAGGCTTAGGACACAGGTGAGGGTACGGAAACGTGGGAGGGTCAGGATACGTGCTGAAGAATGGGTCAGTGCCAGCGTACGGGCCAGGAGTAGGGTACGGCATAGCGTAATGTGTAGGGCTGGTGGTGGTTTCCGTTCCGGGCTAGGGTTAGAGGTAGGGAACTGCAAGGCTTAGGGCACAGGTGAGGGTACGGAAACGTGGGAGAGGCAGGCTACGGGCTGACACATGGGAGAGTGCCAGCTTACGGGCCAGCAGTAGGCTACGACGTAGGGTAGGGTGTAGGGCTGGTGGTGGGTTTCCGTTCCGGGCTAGGGTGAGAGTTAGGTATCGGCAAGGCTTAGGGAACAGGTGAGGGTAAGGAAAAGTGGGAGGGTTAGGCTACATGCTGACGCACGGATCAGTGCCAGCGTACGGGCCAGGTGTAGGGTACGGCATAGGGTAAGGTTTAGGGCTGGTGGTGGGTTTCCGTTTGGGGTTATGGTTAGGGTTATGGAACGGCAAGGCTTAGGACACAGGTGAGGGTACGGGAACGTGGGAAGGTCAGGCTACGTGCTGACGCACGCATCAGTGCCAGCGTACGGGCCAGGATTAGGCTACGGCGTAGGGTAAGCCGTAGGGCTGGTGGTGGTTTTCTGTTCTGGGCTAGGTTTAGGGTTAGGGAAGGACAAGACTTAGGGCACAGTTGAGGGTACGGAAATGGTGGAGGGTCAGGCTATGTGCTGACGCACGGGTCAGTGCCAGGGTACAGGCCAGGAGTAGGCAACAACGTAGGGTAAGGTGTAGGGCTGGTGGTTGGTTTCCTTTCCGGGCTAGGGTTAGGGTTAGGGAATGTCAAGGCTTAGGGCACAGGTGAGGGTATGGAAACGTGGGAGGGTCATGCTATGTGCTGACACACGTGTCAGTGCCAGCGTATGGGCCAGTCGTAGGCTACGGCGTAGGGAAAGGTGTAGGGCTGGTGGTGGGCTTCCTTTCCGGGCTAGGGTTAGGGTTAGGGAACGGCAAGTCTTAGGGCACAGGTGCGGGTACGGAAACGTGGGAGAGTCAGGCTATGTGCTGACGCACGGGTCAGTGCCAGCGTACGGGCCAGGAGTAGTGTACATCGTAGGGTAAGGTGTAGGGCTGGTGGTGGGTTTCCGTGCTGGGCTAGGGTTAGGGTTAGGGAACGGCAAGGTTTAGGGCACACGTGAGGGTATCGAAACGTGTTAGGCTCAGGGTACGTCTTGACGCACGGGTTAGTGTGAACGTACAGATGAGGATTATGGTGCGGCATAGGGTAAAGTGTATGGTTGGTGGTAGGTTTCCGTTTCAGGCTAGGGTTAGTGTTAGGGAACGGCAAGGTTTTGGGCACAGATGAGGGTATGGAAACGTGTTAGTGTCAGGGTACGTGTTGTCATATGGATTAGCATTAGGGTACGGCTTAGGGTAAGGTGTAGGCGTGGTGGTAGGTTTCCATTGTGGTCTAGGGTTAGGGTTAGGGAATGGCAAGGTTTAGGTCACAGGTGAAGGTACGGAAACGTGTTAGGGTCAGGGTAAGTGTTGACGCATGTGTTAGTGTCAGCGTACGGAGTAGGTTTATGGTCCTTCGTAGGTTAAGGTCTAGGGTTGGTGGTAGGTTTCCGTTCCAGGCTAGGGTTAGTGTTATGGAACGGCAAGGTTTAGGGCATAGGTGAGGGTACGGAAATGTGTTAGGGTCAGGGTACGTGTTGACGCTCGGATTATGATTAGGGTATGGCGTAGAGTAACGTGTAGGGTTGGTGGTAGGTTTCCGTTTTGGGCTAGGGTTAGGGTTAGGCAACGGCACGGTTTAGGGCACAGGTGAGGGAACGGAAAAGTGTTAGGGTCAGTGTACGTGTTGACGCACGGGTTAGTGTCAGTGTACGGATTAGGATTAGGGTACCGTGTAGGGTATGCTGTACGGTTTGTGGTAGTTTTCCATTCTGGGCTAGGGTTAGTGTTAGGGTACGGCAAGGTTTAGGGTACAGGTGACGGTACAGAAACGTGTTAGGGTCATGATACATGTTGATACATGGAATAGTGTCATCATACGCATTAGGATTAGGGTACGGCGTAGGGTAAGGTGTACGGAGGGCGGTAGGTTTCCATTCCGTTGTAGGGTTAGGGTTAGCGAATTGCAAGGTTTTGGGCACAGGTGATGGTACAGAAATGTGTTAGTTTCAGGGTACGTGTTGACTCACGGGTTAGTGTCAGCATACGCATGAGGATTAGGGTACCGCATAGAGTAAGGTGTAGGGTTGGTGGTACGTTTCCGTTCCAGTCTAGGGTTATGTTTAGGGACCGGCAAAGTTTAGGGCACAGGTGAGGGTACGAAACGTGTTAGGGTCAGGGTATGTGTTGATGCACAGGTTAGTGTCAGCATACGAATTAGGATTAGGGTACGGCGTAAGGTAAGGTGTAGGGTTGGTGGTAGGTTTCCGTTCCGGGCTAGGGTTAGGGTTAGGGAACGGCAAGGTTTATGGCAGAGGTGAGGGTACGGAAACATGTTAGGGTCAGGGTACGTGTTGATGTATGAATTAGGATTAGGGTACAGCTTAGGGTAAGGTGTAGGGCTGATGGTAGGTTTCCATTCCGGGCTAAGGTTAAGGATAGGCAACGACAAGTTTTAGGGCACAGCTGAGGGTATGGAAACGTGTTAGGGTCAGTGTACATGTTGACTCACTGGTTAGTGCCAGCGTACGGATTAGGATTAGTGTACGGCATAGATAAGGTGTAGGGTTGGTGGTAGGATTCCGTTCCGGGCTATGGTTAGGGTTAGGGAAAGTCAAGGTTTCTATTTCTAGTTCTTTTAAGGAAACTCCATACTGTTCTCCATAGTGACTGTATCAATTTACATTCCCACCATAGTGGAAGAGGGCTCCTTTTGTCCACAACCTCCCCAGAATTTGTTTGTAGATTTTCTGATGATGCCGATTCTAACAGGTGTGAGGTGATACCTCATTGTAGTTTTGATTTGCATTTCTCTAATAATTAGTGCTCTTGAGCAGCTTTTCATGTGCGTCTTGGCCATCTCTGTGTCTTCTTTGAAGAAACGTCTCTTTAGATCTTCTGCCCATTTTTGTATTGGGTTGTTTGTTTTTTTAATAAGCTGCATGAGCTGTTTATATATATTGGAGATTAAACCTTTGTCCATTGATTCGTTTGCAACTATTTTCGCCCCTTCTGAGGGATGCCTTTTTCCATTCCCGTGTTTTTAAGCAAAAAAGAAATAAAGAAAAAGAAGCAGAACACTAATGTGCATAAAATATGCCTTTTGAAACGGTCATTTTGAAATATGGACGTCCTTTAAATTTTTTGGTCGATATGTGACCCCAGGATTTGTTTTCAGGGCAGGTGTCATTTACAGGCCTGCAATGATTTTGAATATCAACTGACCATGAGCGCTGGGATGAAAGCTGCTGTTGTGTGAAACGGCCACAAGGTGGCAGCAGTTCTCCCTTACCAATTCTGGTTACTAGGGCAACAGAGCCTCAATGGAAGTCGTGTTCTACATTGGAATTTAGAATGGAATGTGACAGGAGAAAGCCCCTCAAGTTTGTCTCCCTACTTCTTGTTCGTGTTTTTAATTTAATTTTTTATTTTTTATTACAGCAAGTTTGATTACAATGTTTGGCTTGTTGTAGGTGTGGAAGATGTGGTTCTTTTACACATATAGAGATGTCTGTTTTTCCTGGGATCCTTTTCCCATGTACGTTATGACAGAATGTTGAGTAGTCTTTTGGTATTCCGTAGGTCTTTGGTGATTATATATGTCACCTGTGTTTGTATAAGTCTGTTAACCCCGATATCGTAATGAAACCAATCCTCACACCTTTCCATTGGTGAACCATAAGTTTGTTTAATGAATCTCTGATTGCCCTTCTCGGTGGAAATATATGCCCTGGTATCCATTTTTAGGTAACACCTATAAGTGATATGATATGATATGTGTCTTTCACTTTCTGACTTACTACAAGTCACGTGATTACCTCTAGACTCATCTACGGTGCTGCAAATGGCATTGTGTCCTTTTTTTCCTTGGCTTCTATTCTGACTTAGCGAGGTCCCTTTTCAACAATATGATTCACTGCGGGTTGTGGATTAGCTCACCTGGGCAGCCTTACCCTGCCGGCCGGCCCTCCCCAGGTGTGCCTGGTTCAGGTCAATATAAACAGCGCTCCAGGCAGCAATAGCCCCTGAAGCTGTGCCTGACTCCATATTCTCTGCCCCGACAACAGTCTCGGGGCTGTGCTGGTGGGAGGGAGTGAGGGGCCACAGCTTTGTTGGTGGCCCGGTGTGAGTGGGGTTCTGCTGGCCTTTCTGCAGGAGTTGCCAGGCTGCCTCCTGTAAAGAGGAGGATGTGTCACCCATACCTTCCGCTGGAATTTCTCTCCGGACAGAGGTGAGGAAGGAAAAAAGCAGTGGGTGCCGTGACAGATGGGGTATCTCAGGCAGGACAATGGAAATCTTCCGGAAGAGGGCCCGGGGACAGGACCACCCTGGCTGGCCTGCAGGCACCAAGTTGGCCTGCGTGCTGTCGCTGGTGTGGCTCCACGGCCCGTCCTCTAGTCTTTCAAGCCCTTGTACATATTCAGGTGTTTTACCTGGGAAGGGTGGGAACAGTTCAGCAGCAGCTGGCATGGGGCTCAGCTCATATTTATTCAGAGATGCCTTGGCTCGGTCCCCCAGCTTTGCAATGAGGACGCTCCTTGTGTGGGGTGTGGGTTGCTGGCTGTATGGGAGATGATTCCCCACCTCTGACCAATTTCAGAATTGTTTACCGTTGGAGCAAGTGCCCTGATAAGGTTTTCCTCTGTATAACTGTTGGGTTCAGGTTTTTCTTCTTTTATGGTTCAAGTTAGCTTTTATTCCTCTTTTATGTATTTATAGATATAAGCATGGAAATAATTCTTTCCATATAAATACATCTGTGTGAATGGAAGAACTTTTTTCTGTTTTATATTTAAATTTTATTTTTTAAAATTTTGAAATTTAATTTTATTTACATTTATATTACAGCAGGTTATTATTAGTTATGTATTTTATGCATATACATGTATACAGGTCAATCTCAATCTCCCAACTCGTCCCACCACCACCACCCCATGGCTTCCCACACTTGGTGTCCATACGTTTGTTCTCTACCTGTGTGTCTCTATTTCTTCCCTGCAAACCAGTTCATCTGTACCATTTTTTAGGTTCCACATATATGCATTAATATACAATATTTGTTTTCCTCTTTCTGACTTACTTCATTCTGTATGACAGTCTCTAGATCCATCGATGTCTCTACAAATGACCCAGTTTCATTCCGTTTAATGGTTGAGTAATATTCCATTTTATGCATGTAGCACATCTTTATCCATTCATCTGTCTGTGGGCATTTAGGTTGCTTCCATTACCTGGCTATTGTAAAGAGTGCTGCAATGAACCTTGTGGTGAATGTGCCTTTTTGATTTATGGTTTTCTCTGGGTATATGCCCAGAAGTGGGCTTGCTGGATCAGATGGTAATTCTATTTCTAGTTTTTTTAAGGAAACTCCATAGTGTTCTCCATAGTCACTGTATCAATTTACATTCCCACCAATAGTGGAAGAGGGATCCTTTTGTCCCCACCCTCCCCAGAATTTGTTGTTTGTAGATTTTCTGATGATGCCGATTCTAACAGGTGTGAGGTGATACCTCATTGTAGTTTTGACTTGCATTTCTCTAATAATTAGTGCTGTTGAGCAGCTTTTCATGTGCGTCTTGGCCATCTCTGTGTCTTCTTTGAAGAAACGTCTATTTAGATCTTCTGCCCATTTTTGTATTGGGTTGTTTGTTTTTTTTAATATTAAGATGCATGAGCTGTTTTTATATATTGGAGAGTAAACCTTTGTCCATTGATTCGTTTGCAACGATTTTCGCCCTTTCTTAGGGATGCCTTTTTACATTCCCGTTTTTTTAACCAAAAAAGAAAGAAAGACAAAGAAGCAGAACACTAATGTGCGTAAAATATGGCTTTTGAAACGGTCGTTTTGAAATATGGACGTCCTTTGAATTTTTTGGTCGATATGTGACCCCAAGATTTGTTTTCAGGGCAGGTGTCAATTACAGGCCTGCAATGATTTTGAGTATCAACTCAAGTTTAGCGCGGGGATTAAAGCTGCTGTTGTGTGAAACGGCCACAAGGTGGCAGCAGTTCTCTCTTTCAAATCTGGTTATTAGTGCAACAGAGCCTCAATGGAAGTCGTGTTCTAGATTGGAATTTAGAATGGAATGTGCCAGGAGAAAGCCCCTCAAGTTTGTCTCACTAATTCTTGTTCGTGTTTTTAATTTAATTTTTTATTTTTTATTACAGCAAGTTTGATTACAATGTTTGGCTTGTTGGAGGTGTGGAAGATGTGGTTCTTTTACACATATACAGATGTCTGTTTTTCCTGGGATCCTTTTCCCATGTACGTTATGACAGAATGTTGAGTAGTCTTTTGGTATTCCGTAGGTCTTTGGTGATTATATATGTCACCTGTGTTTGTATAAGTCTGTTAACCCCGATATCGTAATGAAACCAATCCTCACACCTTTCCATTGGTGAACCATATGTTTGTTTAATGAATCTCTGATTGCCCTTCTCGGTGGAAATATCTGCCCTGGTATCCATTTTTAGGTAACACCTATAAGTGATATGATATGATATGTGTCTTTCACTTTCTGACTTACTACAAGTCACGTGATTACCTCTAGACTCATCTACGGTGGTGCAAATGGCATTGTGTTCTTTTTTTCCTTGGCTTCTCTTCTGACTTAGCGAGGTCCATTTTCAACAATGTGATTCCCTGAGTGTTGTGGATTAGCTGACCTGGGCAGCCTTACCCTCCCGCCCGGCCCTCCCCAGGTGTGCCAGGTTGAGGTCAATATAAACAGCGCTCCAAGCAGCAATAGCCCGTGAAGCTTTGCCTGACTCCATATTCTCTGCCCCGTCAGCAGTCTCGGGGCTGTGCTGGTGGGAGGGAGTGAGGGGCCACAGCTTTGTTGGTGGCCCGGTGTGAGTGGGGTTCTGCTGGCCTTTCTGCAGGAGTTGCCAGGCTGCCACCTGTAAAGAAGAGGATGTGTCACCCATACCTTCCGCTGGAATTTCTCTCCGGACAGAGGTGAGGAAGGAAAAAAGCAGTGGGGGCCGGGACAGGTGGGGTGTCTCAGGCAGGACAATGTAAAGCTTCCAGAAGAGCGCCCGGGGAGGACCACCCTGGCTGGCCTGCAGGCACCAAGTTGGCCTGCGTGCTGTCACTGGTGTGGCTCCACGGACCTTCCTCTAGTCTTTCAAGCCCTTGTACATATTCAGGTGTTTTACCTGGGAAGGGTGGGAACAGTTCAGCAGCAGCTGGCCTGGGGCTCAGCTCACCTTTATTCAGAGATGCCTCGGCACGATCCCCCAGCTTTGCAATGAGGACGCTCCTTGCGTGGGGTGTGGTTTGCTGGCTGTATGGGAGAAGATTCCCCACCTCTGACCAATTTCAGAATTGTTTACCGCTGGAACAAGTTCCCTGATAGGGTTTTCCTCTGTATAACTGGTGGGTTCAGTTTTTTTTTTCTTTTATGGTTCAAGTTAGATTTTATTCCACTTTTATGTATTTATAGATATAAGCATGGAAATAATTCATTCATATAAATACATCTGTGTGAAGGGAAGAACTTTTTCCTGTATTATTTTTAAATTTTCTTTTTTAAAATTTTGAAATTTAATTTTATTTATTTTTTTATACAGCAGGTTATTATTAGTTATGTATTTTATGCATATGCATGTATGCAGGTCAATCCCAATCTCCCAACTCATCCCACCACCACCACCCCATGGCTTCCCACACTTGGTGTCCATACGTTTGTTCTCTACCTCTGTGTCTCTATTTCTTCCCTGCAAACCAGTTCATCTGTACCATTTTTTAGGATCCACATATATGCATTAATATACAATATTTGTTTTCCCCTTTCTGACTTACTTCATTCTGTATGACAGTCTCTAGATCCATCGATGTCTTTACAAATGACCCAGATTCATTCCTTTTTATGGCCGAGTAATATTCCATTTTATATATGTACCCCATCTTTATCCATTCATCTGTCTTTGGGCGTTTAGGTTGCTTCCATTACCTGGCTATTGTAAATAGTGCTGCAATGAACATTGTGGTGAATGTGCCTTTTTGATTTATGGTTTTCTTTGGGTATATGCCCAGAAGTGGAATTGCTGGATTAGATGGTAATTCTATTTCTAGATTTTTTAAGGAAACTCCATAGTGTTCTCCATAGTGACTCTATCAATTTACATTCCCACCAATAGTGGAAGAGGGCTCCTTTTGTCCACACCCTCCCCAGAATTTGTTGTTTGTAGATTTTCTGATGATGCCGATTCTAACAGGTGTGAGGTGATACCTCATTGTAGTTTTGATTTGCATTTCTCTAATAATTAGTGCTCTTGAGCAGCTTCTCATGTGCGTCTTGGCCATCTCTGTGTCTTCTTTGAAGAAACGTCTCTTGAGATCTTCTGCCCATTTTTGTATTGGGAGGGTCGTGGGATGGTCAGGCTGTGTGCTGACGCAGGTGTCAGTGCCAGCGTAAGGGCCAGGAGTAGGGTACAGCATAGGGTAACGTGTAGGGCTGGTGGTGGGTTTCCGTTCCGGGCTAGGGTTAGGGTTAGGGAACGGCAAGGTTTAGGGAACAGGTGAGCATAGGGACACGTGGGAGAGGCAGGCTACGTGCTGACAAATGTGTCAGTGCCAGCGTACGGGTCAGGAGTAAAGTATGGTGTAGGGCTGGTAGTGGGTTTCCATTCCGTGCTAGGGTTAGGGTTAGGGAACGGCAAGGCTTAGGGCACAGCTGAGGGTACAGAAACGTGGGAGGGTCAGGCTATGTGCTGACGCACGGTTCAGTGCCAGTGTACGGGCCAGGATTAGGGTACGGAGTAGGGTAAGGTGAAGGGCTGTTGGTAGGTTTCTGTTCTCGGTTAGGGTTAGGGAACGGCAAGGCTTAGGTCACAGGTAAGGGTACGGAAACGAGGGAGAGGCACGCTACGTGCTGACACAAGGGTCAGTGCCAGCGTACGCGCCAGAATTAGGGTACGGCGTAGGGTAAGGTGTAGGGCTGGTGGTGGGTTTCTGTTCCAGGGTAGGGTTAGGGTTAGGGATCGGCAAGGCTTAGGGCACAGGTGAGGGTATGGAAACATGGGAGTGGCAGGCTACGTGCTTACACAAGGGTCAGTTCCAGTGTATGGCCCAGGAGTAGGGTACGGCGTAGGGTAAGGTTTAGGGCTGGTGGTGGGTTTCCGTTCTGGGCTAGGGTTAGGGTTAGGGAATGGCAAGGCTTAGGGCACATGTGAGGGTACAGAAACATGGGAGGGTCAGGCTACGTGCTGACGCAAGTGTCAGTGCCAGCGTACGGCCCAGGAATAGGGTATGGCGTAGGGTAAAGTGTAGGGTTAGGGTTAGGGAACGGCAAGGCTTAGGGCACAGGTGAGGGTACGGAAACGTGGGAGGGTCAGGCTACATGCTGAAGCACGGGTCAGTGCCAGGGTGTGGACCAGGAGTAGGGTACGGCGTAGGGTATGGTGTAAGACTGGTGGTGGGTGTCCATTCGGGGGTTTGATTAGGGTTAGGGAACGTCAAGTTTTAGGGCACAGGTGAGGGTACAGAAACGTGTTAGGTTCATGTTGCATGTTGATGCATGGAATAGTGTCATCGTACGCATTAGGATTAGGGTACGGCGTAGAGTAAGGTGTACGGATGGCGGTAGGTTTACATTCCGGTGTAGGGTTAGGGATAGTGAATTGCAAGGTATAGGGCACAGGTGATGGTACGGAAATGTGTTAGGTTCAGGGTACGTGTTGACTCACGGGTTAGTGTGAGCGTACGCATGAGGATTAGGGTACCGCATAGAGTAAGGTGTAGGGTTGGTGGTAGGTTTCTGTTCCAGTCTAGGGTTATGTTTAGGGACTGGCAAAGTTTAGGGCACAGGTGAGGGTACGAAACGTGTTAGGGTCAGAGTACGTGTTGACGCACAGGTTAGTGTCAGCATACGAATTAGGATTAGGGTATGGCGTAAGGTAAGGTGTAGGGTTGGTGGTAGTTTTCCGTTCCGGGCTACGGTTAAGGTAAGGGAACGGCAAGGTTTATGGCAGAGGTGAGGGTACGGAAACGTGTTAGGGTCAGGGTACGTGTTGACGTATGGATTAGGATTAGGGTACGGCTTAGGGTAAGGTGTAGGGCTGATGGTAGGTTTCTGTTCCGGGCTAAGGTTAAGGATAGGCAACGGCAAGGTTTGGGGCACAGCTGAGGGTACGGAAACGTGTTAGTGTCAGGGTACATGTTGACTCACCGGTTAGTGCCAGCGTACGGATTAGGATTAGTGTACCGCGTAGATAAGGTGCACGGTTGGTGGTAGGTTTCCGTTCCAGGCTATGGTTAGGGTTAGGGAAAGTCAAGGTTTCTATTTGTAGGTTTTTTAAGGAAACGCCATACTGTTCTCCATAGTGACTGTATCAATTTACATTCCCAACAATAGTGGAAGAGGGCTCCTTTTGTCCACACCCTCCCCAGAATTTGTTGTCTGTAGATTTTCTGATGATGCCGATTCTAACAGGTGTGAGGTGATACCTCATTGTAGTTTTGATTTGCATTTCTCTAATAATTAGTGCTCTTGAGCAGCTTTTCATGTGCGTCTTAGCCATCTCTGTGTCTTCTTTGAAGAAACGTCTCTTTAGATATTCTGCCCATGTTTGTATTGGGTTGTTTGTTTTTTTAATATTAAGCTGCATGAGCTGTTTATATATATTGGAGATTAAACCTTTGTCCATTGATTCGTTTGCAACTATTTTCGCCCCTTCTGAGGGATGCCTTTTTCCATTCCCATGTTTTTAACCAAAAAAGAAAGAAAAAGAAGCAGAACACTAATGTGCATAAAATATGCCTTTTGAAACGGTCGGTTTGAAATATGGACGTCCTTTAAATTTTTTGGTCGATATGTGGCCCCAGGATTTGTTTTCAGGGCAGGTGTCATTTACAGGCCTGCAATGATTTTGAATATCAACTGACCATTAGCACTGGGATTAAAGCTGCTGTTGTGTGAAATGGCCACTAGGTGGCAGCAGTTCTCCCTTAACACTTCTGGTTACTAGGGCAACAGAGCCTCAATGGACATCCTGTTCTACATTGGAATTTAGAATGGAATGTGCCAGGAGAAAGCCCCTCAAGTTTGACTCCCTACTTCTTGTTCGTATTTTTAATTTAATTTTTTTTTATTATAGCAAGTTTGATTACAATGTTTGGCTTGTTGTAGGTGTGGAAGATTTGGTTCTTTTACACATATACAGATGTCTGTACTTCCTGGGATCCTTTTCCCATGTACGTTATGAGAGAATGTTGAGTAGTCTTCTCTTGGTATTCCGTAGGTCTTTGGTGATTATATATGTCACCTCTGTTTGTATATGTCTGTTAACCCCGATATCGTAATGAAACCAATCCTCACACCTTTCCATTGGTGAACCGTAAGTTTGTTTAATGAATCTATGATTGCACTTCTCAGTGGAAATGACTGCCCTGGTTTCTATTTTAGGTAACACCTATAAGTGATATGAAATGATATGTGTCTTTCACTTTCTGACTTACTACAAGTCACGTGATTACCTCTAGACTCATCTACAGTGCTGCAAATGGCATTGTGTCCTTATTTTCCTTGGCTTCTATTCTGCCTTAGCGAGGTCCATTTTCAACAATGTGATTCCCTGAGGGTTGTGGATTAGCTGACCTGGGCAGCCTTACCCTGCCGGCTGGCCCTCCCCAGGTGTGCCTGTTTGAGGTCAATATAAACTGTGCTCCAGGCAGCAATAGCCCCTGAATCTGTGCCTGACTCCATATTCTCTGCCCCGTCAGCAGTTTCGGGGCTGTGCTGGTGGGAGGGAGTGAGGGGCCACAGATTTGTTGGTGGCCCTGTGTGAGTGGGGTTCTGCTGGCCTTTCTGCAGGAGTTGCCAGGCTGCCACCTGTAAAGAAGAGGATGTGTCACCCATACCTTCCGCTGGAATTTCTCTCCGGACAGAGGTGAGGAAGGAAAAAAGCAGTGGGGGCCGGGACAAATGGGGAATCGCAGGCAGGACAATGGAAAGCTTCCGGAAGAGCGCCCGGGCCAGGATCACCCTGGCTGGCCTGCAGTCACCAAGATGGCCTGCGTGCTGTCGCTTGTGTGGCTCCACGGCCCTTCCTCTAGGCTTTCAAGCCTTTGTACATATTCAGGTGTTTGACCTGGGAAGGGTGGGAACAGTTCAGCAGCAGCTGGCCTGGGGCTCAGCTCACCTTTATTCAGAGATGCCCCGGCACGGTCCCCCAGCTTTGCAATGAGGATGCTCCTTGCATGGGGTGTGGGTGGCTGGCTGTATGGGAGATGATTCCCCACCTCTGACCAATTTCAGAATTGTTTACCGCTGGAGCAAGTGCCCTGATAGGGTTTTCCTCTGTATAACTGGTGGGTTCAGGTTTTTTTCCTTTTATGGTTCAAGTTAGATTTTATTCCTCTTTTATGTATTTATAGATATAAGCATGGAAATAATTCATTCCTATAAATACATCTGTGTGAAAGGAAGAACTTTTTTCTGTTTTATTTTTAAATTTTATATTTTAAAATTTTGAAATTTAATTTTATTTACTTTTTTATACAGCGGGTTATTATTAGTTATGTATTTTATGCATATACATGTATACAGGTCAATCTCAAACTCCCAACTCATCCCACCACCACCACCCCATGGCTTCCCACACTTGGTGTCCATACGTTTGTTCTCTACCTCTGTGTCTCTATTTCTTCCCTGCAAACCAGTTCATCTGTACCATTTTTTAGGTTCCACATATATGCATTAATATACAATATTTGTTTTCCTCTTTCTGACTTACTTCATTCTGTATGACAGTCTCTAGATCCATCGATGTCTCTACAAATGACCCAGTTTCATTACTTTTTATGGCCGAGTAATATTCCATTTTATATATGTACCCCATCTTTATCCATTCATCTGTCTGTGGGCATTTAGGTTGCTTCCATTACCTGGCTATTGTAAATAGTGCTGCAATGAACCTTGTGGTGAATGTGCCTTTTTGATTTATGGTTGTCTCTGGGTATATGCCCAACAGTGGGATTGCTGGGTCAGATGGTAATTCTATTTCTAGTTTTTTAAAGGAAACTCCACACTATTCTCCATAGTGACTGTATCAAATTACATTCCCACCAATAGTGGAAGAGGGCTCCTTTTGTCCACACCCTCCCCAGAATTTGTTGTTTGTATATTTTCTGATGATGCCGATTCTAACAGGTGTGAGGTGATACCTCATTGTAGTTTTGATTTGCATTTCTCTAATAATTACTGCTCTTGAGCAGCTTTTCATGTGCGTCTTGGCCATCTCTGTGTCTTCTTTGAAGAAACGTCTCTTTAGATCTTCTGCCCATTTTTGTATTGGGTGGTTTGTTTTTTTAATAAGCTGCATGAGCTGTTTATATATATTGGAGATTAAACCTTTGTCCATTGATTCGTTTGCAACTATTTTCGCCCCTTCTGAGGGTTGCCTTTTTCCATTCCCGTGTTTTTAACCAAAAAAGAAAGAAAGAAAAAGAAGCAGAACATTAATGTGCATAAAATATGCCTTTTGAAACGGTCGTTTTGCCATATGGACGTCCTTTAAATTTTTTGGTCGATATGTGACCCCAGGATTTGTTTTCAGGGCAGGTGTCATTTACAGGCCTGCAATGATTTTGAATATCAACTGACCATTAGCGCTGGGATTAAAGCTGCTGTTGTGTGAAACGGCCACAAGGTGGCCGCAGTTCTCTCTTTCATATCTGGTTACTAGGGCAACAGAGCCTCAATGAAATTCGCCTTCTTGATTGGAATTTAGAACAGAATGTGACAGGAAAAAGCCCCTCAAGTTTGTCTCACTACTTCTTGTTCGTGTTTTTAATTTAATTTTTTATTTTTTATTACAGAAAATTTGATTACAATGTTTGGCTTGTTGTAGGTATGGTAGATGTGGTTCTTTTACACATATACAGATGTCTGTTCTTCCTGGGATCCTTTTCCCATGTACGTTATGACAGAATGTTGTGTACTCCTCTCTTTGTATTCCGTAGCTCTTTGGTTATTATATATATCACCTGTGTTTGTTTGTCTGTTAAACCCAATATCGTAATGAAACCAATCCTCACACCTTTCCATTGGTGAACCATAAGTTTGTTTAATGAATATGTGATTGCCCTTCTCCGTGGAAATATCTGCCATGGTTTCCATTTTTAGGTAACACCTATAAGTGATATGATACGATATGTGCCTTTCACTTTCTGACTTACTACATGTCACATGATTACCTCTAGACTCATCTACGGTGCTGCAAATGGCATTGTGTCCTTATTTTCCTTGGCTTCTATTCTGCCTTAGCGAGGTCCATTTTCAACAATGTGATTCCCTGAGGGTTGTGGATTAGCTGACCTGGCCAGCCTTACCGTACCGGCCGGCCCTCCCCAGGTGTGCCTGATTGAGGTCAATATAAACAGCGCTCCAGGCAGCAATAGCCCCTGAAGCTGTGCCTGACTGCATATTTTCTGCCCCGTCAGCAGTCTCGGGGCTCTGCTGGTGGGAGCGTGTGAGGGGCCACGGCTTTGTGGGTGGCCCGGTGTGTGTGGGGCTCTGCTGGACTTTGTGCAGGAGTTGCCAGGCTGCCACCTGTAAAGAAGAGGATGTGTCACCCATAAGTTCCAAAGGAATTTCTCTCCGGGCTGAGGTAAGGAAGGAAAAAAAGGCGTGGGGTCCGGGACAGGAGGGGTATCTCAGGCAGGGAAATGGAAAGCTTCCAGAAGAGCGCACGGGGTCAGGACCATCCTGCCTCGCCTGCAGGCACCAAGTTGGCCTGTGTGCTGTCGCTGGTGTGGCTCCACGGCCCTTCCTCTAGGATTTCATGCCCTTGTACATATTCAGGTGTTTTACCTGGGAAGGGTGGGAACAGTTCAGCTGCAGCTGGCCTGGGGCTCAGCTCACCTTTATTCAGAGATGCCTCGGCACGGTCCCCCAGCTTTGCAATGAGGACACTCCTTGCATGCGGGGTGGGTTGCTGGCTGTATGGGAGATGATTCCCCACCTCTGACCAATTTCAGAATTGTTTACCGCTGGAGCAAGTTCCCTGATAGGGCTTTCCTCTGTATAACTGGTGGGTTCAGGTTTTTTTTCGTTTATGGTTCAAGTTAGATTTTATACCTCTTTTATGTATTTATAGATATAAGCATGGAAATAATACATTCCTATAAATACATCTGTGTGAAGGGAAGAACTTTTTTCTCTTTTATTTTTAAATTTTATTTTTTAAAATTTTGAAATTTAGTTTTATTTTTTATACAGCAGGTTATTATTAGTTATGTATTTTATGCATATGCATGTATGCAGGCCAATCCCAATCTCCCAACTCATCCCACCTCTACTACCCCATGGCTTCCCACACTTGGTGTCCATAAGTTTGTTCTCTACCTGTGTCTCTATTTCTTCCCTGCAAACCAGTTCATCTGTACCACTTTTTAGGTTCCACATATATGCATTAATATACAATATTTGGTTTCCTCTTTCTGACTTACTTCATTCTGTATGACAGTCTCTAGATCCATCGATGTCTCTACAAATGACCCAGTTTCATTCCTTTTTATGGCCGAGTAATATTCCATTTTATATATGTACCCCAATTTTATCCATTCATCTGTTTGTGGGTATTTAGTTTGCTCCCTTACCTGGCTATTGTAAATAGTGCTGCAATGAACATTGTGGTGATGTGCCTTTTTGATTTATGGTTTTCTCTGGGTATATGCCCAGAAGTGCGATTGCTGGTTCAGAAGGTAATTCTGTTTCTAGTATTTTTAAGGAAACTCCACACTGTTCTCCATAGTGACTGTATCAATTTACATTCCCACCAATAGTGGAAGAGGGCTCCTTTTGTCCACACCCTCCCCAGAATTTGTTGTTTGTAGGTTTTCTGATGATGCCGATTCTAACATTTGTGAGGTGATACCTCATTGTAGTTTTTTTTTTTTTTTCATTTATTTTTTTTTTGTGTCTTACGCGGGCCTCTCACTGTTGTGGCCTCTCCCTTTGCGGAGCACAGGCTCTGGACGCGCAGGCTCAGTGGCCATGGCTCACGGGCCCAGCTGCTCCGCGACATGTGGGATCTTCCCGGACCGGGGCACGAACCCGTGTCCCCTGCATCGGCAGGCGGACTCTCAACCACTGCGCCACCAGGGAAGCCCCCTCATTGTAGTTTTGATTTGCATTTCTCTAATAATTAGTGATGTTGAGCAGCTTTTCATCTGCGTCTTGGCCATGTCTGTGTCTTCTTTGAAGGATCGTCTCATGAGATCTTCTGACCATTTCTGTATTGGGAGGGTGGTTGGAGGGTAAGGCTATGTGCTCACGCACGTGTCAGTGCCAGCGTAAGGGCCAGGAGTAGGGTACTGCGTAGGGTAAGGTGTAGGTCTGGTGGTGGTTTCCGTTCCGGGCTAGGTTTAGGGTTTGGGAACGGCAAGGCTTAGGGCCCAGGTGAGGGTACGGAAACGTGGGATGGTCAGGCTACGTCCTTACGCATGGGTCAGTGCCAATGTACGGGCCAGGAATAGGCTACGGCGTAGGCTAATGTGTAGGGCTGGTGGTGGGTTTCCGTTCCGTGCTAGGGTTAGGGTTAGGGAATGACAAGGCTTAGGGCACAGGTGAGGGTACGGAAACGTGGGAGGGTCCGGCTATGTGCTGACGCACGGGTCAGTGCCAGCGTACGGGCCAGGAATAGGGAACGGCATAGGGTAAGGTGTAGGGCAGTTTGTGAGATACCGTTCCGGGCTAGGGTTAGGGTTAGGGAATGGCAAGGCTTAGGGCACAGGTGAACGTACGGAAACGTGGGAGTGGCAGGCTACGTGTTGACGCACGGGTCTGTGCCAGCGTACGGGCCAGGATTAGGGTACGTCGTAGCGTAAGGTTTAGGGCTGGTGGTGGGTTTCCGTTTCAGGCTAGGGTTAGGGTTATGGAACGGCAAGGCTTAGGACACAGGTGAGGGTATGGAAACGTGGAAGAGGTAGGCTACGTGCTGACGCACAGGTCAGTGCCAGCGTAGGGGCCAGGAGTAGGGTACAGCGTAGGGTAATGTTTAGGGCTGGTGGTGGGTTTATGTTCCGGGCTAGGGTTAGGGTTAGGGAACGGCAAGGCTTAGGGCACAGGTGAGGGTACGGAAACGTAGGAGTGGCAGGCTACGTGCTGACGCACGGGTCAGTGCCAGCGTACGGGGCAGGATTAGGGTACGGCGTAGGGTAAGGTTTAGGGCTGGTGGTGGGTTTCCGTTCCAGGCTAGGTTTAGGGTTAGGGAACGGCAAATCTTAGGGCACAGAAGATGGTACGGAAAAGTGGGAGGGTCAGGCTACGTGCTGACGCACGGTTCAGTGCCAGCGTATGGGCAAGTGTAGGGTATGGCGTAGGGTTAGGTGTAGGGTTAGGTTTAGGGAACTGCAAGGCTTAGGGAACAGGTGAGGGTACGGAAACGTAGGGAGGGTCAGGCTACGTGATGATGCACGGGTCTTTGCCAGCGTACGCGCCAGGATTCGGGTACGGCATTGGGTAAGGTGTAGGGTTGGTTGTGGGTTTCCGTTCCAGGTTAGAGTTAGGGTACGGCAAGGCTTAGTGCACAGGTGAGGGTATGGAAACGTGGGAGAGGCAGGCTATGTGCTGACGCACGGGTCAGTGCCAGCGTACGGGCCAGGAGTAGTGTACGTCGTAGGGTAAGGTGTAGGGCTGGTGGTGGGTTTCCGTGCTGGGCTAGGGTTAGGGTTAGGGAACGGCAAGGTTTAGGGCACACGTGAGGGTATCGAAACGTGTTAGGCTCAGGGTACGTCTTGACGCACGGGTTAGTGTGAACGTACAGATGAGGATTATGGTGCGGCATAGGGTAAAGTGTATGGTTGGTGGTAGGTTTCCGTTTCAGGCTAGGGTTAGTGTTAGGGAACGGCAAGGTTTTGGGCACAGATGAGGGTATGGAAACGTGTTAGTGTCAGGGTACGTGTTGACATATGGATTAGCATTAGGGTACGGCTTAGGGTAAGGTGTAGGCTTGGTGGTAGGTTTCCATTGTGGTCTAGGGTTAGGGTTAGGGAATGGCAAGGTTTAGGTCACAGGTGAAGGTACGGAAACGTGTTAGGGTCAGGGTAAGTGTTGACGCATGTGTTAGTGTCAGCGTATGGAGTAGGTTTATGGTCCTTCGTAGGTTAAGGTCTAGGGTTGGTGGTAGGTTTCCGTTCCAGGCTAGGGTTAGTGTTATGGAACGGCAAGGTTTAGGGCATAGGTGAGGGTACGGAAATGTGTTAGGGTCAGGGTACGTGTTGACGCTCGGATTATGATTAGGGTATGGCGTAGATTAAAGTGTAGGGTTGGTGGTAGGTTTCCGTTTTGGGCTAGGGTTAGGGTTAGGCAACGGCACGGTTTAGGGCACAGGTGAGGGAACGGAAAAGTGTTAGGGTCAGTGTACGTTTTGACGCACGGGTTAGTGTCAGTGTACGGATTAGGATTAGGGTACCGTGTAGGGTATGCTGTACGGTTTGTGGTAGTTTTCCATTCTGGGCTAGGGTTAGTGTTAGGGTAAGGCAAGGTTTAGGGTACAGGTGACGGTACAGAAACGTGTTAGGGTCATGATACATGTTGATACATGGAATAGTGTCATCATACGCATTAGGATTAGGGTACGGCGTAGGGTAAGGTGTACGGAGGGCGGTAGGTTTCCATTCCGTTGTAGGGTTAGGGTTAGCGAATTGCAAGGTTTTGGGCACAGGTGATGGTACAGAAATGTGTTAGGTTCAGGGTACGTGTTGACTCACGGGTTAGTGTCAGCATACGCATGAGGATTAGGGTACCGCATAGAGTAAGGTGTAGGGTTGGTGGTACGTTTCCGTTCCAGTCTAGGGTTATGTTTAGGGACCGGCAAAGTTTAGGGCACAGGTGAGGGTACGAAACGTGTTAGGGTCAGGGTATGTGTTGATGCACAGTTTAGTGTCAGCATACGAATTAGGATTAGGGTACGGCGTAAGGTAAGGTGTAGGGTTGGTGGTAGGTTTCCGTTCCGGGCTAGGGTTAGGGTTAGGGAACCGCAAGGTTTATGGCAGAGGTGAGGGTACGGAAACGTGTTAGGGTCAGGGTACGTGTTGATGTATGAATTAGGATTAGGGTACAGCTTAGGGTAAGGTGTAGGGCTGATGGTAGGTTTCCGTTCCGGGCTAAGGTTAAGGATAGGCAACGACAAGTTTTAGGGCACAGCTGAGGGTATGGAAACGTGTTAGGGTCAGGGTACGTGTTGACTCACTGGTTAGTGCCAGCGTACAGATTAGGATTAGTGTACAGCATAGATAAGGTGTAGGGTTGGTGGTAGGATTTCGTTCCGGGCTATGGTTAGGGTTAGAGAAAGTCAAGGTTTCTATTTCTAGTTCTTTTAAGGAAACTCCATACTGTTCTCCATAGTGACTGTATCAATTTACATTCCCACCATAGTGGAAGAGGGCTCCTTTTGTCCACACCCTCCCCAGAATTTGTTTGTAGATTTTCTGATGATGCCGATTCTAACAGGTGTGAGGTGATACCTCATTGTAGTTTTGATTTGCATTTCTCTAATAATTAGTGCTCTTGAGCAGCTTCTCATGTGCGTCTTGGCCATCTCTGTGTCTTCTTTGAAGAAACGTCTTTTGAGATCTTCTGCCCATTTCTGTATTGGGAGGGTCGTGGGATGGTCAGGCTGTGTGCTGACGCACGTGTCAGTGCCAGCGTAAGGGCCAGGAGTAGGGTACAGCATAGGGTAACCTGTAGGGCTGGTGGTGGGTTTCGGTTCCGGACTAGGGTTAGGGTTAGGGAACGGCAAGGTTTAGGGAACAGGTGAGCATAGGGACACGTGGCAGAGGCAGGCTACGTGCTGACAAACGTGTCAGTGCCAGCGTACGGGTCAGGAGTAAAGTATGGTGTAGGGCTGGTTGTGGGTTTCCATTCCGCGCTAGGGTTAGTGTTAGGGAACGGCAAGGCTTAGGGCACAGCTGAGGGTACAGAAACGTGGGAGGGTCAGGCTATGTGCTGACGCACGGTTCAGTGCCAGTGTACGGGCCAGGATTAGGGTACGGAGTAGGGTAAGGTGTAGGGCTGTTGGTGGGTTTCTGTTCTGGGTTAGGGTTAGGGAACGGCAAGGCTTAGGGCACAGGTAAGTGTACGGAAACGAGGGAGATGTACGCTACATGCTGACACAGGGGTCAGTGCCAGCGTACGCGCCAGAATTAGGGTACGGTGTAGGGTAAGGTGTAGGGCTGGTGGTGGGTTTCTGTTCCAGGGTAGGGTTAGGGTTAGGGATCGGCAAGGCTTAGGGCACAGGTGAGGGTATGGAGACATGGGAGTGGCAGGCTACGTGCTTACACAAGGGTCAGTTCCAGTGTACGGCCCAGGAGTAGGGTACGGCGTAGGGTAAGGTGTAGGGCTGGTGGTGGGTTTCCATTCCCGGCTAGGGTTAGGGTTAGGGAATGGCAAGGCTTAGGGCACAGGTGAGGGTACAGAAACGTGGGAGGGTCAGGCTATGTGCTGACGCAAGTGTCAGTGCCAGCGTACGGCCCAGGAATAGGGTATGGCGTAGGGTAAAGTGTAGGGTTAGGGTTAGGGAACGGCAAGGCTTAGGGCACAGGTGAGGGTACGGAAACGTGGGAGGGTCAGGCTACATGCTGAAGCACGGGTCAGTGCCAGGATGTGGACCAGGAGTAGGGTACGGCGTAGGGTAAGGTGTAAGACTGGTGGTGGGTGTCCATTCCGGGGTTTGATTAGGGTTAGGGAACGTCAAATTTTAGGGCACAGGTGAGGGTACGGAAACGTGGGAGGGTCAGGCTACCTGCTGACCCATGGGTCAGTGCCAGCATATGGGCCAGGAGTAGGGTACGGCGTAGGGTAAGGTGTAGGGCTGATGGTGGGTTTCCGTTCTGGGCTAGGGTTAGGGTTAGGGAACGGCAAGGCTAAGGGCACAGGTGAGGGTACGGAAACTTGGGAGAGGCAGGCTACGTGCTGATGCACGGGTCAGTGTCAGCATACAGGCAAGGGGTAGGGTACGGCATAGGGTATGGTGTAGGGCTGGTGGTGGGTTTCAGTTCAGGGCTAGGGTTAGGGTTAGTGAACGGCAAGGCTTAGGGCACAGGTGAGGGTACAGAAACGTGTTAGGTTCATGGTGCATGTTGATGCATGGAATAGTGTCATCGTACGCATTAGGATTAGGGTACGGCGTAGAGTAAGGTGTACGGATGGCGGTAGGTTTACATTCCGAAGTAGGGTTAGGGATAGCAAATTGCAAGGTATAGGGCACAGGTGATGGTACGGAAATGTGTTAGGTTCAGGGTACGTGTTGACTCACGGGTTAGTGTGAGCGTACGCATGAGGATTAGGGTACCGCATAGAGTAAGGTGTAGGGTTGGTGGTAGGTTTCCGTTCCAGTCTAGGGTTATGTTTAGGGACCGGCAAAGTTTAGGGCACAGGTGAGGGTACGAAACGTGTTAGGGTCAGGGTACGTGTTGATGCACAGGTTAGTGTCAGCATACGAATTAGGATTAGGGTATGGCGTAAGGTAAGGTGTAGGGTTGGTGGTAGTTTTCCGTTCCGGGCTAGGGTTAAGGTAAGGGAACGGCAAGGTTTATGGCAGAGGTGAGGGTACGGAAACGTGTTAGGGTCAGGGTACGTGTTGACGTATGGATTAGGGTTAGGGTACGGCTTAGGGTAAGGTGTAGGGCTGATGGTAGGTTTCTGTTCCGGGCTAAGGTTAAGGATAGGCAACGGCAAGGTTTGGGGCACAGCTGAGGGAACGGAAACGTGTTAGTGTCAGGGTACATGTTGACTCACCGGTTAGTGCCAGCGTACGGATTAGGATTAGTGTACCGCATAGATAAGGTGCACGGTTGGTGGTAGGTTTCCGTTCCAGGCTATGGTTAGGGTTAGGGAAAGTCAAGGTTTCTATTTGTAGGTTTTTTAAGGAAACTCCATACTGTTCTCCATAGTGACTGTATCAATTTACATTCCCAACAATAGTGGAAGAGGGCTCCTTTTGTCCACACCCTCCCCAGAATTTGTTGTCTGTAGATTTTCTGATGATGCCGATTCTAACAGGTGTGAGGTGATACCTCATTGTAGTTTTGATTTGCATTTCTCTAATAATTAGTGCCCTTGAGCAGCTTTTCATGTGCGTCTTAGCCATCTCTGTCTCTTCTTTGAAGAAACGTCTCTTTAGATATTCTGCCCATGTTTGTATTGGGTTGTTTGTTTTTTTAATATTAAGCTGCATGAGCTGTTTATATATATTGGAGATTAAACCTTTGTCCATTGATTCGTTTGCAACTATTTTCGCCCTTGCTGAGGGATGCCTTTTTCCATTCCCGTGTTTTTAACCAAAAAAGAAAGAAAGAAAAAGAAGCAGAACACTAATGTGCATAAAATATGCCTTTTGAAACGGTCGTTTTGAAATATGGACGTCCTTTAAATTTTTTGGTCGATATGTGGCCCCAGGATTTCTATTCAGGGCAGGTGTCATTTACAGGCCTGCAATGATTTTAAATATCAACTGACCATTAGCACTGGGATTAAAGCTGCTGTTGTGTGAAACGGCCACTAGGTGGCAGCAGTTTTCCCTTAACACCTCTGGTTACTAGGGCAACAGAGCCTCAATGGACATCGTGTTCTACATTGGAATTTAGAATGGAATGTGCCAGGAGAAAGCCCCTCAAGTTTGACTCCCTACTTCTTGTTCGTATTTTTAATTTAATTTTTTTTTATTATAGCAAGTTTGATTACAATGTTTGGCTTGTTGTAGGTGTGGAAGATGTGGTTCTTTTACACATATACAGATGTCTGTACTTCCTGGGATCCTTTTCCCATGTACGTTATGACAGAATGTTGAGTAGTCTTCTCTTGGTATTCCGTAGGTCTTTGGTGATTATATATGTCACCTCTGTTTGTATATGTCTGTTAACCCCGATATCGTAATGAAACCAATCCTCACACCTTTCCATTGGTGAACCATAAGTTTGTTTAATGAATCTATGATTGCACTTCTCAGTGGAAATGACTGCCCTGGTTTCTATTTTAGGTAACACCTATAAGTGATATGAAATGATATGTGTCTTTCACTTTCTGACTTACTACAAGTCACGTGATTACCTCTAGACTCATCTACAGTGCTGCAAATGGCATTGTGTCCTTATTTTCCTTGGCTTCTATTCTGCCTTAGCGAGGTCCATTTTCAACAATGTGATTCCCTGAGGGTTGTGGATTAGCTGACCTGGGCAGCCTTACCCTGCCGGCCGGCCCTCCCCAGGTCTGCCTGGTTGAGGTCAATATAAACAGCGCTCCAGGCAGCAATAGCCCCTGAAGCTGTGCCTGACTCCATATTCTCTGCCCCGTCAGCAGTCTCGGGGCTGTGCTGGTGGGAGGGAGTGAGAGGCCACAGCTTTGTTGGTGGCCTTGTGTGTGTGGGGTTCTGCTGGCCTTTCTGCAGGAGTTGCCAGGCTGCCACCTGTAAAGAAGAGGATGTGTCATCCATAACTTCCGCGGGAATTTCTCTCCGGACAGAGGTGAGGAAGGAAAAAAGCAGTGGGGGCCGGGACAAATGGGGTATCTCAGGCAGGACAATGGAAAGCTTCCGGAAGAGCGCCCGGGGCCAGGATCACCCTGGGTGGCCTGCAGTCACCAAGATGGCCTGCGTGCTGTCGCTGGTGTGGCTCCACGGCCCTTCCTCTAGGCTTTCAAGACTTTGTACATATTCAGGTGTTTGACCTGGGAAGGGTGGGAACAGTTCAGCAGCAGCTGGCCTGGGGCTCAGCTCACCTTTATTCAGAGATGCCCCGGCACGGTCCCCCAGCTTTGCAATGAGGACGCTCCTTGCGTGGGGTGTGGGTTGCTGGCTGTATGGGAGATGATTCCCCACCTCAGACCCATTTCAGAATTGTTTACCGCTGGAGCAAGTGCCCTGATAGGTTTTTTCTGTATAACTGGTGGGTTCAGGTTTTTTTTTCGTTTATGGTTCAAGTTACATTTTATTCCTCTTTTATGTATTTATAGATATAAGCATGGAAATAATTCATTCCTATAAATACATCTGTGTGAAGGGAGGAACTTTTTTCTGTTTTATTTTTAAATTTTATATTTTAAAATTTTGAAATTTAATTTTATTTACTTTTTTATACAGCGGGTTATTATTAGTTATGTATTTTATGCATATACATGTATACAGGTCAATCTCAAACTCCCAACTCATCCCACCACCACCATCACACCATGGCTTCCCACACTTGGTGTCCATACGTTTGTTCTCTACCTCTGTGTCTCTATTTCTTCCCTGCAAACCAGTTCATCTGTACCATTTTTTAGGTTCCACATATATGCATTAATATACAATATTTGTTTTCCTCTTTCTGACTTACTTCATTCTGTATGACAGTCTCTAGATCCATCGATGTCTCTACAAATGACCCAATTTCATTCCTTTTTATGGCCGAGTAATATTCCATTTTATATATGTACCCCATCTTTATCCATTCATCTGTCTGTGGGCATTTAGGTTGCTTCCATTACCTGGCTATTGTAAATAGTGCTGCAATGAACCTTGTGGTGAATGTGCCTTTTTGATTTATGGTTGTCTCTGGGTATATGCCCAACAGTGGGATTGCTGGGTCAGATGGTAATTCTATTTCTAGTTTTTTAAAGGAAACACCATACTGTTCTCCATAGTGACTGTATCAAATTACATTCCCACCAATAGTGGAAGAGGGCTCCTTTTGTCCACACCCTCCCCAGAATTTGTTGTTTGTATATTTTCTGATGATGCCGATTCTAACAGGTGTGAGGTGATACCTCATTGTAGTTTTGATTTGCATTTCTCTAATAATTAGTGCTCTTGAGCAGCTTTTCATGTGCGTCTTGGCCATCTCTGTGTCTTCTTTGAAGAAACGTCTCTTTAGATCTTCTGCCCATTTTTGTATTGGGTTGTTTGTTTTTTTAATAAGCTGCATGAGCTGTTTATATATATTGGAGATTAAACCTTTGTCCATTGATTCGTTTGCAACTATTTTCGCCCCTTCTGAGGGATGCCTTTTTCCATTCCCGTGTTTTTAACCAAAAAAGAAAGAAAGAAAAAGAAGCAGAACATTAATGTGCATAAAATATGCCTTTTGAAACGTTCGTTTTGAAATATGGACGTCCTTTAAATTTTTTGGTCGATATGTGACCCCAGGATTTGTTTTCAGGGCAGGTGTCATTTACAGGCCTGCAATGATTTTGAATATCAACTGACCTTTAGCGCTGGGATTAAAGCTGCTGTTGTGTGAAACGGCCACAAGGTGGCAGCAATTCTCTCTTTCATATCTGGTTACTAGGGCAACAGAGCCTCAATGGAAGTCGCCTTCAAGATTGGAATTTAGAACAGAATGTGACAGGAAAAAGCCCCTCAAGTTTGTCTCACTACTTCTTGTTCGTGTTTTTAATTTAATTTTTTATTTTTTATTATTATTTTTTATTTATTTATTTATTTTTTTTTTTGCGGTAGGCGGGCCTCTCACTGTTGTGGCCTCTCCCCTTGCAGAGCACAGGCTCCGGATGCGCAGGCTCAGCATCCATGGCTCACAGGCCTAGCCGCTCTGCGGCATGTGGGATCTTCCCAGACCGGGGCACGAACCCGTGTCCCCTGCATCGGCAGGCGGACTCTCAACCACTGCGCCACCAGGGAAGCCCTAAGCTGCATGAGCTCTTTATATATGTTGGAGATTAAACCTTTGTCCATTGATTCGTTTGCAAATATCTTCGCCCATTCTGAGGGATGCCTTTTTCCATTCCTGTTTTTTTAACAAAGAAAGAAAGAAAGAAAAAGAAGCAGAACACTAATGTGCGTAAAATATGCCTTTTGAAACGGTCGTTTTGAAATATGGGCGTCCTTTGAATTTTTTGGTCGATATGTGACCCCAGGATTTTTTTTCAGGGCAGCTGTCATTTACAGGTCTGCAATGATTTTGAATATCAACTGACCATGAGCGCTGGGATTAAAGCTGCTGTTGTGTGAAACGGCCACAAGGTGGCAGCAGTCCTCCCTTACCAAATCTGGTTACTAGGGCAACAGAGGCTCAATGGAAGTCATGTCCTAGATTGGAATTTAGAATGGAATGTGCCAGGAGAAAGCCCCTCAAGTTTGTCTCACTACTTCTTCTTCGTGTTTTTAATTTATTTTTTTATTTTTCATTACAGCAAGTTTGATTACAATGTTTGGCTTGTGGTAGGTGTGGAAGATGTGCTTCTTTTACACATACACATATGTCTGTTCTTCCTGGGATCCTTTTCCCATGTACGTTATGACAGAATGTTGAGTCGTCTTCTCTTGGTATTCCAAGGTCTTTGGTGATTATATATGTCACCTGTGTTTGTATGTCTGTTAACCCCAATATCGTAATGAAACCAATCCTCACACCTTTCCATTGGTGAACCATAAGTTTGTTTAATGAATCTGTGATTGTCCTTCTCCATGGAAATATCTGCCCTGGTATCCGTTTTTAGGTAACACCTATAAGTGATATGATATGATATGTGTCTTTCACTTTCTGACTTACTACAAGTCACGTGATTACCTCTAGACACATCTACAGTGCTGCAAATGGCATTGTGTCCTTTTATTCCTTGGCTTCTACTCTGCCTTAGTGAGGTCCATTTTCAACAGTGTGATTCCGTGAGGGCTGAGGATTAGCTGACCTGGGCAGCGAGAACCTGCCGGCCGGCCCTCCTCAGGTGTGCCTGGGTTGAGGTCAATATAAACAGCGCTCCAGGCAGCAATAGCCCCTGAAGCTGTGCCTGACTCCATATTCTCTGCCCTGTCAGCAGTCTCGGGGCTGTGCTGGTGAGAGGGAGTGAGGGGCCACGGCGCTGTGGGTGGCCCGTTGAGAGTGGGGCTCTGCTGGACTTTCTGCAGGAGTTCCCAGGCTGCCACCTGTAAAGAAGAGGATGTGTCACCCATACCTTCCGCTGGAATTTCTCTCCGGACAGAGGTGAGGAAGGAAAAAAGCAGTGGGGGCCTGGACAGGAAGGGTACCTCAGGCAGGGCAATGGAAAGCTTCTAGAAGAGCACCCGGGGCCAGGACCATCCTGGCTGGCCTGCAGGCACCAAGTTGGCCTGCGTGCTGCCGCTGGTGTGGCTCCACGGCCCTTCCTCTAGGCTTTCAAGCCCTTGTACATATTCAGGTGTTTTACCTGGGAAGGGTGGGAACAGTTCAGCAGCAGCTGGCCTGGGGCTCTGCTCACGTTTACTCACAGATGCCTCGGCACGGTCCCCCAGCTTTGCAATGAGGACGCTCCTTGCGTGGGGGGTGGGCTGCTGGCTGTATGGGAGATGATTCCCCACCTCTGACCAATTTCAGAATTGTTTACCGCTGGAGCAAGTGCCCTGATAGGGTTTTCCTCTGTATAACTGGTGGGTTCAGGTATTTTTTTCCTTTTTGGTTCAAGTTAGGTTTTATTCCTCTTTTGTGTATTTATTGATATAAGCATGGCAATAGTTCATTCATATAAAAACATCTGTGTGAAGGGAAGACCATTTTTCTATTTTTAAATTTTATTTTATAAAATTTTGAAATTTAATATTATTTATTTTTTTATACAGCAGGTTATTATTAGTTATGTATTTTATGCATATACATGTATACAGATCAATCCCAATCTCCCGACTCATCCCACCACCACCACCCCATGGCTTCCCACACTTGGTGTCCATACGTTTGTTCTCTACCTCTGTGTCTCTGTTTCTTCCCTGCAAACCAGTTCATCTGTACCATTTTTCTAGATTCTACATATATGCATTAAAATACAATATCTGTTTTTCTCCTTCTGACTTACTTCATTCTGTATGACAGTCTCTAGATCCATCGACGTCTCTACAAATGACCCAGTTTCACTCCTTCTTATGGCTGAGTAATATTCCATTTTATATATGTACCACATCTTTATCCATTCGTCTGTCTGTGGGTATTTAGGTTGCTTCCATTACCTGGCTATTGTAAATAGTGCTGCAATGACTTTTGTGGTGAATGTGCCTTTTTGATTTATGGTTTTCTCTGGGTATATGCCCAGAAGTGGGATTGCTGGATCATATGGTAATTCTATTTCAAGTTTTTTTAACGAAACTCCATACTGTTGTCCATAGACACTGTATCAATTTACATTCCCACCAATAGTGGAAGAGGGTTCCTTTTGTCCACACCCCCCCCAGAATTTGTTGGTTGTAGATTTTCTGATGATGCCGATTCTAACAGGTGTGAGGTGATCCCTCATTGTAGTTTTGATTTGCATTTCTCTAATAATTAGTGATGTTGAGCAGCTTTTCATGTGCGTCTTGGCCGTCTCTGTGTCTTCTTTGAAGAAACGTCTCTTTAGATCTTCTGCCCATTTTTGTATTGGGTTGTTTGTTGTTTTAATATTAAGCTGCATGAGCTCTTTATATATGTTGGAGATTAAACCTTTGTCCATTGATTCGTTTGCAAATATTTTCGCCCATTCTGAGGGATGCCTTTTTCCATTCCTGTTTTTTTAACAAAGAAAGAAAGAAAGAAAAAGAAGCAGAACACTAATGTGCGTAAAATATGCCTTTTGAAACGGTCGTTTTGAAATATGGGCGTCCTTTGAATTGTTTGGTCGATATGTGACCCCAGGATTTGTTTTCAGGGCAGGTGTCATTTACAGGTCTGCAATGATTTTGAATATCAACTGACCATGAGCGCTGGGATTAAAGCTGCTGTTGTGTGAAACGGCCACAAGGTGGCAGCAGTTCTCCCTTACCAAATCTGGTTACTAGGGCAACAGAGCCTCAATGGAAGTCATGTTCTAGATTGGAATTTAGAATGGAATGTGCCAGGAGAAAGCCCCTCAAGTTTGTCTCACTACTTCTTCTTCGTGTTTTTAATTTATTTTTTTATTTTTGATTACAGCAAGTTTGATTACAATGTTTGGCTTGTTGTAGGTATGGTAGATGTGGTTCTTTTACACATATACAGATGTCTGTTCTTCCTGGGATCCTTTTCCCATGTACGTTATGACAGAATGTTGTGTACTCCTCTCTTTGTATTCCGTAGCTCTTTGGTTATTATATATATCACCTGTGTTTGTATGTCTGTTAACCCCAATATCGTAATGAAACCAATCCTCACACCTTTCCATTGGTGAACCATAAGTTTGTTTAATGAATATGTGATTGCCCTTCTCGGTGGAAATATCTGCCCTGGTATCCATTTTTAGGTAACACCTATAAGTGATATGATACGATATGTGCCTTTCACTTTCTGACTTACTACATGTCACATGATTACCTCTAGACTCATCTACGGTGCTGCAAATGGCATTGTGTCCTTATTTTCCTTGGTTTCTATTCTGCCTTAGCGAGGTCCATTTTCAACAATGTGATTCCCTGAGGGTTGTGGATTAGCTGACCTGGGCAGCCTTACCGTGCCGGCCGGCCCTCCGCAGGTGTGCCTGGTTGAGGTCAATATAAACACCGCTCCAGGCAGCAATAGCCCCTGAAGCTGTGCCTGACTCCATATTCTCTGCCCCGTCAGCAGTCTCGGGGCTCTGCTGGTGGGAGCGTGTGAAGGGCCACGGCTTTGTGGGTGGCCCGGTGTGTGTGGGGCTCCGCTGGACTTTGTGCAGGAGTTGCCAGGCTGCCACCTGTAAAGAAGAGGATGTGCCACCCATAAGTTCCACTGGAATTTCTCTCCGCGCTGAGGTAAGGAAGGAAAAAAAGGGGTGGTGTCCGGGACAGGAGGGGTATCTCAGGCAGGGAAATTGAAAGCTTCCAGAAGAGCGCCCGGGGTCAGGACCATCCTGCCTCGCCTGCAGGCACCAAGTTGGCCTGTGTGCTGTCGCTGGTGTGGCTCCACGGCCCTTCCTCTAGGATTTCATGCCCTTGTACATATTCAGGTGTTTTACCTGGGAAGGGTGGGAACAGTTCAGCTGCAGCTGGCCTGGGGCTCAGCTCACCTTTATTCAGAGATGCCTCGGCACGGTCCCCCAGCTTTGCAATGAGGACGCTCCTTGCATACGGGGTGGGTTGTTGGCTGTATGGGAGATGATTCCCCACCTCTGACCAATTTCAGAATTGTTTACCGCTGGAGCAAGTTCCCTGATAGGGCTTTCCTCTGTATAACTGGTGGGTTCAGGTTTTTTTTCGTTTATGGCTCAAGTTAGATTTTATACCTCTTTTATGTATTTATAGATATAAGCATGGAAATAATACATTCCTATAAATACATCTGTGTGAAGGGAAGAACTTTTTTCTCTTTTATTTTTAAATTTTATTTTTTAAAATTTTGAAATTTAGTTTTATTTTTTTATACAGCAGGTTATTATTAGTTATGTATTTTATGCATATGCATGTATGCAGGCCAATCCCAATCTCCCAACTCATCCCACCTCTACCACCCCATGGCTTCCCACACTTGGTGTCCATAAGTTTGTTCTCTACCTGTGTCTCTATTTCTTCCCTGCAAACCAGTTCATCTGTACCACTTTTTAGGTTCCACATATATGCATTAATATACAATATTTGTTTTCCTCTTTCTGACTTACTTCATTCTGTATGACAGTCTCTAGATCCATCGATGTCTCTACAAATGACCCAGTTTCATTTCTTTTTATGGCCGAGTAATATTCCATTTTATATATGTACCACATCTTTACCCATTCATCTGTTTGTGGGTATTTAGTTTGCTCCCTTACCTGGCTATTGTAAATAGTGCTGCAATGAACATTGTGGTGAATGTGCCTTTTTGATTTATGGTTTTCTCTGGGTATATGCCCAGAAGTGCGATTGCTGGATCAGATGGTAATTCTATTTCTAGTTTTTTTAAGGAAACTCCACACTGTTCTCCATAGTGACTGTATCAATTTACATTCCCACCAATAGTGGAAGAGGGCTCTTTTTGTCCACACCCTCCCCAGAATTTGTTGTTTGTAGGTTTTCTGATGATGCCGATTCTAACATGTGTGAGGTGATACCTCATTGTAGTTTTTTTTTTTTTTTTTTGTGGTACGCGGGCCTCTCACTGTTGTGGCCTCTCCCGTTGCGGAGCACAGGCTCCGGACGCGCAGGCTCAGTGGCCATGGCTCACGGGCCCAGCTGCTCCGCGACATGTGGGATCTTCCCGGACCGGGGCACGAACCCGTGTCCCCTGCATCGGCAGGCGGACTCTCAACCACTCTGCCACCAGGGAAGCCCCCTCATTGTAGTTTTGATTTGCATTTCTCTAATAATTAGTGATGTTGAGCAGCTTTTCATCTGCGTCTTGGCCATGTCTGTGTCTTCTTTGAAGGATCGTCTCATGAGATCTTCTGACCATTTCTGTATTGGGAGGGTGGTTGGAGGGTAAGGCTATGTGCTCACGCACGTGTCAGTGCCGGCGTAAGGGCCAGGAGTAGGGTACTGCGTAGGGTAAGGTGTAGTTCTGGTGGTGGTTTCCGTTCCGGGCTAGGTTTAGGGTTTCGGAATGGCAAGGCTTAGGGCCCAAGTGAGGGTACGGAAACGTGGGATGGTCAGGCTACGTTTTTACGCATGGGTCAGTGCCAATGTACGGGCCAGGAATAGGCTATGGCGTAGGCTAATGTGTAGGGCTTGTGGTGGGTTTCCGTTCCGTGCTAGGGTTAGGGTTAGGGAATGACAAGGCTTAGGGCACAGGTGAGGGTACGGAAACGTGGGAGGGTCCGGCTATGTGCTGACGCACAGGTCAGTGCCAGCGTACGGGCCAGGAATAGGGAACGGCGTAGGGTAAGGATTAGGGCTGGTTGTGAGCTACCGTTCCGGGCTAGGGTTAGTGTTAGGGAACGGCAAGGCTTAGGGCACAGGTGAACGTAAGGAAACGTGGGAGGGTCAGGCTATGTGCTGACGCACGGGTCAGTGCCAGCGTAAGGGCCAGGAGTAGGGTATGGCGTAGGGTAAGGTTTAGGGCTGGTGGTGGGTTTCCGTTCCGGGCTAGGGTTAGGGTGAGGGAACAGCAAGGCTTAGGGCACAGGTGAACGTATGGAAACGTGGGAGTGGCAGGCTACGTGTTGACGCACGGGTCTGTGCCAGCGTACGGGCCAGGATTAGGGTACGTCGTAGCGTAAGGTTTAGGGCTGGTCGTGGGTTTCCGTTCCAGGCTAGGTTTAGGGTTAGGGAATGGCAAAGCTTAGGGCACAGAAGATGGTACGGAAAAGTGGGAGGGTCAGGCTACGTGCTGACGCACGGGTCAGTGCCAGCGTATGGGCCAAGTGTAGGGTATGGCGTAGGGTTAGGTGTAGGGTTAGGGTTAGGGAACGGCAAGGCTTAGGGCACAGGTGAGGGTACGGAAACGTGGTAGGGTCAGGCTACATGCTGAAGAACGGGTCAGTGCCAGGGTGTGGACCAGGAGTAGGGTACGGCGTTGGGTATGGTGTAAGGGCGGTGGTGGGTGTCCATTCCGGTCTAGGGTTAGGGTTAGGGAACGTTAAGGCTTAGGACACAGGTGAGGGTACGGAAACGTGGGAGGGTCAGGATACGTGCTGAAGAATGGGTCAGTGCCTGCGTACGGGCCAGGAGTAGGGTACGGCATAGCGTAATGTGTAGGGCTGGTGGTGGTTTCCATTCCGGGCTAGGGTTAGAGGTAGGGAACTGCAAGGCTTAGGGCACAGGTGAGGGTACGGAAACGTGGGAGAGGCAGGCTACGGGCTGACACATGCGAGAGTGCCAGCTTACGGGCCAGCAGTAGGCTACGACGTAGGGTAGGGTGTAGGGCTGGTGGTGGGTTTCCGTTCCGGGCTAGGGTTAGAGTTAGGGATCGGCAAGGCTTAGGGAACAGGTGAGGGTAAGGAAATGTGGGAGGGTCAGGCTACATGCTGACGCACGGGTCAGTGCCAGCGTACGGGCCAGGTGTAGGGTACGGCGTAGGGTAAGGTTTAGGGCTGGTGGTGGGTTTCCGTTTGGGGTTATGGTTAGGGTTATGGAACGGCAAGGCTTAGGACACAGGTGAGGGTACGGGAACGTGGGAAGGTCAGGCTACGTCCTGACGCATGCATCAGTGCCAGCGTACGGGCCAGGATTAGGCTACGGCGTAGGGTAAGCTCTAGGGCTGGTGGTGGGTTTCTGTTTTGGGCTGGGGTTAGGGTTAGGGAAGGACAAGACTTAGGGCACAGTTGAGGGTACGGAAATGGTGGAGGGTCAGGCTATGTGCTGATGCACGGGTCAGTGCCAGCGTACAGGCCAGGAGTAGGCAACAACGTAGGGTAAGGTTTAGGGCTGGTGGTTGGTTTCCTTTCCGGGCTAGGGTTAGGGTTAGGGAATGACAAGGCTTAGGGCACAGGTGAGGGTATGGAAACGTGGGAGGGTCCGGCTATGTGCTGACGCACAGGTCAGTGCCAGCGTACGGGCCAGGAATAGGGAACGGCGTAGGGTAAGGAGTAGGGCTGGTTGTGAGCTACCGTTCCGGGCTAGGGTTAGTGTTAGGGAACGGCAAGGCTTAGGGCACAGGTGAACGTAAGGAAACGTGGGAGGGTCAGGCTATGTGCTGACGCACGGGTCAGTGCCAGCGTACGGGCCAGGAGTAGGGTATGGCGTAGGGTAAGGTTTAGGACTGGTGGTGGGTTTCCGTTCCGGGCTAGGGTTAGGGTGAGGGAACAGCAAGGCTTAGGGCACAGGTGAACGTATGGAAACGTGGGAGTGGCAGGCTACGTGTTGATGCACGGGACTGTGCCAGCGTACGGGCCAGGATTCGGGTACGTCGTAGCGTAAGGTTTAGGGCTGGTCGTGGGTTTCCGTTCCAGGCTAGGTGTAGGGTTAGGGAATGGCAAAGCTTAGGGCACAGAAGATGGTACGGAAAAGTGGGAGGGTCACGCTACGTGCTGACGCACGGGTCAGTGCCAGCGTATGGGCCAAGTGTAGGGTATGGCGTAGGGTTAGGTGTAGGGTTAGGGTTAGGGAACGGCAAGGCTTAGGGCACAGGTGAGGGTACGGAAACGTGGTAGGGTCAGGCTACATGCTGAAGAACGGGTCAGTGCCAGGGTGTGGACCAGGAGTAGGGTACGGCGTTGGGTATGGTGTAAGGGCGGTGGTGGGTGTCCATTCCGGTCTAGGGTTAGGGTTAGGGAACGTTAAGGCTTAGGACACAGGTGAGGGTACGGAAACGTGGGAAGGTCAGGATACGTGCTGAAGAATGGGTCAGTGCCTGCGTACGGGCCAGGAGTAGGGTACGGCATAGCGTAATGTGTAGGGCTGGTGGTGGTTTCCGTTCTGGGCTAGGGTTAGAGGTAGGGAACTGCAAGGCTTAGGGCACAGGTGAGGGTACGGAAACGTGGGAGAGGCAGGCTACGGGCTGACACATGGGAGAGTGCCAGCTTACGGGCCAGCAGTAGGCTACGACGTAGGGTAGGGTGTAGGGCTGGTGGTGGGTTTCCGTTCCGGGCTAGGGTTAGAGTTAGAAATCGCCAGGGCTTAGGGAACAGGTGAGGGTAAGGAAATGTGGGAGGGTCAGGCTACATGCTGACGCACGGGTCAGTGCCAGCGTACGGGCCAGGTGTAGGGTACGGCGTAGGGTAAGGTTTAGGGCTGGTGGTGGGTTTCCATTTGGGGTTATGGAACGGCAAGGCTTAGGACACAGGTGAGGGTACGGGAACGTGGGAAGGTCAGGCTACGTCCTGACGCACGGATCAGTGCCAGCGTACGGGCCAGGATTAGGCTACGGCGTAGGGTAAGCTCTAGGGCTGGTGGTGGGTTTCTGTTTTGGGCTGGGGTTAGGGTTAGGGAAGGACAAGACTTAGGGCACAGTTGAGGGTACGGAAATGGTGGAGGGTCAGGCTATGTGCTGATGCACGGGTCAGTGCCAGCGTACAGGCCAGGAGTAGGCAACAACGTAGGGTAATGTGTAGGGCTGGTGGTTGGTTTCCTTTCCGGGCTAGGGTTAGGTTTAGGGAATGTCAAGGCTTAGGGCACAGGTGAGGGTATGGCAACGTGGGAGGTTCATGCTACGTGCTGACACACATGTCAGTGCCAGCGTATGGGCCAGTCGTAGGCTACGGCGTAGGGAAAGGTGTAGGGCTGGTGGTGGGTTTCCGTTCTGGGCTAGGGTTAGGGTTAGGGAACGGCAAGGTTTAGGGCACACATGAGGGTATCGAAACGTGTTAGGCTCAGGGTACGTGTTGACGCACGGGTTAGTGTGAACATACAGATGAGGATTATGGTGCGGCATAGGGTAAAGTGTATGGTTGGTGGTAGGTTTCCGTTTCAGGCTAGGGTTAGTGTTAGGGAACGGCAAGGTTTTGGGCACAGATGAGGGTATGGAAACGTGTTAGTGTCAGGGTACGTGTTGACATATGGATTAGCATTAGGGTACGGCTTAGGGTAAGGTGTAGGCTTGGTGGTAGGTTTCCATTGTGGTCTAGGGTTAGGGTTAGGGAATGGCAAGGTTTAGGTCACAGGTGAAGGTACGGAAACGTGTTAGGGTCAGGGTAAGTGTTGACGCATGTGTTAGTGTCAGCGTACGGAGTAGGTTTATGGTCCTTCGTAGGTTAAGGTCTAGGGTTGGTGGTAGGTTTCCGTTCCAGGCTAGGGTTAGTGTTATGGAACGGCAAGGTTTAGGGCATAGGTGAGGGTACGGAAATGTGTTAGGGTCAGGGTACGTGTTGACGCTCGGATTATGATTAGGGTATGGCGTAGAGTAACGTGTAGGGTTGGTGGTAGGTTTCCGTTTTGGGCTAGGGTTAGGGTTAGGCAACGGCACGGTTTAGGGCACAGGTGAGGGAACGGAAAAGTGTTAGGGTCAGTGTACGTGTTGACGCACGGGTTAGTGTCAGTGTACGGATTAGGATTAGGGTACCGTGTAGGGTATTCTGTACGGTTTGTGGTAGTTTTCCATTGTGGGCTAGGGTTAGTGTCAGGGTACGGCAAGGTTTAGGGTACAGGTGACGGTACAGAAACGTGTTAGGGTCATGATACATGTTGATACATGGAATAGTGTCATCATACGCATTAGGATTAGGGTACGGCGTAGGGTAAGGTGTACGGAGGGCGGTAGGTTTCCATTCCGTTGTAGGGTTAGGGTTAGCGAATTGCAAGGTTTTGGGCACAGGTGATGGTACAGAAATGTGTTAGGTTCAGGGTACGTGTTGACTCACGGGTTAGTGTCAGCATACGCATGAGGATTAGGGTACCGCATAGAGTAAGGTGTAGGGTTGGTGGTAGGTTTCCGTTCCAGTCTAGGGTTATGTTTAGGGACCGGCAAAGTTTAGGGCACAGGTGAGGGTACGAAACGTGTTAGGGTCAGGGTATGTGTTGATGCACAGGTTACTGTCAGCATACGAATTAGGATTAGGGTACGGCGTAAGGTAAGGTGTAGGGTTGGTGGTAGGTTTCCGTTCCGGGCTAGGGTTAGGGTTAGGGAACGGCAAGGTTCATGGCAGAGGTGAGGGTACGGAAACGTGTTAGGGTCAGGGTACGTGTTGATGTATGAATTAGGATTAGGGTACAGCTTAGGGTAAGGTGTAGGGCTGATGGTAGGTTTCCGTTCCGGGCTAAGGTTAAGGATAGGCAACGACAAGTTTTAGGGCACAGCTGAGGGTATGGAAACGTGTTAGGGTCAGGGTACGTGTTGACTCACTGGTTAGTGCCAGCGTACGGATTAGGATTAGTGTACGGCATAGATAAGGTGTAGAGTTGGTGGTAGGATTCCGTTCCGGGCTATGGTTAGGGTTAGGGAAAGTCAAGGTTTCTATTTCTAGTTCTTTTAAGGAAACTCCATACTGTTCTCCATAGTGAATGTATCAATTTACATTCCCACCATAGTGGAAGAGGGCTCCTTTTGTCCACACCCTCCCCAGAATTTGTTTGTAGATTTTCTGATGATGCCGATTCTAACAGGTGTGAGGTGATACCTCATTGTAGTTTTGATTTGCATTTCTCTAATAATTAGTGCTCTTGAGCAGCTTTTCATGTGCGTCTTGGCCATCTCTGTGTCTTCTTTGAAGAAACGTCTCTTTAGACCTTCTGCCCATTTTTGTATTGGGTTGCTTGTTTTTTTAATAAGCTGCATGAGCTGTTTATATATATTGGAGATTAAACCTTTGTCCATTGATTCGTTTGCAACTATTTTCGCCCCTTCTGAGGGATGCCTTTTTCCATTCCCGTGTTTTTAACCAAAAAAGAAAGAAAGAAAAAGAAGCAGAACACTAATGTGCATAAAATATGCCTTTTGAAACGGTCGTTTTGAAATATGGACGTCCTTTAAATTTTTTGGTCGATATGTGACCCCAGGATTTGTTTTCAGGGCAGGTGTCATTTACAGGCCTGCAATGATTTTGAATATCAACTGACCATGAGCGCTGGGATTAAAGCTGCTGTTGTGTGAAACGGCCACAAGGTGGCAGCAGTTCTCCCTTACCAATTCTGGTTACTAGGGCAACAGAGCCTCAATGGAAGTCCTGTTCTATATTGGTATTTAGAATGGAATGTGACAGGAGAAAGCCCCTCAAGTTTGTCTCCCTACTTCTTGTTCGTGTTTTTAATTTAATTTTTATTTTTTATTACAGCAAGTTTGATTAAAATGTTTGGCTTGTTGTAGGTGTGGAAGATGTGGTTCTTTTACACATATACAGATGTCGGTTTTTCCTGGGATCCTTTTCCCATGTACGTTATGACAGAATGTTGAGTAGTCTTTTGGTATTCCGTAGGTCTTTGGTGATTATATATGTCACCTGTGTTTGTATAAGTCTGTTAACCCCTATATCGTAATGAAACCAATGCTCACACCTTTCCATTGGTGAACCATAAGTTTGTTTAATGAATCTCTAATTGCCCTTCTCGGTGGAAATATCTGCCCTGGTATCCATTTTTAGGTATCACCTATAAGTGATATGATATGATATGTGTCTTTCACTGTCTGACTTACTACAAGTCACGTGATTACCTCTAGACTCATCTACGGTGCTGGAAATGGCATTGTGTCCTTTTTTTCCTTGCCTTCTATTCTGCCTTAGCGAGGTCCCTTTTCAACAATGTGATACCCTGCGGGTTGTGGATTAGCTGACGTGGGCAGCCTTATCCTGCCGGCCGGCCCTCCCAAGGTGTGCCTGGTTGAGGTCAATATAAACAGCGCTCCATGCAGCAATAGCCCCTGAAGCTGTGCCTGCCTCCATATTCTCTGCCCCGTGAGCAGTCTCGGGTCTGTGCTGGTGGGAGGGAGTGAGGGGCCACAGCTTTGTTGGTGGCCCGGTGTGAGTGGGGTTCTGCTGGCCTTTCTGCAGGAGATGCCAGGCTGCTTCGTGTAAAGAGGAGGATGTGTCACCCATTTCTTCCGCTGGAATTTCTCTCCGGACTGAGGTGACGAAGGAAAAATGCAGTGGGGGCCGGGACAGGGTGGGTATCTCAGGCAGCACAATGGAAAGCTTCTGGAAGAGCGCCCGTGTCCAGGACCACCCTGGCTGGCCTGCAGGCACCAAGTTGGCCTGCGTGCTGTCGCTGGTGTAGCTCCATGGCCCTTCCTCTAGTCTTTCAAGCCCATGTACATATTCAGGTGTTTTACCTGGGAAGGGTGGGAACAGTTCAGCAGCAGCTGACCTGGGGCTCAGCTCAACTTTATTCAGAGATGCCTCGTCTCGGTCACCCAGCTTTGCAATGAGGACGCTCCTTGTGTGGGGTGTGTGTTGATGGCTCTATGGGATATGATTCCCCACATCTGACCAATTTCAAAATTGTTTACCATTGGAACAAGTGCCCTGATAGGGTTTTCCCCTGTATAACTGGTGGGTTCAGGTTTTTCTTCTTTTATGGTTCACGTTAGCTTTTATTCCTCTTTTATGTATTTATAGATATAAGCATGGAAATAATACTTTCCTATAAATACATCTGTGTGAAGGGAAGAACTTTTTTCTGTATTATTTTTAAATTTTATTTTTTAAAATTTTGAAATTTAATTTTATTTATTTTTTTATACAGCAGGTTATTATTAGTTATGTATTTTATGCATATACATGTATGCAGGTCAATCCCAATCTCCCAAGTCATCCCACCACCACCACCCCATGGCTTTCCACACTTGGTGTCCATACGTTTGTTCTCTACATCTGTGTCTCTATTTCTTCCCTGCAAACCAGTTCCTCTGTAAAATTTCGTAGGTTCCACATATATGCATTAATATACAATATTTGTTTTCCTCTTTCTCACTTACTTCATTCTGTATGACAGTCTCTAGATCCATCGCTGTCTCTACAAATGACCCGGTTTCATTCCTTTTTATGGCTGAGTAATATTCCATTTTATACATGTAGCACATCTTTATCCATTCATCTGTGTGTGGGCATTTAGGTTGCTTCCATTACCTGGCCTTTGTAAATAGTGCTGCAATGAACATTGTGGTGAATGTGCCTTTCTGATTTATGGTTTTCTTTGGGTATATGAGCAGAAGTGGGATTGCTGGATCAGATGGTAATTCTATTTCGAGTTTTTTTAAGGAAACTCCATAGTGTTCTCCATAGTGAGTGTATCAATTTACATTCCCACCAATAGTGGAAGAGGTCTCCTTTTGTCCACACCCTCACCAGAATTTGTTGTTTGTAGATTTTCTGATGATGCCGATTCTAACAGGTGTGAGGTGATACCTCATTGTAGTTTTGATTTGCATTTCTCTAATAATTAGTGCTGTTGAACAGCTTTTCATGTGCGTCTTGGCCATCTCTGTGTCTTGTTTGTAGAAACGTCTCTTTAGATCTTCCCATTTTTGTATTGGGTTGTTTGTTTTTTTAATATTAAGCTGCATGAGCTGTTTATATATATTGGAGATTAAACCTTTGTCCATTGATTCGTTTGCAACTATTTTCGCCCCTTTTGAGGGATGTCTTTTTCCTTTCCCGTTTTTTTAACCAAAAAAGAAAAAAAGAAAAAGAAGTAGAAAACTAATGGGCGTAAAATATGCCTTTTGAAACGGTCGTTTTGAAATATGGACGTCCTTTGAATTTTTTGGTCGATATGTGACCCCAGAATTTGTTTTCAGGGCAGGTGTCATTTACAGGCCTGCAATGATTTTGAATATCAACTGACCATGAGCGCTGGGATTAAAGCTGCTGTTGTGTGAAACGGCCACAAGGTGGCAGCAGTTCTCCCTTACCAATTCTGGTTACTAGGGCAACAGAGCCTCAATGGAAGTCGTGTTCTAGATTGGAATTTAGAATGGAATGTGCCAGGAGAAAACCCCTCAAGTTTGTCTCCCTACTTTTTGTTCGTGTTTTTAATTTAATTTTTATTTTTTATTACAGCAAGTTTGATTACAATGTTTGGCTTGTTGTAGGTGTGGAAGATGTGGTTCTTTTACACATATACAGATGTCGGTTTTTCCTGGGATCCTTTTCCCATGTACCTTATGACAGAATGTTGAGTAGTCTTTTGGTATTCCGTAGGACTTTGGTGATTATATATGTCACCTGTGATTGTATAAGTCTGTTAACACCGATATCGTAATGAAACCAATCCTCACAACTTTCCATTGGTGAACCATAAGTTTGTTTAATGAATCTCTGATTGCCCTTCTCGGTGGAAATATCTGCCCTGGTATCCATTTTTAGGTAACACCTATAAGTGATATGATATGATATGTGTCTTTCACTTTCTGACTTACTACATGTCACGTGATTACCTCTAGACTCATCTACGGTGCTGCAAAAGGCATTGTGTCCTTTTTTTCCTTGCCTTCTATTCTGACTTAGCGAGGTCCCTTTTCAACAAAGTGCTTCCCTGCGGGTTGTGGATTAGCTGACGTGGGCAGCCTTATCCTGCCGGCCGGCCCTCCCCAGGTGTGCCTGGTTGAGGTCAATATAAACAGCGATCCATGCAGCAATAGCCCCTGAAGCTGTGCCTGCCTCCATATTCTCTGCCCCGTGAGCAGTCTCTGGGCTGTGCTGGTGGGAGGGAGTGAGGGGCCACAGCTTTGTTGGTGGCCCGGTGTGAGTGGGGTTCTGCTGGCCTTTCTGAAGGAGTTGCCAGGCTGCCACCTGTAAAGAAGAGGATGTGTCACCCATACCTTCCGCTGGAATTTCTCTCCGGACAGAGGTGAGGAAGGAAAAAAGCAGTGGGGGCCGGGACAGGTGGGGTATCTCAGGCAGGACAATGGAAAGCTTCCAGAAGAGCGCCCGGGGCCAGGACCACCCTGGCTGGCCTGCAGGCACCAAGTTGGCCTGCGTGCTGTCACTGGTGTGGCTCCACGGCCCTTCCTCTAGTCTTTCAAGCCCTTGAACATATTCAGGTGTTTTACCTGGGAAGGGTGGGAACAGTTCAGCAGCAGCTGGCCTGGGGCTCAGCTCATCTTTATTCAGAGATGCCTCTGCACGATCCCCCAGCTTTGCAATGAGGACGCTCCTTGCGTGGGGTGTGGTTTGCTGGCTGTATGGGAGAAGATTCCCCACCTCTGACCAATTTCAGAATTGTTTACCGCTGGAGCAAGTGCCCTGATAGGGTTTTCCTCTGTATAACTGGTGGGTTCAGTTTTTTCTTCGTTTATGGTTCAAGTTAGCTTTTATTCCTCTTTTATGTATTTATAGATATAAGCATGGAAATAATTCATTCCTATAAATACATCTGTGTGAAGGGAAGAACTTTTTTCTGTTTTATTTTTAAATTTTATTTTTTATAATTTTGAAATTTAATTTTATTTACATTTTTATACAGCTGGTTATTATTAGTTATGTGTTTTATGCATATACATGTATACAGGTCAATCTCAATCTCCCAACTCATCCCACCACCACCACCCCATGGCTTCCCACACTTGGTGTCCATACGTTTGTTCTCTACCTCTGTGTCTCTATTTCTTCCCTGCAAACCAGTTCATCTGTACCATTTTTTAGGTTCCACATATATGCATTAATATACAATATTTGTTTTCCCCTTTCTGACTTACTTCATTCTGTATGACAGTCTCTAGATCCATCGATGTCTCTACAAATGACCCAGATTCATTCCTTTTTATGGCCGAGTAATATTCCATTTTATATATGTACCCCATCTTTATCCATTCATCTGTCTGTGGGCATTTAGGTTGCTTCCATTACCTGGCTATTGTAAATAGTGCTGCAATGAACCGTGTGGTGAATGTGCCTTTTTGATTTATGGTTGTCTATGGGTATATGCCCAACAGTGGGATTGCTGGGTCAGATGGTAATTCTATTTCTAGTTTTTTAAAGGAAACTCCATAATGTTCTCCATAGTGACTGTTTCAAATTACATTCCCACCAATAGTGGAAGAGGGCTCCTTTTGTCCACACCCTCCCCAGAATTTGTTGTTTGTAGATTTTCTGATGATGCCGATTCTAACAGGTGTGACGTGATACCTCATTGTAGTTTTGATTTGCATTTCTCTGATAATTAGTGCTCTTGAGCAGCTTTTCATGTGCGTCTTGGCCATCTCTGTGTCTTCTTTGAAGAAACGTCTCTTTAGATCTTCTGCCCATTTTTGTATTGGGTTGTTTGTTTTTTTAATAAGCTGCATGAGCTGTTTATATATATTGGAGATTAAACCTTTGTCCATTAATTCGTTTGCAACTATTTTCGCCCCTTCTGAGGGTTACCTTTTTCCATTCCCGTGTTTTTAACCAAAAAAGAAAGAAAGAAAAAGAAGCAGAACATTAATGTGCATAAAATATGCCTTTTGAAACGGTCCTTTTGAAATATGGACGTCCTTTAAATTTTTTGGTCGATATGTGACCCCAGGATTTGTTTTCAGGGCAGGTGTCATTTACAGGCCTGCAATGATTTTGAATATCAACTGACCATTAGCGCTGGGATTAAAGCTGCTGTTGTGTGAAACGGTCACAAGGTCGCAGCAGTTCTCTCTTTCATATCTCTTTACTAGGGCAACAGAGCCTCAATGGAAGTCGCCTTCTAGATTGGAATTTAGAACAGAATGTGACAGGAAAAAGCCCCTCATGTTTGTCTCACTACTTCTTGTTCGTGTTTTTAATTTAATTTTTTATTTTTTATTACAGCAAGTTTGATTACAATGTTTGGCTTGTTGTAGGTATGGTAGATGTGGTTCTTTTACACATATACAGATGTCTGTTTTTCCTGGGATCCTTTTCCCATGTACGTTATGACAGAATGTTGTGTACTCCTCTCTTTGTATTCCGTAGCTCTTTGGTTATTATATATATCACCTGTGTTTGTATGTCTGTTAACCCCAATATCGTAATGAAACCAATCCTCACACCTTTCCATTGGTGAACCATAAGTTTGTTTAATGAATCTGTGATTGCCCTTCTCCGTGGAAATATCTGCCCTGGTATCCATTTTTAGGTAACACCTATAAGTGATATGATACGATATGTGCCTTTCACTTTCTGACTTACTACATGTCACATGATTACCTCTAGACTCATCTACGGTGCTGCAAATGGCATTGTGTCCTCATTTTCCTTGGCTTCTATTCTGCCTTAGCGAGGTCCATTTTCAACAATGTGATTCCCTGAGGGTTGTGGATTAGCTGACCTGGGCAGCCTTACCGTGCCGGCCGGCCCTCCCCAGGTGTGCCTGTTTGAGGTCAATATAAACAGCGCTCCAGGCAGCAATAGCCCCTGAAACTGTGCCTGACTCCATATTCTCTGCCCCGTCAGCAGTCTCGGGGCTCTGCTGGTGGGAGCGTGTGAGGGGCCACGGCTTTGTGGGTGGCCCGGTGTGTGTGGGGCTCTGCTGGACTTTGTGCAGGTGTTGCCAGGCTGCCACCTGTAAAGAAGAGGATGTGTCACCCATAAGTTCCACTGGAATTTCTCTCCGGGCTGAGGTAAGGAAGGAAAAAAAGGGGTGGGGTCCGGGACAGGAGGGGTATCTCAGGCAGGGAAATGGAAAGCTTCCAGAAGAGCGCCCGGGGTCAGGACCATCCTGCCTCGCCTGCAGGCACCAAGTTGGCCTGTGTGCTGTTGCTGGTGTGGCTCCACGGCCCTTCCTCTAGGATTTCATGCCCTTGTACATATTCAGGTGTTTTACCTGGGAAGGGTGGGAACAGTTCAGCTGCAGCTGGCCTGGGGCTCAGCTCACCTTTATTCAGAGATGCCTCGGCTCGGTCCCCCAGCTTTGCAATGAGGACGCTCCTTGTGTGGGGTGTGGGTTGCTGGCTGTATGGGGATGATTCTCCACCTCTGACCAATTTCAGAATTGTTTGCCACTGGAGCAAGGGCCCTAATAGGGTTTTCCTCTGTAAAACTGGTGGGTTCAGGTTTTTATTCTTTTATGGTTCAAGTTAGATTTTATTCCTCTTTTATATACTTATAGATATAAGCATGGAAATAATTCATTCCTATAAATACATCTGTGTGAAGGGAAGAACTTTTTTCTGTTTTATATTTAAATTTTATTTTTTAAGATTTTGAAATTTAATTTTATTTACTTTTATATACAGCAGGTTATTATTAGTTATGTATTTTATGCATATACATGTATACAGGTCAATCTCAAACTCCCAACTCATCCCACCACCACCACCCCATGGCTTCCCACACTTGGTGTCCATACGTTTGTTCTCTACCACTGTGTCTCTATTTCTTCCCTGCAAACCAGTTCATCTGTACCATTTTTTAGGTTCCACATATATGCATTAATATACAATATTTGTTTTCCTCTTTCTGACCTACTTCATTCTGTATGACGGTCTCTAGATCCATCGCTGTCTCTACAAATGACCCAGTTTCATTCCTTTTTATGGTTGAGTAATATTCCATTTTATACATGTACCACATCTTTATCCATTCATCTGTCTGTGGGCATTTAGGTTGCTTCCATTACCTGGCCTTTGTAAATAGTGCTGCAATGAACATTGTGGTGAATGTGCCTTTTTGATTTATGGTTTTCTCTGGGTCTATTCCCAGAAGTGGGAATGCAGGATCAGATGGTAATTCTATTTCTAGTTTTTTAAGGAAACTCCATAGTGTTCTCCATAGTGACTGTATCAATTTACATTCCCACCAATAGTGGAAGAGGGATCCTTTTGTCCACACCCTCCCCAGAATTTGTTGTTTGTAGATTTTCTGATGATGCCGATTCTAACAGGTGTGAGGTGATACCTCATTGTAGTTTTGATTTGCATTTCTCTAATAATTAGTGCTCTTCAGCAGCTTTTCATGTGCGTCTTGGCCATCTCTGTGTCGTCTTTGAAGGAACGTCTCTTTAGATCTACAGCCCATTTTTGTATTGGGTTTTTTGTTTTTTTTAAAATTAAGCTGCATGACCTGTTTATATATTGGAGATTAAACCTTTGTCCATTGATTCGTTTTCAACGATTTTTGCCCATTCTGAGGGATGCCTTTTTCCATTCCCGTTTTTTTAACAAAAAGTAAAGAAACAAAAAGAAGAAGAACACTAATGTGCGTAAAATATGGCTTTTGAAACGGTCGTTTTGAAATATGGACGTCCTTTGAATTTTTTGGTCGATATGTGACCCCAGGATTTGTTTTCAGGGCAGGTGTCATTTACCGGCCTGCAATGATTTTGAATATCAACTGACCATTAGCGCTGGGATTAAAGCTGCTGTTGTGTGAAACGGCCACATGGTGGCAGCAGTTCTCCCTTACCAATTCTGGTTACTAGGGCAACAGAGCCTCAATGGAAGTCGTGTTCTAGATTGGAATTTAGAATGGAATGTGCCAGGAGAAAGCCCCTCAAGTTTGTCTCCCTACTTCTTGTTCGTGTTTTTAATTTAATTTTTATTTTTTATTACAGCAAGTTTGATTAAAATGTTTGGCTTGTTGTAGGTGTGGAAGATGTGGTTCTTTTACACATATACAGATGTCGGTATTTCCTGGGATCCTTTTCCCATGTACGTTATGACAGAATGTTGAGTAGTCTATTGGTATTCCGTAGGTCTTTGTTGATTATATATGTCACCTGTGTTTGTATAAGTCTGTTAACACCGATATCGTAATGAAAGCAATGCTCACACCTTTCCATTGGTGAACCATAAGTTTGTTTAATGAATCTCTAATTGCCCTTCTCAGTGGAAATATCTGCCCTGGTATCCATTTTTAGGTAACACCTATAAGTGATATGATATGATATGTGTCTTTCACTTTCTGACTTACTACATGTCACGTGATTACCTCTAGACTCATCTACGGTGCTGCAAAAGGCATTGTGTCCTTTTTTTCCTTGCCTTCTTTTCTGACTTAGAGAGGTCCCTTTTCAACAATGTGATTCCCTGCGGGTTGTGGATTAGCTGACGTGGGCAGCCTTATCCTGCCGGCCGGCCCTCCCCAGGTGTGCCTCGTTGAGGTCAATATAAACAGCGCTCCATGCAGCAATAGCCCCTGAAGCTGTGCCTGCCTCCATATTGTCTGCCCCGTGAGCAGTCTCGGGGCTGTGCTGGTGGGAGGGAGTGAGGGGCCACAGCTTTGTTGGTGGCCCGGTGTGAGTGGGGTTCTGCTGGCCTTTCTGCATGAGATGCCAGGCTGCCTCCTGTAAAGAGGAGGATGTGTCACCCATACCTTCCGCTGGAATTTCTCTCTGGACTGAGGTGACGAAGGAAAAAAGCAGTGGGGGCCGGGACAGGGTGGGTATCTCAGGCAGGACAATGGAAAGCTTCTGGAAGAGCGCCCGTGGCCAGGACCACCCTGGCTGGCCTGCAGGCACCAAGGTGGCCTGCGTGCTGTCGCTGGTGTGGCTCCATGGCCCTTCCTGTAGTCTTTCAAGCCCATGTACATATTCAGGTGTTTTACCTGGGAAGGGTGGGAACAGTTCAGCAGCAGCTGACCTGGGGCTCAGCTCACCATTATTCAGAGATGCCTCGGCTCTGTCACCCAGCTTTGCAATGAGGACGCTCCTTGTGTGGGGTGTGTGTTGATGGCTGTATGGGAGATGATTCCCCACCTCTGACCAATTTCAATATTGTTTACCGTTGGAACAAGTGCCCTGATAGGGCTTTCCTCTGTATAACTGGTGGGTTCAGGTTTTTCTTCTTTTATGGTTCACGTTAGCTTTTATTCCTCTTTTATGTATTTATAGATATAAGCATGGAAATAATACTTTCCTATAAATACATCTGTGTGAATGGAATAACTTTTTTCTGTATTATTTTTAAATTTTATTTTTTAAAATTTTGAAATTTAATTTTATTTATTTTTTTATACAGCAGGTTATTATTAGTTATGTATTTTATGCATATATATGTATGCAGGTCAACCCCAATCTCCCAAGTCATCCCACCACCACCACCCCATGGCTTTCCACACTTGGTGTCCATACGTTTGTTCTCTACCTCTGTGTCTCTATTTCTTCCCTGCAAACCAGTTCATCTGTACCATTTTTTAGGTTCCACATATATGCATTAATATACAATATTTGTTTTCCCCTTTCTGACTTACTTCATTCTGTATGACAGTCTCTAGATCCATCGATGTCTCTACAAATGACCCAGATTCATTCCTTTTTATGGCCGAGTAATATTCCATTTTATATATGTACCCCATCTATATCCATTCATCTGTCTTTGGGCGTTTAGGTTGCTTCCATTACCTGGCTATTGTAAATAGTGCTGCAATGAACATTGTGGTGAATGTGACTTTTTGATTTATGGTTTATTTGGGTATATGCCCAGAAGTGGAATTGCTGGATCAGATGGTAATTCTATTTCTAGATTTTTTAAGGAAACTCCATAGTGTTCTCCATAGTGACTCTATCAATTTACATTCCCACCAATAGTGGAAGAGGGCTCCTTTTGTCCACACCCTCCCCAGAATTTGTTGTTTGTAGATTTTCTGATGATGCCGATTCTAACAGGTGTGAGGTGATACCTCATTGTAGTTTTGATTTGCATTTCTCTAATAATTAGTGCTGTTGAACAGCTTTTCATGTGCGTCTTGGCCATCTCTGTGTCTTGTTTGTAGAAACGTCTCTTTAGATCTGCCCATTTTTGTATTGGGTTGTTTGTTTTTTTAATATTAAGCTGCATGAGCTGTTTATATATATTGGAGATTAAACCTTTGTCCATTGATTCGTTTGCAACTATTTTCGCCCCTTTTGAGGGATGTCTTTTTCCTTTCCCGTTTTTTTAACCAAAAAAGAAAAAAAGAAAAAGAAGTAGAAAACTAATGTGCGTAAAATATGCCTTTTGAAACGGTCGTTTTGAAATATGGACGTCCTTTGAATTTTTTGGTCGATATGTGACCCCAGGATTTGTTTTCAGGGCAGGTGTCATTTACAGGCCTGCAATGATTTTGAATATCAACTGACCATGAGCGCTGGGATTAAAGCTGCTGTTGTGTGAAACGGCCACAAGGTGGCAGCAGTTCTCCCTTACCAATTCTGGTTACTAGGGCAACAGAGCCTCAATGGAAGTCGTGTTCGAGATTGGAATTTAGAATGGAATGTGCCAGGAGAAAACCCCTCAAGTTTGTCTCCCTACTTCTTGTTCATGTTTTTAATTTAATTTTTATTTTTTATTACAGCAAGTTTGATTACAATGTTTGGCTTGTTGTAGGTGTGGAAGATGTGGTTCTTTTACACATATACAGATGTCGGTTTTTCCTGGGATCCTTTTCCCATGTACCTTATGACAGAATGTTGAGTAGTCTTTTGGTATTCCGTAGGTCTTTGGTGATTATATATGTCACCTGTGTTTGTATAAGTCTGTTAACCCCGATATCGTAATGAAACCAATCCTCACAACTTTCCATTGGTGAACCATAAGTTTGTTTAATGAATCTCTGATTGCCCTTCTCGGTGGAAATATCTGCCCTGGTATCCATTTTTAGGTAACACCTATAAGTGATATGATATGATATGTGTCTTTCACTTTCTGACTTACTACATGTCACGTGATTACCTCTAGACTCATCTACGGTGCTGCAAAAGGCATTGTGTCCTTTTTTTCCTTGCCTTCTATTCTGACTTAGCGAGGTCCCTTTTCAACAATGTGCTTCCCTGCGGGTTGTGGATTAGCTGACGTGGGCAGCCTTATCCTGCCGGCCGGCCCTCCCCAGGTGTGCCTGGTTGAGGTAAATATAAACAGCGCTCCATGCAGCAATAGCCCCTGAAGCTGTGCCTGCCTCCATATTCTCTGCCCCGTGAGCAGTCTCGGGGCTGTGCTGGTGGGAGGGAGTGAGGGGCCACAGCTTTGTTGGTGGCCCGGTGTGAGTGGGGTTCTGCTGGCCTTTCTGAAGGAGTTGCCAGGCTGCCACCTGTAAAGAAGAGGATGTGTCACCCATACCTTCCGCTGGAATTTCTCTCCGGACAGAGGTGAGGAAGGAAAAAAGCAGTGGGGGCCGGGACAGGTGGGGTATCTCAGGCAGGACAATGGAAAGCTTCCAGAAGAGCGCCCGGGGGCAGGACCACCCTGGCTGGCCTGCAGGCACCAAGTTGGCCTGCGTGCTGTCACTGGTGTGGCTCCACGGCCCTTCCTCTAGTCTTTCAAGCCCTTGTACATATTCAGGTGTTTTACCTGGGAAGGGTGGGAACAGTTCAGCAGCAGCTGGCCTGGGGCTCAGCTCATCTTTATTCAGAGATGCCTCTGCACGATCCCCCAGCTTTGCAATGAGGACGCTCCTTGCGTGGGGTGTGGTTTGCTGGCTGTATGGGAGAAGATTCCCCACCTCTGACCAATTTCAGAATTGTTTACCGCTGGAGCAAGTGCCCTGATAGGGTTTTCCTCTGTATAACTGGTGGGTTCAGTTTTTTCTTCGTTTATGGTTCAAGTTAGCTTTTATTCCTCTTTTATGTATTTATAGATATAAGCATGGAAATAATTCATTCCTATAAATACATCTGTGTGAAGGGAAGAACTTTTTTCTGTTTTATTTTTAAATTTTATTTTTTATAATTTTGAAATTTAATTTTATTTACATTTTTATACAGCTGGTTATTATTAGTTATGTGTTTTATGCATATACATGTATACAGGTCAATCTCAATCTCCCAACTCATCCCACCACCACCACCCCATGGCTTCCCACACTTGGTGTCCATACGTTTGTTCTCTACCTCTGTGTCTCTATTTCTTCCCTGCAAACCAGTTCATCTGTACCATTTTTTAGGTTCCACATATATGCATTAATATACAATATTTGTTTTCCCCTTTCTGACTTACTTCATTCTGTATGACAGTCTCTAGATCCATCGATGTCTCTACAAATGACCCAGATTCATTCCTTTTTATGGCCGAGTAATATTCCATTTTATATATGTACCCAATCTTTATCCATTCATCTGTCTTTGGGCGTTTAGGTTGCTTCCATTACCTGGCTATTGTAAATAGTGCTGCAATGAACATTGTGGTGAATGTGCCTTTTTGATTTATGGTTTTCTTTGGGTATATGCCCAGAAGTGGAATTGCTGGATCAGATGGTAATTCTATTTCTAGATTTTTTAAGGAAACTCCATAGTGTTCTCCATAGTGACTCTATCAATTTACATTCCCACCAATAGTGGAAGAGGGCTCCTTTTGTCCGCACCCTCCCCAGAATTTGTTGTTTGTAGATTTTCTGATGATGCCGATTCTAACAGGTGTGAGGTGATACCTCATTGTAGTTTTGATTTGCATTTCTCTAATAATTAGTGCTCTTGAGCAGCTTCTCATGTGCGTCTTGGCCATCTCTGTGTCTTCTTTGAAGAAACGTCTCTTTAGATCTTCTGCCCATTTCTGTATTGGGAGGGTCGTGGGATGGTCAGGCTGTGTGCTGACGCACGTGTCAGTGCCAGCGTAAGGGCCAGGAGTAGGGTACAGCATAGGGTAACGTGTAGGGCTGGTGGTGGGTTTCCGTTCCGGGCTAGGGTTAGGGTTAGGGAACGGCAAGGTTTAGGGAACAGGTGAGCATAGGGACACGTGGGAGAGTCAGGCTACGTGCTGACAAACGTGTCAGTGTCAGCATACGGGTCAGGAGTAAAGTATGGTGTAGGGCTGGTTGTGGGTTTCCATTCCGCGCTAGGGTTAGGGTTAGGGAACGGCAAGGCTTAGGGCACAGCTGAGGGTACAGAAACGTGGGAGGGTTAGGCTGTGTGCTGACGCACGGTTCAGTGCCATTGTACGGGCCAGGATTAGGGTACGGAGTAGGGTAAGGTGTAGGGCTGTTGGTGGGTTTCTGTTCCGGGTTAGGTTTAGGGAACGGCAAGGCTTAGGGCACAGGTAAGGGTACGGAAACGAGGGAGAGGCACGCTACGTGCTGACACACGGGTCAGTGCCAGCGTACGCGCCAGAATTAGGGTACGGCGTAGGGTAAGGTGTAGGGCTGGTGGTGGGTTTCTGTTCCAGGGTAGGCTTAGGGTTAGGGATCGGCAAGGCTTAGGGCACAGGTGAGGGTATGGAGACATGGGAGTGGCAGGCTATGTGCTTACACAAGGGTCAGTTCCAGTGTACGGCCCAGGAGTAGGGTACGGCGTAGGGTAAGGTGTAGGGCTGGTGGTGGGTTTCCGTTCCCGGCTAGGGTTAGGGTTAGGGAATGGCAAGGCTTAGGGCACAGGTGAGGGTACAGAAACGTGGGACGGTCAGGCTACGTGATGACTTAAGTGTCAGTGCCAGCGTACGGCCCAGGAATAGGGTATGGCGTAAGGTAAAGTGTAGGGATAGGGTTAGGGAACGGCAAGGCTTAGGGCACAGGTGAGGGTACGGAAACGTGGGAGGGTCAGGCTACATGCTGAAGCACGGGTCAGTGCCAGGGTGTGGACCAGGAGTAGGGTACGGCGTAGGGTAAGGTGTAAGACTGGTGGTGGGTGTCCATTCCGGGGTTTGATTAGGGTTAGGGAACGTCAAGTTTTAGGGCACAGGTGAGGGTACGGAAACGTGGGAGGGTCAGGCTACCTGCTGACGCATGGGTCAGTGCCAGCGTATGGGCCAGGAGTAGGGTACGGCGTAGGGTAAGGTTTAGGGCTGGTGGTGGGTTTCCGTTCTGGGCTAGGGTTAGGGTTAGGGAACGGCAAGGCTTAGGGCACAGGTGAGGGTACAGAAACGTGTTAGGTTCATGGTGCATGTTGATGCATGGAATAGTGTCATCGTACGCATTAGGATTAGGGTACGGCGTAGAGTAAGGTGTACGGATGGCGGTAGGTTTACATTCCGGTGTAGGGTTAGGGATAGCGAATTGCAAGGTATAGGGCACAGGTGATGGTACGGAAATGTGTTAGGTTCAGGGTACGTGTTGACTCACGGGTTAGTGTGAGCGTACGCATGAGAATTAGGGTACCGCATAGAGTAAGGTGTAGGGTTGGTGGTAGGTTTCCGTTCCAGTCTAGGGTTATGTTTAGCGACTGGCAAAGTTTAGGGCAAAGGTGAGGGTACGAAACGTGTTAGGGTCAGGGTACGTGTTGATGCACAGGTTAGTGTCAGCATACGAATTAGGATTAGGGTATGGCGTAAGGTAAGGTGTAGGGTTGGTGGTAGTTTTCCGTTGCGGGCTAGGGTTAAGGTAAGGGAACGGCAAGGTTTATGGCAGAGCTGAGGGTACGGAAACGTGTTAGGGTCAGGGTACGTGTTGACGTATGGATTAGGATTAGGGCACGGCTTAGGGTAAGGTGTAGGGCTGATGGTAGGTTTCTGTTCCGGGCTAAGGTTAAGGATAGGCAACGGCAAGGTTTGGGGCACAGCTGAGGGTACGGAAACGTGTTAGTGTCAGGGTACATGTTGACTCACCGGTTAGTGCCAGCGTACGGATTAGGATTAGTGTACCGCGTAGATAAGGTGCACGGTTGGTGGTAGGTTTCCGTTCCAGGCTATGGTTAGGGTTAGGGAAAGTCAAGGTTTCTATTTGTAGGTTTTTTAAGGAAACTCCATACTGTTCTCCATAGTGACTGTATCAATTTACATTCCCAACAATAGTGGAAGAGGGCTCCTTTTGTCCACACCCTCCCCAGAATTTGTTGTCTGTAGATTTTCTGATGATGCCGATTCTAACAGGTGTGAGGTGATACCTCATTGTAGTTTTGATTTGCATTTCTCTGATAATTAGTGCTCTTGGGCAGCTTTTCATGTGCGTCTTAGCCATCTCTGTGTCTTCTTTGAAGAAACGTCTCTTTAGATATTCTGCCCATGTTTGTATTGGGTTGTTTGTTTTTTTAATATTAAGCTGCATGAGCTGTTTATATATATTGGAGATTAAACCTTTGTCCATTGATTCGTTTGCAACTATTTTCGCCCCTTCTGAGGGATGCCTTTTTCCATTCCCGTGTTTTTAACCAAAAAAGAAAGAAAGAAAAAGAAGCAGAACACTAATGTGCATAAAATATGCCTTTTGAAACGGTCATTTTGAAATATGGACGTCCTTTAAATTTTTTGGTCGATATGTGACCCCAGGATTTGTTTTCAGGGCAGGTGTCATTTACAGGCCTGCAATGATTTTGAATATCAACTGACCATGAGCGCTGGGATTAAAGCTGCTGTTGTGTGAAACGGCCACAAGGTGGCAGCAGTTCTCCCTTACCAATTCTGGTTACTAGGGCAACAGAGCCTCAATGGAAGTCGTGTTCTAGATTGGAATTTAGAATAGAATGTGACAGGCGAAAGCCCCTCAAGTTTGTCTCCCTACTTCTTGTTCGTGTTTTTAATTTAATTTTTTATTTTTTATTTCAGCAAGTTTGATTACAATGTTTGGCTTGTTGTAGGTGTGGAAGATGTGGTTCTTTTACACATATACAGATGTCGGTTTTTCCTGGGATCCTTTTCCCATGTACCTTATGACAGAATGTTGAGTAGTCTTTTGGTATTCCGTAGGTCTTTGGTGATTATATATGTCACCTGTGTTTGTATAAGTCTGTTAACCCCGATATCGTAATGAAACCAATCCTCACACCTTTCCATTGGTGAACCATAAGTTTGTTTAATGAATCTCTGTTTGCCCTTCTCGGTGGAAATATCTGCCCTGGTATCCATTTTTAGGTAACACCTATAAGTGATATGATATGATATGTGTCTTTCACTTTCTCACTTACTACAAGTCACGTGATTACCTCTAGACTCATCTACGGTGTTGCAAATGGCATTGTGTTCTTTTTTTCCTTGGATTCTCTTCTGCCTTAGCGAGGTCCATTTTCAACACTGTGATTCCCTGAGTGTTGTGGATTAGCTCACCTGGGCAGCCTTACCATGCCGCCCGGCCCTCCCCAGGTGTGCCTGGTTGAGGTCAATATAAACAGCGCTCCAGGCAGCAATAGCCCCTGAAGCTGTTCCTGACTCCATATTCTCTGCCCCGTCAGCAGTCTCGGGGCTGTGCTGGTGGGAGGGAGTGAGGGGCCACAGTTTTGTTGGTGAACCGGTGTTAGTGGAGTTCTGCTGGCCTTTCTGCAGGAGTTGCCAGGCTGCCACCTGTAAAGAAGAGGATGTGTCACCCATACCTTCCGCTGGAATTTCTCTCCGGACAGAGGTGAGGAAGGAAAAAAGCAGTGGGGGCCGGGACAGGTGGGGTATCTCAGGCAGGACAATGGAAAGCTTCCGGAAGAGCGCCCGGGGGCTGGACCACCCTGGCTGGCCTGCAGGCACCAAGTTGGCCTTCGTGCTCTTGCTGGTGTGGCTCCTCGGCCCTTCCTCTAGTCTTTCACGCCCTTGTACATATTCAGGTGTTTTACCTGGGAAGGGTGGGAACAGTTCAGCAGCAGCTGGCCTGGGGCTCAGCTCACCTTTATTCAGAGATGCCTCTGCACGATCCCCCAGCTTTGCAATGAGGATGCTCCTTGCGTGGGGGGTGGGTTGCTGGCTGTATGGGAGATGATTCCCCACCTCTGACCAATTTCAGAATTGTTTACCGCTGGAGCAAGTGCCCTGATAGGGTTTTCCTCTGTATAACTGGTGGGTTCAGGTTTTTTTTTTTCTTTTATGGTTCAAGTTAGATTTTATTCCTCTTTTATGTATTTATAGATATAAGCATGGAAATAATTCATTCCTATAAATACATCTGTGTGAAGGGAAGAACTTTTTGCTGTATTAGTTTTAAATTTTATTTTTTTAAATTTTGAAATTTAATTTTATTTACTTTTTTATACAGCAGGTTTTTATCAGTTATGTATTTTATCCATATACATGTATGCAGGTCAATCCCAATCTCCCAACTCATCCCACCACCACCACACCATGGCTTCCCACACTTGGTGTCCATACGTTTGTTCTCTACCTCTGTCTCTATTTCTTCCCTGCAAACCAGTTCATCTGTACCAGTTTTTAGGTTCCACATATATGCATTAATATACAATATTTGTCCTCTTTCTGACTTACTTCATTCTGTATGACAGTCTCTAGATCCATCGATGTCTCTACAAATGACCCAGTTTCATTCCGTTTAATGGCTGAGTAATATTCCATTTTATACATGTACCACATCTTTATCCATTCATCTGTCTGTGGGCATTTAGGTTGCTTCCATTACCTGGCTATTGTAAATAGTGCTGCAATGAACATTGTGGTGAATGTGCCTTTTTCATTTATGGTTTTCTCTGGGTATATGCCCAGAAGTGGGATTTCTGGATTAGATGGTCATTCTATTTCTAGTTTTTTTAAGGAAACTCCATAGTGTTCTCCATAGTGACTGTATCAATTTACATTCCCACCAATAGTGGAAGAGGGATCCTTTTGTCCCCACCCTCCCCAGAATTTGTTGTTTGTAGATTTTCTGATGATGCCGATTCTAACAGGTGTGAGGTGATACCTCATTGTAGTTTTGATTTGCATTTCTCTAATAATTAGTGCTCTTGAGCAGCTTTTCATGTGCGTCTTGGCCATCTCTGTGTCTTCTTTGAAGAAACGTCTCTTTAGATCTTCTGCCCATTTTTCTATTGGGTTGTTTGTTTTTTTTAATATTAAGCCGCATGAGCTGTTTATATATATTGGAGAGTAAACCTTTGTCCATTGATTCGTTTGCAACGATTTTCGCCCTTTCTGAGGGATGCCTTTTTCCATTCCCGTTTTTTTAACCAAAAAAGAAAGAAAGACAAAGAAGCAGAACACTAATGTGCGTAAAATATGGCTTTTGAAAAGGTCGTTTTGAAATATGGACGTCCTTTGAATTTTTTGGTCGATATGTGACCCCAGGATTTGTTTTCAGGGCAGGTGTCATTTACAGGCCTGCAATGATTTTGAATATCAACTGACCATGAGCGCTGGGATTAAAGCTGCTGTTGTGTGAAACGGCCACAAGGTGGCAGCAGTTCTCCCTTACCAATTGTGGTTACTAGGGCAACAGAGCCTCAATGGAAGTCGTGTTCGAGATTGGAATTTAGAATGGAATGTGCCAGGAGAAAACCCCTCAAGTTTGTCTCCCTACTTCTTGTTCATGTTTTTAATTTAATTTTTATTTTTTATTACAGCAAGTTTGATTACAATGTTTGGCTTGTTGTAGGTGTGGAAGATGTGGTTCTTTTACACATATACAGATGTCGGTTTTTCCTGGGATCCTTTTCCCATGTACCTTATGACAGAATGTTGAGTAGTCTTTTGGTATTCCGTAGGTCTTTGGTGATTATATATGTCACCTGTGTTTGTATAAGTCTGTTAACACCGATATCGTAATGAAACCAATCCTCACACCTTTCCATTGGTGAACCATAAGTTTGTTTAATGAATCTCTGATTGCCCTTCTCGGTGGAAATATCTGCCCTGGTATCCATTTTTAGGTAACACCTATAAGTGATATGATATGATATGTGTCTTTCACTTTCTGACTTACTACATGTCACGTGATTACCTCTAGACTCATCTACGGTGCTGCAAAAGGCATTGTGTCCTTTTTTTCCTTGCCTTCTATTCTGACTTAGCGAGGTCCCTTTTCAACAATGTGCTTCCCTGCGGGTTGTGGATTAGCTGACGTGGGCAGCCTTATCCTGCCGGCCGGCCCTCCCCAGGTGTGCCTGGTTGAGGTCAATATAAACAGCGCTCCATGCAGCAATAGCCCCTGAAGCTGTGCCTGCCTCCATATTGTCTGCCCCGTGAGCAGTCTCGGGGCTGTGCTGGTGGGAGGGAGTGAGGGGCCACAGCTTTGTTGGTGGCCCGGTGTGAGTGGGGTTCTGCTGGCCTTTCTGAAGGAGTTGCCAGGCTGCCACCTGTAAAGAAGAGGATGTGTCACCCATACCTTCCGCTGGAATTTCTCTCCGGACAGAGGTGAGGAAGGAAAAAAGCAGTGGGGGCCGGGACAGGTGGGGTATCTCAGGCAGGACAATGGAAAGCTTCCAGAAGAGCGCCCGGGGGCAGGACCACCCTGGCTGGCCTGCAGGCACCAAGTTGGCCTGCGTGCTGTCACTGGTGTGGCTCCACGGCCCTTCCTCTAGTCTTTCAAGCCCTTGTACATATTCAGGTGTTTTACCTGGGAAGGGTGGGAACAGTTCAGCAGCAGCTGGCCTGGGGCTCAGCTCATCTTTATTCAGAGATGCCTCTGCACGATCCCCCAGCTTTGCAATGAGGACGCTCCTTGCGTGGGGTGTGGTTTGCTGGCTGTATGGGAGAAGATTCCCCACCTCTGACCAATTTCAGAATTGTTTACCGCTGGAGCAAGTGCCCTGATAGGGTTTTCCTCTGTATAACTGGTGGGTTCAGTTTTTTCTTCGTTTATGGTTCAAGTTAGCTTTTATTCCTCTTTTATGTATTTATAGATATAAGCATGGAAATAATTCATTCCTATAAATACATCTGTGTGAAGGGAAGAACTTTTTTCTGTTTTATTTTTAAATTTTATTTTTTATAATTTTGAAATTTAATTTTATTTACATTTTTATACAGCTGGTTATTATTAGTTATGTGTTTTATGCATATACATGTATACAGGTCAATCTCAATCTCCCAACTCATCCCACCACCACCACCCCATGGCTTCCCACACTTGGTGTCCATACGTTTGTTCTCTACCTCTGTGTCTCTATTTCTTCCCTGCAAACCAGTTCATCTGTACCATTTTTTAGGTTCCACATATATGCATTAATATACAATATTTGTTTTCCCCTTTCTGACTTACTTCATTCTGTATGACAGTCTCTAGATCAATCGATGTCTCTACAAATGACCCAGATTCATTCCTTTTTATGGCCGAGTAATATTCCATTTTATATATGTACCCCATCTTTATCCATTCATCTGTCTTTGGGCGTTTAGGTTGCTTCCATTACCTGGCTATTGTAAATAGTGCTGCAATGAACATTGTGGTGAATGTGCCTTTTTGATTTATGGTTTTCTTTGGGTATATGCCCAGAAGTGGAATTGCTGGATCAGATGGTAATTCTATTTCTAGATTTTTTAAGGAAACTCCATAGTGTTCTCCATAGTGACTCTATCAATTTACATTCCCACCAATAGTGGAAGAGGGCTCCTTTTGTCCGCACCCTCCCCAGAATTTGTTGTTTGTAGATTTTCTGATGATGCCGATTCTAACAGGTGTGAGGTGATACCTCATTGTAGTTTTGATTTGCATTTCTCTAATAATTAGTGCTCTTGAGCAGCTTCTCATGTGCGTCTTGGCCATCTCTGTGTCTTCTTTGAAGAAACGTCTCTTGAGATCTTCTGCCCATTTCTGTATTGGGAGGGTCGTGGGATGGTCAGGCTGTGAGCTGACGCACGTGTCAGTGCCAGCGTAAGGGCCAGGAGTAGGGTACAGCATAGGGTAACGTGTAGGGCTGGTGGTGGGTTTCCGTTCCGGGCTAGGGTTAGGGTTAGGGAACGGCAAGGTTTAGGGAACAGGTGAGCATAGGGACACGTGGGAGAGTCAGGCTACGTGCTGACAAACGTGTCAGTGTCAGCGTACGGGTCAGGTGTAAAGTATGGTGTAGGGCTGGTTGTGGGTTTCCATTCCGCGCTAGGGTTAGGGTTAGGGAACGGCAAGGCTTAGGGCACAGCTGAGGGTACAGAAACGTGGGAGGGTTAGGCTGTGTGCTGACGCACGGTTCAGTGCCATTGTACGGGCCAGGATTAGGGTACGGAGTAGGGTAAGGTGTAGGGCTGTTGGTGGGTTTCTGTTCCGGGTTAGGTTTAGGGAACGGCAAGGCTTAGGGCACAGGTAAGGGTACGGAAACGAGGGAGAGGCACGCTACGTGCTGACACACGGGTCAGTGCCAGCGTACGCGCCAGAATTAGGGTACGGCGTAGGGTAAGGTGTAGGGCTGGTGGTGGGTTTCTGTTCCAGGGTAGGGTTAGGGTTAGGGATCGGCAAGGCTTAGGGCACAGGTGAGGGTATGGAGACATGGGAGTGGCAGGCTACGTGCTTACACAAGGGTCAGTTCCAGTGTACGGCCCAGGAGTAGGGTACGGCGTAGGGTAAGGTGTAGGGCTGGTGGTGGGTTTCCGTTCCCGGCTAGGGTTAGGGTTAGGGAATGGCAAGGCTTAGGGCACAGGTGAGGGTACAGAAACGTGGGACGGTCAGGCTACGTGATGACGCAAGTGTCAGTGCCAGCGTACGGCCCAGGAATAGGGTATGGCGTAAGGTAAAGTGTAGGGATAGGGTTAGGGAACGGCAAGGCTTAGGGCACAGGTGAGGGTACGGAAACGTGGGAGGGTCAGGCTACATGCTGAAGCACGGGTCAGTGCCAGGGTGTGGACCAGGAGTAGGGTACGGCGTAGGGTAAGGTGTAAGACTGGTGGTGGGTGTCCATTCCGGGGTTTGATTAGGGTTAGGGAACGTCAAGTTTTAGGGCACAGGTGAGGGTACGGAAACGTGGGAGGGTCAGGCTACCTGCTGACGCATGGGTCAGTGCCAGCGTATGGGCCAGGAGTAGGGTACGGCGTAGGGTAAGGTTTAGGGCTGGTGGTGGGTTTCCGTTCTGGGCTAGGGTTAGGGTTAGGGAACGGCAAGGCTAAGGGCACAGGTGAGGGTACGGAAACTTGGGAGAGGCAGGCTACGTGCTGACGCATGGGTCAGTGCCAGCATACAGGGAAGGAGTAGGGTACGGCATATGGTATGGTGTAGGGCTGGTGGTGGGTTTCAGTTCAGGGCTAGGGATAGGGTTAGTGAAAGGCAAGGCTTAGGGCACAGGTGAGGGTACAGAAACGTGTTAGGTTCATGGTGCATGTTGATGCATGGAATAGTGTCATCGTACGCATTAGGATTAGGGTACGGCGTAGAGTAAGGTGTACGGATGGCGGTAGGTTTACATTCCGGTGTAGGGTTAGGGATAGCGAATTGCAAGGTATAGGGCACAGGTGATGGTACGGAAATGTGTTAGGTTCAGGGTACGTGTTGACTCACGGGTTAGTGTGAGCGTACGCATGAGGATTAGGGTACCGCATAGAGTAAGGTGTAGGGTTGGTGGTAGGTTTGCGTTCCAGTCTAGGGTTATGTTTAGCGACTGGCAAAGTTTAGGGCACAGGTGAGGGTACGAAACGTGTTAGGGTCAGGGTACGTGTTGATGCACAGGTTAGTGTCAGCATACGAATTAGGATTAGGGTATGGCGTAAGGTAAGGTGTAGGGTTGGTGGTAGTTTTCCGTTCCGGGCTAGGGTTAAGGTAAGGGAACGGCAAGGTTTATGGCAGAGCTGAGGGTACGGAAACGTGTTAGGGTCAGGGTACGTGTTGACGTATGGATTAGGATTAGGGCACGGCTTAGGGTAAGGTGTAGGGCTGATGGTAGGTTTCTGTTCCGGGCTAAGGTTAAGGATAGGCAACGGCAAGGTTTGGGGCACAGCTGAGGGTACGGAAACGTGTTAGTGTCAGGGTACATGTTGACTCACCGGTTAGTGCCAGCGTACGGATTAGGATTAGTGTACCACGTAGATAAGGTGCACGGTTGGTGGTAGGTTTCCGTTCCAGGCTATGGTTAGGGTTAGGGAAAGTCAAGGTTTCTATTTGTAGGTTTTTTAAGGAAACTCCATACTGTTCTCCATAGTCACTGTATCAATTTACATTCCCAACAATAGTGGAAGAGGGCTCCTTTTGTCCACACCCTCCCCAGAATTTGTTGTCTGTAGATTTTCTGATGATGCCGATTCTAACAGGTGTGAGGTGATACCTCATTGTAGTTTTGATTTGCATTTCTCTAATAATTAGTGCTCTTGAGCAGCTTTTCATGTGCGTCTTAGCCATCTCTGTGTCTTCTTTGAAGAAACGTCTCTTTAGATATTCTGCCCATGTTTGTATTGGGTTGTTTGTTTATTTAATATTAAGCTGCATGAGCTGTTTATATATATTGGAGATTAAACCTTTGTCCATTGATTCGTTTGCAACTATTTTCGCCCCTTCTGAGGGATGCCTTTTTCCATTCCCGTGTTTTTAACCAAAAAAGAAAGAAAGAAAAAGAAGCAGAACACTAATGTGCATAAAATATGCCTTTTGATACGGTCGTTTTGAAATATGGACGTCCTTTAAATTTTTTGGTCGATATGTGGCCCCAGGATTTGTTTTCAGGGCAGGTGTCATTTACAGGCCTGCAATGATTTGGAATATCAACTGACCATTAGCACTGGGATTAAAGCTGCTGTTGTGTGAAACGGCCACTAGGTGGCAGCAGTTCTCCCTTACCAATTCTGGTTACTAGGGCAACAGAGCCTCAATGGACGTCGTGTTCTACATTGGAATTTAGAATGGAATGTGCCAGGAGAAAGCCCCTCAAGTTTGACTCCCTACTTCTTGTTCGTATTTTTAATTTAATTTTTTTTTTATTATAGCAAGTTTGATAACAATGTTTGGCTTGTTGTAGGTGTGGAAGATGTGGTTCTTTTACACATATACAGATGTCTGTACTTCCTGGGATCCTTTTCCCAGGTACGTTATGACAGAATGTTGAGTAGTCTTCTCTTGGTATTCCGTAGGTCTTTGGTGATTATATATGTCACATCTGTTTGTATATGTCTGTTAACCCCGATATCGTAATGAAACCAATCCTCACACCTTTCCATTGGTGAACCATAAGTTTGTTTAATGAATCTATGATTGCACTTCTCAGTGGAAATGACTGCCCTGGTTTCTATTTTAGGTAACACCTATAAGTGATATGAAATGATATGTGTCTTTCACTTTCTGACTTACTACAAGTCACGTGATTACCTCTAGACTCATCTACAGTGCTGCAAATGGCATTGTGTCCTTATTTTCCTTGGCTTCTATTCTGCCTTAGCGAGGTCCATTTTCAACAATGTGATTCCCTGAGGGTTGTGGATTAGCTGACCTGGGCAGCCTTACCCTGCCGGCCGGCCCTCCCCAGGTGTGCCTGGTTGAGGTCAATATAAACAGCGCTCCAGGCAGCAATAGCCCCTGAAGCTGTGCCTGACTCCACATTCTCTGCCTCGTCAGCAATCTCGGGGATGTGCTGGTGGGAGGGAGTGAGGGGCCACAGCTTTGTTGGTGGCCCTGTGTGAGTGGGGTTCTGCTGGCCTTTCTGCAGGAGTTGCCAGGCTGCCACCTGTAAAGAAGAGGATATGTCACCCATAACTTCCGCTGGAATTTCTCTCCGGACAGAGGTGAGGAAGGAAAAAAGCAGTGGGGGCCGGGACAAATGGGGTATCTCAGGCAGGACAATGGAAAGTTTCCGGAAGAGCGCCTGGGTCCAGGATCACCCTGGCTGGCCTGCAGTCACCAAGATGGCCTGCGTGCTGTCGCTGGTGTGGCTCCATGGCCCTTCCTCTAGGCTTTCAAGCCTTTGTACATATTCAGGTGTTTGACCTGGGAAGGGTGGGAACAGTTCAGCAGCAGCTAGCCTGGGGCTCAGCTCACCATTATTCAGAGATGCCCCGGCACGGTCCCCCAGCTTTGCAATGAGGATGCTCCTTGCATGGGGTGTGGGTTGCTGGCTGTATGGGAGATGATTCCCCACCTCTGACCAATTTCAGAATTGTTTACCGCTGGAGCAAGTGCCCTGATAGGGTTTTCCTCTGTATAACTGGTGGGTTCAGGTTATTTTTTCGTTTATGGTTCAAGTTAGATTTTATTCCTCTTTTATGTATTTATAGATATAAGCATGGATATAATTCATTCCTATAAATACATCTGTGTGAAGGGAAGAACTCTTTTCTGTTTTATTTTTAAATTTTATATTTTAAAATTTTGAAATTTAATTTTATTTACTTTTTTATACAGCGGGTTATTATTAGTTATGTATTTTATGCATATACATGTATACAGGTCAATCTCAAACTCCCAACTCATCCCACCACCACCACCCCATGGCTTCCCACACTTGGTGTCCATACGTTTGTTCTCTAACTCTGTGTCTCTATTTCTTCCCTGCAAACCAGTTCATCTGTACCATTTTTTAGGTTCCACATATATGCATTAATATACAATATTTGTTTTCCTCTTTCTGACTTACTTCATTCTGTATGACAGTCTCTAGATCCTTCGATGTCTCTACAAATGACCCAGTTTCATTCCTTTTTATGGCCGAGTAATATTCCATTTTATATATGTACCCCATCTTTATCCATTCATCTGTCTGTGGGCATTTAGGTTGCTTCCATTACCTGGCTATTGTAAATAGTGCTGCAATGAACCGTGTGGTGAATGTGCCTTTTTGATTTATGGTTGTCTCTGGGTATATGCCCAACCGTGGGATTGCTGGGTCAGATGGTAATTCTATTTCTAGTTTTTTAAAGGAAACTCCATAATGTTCTCCATAGTGACTGTTTCAAATTACATTCCCACCAATAGTGGAAGAGGGCACCTTTTGTCCACACCCTCCCCAGAATTTGTTGTTTGTCGATTTTCTGATGATGCCGATTCTAACAGGTGTGACGTGATACCTCATTGTAGTTTTGATTTGCATTTCTCTGATAATTAGTGCTCTTGAGCAGCTTTTCATGTGCGTCTTGGCCATCTCTGTGTCTTCTTTGAAGAAACGTCTCTTTAGATCTTCTGCCCATTTTTGTATTGGGTTGTTTGTTTTTTTAATAAGCTGCATGAGCTGTTTATATATATTGGAGATTAAACCTTTGTCCATTAATTCGTTTGCAACTATTTTCGCCCCTTCTGAGGGTTGCCTTTTTCCATTCCCGTGTTTTTAACCAAAAAAGAAAGAAAGAAAAAGAAGCAGAACATTAATGTGCATAAAATATGCCTTTTGAAACGGTCCTTTTGAAATATGGACGTCCTTTAAATTTTTTGGTCGATATGTGACCCCAGGATTTGTTTTCAGGGCAGGTGTCATTTACAGGCCTGCAATGATTTTGAATATCAACTGACCATTAGCGCTGGGATTAAAGCTGCTGTTGTGTGAAACGGTCACAAGGTCGCAGCAGTTCTCTCTTTCATATCTGTTTACTAGGGCAACAGAGCCTCAATGGAAGTCGCCTTCTAGATTGGAATTTAGAACAGAATGTGACAGGAAAAAGCCCCTCATGTTTGTCTCACTACTTCTTGTTCGTGTTTTTAATTTAATTTTTTATTTTTTATTACAGCAAGTTTGATTACAATGTTTGGCTTGTTGTAGGTATGGTAGATGTGGTTCTTTTACACATATACAGATGTCTGTTCTTCCTGGGATCCTTTTCCCATGTACGTTATGACAGAATGTTGTGTACTCCTCTCTTTGTATTCCGTAGCTCTTTGGTTATTATATATATCACCTGTGTTTGTATGTCTGTTAACCCCAATATCGTAATGAAACCAATCCTCACACCTTTCCATTGGTGAACCATAAGTTTGTTTAATGAATCTGTGATTGCCCTTCTCCGTGGAAATATCTGCCCTGGTATCCATTTTTAGGTAACACCTATAAGTGATATGATACGATATGTGCCTTTCACTTTCTGACTTACTACATGTCACATGATTACCTCTAGACTCATCTACGGTGCTGCAAATGGCATTGTGTCCTCATTTTCCTTGGCTTCTATTCTGCCTTAGCGAGGTCCATTTTCAACAATGTGATTCCCTGAGGGTTGTGGATTAGCTGACCTGGGCAGCCTTACCGTGCCGGCCGGCCCTCCCCAGGTGTGCCTGTTTGAGGTCAATATAAACAGCGCTCCAGGCAGCAATAGCCCCTGAAACTGTGCCTGACTCCATATTCTCTGCCCCGTCAGCAGTCTCGGGGCTCTGCTGGTGGGAGCGTGTGAGGGGCCACGGCTTTGTGGGTGGCCCGGTGTGTGTGGGGCTCTGCTGGACTTTGTGCAGGTGTTGCCAGGCTGCCACCTGTAAAGAAGAGGATGTGTCACCCATAAGTTCCACTGGAATTTCTCTCCGGGCTGAGGTAAGGAAGGAAAAAAAGGGGTGGGGTCCGGGACAGGAGGGGTATCTCAGGCAGGGAAATGGAAAGCTTCCAGAAGAGCGCCCGGGGTCAGGACCATCCTGCCTCGCCTGCAGGCACCAAGTTGGCCTGTGTGCTGTTGCTGGTGTGGCTCCACGGCCCTTCCTCTAGGATTTCATGCCCTTGTACATATTCAGGTGTTTTACCTGGGAAGGGTGGGAACAGTTCAGCTGCAGCTGGCCTGGGGCTCAGCTCACCTTTATTCAGAGATGCCTCGGCACGGTCCCCCAGCTTTGCAATGAGGACGCTCCTTGCATGCGGGGTGGGTTTCTGGCTGTATGGGAGATGATTCCCTACCTCTGACCAATTTCAGAATTGTTTACCGCTGGAGCAAGTTCCCTGATAGGGCTTTCCTCTGTATAACTGGTGGGTTCAGGTTTTTTTTCGTTTATGGTTCAAGTTAGATTTTATACCTCTTTTATGTATTTGTAGATATAAGCATGGAAATAATACATTCCTATAAATACATCTGTGTGAAGGGAAGAACTTTTTTCTCTTTTATTTTTAAATTTTATTTTTTAAAATTTTGAAATTTAGTTTTATTTTTTTATACAGCAGGTTATTATTAGTTATGTATTTTATGCATATGCATGTATGCAGGCCAATCCCAATCTCCCAACTCATCCCACCTCTACCACCCCATGGCTTCCCACACTTGGTGTCCATACGTTTGTTCTCTACCTGTGTCTCTATTTCTTCCCTGCAAACCAGTTCATCTGTACCACTTTTTAGGTTCCACATATATGCATTAATATACAATATTTGTTTTCCTCTTTCTGACTTACTTCATTCTGTATGACAGTCTCTAGATCCATCGATGTCTCTACAAATGACCCAGTTTCATTCCTTTTTATGGCCGAGTAATATTCCATTTTATATATGTACCACATCTTTACCCATTCATCTGTTTGTGGGTATTTAGTTTGCTCCCTTACCTGGCTATTGTAAATAGTGCTGCAATGAACATTGTGGTGAATGTGCCTTTTTGATTTATGGTTTTCTCTGGGTATATGCCCAGAAGTGCGATTGCTGGATCAGATGGTAATTCTATTTCTAGTTTTTTTAAGGAAACTCCACACTGTTCTCCATAGTGACTGTATCAATTTACATTCCCACCAATAGTGGAAGAGGGCTCCTTTTGTCCACACCCTCCCCAGAATTTGTTGTTTGTAGGTTTTCTGATGATGCCGATTTTAACATGTGTGAGGTGATACCTCATTGTAGTTTTTTTTTTTTTTTTTTTTTTTGTGTGGTACGCGGGCCTCTCACTGTTGTGGCCTCTCCCGTTGCGGAGCACAGGCTCCGGACGCGCATGCTCAGTGGCCATGGCTCACGGACCCACCTGCTCAGCGACATGTGGGATCTTCCCGGACCGGGGCACGAACCCGTGTCCCATGCATCGGCAGGCGGACTCTCAACCACTGCGCCACCAGGGATGCCCCCTCTTTGTAGTTTTGATTTGCATTTCTCTAATAATTAGTGATGTTGAACAGCTTTTCATCTGCGTCTTGGCCATGTCTGTGTCTTCTTTGAAGGATCGTCTCATGAGATCTTCTGACCATTTCTGTATTGGGAGGGTGGTTGGAGGGTAAGGCTATGTGCTCACGCACGTGTCAGTGCCAGCGTAAGGGCCAGGAGTAGGGTACTGCGTAGGGTAAGGTGTAGGTCTGGAGGTGGTTTCCGTTCCGGGCTAGGTTTAGGGTTTGGGAACGGCAAGGCTTAGGGCCCAGGTGAGGGTACGGAAACGTGGGATGGTCAGGCTACCTTCTTACGAATGGGTCAGTGCCAATGTACGGGCCAGGAATAGGCTACGGCGTAGGCTAATGTGTAGGGCTGCTGGTGGGTTTCCGTTCGGTACTAGGGTTAGGGTTAGGGAATGACAAGGCTTAGGGCACAGGTGAGGGTACGGAAACGTGGGAGGGTCCGGCTATGTGCTGACGCATGGGTCAGTGCCAGCGTACGGGCCAGGAATAGGGAACGGCGTAGGGTAAGGAGTAGGGCTGGTTGTGAGATACCGTTCCGGGCTAGGGCTACGGTTAGGGAATGGAAAGGCTTAGGGCACAGGTGAACGTAAGGAAACGTGGGAGGGTCAGGCTACGTGCTGACGCACGGGTCAGTGCCAGCGTAAGGGCCAGGAGTAGGGTATGGCGTAGGGTAAGGTTTAGGGCTGGTGGTGGGTTTGCGTTCCGGGCTAGGGTTAGGGTGAGGGAACAGCAAGGCTTAGGGCACAGGTGAACGTACGGAAACGTGGGAGTGGCAGGCTACGTATTGACGCACGAATCTGTGCCAGCGTACGGGCCAGGATTAGGGTACGTCGCAGCGTAAGTTTTAGGGCTGGTGGTGGGTTTCCGTTTCAGGCTAGGGTTAGGTTAGGGAACGGCAAGGCTTAGGACACAGGTGAGGGTATGGAAACGTGGGAGAGGCAGGCTACGTGCTGACGCACAGGTCAGTGCCAGCGTAGGGGCCAGGAGTAGGGTACAGCATAGGGTAAGGTTTAGGGCTGGTGGTGGGTTTATGTTCCGGGCTAGGGTTAGGGTTAGGGAACGGCAAGGCTTAGGGCACAGGTGAGGGTACGGAAACGTAGGAGTGGCAGGCTACGTGCTGATGCACGGGTCACTGCCAGCGTACGGGGCAGGATTAGGGTATGGCGTAGGGTAAGGTTTAGGGCTGGTGGTGGGTTTCCGTTCCAGGCTAGGTTTAGGGTTAGGGAACGGCAAAGCTTAGGGCACAGAAGATGGTACGGAAAAGTGGGAGGGTCAGGCTACGTGCTGACGCACGGGTCAGTGCCAGCGTATGGGCCAAGTGTAGGGTATGGCGTAGGGTTAGGTGTAGGGTTAGGGTTAGGGAACGGCAAGGCTTAGGGCACAGGTGAGGGTACGGAAACGTGGGAGTGTCAGGCTACGTGATGACGCACGGGTCTTTGCCAGCGTACGCGCCAGGATTCGGGTACGGCATTGGGTAAGGTGTAGGGCTGGTTGTGGGTTTCCGTTCCAGGTTAGAGTTAGGGAACGGCAAGGCTTAGTGCACAGGTGAGGGTATGGAAACGTGGCAAAGGCAGGCTATGTGCTGACGCAAGGTTCACTGCCAGCGTACGGGTCAGGAGTAGTCTACGGTGTACGTTAAGGTTTAGGTTTTGTGGTGGGTTTCCGTTCCGGGCTAGGGTTAGGGATAGGGAAAGGCAAGGCTTAGGGCACAGGTGAGGGTACGGAAACGTGGGAGGGTTAGGCTACATGCTGAAGAACGGGTCAGTGCCAGGGTGTGGACCAGGAGTAGGGTACGGCGTTGGGTATGGTGTAAGGGCAGTGGTGGGTGTCCATTCCGGTCTAGGGTTAGGGTTAGGGAACGTTAAGGCTTAGGACACAGGTGAGGGTACGGAAACGTGGGAGGGTCAGGATACGTGCTGAAGACTGGGTCAGTGCCAGCGTACGGGCCAGGAGTAGGGTACGGCATAGCGTAATGTGTAGGGCTGGTGGTGGTGGTTTCCGTTCCGGGCTAGGGTTAGAGGTAGGGAACTGCAAGGCTTAGGGCACAGGTGAGGGTACGGAAACGTGGGAGAGGCAGGCTACGGGCTGACACATGGGAGAGTGCCAGCTTACGGGCAAGCAGTAGGCTACGACGTAGTGTAGGGTGTAGGGCTGGTGGTGGGTTTCCGTTCCGGGCTAGGGTTAGAGTTAGGGATCGGCAAGGCTTAGGGAACAGGTGAGGGTAAGGAAAAGTGGGAGGGTTAGGCTACATGCTGACGCACGGATCAGTGCCAGCGTAAGGGCCAGGTGTAGGGTACGGCGTAGGGTAAGGTATAGGGCTGGTGGTGGGTTTCCGTTTGGGGTTATGGTTAGGGTTATGGAACGGCAAGGCTTAGGACACAGGTGAGGGTACGGGAACGTGGGAAGGTCAGGCTACGTGCTGACGCACGCATCAGTGCCAGCGTACGGGCCAGGATTAGGCTACGGCATAGGGTAAGCTGTAGGGCTGGTGGTGGGTTTCTGTTCTGGGCTAGGGTTAGGGTTAGGGAAGGACAAGACTTAGGGCACAGTTGAGGGTACGGAAATGGTGGAGGGTCAGGCTATGTGCTGACGCACGGGTCAGTGCCAGCGTACAGGCCAGGAGTAGGCAACAACGTAGGTTAAAGTGTAGGGCTGGTGGTTGGTTTCCTTTCCGTGCTAGGGTTAGGGTTAGGGAATGTCAAGGCTTAGGGCACAGGTGAGGGTATGGAAACGTGGGAGGGTCATGCTACGTGCTGACACACGTGTCAGTGCCAGCGTATGGGCCAGTCGTAGGCTACGGCGTAGGGAAAGGTGTAGGGCTGGTGGTGGGCTTCCTTTCCGGGCTAGGGTTAGGGTTAGGGAACGGCAACTCTTAGGGTACAGGTGCGGGTACGGAAACGTGGGAGAGTCAGGCTATGTGCTGACGCACGGGTCAGTGCCAGCGTACGGGCCAGGAGTAGTGTACGTCATAGGGTAAGGTGTAGGGCTGGTGGTGGGTTTCCGTTCTGGGCTAGGGTTAGGGTTAGGGAACGGCAAGGTTTAGGGCACACGTGAGGGTATCGAAACGTGTTAGGCTCAGGGTACGTGTTGACGCACGGGTTAGTGTGAACGTACAGATGAGGATTATGGTGCGGCATAGGGTAAAGTGTATGGTTGGTGGTAGGTTTCCGTTTCAGGCTAGGGTTAGTGTTAGGGAACGGCAAGGTTTTGGGCACAGATGAGGGTATGGAAACGTGTTAGTGTCAGGGTACGTGTTGACATATGGATTAGCATTAGGGTACGGCTTAGGGTAAGGTGTAGGCTTGGTGGTAGGTTTCCATTGTGGTCTAGGGTTAGGGTTAAGGAATGGCAAGGTTTAGGTCACAGGTGAAGGTACGGAAACGTGTTAGGGTCAGGGTAAGTGTTGACGCATGTGTTAGTGTCAGCGTACGGAGTAGGTTTATGGTCCTTCGTAGGTTAAGGTCTAGGGTTGGTGGTAGGTTTCCGTTCCAGGCTAGGGTTAGTGTTATGGAACGGCAAGGTTTAGGGCATAGGTGAGGGTACGGAAATGTGTTAGGGTCAGGGTACGTGTTGACGCTCGGATTATGATTAGGGTATGGCGTAGAGTAACGTGTAGGGTTGGTGGTAGGTTTCCGTTTTGGGCTAGGGTTAGGGTTAGGCAACGGCACGGTTTAGGGCACAGGTGAGGGAACGGAAAAGTGTTAGGGTCAGTGTACGTGTTGACGCACGGGTTAGTGTCAGTGTACGGATTAGGATTAGGGTACCGTGTAGGGTATGCTGTACGGTTTGTGGTAGTTTTCCATTCTGGGCTAGGGTTAGTGTTAGGGTACGGCAAGGTTTAGGGTACAGGTGACGGTACAGAAACGTGTTAGGGTCATGATACATGTTGATACATGGAATAGTGTCATCATACGCATTAGGATTAGGGTACGGCGTAGGGTAAGGTGTACGGAGGGCGGTAGGTTTCCATTCCGTTGTAGGGTTAGGGTTAGCGAATTGCAAGGTTTTGGGCACAGGTGATGGTACAGAAATGTGTTAGGTTCAGGGTACGTGTTGACTCACGGGTTAGTGTCAGCATACGCATGAGGATTAGGGTACCGCATAGAGTAAGGTGTAGGGTTGGTGGTACGTTTCCGTTGCAGTCTAGGGTTATGTTTAGGGACCGGCAAAGTTTAGGGCACAGGTGAGGGTACGAAACGTGTTAGGGTCAGGGTATGTGTTGATGCACAGGTTAGTGTCAGCATACGAATTAGGATTAGGGTACGGCGTAAGGTAAGGTGTAGGGTTGGTGGTAGGTTTCCGTTCCGGGCTAGGGTTAGGGTTAGGGAACGGCAAGGTTTATGGCAGAGGTGAGGGTACAGAAGCATGTTAGGGTCAGGGTACGTGTTGATGTATGAATTAGGATTAGGGTACAGCTTAGGGTAAGGTGTAGGGCTGAGGGTAGGTTTCCGTTCTGGGCTAAGGTTAAGGATAGGCAACGACAAGTTTTAGGGCACAGCTGAGGGTATGGAAACGTGTTAGGGTCACGGTACGTGTTGACTCACTGGTTAGTGCCAGCGTACGGATTAGGATTAGTGTACGGCATAGATAAGGTGTAGGGATGGTGGTAGGATTCCGTTCCGGGCTATGGTTAGGGTTAGGGAAAGTCAAGGTTTCTATTTCTAGTTCTTTGAAGGAAACTCCATACTGTTCTCCATAGTGACTGTATCAATTTACATTCCCACCATAGTGGAAGAGGGCTCCTTTTGTCCACACCCTCCCCAGAATTTGTTTGTAGATTTTCTGATGATGCCGATTCTAACCGGTGTGAGGTGATACCTCATTGTAGTTTTGATTTGCATTTCTCTAATAATTAGTGCTCTTGAGCAGCTTTTCATGTGCGTCTTGGCCATCTCTGTGTCTGCTTTGAAAAAACGTCTCTTTAGATCTTCTGCCCATTTTTGTATTGGGTTGTTTGTTTTTTTAATAAGCTGCATGAGCTGTTTATATATATTGGAGATTAAACCTTTGTCCATTGATTCGTTTGCAACTATTTTCGCCCCTTCTGAGGGATGCCTTTTTCCATTCCCGTGTTTTTAACCAAAAAAGAAAGAAAGAAAAAGAAGCAGAACACTAATGTGCATAAAATATGCCTTTTGAAACGGTCATTTTGAAATATGGACGTCCTTTAAATTTTTTGGTCGATATGTGACCCCAGGATTTGTTTTCAGGGCAGGTGTCATTTACAGGCCTGCAATGATTTTGAATATCCACTGACCATGAGCGCTGGGATTAAAGCTGCTGTTGTATGAAACGGCCACAAGGTGGCAGCAGTTCTCCCTTACCAATTCTGGTTACTAGGGCAACAGAGCCTCAATGGAAGTCGTGTTCTAGATTGGAATTTAGAATTGAATGTGACAGGCGAAAGCCCCTCAAGTTTGTCTCCCTACTTCTTGTTCGTGTTTTTAATTTAATTTTTTATTTTTTATTACAGCAAGTTTGATTACAATGTTTGGCTTGTTGTAGGTGTGGAAGATGTGGTTCTTTTACACATATACAGATGTCTGTTTTTCCTGGGATCCTTTTCCCATGTACCTTATGACAGAATGTTGAGTAGTCTTTTGGTATTCCGTAGGTCTTTGGTGATTATATATGTCACCTGTGTTTGTATAAGTCTGTTAACCCCGATATCGTAATGAAACCAATCCTCACACCTTTCCATTGGTGAACCGTAAGTTTGTTTAATGAATCCCTGATTGCCCTTCTCAGTGGAAATATCTGCCCTGGTATCCATTTTTAGGTAACACCTATAAGTGATATGATATGATATGTGTCTTTCACTTTCTGACTTACTACAAGTCACGTGATTACCTCTAGACTCATCTACGGTGGTGCAAATGGCATTGTGTTCTTTTTTTCCTTGGATTCTCTTCTGCCTTAGCGAGGTCCATTTTCTACAATGTGATTCCCTGAGTGTTGTGGATTAGCTGACCTGGGCAGCCTTACCCTGCCGCCCGGCCCTCCTCAGGTGTGCCTGGTTGAGGTCAATATAAACAGCGCTCCAGGCAGCAATAGCCCCTGAAGCTGTTCCTGACTCCATATTCTCTGCCCCGTCAGCAGTCTCGGGGCTGTGCTGGTGGGAGGGAATGAGGTGCCACAGATTTGTTGGTGGCCCGCTGTGAGTGGGTTTCTCCTGGCCTTTCTGCAGTAGTTGCCAGGCTGCCTCCTGTAAAGAAGAGGATGTGTCACCCATACCTTCTGCTGGAATTTCTCTCCGGACAGAGGTGAGGAAGGAAAAAAGCAGTGTGGGCCGGGACAGGTGGGGTATCTCATGCAGGACAATGGAAAGTTGCCGGAAGAGCGCCCGGGGCCAGGACCACCCTGGCTGGCCTGCAGGCACCAAGTTGGCCTGCGTTCTGTCGCTGTTGTGGCTCCACGGCCCTTCCTGTAGTCTTTCAAGCCCTTGTACATATTCAGTTGTTTTACCTGGGAAGGGTGGGAACTGTTCAGCAACAGCTGGCCTGCGGCTCAGCTCACCTTTTTTTAGAGATGCCTCGGCTCGGTCCCCCAGCTTTGCAATGAGGACGCTCCTTGTGTGGGGTGTGGGTTGCTGGCTGTATGGGGATGATTCTCCACCTCTGACCAATTTCAGAATTGTTTGCCGCTGGAGCAAGGGCCCTAATAGGGTTTTCCTCTGTATAACTGGTGGGTTCAGGTTTTTATTCTTTTATGGTTCAAGTTAGATTTTATTCCTCTTTTATATACTTATAGATATAAGCATGGAAATAATTCATTCCTATAAATACATCTGTGTGAAGGGAAGAACTTTTTTCTGTTTTATATTTAAATTTTATTTTTTAAGATTTTGAAATTTAATTTTATTTACTTTTATATACAGCAGGTTATTATTAGTTATGTATTTTATGCATATACATGTATACAGGTCAATCTCAAACTCCCAACTCATCCCACCACCACCACCCCATGGCTTCCCACACTTGGTGTCCATACGTTTGTTCTCTACCTCTGTGTCTCTATTTCTTCCCTGCAAACCAGTTCATCTGTACCATTTTTTAGGTTCCACATATATGCATTAATATACAATATTTGTTTTCCTCTTTCTGACCTACTTCATTCTGTATGACGGTCTCTAGATCCATCGCTGTCTCTACAAATGACCCAGTTTCATTCCTTTTTATGGTTGAGTAATATTCCATTTTATACATGTACCACATCTTTATCCATTCATCTGTCTGTGGGCATTTAGGTTGCTTCCATTACCTGGCCTTTGTAAATGGTGCTGCAATGAACATTGTGGTGAATGTGCCTTTTTGATTTATGGTTTTCTCTGGGTCTATTCCCAGAAGTGGGAATGCAGGATCAGATGGTAATTCTATTTCTAGTTTTTTAAGGAAACTCCATAGTGTTCTCCATAGTGACTGTATCAATTTACATTCCCACCAATAGTGGAAGAGGGATCCTTTTGTCCACACCCTCCCCAGATTTTGTTGTTTGTAGATTTTCTGATGATGCCGATTCTAACAGGTGTGAGGTGATACCTCATTGTAGTTTTGATTTGCATTTCTCTAATAATTAGTGCTCTTCAGCAGCTTTTCATGTGCGTCTTGGCCATCTCTGTGTCGTCTTTGAAGGAACGTCTCTTTAGATCTACTGCCCATTTTTGTATTGGGTTTTTTGTTTTTTTTAAAATTAAGCTGCATGACCTGTTTATATATTGGAGATTAAACCTTTGTCCATTGATTCGTTTTCAACGATTTTTGCCCATTCTGAGGGATGCCTTTTTCCATTCCCGTTTTTTTAACAAAAAGTAAAGAAACAAAAAGAAGAAGAACACTAATGTGCGTAAAATATGGCTTTTGAAACGGTCGTTTTGAAATATGGACGTCCTTTGAATTTTTTGGTCGATATGTGACCCCAGGATTTGTTTTCAGGGCAGGTGTCATTTACCGGCCTGCAATGATTTTGAATATCAACTGACCATTAGCGCTGGGATTAAAGCTGCTCTTGTGTGAAACGGCCACATGGTGGCAGCAGTTCTCCCTTACCAATTCTGGTTACTAGGGCAACAGAGCCTCAATGGAAGTCGTGTTCTAGATTGGAATTTAGAATGGAATGTGCCAGGAGAAATCCCCTCAAGTTTGTCTCCCTACTTCTTGTTCGTGTTTTTAATTTAATTTTTATTTTTTATTACAGCAAGTTTGATTAAAATGTTTGGCTTGTTGTAGGTGTGGAAGATGTGGTTCTTTTACACATATACAGATGTCGGTATTTCCTGGGATCCTTTTCCCATGTACGTTATGACAGAATGTTGAGTAGTCTATTGGTATTCCGTAGGTCTTTGTTGATTATATATGTCACCTGTGTTTGTATAAGTCTGTTAACACCGATATCGTAATGAAAGCAATGCTCACACCTTTCCATTGGTGAACCATAAGTTTGTTTAATGAATCTCTAATTGCCCTTCTCAGTGGAAATATCTGCCCTGGTATCCATTTTTAGGTAACACCTATAAGTGATATGATATGATATGTGTCTTTCACTTTCTGACTTACTACATGTCACGTGATTACCTCTAGACTCATCTACGGTGCTGCAAAAGGCATTGTGTCCTTTTTTTCCTTGCCTTCTTTTCTGACTTAGAGAGGTCCCTTTTCAACAATGTGATTCCCTGCGGGTTGTGGATTAGCTGACGTGGGCAGCCTTATCCTGCCGGCCGGCCCTCCCCAGGTGTGCCTCGTTGAGGTCAATATAAACAGCGCTCCATGCAGCAATAGCCCCTGAAGCTGTGCCTGCCTCCATATTGTCTGCCCCGTGAGCAGTCTCGGGGCTGTGCTGGTGGGAGGGAGTGAGGGGCCACAGCTTTGTTGGTGGCCCGGTGTGAGTGGGGTTCTGCTGGCCTTTCTGCATGAGATGCCAGGCTGCCTCCTGTAAAGAGGAGGATGTGTCACCCATACCTTCCGCTGGAATTTCTCTCTGGACTGAGGTGACGAAGGAAAAAAGCAGTGGGGGCCGGGACAGGGTGGGTATCTCAGGCAGGACAATGGAAAGCTTCTGGAAGAGCGCCCGTGGCCAGGACCACCCTGGCTGGCCTGCAGGCACCAAGGTGGCCTGCGTGCTGTCGCTGGTGTGGCTCCATGGCCCTTCCTGTAGTCTTTCAAGCCCATGTACATATTCAGGTGTTTTACCTGGGAAGGGTGGGAACAGTTCAGCAGCAGCTGACCTGGGGCTCAGCTCACCATTATTCAGAGATGCCTCGGCTCTGTCACCCAGCTTTGCAATGAGGACGCTCCTTGTGTGGGGTGTGTGTTGATGGCTGTATGGGAGATGATTCCCCACCTCTGACCAATTTCAATATTGTTTACCGTTGGAACAAGTGCCCTGATAGGGCTTTCCTCTGTATAACTGGTGGGTTCAGGTTTTTCTTCTTTTATGGTTCACGTTAGCTTTTATTCCTCTTTTATGTATTTATAGATATAAGCATGGAAATAATACTTTCCTATAAATACATCTGTGTGAAGGGAATAACTTTTTTCTGTATTATTTTTAAATTTTATGTTTTAAAATTTTGAAATTTAATTTTATTTATTTTTTTATACAGCAGGTTATTATTAGTTATGTATTTTATGCATATACATGTATGCAGTTCAATCCCAATCTCCCAAGTCATCCCACAACCACCACCCCATGGCTTTCCACACTTGGTGTCCATACGTTTGTTCTCTACCTCTGTGTCTCTATTTCTTCCCTGCAAACCAGTTCATCTGTACCATTTTTTAGGTTCCACATATATGCATTAATATACAATATTTGTTTTCCCCTTTCTGACTTACTTCGTTCTGTATGACAGTCTCTAGATCCATCGATGTCTCTACAAATGACCCAGATTCATTCCTTTTTATGGCCGAGTAATATTCCATTTTATATATGTACCCCATCTTTATCCATTCATCTGTCTTTGTGCGTTTAGGTTGCTTCCATTACCTGGCTATTGTAAATAGTGCTGCAATGAACATTGTGGTGAATGTGCCTTTTTGATTTATGGTTTTTTTGGGTATATGCCCAGAAGTGGAATTGCTGGATCAGATGGTAATTCTATTTCTAGATTTTTTAAGGAAACTCCATAGTGTTCTCCATAGTGACTCTATCAATTTACATTCCCACCAATAGTGGAAGAGGGCTCCTTTTGTCCACACCCTCCCCAGAATTTGTTGTTTGTAGATTTTCTGATGATGCCGATTCTAACAGGTGTGAGGTGATACCTCATTGTAGTTTTGATTTGCATTTCTCTAATAATTAGTGCTGTTGAACAGCTTTTCATGTGCGTCTTAGCCATCTCTGTGTCTTGTTTGTAGAAACGTCTCTTTAGATCTGCCCATTTTTGTATTGGGTTGTTTGTTTTTTTAATATTAAGCTGCATGAGCTGTTTATATATATTGGAGATTAAACCTTTGTCCATTGATTCGTTTGCAACTATTTTCGCCCCTTTTGAGGGATGTCTTTTTCCTTTCCCGTTTTTTTAACCAAAAAAGAAAAAAAGAAAAAGAAGTAGAAAACTAATGTGCGTAAAATATGCCTTTTGAAACGGTCGTTTTGAAATATGGACGTCCTTTGAATTTTTTGGTCGATATGTGACCCCAGAATTTGTTTTCAGGGCAGGTGTCATTTACAGGCCTGCAATGATTTTGAATATCAACTGACCATGAGCGCTGGGATTAAAGCTGCTGTTGTGTGAAACGGCCACAAGGTGGCAGCAGTTCTCCCTTACCAATTCTGGTTACTAGGGCAACAGAGCCTCAATGGAAGTCGTGTTCGAGATTGGAATTTAGAATGGAATGTGCCAGGAGAAAACCCCTCAAGTTTGTCTCCCTACTTCTTGTTCATGTTTTTAATTTAATTTTTATTTTTTATTACAGCAAGTTTGATTACAATGTTTGGCTTGTTGTAGGTGTGGAAGATGTGGTTCTTTTACACATATACAGATGTCGGTTTTTCCTGGGATCCTTTTCCCATGTACCTTATGACAGAATGTTGAGTAGTCTTTTGGTATTCCGTAGGTCTTTGGTGATTATATATGTCACCTGTGTTTGTATAAGTCTGTTAACCCCGATATCGTAATGAAACCAATCCTCACAACTTTCCATTGGTGAACCATAAGTTTGTTTAATGAATCTCTGATTGCCCTTCTCGGTGGAAATATCTGCCCTGGTATCCATTTTTAGGTAACACCTATAAGTGATATGATATGATATGTGTCTTTCACTTTCTGACTTACTACATGTCACGTGATTACCTCTAGACTCATCTACGGTGCTGCAAAAGGCATTGTGTCCTTTTTTTCCTTGCCTTCTTTTCTGACTTAGAGAGGTCCCTTTTCAACAATGTGATTCCCTGCGGGTTGTGGATTAGCTGACGTGGGCAGCCTTATCCTGCCGGCCGGCCCTCCCCAGGTGTGCCTGGTTGAGGTCAATATAAACAGCGCTCCATGCAGCAATAGCCCCTGAATCTGTGCCTGCCTCCATATTCTCTGCCCCGTGAGCAGTCTCGGGGCTGTGCTGGTGGGAGGGAGTGAGGGGCCACAGCTTTGTTGGTGGCCCGGTGTGAGTGGGGTTCTGCTGGCCTTTCTGAAGGAGTTGCCAGGCTGCCACCTGTAAAGAAGAGGATGTGTCACCCATACCTTCCGCTGGAATTTCTCTCCGGACAGAGGTGAGGAAGGAAAAAAGCAGTGGGAGCCGGGAAAGGTGGGGTATCTCAGGCAGGACAATGGAAAGCTTCCAGAAGAGCGCCCGGGGGCAGGACCACCCTGGCTGGCCTGCAGGCACCAAGTTGGCCTGCGTGCTGTCACTGGTGTGGCTCCACGGCCCTTCCTCTAGTCTTTCAAGCCCTTGTACATATTCAGGTGTTTTACCTGGGAAGGGTGGGAACAGTTCAGCAGCAGCTGGCCTGGGGCTCAGCTCATCTTTATTCAGAGATGCCTCTGCACGATCCCCCAGCTTTGCAATGAGGACGCTCCTTGCGTGGGGTGTGGTTTGCTGGCTGTATGGGAGAAGATTCCCCACCTCTGACCAATTTCAGAATTGTTTACCGCTGGAGCAAGTGCCCTGATAGGGTTTTCCTCTGTATAACTGGTGGGTTCAGTTTTTTCTTCGTTTATGGTTCAAGTTAGCTTTTATTCCTCTTTTATGTATTTATAGATATAAGCATGGAAATAATTCATTCCTATAAATACATCTGTGTGAAGGGAAGAACTTTTTTCTGTTTTATTTTTAAATTTTATTTTTTATAATTTTGAAATTTAATTTTATTTACATTTTTATACAGCTGGTTATTATTAGTTATGTGTTTTATGCATATACATGTATACAGGTCAATCTCAATCTCCCAACTCATCCCACCACCACCACCCCATGGCTTCCCACACTTGGTGTCCATACGTTTGTTCTCTACCTGTGTGTCTCTATTTCTTCCCTGCAAACCAGTTCATCTGTACCATTTTTTAGGTTCCACATATATGCATTAATATACAATATTTGTTTTCCCCTTTCTGACTTACTTCATTCTGTATGACAGTCTCTAGATCCATCGATGTCTCTACAAATGACCCAGATTCATTCCTTTTTATGGCCGAGTAATATTCCATTTTATATATGTACCCCATCTTTATCCATTCATCTGTCTTTGGGCGTTTAGGTTGCTTCCATTACCTGGCTATTGTAAATAGTGCTGCAATGAACATTGTGGTGAATGTGCCTTTTTGATTTATGGTTTTCTTTGGGTATATGCCCAGAAGTGGAATTGCTGGATCAGATGGTAATTCTATTTCTAGATTTTTTAAGGAAACTCCATAGTGTTCTCCATAGTGACTCTATCAATTTACATTCCCACCAATAGTGGAAGAGGGCTCCTTTTGTCCGCACCCTCCCCAGAATTTGTTGTTTGTAGATTTTCTGATGATGCCGATTCTAACAGGTGTGAGGTGATACCTCATTGTAGTTTTGATTTGCATTTCTCTAATAATTAGTGCTCTTGAGCAGCTTCTCATGTGCGTCTTGGCCATCTCTGTGTCTTCTTTGAAGAAACGTCTCTTGAGATCTTCTGCCCATTTCTGTATTGGGAGGGTCGTGGGATGGTCAGGCTGTGTGCTGACGCACGTGTCAGTGCCAGCGTAAGGGCCAGGAGTAGGGTACAGCATAGGGTAACGTGTAGGGCTGGTGGTGGGTTTCCGTTCCGGGCTAGGGTTAGGGTTAGGGAACGGCAAGGTTTAGGGAACAGGTGAGCATAGGGACACGTGGGAGAGTCAGGCTACGTGCTGACAAACGTGTCAGTGTCAGCATACGGGTCAGGAGTAAAGTATGGTGTAGGGCTGGTTGTGGGTTTCCATTCCGCGCTAGGGTTAGGGTTAGGGAACGGCAAGGCTTAGGGCACAGCTGAAGGTACAGAAACGTGGGAGGGTTAGGCTGTGTGCTGACGCACGGTTCAGTGCCATTGTACGGGCCAGGATTAGGGTACGGAGTAGGGTAAGGTGTAGGGCTGTTGGTGGGTTTCTGTTCCGGGTTAGGTTTAGGGAACGGCAAGGCTTAGGGCACAGGTAAGGGTACGGAAACGAGGGAGAGGCACGCTACGTGCTGACACACGGGTCAGTGCCAGCGTACGCGCCAGAATTAGGGTACGGCGTAGGGTAAGGTGTAGGGCTGGTGGTGGGTTTCTGTTCCAGGGTAGGGTTAGGGTTAGGGATCGGCGAGGCTTAGGGCACAGGTGAGGGTATGGAGACATGGGAGTGGCAGGCTACGTGCTTACACAAGGGTCAGTTCCAGTGTACGGCCCAGGAGTAGGGTACGGCGTAGGGTAAGGTGTAGGGCTGGTGGTGGGTTTCCGTTCCCGGCTAGGGTTAGGGTTAGGGAATGGCAAGGCTTAGGGCACAGGTGAGGGTACAGAAACGTGGGACGGTCAGGCTACGTGATGACTTAAGTGTCAGTGCCAGCGTACGGCCCAGGAATAGGGTATGGCGTAAGGTAAAGTGTAGGGATAGGGTTAGGGAACGGCAAGGCTTAGGGCACAGGTGAGGGTACGGAAACGTGGGAGGGTCAGGCTACATGCTGAAGCACGGGTCAGTGCCAGGGTGTGGACCAGGAGTAGGGTACGGCGTAGGGTAAGGTGTAAGACTGGTGGTGGGTGTCCATTCCGGGGTTTGATTAGGGTTAGGGAACGTCAAGTTTTAGGGCACAGGTGAGGGTACGGAAACATGGGAGGGTCAGGCTACCTGCTGACGCATGGGTCAGTGCCAGCGTATGGGCCAGGAGTAGGGTACGGCGTAGGGTAAGGTTTAGGGCTGGTGGTGGGTTTCCGTTCTGGGCTAGGGTTAGGGTTAGGGAACGGCAAGGCTTAGGGCACAGGTGAGGGTACAGAAACGTGTTAGGTTCATGGTGCATGTTGATGCATGGAATAGTGTCATCGTACGCATTAGGATTAGGGTACGGCGTAGAGTAAGGTGTACGGATGGCGGTAGGTTTACATTCCGGTGTAGGGTTAGGGATAGCGAATTGCAAGGTATAGGGCACAGGTGATGGTACGGAAATGTGTTAGGTTCAGGGTACGTGTTGACTCACGGGTTAGTGTGAGCGTACGCATGAGAATTAGGGTACCGCATAGAGTAAGGTGTAGGGTTGGTGGTAGGTTTCCGTTCCAGTCTAGGGTTATGTTTAGCGACTGGCAAAGTTTAGGGCAAAGGTGAGGGTACGAAACGTGTTAGGGTCAGGGTACGTGTTGATGCACAGGTTAGTGTCAGCATACGAATTAGGATTAGGGTATGGCGTAAGGTAAGGTGTAGGGTTGGTGGTAGTTTTCCGTTGCGGGCTAGGGTTAAGGTAAGGGAACGGCAAGGTTTATGGCAGAGCTGAGGGTACGGAAACGTGTTAGGGTCAGGGTACGTGTTGACGTATGGATTAGGATTAGGGCACGGCTTAGGGTAAGGTGTAGGGCTGATGGTAGGTTTCTGTTCCGGGCTAAGGTTAAGGATAGGCAACGGCAAGGTTTGGGGCACAGCTGAGGGTACGGAAACGTGTTAGTGTCAGGGTACATGTTGACTCACCGGTTAGTGCCAGCGTACGGATTAGGATTAGTGTACCGCGTAGATAAGGTGCACGGTTGGTGGTAGGTTTCCGTTCCAGGCTATGGTTAGGGTTAGGGAAAGTCAAGGTTTCTATTTGTAGGTTTTTTAAGGAAACTCCATACTGTTCTCCATAGTGACTGTATCAATTTACATTCCCAACAATAGTGGAAGAGGGCTCCTTTTGTCCACACCCTCCCCAGAATTTGTTGTCTGTAGATTTTCTGATGATGCCGATTCTAACAGGTGTGAGGTGATACCTCATTGTAGTTTTGATTTGCATTTCTCTGATAATTAGTGCTCTTGGGCAGCTTTTCATGTGCGTCTTAGCCATCTCTGTGTCTTCTTTGAAGAAACGTCTCTTTAGATATTCTGCCCATGTTTGTATTGGGATGTTTGTTTTTTTAATATTAAGCTGCATGAGCTGTTTATATATATTGGAGATTAAACCTTTGTCCATTGATTCGTTTGCAACTATTTTCGCCCCTTCTGAGGGATGCCTTTTTCCATTCCCGTCTTTTTAACCAAAAAAGAAAGAAAGAAAAAGAAGCAGAACACTAATGTGCATAAAATATGCCTTTTGAAACGGTCATTTTGAAATATGGACGTCCTTTAAATTTTTTGGTCGATATGTGACCCCAGGATTTGTTTTCAGGGCAGGTGTCATTTACAGGCCTGCAATGATTTTGAATATCAACTGACCATGAGCGCTGGGATTAAAGCTGCTGTTGTGTGAAACGGCCACAAGGTGGCAGCAGTTCTCCCTTACCAATTCTGGTTACTAGGGCAACAGAGCCTCAATGGAAGTCGTGTTCTAGATTGGAATTTAGAATTGAATGTGACAGGCGAAAGCCCCTCAAGTTTGTCTCCCTACTTCTTGTTCGTGTTTTTAATTTAATTTTTTATTTTTTATTACAGCAAGTTTGATTACAATGTTTGGCTTGTTGTAGGTGTGGAAGATGTGGTTCTTTTACACATATACAGATGTCGGTTTTTCCTGGGATCCTTTTCCCATGTACCTTATGACAGAATGTTGAGTAGTCTTTTGGTATTCCGTAGGTCTTTGGTGATTATATATGTCACCTGTGTTTGTATAAGTCTGTTAACCCCGATATCGTAATGAAACCAATCCTCACACCTTTCCATTGGTGAACCATAAGTTTGTTTAATGAATCTCTGTTTGCCCTTCTCGGTGGAAATATCTGCCCTGGTATCCATTTTTAGGTAACACCTATAAGTGATATGATATGATATGTGTCTTTCACTTTCTCACTTACTACAAGTCACGTGATTACCTCTAGACTCATCTACGGTGTTGAAAATGGCATTGTGTTCTTTTTTTCCTTGGATTCTCTTCTGCCTTAGCGAGGTCCATTTTCAACACTGTGATTCCCTGAGTGTTGTGGATTAGCTCACCTGGGCAGCCTTACCCTGCCGCCCGGCCCTCCCCAGGTGTGCCTGGTTGAGGTCAATATAAACAGCGCTCCAGGCAGCAATAGCCCCTGAAGCTGTTCCTGACTCCATATTCTCTGCCCCGTCAGCAGTCTCGGGGCTGTGCTGGTGGGAGGGAGTGAGGGGCCACAGCTTTGTTGGTGAACCGGTGTTAGTGGAGTTCTGCTGGCCTTTCTGCAGGAGTTGCCAGGCTGCCACCTGTAAAGAAGAGGATGTGTCACCCATACCTTCCGCTGGAATTTCTCTCCGGACAGAGGTGAGGAAGGAAAAAAGCAGTGGGGGCCGGGACAGGTGGGGTATCTCAGGCAGGACAATGGAAAGCTTCCGGAAGAGCGCCCGGGGGCTGGACCACCCTGGCTGGCCTGCAGGCACCAAGTTGGCCTTCGTGCTCTTGCTGGTGTGGCTCCTCGGCCCTTCCTCTAGTCTTTCACGCCCTTGTACATATTCAGGTGTTTTACCTGGGAAGGGTGGGAACAGTTCAGCAGCAGCTGGCCTGGGGCTCAGCTCATCTTTATTCAGAGATGCCTCTGCACGATCCCCCAGCTTTGCAATGAGGATGCTCCTTGCGTGGGGGGTGGGTTGCTGGCTGTATGGGAGATGATTCCCCACCTCTGACCAATTTCAGAATTGTTTACCGCTGGAGCAAGTGCCCTGATAGGGTTTTCCTCTGTATAACTGGTGGGTTCAGGTTTTTTTTTTTCTTTTATGGTTCAAGTTAGATTTTATTCCTCTTTTATGTATTTATAGATATAAGCATGGAAATAATTCATTCCTATAAATACATCTGTGTGAAGGGAAGAACTTTTTGCTGTATTAGTTTTAAATTTTATTTTTTTAAATTTTGAAATTTAATTTTATTTACTTTTTTATAGAGCAGGTTTTTATCAGTTATGTATTTTATCCATATACATGTATGCAGGTCAATCCCAATGTCCCAACTCATCCCACCACCACCACACCATGGCTTCCCACACTTGGTGTCCATACGTTTGTTCTCTACCTCTGTCTCTATTTCTTCCCTGCAAACCAGTTCATCTGTACCAGTTTTTAGGTTCCACATATATGCATTAATATACAATATTTGTCCTCTTTCTGACTTACTTCATTCTGTATGACAGTCTCTAGATCCATCGATGTCTCTACAAATGACCCAGTTTCATTCCGTTTAATGGCTGAGTAATATTCCATTTTATACATGTACCACATCTTTATCCATTCATCTGTCTGTGGGCATTTAGGTTGCTTCCATTACCTGGCTATTGTAAATAGTGCTGCAATGAACATTGTGGTGAATGTGCCTTTTTCATTTATGGTTTTCTCTGGGTATATGCCCAGAAGTGGGATTTCTGGATTAGATGGTCATTCTATTTCTAGTTTTTTTAAGGAAACTCCATAGTGTTCTCCATAGTGACTGTATCAATTTACATTCCCACCAATAGTGGAAGAGGGATCCTTTTGTCCCCACCCTCCCCAGAATTTGTTGTTTGTAGATTTTCTGATGATGCCGATTCTAACAGGTGTGAGGTGATACCTCATTGTAGTTTTGATTTGCATTTCTCTAATAATTAGTGCTCTTGAGCAGCTTTTCATGTGCGTCTTGGCCATCTCTGTGTCTTCTTTGAAGAAACGTCTCTTTAGATCTTCTGCCCATTTTTCTATTGGGTTGTTTGTTTTTTTTAATATTAAGCCGCATGAGCTGTTTATATATATTGGAGAGTAAACCTTTGTCCATTGATTCGTTTGCAACGATTTTCGCCCTTTCTGAGGGATGCCTTTTTCCATTCCCGTTTTTTTAACCAAAAAAGAAAGAAAGACAAAGAAGCAGAACACTAATGTGCGTAAAATATGGCTTTTGAAAAGGTCGTTTTGAAATATGGACGTCCTTTGAATTTTTTGGTCGATATGTGACCCCAGGATTTGTTTTCAGGGCAGGTGTCATTTACAGGCCTGCAATGATTTTGAATATCAACTGACCATGAGCGCTGGGATTAAATCTGCTGTTGTGTGAAAAGGCCACAAGGTGGCAGCAGTTCTCCCTTACCAATTCTGGTTACTAGGGCAACAGAGCCTCAATGGAAGTCGTGTTCTAGATTGGAATTTAGAATGGAATGTGCCAGGAGAAAGCCCCTCAAGTTTGTCTAGCTACTTCTTGTTCGTGTTTTTAATTTCATTTTTATTTTTTATTACAGCAAGTTTGATTACAATGTTTGGCTTGTTGGAGGTGTGGAAGATGTGGTTCTTTTACACATATACACATGTCTGTTTTTCCTGGGATCCTTTTCCCATGTACGTTATGACAGAATGTTGAGTAGTCTTTTGGTATTCCGTAGGTCTTTGGTGATTATATATGTCACCTGTGTTTGTATAAGTCTCTTAACCCCGATATCGTAATGAAACCAATCCTCTCACCTTTCCATTGGTGAACCATAAGTTTGTTTAATGAATCTCTGATTGCCCTTCTCGGTGGAAATATCTGCCCTGGTGTCCATTTTTAGGTAACACCTATAAGTGATATGATATGATATGTGTCTTTCACTTTCTGACTTACTACAAGTCACGTGATTACCTCTAGACTCATCTACGGTGGTGCAAATGGCATTGTGTTCCTTTTTTCCTTGGCTTCTCTTCTTCCTTAGCGAGGTCCATTTTCAAAAATGTGATTCCCTGAGGGTTGTGGATTAGCTGACCTGGGCAGCCTTACCCTGCCGCCCGGCCCTCCCCAGGTGTGCCTGTTTCAGGTCAATATAAACAGCGCTCCATGCAGCAATAGCCCCTGAAGCTGTTCCTGACTCCATATTCTTTGCCCCGTCAGCAGTCTCGGGGCTGTGCTGGTGGGAAGGAATGAGGGGCCACAGCATTGTTGGTGGCCCGGTGTGAGTGGGGTACTGCTGGCCTTTCTGCAGGAGTTGCCAGGCTGCCACCTGTAAAGAAGAGGATGTGTCACCCATACCTTCCGCTGGAATTTCTCTCCGGACAGAGGTGAGGAAGGAAAAAAGCAGTGGGGGCAGGGACAGGTGGGGTATCTCAGGCAGGACAATGGAAAGCTTCCAGAAAAGCGCCCGGTGTCAGGACCACCCTGGCTGGCCTGCAGGCACCAAGTTGGCCCGCGTGCTGTTGCTGGTGTGGATCCACGGCCCTTCCTCTAGTCTTTCAAGCCCTTGTACATACTCAGGTGTTTTACCTGGGAAGGGTGGGAACAGTTCAGCAGCAGCTGGCCTGGGGCTCAGCTCACCTTTATTCAGAGATGCCTCGGCATGGTTCCCCAGCTTTGCAATGAAGACGCTCCTTGCGTGGGGTGTGGGTTGCTGGCTGTATGGGAGATGATTCCCCACCTCTGACCAATTTCAGAATTGTTTACCGCTGGAGCACGTGCCCTGATAGGGTTTTCCTCTGTATAACTGGTGGGTTCAGGTTTTTATTTTCTTTTATGGTTCAAGTTAGATTTTATTCATCTTTTATGTATTTATACATATAAGCATGGAAATAATTCATTCCTATAAATACATCTGTGTGAAGGGAAGAACTTTTTTCTGTATTATTTTTAAATTTTATTTTTTAAAATTATGATATTTAATTTTATTTACTTTTTTATACAGCAGGTTATTATCAGTTATGTATTTTATGCATATACATGTATGCAGGTCAATCCCAATCTCCCAACTCATCCCACCACCACCACACCATGGCTTCCAACACTTGGTGTCCATACGTTTGTTCTCTACCTCTGTCTCTATTTCTTCCCTGCAAACCAGTTCATCTGTACCAGTTTTTAGGTTCCACATATATGCATTAATATACAATATTTGTTTTCCTCTTTCTGACTTACTTCATTCTGTATGACAGTCTCTAGATCCATCGATGTCTCTACAAATGACCCAGTTTCATTCCTTTTTATGGCCGAGTAATATTCCATTTTATATATGTACCCCATCTTTATCCATTCATCAGTCTGTGGGCATTTAGGTTGTTTCCATTACCTGGCTATTGTAAATAGTGCTGCAATGAACCTTGTGGTGAATGTGCCTTTTTGATTTATGGTTGTCTCTGGGTATATGCCCAAAAGTGGGATTGCTGGGTCAGATGGTAATTCTATTTCTAGTTTTTTAAAGGAAACTCCATACTGTTCTCCATAGTGACTGTATCAATTTACATTCCCAACAATAGTGGAAGAGGGCTCCTTTTGTCCACACCCTCCCCAGAATTTGTTGTCTGTAGATTTTCTGATGATGCCGATTCTAACAGGTGTGAGGTGATACCTCATTGTAGTTTTGATTTTCATATCTCTAATAATTAGTGCTCTTGAGCAGCTTTTCATGTGCGACTTGGCCATCTCTGTGTCTTCTTTGAAGAAACGTCTCTTTAGATCTTTTGCCCATTTTTGTATTGGGTTGTTTGTTTTTTTAATATGCTGCATGAGCTGTTTATATATATATTGGAGATTAAACCTTTGTCCATTGATTCGTTTGCAACTATTTTCGCCCCTTCTGAGGGATGCCTTTTTCCATTCCCGTCTTTTTAACCGAAAAAAGAAAGAAAGAAAAAGAAGCAGAACACTAATGTGAATAAAATATGCCTTTTGAAACGGTCGTTTTGAAATATGGACGTCCTTTAAATTTTTTGGTCGATATGTGACTCCAGGATTTGTTTTCAGGGCAGGTGTCATTTACAGGCCTGCAATGATTTTGAATATCAACTGACCTTTAGCGCTGGGATTAAAGCTGCTGTTGTGTGAAACGGCCACTAGGTGGCAGCAGTTCTCCCTTAACACATCTGGTTACTAGGGCAACAGAGCCTCAATGGAAGTCATGTTCTAGATTGGAATTTAGAATGGAATGTGCCAGGAGAAAGCCCCTCAAGTTTGACTCCCTACTTCTTGTTCGTATTTTTAATTTAATTTTTAATTTTTTATTACAGCTAGTTTGATTACAATGTTTGGCTTGTTGTAGGTGTGGAAGATGTGGTTCTTTTACACATATACGGATGTCTGTTCTTCCTGGGATCCTTTTCCCATGTACGTTATGACAGAATGTTGAGTAGTCTTCTCTTGGTATTCCGTAGGTCTTTGGTGATTATATATGTCACCTCTGTTTGTATATGTCTGTTAACCCCGATATCGTAATGAAACCAAACCTCACACCTTTCCATTGGTGAACCATAAGTTTGTTTAATGAATCTGTGATTGCACTTCTCAGTGGAAATGACTGCCCTGGTTTCTATTTTAGGTAACACCTATAAGTGATATGAAATGATATGTGTCTTTCACTTTCTGACTTACTCCAAGTCACGTGATTACCTCTAGACTCATCTACGGTGCTGCAAATGGCATTGTGTCCTTATTTTCCTTGGCTTCTATTCTGCCTTAGCGAGGTCCATTTTCAACCATGTGATTCCCTGAGGGTTGTGGATTAGCTGACCTGGGCAGCCTTACCCTGCCGGCCAGCCCTCCCTAGGTCTGCCTGGTTGAGGTCAATATAAACAGCGCTCCAGGCAGCAATAGCCCCTGAAGCTGTGCCTGACTCCATATTCTCTGCCCCGTCAGCAGTCTCGGGGATGAGCTGCTGGGAGCGAGTGAGGGGCCACAGCTTTGATGGTGGCCCGGTGTGAGTGCGGTTCTCCTGGCCTTTCTGCAGGAGTTGCCAGGCTGCCACCTGTAAAAAGAGGATGTGTCACTCATACCTTCCGCTGGAATTTCTCTCCGGACCGAGGTGAGGAAGGAAAAAAGCATTGGGGGCCGGGACAGGTGGGGTATCTCAGGCAGGACAATGGAAAGCTTCTGGAAGAGCGCCCGGGACCAGGACCATAGTGGCTGGCAGGCCTGCACCATGTTGTCCTGTGTGCTGTCGCTGGTGTGGCTCCACGGCCCTTCCTCTAGGCTTTCAAGCTCTTGTACATATTCAGGTGTTTTACCTGGGAAGGGGGGAACAGTTCAGCAGCAGCTGGCCTGGGGCTCAACTCACGTTTACTCACAGATGCCTCAGGACTGTCCCCCAGCTTTGCAATGAGGATGATCGTTGCATTGGGGGTGTGTTGCTGGCTGTATGGGAGATGATTCCCCACCTCTGACCAATTTCAGAATTGTTTACCGCTGGAGCAAGTGCCCTGATAGAGATATCCTCTGTATAACTCGTGGGTTCAGGTTCTTTTTTCTTTTATGTTTCAAGTTAGATTTTATTCCTCTTTTATGTATTTATAGATATAAGCATGGAAATAATTCATTCCTATAAATATATCTGTGTGAAGGGAAGAACTTTTTTCTGTTTTATTTTTAAATTTTATTTTTTAAGATTTTGAAATTTAATTTTATTTACTTTTATATACAGCAGGTTATTATTAGTTATGTATTTTATGCCTATATATGTATACAGGTCAATCTCAATCTCCCAACTCATCCCACCACCACCACCCCAAGGCCTCCCACACTTGGTGTCCATACGTTTGTTTTCTACCTCTGTGTCTCTATTCCTTCCCTGCAAACCAGTTCAACTGTACCATATTTTAAGTTCCACATATATGCATTAATATACAATATTTGTTTTCCTCTTTCTGACTTACTTCATTCTGTATGACAGTCTGTAGATCCATCGATGTCTCTACAAATGACCCAGTTTCATTCCTTTTTATGCCCGAGTAATATTCCGTTTTATATATGTACCCCATCTTTATCCATTCATCTGTCTGTGGGCATTTAGGTTGCTTCCATTACCTTGCTATTGTAAATAGTGATGCAATAAACATTGTGGTGAATGTGCCTTTTTGATTTATGGTTGTCTCTGGGTATATGCCCAGAAGTGGGATTGCTGGATCAGATGGTAATTCTATTTCTAGTTTTTTAAAGGAAACTCCATACTGTTCTCCATAGTGACTGTATCAATTTACATTCCCACCAATAGTGGAAGAGGGCTCCGTTTGTCCACACCCTCCCCAGAATTTGTTGTTTGTTGATTTTCTGATGATGCCGATTCTAACAGGTGTGAGATGATATCTCATTGTAGTTTTGATTTGCATTTCTCTAATAGTTAGTGCTCTTGAGCAGCTTTTCATGTGTGTCTTGGCCATCTCTGTGTCTTCTTTGAAGAAACGTCTCTTTAGATCTTCTGCCCATTTGTGTATTGGGTTGTTTGTTTTTTTAATATTAAGCTGCATGAGCTGTTTATATATATTGGAGATTAAACCTTTGTCCATTGATTCGTTTGCAACGATTTTCGCCCCTTCTGAGGGATGCCTTTTTCCATTCCCGTCTTTTTAACCAAAAAAGAAAGAAAACGATGCAGAACACTAATGTGCACAAAATATGCCTTTTGATACGGTCGTTTTGAAATATGGACGTCCCTTGAATTTTTTGGTCGATATATGACCCCAGGATTTGTTTTCAGGGCAGGTGTCATTTACAGTCCTGCAATGATTTTGAATATCAACAGACCATTAGCGCTGGGATTAGAACTGCTGTTGTGTGAAACGGCCACAAGGTGGCAGCAGTTCTCCCTTACCAAATCTGGTTACTAGGGCAAAAGAGCCTCAATGGAAGTCCTGTTCTACATTTGGAATTTAGAATGGAATGTGCCAGGAGAAAGCCCCTCAAGTTTGTCTCCATACTTCTTGTTCGTAGTTTTAATTTAATTTTTTATTTTTTATTACAGCAAGTTCGATTACAATGTTTGGCTTTTTGTAGGTGTGGAAGATGTGGTTCTTTTACACATATACAGATGTCTGTTCTTCCTGGGATCCTTTGCCCATGTACGTTATGACAGAATGTTGAGTAGTCTTCTCTTTGTATTCCGTAGGTCTTAGGTGATTATATAAGTCACCTGTGTTTGTATATGTCTCTTTACCCCAATATCGTAATGAAACCAATCCTCACACCTTTGAATTGGTGAACCATAAGTTTGTTTAATCAATCTGTGATTGCCCTTCTCCGTGGAAATATCTGCCCTGGTATCCATTTTTAGGTAACACCTATAAGTGATATGATATGATATGTGTCTTTCACTTTCTGACTTACTACAAGTAACGTGATAACCTCTTGACTCATCTACGGTGCTGCAAATGGCATTGTGTCCTTTTTTTCCTTGGCTTCTATTCTGCTTTAGCGAGGTCCATTTTCAACACTGTGATTCCCTGAGGGTTGTGGATTAGCTGACGTGGGAAGCCTTATCCTGCCGGCCGGCCCTCCCCAGGTGTGCCTGTTTGAGGTCAATATAAACAGTGCTCCAGGCAGCAATAGCCCCTGAAGCTGTGCGTGCCTCCATATTCTCTGCCCCGTGAGCAGTCTCGGGGCTGTGCTGGTGGGAGGGAGTGAGGGGCCACAGCTTTGTTGGTGGCCCGGTGTGAGTGGAGTTCTGCTGGCCTTTCTGCAGGAGTTGCCAGGCTGCCACCTGTAAAGAAGAGGATGTGTCACCCATACCTTCCGCTGGAATTTCTCTCCGGACAGAGGTGAGGAAGGAAAAATGCAGTGGGGGCCGGGACAGGTGGGGTATCTCAGGCAGGACAATGGAAATCTTCCGGAAGAGCGCCCGGGGCCAGGACCACCCTCGCTGGGCTGCAGGCATCAAGTTGCCCTGCGTGCTGTCGCTGGTGTGGCTCCACGGCCCTTCCTCTAGTCTTTCACGTCCTTGTACATATTCAGGTGTTTTACCTGGGAAGGGTGGGAACAGTTCAGCAGCAGCTGGCCTGGGGCTCAGCTCACCTTTATTCAGTGATGCCTCGGCACGGTCCCCCAGCTTTGCAATGAGGACGCTCCTTGCGTGGGGGTTGGGTTGCTGGCTGTATGGGAGATGATTCCCCACCTCTGACCAATTTCAGAATTGTTTGCCGCTGGAGCAAGTGCCCTGATAGGGTTTTCCTCTGTATAACTGGTGGGTTCAGGTTTTTTTTCTTTTATGGTTCAAGTTAGATTTTATTCCTCTTTTATATATTTATAGATATAAGCATGGAAATAATTCATTCCTATAAATACATCTGTGTGAAGGGAAGAACTTTTTTCTGTTTTATATTGAAATTTTATTTTTTAAAATTTTGATATTTAATTTTATTTACTTTTATATTACAGCTGGGTATTATTAGTTATGTATTTTATGCATATACATGTAAACAGGTCAATCTCAATCTCCCAACTCGTCCCACCACCACCACCCCATGGCTTCCCACACTTGGTGTCCATACGTTTGTTCTCTACCTGTGTGTCTGTATTTCTTCCCTGCAAACCAGTTCATCTGTACCATTTTTTAGGTTCCACATATATGCATTAATATACAATATTTGTTTTCCTCTTTCTGACTTACTTCATTCTGTATGACAGTCTCTAGATCCATCGATGTCTCTACAAATGACCCAGTTTCATTCCTTTTTATGGCCGAGTAATATTCCATTTTAAATATGTACCCCAATTTTATCCATTCATCTGTCTGTGGGCATTTAGGTTGCTTCCATTACCTGGCTATTGTAAATAGTGCTGCAATGAACATTGTGGTGAATGTGCCTTTTTGATTTATGGTTTTCTTTGGGTATATGCCAAGAAGTGGGTTTGCTTGATCAGATGGTAATTCTATTTCGAGTTTTTTTTTAAGGAAACTCCATACTGTTCTCCATAGTGACTGTATCAATTTACATTCCCACCAATAGTGGAAGAGGGCTCCTTTTGTCCACACCCTCCCCAGAATTTGTTGTTTGTAGATTTTCTGATGATGCCGATTCTAACAGGTGTGAGGTGATACCTCATTGTAGTTTTGATTTGCATTTCTCTAATAATTAGTGCTGTTGAGCAGCTTTTCATGTGCGTCTTGGCCATCTCTCTGTCTTCTTTGAAGAAACGTATCTTTAGATCTTCAGCCCATTTTTGTATTGGGTTGTTTGTTTTTTTAATATTAAGCTGCATGATCTGTTTATATATATTGGAGATTAAACCTTTGTCCATTGATTCGTTTGCAACTATTTTCGCCCCTTCTGAGGGATGCCTTTTTCCATTCCCGTTTTTTTAACCAAAAAGAAAGAAAGAAAAAGAAGCAGAAAATTAATGTGCATAAAATATGCCTTTTGAAACGGTCCTTTTGAAATATGGACGTCCTTTGAATTTTTTGGTCGATATGTGACCCCAGGATTTGTTTTCAGGGCAGGTGTCATTTACAGGCCTGCAATGATTTTGAATATCAACTGACCATTAGCGCTGGGATTAAAGCTGCTGTTGTGTGAAACTGCACCAAGGTGGCAGCAGTTCTCCCTTACCAATTCTGGTTATTAGGGCAACAGAGCCTCAATGGAAGTCGTGTTGTAGATTGCAATTTAGAATGGAATGTGCCAGGAGAAAGCCCCTCAAGTTTGTCTCCCTACTTTTTGTTCGTGTTTTTAATTTAATTTTTATTTTTATTACAGCAAGTTTGATTACAATATTTGGCTTGTTGTAGGTGTGGAAGATGTGGTTCTTTTACACATATACACATGTCTGTTTTTCCTGGGATCCTTTTCCCATGTACGTTATGACAGAATGTTGAGTAGTCTTCTCTTTGTATTCCGTAGGTCTTTGGTGATTATATATGTCACCTGTGTTTGTATATGTCTGTTAACCCCAATATCGTAATGAAACCAATCCTCACACCTTTCCATTGGTGAACCATAAGTTTGTTTAATGAATCTGTGATTGCCCTTCTCCGTGGAAATATCTTCCCTGGTATCCATTTTTAGGTAACACCTATAAGTGATATGATACGATATGTGTCTTTCACTTTCTGACTTACTACAAGTCACATGATAACCTCTAGACTCATCTACGGTGGTGCAAATGGCATTGTGTCCTTTTTTTCCTTGGCTTCTATTGTGATTTAGCGAGGGCCATTTTCAACACTGTGATTCCCTGAGGGTTGTGGATTAGCTGACGTGGGCAGCCTTATCCTGCCGGCCGGCCCTCCCCAGGTGTGCCTGGTTGAGGTCAATATAAACAGTGCTCCAGGCAGCAATAGCCCCTGAAGCTGTGCCTGCCTCCATATTCTCTGCCCCCTGAGCAGTCTCTGGGCTGTGCTGGTGGGAGGGAGTGAGGGGCCACATCTTTGTTGGTGGCCCGGTGAGAGTGGAGTACTGCTGGCCTTTCTGCAGGAGTTGCCAGGCTGCCACCTGTAAAGAGGAGGATGTGTCACCCATACCTTCCGCTGGAATTTCTCTCCGGACAGAGGTGAGGAAGGAAAAAAGCAGTGGGGGCCGGGACAGGTGGGGTATCTCAGGCAGGACAATGGAAAGCTTCCGGAAGAGCGCCCGGGGGCAGGAACACACTGGCTGGTTGCAGGCACCAAGTTGGCCTGCGTGCTTTGCTTGTGGTGCTCCACGGCCCTTCCTCTAGTCTTTCAAGCCCTTGTACATATGCAGGTGTTTTACCTGGGAAGGGTGGGAACAGTTCAGCAGCAGCTGAGCTGGGGCTCAGCTCACCTTTATTCAGAGATGCCTCTGCACGATCCCCCAGCTTTGCAATGAGGACGCTCCTTGCGTGGGGTGTGGGTTGCTGGCTGTATGGGAGATGATTCCCCACCTCTGACCAATTTCAGAATTGTTTATCGCTGGAGCAAGTGCCCTGATAGGGTTTTCCTCTGTATAACTGGTGGGTTCAGGTTTTTTTTTTCTTTTATGGTTCAAGTTAGATTTTATTCCTCTTTTATGTATTTATAGATATAAGCATGGAAATAATTCATTCCTATAAATACATCTGTGTGAAGGGAAGAACGTTTTTCTGTATTATTTTTAAATTTTCTTTTTTAAAATTTTAAAATTTAATGTTATTTATTTTTTTATACAGCAGGTTATTATCAGTTATGTATTTTATGCATATACATGTATGCAGGTCAATCCCAATTTCCCAACTCATCCCACCACCACCACACCATGGCTTCCCACACTTTCTGTCCATACGTTTGTTCTCTACCTCTGTCTCTATTTCTTCCCTGCAAATCAGTTCATCTGTACCAGTTTTTAGGTTCCACATATATGCATTAATATACAATATTTGTTTTCCTCTTTCTGACTTACTTCATTCTGTATGACATTCTCTAGATCCATCGATGTCTCTACAAATGACCCAGTTTCATTCCTTTTTATGGCTGAGTAATATTCCATTTTATACATGTACCACATCTTTATCCATTCATCTGTCTGTGGGCATTTAGGTTGCTTCCATTACCTGGCTATTGTAAATAGTGCTGCAATGAACATTGTGGTGAATGTGCCTTTTTGATTTATGGTTTTCTTTGGGTATATGCCCAGAAGTGGCATTGCTGGATCAGATGGTAATTCTATTTCTAGTTTTTTTTTAAGGAAACTCCATACTGTTCTCCATAGTGACTGTATCAATTTACATTCCCACCAATAGTGGAAGAGGGCTCCTTTTGTCCACACCCTCCGCAGAATTTGCTGTTTGTAGATTTTCTGATGATGCCGATTCTAACAGGTGTGAGGTGATACCTCATTGTAGTTTTGATTTGCATTTCTCTAATAATTAGTGCTGTTGAGCAGCTTTTCATGTGCGTCTTGGCCATCTCTGTGTCTTCCTTGAAGAAACGTATCTTTAGGTCTTCTGCCCATTTTTGTATTGGGTTGTTTGTTTTTTTAATATTAAGCTGCATGAGCTGTTTATATATATTGGAGATTAAACCTTTGTCCATTGATTCGTTTGCAACTATTTTCGCCCCTTCTGAGGGATGCCTTTTTCCATTCCCGTTTTTTTAACCAAAAAAGAAAGAAAGAAAAAGAAGCAGAAAACTAATGTGCATAAAATATGCCTTTTGAAACGGTCGTTTTGAAATATGGACGTCCTTTGAATTTTTTGGTCGATATGTGACCCCAGGATTTGTTTTCAGGGCAGGTGTCATTTACAGGCCTGCAATGATTTTGAATATCAACTGACCATTAGCTCTGAGATTAAAGCTGCTGTTGTTTGAAACGGCCACAAGGTGGCAGCAATTCTCCCTTACCAATTCTGGTTACTAGGGCAACAGAGCCTCAATGGAAGTCGTGTTCTAGATTGGAATTTAGAATGGAATGTGCCAGGAGAAAGCCCCTCAAGTTTGTCTCCCTACTTCTTGTTCGTGTTTTTAATTTAATTTTTATTTTTTATTACAGCAAGTTTGATTACAATGTTTGGCTTCTTGGAGGTGTGGAAGATGTGGTTCTTTTACACATATACACATGTCTGTTCTTCCTGGGATCCTTTTCCCATGTACGTTATGACAGAATGTTGAGTAGTCTTTTGGTATTCCGTAGGTCTTAGGTGATTATATATGTCACCTGTGTTTGTATATGACTGTTAACCCCAATATCGTAATGACACCAATCCTCACACCTTTCCATTGGTGAACCATAAGTTTGTTTAATGAATCTGTGATTGCCCTTCTCGGGGGAAATATCTGCCCTGGTATCCATTTTTAGGTAACACCTATAAGTAATATGATACGATATGTGTCTTTCACTTTCTTACTTACTACAAGTCACGTGATTACCTCTAGACTCATCTACGGTGCTGCAAATGGCATTGTGTCCTTTTTTTCCTTGGCTTCTATTCTGCATTAGCGAGGTCCATTTTCAACACTGTGATTCCCTGAGGGTTGTGGATTAGCTGACGTGGGCAGCCTTATCCTGCTGGCCGGCCCTCCCCAGGTGTGCCTGGTTGAGGTCAATATAAACCGTGCTCCAGGCAGCAATATCCCCTGAAACTGTGCGTGCCTCCATATTCTCTGCCCCGTGAGCAGTCTCGGGGCTGTGCTGGTGGGAGGGAGTGAGGGGCCACAGCTTTGTTGGTGGCCCGGTGTGAGTGGAGTTCTGCTGGCCTTTCTGCAGGTGTTGCCAGGCTGCCACCTGTAAAGAAGAGGATGTGTCACCCATACCTTCCGCTGGAATTTCTCTCCGGACAGAGGTGAGGAAGGAAAAAAGCAGTGAGGGCCGGGACAGGTGGGGTATCTCAGGCAGGACAATGGAAAGCTTCCGGAAGAGCGCCCGGGGCCAGGACCACCCTGGCTGGGCTGCAGGCATCAAGTTGGCCTGCGTGCTGTCGCTGGTGTGGCTCCACGGCCCTTCCTCTAGTCTTACACGCCCTTGTACATATTCAGGTGTTTTACCTGGGAAGGGTGGGAACAGTTCACCAGCAGCTGGCCTGGGGCTCAGCTCACCTTTATTCAGAGATGCCTCGGCTCGGTCCCCCAGCTTTGCAATGAGGACGCTCCTTGAGTGGGGCGTGGGTTGCTGGCTGTAAGGGAGATGATTCCCCACCTCTGACCAATTTCAGAATAGTTTTCCGCTGGAGCAAGTGCCCTGATAGGGTTTTCCTCTGTATAACTGGTGGGTTCAGGTTTTTTTTCTTTTATGGTTCAAGTTAGATTTTATTCCTGTTTTATATATTTATAGATATAAGCATGGAAATAATTCATTCCTATAAATACATCTGTGTGAAGGGAAGAACTTTTTTCTGTATTATTTTTAAATTTTCTTTTTTAAAATTTTGAAATTTAATGTTATTTATTTTTTTATACAGCAAGTTATTATTAGTTACGTATTTTATGCATATACATGTATGCAGGTCAATCCCAATCTCCCAACTCATCCCACCACCACCACACCATGGCTTCCCACACTTGGTGTCCATACGTTTGTTCTCTACCTCTGTCTCTATTTCTTCCCTGCAAACCAGTTCATCTGTACCAGTTTTTAGGTTCCACATATATGCATTAATATACAATATTTGTTTTCCTCTTTCTGACTTACTTCATTCTGTATGACAGTCTCTAGATCCATCGATGTCTCTACAAATGACCCAGTTTCATTCCTTTTTATGGCTGAGTAATATTCCATTTTATACATGTACCACATCTTTATCCGTTCATCTGTCTGTGGGCATTTAGGTTGCTTCCATTACCTGGCTTTTGTAAATAGTGATGCAATGAACATTGTGGTGAATGTGCCTTTTTGATTTATGGTTTTCTTTGGGTATATGCCCAGAAGTGGTGTTGCTGGATCAGATGGTAATTCTAATTCTAGTTTTTTTTTAAGGAAACTCCATACTGTTCTCCATAGTGACTGTATCAATTTACATTCCCACCAATAGGGAAGAGGGATCCTTTTGTCCACACCCTCCCCAGAATTTGTTGTTTGTAGATTTTCTGATGATGCCGATTCTAACAGGTGTGAGGTGATACCTCATTGTAGTTTTGATTTGCATTTCTCTAATAATTAGTGCTGTTGAGCAGCTTTTCTTGTGCGTCTTGGCCATCTCTGTGTCTTCTTTGAAGAAACGTCTCTTTAGATCTTCTGCCCATTTTTGTATTGGGTTGTTTGTTTTTTTTAATATTAAGCCGCATGAGCTGTTTATATATATTGGAGAGTAAACCTTTGTCCATTGATTCGTTTGCAACGATTTTCGCCCTTTCTGAGGGATGCCTTTTTCCATTCCCGTTTTTTTAACCAAAAAAGAAAGAAAGACAAAGAAGCAGAACACTAATGTGCGTAAAATATGGCTTTTGAAACGGTCGTTTTGAAATATGGACGTCCTTTGAATTTTTTGGTCGATATGTGACCCCAGGATTTGTTTTCAGGGCAGGTGTCATTTACAGGCCTGCAATGATTTTGAATATCAACTGAACTTTAGCGCTGGGATTAAAGCTGCTGTTGTGTGAAATGGCCACAAGGCGGCAGCAGTTCTCTCTTTCAAATCTGGTTATTAGTGCAACAGAGCCTCAATGGAAGTCGTGTTCTAGATTGGAATTTAGAATGGAATGTGCCAGGAGAAAGCCCCTCAAGTTTGTCTCACTACTTCTTGTTCGTGTTTTTAATTTAATTTTTCATTTTTTATTACAGCAAGTTAGATTACAATGTTTGGCTTTTTGTAGGTGTGGAAGATGTGGTTCTTTTACACATATACAGATGTCTGTTCTTCCTGGGATCCTTTGCCCATGTACGTTATGACAGAATGTTGAGTAGTCTTCTCTTTGTATTCCGTAGGTCTTAGGTGATTATATATGTCACCTGTGTTTGTATATGTCTGTTAACCCCAATATCGTAATGAAACCAATCCTCACACCTTTCCATTGGTGAACCATAAGTTTGTTTAATGAATCTATGATTGCACTTCTCAGTGGAAATGACTGCCCTGGTTTCTATTTTAGGTAACACCTATAAGTGATATGAAATGATATGTGTCTTTCACTTTTTGACTTACTACAAGTCACGTGATTACCTCTAGACTCATCTACAGTGCTGCAAATGGCATTGTGTCCTTATTTTCCTTGGCTTCTATTCTGCCTTAGCGAGGTCCATTTTCAACAATGTGATTCCCTGAGGGTTGTGGATTAGCTGACCTGGGCAGCCTTACCCTGCCGGCCGGCCCTCCCCAGGTCTGCCTGGTTGAGGTCAATATAAACAGCGCTCCAGGCAGCAATAGCCCCTGAAGCTGTTCCGGACTCCATATTCTCTGCCCGGTCAGCAGTCTCGGGGCTGTGCCGGTGGGAGGGAGTGAGGGGCCACAGCTTTGTTGGTGGCCCTGTGTGAGTGGGGTTCTGCTGGCCTTTCTGCAGGAGTTGCCAGGCTGCCACCTGTAAAGAAGAGGATGTGTCACCCATAACTTCCGCTGGAATTTCTCTCCGGACAGAGGTGAGGAAGGAAAAAAGCAGTGGGGGCCGGGACAAATGGAGTATCTCAGGCAGGACAATGGAAAGCTTCCGGAAGAGCGCCCGGGGCCAGGATCTCCCTGGCTGGCCTGCAGGCACCAAGTTGGCCTGTGTGCTGTCGCTGGTGTGGCTCCACGGCCCTTCTTCTAGGATTTCATGCCCTTGTACATATTCAGGTGTTTTACCTGGGAAGGGTGGGAACAGTTCAGCTGCAGCTGGCCTGGGGCTCAGCTCACCTTTATTCAGAGATGCCTCGGCACGGTCCCCCAGCTTTGCAATGAGGACGCTCCTTGCATGCGGGGTGGGTTGCTGGCTGTATGGGAGATGATTCCCCACCTCTGACCAATTTCAGAATTGTTTACCGCTGGAGCAAGTTCCCTGATAGGGCTTTCCTCTGTATAACTGGTGGGTTCAGGTTTTTTTTCGTTTATGGTTCAAGTTAGATTTTATACCTCTTTTATGTATTTATAGATATAAGCATGGAAATAATACATTCCTATAAATACATCTGTGTGAAGGGAAGAACTTTTTTCTCTTTTATTTTTAAATTTTATTTTTTAAAATTTTGAAATTTAGTTTTATTTTTTTATACAGCAGGTTATTATTAGTTATGTATTTTATGCATATGCATGTATGCAGGCCAATCCCAATCTCCCAACTCATCCCACCTCTACCACCCCATGGCTTCCCACACTTGGTGTCCATAAGTTTGTTCTCTACCTGTGTCTCTATTTCTTCCCTGCAAACCAGTTCATCTGTACCACTTTTTAGGTTCCACATATATGCATTAATATACAATATTTGTTTTCCTCTTTCTGACTTACTTCATTCTGTATGACAGTCTCTAGATCCATCGATGTCTCTACAAATGACCCAGTTTCATTCCTTTTTATGGCCGAGTAATATTCCATTTTATATATGTACCACATCTTTACCCATTCATCTGTTTGTGGGTATTTAGTTTGCTCCCTTACCTGGCTATTGTAAATAGTGCTGCAATGAACATTGTGGTGAATGTGCCTTTTTGATTTATGGTTTTCTCTGGGTATATGCCCAGAAGTGCGATTGCTGGATCAGATGGTAATTCTATTTCTAGTTTTTTTAAGGAAACTCCACACTGTTCTCCATAGTGACTGTATCAATTTACATTCCCACCAATAGTGGAAGAGGGCTCCTTTTGTCCACACCCTCCCCAGAATTTGTTGTTTGTAGGTTTTCTGATGATGCCGATTCTAACATGTGTGAGGTGATACCTCATTGTAGTTTTTTTTTTTTTTTTTTTTTTTTGTGGTATGCGGGCCTCTCACTGTTGTGGCCTCTCCCGTTGCGGAGCACAGGCTCCGGACGCGCAGGCTCAGTGGCCATGGCTCACGGGCCCAGCTGCTCCGCGACATGTGGGATCTTCCCGGACCGGGGCACGAACCCGTGTCCCCTGCATCGGCAGGTGGACTCTCAACCACTGCGCCACCAGGGAAGCCCCCTCATTGTAGTTTTGATTTGCATTTCTCTAATAATTAGTGATGTTGAGCAGCTTTTCATCTGCTTCTTGGCCATGTCTGTGTCTTCTTTGAAGGATCGTCTCATGAGATCTCCTGACCATTTCTGTATTGGGAGGGTGGTTGGAGGGTAAGGCTATGTGCTCACGCACGTGTCAGTGCCAGTGTAAGGGCCAGGAGTAGGGTACTGCGTAGGGTAAGGTGTAGGTCTGGTGGTGGTTTCCATTCCGTGCTAGGTTTAGGGTTTGGGAACGGCAAGGCTTAGGGCCCAGGTGAGGGTACGGAAACGTGGGATGGTCAGGCTACGTTCTTACGCATGGGTCAGTGCCAATGTACGGGCCAGGAATAGGCTACGGCGTAGGCTAATGTGTAGGGCTTGTGGTGGGTTTCCGTTCCGTGCTAGGGTTAGGGTTAGGGAATGACAAGGCTTAGGGCACAGGTGAGGGTACGGAAACGTGGGAGGGTCCGGCTATGTGCTGACGCACGGGTCAGTGCCAGCGTACGGGCCAGGAATAGGGAACGGCGTAGGGTAAGGATTAGGGCTGGTTGTTAGATACCATTCAGGGCTACGGTTAGGGTTAGGGAACGGCAAGGCTTAGGGCACAGGTGAACGTAAGGAAACGTGGGAGGGTCAGGCTACGTGCTAACGCACGGGTCAGTGCCAGCGTACGGGCCAGGAGTAGGGTATGGCGTAGGGTAAGGTTTAGGGCTGGTGGTGGGTTTCCGTTCCGGGATAGGGTTAGGGTGAGGGAACAGCAAGGCTTAGGGCACAGGTGAACGTACGGAAACGTGGGATTGGCAGGCCACGTGTTGACGCATGGGTCTGTGCCAGCGTACGGGCCAGGATTAGGGTACGTCGTAGCGTAAGGTTTAGGGCTGGTGGTGGGTTTCCGTTCCAGGCTAGGGTTAGGGTTAGGGAACGGCAAGGCTTAGGACACAGGTGAGGGTATGGAAACGTGGGAGAGGCAGGCTACGTGCTGACGCACAGGTCAGTGCCAGCATAGGGGCCAGGAGTAGGGTACAGCATAGTGTAAGGTTTAGGGCTGGTGGTGGGTTTATGTTCCGGGCTAGGGTTAGGGTTAGGGAACGGCAAGGCTTAGGGCACAGGTGAGGGTACGGAAACGTAGGAGTGGCAGGCTACGTGCTGACGCACGGGTCAGTGCCAGCGTACGGTGCAGGATTAGGGTACGGCGTAGGGTAAGGTTTAGGGCTGGTGGTGGGTTTCCGTTCCAGGCTAGGTTTAGGGTTAGGGAACGGCAAAGCTTAGGGCACAGAAGATGGTACGGAAAAGTGGGAGGGTCAGGCTATGTGCTGACGCACGGGTCAGTGCCAGCGTATGGGCCAAGTGTAGGGTATGGCGTAGGGTTAGGTGTAGGGTTAGGGTTAGGGAACGGCAAGGCTTAGGGCACAGGTGAGGGTACGGAAACGTGGGAGTGTCAGGCTACGTGATGACGCACGGGTCTTTGCCAGCGTATGCGCCAGGATTCGTGTACGGCATTGGGTAAGCTGTAGGGCTGCTTGTGGGTTTCCGTTCCAGGTTAGAGTTAGGGAACGGCAAGGCTTAGTGCACAGGTGAGGGTATGGAAACGTGGCAGAGGCAGGCTATGTGCTGACGCAAGGGTCACTGCCAGCGTACGGGTCAGGAGTAGTCTACGGCGTACGTTAAGGTTTAGGTTTTGTGGTGGGTTTCCGTTCCGGGCTAGGGTTAGGGATAGGGAAAGGCAAGGCTTAGGGCACAGGTGAGGGTACGGAAACGTGGGAGGGTTAGGCTACATGCTGAAGCACGGTTCAATGCCAGGATATGGACCAGGAGTAGGGTACGGCGTAGGGTAAAGTGTAAGGCTGGTGGTGGGTGTCCATTCCGGGCTAGTGTTAGGGTTAGGGAGCGGCAAGGCTTAGGGCACAGGTGAGGGTACGGAAACGTGGGAGGGTCAGGCTACATGCTGAAGAACGGGTCAGTGCCAGGGTGTGGACCAGGAGTAGGGTACAGCGTTGGGTATGGTGTAAGGGCGGTGGTGGGTGTCCATTCCGGTCTAGGGTTAGGGTTAGGGAACGTTAAGGCTTAGGACACAGGTGAGGGTACGGAAACGTGGGAGGGTCAGGATACGTGCTGAAGAATGGGTCAGTGCCAGCGTACGGGCCAGGAGTAGGGTACGGCATAGCGTAATGTGTAGGGCTGGTGGTGGTTTCCGTTCCGGGCTAGGGTTAGAGGTAGGGAACTGCAAGGCTTAGGGCACAGGTGAGGGTACGGAAACGTGGGAGAGGCAGGCTACGGGCTGACACATGGGAGAGTGCCAGCTTACGGGCCAGCAGTAGGCTACGACGTAGGGTAGGGTGTACGGCTGGTGGTGGGTTTCCGTTCCGGGCTAGGGTTAGAGTTAGGGATCGGCAAGGCTTAGGGAACAGGTGAGGGTAAGGAAAAGTGGGAGGGTTAGGCTACATGCTGACGCACGGATCAGTGCCAGCGTACGGGCCAGGTGTAGGGTACGGCGTAGGGTAAGGTTTAGGGCTGGTGGTGGGTTTCCGTTTGGGGTTATGGTTAGGGTTATGGAACGGCAAGGCTTAGGACACAGGTGAGGGTACGGGAACGTGGGAAGGTCAGGCTACGTGCTGACGCACGCATCAGTGCCAGCGTATGGGCCAGGATTAGGCTACGGCGTAGGGTAAGCTGTAGGGCTGGTGGTGGGTTTCTGTTCTGGGCTAGGGTTAGGGTTAGGGAAGGACAAGACTTAGGGCACAGTTGAGGGTACGGAAATGGTGGAGGGTCAGGCTATGTGCTGACGCACGGGTCAGTGCCAGCGTACAGGCCAGGAGTAGGCAACAACGTAGGCTAAGGTGTAGGGCTGGTGGTTGGTTTCCTTTCCGGGCTAGGGTTAGGGTTAGGGAATGTCAAGGCTTAGGGCACAGGTGAGGGTATGGAAACGTGGGAGGGTCATGCTACGTGCTGACACACGTGTCAGTGCCAGCGTATGGGCCAGTCGTAGGCTACGGCGTAGGGAAAGGTGTAGGGCTGGTGGTTGGCTTCCTTTCCGGGCTAGGGTTAGGGTTAGGGAACGGCAAGTCTTAGGGCACAGGTGCGGGTACGGAAACGTGGGAGAGTCAGGCAATGTGCTGACGCACGGGTCAATGCCAGCGTACGGGCCAGGAGTAGTGTACGTCGTAGGGTAAGGTGTAGGGCTGGTGGTGGGTTTCCGTTCTGGGCTAGGGTTAGGGTTAGGGAATGGCAAGGTTTAGGGCACACGTGAGGGTATCGAAACGTGTTAGGCTCAGGGTACGTGTTGACGCACGGGTTAGTGTGAACGTACAGATGAGGATTATGGTGCGGCATAGGGTAAAGTGTATGGTTGGTGGTAGGTTTCCGTTTCAGGCTAGGGTTAGTGTTAGGGAACGGCAAGGTTTTGGGCACAGATGAGGGTATGGAAACGTGTTAGTGTCAGGGTACGTGTTGACATATGGATTAGCATTAGGGTACGGCTTAGGGTAAGGTGTAGGCTTGGTGGTAGGTTTCCATTGTGGTCTTGGGTTAGGGTTAGGGAATGGCAAGGTTTAGGTCACAGGTGAAAGTACAGAAACGTGTTAGGGTCAGGGTAAGTGTAGACGCATGTGTTAGTGTCAGCGTACGGAGTAGGTTTATGGTCCTTCGTAGGTTAAGGTCTAGGGTTGGTGGTAGGTTTCCGTTCCAGGCTAGGGTTAGTGTTATGGAACGGCAAGGTTTAGGGCATAGGTGAGGGTACGGAAATGTGTTAGGGTCAGGGTACGTGTTGACGCTCGGATTATGATTAGGGTATGGCGTAGAGTAACGTGTAGGGTTGGTGGTAGGTTTCCGTTTTGGGCTAGGGTTAGGGTTAGGCAACGGCACGGTTTAGGGCACAGGTGAGGGAACGGAAAAGTGTTAGGGTCAGTGTACGTGTTGACGCACGGGTTAGTGTCAGTGTACGGATTAGGATTAGGGTACCGTGTAGGGTATGCTGTACGGTTTGTGGTAGTTTTCCATTCTGGGCTAGGGTTAGTGTTAGGGTACGGCAAGGTTTAGGGTACAGGTGACGGTACAGAAACGTGTTAGGGTCATGATACATGTTGATACATGGAATAGTGTCATCATACGCATTAGGATTAGGGTACGGCGTAGGGTAAGGTGTACGGAGGGCGGTAGGTTTCCATTCCGTTGTAGGGTTAGGGTTAGCGAATTGCAAGGTTTTGGGCACAGGTGATGGTACAGAAATGTGTTAGGTTCAGGGTACGTGTTGACTCACGGGTTAGTGTCAGCATACGCATGAGGATTAGGGTACCGCATAGAGTAAGGTGTAGGGTTGGTGGTACGTTTCCGTTCCAGTCTAGGGTTATGTTTAGGGACCGGCAAAGTTTAGGGCACAGGTGAGGGTACGAAACGTGTTAGGGTCAGGGTATGTGTTGATGCACAGGTTAGTGTCAGCATACGAATTAGGATTAGGGTACGGCGTAAGGTAAGGTGTAGGGTTGGTGGTAGGTTTCCGTTCCGGGCTAGGGTTAGGAATAGGGAACGGCAAGGTTTATGGCAGAGGTGAGGGTACGGAAGCGTGTTAGGGTCAGGGTACGTGTTGATGTATGAATTAGGATTAGGGTACAGCTTAGGGTAAGGTGTAGGGCTGATGGTAGGTTTCCGTTCTGGGCTAAGGTTAAGGATAGGCAACGACAAGTTTTAGGGCACAGCTGAGGGTATGGAAACGTGTTAGGGTCAGGGTACGTGTTGAGTCACTGGTTAGTGCCAGCGTACGGATTAGGATTAGTGTAAGGCATTGATAAGGTGTAGGGTTGGTGGTAGGATTCCGTTCCGGTCTATGGTTAGGGTTAGGGAAAATCAAGGTTTCTATTTCTAGTTCTTTTAAGGAAACTCCATACTGTTCTCCATAGTGACTGTAGCAATTTACATTCCCACCATAGTGGAAGAGGGCTCCTTTTGTCCACACCCTCCCCAGAATTTGTTTGTAGATTTTCTGATGATGCCGATTCTAACAGCTGTGAGGTGATACCTCATTGCAGTTTTGATTTGCATTTCTCTAATAATTAGTGCTCTTGAGCAGCTTTTCATGTGCGTCTTGGCCATCTCTGTGTCTTCTTTGAAGAAACGTCTCTTTAGATCTTCTGCCCATTTTTGTATTGGGTTGTTTGTTTTTTTAATAAGCTGCATGAGCTGTTTATATATATTGGAGATTAAACCTTTGTCCATTGATTCCTTTGCAACTATTTTCGCCCCTTCTGAGGGATGCCTTTTTCCATTCCCGTGTTTTTAACCAAAAAAGAAAGAAAGAAAAAGAAGCAGAACACTAATGTGCATAAAATATGCCTTTTGAAATGGTCATTTTGAAATATGGACGTCCTTTAAATTTTTTGGTCGATATGTGACCCCAGGATTTGTTTTCAGGGCAGGTGTCATTTACAGGCCTGCAATGATTTTGAATATCAACTGACCTTGAGCGCTGGGATTAAAGCTGCTGTTGTGTGAAACGGCCACAAGGTGGCAGCAGTTCTCCCTTACCAATTCTGGTTACTAGGGCAACAGAGCCTCAATGGAAGTCGTGTTCTAGATTGGAATTTAGAATGGAATGTGACAGGAGAAAGCCCCTCAAGTTTGTCTCCCTACTTCTTGTTCGTGTTTTTAATTTAATTTTTATTTTTTATTACATCAAGATTGATTACAATGTTTGGCTTGTTGTAGGTGTGGAAGATGTGGTTCTTTTACACTTATAGAGATGTCGGTTTTTCCTGGGATCCTTTTCCCACGTACGTTATGACAGAATGTTGAGTAGTCTTTTGGTATTCCGTAGGTCTTTAGTGATTATATATGTCACCTGTGTTTGTATAAGTCTGTTAAACCCGATATCGTAATGAAACCAATCCTCACACCTTTCCATTGGTGAACCATAAGTTTGTTTAATGAATCTCTGATTGCCCTTCTCGGTGGATATATATGCCCTGTTATCCATTTTTAGGTAACACCTATAAGTGATATGATATGATATGTGTCTTTCACTTTCTCACTTACTACAAGTCACGTGATTACCTCTAGACTCATCTACGGTGGTGCAAATGGCATTGTGTTCTTTTTTTCCTTGGCTTCTCTTCTGCCTTAGCGAGGTCCATTTTCAACAATGTGATTCCCTGAGTGTTGTGGATTAGCTCACCTGGGCAGCCTTACCCTGCCGCCCGGCCCTCCCCAGGTTTGCCTGGTTGAGGTCAATATAAACAGCGCTCCAGGCAGCAATAGCCCATGAAGCTGTTCCTGACTCCATATTCTCTGCCCCGTCAGCAGTCTCGGGGCTGTGCTGGTGGGAGGGAATGAGGTGCCACAGCTTTGTTGGTGGCCCGGTGTGAGTGGGGTTCTCCTGGCCTTTCTGCAGTAGTTGCCAGGCTGCCTCCTGTAAAGAAGAGGATGTGTCACCCATACCTTCTGCTGGAATTTCTCTCCGGACAGAGGTGAGGAAGGAAAAAAGCAGTGGGGGCCGGGACATGTGGGGTATCTCAGGCAGGACAATGGAAAGTTTCCGGAAGAGCGCCCGGGGCCAGGACCACCCTGGCTGGCCTTCAGGCACCAAGTTGGCCTGCGTGCTGTCGCTGTTGTGTCTCCACGGCCCTTCCTCTAGTCTTCCAAGCCCTTGTACATATTCAGTTGTTTTACCTGGGAAGGGTGGGAACTGTTCAGCAACAGCTGGCCTGCGGCTCAGCTCACCTTTTTTTAGAGATGCCTCGGCTCGGTCCCCCAGCTTTGCAATGAGGACGCTCCTTGTGTGGGGTGTGGGTTGCTGGCTGTATGGGGATGATTCCCCACCTCTGACCAATTTCAGAATTGTTTGCCGCTGGAGCAAGTGCCCTGATAGGGTTTTCCTCTGTATAACTGGTGGGTTCAGGTTTTTATTCTTTTATGGTTCAAGTTAGATTTTATTCCTCCTTTATATATTTATAGATATAAGCATGGAAATAATTCATTCCTCTAAATACATCTGTGTGAAGTGAAGAACTTTTTTCTGTTTTATATTTAAATTTTATTTTTTAAGATTTTGAAATTTAATTTTATTTACTTTTATATACAGCAGGTTATTATTAGTAATGTATTTTATGCATATACATGTATACAGGTCAATCTCAATCTCCCAACTCATCCCACCACCACCACCCCATGGCTTCCCACACTTGGTGTCCATACGTTTGTTCTCTACCTCTGTGTCTCTATTTCTTCCCTGCAAACCAGTTCATCTGTACCAGTTTTTAGGTTCCACATATATGCATTAATATACAATATTTGTTTTCCTCTTTCTGACTTACTTCATTCTGTATGACAGTCTCTAGATCCATCGATGTCTCTACAAATGACCCAGTTTCATTCCTTTTTATGGCCGAGTAATATTCCATTTTAAATATGTACCCCAATTTTATCCATTCATCTGTCTGTGGGCATTTAGGTTGCTTCCATTACCTGGCTATTGTAAATAGTGCTGCAATGAACATTGTGGTGAATGTGCCTTTTTGATTTATGGTTTTCTTTGGGTATATGCCAAGAAGTGGGTTTGCTTGATCAGATGGTAATTCTATTTCGAGTTTTTTTTTAAGGAAACTCCATACTGTTCTCCATAGTGACTGTATCAATTTACATTCCCACCAATAGTGGAAGAGGGCTCCTTTTGTCCACACCCTCCCCAGAATTTGTTGTTTGTAGATTTTCTGATGATGCCGATTCTAACAGGTGTGAGGTGATACCTCATTGTAGTTTTGATTTGCATTTCTCTAATAATTAGTGCTGTTGAGCAGCTTTTCATGTGCGTCTTGGCCATCTCTCTGTCTTCTTTGAAGAAACGTATCTTTAGATCTTCAGCCCATTTTTGTATTGGGTTGTTTGTTTTTTTAATATTAAGCTGCATGATCTGTTTATATATATTGGAGATTAAACCTTTGTCCATTGATTCGTTTGCAACTATTTTCGCCCCTTCTGAGGGATGCCTTTTTCCATTCCCGTTTTTTTAACCAAAAAGAAAGAAAGAAAAAGAAGCAGAAAATTAATGTGCATAAAATATGCCTTTTGAAACGGTCCTTTTGAAATATGGACGTCCTTTGAATTTTTTGGTCGATATGTGACCCCAGGATTTGTTTTCAGGGCAGGTGTCATTTACAGGCCTGCAATGATTTTGAATATCAACTGACCATTAGCGCTGGGATTAAAGCTGCTGTTGTGTGAAACTGCACCAAGGTGGCAGCAGTTCTCCCTTACCAATTCTGGTTATTAGGGCAACAGAGCCTCAATGGAAGTCGTGTTGTAGATTGCAATTTAGAATGGAATGTGCCAGGAGAAAGCCCCTCAAGTTTGTCTCCCTACTTTTTGTTCGTGTTTTTAATTTAATTTTTATTTTTATTACAGCAAGTTTGATTACAATATTTGGCTTGTTGTAGGTGTGGAAGATGTGGTTCTTTTACACATATACACATGTCTGTTTTTCCTGGGATCCTTTTCCCATGTACGTTATGACAGAATGTTGAGTAGTCTTCTCTTTGTATTCCGTAGGTCTTTGGTGATTATATATGTCACCTGTGTTTGTATATGTCTGTTAACCCCAATATCGTAATGAAACCAATCCTCACACCTTTCCATTGGTGAACCATAAGTTTGTTTAATGAATCTGTGATTGCCCTTCTCCGTGGAAATATCTTCCCTGGTATCCATTTTTAGGTAACACCTATAAGTGATATGATACGATATGTGTCTTTCACTTTCTGACTTACTACAAGTCACATGATAACCTCTAGACTCATCTACGGTGGTGCAAATGGCATTGTGTCCTCTTTTTCCTTGGCTTCTATTGTGATTTAGCGAGGGCCATTTTCAACACTGTGATTCCCTGAGGGTTGTGGATTAGCTGACGTGGGCAGCCTTATCCTGCCGGCCGGCCCTCCCCAGGTGTGCCTGGTTGAGGTCAATATAAACAGTGCTCCAGGCAGCAATAGCCCCTGAAGCTGTGCCTGCCTCCATATTCTCTGCCCCCTGAGCAGTCTCTGGGCTGTGCTGGTGGGAGGGAGTGAGGGGCCACATCTTTGTTGGTGGCCCGGTGAGAGTGGAGTACTGCTGGCCTTTCTGCAGGAGTTGCCAGGCTGCCACCTGTAAAGAGGAGGATGTGTCACCCATACCTTCCGCTGGAATTTCTCTCCGGACAGAGGTGAGGAAGGAAAAAAGCAGTGGGGGCCGGGACAGGTGGGGTATCTCAGGCAGGACAATGGAAAGCTTCCGGAAGAGCGCCCGGGGGCAGGAACACACTGGCTGGTTGCAGGCACCAAGTTGGCCTGCGTGCTTTGCTTGTGGTGCTCCACGGCCCTTCCTCTAGTCTTTCAAGCCCTTGTACATATGCAGGTGTTTTACCTGGGAAGGGTGGGAACAGTTCAGCAGCAGCTGAGCTGGGGCTCAGCTCACCTTTATTCAGAGATGCCTCTGCACGATCCCCCAGCTTTGCAATGAGGACGCTCCTTGCGTGGGGTGTGGGTTGCTGGCTGTATGGGAGATGATTCCCCACCTCTGACCAATTTCAGAATTGTTTATCGCTGGAGCAAGTGCCCTGATAGGGTTTTCCTCTGTATAACTGGTGGGTTCAGGTTTTTTTTTTCTTTTATGGTTCAAGTTAGATTTTATTCCTCTTTTATGTATTTATAGATATAAGCATGGAAATAATTCATTCCTATAAATACATCTGTGTGAAGGGAAGAACGTTTTTCTGTATTATTTTTAAATTTTCTTTTTTAAAATTTTAAAATTTAATGTTATTTATTTTTTTATACAGCAGGTTATTATCAGTTATGTATTTTATGCATATACATGTATGCAGGTCAATCCCAATTTCCCAACTCATCCCACCACCACCACACCATGGCTTCCCACACTTTCTGTCCATACGTTTGTTCTCTACCTCTGTCTCTATTTCTTCCCTGCAAACCAGTTCATCTGTACCAGTTTTTAGGTTCCACATATATGCATTAATATACAATATTTGTTTTCCTCTTTCTGACTTACTTCATTCTGTATGACATTCTCTAGATCCATCGATGTCTCTACAAATGACCCAGTTTCATTCCTTTTTATGGCTGAGTAATATTCCATTTTATACATGTACCACATCTTTATCCATTCATCTGTCTGTGGGCATTTAGGTTGCTTCCATTACCTGGCTATTGTAAATAGTGCTGCAATGAACATTGTGGTGAATGTGCCTTTTTGATTTATGGTTTTCTTTGGGTATATGCCCAGAAGTGGCATTGCTGGATCAGATGGTAATTCTATTTCTAGTTTTTTTTTAAGAAAACTCCATACTGTTCTCCATAGTGACTGTATCAATTTACATTCCCACCAATAGTGGAAGAGGGCTCCTTTTGTCCACACCCTCCGCAGAATTTGTTGTTTGTAGATTTTCTGATGATGCCGATTCTAACAGGTGTGAGGTGATACCTCATTGTAGTTTTGATTTGCATTTCTCTAATAATTAGTGCTGTTGAGCAGCTTTTCATGTGCGTCTTGGCCATCTCTGTGTCTTCCTTGAAGAAACGTATCTTTAGGTCTTCTGCCCATTTTTGTATTGGGTTGTTTGTTTTTTTAATATTAAGCTGCATGAGCTGTTTATATATATTGGAGATTAAACCTTTGTCCATTGATTCGTTTGCAACTATTTTCGCCCCTTCTGAGGGATGCCTTTTTCCATTCCCGTTTTTTTAACCAAAAAAGAAAGAAAGAAAAAGAAGCAGAAAACTAATGTGCATAAAATATGCCTTTTGAAACGGTCGTTTTGAAATATGGACGTCCTTTGAATTTTTTGGTCGATATGTGACCCCAGGATTTGTTTTCAGGGCAGGTGTCATTTACAGGCCTGCAATGATTTTGAATATCAACTGACCATTAGCTCTGGGATTAAAGCTGCTGTTGTTTGAAACGGCCACAAGGTGGCAGCAATTCTCCCTTACCAATTCTGGTTACTAGGGCAACAGAGCCTCAATGGAAGTCGTGTTCTAGATTGGAATTTAGAATGGAATGTGCCAGGAGAAAGCCCCTCAAGTTTGTCTCCCTACTTCTTGTTCGTGTTTTTAATTTAATTTTTATTTTTTATTACAGCAAGTTTGATTACAATGTTTGGCTTCTTGGAGGTGTGGAAGATGTGGTTCTTTTACACATATACACATGTCTGTTCTACCTGGGATCCTTTTCCCATGTACGTTATGACAGAATGTTGAGTAGTCTTTTGGTATTCCGTAGGTCTTAGGTGATTATATATGTCACCTGTGTTTGTATATGTCTGTTAACCCCAATATCGTAATGACACCAATCCTCACACCTTTCCATTGGTGAACCATAAGTTTGTTTAATGAATCTGTGATTGCCCTTCTCGGGGGAAATATCTGCCCTGGTATCCATTTTTAGGTAACACCTATAAGTAATATGATACGATATGTGTCTTTCACTTTCTTACTTACTACAAGTCACGTGATTACCTCTAGACTCATCTACGGTGCTGCAAATGGCATTGTGTCCTTTTTTTCCTTGGCTTCTATTCTGCATTAGCGAGGTCCATTTTCAACACTGTGATTCCCTGAGGGTTGTGGATTAGCTGACGTGGGCAGCCTTATCCTGCTGGCCGGCCCTCCCCAGGTGTGCCTGGTTGAGGTCAATATAAACCGTGCTCCAGGCAGCAATATCCCCTGAAACTGTGCGTGCCTCCATATTCTCTGCCCCGTGAGCAGTCTCGGGGCTGTGCTGGTGGGAGGGAGTGAGGGGCCACAGCTTTGTTGGTGGCCCGGTGTGAGTGGAGTTCTGCTGGCCTTTCTGCAGGTGTTGCCAGGCTGCCACCTGTAAAGAAGAGGATGTGTCACCCATACCTTCCGCTGGAATTTCTCTCCGGACAGAGGTGAGGAAGGAAAAAAGCAGTGAGGGCCGGGACAGGTGGGGTATCTCAGGCAGGACAATGGAAAGCTTCCGGAAGAGCGCCCGGGGCCAGGACCACCCTGGCTGGGCTGCAGGCATCAAGTTGGCCTGCGTGCTGTCGCTGGTGTGGCTCCACGGCCCTTCCTCTAGTCTTACACGCCCTTGTACATATTCAGGTGTTTTACCTGGGAAGGGTGGGAACAGTTCACCAGCAGCTGGCCTGGGGCTCAGCTCACCTTTATTCAGAGATGCCTCGGCTCGGTCCCCCAGCTTTGCAATGAGGACGCTCCTTGAGTGGGGGGTGGGTTGCTGGCTGTAAGGGAGATGATTCCCCACCTCTGACCAATTTCAGAATAGTTTTCCGCTGGAGCAAGTGCCCTGATAGGGTTTTCCTCTGTATAACTGGTGGGTTCAGGTTTTTTTTCTTTTATGGTTCAAGTTAGATTTTATTCCTGTTTTATATATTTATAGATATAAGCATGGAAATAATTCATTCCTATAAATACATCTGTGTGAAGGGAAGAACTTTTTTCTGTATTATTTTTAAATTTTCTTTTTTAAAATTTTGAAATTTAATGTTATTTATTTTTTTATACAGCAAGTTATTATTAGTTACGTATTTTATGCATATACATGTATGCAGGTCAATCCCAATCTCCCAACTCATCCCACCACCACCACACCATGGCTTCCCACACTTGGTGTCCATACGTTTGTTCTCTACCTCTGTCTCTATTTCTTCCCTGCAAACCAGTTCATCTGTACCAGTTTTTAGGTTCCACATATATGCATTAATATACAATATTTGTTTTCCTCTTTCTGACTTACTTCATTCTGTATGACAGTCTCTAGATCCATCGATGTCTCTACAAATGACCCAGTTTCATTCCTTTTTATGGCTGAGTAATATTCCATTTTATACATGTACCACATCTTTATCCGTTCATCTGTCTGTGGGCATTTAGGTTGCTTCCATTACCTGGCTTTTGTAAATAGTGATGCAATGAACATTGTGGTGAATGTGCCTTTTTGATTTATGGTTTTCTTTGGGTATATGCCCAGAAGTGGTGTTGCTGGATCAGATGGTAATTCTAATTCTAGTTTTTTTTTAAGGAAACTCCATACTGTTCTCCATAGTGACTGTATCAATTTACATTCCCACCAATAGGGAAGAGGGATCCTTTTGTCCACACCCTCCCCAGAATTTGTTGTTTGTAGATTTTCTGATGATGCCGATTCTAACAGGTGTGAGGTGATACCTCATTGTAGTTTTGATTTGCATTTCTCTAATAATTAGTGCTGTTGAGCAGCTTTTCTTGTGCGTCTTGGCCATCTCTGTGTCTTCTTTGAAGAAACGTCTCTTTAGATCTTCTGCCCATTTTTGTATTGGGTTGTTTGTTTTTTTTAATATTAAGCCGCATGAGCTGTTTATATATATTGGAGAGTAAACCTTTGTCCATTGATTCGTTTGCAACGATTTTCGCCCTTTCTGAGGGATGCCTTTTTCCATTCCCGTTTTTTTAACCAAAAAAGAAAGAAAGACAAAGAAGCAGAACACTAATGTGCGTAAAATATGGCTTTTGAAACGGTCGTTTTGAAATATGGACGTCCTTTGAATTTTTTGGTCGATATGTGACCCCAGGATTTGTTTTCAGGGCAGGTGTCATTTACAGGCCTGCAATGATTTTGAATATCAACTGAACTTTAGCGCTGGGATTAAAGCTGCTGTTGTGTGAAATGGCCACAAGGCGGCAGCAGTTCTCTCTTTCAAATCTGGTTATTAGTGCAACAGAGCCTCAATGGAAGTCGTGTTCTAGATTGGAATTTAGAATGGAATGTGCCAGGAGAAAGCCCCTCAAGTTTGTCTCACTACTTCTTGTTCGTGTTTTTAATTTAATTTTTCATTTTTTATTACAGCAAGTTAGATTACAATGTTTGGCTTTTTGTAGGTGTGGAAGATGTGGTTCTTTTACACATATACAGATGTCTGTACTTCCTGGGATCCTTTGCCCATGTACGTTATGACAGAATGTTGAGTAGTCTTCTCTTTGTATTCCGTAGGTCTTAGGTGATTATATATGTCACCTGTGTTTGTATATGTCTGTTAACCCCAATATCGTAATGAAACCAATCCTCACACCTTTCCATTGGTGAACCATAAGTTTGTTTAATGAATCTATGATTGCACTTCTCAGTGGAAATGACTGCCCTGGTTTCTATTTTAGGTAACACCTATAAGTGATATGAAATGATATGTGTCTTTCACTTTTTGACTTACTACAAGTCACGTGATTACCTCTAGACTCATCTACAGTGCTGCAAATGGCATTGTGTCCTTATTTTCCTTGGCTTCTATTCTGCCTTAGCGAGGTCCATTTTCAACAATGTGATTCCCTGAGGGTTGTGGATTAGCTGACCTGGGCAGCCTTACCCTGCCGGCCGGCCCTCCCCAGGTCTGCCTGGTTGAGGTCAATATAAACAGCGCTCCAGGCAGCAATAGCCCCTGAAGCTGTTCCGGACTCCATATTCTCTGCCCGGTCAGCAGTCTCGGGGCTGTGCCGGTGGGAGGGAGTGAGGGGCCACAGCTTTGTTGGTGGCCCTGTGTGAGTGGGGTTCTGCTGGCCTTTCTGCAGGAGTTGCCAGGCTGCCACCTGTAAAGAAGAGGATGTGTCACCCATAACTTCCGCTGGAATTTCTCTCCGGACAGAGGTGAGGAAGGAAAAAAGCAGTGGGGGCCGGGACAAATGGAGTATCTCAGGCAGGACAATGGAAAGCTTCCGGAAGAGCGCCCGGGGCCAGGATCTCCCTGGCTGGCCTGCAGGCACCAAGTTGGCCTGTGTGCTGTCGCTGGTGTGGCTCCACGGCCCTTCTTCTAGGATTTCATGCCCTTGTACATATTCAGGTGTTTTACCTGGGAAGGGTGGGAACAGTTCAGCTGCAGCTGGCCTGGGGCTCAGCTCACCTTTATTCAGAGATGCCTCGGCACGGTCCCCCAGCTTTGCAATGAGGACGCTCCTTGCATGCGGGGTGGGTTGCTGGCTGTATGGGAGATGATTCCCCACCTCTGACCAATTTCAGAATTGTTTACCGCTGGAGCAAGTTCCCTGATAGGGCTTTCCTCTGTATAACTGGTGGGTTCAGGTTTTTTTTCGTTTATGGTTCAAGTTAGATTTTATACCTCTTTTATGTATTTATAGATATAAGCATGGAAATAATACATTCCTATAAATACATCTGTGTGAAGGGAAGAACTTTTTTCTCTTTTATTTTTAAATTTTATTTTTTAAAATTTTGAAATTTAGTTTTATTTTTTTATACAGCAGGTTATTATTAGTTATGTATTTTATGCATATGCATGTATGCAGGCCAATCCCAATCTCCCAACTCATCCCACCTCTACCACCCCATGGCTTCCCACACTTGGTGTCCATAAGTTTGTTCTCTACCTGTGTCTCTATTTCTTCCCTGCAAACCAGTTCATCTGTACCACTTTTTAGGTTCCACATATATGCATTAATATACAATATTTGTTTTCCTCTTTCTGACTTACTTCATTCTGTATGACAGTCTCTAGATCCATCGATGTCTCTACAAATGACCCAGTTTCATTCCTTTTTATGGCCGAGTAATATTCCATTTTATATATGTACCACATCTTTACCCATTCATCTGTTTGTGGGTATTTAGTTTGCTCCCTTACCTGGCTATTGTAAATAGTGCTGCAATGAACATTGTGGTGAATGTGCCTTTTTGATTTATGGTTTTCTCTGGGTATATGCCCAGAAGTGCGATTGCTGGATCAGATGGTAATTCTATTTCTAGTTTTTTTAAGGAAACTCCACACTGTTCTCCATAGTGACTGTATCAATTTACATTCCCACCAATAGTGGAAGAGGGCTCCTTTTGTCCACACCCTCCCCAGAATTTGTTGTTTGTAGGTTTTCTGATGATGCCGATTCTAACATGTGTGAGGTGATACCTCATTGTAGTTTTTTTTTTTTTTTTTTTTTTGTGGTATGCGGGCCTCTCACTGTTGTGGCCTCTCCCGTTGCGGAGCACAGGCTCCGGACGCGCAGGCTCAGTGGCCATGGCTCACGGGCCCAGCTGCTCCGCGACATGTGGGATCTTCCCGGACCGGGGCACGAACCCGTGTCCCCTGCATCGGCAGGTGGACTCTCAACCACTGCGCCACCAGGGAAGCCCCCTCATTGTAGTTTTGATTTGCATTTCTCTAATAATTAGTGATGTTGAGCAGCTTTTCATCTGCTTCTTGGCCATGTCTGTGTCTTCTTTGAAGGATCGTCTCATGAGATCTCCTGACCATTTCTGTATTGGGAGGGTGGTTGGAGGGTAAGGCTATGTGCTCACGCACGTGTCAGTGCCAGTGTAAGGGCCAGGAGTAGGGTACTGCGTAGGGTAAGGTGTAGGTCTGGTGGTGGTTTCCATTCCGTGCTAGGTTTAGGGTTTGGGAACGGCAAGGCTTAGGGCCCAGGTGAGGGTACGGAAACGTGGGATGGTCAGGCTACGTTCTTACGCATGGGTCAGTGCCAATGTACGGGCCAGGAATAGGCTACGGCGTAGGCTAATGTGTAGGGCTTGTGGTGGGTTTCCGTTCCGTGCTAGGGTTAGGGTTAGGGAATGACAAGGCTTAGGGCACAGGTGAGGGTACGGAAACGTGGGAGGGTCCGGCTATGTGCTGACGCACGGGTCAGTGCCAGCGTACGGGCCAGGAATAGGGAACGGCGTAGGGTAAGGATTAGGGCTGGTTGTTAGATACCATTCAGGGCTACGGTTAGGGTTAGGGAACGGCAAGGCTTAGGGCACAGGTGAACGTAAGGAAACGTGGGAGGGTCAGGCTACGTGCTAACGCACGGGTCAGTGCCAGCGTACGGGCCAGGAGTAGGGTATGGCGTAGGGTAAGGTTTAGGGCTGGTGGTGGGTTTCCGTTCCGGGATAGGGTTAGGGTGAGGGAACAGCAAGGCTTAGGGCACAGGTGAACGTACGGAAACGTGGGATTGGCAGGCCACGTGTTGACGCATGGGTCTGTGCCAGCGTACGGGCCAGGATTAGGGTACGTCGTAGCGTAAGGTTTAGGGCTGGTGGTGGGTTTCCGTTCCAGGCTAGGGTTAGGGTTAGGGAACGGCAAGGCTTAGGACACAGGTGAGGGTATGGAAACGTGGGAGAGGCAGGCTACGTGCTGACGCACAGGTCAGTGCCAGCATAGGGGCCAGGAGTAGGGTACAGCATAGTGTAAGGTTTAGGGCTGGTGGTGGGTTTATGTTCCGGGCTAGGGTTAGGGTTAGGGAACGGCAAGGCTTAGGGCACAGGTGAGGGTACGGAAACGTAGGAGTGGCAGGCTACGTGCTGACGCACGGGTCAGTGCCAGCGTACGGTGCAGGATTAGGGTACGGCGTAGGGTAAGGTTTAGGGCTGGTGGTGGGTTTCCGTTCCAGGCTAGGTTTAGGGTTAGGGAACGGCAAAGCTTAGGGCACAGAAGATGGTACGGAAAAGTGGGAGGGTCAGGCTATGTGCTGACGCACGGGTCAGTGCCAGCGTATGGGCCAAGTGTAGGGTATGGCGTAGGGTTAGGTGTAGGGTTAGGGTTAGGGAACGGCAAGGCTTAGGGCACAGGTGAGGGTACGGAAACGTGGGAGTGTCAGGCTACGTGATGACGCACGGGTCTTTGCCAGCGTATGCGCCAGGATTCGTGTACGGCATTGGGTAAGCTGTAGGGCTGCTTGTGGGTTTCCGTTCCAGGTTAGAGTTAGGGAACGGCAAGGCTTAGTGCACAGGTGAGGGTATGGAAACGTGGCAGAGGCAGGCTATGTGCTGACGCAAGGGTCACTGCCAGCGTACGGGTCAGGAGTTGTCTACGGCGTACGTTAAGGTTTAGGTTTTGTGGTGGGTTTCCGTTCCGGGCTAGGGTTAGGGATAGGGAAAGGCAAGGCTTAGGGCACAGGTGAGGGTACGGAAACGTGGGAGGGTTAGGCTACATGCTGAAGCACGGTTCAATGCCAGGATATGGACCAGGAGTAGGGTACGGCGTAGGGTAAAGTGTAAGGCTGGTGGTGGGTGTCCATTCCGGGCTAGTGTTAGGGTTAGGGAGCGGCAAGGCTTAGGGCACAGGTGAGGGTACGGAAACGTGGGAGGGTCAGGCTACATGCTGAAGAACGGGTCAGTGCCAGGGTGTGGACCAGGAGTAGGGTACAGCGTTGGGTATGGTGTAAGGGCGGTGGTGGGTGTCCATTCCGGTCTAGGGTTAGGGTTAGGGAACGTTAAGGCTTAGGACACAGGTGAGGGTACGGAAACGTGGGAGGGTCAGGATACGTGCTGAAGAATGGGTCAGTGCCAGCGTACGGGCCAGGAGTAGGGTACGGCATAGCGTAATGTGTAGGGCTGGTGGTGGTTTCCGTTCCGGGCTAGGGTTAGAGGTAGGGAACTGCAAGGCTTAGGGCACAGGTGAGGGTACGGAAACGTGGGAGAGGCAGGCTACGGGCTGACACATGGGAGAGTGCCAGCTTACGGGCCAGCAGTAGGCTACGACGTAGGGTAGGGTGTAGGGCTGGTGGTGGGTTTCCGTTCCGGGCTAGGGTTAGAGTTAGGGATCGGCAAGGCTTAGGGAACAGGTGAGGGTAAGGAAAAGTGGGAGGGTTAGGCTACATGCTGACGCACGGATCAGTGCCAGCGTACGGGCCAGGTGTAGGGTACGGCGTAGGGTAAGGTTTAGGGCTGGTGGTGGGTTTCCGTTTGGGGTTATGGTTAGGGTTATGGAACGGCAAGGCTTAGGACACAGGTGAGGGTACGGGAACGTGGGAAGGTCAGGCTACGTGCTGACGCACGCATCAGTGCCAGCGTATGGGCCAGGATTAGGCTACGGCGTAGGGTAAGCTGTAGGGCTGGTGGTGGGTTTCTGTTCTGGGCTAGGGTTAGGGTTAGGGAAGGACAAGACTTAGGGCACAGTTGAGGGTACGGAAATGGTGGAGGGTCAGGCTATGTGCTGACGCACGGGTCAGTGCCAGCGTACAGGCCAGGAGTAGGCAACAACGTAGGCTAAGGTGTAGGGCTGGTGGTTGGTTTCCTTTCCGGGCTAGGGTTAGGGTTAGGGAATGTCAAGGCTTAGGGCACAGGTGAGGGTATGGAAACGTGGGAGGGTCATGCTACGTGCTGACACACGTGTCAGTGCCAGCGTATGGGCCAGTCGTAGGCTACGGCGTAGGGAAAGGTGTAGGGCTGGTGGTTGGCTTCCTTTCCGGGCTAGGGTTAGGGTTAGGGAACGGCAAGTCTTAGGGCACAGGTGCGGGTACGGAAACGTGGGAGAGTCAGGCAATGTGCTGACGCACGGGTCAGTGCCAGCGTACGGGCCAGGAGTAGTGTACGTCGTAGGGTAAGGTGTAGGGCTGGTGGTGGGTTTCCGTTCTGGGCTAGGGTTAGGGTTAGGGAATGGCAAGGTTTAGGGCACACGTGAGGGCATCGAAACGTGTTAGGCTCAGGGTACGTGTTGACGCACGGGTTAGTGTGAACGTACAGATGAGGATTATGGTGCGGCATAGGGTAAAGTGTATGGTTGGTGGTAGGTTTCCGTTTCAGGCTAGGGTTAGTGTTAGGGAACGGCAAGGTTTTGGGCACAGATGAGGGTATGGAAACGTGTTAGTGTCAGGGTACGTGTTGACATATGGATTAGCATTAGGGTACGGCTTAGGGTAAGGTGTAGGCTTGGTGGTAGGTTTCCATTGTGGTCTAGGGTTAGGGTTAGGGAATGGCAAGGTTTAGGTCACAGGTGAAAGTACAGAAACGTGTTAGGGTCAGGGTAAGTGTAGACGCATGTGTTAGTGTCAGCGTACGGAGTAGGTTTATGGTCCTTCGTAGGTTAAGGTCTAGGGTTGGTGGTAGGTTTCCGTTCCAGGCTAGGGTTAGTGTTATGGAACGGCAAGGTTTAGGGCATAGGTGAGGGTACGGAAATGTGTTAGGGTCAGGGTACGTGTTGACGCTCGGATTATGATTAGGGTATGGCGTAGAGTAACGTGTAGGGTTGGTGGTAGGTTTCCGTTTTGGGCTAGGGTTAGGGTTAGGCAACGGCACGGTTTAGGGCACAGGTGAGGGAACGGAAAAGTGTTAGGGTCAGTGTACGTGTTGACGCACGGGTTAGTGTCAGTGTACGGATTAGGATTAGGGTACCGTGTAGGGTATGCTGTACGGTTTGTGGTAGTTTTCCATTCTGGGCTAGGGTTAGTGTTAGGGTACGGCAAGGTTTAGGGTACAGGTGACGGTACAGAAACGTGTTAGGGTCATGATACATGTTGATACATGGAATAGTGTCATCATACGCATTAGGATTAGGGTACGGCGTAGGGTAAGGTGTACGGAGGGCGGTAGGTTTCCATTCCGTTGTAGGGTTAGGGTTAGCGAATTGCAAGGTTTTGGGCACAGGTGATGGTACAGAAATGTGTTAGGTTCAGGGTACGTGTTGACTCACGGGTTAGTGTCAGCATACGCATGAGGATTAGGGTACCGCATAGAGTAAGGTGTAGGGTTGGTGGTACGTTTCCGTTCCAGTCTAGGGTTATGTTTAGGGACCGGCAAAGTTTAGGGCACAGGTGAGGGTACGAAACGTGTTAGGGTCAGGGTATGTGTTGATGCACAGGTTAGTGTCAGCATACGAATTAGGATTAGGGTACGGCGTAAGGTAAGGTGTAGGGTTGGTGGTAGGTTTCCGTTCCGGGCTAGGGTTAGGAATAGGGAACGGCAAGGTTTATGGCAGAGGTGAGGGTACGGAAGCGTGTTAGGGTCAGGGTACGTGTTGATGTATGAATTAGGATTAGGGTACAGCTTAGGGTAAGGTGTAGGGCTGATGGTAGGTTTCCGTTCTGGGCTAAGGTTAAGGATAGGCAACGACAAGTTTTAGGGCACAGCTGAGGGTATGGAAACGTGTTAGGGTCAGGGTACGTGTTGAGTCACTGGTTAGTGCCAGCGTACGGATTAGGATTAGTGTAAGGCATTGATAAGGTGTAGGGTTGGTGGTAGGATTCCGTTCCGGTCTATGGTTAGGGTTAGGGAAAATCAAGGTTTCTATTTCTAGTTCTTTTAAGGAAACTCCATACTGTTCTCCATAGTGACTGTAGCAATTTACATTCCCACCATAGTGGAAGAGGGCTCCTTTTGTCCACACCCTCCCCAGAATTTGTTTGTAGATTTTCTGATGATGCCGATTCTAACAGCTGTGAGGTGATACCTCATTGCAGTTTTGATTTGCATTTCTCTAATAATTAGTGCTCTTGAGCAGCTTTTCATGTGCGTCTTGGCCATCTCTGTGTCTTCTTTGAAGAAACGTCTCTTTAGATCTTCTGCCCATTTTTGTATTGGGTTGTTTGTTTTTTTAATAAGCTGCATGAGCTGTTTATATATATTGGAGATTAAACCTTTGTCCATTGATTCCTTTGCAACTATTTTCGCCCCTTCTGAGGGATGCCTTTTTCCATTCCCGTGTTTTTAACCAAAAAAGAAAGAAAGAAAAAGAAGCAGAACACTAATGTGCATAAAATATGCCTTTTGAAATGGTCATTTTGAAATATGGACGTCCTTTAAATTTTTTGGTCGATATGTGACCCCAGGATTTGTTTTCAGGGCAGGTGTCATTTACAGGCCTGCAATGATTTTGAATATCAACTGACCTTGAGCGCTGGGATTAAAGCTGCTGTTGTGTGAAACGGCCACAAGGTGGCAGCAGTTCTCCCTTACCAATTCTGGTTACTAGGGCAACAGAGCCTCAATGGAAGTCGTGTTCTAGATTGGAATTTAGAATGGAATGTGACAGGAGAAAGCCCCTCAAGTTTGTCTCCCTACTTCTTGTTCGTGTTTTTAATTTAATTTTTATTTTTTATTACATCAAGATTGATTACAATGTTTGGCTTGTTGTAGGTGTGGAAGATGTGGTTCTTTTACACTTATAGAGATGTCGGTTTTTCCTGGGATCCTTTTCCCACGTACGTTATGACAGAATGTTGAGTAGTCTTTTGGTATTCCGTAGGTCTTTGGTGATTATATATGTCACCTGTGTTTGTATAAGTCTGTTAACCCCGATATCGTAATGAAACCAATCCTCACACCTTTCCATTGGTGAACCATAAGTTTGTTTAATGAATCTCTGATTGCCCTTCTCGGTGGATATATATGCCCTGTTATCCATTTTTAGGTAACACCTATAAGTGATATGATATGATATGTGTCTTTCACTTTCTCACTTACTACAAGTCACGTGATTACCTCTAGACTTATCTACGGTGGTGCAAATGGCATTGTGTTCTTTTTTTCCTTGGCTTCTCTTCTGCCTTAGCGAGGTCCATTTTCAACAATGTGATTCCCTGAGTGTTGTGGATTAGCTCACCTGGGCAGCCTTACCCTGCCGCCCGGCCCTCCCCAGGTTTGCCTGGTTGAGGTCAATATAAACAGCGCTCCAGGCAGCAATAGCCCATGAAGCTGTTCCTGACTCCATATTCTCTGCCCCGTCAGCAGTCTCGGGGCTGTGCTGGTGGGAGGGAATGAGGTGCCACAGCTTTGTTGGTGGCCCGGTGTGAGTGGGGTTCTCCTGGCCTTTCTGCAGTAGTTGCCAGGCTGCCTCCTGTAAAGAAGAGGATGTGTCACCCATACCTTCTGCTGGAATTTCTCTCCGGACAGAGGTGAGGAAGGAAAAAAGCAGTGGGGGCCGGGACATGTGGGGTATCTCAGGCAGGACAATGGAAAGTTTCCGGAAGAGCGCCCGGGGCCAGGACCACCCTGGCTGGCCTTCAGGCACCAAGTTGGCCTGCGTGCTGTCGCTGTTGTGGCTCCACGGCCCTTCCTCTAGTCTTCCAAGCCCTTGTACATATTCAGTTGTTTTACCTGGGAAGGGTGGGAACTGTTCAGCAACAGCTGGCCTGCGGCTCAGCTCACCTTTTTTTAGAGATGCCTCGGCTCGGTCCCCCAGCTTTGCAATGAGGACGCTCCTTGTGTGGGGTGTGGGTTGCTGGCTGTATGGGGATGATTCCCCACCTCTGACCAATTTCAGAATTGTTTGCCGCTGGAGCAAGTGCCCTGATAGGGTTTTCCTCTGTATAACTGGTGGGTTCAGGTTTTTATTCTTTTATGGTTCAAGTTAGATTTTATTCCTCCTTTATATATTTATAGATATAAGCATGGAAATAATTCATTCCTCTAAATACATCTGTGTGAAGTGAAGAACTTTTTTCTGTTTTATATTTAAATTTTATTTTTTAAGATTTTGAAATTTAATTTTATTTACTTTTATATACAGCAGGTTATTATTAGTAATGTATTTTATGCATATACATGTATACAGGTCAATCTCAATCTCCCAACTCATCCCACCACCACCACCCCATGGCTTCCCACACTTGGTGTCCATACGTTTGTTCTCTACCTCTGTGTCTCTATTTCTTCCCTGCAAACCAGTTCATCTGTACCAGTTTTTAGGTTCCACATATATGCATTAATATACAATATTTGTTTTCCTCTTTCTGACTTACTTCATTCTGTATGACAGTCTCTAGATCCATCGATGTCTCTACAAATGACCCAGTTTCATTCCTTTTTATGGTTGAGTAATATTCCATTTTATATATGTACCCCAATTTTATCCATTCATCTGTCTGTGGGCATTTAGGTTGCTTCCATTACCTGGCTATTGTAAATAGTGCTGCAATGAACATTGTGGTGAATGTGCCTTTTTGATTTCTGGTTTTCTTTGGGTATATGCCCAGAAGTGGGATTGCTTGATCAGATGGTAATTCTATTTCGAGTATTTTTTTTTTAAGGAAACTCCATAGTGTTCTCCATAGTGACTGTATCAATTTACATTCCCACCAATAGTGGAAGAGGGCTCCTTTTGTCCACACCCTCCCCAGAATTTGTTGTTTGTAGATTTTCTGATGATGCCGATTCTAACAGGTGTGAGGTGATACCTCATTGTAGTTTTGATTTGCATTTCTCTAATAATTAGTGCTGTTGAGCAGCTTTTCCTGTGCGTCTTGGCCATCTCTGTGTCTTCTTTGAAGGAACGTATCTTTAGATCTTCTGCCCATTTTTGTATTGGGTTGTTTGTTTTTTTAATATTAAGCTGCATGAGCTGTTTATATATATTGGAGATTAAACCTTTGTCCATTGATTCGTTTGCAACTATTTTCGCCCCTTCTGAGGGATGCCTTTTTCCATTCCCGTTTTTTTAACCAAAAAAGATAGAAAGAAAAAGAAGCAGAAAACTAATGTGCATAAAATATGTCTTTTGAAACGGTCGTTTTGAAATATGGACGTCCTTTGAATTTTTTGGTCGATATGTGACCCCAGGATTTGTTTTCAGGGCAGGTGTCATTTACAGGCCTGCAACGTTTTTGAATATCAACTGACCATTAGCGCTGGGATTAAAGCTGCTGTTGTGTGAAACGGCCAAAAGGTGGCAGCAGTTCTCCCTTACCAATTCTGGTTACTAGGGCAACAGAGCCTCAATGGAAGTCACGTTCTAGATTGGAATTTAGAATGGAATGTGCCAGGAGAAAGCCCATCAAGTTTGTCTCCCTACTTCTTGTTCGTTTTTTTAATTTAATTTTTATTTTTTATTACAACAAGTTTGATTACAATGTTTGGCTTGTTGGAGGTGTGGAAGATGTGGTTCTTTTACACATATACACATGTCTGTTTTTCCTGGGATCCTTTTCCCATGTACGTTATGACAGAATGATGAGTAGTCTTTTGGTATTCCGTAGGTATTTGGTGATTATATATGTCACCTGTGTTTGTATAAGTCTGTTAACCCCGATATCGTAATGAAACCAATCCTCACACCTTTCCATTGGTGAACCATAAGTTTGTTTAATGAATCTCTGATTGCCCTTCTCGGTGGAAATATCTGCCCTGGTATCCATTTTTAGGTAACACCTATAAGTGATATGATATGATATGTGTCTTTCACTTTCTGACTTACTACAAGTCACGTGATTACCTCTAGACTCATCTACGGTGGTGCAAATGGCATTGTGTCCTTATTTTCCTTGGCTTCTCTTCTTCCTTAGCGAGGTCCATTTTCAACAATGTGATTCCCTGAGTGTTGTGGATTAGCGGACCTGGGCAGCCTTACCCTGCCGCCCGGCCCTCCCCAGGTGTGCCTGGTTGAGGTCAATATAAACAGCGCTCCATGCAGCAATAGCCCCTGAAGCTGTGCCTGCCTCCATATTCTCTGCCCCGTGAGCAGTCTCGGGGCTGTGCTGGTGGGAGGGAGTGAGTGGCAACAGCTTTGTTGGTGGCCCTGTGTGAGTGGGGTTCTGCTGGCCTTTCTGCAGGAGATGCCAGGCTGCCTCCTGTAAAGAGGAGGATGTGTCACCCATACCTTCCGCTGGAATTTCTATCCGGACTGAGCTGACGAAGGAAAAATGCAGTGGG